>NC_090935.1:1359874213-1362374213 GCF_040938575.1 Ambystoma mexicanum
TTACCCACACATCTTTGCCATCACATCACTGGTAAAATGGCTTCCTCGGTTTGACTCAGTCCTTTGCGGGTGGCCTAAACGAGAGAAGCTGTGGTTGATCATTAGTGCAGCAGCTGTCTCTGCCTTACAATTCGGGGCTGGGAGACATTCTACCCACTTTGTGAACAAGCATGTCACAGTCAACATGTACCTGTTTCCTCTAGAGGAGCAAATCCCTGGCCTGATGATATTGACTTGCAAATCTGACCAAAGGAGTTTCATTCCCCTTTTATGTAGGGTAGCACTATATGTGAGTGAACTGGGTTGGAAATTAGCACACACAAGACACCCCTTTAGGTAAATGTCGAGGTCCTGGCCCATGTGTGGCCAGTAGGCAACCTTGCACAAGATTTCAAAGTCATAGAAACCCCCTATGAACGGCAGTGGCTGCGTCATGAGCATGGTTCAACATCAGGCTTTGGAATGAGTTGGTACCACCCACTGGTCACTGCCAGCTAGGGCTCTCCTTACCAGCAAACCGTCTTGGATCAGAACATCTTGGAAAACTTCATCAACACCGGGAGATCCTTTTTACCAGCATAATCTGACTCTGTTAGAGGAAAGCTTCTGGGGTCTCCAATGTGTCAATAACATTTCCCAAAGATCGGGTCCTCTTTCTGTGCAGTGATCAAATCTGCATCCGGGGTATCTTTACTCCACTGGGCTATTGAGAGTTTGCTGATAGCCCGAGTTTGTGACCTGGTGACAGCTGCCATTTGGATTTCACTCAGCAGGGATTCCATTTCTAGGAAATCCCCCTGCAGAGCTATGGTTTCAGCTAGCTGGCCAGCCAGGACATTCCCAGTCTTATCTGGCCTCTCTATCTTGGAATGACCTCTTATCTTCTTGCAATAGATGGTAATCTCATTGAAGGTAATCGATTGACTGGATCAGTTTGGCATGCTTAGGAGTTTGTTGTTGGCACAAAGCATGCACGATTCATCCAGTTAATCAGGTGCTCCACAAACCCATTCCTGACATAATCAGAGTCAGTGATTATGACCAGTTCACTGAGTTTGTGGTACACTGCAGTTTGGATGGCTTGATAAACAGACATCAACTCTGCAACCTGACTATTTCCAGGTCCTATTATATAACCAGCAGAGGTTTCCGGGGTATCATTCACCCAGGCATTCCCAATGCCAGCCACCACTTCTTTTTCCCCATTGTTATAGCCGTGTTAAGAGCACCCATCCACATAAACTGTGGGTATCCCCTGACACGTGTCTTCTTCATAGACCTTGTGTGGGGAAGTTAAGTACACCTTCATGTTGTTGGTGGTCATTAGACTTTCGTCCTCGAGACAGTTTTCTTGAGCACAATCATGCAAGTCCGCCAACCCTTGCACTAGGCGACTCTTCTTGTTTTGACCATATCTGACCTCCACAGGAAAGCCTTACATGGACAGAATCCAGGAAGTAATTCTGGATTTACTAACGTTTCCTTCCTGGATTCTGTCACTTTGTAGATACTGCAAGGGTTGGCGAGGAGTCTCGACAATGATGTGCTCCCCCTGTATGAATGGGTGGTCATTTTTCACACCTACACTGTTGCCAGGAGTCCCTTCTCGCAGTCATTGAATGTTTCCTCCACAGAGGACAAAGTCTTGCTCATGTATGAGATGATCGTGTTGACCTTGTCATGCTTTTGGTACAATACCACTGCTAGGCAAGTATCTGAGAACCCTGTCTCCAAGAAGAATTCCTTGTTCTTTATGGGGTAACTGCCCAGATTGTTCTGGACCCCCCTCCCAATTGACTCCGGCCTTTCATAAATGGACCAAGGGTCGAGTGACCTCTGCGTAGTCTTCAATTAATTTTCGACTATAATTAGTAAGTCCAAGAAGGCTTCTTAATTCTCGAAGAGTGGTAGGGTCCTTTAATTTCAATAAGGCTTCGACCTTCTTCACCTGGGGATTAAGACCCTCAGGTGTGATCTCGTGCCCTAAGAAGTTCACTTGGGTCTTACACCACTGTGCCTTCTGAAAGGACAGTTTTGCTCCGGCCTTCTGCAACTGAGTAAGAACATAGCGTATTTCTGCTATTTTTTCCTCTACAATTGAGCTCTTGATCAAAATATCATCCACATAGGCCAGGTTTCCCCTTTCACCCAAATTGGCCATGGCCTTATGTAGGTAGATGTTGAACTCATTGCCGGAGTTTATGTATCCAAAGGGGGTTTGGTTTCACGTGTACTGCTGCCCCCCAAAGGTAAAGTCAAGCTTTTGCTGGTCTTCCCTTCTCACGGGTACTACCCCGTAACCATTGGATAGGTCAATGGCGATGTACACCTTTGACTCTTGAATCTGGGCCAATCCCTAATCGAAGTAGGGAAGTGGCCATCTTGACATGTGGACCCATTTGTTCAACTCCCTCAGGTCTGCACATAGTGTCTATTGGCCGTTTGGTTTGAGTATCCCCAGTACCGGGTTGTTGAAGGTACTGTAGATCGGGTGAATTATCCCATGGGATTCAAAATTCTTAATAATCTCTCTGAGTGACTCCATGGATGTGAGAGGTAACCAGAATTGTTTCAAAAATACAGGAGTCATATCGGGGTCCATGGGAATGGTGGTTGAATAAATGGATGTGCGTCCATAGTCATATGAGTCCACTGAAAAGATATCTTGGAATTCGAGTAAAACTTGTTTTAGCTTTTGTCTTTGCTCCTCGGTCTCACAGGCATCAGCCAGAATGATACTTTCGTCAACCATCTGCTTGAAACCTGGAAAGACCTCAGGCTTGGCAATTTCAGCGGTATCCTCGAGTTGGGTGGAGAGATCTCTTTTGATGGTGTTGACCTGGACAGGGTATTCGAGGTAGTGGTCCTTGACTCTGAACACTACCTCCTCCCTCCTAATGTCACAGGTCACCTCTTTCACACCGTAGGGGCAGAAGGGGAACGCAAGGAAATTCCCCCCATGCCAAGTAAAAATCTTCTATGGAGGAATACAGTCACTGATGTCGAAACCGTCATGTGGGATTGGTCCCATGATTTCATTACCTAAATCAATGGAATAATGTTGGGCATCAACCGCCATTCCAAAAAAGGTGTCAGCACCCAAAGTGATACTTCGTGGGTCGCTGTTATCCACCAATATTCGAATAGTGTTGTGTTCTAAGTCTACTACTAGAGGTGTCTGATTTAATTATTAACCTTGTTGTTGGAGATGGGAACGTAGATTTATATATGTGTCCTGATGGTGGAGGTTCTGTCTTTGCTTAATTTTGAGGGGAAGAGTAAATTGTCACCCGTGTCCTGGGATAGTAACCGCTTCTCACACTTGAACTTCAACCGCATAAGGCACCAATTGAGTTGATTAGAATGCATTTTCAATGTTGTCAATGCCCATGGGGTTACTCCCCAGTTATTAATTAGGTCCAAATTGATTGCGAATCGGTTGAGAATGTCACTTCTCAGATAAAAGGCAGAAGGGACATTTCTCACAACACAACAATTATGGTCTATGCTTTTGTTGCGAATGGACATTTTTAGCATACAACTGCGAGGCAGGAAATGTTTGGCATTTGGGGTTTCCAGACCTAATTCCCATTTGTCAATCAATTTAAATATGGGAATAGTCTGATCTTTTGGGAATTTCCTGAATAATTCTTTGCTTCTTCCATTATTCAGGCATACTCTGGCGAGCACTGGTTCACCCCCTCATTTAACTGAATGGGGAAAAACAACTGCTCGCCCTTTTTCCGAATGTCTGTCAGATTTTAAGCAGACTCTTCCTTGTCTGGTTTCACAGGACTCAAGGTGTCTTCTGATTTTGGACTGGTGTAACATGTTGGGGTTTTCCCTTCCAGTGTGGATTGCCACTTAAAATTGGGAGGAAGGTTAATTTTCAAAAATGGACAAGGATTCCCATCACCAGTTTGTTCTCATACAGAGATGACTATGATGTCTGGGACTTTTAAATGGAACTCTACATTCTCAGAGCATTGATTAATTACGTAACAGGTACCATTCAGGTTTGGCCTCTGGAGTCACAGCAATCACTGGATGTTTCAGCAGATGCCGTCCAATTTTTATGTCCAGATCTGCAGTCCCTTCGACGGAAATATCAATCCCGTCAACATTTTTGGAGTTGTCCGGGAAGTGGTGCGAGTTGAATTTGGTGGTCCTCCCCCTGTCCTGAGTTTAGTTGGGCAAAGGCCCTTTTTTAAAGGAAGGTGACTTGAGATCCAGTATTCACCAGAGCTGATCATTCACACTGACCTTGAACCTTAGTCGATGCATAAAATCAGCCTTCTTTCTCCTCAAATGTGCAAAGAAAGTGTGAGTTATTTGACAGCCCAGTGGTCATTTTCTTAATATTGAACTGTAACACTGTGTGATCTTGGGCAATTTTCTGTGTCAGAGTTGGGAATTTGTAAAGAAAAGTTTGCAACTCGCAATGGAAGTTGTTGGGGAATCCTCCTTTTCCCCGGCTCCCTGGTTGTCCTCTGTTACGTTGCAACAGTTCTCAGAACCTGTTTGGAGAAAGGACACTACCTCTGTATCACTTCCATGTGGCTCACATGTTTGGGGTTGAATAGTTTCTGGTTCTGGGTCTGGGTCGGTCTCCTTACTTAAACTGCCCCACTCAGGGTCTTTTGAGACCCATTTTTCTTTAGGAGGGATCCCCACATTTTTGAAAGAGAAGGTCTGCTTACCTGAAACCTCCAGTGATTCTTCTCTTTCAAAGGGAATAATCCAGAGTTCCTCCACAAAGTGGATTCTTCTTTGGCCTCTTCTATTTGCCATTTGCTCTTTCGGTTCTAACATTTCGGTGGTATAAGAGGCTCTTTCTGGCTGAGAGGTTTTTAGGGGTTCTGTCTGGGTGAGAAAGGAAGTTTCCTCAGGGGCTTGGCATCTCCCCTCCACCCAGTCCCCCTCCTCTGGAACCTGTAGTTTGGCAGAGATTTCCTCCTGCCATTTCCCCCCTGGACATCAGACCTGGGTGTTGGGGAATTCTGGGAAGCAGGGTTAGGTTGAGAATTGGACCTAGCCCTCAGGATGTGCCCCAAATCATTGGTCAGTTGCTGGACCTGTCTCTCTAGTTGCAAGACAATGTCTGGGTGGTAGGGAGGTCTCAAGTCATCCCCCCGCTGCTCCTGAAAGGGGTAACTGTCTTTTCTCTCAGAGTAGCTTGTGTACTGGAAATATTCCCCCCCATAATTTTCCATCCTGAATCTCCCTTCTCCCGGGTTCATGGATCTATTGTCTTGGAGCCGGGTAGAGAGAGAAGGGTTGTTTTGGAAGTTGTGGTTTGGGGATATCTGAGGAAATTTTCAGATTGGGAGGTGGAGTGATACTTCTCTCCTGAGGGAAGTTTGGAGGGAAGTTTCCCGGGGCAGTACTTATCTGATTAACCCCCCTGCCCCCGGGCCGGGGGAGTGTATACATACACCGGGATTGGTTTAGTTCCCTTGTACCTAGGACTTAAATAATAGGTGGCAGGGCCAGAGGGGTCATTGTTCTGGGCTCCTGCCTGATTACCATTCGATTGGGCTGGGTTGGGGGGTCCCTTCTGCTTTCCATTTTGCTTGTTGGCAGGAGGGTTACTTTTAGGTCCCCATCTCCAGATCCAATGGAGGGGTAGTTTTTACCTCTGCTACCTTTGCAGCAGCATGGGTGTTAGATGGTTTGCAGGTTTTGACAGACTTTTTACTCTCAGCAGGTTTTTGGACCTCATAAATCCTCGTGGCCTTTTCAATCACCCAATCCACGGTCCTATGCTCGTGGAAGTCGCACACCAACTGAGTCATTATTTATTTGGGAGAGCATGGAAATATGTAGTTATGATCTCCCTACTATTGGTGTTCACCCGCCGGGAAGTCTGTGCAAATACCTGCTTTAACCCCTGCAAAACTCCCTGGGTTCCTGATCTTTCCCACACTGCAAGTTATATGCATCTTTACAGCCTATTGTGGGTTCCTATGGGTGGACATTTTTGTCAATATGGCCGCCTTACAAGTGAACCATTTACAGCGATCCTGGTCCTCCAGTCCTGCAAAGAAACTGGAGTACTCAGGTCAGAACGTCCATTTGGAAAATGCTATACAATTCACATCATTCCTGATCTGGAATGATGCCATCCTCTGCTTATAAAATTCCAGGTGTTCCCATTCCGAATACTTGGTATTCTTGTGATATGGGGTCAGGAAGCTCTTTATGGCCTTGATTTGTCTTATTGGTTCTTTGACAAAACCTTTTCTTTGTTTCCCTGTATTTTTCTTCTTCTGCACCAGAGTCCATTCACCTTCTGACTCAGAACGGCTACTGGTACTCCCTTCCCTGTCTTCTAGTGGCTCCCTATATCTATGAGACTGAGAATATCTCCCAGAACCACGAGATCTGGTCTCCTCTCACCTGGACCAAAGTGAACTCAAAGGGTCACTCTCCCTGGAGTTCCTTTCAGGCCCAGGATAGAACCCAGTGTCCTCATCCCTCCTACCAGGGAGTCTGGGTAATTCCCCCTACCCCTGAATATACAGAGGTTTTTAGAATGCACTTCCTAGGCTGAGGGTCTGGCTTTTCTCCTTCAGCGAAGCAGGAAATGTGGTCCATTTGTGGCATCTTCAGCCAATCTAACTCCCTGACTTTCTCCTCTTAAGAGTTTTCCTGGTCTGAAGTACTTACCATATTATTCCTTACTTCCCAGGACACACTGGTATAGCCACCACTTTCTCTTCTGTGTAGAAGAGATGAATACTCACCAGTATCAGACAGGGACTGGCCTTCTTGATCAGTTAGGCTAGGCGTGGTAAGTCTAACTGCCTCATGTCACCCTGTTCTTGATAGGTGGCATGCATGAGGTTGGTTACCATTTGTGCACGAGAGGTTGTAAATGACTGGCATGAGGTCCCTGTTGGGAAGGGCGCCTCACCTTGATCATTGGGCCTTGTCCCATATCCTGATTGGTCAGGGTGCCTCAGGTCCTGTTTATAATTTTCGATTTCCTTGGTGAGGCTCTCACCCCTGTGTCTCTCTTTATTTGCTGTTGGTAGTCAGAGAGCTGGCTTTTTAATTATGACACTGAGACCTGATTAATCTCATGCACCCTGCTCTGAGCTACCAACCAATCCCTTGTTTGCTGCACCTCCTGCCGAAGTGATTCATTCTCCCTCTGTAAGCCGCGTGCAAATTCAAGGCACGTTTCCTTCACAAGACTAATCTCTTTATCTTGTTCCTCCCTACATTTTGCTGCCTCTAATAGTTCAACTTCTATTTGCCTCACTGGCTCTACAAGCTCATTCCTCTCTTTTCTAATTTTGGTGAGTTCCCGAGAACCAGACTGTTCCTTTTCTACCTCCATTTCCAACTGATTTATACTCTGTAATAAGACACTGTTATCCTGATTCAAGAGGACTTTTTCCTGAGCCAGCTGCATACTCTGTTGTTTCAGAGTACTTACCTGCTGATGTATCTGATCAAAGTCATTTTTGAGAATCAGCCCCTTTGATATTGAATTGACTATTTTCAGTCTTCAATTATTTTATTTCTGATTGGAATGCAATAATGACTTACAAAAAGACTATTAAGAGCAGACTGGTCATTTAGCTTGTGTTGTAGTGCGCTCAGATTTTGTACACACTCTTTTTGTGAATTTGTCAGTGCAGAACATTGCTTTCAATGCTCTGCACTCTCTTGCTGTAGTGTATTTAACTCGGCTTTGAGCCATAGAACAAAATCCTCGGCCTGTGACAGGTCTCCACCCTGATTCATCCTACTAGCTTCACTATTTTGCCAACGTTCTTCTACTAACAGCAAATGAAAATATAACTGAGCAGTTAGCTGAGCCATTTGTATCTGTTCATCACAAGCAGTTGTTGTCATACAAAAAGCTTCAAGTGCGTTGTGCAATATTCTAGCTTCCAGCCAAATATCATTGCTTACTGAGGTAACCTCCCACACAATTCTGGTTTGCCAGTTTCCTGCATCATCCTCAACCCATTCTGCTTTGAGGAATAATTTAGTTAGGAGATGCTCCCTGACTTCCCCAATTTGTACAGTAGTCATTTTCACAATAAGCTTTTTGCACTTTAATAAAACTTTCTTTATTCAGGGGCAAAATCACCCTGTTCCTGCTTGATTTCCTCATTCAAATAAATTCTTACATACACTTAATTTCTTTTAACCTATACACCTCCGTGGAACTCAGAAGTCAAGTCCTAGCTGCACCTAAACAAAACAAAGATGACTTTCCCTTCCCCTTAATGCAATTGCATAAAAATTAATAGACTGTCACAATGTACTTGTCATGGGTCAGGAACAAGAAGCTAAATCCCGACCCGAGCCTCAATTTGTAACAGTTTATTGAGAAGCCACATCAACACAGTGAGTTATGCAACAAACGGTGTAATATATTCTTTTTTTAGCCCTATCTAAGACAGATTTCATGCCCCTTTGGACCCTTCTCCCCTGAGCTAACAATGAGCCAAGAACCAGGCCGGTGTATGGGATATATATTGGTATTTATTTAAATTAACAGTAGTAGAAATTAGCACGAACATGTGAATAACCAGTTTCCTTGGCACAACACAATCAACTTCTCTCAGCATAAATAAATCACAAAAGTGACTAAAGAAGAACACAACCACAATTCTTAACTTTCTGAAAATTTCACTTTGTGCAATAATTACACTGATCAATACCAAAGGCTCTTATGTAATGTTGCACGATTTTTATTTTACTGCAGGCTTAAAGGGTAGCAGTAGGATTTCAAGATTGTTAAAAATACATATGGCAATTATAGTTTTGCCCACACTTTTGGTTTAAAATAAACACAGGTTGATTCATCGCTTTGTTTTTCAGACCCCCCTTGCTTTGGTCTATGTTGGAAAGTCAGACAGACAAATTAGAATGCTTTGGGGAATTCTGGATTTCAGACCCCCTTACTGAAAGGCCTGTGTTGGGGAAGCTGGATAAAAAGGTTGGACTGATTGAAGAACAAAGGCACCCCTCTTCCTTAAAGAAGTCAGGGTCAGCTGGACAACACAGATTACCCAATTAAATTATAGGCTATAGTTTTCAGCGCACACTGGGAAGTGAGCTTTGTTCATTTCAAATTTTAACAAAATCACCCCATAGTGTTCTGCCAAACGGGGAATTAATTTGATTAATATTTTTGGTTAAATAGGCTAAGGATCTACACAGTATTACCCCCCCCCACTCCCCCACCCTGCCAACTATAAAGGGAAAGGATTCTCAAGGTAAGCAGACTCCCCCACCTTTTGGTTTCCCAGTGCTCAGTTCTACTTACATAGCAAGCCTCTGTTTAAGGTTCAGGAAAGCCAGCTGCATCTCAGGACACTCTGCAAAGATAGGGCAGGTGTCTGGTCACTCCGCTCTCAAAGATGGCCTCCTGCTCTCTACCATAAGACCCAGTCAGCTTTGAGGCCTTCCTAGAAATAGACAGCTCCACCCAGATACACTCTCAGCATTCTCCTCTGCTGTCTCCTTACAGCTGTCAGATGTATGTGTTTCAGCAGCCTTCGTGATGGTCTGTCTCTTGTCTGTCTGTTCCTGCCTTTCTCCTTTTTCTGTGTGTCTCCTTTTTTCTGTCTATCCCCTGTCCTAGTACAGGCCCCCTTATATAGCAGTGATGACACCACCAATTGTACAGTCTTGTGGAATTACCCTGCAATAATCCCTGCCACAAGGATTGGACAGTTACCCTTCTCTCTCCTCCCAAACCCAGCATCCAAGTCAGGATTGGTTTAGGGGTATGGATCAACATATGGCAATACCCATTTGTCATCATCCTTTGTTCTCCTGTCAACTTTGTGGCAGAAACGAGTTATGTATCACAACTTCATAATTTTACTAGCAACTGCCAGACTAAACATATTTTCTGCTCCAGCTGATCATGGGGAATTAGATAAGCCAACCACCAAGTATGTATCATGCAGCAGGCCATGTGACACCTTTCTGCCTTTAAGAGACTTCTGTGGTGTTTTAAGAGAGTTTGTCTCAATCTGATTATGTTTTTAGGTGTTAAGAGACTGATATCACTTTGTTCCTGTTGTATTTTAAGGTTTTGAAAGCAGTGATTTTCTGTTGTGGTGTACGAATGATAATCTCTCTCTGGTTCCAATCTAACGTGCTGCAAGAGATTTTTGCAGGGGTGAAAGAGACATCATTTCAATCTGGCCTGGGCGCTGAGAGATGTGACTCTTCTTGTGTAAGTACAATCATCTCACCATAGTTATCATATGAGTTGCTGGGGTAGATGTCCCGCCACCACGAGAACAGGATATGTATTTCTCGGGTGCTGATAAATCCCTCATGAACTAGTGGCAGGCTTCTGGGTCTCGCTCCATGATTCGATGTCCAATCCAGGTTTGCAGATCTCATGATGAATAACAGATTTATTTGTCTGGCTGTCTAGCGAATATGGGCCTTTTCTAGTGATTTGTTGAGTTCTTCTGAGCTTGTGAAGCCAATGAGTGGTCACAAATCTCCGACAAAAAGATTGTCCCAGTATGTTAGAACCCCAACTAAATTCCTGTTGATTTAAGGGTTTCACAAGGCTGTAAAGGAAGGTGTTACACAGGCCAGACTCATACTTTGAGGGTGCTTTCTACTTTTGGAGAATTTTATTAAGTCTTTTGTGGAGTTTAGATGACGATTTTCTGTTCATTGTTGGTCCTTTGTGCAGTATCCTGCTGTTTAATGTGTGTTTTTAAGGGATTGTTCTGTTTCTCTTTGAAAGTGTGTTAATGTCTTGTGTTAGTATCCCCTTATATAGAAAAAGACCTTTTCCTTTTCCTCTTGTACCTTTCCCTATTTCTACTACTTTTGTTTCCCCAAAACACAAAAAACAAAAGAAATCTATACATTCCCCTGCTTGTGTTTTTTGTGTACTGTTTTACTGTATTTCTTTGTATTCTAGTAGCTGTATTTGTAGATTCCAAGTTTGAGTTGTAGATTGTAGTTGTAGATTGAAATTTAAATTGTGGGTTACAGTTGTACTTTTAGAAGTAGGCTTGTTTTGTTTGTTCCTTTCTTTTTCCACTTGTTATTCCAACTGGGTTTTTGCTAGTTTTCACACACTTTTAGGTTCTCAGCTTCACACACATATATGATTCTCAGCGTTTGTTGCATTTGTGTTGCCCCTGCATTGCTGTGAGCAGGAAGGGGAAAAGGAAGAGGAGCAAATGTATTTCTCTTTGCAGGAGGATCCCCAAATGGCCAGGCTTTCTGACCAGGCCACAACACAAAACCAGCCCTCCTTGACCTTAAAAACCAATTGGATGATATCTGTGATTCTGGCAACATAGCCCTCCTCCTATTGCTAGACCTGTGGGCAGCATTTGATCTGGTAAACCACCAAACACTCTGCCACCACCTCACCACAGCTGCCAACTTTTCCCCTATGGCCACTAAATGGATTTCCTCATTCCTTGCACACAGAACAGCCCATGCCTACATGGGAAGCATAGCTTCCCACCCACCCCAAGTTCCCTTCGGGGTCCCACATGGCTCATGTGTCCCCCCAATATAATACAATATCCATACAAAACCACTCATCGACCATCTAGACTCGCTGGGCATATTGTACACCAACTATGCTGATGATACCCCAATCCTTATTCCCCTTTTAGGGAACTATGATCAAGACTCGAGCACATCAATTAAATACATGACACTATTCAAGCATAGATGATCACACACCAGCTCTGTCTTAATGATGACAAGACATAAATCCTGATAGTGGCCTCATTCACGTCTTGCCAAACTTGACCTAGCCTTCCGTACCTTCTCTATAGATGCCTGCACTATCCCTGTCTCTCCCACTGTCAAAACACTAGGAATCCACTTGGACTCTAGCCTCACCATGACCTGTCATGTCATTGTGATCGCATCTTCATCAGCCCATACCACTTAATTCTTGAATGTGACCAAACACTTCCTCTCTTCACAAGATCGCCTGACATAGCCAGAGCAATAATTGGATCCTGGCTTGACCACTGTAACTACCTTCTCGCCGGCACTTCAGAGTGCAATCTCAACAAGCTCCAGAACAATGTCATCTGGGATGCTATGAGCGTATTCAAAGATCACCATGTTCCAGCACACAGAAAATCTGCACTTTGGTTACCAGTCATAGAACGTATCAACTGTAAAATTCTCTCCATCACTCATCAATGTCTCTCTTATGCTGCTCCACCATACGTCTAATAGAGGATTGCAAAGAATGGATCCTCTATACCTACAAGACATATCTACAGCCACAGACTGACCACCCCATGCTTCAGACGCAATAGAGCTGGGGGATCTAGATTCCCAGTCATTGCCGCCCGTTTGTGGACCAACTTACCGTCTCACTTGCGCTCTCAGCCTCTATGTTGGCCTTTTACAATCCCACTAAAAACCAGTGTATTCCACTAACTATGAACCTTTCTGGTATTGTAGTACTTCCCTCCCCCTTCCCTACATTCCCTCCAGCCTCCCCCACCCCTTACCGCTCCCCTTCCCCCATGCAACCAGGACCTTGTTGCTTGTGGGTTCTGTGCACTCTACAAATGTAAAAATAAATTACTAAAAAAGATTGGTATGGGGGACCCTTGCACTCTTTGTGGGTGCTGGTTTTTGGGCTTTGACCGCAGAACACAAACAATTGCCTGAGTTGGTTGGAGAGGCAGAGGCATTGGGAGAGGCCTCAGGAGTGTAAGAGGAGATGGGGCCATTGGAGTGGGTCTTGGCAGAGACAAGCACATGGGCAAGGTCTTCTGTGGATGCTCCCACTAAGGAATTAATGGAGCAGGCAGGCATATCAATCATGAAGAAGGAGGGTGTTGCTGCAGCAAGCACCCTGGAGGAGGTGTTTGCTTTGGGTCCTGACTGGGTGGGCAGCAGAAAGAAGTTGTCTCCATCAAGCAGAGCAAGGGTTTTTCTCTTGATAAAGGGAAAGACTGTTAGTAGGAGGTTCAAAGGGAGGACCAGCCTTCAGAGGTGCACCTTCTTGAATGGGTGGAGGAGGAGGAGCATATGCCGGAAGAGGTGTGATGGATAAGTCTCTTCTTTCCATGTTGGAGCGGTTAGCCAGGAGCAGCCCCAGAGAGTGGTGACCTCAACCATCCCACACGTCCTGTGTGTGGAACTATTTTGCCTTTGTGAGGAATTCGACCATCCACACGGTGGTGTGCACTCGCCTGGGCTTTTTTGAAATTTTTTATGAAATGTAATGATGGTAGATCAACTTCTGGAAAATGTGTGGGGCTAATCCACACTCATTTTTCTAAGCTCACCACATGACATACACATAGACCTGTGAACTCTGTCATATTTAGTTGGGAAATGACAGACAAGAGTACATCAAGGCTTCATTAATCCGCCTTGCCCATTTGTTAGCTCTGCTGGTGGCAGATTCCCATACTAATCAGAGTTAATTCAACGAGGGCCACAAAATGACAGGGAAACCACAACAACCTTTGATATGCACTCTGTCAACCTGACGCCAGCTCCCGCCTCTCAGTATCATGGGCAGTGACCTCTCATGTCTGGGGCAGCTGTTTACAGTAGTCATCCCTGCAGGGGAGACCATTCAGAAGGTACGAATATGTGGCTTGGCGGCGACCAAAAGTCTTGTCTCTCTGCAGCTTCACGGGAGACCTGCCACTTTAATTAGGAACCACAGAAAGCTCAATTAACCAGAGAGACCCTTTGATCAACAACAGACAGGAAGATGGGTGGGATTTAGTATTACATGTTTTCACCCCTTTACCTTTTCTGTTGAAAAGCACTCTGGTTATGACCTCACGCATACTGGAGATTGTTGGTGGGTACCCAGGATTGGTTTATTAAGGTAGGCTTAGCCTACACCAATCACTGTTGCCGTTTGGCTTTAAAAGAGGGTTGAGCCCCTCTTTTGGGCATATCATCTGAATATTTCACAAGGAGTAACAAGAAGGACTCATTTGGACCCTGGCTGAAGGGTCCAGGATTTCCAAAGAGGGAAGATCCCTCCCCTAAACATCTCCCAGGGAACAGAATGAGATACTGAATCCAATGGACCCTCCAGCAGCTCCAGAACCGGTATCCAGCCAGCAAACAGCGTGCCCTGCTAGGTTCTGCAAGCACGCTTCCTAGGTGGGAAGTGCTAGAGAGTCTCTGAGCCAAACCCATGACAAGGCAGGTGCCTGCAACACTCTCCTCAGCTTTGGGGCATTCGCCTTAAAGGATGACACAAGCCTAGTGAAAAGGCTAGGAGTGCATCGACAAGCATCAACCAGCGGCCGTGTTAAAGGACATTTTTGAGCCAGTCGAGCCCCTCGAGCTGCAACCGACTGCTCCGCAGGCTGTTGTCATGCTGCAGTCGCTAACTTCATCCAAGACGCCACGACCAGTGCTTCAGACCCACCAACCAGCACTGAGACAGTGATTCCTGAACCGGAACCACAGTGTACGCCAGCCTTTAGCCATCTATCCAGCCCCACTCGCCAAACTGCCTGCCGCCTGATACCCGCAGCTGTCTTTCGTCTTGGACTCTGTTGCAGGAGCTGCAAAGCACTTTGAAACTGACTCGACTATGTTGAGCACCAAGAACCTCTACAAGCACAAGGCAAATTATCGTTCTGTCCCCCTGGTCCTTCTTCAAAGGCCGCTAGAGACATTTAATGACCCATTGCTCCCTTTGTGCTGAAACCAAGTATCCTTGAACTATTGCGATCAATAACTTTACTGACTACCCTCCTGTCAGTATCCAGAGTGCATCCATTTTCCTTCTTGAATCTGTCGGTCATCTGCATTCCTTTAAAGGGTGGGTTGTATTTTGTAGTGTGCTAGAACTGTCTGTTGAATAATAATAAAGTCGATATTTTTATACAACCTTGACTGGACAGTCCCTTTTATCATTGAGTAATATTGTATTTTTGCTGTGTTGCAACTAACCAATGATCCACGACCTTGCAGAGATAAGCCTGCCATTCTGGTCACGTTACCAAAATTTGGCAAGGAGGTTTATAATTTACTTGTGATTCCAATCTCTTTGGATCCTTATGGTGTACTAGAGGTGTGGGGCTGATTGATGGTTTAGAAGATGATATTCATCCCTGGACCACTGGTGCCCCAGAAGTTGATTCGTCACAGCCCTGCCACCAGGGAAGATCATCAGGGCACAGGAGCCTGAGGTCTGCTGCATGGTGAAGGACTCTGGAAAGTGGTTCAAGCAGGGGCACAAGGCCAGCGGCAAGGGTGTTCATGTTATGGGGACCAAGTTAATGAGGAAACGTTAGCCAGTGGTATAGTCTAGTTTACCAGGTGCCTATGTTCTCAGATGCTGGTGACCATGCAGCCACTACCACCACCCCCTCCAGAGGTGGTGAGGAGGAGGGTTCCAGAAAGTCCCATGGCCCGGATGCAGCAATGCAGCAGCAATTGGCATTCCATAACCAAACCCCTGCACCCATCCAGTCAGCCCAGTCAGCATCCCTGACACTGGCAACTCTGGCCTGGGGGAGGCCCCTTTTTCCAGTGTGCACCCAACCAATGTTTGGGGGTGGTAACCACCAGCAACAGCATACACTGGGATAAAGTAGTTTAGTTTGTAATGTTTATGGCTGTTATAAATATGCTGTTATCTTTATTTCCATTAAAAATGACTCATAGAGAGCAACAACAATGTTCATCCCAACCAGCTTTGCTAGTTTCCAGATGCAGCTTCTTCCATTACACCTTTAACAGATATGTCATAATGCAAAAAACAATGCTTTCTGAAGAAAGCTCCCGAAGCCCAGAGGTTAGTGGGATTGCCAATGGTAAGATTGCTGGTATAAGTCCACTCATTGGCTTGAAAATATACAATCTCATTAGTTGAGCTGTACATTGGGGAATAGGTTATATTTTTTACTCTTATAAATTCAGTTTATCTTTATTTCCATTATAAAAGACAGTAGCACCTGGCACCCCTCGAAAAAGCAGGCA
Organism: Ambystoma mexicanum; assembly: GCF_040938575.1. NCBI lineage: Eukaryota > Metazoa > Chordata > Amphibia > Caudata > Ambystomatidae > Ambystoma > Ambystoma mexicanum. The sequence goes on from NC_090935.1 coordinate 1,359,890,171, forward strand.
GCAATGGACCACCGGCAGTAAATAGATAGGAAGGAGTGGGGAATGATAATTTAACACCAGTACCTAAGCAGGGATTATGCTCACCCCCTCGGTGTACTAAGCTCAATACCTTTGCTGGAGGTCAGCCTCACCACTGCCCCTGAAACTAGACAGTCAGGAAAGGGAAGAGAAGAATATACCACCCAATGGACTACCGACAGTAAATAGATAGAAAGGAGCTGGTAAATGATAATATAACACCACTATCGAACTAGGGGATAATGCTGGCCGAACCTGCGTTACTAAACCCAATTAGTCTGCTGGAAAGCAGCCACGGTATCACCCCAGAAAATAGACAATCAGTAAACCCAGAGAAAGAATATACCTACCCAGTATGAAAACCTGATACTTAAAACTAAACTATAAGGATTATGAGACATACAACCCACTAACCAAAACCTCTAATTTCTGCAAAACCCACACAACCACCTCTCTCACAGCAAACCGCACAGACTTCACTACACCGCAACAACAAACAATCAACACATAGATTGCAACAACAGCACGCAAGGACTCTCTTCGATCCTATATGCACACCCAAGCTCAGCGCACAGTGAAAACCGAACTGAAGTTGTCGACAGTACACCACATCTCACTTTCCTATGCCCTCTTCACCCACTTACCCACCCCACCTTTTGTTTACAGATCTGCCTGAGCTCCTGGAGACCAACTTCGTTGGTGACGGTGCGCTATATAAATACCTTTAACATTAACATTAACATAGATAGAGTGCAGCATCTATATTTATCACAACTGGCATTACTGGTGTCCAGATGCCGTTTCAACCATTACACCTTTGACAGCTATGTCGTAATGCAAAAAGCAATGCTTTCTGAAAGAAGACCCGCTATCACAGAGGTTAGTGCATGGGCTAACTGTGTCATGTTTGCTTGTTCAAGTTCACTAATTGGCTTGATAATGTCCATCCGCACTGTTGATGTGTAGTTTGGAAGGACACATTTTCAATGTTATGTTTTACATTTTTTTACTGTTATAAATGTGATATTTTATGTTTATTTCCATTACTAATTACTCATAAAGAGCACCACCTATGTTCATCCCAACCAGAATTGAAAGATTCCATAGGCAGATTCATCCATTGCACCCTTCACAGCTATGCCATAATGCAGAAAGCAATGGCTTTTAAAGGGAGCTCCCACAGGTTAATGCAAGGGTTTTCTAATGGCAAGGTTGTTGGTTCAAGTTCAATCATTGGCTCGAAAATATACAACCTCATAGGCTGTGCTGTACACTGGAAGGCAATAGGTTACGATTATTTCTGTTGTAAATGTCTTATTTTATCTTTGTTTCCATTACAAATGACTCATAGGTGGAGGGCACCATCTCTTTTCATCACAACTGACATTGCTAGTGTCCAGATGCATCTTCACCCATTACACCTTTGGCAGCTATGTCATAATGCAAAAATCACAGCTTTTTGAGGGGAGCCCCAGAGGTTAGTGCATGTTATTACAAATGGCAAGGTTGATGGTTCACGGCCGATCATTGGCTTGAGAAAATACAACCTCACAGTTGAAGTGTTACATTGCAAGGAAACATTTTAGTTTTTTATGTTTTGTACTGTTATACATTCATTTGTCTTATCTTTATTTCCATTTAAAATGACCCATAGATACAGAGCAACGTCTATGTTCATGCCAACAGGCAATGCTAGTTTGCAGAGGCAGCTTCATCCGTTACAGCTATGACGTAATACAAGAAGGAATGCTTTCTGAAGGGAGCTTAGATGTTAGTGCATGGGTTGACCAATTCCAAAGTTCTGGTTCAAGCCCACTCACTGACTTAAAAATATACAACCTTGGAGTTGAGGTGTACAGTGGAAGGAAATGTTTACAATCTTTGGTTTTTGTATGTTTTACTGTTATACATATACCATGGCATCTTTATTTCCATTACAAATGACTCTCAGAGAACAACACCTATGCTCATCCCAACCTGGATTGATAGTTCCCTGAAGCATCTTCAACCATAACACCTTTGACAGCTATGTCATAATGCAAAAACAAATGCTTTCAGGCAGGTAGCTGAGAGGTTAGCATGTGGAATTACCAATACCAAGGCTCTGGTTCAAATCCACTCGTTGGACTGAAAATATACAACCTCATACTACAAGTGTACTTTGGGAGGAAATGGATGATTTTTTTACTGTTACAAACGGATTACTTTATATTATATGTATTCCCATTATAAATAACTCCTAGATAGAGGGCAATACCTGTGTTCGTCCCAAACAGTATTGCTAATTCCCTGAAGCATCTTCAGCCATTTCTCCTTAGACAGCTATGTCATACTCCAGAAACCAATACTTTCTCAGCGGAGCCCAGTGGAGCCCAGCGGTTAGTGCATGGGTTTAACAATGGCAACGTTGCTGGTTCTTGTCTACTCATTCCCTTGAAAATGTACATACTTAAAATTTGACGTGCACATTGGTAGAAAATACGTCTTTTTATTGTTTTAAATATGCTGTGTTATTTTTGTTGCTATTACAAATGGCTCATAGAGAGAGAGAGAGCAACATGTGCATCCAAATGCAGCTTCAATTTTGGCAGTTATAGTCTAACTCTTATTCTTCCATACATGGTGCCTCTGGTGCCCACTAAATTCTGTGCATTGCTGATAGGTGAATCAAGCAGGAACACCAAGTCTGAAATTGATCATCCAGCCTCATCAGTCCTGTTTTCTGATCTTGTCGGTGTTACTTCCGGCATTGCCCAGTCAGGAGAATATATGATTGAAAATATATTTTAGTTGGCCTGCTAGTGCAACTAGATCTGTGACAGATGACTTCAGTCCTACCCACCTGTCAAACACTGCTAATATTTTGGTGCTTTCTTGTTTTGCCATTCTTTTTCCCGATACTTAAGCAGCCTCACACCATCTTTTCTTTTGCAATTGGTCTGCTGGTCCAAGTGGATCCAGGTCACTTGAACTCAGCACCATCCACCTGCTTAGTCATTCTACTTCCATTCCTTTCTTAACTCTTATAAAACCGGGCACCACTTGCCCAGGTGTCCAACATGAAGGACAAATGAAGAAAAGGGAAATTCCTGCTTGGAAATGTTCAGACCGGAAAGACCCAGGACCAGAACCCCTTCTCTAGAAACATCAGGTAAATTCCCATGAACATATGTATTGACCCCTCTTTCCCAACTATCACCACTCATTGCCAAACTCACCACGCACCAGCAACATCAGGGAACCCTCATTGCAGTAATCTCACCCAATTCATCATAGACCACATCACCACTCCATCATCCACCACTATACAAAGACTGATGCTCACCAATGGCTGCCTAGCAATCAATAACTCAGCACACTTTGCCAACCTCCTCACCCCACTTGACCTGTATCCACATCCACTCATATCCTAGTCATCCTCACCTCCTAGGGCATCAGCATTCCACAAAGAGATCGACCAAACAAGCTGGTCGGAGGCTTTGCCATCATTCATAAAGCATTATGGCCATGCACCCAACTGGACATTGCCACCATGGGCCCTTTTGCAAATCTCTCATGCCACTTCCCGGTCTCACCAAAGGACACATTACCTTCCACACCATCTACAGACCACCCAAGCCCAACAACTCCTTCATCAGAGACTTTGTAGACTTTGTATTCACCATGTCTCTCATGCATGCCAGCAACATCTTTCTCTGTGACTTCATCATCCCTGGCAAGTCAGCAACTAATTCCATGAAGGAAGATCTCTACTGCCTTCTCAGCCCTCTGAACCTGACAAAGCACACAAAAGGCACATTGCACGGGAAAAGTAATAACATCAACTACATCATCACTGCACTGCCCACCTTCCGTCACAGGTCGCCAATCCCGCTCAACTGGTCAGACTATCTGGTAATCCTCTTTGACATTAGTCACATCCTCCTGGTCAAGCACATGCATCGGAATCTCAGCAAATAAGCCTTTGGATCAATCAAGAACATCCAAGTGGATGCTCTCAAGGAGGACCTCTCCAACCTCCACCTCACTTGGGCCGAGCTACCTTTCATGACACAGGACTGTGAGTTGCTCCTCCAAGAACTCAACACCACCTTCACAGACATCAATCACCATGCCCTGGTGAAGCAACACATCCCCAAGCATATACTTTCTGCACCCCGGTACACTCAAAAAAAGAACCAAACCTCAACAAAATAAACATCAGTAAACAAGATAACACTTGGTAAAAATCCTGCAGTGCATCCAACCTCACCCTGGTCAAAGAACAATGCATTATACATAGACGAGTGATCACCACTGCCAAGGTCAACCACTATCTTAACAGCATAGTCAAGGCCAAAAATAAACCCTTTTCAACGACATCAAGCGGTTACCAGACATTTTGTCGAAAATAAATGGTCGACAGGACATTTGTTCGAAACCATTTGGTCGAAAGACAAATGGTCGAATTTTTTTTTTTATTGTAACTTTTTTTTTTGGGGGGGGGGGGTCCTCCCCAACCCCCTTTTTTTTCTAAAAAACCCTTTTTTTCCCTAAACTAAAACCTAAAAAATATATATATAACTAAAATAAAAAATTCGACCATTTGGTTTTCGACCAAATTCCGTCGACCAAATGTCTTTCGACGAAATGTCCGGACACCACATCAAGCATTGCATCAACCCTCTCCCCTGCTCCCCTGTACCACACTCCATCAAAAAATACACCAAAATCAATTCTTTATCCATCAACAAGAGCAGCATGATCCGCTAGCACATAGACACACATGCCACATAGGATAATATACCACATATCCCAATTCAGAAAAGCACCAATTCATTGACAACTTTCGAGGCACACACTGTGGAAGACCTGACTGACACCCTAGCATTCCTCAAGGCCACCTTCTATGCAGATGACACCCTCCCTTAGTCTGTACTCAAGACCTTTCCGAATGAAGCACCCCTAACTTACCTGGCAATCATCAACAGCTCCCTCACACAAGGCACTTTCCCCTCGACTCTCAACACTGGAAAATTCCTCCCTCTTCTCAAGAAACCAACATTGAATGTCACTGACCTCAGCAACTACAGCCCCATCACCCATCATATCTTCCTATGTTAGATGCTGACAAAGCAGTAGGTAAGCACTTCCTCCAACACATCAATGCCAACAGCCTCCTTCAGTCCTAGCAATCTGGCTGGAGACCCAGATGCAGCACTGAAATGCCTAGCATCAAGATCTTTGATGATGTCCTTACCCTCTTCAATGACGAATATCCTTGCCTCCTGATCTTCCTCAACCTCTCTGATGAGTTTGAATCAGTAGACCATCCGGACACTCACTGACATTCTACATCACTACATAGGGGTCATCAAGATCATCCTCAGCTGGTTGAAATCCTGCCTCACTAATCACTATCAATTCTTCCAAATGGATTTCTCCAGATCACCAATGCTACCCTGTGACCTGTGAGTCCTAAAAGGATCCATCCTCCGCCCTTGATCTTCAACATTTACATGGAACCGCTCTAAACCCTCCTAACTTCGTATGCCATGCACATCAGCATTAACTAATATGCAGATGGCAGGCAGATGTACATCAAGATATACTCCATCAAAGGCATCCACATGCTCAAGGCTTGCCTCACATTGATTCAGTCCTGGATATCCAGTGCTTACCTAATGCTCATGCCCCTCCAAGACGGAATTCATACTGCTCACCAAAAAGACGGAACACCCTTACATCTAGACCTGATTCTGCACTGTTCTCTTCAATAGCCTCACACACCAGCAGCCCCCTTGGGTTCTACATCGACAATCATCTCCTGAAAGGTCTTCTGGTCACTCCCCTGAAACCTATTGAATGTGCCTGCGTGATGTGGCAAGTCTCATCAAAGAATTCCACAAATTTAAAATGCCACCTCAAACCTCATCAAACTGCTCTGGATCTCGCTGCAAGCACCCATAACCTTCAAATCATCTACAATGTTGTTGACCTAAAGTCTTCAAGCAACCTCACTGAGAAGCTAAGCATCTCTGGACTTGTATGATCCACTGTAGTCAGAGAGAGGTAAAGACTTGAACTCTGGTGGTGCAGGAAGGACAGAAGAAGAAGACATGTTTTTTCTATCTATGCCCACAGACTCTGGAACCTCCCTCGTCAACACCAGACTCACCACCTTGCTTCTGCATTTTAGGAAGGAGCTCAAGACTCTCCTCTTCAAAGAATGGCTCTTCCTTAACAGATACGTTTACATCTGCTCCACTCCCCACCTTACATGGTACTTGGTCAACTGTTCCCCCTGTTTCCTTGCCCAGATGCTTACCAAATTGATAGATTTCCGCTTCCTTGATGTGATCCCTTAAGATCTGCTTTCCTTACCGTGTACTTCTCATTTGACTTGTTAAGCACTCCATGAATAAATACCCTACTAATAATGATAATAACTCACCTAATTACAGGGGGAACTTGGGTTCTTTTTCCTTGTTATTATGACTCTATCAGTCTATTACAGACCTGCCAAACCTGACTGCCAGTTCCAGTAGTACACTTACTTATCTTAGCACCCACCAGTCACTGCAACCTGATTGACAACTTCTCTATGGCACCATAGACCAACCTGATTGATGACTCCATACCACTCTAATCAGTGATGACTCCTTTTTCTGATACCATTTCATCCCATCGTTATATGAACTTGTTGGTTTTCCTATTTAAAACCCATTCTTGAGAGGGCCAGAGTATGGAAGTTAAAGGTCATTATAGATATAGCAATATATACTGTGTTCATAACTTCTCGGGTGGCTTGCAAAATCCTCACATTCCTGCAATCGCTCCACCGAGACCGTTAAACCTCCAGTATCCCTGATTTTATTTGATCACTACTTGGCCCTTCTGCTGCTCCCCGGCTGCCTCTTTCCATGTTCCTGTCCCCCACCTTGCTGAAACTGAGTTGAGTCCAAAAGGTTTGGCCACCAAGGCTCCAGCACAAAGAAAGATGGAAGGTTCCTTTGGCGTTGGGCTTCTGTGTGTGTGCGCTGGCACGCATTTATATGTTTTTAGAGGATTTTATGTTTACAAGGAGACTGTTGGGCTAAGCTCTCCACACCATGTAACTCCAATTGACAGGCCCAAAAACAACACACAGCCTCTGTACTTCTGCTGACCAGGCAGAGCATCACCATCTGTGCCCATGCCTGCATAGTCTTTCATGCTTGTGCTCCCTTGATTTCTCCCCTGCCAGGGCCAAGTCTCGGCGCCAATACCCTGCTGTTTCTCCCGCCTTGCTTTGTAGCGAGGTGATCTTATTATGCACCTTATTGGGAGACAGGTGTAGGCAGGCGCACAATATATTTCTTAGACCTTAACTTATAAATGCCCCGCCTCCTACCTGGCTCTAAACCCTGGTCTCCTGGATTCGAGATCACCTTGGTGAGCCCTGCTTTGAAGGTGGTGAAGATATGGAAAATTAGAAAGTTAGGGCAAAGACACAAGGTTATAGTAACTGGCACACAAAAGGAAAAGTGGACAAAGGAATGCTGATGTATGGCAGGAGTTTAAGATTTTTTGCCATAAAGGCGATGACACAGCACTATGTACAATAAATAATCTAAGCAGCTGCGTAACTAAACAACATTTAAAAGAGTCACTTTAAATATCAAAAATATAAGAGTCTTAAAAAAATTAATACAAAGTCCACACAGTGCACTGTTTCGAAAATGATATATATAAACAATCTTACTTCCAAGATAACCTGGCCAGGGCTGTCTCAAGGCCTTTGCTGCTGCCTCTTCACAATGTTCTGTGATCTTGGCACACTCTCTCGAAGGTCCATGCAGACAGCAGCAGCAGCAGCAATGTGTGTGGGGCTCAAAGGTCTTACATGGGCTGGGCTGCGTATGCAAGATGCAGCCCAGCAATTAGATGCAGCGGGGGGTGCTCCCCACGACACTACTCAACCTTGGCCATGTCTGTCAGGTGTGGCCCAGAGAGTCCTGGTCGGCCCCCTTTGTTTATATACAGCCCCAAGCGGGCTAAAATGTTGGGTGAGCTGCTATGGGGAGCGCCAGCGATTAGATGTGCCTGGGGTCTGGCGGTGACAGAATGCTACTTGGGGGGTGGCTGTGCTCACATGCACTTCCTTGCTTGTCAGGGCAGCGCCAGCATGAAGGCCCAGTCTGTGACGGTGACAGGTGCCGGGTGGAGTGCCTGTAAACCCTCTTGAAGGGTGTTGTCCATTTAGAAAAGGTGCTCGGCTCTTGCTCCAAATGTTTTTTTTCTCTATTTTCTAGAGTACAGGGGCCCCGTTACTTTTTTTGTTTTGTTTTGGGATCCATGGCATGACTTCACACACCGGGGATCCTTTCTTTCATCCGCCACACAGAGATTACAGCATCTTTCAGGATCCGGAGCCTTGGATGACTGCAAAGCTCACATTCAGGCTTTGATTCCAAACCAACATGGTGGCCATGCCGATGAGCAACACCCAGCAGACCTGGAGTCAGAAAGAGGGATGTGAATTGGGTAGATGCTGGCCCACGAAACAGGGCTCAATGGCACCATAAATTCCCCCATATACAAAATCATTCATGCTCTTTCTCCCTGGCCCCCTTCTCTGCCTGAGCCACGTTGCAGCATTAATGTCGTTTTGATACATATTCCCAGGTGCTTTGTGGCTCACTGAGATTAAAATCACCATGAGACTCCCATGAAGGCGTACACCCTAAATCAACATGGTGAGCATTCCCTTGCCCCTCCCCCTTGCCAACACTCTTCAAGCAGGCATCGCAGTCAGGAAGAGGAATGCAATTTGATTGGCCGTTGTCCTTTTTCACCAGTTCTTGCTTCATTACTTGTGCCCTGGAACCTGGGCTACCCTCTACTAGTCATCCCAGCAAAGCACACATGGAAACGGAAATCACCTTGTGGGGATATCTCTCGATCGCGGGAGCGTGTTCTCGCGAGATCGCACCTAACGAGATCTCGCGAGCCCACGCTCCGCGGGAAAACGTTTCCCGCTTCAGAGCTGGCAGCCCGCCAGATGAAGCGGTCGCACCAGAGCGCTGCTCCTGATGAGGAGCCAAGAAGGCAAGAACTTCCAGCAGCCGTACAGCCCAGCTTCTAGGGTGTAACACCACAGCCACAGGAGGTTACCTGGGGGCCCTAGAAGCTTACAGCGTGCCACCCTAGTGCACCCACTTCCCTCAGTGACTCAACTGGGGAAGCCCTGAACTTAACTGAACTGTAAGTACGTGCTTGATAAGAACTTGGACATATACACGTCCCCACCAGTTGTTATTTAATAAAGTAGAGTAGATCCACTACAGCGTCCTGTCGTCCTTCTAGGCCACAACACACCTGTCAGCCTCTTCACACGGCCCACACTAATCATCCTTCACCAGGACCAATGGCAAGTGATCACAGGCTGCCTCCACAGCCACACCAGTAGGTGACTGACTTTCCACTTGCTTCTATGGTCCTCAGGGTCCCATCAACCTGTCCCCTTTTAGGCTACTTCTGCCACTCATAGTTATGACGCTTCTCCGCTCTGGACCGATTCTAGGTGCCTCTTATCACTCATCTGCTGTGCTTGTTTTGGGTCCCCCTGCTCCCATCCTCTTGATTTGTTCTGGGTGCCCCCTTCTGATCTGTCCTGCTTCTAAGGTGCCCTCTCTAAACCTCCCCGTGGCTAGTTCTATGAAACCCCTCTACACGTCCAGTTTGGTTTTGGGTACCTCTCCCCCTCTCCTTTCTGGCTAGCCTTCCCATAGTCCCCCATGTTAGTCTTGTACCGTTTCCAGGCATGCATGACACCCCACCCCCGTCTCTATTCTCCCATCATTTCTTCTCATTGTAAAGCACCTAGTCTTCGGATTGCTATCGCCAATCTTTGTCGTATGTAAAGAGTTTTTTGTTCAAAACACATTTTTCTGCAAACGTAAAAGAAATTGAGTCAATGTGCCTCCTAGCACCTCTTGCAGTTAGGGGGTGAAAGGCAGTTCTCAGCTAGACGTCGCGACTTACCTGGCATTCCTTAATCATAATGTGAACAATGTATCTTATTATACTATGCTGATAAGGGAGAGCGAGACAAAAAGTGAGAGGGAGAGGAGGAGAGGGAGAGGCAATTCAGATGTGTGCTGTTAGCACAGGTTGTTAGGAGCAGGGTGCAGTTGAAGTGCTGGTAAGATGGCTCCACGGGTTAAACACTTGATTTGTGTTCGCTCTACAGGTGCCAGTTCGAATCCTGGGTAGGTCAACCCAGCTTTTCAGCCCCCAAGGTCCATAAATGCGTACCAGTTTCAATTGGGTAATTATAATAATGTTTGTAAATATGTCCTATGTAAAGTGCTTTATATTTTTATTAAGTGAGAGCAGTGGCAGCTGGGGCTGAATGCAGGGGTGGACTGGCCTATAGGGAACTCCGTAGATTTCCCAGTGGCCTCGTCACCCTGGTCCTCTTTTGTGTGGTAGTTTCAAATGTTCTCATAGGAAAAGCATTGGGCTTGCTGAAAATGTGTCATATAGGGCCACATAGTACATTATTTCCAGGGCCTCTTTGGGTCCCCAGTAATTATTTACTCTTTTAGTTCCCAGTCTACCCCTAGCTAAATGGGAGCCAAAGATGAGCACTGGAACTCAGTCACCCCCGCCACAGTGGACAAGAGAAATGTAGACATGTTTTCGTTTGATGTGCTACATTCAGACTCCCTGCTGGGTACTGCTATGGTTAGTTTAAGTATGCAGCATCAGAGGTCTTGTTCTGTTTACACAACATACCACACATAACCAGCAGGCCTGTGCATGGGGGAAGTGCTGCACACTTCATCAGCACCAACAACTTAGACTACATCGTGCAGGATTTTTGGTGCTACCAGACTCTCTGCGATCATTGACCGCTGAAACCTAGTTACGTCATCTTTCCACTGGCCTGTGCACCAACTATCAGCCGTGACAGCGCAACTCAGGAATTTCGCAGGTGCTCTTATATCCCGTCAACAAACGCTGCCAGGTTTGGAGATTGGCAACCTGACAGCTCTGTCCTGCCTACTCACTTCACTGCCCCTACAGGTCTATATCAAGCCGTTACTGTCAGCATCCAGTTATTCAGCAACTCCTCGTCAACGTTCTCGCAGTTACCAGGTCATGCAAATGGCAGAGGCAGCCTTTAAACCCCCCACATAACACACCATACACCAGAACTTAACTGTAAGTAAGTAATGCGTTATTGCTTTAGGAAACTTGTGCATTTCGCAAGCACAAAAAGCAAAAAGCACTGGAAACTACAAATGTAACACAGTAACAAAAACCCTTTAACTAAAAGCCGCCCCGTGCTTTTCACGCCCCCATTCGCGCAGTTAGAGTTGCGCCGGGACCCGATTTCGGGATTTCGAAAGCGGGTCCCGGCACAAACAGTGACCGTGGGCACCTACCATTGCAAACCCCAGAAGGGGTTTGCAAAATAAAAAAACTATTGGGACCCCGGGACGGAGGGCGAGTTTCCCCGCACTGTCCCGGGAAAACCGGGACGCCTGGTCACCCTAGTATGGAATTATGATTTTATTAAGGACACAGATGCTATGTTTATTTGTCTGTGATCTCTATCAATGGTCATTCTGCTTCTCTCTCCTTCGGTTTATGGTCTGCGTTGCCTTCTCTTGGCTGATTGGACAGTTGCTCTGCTCATATTCTTCCTCCAGTACATTAGTAGCAAAGAAGGAAGTGGGAGGACTACAGGAGGCTCGTACTTCCTGGACAACCTTTAATTGGTCAGTTAGATGTATTTCAGTCATTTTTGTTGTGGTTCCTTATGCAGAGGGTGAATGTCATTAAATAAGCTATGACTAAAGAAGGCACCAATGCTCCCAGCCTGCGGTGAGGGCTGCACACCTTATGCCTAACTAATTAGTTACATAATGTTACCAAAACCTTAATAATCTGTTCATGAGTGCATCTAATAAAAACTGCATTCCACAATTTCAAATGAGTAAGAAAGAGATGATCAGGTTAATAATTCCATGATAGTGGCAAATGCCAAAGGCCAAAGCATTTTGAACCGAACAGTCCTTCATCGGGGCAGAATCTGAAGTTGACGTAACAACAAAGCAGTGATGCAATGATAATGATCAAAAAAGACACAAAGAGTAGCCAAATGCAAAAAGTGTGCAAGGCATATCTAGTTTGAAAATAGGGGTAAGTTTGACCACACAAGCAGTAATGCAACAATAGTGATCCAGAAACGACACAAAAGAGAAACCAAGGTCAAAGCATTAGAATCATATCAAATATGAAAATACAATGCTGATGGTCATGCCAACGGCCCAACATTTTCCTAATGTTGGATGATAGTTCAATGACACAAAGAAATAATACCAAACATAAAGAGAGACACGACAAAACACAAACATTTAAAATTAAAATTATTAGAAAAGCATAATGAGTACTGCATTTCAATGTTACATTTAAACACTTGGTCAAAATCGGTGCATACACATCATGTCTGCATGCTTACATTAAACACATTCTTAGTAATAGCCTCTATAATGACCATAAAGGTGTGGTGCCATGAAAAGGGACAGATTAAAAAAGAGAACCGGAGAGTGCTCTGGTGATGATGGAGCAAATCTATCCAAATCGCAGATCATGCTCTTAGAAAACAATTCAAACTCCAGAATCAAGATCTGTATCAATGTTGAAAAACGATAGATTGAATAGTGTTGATCTGCCCACATCATGATACAATTATACTAAACCGATATGGTACCACATGCTATGCAGTAGAAGAGTAACTGGACAACTGGACATGAGGCGGAGGTAGTGTAAAGAATGCCGTTAAGAAAACTCCATGATCTGCAAGACCATAACGTACTCTCAAGAGCACCGCGTTCCAGGCGTCTCTCGTAAGTAAAAGAACAAAAGTAGTGACATCTGCACATAACACTACATGCAACTACGTGTGGTATATATTTCCAGTTCCCCCAGTTTAAGTCCTGGCTCCTGTGCAAATGGAGTGTGTGGACCGGATATAAGCCGATCACGCAAGTATAGAGAAGCAGTAGTGCATGCATATTCATTGGCAAACTAGATCATGTGACAATGATCACGTGACCTATACAGATAGGCATACATTTCCAGAACACATGAACAACCGTGTGAAGATGTGGAAATCAGTCAACTTAACTAATGCCCATAAACTTTAAGGGTTCAAAGTGTTCAAATACCCAAGACGCGTATGCAGCCGTATGTAAGTATGATACGTGTATCAATACAGACACTTAGGACCATAGTGTATAAACCTGCTGTTCCTAAAAGGAACCACACAAGTAAGCAGGGAAACCAAACATGTGCACTGAGACTAATAACTAATTGCACTAACAAAACAGTGGTGTGGAACATGATGACAACCCCACTCATGAGAACCTGTATGGTCAAAGAATGTCCCATAAACAGTACATAATGAAGAAGTTGCCAAGTCCACCAAATCTCACAGCAATGCCATACCCAGAACAAAACAACTGAAGACCAACAACTAAGCTCCTAGAAGCACAGATGGAGAGCCAAGTTCGAACAAACAATGGAAACTATAGAGGAATGGTAGACTAAAAAGCGCAATAAAAGAGGTTCCAGTGGGATTAAAGAAATCCTATATCCTAAAAACAGGAAACTGCTTTTGACATTTTGACCTTGGTTACTCTTTTGGAGTTTTAGGATCACTATCATTGCAGTACTGCTTGTGTGGTCAAATATATCCTGTATTTTCAAACTTGAAAAGTGTTCCTCGCTTTTTGAATTTAGTCACTCTTTTGCGTTGTTTTTTTATCATTATCTTTGCATCGCTGCTTTGTTGTTATGTCAACTTCAGAACCTGCCCTGATCATGGACAATTGGGTCCGAAATACATTGGCCTTCGGCATTTGCCACTATCATGGAATTATTAAACTGATCATCTCTTTCTTACTGATTTGGAAGAGTGGAATACAGTTTTTGTTTGACAGATTGTTTATGTTTTGGTAACATTATCTAATTAGTTAAGCATAAGGCATGCAGCCCTCACTGCAGGCTCTGAGCATTGGTCCCTTCTTTAGTCAGTCTGTGAGTGCCCGGCGCAGAGGCTCTACTGGAGGGTTTGCACCCTATTGAGGATGTGGTATTTTAATTTAAAACATTTAAACCATTGTTTATACACTCAAGTAATGCCCACTCACGTGTCATTTATTAAATAAGTAATGGACAATCCTAGCCCCTGTGCCCTTAATAGAATCAAAATTCTCTACCCATGTTTTGGAAACATTGAATTTATTGAGGCCTGTTGGGTCCTGAAGAAGGGCGTGATACCCGCTATGCATTGATCCTCCACCCAGAATCTTCTGAGCACAATTTTCAATTGACTTCGACTATTGTTTTGTGCCGTTGGATGTTTGGCTGGCACGTCTGGTGCTTGATTTTGCAGATGTGCTCTACAGGATGTAAACAAATCGACGTTGCACTTCCCTACGTGACTGACATTTTGTCTGGACTGCTCACTCCCTCGTTTGTTTTGATGATTCTAACATTATTTACTTTTAGGTAGAGTCTAGCCTGAGCAGTTGTAAGCGGCCAAATTATGGTGGCTTTGACATACAAACACTCTCTGCCTTTATTGGGAGTGAGAGAGGAAAGCATCTGATACATTGATTTCTAAACTATCCTAGTGTGAAAGACAAAGGATCACAAGAGCCCAGGGGATATCAGGCCTTTATTAGCTAGGCTGGAGTTTGGAGAATGATAGGACTGTTCAGTGTTCCCACCATGTCTATCTAAGTAATAGCATATTGCATTAGATGTATACCATATTACATTTCCTGTTTCCCACATCTTTGAAGAGACTTCAGTGCCAGGGCCCTGAGAATATACTTATACAGCTTTAAGAAGAGTCAATTGTGCTTTGAGATAACACAAGCTGTGAATAAACACCTGGGTATCTTGGGGGAATCTGCTTGATATTAAAAAGAGAATACAATCAAGTGTATTGGAATAAATACCAATCAAATTACAACATAAGAACAGCACATTTACAAATGTGATATGCTGCATATTTTCTACTACACCATCTACAAAATAATTCACATCAGTAAATCCCAAATATCAGCCAGTGCCATACAGAATTAAAATAGTAATTGAATACATAATCAGTATTTTAGGCTTGTTTTGTGCATATCTCCACACGTCGCATTTGTTTACAATGGGCAGTATTTTTCATTTCAACGTACGGGTAGTGAGGCAATTGTAACAGTCATTGGGCCTCATTACGAGCATGGCGGTAGCCATGCCAGTATGGCAGACACGGCTACCGCCATGCTCGCTACCGGCACCACCTCCCGCGATTGGGCAATAACTGCCCATTACGAGATGAGAGGGCCGGTAATTGCCCATTCGCAGGAGGCGGTAATGCCGGGCTTCCGATCCCCATTCTGCCCCATAGGGTAGAATGGGGATGGGGGCATGGCTGCGCCGGCACCGTTAATAACAGTGCTGGCAGCATTACGAGTTCTGCTCACGGGTGCCGCACAGCCCACCAGGTAAGATCTGGCGGGCTGTCAGGAACCCGCAAGCAGAACTCATAATGCGGGGGTCCAGTATGAACGGTGCCGGTGCCTTACCGGCACCGTTCATACCGTGACCGCTACTGTTATAATGAGGCCCATTGTATATTATAATATCGTCTTGTTTCTAATGTTCATATCCCGAACCTTCATTGAAGCTCACTCACAACCACACAACGCTGATGGGTGCGGTAGTGGAATGGATGGTTATCGACCTCATTGTGGCCTCTTCTGGTTTGTGGTAACCACATCTTTTGAGTAGGGGCACCAGAAGTCCTTTCATAGGGGACCCCACGCTAATAGTACATTCTGTGCTGCATGGCTGCATCGGGGAGGATCGCATAAGCTAAAAGGCTGTACAGTTGAGTGTGGGTTGCTTTCTGTCTTGCACGTTTATTTCAGCCCTTATGCGTGTTGGTTGTATCAGGACTGCTCTAGGGAACACTTCATGACCAAACATCTCTGTTAATCTGGGGGCATTTGGGATGCGATTTCTGATGGCACATGTCATGTGGTTTTGCTATGTGCCCTGTTAGCAAAGAAGGCAATTTCCAATAGTTTAGGTGGAGAAGGAGGGTGGGCATCCATTGGGGGCGGGCGTGGGGGGTTCATGGCCCGCTAAGAGAACAACACAGGATTTGTGATGTCTTGACATTCATTTCGTAGTGTTTTTAATACTAGCTTGCAGTAATGCTGTTCGCAACATAGTTTCCCCTTTGCTTTAATAGCAGCATGTACACAGTTTTGGGAAATCCTGTGTATTGTGCAATGGAGAATAGTTCTATATGTTATTTAAAACTGTTCATTCTCTTTCAATTGCGTCCATTTGTTTCATTATTTACTTGTTTATAAACTGTAGATGTGTTTCTATTTAATGTACCACCTGCTTGTTGTTGTGGCCTGCCTTGTAGTTCTTAATGACTAAAACATCTTACTTGCAATATTATCATATGTTGGAATGTACACACTGAAGACTTACAAAAGCCCAGCTGACAGTTGCAAGTGTGGCAGCATTAAATATGGAAATCGATTTAGCTAATATTGCAATAACGCTTCCCTCAGCACGTGTCGAGACACATAGCGGGAAAAGTAGGCGTTTGCAAATTGTGCTTTTATGGAAAAATATGAGTCGGTGAGACATGGCAGATTGCCTTACCTCCCTGCATATAATGTGCATGTAATATGCTAACCACGGACTAATGATCAGGCTTTAGGATCCTACATTTTCATAAAAAATTGTGAGTCTTTACCTTACCATCCAGACCTTTGAACAGCCTAACTTCTAAAAAACTGCAAGTTGCATGCAGAGGACCACCGACGTTAGCACGTATATGCTGTTGTGTTCCCTACATGCAACTTTTGAAATTCACGTGGTAGAAGGGAGAAGTAAAGAGTAAAAGTGAGGTGAACTTGCTTTAACTCTTTCAATTTTTCCCCTTTGTCTCGTGAAAAAGTAAACACTGTTTGCCAATACGCTTTGTAGGCAGCGTTTACTAATGGATTCCCATGTCATCAGCATGGTTTTGACCAGGTGCAAATCCGAGGTGGATTCCATAGGAACCAACTAATTTCACAGCCGCATGAAAATGCCATGCAGCTCTGAGGAGACGGAGCAGGAAAGTATGGTGGAGATCTTACCTCTGCTCCGTGTCCGTCCTCCTTCTTGTCACTGCAGGAAAATAATGCAAAGAGGTAAATCAAGGCGTAATAGCATTATTCCTTGCTGTCACACCCTGATTTATCACTCCACCCATTTAAAATGAAGCTGAAAGTGGGCATACGTGCATTCACTACAGGTTCTTTTTTGACATGTTTTAATGTCTTTATTTTTACAAACTCAGATACCGAACAATAATGCCATTCTAACAACCAACCAAAAAGTGTGGGGAAGGGGAAAAAAGGAGAGTTACAAATCAAATATATATATATATATATATATCTATATTTCAGGGTCTGAGGTAGCGGTCCTGTAGTTATGGTTAAGTTGCTCAACCCATAGGAAGCGCATTTTCTTGGTGGCTTATAACTACACCCCCCAGACGAATCCTCACAAAACTTTGCAAAAAAAGTATATGGCCCCGTCAAATTGATTCTGTGAAGATTGGTGAGGTTTCGTTAAGGAGGGGGCAAAGTTACAGGGGGTCCCAAAATGTGTGTTTTTTCCCATAGACGCAATGGAAAAAAATGCTTGCGCGTACAGCCCAAACCGCTGCATGGATTTTCACCTAATTTGCAGCAGGAGTGGCAGCTTGTTCCCAAAAGCGTGCTTTTGTAAATTTGATGTAAATCTGTGCTGTTGTTTTTTTAAAACAACCAAAAAGTAGGTACAAATAAATTAGTGATATTTGGGTTCGTTCCACGGACTCACTTCCCTCTTTGGTCCGCGGACGGGCCTCTGAATGGTCCAGAGGCCGACATCCACAGACATCAGACCTGCCCGCTGATTGGACGGTGAAAAGCATGAGGTGAGTCATGTTTTTGGAAATGCCCGCCATGACCCGCAGACATCGGCTGGTGTCCGCAGACAGTGTGCTGGTAAAAAAGTCTGGAAAACACATTTTGGGTTATTTGGTGGTGGAAAGAGGGACTGGAAACTAGATGGCATGAGGCTACTTTTGTAGGTTGAAAAAGGCCAGCAGGTGTCATAGCTGTCCACAGACACTGCTGTAGTTCGCAGACAGTGCCGTGAACGGATAGCTTGGGAAAGACATTTGGGGTTATTTGATGGTTGAAAGAGAGCATAGAAATGGCAGGGAAGTGGAATGAAAGTCATGTGGAGTTGTTTTCGTAGGTGAAGAAAGGGTTTGGGAATGCTGCTGAGTATACGGTCAATTTCGGTGTCCGCGGACATCATTTCAATTGCAAGGGGTTTTATTAGTTGACGGTGTATGGTACGTACTTGTTATATAGTTCATTGTATTGTGGTGGTTGAGGATAGTGGCCAGATTCTGGGGGCATGGCTGCAGGCCATAGCTACACGAATATGTCCTTTGCCAAAACCACCACAGGAGTAATATGCGTGTAGTATAGTAATTATAGGTAATGTAATAGGAGTATGGCCAGAATCACCATAATAGTAATATGTGTATAGTAATTATAGGTAATGTAGTTGGAGTACAAAGTGTTTGTAATATGGAGCAATGCTGAAATTGTACTTATGATTGTAGTACAATTGAGGATAGTGCTCATAGAATATGTATTTGATTATAATAACTATGGTTACTTAGTTTTATAGCGCTATGTAGCTGGAATCTTGTGGAAAAAACAGTACTTTTTGTTAAGCAGGATAGTTTAAAAGCTGTAGTTGTATGCAATTGTACAAACACATGTTTTAGACCCTCATAAACAGTACGTTCTAAGTACTATTTTTGGCACAACATTAGTGTATGACACACTGCTGTTGTCTTGACATTAAATAATCATCGGGGCATTGGGAACAAAATCCATACTGGACTAAAAAAACAATTTAAGTTATGTAAGGGTGATAATATGTTTGTTTGAAATATGTTCTGATTAAGGGAATGCTTGCAGTAATTCAATACCTGTTGGAGTATTCTAAATACATTAGAGGTTAGATGATGTTTTGTCATATATGAATTGAGAGGGGGTGTTTGAAGTGTTTTGGAATGAAGAGTATTTTTCAACTATTTAGACACCTGTTGGCGTATTGTAACTAGATTGACTTTGAAAAGTACTATTGTAGCATTATGGATGTAGTTAGATACCTGTTGGCATATTGTAACTGTTAATTGTGCTATGGTTTAGTGCCAAAATTTGGGTTGAAGGAATATTAAGTAGGCATTTGTTAAATTTGCTGGTAACCTATGTTTTGGAGTAACAGAGGTATTCAGTGCCCTGAAGGGTTTGTGGCACCAGTGTGGTATACTATGCGCACTGTTGTGAAGGTTTTCTTTCCAAGAGATAATTGGCCGTGTGTGAAGCCTGCAAGCTTACAGTTATTTTTGGTTCCATCTGCATTGTACCTTAGAAGCATTAGTATGACATATTGGCTATGTGAGTTTATTTGTATGGTGGAACGATTGTCTGAATTGCAAGAAGGGCATACTATGCCATGATTTGCATTCTGAAGAAGCTGGTGAAATGGAATGGATTCAGAATTTGGTATGCATACATATAGAAATAGTTAATTAGGGATGTGGTATTGTGAAACATGGTTACAGAGAGTCCATGCATGTTTCCACGTGTATGAAATCTACAAGATTTCATTTATAGGGATGTTTTTGGTTTCCAGTACTTAGTAGTAAGAACATTAGGAATTCTTGTGGATCTTACTGCGTGTTAATGGGATGTTTTACCATTCGTGCACAGTAGTACAATTATTGCATTATACCTGAAACACTGTAAGTGTTGTGAGGATTTTTTGTGGCATTTCTATGAAAAATGAGCATTTGCAAACACAACTGGTCCAAGTAAATGTTGTGAACAATTGGTAGCAATTGAAAGAGAAGATTCATTGACACATTAGCAAACAATTTACTCCAGTTATGTTGCTGAATTTAAATGGACCAGAGAGTTCTGTTAGTGGATCATTTGATGGGCCTACAGATCTTTCTGGAGAAGAGAGCTTTGTGTCTTTCTTTTCTGATGGACGTGCAGATGAATTTTTACTAGACAGTTTTGTGATTGTATTGTTTGATGCAGAAGGAGTTGGTCATTTTATTAGCGTTTTGTTGGAAAATGTGCTATAGCTTCTGTTTGTTTTACTTTTCTTTTGAAATGTTTTTTTTTGAGGTACAGGGTACATATCTAGATGGGGGTTGTATAGTGTCCACAGCCTGTTGTATTTTAGAATGCAAGGAATGCCAGCGTTGAATTTTGCTGGCATCAAAGTTAACTAGGAATAGACCATTGAGTTTATACAGATGTGAAAGTGCTACGTAACTCATACATTTTTTAAAGACTGTGCGGGCAATGTCAATCAATGCTTGATCTAGGGTAAGACCTTGCGATTTGTGAATAGTGACAGCATATACAAGAGACAGAGAAAATTGCTCTCAGCATACGTACATGTCTTTGAAAAGAAGGAAATGTGCTATTGTTCTTCCAATTTGTTTAACTTCTGCAAGTTTGTCCAAGTGGATGTTGAAAAACTGAATGTTGTTACATGGATATGTTTAGAAGCCAACAACTGTACCAAATGCTCCATTGACTAAACCTTGTTCTACGTCAAGGTTATGTTTTGAATTACTCTGGAGTTTAGACACAAAGTCAATTTATTCTCCAATCCACCTGTGTTGGAGATACATTTTTCTAAGCTATTTAGTCATGCTGTTGCTTTGTTGACACATAGGAAGTGTCATGCAATGCACTTCTAGTTTGTCTGTGGAGCTGACATGCAGGATGGGTTGCATTACATTTCTCATTGAATTGACTACTGCTTGCAAGGGTTGGCATTAAGGACATGTATTTTAGATTTTGTTGAGTTAATTGTTCTATGACATCAGGAGCAGACGTGTTTGCCCATATAGTTCATGGATTAGCCCACTATTTAAGATTTTGCATGTTTGGTAATGCTTTTTAAAATGTTAGCATAGGTGAGGTCTACAGACTGACACATGTTTTGAGTTAGTTCTCTGTAGTGCAAATTTTGGCAGAGATTTACATTTCAAATGCTGCCAAGGGTATTACCGCCTTATTTGTGTCCTTATGTTTTAAAAATAGGTTGAACTTTCACTGGTGTTAATTGTAGAAGGTCTCTAAAACAAATAACATGTCTTCCTCCTAACAGTTCTTCATAGTTGGCTTTTATGACTTTGAATTCTGAGTTGAATTAAAGCCAACATGAGGTTGTAAACCATGCTTACTTCATCTATCAGGAGCACTTTCATTTGTTTTAGAATTCTGCATACTTCAGTAGCAGCTTCTGCTGATAATTTGCAGTATTCTAATTTGTTTTGGTGTTCTACTGGGGAGCAATTGCTGGTGTAAAGTTACACCACCTAGGTTGTAAGCAGCGAAACCTGTGGTGGCTGTTACTATAGATGAAAGGTTGCTGTTTGTTAAGTTTTGTAGAAATGTGCTGATTATTTTAATTAAGAATGTTTTACCAGAGCCAGATTCACCATTTACACACAGGAGCAGAGGTTTATAATGTTTACAGCTATGGATTTAGTTTAATGTTTAAAACCATGTTCACTTTTTTGAGCGACTTCTAGATAAATGTTGAGTTGTTCATCATTTAGCTGTGATTTGAGCACTGACAATACATGGTGCCTCATTACGACCCTGGCGGAATGGGTTAAACGGCCCCGTAAAAGGTGATGGCGCCGTTCAACCCGTTCCACTACATTACGAGGTCCCCTCGCGGGACACGTTAAGCATGCCTGGGAAAACCAGGCGTGCTTACCGGGTCCCGCGAGGGGAAGAGGGAGCAAACAACAGGCCATCTCATTATGGCCCGTTGTTTGATCCCTCTCCCATTCAGCCCTATGGGGGCTGAAATGGGAATGGGGAAGGACCGTGTCCGGGTCCTTGAGGAAGGAATTACCGGGCCATCCAAACTCGGAATGGCCCGGTAATTCCTCATTCCGAGGACCCGGACATGGATGCGATTTCGGCAGCAGCCATGCCGCCAATAGCGGCAGGGTTACCGGCCGAACTCGTAATGAGGGCCATGGTATTTTCTACATCAGTCATGGCTATATCTGCGTCATTTATAATGAGTGGTTCTCCAAGTGGTTCTTGGCTTCCTGTAAGGGAAGGTTGAGTGCCCTTAGGAGTGTCTTTGTCTAGTTGAGCTTCAATTTGTTCCTCTTGTTGGTCGTTCATTGTACACCATTTGTTTGTAGTGTTTGAAATTGTCATTTCTTATACTGTTTTCATTTGATTTGAATACAGCTTCAAATGAGCATTAGTCACTTAGTAATTATTTTTCTTTTCTCCAAGGATTAAAAAGTTTAATACAGTTGTCTATGTTATGGAGATTTAAATGATAACTTTATATAATTAATTAGGCTGTGTTTGGTGAGTTTCACTAGGCTTCCTTCACAAGTTCAGACTGAATATTTTCCAGTTGTGTAATTTGGTGTGATTTTCTTTGTATCTGTAGGCATAGTTTTGGGCAATGTCGTCCAGACACATGATTTCCAAAGCAGTACTTATGTTTGGGTAGTATGTGTTAATTAAATTGTTTTTCAAAATATTCTGGCTGTTAGGATAATTTCTGGCTATGTTTTTTATCTCTTGGTAGGATTTCAGGACTCTTTTTCGGGATGAAGCTGGTCCAAGGTTCAGCCAGACAATGTGTTCAGATTGGCCATATAAGGCTGTACCTGTTAAACAGTCTGCAGCTTTGTAGCACCTGCATTCTCTATGGGAGAGCATTTTTCTACTAAAGCTGTACACTTTTCGTGATAGTGTTTTGTCCGATGATATTACATCCCAGAGGTCTTTTAGCTCTGTTTTTTCAGCTTTGGTGAGATAGGCTGTGACGTATCTTGCAACTGCAGTGGAATTGTCTGCAATTTATTTTATGTCTATGCTTGCAATCCACAAGAGGGCAATGATTGCATTGTAATCATTGATGTACTTGGATGCTTCATCTCTTTTAATGTTGTATGTATTTGTAGGGTATTTAACTTTTATGCTGTGTCTAACAGAAGCCATCAAGCTATTTACTTGTCCTTTTTTGCAAACTGGTCTAGGGAAGCCAAAGCAAAATTTGGTGTGGTAGTTGCCTTTATTTTTATATCCATGTCGGCTTTGTTTGCCACACTTATGTTTTTGGAAGTGTAAGAGTTGTGTATAAAGGTCCCTATCTGTGGTTTCTGAAAGGATGTCACAGGTGTTGTATTTTTCAACAAACTGCAAAACAGTGGTGTCACTATCATGGCCAAATTTAGAAGCATCTTGTATGCACAAAAGTATGTGGATGTGTAGTGCTCTTCTGGATTGATATTCTTTTCTCCAAAAGAAGTGTTGCACTTCTCCGAGCGGAGGGGTAGTTTTATTGCAGATAAAGTGCAGCATGGCAATGAAGCAATGGTGAAAGTAACTTGATAGATTGTCAGGGTCAAGAGAACAGAGTTCTCCTGGTGTTTTTACATCTATTCCGAAGTTGTGCAAGTCATCCCATGCATATTCTGTACAACTTTAAGTAACAAACCATGTGGTTGGGCCTAGGTTGCTTAGCATACAACATACATCAGTGGGACATCGGAACCAGTATTGTTTTGTACCACGCATGTTTGCCAAAAGATTTGTGCTACTTAAATAAAAAACATCATCTTTGTCTTTTATTTTTTTGAAGCAGTTGGGTAGCAGAAATGTTAAAAAAGTTAGAGCTTGTTTTTAATGTGTGTGCAACTCCATAACATAGAGTTGCTAGTTCACTTTCGAAAAGGAGGTGGAAAATGTATTCAACATTATTTCTGAATCTGGTGTCTTCAGAATACATTCTTAAAGAGCAATATTCTGATGCACTAATTTGTGTGGACCTTTCATCATATCTTCCTCCTTTTCCTGTTGGAAAGAGTAGAGGAAAAGAACATGCTTCTACACATTTTCCCACATGCTCATTGGGGATCCTTTGGCTTGATGCATTTGATATGTTTCTGATGCTTCCTCAACTGTGTCTTTGGAAAGTAGTTGGCGAATTGTTTAATGGTCTAAAATGCTGTCTGCAGTAACAGGATCTTCATGTTCAAACTGGCCAGTTGCTGGTGAGTGTTGAATCATTTGGGTGGCTTCTCTTATATTTTCCTCTATGTTTATATCTTTGTAGTATTTATTGTTTTCTTTTAGATATTGTAAGGCTTGTCTAACTTTGTTTAAGTTGACTAGTTGTTGCCAAATCTTTTTGTTTTTTGTGGGCACACCATTAAGTAGTACTATCAAAGATTGATCTATTGGTTGTTGTACTCCTAGAGTTTATACATTTTATTTCAGATGTAATGGCAAATATACTTCTTTGCCACAGATGCCCTTTAGTGACTCGGATGGTGGTAATTTGGCTGGTTTCGGTTGAAGGCATACTGTAGCTTGAAATGGATGCACTGTTTGGATTATAATGCTCTCGTACAAGTTAAGTTGCTGGAGAGCTTTCAGAAGTAGAAATATTTCTAAGTTATTAGTTATAGCACGTGATAGCATTTGGTTATTGTCAAGTTTTGTGTTGCAGCAAGTGTAAACTGGTTAGGGGTCAGTTATTTTATATTTAGTTTCTGCTGTTAGATATAAAGCTAATTGGAACCATTTGGATTTCTCATTGTCTTCTATTTTGTAGGCTATATCTACTATTTTTGTGCTCATTTTATAAAACAATCTGCAACAACAGACACATATTTGGTCTGGTATTTCAGCAGATGTGTTTTGAAACGTAGCTATTTTCTTTTCTTTATTAGGACGTTGGTGTTTATGAGGTTTTCGGTAATGTTTTCTGGAGCTACAGAATTTTCTTATTCAACTTCAGTTCCAAAGTATTTACGTTGGCTGTACTCTGTTTCTTAAAGCAGTTCTTTGGCTGTTCCATGTAGGAGAATGTTATTTACATTTTGCCTTTCTAGAGCAGGAATTTTTGCACAGTATAGTCGATGCACAAGATTCCGTATAGTAGAATGGTGTGTTGCTAACATTTTGATGTGGTGGAAGGTACTTTTGCAAGCAGTTCCTAAAATGCATGCTAATGGATTTCCTCGCAGACCAGTGTGGCTGCGCACTGGACAGGAGTCTATGGTTTGTAAAGTTTTAATTATACTTGTGTCTTTTATTTTCACATAGTGATTGAGGAATTGTCATAAAAATGTAAAGTATTGTTGGTGTACATTACACATTGAGCTACATGTCCATTTGTATACTGGACGGGTTGTTTGGGTGGAAGAAGCATTTGATAAAAAGTTTGTTGGGGACTTTTTTTCTATAAGGGTTTCTTTTGCCATAATGGTGTGTTCCACAATTTCATACCCTCGACCATTATTGTCAATGGCAATTGTTTTTTCTTGTTCTTGTTTATAAGCTTCTTCATTGAAATATGGTTCTCTGCTGCTTGTGTGAATCCATTCACCATTGCAGAAGTTTGAAAAGGTGTGTATATTGATACTACACATGTTTAGAAGTAGTTATTGTTATTTATTGATTAATTTAGTTAGTGGTTTCATTCTGTTTAAAATCAATACAAACAATTTTATCTTTAGTAGAAAGTGCTGCCAATTAGAGCTGGCAGGATTAGTCTCCTGTAGTCGTTTTTAAGAGTTGAATGTGACTTTTCAGCTGTTTTCATAAGATTGTGAAGATCTCTATTGTGTAACATTTTCTGTAACATACATTTTTTGGATTGCTTTGCTTTGACAATGTTAACACTGGTAGGTCAATGGTTAGGTTTGTTAGTAGGTCTGCTTTTCTTTGTACATATTTTTTTAATTTTAGTTTTTGCAATACAGGGCCTTAACTTTTTTAGTTGTGGCTGTTTTCATTTTGTTCATTTTGTTGAGTGAGGTTACTAGCTCTTTTGTTTTAATGTTTTCTATACATTGGTTTAGAGGTGGTTGACTATATGGTGTAGTTTTGTTCTTAATGCTGAATGCTGGGCAATTACATGAGAAGACTAGCTCCTCAGGTCAGGTCTAGGGTATGATTGTTTGAGGGTTTGGGGGGATATTCAAGAAAAATAGAAGTAATGTTGTGGAAATTTGTGGAATTAAACAGCTGTATCCTTGCACACTCATCAGTCAACACAGTTCACATGGTAGAAGCAAAACATTTTTATAAGGTGGTATTTTTCAGGGTACTTTCCCCAAATAATGCTTGCATTAAAATTGCATTACTAAAGTGATTCATCACAGCAAATTAGGAAATAGGGTGTTCAATGCATTGACTATAGTTTACGAAATTCTCCAAAATAATGAGTGTTGTACTGCTCTTATATTTTAGCTCTGAAGCATCCATTGTTGGGTGTCTCAATTCTCTGCCTACAAAAGATCAATACCTGGCTTTCCTTCTCTTGTCAAATTTATGAATACCAGGCTTCCTCCTGCGAAAGGCAAGTATTGTCATTATTCCTGGCTCACTGAATCATTTGCAGGCATTCCTTTGGGTTCACTATCAACTTTTCCATTTGGCGGTCCTAAGCACTTTTCTAGCTGGACTGTGCTTTCTGATCTGCCACATAGTAAAATACAGATGAGTTTTCAGGGTACCCACAAAGATAGAAATGCGTGGGATAGAAATATTAACCCATAATACGTTTCAGTGGACATTATTGAATATGTGTTGGGTTTTCTTGAGTTATAACACTTTTATTTTAAGTACACAAAGGTAAAATGTAGCAAAAGTAATGCAATAATAACGTAACCAGCAGAAACAATGTAAACAAACAATAGAGCAATCAGGTTACAACTGGGATATCCATGATACCAAGATGACAAAAAAAAAGAAAAAAGAGAAAAAAGGAAAGGAAAAAACTCATAAAAGAAAAACACCCCATGAAAGCATGAATATAATCTATACAGCAGGTTATATTAATATACCACGAGGGCAACCAAAATCACATTGACGAAAAGAGTACAAAGAACACATCCCGAAAGCACATCAGTTTTCTAAAACCCCAAAAGGTTTTTACTTGAATAACACATACATATTGTGAGCGCTCATGCTCTTGGGGACAAAGCCTTCTCATTAAACAACTTCTTGACTGTAAAGAGAACCAGAATAGTTTATTTACACTTTATAGCCCCTTTAAAGACGTTATCAAGTACTTTGTTATATATATTTCTCAAATCCAACCAGGCATCAACAAAAAAGCTACATTCTGGAACTGTTGTTATTGGTGATTTCTGATGATGTGGGTAGTAGAGAGAGAAATCAATCAGTTTGATATAACTTAACAGTGTTTTCAGTTGAGCCAATCCAATATATTATCCCTTATTATTTATTAACACCCATCAAGCCTTCACTATACAGAGGGCCATTCTTGGATTTGTACTGTTGTGGGTATTTTAATAATAATGATGTTTTATTTATATAGCACTTTACACCTAAGTGCTAGAACATACTTACATACATCGTTGTCATCCAAACCAAAGTTGAGACTCATTTATCGACCTCGGAACGATGAAAGGCTCTGTTAGCCTTGCCGGGATTCAAATATGCGACCTGCAGATGAAAAATAGATCACAGCAGCAAGCGCTCAACCCGCTGAGCTATCTTACCGGATTAATGCTTGATGTATGAAAAAGGACAATGATCTGTGTTTCAGTAAAAAGACCCTTTAAATTTGTTATATGGTAAATGGTTTCACAATAACTCTCAAAACCAAAACAGATATCTTCTAACAAAGGAACTTGCTTTAATACTTATTTTTATTATTTTTTTTTTTTATTTGTGTTTAACCATTCTGGTTTTTACAAAGTTCTGCATTGTTGTGTGTTTTTGTGCCGTTTGCAAGCTACTTAAGACACCACTTTTAATCAGGAAGGTTCGCAGGAACTGATCACAGGGCGTTCGATGGTGTCTGTCGAGATAGCTCTTTTTAGAGCCACTACCAGGAATTTCACTGCAATCCTCGACCATCTGGCAGAATCACCTGCAATTAACCAGAACCAACAAGTTTCTTCATTTAGGGTCGCCGAATGTGAGGTAAGTGGTGCCAGGTACGCTTGTCTTTTGTGTGCTAATGCTGGGCACGACATAAGAAGATGACGTAATGTTTCTACTTGATCCACATCTCCGCAAAGACGGCAGTTGGAAAGAGGCGATTTAGCTTGAATGGCCAGAATTTCCCTGGTGTGGAGCAGATTTAATCAAGCTCTCATGTAGGTTTTTCTTAGTTCTTTCTCTGGGAATTTCTCACAGTACTTTAAAGGAACCCTTAGCTTGTTATGGCTCAGTGGTAGATGCTTTAGGATTTGTACGCCAGGGTCTTCTCATTGGTATTGATCAAGTCTTGTTGATCGAGTTTCATCTTTACTCTTCCTGGATTTGTCATTAGGGTTTCCTCGGTACAAGCCACTTCTTCCAACTTGCTTTTCGCTTTTTTAACCCAATACTTATTGCTGGAGGATGTTGATGATGCATACTTGGGTAAACATTTGGAAATGTTTATTTTTGATAGATTTAAGTTTCTGTGTGAATGATATCACAAAGAATTACCAACCAGACATCATCAACACAGGTATATTTTGCAATTATTATTATAGGTGTTTGCTGATGGGGCAGGAATGGATAGAGGTCACTGGAAGGATGTTCTGTACAAGACATACTATTTAAAGTGCTACACAGAAAACAATTACACAGCTGGTCTGCAACAGAGAGGGGAGCTATGTGGCTTCATAGAATCAAGAAACCAAGAACTCTAAAAGCTGGTGTTACCTGCCCCATATTCCCAAGAATTAAAGAAGGAGGGAGACTTAGACGGACTCCATGAAATTTCAAAAGAACACAAAGCAAAAATGTGTTCCCTGTTGTAATAAAATACGCACCTCTTTTTTTATTCTTTTTATTCCATCGCTGTGTTTGAAATCAGTCCCCTAGCGGTGAGTTTTTTTCAGGGTTCGCACTCTAAGACTTTTGGGCTGATAAGTGATAAACTGCATCTCATCACTATTTGACAATTACATATTTACCAAGTGAGTGTCTTGCCTTAGCGGCACTTAAACATTCACTAGACATGAAGAAGACAATCGAGCAGAAAAACATGTAAATCTTCATGGTTCATTGAAACTCTGATAATAATTGCATAGACACATGTCAACTCAGAGGTCTTAAGATGCAAGCAGTATATAAATAGCAGGGCGTCTTTACTATTACTCGATGAATCTTCTCTCCACACTGCTGTTAAAGCGTGATTTTGTTATTGTTTGTGTCAGTATTCATTTTATTCAAGACAACACAAAAGTACCCTAAAACATAACGTTAGGGATATTAACACTGTTATATGCAACCAGAAAATACCCAAAATAAGCTTGGCTGGTAAAGGCATTTCACACCTCGCTCAGATCTCAATAAAACAGTTATAAAGTAAATGGTTGGCAGGTACACACACGTGTCCCCTCTTATGCCCTTCTCGCTGATGAAATGGATGTAGTCATGGGGCGCATGAAGGTCAAGGGCATCCTGTGAAGCCACACTGAAAGACTTTTTGGGGTGTGTCTTCAGGGAGCCCGAGTGTTAGGAATATTTGTTTGGGCAGCTATCATACTTTCTTCTGTGATCCCGAGTAAAACTTTCAGTGTGATCGTGGAGCGATTTTTGTCCATGATGTCTTTTCCAACCTCAGTCGCTGGCTCAAGTCACTTGTTCTGAGGGCACTGGTCGGTCCTCAGGGCTAGCAGTTCATGGGGACTTCTGTCCCCCATATGCATCCTTTTTGGTGTAGCAGCACTACCTCCCCTTGAGGAATTCTGCAAGGAAACATTGTTTACACTTCATTTTGTTTTTAGTGGATTAGGTTACTTTTTTCTGTGCAACACTTATAGGCTGGTAGCAGTGGGTACACTACCACGCCACCATACCCTTTTACAATGAGGTAGCAGAATGAAGTGGCGGCAAGCAGTGAGATACAGATATAAAGTCGGTAAAGCAGTACAAGTCAACTAGTAGAAACACACGCATTAGGTTGTGTGCTATAAGTTCCGTTCATATTCTTTATTTCGGTCATTAAACCACAAACGCAACACAAAACAATGCACAATATTGCATAATAACTCTTAATAATATTAAAACCAGATAAAACCATCAGAACTATAAAATTGTTCAAAAAGCATTTCAATTCATAAGTTCTAGCTAATACCTTGAGGAGAGCAGAGCTCACAGCCTCATACTGGGACAGTTCCGATAACATTTCGATTGACTTCAACAGAAAGGGGCTATTCCATCTCAGGCTGTTATCACCCCATACATTTATTCCGCACTCTTGCCTGCAGTAACCATGCTATGTGGATGTAACGAGCTGTGGTGAATACCACACTGACACTTTTGGGGTTACTTAACAGGGGAGTTGCTAGGTCTGGAAAAGACCCAGGGCTACGCTAATGTCGGAACTGTCAGGACTGGGGGCTAGCTAGACTTTTGGTTGTAGCTCCTGAGATTCTACCCAGGGCTAAAACCAAATAACTA
This sequence comes from Ambystoma mexicanum, assembly GCF_040938575.1. Lineage (NCBI taxonomy): Eukaryota > Metazoa > Chordata > Amphibia > Caudata > Ambystomatidae > Ambystoma > Ambystoma mexicanum. The sequence goes on from NC_090935.1 coordinate 1,359,920,821, forward strand.
GGGGCTATAGCTCCCTTAGCCCTCCCTAGCAACACCTCTGTTTAAAAATAACAGCGCCTCTCTAACATTATAAATCCCACCAGAAATTGAAACTGGTCACAAGTATCTGCGTCTCAACAACAAAGTGTTTTGACAAAACTGCATAAGATGCATTACAATCTTCTATGGCAGTTTTGCATAGCAGGATCATGGCAGGTGTATGGGATTTCCAACCGCAAGCATCCCCAATCTAAAACAAAGATATAAGGACCTACAACGGACTAATTAAATCAATATATACTGTGCTGAATTGACAATCTGTTATTAATATAAGCGGGTCCAGCAAACAATTTGATGGCATCACAGATTAACTCAATTTTTAACTGGCTGCTGATAGCTGAGATTACAGTCACTCTTCCAATAGTTTTGGAAGCAATTAGTTCAGCCCATAAGTTACTCATATTAAGGTTAGATGAGCAGTTTTTTACGTAAGTAAACCATTTCATACTTCTACCTCCCTCCTGTCTTATAAAGTGTGACAATGTGTCCCGATAAGGCATTAGACCTTCCTGGCTACACAATCTTATCCAGTGTCTAACTGGGTCAAACCTTATCTTGGTCACCGTAGGCAAAATACCTAATTCAAGGTATAACAAAGAAGACGGGGTACTTAGAGGTAATTGTAGAAGCTTTTTCAAGAATTTTCTCTAGCTATATTGTAGTTTATTTAGGGCTGAATAACCCCAGACCTCAGCACCATAGGAATCAGTTTGAGATGATTGTTTCTGAAATACGTTAAGAGCTGGTGTAACTGCTCCACTGCCATATCGCACAATGCAAAAAATGATAGCACCGTTATATCTTTCCATGGTGATACTGATTCCCAGGTAGTCAAAATGATTCATCCATACGAGTGGAGCATTATCAATTCAAAACAAGACAGACCAACATTTACACGGATGAGGTCGAAAAACCATAATCTTGGATTTCTCATCATTTAGCTCCAATTTAAGATCTATACATTTGATCTCGAATATTGAGAGACCCTTTTACAGACCTGCTGTGGTTGTTGATAGAATTGCTGCATCATCGGCATAGAAAAGGGCCGGGTATTTCACAAGACCCATTTTTGGCTAATCTTGGCACACTCCGTTACCAGAAAGTCAATGATTGCTTGGACATATATGTTGAAAGGCAGAGGTGTCAGGACGGATCCCGGCCCCACTCCTCTGCTTACATTGAATCCTTTCTGTTAAGTGACCAATAGACATAGACGCATACACAGTAGAAATCCTGAATAAGTACAAGGTGGATGAGTCAAAATAAATATGTACTTCTAGTGGTCTGAATTCTCAGGCAGTAAGTTTGAATTAGTTAAATGAATCCTTGATTACCACAAAGCTATAGAGGCTTCCTTAATTGTTGGAGTGGTGGTGCTAATACATGACCCCAACAGATTTGACTATGTCTTTTGTTTTGGTAACTACACCTGAAGCTGGTAGTCTTTTATCTAAAGAAAAATACATATTTGAATTAAAGAACTTGAGATGATATTAAAGAGGGCCCACAAGGAAGCAGATACTACATAGGGCCCAGTTTAGAACATTTGCTGATCGCAGAATGCAGTAATTGTTTCCTAGAGGAGACAGTGGGGGGAGGCTAGTTTTGTCAGCCAAATATGCAGGCTCACCCATGCAACAACTTACTTGTGCAAAACTGGCAATCAGAAGGCAATGGAGCCGAGTGCCTATGCAGTCCACCAACACCAGGAGTGAGGCATCAGCCTCCTCCTCCAGCTCACAATGCAACGGGAGGAAGCAGATGCAGACAAGATTCATGCTTTTTGCCGAAGCACTTGCTCCTTTGAAGATGGCCGCCACCGTGAGTCCAAGACCAATGAGGCTGGAGCTCGAGTCTCTCCCACACTGAAGCTGCCTCTATGGCCCCATCGATCAGCTGATTGGCTGGATTCAGCTTTTTCTGCTCCTGCCTCCCAGTCGGCAGGCTGTGATGGCATCCCTGACTAAATGTCCTGACTCAAGGCTCAAAGCCTCTCGGGTGCCTGTCCGGAGCATATTCGCTGCATTGGCACCTTTTCCAGTTTAATTCTACACTGCTTGTCTATCCAGCACTCCACACCACCCCTGGCACCTACTTGATGTGCTGCCATGCTACCACGTCACTCCACATAAAGGTAAGAAGGGTCCTTAGCCCTGCCTGCAATATCTTCCACATCACACGTTACAGTACTCCTTCGTGACTTGACACTCCTAAACTGTTGGCCTCCACCGCTTGAAAGCTACCCTGTTCCCGAACTAAGCCTTCTTCCACAAACTGACTGTATTTGCCAGTCTGCTTGACTAATGTAACCCCTCCTTTGGGAGGTGGGCTTTCCCAGCCTGCACCCACCTTTATTTGACTATACGATTGCATGTCTGGCTCCCTACATGCTTTATACCAAACCGGTCCTCTCACTCCTTTGTACCTTGTTAGAGTTACACCCTCCTCTCTTCCATCCACCCTGCTCTCCCCCTACCATCCTCCTTCCCACTTCAGCTTTAGCAGTCCCCCATTCGAAAATATGCTGCTACCCACCTACCTGTAACTGCATACTTAGTAGTCCCTTGTACCATGAAGTGATGCTTTCCAAACTGTGCACACTTACCATTGTCGCTTTTTACCTACCTGCAACTGAATACCTGATGTAGCCCACCACACCATTTGAGTTGAGGCTCTGCCACTTGGTATGCACTCACCAATCCTGTGTCTGTAACCTTATGCACATTCTTGCACTTACTAATGTACCATGCACTTTCTGTAACTAGCGCCCAGATGCCTTTGGGTTCGGTGCACAAAATAAATAAATAAATAAAGTAGGCTGCGCCTTTCAGGTGACTCAAAGGCCTGCCACCTTTAACTGCTTTTTTACATTTCCATCGATAAAATAGGGGTAGAAATGTAAACCAGGATGGACATGTTCTGTAATAAGAGTGACTTGAACTGAGGTTCTTCCTTCTCTACCAAGATATATTGTAGTCTTCCCCCTGCTGGCTGATGAGAGGATTGGGGATCCGGGGGTGGGCATGGACAGCTTCCATGGGAATCTGTTGGGTGAGGGTCCCAGGCTGAAGTGGTACCTTCATTATGTTCTACCAGGTATATCAGCAAAGCCAAGTGGTAAGTGTGCATGACCCGGCGCTACTCTGTACGTATTTTGGTCCTCGGAGAAGCTTTGAATCTTATTTTCTTTTCATGGTACAATGATCTGCTACTTGAATTGCTGCAATACGATATTTTTGCAGTTTCTTTGACAAGATGAGTTCTCTCAGGTCTGCCAAAAGTACACACAAGAATGAAGCATTTTTGTGGTTATTTATGGGATTCTGTCTCCCCTAGACATCGCCCTAGGAGACGGAGAGGGTATTAATATTCATATCTACGGACACCTGCTCTTTCCAATAGAAAAAAGTAGAAAGGATGTAAAGGAGAACATGATAGAAGAATGGAGGACAAGAAGAGGAAGGCAGAGAGGAGTAGAAGCTATTCTCCATCATCTACTCCATCCTGCGGCAGTGATCCTTCCTCTGAGTGCCAGAAAGAGATAGACCTGGAACCAGAGGGAATCTCTGGTCAACATTCTCTCCCACATCGGATAAAACATGCCGTTCCCTTTGATAAGGGGTCAGGACCTCCAATAGAACCTCACATCACACCACAATTCCATGAGATCACCAGAAGGGGCTTTCCTCTTATTTGTCAGGAATAAAACCCTGAGCGAATGGGAGGATCCATTCTGGATTTTGTAGCCTAGATATGGCAGCACTCTGTCAGGATGTGGGAGAGTAAAACGAAATACCAAATCACCTGCAGACTGGTTGGTTCCTATCCGGACTGACACGATTCTTGCTTGAGAAATGTGTGCGACAGTAAAGTTTAATTGGCACTGAGGAAGAAATATGGTGGGTCGCATCTCTTTCACCGGGTTAGCACTTATACAGCCAACACACCCCAAGCCACCAAGCCATTGAATCCAGTTGCCAGCACATGGTAATTGATTAAGGTACAGTCTGTACAGACTTTCTGGATAATATGCTCCCCAAAGTCAAACTCATTTCTAAACCTAGTTGTTGATGTGGTGGGTTCACATGTTGGGCCCATGTTGGGTACCAGAAATAAGGCATATTCATATCGGAGACTGGAGAACTGAAGACTCTTGTAAAAGGACACTTTGATATTGCTTTCCATTGAGCTAAGCTTTTTGGTAAACACCCGGAGAAGAAGGAGTACACAGTTGTTCCGAGGAAAGGTGTCCTCAGTAGGAAAAGAAGCCCTTCAAGCTCAGAGTGTTCTGCCCAGTCACACCTGCACATTATTCTTCCACAAGGAGTTGTCTGAGACTCAGTGGTATACCAAATCCTCAGCAGACGCTGAGCAAAGCAAGAGCACCTTCTCCAGCCAGAAATCAAAGGTCCCAACTATCAAAGAGAACTGCTTGAATTGTCAGTCAGAGGTCATCTGCCTTCTTTTTACAAATTTGTGGATAACATCTAGGCCAGAGCAGTGGTAGACTTACAGCTCAACCGTGCTCTATTGCAGGGCTGTCCAACTCCAGACCTCGATGGCCGCAATCCTGACAGGTTTTCAGAATATCCATCATTAATATCCATGAGAAAAGATTTGCATATATTTAGAATCATTGTATGCAAATTTATCTCAGGAAACTTATTTAGGGTTGTCCTAAAAACCCAACATGTTTCCGGCCTTCAAGACCTGTAGTTGGACAACCATGATCTAGTGCATTTTCCTGTGGCGCAAGCATGGGAGGGAGTGTAGTGTACTTATCATCTTTCTGGTGCCCAAGTCACATGGAGGATATTGACATTTTCAACATTTAACACAGATGAATCATTTTGTAGACACAATTTATTTCAAAATGGAAACCCTCCAAAAGAATAATCCTCTGATATATATAAGGGATCATAGCTGGTAAAATGGCTCAGTGGGTTAAACACTGCTTACAGCGATCTATGTTTGATCTGCTGCTTGCAAGTTCAAATCCCAGCAAGGTCAACTCAGTCTTTCATCCTTCTGAGGTTGAAAATAAGCAAACATTTTGATTGGGTAATAATAGTAATGTAAGTAAACATGTCCTATGTAAAGCCAGTTAAAGCGTTACATATTAAAAACAAACTGTTATTAATAACTTTGCTGCTTCTCCTCGGCTTCTGGGTACATATTTCCACATTCCCAACAAACCATGCAATGACCCTTCCCTCCTTCTTGCAGTAGTAAAGCACCATTTTAATCTAACAGTTCTGCTGTTGAAAAGGCTGCCTAGAGTTGCTTTCGGGATTCCTGCACAGGTGTGGCCTTATCATATCAAGGGTGAAGGTCTGTGTTTCCCTGCCTGCTCGACTGGCTTCTTCGTGCCCCTTCCAGGGACTTGGCATCTTTGTAGATGGATCAGACGTTCTAGGCCCTGGCAGCTCATGGATCCCTGATACATTAAAACAAAACTATTCCATATCACACCAAGGAGCTGGGCTTCATCAATGAGAAATTCCTAGCTCTCCAGGGACGTATGTGTTTTCCAGTGGAGAGGGCAGCCAGGCTCAGGTAGTCTCTCTTTTCTTTTCATGGCCTCTTGCATACTTGTGGCTCTGTGGGCCAGATTGCTTCACAGGCCACTGCTTCTCCACCTGCACATTACCGGTGCCCAGAGTCACAGGACTTTTACCCACTTGTCTCAATATCTTAAGATCTTTGTCAGGGGCCTTACGTGGTGACTAGTATCAGTCGGAGAGGTTTTCTGCTCAATTGACAAGTCCTGGTAATCATCACACGGAATGGCAGAGGTCTGGGATGGGAAGCCACATTTGGAGATAGGGCAAAGCAGAGCTGGTAGAACATGCTTTACCTGAAGAGGCCTTCAAATTGAAAGGAGATGCTAGCAGTCTTTCTATGCAATGAATGGATTTTCACACCTCTTATCAGAAAAAAGCTTTGTTGATTCAAACCGATAATATGACAACAATGACATGTACTAATCACTAGGAAGCCCTCAATCTGGATCCTTGATGGAAATAGGTTACCTATGTGTATTTTGGTAGAGCAGCATTTGTTATCTCTGTCAGCCACTCATATCAAGGGGTGAGAAAATAACTACCCCGGCATGCAAAGCAGAGCATTTAAAACGTTGCACATCTTCCTCCCTAACAGCATCTATTGAGGGAAGATGAATATGTTATCTACAGCTAATGCCCCTCCCCCGGCCCAAAACCACCCAAGTGAGAAACGTTATTCACTGAGGCAACCATACCACCCATATCCCACGCAGGTGCAGCAAATGTTGAGCAATGTGTGAGCTAATGATGATGAGAATAACCAGACAAACGATAGAACCATACACACGCATCCACTATACATGAAGCACACTTGCACTTAACACGAATAAAACACACTAGGTCAAATATGCATTTATACATGAAGAATATTAACATTTGCAACCATGAAGACATGAAGAACATAACATGAGGAATACATAAGCTGACTGCAACAGGAACGACATGCGAGTACAGTTCACTAACATACAAACGCAGCAGTAGTAAGCAGCCATCTTTTCTCAAATGGTAGCTGCATAATGCTTCTAAAGTGAATAAAAGGCCTCATGGTTTCACAAGAATTGAAAAAATACTAAATCACAAAATGAGTATTCGTGCCGAGCTTCGGCTTCAGTTGCTGAAAGTCTGGAAAAGTACAACTGTCCATTGTGGGCCAGGTGTAGGGTAATTATAAGATAAAAGGTTCTATGAAGAGTAAGCTCAAGCAAGTCCTTCGTGGTAGAGAAAACGACAACATTTAAGTTAATAGTAGGAAAAATACTCATAAATGCAGGGTGAAATCATGCAAAACGTAGTCCTTTCACATGTGACCCATAATGCAAGAACACTGTCTATTCATTAGTACACACAAATAAGACAACTGTTTTACGCCTCATGCACATTCTCAGACACGAGGCACCGTACAAGGTTAACTACAAAGCTGATCACCCTGGCTCATGGCCTAGGAGATGAGGGATGTTATTCTTCTTAAATTAAATAAGCAGCTTGTGGACCTCTCTTCCCCTACTCCCAATTTGGCTCATGTTTTGATGACCTGTTAGTTGCTCAAGGTTGGTCAGCAAGATGCCAACCAATGAAAACCCCCAATGCTGGACCGCACAGTATATACTAGGTTAACCAATCATTTGATAAAAAGGTGATGTCTTATATTTATTATCAATTTAGAGGTGGTCTCAGGAGGAGCCAGTAGATAAGTGTTACCCAATTAGAAGGTTAAACACTATAGAAGTATATGTGCAGTTTATCCCCTAACAAATCCCCTCACCCCATAGGTTTTGTATTTTGATATCGTCATTATGATGTGTTTTTGGTTTAAAGTACAATATTTTGTGTGAGGAGCTTTGAGAGTCGAAAGATTTAATGTTATGATATGATAGTTTACTTATATAGCACCTATACACAATGAACCTCATTACAAGTATGGCGGTAAGGCAACAATGGCGCCGGTATCGCTACTGGCACCGTTGCTACTGTACCGCCATACTAGGAGTTCTGCTTGCGTGTGCCCTTGCAGCCACCAGGTCTGAACTGGTGGCCGTACCGGCACCCACGAGCAGAACATGATGGTAGCACCGGTACTGTTTTTAACGGTACCGGTGCTACCACCCTCCCCATTTCCCTTGAGCCCTATGGGGCTCAAGGGAATGGGGATGTACCGGGCCCGGCACCCGCAAAAGGGCAATTACCGGGTCCGGCTGGGCTGGAATAACCCAGTAATTGCCCATTCGCGGGTGCCGGACCCGGATGCGAGTTTGGAGATAGCCTTGCTGGTAAAACCAGCAAGGCTACCACCAACCTCGTAATGAGGCCCAAAGTGTTTCAAAGCGCTTCAAGGCAAGGGAGGGAACAAGGGAAAATGCAATGACATTCTTACAGGCCATGAACAGTAAAGATGTGATTGCAAGAGCTAAAACATAGATAAGGAAGGGAGGGGGAGAGTGGGAAGGAAATGGAAACAGACAGGTGACTACCATACTAGGCCTGATGACATCTCTGGTAGAGTCAAAGAAAAACAAAAGGTGAGGGAGAGGGGTGCAGAAAGGGAGGAGAGGAACAAAACAAGCGACTATCGTACTAGGCCTGTTGACATTTCAGACAGTGCTGGAGGGGAGGAGGGAACAAGAAGGGGAGGAGAGAGGAGACAGACAAGTTTGCTATCATACTACATTCAGGGACAATTCTGATAGAGTAAGTCCATAGAACAAAGTAAGGGGAGGATTGGAGGGGATAGGAAATGGGAGAAAGGGAGAGGAGGAGAGAACAGAGAGTAAGCAGTCAAAAAGAGAGGAGAAGCAAGAGGGTAGAGCAAATACAATTGCAGAATTCATCAGTAACACATAATGTTGCAAGCCAGGATACAAGATGAAGATGGGAACAGCATGATTCAGGGCCACCATGAGTACAAGATGCAAAGGAAGTCCAGCATGAGAGTTGAGAAAGGGTGACGCACTGTGAATCAATGAAGTCCATAAAAGTCAAATCCAGCATTGACCACAAGACAGTGATGGTGATACCAGAATGTATCAGGACAGACTCCTGCAGAAGTAGGCTGGAGGTGGGGGCAGGGGGAGCAGGGTAGAATAATCAAGCAAACCAGACAACGCCTGTGTGCGAGAAGGGTGGGGGCACAAGGGAACATCCCGAGGGGGCCAGAGGGGCTGAGGATGGCCCGTGAGGACAGAGGGAGTAAACACATGTTGGTGCATGCTTACCTGCTGTCTGGGCAGGGTTTCGGATCCTGGGTCTTCCTGGTCTGAACACGCCCAAAGGGGAATTGCCCTTTTCTTCGTCTGCCCTTTGTTTATCGGACGCCCGGGCGAGAGACGCCCTTGAACTAAGACTTAAGAGCAGGAAAGAAGAGACAGGGCTAAGAAGGTGGGTGGTGCTTAGGCCAGGTAACCTAGATCCACTTGCACCTGCTCCCCAGCTGCAAAGGAAAAGAGACTAGAAAGCTCCTTAAGTAGGGAAAAGAGCAGCAAGCAGGAAGGCACCACATGGGTGGGGCTTGCTAAGTGGTGAAAAAGATCAGCAACCAGGAAGGCTTATTTGATGTCCCTGCTTTAAGTTGGATTGTTGATAAAGCAGGTTTTGCCTTCCACTTTGACTATTTCCGTTATCGGGTGTGGGATTCCGCCACTCTCATTTCCGCTTAAAACTGGGGGTTTCCAGACCATCTTAACAAATCTGTCACCAGGCGTATCTGAGGTTCAGAAATCACTTCATGGACCTTTAAGACTTCAGAGAATGCCCATCTGCAGAGGGTCTGTGTGAGGTTGCGGGACACAGAGGCATGCAGATCAGATGATATGTCTCTCAAAAGGCCCAGGAAGATTGTCAATGCCTTTTCGGGATTCCTCTCCTCCTCCATGTGGGTGCCAAGATTAGGGATTCACTGTTTTTAATGATCCTGGTAGTCTCATTCTGGCCCAGATAGGTGATGGGTTCCTATGCTTTTACGGATGCTTGTAGGCCCATAGAGGTGAATTCCAGGCACCCATTTCAATTGCTGCACCACTACCAGACCAACTTCAGATTCGCTATTGAAGGTGATGGGTGCAGACATTGACTGGGAGAACTTAAAATGGAATTAGCTTTCCACAAGTCATGCTTTGGGCATTGGGTCCAATTCAGCAAGGGTGCACTTTTGGGTATGTTTCTGCACTAGCGTGTGATATCCCGTCTATCCTGAAGTTCCTCTGAGGTGGGTTTCCGGAGAGTAGGGAGTGTCCTCACTGTGGGCTCAAGAGGCAGGGGCAACAACATTTCCAGAATCCTGAATGGAAGATTCAATGGGAGAATTCCTGGTCGCTCTGCCATCATGCAGCCTCCCTCTAGAGTAGTAGTGTCTGCTTGGAAGATCCCTTTCATCCTGTGCTCCTTGCAATGCCACTGCTTGTCAAGTTCTTCCCTATGACGTCATGACGTCATGACGTCATACCCCTTGTTAAGTTACTTTGTAGGGTTTGTTTCCTTAGATTTAGCCCATGCCACGTCCCCTAACTAGAGCCCCTCGCCTATGGGGATGGGGGTCTGTCAAAAGAGAGCTGGGGTGCACTGGTATCATACCTTTGGTGTGCCCAGCAACCTATTTTTGGTTCTTAAATCACGGGTCTAAGCCGCGCTGGCATGCTGCCTGTGGGACGTCGGAGCCTATGATTAAGAAACAAAAGGAGAGGTTGGGCACAGCAAAGGAATGATAACAGTGCACCCCAGTTGTCCATCTGTTTCATTATGAGAGGAGCTAACCTAGCAGCTCTTTCATTTAAGCAGTGTATGTGGTTAAAGGGCTCCTTCAATGAAAGGGAGGAGCCAACCCACAGTGTGCAACCCTTTCGCTCAAGGCGCTGCATGGTTAAAGGGCTTCCTGCAGTTGTTGGTGCTTCTGATTAGAAAAAAAGGAGGGGCATTGCCTGAGGCTTCTCCTTTTTTTCTAATCAGAAGCGCCAACAATTGTAGGCAGCCCTTTAACCATGCAGCTCTTTGGTTAAACGGGTTGCCTGAGGTGGTCAGCATATCTGGGCTAGTCAGGGAGGAGCACCAGTAGGGCTCCCGCTGGGGAGCCCATTTTGGAGACTGCTATCCCCAGTCCATTTAAAGCTCTTTAAAAGAACCCACCGGGTGCAGCCGGCTGCCTTCCCAGGGGACGGTTATATGCTAGTACGGAAGATTGGCCAAATTCCTCTGTATGCGAAGTGGACGCCAGGCGGAGTTTGCCAAGCGGTGCTTTCGATTTGCTCCACCTGCTGAGCTCAGGCGATGACCATTCACCGACTGGCGCTTGTTGTGTGCACTCGCACACTGCAATGGCACATGTCCATGGAAGTCATCTGGAGGGTGACAACACCTCTTCGCCATGAAACTCGCAAGGGGTCACTTAGTGGCCATTGCGATTCGCAGTACTGCGATAAGGATGTAATGCAACACTCTTCACTCGATCCTTGCTCAGTGCTGGCAAAGGTCACGTGTACAGAGCCACACCACTTTGGCAGCCGAGCTGCTCAAGTGAAATTCAACCCTGGGCGTGGCAGATTATAAAATGTGTCGTAATCCGTTCTCAATGGTTTACAGCACCTTACATTAAATATATCATTTTACTGTGTCTTTTTTCACTTTAAATTGTCAGTCAATAAACGTTGTAATGTCAATCTGTAATTTGAGTTGATTAACTCCTTTGTGTGTCTTTATTTCCATGCATGTTGTTTTAATGTTTCCGCATTGCCATAACAGCATTCAAAAAGCACTCTCATAAAAGTAATCATTTTATCATTCTACACTGTTAAACTTCACACTTCCACAGAGCGTCTACAATAGCCCCCGGTTGTTCATTATTCTACAGCACTACAGGAAGTGAGCGCTTCTGAACCCACGGAAGAGCTCTCCTTGTTTTCATAATCATTGCAATAAAACAGCGAACCCGAGGCCTGCTCGTCTGTTCTACCTTAAAGCGAACCCGAGGCCTGCTCGCCTGTTCTACCTTAATGCGAACCCGAGGCCTGCTCGCCTGTTCTACCTTAATGCGAACCCGAGCCCTGTTCGCCTGTTCTACCTTAATGCGAACCTGAGGCCTGCTCGCCTGTAGGCCTGTTCTACCTTAATGCGAACCCGAGGCCTGCCCGCCTGTTCTACCTTAATGCGAACCCTAGGCCTGCTCGCCTGTAGGCCTGTTCTACCTTAATGCAAACCCGAGGCCTGCCCGCCTGTTCTACCTTAATGCAAACCCGAGGCCTGCTCGCCTGTAGGCCTGTTCTACCTTAATGCGAACCCAAGGCCTGCTCGCCTGTTCTACCTTAATGCGAACCGAGGCCTGCTCGCCTGTTCTACCTTAATGCGAACCCGAGGCCTGTTCGCCTGTTCTACCTTAATGCGAACCCGAGGCCTGCTCGCCTGTAGGCCTGTTCTACCTTAATGCGAACCCGAGTCCTGCCCGCCTGTTCTACCTTAATGCGAACCCGAGGCCTGCTCGCCTGTAGGCCTGTTCTACCTTAATGCGAACCCGAGGCCTGCCCGCCTGTTCTACCTTAATGCGAACCCGAGGCCTGGTCGCCTGTAGGCCTGTTCTACCTTAATGCGAACCCGAGGCCTGCTCGCCTGTTCTACCTTAATGCGAACCCGAGGCCTGCCCGCCTGTTCTACCTTAATGCGAACCCGAGGCCTGCTCGCCTATAGGCCTGTTCTATCTTAATGCAAACCCGAGTCCTGCCCGCCTGTTCTACCTTAATGCGAACCCGAGGCCTGCTCGCCTGCAGGCCTGTTATACCTTAATGCGAACCCGAGGCCTGCCCGCCTGTTCTACCTTAATGCGAACCCGAGGCCTGCTCGCCTGTAGGCCTGTTCTACCTTAATGCGAACCCGAGGCCTGCTCGCCTGTTCTACCTTAATGCGAACCCGAGGCCTGCCCGCCTGTTCTACCTTAATGCGAACCCGAGGCCTGCTCGCCTGTAGGCCTGTTCTACCTTAATGCGAACCCGAGGCCTGCTCGCCTGTTCTACCTTAATGCGAACCCGAGGCCTGCTCGCCTGTTCTACCTTAATGCGAATCCGAGGCCCGCTCTCTGCTAGAATCAAACATTGCAATGGCATTTCCTAATAACATAGCTCATAATGGCATAATAGCAGCATGTTCTGGATTCTGCTCGCTGATTACTGGGACATCCCTATACCCCCAGCCCATCCCTCTAGCAGACTCCGTTCCAGGCCACTTGCGCTGGCTGCTGGGGATACCCATCTATTTTCCTAGTGTGTGTCTGTGTGCCCTCAGAGCACCAGGGAGACTTGCGTTATGCTATATTAAATTTTAACACCGGTGTATTTTTTAAAGTACATTAATCCCAACAACAAGCGTTAGGAAGTGGCCAGTATTTTATGTTTTTTATAGGTTGTATAAAGCTTCCATTCTAAGGTTACACCCTTGCAGGAGGCAATGACGGTTGGTTGAAAACATTCCAAATGCTATTACCGCTCTAGATTTATGAAACTCATATATGTCTTAATGTTGGCCTTTATTCAGCTCTGAAATGTAATTTGTTTAACATCCAGTGGGTATTGTGACCAATTTGACCGAATAAGCTGCGGAAAACTGGCATTTCCCCTGCTGTTCTGTACCCAACTGTGGGCCTGATTTCATGGCGCGTAAGCACATTTCCACGGAGGGAAACCCATTTTTTATCTTTTGTGTTTCCAGACAAATGTTCACATCAGTGCCATGATCTGGAGTGAGAGTCATATCAAGTAAAATGGACCACGCTCAGGAAATCTCTTCCCCTCTGACGCAGGCATGGAAACGATTGCTGGTGATTCCGTAGAGGCCGCAAGAATCGCCCGGTGCTCTGAGCGTTACACCTTCGGATTCATATGATATGATGTGTCATTTATAATGCACCTATACACAAGTGTTTCAAGGTGCGACGAGGCAGGGGAGGGGAAACAGATGGAGCACAAAGACAACGATCTTACTAGGCCTGGTGACATTGAGATTGCGCAAGTGCATGGGAGAGGAGAGGGAAAAAGTGCCAGGGGCGGGGAGGAATGGCGAGTGCCGGAAAGGATCAAAATGATAAGTAATGCGGCTAGCAGGTGGCAAGTGCAAGGGTTAAGTGCAGACAGTAGGTGTCAATAAGTGCAGGAAGGTAAGGGGACTGTAGGGTTGTAGATACAGTACCAAGTGCAGGAGTGGCCAGGAGGCAGTGCAGGTGTGCAACTGGACGGGCAGGGACCTGGGCCCGAATTCAGAGGGTAGCCAGGTGACCAGTGCAGTATCAGAGAGGATATCAGCAGGGGAGAGGAAGAGAGAAGGCAGAAGCAAAGGGGAAGGTCTTGAGGTGCTTCCAGAAAAGGAGATGGTTCTGCTCAAGTTTCAGAGAGGCAAGGAGACTGTTCCAGAAGGAGCCATCAGCCGAAGAAAGAGATATACCACCAACTCATTGCTTGGAGAAGCGACTGACCCTGAGAGAGTTGGAGGTGGATGAGCGAAGAGCCCAAGAAGGAAGATATTTAGGAAGAGAGAGTTGGAGGTATTGCGGTCCCAGGCCCCAGAAGGCCATGTGGACAATGCAGTGGGTCTTGAACTTGATCCTTGCAGACACTGGGAGCCAATGGAGAGATTTCAGAGCTGGAGAGATACAATCCTGGGCATGAGGCCAAGGACAAGTCTCGCAGTCCTGTTCTGGATGAGTTGTAGAGGGTGGAGAGTAGAGGCAGGTAGATTTAGAAAGAGGCTGTTGCAGAAGTCCAGCCTAGAGAGAACCAGAGCTCTGGAGAAAGGGGGCTTCTGGGTGAAGGTGAGGAAAGGAAGAATACCTCATTGAACTCAGAACCCATGGATGATCATCCAAGAATTGACCCACAGACCTGCAAGCAGGACTTCACATATGATCATGATGTCACCCGTCTAGACCATACAAGCAAGCCTGTGGATCCACATGAGATGGAACTCGTTGGGCTGCTTAGTCTTTTCTATGTAAGGACCCTGCAGCAGCTGCCAGACAGGGTGCACGCTTCATGACCCCAAACAAAATAAACAGCCGGACACTACAATCTCTCAAAGTGGCTTGGTGGCAGCTACCTAACGTAGATAGCAGATACACGACAATGTCATTGTCCAGACTATTTCTCCTTCTGTGTGACTTCCATTAAGACTTCCAACAAGCTGTCTCATTCAGCAAGGTTTCAATTAAGCTACCAGAGCTTCTGAAAATGACTGAAAACAGTTCATTTAAAGAAAGCCTTTTTTATCAGATGGATTGAACCCGTTAATAAGGGCCCCTCACACGCAAAAAGGAAGGAGCCCGGCCTCGAAAACCAACTAAGGAACTGATGTCCGTACTAGCCCGATCGCTCAGGCCTTCATCCTTACGCTCTGATCGTCAGTGGACTTTAGTGTATTGCTTAATACTAGTGACATAAGAACTAAAATACACCTGACTTGGTGGAACCATGGAAGAAATCCTTCAAGCTATGTGACCAACTTGATGAAACCATTCCATGAACCTGCATCCAATGCAATGGCTCAAAGGATCCAAATAGGTTCTGGTTTCGCAGAGCAGCAAAAATCCCTAAACAAATATATAAATGCACTCATAATGTTGAAATTGGTAGCTTATATCGATGCATGAGAGTTTTACACCTGTGGAAAATCTAAACTGATTCACCTGTTTGCATTCTGAAAGTCTACAGGTGAGCACAGGTTTACCAGCACTAGTAATCATTATTTAATTTAAACAAGCACGGATGATACTTGTACATAACTTGCCTTTATAGTCTTTTTGAATAAAAGAAATGAAAATACGCACAGGGGGGCATTCATAGAGAAAATGCTAGGAGTAATGCTGAGTAAATGCTGGAGACTGTTTGATTGTCAAAGAAGTTACCAGTAGAAACTCTGACTTACTCCTAACTTACTCTTCTCTTACAATCACCACATCCCCATCAGGCAGCCAGCCACCACTTCCTGCCACATCAATGGACGAAGCTCCCACAATGACTCAATGCTACTCTTGTGTGCCTTTCCAGCTTCCGATGCCCTCCTTGTGCTGTTGGTGACCATGGCATGGTGGCTGTCCACCTTCCTCATCTGCCAAGACCATCACATCTTCACCCTCATCTAAGGTGTCAGCCTAATTCTAATGGGCGGGGAGACTGAGCATGCTCCGTAACCACATCTCCTTCAACATCATCACTTCCTCCTCATGTAAAGAACAAATGCTCCCAAAGAGATCCAGCGGGTTCTACACCGTGGGCCTCTTTTTTATTTTATTTTCAAATTCTCTCATTGGAAAAGGGTTGGACTTGCTGAAAATGTGTACTATGGGGCCACTTTAAAAATGATTTCCAGGGCCTCTTTTGGTTCCCAGTCCACCCCTGAGCGGGTTCCTTTTTTAGATCAATAGTCTATGGCGCGTGAAGGACTAAGGTCAACTGTGTCACAAATGTGATCCTTTCTCTTTTCTTCAGGGGAAGGAGGAAGGTTAAGGACAAGGATTTAAGTTAATCAGAGAGTGGATCACAAATTAGGTTTTTACCAGGCTTTCTTTTTTCCTTTTTCAGTGGGATAAGGAAGTTTAATGGAAATGGTTTAAAGAAATAAAATGAAAAGGATGTCAAAGAGGATTTAACAAAGGGATTCACAAAGAGGGTTAGCTTTTTTTGGTGGAAGAAGGAACATTAACGAAATTGATCAAAAAAAGAATCACAAAGGATTTCAGAAAGGCCTTTTCATTTTGTCTTTCTTTCCTTTGTTGTGTGGAAAGCAGGAAAGACAACGGAAAGGTTGTAAGGAAAACATTCACACATAATTTCACAAAGCGTTTCTGAAAGGAATTTAATGAATTTGAGAAAAATAGTAGCGCAATTAAAAACAAAATGTTACTAAAAAGGAAATCAAATATCAAAATCACAACAAAAAGTGTCAGTATGGTAAAAAAAAGCCTTTGAAGCCACCAGGTATGGCACCCGCGAGCAGAACATGATGGTATCACTGGCACCTTTATTAACGGTACCAGTGCTACTACCCTTCCCATTCCATTTGTGCCCTATAGGGCTCAAATGGGAATGGGGAATCATTTTTTCCGGCGCCCAGAAAAGGGCAATTACTGGGTCTGGCAAGTTTGTAATGACCCGGTAATTGCCCTTTTCTGGCCGCCAGAAAAAAATGAATACCGGCGGCAGCCGTGGGCTAGCCTCGTAATGAGGCCCATTGTCTCCGACTCTTTCACTGGTGGTAGTGAGCCCTGTTACTCCCAAAAGCCAAGCACAGCCCAAATATAAGCAGGAAGTGGGCGGCTGCCCACTATATGACCACTAAACATCCCTCGAAATTCCCGGGCTCTCACAGGCCCCCCCACATCTCTCTAGACTCAATGATAATTATATGTTATTTATATGGCGCTTTTGCCAAAACGCTGCACACAGAACATTTACATACAATTATTATCATCTAACCGAAGTTGGAACTCATTAATTGACCTCGGAAGGATGAAAGGCTGAGTTATCCTTGCCGAGATTCAAACTTGTGACTTGCAGATCACACACAGGTCGAAGCAGCAAGTGCTCAACCTGCTGAACTATCTTATCGGCAAGCTTGCCTGCTGGACTCACACATGAACTTCAGATCATTCTCAGGCTGTCTGCAATCCCGTGATAACGTCTGTGACTGCTGAATCCTGATTGCTTTGAGTTTTCAGGTCCACGGGCCGGAAGTTCAGCCACCATTAATACACCGATACATAGCTACCGTCACCAATGGGGGTCATCAGGATATCTGAGTCTGCCCATTGTCCTGCCTGCTCAAAACTTGTAAACCCTACTTGGTCTTGCTCTTAACTGGGCAGTAAAGCAATTTTCTTAAAATCAGCAGAGGCTAATAGCAGTGCAGATCTGTCAAATTGGGGGCAGATCACGGTGATTGATGGAAGGCCAAGTCCCTGACCCTCCCCATCCTTTGTGTAAGACGTATAGAATGTTATACTTAGGGGAATACAAGTCCACGTGTACACAGTAAAATGTGTGCTACTTTTATTATGTCCCCCGCCCAGCTGTGCTATGCCAACTGGAGGTAACTTTGGGGCCCAGGGGTGTTGCTAGGTCTGGAAAAAATCTGGGGCTACGCTAATTTTGGGATTGTCAGAACTGGGGGCTAGCTAGCCTTTTTGGTTGTAACCCCTGAGCTTCTATCCGGGTCTAAAATGAAAAGACCCGGGACTATAGCCCCCTAAGCCCCCCGTATGCGAGCGGCGGGGCCCCCCTGAATATGGCTCACTGACAAGAAACAGCCTTACACCACAACAGGAGAGTAAAGGGTTAATCGTGCGAGTGTCTGTGGGAGCGCTACCTCAACATAGCAATACACACTACTAGTACTGCTGCCTCTACTACTAATAACAACAATCGGTATAATAATCAACACACCACAATGAAGAGTATGATTCATATATGCTTCCTATTGTTATTGCTGTTATATATAGTAAACCATTAAATAAATAATACCACCACTAATACTTATAATAATAATAAGTAACACACTATAATGAAGATAATGATTAATGTATTATTAATATTATTAATAATAATACAAGATACTAAGTGCTGTATTAGTAGCAGTATTCATATTATTATTATTACTAATATATTAAGTCGTACTGCCACCATTACTACCAGTAATAATAATAATAATAATACAAGTAATAATATGTAGGATTGTCCCCATTTAAAAAAATTTTTTTAGGAAAGGCAAATCATCAAAATCCCTTGAAACACCCCTCCAACGTGCCGCATTCAGTACACCAGCTAACAGCCGTCGAGAAACTGCCACAGATGTTTCAGGGGGATGAGTGCAAAGATTCACACTTTCTTAAAGGGTGCGGCTGCTAGTCTGTAAACCACGAACAGATGTGTTTGCTTTTTCCCATGTAACATTTCTTATAAGTGTTCAATCGATTTAATTCCTACATCCGCTCCCTTCCACTTCATTAGGATGTTTTCTGGGACCCACTCAGAGTTGGGAACTGGGCGCATATTCCTACAGTCCCATCGCTATGATCCAGCTATGCGGGATCATCACCAGGGTCTGGGTTGTGTCGCTCTCCTGTCTCCACATAGCTGAAGTGTGCCTCTTTGACTCCCATCTGCGATGGATGTCTGTGGCCTAGAGCAGATTGGCTCTGCCCCAGGGACGGGTCTCAGACGGCCTTCCACTACCACCCCATTTGCCCCCGGCCCCCTCTTATGCTCCTTGGCTCAAGCTTCTGCAGCGGCGAGTACGGCGCTAACCAATGGCGCTATTAACGCCTTGGTTGACGCCGTACCCGGACCGGCAGCGCCTTGGTGGATGGCGGAATCACCACCCCATTCCAAGGTTGGCGGGGCGGTAATTCCCCATTCACCAAGGCTCTTCCCCATTCCCAAATGAGCCCCCATAGGGCTCAATGGGAATGGGGAAGATGCAAATAACGGTGACCGTTCATTACGGTCACCGTTATTGGCTTGGAGGCCCCTTTGCGCCCTCGACTTTAACACCTGCTCAAAGCAGGCTTTAAGGGCGAGGGCGCAGAGGGAACTCGGAGTATGGCGGTAAGGGATTACCGCCACCGGTCTTGTTACCGGTGGCCGCTATCCCTTACCGCCATACTCGGAATGAGGGCCAATGTCTTAACAGAGCGGACCTGTAGATTATACTCGCAGGCCCATGACAGGGGCCAGTGGCGTAACACAAAATGTGGGGGCCCCCCTGCGAGCCATGCTGAGCCCCCCCCCAACTCTGCAACAAATCAAGGGTGGTGCCACACTCTGGGCCGGCCTAGATTATCATACTAGCACAATATCCACAAACGTGCGGATGAAGGGGTATGCCACACACTGCACTAGGAGAACGATATAAATATGTGTTCTAATGCAAAATACAGCACACTTTCTGAGAAAAATTGTCTAAAAAAACAGAGTGTTTGCAATTGGTTTGTAGGGTAACACCATTCCAATACATGCAAGTCACCAACAGTGAACAGGATCATTAATGCTTTGCTGATAAAAATGCCATGCCACATTAAAAACGTGTCCAACTGGCTGCACAAGGTAGAACAGTGTAGACACGTAATAACATTACTGTAAAGCATGCAAGGCCAGATTTAGACATACCTAGACTGGTTGCACCAAAATGCCAGTTGAAGCAATAACACTCATCAAGAAGAGAGCACACATTCAAGGCTGCGTCTCTGTGGCTTCTAACACGTGCAAACTCTTTAAAATCTGCAAGGAACTAACTGGTCAATCCTGGTGCAGTCTCTACCTCTCCTGTTCCCTCTCAGGACCTCTTTACGGCTCCAATTGCTTGATGATGGCTGCATTCTAGCGTTAGGTGTGGTGGTATTGGTATTGGTTCAATGTGTGCAGTCTGGCAGGTGGACACCTATACTGGGTTCTGGCTGCGTTGGGCCTGTGGAATGCTTAAGTGTGCAGCTAGGACGTTATATTTTGTGCGATATAGCTGCGCTTTATTAGAATGAGGAGGTGTAGATGAGATAGTGTTCGTATGTGAGCAGCTAGGTTGAATTGATCAAGGGGTGTAGCTGCACTCTGTGTGATGGTGTAGAGCAGAGAGTAAGCATAGTGATATGATATGATAGTTCATCCACACAGCACCCACACACAATGTGCTTCAAAAGCGCCCGACGACAAGGCAGGGAACAAGGGAAAACGAAAAGACATGCACACAGGCCATGAACAGTAAGAGTGTGAAGACTATCCACTACACACGGTCTAGGACACCCAGACAGTGCAAGAGCCAAGACACAGACAGGAGGGAAACGGTATGTGAGGGCCCAATGGGCTGGGGCACACAGTGACATCGCAGGGGACCAGGAGTTTTGGGCATACAGCGACAGCATTGAGGGCCCAAGGGTGCTGGGGGGCAAAGTGAGGCATCACAGGAATCAGAGGGGTGGGGGGTACACAGCAACAACAAGGGGGGCCAGAGGAGGGGGCTGGGGGCACACAGAGACAACACAGGGCACGAGAGGGGAACGGGGCACACAACGATATCTTAGGAGATCAGGGGGAGCTGGGGCAGACAGCTAAATCGCAGGGAGCCAAGAGGCCTCGGGCACACCGTGAAATGGTGGACCAGTGGGTTGGGGGGCAGTGACGAGACCGGACCTAGGGGGATCTGGGCACACAGTGAAACATGGGACCTGAGGGGTTGTGGGTACAAAGTGGAACATGGGACCTGAGGGGAAATGAGGGGCTGACAGCTACATCACAGGGACCAGAGTGGGTTGGGGGTACGGGACTGGAGGGGGTAGGGCACACATGGACATCACGGGGACTAGAGGGGCCTGGGCATACAGCGACAATACGGGGGACTAGAGGGGTACACAGCGATATCACAGGGAACCAGAGGGCAGGGGGTACACAGCAACAGCACGAGGGACCAAAGGGGCACACAGTGACATCATGTGGACTAGAGGGGGCTGGGCATACAGCTAGAGCACAGTGGACCAGAGGGGTACATAGCGACAACACAGGGAGCCAGAGGGCAGGGGGTACACAGTGACAACACGGGGGACCAAAGGGGGTGGGGGGCACATAGGGCACATGGTGACATCACAGGGGCTAGAGAGGGCTGGGCCTACAGTGACAGCACGGGGGACCGGAGGGGTACACAGTGATATCATGGGGAGCCAGAGGGCATGGGGTACACAGCGACCACATGGAGGACCAAAGGGTCTGGGGGCACACAGCAACATCATGAGGGACCAGAGGGGGCTTGGGTGCACACAGTGATACCACAGGGGAACGGAGGGGCTTGGTAAAGAGCGACAACACTGGGAACTTGAGGGGGATAGGGGCATCCGGCGACAACACGGGAAACAGAGGGACTGAGGGGTACATAGCAACATTGTGGTGGCGGGAAACGTATCAGAGGCGGACAGGGAGTAGCTGAGGCCTTGTTGTGGGTCTAGTATAATGTAGAGGCAGCAAGAATACTGGGAAAATATAAGAGTATTTAGTAAGGAGAGGGAATTGCATGGAGCTATGATCTAAGCAGATCATTATTCTGCATTTCAGGCATGCGATTGCTTAATAGTCAAATTAGTGAGTGTACTCAGAACAGGACTGCAAGACTTATCCTTGGCCTCAAGCCCAGGGATCACATCTCTCCAGCCCTGAAATCTCCCCACTGGATCCTGGTGGCTGCAAGGATCAAGTTCAAGACCCTCTACATTGTCCACAAGGCTTTCTGGGGCCAGGGCATGCACTACATTCAACGCTCTCTTCCAAACTACCGTCCTTCTCAAGCCATTCGCCCAGCTACCTTCAACTCTCTAAGGGTTAGACGCTTCTCCAGGAAGAGAGTGGGGGGTAGATCTCTCTCCTCTGCAGGTGCCTCCCTACCCCTCTGAAACTAGAGCCGGGCCACCTGAAGTTTTGGAAGCAGCTAAAAAACGTTCTTCTGCTCCTCTGCTTTCTCTCACTCCCCTGCGGACCTACCTGACCTACCTTTCTGCTGTACCGAATGATTGCTTGACTACCCTCAGAGTCTCACTTAGTCCAGGCTCTTTCTTCATCAGTCTGCCTTGCACTACCTCTGTGCCTACCACGCACTTCGGGGATGTAACTGTAACCCTACAGTCGCTTGTTCTCCTTGCATTACCCAAGCCACGCTGCCCTGGCTGCACTTTCTCAGAGCATTACTACCCTGTTTCCCCCTCATCTCTTCCTTGCACTTCCCCCCTCCCTCTACCCATGTACTTCCCATTCTCGCACTTGCACAATCTGAATCATACAAGACCTAGTAAGATCATTTGTCCTCCTTCTGTCTTCCCTCCCTTGTCTTGTCGTGCCTAGAAACACTTCTTTACAGACACGTTATAAATTACTTATATCATATCCTTTTATCACAGATGCACAGAAAAATATACAACGCTGCAGTGAGAAATGGCTAGACTGGCAGCACCCAAATGCTAGTCTAGCCAGGTAATTATACTTAGCAGGACTGCTTTATCAGAAATGGCCAGTAAATAAAAAAGTCATACCAAACTGAGGAATGACTCGACTGGCTGCACCAAAATTCCTCTCTAGCCACTAATATTACATATCATGGCTGCTTAGCCTGGACATGGAAGACCATTATGATGTATCGCACAATCCCACCCCTCACACATCCTCTCTCCTTCCCACCCCTACCCCAACCTCCAAAATCAGCTCCTTGGCACATAATTACCTTCACATCCATGTTCTTTGTCCCAGTGCTTACGTATGAGGCTCCTTGACTCATAGGTAAGTACTAGGATGCGGAAGAGTGGGACTAGGAGTAATGAAGATTACAGGTAGCTAAGTCAGGCATTACCTCCATGTACCTGTACTTGTGTATGAGGCAGGATGCCTTATACACAAGTACTGGGACGAGGAAGCGTAGGACTAGGAGTAATGAAGATTACCAATAAGTAATCAAGGCATACAACACAAGTAGTGGCACAACACAATTGAGTTGACTGGGCTTCAGCACTCCCTGCCCTGAAATGTTGGGCTATGTTGACTTGACCTGGTTGACCTTCAGAGCATTTACCGGACAGAACAGCACACAGATGTTAAACGACACCTGGGTTTCGCTGTTAACAAGGGCCCAGCAATTACTAATGTAAAGCATTTTACTGTAGAAGTTAGATGCCCCCACACAAATAAGTTTACCCCTCCCCCAGCGCCTGTGAAGTTAACATCTCTCCCAACATTTGAAGTGCTAGCCCCCCCAAAATGTAGGTTTTGTTGTGCCCCTGAACACAAGCACACACACCATTCACCATATACACACATGCACACCCAGCCATCCATACATTTAAGTGTGCACCCTTTCAACGTACACTCAAACAGGCAGCAGCCTATACATATAAGTGTGCACCCTTTCACCACACACGCACACATGCACACCCAGCCACCCATACATTTGTGTGCACCCTTTCACCATACACTCACACAGGCAGCCACCTATACATTTAAGTGTGCACCCTTTCACCATACACTCACATACGCACATGCCATGGAGTTGAGGGAAGCCCTATTCATTTGAAAAGAAATTGTTCCTTTTTGAAGTCACTCTGTCTTTATAAAGACATTATTTCCATTAAGGACTGAACCATAACGGAAATAATTTCTTTATGAAGGCAGAGGGACTTCAAAAATAAACTATTTCTTTTTGAAGTCAAACGCCTCCAGCCTAGGGTCTTCCATGTCATGGACTGGGGCAGCTCTCGGACTTCAAGAAGAAAGTTAATTTGTTTAGTCACTCTGCCTTCATTATGAAATTATTTCTTTAGGAATGCAGAGTGATTTTTTTTATTGATATAGCTGACTAAGTAAACTTTTCAATACTCACATTTTATACATTAGTCAAAATTACAACTTACAATATACATTTTTAGAATAATCAAAATAAGATAAGAAAAGGAGACAAATAAAAGAAAAGGGACAAAAGAAAGAGGAAAGAGAAACCTCAATTACATGCCTTAAATAATCATAAAAAAGCACAAAACCATCTCAAAAGAGAGTTTGTCTCTTGATCAACATTAAAATCCTCCTTTTTCTAAGGTTTAAAACACACGATCTTCTAAAAGCTATTTGATGCATTCAATGCTTTTTTTTAAAACAAGGCAATTCAATGGGCAAAAATCGAACACAGAATATGAGAACAATGTGTTACTTCTCACACAATTCTGCTTGCTAAACTGACATTCATCTCATCACATCATCACTGTTTGTGGCATTTCCAATCGCAAGGCTTTGAGAAAGGTAACTGCACCAAAGCGATATAAAGCATGCTGACCAGAGAGTATCGCTTGCCAGAGGGAATCAGATGTCATTCCATTAGATTCTCTGAATAAAGGTTTCAAGTGTCTCACTCTCAAAGGTGTGAGTGTTTCACACGATACCAATAAGTGTTTCAAGTTTTCGTTCTTAGTCACATTAGAGCAATATCGGCAATGATTTTCATCCTTACTTATCATTTTGCGTTTAATCAGTACTTCTTTGGTATGCCAAAGGTTCAATCTAATGCGCATAAAACAGAGTCTGTGTTCAGCCGAAGGAGATTTTCTTAGATAAAGTTCAAGCTCATTGTATTTTTTGTAGGCAAAAGGCTGCAATGCGAAATCATGATATTGCATACATTTGGCTCTGGTGATTAGCCAATCTTGCTGAAACAATTTGGTTTTAGCCCTTGTTGGATTTTGTAATAGTAATTCAAGGATAATATCAGAACTTCCCATTGCTTGATGTACTTTTAATCTCCATTTTCGCTTGAATAGATCTTCTGCTTCGCACATGTGATTTGCAAGAGTGCCCAATATATCTCTGGAGGAGTGCACCATTTTACATTTCCTAAACAGGGACATTACGTTCCATATGTATCTGATGTTTAACGAGATTAAGCCCATCTCGTACTTTATCCACACGTCGGGAACACATTGAGGCAAATTCAATAATCACCTCCAAAATTTGGCTTCTAATTTATTCCAGATTATTTCCCGAATTATATATTTTAGTTTCTGCACTGTAAATAAGTATCAGTGTGGTTTTCTGTATACATTTTTTTAATACCGGGTAGATGGAATATTTGCCATTTTTGTGTGGTATTAATTAATCTGCCCTGTGAGATAGACGTGGAGAGCTTACTCTCGAGACATCTAAGAACATTTTTTCATCATCATGAGCTGCCATTGTTACTCCTAGATATGTGTATTCGAAAACTCTCTCCAGTTGTTTTTTTTAAAGTGTCCACTTGAGTTTCGTGGATGGATCTCTTGCTTTATTAACACAAACCATTATTTTGGTTTTTTCTAAGTTAATGGCTAGAGAATTAGCTCCAACATAAGTGTTGAGGGCATTCAATAAACGTAGCATTCCTTGTGGAGTTTTAGACATTAAGACTAAATCATCTGCGTAAAATAGTGCAGGAATGGCTCTACATGCCAATTTCGGAGCATCAGAGATGATATCTGTGAACACTCTTGCAGCATCTGCAATGAAAAAATTAAAAAGCGCTGAGGCAAGAATACATCCTTGTTTTAGATCTCTATGAGTCTCAATGTGAGGAGACAAGTTGCCCTCTAAATCTACTCACACTTGGATCTTTGTGTTTGTATGAAAAGCTTGAATGAAGCAGATTAAATAGGGTGGGCACATAGCATAGAATTTGTTGTACAACAGTTCTCTAGAGACTGAATCGAAGGCTGCCTTTAGGCCCACAAAAGTGAAGTATATTGGTTGTTTTAATTCCATGTGATGGAACATAATGGCCTTCATTGTTAAAAGATTAATGGTAGTGCCCATTCCTGGAACGAAGCCTGTCTGGCAGGGATCTCACTGTGAGCTCGCTTTCGTCCATGCATTAAAATCTCTCAGGATAAATCTCAAGAAGCGTTTGCCTGGAGCATCTAGAAGGGCGATCGGCCTGTTGTACTTAGTAGAGGTCCGATCGCCCTTCTTGAAAATGGGAATCCCCACAGAGTTACACCAATAATCGGGAATAGTATTAGTTCTTAAAATCTTTTGGAAGATTTTGTACAAGATTTTAACCCACATAAGTGGATGTGCTTTAAACATATAATTACTCAGGCCATCCGGGCCTGGGGCTCGGGATCTGCTGGATTTGGTAATGTAATAGAGAATATCTTCCTCCATGATGACCAATTTGTCAAAGTTAGAGTAAACAACAGTCTCCTTGCTTTGAGAATAGGGTGGCACTTCATACAATTGGACGAAATGTGTTACCCATTGGTGTTGTACAACACCATTAATTTGGACAGGAAGTTGTTTTTTGTGGGATGCTAGATTAATTAAAGCCCAGATTCCTGCACTATTTTTAGACTGTATGGCTTTCAACATGTGTTCGCCATCAGCCTGGTATAGCTGACGTCTGTAGGAGCGTAGCCAGTTCGTATAATTACACTTTAAATTTGTAATGGCTGCTACTCGTAATGCAATTGGCAAATGCATGACCATTTTCTTGTCTTGACGAACTTGCTTTTTCGCCATCAAAGGAGTGTTTTGGGTTTTGAGTGTTCAAAAATTGTGGCCCAACTGTTTGTTTATATAGCTGCAAAAGGGAGATATAATGTTCTCTCCCCCATGTTGAATAATGTCGAGTACTTCCTAGTCTAGTATTTAGACAATCAAGGGAGCGATCATCCCACCAAAATCATGTTTTAGTATTATTTATACTCCTCGAAAACTGGTATAAGATACCAGAGGGCTTTGCTTTGTCATTAATATATGACCAACACTGTTGGGGATAGAGGGAGACGATGGACTGTCACGCCATGAAAAATTGTTTATATCCACGACTACTGCAGTAATAAAAAGGAATATAGCGAAACTGTGGGGTTCTGAAACACCACCGAACTATGCGCAATGGACCACAGACGTAGACATCTGTATTGCAATGGAAAAGAGAGTATACACAGCTAGATGGTGTCCCGAAAAAGCCCAGAGAATATGGTAGAAATGGGAAGATGCACACTGAAGAGTTGTTTGTACCAGACAATACCGAACTGTCCTCTTGTAACGTGTGGCGGGAATCAAGTTAATGAGATAATGTTGTAATTAAATGCACTTAGACGTATAATGCATATTTTAAGCCGCAAGCATGCTACGAATGTGAGGTTTAATGGGCAGGTGAGGGTATTGTTAACTCGCAGTGCGAGGATGTATCTTTTATGTGTATAAAACAATAAAATGTTTAATGAAAAAATATATGACCAGCGCATTGTTAGAAGCTCCTGGTCACTATGCACCTGGGTCTTTACCTCAAATACGGAGGTTTGATTAAAAGTAAATCTATCTACAAAAATATAATCGATGATAGATCCACTTCTGCCTCGCTGCCAAGTGCTCTTAGGTGGATTATCTGTTAGAAAAGCTCCATTGAGCATACACAATTGCTGTGAGTTCATACATCGTAGCCACCTCTGGCATGCAGGATCTTTTCTGATATGCTCTGGTTGAAAACAGTTCATATTGAGATCACCCATCACTACTGTGTTTGTTATTTCGGAGTCCAAAAGTATCATATCAAGTAAATTCTCCAAATCTTGGAAAAATGTGTCATCAGATATTGCCATAGGATTGCGATAGATGTTAACTAACACGATAAAGCCTCCAGGGTATTTTATCTTAACTAGCTGTTGATAATTGTTTGGAGAGGCCCAAGGAAATATTATTAGGCCATCTTTCAAGTTAACTGCTACCAGGAGCCCCGAGGATGGACGTCCTCTAAGGCCAGCCTTGGCTGGTAGAAGTACTATTTCATGACCGTCCCACTCAGGCTGGTCAGTCAGCCAAGTTTCTTGTAGCGCAATTATATTGAAATCGGCAATGAAAGGTGCTCTGACTCCAAATATGTGGGCAGGGCCTCCCATATTCCAGCTTCCCAATGAAAGGACCCCCCTTCGCCAACTTGTGCTAGTTATGATCGTCCATTATTCATATGTCCTCTTGTTGAATCATTTTCTCTGCTTAAAGCTCTGTTTGTAAATTTGCGGGGTTCTGGAGGGAAATCTATTTTTTCTCAATTCACTTTGTTTGTGAGATGCAGGTGTAAAGACTACTGATGGGTCCTGTGCCAGGACAAAACCAAGCGCAAACAGATCCATTTTTGCCTGCTACAGAAGCTTTCTTACGACATTGGAAGGGATCCAGACTCTAACTGTCGTGAGTACTTCATCGTTCAGTTATTCAACCTGTTTGATGTCATGTGTCGTAATATCTTGCAGGCAGGATATATCTTTGAATATTGCCAGGATAGAAGCGCGATTTAAATCATCTGAGGGAAATGGAGCATCTCTACATTTCATTATGTAACATTTAGTGTAATCTCTTGGGTCCAAACCTGGTGTTTGGCTTTGTTCGCTCACAGATTGCCCATGATTTGAAGGTTTTATTGACTCCTTCCCTCTCACCTCCTTAGATTGCTGTGGGAAAACAGATCACCCGTTGGATTCTAGCCTATGGCAGTCATTTGTAGTTAATCGATTTCTTTCATCTGCCCCCATGGCTCTTTGTTGTTTCAAAAAATCATCAAGGGACGATTGGATCATTGTTTGTATTTGGGGTAACATGTCTTTTACTAGGGCTAGTTCATTGGGAATTGTGACCTCCCTCCTGGGTAGTGTCACCTGTGTTGGAATTTGAGTTGAAATTTGCAGGGCGGTCTCCTGTGTTATTATTTTAGCTGCATTTTCTTAAGCTAAAATGGATATGCTTTCCTCTGCATTAAGTGGAACTTTAGCATGCATTTCTTTGGTTTGAGAGTTGGTTTCGGGACCGGCATTTACTTCGGCTCCTGTAATTGCACTAATTAGACTATCAAGGGGTGCATAAGGTTTAATTTTCAAGTTCTTTTTCATGATGAATGCTTTCCGTTGTTTTTTAGCATTTATTTGAATGCGGTTTATAACCTTTGTTTTGCCCCACGGCCAACAATCAACCCTCATAGATGCATGATCTGAAGTTTGGGGAACAGTTATTTGGTTCAAAGGAGTAGTTTGTATTTGGTTAGTTGTCACCATGGGTGCAGAGTCACTGTTGCTAACTGTTGGGGAGGGTTTGGTTTGAAACATGTTAAAAACCACCGGTCGGTTATTCTGGGGAATAGGTAAATTATTGTTCACTCTTTCCGGAACTAGAGATGTCCTAGTGACCGGCAGTTTTTCAATCCCACTTAAAAGATTTGGGGTCAAGATCCCTTCTACGGAGTTCACTATCACACAATCATCCTGTGATGTTAAAACAATTTGGGCCTCATTCCGAGCATGGCGGTAAGGGATAGCGGCCACCGCTAACGAGAGCGGTGGCGGTAATCCCTTACCGCCATACTCCGAGTTCCCTTTGCGCCATGGTGGTTTTAACACCTGCTTTTAGCAGGTGTTTAAAACCATGGCGCTAAGGGACCTTGATGTAAATTACGCCACCGTAATTTACGGTGGCGTAATTGACGCCTTCCCCACTCCCATTATGCCCTATGGGGCAAGAATGGGAATGGGGAAGGGTAAATGGGGATTGGGGAATTACCGCCCCGCCAACCTTGGAATGGGGCGGTAATTCCGCCATCCACCAAGGCGCTGCCGGTCCGGGTACGGCGTCAACCAAGGCGTAAATAGCGCCATTGGTTAGCGCCGTACTCGGAATGAGGCCCTTTGTCTCTGAAAGAGGGGATCGAAGTTGCTTGGTCGCATTTGGTTGGTGGGTTCAGGACAATTGCTTGTTTGAGTGGCTCTTCTGGCTGTTTGTCAATAACTGCTGCTTTCATTACATGACATTTCTGATCAAAAGCCTTCATCCATATGCTAATCTTTTCTATCTGAGTAGATTGTGTGTTAATTTTACTATCTAAGGTTTCAAATAATTTGGTAAGTGACAACATAGTGATATTCATGGCATTACGAGTTATCTCAATGAGAGGTAGTTGCGTGTTGTGATCAAGTTGGGGGGGACAATCTGTTCTCCTGTACCACTAAAGGCCGCTGAGATCGACGAGGCGTAGGGTGGATGTAGGAAAGTGAGTGATCTGAATTTGTGTGTACGGGCTGATCAAACATGCTATTAGACTGGTTCGTGGAGTTCCGTGGGCTCGGGGACACAATGGAGATTGGGGAGAAACACGCCGGAACTCCTATTGAAGCTTCTGGGCTTTTGCATTCTGGCAGTGATTTTTTTTTATCCATTTTTTCTGTTGAAACTTGAAGGTTCTCAGCCGACCCAGTTAGTGGGTTTGCACACGTGGGCTCTGCATCATTTAACTCACTCTCGGTTGGGAGTTGAAATGGTAATTCACAAATTACTTTGTCAAAGCAAGGCAAGGCTGCAACCTTATCACCCTTAACATCTTTGGGTAGCATTCTCTCGCTTATTGATCTATTTATATCGATGTTCAGGGCGATAGAGTTAACACTTGTTACTAATTGGGTGTCCGTTAGCGAGCCATTAACAGAGATTGGTTGGGAGTTGCTTATAGTGATCGCAGGAGCCAAGGCCTCCTCGTTCTGTGGTAATAGCATGTGGTCTTTAACGAGATTGTGCTGTGGTAGCTCTCTGAGTGTGCAGTAATCGGATAACTTCCATGACTAGCTTCCGGTCCAAAACAAAAGATGTAACACCTGCAAGTTTTGTCCGGATGGTGATGAGCGGCGACGATTTTACAGGGGTGGATCTTAGAGTGACTGAAGCACACGTGATGGCTATGTGCTCCGGCATGTTGGTTTTAAGCGTGTATAATTGCCGCTTCATGCAATTTACTGAGTTTGCTGCAAGTACTCAAACAAGGATTATTATAGCAGTCAGCCTCACTCACCCCTAACAGCCATAACACCTCTTACGAAGCTCTTGCCAAATGCGCGTACGTTACAATAATAAAGGAGTTGCGGGTAGGAGGTGTGACTTCCTCCCACAATGCAATTCACACAGTTTAAAGGGATATACAGCTTTCTCCGTGACAACACAGGTCGCAATGCACGTTTAGGGAGTTAAGAGTCCAGCTTCTCCAGCACACCAGCAGGCAGTCCAGCCACAACAGCTCTTACCGAACGCGCGCGTATGAAATGTGCGTGCGTTACAATAATAAAATAGTTACGGGTAGGAGGTGTGTCTTCCTCCCACAATGCAATTCACGCAGTTTAAAGGGATATACAACTTTCTCCGTGATAACACAGGTCGCAATGCACGTTTGGGGAGTTAGGTGTCCAGCTTCTCCAGCACACCAGCACACCAGCAGGCAGTCCAGCCACAACAGCTCTTACGAAACTCTTGCTTGAATTCAAAAAGAAATATTTAAAAAAAATAATTTTTTAAAAAAAAATAATAATACATTTCTCCAAGTGGGGCCCTCTCCCAGGATATGTGTTGGCAGGGCCCCCACACCACGAGAGCTGCAGGGGCCCACATTACGCAAGTGACAGGGCCTTCACTATTAAAGAAGACATTTATTTGATTGTGTTATTTTCTTTCACATGCTTCTGCAGTCCAGGCGAAACCCTGGACTATTCGAGTCCATTACATACCTTTATCTTGTTAATAGAGACAATTCAACCACATTCCCACGTATATGCTTCTAAAACATAAAATAATTTCAGCCCAAAAAATATGCCGCCTTTAAGTTTTATGATGGTACATTTAAGAGAGACAACACACGAAACTCTGCTATAATGATAACCTGCCTGTAGTTATTGTTTAACAAGGCACAGAGCTTTTTGTTGTGTGTGATTTGATGAAAGGTGAAGTGCACAGAAACTGAAAGGGAGTTCAAATTGTGTTTCAGTTTGTCATTTTTGAAGATTAGATTACTAAATGAGGTGTGTGGGGGGGAGGGGATTTGAGACCCGATGCAGCTACTGCAGTGTGAATGACTCAAACATTCACACTTGCCAGAAAGACCTGTCGCCGGCAAAGGAGTACAATCGATTGCATCACAGTAAGTTCCAGTAGTTTCTCCACATTTTAAATAACTCTTTTTTATATTTCCCAAATTAATGGAATTCAATTTTACAATAGATACATATAAAGTCTTGGCCCTGGCTGAATTCAAGGATATGCATGTTTCTTCTTCCGGTGCTGAACAATAACATGAATGCAAAGTACCTGCTGAATATGAACATCTATAAGCTTTCTAAAGGTAGAAATGCAGAATAAAACGAATCCACTATTCACACCCGGCAGCATTCCTTCATGCATACACTTGTTTCTTACCAATGTGTCTAGCAAAACAGAGCTCTCAAATCATGTTCTGCAAGTCCTGGAATTTATATTGCATCCCAGGTTGCATTTCTATACATACTATAAGTTGAAGACTACATGTACCAGCATGCAATGTGATATATACCTAAACACCAGGACAGGTTTATTTCAAACCTAATATTGCACAACTTAAGATCTCTGCAAATTCCCATGCATATGGCTGTTCTTGTTTCAGACTTAAACACAACCCAGAAGACTCTGTGATATAGCCACCCGCTTGTAGTCAGTGTTTGACACATGCACGCATCATGGTACTGTGCATGAAATGCATACCATTTGTAAATCCACAATTAAATGTGTTAAATCCCTTGCATTCGATGGTCAGTCAAAGTCTCCTGCTTAAGTCAGAGCTTTAAATATCACAAATGTTACAATGCTTTGTTTGAATTTCCTTTAGTAGCAGTCTTTCGGCAGAGGCTCCCAGTGCTTACATTATGGTCGAGGACTTCCTGTTGGAAAGAACTCTTAATATGGATGCACAGCTCCTGTGCTCATGCGCACCTTGTAGAATGAAACTCCAGCATGCTGCAGTCAGGCAAGCAAATACTTCCCAAAAATATATATTTTTACTTCAGTGTCAAGGCTCCATTTGCAGCCATGGAAGGCACATACATTGGGAAACTATTGTATTTTATCTAATGGGGTGCATCAGACTGCAGGCAGGGCCCTGGTGCTGTCCTATTTACCGTTCTCTATGAGATTGCACCATTTTAATGTATTTTGGGGCATGACATAGAGGCAATTTAGGCACCCCCAACCGCGGAACAAAAAAGTATAGGGACCCAAAGGCTCTCAGGTCATGCGAACCCCACCCCTTTCATTGTGATCTCCACACTTAACGTGATATGTTGCCCTGCATGTCATAAAATAAGCATGGCAACTCCCCCAGCCCGTCCATTTATGCTGGAATGAGAATAAACAACGAATTGAATTTCAACGCCTACATTAGTGGTTCACAAGAAGGGTGCCTATGTTCTAGCACAGGTACAGGACACAATTCAACCACTGAAGCTACAATGAAGGTATAGCAGGCTGTAGTATAGATGCAGGACAAAGGTCAGTCGTGTTATGATAAAGGCATACATACCCCAGCATAGGCAGGTAACTCAGTTTAGCAGCCTCACAGAATGTACATCTGCTGACGCCAGGGGCGTTGCTAGGGGGGGGGGCTAATGGGGCTATAGCCCCTGATCATTTGGTTGTAGCCCCGGATAGAATCTCAGGAGCTACAGCCAAAAGACTAGCTAGCCCCCAGCCCCAACAGTTCCGACATCAGCTTAGCCCCGGGTCTTTTCCAGACCTACCAACTCCCCTGGCTGACGCAAGGACGAAGGAGGCAGATTGGAAGTAATGAGTAATGTACACATACCACCACGTAGATCGAGATTGCAAATAAAACGTGATTAGGAAGGTGCATGTACCCAAACATAGAACAAGATTAGAAGAGGCCATATTTTTTTTTATTTTTTTTATTTATTCGTGTGTAATTGCATGCCATATTTATCTAAGTACTGTTACCATGAGTGTGCATTAAAGGCTAATTTTGAAAAGCATACCATCAGAACTAAATGACCTATAGGGGCTCATAATTTTGAAAAATCAGGAACTAACAATTTTGACATGAAGGGCACTATGAAAATAAATGAGTTGCCCAGGGTCACACACTTTGAGCACAGTCTGAAATGTTGCCACTGGCCACATTGGTTCCCAATTCGTTTCATACAACAAGGTGCACATTTGTGAATGTGTGAGTATCATGAACTTCAAAGCAAACTTTGTTTTGAAGACAGGGATTGGTAAGTACACAAACAACAGGAAAAAAGAACATTTTATTAAAGACATGCTTTGCAAAAGGAGAATTACTATAGCTCTATTTATCTGTCATAAATGAATATCTACAAGGATGAGAATACATTTTGATATAAACCTAAAAGATCATGTCTGGACTGTCAACTGTGTTTTAAAAAACATGTGTGGTATGTTCACCTGCTTATAGTCATTGTTTGACACAGAATTCCAGATTGTTATTGATGATCAAAAGAACAACATTTGAAATTGTAAATAAAAAGCAAACCTTTTTTGTATCAAATAAGCAGACCAAAAACAAGCTTGCTAGAAGTCTCTGGTATTTCGATGACTCCAACCTTTCTTTCTACTCAAATGGCCTACATGAAAAAAATTAGCAGGCAAAGGACTAAACAATGACACCAGACTATGAGAAGGCAAATCCTTCCCAGAGACAGCGCATCACTATACAGCGAGAGCAGATGATCAGTCTAGGATCACTGCATAGTCTGGGGGCAAATCCAGGATATAGGGGTTGACTCTTTGGCTCTACCGTCTCTAATTTGTCTACCTAGTCTGCCCCCCCTCACCCCACAAAAGCATTGTGTTCTTAATTGGGGGTGGCTACCCAGTTTTTACAAAACTCCTGTGTTAGCTTTTATAACTAGCGTTCAAAGGTTCAGGCATGTTGTTTTTTAGAACAGTAGATGTTACGAGCACCTTTAAATACTCAACTTCATCAGCTTCAGAGCGAGGAAAAGCTAGGTCTGCCTTGCCGGGATTTGGAACTGTGATCTGGTATATTATCTCAGATCTGTAACATGTGCTTGACACACTGAGCTTTGATCAAAATCTTCGTAGTACTGAACTCATCAACATGTATTTCTAATTTGGTTATAGCACATGATCAAAGTATCTCCTGTGGCAGAAGTGTACCGAAAAAGGTAGTGGGACTGTGGTCTCGGCAGGGGAGAGGGTAGGCGGAAGCATAGTGCAACATGTGACAAGTGCTGCAGCAGGGGCATTGCAATAGTTAAAGTGACTGGTAACTAAGGC
This sequence comes from Ambystoma mexicanum, assembly GCF_040938575.1. Lineage (NCBI taxonomy): Eukaryota > Metazoa > Chordata > Amphibia > Caudata > Ambystomatidae > Ambystoma > Ambystoma mexicanum. Next base: position 1,359,956,027 of record NC_090935.1, read on the forward strand.
TCCTATTACAACTTTACACTTGCACAGGGACCTGAATGGACACATCCTCTGTATGGAATGGTGACTATGGTCGCACAATGTAGAGGAATGGTAAACAGAGAAAAATAAACGTAGTGGAATTCCGCTCCTGACCGTTCCTGCTCACTTCGATGACTGATGCATCTCTGAAAGAAAGGTGAAAACACGACATAAGTTATGCCAGGGCGAGCAGATCCACTGTATGTACTATGGTGAAAACCGCATGCATTACAAGACCTTAGTTATCCACAACAACCAGACAGCATGCACCGAGCCGCAGCAGCACACTATACAATATTATAATGTGTTATTCATTTTCATAAAGAAATGTGCACTGACTTCTCCTTATCAGGCAACCAGATGGCAGACTTTCCAGACGATCAGCTCAATGTCATCGGTATTTCAGTTAGCTCCCTCTCCACACTCGTCTCCTCCACTGTATGCAGTGTCACAGGTTGGGCCCTGGGGATTGGAGGGTTATCTTGCCCCTCAGGCCACAACCTATCTACGCCAGTATGTGTTTCTACAAGATCAGAGCCCATTGGTTCCCAGGTGAGGCTCGGATCAGATAAAAAAGCATTTGCCAATTCGATGAACCTAATGATCCGCATCTCTTTTTCCCAAATAGCATCTGCACACTTGCACTGAACTGCTGGGAAGCAAGGGGGCTTCGTCAGGACCTGCTGGAGGGGCTGGACTCTTCTTGCCCTCTCTACCTGTAAAAGGAGACACAATCATCCAGAGGTGCCAATGTGCTCACATAAACCTATACACAGCAACGTTCCTGGCAGCACTCCCTCTAGAGCCCAAACTAGGAGTGTTCCCAATAACAGCTGCAAGCCCCATTCACATTATGTCCGAACACCTGTAAAGAGAAAGCAAATGACATTGAGAATCGCTCAATTATAGCAATAACAATCTGCACATGGGGACCAGAATCACATGTAGGTGGAGACAGACGAGAAAGTGGAAGTCCACACGGGTGCCAGGGTAGGGTGGTATCTTCCCACAAAATGTAAGGGGGCGTCTAAAGTTTTGTTTTAAAATTGTCGGTTAAAATGCACTGGGGAGCAAAGCACACATATCCAGAGTTGCTGCTAGTGGTTAACTCAGAACAAGATGGCGGGTGATGCATCCGGGTTTTTTGCTCTGCCTGCGCCAACTTTAGAGGGTTTCAAGGAGTAGGTTCTGGCAGTAACTACTCAAAATATAGAAATAAAAAGATACAATGCAGAACGGGCCGAAAGGAAAATCTACAAATCCCCAAATCTCGAATTTCAAAAAGCAGAATATACATGGCCGTGTTTTAAAATAAGGGAGGTTGTATCAGGAGTGGGGGGGGCATGAGTGGATGATGCCAGCCCCAATAATCCCCAATAATCAGCCCCACCCAATAATAAGAATTATTGGGTGGGGCTTATGAAAGCGTATAGGGGGAGGGACATACCTCTCCCTGCATTCAAGCTGGGTCCGGACATTTTCTGAAAGGGTATTAATAAATTTGCCAGGGGGTAAACCGTAAATGGAACTATTATGTCTTAAATAAGTTAATGGCCCTCATTACGACCCTGGCGGAGGACCATGGTGCAATTTGCACCATGGTCCATGGCGCAAAGCTGCCAACTCCGCCATGGGGGTTGGTGGACTTACCGCCCCATTCCGACCTTGGCGGGGCGGTAAGTCCCCAATCCCCATTTACCCTTCCCCATTCCCATTTTTGCCCCATAGGGTATAATGGGAGTGGGGAAGGCGTTAATTACGCCACCGTAAATTACGGTGGCGTAATTAACAACGAGTCCCGTAGCGCCATGGATTTTTCCGCCTGCAAAAAGCAGGCGTGAAAATCACCATGGCGCTACGGGAACTCGTAGTCTGGCGTAAACCCCTTTCCGCCAGGGTCCTAATGAGGGCCAATGGGTTTATTTGTGTTGTTTAATACCATTCGTTTTACACTGTCAACATTATGTTAGTTACAGTGTAATAAATAACAAGGAAAGGGTTTTTTTGCTCCCGGTTATCTTGGTTGTAAAGATTAGAAATGATATCCATAACACTTTGGTTAGTACAAAGTGATTCGTTTATTTGCGGTCAGCCGACACGTGTTTCGACCCGTACGGTCTTTCTCAAGGCTAGTCTGTTTGTTGATTGCCCTCAGTGGGGTTTTGTTCAATTTGGAACCGTCCTTACGGCAGTCCTGGCTCCTATTGGGCCCTTTGTATTCTGTCTGCGTTCCAGGGCAGCGGTCTGCAAGGAGCAAACGAATCACTTTGTACTAACCAAAGTGTTATGGATATCATTTCTAATCTTTACAACCAAGATAACCGGGAGCAAAAAAAACCCTTTCCACGTACCAAATTGGGGCTCAGGCTTAACCCCAAATCAGCTCCTGTGATCTGGCTTAACTCACAATCTAAATATAACTGTTGCACAGCACAGGCAGGTTCCATTCCTAGAAGCCTCAACCCACAGTAATAAATAACAATCCTATATCAAGCGAGATTCAGCTTTTTGCGTTCAACACTTCACCTTATTTGCATTAGAATTCAGAAATGTCCCATGCTTATCAATGCATGTAGCATGTGCCTGGAAATGCCCTGGTGGTAGTTTCTGGTTTCTGCCCTGTCCTGGTGGTATCTAGAAGATGTTATATGGCACAAACAATGCACAAAGGCATCAGAGTGCAACATAAAACAATTGGATGAAAATCCAGAATTCAGCAAATTGAATAACTGAATAGAAATGTAACAAATGAACAGAAATGTACAAAAGAAATCAATGAAGAGAAGGCTAGCTGAATATCCAATGGGAAAGAATTCCAGAATCATGGGAAGTCAACTGAGAATGCTTGGTTGGATGTCTTCATTTTAGAGAATTTGTGGTTTTTGAGAACCACTAGTCATTTTTAATGTATTCAGTAAATATAAAGGTCTTTGTATAACATGTTTATATGCCATACATCCTAATATACAACACAAAGATTTGGCAGTTACTTAAGCATTGAGCCCATGCGCCCACGTCTTTCTGAGAGTGATAAAATCACATAACTCCTTTCTCCGTTTCCCAATGTAGTTTTTAGAAGTTTTTATTATTACAACAGTGCCCTCTGTGATCACTTTGTCAGGTGTTCGTCAGGCCTTGGTCGGGGAAGGGGCCACAATCCCTTCTCTGTTCGCCCAGAGGTCTACTCTGCTATCCCCACTAGGCCCAAACTCTTCTCACGCAAGTCACACAGCCACAGGTCAATATCAAAATCCACCCCATCCACAAAGGCCACAGCTTACCAGGCCTTGAGATTGCACCAAGACTTTGGTTTTAGAGTTATTCTGCAACTCTGCAGGGGCTTCTTCATGATGAAACAAGGAACAGTAAAGATAGAAGATGGAGTGTGGATTTGTAGAGAGGCAGATGTACACGTCACCTGTGGAGCCCGCCCCCTCACCTCCATCATACTGGAAGAACAGTAAAAGAGCATTATGTATGACACCAGGTATTTTCCCAATACTGTATTGAAGATATGAAAGACGTTATTCCCTCAGATAACCATATTGAATGTACCCTCGCACTGATGTGGTGGAAGGATGTCTACATACTACACTGAATGTAGAATAGCTGTAAGTGAAATCAGACCAGAGGAAAATTACACCATGAAGACAAGGTACAAGGATGCACTGAAACACTATGTGAATACTTAAAGAATGATTATGTAACTGAAGTAATAAGAGAAACATGTACACAGAGATGAAGTAATCAAATACACTAAGAAGATAAGTGAGAAGAGAAGTAGCAAATGCATATACGAAGAAACGCCAGGTAGACGAGACATATAGAAGCTTGCTGCAGAAGATAATATAATGTAATGTAAAGTGGCCATGATGGAAAGATGGACATTGGTTTCTTATAATAATGAGCTACGAAGTTTTGAAGGGAGAGATCAGAACTGTAGAGCTGACAGAGTCTGCAAAACAGCTTTGTGCAAGGAACAAAGAACATTTGTTTGGCCTGGGATCAAGAATGCCACATCAAGAGGCGGCTGTAAGGCACACACAGAGTCAAAGACGATAAGCTACATAAGAAGGACATATTTCTCTTTGATTAAATGACGGAGAAAACATTTGCACAAGCCAAGTATTGGACAACTAAGAATGCAGAAAGCATATGTAAGACAGAGCAACCAAGTATCCAGAGGCCAAGAGGAGTAATAGCACCCAGCTAAATTGAATTAAGTAGGACTGAATAAAAGGTTGATATGGACAAAATCATGTTCTCTTCACACATGGTGCAAGACTCGCAAACAAGGCCTATTCATTAAGTGCCAATTCAATATAGTCATGTACCTACACTTCCTTAAAAGTCCCAAAGAAGAGTACAGTCAGCAAGGTCAACTACAGTGAAGAAACCTTGGCTCAGGGCCTAACCAATGAGAGATGGTAGGCTAAATGACCAAAGTGGGTAGTGGTCTGACGTTGCTCCCCGCACCTGGGTTTCATTTTGCTTATGTGCTGCTAACAAGCCGAATGTCCAAGGTTGGAAGAGAATGCCAACCAATCATAAGAGCCTATAAAGTAGTGTGCCATACCTTGTTGCAGGGGCCAATCGGTTGCTGTTATTCTGCTATTATTCTGTATCATACATAGTAAGATGTAGTTCAAGGCATTCTTACCTGATAAGGAACAGCCAGTTATGTTACTAACACGTAAACAAATTATAAGTAAATATGTTCCCTTAACCGATCCCTCCTTTCGATAGGTTTTACTGTTTGCTATGTAGGGTGATGTCATAGCTGACATACATCCAGGTATTAAGCCTTTGTATAATCAAAATAGAGTGGAGAGTGTGTGAGCTCCAATCTGTTTGTTCACCAGGTTTCCCTACTTTATTTAAGCTGATAATAAAATAGTACTTAGCCATATTCTTTGAGTCTGTCCATTTATTTGGGTCTGAGATCATACATTGGTAATTCCATCTGGCACTTGGAACACTTCAGGTGCTACTGCACGTTTTGGTAACGGTGCGGATGGTTCTGATCTAGTCTCTTGGGCCCAGATCCACAGTCTCGGATTCTCAAAGACTTCCATCATTAGCCAGATGATCGCAGAGTTTCCTGTGGAGAAAGGAGAAAAAGACACACATGTGAAAAAGAGTTGGTCAACAGGTGCCCCTTTGAAGAAACTCCTGTCCAGTCCCCGCAGGTGCCTCGTGAACAGAAGGTGAACTGGTCGATTGGGGAAGAGTTGATACTGAGGGACTCAAGCTGAGTAACATAGAGCATTGAAAGTGGCAAATAAAGGGAGGGACTGTATTATAAATGCATATATATGTAAAGTAATAGGATTTGGGTTAAAGAAAAAGAGGTTCCCCGATTCCTGTTTCCAAGGGGGCAGAAGGACATACATTAAACTCCAGGTGGGCTGTTCTTACAGATTCCTGAGACAAGGCAGAGATAAAGAAAGATGTTAATCTCCAAAATGGGGTAAACTTCAGATGAGATATATTTACTAGATACAGTAAAGTAAGGCAATCACAGGGAAAACGCACATACTTGTTCAGGGAATAAATATATCAGCATAAAACTTTTATTGAGTTTAAATATAGGAGGCATAAACCGATAGTAATCATTTAGTAGGTTTTTAGACTCTATAATGAAGCGATTCACATCAATCAGAGAAGGATAAAAGTTGAAGAAAAATAATAAATAAAAGAAGGTTCTTAGTATTTGTAATAAATCATCAGGACAGTAAGAATCGATATGACTGTAAACAAAGGAATAAAGAGAATATTATTTTTTTGAAAATTGGTTAAAGAATTCTGTTTTGGAAATAGGCGGTGATTGGTGGTGCTTGCCCAAAATTGACGTATTTGATTAAAAGTAATGCATTAATTTAAAGTCTGGTAAGTATCAACAGTCAAAAAGGACTTGTCATAATGGGGACAACCCCTGCTACACCTGTGTAAGACAATGAAGAGATACACACCCAAGATTAGAAAGTACCATTCTGAATGGGTAAAAGGCATGGCTGATTAAATGTGTATGTCCTGACCCCAAGAAGGTTTATTATCAAGAACTGTATTACAACACATGACAACATACTTCCATGCTGCATACACAGGGAAGAAATTACAGAAACGGTTTGCCATTTTTGAGCTATGGAAAATGTATCAGAGCGAGAAGGAAGACCCACCCGAAAAGAGTGAATGCTTAATCAGCATAAAGGGGAGGATGAAACACCCTTGGCTCCTCTTTCTCCTTCTTAAAACAGTAGTACTTTTAAGGAGTTAAAGGCAGTGGCGGGGTATGTTAATCTGACAGATGAGCTGCCCTCCTATAACAGTGAGGGTAACATGGAAGAAAGTAAGATTAAAGAATGTAAATATATGTCGACACAGGATGAATACGAGCGTGACGAAAGAAGGGGCAGACAGACCGAGATAGAGGAAGCTAAGAGACAAAAATAAGGAAAGGACAAAGCTAAGAGTAGTACAGAATTAGTGGATGGGAGGACAAATATTACTGAAGTTAGACAGAAAGGGCATTGATGGTGTCAGGGAAAGAGATGAAAGAGAGGAACAGGACAAGAAGGAAAAGAAACTAGAGAGAGGAGAAAGAGAAAAAGAGGAAGTGAAAGGAAGAACAAAGAAGGTATGAGGAACAGAAGAAAGAGAAATAGAGATTAGAAGAGAAGAGATGGGATGAAATAGAAACACACAGATTGAAAGAATGTAGGTTGCAAAGAAGGCAAAAGAAAGAAGAGAAAATGAAGATGAGAAGACAGGAAGAAGAAATGAGAAGGAGTAAGGAGCAAAGGGATGACGAAATAGATCATTTGGTTAATAGATGCATAGTGCCAATCGAAGCACGAGAACGAGAGGAATAAGAGAGAGGGCCACACCAGCCCCATAGGGAGCTGCAAGGGATACCAAGAATGCAGACATGGACTGATGAGCATAAAGCAGAAGACATAGGAAAAAGGATTGGGGATTTATATAGGCAAATGAGGGATAAAGATGGCTATAAAGCCAAAGGAAGTATCGTAGGATCTTCATCAAAGGAAACAGTAGGTAGATTGCATGGCGTAATAACAGACGAGCATAGAACGCTGTCCTTAAGTAGACTAGATCTTGATGATGAGGAAAGGGATGACAGCCATTCAACCTGGGGTATAATGATGTCAGGTGAAGAAAGGGAGTCAAAAAAAGTGCTTGAAGAGAAGGCGCATGTGGTTTTCCAGTTGATCTGAGTGTTGGAAGAGGGGTAAAATGGTCAGATTTAGAAAACCCTGAAGAAAAGACACCTGAACCGACACCATATACTGAATGACCAACAGTAGGATCGTGCAATGCAGGCGATGTATTCCCTCCATGTGTCAGCAGATTAAGATCATTGCTAGGACGGAGATGAAGGGGCAAAACTAGCCCCACCTGGAAAACAAGGAGCGTAGGTGGGTATGATTGTTGACCAGGGCTTAGGCAACTCCAATTATTAGAGAAAGGGGAGGACTAACATATTATATTCTGTGGCCACAAATGGATGAAGACATTTTGAAATGTAAATTACCTACGTTGACTGCAGGTGTGAAAACATTGATTCATGAGTTCAAGAGAATGACAGCGGGAATGGCGTTAGCGGTGTGTGGCGTAAAATGCCTGCTAGCATCTATTCTAGGAGAGAGAGCTGATGACATTTGGAGACAAGCAGGGTATGCGAGCGTGACAGCACAAAACACGATACATTTAATAATTGTAGAGTAGATCTATGGAGGGTGCTCAAGTACAATATCCTGACACATCAAGGGTGCAATTATGACAAGGAAAATGGTTGAGGACAAACATCCTTCTGCCTTTATTCAAGAGATTCAGGAACTTTGGTGTCTCGAGAACCGTAGCATAAAACAGTGGCATTATTTTATCATATTTTATGCCAGGGATTGCACGAGCCAGTGCACTAGCACATGAAGAAACAGGTAAGGATGGAGGCAAAGCCATGGCCAAAAATACAGCTGATTATTGTACATCATTGTCGATTGTTCCAAGAAAAGCATAAGAAGATGGCAGAGAGTAGAAAGCAGGAGAAGGCAATGTTAGTTAAAAGAAATGCATAAATTGCCATAGAAGGAGCAGTGTTGACAAGTGGTGAAGGTGTGGCAACACGGGAGACACAGCCAGCATAATCAAGTAATGTGGTTTACCCTATAGATGAAAGTGGGTATCAATTTTGGCCTTGATGTAGAGGGAATGGACCTAGAGGAGGATGAGGTGGATTTCAAAACCTGCCGGGAGGAGGCAGGTTTAATGCAAGACAGTGGCAGCAATGCTGGAATTGTGGGGACAGGCCATACGGCTCGAACGTGTACAAGTAGAGGGGGCATGCAACAGAACTGGCAAGCTCCAAGGGGGGGAATGGGCTACTCTTCACAGTACAATGCAGAATTACAAGAATATTATGCCCATGATTACACGCAGAATCAGACACGTGCTCTCCAAATACAGCATTTGCAGGAAGGTCTCTTACAAGAACAGTCACCACACGGGCAACCACAGAAAGCACCTATGCAGACACAACCAGTACAGACCCCGGAAGCAGACACAGCAAGCAATAGTGCCACAATGCAATGTGAACACAAGGGTCCCACAAGCATCCACAGCCAGGATAGGGAGTGTGACCGTGTTAAGAGGAAATCCATTCACAGGTACAGGGTATATTTATATCCATAGAAGGAAAGCCCACACAGGATATATTTATATCCACAATAGGAAAGCCCACACAGCTACCTGATGTGTTCAGTACTGTCAGTGATACCAGACCCCCAAGATGAACCAAGGGTCAGGGTAACGATAGGAGGCAAGGCATTTTCAAGACACTGGAGCGACTCGTTCTTGTGTTCAAGAGGGGAAGTACAGTAGAATGACACATGACATTATATTACTGACTTTACAGTAAACTTGAATTTCAATGGAGGAGTGGAATGAATGCAAAGACAGCAAATTGAAATGCACTGTGTAAAAATGCTCCATGTTATAGTGAATTCGCCATCCGTCATTTTGCGCTGAATAAACTAACCCCTTACATAATTAAGTAACAATTTCCCATTAAATAACATGTCCCCATTAATTAATTAATGTACCCTTTAACATTGCAATCAAAATTGTTCAGATGGCAAATTCTGTTTTTCGTTCAGTAGAAGTAACTGTGCATGCAAAATGAATGGACTTTCTTTTCCATTCAGAAGGGCATTGTGTGCTGCAGGAAGCAAAATTGATACATGTAGGCCCTCGCTGGGTGTTGGGAGAGAGAAATGCCATGATTCTAGAAGGGAGATGGGATGATAAGAGACAGCTGGAAAAGAGGCTGGATAAGTAAGATTGGCAGGGCTATGGAATAAATCTAGCTAGAAGATGGGGTGGAGAGTCAGTCATCATTTATTTTGCGGAGAGAACAGATCAAGTCTGCGGAGAGAAGAGATCAAGTCTGCAGCTGGGCTGTGCATGTGAGCATAGCCAGGCTGTGCACGAGAGAGCAAGATACCAGGCATGTATCCATTGTAACTAGTTTTAAGATGTGCATTGCAAAACCTGTTTTTACATTATAACGCGTACATATAAATTGCAAAAACGTAATTAGTGGGATCTCATTCTTGCGTCTATGTGAATCATTTTAACAGAGAGGAACAAATAAGAAAGTTTCATAGTGCACAAAGAGCAATAACATCTTTACCTCATGTGGTAAAGTGGGAGGTAAAGGTTGGAGAATCAATTAAAAAGCTAGAAAACCTATGGTGCATGTGTGTGTCTCAGCTGTGCATGATGACAGCTGAGCAGATCTGTTAAAGACGGTAGGCTGGTTTCGTAAATAAGCCACCAGCAAAACAGCTGATGCTGCTCTGTGCCTATAAGTGTGAGGTCCATTAGTTTACACTTACAGTCAACCCTAAACAGAATACACTTATGAGGGAGGGGAGACTTGTCTCATCATATCGGGCATTATCATAAATATGCTCACCACTATTATGCTACAACACTAAAATACTGCCATTTTACCGCAAGTTTAAATACCACCCAAATGATGTTATAACCCTCAGACAAAACCCCTGAGCTTAGCTCCTTTTACTAACAAACTGCCAATTTCTACAGGGGAACATGATGTATCTATGCCACTATTATATTCTAGGCAGGCACGGGTTAACATATTATGATGTGACTTAATGACAAAAATAAGCATGACAATGCCTTTCACTGACAAATGAATACTGTCTTCCGCTCCAGGGATCCATTATCAAAATGTAAGAGAGTTTATTTTAGCATTTGCAGGCCAAAATGCATTATGAGGTGTCCTTTTAGACCAAGAAGTATTTTTGTATGAAGTTAATAATTTGTTGACATGGCTTCCTAAACTGGTAAAACTGGTAGCTAAAGTATTGTGAATACCTGAAGAATTTTTGTTTAGGCCAGAAATACCCATCGATGACGAAGAAGGACAATTTATCTCCTTAGAGTTAGAAGCGGCAGTGGTAATAGAGGAAAGAGTGGTTGTCCATGGGACTGGTGATGAGGGAAGAGGATGGAGAGCAGTAATAGCTCTTGGTGAAGGATACAGACTAGCGGATTTGATAGACGCAGAATTGTTTTGTGACGATTATTCAGATGATGAATTAGTATTTTTTATGAGTCTCACTTACGGGTCTGAAGGCAATGTTGGAAGATTTGGCCACCTATGTTGCTGAATTTAAACTGTCAATCAATCTGGGTAAGATCAAGGGGATGTTGATAACCTCTAAGAAAATCAGTATGGTGAAGCTGTCAACCCCTATGGGGTCCATTGAGTACGTTGATGGATATAAGTATTTGAGTCTAGAGATCTCTGGGTCACATGGTTATGCTGATATCATAGCTAATAATGTCAGTAGGGCTGGGTAAATAACGGGGATTTTCACGAAATTTACCAGGGAGCATTCAGGTTTCACATTAATGGGGGTCATAACGCTATACAAGCAGTGGTTGTACCCAACAGTCTTGTATGGGCTTGAAGCCATTGCTATGAAAGACCTGAAAGGGCTGAATGGGTTGGAAGTTAGATTTTGGAGATCTGTAGAAGGCATACCCAAATCAACTTCTGTTGAATATATCTGCTAGGAACTGGGACTTGTATCTCTCAAGGCCCAGTTGTTAATTAGAAGAGGTTTTCTGATCTTGAAATCTAGAATGACTCCCTCCTACCCTGTTTTGTACATTTTGGGTGCAAGTTATGAGCCCAAAGGGGGTGATGGTAAAAATTCCAAACACGTGGTATTCTTCCAACAGCTCTGAGAGGAGGTGGGATGGCAACCTGACTATGACCGCTGCACCAATTTTGTATCTTTAAAAGGTGCTCTTAAGCAGAGGATACAGAAATATGGCTGGTTTTGTAATTATAAAAATCTCAGCAACCTGAAAAGCCACATGAGCATTGTGGCTGTGATACATCGATATGTGAGGCCTGAGCGTTACATTGAACTTTGTCCCGACCCACAGGTCTGTGATTTTTACTTGCAGCTGCGTATGTCAGTACTGTCTAACTGTGGGGCATGGAAAAAGATCCCACATGAGGCCAGATATTGTAGGATCTGGAACATTTCTACCAACCTTGAGACATCAATGCATGTGCTGACGGAATGCCCAAGACTTGGTTCACTGTATATGGTAGCTTTGGGACATCTGGTACATATTCTAGACACCATTAAAAGTGAAAATTTGTGGGTGTTCTGTTTAAACACCACATCAATTTCTGCAGTGCTGGCCCTTTTTAGGGTCTGACAGACTGTGAGGTTACTGGTGGTTTAGCTTACCCATATAAAGGACTCCCATTTGAATAATTCTGGCCGGTGGTTTGCCAGTGTATAAGTAACAGTGTGGCCTTCACGAGGGTTAGTGGGCTACTGCCGAATAATGATCTTGTTTTTCATTTCCTTTTCTTTTAATGTGATGTGCTGTTCTATTTCATGCTGTAGACATATTCTTTTAAATGACAGAAATGTATTATTTGAGATATTTAAGCTTATATGTGTAATTTGTGTTTTAGCAATTGTAAATACTGTAAAAGTTCAGTTTATGTTGACCTACTATACAATAAACTTAATTGAATATGTCTCACCTAGTGGTTTAAAGTAGAGAATAGAGGAATACCACAGAGAATGGCATTGGTAAAAAAGAAACCATCCTTTTCTAAGGAAGATTTGGAAAAGGTGCCAAGCATCTTGTGGACCAGTAGTCCATATGACGTGGGCGTATTATGAGGAGCAGGAACAGTCAAAATAAAGCTTAAACCAGGCGCAAACTTGCATGAGCAAAACAGTACCCCATGTCCAGGGAAGCAGATGAAGGTTTATTTGAAACAATTTCCACTTTAGTGCATCAGGGAATATTGGTACCATCAGAACCCCCATGTAACATAGCTGTCTACCAAGTGAAGAAATAGACAGGGGGGACATGAGATTTATTCAGGATCTCCGTCCCCAGAGCGATATAGCTGAAGCAGAGTTTCCTCTGGTTCCAAATCCAGCTACGATATTATGTAATATTCCAGTCACAAAAGTATTTTACAGTAATAGATTTAAAGAACGCCTTTTCTCATTTCCCCTTCATGAGGACTCACAGGATTTGACCTTGTGTTTGTAGAGAAAACAGTGCTGGAAACATACAAGACTGCCTAAAGAGTACTGTGAGTCCCCCTAAATCTTTAATAGAGTCCTCCAGATGGAACTGGGTAACATACAACTTGAGTGCACAATAATTCAGTATTCAGTATGTGAATGATATATTAGTGAGCAGTGAGATAGAAGAAAAGAGCAAACATGACTCTGTTCAACTAATTACCATATTGGCAGAGAAATGATATAAAGTAGACAAAGAGAAATTTCAATATTCTCTGTAAGAGATCCTGTACACAGGAGAGCTAATCTCTCAAGAAGGGAGGAGAGTGACACATGAAAGAGCAACATTGATTATGAACATTCCAACACCAGAAACATTGAGGGAAATGCAACAATGTCTAGGCTCATGAAATTATTGCAGGGTCTGGTTTAAAAAAAATATATTTATTGTTCATTTATAACACGCTTAATACTAGCAAGTGGTTTTCTAAGTGCAGGATTGGGAAGCAAACCTGTGTTGCGCCACATTGTCTTGCTTCCAAGACAAACATTTTGCCCCTGGGCTTTCCCCCCCCCTTTTAATTACAGGATATATATTCAACCACTTTTAAAAAGACTCAAAGAAGCACAGGTAGGGAAAAGTAGGATAACATGGACAGATAAGATGACTGAAGGATTTGAAGAGTTCAAAAGGGAAATTTGTACAGCTCCTATTTTAGGAATTACAGATTATAATGAAGAGTTATTTCTACTGTCACACTCAAATGGAGAAGTAATGACAGAAATCCTCACACAGAAAACGACATTAGGACACAGACATAAACCATTGGCCTATTATGGTGGGAATTTTGACCCAGTGATGAAAAGACATTATCTTTGCAAAGAAGCCTTAGCTGCTGCTGCTTTCATGATTGAAAAAGCTGCATGTATTACCATGGGGTGGTCAATAGCGTTATTTCTCGAGCATGCCTTATTTGCCATTTTTAGAAAACCCCAAAAGTACATTGGCTACACAAAGAGCATCATGATATGAGGTAATAATTTCAAACCCAGCGATCAAAATTGCAATATTTAGAATAGGGAATCAGGCAACGTTCATAGCAGAACCAGTAGGGAAGGGGGATTATGTCCATTATTGTACAACACATACCAAATTCTATGACGATATTACCCATGTTAGAGAAAATGCTCTCGGAGGGGGGAACCCTATTTATTGATGGTTCCTTTAAAGAATTGACCAAACAATGGGAGAAAGGCATAGGGGAAAGACAGTAGTGAATTTGAAGTGGTGACAAGTGCGATGACGGCCTTCACATTGTTCAGCAAAGGTTGCAGAATTGGTGGCGCTTATCAACGCACTGCAGAGGTATGGGGATAAGGAGGCGACAGTGTACTCTGACTACACCTATGTGATGTCAACCACACATGCAGAATTGTCACGTTCGAAAAGGAGGGGCTTCCTCCCTGCAGACAACACACCAGTGCAACATGCAGCTCTATTGGGTAAACTCATTAAGGCACTAAAGCTCACATTGGCTACTCACTGTGGTGAAGTGCGCAGCCATACCAAGAGGGCAGAACTGGTTTCTTGCGGAAATGAATCCACAGACGTTGAAGCCAAAGGGCAGCATATTGTCCAAAAATCTCTGAATTTGAATTAGAGAGTGTCAAGCAAATGTCAGGACGATGTATGATGATGCAGGAAGATTTAAATGTGTTATCCATTGTGCAGTTAATTGAATTATGAGGTTGAGCACCACAAGAGGAGCAGGATTTATGGAGAAAAAAGGGGTTTTGGTTTATACCCCACTGAGGCTTTATGGAGACAGGACAGCACTGGTAAGCCAGTTATGCCTCGAGCATAATTGAAGGTGGTGATGGAGCAGCTTCACTACCCCATGCACATAACCAGAGAGAATCTTTCTGCTACAATTGCAGAAGATTGGTTCTCGCCAAATGTATTCGAACACGTGACACAGTTTTATTGCGAACTGTATTGTGTGCCAGAGGTTTACAGCTGGTCACACTTTGAGAACAGCGAGAAGAGCAATTCTCAGACCTAATGGTCCTTTCCAGCATCTACATATTGATAATGTAGCTATGTTACACAAATGTAACGGATATAGGTATTTGTTAGTGGTAGTGTGTCCCTTTTCCAGATGGACTGAGGTAGGTCCAGGCACGCACCCTGACACCACATGTGCTGCCAAGTTTCTGGTATGTGAGTTGTGTTCCCTAGATGAGGTGTGTGCAAAGTCCTGTGGTCTGATAATTTTGTAAATGATCTATTTGAACAAATCCCACTTTGATTAGATATAAAGCATACATTTTGATCTGCCAATGACCTACAGGCAAATGGTATATGTGGGAGATTAAATGGGCTTCTTAAAGAAAGGATAGTCAAAATAAGGATTACTTTAAAGAAGGAATGGCTTCATTACCTGCCCCATGCATTATTTGCACTCAGACATCAGCGAGGCTCAGACCACCACTTAACACCTCATGAGTTGGTGACTGGATGCTGCATGAAAGTACCTCTTGCTCTTCCCACTCAATTAGAAACTGATGCCTGCAGTGTAGCAAAAACATTAGTTGATGAGATGCATGATTATTTTACAAATATAACTGCTAGTGTTTCTTTTATGTCTCAACAGATCAAAATTCGGAAGGAAGGGTTGAAGAAGATTGCTGAAGACAGCCAAACAGTTGATTTTAATGACTTGCTGAAACATCCTAGTTTGTATCCAGGGGTCCTGGTACTCATTAGAAGCTTCATGTGCACTTGGAAAAGCCCTGCTTTGAAAGGCCATACCTAGGAGGGGGGTGGTGTCACTACCACTGCTGTGAAACTTGTGGGAAGAAGAACCTGGCTACATGTAAATTACATAAACCATTTAAAGGAGAGACTGCTACTCCTCTGGCGCCGATTGACAGTGAAGCAAGCGAAGAGGCCCCACTGATGATGATGAGATCGGCTACCAAGAAGCAACATCCAGACCTACTAGAACAAAGACCACTTTGAATGTTGGAAAAACGCCCAAGCATAAGGAAAAAGATCAAATAATTTTTGCAGCAGTTCCAGAACTATTTTAGATAGGTACAAGGAACAATGTGTTGGTGATCAAATACAAAGAAGAAGAGCATGCAACATTTCATGTTACCTATAACAATAACATTGCACACATTTTTGTATGCATACTGCCAGCAAGACGGAGATCCTTCTCATCGGCACACCTTCAACCTCCTTTCCTCTCACTCTATGGCCGGCCTCACTTGGCCCTTCTACTAACCCCACCTGCGACGATAAGAACTTCGGGGTCATCTTCAACTCCACACTTTCCTTTTCTGCCCACATCTCTGATGTCTCAAAAAAATCAAACTTCCAACTGCACCTCCTCAGAGGTATTCTGCCTTTCTTCTCCTTCCCCCAGAAGCTCACTGTATCTTGAGCCCTGGTTCTCTCTATGTTGGATTACTGCAACAGCCTCTTTCTAAATCTACCTGCTTCTACTCTCCACCCTTTGCAACTCATCCAAAACAGGACTGCAAGACTTGTCCTTGGCCTCAAGCCCTGGAATCATATCTCTCCAGCCCCAAAAT
Source organism: Ambystoma mexicanum (assembly GCF_040938575.1). Classification (NCBI taxonomy): domain Eukaryota; kingdom Metazoa; phylum Chordata; class Amphibia; order Caudata; family Ambystomatidae; genus Ambystoma; species Ambystoma mexicanum. The sequence goes on from NC_090935.1 coordinate 1,359,972,265, forward strand.
CTCTTAATTGGCTCCCTCTGGCTGCAAGGATTAAATTCAAGACCCTTTGCATTGTTCAGAAGGCTTTTTATTTTTTTAATTTTTATTGTTTATGGTTTACAAAAGAAACCTTTACAGAGAATTAAAAAAAAGGAGGAAAAAAAAACATTCATTGCAACTAAATTTCATTTATACAGACAGTTTTTTTAGAGTAATACCTTAAAAATATAGATCCAATTCCCAGATTTAAGGCTCATAATACAAGCAACACATTTTAAAAGATTCAGTGCAATGAGAATTCAACAAGTAATTTAGAATTTAAAATACATCTTCAAATAACTAATAAACAGCTTTTACCAAGGATATCACAGAAGTTTGAAATTTCATGTAAACAAAAATAATCAGGCAAGGGGGGCGTACAAATCTAGAGCTTTAATAAAACCCACCACAGCAAGCCCATCCTTAGTATTAGTAATAGCAAGACACTGTGACCAGATAATATTATCAGCCCCTAATTGGCCCACTGTGTTACATCTAACTAAGAATTTGTCCCTTAGACTTTTCAAAGCAATACATTCTAGAAAGAGATGTCGAGAAGACTCAATCACCCCCAGAGTTTTACAAAAGCGGCAGGTAGGGTCTAAATCAGAAAACTCCTTCCTTTTTTGTAGAACTTCCCTGGTGGGAAGGAGATTCCATCTAAGTTTAAGGAGAAGTGAACGGTAATAGCAATTAGGGAATTGAATCAAAATAAAAGACAGCAAGCCTCTTTTATTATGATCAAATTGTAGGTCACTGAGAGAAGGATAGGTATGCAATTCTTCCAGTGTATTGCTCCAGTCATGACTAAATAGACACTCCTTAACCTTATTGGGATTCGTTAACAAAGTATCCCTGTCAGCAGAAATATCTGAAAGGGTCTTATCACAAAGATCACTGAATCTATTGAGATATAGGTTATGATCCATCGGTCCCTGTGATAAAATCGTATGGCCCACATCAACGTAGAGGGTACCAGGTGTCGGAGAGAGCAAAGCAGAGAAAAGAGTAAGGACTCTCCAGAGAATCCTAGCTCGCAGTGAAACTAACCCTAGTTCGTATCTTATGGCCACAGTTGGAACAGAGTTCGGCAGTTTCAAAATTTTCCTGCAGTAGATACCCTCAAGAGAATCCCAAAATGTCAAAAGTGCCAGATAATGGAGTTCCATTCCATAAAGTAGCTTTGGGGTAACCTTTCCCTTGAAGAAATCTACTACAGGTTTAAGGGAGAACATGCAGTATTTATTGTCTAATCTTATGGATTGGGAGATAAGCAGCAGCAATTTGTGTCTAAGAAAACATCTTAATTCAATCGCCGACAGTTGGGCCAGAATAAGAAATCCCAGATAGACGATTTTGTGTGCTCTGATGATATTTTCACCACCTATTTTCCACACTTTGTTATTCCCTTTTCTCCCCTTTGAAAAGACCATTGTTCTGGTTTTGCTCGGGTTAATCTTCAGCCCATTAAGAATGGCATATTCTTCGAATTTTCAGATAAGCCTCTGCAGACCAACTTTGGTATGATCGAAGAGAAGAAAATCATCGGCATATGCCAACCATGAGAGCCTGAGATCCCCCAATTTAGCCCTCACCATGCCTGTATTTCCCAAAAATTCACCAACATCTGTCATATAAAGGATAAAAAGACAAGGAGCCAAGGAGCAACCCTGTCTCACCCCAATACGGGTCCTTATCCTTCTAGAAAGAGTTCCTGCCAAATTGATCCTAATATGGACCCCTGAGTTCTCATACATTGCCATAATAAGAGTGAGAAGACCAGCTGGAATACCCCATTTGGTTAACTTTTCCCAGAGTCTTGACCTAATTACCAAGTCGAAAGCATTTGACAAATCGATTGAAGCAACATAGAGAGAACCATCATATTTACCCCTAATAGAGCTTTGTAGGGCAGTAATAATGAAACTGTTGAGATTAGTTGAATGACCAAACCTGAACCCTGTTTGTTGTTTCGGGAGAATATGATTTTCCTTAATCCAGACGTTGAGGTGGGAAAGAAGCATAGAAGCAAAAAGCTTGCAGTCCGCATCAATAAGAGAAATAGGTCTATAATTTTTGACCAAAGTACGAACACCTCTCTTAAAAATGGGAACAATGTGAGCGGTCTGCCAGCTAGTAGGTACATTACCAGAATTAACAACATCTTGAAATAGTAAGGAGAGGAGGTTGGCCCAGAGTTCTGGTTCAGCTTTTAATGTGTTGTTAGTTAAGCCATTAGGCCCCGGAGCCCTGGATTTCTTAGCTTTAGAAATAAGTTCAAATACTGTCTCATAATCAATTACAGGCTTCCAGGAATCCTTTAACACATTCTTCCCCAAAAGACATAATTCCAACCCCTCTCTCCCTATATCGAACAATTCAGTGTAATGCTCTACCCATTGAACCTCTGGGATAGCATTCAACTGATCAGCCTCCGCCACATCATCTAGGCTGGGCAGTGTAACCCAGAATGCCCTCAGGTCTCTTTTCATTAATACTTCAAGCATATGCTGCGCATTGTTTTGTAGCATAATAGCTTTTCTTGACTTGCAGCAATTTTTATATTTTTGACGGATGGCTTTAATTTTTATTTTTTTATCATCCCACTCAGTGTCCAGAGCTTGGACACCTCTAATGAGTTTCTGAGTGTGGGCCTTTTCATTAGCCAGCTCTGGATCAAATCTTTGAGGATGACATTTTTTGGAGACGCCCTCCCTAAGCAGACCATAGATACTGCTATGGAGAGCTTTAAGAAAACTGTCAAAATAGACAGTATTGAAAACTGCTAATTTCCAAGAGAAAGAGGTATGATTAAAGGAAGAAATCAGTTTACAGTTGAGCAAGCTGATATTTGTAGGTGACCAACGTACCCCTGTCCCTTGTCCCACAGTTTTAAGGTGGCATGGCCCCCCAGCGGGCAGAAACTTCATGGGAAAAGGGCATAGAAAAGAAACCCGCAGAATACCATGGTCACTCCATGGGTTAAAGAAGACCTCGACTTCGAACGAAAGAGAAGTCAGTGAATGATCTACACAGACATAGTCTAGGGTAGATGTTGACAGTGTTCTACGCCATGTAGGACAAAGTGAGGAAGTAGCATCATAATAGCCATTAAGACATATTAGAACAACCGAATCCAAAGCAAGATTCCAAAGACGACCCCATACAAATTTCTGACCCAAGCGAGAGTCATCCTCCATAGCCAGACCCAAATCATCATATTTGGATTCAGAAGAGATAGAGCAGTCAGAGTTAAGATCACCAGCCACAATGCCCTTGTGCCAATATACATTTATCAAAAGGAGATTAACCATTTCATCAAGAGAAGTAACCTCCAAAGCCAAGATACCAAAAGGCATATCCGGAAGAACCTTTTTCATAAAACCAAAGGAGGTTCTAATTCCTATAAGGAGACCCCCAGAAGCCCTCCCTCCCAGACTAGGTTTAGCATTTTGGGAGTAGATTTCAAATCCGTCTAAAACAGGAGTTGAAAGCATCCAGGTTTCCTGTAGAAAAAAACAGTGTGAGGCCCTAATCATAGTTACAGTGTCCAAATTCGTAAACAGATGGGAATTACCTCTGGAATACCAGGAAAGAAACACAAAGCTATTCAATGGGAGAACCTTAGTAGGGAGTTCAGAGTGATTAGGAAAGTACTAATTTCCACAGACCTGAGGTAACCTGGGTCCAGTTTTGAACATTTCCATTGAATCTGGGCCTAAATTGCCTCAGTTGGTGCTGTGGAGCTCTTTCCGGATGATATACCATAGTAAGGTTTCCCCTATACTCTTCACACCCTTCATTTGTGCCGGAAAACTGATTGGATACTAATAGGTTTACTTCAAAACCAAGCTGCTTTAACCCTTCTCTGTGCCCCATAATCAGTTCCAATACCACTCTTGATTTAAGAACAATATTACTCACATCTACCCGACCCTGAATAGGAAAGAACAAGGCTTTCTGGGGCCTGGGTCCAAAATACCTTTAACTCTCCCTAGGTAAATACTTTCCATCTCAAGCTCTTTGCTCTTCTGCCTCCAACTCCCTTAGGGTCAGTCGTTTCTCAAAGAAACTAGCTGGGGGTAGATCTCTGTCTTCGGCTGGGGCCTCGCTCTGGAACAGCATCCCTGCCACTCTGAAACTTGAGGAGAACCATCTCCTGTTCCGGAAGCACCTCAAGACCTTCCTCTTTGCTTCTGCCTTCTCTCCTCCTCTCTCCTGCTCATCTGTTCTGCTAGCATTGTGCGCCTGGTTACGCTCTGATTTCGGGCCCATGTACTTGCACACCCTGCCACAGACCCGCACTGCTTCCTGGCAACCCATGAACTTGGGTCTGTATCTGTAACCTTACAGTCCCCCTTCTTTCTGCACTTATCAGAAACCCCCTGTCTGTGACTTAAACGTAGCACTTGCCACTTGCTGGCAGCACTACCACTTGTTGTTGTTCTTTCCTATGCTCTGCACTTTCCACTTATCCCCTCCCCCTGAAATGTCCCCCTTCCCTCTCCCCTGCACTTGCGCATTCTCAATGTCAATGGGCCTAGTAAGATCATTGTTTTTGTTCTCCCTTGTTCCCCTCCCTTGCCTCGTTGCGCTCTGAAACACTTGTGTATGAGCGCAATACAAATAAAATATCAATCAATCTCAATATACTGTTTTCACTTACATATTGCACTCTTACCCAGTTGTAACAAGACAACATGTTGATGTTATAACATTTTTTGGAAATCCTAAAAACAGTCCTATTATTTTCAGGATCATCATTGCTATTGTTTTGCAAAGGATATAAAAAGGTGTGATTTAAAAAAGGTGACAAAAAATTGATGTTGAATAAAACAAATGGAGCTTTCCAAGGTATAAGAGCATCACTGCCAGCAAGAAGAATGATAAGCTTCTTTGTAATACTACCTGTAACCCATCTTTTTATTATGGCATTTCACCACCTAATGATTAACAATGCAGACACAGTATTGAGCAATGAGATATCCCCTTTTATCCCTGACAAAAGCACAAGTAATATTTTCCCTGACATTTCTGCACAAATTACCTGACTTAAGACAGACATTGATGAAGATTATAAGGATATAAATACATATCTTAATAATTCAGCCTATTTAAATAATAACATTTGGCATCGACCCATGAAAGAGGTGGGGAGGAGATCATCAGATGGAAGCTGCTACGTGTGTTCTCTCATCCCTTATGCCATGAATACAGTCAGAACATTTATTGCAAGAGAAATACCAAAGAATGATCCAAAGTGCCTTAGTCAACTAGCAACATGCACCACAAGAGGACAATTTGAAGTAAAATTGGCAACCCTAAAATGGAGATCGAGAAAGACATTTCCATATGAAGATGAATATAGAAAAACAAAGCAGATGTAAAAAGACCCGGTCTGGATAAATAGAATGCTCATGTATTCTTTCATTGGTATGACTGGAGAGCAGATAAGGATTGCTTAACAAAAGATATTGGGTTGTGCCGATGCATGGATGATGCCAGGATTACCAGGATGCTGGGAAAGACCTCAGCTGTTAGTATATGGATGAATCGCAACTAGCACAGGATGGGAAGATGGAATGCTAGCCTGTAGTGCACATTTATTGATGATGACAGCAGTACAGGTAGTGCAAGTGGTGAATGATGAATGGCTGAAGTCATGGGCCAAGTATGCTGAGCTATTGACATGGGACAGAAATAAAGCAGGACCTGTATCCATAATGCCAATGAAGAATGCCACAAAGTGCTTCAGGAACAGAGGTTTGACCAAAGTTGGAGAAAACAAAGAATGTAACCAGATAATGAATGTACCGAAACAAAGAACATTTGTTTGGCCTGGGATCAAGGATGCTGCATCAAGAGGCAACTGGAAGGCACAAGGGGAGTCCAAGACAAAAATCTGCATATGAAGGACATATTTCCATTGGAATGAGTGAAGGAGAAAACATTTGCAAGAGCCAAGTATTGGACAATTAATAATGCAGAAAGTATATATAAGACGGAGCAACCAAGTCTCCAGAGGCCAAGAGGAGTAATAGCACCCAGCTTAATTGAATGAAATAGCACAAAATAAAAGGTTGAGATTGACAAAATCATGGTCTCCTCTCACGTGGTGCAAGATGTGAAAACAAGGCCTATCCATAAAGCTCCAATTGAAGATAGCGATGTACCTACACTCCCTTAAAAGTCCCAAAGAAGAGAACAGTTAGCAAGGTCAACTACAAAGAAGATGCCTTGTCTCAGGGCCTAACTGATCAGAGATGGTAGGCTAATTGACCAAAGTGGCAGTGGTCTACGTTGTTCCCTGCACCTGGGTTTTGTTTTGCTCACGAGCTGCTAACCAGCTGAATGTCCAAGGTTGGAAGAGCATGCAAACCAATCATCAGAGCCTATTAAGCAGTGTACCATACATTATTGCAGGGGCCAATATGTTGCTGTTATTCTGCTATTAATTTGTGTTATACATAGTAAGAGGTAGTTCAAGGCATGCTGACCTGATAAGGAACAGCCAATTATGTTACTAAGCCGTAAACGAAATAAAAGTATATATGTTCCCTTAACCGATCCCTCCTTTTGAAAGGTTTTACTGTTTGCCACATAGGATGAAAACATAACTGACGTACATCAAGATATAAAGCCTTTGTATAATCAAAATAGAGCTGAGTGTGTGAGCTGCAATCTATTTGTTCAGCAGGTTTCCCTACTGTATTTGAGCTGATAATAAAGTAGTACTTTGCCATATTCTTTGAGTCTGTCCGAGTATTTGTGTCTGAGATCATTTATTTGTAATTGCATCTGGCAATTGGAACGCTCCAGGTGCTACTCCACAGATTCTTGGAAGTGCACAACCTTGGCCGAACGGGGTTCTGAGGCTTCTAGAAGGTGAAGAGAAGCAAACTGGCAGTGAAAGTAAGGGGGTTTTGGGTGGGGGTTATAGGAGCGATGGTCCAGAAAACACTGCTTTGTCGAGTTTGCAGTCTTTCCGGCCCCTGGCTACGTAAGAATCTCTACCCGAGTTCTTACAGAGCTGTGTGCCACAAATGATGATACCAGGGAAAACACATGCATGCTTTATTCATCCAGATCTAAAGGGTGTCTCTTGGAGCCAGGTAGATGCCACCTCACCCAATAGCAACTATTTACATTACAAAAGAGAGGAAAGGGAAGAAAGACTGCCTTCCTGTACTAAGGAGATATTGGGCCTCATTACAAGTATAATGGTCTGGAAATGGCGCTGCTGGTATATCTCTAAACACACCTTTTTTGGACCGGCGTAGTCTGAGTCACTATGCCGGTAACACAGGCATTGAAAGTGACCCATCGCATCCGGCAACACTGTTGCCGGTATCTGCTGAGACATGCCTGAGATACCAGCATGGCGTAAGTGCACATCCCGAGCTGCACGGACACGTAATCACCGGCATGGACATGCCGGTAACAACGTGGACCAGGCGTTAAGTGCAATCTGGTGTGTAGAAACATGCCACAGGTGCTCAAAATCAGCACATATGCTCCCTATAGGCTGTGGCACTGCACAAAATGACCAGTCCCACATCTAACACACCTTTCAAAACCACAATGCTAGCATTAGCTGTAGCAGTACTGGACCTGGAGGCCATGCCTGCAGAGCTATTGATTGAAGAGGCAGTGAGGCGGAGGATGCAGCGGAGGCACACGAGCAGAAAGAGGGCCATCATGGCCCAGCAAATACCCAATGTGCAGCAGGTTGCCACCCGCAGGTAGCCACCAATCCCTCGCCTAGGGGCCACCTCATTCAACCTCACCCCAGGTCAGATTCACACCCTGTACCGGCTAGACAGGGACACTATCACCACTATACTGGCCCTGATACATCATGACCTGGTGAGCCTCAAAAACATTTGTACAGCCACCCCCCCTTGCTGAAGGTTGTGTTTGTGCTACACTTTCTTGCCACAGGCACATATCAGCTCACAGTTGGGCAGCTGCGTGGGATCTCCAAACCCTGTTTCTCCTGTGTGCTCTTCCAGGTGCTTGATGCACTCCTGTGTCACGTACAGGACCACCTCAACTTAACCCAGACTGCTGACGAGGTGAATGCCACAAAAATAGCATTCCATGCCCTTGCAGGCATGCCTAATGTCATTGGTGCGGTGGACTGCACACATGTGGGGCTGGTGGCCAGGCATGCTGTGGAGGTAGTGTACCGCAACAGGAAACTGTACCATTCACTCAACATACAGATGGTGTGTGTGATGCGCGCCACCTCATCACCTGTTGCTGAGCAAGATTCCGTGGCTCAATACATAACTCCATGGTGCTTCAGAACTCCACGCTGCCATGGTACATTGGACGACATACTGGACATCGTACATGGCTGCTTGGTGAGTCAAACTCCAAAGGCATGTGCTATGTTGAATTGAGGAGGGGGGGTTAACCAGCATAGCATACCTAGCAGCTGGGTGAGGCTAACTCCAAGGACATTTGGTATGTTGAATTGGGGGGAAGGGGCAGTAACCAGCATAGCACACCTGGCAGCTGGGTGAGGCTAACTCCAAGGGCATGTGCTTTGCTGAATTAGGGGGGGCAGTAACCATCATAGCATACCTGGCAGCTGGGTGAGGCTAACTCCAAGGGCATGTGCTGTGTTGAATTGGGGCAGAGGGGCAGGAACCAGCATAGCATACCTGGCAGCTGGGTGAGGCTAACTCCAAGGGCATGTGCTGTGTTGAACTGGAGGGGGGGCAATACCCAGCATAGCATACCTGGCATCTGGGTGAGGCTGTGAGGCTAACTGCAAGGGCATGGTCTGTGTTCAATCATCTTCCAGTATGACACCCATGACCAGTGGATGTGCCCACTGTATGCATTTACCCATCATTAATCCTACCACAATTTTCTGAGTCAATTATCAAACTCCTGTGAAGTTCCACAAAGGCTGAACAGAGCGTAAAATGGGGAAGGGAGATGAATAATAATGGCAAATTGAAATCCTACTCACAATTGTCAGACCAGTACACCGCAAACATTGAAGTGCACAGGACCGTACTCTGCATTGTGAGTGCATGAAATATGCAAGTGTGTAGGCAGTGCTTTAAGTGGGGTAAGAAATTGAGGGGGGGCCCTCGTTTGGGGGCGTGGCATCCGCTGTGGGCGTGGCCTAAAAGTGCACAAATCAAAGTAGGGTGCGCAAACAAATATATAAATGTAGTAGAGCATTTATATATTTGTATGCGTACTAGTATGGTTTGTGTATTTTTCAAGCCTTCTTTTATAAGCATAGCAATGTTACATATTTCTATGTTTATAAAAGGTGGCTTGAAAGTGTACAAACCATAGTAAGTTACGCACACTTGTGTGCTTACCTTACTATGGTTTGTGTACTTTTCAAGCCACCTTTTATAAACATAGACATTTGTAACATATTTCTATGTTCATAAAAGACGGCTTGAAACGTACAAGCCATCTTTTATAAAGCGTTGAGGACGGACAAAACCCAAGGTGGTTTTGTCCGTCCACAAAGCTTTATAAAAAATGCCTTGAATTGTGTACGTTTCAAGCCGTCTGTTATAAACGTAGAAATATTTCTACGTTTATAAAAGATGGCTTGAAATGTACACATTTCAAGGCATCTTTTATAAAGATTTGCCAAAGGAGACAGGCACCTCGGGCTCAGTGATCGCTGCTCTGAGCAGAGATCACATAGCCCGAGGCGTCTTTCACCCTCTGGGAACCCGCGGGCTCCGTGATATAATCTACATATTAGATCATGGAGCCTGCAGGTTCACAGAGGGTCAGTGACCTGGCGAGGGCAAACAAAGGAACTGTAACTTCCCTGATGACCCCTCAGATGGGGGGTCATCAGGGAAGTTACAGTGACTGACAGAAGTGCCAGCCAGCCTCAGCGACGCTGTGGCTGGCTGGCACTTCTGTCCACTTGCCTAACGTTACACTGGCGGGCACATCTCCCGTCGCGGCTGCGGCCGTGACGGGATAATGCGTCCTGCCATGGCGTGGTGGGACGGGGGGCCCCGGCAGGGCCCCGGCTCAGCCCCACTTTTTGGAGACTGGCGGGGCCCGGCCCCGGCAGGCCCCGGCCCACTTAAAGCACTGTGTGTAGGTGTAAATCAAGGTGCAACACAGTAGTACCATGCCAGATTGGAAGGCCTTGACAGGCGGGCCACCATGTCTGATGAATATACAGTGCATACATAACTACATCTTTTCTGTTACCCAACATCCTAGAAACTACATGTACCAGAATGCACCATACGTTTGTCGCTACAGCAAGAAGCAAAAACGCACTCAAGCAACTGCACAACTCATGATGCATAACCACAGGCTGCATAGGCTAACACCCCCAAAACATCTTCTTGTTGCACACACATGTGACTGGTACAGTCAGCTTATAAGTAAAGGATACATGACCCCATTACGGACACTGTACAAATCAATGCATTCATACTAAAACTTCGAAAACTTAACATCACTGAAAGATATATCATCTCCAATCTATGATGATTAGAGTGGTCACCCCCAACCTACGCCCCCAACCCTAAATACCCTCACCCACCCTTTTGTACATACTAGTACTCACCACACTCGCACATTACACCCATATGTGTGAGTAACAACACAAAGTCTGTATAGAGAAAACATAATGAAGACTGCATACCCTTGTACCGCTAAATCACACATGCACATCATGGTAATGCTAAGGACACGGTGCTACATGAACATATAGTACTTTTTCATCTGTGACCCATAACTGACATACATCAATTCCATGTGTGTCACTTGCACGAGAAGTGATGTAGCTCATGCGGTGTATGAATGGTCCATGTGAATAAAACTGCACAACACACCTCCCACATGCATACTGACCAAGTGCCCTATCTGATACCCGAAAGATGAACAATGAGAGCTAAACTCAATTGTGCTTGTGCATTTTATTTGTCTCAAATGTACACTATACAGCCTGTGCCAAAATGATATAACCAGGAAATTGACATGTACATTTTCTGTTGCTCCCATGCAGATGATCCTGGATTATTGACAACTGTCAGGCAACCAGACAACATCCACGAACAGGTATACAACCGTGCACATGTCCGTACTCACTGCACCATTTAGCAGACTTTCGGCCTGTTGAAGGCCAGGTTGCGCTGCCTCAGCAGATCTGGTGGCGGGCTGATGTACAGCCCTGAAAAGTTTGGAAAGATTGTTCTTGCATGTGCCATGTTGCACAACATGTGCATCAGGTGCAACTTCCCCCTGCCCACCGGCATGGACATGCTGCCACCAGAGGACGATGAGGACACTGATGATGAGGAGGCTATTGGTCAACGCCGCGAGGGCAGAGATAGACGTGCCACACGTGGGAAACCTATTGATCACTACTTTTGAGCATCTGTTACACACACAGTACAGGACATTGAGCACACTGGGCACTGGGCACTGTACTTGAATAAACGCACTCACACTGAAACCTCAATGTCCAGTCATGTATTCTTTTGACAGCACCAAATATTTTGTGATTATGAATATTTACAATTGAAAAAGGCCTAAACTCCCTCTACCATCACAACCAACTATCCCTCTGCACACTCTCTCCCCATCTATCCCTCCTCACACCCCCCCAACTATCCCTCACCACACACACCCAATGGTGTCCTATTTATGTCCCCTCTTAGGCTGAGGGGTGCACCCTTCTGCAGGGTGAGTCAGCTGCTCCGATCTGCGCCTTGGGCTGCTTGGTAGGGAACTTGCGAGGGTGGTACTTGTGGATGGTGCCAGTGGCAAGGTCATGTGACGTTAGTCGGCAAATGCCTGCACCAATACCGATATGGAGACCACCAGGGATGACATTACTCATTCCCCTCCCTCACACGCTGTGCCACACGCTGTGCCAGATGGTAGATGGCTGCTGTGGCTTGGCCCTGCACTTGTCCGGACCTCCTGGAGGAGGCCTGGAGTGTCTCAGGTATGAGCTGCGCCTCGTGCAGGAGTTGTGCCACAGGTGTCTCCTGTTCTGCTGGTGGATGTGCCACAGGTTCCTCCTGCTGTGCTGGTAGATGTGCCACAGGTGCCGCCTGTTTGGGTGGTGGCTGGGTGGCAGGTGCCACCTGGTCAGGTGGTGGCTGGGCGGCAGGAGTAGTTGCCCACTGCTGTCTGCTGGCGGATGCACTTGAATCCTTTGTGGAGGTGGTGGTTGTCCGGTGGCAGCGTGGCCTGGTGTTCCTCAATGTGGTCGGCTGTTCAGCCTCATTGCCAGATGATGTGTCTGTGTGGGTCAGAAAGGCAGGGCATCAGTGATGGGTGTGGATTCATCATACAGACATAAGTGTTAGTACTTTCAGATGTATGTGCATTGTCATAGATATGGTGGTGGCCATGGCATGGTGCACACATGCATGTGCTGTGGATGCTATGTGAGGGCATGTGTGGTGTGCGTACATGGTGTGTGGAGTGGCTGTTGCCTGGGGTACTGGTGTTTTCTAGTTTGGGTGTTATGGGTGTACCACACAAGCTGTATGACATGGTGTTGTCTGATTGTGACACGGGTGTGTTACACATGTGACTGCTACCTATTGCAGTTGCTTCGTTGATGGTGATTTAGCGAGATGGGACATGGTGGATGGGACAAGTGGCCCACATTTATCATTAATATGTGCATTTTGTCATTTGCTGGTGGTACTTGACACTGACGTGACTTTGGGAATGTGGTAGCATGGCGGTGACACCAACAGTTGTGCAGTGTCAGGGGGATGTGTGTCTGAGTGCCTGCAGGTGCATCTTGTGGGGACAATACATGCGGCCTGTGTGATGTGTGAGTGGTGTATGAATGTGGGATGTGGGCAGGTTCAATGTAGATGTCTGTAACCAGGTTGACGGTGGGTTAACTGCCAGCAGGGCTGTAGTGACCTCGGGTACGACATACTTGTCATGTTGGCCTACTAATTTGCATTGAGGCTACAAGGTGTGTGATATGACATTGGGTTTACAGGGACTCACCAGCCTCATCAGATGTGACATCGCCAGCCTGCGCATCTCCAACTCCCTCCATAGGCTCCAGGTGCATTATGCTGCTGCAGGTCTCTTCCCAGGGCCGGACTATAATTGGTGATGCAGGTCCAACTCCTGTGGCCGTGCCCTGGGCGGGCTGTGCGGCAAGGAGGTTCCGCACTCAGAGACGTAGATTGTCCCACCTCTTGCGGCAGTCCCTAACTGTTCTGGGGGTTGTCCCGACCGCTGACACCTTCCTGGCTACCTCCTCCCAGATGGCCTTTTTCCTTTATTGGGTTTTCCGGCATAGGTCACTGCAGAAGACTGGTAACGGAATTGGAGTCAGCAAGGCTGCATGTATGGGTTTTTTTGGGGCCATTTGGTGGTGTTACCGGCTGACACAGAATCAACCATTGATTCCGGCAGCAGGGCCACACAGGCACAGTAGCCCTGGCATGCCAATAATTCCAATTTTATACGGGAAAGCTTGTAATGAGGCCCTTTGTCTTTCACATTGTTACGTCAAAGTCAATGGCCCTTTATCATAAAAAAAACCCATATTTCATTACTGAAGCATTAGAGCCTGCAGTAGAGAGCACTCCTGCGTGATAAGTGACCCCTCCCAAAGTTAGTGGTCAGGAGCGGCAGTCAAAGGCCTTTAATACTGGCAAAGGTCACCGGCCACACACTTGAGTCTGATTTCAAGGGCTCTCTAATGCTATTGGAGCTTTTGCCGGGAGGAAAGCAGTGACACCTCACCTGAGGCTTTCTGTGTCAGAACTAGTTCAATGTCCATTGTGCACACATCACACTAGGGAAACTTAAATGCTGCCTTTACAGACAGGTTGACAATCCATTCCAGCTTGATGATTGGCTAGAGAGCTGGAAACAGCATGAGCCACAAATAAGAAGTATTAAATGCAGGCTGCAGCTGATGGTGGTTAGAACCTGGATTCCACAATTTGATTGTTTAAAGAAAAGAAAACATGCTCAAATAACTTTTACTGCATGCTTTTTTCTCTACATTTGGCAGAACCTACTGTATAGTTTGTGTTCCTTTAAAGGCATCCCTGATTTCTAGCCTTCACTCCTTCTCCCGAGTCGTCGCTTCTTGTATGTCGCAGAACAGATTTATTGATAATAGGGCGGACTTGAGACAACATTCATGTGGCTTCCAGAGAAGCCTTGATTAAACTTTTGATTCGGCATGAGAAACATTTTGTAAGTTCTCCTGTGACAATTTCATGGAATGTGAAGTTCTGCCAAGTTCACAAAAGTTTTAAATACATGTAATCAGTAAATTTGCAGAAAAGCAATGAGGGCATAAATATATTTAATGGGTCTCAAATCTGGAAAATGGATGAAAAAAATTACCAAATTAACTTTTGGTGGACATCTTGTAGGCAAACTAATTAAAAATGCTATACTTGCTTTTTCCACTTAAGTTGCAGGAAGAAATATTATAAATGAATCTTTTGTATCAATTTACGTTGACAATGTTGCTCCTGACTTACATGAAGAATGAATTAGTAGTTTAAGAATTTCATAAAGTGAAAAACTTTGAAATTCCATTCATTTTGCTGATGCAATTGAATTTTCACATGCTCCTGCTTTCTTTTACACATAGTTTGTATTCGTATTTTAAGGTATACAACCGTATCCATAACTCCACAGGTTAGTAAGACAATTAAGTACATTTAAAAAAAAAATGTAAGCTATCATAATTTTGAAGTGTGCAAAAGCCTAAATGCAAGTTCCAAAGTGTTCATAAACATTAAGGTTACGGAAATAGCGTAGACATCACAATATGGGCCTATTACAACATACAAAGGAATCCATATTATGCAGCTGGGCTGAAGGTAAATACATTTAGTCAGTGGTGCTAGCCATAATATGCCAGTAAAAAACTCCAGCGGTCATTGAAGCAAGCCTCTCATTTTTGAGGGCACATCGAAGGACCCTCCGGAGAGGCCACAGCCATCATATCTGTAAGTAAATGTTCCAGATCTGGAAAAAGAGTTGGATGTCAGTGTTGAAGTCAAGGCTATTTTTTTTTTACCTACATGGTTACTTTAACTATCCCTATTTGCTGATGTAGGACCTGGCTAGTGAGGGCTGCATAATGGTCCTCTAAGGGAAACCTAGAGATAAAGACGCAGACACCAGGTTGTGAAAACAAATACTTTATTTAGTGTGTGTTACTTGTAGTGCTTGTGTGTATGTACCTACTGGCACTGAACAAGCCAGCCAGCCATCCAGCCATGTGGCTGGATGGAATGTTAGAAAAGAAAAAAAGAGACAAGACTCCACTGCCAAAGAATGGGCTGGGTAGCGGAGAAGATATTAAAAAAAGAAAAACTGGTAGAGAAGAAAAAAAGGTTGAAAGAGAAGAGAGCGAGTAAGAGTGAGGAGAAAAGAGATAAGGAGAAAGGTGATAGCTCACTCGGAGGGCCACAGACTTGGCCACCCCTTCTGCCTCCAGGGCCTGAACCAAATTGCAGCTGAGCAGCATGTGTGGGGAGACAAGGCTTACGTACCGTGGGCCCGGGCTGTGTGTCTGGAGCAGCCCAGTACCCTTGGGGGATGGTCGCTGTCGGCTGTCGGCCAACCCACCTATCATTAAAGGACCCAGTCAGCATGTGCGGTGCTGTCTTGGATGAAATTTCAAGAGCCACCCATTCCAAGCTGAATGTGGTGGGGGTGGACCGAAATGGGTGACCCGACGTACCCTTTGAGGCAGGCCCTGCAGAAAAGTCCTCCAAGGCCACATATGCCAGGCGGAAAAAATGTGTACAGGGGTGGCAAAGTTATAGGGGGGGTCCCAGGATTTTATTTATTTCCATAGACATAATGGAAACAAATTTTGCTCGTTCCTACAGCCCAAACCGCTGGACGGATTTTCACCAAATTTGCACCAGGAGCGGCGGAAAGTGTGCTTTTGTATATTTGGTGGAAATACGTCCATTAGTTCTTTTTTAAAACAGGTAAAATGTAGGTGCCAAAAAATGTGTGATATCTGGCTCCGCTTCGCGGAACCATTTCCCTGTTCGCTGCGCAAACATGACTCAAATTGGCGTAAATGATAACGAGGCAAGTTTGCGTACTATGCCCATAAACATAATAAAAACAGATAGAGCAGATCCTTGGGACTAAGTATATCACCTTCAGGAGTGGCCCATCTCTATTATTACCGCAAGGGAATTTGAATTTAAGGCAACACATCAACTATTAACATTAGCAAAACATCACTGCACCCAATACGCTGTTTTTGCATGTATAAAAGTGAGTAAAAGTAAAGTAAGACGCATAGAAAAACTTTTATAATTGATAACGATCAGAACAATAACATTTTTGAACGCACTTCCCCTTTCATTTCACACAAATGTTCCACTGTGGTGCACTTCACAATCTTATAAAAAGAACACAGAAATCATGCAAAACTCTTCAAAATAACCGCAAAAAAAAGAATCCTGGAAGCTCTCATTGACAGTGTAACGCTCCTCAAAAGGAAATTGTTTATAGTAATTTTAAGCAGAATAAAACCACTAACAAAATTAAGCAGTAAACTACAAAAAAGTAGTTTGAAGCATGCTAATGTCAACAAGGATACCTTGCAAGCTTCTCTACAGATGACTGCATTCACATAACCAACACAGAACCACATTTCAAAGAAAATGCATACACACCAGAGCATAAAAACCCAATTGCCATACATAGCAGTGGTTGAATGCACCAACGCAATCCGTTCACTCTCCAAATGCCCTTGCACCTCAATGTCTAATATACGAAAAAGGTACCAAAATCTTGAGTGCATATCCGTATGATGCTGTGGTGGTTTACGCCAAAATATTACTTAATGCAGAAACAGGAATATAAACACAGATATAGTCATACACAGGGTTCGTTTTCTTTCTTGCTAAAAATTGTATTGACATATAGAATTTGTAAGGAAACAGTAACAGTTTTCAATGTAACAAGTGCTCTTATTTAACAAAGAACATTTGCAAGACATTATTAAGTCCACGAAATTAACAATATTTTTTCCCATGGAAGTTACAGCTAAGGAACAGGGCATGATTCTGTAGGGGTTTCCAATGTCTGCATGATATGCTGATTACGAAGAACGACATTTCTTATGTGTCTCCATGTTGCAGCAGTCAAGGATTGGAGTGACGCACATGGTGGTTTTTGTGAGAGAAGAATTTCTTTTTTTGCAATTTGAAGTGGAATGTTTTTGCTTCTGCACGCTGCTACATTTGGAAGGCTGATTGGTTGCTTCTTGTTACTGGTACTGTGAAAGGACAGATTGGCCCATGTTGGTTGTCCCATATTACAGTGATGGCGAAAATTCTGTGGATAGTTATTTTCCAATGCTGGTTAAACAATCCGTCGGATGGTAGCTGGAAACTGTGGCACATGCAGTACGGTAGAAGATATCTGTCGAGATAAGACAATAAAAGTACATTTTAGTTGCTGTTTTGTACAGGAATATAACAATTGATATTGAAATTTTACAACAATCTTACTAGGCCCAGTGACATTGAGAACGTGGAAGTGCATGGTAGAAGAAAAGGGTGAAAGTGCATGGGGGGTGGGGAAAAGTGGAAAGTGCTGTGCAAAACAATAAAAGTGAATAAATAATAAATAAATAAAACAAATAATAAAAGCAGAAAATTGGTACTGCAGCCAGAAAGTTATGTATAACTGATAATTGGATGAAACGTAATTACAAACCACAGACATTGAACACACGCATGAGAACATGGGGGAGTATTTCAGAGCACGAGTTGTGTAAAAGGTGAGTGCTGTGAAGTAGGTAGAAGAAGTCGTGGAAATGGAAGAAATGTGGAGTGGGATTCCACAAGGGCCGGTGCAGGGGTGGAGTTTTGAGGAGCAGGAGGAGTTCAGACGAGGCAGAGTTCAGAAGGAGTGGAGGTACCAGTTGAACTTCGATGAAAGGAAATGTTAAAAATAATATTTTGAAAATGGGAACTTTGTTTAATTGCTTCAAAAATACACAAATCATAGTAAGCTTTTGTTGCTATGGTTTCTGTACTGTTCAAGCGAGCAGCGTCCATGTGAAAATGTAGTTAGATATGCAACCATACAAATACCACAATTCATTTTAGAAAGGCAAGTTTGAGCGAACCCAGAAAGGTGGTGGCTTGGTGATAATTGTGTTTTTTAAATGGATCTGCTTTTGGGTGAATCACAGGGTGTTTAACTCTCGGCGAACCTGGATGCTCGCCTTAGTGATGTAATGTGGTCTGTGTGAGTACACTGTGCACAGTGCAGTCGCAGAGAGCCAGTGTAGAGAACTCGTTAGTAAGGAAAGGGCCTATTGGCTGTCCTAAAAGTAGCTAGAAGTAGCTAAATTGTGTCATCACCTAATTTGCATAATTGTCCATGTGCATGATAGGTGATTGCCAAAGGGCCAGTGCCCTTTTCACTGTAGCATGAAAAAAATGTGGTTTATTACTGGAACTAACCAAACACATCGTTTGCATGACCGTGTACAAAATGCAATATGCAAATATGGGCAAGGAATGAATGGAAGTAGAAATACCAACATAGACCAACTGTGGTAAAATGCACTTACTGTGCTAAAGTCTACTAAACTGCAAGAGCCCCACCGCCCGGCCATGCATCATGCTAACATTGATGGAAGGAACGTACAACTAAAGTCCATGTCCTAGATGTATGCCCATAGACAGCGCTTCAAGTGACTTTGTAGTCTGCTAATGTTTGCTTTCTTGTCACTCAATTTGCAGATTTACATTCTGCACAGTTGTAGTTACTCTACATCCTATTAACAACTTTTGTAGGAGCCTTTCATACTCAGCAACAGAGGCGCACATCACCGCGGTTCAACGTTATAATACTTGCATTGTTTTTGAGAGTTCCACTTTTTTTTTATTGGTTTGGAAAGTTTTGTAAATGACACAATTCTCTTAACCAATGGAAAGAAGTGTAACTCTCCACACCAATAGAAAAAAAATAGCTAGATTTCTTGCTAGCTGCTTTTTGAGCACAAAGTCGGTAGTGGACCATGATTTTTGGTAAATACAGCAAATAAATCGAGAAACTGTCAAGACTGCACATACCAAGGGGAGCCCTCAGGCTCGCTGAGAGTCTGTCTTGGCTCCTGTTGCCTGTGACATAGGTAGGGAGCGGAGGCAGAATAGCGCTCATGGGGCTATTGTGCTGTGTGCGGCTGTGCCCCCAACTTCTGACTGTAGAGTGCAAAGCGGTTTGTTTGTTTTTTGTTTATCTTTTCAAAGTTGTTTTTTAAGGGCTATTTTGTGTTAATGCTGGTCTGAGCCCAAGATCCGGCTACATATCTGGTGCCGGATCCGGCGAAAGGTGGCACATTGAGCAGCGCTGGTTATAGTTCGCAATTGGATGGAGAAGTATATGCAGAAAACAAGGAGACATATGTGAACGTTTGAGGTTGTAGTGCAGACAGATGCTATTATAAAATAACTGAGAATATTAGTGATGGAAAAGTGAACCCAGTGCCCATGGACAATGTTTACCCACTGTCCTGTGCCCCAAACTGGGACTTTATGATTCTGTAGGATGCAACGGTATGTTCCATGGGCCAAAGCGGTTCACATATTAGTACTTTGTATATGGGTGGTGTTTGCAGAACGTAGATGATTAATACTTACAATATGCTATAGCTAACATCTGAGAACAAGGTCAGTTTTCATGTTGTTTAATTAGTTGTTATTCATGGAGCATTCTGGTAGTTTTTTAATTCCAATAATAATATTATGTAAACGTAAACTTACATAATTTCGGGAAATTCCATTGTGCCATTCTATCAATGAAGACGCGTTCTGTACAACGGATCGCAGAAGTGTAAGCTATCTTTGGGAATGTCCACTCTCAATATAGTAAATTTTATCATTTGGTGTGGCTATTTGACAAGTTGTGTCCTTCGAACTGTTGCTGACTTGCACTGAAGGCCAAATAACAAAGGAACTTATTCTCAGTCATCCAAGGTAGAGACGTTAGGTTTCGATTTTGTGAAAACATGCCACTACAAAGAAAATGGAGTGTAATGCAAGTCTTAAATAGCATTTTGAGATAGGTTATGCGCCGTGAACCTGTGAATATTCCAGATTGGTGTGTGTTGGTGGAACGGTCATGGATATATCATCCCTGCAAGAAAATTGCATAGAAAGCCCAGCTTACTCTGGGCTAGCAATGTTTAACGCACAAAGCGCAAAGGGGGTTGGTTATTGTGACTGTATTTATTGCACTGTTTAACCATTGCAGCATCTCACGAACATTGCTGGTGCATTCCGTCGTGATGTAATAGTCGATTAGCATATTATTGTACTTTACACAATGTAATTTGTGAGAGTGAGAGACTTAATGTTCGCTATATGGATAGATGAGTCCAGGTTATCCATGCTGGAATTTAGAAACGGCTGAGCAACAAACTAATTGTAGCCTGCCTGGGTCTTGAAGAGGAAAGTCTGGAGACACAAGGTTTGGCGAGGCCATGTGAACAGTGGTGTTTGTGCGGAAGATCATTTTGAGGTGCATATTGTATTTGGTAACTAGAGTGTTCCCATCCACCCATCCCCCTTGGAAGTGCACGTCATAGCTGTGAACTGCTTTTGATACTGGAGGGGGGATGGATGGGGATGAGGTTAGCGAAAAGGGTGGCAATCAGGGCTGGACTGGCCTACAGGGTTCTGCGCAGATTTTCTTGGTGTACGTTTGCAGTGTGGCTCTATTTTTTATTTCATTTTCACATTTTGTCCTAGTAAAACGGTTGAGGTAGCTCAAACTGTGTAATATGGGGTCACTTTGAACATTATTTCAAGTGCTTACATTGGTTCACAGTCTATTCCTGGCAACAATCATTCTTTGATGCCACTTATAGAGTATTGAGCGTGTTTAGAATAGTTAAAAATGGTGCTAGAAGGTGGGAAATGGCATAGTTCTAAGGTGAAACATTGTGAATTGGACAGAAGTGTTGCTATATTGGGGTAAGTATGATATTAGTAAGTTGTAGGAAAATAGCATGCACTGGTAAAAACCCATGAAATTCAGTGAAAAACTTTGTTAAAGGGACGTTATGGTTAAGTTGCACTAATGAAAACCTATGAAATTCAGTGAAAAAAGTTTGTTTGTTGTTTGGGGTGTGGGGGTCCTAAAATATTATAAAGGCTTATAAATGTGGTACCATTTGACAAATGTATACACAGGTTTGCAAAAAAGATTTTGGATCTAGATATAAATGGTTTTGTAAAATGTGGTGGGATTTTGTCAAGAGGAGGATAAATTAGAGTTGGGGTCTCAACATTTTTAGATGGCTTATAACTTTCTTGCCGTTTGACAAATGTGGAGAAACGTTCTCAGAAAGATTATAGACCTAACCTTGAATGTGTGTGTAAAGTTTAAATGGATTTTGTCAAGTGGAGGCTAAGTTATATGACTATTGTATGTACATACGTTTAGGCTATCAGCTTGTTCCGGTACCCGAGCTCTGCTGTGAACAAACCTGAGCTCTTTGTTATTGGCAGCATTTAAAATTAAGCATTGACAGCAAAGTTTAGCATTTGCAGTATATTTTTATAATTGTGCCATTGTTTTAATTATATTGAATACATGTGTTTTAAATTGTAGATTATCTCAGTTTCATTTAGTGATTTTGTACTTTTATTACAAATTGACTTACGATCGCACATTGCACTTTATCTAGTGCCGACTTTCGTTTTTTGATTGCTTACAATTCCCGAGATTTGCCTGTGACGCGCACATATGTGGCTGTTTTAGCCTGTTGCGGCCTGGGTCAGTAGTCAGCGGGAGATGCTGCTGGTTTTGAAATACGTTGGTTAGTATTCAAGACACCTTATACAGACACAATCACTATTGTAGCAAGGTACGTGAGAGTTACACAGATGGGGGATTATATATGACATTCTCCTTCTGAAGGAGTTGGACAATGCTCATGGTGATTTCTCCTTAAGAACACTGAATACAATTAGGGAACTAGGTATTATTAAGCCTATTGTAAAAATGCAGGCACTGTGGAAGAGGTTGATACAGTGAGCTTTAAGGCAGACCCTTATTAATGCAAGGTCGGCTTGTGCTCATGCTATAGAAATAGCAGAGCTCACTGAGCAGTATGAGCTAGACATATTGTTAATTACTGAGATTTGGTTTTCAGAGGTTTCTCAGAGTTCCTTCCATGATGAGTTAGTTCCGGAGGACTAACTGATAAAATGCAAAAATCGAGTAGGCAAAAGAGGAGAAGGCATAGCAGCCATTCTTAAGACTGCATTACAAATCTCACATTTGAATGTCCTTGATTGAGGGGATGGTGCCCAGGTAGGGCATTTAACATTCAATTTGTCTTCTAGCGCCTTTATCCATATAGTATTGGGTTATAGACCACCTTTATTCCTGTTTAACTATGGTAGGGAGTAAACATAAGAAGCTATTACTGATGGGTGACTGGAATATCTGGTTAGATGATTCTTCAAAGCCAGACTCAAAAGAGCTTTGGGAACTCCTAGATATCCACAGTTTACACCCGCTAGGGACAAAACCTTCCCATGTAAAAGGTCATTGCTTGGATGTACTTATAGCAAGTGGCAATCATGCCTCTATGACGGGGGTTATGTTTATTTACTGGTCTGATCATTTTGTACAGTTTTTTTACCCTGCCTTTGCCTAAGGGGTATAAGACCAGTATTAAGGATAGACCGTCTGTTTTCTTCCAGAAAATCAAATACCTGGATAGGATCACTGGCACGGAGTCAAGGATGCACTTCCTTCCATTGACATTCTGCTTCCTAGTGAAGAATTCCTTGCTGTAGGAGCACTGAGCATGGACGCCATCTGTCCCGAGGCGACCCCTTTAAAATCTAAGAAGACAAGAACTTCTAAACTCTGGTTTTCACAGAGTTTAATTCTCCTGCGTAAACTGGTGAGTTTGACAGGTCGAAAATGGCAAGAGTAGAAACATTTGGAGACAGCATATAAGGCGAAAAGTGCTATGACTTGCTACAAGCAAGCCATCTTTCAAGCAAAGAAAGATTTTCTTTGTAAAAAAATAAAGGTCGCAAGTAACCTGCCTAGAGATATTTTTTCTATTGTCTCTAATTTCTGCCAACCTAGATGTAAGGTCACACTGATTGAATCCTCTTCTGCACAGGCCAATCTGTTCAACTCTATTTTATTGATAACATTTAACTTATTAAAGTTGATATTGCAATTAAAACTCGTGCATGAGCTTTGACTTTGCCTGCACTGGCCACTGTCGAACCTTCAGTGAAACAAATTGATTTCAGATGCATAGCTTGTTGCCCATCTTTGATTTTCATCAGTTATCCGAAAACGAGGTACACTCATTGATTGAGGTACTGAAACCTACCATGACTCTCTATTTCCTCTTCCTGCCGATGCAGCAAAACTCTTGTCGTTAGAAATAACTCCCTTTGTGACCAGGTTTATCAATAAATCCCTGATTCTGGGGATAGTCCCTCAAAAATTAAGACACTCTATAATCACACCTCTGAAAAAACCTACCTTGGATGCAGAGATCCTGCAGAATTATCGACCCATTGCAGGTCTCCCTTGGCCTGTAAAAATTCTTGAGAAGGTGGTCACTGGCTAGCTGCAGGAATTTGTGGAGCGAGAACTATTGTTGGATACTTTTCAATTGGGTTTTAGACCTAGGATTGGAACCGAGACTGCCTTATTGACCGTCCAAGATGATTTATTAGAGGGCGCAGACCAAGGTGAGCTTTCCATTTTGGTGATGCTGGACCTATCCTCAGCCTTTGATACTGTGAACCATCACATTGTGTAGGACAAACTGTGAGGGGAGGGAAGGGTCTGTGATCATGCCATTGGCTGGTTTAGATAATTCTTGACAAATCGTCAACAGCAGGTGAGACTGAGTGAGTTTTTGTCGTACTCCATTAAAATGAATTGTGGAGTCCCACAGGCATCCTCACTTTCACCTTTGCTGTTCAATCTGTATATGCGCCCATTGATGGAGATTTTGAGACAACACGGGATGAGTTTTCACTCCTACGCGGATGATACTCAAATCTTCATCAGGATTGCCAAGTTTGACAAAGTATTTAGTAAACGTAACCGGTGCTTAGATGATGTTAGTCAATGGATGTCTAACAATCAGCTTCAGTTAAATGCAGCTAAAACTGAACTCATTTTGTATGGCCCAAGACATCTACTCAATGCTGCAGAGGAATTGCACATTCCGACCCTCCTAGGAACCAATCTAAGGTTTGTTTCCAACGTTAAGAAATTGGGTTGTGTCTTACGGGACAACCTTGGCATTGAAGGCCAACGTTCAGGCAGTGTATTATGCTCTGAGACTATTATGGCAGGTACTTCCCTATATTCCCAAAGAGGATCATGCTTCTGTGGTGGGCGCTTTGACAAATGCACATTTGGACTATTGCAGAAGCAATGTTAATAGGCATTCCATTGAAACAAGTTCAGAGACTTCAAAAAGCTGGGAATGCAACAATTAGAATGATCATCAGGTTGGGCAAAACTGCCAATGTTTCACCTTTCCATCACGCCTTGCACTGGCTAGCAGTGGAAGAACCCATTAGATTCAAGGCTGTTTGCCTTATCTTCAAATGCCTGAACGGGATCACTCCAGCATGCTTGAAAGATAAGATCCAACATTACCAACCCTCAAGATGTCTATGATCCAGAGACTGTTTTCTTTTGTCTATTCCCCATTCAGTTTATACTGCAAGGAGACACAGAAGATTTGCAATCTTTGGTCCACAACTGTGGAATTTGATTCCCACAGAAATCAGGACCCTCAAATCACTATCAGTTTTGTAAGGCCCTGAAGACGTTTTTGTTCAGATAAGGGTATCTCATGGCTATTGTTTTTATGTGCCTCTTTCTTGGGCTTAGTTTTGCCTCACATGAATTTATTGTGTCAACTACGCCGCTATATTGTTTTGTCCGTCATGTGCGCCATATATATACAAAATACAAAATACAAAATACATACATTTTGACACTTTTGAAAAAATAAAGTATGGGCAGATTTCCAGCAAACTCATGTAAGGAGCATTGGCAAGGACCTTAAAGCATGGTTTTGCAAATGTGCTCAGGTTTTATTTTTTGACAAGTGTCATAATGTAGGTACAAAAAAGAGTGATATACCTTTTATGATTGAGGTATGGCCTGTGGCCATGGGCAGTGGTCAGCCTGTCCGGGTCATGACATAAAGTCATGACCCGGACAATATGGCTACTGGCATTGACCACGAGGGACGACAAGTGGGGTTAAATTGGCTATGTCCACCTGGGAACGGCTATGTGGTAAAGTTATTCGAAAGTGGAATAGGTTTGAAAGGGAAAAAAATGTGCTTGTGGTAATATGGTCATAGGGTTCTGCAGGCTGCCATAGAAAGTGAAGAGGGGCTCTGTATGGAGCCCCGCCTTCTCTTTCCATGGTGGCCATCTTGGGAAAAGATTGTCCTTCCTACAGCGGGACGCAGAGGCGTCCCGCTGTATGAAGGAGTCCCGCTGCAGGAAGGAAAATCCTTCCTTCCTACTATAGGAAGGGAAATCTATTTTTTAGCACCCCAGCTTCCCGCTTTGGGAACCAGAGTTGCTAATGGCCTTTATCCCCCATTGCAGGGGCTGCAATGGAAGATAATGGTCTGGAGTCCTCGTTATTTATTTATTTATAACATGCTAAAGCCCACAGAAATCAAGGCTGCACACACACATTTCGCTTTGGCCGATAACGTGGACTGCCGGGCTGTTATCCCCTGTTGCGGATGAAAAATGGCATTAAAGTGGCCATGTCCATTTGTGATGTCATCTTTGATGTCCTGGGTGTAAGTCTGAGCAGTCCACGGTGGTGGCACGAGTTATGGTTGCTTAGCTTACCATAACTCGCGAATTTCTGAGGTTTTTCAGTTTTACTTGAAACCATAACGTCCCTCTAACATAGTTTTTTCATTGAATTTCATAGGTTTTTATTAGTGCAACTTAACCATAATGTCCCTTTAACAAAGTTCTTTCATTAAATATATATATATACATATATATTACATGGCCTGCGGTAGTGGGCATGTAGTTATGGCTACGTTGCTAAACCCATAGGAAGAGCACTTTTTGAGCAGCTTATAACTTCGCTCTCCCTGGCCAAATCCTCACAAAACTTAGCAAAAAAGTATATGGCCACTCTGAATTCTTTTGCAAAGTTTGGTGAGGTTTGGTTAGAGGGGGCAAAGTTATAGGGGGGTCCCAAAATTTCTTTTTTTCCCATAGACTGAATGGAGAAAATATTTCTGTCGCGCCTACAGCCCAAACCGCTGGATGGATTTTCACCAAATTTGCGGCAGGAGCGGCGGCTTAGTCCCAAAAGTGTGTTTTTGTAAATTTGGTGAAAATCTGTCCAGTAGTTTTTTTTAAAATGGCCAAAAAGTAGGTCTAAAAAAATTTGTGATATCTATGTCCGCTCTGCGGACACACTTCCCTGTTCTCTCCGCAGACAGGACACCAATTGGTTAATCGGCTTGCGTGATGTCCGCGGACATGCAACATGTTTGCTGATTGGCTGGGATGAAGCGTGAGGTGCGTCAGATTTTTGGAAACGCCCGCCATCTTGGATTTGCGGACAGTGGCCGGTGTCCACAGACATCGCAGTAAAAACATTTAAAAAACACAACATTGCACTTGTCAAACTTATCAAATAATCTCTGGGGAGTTGAGGGTGATGAAGATGAGATGAGATATGGCTGCAAGAAGCAAAAAAACTAGTGTTTTTCACTGCGAAAGTCCGTGAACAGTCCTGTGAAGTTCGGGACACTTCGGATGTTTGGGGGCAGTTTCTGGATGGCTTATAACTTTGGCGCTACTAAATGAAAATGCATGAAATTTTGTAATTATATTTTTGACCTGATCCCGAATCAGTTTTCAAAATTATGTAAAGGCTTATAAATGAGGTGCCATTTGACGAATCTACACTTAATTTGGCAAATTGATTATACATATAGATATAAATGTTTTTGTGAAGTTTGGTGAGGTTTTGTCAAGAGGGGACAAAATTAGAGGGGGGTCCCAAAATAATGTAAAGGCTTATATATATTGTTTTTTATTAGCATGTTTTTAGTTTACATTTAAACCTTTTTATGCTATTTACTAAAAAAAAACCCTCAAATTTTCATAAAATTACTAGCAAGGAAAAAATATATAAAATCTCATTTAAATAAAAGAAAAAAAAGAAAAAAGAAATAAAATAATAATAATAATTATAATAATACTAAAACAAAATAAAATTAAAAATAAAAACATTTTTAATAATTTAATAATGAACAGGGCCCACAGATCCTATCCCAGAAGTCTGATTGCACTCCAATCTTAATCAGTTTTTTCCTCTCAATTCAGTAAAGCTCTTCTTTTCGTCTTCTTCCACCTTCAGTCTCTCAAAGATTTTTTTTGATGAAGGCCATCAGGGCTAGTATCTCTGTATTTCTCCTCCCCTGACACAGGCTGAACCAAAGTGTATTGGGAGATGATGTTGTTCAATTCTGAAACAAGTGTCCCAAATATGTTGTTCTTAAATCCTTCAGTGACTCATATTCAGTTGTTAAATGCTCTAGGGATTCGAGCGTACCCTTACAAAGCCGGCACGTGTAATTTCTCATTGAGGCTACTTTGCATCTCTCGAGAACTTCTTTTGTGGGGAACAGGTTAAAGCGGAACCTCATGAAGTCTTGTCTGATAGTGGGAGAGGGAAACTTTATCAAGTATCTTGGAACGTGGCCTCGTTTCCTAGCGTCTTTCGTTATCCCTCCACCACTTTTCATGCTCCGAATCCGTTCACCTGTGTCTATCCAGTCCTGATCATAAAGTTTCTTCTTAACATGGTCGGGGTTTTTCAGTAGAAGCTCCTCGCTCAGTGCTAGACTATTTAGTATCTCCACACATGTGGATCTCCATTCGGTTAGAGACTTCTCACTGTTGAAGGAGATAGCTTTTTGTAGGACTTCGTACCCTCCTTCACCTGGTGGTTGTAAACATTTCCTCAACATTGACAGTGATCTCCAGAACCTAATGACGTGCAGTGACACCATTCCCATTTCTCTCCTGATCACTTCTACTGGCATGGAGCTTGGCATATTCTGTACTCGTCGCCAAGATTCTCCCTCAACCTGCTTCCAAGCGGAGCCTGCAAGTTGTAGCTGCGTTTCAGAGCCATACGTCAAGATGGGAGTCACCTTCAATTTGTAGAAGTTAATGATGGGTAATAGGGTAAACTTGCCATACTTGCGGTTGATTATTCTAGCCTGGGTTGCTAGATTCTTAGCTTTGGACTTCGCAGCCACTGCCCCGTATGAGTCTACCATGCTAGTATTCACTGTTAGCCCCAAGTACCGCATCAATGCAACCTCGGGTATTTTGACCCCTTGGAGACTCCAACTTCTTTTCATTCTGCAGCTTCTGTTTGTTTCTCCTATAACCATAATTTTGGATTTCTTAGGATTGATGGTTATTGAGTTATCACACACATATTTAGACAAGGCATTCAGCTGTCTCTGCAGGCCCACTTCAGTTTGGTCCATAATTAGGAGGTTGTCAGCGTAAAGTAGTCTTCCTACTGGAATGCCTGCAATCCTTGGGCAGAAGCACCTCACATCTACAAAAGCCTCCTCGATGTCAGATATATAGAGGTTAAATATAGCCGGTGCCAATCTGCAGCCCTGTTTTATCCCTGCTGAAGTTCCAATTTCGCTCGACAGAGTTCCTGCTCTGTCCAAGCGTATTCTTAGTGTTGTTCCAGAGTGCAGGAGTTCCAGGGCTTCCCTCAGATCGATCGGACAGCCCCATTTTGACAGTTTACCCCATAAAGTGTTCCTGTTTATTGAGTCGAATGCATGGGCTAAGTCTATAGAAGCAAAATAGGTCTTATTGTGCTTAGTTACTTTTGCCCTGCATTTCAACAAGTTTATCAGGAACAGATTTAGGGCAGTTCCTGTCCCTTTTTTGAAGCCGGATTGCCATCGGTCTTGGTGGTTTGATTGTTTGGACCACGTATTCAAGTGTTTCAGGAGTATTGCTGAGAACAGCTTTCCTACCACGTCCAAAAGGGTCTGTAGTTTGCAGGGTCAGACCTGTCGCCCTTTTTGTAGATCGGGACCACGATTGACTTGGTCCAAGAAGTGGGTATTTTCTTTGTTAGTTTAATTTCCTCGCACAGGGACAGCATAAAGTTGGCCCAGTGCTCCGGGTGTTGCTTCAGGATAGCGTTTGTTGGACCATCAGGGCCCGCTGCCTTTGAAGCATTTGCATTTTTTATTAGGGTAAGTATCTCCTCCCTATCAAATTCGAAAGTCCAGGGTAGGTTGGAGAGAGTAACCCTTTCATGTCCTTTCCCCAACTTGTTAGAGAACAGGCCTGCAAAATGTTTTTCCCAGGTTGACGATGATATTGAATTTTCAAGGATCGCATCTTGTGGAGCCGGTGTGGAATTCAATAGCTTCCAGATCTCGACTGTGTTCTTATTGGCCATCAGGCCCAACATTCTCTCCCCATCTGTCTGCAATAGTCAATATTGGTGTATTTTCAACCAGTTTTTGAATGATTGTTTCTCTTTTCTCAGCTTTTCTCTTACATGAGGGAGCACACCTTTTTTAAGTTGCATAGTTAGTTTTTTAACAGACTTTTTCTTTTCATGAATGTCCTTATTAAAGATGTGTTTCCTTGTGAACACACTTTTTAAACCTTTTCCAATTTTGGCCTCGAAGATTTTCAAGGCTAGTGGATAATGGATTGGATGTATAGTGTTGCCAAAAGCGTCCCTGCTTTTACCATTGAACAAGGACGAAGTTAATTTACTGAGGTCCTTAGAGGATATTCTTAGCCTGTTTAGACTCGGTGGGACCTCAATGTTGGTATTATTAAGTGAGTATGAAGGCCGCCCATCCGTATCTTCGACATGGCTTCCCACCATCTCCAATAGGTTGTGGTCACTGTTGTTGCATGTTATCACATCTAAGTGACTCATCTGGCCAGATAGAGTCTCTGACGCGAAAATGTAGTCTAGGATCTTAGTATGACCACCTCTTTTCCAGGTCGCTTTAGGTGGAATATCTCCCCTTATGTTACCATTCATCAGATTTATGTTTCTTTTTTGTAGATCTTCTCTCCAACGTATACCCCTTAGTATCTTCGAAGTGGCAGCTCTTCGTGGATTCATTATCAATTCATTCCTAGAGTCAAAACATTCCATGTTCAAATCTCCACATACCAAGAAGTCAATGTAGTTATAGATGGATCTAGCTTCATCGATGTAATTCATAACTGTTTCTTGGAGCTTGACTGCAAATGGTGATGCAGGGTTCCAGTATATATTACATATCAGGAGGTGGCGAGTGTGTTGACTGTAACATTTTGACAGCAACACAAACTGAATCAGTGGCATAGGGTTCTGTGCGCAAAGCTTGGTCCAACCATTTGTTCTTTTACATGCTATAATCAGCCCTGCCATGGGTCGCCCAAAGTTCCCTTTGACAGCGGGGTTCAGAAATACTTCAAATCCTTCCAGAGACGGCTCCTCTTTCAGCCAAATCTCCTGGATGCGCAGTATATCATATTTCTCGATTACGAGGTCCCCTTCCCCAAATAAATGCATTAATCCCCTGGTGTTCCAGGAGCAGATGGTCAAAGTCTGGACGAGGGCGGTTTCTGACGGCTTTTGGCATTATGACTTCCTAGCTAGTTCCAGCTCCTGGAGCCAGCTCCAATCTCCTCTTGGGCTACCAATATAAATGAGGTGCCATTTGTCGAATCTACACATAATTTGGCAAAATGATAATAGATCTAGATATACATGTTTTTACGAAGTATGGTAGGATTTTGTGAAGAGGGAGCAGAATTAGAGGTGGGCGGTTACCAAAATATTGTAAAGGCTTATAAATATCGTGCCATTTGACAAATCTACAAAAAGGTTTGCAAAAAGATTATAGATCTAGATATAAATGTTTTCGTAAAGTCTGAATGGATTTTGTCAAGTGGGGCTAGGTTATATGACGATTGTATGTGCATACATTCAACACTTTTGAAAAAATAAAACATGGGTGGATTTCCAGCAAACTTGTGTAAGGAGCATTGGCAAGGACCTGAAAGCATGGTTTTGCAAATGTGCCGTGTTTTATTTTTTGACAACTGTCATAATGTAGGTACAAAAAATAGTGATATATCTTTGGTGATGGAGGTGTAGCCTGTGACCATGGGCAGTGGCCAGATTGTCCAGGTCATGGAATAAGGTCATGATCCGACAATCTGGCTACTAGCCATGACCACGAGGGACAACACATTGGGTTAAAGTGGCCATGTCCCTGTGGGACTGGCTTTGTGGTGAAGTTATTTGAAATTGGGATACATTTGAAAGGGAAGAAAAATGTACTTGTGGTAATAAGGTCATAGGGTTCTATTTTCACCTTCTACAGGCTTCCATGGAAAGCGAAGAGGGGCCCTGTATGGAACCATGCCTTCCCTTTCCATGGCGGCCATCTTGGAAAAGGATTTTTCTTCCTACACCGGGACGCCAGAGGCGTCACAGTGTAGGAAGAAAAATCATTTTTTTCAGCACCCCGGGTTCCAGCTTTGGGAACCTAGGCTGCTAAAGGCCTTCATCCCCCATTACAGGGGCTGAAATGGGGGGATAATGGTCCAGAGACCTCGTTATCCACCCTCGCTTCACTTGGGCTGATAACTTGGGCTGCTGGGCCGGTATCCACCATTCGAGTCCCTGGAACAGTGGATGAACGCCACAATATTCCCATTAGCATAACACAAAATGCAAATGGAAATGTTGGAAAATCCTATTGAGTCTATGTACTTTACCGAGAAATATAAAGTAGATGGAGTCTATAAGTTTCTTTTTTAGTTCTATTTTTTAACTGTGAAAGGTGGTTCCTAAAGGAACATTTCTTTTGTTGTTTATGGGTGTATTTTTTATTTTTTTTGGCAGGACAGCTAAGAACGAAATGTGGGGAGGAAATGAGAGAAGTGGCACCAAACACTAATATGGAGGGGTAGTTGGACAGGGGAAAATGTTGCGCGTGTGTTATTTCTAAGGTAGGGGACAGTGTTTCTCATGCTCCTTGATTACAGAAGTGGTGGTGGCTCTTGGGGAGGAGGGATGGCATTAGCTGATGCCATTTTAAGATAAATAGCTGTTTTGCTAAAAGTATGTACTGTGTACTAGATTGTTAATGGATAATGAGTAGGAATAGGTGTTGGAGCTGTGCAAGGGAAATTTTGGAGTTGAAAGTTCCTAGATCAGTAGAAAATGCAGTTCCGAACTGCCCGCGAAGCACGGATCTTATCGTGAAGTGCGGACGGGTTCTCGGACACATCATCATGCCGCGCACCAGCATATGGTCATGTGGCACTGTCCGGAAGGTCCACAATGAAGTCAGATGTTTGTAGACGTCCACGGGTGCAAAACTAGTTGAAATAGTTGCAAAAAGTGTACAGAAGTGTTAAAAATTATTCTAGTAGGTGGAAAAATGGCAGAGATTTAAGTGCACTTTGTAAATTGGACACACATATTTCTATATTGGGTAAGTATGCTATTAGTAAGTTGTAAGAAAATAGCACGCACTGGTAAAAAACCTATGAAATTCAATGAAAAAACCTCGTGATAGGGACGTTATGGTTAAGTTGCACTCATAAAACCTATGAAATTCAATGAAAAAACTTTGTTATGGGGACGTTATGGTTAAGTTGCACTAATAAAAACCTTTGAAATTCACTGAAAAACTATATTAAAGGAACGTTATGGTTAAGTTGGACTAATAAAAACCTATGAAATTCAATGAAAAAACTTTGTTAAAGGGACGTTATGGTTAAGTTGCACTAACAAAAACCTAAGAAATTTTACAAAAAAACGTTGTTACGGGGACGTCATGGTTAAGTTGCACTAATCAAAACCTATGAAATTCAATGAAAAACCTTTGTTAAGGGGACGTCATGGTTAAGTTGCACTAATAAAAACCTATGAAATTCAATGAAAAATCTTTGTTAAAGGGACTTTATGGTTACAAGTAAAACCGAAAACCCCCTGAAATTCGCCAGTTATGGTAAGATAAGCAACCATAACTCACACCACCACTGTGCACTGCTAAGACTAACACCCAGGGCATCAAAGATGACACCACAAATGTCATTGATTGAAGTGCAGTTTATATGTGCTTGGTTACTCTGCTGTGTGCAGATTTATTGAAGTAGGCCCAATGTTGTGAAGATGTTGTGCTTAGGTTGCCAGTGACACAAGACTCTGTGAATGGCAGTGGGTAGGGGTGGTTCCGGCTGTGGTATGTTTGTGGATTCTGCTAATTGGGACACATTTTCATGAATGGGTGTTTTATGGTGTGAGGGAGTTGGGTAGAAGTGCTGCTACGTATGGAACGTTTGTGCATATTGTTAGCTGCCCACATGGTTGCATGCATGGATCCATAGTGTTGTGGTGTGTGTGGGCAAGGGCTGCACTGTTGTGTGCATGGCCAAAGGTGTGCTGGGTGTGACTCAGGATCTTTGTGGATGCTGCAATCATGCATTATTTAGCAGAAGTTTCTGGTGTAGGGGCTTTGGAATCAAATGGAACGTGCACTGAGAGTGTTTAATGGTAAATATGGAGTGGTGTACAGAAATGATAGTGTGCAATGCAGAGGTATGTGATTGCAGCATGCGTGTTTGAAAATTTGACAGCACCCCATGAGGGAGTGCTGCAAAAATGCCAGTGCAAAGGGAAGAAGTATTGTGCCTGCTTTATTGGGCCGTGGCCTTCAAAAGGCAATTAGGTGTTTAGGGCGTGGTTGACCGGAAGTGGCGGTACCATTTCTTCCCAATACTGTGTCGTGAGGTTGGTCGAGATGGAGAGACGCACAGTGCTTATCATCAGTGATACCTTTGTGCACCATCTGCACAGGTGTTTTGTGTAAAGAGGAGTTGCTGGTAATTTCAGGCTGGAAGGAGTGGACGCTTTCTGGGGCTGTTAGGGTTACTGCAGTTTCAGCGGGATGGTTCGTCTTTGCAGATATGTGGCCTCCGTCATGAACGTAGACTTTGTCGTGGTGCACTATGGAAGTCTACATTTTGGTTACATGTCATGGGGACGTTTAATCCATCACCTGAAGAGGTTGCTGAATGCAGTGATGCAGATTTTTCCCACTGCCAAAGTCATTTTCTCATGCATAACACCAAGAGGAGTATGGGCCCATGTCGGTGTAATTTGTCCCCAGCCAGAGGTTGGAAGGTGTGTTATAAACAGAAGCATGTGTGAATGTATGCAGACTGCAGGCATGTTCTTCACCCACTATGAGATCACGAGGTTGCAAAATATGCAGTGGTTCTGTAGAAATGGCATTTATTTGAGCGCCATTGGCAGTGGCATTTTCTTTTGCACTGTGCAAGAAGCATTGACCAGAATGTGGTAAAAATATGAGGAGAGGCAAACAGATACACATATAAAGAGAAAAAAAAAAAGTTGCTCGCACACATGTAAAAAAAAACAAGAAAAAAAAAACCTTTATACAGCTATGGTGGAAGACCGCATCCCATACCCAGATTGACATTGCTGCCATCAGTGATGTCATCAATGAGATTTGTGATGGCATCTTTGATGTCATGGGTGTTAGTCCTTGCAGTGCACGCTGGTGGCGCGTGTCTGGTTGCTTAGTTTACCATAACTGGCGAATTTCAGGGGGTGTTCGGTTTTACCTGTAACCAACATCGATTTTCGATTGAATTTAATAGGTTTTTGCTAGTGCAACTTAACCATAACGTCCCTTTAACAATGTTTTTTGTTAGTGATATATATATATATATATATATCAGTGAAAAAACTTTGTTAAAGGGACGGTATGGATAAGTTGCACTACGAAAAACCTATAAAATTCAGTAAAAAAACGTTGTTAAAGGGACGTTATGGTCCAAAGTAAAACCGAAAAACCCTTGAAATTCGGCAGTTATGGTAAGATAAGCAACCATAACTCGCGCCACCGTGCACTGCTAACACTAACACCCAGGACATCAAAGATGACATCACAAATGTCATTGATGACATCACTGATGACATCACATGTCTGGCTCTCCCTTTTTTCCCTTTACTGACATATCTAGGCCACATAGTTTTCTTCAGTAACAGTCAGGAAGTAAAAATTGAAAAGGTACTATATTTGTAGACTTAGGGTCAAGCCACATCATATGAAACATATACAAAGCGGAAGACACAGGCTTGAAAGAGAGCAATCCTTTCTGTGCATGAAGATAATCATTAGGGTTATCAGCACTTTCTCATAGTTTTATTTTTATTACTCTACCTTCCCTGTATATGCTCATATTTGTATACATTGTACTCACTCTCCTTTCCTTTGGTTGCAGTCACATCATGTGATACACATACATATGGTAAGTAGCAGCTTTGAAACAGAGCAATAGTTTCTCTGCATAAAGACAATCAGTTAGGTTATGAACTCTTTCTGATACTACTTCTGCTTTTTTGTTTACTTCACTGTCCCTGTATATACTCATATTTGTACGTGTTGTTGTCTCTTTGTGTTTTGTCTGTAATAATTATGTATTAAGTGGGTTTTATTATGTATTAAGTGGGTACATGTTTCACAGTACGCAAAACTCTAATAAGAAAGCAGTTATCATTTCACTATTCAACATGACAAGATTATGAATATTGCACCTTCATCATGTATGCTGCACACACTGCCTATGTTTCTGCATGAGTAGCTTAGTATACTGTATAGAACTTCATAACAGAATGCTATTTATGTCAATGCATTGCTTAATGCACTAATTAGCTCATGCTATTTATCCCAATGATCATTGACAGTTTTTGGTCAGTATTATACGAATCCCTTGTACAGAGTTTTCATGAAAAGTAAATGCACATGTGATGTCATCAGTGATGTCATCAATGACATTTGTGATGTCATCTTTGATGTCCTGGGTGTTAGTCTTAGCAGTGCACGGTGGTGGCGCGAGTTATGGTTGCTTAGCTTACCATAACTGGCGAATTTCAGGGGTTTTTCGGCTTTACTTGGAACCATAACGTCCCTTAAACAAACTTTTTTTATTAGCACGTAAACAATAAACAAAGATGTAGTGTAAACAGCAAGTTCTCACAGATGGCTGTACACAGAATGTTGCAAAGTAAGCATTTATGCTTGTTCACAGTGAAGGTCAGCTGCTTCCATTTTTTTCTCGCGGCCCGGAGTGGCCCACGACTCCCAGTATAAGGTTCTATTTTTTTTTTACCTTGACAGACAGAGATTGTGCTGAAAGACTTCTTTTGAAGAAGTGTAGCAAAAACGTAAGACACGATAAAGATGAAATTTCTGAAACGAAACCACTTTTGTATATTATATCACTTTGAGAAAGATCGTTGGCACACGCGGAGTCGTATTTGGGACTGCACTATACTTGGACAATGGAAAATGCAATTATAATGTAAGTAACCCTTTAGATTATTTTATAACGGAATATAATAACAATAGCGTGGCATTAAAGCCCGGTCAAGTTGTACTTGTTTGTTCAATGTGGCATATTGTTTTCTACCGTGCACTATCACCGCCGAATTGATCCCCTGTCATTTAGAGGGCTCTGAAAAAGGCAGACGACACAGGGTGGGTTAATAGAAATAATTTAACTGGTCTGTAGCCGGTCAAGCGCTCTACTCGCTGTGCCACTTCATTGTAGCGGTCAAGTGGCACAGTGAGTAGAGTGCTCGCTTTGACATCCGTGCACAGTTTGCTAATGCAGGTTCGAATCCCGGCACGGCCAAACTCAGCCTTTCATCCTTCCGTGGTCGATAAATGAGCACCACACACCGTGGCTAATAATAAGCAGCGCTGAGATACCTGACGGTTCTTAGTGCTATATAAATGTGAAAATATTATTATTTTATTATTAACATACTCCGTTGCACTATCTTCGCTAGCAAATAGTTTCACGCCCTAATAAATAAAATGAATATTTTTAATAAAGATCGGCTGGTGAGACTAATTTATGTTTTTTAAAACAGGTATGTGCCCCATTTTGCCAATGTCACGATTTTCAAACTGCAGCGGATGGATTTTTCAACTGCCAGGTACAGCTCCATGTAAGCAACTTCATGACCCTCACCATTTTATGAGACACTCGCCAAGGACCAATATGCCCTTACGCAGTACTAGCGGCTAGAAGCAACATACCAACCATTATGGTGGTCTAATGCCTCGTTGTTTGAGCAACCTTCCGATTATCAGTGCGACCATTTACTGCTTTTATCATAAACCAACAGCCTATCTACCGCAAAGGAACAGCGCGTGGCTCAAAATAAACTTTTGCTGATCGACAGCAGAGACAATTGCAAATTGCTGAATATTCACTAAACATTTCATGTGAAATAAATGTACTTTACCAAATGTACAATCCTGCTGTTTACTTTTAAAACACAGTTTCATATTCCAAATTGTGGCGCACTGTGTTCTTAGCTGATGTAACACCCTCTGTACCGCAAAGGAACATCGCGTGGCTCAACATGAACTTTTGCGGATCGACAACAAAGACAAATGCAAATCGCTGAATATTCTCTAAACATTTGATGTCAAATAAATGTACTTTACAAAATTTACAATCTTGCTGTTTGCTTTTAAATCACAGTTTCATATTCCGAATTGTGACGCGCAGTGTTGTGACATAATGTGTGTTGTCTTCCGGGTTCTGTGTAAAGTCGCGTAGGACTGGAGACGAATGGGCGCGTTTGATGACGCACCCTGTAATGTCACGGAGAGAGGCGGGGAATATGAATGCTTTCATAATGTCAGGCTTAGGGGCGGGAGATATGATTTAGTGTCGGAAAAGCAAGTCAGCCAGGTCAATAGCGCCAGTCATAGGATTATCACATAATGTCGGCGCACACCAGCCTGATTTATCGTTTCTTTAGTGGACAGAAAGTCGGGTGAGGCCCATAGGAAATTGTACTATCAGCAGACAAAAGGAGGGTTCGTAGAACACTTTCAACCTGACAACGAACAATACAAACAACGTTCTCAGAACACCCCCATTTTGTGTAATTGCAACCATTTCGGGACACCGCGAGTGTTCTTAGAACACATCCAACTTGACAGATTACAATACAGACAGCGTCCTCACGACACCCCCAGTTTGTGTATTTACAAACATTTAAATACACCGCGAGTGTTTTTAGCTCAATTTTACCTTCCTTGCGAACAAAAACGACACATACTCTGTCCTCTGAACACCCCACCATTTAGTTTATTTACAAAATGTCAGAACAGCCGTGTTCTCCGCGGACAAATCGAACACAACAAAAGCGTATAGCACATAAAAAAAAAACATTGAACCTATCTCATACTCCCCCACCCTCCCCAAACACTCTTACACACCAACACACTCCACTAAATACAATTTTTAATCCAAGTTTCACCGCGCTGTACGCGGTCGATGGCGAATACAAGATGGCGGGCGCGACAGAAAATCTGACGCGCATCACGCCCCACGCCGCCCAATCAGCAAACACGTCGCATGTCCGTGGACATGACGCAAGCCCATGGGCCAATCGGGTGCTGTCCGCGGAGCGAACAGGGAAGTCCGTCTGCGAAGCGAACACAGATATCACTAATTTTTTTGCCTTACATTTTTGTCATTTTTAAAAAAACTACTGGATGGATTTTCACCAAATTTGCAAAGGCACGCTTTCTGGACCAAGCCGCCGCTCCTGCCGCAAATTTGGTGTAAATCCGTCCAGCGGTTCGGGCTGTAGCGTGTGCAAAGTTTTTTCCCATTATGTCTATAGGAAAAAACTAAAGTTTTGGGACCCCCCCTATAACTTCCCCCCCCCCCTGGACCAAACCTCTCCAAACTTTTCAGAATGGGCCATATACTTTTTTTGCAAAGTTTGGTGAGGATTTGTCCAGAGGGAGCGAAGTTATAAGCCGCCCAAAAAGTGCTCTTCCTATGGAAACACCAACTTAACCATAACTACATGGACGCTACCACGTCCATGTAATGTAATATATATATATATATATATATATATATATATATATATATGTGTGTGTGTGTATATATATGTGTGTGTAGATATATATATGTGTGCATATATATATATGTGTGTAGACAAGGGCGGGTGGAACATTCCAGACTCCAGGGGTAAGGAGCCACCCGCAATATAACAGAATAAATCCTCACTAATTGCAGACCAAAAAGCTTAGTTTTGTGGTCCTCACCCACGTGACTGAGCCAAGCAGAACAATAGCCCTTTACCCATGGTGGGAAGAGAAGCTGTTCCTAGAGAAGCAGACAAGAACTGATACCCTGTTGCCCAACAAACATTGCAGTCCGCAGTTACTCTCTCAGACTAGGTGGCTATACCAGTGGCAACAAATGGGACACACAGTCTTTCTGATTACCTTGAGAAGGTACACTGGGGGCTGGGAAGATAGTGGGGTCCCAGGCCTGGGGGGGACTGGCTACAGCCAATCAGGGAGGCCAAATCCTGGGGTGGTGTGTAATGGGCAAGGGCCAATGGTAGTACTGAGACCCTGCAACAATGTAATAGATAGGTTTTGGGGAAGTCTCAGGCGAGGCCACTTGACAGTTAGGCCATCCATGTAGGCAACTTCCATAGGTACTACCACGCAAATCACCCAATAGAATGGGCTCTTAGGTTTTTGGGGAGAGGTTTGCTTTTGTTGCGCCATTGCATGATAACATCTTGTGACACCGGCTCAGGAGCTGTGATTGCTGGAGATTTTTGGTTTCCTCTATTATCCCTGTCTGTTCTGGAAAAGGAAGAACAGTTCTTCCTTGCCCATAACTGAGTCCTCCGCCATTGCTGGGGGAGGGTTCGTTGGTCCTGGGGCACACTGCTGAACGGTGAATGTGTAGCATGAACCTCGGTCCTCTGGCATACCTTTACACTAGTCACACAGAGTCTGGTGAGTAAGATAGGCTTGGCCGTGATTTACAATATCTTTGTGGTTGCATGAAAGAACACTTTGGAGGGGAAGCACCACCAACATAGGTGACACCACAATATTGACAGAGATTGGAAGATGCAGCATTACACAGCCCCTAGGTGAGCCTTAGTTGGAGTATATGTGCAATATTAAGTGCTTTCCATGGATGTGCTCTATACAACAATACCCCTGATGCATGGAGTGTGCCCGCAAGCAGAAGGCTCCTGGGTGCCATATCGGTTTTCTGTTCCAATGGTTCTTTGCTGTACTGGCTACCTCCTTCCCCTTCTGGTACCTTGGGAGGTATGGGTGTCCACCCAATCACAGCCTCCACTGCCACATTCTGGTTTTCACCTTTCAGCACTCAGTCTACAATCTCCTCCTTGTCCCTGGCTGCATCCACCTCAATCCTGCCACACATGAAGATCTTTGTCTCAGTGACTCTCTCCATGGTTGGCACACTGCACCGCCACCAGACCACCAGGCCGTCATGCAGCCATACCACTCTTCTTTACCGCTGCTATGGTGCCCCACATTTCCTTCTGCTTGCATGAGACGGTACCAACTACACATCTCCTGCCTGATCTGTGTGCAGTGTTACATGACCATGCATCCTTGAATAGCAGTGTCACAGCCTCACATATTGCTCTTAACCAAAATAAAGTAGCACTCTTCTATATGCCCCTCAGAAAACCTTTACTTAAATGCCTTAGCACTATATTAGATACCAATTTAGGATGCCCTATCAAAAATGCCACATTAAACTGGAGGAACTGATCAGTGCTCCATAATTTGGTGTGCCTTGCCCCTCTTATTGATGGACTTGGATCTAAATTAAGATGCAGAGAAACATTAAAATCATAGCTTTTTGAACTGGGCCATCCCTGCCACTCTCAACACAGGGAGTTCCTTCCCTCTCCAAGTCAGGTGTCACACAATAAACTGTTTAATGTAAGTTCTTTATTTAGCCCTATTTCAGACTTATACAATGCCACTGGCATCCTTCCCCCTGAGCTACGAATGAGCAAAGAACCAGGCCGGTGTACATCCCTGCCCTCGAATTATAATGTTGACTTAAATGGGGGCCAGCGGGTTGATGACTGTAAAGGTTTACTGAAAGGGCACTCTCAACACAGGGAGTTCCTTCCCTCCCCAAGTCAGATGTCACACAATAAACCTTTGAATGTCAATTCTTTATTTAGCCCTATTTCAGCAGACTTATACAATGCCCTTGGGATCCCTATCCCTGAGATACCAATGAGCAAAGAACCAGGCCGGTGTACAGGATATATTTGTATTTATTTGAATAATTGAGAATGGAGATCACAATAAAACGACACACGCCACCTTCTTTGTGGCTCACAATTAAAGTTCTTGGAACAGAGATAAATCACACACATTTTTTGGGAAAAACACAAGTCTCAATTCTCTACTTTCTAGAGATTTCACTTCAAGAAATAATCAAACTGGTCAATGAACAAAATCAATTACATATGTAATGCTATGCAATTTTGATGTTCCTGCATGCTTAAATGGGCTAGCAGTTTAGTTTACAGATGTGTACAAATGCTTATGGCAATTATTATTTCACCCACACTTTCGTTTTGAAATAAACATAGGTTGATTCAATAGTTTGTTCTTTAGACACCCTTCACTTTGGGATGTGTTGGGGAAGTTGGACAGAAAAATTGGGATGATTTAAGAATTTTGGATTGCAGACCCCCTCCACTTAAAGGCCTGTGTTGTGGAGGCTAGACAGAAAACATTGGGATGATTTGAGAATTTCGGACTTCAAACCCCACTCAACTTAAAGGACTGTGTTGGGGACGCTACACAGAAAGATTTGGATGATTTAAGAATTCTGGATTTCAGACTCCTTTCAGATTAAGTGCCTATGTTGAGAAAGCTGGGACTTACCCAATTAAATGACAGTCCATAGTTTTCAGTGCACACTGGGAATGAGCTTTGCTAATTACAAATTTTAACAAAAATCACCCCATGGTGTTCTGCAAAGGGGAATTAATTAAATGAATATGTTTAGTTAAGTAGGCTAAGGTGCTACACAGTTGTGCCCCCGCCTCCCCGCCCACAATAGGATTTAAGGCAGGCAGACTCCCCCACCTTTGGTCTCAATTGGCTCAATGGTACTCAAATTGAAAGGCTTTGTTTAAGTTTCAGGAAAGCCAACTGCATTTCAGGACCCTCTTGGAGGACAGGGTAGGGGTGTGGTCACTCCACCATAGGACCCAGTCAGAATTGTTAGGCCTTCCCAGCAATAAGAAATAGAAGCTCCGCCCAGATACAATCTCAGCAATCTCCTCTGGTGTTTCCTTGTGGCTGTCAGATGGTCATTTTCAGCAGCTCTCTCCCTTTTCTCATAGTGCATCCACTTTATATATCAGTGTGGCAAAACTTTCTGATTTACTAGTAACTGCCACAATGTATACATTTTCCAATTCAGCTAATCATGAGGAATAAAATAAAATGACAGCAAGGTCTGCACAATTTTGCAAGGGTGATTGTAAATTTTCTGAGGTTTTTACAAAAAGCATAATAGTTATGCATATTCAACTTACTCCCCACATTCCTAATTTTACCCTCCAACAGATCGCCAACTCTCAAATTCTGAACATTTTCAGAGCATCCCTGGGCACCATTTAGCAGGTCGTTACAATTCCCTAAGCTGCAGGTGGATGATTTTTATTTAATCAATATCACCTGGAAATTATCTAAAAAATGACACAAAAAACGAAGGTATTATAACCTATGTTTGCTGAAAAAAAATTGATAATTATAATAGTCCTTTTACATTAATATGAAATCTTCATGTTATGCAAATTAGAGCTTTCATGTCTCCAGGCCATTTGCACCTCTTGGCCAGCCTGTGACCAGAGTTTTGTTTTATTAGCCTCTTAGTTGTTTGAAGTTTGTTCTTTAAAGTTGGTGGCTGCCAGTCATTAACACTTGTGAGGCCTTTGCAACACAGAGACTCCCCCCCCACATTCCATTGGAGTTGTAAACAGTGTGGATGCACAAATCAGGCTTTTCAGTGGGGGAAGCAATTTGTGAATTCTGCCCAACAACAAGCCAAAGGGTCAGCCTCGGGCCTAAAAGAGATCTTCATGTGACCCATTTAAACAACGTTTTTCTTTTCTCTTGTTGCCAGTAATTTGCAGGTGAAGAATAATATAAATTACACGTTCTTAACACACACTAAGGGCCTTATCATGAGTTTGGTCTCAGCACTTAAATGTGGTTTAATTATATTACCGCCACATTTAAGGGCTGGTCAAATCATGAATTGGGCAGATAGTTTGGAGTTTTACCTCCACCATATCGTTGGAAGTAAAATACTTCCCTTTCCACCTGTTTTTTAGAGCTGGTAGTAATAGCACCCTCAACACCATTAGGTCCAATGGACTCCATCTTGC
Organism: Ambystoma mexicanum; assembly: GCF_040938575.1. Lineage (NCBI taxonomy): Eukaryota > Metazoa > Chordata > Amphibia > Caudata > Ambystomatidae > Ambystoma > Ambystoma mexicanum. The sequence continues at coordinate 1,360,015,720 of NC_090935.1, forward strand.
TTGGGGGTTTACTGCTGCACCGCTATTTGGGAACCGTCGCTAACAGTGCCGGACCAAGTAGCGTTAACGCTATTTGCATTGGTGTTATCCTGGCGGTATGAACCACTGGGATACCGACAATGCTCTGATAGAGCCTCAAATCTTTTCCCTGACATCTTTATGTTAGCAGTGGAACATTTTTCTCATGTCTTGCTTTCAAACTGCAAATGCACAAGTAAAGCCATTTTCATGCCAGAATTTGCAAATCCTGCTATGCATGTGAAAGGGTGAACCTAAAAGCAGCATCCCCTCTCTTCTAGATTATGGGGACCAAAAATATCAAACCTGAAAAAAATGTAAAACAACAAATCAGCCGATCTATGACAACTAAATTAATTCAATACCATTTCTTTTCAATTCATAACCTTCCACATTACATCATCAGTACATACAGCAATGATAAAAAATACACAGACACCTAGAAAACAAATCACATATCTAACACAATAAAAACACATACACAACATCTACAATAAGAGATAAACCAATTAGCCGATCACAATTGTGAAAAGGGAAAATGCAAGTTTACATAAACACAATAATGTTATGTTATGTTACTTGCCATTTATATAGAGCCTTATGTATCATTGGTATGATCTCAAAGCGCTTGTAGGTTGAACGCCCTCGGGACCCGCAGTTGAAGTCAGTAGAGAGAGAGAGAGAGTCGTATGATGCGTGGGTGCACTGGATATGTGTGCAGCTTGTGTGATTGTTGCATGATAGCCGCTTTTTAGCAGTAGGTGTGGTGCTGAGGAAATCAGTTGGATGTGTTCAGTCTGGAGGGTGGATACACAGACTGAGTTTGGGCTGCATTAGGCCTGAGGAGACGCCTAAGCTAGACGGTATGTGCTCAGCTAGCTGTGTTCTATTAGGATGATGAGGTATTTGTGGGGTCTTGTTAGTATGAGAACAGCTAGGCCGAATGTGTCATAGCATAGCAGTGTTCTAGTTGAATGATGGTGTATAGGAGAGAGTAAGCGTAGTAGTGCGATATGATTGTTATCAGTAAAGCGCCTGTGACCAGGCACAAGAGCAGGACAGGGGGAGTACATAGCGTCATACGTATATAAAGCAACAGGATGGATAGGGTAAACATGTGATACAGATAACATGGGGATACAGGTACATAGCATATATAGCACAAATAGAAGATACAGAGAAATACAGAGATATATCCACTCCATCCACTAAGCTTTAGTACAGTGATGATATTAGGCACACTTTCAAGATTCAACTATACCACAGTGAAGCAATTAGGCACACCCTGTAGATTCATCCTCAGCACAGTGACGCCATTAGGCACACATTCCAGAATCAGCTATACCACAATTATGCTGTTAGGCTGGTAAGACCACTGGGACGGACTTGAGCCCGAAAGGCAGAACCCAAAAATGAGAACTGCAAATGGTGAACCTACTCTGTGCTTGGGATGGATTGGAACATGAAAATAAGCATTGTGAAAGAGTAACCATCATGAACATGCAGCCATCCTTCTTGGGGGTTAGAAAATAGAGTACCAGCCTGGATTCCCTCCGCTTCAGGCACCAACTATCACACCTTTCTCCAACAGGGTGATAATCCCATATACAATATTTAATCAAATTTAAACAGGAGTGTAGCCAATTGGAGACAGAATTAATCAAGTTGGTATCATTGTCTTCAGGCTACTTCTATGCACACCGACCGGTTTCGATATTAACACACAATTTTCAACATCTTCATCAGGGGAAGAAAAGTTTAACAGGACCTACAAAAACATGTGAAAATTATAAAAATCCACATGGAGGCAGCAGTAGTACTGAAATGTTGCAAAAACAACTTGAATTATACTTACAAAAATCTAAACCACACCTATTACACGGCCTATCAATTAATGCAGGACACCAGACAAAAATTGTGAATACCTGCATAGAAAATAGCCGGGTCAAAAGCTGGGCATACACCATGGGAAAGGAACACTTCTAACCATCCGGTGAAAAAAATAAAAATCCAAACTAAAAAATCTAAAAAACCTGGGTGGTGACTGCAAAGCCAACACTATTGTGTACACAACATGCTCCATAACCAAATGAAGGCACCCATCACCAAATTTACACAATGTTGGTACCACCACATGCACACTTACTAGAGACCCAATGCAACAAACATAACCAAGAAAACCAACAAAATGATGCCAGACACATCTCATACCTCTTAAGCACTTAGAATGAAGACCCACCAATCAACCAGCCAACGGGCTTGCAAATTCAGCCAAACAACTTTGCAAGGGTATAAGAAAACACAACTCCACAAAGATAAAAGGCTGGACTAATGAACCAGATGATCACACACGTGCACAATGAATGTGCTAAATTTGTGCCGTGACTGAGGGCCCCGGTTACAACAGGGACCTGTACAGAAATCAAAGCACATAAAATATAAATGGACTAAAGAATACGCTCCAATACATTTAGCTTCACACTGCTGAAAACACAATAAAATATCCCAGCTCACTACCGCTAACCACGGGCTAGAGGAAAGTTACATTGTACTGGCTAACAACAACTGAAGTAATAAAGAAAGCTGCAACAGTCTCAAAATCCTACTAGTGCTGCCCAGTGATGAGCCATCAGACCTTAACAATGAAAATAAGCATCATCCATATGTGGAAATGGCACATATACATAGGGTACGGCAGCCCACTGGTAGCCAACCCCTAATTGTCATGTCAGAGCTAGACAATAAAGTAGGACCAAATTAAATACAAAAGCGGTGGCCATGTTGGAAAAAGTAATAACATTATTGAAGCCATGTGTCATAAATATGAGGGAAGGGGGCCACAGTACTAACGGGCAGCCAATGGGACAAAAGCAAATTTAAAAAAAGGAGTGTAATAGTACACCCAACACCTAATGAAAACATGGCTAAACATAAATTGTCACAAGCATAGTTAGCGGACCATAACTAAATATGGAAAAAAGGCTATTAGGTACAACATGCAAACAGCCATAATGGAATGAATGGCTCTCTCGTGGAAAGTACAACAGGTGCACACACTGGGGACCATAGTCCAACAGCCAAAATGGACCATATGTGGGCGAATGGTGCCCATCTGTGTACAAGGAACGAATAGTTACCAAAAGGGCCTAACTCCTAGCGCATAAAAAGGCTCCCATATGAAGCCGTGAAGCAGCCTTTGATTTTTTTCTTCTGCCATTATGAATTAAAAGGCTGCTTTTCCTTTTATAATGACAGATAGGCCTTTTTCACATTGCACTTCCTTGTGTTACTTACAGAACATTACGAAAAAAGAAAATTCGGCGGAACAGCGTTCTCACGTCTAATCGCTAACATCTGGAACAACATTCCCAAAGTAATTAGAATCACAGAAGACCACATCACCTTCAGGAAATGGCTCAAAACCTGGCTATTCAGCATAAAAATTACAACCTTGAAGGGACACCAACAACAACAACCCTGTCGTCAAACAACTAGAGAGGAGACGAGAAGGACTAAAAAAAAAACACAGACAAGAACCTGGATACATACCATCAAGCGGCATACAAAGGGCCTGCCAAAAAACTGACCGACTTTACTAACCCTTTCCCTTCCTGCTCCTGCTACATAACTGACACCACTACATAGATCTTGTACTAGCCACACTCCACATAAACAAACAAAGAACCATCATTATGTCCACACCTAGAGCAAACAACCCATGTAGCCCTAAACTGCCAATAATGTAACTACACACCAAGATGCCAGATTACCTCATAGCTACGACCACCTGTGAGTCTGGATCCCTTATGGACAATATGTAACCAGTGCACATGATCAACCTGCATAACCACACAACACACTAATCTCCAACAGAAAACACTACCACACACCCGAGCCACGGAATCTCACCCACACGGTTACAATGCATGAGGCCTCTTACTAACTACCACATGCAAAATAATACTCACAGACGCAAGTTCCTCCTGCTCCTGAATCTATCCTCTCATCCTACCCCCACTGACGCCCACCCTCTTTTTCTTTTGCAGAGCCAGGCAAGCTCCTGGAGACTGCCCTTGGGTGGTAGTGGTGCGTGGTACAAATCAACATAACTTAACATAACATAACATAACCCCCACAGTCTGCCTTAATAGGGTGAAGGTTTTTTATATGAAGGCTGGCAGGTCATTTTTCCAGTGGGCCCTTCAGTTTGGTTGGTTTGGGACCTTTGATTACACTGCACATGTCCCCCCTTGTTTTCCATGATTCTTTTGTGGGAAAGAGCAGGGCAAAGGGGGGTTTTCATCTGAAGTCCCTTTTCTATTTTTTATCATATTCTTCTTTCGGTTGGCGCCTATCCAGCTCAATTTCCTTCATTAGGGAGTGGGCACCCCAGCCTTTAATTCCGTCTTTTGGTTGGGGGGAGTAGCATGCAACCCCGCTTTCCTTTCTTCTTCCCGGGGTCCCAGGGTTTTTTCCCCAGAATCCCAACTTGCCTCCAGGCTGGAAGTGAATGAAGTTAATTATCTAACAAATAGAAAAAAGAGAGGTTCAGTACTTTTTACACAGATATGGGTTGTTTGACCGAGGTCAACGGCGTAATTGACAGTAGTTGATTTTGCTGCAAATCTATTTGACCTTCGGCCAAAGAAGCCAAATCCCTGACTCACCAGCAGCCCTATATCCATCCCCCCTCCCCTACTTACCTTACTGCCGACCACCCCTGCATCAGTTCCGTCCGTGCAACGCTGGTCAGAACTGACTCCGCAGGGTCCCTTTCTCTGTTTTTTTTAAGTCCCCCTCTTCCAATGTCCCGGAAGCGGGGGAAACCCCACAACCCCTGTTCCCATTATAGAGAGGAAGGGTAGAGGGGGACATCCCTGCAACTCCCATTCCCCTTGTTCACTATAATGGAACTGTATGGCCTAGTTGTACACATTTTTGGGTGTATGATCATTTTGTACAGCCTAAATTCGGTCAACTAGGCCATACGTTTTTTTTTTTTTGGTCAAATCAGATGATTCCTTTTACACAACATGTTTCCCCGGGAAGGTGGACATTGCATTCCAACTAACAATATTACATAAAAATAGACATGACCTTACAAACATCAATTTGAAAGAGGAAAACGTTACACAAAACTAGACACAACATTTTAGAAATCAATTGAACACATTCTTTTAACATTTCCAAAGAATATTAATTAAACTACTTACCTGTTATAATTCTCCATTCAGGGTTTTTATTCCTCGGATGGTTCCTCTGCTTGACTTTCTTTTGGCTCACAAATCAATCGTAAACCTGGTATGGGATGACAGCTTTTCAACTGATTGATGTTGACCCATTTGTTTTCTGTCTGTTCTCCTTTTGGGGTGCAGATCTTATAGGCAACAGGTTATATTTATCAAGAGAAGATGTGGTTGATCATTAGTGCTACAGCTGTCTCTGCCTTACAATTCGGGCTGGAAGACACTCTACCCACTTTGTGAACAAGCATGTAACAGTTAACACGTACTTGTTTCCTCTAGAGGATCGAATTCACTGGCCCAAGGAAGTTGACTTGCAAATCTAACCAAGGCTCTGTCATTCATCTTTTTCTTGTAGGGGAGTCTGTATGTGAGTGAACTGGGTTGAAATTGAGCACACACAGTCACCCCTTTAGGTAAGTGTTGAGGTCCTGGCCCATGTGTGGCAAGCAGGCAGCCTTGCGCAAGATTTCTAATGTTGTGTGAAACCCCCTATGACCATCACTGGCCGTGTCATGGGCGTGGTTCCACATTAGGCTTTGAGAATGAGTTAGGTACCACCCACTGGTTCTTTTCAACAAACCGTCTTGGATTCTGAACATTTTGGAAAACTTCATCAACACCCAGAGATCCTCTCCGGATCCTCTTTCTGTGCAGTGATCAAATCAGCTTCTGGGGTATCTTTACTCCAGTAGGCAGTTGAGAGTTCACTATTCGCACATGTGTGTGACCTAGTGACAGCAGCAACTTGGATTTCCACCGGCAGGGATTCTGTTTCTATGAAATTCCCCTGAGGGCTCTGGTCAACCAGGCCATTCCCAGTCTCCTCTCACCCCTCGATTTTGAAATGACCTCTTATCTTCTTCCAATAGATGGTCATCCCATTGCCGGTCACCAGATCGTCAAGTGACTGGATCATTTTGGCATGTATCCGTTAGTAGAGTGTTATCCCCAAGAATCAAAAGAGAAGACCTTCTAGGAATGGTACACTCCAACACCATGCCTATCCTCTCACAGCCCCTTTCCTAAACGTCTCTGGTCTAGCTGCAGAACCAAAGTAGATGGCTCAATGTGCCCCTTGCCTGTTTACATTTCCAGCACTGGTCGCTCTCTGAAAGACATCTCTTGAACATTCGTTCTGGGGTTCAATAGGTTCTGAAGAGTAATTCGGTCTGGCAGGCCCTCAGACCCCAATCCATGCTTGTCAAGCAAACATTGTTACAGCATCTCTGCCAGTAGACAGGGCTAATCACCTCACCCAGTTCACCGGTCTGGACATTTGCAAGCTCAGAATCGCCTTTGCAATTTTACACAAGGACATTGTACATGGTGGCTGCCGGATGGGCAGCCTGACCTCAAAGTTCGAGCACTGACCAAGCACCACTCTGCATGGTTATCTTCAAAGCAAGAGCAAGCTTGGTGGCAACAATCCCCCTCAGCTGTCCGTATTCTGCATAACTGCTGTCTCTCAAATTGAACACTTTACACATTCACGTAAAGGGATTCAAGGTTCCATCTTCAAAAAGTGCTTACATAATTGGTACTGATTTTTAATTTTGTAGGCCGGTTAGTCTGGGTGTAGAGGACCTTGTTTACACAGTCAATCAGAGGTGATAACCTCCACAGGACCTTGTTCCCCAGTAAAGAATGTGTGCCCTCTGGAGACACGGCTATCACTGGATGTTTCAGTAGCGGTTGCCCACATTTTATTTCCAGAGCTGTAGTCCCTTCGACGGAAATGTCATTCTCATCAAAATTTTGCAGTTGTCTGGGAAGTGGTGTGATGATAATTTGGTGGCCCTCACCCCGTCCTGAGTTTCGTTGGTCAAAGGACTTTTTGGACAGGGGTGTGGCTTGAAATCCAGTGTCTACCAGAGCTGATAATTCACACTGACCCTGCACCCTGACTGATGCATAGATTCAGCCTTTTTCTCCTCGAGTGTACAAAGATAGTTTGAGTTATTTGCCAGTCTTATGGTCTTTTTCTTAATATGGAACTCCAACACTGTGTGATCTTGGGCATTTTTTTGTGTCGGGCTCCATTAATCTGTAAAAGAAGAAAATACAACTAACAATGAGCAGATTTGGGGAATCCTCTTTCTCACCTGATGTCTCACATTTTGGGGTTTCAATAGGTTCTTGCTTTGGGTCGGTCTACATACTTACCCTGTCCGACTCAGGGTCTTTTGGGACCCATTTGTCTTTGGAAGGGATCCCCACATACCTGAAAGAGAAGGTTTCCTGTCCTGACTCCTCCAGGGATTCTTCTCTTTCAAAAGGAGACGATCCAGAGTTCCTCCACAAAGTGGGCTCTTCTTTGGCCTCTCCTACGTACCCTTTGCTCTTTGGGTTCTAACATTGCAGTGGTAGAAGAGTAATTTTCAGGCTGAAAGGTTTCTAAGGGTTCTGTCTGGGTGAGAACGGAAGCTTCCTCTAGGGCTTGGTAACTCCCCTTCACCCGAGCCCCTTCCTTTGGAACCTGTGGTTTGTCGGATGTTTTCTCCCATCATTTCCCCGGGGGACATCAGCCCTGGGTGTTGGGGCATTCTGGGAAGCAGGGTAACTGTCCCTTCTCACAGAGTAGCTCAGGTATTGGGCTCTCCTCCCATAATTTTCCATCCTGCATCTCCCTTCTCCCGTGTTCAGGGATCAATTGTCCTGGAACCTTGGAGAGAGAGGAAGATTATTGTGGAGGTTCTGGTTCGGGGTATATCTGGGGGAAATGTTCAGTTTGGGAGGTGTAGTGATACTTCTCTCCTGAGGGAGGTTTCCTGGTGCAGTATTTACCTGATTCGTTCACCTCCTTGGGCCGGGGGCATGTATACATACCCCAGGATTGTTTAAGTACCATTGTACCTAGGGCTTACATATGTGGCAGGGTCAGAGGGGTCATTGGTCTGAGATCCTCCCTGACTACCCTTCAATTGGGGGTAGTCTGATGGTCTCATCTGCCTTTCATTATGCTTGTTGGCAGATGGAGTATTTCGAGGCCCCCCATCTCCTGATCCAATGGAGGGGTATTTTTTACTCTCAGTGGGCTTCTGGACCTCATAGATTCTGGTGGCCTGTTCAATCACCCAATCCAGGGTCCTGTGGCTTGTGACAATCACACCCCAACTAAGTCATTATGTGCTTGTGAAGCACATGGAAATATGTATAAATACAATAAATACAAATACAAATACAAATGTAGTTATGAACTCCCTACAATGTGTGTTCACCTGCCGGTAAGTCTGAGCAAATGGCCGCTTTAACTCGTGCACAAACTCCATAGGCGCCTGTTCCTCCCCACATTGCAAATTATATACAGACTTACTAGCCTCTTTTGGGTTTCTATTTGTGGAAAAATGTTTCAAGATGGGTGCCTTATAGGTGGACCATTTATAATGATTCTGGTCCTCCAGTCCTGAAAAGAAACTGGAGTACTGAGGAGAGAATGCCCATTTCACAAACTCCATACAATTGATGTCATTTTTCTTTCCATATGAGGATATCATTTGTTCAGACAATTCTAGATGTCCCCATAGTGAACGCTTTGCGTTTTTATGGTATGGCATCATGAAGCTCTTTATGGCCTTGATCTGTCTAATTGGGTCTTTGACAAAGCCCTTTCTTTGTTTCCCTGTCTTCCTTTTTCTCTGCACCTAAGTCCATTCACCTCCTGACTCAGAGCTGCTATTGGTACTCCATTCCATGTCATCTAGGCGCTCCCTATATCTATGAGACTGGGAATACCTCCCAGAACCACGGGTCTGGACTCCTCTTGCCTGTGCTGCAGTGAAATCTCAGGGTAAGTTCCCCTGCAGTCATCTTTTGGGACAGGATAATACTCAGTCTCTTCCTCAGACTGACTCAACTGTGCAGTCTTCCCCCTTCCAGAGAGTCTGAGGGAATTCATCCCTTCCTCTAAATGTAAGGAGTTTTTTAATATGCCCCTCCTGGGCTAGAGCTTTGAATGTTCTTCTCCAGCAAAGCGAGTTAGGTGGCCTCTTTGCAATCTCACTTTTTTTAAAGTCCAATCCCTCATTTTTTCATCAAGGGAGTTTTCATGGTCTGAGGTCCTCACATCATTATTCTTAACTTTCCAGGACACACTGACCCGGCCACTTTCCCTTCTTTGTGGTAGAGGTGAGTACTCCTCAATCTCAGATAAGGACTAGCCTTCTGGATCATTTTGGCTATGTCTGAGTAAGTATAAGTATAGGTACCTTATGTTTCCTTGCACTTTGTAGGTGGAAAGCATGAGGTCAGTCAGTCGGCCCATAGAAAGTTGTTGTTAACTGGCATGAGGTTGCTGGTGGAGAGGGCATCACCACTGGATCTGAGGGTCCTGTCCCATACCATGATTGTCCAGGGTGCCTCTATGCCTGCTTGTAATTTTTAATTTCATGTATCAAACTCTCACACCTACTTCTCTCTGTCCTTATTTCCTGATGGTGTTCAGAGAGCTGGCTTTTTCACTCTGACACCAGGGCCTGATTGGCCTCGAGCACTTAACTCTGCGCCCTTAATCGATCTTTCAATTCCTTGATTATATTTTGACTTCACTCATTTTCATTAAGTGTGCCTGCATTGTGCACAGATATTCAAAGCAGTTGGCTTTCAAAAGACCAATCTCTTTCTCTTATGTGTTTCTGCGGTGTCTGGACATTTCATAGAAAAAAATTTGTCGACAGGACATTTGGTCGACGTAATTTCGTCGAAAACCAAATGGTCGAATTTTTTTTTTTATATATATATATATATTTTTAAGGTTATGGTTTAGGGAAAAAAGGGTTTTTTTTTAGAAAAAAAAGGCTGTTGGGGGGACCCCCCTCCCCAAAAAAAAGGGGTAAAAATAAAAAATTAAAAAATTCGACCATTTGGTTTTCGACCAAATTGGTTCGACCATTTGTCCAGTCGACCATTTTTTTTCGATCAAATGTCTGGTAACCCGTTTCTGCACTACACTGCGTGTAACAGGTCAGCTTCTGCTTGCCTCAGACACTCCCTGAGTTCTACATTTTCTTGCCTATTTCCAGTTAGTTCCTGAGAACTTGACTGACAAAAGGCCATAAGGTCATCTAACAGCCCTCTATAATAACTATTTGGATAATTTACCCTATGTAGCAGTATGCTCACATTTTCCACACACACTCTTTATCTGCATCTTGCAGTGCAGAAAACTGTGTTTCATGCTATGCACTCTCTTGCTGCTGGATTTTTTACTCTTTGAGTTGTTCCACAAGGCTTTCTTGTTTTAACTTGAAAATCGGGCTTTGCTGTGCTTGATCTTCTAACTGTTTAAGTTCTTTCGGCTCCTCATTTAGATCCTCAGTCTGACTACGCCTACACGCCTCACTCTTCTGCACTTGCTCTTCTACTAACTGCAAGTGGAAGTATAGAAAAGCTGTGATCTGAGCCATTTGACTTCCCACCTTCACACCAAAAGTAAATTCCTTCTGATGCAAAATCTTACATAATTTTAGCTGCCAGCTGCCTTCTTCCGTCTCTGTCCACTAACCACAAATGAACAGCGTAGTAAGGAAATATCTCCTGGCACCATATAATTCACTTCCATTCATTTTTAAAAATGTCTCTTTTGCAATGTTTGTTCTTAGAATTTACTCTGCACAGGGGTAAAAATCACCCTGATCCTGTGTAATTTCCACTCACAATGCCAAATCAAAAATCAATTCTTACTCAATCTTAATTTTTTTGCACTTGAACACCTCCCTAAAATCAGGGGTCATGTCCTTGCAGTACTTTTACAAAGCAAAGGTAGCTTTCACTCCACCTTAAGGTAATTCCATCAAAATAAATGGTCTGTCATAACACACTTGTCATGAGTCGAAATTAAGCACACTGAAAGGCACAGGAAAACCCCACACACTGGACTAGGGTATTAGTGTAACACAATCTACTGAAAAATGTGTCCAGAGGTTGTTTTTATTTTTAAAGGTATCAAAAATGTATTTATTAAGATACATTATTTTCAAGAATGAATTGATCATTAATTAATACACACACTTTAAGTTACATTAACATTGCAAAGGAGCACAAGACACCAGGTGATAAAAACCTAACACAACCATCATTCGCCAACAGTCAATCCATCATTTACAACTCAAAACAATCAACCTCATTCACTCACAATAAAAAACTTTCGTTTGACTAAAACTTTTTAGTACAATCCATATGTGGAAGCACATAAATTAGCCCCACATGGTCTTGAATATTTCATCTTGTCCACATCAAATGTGTATCAGCACAACCGTTGACCAGAAATGTGCTCTATTCCACGGAGTGGGTACATTCAACAAAAAATGGTAAATCCCATCCCCGGATCTTCTTCTCAAATCAGGGGTCAAGTCCTTGGAAAGCAAAGATAGCTTTCACTCCACCTTAATGTAATTACATCAAAATAAATGGTCTGTCATAATGCACTTGTCATGAGTCGAAAATAGGCAGCCAAATCCCAGACAAGACCCCAATTTGTAATGGTTTATTGAGAGGCCACCATCAACACAGGAAGTTCATTCCCTCCCCAATCCATGTGTCACACAATATACTGTTTAATATCAGTTCTTTTTTCAGCCCCATTTCAGACTTGTATAATGCCCCTGGGTTCCTTCCCCTTGAGCTACCAATGAGCCAAGAACCAGGCCGGTGTACAGGAAATGTATTTGTATTTATTCGAATACTTGAGAATGGAAATTACACTAAAACAACACATGCCACCTTCTTTGTGGCTCACAATTAAACTTCTTGTTACAGAGATAAATCACACAAACTGGTTGGCAATAAGACACATCTCAATTCTTTACACATAAATCTCAATTCTTTATTTATTTATTTATTTTATTTATTTAATATTTATATTGCACCGGTAGCTCGCAAGCTTCGGGGCGCAGATACAGGAACATGATACAGGCAGTGACTACATGGAGATGGGACAAACAGAGAGATTTACACAGGAGCTAGGTTACGAACCTCCAGATGGTTATTTTTTGAAGATATCGGTTTTCACCAGTTTGCGGAATCACATGTAGTTGGTTTCCAATCTTATGTGGTTTACAGATTTCACTTCAAGAAATAATCAAACTGATCGGTGAACAAAATCAATTACATATGCAATGCTATGCAATTTCGATTTTCCTGCATGTTTAAAAAGGATAGTAGTTTAGTTTACAGATTTGTACAAATGCATACGCCAATTATTATTTCACCCACTTTTACTTTGAAATAAACACAGGGTGATTCAACAGTTTGTTCATCAGAACCCCTTCACTTTGGTCTGTGCTGGGGAAGTCAGACAGAACAATTGGGATGATTTAAGAATTTTGGATTTCAGACCCCCCCTCCACTTAAAGGCCTGTGTTGGGGAAGCTGGGGATTACCCAATTAAATTACAGTCTATAGGTTTCAGCGCACACTCGGGGTGAGCTTTGTTAATTTTGAATTTTAACAAAAATTACCCTGTAGTGTTCTCCTAAGGGTTATTAATTAAATTATAATGTTATTTAAATAGGCTAAGGATCTACAGAGTTGTGCCCCGGCCCAATGGCACTATAAAGGGAAATGATGTCAGGCAATTTGGTCTCAATTGGCTCAATTCTACTCACATTGAAAGCCTTTGTTTAAAGTTCAGGAAAACCAGCTGCATTTCAGGATCCTCTTGGAGGACAGGGCAGGGGTCTGGTCACTCCACTCTCAAGGATGGGCCCCAGCCCTTCACCATAGGGCCCAGTCAGATTGTCTATAACTCCCCAGCAATAGACAGCTCCACCCAGATACAATCTCCGCAATCCCCTAGTGTGTTTCCTTGCGACTGTCAGATGGTCATGTTCAGCAGCTCTTGCCCTTTTCTCATAGTGTATCCACTTTATATACCAGTGATGACACCATCAAGATTTCAATACTGGGCAGTGCCCTGCAAACGTACTCGCAACCAAGACCCTTCTTTCTAATCCCAAATCAACCTCTCTCTAAGGATTGGTTTAGGAGTCTGAAACAGACATACGACAACTATCATTTGAAATCTCCTTTGTTTCCACGTCATCTTTTTGGCAAAAAATAGTTATGTGGCAAAGCGTTGTGATTTACTAGTACGTACTACAATATATATATGTTCCAATTCAGCTAATCATGGGGAATTAAGTAAAACGATACCTGGGTCTGCACTATTTTGCACAGGCATTTGGCAATTTTCCACCATTATTTTAATTTATATTTATGCATATGTAACTTACTCCACACATTTCTAATTTCACCCTCCACCAGTTCACCAACACTCACTTTCGGAACATGTTCAGAGCAGCCAGGAACACATTTTAGTGGTCATTTCAATACCCTGCGTCACAGGTGGATTAATTTTATTTCAACAAATTCGCATGGAAATTATGTAAATAATGACACAAACATAAAGCCAGTACAATTTATGGTTGCTTAGAAAAAGGCATAATTGTAATAGTCCCTTTAATTAATATGAAATCTTCATGTTATGCAAATTAGTGCTCTCATGTCTCCAGGCCATTTGCCCTTCTTGGCCAGCCTGTGACCAGAGTTTTTTTATTAGCCTCTTTGTTGTTTGAAGTTGGTGGCTGCCAGTCGTTAACACTTGGGAGGCCTTTGCAACACAGAGATCCCCCTCCCCTCATTCTAGTCATAAACTGGCTACAGTATTTGGCCTGCACAGAACTGCCTTCAGAGAGCAAGTCTAGGGAAACTTGGTTTTCAATACCCTTCAGGGAGGCCACATTTGAATGCAGTTTTAAATAGTTGGGATGCACAAACCAGGCTTGCAACGGGGGGAAGCCATTTGCGAATTCTGCCCAACAACAAGCCAAAAGGGTCTGCCTCAGGCTTAAATGAGATCTTTATGTTTCCCATGGAAACAAAGTTTTTCTTTTCACTTGCTGCCGGTGTTTTGCAGGTGAAGCATGATATATATTACATCTTGTTTAACATACACTGATCACGAGGTTGGCGGTATCCCGGCGGTAATTGCGCCGGGTTGCCACCAATGCAAATAGTATTACTGCTACTCGGTCCAGCGCTATTAGCGCCGGATCACGAGTAGCCGTAAGGTGGTAAATAGCACCTGCACAAATAGCACCACAAATGCCCCCTATGCAGGACAATTCACCCCCAGCTTAGAGCTGGCAGTGAATGCTTCCTGACAGGGCCAAACTCATGATTGGGCCAACCCTTAAATGCAGCGGTAATAGCTTTACCACCGCATTTGAGGGTTAGCACCCAACTCGTGATAGAGCCCAAAATGTAAGTCTTTTCCCTGACATCTTTATGTTAGCAGTGGAACATTTTTCACATGTCTTGCTTTCAAACTGCAAACGCACATGTAAAATCTGTGTCAGTAGTTTGAAATTCTGCTTTTCATTTAAAAGGGGCCTTTTATTTTCTCCCACCACCATGAATTAAGAGGCTTATTTTCCTTTTGTCATACCAAATAGGCTTTTTTCACATTGCACTTCCTTGTGTCACTTGGAAAACACCCACAGTCTGCTTTATAGGCCCATTTTCAAGGAGATGTTTTTTTCATATGAAGCCTGGCAGGTAATTATTCCAGTGGGCTCATCAGTTTGGTTGGTTTTGGGGGCTTTGATTATACCCCACATGAGACCATTTACTCTCAGCAGTTTTTGAGCCCCAAATTTTCAAGCCCTAGAACATCTATTATCACGAAAAAGCTTTTTCTAAAATATAACCAAAGTGTAATAGATTCAGAACTATGTTGTAAGCAATTTGAGGTATTGCGAAGTAAATATAATGAGGAGTTTGTAATAATGACTGATTGGTAAACTATTTCCCTTAGATGACATGTAGGAATTAATTAATCATTCTTTTAAGACACACTTAAATTTGTAGGAGCCTCTAAGGGCAGGATTCAAACCTGTGTTGCTTTGAATTGTCCTCCTGGCAAGAAAATGCGTTGCCTGGGAGCTAGCCTCCTAGAATGCATGCAAGTCTGAATCATGCTGCATAGCGGGCATGTGATAATGTACCCTGACTCTTCCACTGTGCGGAGGGGTGAGAATGTGTGTTCCTTTTCAAGCTACTCTCAAAGAGGGTCAATCAACCAGAGCTCTGTCGTGTTACTTGCTGCATTTGTGTGCCTTGCAATAGGGTTTTGTCAAGTCATCTTCACCTTTGTGTATGATTGGCAAGTGTGTATCATCGGTTCTGCCAGATGGACCTGAGGCAGAGTGACTAAGCAAGATGGAAAGAGGTTGGGAAAACGAACACGCCTAGCCCTCTCATCCTACAGCACAGAAGCAGAGTGCAGTGTAAAAAGAAGTAAATACGCTGGTAAGTGAAGTATAAAGAAAAACGTGTTTACAATATCTGAGAGCAAAGAGTAAGTTAGTCATGTAAGCAAACTGAAGGCCTATATAAATAATTCCAGGTGCAGAGAGCGCAAATCTCTTCCAGTAGAGTTCAGTACAACAATCGCCCCTCCAGGAGTGCAAAGCCTTCCCCAAAATGATAGGCTTTGCTGGGGAGCACTTATTTCCCTGTGCAGGGTGTTCCTTGTAGTGCAGAGTTTATTTGAAAACATCCCGGATGAAAAGTAAGGTAAAACACAACGCATCCGATGCTGGTGGCAGCGATGACAATGACCGAGATGCTTGCACCCTTTATAGCCCAGTGTGAATCATGCTTCCAGTGATTTCAATATCATTGCATGTAGGTATGCAAGTGGGGTGCCAGAAGTGAGCAGTTCTACCGCACAGACCCATGCTCTTGTAAGTGATTTCAATCCAGCACTCCAACTAAGTCAATGCTTAGTATTGGATGCCCAATGGAAACCCTTATTTATGTATTTTTATGTCAAAAGTTATTTTAATTCTGGATGATGTACCCGTATATAACACCCCTCTCTTTGAATCCCCCAGCCTCACTGAGCCAAGAAGTAGGTTTGTTTAGCAAATTAAAAGATTTATTTGAAGAATTGAACAATATATAGATTACACTTTTATAAATATAAATAACATCTGAATATCACACGTATGAATATTTATGCAATGATCAGCAATGGGTAATATTACAATATCAACAATCTTTTTAATCAATTAGGAATAGGAATAGGAAGAATAATGTAGCAGAGAATAACTTTGTGTGGTTCAAGGAAATGCAATGATAAGAAAGAATGCAACACAGAAGGAAACTTGATATGAATTCAACCAAAGACAATGGGCCTCATTACACGGTAGGCGGTAACCATGGCGCTATTAGCACCATGGTTGCCGCTGGTACCGTACCGAGTCCGCCATGGTGAATGGCGGAATTAGCGTCACATTCCAAGGTGTGTGGGGCGGTAATTCCCCATTCACCATGGCACTTCCCCATTCCCATTTGAGACCCCATAGGGCTCAATGGGAATGGGGAAGGCGGCAATTACGGTACCACAAATTGCGGTACCGTAATTGCATCCAAGGTCCCTTTGCTGGCCCGTTCCTTAACGGCTGGTAAAACCAGCCATTGAGGTCAGGTCCCGCAAAGGGACCTCGTAGTAAGGCGGTAAGGGTTTACCGGTACCGGTACCCTTACCGGTAACGGTAAACCTTTACCGCATTCCGTGTAATGAGGCCCAATATAATCACTCTTTCCCCCTGTTGTTACTCACTCCCCCCAATATGCAATATGAAGAGATGAATGAGGGCACACAGGTATCAGGAATAACAATCAACAATTGCAGTTTCAATCCCGATTCCCCCCAGCAAGCTTAGAGAGAACAGTAATGATTTTAAAACAGGTCAATTGCTTTTAGATGTGATTTGAATTGGATGGGAAAAATGCTAAAATGATTTTAATTCGCTAAATGAGATTCAGAACTAGTGAGAGTTGCTTTGAATTGGTTCAGGTCAACACTAGCAATGATTGTAGAATGATTAGCAGATGGAAAACGAAATTCAGAATTTGAAATCAAGAAATAGCTGTTTTTACATGTGGTGAAATTGAGCCAAATGCGAAATCGCGGCAACTTTTCCACGTGCGGGAAATGCGATTACGGAAAAACTATAAGGAATTGGAATGTCGTTTTGGGTTTGTTTGAAAGCTGAGGATGTTAGCTTCAAAATGACGTTTCTAGGACGTACTGTTCAAATGTTACAGAGGTTTTAGTAGAGGTCGATTTTTCTCAAAAGGAGTCAAGATTTCTAATGAAATTGTGCTTTGAATTACAAACAGGTTGGCTTACACTAACAATTATCAGAGGATTAGATGGATGAGAAAGGATTCAGAATGGACAAAAGAGATTCTACAATGCAGTCTGGATATGTTGGAATGGGTTGGATGGTTTACTTTAAACTAAGAGATGACTATGGACAGTTCTATGCTAAATACTCACAATTCTGGTTTAAATGGAATGACCCGCCAAAGAGCTGGTCAAAGGTTTGGCTTGGACTCTGCTCGCCACCGGACAGGATCAGGGCACTTGGACTCTGCTCTCAGCAAGGCACTCCGGTCTGCGTGGCCTCTTGGACTGGATCTGACGGGTTCTGGGTTACAGCTCTGCTGGACTGATCTGGATCTTGGGTTCTAGCAAAGGTTGTTGGCCAGAAGCAGAAAACAGCTCAGCCAGGCTGTTGAATGGATTAGGTTAGGCCCTGTGGAAGTTAGGGGTTAAATCAGGTTTGCAAGGTTTTCAAAGGCCTGCTGAAAAGGGTTCAGCTTTTTGGATTAGGCCTCTGCTTCAGGATTC
This sequence comes from Ambystoma mexicanum, assembly GCF_040938575.1. Lineage (NCBI taxonomy): Eukaryota > Metazoa > Chordata > Amphibia > Caudata > Ambystomatidae > Ambystoma > Ambystoma mexicanum. The sequence continues at coordinate 1,360,033,684 of NC_090935.1, forward strand.
TAGAGTCTGATTTTAGAGTCTGGATCTGGAGTCTGGTTCTGGAGTCTGGATCTTCCTGCAGGGTGCTTCGCCAGTGGATCAGTTGATGAGTGAAAGTGTGTCTTGCATGTCCTCAGTAGTCCCTATTTATCAATTTTCCAATGTGGGTGGGGAGGCTGATTGTCTATGCCCAACCCTCTAAGGATGTGATAGGTCAGAGAATTCCCTGTCCCCTGATTTCAGAAAGGAACAGTGTGACATGAGGTGTCATCATGTGTCAGAGTGATGCTGCCATTTACAATCTAGGGAAGAACCTCCCCTTTGCTTTGACCCAGAAAATCTATTTTTCCCAAAAAACATATTTTCAATATGCACAACTAGTTAATAATACATATACACATCACAGATTGCCTAAGGTACGTTTCTGTCAAAATCTTATCTTCCTACGAGTTCTGGTTCATAAATGACAATTTTTCGCGCTTTTGGTTGGTTACACATTTTCGGATCTGTACGATTTTTTATACATACATGCACATATCCTCTGGGCATATTCCTGTAATTTTTCATGTTCCTAGCATAATCACAATAGCTACAATATTAAAAATGTTGTGGCTCCATCTCTGAATGTCTCACAGATTCCAGATTAGTTTCAAACTGTGAGCAAATTTTTAATTTTAATAATCTCTAAATTTCATATTTTTGACATTTCGGTACAATATTTTATAAGTCTTTTACTTAAACATATATTTAGTCCAATTTCAAATCCACATTTTCAGTCTGGCCCACCTCCAAAGCTTGAGTCAGAGAGTCACATGGCTTGTCTTCCTGCCAGGGCAGTTGATGTCAGTCACACCCGAATTAGCATTTCCATTCAGTTCAAGGACTCCTTTGCCTCTTTCCCAGAACAGCAGAGGAAGTCTCCTCCCCTTCTCATTAGCATCCCAATGCGATATCCTCTCCTTTTGGTGGGAAGAAACAGGGGGGTGTTCTCAGGGGAAGAAAGCCTCTTTGAAGTTTTAGCTGATTCAGGTTACCTTATAGTCCATTTTAACATTGTCCATTGTGCACAATTACAGTTACAAATTTAAAATAAGCAAACATTTCTTCAATTCCAGTCTTTTTCAACATGAAAATCAATGTGTGGCACCCTAAATCGCATTTAATGTAAGTCCCTTCCTTGTCATGTTTAGCTTTTTGAGACACAAGTTTCTCCTGTCAGATTTAGAAATCGCCAGCGTCTGACAGAGGCGAGTAATGGTATTGCACCCATTTTTGACAGATTTCTTTCCAGCAACCATCTTCAAAAGTTGACTTTGTTCAGATAATATATACTTCTGCTGACATTATATTTATGTGGATTCTTGAAGTGAGTGATGTTCAACACCCAACATGAGGTTGGATCTTTTGGGTGGTTTGTGAGCCATGATTTTTGCACATTTGACAACCAAGAAAAAAAAAACGGATTTTCACACAGCTCTGTGTTTCTTTTCCAATCAGCCTTGCTCTGTGGGCAGCCAAGTGATGGGTTTTGGCAGTGGTCTCCTGCGTTACCACTGACATAGGAAAAAGTGGATGGCGGCCTATTTTTCAGATTTTTACTGCGCACTTTTGGATGATTTTTAGCTAGCAAAATGCTCTCCGGTGGCCATTCTGATGTTCCTGATTCAAGCAGCGCACAGCAATGTTGCAGGGCCTGGACTAGTGGGTTGAAACATCCCACACTCTGGAGCACAAGAAGAATGGTTCTGACCATTGTGTTTGGTTAGGGTTTCAGAGGTGTATGCAGAGGGATGACATTTTTAGAGGATTGGTTAGTTGGCATTGCTGTCCTTGCAATTATGTCTAGGTGTGGTGCCTGCTATCATTCACCATCTAAGTGTGGCATATGCTAACATTCATATTTCTATCTAGATGTGATGCAAGCTAAGGTTAAGACTTCCATCTAAGTGTGGCACATGCTAACATTTACATTTCTATCTAGATGTGACGCAAGCTAAGGTTAAGACTTCCATATGCTAACATTCACATTTCTATCTAGATGTGACGCAAGATAAGGTTAAGACTTCCATCTAAGTATGGCGAACATTCACAACTTCATCCAAGTGTGGCATATGCAATCCTTCGCAGTTCGGTTAGTTTTTTGGCAGTTTACGTTATGCGAAGGTAAGGTAGAGGGCAGGGGCTTTCTGGAGTAGAGTAATTGCTCTACACCCCACCCATGCCACACTTACAGTTTTCTTGGTGTTTGTTAGCTTCACTGGCTTCCCCTGTGGACAACTGCAGACACTATCTGGAGCCGCCACTGTTGGAGCCGCCCTTTGCCTCGGGCCCTTAGCAGAAGGGGCTGCCCCGATTTGGTTCAGGATAAGGAATGACTTGGCCAATCAGGGCCAGGAGGGGGGTGTGTGAGGCGGGACAAGTGAAAGGAAAGTCAGTACGGCTGGGAAGCCCGCGAGGGTCCCGAAAATCACGGCACCGTCATGAAGGCTGCAAAGAGGGACTGGGGGGGTCAGATGCACACGCTCCCCTGTAGCCAAGAAGGGAAATGGCACAGGGAGCAGATGTGCAGCGACTTCACCAGAAAACTATGCTGTGAAAGATATTGACCAATCAGGGCCAGGAGGAGGGTGTGGGAGGCGGGACAAGGGATGGGGAAGTCAGGACACAGCTGGGAAGCCTGCGAGGGACCCATAAATCGCAGCATCGCCATGATGGCACCAAAGGGAGACTGGGGGGTCGCCTGCACACGCTCACTTGTAGCCAAGATGGGAATTGGCACAGTGAGTGGATGTGCAGCGACTTCACCAGCAAACTATGCTGTGAACGATATATACCAATCAGGGCCAGGAGGAAGGTGTTGGAGGCGGGACAAGTGAAGGGGAAGTCAGGACGGCTGGGAAGCCTGCGCGGGTCCCGAAAAATTGCAGCACCGCCATGATGGCACCAAAAGGGAACTGGGAGGTCGCATGCACACGCTCACCTGTAGCCAAGATGGGAAATGGCACAGGGAGTGGATGTGCAGCGACTACACCAGCAAACTATGCTGTGAAAGATATTGACCAATCAGGGCCAGGCGGAGGGTGTGGAAGGCGGGACAAGGGATGGGAAATTCAGGACATGGCTGGGAAGCCCGCAAGGGTCCCGAAAATTGTGGCACTGCCATGATGGCACCAAAGTGAGTCTGGGGGGTCGCATGCACATGCTCACCTGTAGCCAAGAAAAGATGATGCCTATGGAGTTGTCTAAAACTCCATAATCAAAGAACACAAGAGTAAAACACACATCAAAATACAAGACAGACTGGAAAAAAAGGCTCACACTCTTTCCAGGTAAAAAAATCAAGTCCTCAAAATCCAGCAAAGTTGCTGGGGGTCTCTAAGGTGAAGGGAATTAGCACTTTTATGAGAATTCTCCCTAACACACATACATCAGTAAAAGAGTCCAAGGCAATGACTTGGCATTGCAAGTCCTTCCCTAATCTTGAAGCATGAGTTTTATCAGTGGCAGAAGAGGGGCCAGATTCTTGCAGAGTCAGTTTATTCCACTACAGCATTTTACTTGAAAGTAACTAAATAGCATGAGTAACTAAATTGCCTTTTCTACTGTTACATGACTTTGGCATCCCTCCTCAACTTACTTTGGAGAACTCTGAATCTAGTTAGGGACTGGACTGCTAAAGTGCTAAAATCCTTGTAAAGTCTTACTAAAGTATACATTTCTGATACCAGTGTTGAATAACCCTTTTCTTCTCCTTATAGCTGAACCTTCATTGGTTGTGTTCATTTATGGCACGAGCCACTACCATTTAAGCAGTAGATGTGAACAGTGCATGCGTGAGCCACTACCATTTAAGCAGTGGAGCTGTCATTTTACCGTCTACAGTGCGGGCGTGAGCCACTACCATTTAAACAGTGGAGCTGTCATTTTATTGTGTACAGTGCGAGCTTGAGACACTACTATTGAAGTATTTACCTTAAAAAGAATTGCTCAGATTTTCTATTTGTGTTGGTTAGTCTAAATAGTATGTACTTCCCTTTGCCTTGTGTATATGAAATACATGTATATTTTACTGTAACTACAAGTGTGTGAGAGTTTCTTTGGACTAATGTATATACTGGGTTCTCTGTACTTACCTACAGCTCACATCCTCCTCATAAGATATGCCCGGCTGCTGTGCCACTAAATTGAACCTTTGGGTAGTACAGACTTATATCAGGGGATAGTTTTACAGAGTCGCACCTGTTGGTAGACTACAACCCACACAGCATAGCCATCTAACATCAGTGTTCAGTACACACTTGCTTAGGAACCATGTCCTGGTGAAGACACTGGCCCATTCGCCTTCCATAACACAGCCTACCTGTGACCGATTGAAGGCCATACCTTCCCCTTGTAGCAATCGACACCTCCTGATCACAATTACCCCACAAATGCAAGATGGATAGCTCTGATATCATTGTCTCATAATGCGGAGTTATTAAAAAGGCACTTGGCAAATGTTAGCATGAAAACACTTGCGGCAAGGTTACTTTCATGTTACAATGCGTGTAAGGTTACTTTCATGATACAATGCATGCAAGGTTACTTTCATGATACAATGCTAACATAATATGATCACTAACATCCTAAATGTGCTGTCAATCAGGAATGAAATGCAAACAAAGGTTCACTTTTTTGTGCACGGATAGCCCGGGGCTCCTTAAGAAAAAGGAATATGTCTGTAGGAGGGCCCACCTGCTAGCTGTGGAAGGGTAGGTCTAGGCATTGCATTCTGGTCAAAAGCTAGTACGTGTCTCACTCACTTGTGGACTGAGCAGTGCAGAGACTTTTGTCCAACTCCTGTGTTTTCACAGGGCGAACCTCTTGCTTTTCTTTAGCTCTTAACGAAAATACAGTGGTGGCAATCAGAGGACCCAGGGATATTATGCCCCATTTACCATGGCTGGTAAATAGGGCATAAGTTATCTATTTTATACTTGTTGAAATGTAAATCAATCAATTTTCTGTTCTAATTTGGGGACCTCTAGCCAGTCACTTCAGCGACTGACTGAGAGGGCAAGTCCTTCACAGGGTGACTGAATGGCTGTGTGTGTGGGGGGGGGGGGGGCGGCGAGGGTCTTCAATTTTTGAGGCCAGCGCATTCCAGGGTACCATGATTTCCCAGGTGGAGAGATGCAAAGCACAGTCAATTCAGTGTGGAGTGTATCAAAACAGGGGATGCTGCTGCACAATTGGTGATGGGGAAGAGCCCCACCCGTTATGCACAGACAGCCACTGGTCAGGCATGCCAAATGCTCCCTTTTCAGCTGCACCCTGTGCTACGAATTACAGAATAATCATCCACTGGCTATGGGGGCATACGGCCCTCAACATGCTTTGAAGCAGTCAAAGCCTCTTTCTCTACAGGCGCTAGAGGCAGCAATAGGATAGGGACAGTGGCGTGTCCAGACTCACACAGACGCACACACACACACATGTCTGAATAGCATTAATTTACTATTTGTCTCCACTACCCATATCTACTTTAACTTCTAACATTTGTGTATTACATTCTTGTGTTTAAAGTTTCATTCTCATAGTTTAGGATAATAGGGTGGCACTTGGGGTGGCCAATCAGATTGCAGGGGTAGAATATGCCACCCCAGGACACTCCCTGGACACGCCACTGGATATTGACCATAGGAACCCATGAGGGCCACTACTTGGATGCTCTTTTCAAGTCTCGTATTCCTATGGACGGTACTGGAGACTGAACTCACAGAGGGATGCTTCAAGTTCCCTCCTCTGGCCCCAGTTCCCGCCATTCTACAGGACATACAGAGAAGGTTATCAGAACAGAGGAACCATATGTGGGACCATTCATCTGTTGTCTTTATGTGATTGTGAGCTCCTGTGCATATGAGTGTATATTTGTATATGTGTTCGTGTGCATGCATGGCTCATGTGTATGTTTGCCTGGTGGCTGGAGGGAGTGGATTGTGTCCTTTGCATGGCAGTGTGGAAGATATCAGTTTCAGAGCCTCTTCCCTGAAAGTGCTCATTATATTTTCTGGCAAGAGAATATGGTTTGTCTTTCGACACACAGTGTGTAGTGGGAAGGACCTACTTAATCCTGAAATGTCTGAAGATGTGATTGATCTGTAGCTTGGGTATCAAAGGGACAAAGTCAGAAATGGGATGCAAATTTTAGGCAACTGTGAATCTTCATTGCTTGCATTCTCGGTAAAGGAAATTAGCACGGATGTCACTAGAAATTGTTGACGTGTCTCCGGACATGTGATTTTCAGAAAAATCATAACTTTCAGTTCTTGAAAGTGCGTCAGATGAGTCCTCTGCTAGCAGTTAATCACTGCACAATCCTTTGTACGTGATAATAAAGTGAATTGTACAACAGGTAAAACCTGCTGGTCACATCCGTTCCACCTGTTCCCATGCCTGCTCCTTTTTTTAATTGTTATTCTGTTTATTGATTTCAATCACAAAAACAGTGGTTCAGTGGGTCCCTCTATATCTCCATACTTCCTGGGCTTCCTGTAGAGACATCAGTACTCCCCGTTTACATCTTCACTTTCAAAAACAACGCTCATAGCAATACCTTCTTTCTGGCTCAGTTCCACACTCCTCTTCCCCTCTTCCTCCTTGTAACCTCTTCCCGTCTATAATATCAACCTTTCAGGACTCCTCTTCTCCAGAATTTGCTTCTGTCAATCTCCTCTGTGCAATTAAATATTGTTTAGAAGGGTCCCAAATGTCTTTAGGCTTAGCACAAGGGTGAATAATCATTGCACATGCAGTCGCCATCTTGTTACAATAAAGAATATCTCATTTCAACCGTTCTTTCATAGGACAATGTGCTCTCCCCCATACAATTACCACTCTTCTTTTTGCCAAAAGTAACAACAGCCTATTAGCCTCCGCACACAAACAGTAATTTCCTTAGTATATCACAATAAGGCAATTTCTCGCATAGGGTCCACCCGCTCCCCAATAATGTCACTCAATACCTCAAACACCTCCTCCCAGAACTGATACACAGGGGTCATCCCCAGGTCACATGGAGGAAGTCTGCCGGCACTTCCGCACATCGAACACATTGATCCAGGGTATCAGGGAATATCTTGTGTAAGAACGCATGAGTATAAAAAATTGGTGTATGTATTTAAAGTGTATCAATTTGAACCTGCTCTTAAGGACTATTTCCTTACCTTAGTTTGTGCACAGCAATAGCACCAGACCTCATCTGTTGGAGCGGTGCCCAGTGTCATCTCCCACTTCCCTAGAGACTATCTTCCTGGTATCTGCCGTCTTTATCATCCAATCTAACATGGAGGCAGTCTCTGGTTCCTTTGGGGAAGGTTGGGAACAACTCCTTGAGGGTGTCCCATAGCCGTGAATATAGAAACGCCTCCAAAGATGTAACATACCCTCTACTCTTCCAACCTTCTACTGACAGAAACTGTCCTGCCGGGAAAAGGTCACAAAAGCTTGAAAGGCCCATCCTTTGCATACACCGCACATAACCAAGTTCTCCTGTCAACGGTTGACCTAGAATATGAGTGACCATTAGCTGAGTAGAGTAAAAAAGTTGCTCTCCTTTCCCTTTCCATTTGATACGCACCATGCTCAGCAAATCAGTTCTACCATGTTCTGTGACTTAGACCATCGAGCTGGAGCCGTCAATATAACTGTTCGAAGTAGGGAGGGTGCTGCTATTGCCTGCTCTATTTCCGCGTATCTCCTGTTCACCCCTTGCCAAGCCAATATACCAAAAAAACAGCCTGAGCGGCATCGTAGTATGCTTCCAAATCAGAAAGTGCTGAACCCCTCTCTCCACTGGTGCAATTAGTTTCTGTCAAGCCATTTGGCGCTGTTTACTTGCCAAAATAAATTGACACAGCACAATTACACATCACGAAAATAGGACCTTGGAAACGCCAATGGCGCATTAAGAAAAACATTTAACAAACGAGGTAGCAGAATCATTTTCACCAATGAGATCCTACCATAGAGGTTGAGGGGGTTGACCCATCCACCTGCCGATAAATAATAGGGCTTGCGCCAATATTGCAAGATAATTATGTTGATATGACACTTCTAGGGTGCAAGCCATGTCAATTCCCAAACACCTAATATAATTTGTGTGCCATTGAAACTCAAAACCCTCATCAAACCGCTCAGTAAAGTCAGTTAGAGGGAAAAGTACCAATTTCGTAGTGTTGATTTTTAATCCAGAATAATCTCCAGAACCATTGTTCATGCTCGATTGTCTTGCAGGTTCTTATCACGTAAATCACCATGTCATCCGCATAGAGGGAGAACACCACCTTATGATTACAAAGCTGTATCCCTCTGTGTAAGTGGCTATCTCTCATTAATTCCGCGAGAGGCTCAATTACTAAGGTGAACAATAAGGGCGAGAGAGGGCACTCTTCCCAAGGATATAACTGATGTTAGCTGGCCGTTCACTCTAATTCTCGCATTAGGCGAGGCGTAAAGCAACAAGACCATTGAAATAAACTTGTCTCCCATCCCCATTCTCCACAAGAACGTGAAGAGAAAGGGCCCTCCAAGAGCCAACCACCTTTTCCGCTTCCAAAAAAGCTGCTGCCACTATTTACCGCCACTATGTCATCCTGACATACCGCTGACATTAACCCGCCACAAACCATAAGAGGTGGACCGACCTGGGATAAACCCAGATTGGTCCAACTTAATCATTTTTCCGTCAGAGGGGCCAACCTCGCAGCCAACAGTTTCTCCAGTATCTTATTATCGAGATTAATAAGTGAAGTGGCTGTAAAGTGTCTATGAGCAGTCTGCAGTCCCCACTCTTTGTGGCTGCTTTGGAGAACCGCTGTTTGGTTGTGCATTTGTGGAATCTGAATGTTGCTGCTCGCTGCTCGCATTGTGAGTGTTTCAGAACTTCTACACCTTTAAAGGGACGCTGTGCGAGCATGACAGGCTCCACCCCCCTGTTGTGCAGCCTCCTTCAAAAACCCTGCGGCACCGCAAAGTGGCGGCAAAGTGTCTACGAGCAGTCGGCAGCCCTACTCTTTGTGGCTGCTTTGGAGAACTGCTGTTTAGTTGTGCATTGGTGGAAGCTGAACGATTCTGCTCACTGCTCGCATTGTGAGCGTTTCAGAACTTCTACACCTTTAAGGGGATGCTGTGCGAGCGTGACCAGCCCAACCCCCTGTTGAGCAGCCACCTTCAAAAACCTTGCGGGACCGTGAAGGGGCCGCAAAGTGGTGGCAAAGTGTCTACGAGCAGTCTGCCGTCCCTACACTTTGTGGCTGCTTTGGAGAACCTCTGTTTGGTTTTGCATTTGTGGAAGCTGAACATTGCTGCTCGCTGCTCGCATTGTGAGCGTTTCAGAACTTGTACACCTTTAAGGGGATGCTATGCGAGCGTGACAGCTCCAGCCACATGAAGAGCAGTCTCCTTCAAAAACCTTGTGGGGCCTGAAAAAAGCGGCCGCAAAGTGGTGGCAAAGTGTCTATGAGCAGTCTGCAGCCCTACTCTTTGTGGCTGCTTTGGAGAACTACTGTTTGGTTGTGCATTGGTGGAAGCTGAACGATGCTGTTCGCTGCTCGCATTGTGAGCACTTCAGAACTTCTACACCTTTAAGGGGATGCTGTGCGAGCATGATGGAGGGCTTCATTACTGCTCTGCAGTCCAACTTGGAGAATAACACTGCACAGGTTATTGAGATCCTGTACTCGATAATAGACCCTATCTTGGAAGACAGAATAAAATGTAGGAAGGATCGTACCCTCAACCAGTCAGAGACAAACATTACTGGGGAAGAACCCTCTCTCATCGCCGCCTTGGATAGTCGTGTTGACTTGACCAAGGATGTAACAGCTCCCTTGCAAACGGTGAGTGGTCGAGCACAAGTATCCAAGCGTGCCCAAACAATGCCTATGAAAGCTGCCCTTCAAGTTGAGGGAAGGAGAGCGGCACAGGAACCAACTCTAGAGGGGCCAATTGATTTGACCGAAGGAATAGGGGGTGAGCTGTACACCGTACTCAAAAGGAGTTAACAGCAAATAAAGACCATGTTAGGAAACAGTTTAATATATTCTCAAAACTGTCAGAGGGGAAGGAGGCGGTACCATCTGCTGACCTGTCTCTGCCAATGCAAAGAAGGGTGATAAAATCCAAACAACTGGAAAGCAAGAACTAAAATCGGTAAAACATAAATCATCTACACTCTTGGCCCTTGCTACCCGTAAGAAGACAATTATACTTAAGAATCTTGTTTTACCAGTACCAGCGAATACAACAGTATCAACTCTGCCACTCATAACACCTTCCAAGGTGCAGGAGCCAACAAAAGATCCCTTAGATGACACCGAGTATGGGGAGTTAATGAACTTATCTACTTACTCGTATTCAGATGTAGAATATGATGATCTTCAAGCTCAAGGGACAGAAGTCGACTCATTGAATCAACCTGTGTTCTCCTGCAACACTCCGAATGATACCGGGTCTGAAAGATACTTCGGAAGAGAACCATCGAGTAGTGAAGAGGATGTTGACTATCTGACAGAGAGAGTGGAAACACCTAATATTTTTTTTTAAAAGATGGCAAAATCAACTTCAAAAGAGAACTCCTGCCGGGAAGAAAATGCCAATGCAAGAGGGTGAGTCTAGGGCCCCTCTTCAATTTGTCCGGAAAACTGCACCAGAACCTCAAGACTCCACTAGTCTGGATAACTTCTTCATAACTTTAGAGGACAAACTGAAGGCCCTGGTTAATAAACAACAGGTAGGTAGGGAAGTTAAGAGAGTGCCTCTTGAAATAAGGTACGCTAAAAAAGGGAACAGAGTACCAATACTGAGCACAATGGTGCAGAGAAAAGAATGGAAATGTACAGGCTTCTATTACAGAGGGTGTTAATAATTAATGATGACCTCATTTTGAACAGGGCTAATGTATTGAGACTTTTACACTCTGTTCCTGCTCTAAAAGGAATAGAGTCATATGAGCTGCATTTAATCAAGTTGCCAGAGGAAAGACTGTTTAGATAAGGTCGTCCTATATCTATTGGCTGACAAAGCTAAAAATCTCCTTTTAAAGGAAGCGCCTAAGCTGCTGCCAATGGAATTCTCACTTACTATGTATAATTCAAATGATTGGGACCGAGTATCCCCAGCAAAATTTAACAGACAGTCTACAAGGAAAGTGGAGACTCACATTGTAGTGAAGAAACCTGGAAAAACAGCACAGAGAACAACTGTTCTCCCTAGGAGTAACAACAACAAGCCAATGGAAAGAGGTAAACCTGAATTAAATATCACAATGGAAGGATACAAACAGTCTCAAGACAAAAGGAAACCCATCAGAGTCAAAAACAAGAGGGGTACAGAAGAAGACTGGAGTTGGTTGGCAGGGTCCCCGGCATCTAGGCTCTTGAGGTCATAATGCTGAAAGTTACCTGTGGCCCGACTCTGATCTTCGGATGCTGGTACACTAGGGGATTCCAGCATTTAATTGGGCCAGATGACATGGACTTTGCACAATATGATTTCTTTTTTTACAGGATACTTGGTTACGGGAGCCACCCATTTAAGAGGGGTTCATGGTATTTCTGAACACTGCAATTAAGGGTCTTAAGGGCAGGTCCATGGCTGGTCTCCTAACAGTCATCAAACATACTGGAGGACTGAAAGTACTGGAGGTCCTTCACCCAACACCTCTAATACAGGTTTTGATACTGCAATTGAATGATATTCTTGAGCTGCCTTCCAGAACCATTATGATTCTGAATCTTTATTGGAACTTTGCTTCAATTTTGGCTTTGTCATTTTAAAGCCAAGTACTTCAACTTGTAGATAGACGATGCCTTAGGCAAATGGTCCAATTTGGAATTCATCATTTGCGGTGACCTTAATGTTCATTGTTTTCATTCCTCTGGTGAGCTCATTGATGCTCTCCCAGTGAATGCCTCCTCAGCCGAAGTAAAAGGACTGAGATGGAGAGAAGAACTGGCTGGTCGTTATATAAGATTGGTAAATGGTCGTCTGCGAGATGACATCCCCCCACTACCGACTTGGAAGAGGGGCGCGGATGAGAAGATATTAGATTACTTCTTCGCTTCAGACTTTGTGTATGAATGACTCAAGTTCATGGAGGTGGTGAAAACCAACAATATGGACCATAACATCTTAAAGGTTTATTCTGATCAATGGTATAAGTCTAATCTGACACAAATAAGACAGCACCTTGAAATAAATGCAGGTCTTTCATGGCTCAAAATTGCTCCGGAGAACATCGCATGAATGACACAAGTCATGAAGGAAAAACAAGTTGATGGGCAGAACTACTTAAGTAAGCCAGAAGAATATACAACTGTTCTCTCTATGTTTGCTGAAAAAAGATCTTGTGGCACGAAGCCCTCATTTGTGAAATGTCACTGTTTCGATCCAGAAGTGACTACCAGGAAATTAAATCTTCGTAAACAAGTGAGGCGGTTGGGGAAAAGTGGATCTCCCAACAGTAAGCAAGAAATTAAAAAATTGAAGCGAATCTTCAAAAACTGGCTTACTTCACATAAACACCTCATGATTCAAAGTGATGGGGAAGAGATGTTGAAGTTGATAGCCTCCAAAACACTGCAGAGGTTTGGAAAATCTTTAACAATCTGAATAACCTCCAACCATCTGCATTATGTAATGTGGGAACAGCTGAAGCTTGGGTTGCCCACTTTAAGACACACAATCAGGTCTCGTGGAGCAGCTGGAATATTCAGATTCTTCAGATCAATGGTCATTCAACCTTGAGAGAGAGGACATTTTGACCTTGATAAACAAGGCCAGTACATCTAGGGCGGCCGGATCAGATGGCATTTCTAATCAAATGTTAAAAAATTATCCTGAAGATTATCCTGAAGAATGGGCTTGCTTCATCGAGGAATTATTACGATACATTAAAATAAAAAAGAGGATACCCACTTCATGGACCCATTCAATCATTGTTCCAATCTTTAAAAAGGGCGATAGGTTTGATCCTGCCAAATACAGGCCTATTGCCCTACTGGATGTAATTGGAAAACTATTTGCTGCTCTCATTGTAAAATATCTGACAGAGTGGCGTGGCTCTACAAACCACTGAGATATCTGGCAAGAAGGTTTCGTAAAGGGAATAGGTACGGCCCTCAACCTGTTTCTAATGAACCTGCTAAAAATGAGGACCCAGTCGAATGAAAGTAGTCAAATATACTTGGCCTTCATTGACCTTGCCCAAGCTTTTGACCTAGTGGACAGAGGCACCCTATGGTCAAAGCTGGTCCGTTTGTATTGTCCAAAGACCATATTGGAACCAATAAAGGAGTTACACTCTAGAACATATATTGCTGTTAGATTGGATGGTGTGGGCAACCTGTCTCAGCCAATCGCAACTGAGAATAGACTCAAGCAGGGATGTAGGTTGGCCCCTGCAATTTTCAATCTGTTTATTTTTGATATTACTACAGCCTTCGAGCAGGCAAGATGCTTTCCACCAACTGTGGCAGGTGAACCCCTACATCGACTATTATATGCAGATGATCTAATTTTGATGGATCAGACCCAGATTGGCTTACAATGCCAATTTACCACCTTGGAACTTTACATCGAAGCCAATGCCTTAAAGATCAATGTGAGGAAGTCTAGGGTTCTGACCCTGGGGGGAAGATTGGGAAGAAAAAGCAACCGTCATACCTGGTTTCTGAAGGGGGAAAAATCCTGGAGGTGGCATTTCTGAAATACCTTGGTGTGGATTTAAGCAATAGTGAGACAGATGTGTTTCAGGAAAACTTGCTGCATAGTAAGGTGAAGAACTTGGCTGCACGGCAAAGTCATCCTGAGAAGGTACTGATAATTCACACTGCTACCGGGCATTGACTTTTATCGTAAAAAGGTAACACCAGTCTTGACCTATGGCTCAGAAGCGCTGCTGGCTTTACCTCACACCCTCTGGCCTAAACTTGAAGGGCTCATTTGGATGCAGGTTCTTAACTTGCCTAATGCTACGCCTGTTCAGTCGATTAGAGTAGAGCTTGAACTGAACTCACTTAATTTGGCTGTGGTTTGGAAGTCCCAGGCTTTTTTTAGTAAATGTCTGAATGTCGTAGGAGATGTCGACTTTGCAGTGTTGAAAAGAGCCGTTTATGGAAAGACGGAGCCCCTTCTATATCAAGGGAATAGGGCATTAATTTTCCACCTGGCAAGTGTTAACGCCTTCCAAGACGACCTGTTGAAAAACCCCAAATTAGTGAAAAGAAAACTGATGGATCTAGACTGGATTACCTCCTTGGAGGCGAAGGATAAATGTAAAGTATATGGCAGGCCCATTCCGGAAGTAAGGGCAAGGGATCGACTGCCAATCCACCTGATCAAGTTCCCCAGTGCTCACTTACATTGTCAGCTTATGTGCTTTTGACTGAACTTACTCCCTACAAAGGCAGTCACAGAGGTCAGGAAGCCAATGGAGGAGACAAACTACACTTGCAGACTGTGTGGATGTATTAATGAAACTCTTTACCATCTAGTTTTACTCTGTCAGTTGTTAAAGGACCTCCGCACTAGACTATTGGGTACATTTCTTTTGGAGCTCAGAATACTGGACGCCGACGCATGGTGGAATATGTTGACTCTAGGGGTGAAATTATCCTTGACTTTGACCCTACTTGTCATCTTAAAGATCGCCTTTGAAATCATGGTAGGCTCTCAAGTACGGTCTGGGCTCTAGGGGTGTCTCTATGAACTCTGGGCAGTGGTAACAAGGGGAACTTGGTATGTAAGAAATCAATGAAACACATGGAATATACCTCGCCTGAGTAAGGTGGTTAATCGTGAACAACTTTGAAAAATATTGAATTTTTAATTCTGGTTACTGCTATTGGTTAATTTACTGGATCTGATGGTTTATGTAATTGTTTTTGCAGGTAGAAAAGTTTGGATTCCAAGCTACATGCCACATTTTTTTAAAAATACCTAAAAATAAGTGAAATGTGTAACGGTTTGTTGAGAAGCCACCCTCAACACGGGGAGTACCTTCCCTCCCCACTAAAGTGGTTATACAACAAAGTGTTTAACAGATTCTTTATTGCCCTATCTACATATCATGCCCCTTGGATCCCTCTCCCCTGAGCTATCAATGAGCAAAGAACCAGGCCCGTGTACGGGAATATGTATTGGTATTTATTTAAATGAAAAGCAATAGAAAAATGTCAAAACACCTCTTTATCCGTGGCACAACACAATCAACTTCTCTCAGCATAACTAAATCACAAAAGTGAGTTAAAAAGAATGCAATTACAATTCTTCACTTTCTGCAAATTTCACTTCACAAAATAATTACACTTATCAATAACAAAGGCGCTTATCATGCAATGTTGTGCGATTTTGATTTTCCTGAAGGCTTAAAAGGGTAGCGGTAGGATTTCAAGATTGGTAAAAATAAATATGGCAATTATAATTTCGCCCACACTGTTGGTTTAAAATAGACGCAGGGTGATTTATCGCTTTGTTTATCAGAACCCCCCCTTGCTTTGGTCTAGGTTGGGAAGTCAGACAGATCAAATGGAATGCTTTGGGGAATTTTGGATTTCAGACGCCCCCTTACTGAAAGGCCTGTGTTGGGGAAGCTGAATAAAAAGGTTGCATTGATTTAAGAACAAAGATCCTCCTTTTCCTTAAAGAAGTCGGGGTCAGTTAGACAACAAGGATTACCCAATTAATTTATAGGCTATAGCTTTCAGCACACACTGGGAAGTGAGCTTTGTTCATTTCGAATTTTAACAAAATTCACCAAGTAGTGCTCTCCCAAATGAGCAATTAATTAGATTAGTATTTTTGGTTACATAGGCTAAGGATCTACACAGTTTTGCTCCTCCCCCCCCCCACCCACTATAAAGCAAAATGATTCAAGGCAAGCAGACTCCCCCACCTTTTGGTTTCCTAGGGCTCAGTTCACCTTACATAGCAAGCCTCTATTTAAGGTTCAGGAAAGCCAGCTGCATCTCAGGACACCCTGGAAAGATAGGGCAGGTGTCTGGTCAATTCACTCTCGAAGATGGCCTCCCACTCTCCACCATAGGACCCAGTCGGTTTTGAGAGCTGTCTGCCTCTAGGCCTTCCTAGAGATAGACAGCTCCACACAGATGCACTCTCATCAATCTCCTCTGGTGTCGCCTTGCAGCTGTCAGATGGTAAGTTTCAGCAGCATTCCTGATGGTCTATCTCTTCTCTCTGTCCTCCTGTCTTTCTCCTCTGTGTGTGTCGCTATCCTAGTGCAGTCCCCCTTATATAGCAGAGATGACACTACCAATTGTACAATCTTGGGGAGGTACCCTGCAATAATCCCTGTCACGCGGATTGGACAGTTACCCTTCTCTCTCCTCCCAAACCCAACCTGCAAGTCAGGATTGATTTAGGGGTCTGGAGCAACATATAGCAATTCCCATTTGTAATTGCCCTTTGTTCTCCTTTCAACATTTTGGCCAAAACTAGTTATATATCACAACTTCAGAATTTTACTAGCAACTGCCATACTAAACATATTTTCTGTTTCAGGTAATCATGGGGAATTAGATAAGCCGACCACCAAATCCGTATCATGTAGCATGGCCATGTGGCACATCTCTGCCATTTCCATAAAAAGCACAACAGTTATAAGTAAGTTATTAAGCATATCCCTAATTTCATTTTCCACCTGCTCTCCAACTCTCTCATTTGGAACAGGTACAGAATAGCAAGAAACCTAGTTTAGCTGGCCATTACAGTTCCCTGAGTCACAGGTAGGTGCATTTTATATCCTCAAAATCACCTGGAGATTACATAAAAAATGGCACAATGAAAACAATCTTCCTTATGATGGCTGAGAAAAAGGCCTAAATGATAATAGTACTTTTAAATTAATTGTGAATCTTTGTGTGGGACAAATGGCCCTGACTCCTGCCTTCCGGCCACCTGTGCCCAGAGTTTTTTTTTTATCAGTCTCCTTTGTGCTGGAAGCGTGCTATTTGGAGTGGGTGCCCCCATTTTAACACATATTAGTTGTGCCCCAGCCAAGGGTAACTTTTTCTTGAAGTCAATACTTTCAGAGCCAGCTGGTCTGGTGAACACAGAATTTCGAAAGCTTTAGCAAGAAATTGTATTGCGGTTGGTCATTAGATGGGAAATGTGACATCCAGGCTGTGAGTAGGAAATGTTCTTGTTTAGTTTTGCCCACAGCCAGCAAAAGGGTCTGCTTTGGGCTGACATTTTCTACGAACACAAAATTGCTCTTCAAATGTCACTGGAGTTTTGTAGGTGAAATATAATATACATTGCTTTTGGTCATCCCGCACATCATGTTTTGTTTTCCTGACATTTTTTCTGTGAGCAGTGATATTTTTTTCACTTTTTCACTTTTTAAAACCGTTTTTATTTGCATACACCTGTGCAGGCTGTTTTTGTTTTCAATGTGTACAAATCCTGTTTTCCATGTTACAGAGATCTTTGATTCCTCGTTCTTTTGAAAATAAAAATGCTGCTTGTCCATTAGGAATGACAGGTAGTCCCCTTTCCACATGGCTCTTTACTTTTACTTGAAAAACAGCAACAAATGCCAGGCCATCTTTTGTCAGTGCTTAAAATCTTACTATTCATGTGAAAGGAACTTCTGTTTGGGGCCTTTAAATGCACCCCACATGCCCGCTGTTCTTCCATGACTCTTTGTATTAGGCATACTTTCCTACATCCTTCATCAGGGTGTGGGCACTCCAGTCTCCCCTTCCATCTCTGGTTTGGGACATAAGGCATGGCACCCCCTTTTCTTCCCTCTTTTGGGAGTGGGCACTCCAGCATCCCCTTCCATCTTTGGGTTGGAGGGTGTGGCAGGGCACCACCTTTCTTCCTTCCTTTCCAGGTCCCTGGGGTTCTCACCGGACTCCGCTCTCACCTCCAGGCTGGAAGTTAAGGAGGTTAGCTCTCTAATAAAAGATAGAAAAAGAGATTCAGTACTTTCTACACACATTTCCCCCCAGAAAAATGTACATACAATTTACAACAACAACATACAGTCATAACATGACATTCCATTTCACAAAACACATTTGATTTATTTTCTTCATTTGTACAATAACACCAAGTAAATTACTCCCTGATATATATATATATACATATATATATATATTGTACAAATGAAGAAAATAAATCATATGTGTTTTGTGAAATGGAAATGTCATGTTATGACTGTATGTTGTTGTTGTTGTAAATTTTATGTACATTTTTTATATATATTCACTGACAAAAAACGTTGTTAAAGGGACGTTATGGTAAAGTTGCACTAGCAAAAACCTATGCAATTCAATGGACAAATGTTGTTACAGGGACGTTATGGTTACAGGTAAAACCGAAAACCCCCAGAAATTCACCAGTTATGGTAAGCTAAGCAACCATAACTCGCGCCACCACCGTGCACTGCTAACACTAACACCCATGACATGAAAGATGGCATCACAAATGTCATTTATGACCTCACTGATGACATCACATGTGCAGTAGTTGTCATGAAAAGCCCCCACAAGGAATTTTCATTATAATGTTGGCATAAAACTATCAGAGTTCATTGGGAGAACTCCTGCAACGCACTGGATACGGATGATGAGCAGGTAAATTCTAGTGAGGACTTATTCTAGATCTTGGCCGCTTCTCAATGTGAAACATAGCTTGTATGTACAATGTCTTTGTTGATGCGTTCAATATTAATAGTCTCTTTATTTCAGCACTTCTAGGCGAAATACCAGCAACCTGTCTGGACTCAGAGCGGAGCGAAGAAGCTGGAACTTGTATGCAAGTGAGTCCAAGTTAAACCGGGTACAGGAACTAGGAAATATGTGGTATTTCAGTCTCTTACTATTGTCGTTTTCTGATTTCAGGTTCCCAGGAGCCGTGATTACTGTGGACGGCAGACGAACGACCGGACACACCAGGTTACCAGGATGGGATGCCACAAATCTACCTAGGTGAAGGTAAGGATCAAGAACGAACACAAAGCAGAAGCCCACCGGAGCAAGTAGTTCTTCCATTGCGGGTGAGAATGCTACAAACTTGCGTAGGTGCAGAACGCACATGCATAATAAACAGTAGCGATAAGCGTAAGACTGCTCTGTTAGGAAGCAGACGAAACGCTAAGGGCAGGGTGTGGTCTGGGGCATGGTTTCATAGCTGCGGACCGCGCCCTGTCAGCACTAGAGCACCAAGGATGTCAGATCCAAGTATCTATCCGGTGCCATGTTGGGTTCCATAGTTGGTTCCTTTTTGGCAGCCATGGTGCGATAGGTTGCTGCTGTGTTCCATATATGCCTCGGCCAGCCAGCCATCCCACAAACCCATCCTCTCCCTATGGGGGGAGATTCCACTCCCCTACAAAGCCCCCCCAAGGAGGGCCGACCCAGGTCCTGGCTTTGTGGAATGATTATGATGATAACGGGCTAACAAACCGGTGCATGAATGTTTTCTACTGGTTCCCAAGTCTGATCTAAAGCGCTGTACCCCTTCCAATCTACCAGTTAATGTAGTTTTCGTCTAATATTCTTGTAATCCAAGATGTCCCGTACCTCGTACTATTTCTCCCCATTTACAATTTCTACTGGAGGAGGATCAGACATTGAGTTTCGTGTGCCGGGGTGTATTGGTTTCAGCAACTATGCATGGAATGCAGGGTGGATCTTCAATGAGGGGGGTAGCCCAATTTAAATACAACAGGGTTAATGATGGCTGTTATGGGGGAGGGACCAATGAAATTAGGGTGAAAACTTTTGGGGCCTTTTAACCAAATATGTTTGGTGGAGAGCCAGACTTGGTTGCCAACTTCATAAACTGGTACATTTCTTCTTTTGTTATCGAAAAAATGTTTCTGAGCAGCTTTGGCATCGTGCAGGGTTCTGGTGGCTTTGCTTAACGTTTCTCTGATACTAGTATGCAGAGATGTTACAGCTGGCATTTCCAAAGCGGTAGTGGGATCACGAGCTGTGGTATGTGGATCCCTTCCATGTAAAACGTGGAAGAGTGAAAAACCTGTGGAACTTTGAATACGGTTGTTGTATGCATATTCCACTGCCCACAGCAGATTAACCCAACTATCCACCTGGGTAAACATGCAACGCAGGTATTGCTGAAGAGTTTGCTTAGTTCTCTCTGTCTCACCATCGGTGTGTGGATGATGGCCTGTGGATAGTCTGATTTCAATTTGAGCCTTATCACAACAACTCCTCCAAAATTTGGATATGTATAAACTCCCTGTGTCTGAGATACTTACTGATGGAAACCCATGTAATCGTACAATGTTTGTTAGGAAAACTTGAGCAACAGTCCTTGCATTTGGTAAGCCTTTCAACGTGATGAAATGTGCCATCTTGGTTAGGAGGTCTACTACTACCAGGATGGTGTTGTACCCGTTTGAAGGAGGTAAATCAGTAATAAAGTCCAGTGATATTGTATGCCATGGAGCAGGTGGTATGGACAATTGTCTAAGTAATCCTGATGGTTTAGTTTTGGAAGTCTTGTTGCGGTCACACACATCACAAGTGTTTACATATTGGATGATGTCCTTCCACCACTTAGGCTACCAAAAATGTTGCTGAATTTGCACTAGAGTTTTGGTGATTCAAGGATGGGCAGCGGTTAAAGCATTGTGGTAGTTGTGTAAAATGTTGTATGCATGTTCGGCTCCAGTAAGTACAGGCACCTTCTATAGTACGGTAGGCCATCTTCTATGGTTCGTTGAGGATCTTGGTGTTAGATATTGCCTAATTTCAATGCACAGCTGATCTAAAGGAGGCAGCGTTCAATTTGTCAATCCCATCCTGGGACCCTGGGATAATAGCCACAGCATCTCTAACTGCATAAACATCTCTTCCCTCCAGATTCCATCTGATGCGGGGTAGGGCATCCGCCTTTCCATTTTTGACTCCTGCATGGAAGGTTATGACAAAGTCATATTCCGAAAAGAACTGGGCCCATCTAAGCAACGGGGAGTTTGCGCCTGTACTGTTTGCAGATATTGTAGATTGCGATGGTCGGTGTAGACACCTAACAGATGATGATGCCATTCTTTGAAAGCAGCTTTAATGGCATGCAACTCGTTGTCACTTATTGTGTAGGTCAGTTCCGCAGGGGAGAATTTCTTGGACCAAAACACCACAGGATGTAATTGATTAGTGGTCGGATCTCGTTGGGACAATACAGCTCCCATCGCCACGCTGGACGCATCAGTTTCAACGATGAATGGAAGTTCAGGATCTGGGTGTTTCAAAATCGGCGCTGAGGTAAACTGTGCCTTGAGTTCTTTAAACCCTTGTTCAGTTTCATCGGTCCACATGAAGGTTTTGTGCCTTTTCACTAATGGGATGTGCAATGTTCGAAAAGTGGGGTATGAATCGCCTATAAAAGTTAGCAAATTCTAAGAAACTTTGCACGTTTTTCACAGACGTAGGCGAGGGCTACTTTAAGATTTCTTCCACCTTGCGATTGTCCATTTGGATGCTGTGCGGTGTTAAGAAGATTCCTAAGTACCCCACTTTGGTCAGGTGAAAGTAACATTTCTCCAACTTTGCATACACACAGTGTTTGCAGAGTTTTGCATGGACAGCTTTAACGTGGAGCACATGTTCTTGTTCGGTGGCTGAGTAGATCAATATATCATCGATGTAGACCATGACACAAACATCCAGGAGTTCTCATATAATTTCTGTCATAAACAACTGGAAGTCCACTGGTGCATTTCACAGGTCAAAGGGCATGACTGTATATAATTGAATAACCCAAATTTGGTGCGAAAAGCAGTTTTCCACTCATCCCCCTCCTTTATGCGGACTAAATGGTAAGCCCCGCGCAAATTCAATTTGGTGTATATCTCCGCCTCTTTAACTTGGTCCAACAATACGGGAATGAAAGGTAGAGGGTACATATTCTTCAGGGTTATCTTATTGAGTTCCCTATCATCGATGCAAGTTCTGAGGTCCTCCCCTTCTTTGGTGTGAAAAAGACAGCAGAAGAAGCTGGGGACTTGGAGGGTCGAATAAAAAACTGGTCCAAGTACTGTCGCAAGTGCCGGTTTTCCTTTTGCGTATGAGCAGAAAGGTGGCTACATGGAATCTGCAAGCCTTGTATCAAAACGATTTGGCAATCATATGTCCGGTGAGGAGGAAGGGTACTGGCTTGATCTTTTTGAACCATGTCTTCAAACTCCTTGTATATGGCAGGTAGTTTTTTCTCTCCATTGGGCTGTATCACGGCCCCCAACTTTTGTGTTCCAGACGCTGGCTCCTTGGCCACAACCTGTGCAAACGCACCCGGATGGAAAGATTACTGTATGTGTTTTCCAGTTAATAACAGGATTGTGGTACTCCAACCAAGGCATGTCAAGTATAAGTTGTAATTGTGGGGCATTAGTCAGATCGAAGGTTATACGCTCTCTGTGGCCGTCTCTGCACAATAGTTCGACCTCTTACGTACACTGTTTTATTGGCCCAGATGACAATGGTAAATCATCTACTGAGACTATGTTGTCCACCTTCTTCCTTCAGTTCCCCAGTATGCTGATTCTCTGTGCCACTTTCATATCTATGTAATTACTGATTGCACCGCAGTCGATATAGGCTTTGAAGGCATACATCTTTTGGGGTTGTTCTAGTCTCATAAGGATGACAGGTACTATAAGGTGTGAGAGCGTGGTTGATTTCTCCTCCCTCGACAAGCCGATCCCTAATCTTGTCGACTCTTGAAGCTTTCCGATGATGGAGTGGGACCTTTTGGGTTCACTGGGAGCATCTCGGCTGCTCCTAAGGGCCATTTGCTTGGTTTGTTAGTAGAGTCCTTCAGAAAGTGGCCTGCTTTGCCACAATATAAGCACAACTGGTCCTGCCGACGTCTCTCTCTTTCCTCCTTGGATAGTGGCCTCTCACACTACCCAACTGCATGGGTGCCGGAGTATTCTCCTGAGCACTGGGTTGTGTTTCGCTTGTGCGGATGTATAAGGGCCTAATCTCCAACCGGGCACGCTCTGTCTTTCTCTCCTGTAATCGGTGATTTAACTGTACTACTAAATCTATGTATTCTGAACATCGTTCCAGCGCATTGACCACTTGCGCCAACACATCTTTAAGTTCCCCACGCAGACCCAGATAGAAAATGGTGCTTTTTTTTTGTTCCGGCAAATTGGTTTCAGCGATGAGTCGCTGGAATGCAGTGATGTATACTAGCAATTCCTGTGGTCCCTTCCGTAAGGCCCACAACTCCCCATGTAATGCTTGCCCCTGGCTTCTGTGAGCAAATACTTTGTCTAGCTCCCGTTGGAATTCACCAAAATGATGCAGGATGGGGTCATCTCAATTCACTGAATGCACTGACCAAATAGCGGCATGGCCACCTAAATATGACAACACTAAAGCCACCTTCATTTGTTCCGTAGGAAAGACCCCTGACCGACACAAATAATGTAATATACACTGGTTCATAAAAATAGCATACCTTTGTGGGTCCCCTAGAAATCACTCAGGAGCGGCCCGGGGAATGGTAGGTGGGGCGGTTACATGGATATGAGGCGCCCCAGCCATGGTCCCATCAGATGAATAAGGTAGTGGCACCTGGCATGCTTGCACTACCAATAGGCATTTTGCCAAGTCATCAGTTCTTTCTCTGTTAAGTACTGCTTCCCTTCTCACTGAGTTTGTTTCTGAACGGGATGCGTGCACCTCTGCTTGCAAGCCCCCCAAAAGGGCTGCTAACTGGTCTACCCCTGATTCCATGACACTCAGGCACGGCTTGTGACGTGGGTTTAGCGGTCTGTAACGCTTACCACCTCTGGTGCCCTTCAGAAGTGCCTGGTCCGGGTTGTTCTGATGCATTGCCCCCTCACTCGGGTTACCTCTGCACTCAAGTACACCCCATCCACTCTCTTCCCCAGTGGTCTGCTGGTGGCTTAACCTCCAGAGTAGCGTGAGGCTAGGAGGGACCTGGATGAACTTAGTTCCTAGTGTATGTAGTTAATATTGGTATCTATTGCTTTCTCTCCCACCTCCCTTCTCTCCCGTTCCCTAAGGTAGGTGGGTGGCTGGCGCGTTGCGGATTTAGCTCACCGTAATGAACTGAGTAGAGAGTGCCAAGGTTAGGTGGTAGGTATCCATCTCCAGTTACTTCACTGAAGACTAGTGGTCCAGACCGGCTACGATGCACTGGATACGGATGATAAGCAGGTACGTTCTGGTGAGGCGTTATTCTAGATCTTCACCGCTTCGCAATGTAAAACATAGCTTGTATGTGCAATGTCTTTGTAGATGCATTGAATATTAATAGTCTCTTTATTTCTCCACTTCTAGGCTTAACACCAGCAAGCTGTCTGTACTCAGAGTGGAGTGAAGAAGCTGGAATTTGTATGCAAGTGAGTCCAAGTTAAGCCGGGTACGGGAACTGGGAGTTACGTGGTATTTCAGTCTCTTACTATTGTCGTATTCTGATTTCAGGTTCCCAGGAGCTGTGATTACTGTGGACTGCAGACGAAGGACCGGAGACGCCGGGTTACCAGGATTGGACGCCACAAGTGTTCCGAAGTCAAGGTAAGGATGAAGACCGAACATGAAGCAGTAGGCTGCCGGGGCAAGTAGTTCTTCAATTCCGGGTGAGAATGCAGCAAACTTGCATACGTGCCGATAGCACGTGCAAAAGAAACAGGCACGGTAAGTGTAACACTGCTCTGTTAGGAAGCAGAGGAAACGCTAAGTGAAGGGTGTGGTCCGGGTGTGGTTTTATAGCGGCGGACCTTGCCCTGTCAACAGTACACCACCAAGGATGTCAGATCCATGTATCTATCCGGTGCCATCTTGAGTTCCACAGTGGGTTCCTCTTTGGTAGCCATGTTGGGATGGGTTGCCGCCTTGTTGCATATACGCCTCTGGCAGCCAGCCATCCCACAAACCCATCGGCTCCCTGACCCATATGGCTTGTACCCACACTGGAATCGTGACAAAAAAACCAGCAGCAACCAAATGCATAAAGAAACAGTGCTGCAAAAAGGAAGCAGATAAACATTTACAAAACACCAACTGCTATACAACGTCACCCATCCTACGAACATGTATGTGCCAGAAATCGTAAACCATTACATTTCCTCCTACTCCAAGAGCACACCTTACAAATTGCTGTAACCACTGCAAACATTACTATAGATCATTGTGCACCATAGCAGCGATGACATTTGGGCTCAGGGGGCCAAACCTTACAGTGGGTCACCAGCGGTTCCGCGACTCGGCTTCTTAGTTTCAGGATACTTGAATCCTATCCTTCGTTCAGTGAGAACGCCAGAGAACGACATGGTATGGGTGTTTGGAGTCTTCTCTTAATCGAAATCTCCTTCGCAGCAAAGCGAAGAGGACCCAATGGTCACATACAGGCATACCATACGTGGACCAATCATGCATCACGGTGCTCCGAGGCATTCACAGCACACCAGACTCTCTGACACCCAGGATGTGTTTTGGATCCAGACAGTCCAGCCCACATCCTGGAAGCACACACACAAGGGATGCAGAAGCCCACAAAAGCTTGGCGTTTCGCGAGAGAATGCATGCCCAAATGAGGACTGACCTGGTCGGCTCAACCTGGGGAAGGTGAAGGGGCAAGATGGCCAAAGAACAGGACAAAGAACCTCGTGGCATGGCCATTTTGGAGCCAGGATACCTATTTGTGCCAAACACAGTAACTGCAGTTTACCTGCCAGGAAAGGGTTAAAAATACATGAAAAGATAAGCTGCCTCTAGCCCTGTCACAGCCACATCTGCACTGCTCCCAAAAATCCTTTGAGAGTATCTAGGGCCTTTAGAAATGACAGGAAGACCCAAGTGCTCTGTACTGTAAGGTACATTGTGCACTTGCAACATGTTGCAGAAAAGTTGCAACATTGACAAGGACTAAGGAAAACTCTCTTAGTACTGACTGTCTTTAAGGGCATGTCAGTTTCCCCATAACAAAGTGAGCGAAAAGCCCAGGGGAGTGCAGCAGAAGGCTGTGCTCCTCTGGTATAAACAAAGCAAAACGTTGGGGGTACACAACTGGAGGGAAAATTACGCGTGGAATGGAAATCTTTCCTAATAACCACTGCTACCCCTGCTGACACAGCACACAGTCACATACTCAGAAGAGGCATACTGATAAGACGCATAAATACTCTCACTATTCGTTTGGCTTTGCTTTTGATTGAAGTATTTCTACGCTTTGTGTTTCCTGTTTTCCTACGTTCCATTGACTTCCTGGTTTTCGAGCTCCGGCTCTGGTAAACTCGACCCTGCTTTTGAATGAACCCTTAATGGTATTATGTTTTCTTACTGAACTCCTGGCTCTAGACCTATTTTTGTATTAGGGATTCTCTACTGGATTCTGTGCTTGGTTACTTGTGGATACTTCGTTTTTTACCCATTTTTCTGACATACAGATTTCTTACTGGATTACCCCTTGTCTTCTCTCAGATAGCATTGAACTGTGAACACCTTGCTGTTGTCATTGCTTATCTGTTTACTTCTAGTGCGTCCTCATTCCGCCCGGGAAAAAAGGCCCTTTTTAACCAAATTAACTACCTCTCCCTTTCAACCTACCTCCCAGAATACCTCTGGAAGTTTGGCTACTACTCCTATCCAAGCGATCTATCAAAGCACCTTCCCCATAAAGAGTTTTTTACCACTTACACCTGATCTTCATATACCTACAATCCAGGACAGGGTGGTATTTCATAGGGAAGGTCGCCATCACTGAGACGGCCCCCTTTGGGCTTGTTTTATTCATCGTCTCAATCTATTTGTCAACATTGCTGAGCTGCAGAAGTGTTACGGTTTGTGTGAGTATTCTTAAAGAATCAGAACCCTAATAACACTTTGGATGTGGCGGTTACTACTAACCAGCTTACTTCAGTTGGTTGCTGATCTGCGGACCCACATGACTATGGCTCAGTCGGATCTACATCGTAGAATGGACGCTCTCCAGGAGCTGTTGCGTCCGTCCACCTGTGAAACTGATTATACAGGTGCGGCAGCTTCGGCTGCATGGTATCCCCTAGCACAACAAAATTCAATCCCTGTGCTTATGTCTACCCAATTTCTTTTGGCCCCTCCAGGGAGATTCCAAGGTGACCACAAGTTGTTCCGTACCTTGATCAATCAGGGCAATCTAATAGTTATATATTATATGACTGTGATGCTCTTATTGATGTGATGAACCAGGTCTTCGACACCTGATATAAATTGCAGGCTACAGACCTAGAATTTTTGGAAATAAAACAAGGCAGCACCCCTTATTAACATACCTGGGCAGATTCAACCAGTTGGCAGCAGAAACTGGCTTGCCCTAAAACAAGAAGGCAGTGGTCTTTCAAAAGGGCTTATCAGATGATCTGAAGGACATCATAGCCACTGTCCCGTTAGTACCTGTACAATACCCAGAACTGCTGGATTTAGTGCTAGAGATAGATGCTTGCAGGGCCCAACTCAGGGGCTAAAAGAAGACAGCACAAGTACCTCCTTCTGCTAGACTAGAGGCTCCTGCTGCTTCGCCATCAGAAAGTCAACCTATCAAGTCGGTGCAATTTGCGGTCCCTTATTGACAGCTGAAAGGGAACATAGATGCACATCTAATCTTTGTATGGATTGTGGTTCTGCAGATCGTTATTTGCGGAATTGTCCAAAAAGCCTGTACGGAGACCAGGAAACCCCAGAACTCGACCCCTGTAGGAGTCCCTCAGTCGAGTATTGATCCGTTGGACTCATTTATCTCAACAGCCTTGTTACCTGTTTCTCTTACGGTCTCTGTCTTTCTCTGAGAACCTGACATTCCACACCCAAGTGGTCATTGATTCTGGCCCAATGGTAATTATATACAACATCTTAAACCGCACGATAAGTTCGGGGTGTCGTCAATGTTGTAGAGACTACTTCCTTCCCATTCAAGGTGGGATGGACCACATCCAATTGTGTTTCAACACCTCGAAGACGGATGTTCTTCTGTTGGGGCATGTTGACCCAATCCATGATTTACTGTTCCTATTTACACCAACTTTGAGCCTGCAAGTGGCTTCCCTTTTGAAGCCTGGAATCTAGGACTCATTTTTGATGTTAATCTGTTCTGTAGCCAAGAAGTGAGTGCTGTCACAAAAATAAAAACACATGTTATCACCATAGGATGTGTAGAATAGTCTTCCCTTCTCGACTGATCCCCTAAAGGATTTTTCTAGTGCGTGCAGTAGTTTTGCCCCGATTTGACTACTGTAATGGAATTTATACTGGGCCCCCAAACAAAATACTGCCTAAACTCCATTTGCAATAACACCATAACCTTCAAGTGACTAGATTTGCTTTTGCTGAAAGAACACATTGATTGCAAGATCCACACAACCTTCCACTTCCAGGCCTTCCACTACATGCCCAAAGCAATACCACTCTGCCAGTTGAGCAGACACCAGAAGTCGGCTTCCCATAACTTGCAGGCAGGTGGTACATCCGGCACCATTGGGGCTAGTCCATCAGGAACTCGATGCAGACTGAGTGGGGTGCATATGAGCAGAGACGACCCCCTCCCCAAACCCCACCTGCTGTATACGGATCCGCAACTCTTTTTTGCATTTTTCATGTCCCTTCCTCCACTTTTCCTGATCGACTCTTTTTTGTGATAGTCACACCATCGCCACATCACACCCACAACCCACAAGTTTATCAAAAGCTCTTAGTAATTGTGAAAGAGTTTCTACAGGCGTACATAGGTCTCCGTATGCAGCAAACTCTGTGTCCATTGAACGTGATATGTATCGTCTTTGTATACGCAGAGACAGAAATCTGCGGCACCCGGGAAGTCAACATGATGTGAATAATACAAAGAAAAAAACTTAAAATAAAAAAATACACGTTTTGTTATCACAATTGAAAAAACCAATGGCAGCCGGGGAGCATATAGCACAGGCACAGCCCACTCGTTTGACCCAACTAGTGTATTGTGTTCCTACTCATGTCCTTGTGTGCAAATGTATTGTGGCAAATGGTTGTCTGTGTATTCCACCTTCACGTGTTAGGTTACTAAAGCAAGCAAAGCAGCATGTGTGCATTTACAATGTGATCCGTGCCTTCTCCCACCTGGAATCCCTGAGTGTGCAGAACTGCGCATGCCTTTTGGACACGCACTTACAATCGCGCGAACGCATCGAATAATGTTCCACTTCTCGTGGAGGTCATGTGAACGCTAGAGCTGACCCGGAAGACCACCTACATCGTCCGCTGACACGCCTTTTTGCCACTTTGCGATGTCAGTCGAAGGACAAAGGAACTGTTTAATGAGATGTTTTTCGTTGCCTTTTGTTCTATGCGCAGAACAGGAAAAAGGAAAATGTTTGCCCAGTTCAGGGGATCTGAATCATGCTTCCAGGGGGACAGGCACTTTCGGGACAGTCGGTTCTAAAATATAAATAACTTTCAATAAATGCAACTGAACCCGAGGCCTCTATTTCCTGCTCCTCTGGGAGCCCCTATTGTTTTTACAGCCAAAGCCGCAGTCAGAGAACATATGCGGATTTCTGGCACGGCTCTGCTCTACGGTTCATTTGCTATGTCCTGCCTATTGAATACAATGCATACACTAAATAAATAATGCAACAAGCACTAATAGTTTTGGCTGAAATATAATGGCATCGTGTCTCTAGGTGCTCACAACATTTGCCAGGCGTTGACATCATTTGCCCAGGAAGTACCCTCAAATGTCATTTATTGATATGATATGCTGCGGTTCATATGACAATGATATACCAGGTTTTGACGCAGAAGGCCTTCGCATGCACCACATTTCAAGGTTCTGGTGTGAACATCTGAAGGGCTCACACCATTGCCAAGTAGTGCCATCGAAGCCGAAGTATCTGACCCACTGCCAGCAAAGCCCCGGGTACGGAAATCATTGCAAAGGATATATGTAGTTAACAGAGAAGTGTCAGGTTCCACTGCCCCTGATTAGCATACCAGTGCCAGATTCTTGTAAGCTAACAACAGCCAGGATCAGCTGCTATGCCAAGTTAACATACAACAACCAGATTCCATGATGCCCAATTATTACATCAATGGTCACTAAGGCCAGATGACATTAATCATGCCAAGGTACAACAGCGGTATCAGATTATTTTAGTACTAGTTATTTGTAACAGTTCACATTTCTGCGACCAGGTGTCTGTCACAATGGCCCACAAGGAGCTCCCTTTAGGGAAACCCAAAGCACCACA
This sequence comes from Ambystoma mexicanum, assembly GCF_040938575.1. Classification (NCBI taxonomy): domain Eukaryota; kingdom Metazoa; phylum Chordata; class Amphibia; order Caudata; family Ambystomatidae; genus Ambystoma; species Ambystoma mexicanum. The sequence goes on from NC_090935.1 coordinate 1,360,063,931, forward strand.
AGTCAGAAAACACCAAAAAGAATCAGTTGTCTAGTCTTGAGTGAGCTGCAAGCTCTTGCTAACCAGAGCAATCTAATTGTTCATTGGAAGGGAACGGAAGGAAAACATGGTAAAAAGCAGAGAAATTGGATTGTAACTTTGTTACTCTCTGACAAGGCGGCTGAAGGAAGCAAAGGAAAGAAGATGCGCCACCTGCGGAACTCGCCCTAATGGCGAAGAAAACAAATGCATGCCTCCCCACATGAAGCTTACATGTATCAGGCATTGTTCTCCTGCTCTTTCAAGCATCACAGGTGGTAGAATGTTACAATGGCTGCCTCACCAACAAACAGCAGAAGGTTTAAATATAGCCTTTCCTTCGCCAAGTGGTGGACCTGAAAAACGTACCGTCGGATATCCTGTACGCGCGCAGCCACATACACCTGAGGCCTGACTAGGACAGATCGGATATGGAGCAAATCAGCACTGTCCATGAGCATCTCCGAATTGCTCTTGCTACCAAATATCTTATTCACAAAGACCAAAACAGCTGCACGGCCCGAGATGCCTGGAGCATCTTTGAGAAGCTGGTGTGCACGCGTTCTTCACAAAGATTTGCTCAAGGGCGTTTCAGTTATGCAACAGTGTTGCCCAGATTGGCTCTAATTTAGGCCTTGTGAATCAGGTGTCAGGCAGCAGAAGCACATCTGAGAAGCTGAGGATATCTCCAGATCTGCTCCACTGTGGATCTTTAGAATCCTGTGGATGGTTCTCTCTCCGCCCACAAACCCACACGCCCAGTCACGATTCTGTGACAGTAAAACAAAAAGAGGCTGCCCAGGAGCAGGGAGGACTGGAGGGTTGAGGAAGCTCTAACAAGGGGGTTGTCCTACCCTCTATGAGTTAAGGAGAGTGCAAACATAAATGAAATGCAAACTGGTTATGGACCCTTATGAATGCCCATACAATTGGGGCAGCCATTGTGGGCAACAACACACTCACTGTTGTTAAACACCAAAGTCTTACTCATACGAAAAGTGTCAGCTTTTTAATTATTCATAGGCTGATACTTTATCTTTTTAAAGATGTTGAGTATTTATATATACACATATCAATACATGATAACATTTCATGGTGTACAAACACCTAGCTGTAATGAAAATTCAATGTTCCATGTTTACAGATGGCCTGCAGTGCAAACAATACACTTGAATATTTAACAGGCAGTTTGTTAGTAGGTGAGATGTGCCAATATAATTAGGTGCAGGAAACACAGGGTGAAAAATGCGGTTTATGGGAGACGTTGGTTGTAAGTCTCCTGAGCCCGGCTAGTCTGACCTCATATTTGGTCTACGTCTGAATAGAGATGTTAGTAGTATAGCTGCAGCATTCAAAGCAGCCCGTAGGAGTTTGTGTCTGCAAGCTGCTGACGTTTCGGCAGAGATAGATGGAAGCCTTCTTCTGGGGCCAACAAAGTCAGGGAACTCTGTGTTGTAAAGACAAAAAATGATAAAAACATGGGAGGGTGGTGTTAAAACAGCAGCAGAAGTGCTGGATAGGGTCAATGTAGAGTATAGAATACTAAAGACATATCCTATCTAGTTCCAGAAGGCAAATCCACTCACCACTGAGCGTACTGTGAGTAGGAGCAGATGAGTCAAGGGGATATCATCGCAGGGCTGGCTGTGAAGCAAAAGAAGTCACGATGTATAGTCGTGGTAGCAGATGCCGCTGGATAGGCGGAAAGCCCGTAGGGATCAGGTGGTGGTTTCCTAAAGTGGGGACCGTGATCCGGCTGGATCCAAGGTAAAGCGGGCCTGGGGTAAACAGAATTGGAGGGACAAGGATTATGGAGTGTCCCAAGGAACAAAGAAAGTGAGCAGTGTACGGAATGGGGACCCACTAGTACAGGGACCCATAAAGAAAATTAATAACAGGAGAAATAGCGAAGTTACCTGGATGCGGTGTGAGGGCAAAGCCCAATGAAGGTCAAGTGTGAGATCTCTTCTCGGAGGGAGATAGAGTCATCAAAGCTGGATGGCATAGGTCCGTGAAAAACAAGCTCCCCATGAGGAGAAATAGGGAGGGGGAGGCTGGTTAGGTTGGTGGTCCTGCAAGCCTGGGTGGAGGTATTGCAAGGGTCAAAAATATCTGGTAGTTGGCCAGGAAGGGGGATCTTACTTCTCGATATCGGGGCAAGCGGGAGTAGGAACCATCAACAAAAGTAACCAGAAAATGAACTTCCTGGACCTCACCATCACGCCCAAGAACAACAAATTAGAATGCTCTATTTTTAAGAAGTGTACGGACCGCAATACCGTCCTACATTACAATAGCCACCACCCCAAGAGCCTACGAGACAATCTACCATGCGGGCAGTTTTTGAGGATCCGCCGCAACTGCACCCAAATGGATGATTTTCAAAAACACTCCAACGAAATACAACAAAAAATGATTTCAAGAGGATACCCCAAAAAACTTATAAAAAACACTCACAAAAGAGCAAGATTTATTCCTAGAGAGGCCCTCCTGATACCCAAAGCCAAGAACACCACCTCTGAGAGCATTATGACGTGAGAGCATTATTTCTGTAGTGCGTTGGTTCAACCATTGGAAGAATTGCATCAGGGTGTCGTCTTCCCCTTTCCAGAGGAAGATAATATCGTCAATGTAAGAAGTTGTTAGTGAGGGCTATTTCAAGTAATTCCATGATGAAGTTGATGGGCACCCGTCTCTGTGTCATGTGCTGTGTCAGATGGTGTTTGATGCATTCCACACAGCACATGACACAGAGACGGGTGCCCATCAACTTCATCATTGAATTACTTGAAATAGCCCTCACTAACAATTTCTTTGAGTACAACAACACCTTTTACCTTCAAACATGTGGCACTGCTATGGGTGCAGTATTTGCGCCTAGTATGGCCATCATCTTTATGTCCGAATTTGAATTGACACATGTCCTCCATATCGCCAATCGATACCTCGACTCTGTGACCTTGTGGTTCCGGTACATTGACGATATTATCTTCCTCTGGAAAGGGTAAGACGACACCCTGATGCAATTCTTCCAATGGTTGAACCAACGCACTACAGAAATCCAGTTCACCATCAACACAAGTAACCAGAAAATGAACTTCCTGGACCTCAGCATCACGCCCAAGAACAACAAATTAGAATGCTCCATTTAAAAGAAGGCTACGGACCGCAATCCCGTCCCACATTACAATAGCCACCACCCAAGAGCCTATGACACAATCTACCATACGGGCAGTTTTTGAGGATCCGCCGCAACTGCACCCAAATGGATGATTTTCAAAAACACTCCAACGAACTACAACAAAAACTGATTTCAAGAGGATACCCCATAAAACTTATAAAAAACACTCACAAAAGAGCAAGATTTACTCCTAGAGAGGCCCTCCTGATACCCAAAGCCAAGAACACCACCTCTGAGGGCATTAAGACGTGTGTTACCACCTTTTGCCCAACTACCTCCAAACTCAAATCTCTCATCACTAAATTTTGGCCTCTCGTTCAACTCAATCTCCCTACGGAACCCAAACCACGGATGGCACTCGGGAGGTCTAAAAACCTCTGGTCCATCATTTCAATGAACACCATCATGATCCAGACTCCTTCGTATGGTGGACAATGTGCATACTAAAACAAACATCAGCAATACTCTGAAGCATAAAGAAGCCTGGTGGATGCATAACCTCAAATCCACTACCACCGGCCTCAGTGAGGCTCCTCCAGGACCTTTCTAATACCTGACCTTGACAGTCCCTTCTTTCTACATTCTCCGAATTACCCCGCCCTTTTTGGTGATTCAGGAATTAGCAACCCCTTCACGTTTCTAATCATCTCATTCACAGAATATCATTCTTCTTTACTGCCAATTTTAGGGGATTGTAACGCATCTGTGTGCTAGCCATTGGTATTCAAACTTGTCTCCGGTCTCCCCACTGACCACAGTCCACTTACCACTCTGCTTAGTCAACTAACCCAGCACTCATGTAACTACTGAGCACATGACATCAGATCACTATATCACTATACTCTGTGTGGTTGCTTGTATAAATGCTAATTCGCACATACAATGATCTGTTTTCTGTAACCTGACATTATTGTCAATATATTGCCAGAAGCTGCATATCTGTTACTACTGATATCAGATGCTACTACTGATATTCTGGCCTCACATGTATTGTATTACACGGTTGTGTTGTTGTTTGTTTGTTCAACATTTTCAACATTCCTCATCGGCACTTCCAGCCAGTAAGCCCGGTCAGGCCTACAGCGCCCTATTCGCCAGACTGCACACAGCAGATTGCAGCATCGCACATCAGCCTGTCAGCACCTTCATGCCCCTCTTCCCATGCCTCCTGTTCCGTGCATGGGTCTCTCCACCCAGTAGGCCATTTGTGACCGTGCACTTCTAACAGGGAATCGAACTCCACTAACTCCCCGCCCCCTTGTCTCCCTGTACTTCAGCTTCCTGCAGTAACGTACCGGGTGAGCTTTCTAGTGCCGCACTGCCTGGGAGGATCACGGCCCCCCACACATTGGTCGCACAGCGCCGAGTCTCCGGGCAGTTCGGAGTTGATGCTGTGGGGAGACACTACTCCCCTTATGATGCGCGCCTCTGCCCTAAACCACTAATCTCTGTCTCAACCTCCCGAGACACTACTGCGGCGCGCATGCTCGCTCACCACCCGCACGCCTCTACATCTCCGCTGCTCTCCCTCACAGAGTCAGCACAGGTGCCATTACCGGACGTCGTTCCTGCTCCCGCTTGCCCCAATATCGAGAGGTAAGATCCCCCTTCCTGGCCAACTACCAGATATTTTTGACCCTTGCAATACCTCTACCCAGGCTTGCAGGACCACCAACCTAACCAGCCTCTCCCTCCCTATTTCTCCCCAGGGCGAGCTTGTTTTTCACAGACCTATGCCATCCAGCTTTGATGACTCTATCTTCCTTCGAGAAGAGATCTCACACTTGACCTTCATTGGGCTTTGCCCTCACACCGCATCCAGGTAACTTCGTTATTTCTCCTGTTAATAATTTTCTTTATGGGTCCCTGTACTACTGGGTCCCCATTCCGTACACTGCTCACTTTCTTTGTCCCTTGGGACACTCCATGATCCTTGTCCCTCCAATTCTGTTTACCCCAGGTACGCTTTACCTTGGATCCAGCCGGATCACGGTCCCCACTTTAGGAAACGACCACCTGATCCCTACGGGCTTTCCGCCTATCCAGCGACATCTGCTACCACGACTATACATTGTGACTTCTTTTGCTTCACAGCCAGCCCTGCGATGATATCCCCTTGACTCATCTGCTCCTACTCACAGTACTCTCAGTGGTGAGTGGATTTGCCTTCTGGAACTAGATAGCATATGTCTTTAGTATTCTATACTCTACATTGACCCTATCCAGCACTTCTGCTGCTGTTTTAACACCACCCTCCCATGTTTTTATCATTTTTTGTCTTTACAACACAGAGTTCCCTGACTTTGTTGGCCCCAGAAGAAGGCTTCCATCTATCTCTGCTGAAACGTCAGCAGCTTGCAGACCCAGAAACTCCTACGGGCTGCTTTGAATGCTGCAGCTATACTACTAACTTCTCTATTCAGACATAGACCAAATATAAGGTCAGACTAGCCGGGCTCAGGAGACTTACAACCAACGTCTCCCATAAACCGCATTTTTCACCCTGTGTTTCCTGCACCTAATTATATGGGCACATCTCACCTCCTAACAAACTGCCTGTTAAATATTCAAGTGTATTGTTTGCACTGCAGGCCATCTGTAAACATGGAACATTGAATATTCATTATAGCTAGGTGTTTGTACACCATGAAATGTTATCATGTATTGATATGAGTATATATAAATACTCAACATCTTTAAAAAGGTAAAGTATCAGCCTATGAATAATAAAAAGCTGACACTTTTCGTATGAGTAAGAGTTTGGTGTTTAACAACAGTGAGTGTGTTGTTGCCCACAATGGCTGCCCCAATTGTATGGGCATTCATAAGGGTCCATAACCAGTTTGCATTTCCTTTATGTTTGCACTCTCCTTAACTCATTGAGGGTAGGACAACCCCCTTGTTATAGCCACGATTCTGTGAGGCACACCCAAACACGGAAACTGGCATTTTCCTTATTAATGCAACAAAGTGCTACTGTTTTTGCAGTTGGCATAGCGTGTGTTTTGTTTGTGGAAGGGCACATCGGACCATGGCCCATGTTTGTTAATCAGGCACTTGAAGTTCTGCTGCTTTTAGCAAAAGAAATTGCGTGTGCACTCCCTCATTATGGAATTCGGTTGGTCTGAGTCATTATCGGTGTGCAAATATCTACCCAACTTGGAGAAAGTGAACCAAAGCAACATGGAAGGCAGTCAATCTCTGACTAGGAATCAGATGCACTAAATGGGCCTCATTCCGAGTATGGCGGTAAGGGATAGCGGCCACCGGTAACGAGACCGGTGGCGGTATTCCCTTACCGCCATACTCCGAGTTCCCTCTGCGCCCTCGCCCTTAACGCCTGCTTTGAGCAGGTATTAAAGGCGAGGGCGCAAAGGGGCCTCCAAGCCAATAACGGTGACCGTAATGAACGGTCACCGTTATTTGCATCTTCCCCATTCCCATTGAGCCCTATGGGGGCTCATTTGGGAATGGGGAAGAGCCTTGGTGAATGGGGAATTACCGCCCCGCCAACCTTGGAATGGGGCGGTAATTCCGCCATCCACCAAGGCGCTTCCGGTCCGGGTATGGCGTCAACCAAGGCGTTAATAGCGCCATTGGTTAGCGCCGTACTCGGAATGAGGCCCAATGTCTAGCATTCTGCAGTGCCTTACATAATGCCACGTACTATACATCAAATAAGCACCACGGGTTATCCGAGCATCCATATAACCTCCATGCACTCACCCTTAACAACTCACTGAGGCGCACTGACAATTCCACCTGTGATACAATGATTACTGCTTTGCAGGAGTACAGGGATGAGCAGTGGATACAGAATCATAAAGGTGAAATAGGCAAAGCCCAACAGGCATACCTCCTACAACTTTCTAAGGTAGATTGGGCAGGAGGAAGGCTATACTCTTCAGGGGGGATGTGAGTTAGCACAGAAGTAGACCAATAAATGACAGTACTGAGGTAGAAAATAAAAAAGGTCTATACAATTGCGATATTTCAATTAAACTAAAAATAGACACATGCTAATCAACAGCACTATAAACCACCTCTGTAAAAGAAGACACAGAATATGCAGGTTTATAATTAAAGGGAGTACTCTGGCTCTGAAGACAAGAATGGACAGGCAATCATTTCACTGATGAGGTCTCTTAAAAAGGGAGAAAGTGGGGTCTTAATAGTCACAGCAGGCCAGTGGGACAGAACCACATCCAATACCTTTAATGCTTGCACTTGGGGCATGACAGTATTGAGACGGGCTTCTGGGTACTTTAAGTGGGTTGGGTTTGCATTGGGACTTTTCGAGTTAGTTGTTGCCAATGAATCGTGGATGTCAAGACAGTCGAGTCATCTCTAGGCAGTGAAGGAGTCCATTGGGTCCATGTAGTGGTGTTCGTCCCCGAAAGTAGTATAGTTTGGAGCATATGAGCAGTGTGGACAGGGTGCCTGCTGTCACAAGGGGTGGTCTCCCTTACCGCTTTCATTTAAACATTGTTACTTTTGACAGTTTACATTAATTCAACGTAAAATGTATTTATATCTTAGATAGAACTGGAAAACCGTTGACTTTTGAAAGTATGCCAATCCGTAAAACCATGTTTTCTTGATGCCCCACCGGTGAACAATTGATCATATTTTCTGGACGGTTTTGTTTGAGCAAGCCCCATGTCTTTCAATACCTAGCTGCCGCCATTGTATAATGCCTGTCTTGCTTTATGCATTTGAACGTTTTGAGGTCTGTCTGCCGTGTTATTGGAAGATAGGTGGGGAGGGAGGGAGGGGATGGGAGAAGGTGTTAAGTATTGTTTTGGGGGGCTGGTGGGTGGGGAGTCAACAGGCAGAGGCAACACAAAGTGCTTCATATCTTATCTTTCTTGCACGCTTTTGCCTTTTTAAGCAACTAGTGGTGTTCGCTCTACTTCCCCACTGTTTGAATTATTTTCCAATTCCATTTAATTATTCAACAGGCTTTATTATTTACATTACCAAATGTATTTACACAAGTGATTATTCCTGCATATGTGTTTTTGCCTCTTTTTGAGTCATTATTATTGACTTTTTTAGTATAATTTCTGACTATGAGTTTGGCATGTGGCTGCTTTGCTTCTATGAAATGGGAACTCATACACACTGCACTTCCTGTCATACCAGTAGACTCTGCTCATGACACCCACACGCCCCAACTCCGAACACACTAGCTGGCAAGTAGCCCAATGTAAAATGAACTGCCAGCCAGAGCTGGCCTTCAGCATTGCATGCCGGGAAACGTGGGCAATCACCACAGAAAGGAATATGGAATTACAAGTAGCCAAATGCATTATAAGACACCATAAGTGGTTGGAGATATAGCAAAATATCCATGCCCATATCTTCCAACACACCCCCATATACAGGAATCGCCTTGAACATCCATGTGACTGACTTATGGCATCCAGGTTACTACCTACCCAATCATTGCATGTGTGAAGTACCATCGAAGTAATATATATTGACTCTATACATTCATCACGTTTAAAGCATATGCCTACCAAGCCCCACACGTACCATGGGTCATGACACCCTCCTGGAACCAACAGATGGTGCAGGATATGGTGTACATTGATGCAAATTTGCATACACAGGGATGCATTGAGAGGGAATTTGGGAACAGTTTCTGTGCCTACCCTAGACCGGCGGGCGAGGCACTGAAATGTAGCCTAGAGAAGGATGGGATCATTGTAGTTGCATGTTGCATCTCCTGACATGTTCCCTGCCTCCCTAGGCTGACATCCAACCCCAGGACTCACATGTGGAGGCGATCAAGGAAATGTGCTACACCAGAGTGGGCCTGCTGAAGGGCATGATGGCTGCCTCACATGCAGAGGATTGCTGGATGCTTGTTTTCTGACCGACACGCTTGCTTTGCATTGAGGCACATTTGTGTACATGAGCATTACATTAAAACATTTGTGCACTGAAATGGCCAACGGAGTCATCATTTTTGTGTAAAAATTATGCAAATACATGGAATTTTTTGCGCAAAAAATAGGATACTTGCATCCAATCTGCACCCAATCAGCGCACGCAACCCTGTTTGTTGATTCTTGGAATCGAATGCGCAGCACTTTTCCTTGACTTTCATGGATTTTGTGCTGGCCTTGCATGTTTATGCGACCCCTCGAGGGCCTTGAGCGAAGTTTCAAGCAGAGGATGGGCGTGGCATGTACAGAGGGCTGGGAAGGCGGTGGAACACCACAAATGGGGACTAACTTGCGAAGAAGTGTGCGTTGTGAGGGACGGTCTGCAGGCAGTCCCACGCACGCCCACTATTGCAAAGCAAGAGACGTATTTATGGAATCGATCATGCTACATATTGTCTGGGAAATGGCCCTGCAAATGCTTCATAGGATCTGCCATAGGATCTGACTTGCGAATACAGTTACTTTACACGAACAATTCCATGAATATGCGTTGTGCGCATTTTTCTTTCTGCGTGCAGGCTCGTGCCGTCTCTTCCTCGGCGCGTGGCCCTTGCACGATCTTCACTAAATTCCATGAATTGGCCCCATTGTCTCTCATGCCCATACAATTTAATGTATGCCAGGCCCACAACTAGTAAGACAAGACTGAATGAGTATCACTCCAGAACTAAAATGGACACAGCGTTGAGTAAGATTGTACAGCACTTTCGGGAGAAGACCCACACAAAGAAGATATTGAGATGGACAATAATTGAAAAAGTATTCCATTAAAGCAATGGAGATAGAAGACTTACATTAAAGTGAAGATAGTGAAACTGGATTGCTATTATGAATCCTTTCAGGGAACGACTGAAAGAAAGGGAAGAGGGCCAACAATATGATGGATTATCAATGTATTCACCAGTGTACTTTGGCCACACTCGGTGTGTATTTCCATGAGATGCCTTTGGTCTTATGGAAATGTTTCTGATTGTACTGGAGGAACTGATCGTTATGATCTTAAGGGTTTTGTGGATTACATCGGGAATACACTTTGATTTGAGTAATATGGTCCACCACTTTACGTGGAACTGGTAAATGGGCACAGCATCAAAAATATGTATGTACGCATACAAAAAATCCCCCTTTGAGAATTTTATATAGGAACGATTTAGCTGTTGTTTTGAGCTTTGTAATAGGCAACTACGATTTTCTTCAAGGGTTTTTTTGGGCACAGAACAAGGTTATTTTTAAGACTTGGTCATGCAGTAAACCAACTGATGACACGGGTGAATAACAAGTCACCTCGTTGTGCTTACACACGCACATTGTGTATGATGACGCTGAACGTGTTAATGCACTTTATGCTATAAACAAGGTGGTGACAGGTAGCACCAAACACGAGGAGCCCCTGGGGATGTACCATGCGAGAAGACCGTGGCACATCAATGTGACAAAACGCAGGCAAAATCTTCTTCCCCCTTCTTTCTTTCCATCATCTTCCAGTCATAGTCAATATATTTCGTAGCTGTTGCACATGTTGACCTAATGTAGGGGAGAGGGGAGGTGAAACACTTATGAGAATTTCATTTTTTCCTTCTCCAGAATTCAAAAACAGTGTTTTGCCAGGAACTGGTACATCCATGGTACTCCATAAGCTTCAATGCAATTGCGAAATGGATGAGTTTGTATGAAAGAGAATCAATATTACAAGTAATCTGCACAGCATTATTGTTTTTTTATTTATTTATTGGGTTTTTATAATGCGCCTATACACAAACTGTTCAAGCGGGAACAAGAACAAGACAAGAGGGGGGGGGACAAAACAAAAACGGTCCTACGAGGCCTTGTGACATTCAGATCATGCAAGTGCAGTAAACAGAAGTGCGGGGGAGAGGGGAGGTGGGAATTGCCAGTAGGATAAGCAAATGCCAAGCGAGACCAAGTGGACAGAGCCAGGGGAAAGAAGAGAGTGCAGCGGTAGAAGGTCCACATGCTAAGTGCGAGGAAAGGGTTTGGAAGGGCTCAGGGGTGCAGGACCATCCAGGCTAGTGCAGGGGGAGGGAGCCCAGAAGAGCACTTGCAGCTGAGGGGGTGTGTATGAGGAGAACAAGTACAGAGGTACAGGGGTAGACTGGTCTGGGAGTGCCTGGTGCCCGGTAAGAATCTGAAGGAAAAAGGCAGTCAGTCAAGAGGCAGAGGGGGACTTTAGCAGGGGAGGGAGAGGGAAGGAGGTAGAGAGTAAGGTCAGATTACTCCCCACATTCCCAATTAGTCCATCATTTCTCATCGGTCAGGCCCCAAACCAAGGCTTCTCATTTGTAGTTGACCTCAAAGACATTCAAGGGTAGTGTCCCTTATTTGCCTCTGAAGACTTGCTCACTCGATCTTGCATAGGTTTTCTGCATCTTTAATTGTCCATTACTTGGCACTAGCAAATCTTTTCTTCTTTGTTTAATCTAAGAGAAATACATTTTACGTATATGGCTTATCCTTCTGATTCCCCTTGTGCCTTGCAATTATTCCTTGAAGTAGCATCCTTGATCCCAGTCCTCTTTATTCCTCACACAAAGCAGTTTTTTCCAGCATCTCCTGACTCTGCAGCCCCGGTCTGTCTTCGAGGTAGCCTGATTGGTTTCAATACGAGTCCAGCGTCCATCTTTCCATCATGGCCGCTGTAGCCATGTTATGTTTTCCTCTGCAGCAAGCTTCTATATGTCTCATCTACCTTGCATTTCTGCATATATACACTTGTTAGTGAGCAGGTTACTTTATCTTCTTTGCATATATGATTTCTTCATATTTGATTACCACCTCCTCTTCTTTAATCTTCTTCATCCTCTCTTCCCATCTAGGTTTCTTTGGGATCCATATTTGCATCACCTCCTCAGGTCACCTGCATTCTTTATATGCTCATCCACACTCTTGTGACAGCATTCTACAGATGGTTGACAAAATATCCAACATCCTACATATTTTTTGTGATCCTTAGGATAGTAGAACTTTGATCCTGTGGGTGCAAGGGGACTTTTCTTTATGTACTCATGGGTGTTGTCTTCAGTCTGTGCTCTATGGTCTCCATTAACATCGATCATTATCTTCATCCCAACAGCTTTTTTGGTGGTCTTTTGGCATTGTCGCAAAATGATTCTTATGAGACAGAATCCTAGCAATACCAACATTAGTATTGTTCCAAGCAGTTTGAAGGCATTTGCCAGCCAGGTTGGAATCGATGAAAACAGAGACGAAAACCAATAATCTCCTTCTGTCTCATCAACTTAATTCTCCATCTTCGTATGCAGGGTCTTCAGCATAGTTATTGCTTCTGTCAAGGTTCCATTTTCTCCATCATGGTAAGGTAAACAGTACAGCAAGAATGCCCTACCTTGGCACACACTCCTCCTTTCATTGCTGTAATTAAGTCCAGGACAAACTTGTTCCAGAGGGTCATAAGCCTAATGACCCTCAGTTCTTCTGTGATTGCAATATATCCTTTTATCGTTGCGTTGATCGTTCGCAGAAACTCCCATCTGGTGATCTGCACTCATTTATCATTCACTGCAGTGTGGAGTCCTGGCATAAATATAGATGTCATTATTATTGCCGTCTTGCTGAATAATTTATGCTCATCTGGAATGCTACCATAGGCTTCTATTGACTTTGATGAGAGATAGTTCTCCCTCTTCAGTCTACAGAGATTGAGCAACCTCTTCCTTCTCTGGGGTTCACACATTTTTGGAAATTCATCAATATTGAGATAACTTTTAAGAAACAGTAATGCAGGAATGTGTATGACCCCAAAGCAGCATACTCCTCCACAATTTTTAGGCAGCTGCATGTAAGCTCTGGATTCACAGGTCAAATATTGATCCAGCAGCACAGCAATTCCTCCAGTAATTTATGTTACTTCATGGGTCAACTTTGACTCCACACTTTCCTTCTCTGCACACATCTCTGACGTCTCTAAAAAGTCAAATTTCCTACTGTATCTCCTTAGAGGTACTCTGCCTTTGCTTTCCTTCACCCAGAAGCTCACTGTCTCTCAAACTCTGGTTCTCTCTAGGTTGGACTACTGTAACAGCCTCTTTGGAAATCTACCTGCCTCCACTCTCCGCCCTTTCCAACTAATCCAGAACAGGACTACAAGACTTGTCCATAGCCTCAAGCCCTGGGATTGTATCTCTCCAGCTCTCAAATCCCTTCATTGGCTCCCAGTGGATGCAAGGATCACATTTAAAACCCTTTGCATTGTCCACAAGGCTTTCTGGGGCCTGGGTCCAAAATACCTTCACCTATCCCTCAGTAAATACTTCCCCTCTCGAGCCCTTTGCTCCTCTTCTTCAACTCCCCCAGGGTCCATCGTTTTTCAAAGAAACAAGCTAGTGTAGATCTCTGTCTTCGGCTGGGGCCTCCCTTTGGAACAGCCTTCCTAACACCTTGAAATTTGAGGAAAACCATCTCCGGTTCCGGAAGCAGCTCAAGACCTTCCTCCTCACTTCAGCATTTACCCCTCTTCTCCCCTGCTGATAAGCTTTCTCTCTTGGCATTCTGCACTTGGCCACCCTCTGATCTTTGGGCCCAGGTACCTGCTCACCCTGCCTCCCCCCTGCACTGCCTCCCGGCCACCCCTTGTACTTGGGTCTGTATCTGTACCCATACAGTCCCCCACCCACTTTTCTTCTTCTTCACCTATCAGATACACCCTATCTGACTAACCTAGCAGTTTACCACTTGCTGGCTGCACTACCACTGTTTATCGCCTTTATTTATTAATGTATTATTATTATTATTATTATTTATTTTACTTATTACTATTTATTCTGTTCTCTCCTCTGATCCGCACTTTCCACTTTTCCCCCCTCCCATGCACTTTCCCCCTTTTCCCTTTCCCATGCACTTGCGCGCTCTTAAAGTCACTGGGCCTAGTAAGATCGTTGTTTTTGTTTCTCTCCTGTTCACCTCCCTTTGCCTGGTCGCGCTCTGAAACACTTGTGTATGAATAAAATATAATTTCATATCATTTCATCTTCAACCAGAAGCAGGCCTCCATTCTGAAAACATGTTGTTGCATTGTTTAGTGGTATTATAGATACTTGTCCTGCTTCATTGTCAACCCATGTTAGTAGCTTAGAGTACTTGGCCCATGACTCTAAATACATTTCATTCACTATTTGTACTTTGCTCACGGTTCCTTATTCAATAAGTGTGCAGGGCAAGATAACATTCCTTCTTCCCATCCTGTGCTGGTAGCAACTCGTCCATTCACCAATAGCTGAGGTCTCTCCCAGCATCCTGGCACTCCTGATCTTTCCACTATGTCTGAACATTCCATCCTCCTCATTTCGACAACCTTTATACATTCTCCAATCTGGGATGGATACATACATTTTTTTGTTTGTCGAACCCATTCCTTTCTCCATCCTTCGTGTTTTAACATAAGTATTTTCATATGGAAACATTCCTCTTGATCGCCATTGTGGGGTTGCTCATTTTTCTTCACATTGTCCTCTGGTTGTGCACGCTGTCAGATTAATGAGGCACTTCACGTCATGTGCTGACATTTCATTTGCAAAAAATGTTCTGGCTGCGTTCATGGCATATGGGATGAGAGAACACACATAGCAGCTTTCATCTGACATGCTCCCTCCCACCTCCTTCATGTGCTGGCACCATAGGTTATTCTTTAAGTGAGCTGAATTATCAAGATATGTATTGATGTCTTTGTGATCTTCCCCAACAATTTGTGTAGTAAAATTAGGGAAGATGCTGCTTGTGCTTTTGTTAGGGATCATAAAGGATGTTTCATTATCCCCCACAGTATCTGCATTTTATTTATTATGCGTCTAAATACCATAATAATAAGGAAGAAAAGACAAATCATAAGGCAACTTTGCATTTCAATTAACTGACAGCATGTTGAAGCCCTCCTTTACCAACATGCATTGTCCTGTCATTTACTCATCACTTCTTACGTCAAAATCAGAAATATTTGGGAAATATGCTGCCTTTTTGGCTTCTAAGTCTGTGGCTTCATTTCTGTGAGAAATTACGTCTGTTATTTTCGTATGTGCTGCCCATTTTAGGACTGCAATAGTCAATGGGAGTCTTAATGCCTCAATAATCTTATCCAATAGCGTTGCATGTTGCACTGGAGTGCAGTATGCACAGAGTAAGCCCCTCCTTTTCCAGCAGGACAAACCAACATGTACAGTTGACATTACATAGGTAGCGTCAGAGTACACATCACTTCCTCATCTTCATATCTTTGGAGTGCAGCAATAAGCGCCACCAATTCTGCAGCCTGTGCTGAGCAATGCGAAGGCAATCTTGCACTTGCAACTACTTCAAACTCACCCTCTCAGTTCAGCTTTACAACTGCTGACCCAGTCTGCCTTTCACCAGTCTTTTCATACATTTTTGAAGAACCATCACTAAAGATAACTTCCCCCTCTCCAAGAGCATTTTCTCTAAGAAAGGAAATGTCATCATAAAATTCAGTATATGTTGTGTAGTCATGTAAATAATCATATTTGTAGAAAAACAGAGGGTGAGTGAGCCAAGGACTTTAGTTCCCAGTGTAAAATACCTGCTGCATTTCAAGATGCTGTTCTCCTCCAAGCGCTTTCATGTCTCTAACAATCTTCAGGTAGGCTGTCTTTTCAGGTGTTACAAATTTGTCTCAAGGAATTGTGCTAGCTGTAGTGTGTTTAAGGTAACGAGGAACCAACTCCCCTCCAAAAGCACAATTTTTTCCTGGTGGGGCAGGGGGGAAACTAATGATGTGGCTCTCCTAGGTAGGGCATGGTGACCCCGGTGCCGCTGCCTCTAACCGCTGCCTTTAAAGCCTGGGACTTCTGAACCAATTTTGTAGAAAAACAGAGGGTGGGTGAGTCAGGTTCCCAGTGTTAAATACCTGCTGCATTTCAAGTTGCTGTTCTCCTCCAAGCACTTTCATGTCTCAAGCAATCTTGAGGGAGGCTGTCTTTTCAGGTGTTACAAATTTGTCTCAATTGGTCTCAAGAAATTGTGGTAGCTATAGTTTGTTTAAGGTAACCAGGAACCAACTCCCCTACAAAAGTACAATATTTTCCTGGTGGGAGAAGGGGGGAAAACCAAATAATCAACCTCCCCTACTGGTTCCACTATGAATGTTGCTGGAATCACTATTCTGCATCTAACAATTTTGATTGCAGGATTTAAGATAATTACCTTGTACCGTGATGCTCTTTGTGTGGTTAATGTATTTTTGGGTTTCTCTAGAATGGCAAATAATGTGTGCTCAACAAATAATGCTACTGAACACCCCATTGTTATACTTTAAGCCTTTTCAATTGAAAATGCAGCAGCAGCTAAAGCTTGTTCACGAGGATAATTCCCTTTCATGACTGGATCCAAAAACCTATTGTAATATGCCAATGGTTTATGTCTATGTCCTAATGTCGTTTTCTGTGTGAGGACTGTTGTCATATCATCTCCATTTGGATGAAAACATAAGTAAGATTCTTCTTGATAATCTGGAATTCCTAGCACAGGGACCATAGTGATTGCCTTTTTTAATTTCTCAAATCCTTCAGTCATTTCATCTGTCCATGTTATTTTACTTTTGTCTACCTGTGATTCAATGAGTCCTTTTAAAAGTCGTCAAATATATGTACTGTAAATGGAAACTCAAGCTCTACAATAGTTACATCGGCCTAACAACTGTTGCATTTCCATCACTGTTTTGGTTCTGAAGTCTTCATAATTGCTTTTGCTCTTTCAGGTGTCAGTTTTCTCCCCTCTTGAGAGATTAACTGTGCTGTGTACAAGACCTCTTCCTGACAATATTGTAACTTTTATTTGCCTAGTTTGTATCCTTTCTCTGCTAATATGGTAATGTGTCGCACCAAGTCTTCCATTGCACCTTTCCTCTGTCTCACTGAACACCAATATGTCATCTACCTAATGAATTATTGCACTCACGAGCTGTACATAACCCAGGTCCATCTGAAGGATGCTGTTAAAGATTGAGCGTGACTCACAGTACTCCTGGCCAAAATAAGTATGTTTCAGTCGGATATTTGTATACGAAAAGGAAGTCAAATCTTCTCATGAAGGGGAACTGAGAAGAACATGTTTTTTAGATCTATAACTGTAAAATATGTAACCTTAGGTGGGATATTGCATAATATCGTAGCGTGATTTGGAAGTAAAAGAAACTCTGCTTTGACAATATTGTTTAGGGGGGTCGAAGATCCTGAATAAATCTCCATGAACCCCCAGTTGATTTCTTCACTGTGTGCACAGCCCTGGTACATGGGGACTCAGATGGCACCAATATTCATTGCTTCATTAAAGCAGGAATGGTCTCGAATATAGCTTCATCCACTTCTTGAGACATGGGATTTTGTTTTGCTCATGGCAATATTGCGCCTAGTTTAAGCTTTATTTTAACTGTTCCTACTCCTTTCAATAGGCCCACGACATATGTACTGGTGGTCCAATAAATATTTTGCTCTTTCTCCAAATCTTCCTGGAAAAATGACGATTTCTGTTTTACCCTTACCATTCTCTGCGGTATTTCACTGCTCGCCACTTTAATCCAGTAAGTGAGGCTTATGAAAAATACAAATTCATCATCAGAATAATCATCACTAAAAAGCTCTTTGTCAAGTCTATCAACTTATATTGTTCACTGAGGACCATCACTGCTCTCCATCCACTCGTCTGCATCATCTGTCCCATGAACAAACACACTTTTCTCTCTGACCACTGCTGCTTCTAGCTCTAAAGGGATAACCTGTCCTTCTTCATCATCCATAGGTATTTCTGGTCTAAACAAAAACTCTTCAGGTATTCTCAATATTTTACCTACCAACTTGGGGAACCATGATGATTAAACAGTCACCCCATACAAAAATACTTCTGGATCTAAAGGGACTCCTTATAATGCATTCTGACCTATAAAGGCTGATATTAATTTGTTCACATTCATGTAATGTATCCCTGGAGTGGAGCACACTATTCTTTCATCAGTAAAAGATATTTTCATGTTAAGTTTTGTCATCAAGTCACATCCTAATATGTTAACTGGTGTCTGCCAAGAATATAATAATGGCATTGACATGTCATGCTCTCCTATAGAGATTGGTAATTCATCTGTAAAAGGAACTAATCTCATCACCCCAGAAATCCCCATCTGTAAAAGGAACTAATCTCATCACCTCAGAAATCCCTGCACATTCATGGCAATGCCTGACATTGGGTATCTTCCCTCCCAAACACAGGAACGTGTTGCTTCATTGTCTATAAGGAACTAACATGTCTTCCCTCCTATCGTTACCTTGACCCTTGGTCCCTCTTGGGGGTCCAGTGTCATGCTAGTACTGAACACATCAGGTCACTCTGTGGGCTGTCCTATTGTGGATATAAATTCATCCCTGTACCTGTGAAAGGAGTACCTCCTACCATGGTCACATTCCCTAGTTTAGGTGTGGGTGTTTGCAGTATTCCTACATTTGTGTTCCATTGTGGTACCATGTTCTGTTATGTCTGTGCTTGCTGGGTCTATATCTGTTGTGCTTGCATAGGCACTTGCTCTGGTTGCCCTTGTGGCGAATGCATTTGTAACAGAGTTTACTGTGTTTGTTGTGGTTGCGGCACATGTGCCTGATTCTGTGTGTGATCTTGGGCATAACACTTCTGTAGTTCTGTATTAAATTGTGGAACCCAGCCCAACCCCCTCTTGGAGCTGCCCAATTTTGCTGCATGCCCCCTTTAGTTCTAAAATGTTTTGGATATATGTCCCATCCTCTCAAAACCCCTGCATTGTTGCAGATTTCCAACATTAAATCCTCCTCTTACCTGAGGGTTCTGAAAATCCACCTTGTCCTCCTTCCTGTCAAGGAGTTCCCCCCTTCTCACCTGAATCCGTTCTTTACCAGTGTCCTTGGACGCTGCCTTCTTTTGGATGGAACAGGTTTTGAGGAAGGAGGCCCGTGTCTCTGCCGAATCCAGAATGCGTTCAGTTTTCCAGGATGCCGAATCCAGGAATCCAGGAGGCAAGGTAAGTTTGCTAGAGCTAGAATCCAGGAGGAAGAAGAAGAGGGGGTTCAAGGAAGGGGAAGCGGAGTGGAAAGGAGAAGAACCGCGAGCTACGGAGCACACGTCTGGTCGCTACTTCGCAATAGCATTGAGACGCGCTGAGCCGCGGAAGGCGTGGTCTAGAAATAGAGAAAGGTTACGTCCAATACATGGAGCGAGAAGGGAATGCGTTGGACGGCCATATTGGAGGTATTAATATGTATAAGCCCGTTGTGACAGAGACCATGAGGCCCAAAAGGGGCGCTCCCTACGATTCATGACAGCATGCCTCCTCCGAAGACCCTTCCCTCCTGGTTTGCCCGGGTGGATGAATTGGAACCTTCTGAGCAGCAGTGGGGCCTTGATGTTTGAGAGAGGTTCCCAGGTTCTTTCACTAGGAGGATATCCTTTCCATTCAACCAGGTATTGAAGCTGGCCCCTTCTATACCTGGAATAACAAATCCGAGATACCTCATATTCCAATTGGTCATCGACCAGTATGGGAGGAGGTCTGGAGGGTTTTTGGGAGGATGGATAGTAGGGTTTCAATAAAGATGTATGAAAGACTGGATGTATCTTCTTCCAGGATTCAGGCAACTCGATCCGATAAGAAACAGGATTTATAATGTCTTTAATGGAAAATTGACCATACTACCGAGGGGCCAGTTTACTAGGCCGTAGATGTCGGGGTAGTAATTTTGAGGACAACCAGATCTGATCACCGACTGCATAAGAAGGGCCAGGTCTTCTTCTGGAATCTGCATATTTCTTGGTCTGTTTCCTGGCCTTCTCCAAAAATTCATTGGCTTCTTTATGTATGTTGACAAGGGTTTAGATCCAGGAGTCAACTGTAGGTACTGGTGTAGATTGGGGAAGAACAGAAGGTAGGACTGAAGGATGAAATCCTTGACTGCAATAAAAGGGGCTGATCTTAAGTGCTGAATGGTCAGAATTATTGTAAGCGAATTCAGCCACGGGTATCAGGAGCGACCAGTCATCCTGGACCTTGGTGGCGAAGCCTCGAAGATACTGTTCCATGGTTTGATTGACACGTTCTGTAATTCCGTTGGTTTGAGGGTGGTAACCTGACGAAAGGGCACGTTGGATCCCTAAGCATTGACAGAGATGTTTCCAGAATTGTGAGATGTATTGAGGTCCGCGATCCAAAATGATCTTGGAAGGGAGTCCATGCAAACAGAATATGTGTTCCAGGAAGATTCCTGCTAGTTCAGAAGAGGATGCTAATTTACGCAGTGGTGTAAAATGAGCCATATGAGTGAACAAGTCTATGGTAACCATGATGGTGGTATACCCACGGGAAGGAGGCAGTTCCACAATTAAGTCCGTAGCGATAATCTCCCAATGCCTAGTTGGCAATGTAGGTTGTAGTAGAAGGCCCGCTGGTTTCTTGTTATTGTGTTTATTTTGGCTGCAGAAACACAGGATTGAATGTACTGCCGTACGTCGGGTCTCATCCTAGGCCACCACAATTGCCTTTGTATCAGATGGAGGGTATTGGTTACACCACGATGTCCGGAGTGTAGGGTATCGTGACAGAGATTAATTATTCTCTGTTGTAGTCTTTTTGTAGGGATAACCAACAGATTGTCTTTGAACAAATAACCTTCC
The DNA here is from genome assembly GCF_040938575.1 of Ambystoma mexicanum. NCBI lineage: Eukaryota > Metazoa > Chordata > Amphibia > Caudata > Ambystomatidae > Ambystoma > Ambystoma mexicanum. Next base: position 1,360,084,754 of record NC_090935.1, read on the forward strand.
CGGACCTTTACATTTCAAGGATTTCTTTTGGATTTGTCCTTCCACAGATCAGAGTATTGGGCTTGGATTTCTTTGAGAAGGTTGACTGCCTGGGCCACAAAGATCGTGGGGGAAAACATCTGAGGATATGCCTTGTCTTCAGTGGGCTCGTAGTCAGGTCTTCGCGATAAGGCGCCGCCGATCAGGTTTTGTGATCCAGGAACGTGAGTGATATGGAACTGGTACTGGGCAAAGAAATATGCCCAACGCGCCTGACGACTGTTCCTACACTCCAAAGACTGTAGAATCTGGAGGTTCTGGTGGTCAGTACGGACCTGAACTGGATGTTTAGCTCCCAAAAGTAGATGTCACCATTCAGTGAAGGCTTGGCGAATGGCTAACAATTCTTTTTCCAGGACTAAATAATGTGTTTCACTAGGAGTCAGAGTTCGTGAGAGGTAAGCAATTGGGTGTTCCAGTTTATCTCCTAATTCTTGTTTCAGGACTGCGCCAATAGCATAATTTGAAGCGTCCGTTTCTACCAGGAAAGGACGGCTAGTATCGGGTTGAGCCAAGATAGGAGCTTGCGTAAACTCTGTCTTTAAACGCTGGAACGCCATATCTTGTGGGGTTGACCAGAGGAAAGGAGTGTCTTTCTTCAGGAGAGCAACAATCGGTTGAACTATCTCGGAGAAATTAGATATGACTTTCCGGTAGAAATTTGCAAGTCCCAGGAAAGATTGAAATTGTTTCACGGAAGTAGGAGCAGGCCAGGTCAATATGGCTTTTACCTTTGAAGGGTCCATACCAATTCCTTCTGGGGTAAGAATAAACCCTAGGTAGTGAACGGAGGTCACATGAAACAAACATTTTTCAGGTTTGGCCAGGAGTTTATGATCTCGGAGTCTCTGCAAAACTGCCTTCACGTGCTCTTCATGTTGTTTAGGATCCTTGGAAAAGATCAGTATGTCATCCAGATATACAATAACAAAGAGAAACAGCATGTCAGAGAACACCCTATCCATAAAGCGTTGGAAAATTGCCGGGGCATTAGCCAATCCGAAGGGCATGACTAGGTACTCAAAATGGCCAAAGGGTGTTCTGAAGGCAGTCTTCCATTCGTCTCCTTCCCTGACACGGATAAAATGATAGGCGCCCCTGAGATCCAACTTGGTGAATATCACTGAACCTCTCACGATTTCCAGGATATCCGAAATCAGGGGTAACGGGTATCGATCCTTGAGGGTACATTGTTTTATCCCGCGATAATCAAGTCAAGGTCTGAGTTCCTTGGTATCCTTCTTGGGAACAAAGAATAGAGAAGCACCAGCAGGAGATTTCGAAGGTTTTATGGTGCCATTTTGAAGGTTGGTATCCAGGTATTCTCTTAGGGCCTTCTTCTCGGGTTCGGAAAGAATGAACATCCTGCCGAAGGGAATCACTGCAGAGGGTTCTATTGCGCAGTCTTCAGGTCTGTGTGGGGGTAAGGCCTGGTCAATGGCAGTCGAAAACACATCAGCATAAGCTTGGTAGACTTCAGGAACTTGCATGACATTGGATACCATTAGTGGTGTCTGTTGTTCCTTTGTTGGTTGCTTAGGGTGTGTTAATGGAGGTTCTAGGGATAGACAATGAGACATGCAAAACTCAGAGCCTAGGAATAGGGAACCCGCAGACCAGTTGATATATGGGTTGTGTTTCTGTAGCCAGGGCATGCCCAATACCAAGGGGTAATGAGCTGACTTAATAATGTCAAACCTGATCAGCTCTCGATGGTGATTTATTTATTTATTTATTTACTTATTTACAAACTTTCACATATAGATAAACAAGTAATCAATCAGAACAAATAACAGAGCACAGCAAAAAATACACAGAATAGCAGAACATTGTATATTCATAACTAGCAATAAATAAGTAAATATTCAGAAAGTCATCCCAAACCTTTCCGTACAGTCTCAACTTCCCTTGCCTCTTAAAAAAACTTTTTCCATGGATGCAAGGGCAGACATCCCCTCAATCCAATCATCAAGAGCTGGTGCATTCCGTGATTTCCAGCCCCTCAGAACCAACTTTTTGCCCAGACTATCACCACGGAGCAGAAACTTTTTCCGTGACACAGAGAGATCCTCTAGCAATTCTCCACCTCCCAAAATCATTGTCACAAAATCCAATTCAACATCGAGATTCAAAACACGCAGACATGCACAACAAACATCATGCCAAAATCCCCATACACGCACACATTCCCACAGCAGATGTTCCAAACTTCCCTGTCCATTCCCACAACACCAGCATTCATCCGAGTCCAACAACCCCCTCTTAAACATTCGTTCCAGACTCCAAAACACTCTATCGAGGATCTTATCTGTCTAGACCGTTCCACCAGATCAACAGCACACAGTTTAATATTCGCACACATATCCAACCACATCTCAGGCGAAATATCACACCCCAATCTCCTTCCCCATTCATCTCTCAAATCAGAATTTTCCTTATAAGCAGACACAATACAATTATATATCCTGCTAGCAATCGAACAACCACCTGGCTCCCTTTCTTTAAGAAAGAGATTTACCATTGAACTTTCTTGCTCCGCCACATCACCTATACACCTTTTCAATTTCCTGAAGTCGTCAGATCTGAAATTCTCAATGTGAAACTTTGCTCGCAACTCACGCTCCCCAATCCACTCACCATCCACCAGAACATCATCAATCCCGAGAACCCCACCTAGAAACCAATCTGGCCAGAATAAAGACCTACCCCCGACAGAAATCAGCGGGTTCAACCAAATGGATGCATGAATGGTCCTTGAAGCAACCGATCCCAACAATTCATGTACCTTTCTCCACGTTTCTCTCAGAAAAACTGTCAAAGGCGATTTCTTACATGACTTGTTTGTTGCCGTGAGAATTGCTCTTGGAGGGAGCGGGCCCAACATACTTGCCTCAGCAATTACCCATTTATCAGGCAGATCCATCAAAAAAGGTACAATAAAATGACTTGAAAAAGCTAAATGATATGCCCTGAAGTTCGGCACCCCCACACCCCCATTTTCCACTGGCAACTGAAGTTTCCATAATTTTAGCCGTGGCAGCTTATTATCCCACAGAAACGACTGCAACAAACCATCAATTTTCTTCCAATAATGTTGGCCAATTTTCATCGGAAGCATACCTAGAAAGTAATTAATCTTCGGAGCTGCATTCATTTTTATAGCGTTCACCTTGCCCCAAAGGGACAAATGAAGCAAAGACCACCTCAAAATGCTCATTTTCAAATCATTAGATACCTCACTCATGTTCACCACAACCATCTCATCCACCAGTGGGGTCAGCCATATACCCAGGTATTTCAGTTTCCTGTCACACCACTGAAACCTAATTCCAGTAATCAAATTCTTGTCACAGTATCCTGAAATCGGCAACACCTCAGATTTAGACCAATTTACCTTAAATCCAGCCACCGCATGAAATCTATTCAAAACATCCAGCAAGGCCGGAAGGGACACTGTTAAATTCCGTAATAACAATAGCAGATCATCCGCATAAAACCACAACTTTTGATCGGCACCATGAAAACTCAGACCCTGTATCCCCCACGTCACACCTCAAGGCAATCGCCAATGGTTCCATGGCCAAAACAAATATCAGGGGCGATAAAGGACAACCCTGTCTTGTACCCCTCTGTAGTACAAAAGAGTCTGATAATTGATGGTGATTTATTGAAAGCTGGATCTCCTTGGTCTGAAGGCTTATGGGTCCTGATGAGAGGGGTGTTCCGTCGATAGCCTCCAAAGGCTGCATGGTGTTTCGTAGGGAATCTGATGTTTATCAACCCACTCATGATCGATGAATATTCCCATAGCTCCATAGTCTACCAGGGCCAAAATGGAATAGTTTGTATTCTTGGATGGTGATAAAAAGATCTGTAGTACCACCAAATTGTTTTGTCCAGGAGAGTTCAAGGATGGAATGGATGTGGAGCAAACATCTCTCTCCCGAAGCTCTGCTCCATCTAGGATCGGGAGCTGGCGTTTCCTGAACGCTGAGGGGGTGCTTAAGGACACTGCCTAACCAAATTCTTATCTGAGGCGTAGTACATGCACACACCCGTATGAATCCTCCTCATTCTCTCTTGTGGAGATATGGGTCCACGAAAGGCCCCAATCTGCATGAGCTCAGATTCTGAGACTGGGCTTGGGTTGATTTACAATCTGGGGGTACCTTCAAATGATACCTTGGAAGGAGTTTCCCTGGATTTCTTCTTTTCTGACTTCCTTTCCTGGATACGGAAGTCAATCTGCATGGCAAGATCCATTAATGCCTGGAATGAGCTTGGTTGTGCCACTCTGGCCAGCTCATCCTTAGTTTCTTCGTTCAATCCTCTCCTGAACAGGGTAAAACTCACCTCAGTGGACCAGTCAGCTTCCTTTGCCAGTTGTTTAAATCGGGTCACATATGTGAGAATATCCTGGGCTCCTTGCTGAAAGTCTAACAAGCATTCTTGTGCGCTGAAGACCTGCTCAGGGCGGTCAAACATGTCTTTTAGGGCCCGTATAAACCCATCATAATCGTCCGGGAGGGCATCACTAGAGTTATCGATGGGAGTGGCCCAAGTCAAGGCATTCCCGGAAAGGTGAGAGATTATAAAACCTTGGCCCTGGGAGTCACAAAATAGTAAGGCTTGAAGGTAAAGTGAACCAAGCACGAATCCAAGAATGCAGGAAGTGTCTTTGCTGAGCCGTCGTATTTATCCGCGACTCCGCCCAGTATAACACTCTCTTTTGTAGCAGAATCCCGGGATAGGACCAATTGTTAGAGAGCGGGGTTCTCTGCTTTCAGATTCTGTACCTCGGTTGATAGTTCCTGCATACGACGCATCAAGTCCTGCACCGCAGCCTCCATGTCGATATCGCTTTCGATTGGGTGGCGTCTCAAACTGTCAAGGAGTTCCCCCCTTCTCACCTGAATCTGTTCTTTACCGGTGTCCTTGGACGCTGCCTTCTTTCGGATGGAACGGGTTTTGAAGAAGGAGGCCCGTGTTTCTGCCGAATCCAGAATGTGTTCAGTTTTCCAGGAGGCCGAATCCAGGAATCCAGGAGGCAAGGTAAGTTCGCTAGAACTAGAATCCAAGAGGAAGAAGAAGGGGGGGTTCAAGGAAGGGGAAGCGGAGTGGAAAGGAGAAGAACCGTGAGCTACGGAGCACACGTCTGGTTACTACTTCGCAATAGCATTGAGACGCGTGGAGCCACGGAAGGCGTGGTCTAGAAATAGTGAAAGGTTACGTCCAACTCATGGAGCGAGAAGGGAATGCGTTGGACGGCCATATTGGAGGTATTAATGTGTATAAGCCCGTTGCGACAGAGGCCATGAGGCCCAAAAGGGGCGCACCCTACGATTCATGACACTTCCCTGGATCTGTTCCCTCTTTCTCTTGGCCAAAAAGTGTACCCACTCTGATACCTATGGTATCCGACATTCTTTTGCTGCGCTGATCGCATCTTTTGTGTCGCCATAATTCCACTATTCGTCAATACCGCTCCTTCTATAGCTAGTTTTGACAATTTCTTGGGAACTAACTTCGCTTCCTCCTGCTTTCTACTCTCAGATTTCTTCATATTCTTCTCTTGTAACAATCGGCTGTGACGCACAATAGTCAATTGTATTTCCGGCCACAGCTTCGTCTTCATCCCTACCTGTTCCTTCATCTGCCTTTCCACTGGCTCGGGCAGTCCATGACAAAAAATGTGGTAAAATAATGCCACTGTTTTAACCCATCTAGGATAAAGGCAACAGGATGTTCATCCTCAAACATCTTCCTAGTTATGATCGCCCCCATATCTGATGTGTCGGGATATTGTACTCTGCACCAGCCATACATCTGCTTTGTAATTATTAAATGGCACTTCACCTCTTGTCATGTTTTGTACAGTCACACCCACATACCCTGCTCACTTCCCAATGTCATCAGCCCTCTCACCTAGGATGGCTGATAGCAGGCCTTTTATGTCACCTATAGCTAACGTCATTCCTGATATCGTTCTTTCTAGCTCATTAATCAATTTTCCCGCACAAGAAGTCAAACTAGGTAATATACATTTTATATTATCCTTATACATTTGTGGCCAAGGAATATATTATGGTCATCCTCCCCCTTTCAATAATAATGAGAAATGTGAAAACTGTGATCCTTAATCATACCCACCTATGCTTTGTGTTTTCCAAGTGGGGCCAGGCTCACCTATTTGTCTCCATCCTGGTAGTGACCTTAATCTGCTTACACAAGGTGGGATACATCCCCTGCACTGTCATCACTATCATTCTCTGTATTTCTCTGTATTTCTATCTGCTTTCGCCTCTTCTCTTCTAGTCTCTCTTTTTCTTTCCATGCCTCATACCTTCTTCGTTCTTCCTTTTTTCTTCCTCTCTTTTTCCCTCTCTTCTTTGTATGCTCTCTTGTGCTCTTACTTTCTTTTCCCACTCTTCTCTTTCTGGAACCCCATCAATGCCCTTGCCATCTAATTTAAGGAATATCTGTCTTCCCATCCATTCATTCTGTATATCGTTAATCCCTTAGCCTTATCTTTCACTTCCCTTTGTTTCTTTGCTTCTTCCTTTATCTCCATCTCTCTGTCCTGTCTGTCCTTTCTCTCATGCTGTTTACTTTCATTGTGTGTTGGCATATATTTGCATTCTCTACTTTTACTCCCTTCCACGTTGTACTCACTGTTATAAGCAGGGGGCTCAAATGTCGGATTAACATAACCTGCCGCTGCTTTCAATTGCTTCAAAGGATGAAATCCATGTTCCTTTGTGTGTTCGCTCTTGTTTTCAGAAGGTGAAAGAGGAGTTTTGTCAGGAGTCGAAAGAGGAGGCAAAGGCGTTATGTCCTCCTCCTTATGCTGATTAAGCATCCACTCCTTCTCAGGCCGAATCTTCTTTCTCGCTCTGACACTTTTTCCACAACTCGAAAATGGCCAACCTTTTCTGTAACTTCTTCCCCTTGTATGAAGCATGCAAATATGTTGTCACATGTTGCAATACTGTTTTTGACAACATACCCTCCAAAGACCATGGCATGAGTGTTTTATTAGTCTTGCCTCTGACCCACTCCATGTGATACTTTCTTATCTTAGGTGTATATCTCGGCAGTGTGCTGCATAAGTGTAAAAGAGGAGAGTCCCCCATGATGACAAGTCGATCTCAGCTGTCAATGCTTACCAGATCTTTTGTTCTTTTATTTATTTCATCAAGTATACCACACTGATTAATTCGTACAGGCACCATCAATCAACACTTATTACCCCAAAAATATTTTTCAACCACTTGAAACATCTATGGGATGATGTTCTTTCTCTTCCTTCATTTACACTTTCTATCAGTTTTAACCATCTCATTGTTTTATTATTGATATTTTATGAGTCTCTTCTTTATTTATTTATTATTCTCCTTTATTGTTCCCTCCTGATTGACATTAATCTCTTGATTTAGACATCTAATAATCGCCTTAATTTTTTGCTATTGTTTCATATCTTCTAGTGTAGATACAATAAAGGTTTTATACTGACATATTTATAACCACATACACATGTGCACTATTAAATTTTCTGCATATGCCTTCCTTTACTATCTTTTGTAATTGTATCTCATCTCGCATTTTATCCCATTTTGGAGTTTTATACTCACTCTTCTTTTTGGCTTTTCCTCAGGAATCCTTAATAATACCCCAATTTTGAGTTTAATGTGTACACTTCCGCCCCTCTTGGAATCAGGAATCAAGGTATCTATTTCTATTCTTTCTAATCCCCAAAAATCCTGTTACTTCTAAACATATATTTACTATGTAGTACAACCACAATTTTTGCCATCTTTGATGATATCCGTGGCTCAGCTCGAGTTTCTCTGCATCAACTCTTCCCCAATCAACCAGTTCACATTCAATCGGTGGGGATCCTGCAGGGACCGGACAGGAATTTCGTCAAAGGGGCCTTGTGCCGACCGATTCTTCTCAAATGTGTGTTTTTGCCCACCGATCTCCACAGGAAGTTCTACAGTCTTCTTGCAAATGGTAGAAGTCATCAATCATCTGAGAATCTAGATCTGAGCCTAGGTCGATTAGACCAGAACCATCTGCACTGCTACCAAAATGTGTTCTAGCACCTTAATGCATCTCATGTGCTTGATTGAATTACCAAAAATGATCTCAGACCCAAATAACCAGACAGACTCAAAGAATATGGCAACGTACTGCTTCATTATTAGCATAAAAATAAAGTAGGGCAATCTGGTGAAATAACAGGCAGTAATTCATGGACTCACACACAAATGTGATTATACAAATGTTTCATACCTCAATGTGCATCATCTATGATGTCATCCTATGTGGCACACTGTAGAACTTACAGAAGGTAGGTATTGGTTAAGGGAACATGTATACATATAGTATGTATAAGTATTAATAACTACATTGGGTGCCCCTTATCTGGTGGGCACGCCTTAAACCACCTCTAAATATTTATAATACTTCTTATAGAGAAAAATGGCAGAGGGTTGGTCTTTGCAACATTGTACAGCATGTTGCTACATAGACCGTCTGATTCAAAACATAACAGGTCATTGTGGTATAGAAACAAAAACAAAATACAACAGCAATGTAATTCCAATCACAGTTTTGTATAGGCTACACAAATACTTTCAATTCCTGTATGTATATCTATTAGCACAGAGGATATTCAATAAACCATGGGTCTTAAAGGCAACGGAGAGACTATTTTTATTGAATTTGCTCCATATAAGGATGGCGCCCGGTAAATTGGACAGTTAAGTCACCTCTTCTAGCTCGGCATTCTTCAGCCAAGAGAAAGAAACCAGGAAACCATACTGATCATCACAACAAGGCACACAAACGCGCCAAATGAGTGAAACGCTGGAATCCAGCTGAGAGCTGCGGCGAGGAAAGACGGGGACTTTCAAGGGAGCGCAGGATGTAACTGTGAATTCAGTATTAGAGGTAAAACACACATATTGTATTACAGACTTGGGAAGCATATAAAGGGTCCACGAGTAGTTTGAAAGGAATTGAGGACAATGCAACTGAAATATATGGCACGGCTGATACCGCACTGTATAGAGGATGCGAATAGGTGAAACGGACACCGCTTGATTCAAAGGTACAAACTTACTACTTGAACCTGCATGTTAGAGTGAAAATTGAGAGTTAGGAAACAGAAGATTAACAGGGATTTATCATTTATAGGAACCCCTGAAAAAGGATCCAGTGTTTGAAAGTCAAGGAGTCACGTTCATTTTTTCACTGTTCTATGAACAAGAAACAGCGACTTTCCAGCACAATTGAAATCAATCTTTGAGTTGAGGTGAGCAAAGAGAAACTGCAATTTTGGAATGTCTATGAATGCAATAACATCTGGGCTTAGAGCTGGGACAGAGTGCTATAAGCTAGCGACTGATACCAGTTCTAGCCCACATGCCACAATCACACTAATAAGAGCGACCTTGATTTACTTGCAGAGTCAACTAAAGATATGTTAAAACACAAGATCATCAGATAATTGGAACTAATTCTAGAGGACTTAGAAGAGATCGATTCAATACACAGGTCAACAGGTCAGAACCTCTCATCTTTGAAATGAAGTCCATGTCACTAGAAAATTGAAGAAACTGATAGCATAACACAAACCTATTTACTTTTTGAACTCACAGAATACTGACAAAATTCATCCATACCTGATGAAGAGCTTGTAAGCGCGAAAGGTGTCGTATAGAGGAGAGAAAAAGAATATACCAGGAAAATAACGTATTAGTATATCTGTATTTGATCTCACACAAATGGACTTTTTAGTTATGAAAGTGTTTGAATTTGGAAAAACTATGTTATTATGAAAACAGAAGAGCAATGTATTCATGATATAACGTTGTAACTAACAGGAAGGATCAGATTGAACAAACCAAAGATTGGGTGATTTCTTATTTGAATGTCAATTTGTAAAATCAAATTTCTAATTAAGCTTTTTACTTCATTCTTTTTAAATTGAAAAAGTTGAAAACACTGAAGTGCTTGTTTAGCATTGTTTAGGTGATTTATACTGTGTTTCAGCCACATTGGATAGATGTGACTCTTCTTTACTTTCTATAGATACTGATCCTGTAGCCCAGGACCTGTCTCTGTGTCACCTGAATGTTTTAAAGAAAATAAATGTGTTTCCAATATTGAAAATACTATTTTGAAATTGAGAGATTGTAACCTTACAAAAGTGTGCCCCTCTACATTACTTGTTCTACTGAGATTTCCTGTATAGCTCAATGATGTCCATTGGTGTGTGCAGACATCCTTCCACCCTCTCAGTGCAAGGGTACATTTGATACAGTTGTCTGAGTACATATTGTCTTTCATACACTGGATGCAGTATTGGGATGATACCTGGGCCCTCATTACAAGTCAGGCGGTGGACAATGGTGCTATTAGCACCATGGTCCATGCCGGATTCCGCCATGGTGGATGGCGGAATTACCGCCCCATTCCAAGGTGAGTGGGGCGGTAATTCCCCATTCACCATTTGCCCTTCCCCATTCCCATTTTTCCCCATAGGGCATAATGAGGATGGGGAAGGCGCTAATTACGGCACCGTAAATTACGGTGCCGTAATTAGCACCAAGGTCGCTTAGCGCCTTGGACTTTAACACCTGCAAAAAACAGGCGTTAAAGTGTGAATCAGGCGTTAAGAGTTTAACATTACAAGCCAGGCGTTAAGGGGTTAACGGCGCCGACTCTCTTTACGGCGCCGTTAACCCCTTAACGCCTGGCTTGTAATGAGGGCCCTGATGTCCGACACAGGGCTCTTCTCCTGCTGTTCCAGTATGATGGTGGCGAGGAGGCATGTGTTTTACGAATTACGTGTCCACCTGCTCCTACACAAGATTGCAGGACGGAAGGACGGAGCTGGGGTCCCAATGAGAAGGATTTCAGTCTTACTGGCATTAAGGCAGAGATTGTTAACAGTGCACCATGTCTGAATAGCAGACAGACAGTCAGGAACAAGAGACAAAGAAGAGGAGGCAGAGGAGGGAAGTTTGAAGGAGAGTTGCATGTTGTTTGCATAACACTGGAAGTTAGGAGAGAAGGCGGAGATAAAATGGGTTAGGAGGGCAAGGTAGATGTTGAAAAGACAAGGTCAGAGGATGGAGCCCTGAGGGACACCACAGGTGAAGACTGAGATGGAGGAGATAAAAAGGCCAGTTGAACATGGGAAGGTCATTCAGAGAGGAAGGAGGTCAGCCAGTACAGAGCCAGGTCTGTGATGCTAAGGGTATCACAGGTTGATTGATTTATCAATCAATTCATCTTTATGTAAATTACCCTTTCTTTGATAGCCCCATGATTATCCCCATTTAGCGAAAATATGGGAGAAATGCAATAACATAATACATCTATATGGCAAGGGAAACACATTGTGATTTGCAATATTGTAAGAGAAATTATGCTGTGACATTTAAGTAACATTTGAACAATCACTAATACATTGATGTATATCCTAATTACAAAATAAGAGTTAATCTTGTCTTGACGTTTTCAGTAGACACACAAAAGGATGCAATCAACGATACAGATGTTTTCTGCCCAATTGCTACTTGGAAGATGGGATTCTAGAATTGAAACGTAGCCCCTGACATGTCTAGGTTTAACTTAAATAGGGTTACTCTTTTATATAAGAAATGTGACCAACAAAACGGAATATCATTTGGGGAAAATAATTACGGAATGTGGACAAAGAAATATATTTTTTCTTTTATAATGTTACATCCAATCCCACAGATTCAGTCTAAAAATATTTTTAAATGATCCTGACCGACTGACCAATCTGATACATTCAATGGTATATTTATCGATAGGAATCTGAGATTTAGGATTGCCAACTTCCTATGTGGTCCTATGTTTTATAAGAAAGTATTCATGACATTGGGAAGTGGATTTGAATTTGGAATTGATATTGTGGCCTATTTGGCAGTTAACTGGGCCCTGAAGAAGACCAGAGAGGGGCTTTAGAATGTGGTCAATGTTTTCCACTTATGAATAATAATGGCGGACATCTACCCACCTCCTGCATGTAGAAACATGTTTTGGTAGTAGACATCTAAATTAATTTGCCTTCACTTCTGAATGCACATGTCCATAAAGGGTAATATGAGACACACATTTGAGTTTTTGAAACACAACTGTTCATATGTGTTCTGGCTGGTAACACTGGTGTAAGCCTGGACAATTTCTTAATCTACTATAGATTTTACCTTTTTAATCATTGTTCTAGAAACCCATTCTCCTCTGCTTCAATGATCTTTTCCTGTTTGTTTTTCGAAACTGGTGTCTGCACAGGATCTGTGTGTTTTGGCCGCTGTGACCGTAGATCCTGAAAGGGTCCTCTCATAGTCCACCATGGCAGCATGCTCTACAGTGGCAGACAGTGAGGTCTGAATTGCAGGTCATTTTGATCTTCAATGCATGCAGCTGCTTACAACGCCTAGAAACCTGCTCCAGAGCTTGGCATTGGCCAGAGGGTTACCAATGCCACATGTGTGCAGTCCAATGCAGCTAGGCCATTGGGCATGTGAACCCTACCATAAAAAACATCCTCGGTTCCATTAACATCTTCCAGGGTAGTGGGGAGGAAGATGTGCTAAGGGGCATTGCAGAGTAGTGAAACATGGTTTAGTCAGTGTGCTGCCAAGATATGTCATAGCACATGCAGCACACTTTATAATGGTAGGTGACAAATTGTGGCACTGACACCAACTTCAGGGGTTGGTGGGTGGCAGTGCACATGTTTTGTCCATGTGGTAGCATGCTGAGCATGTGTGGAATCACCTCCCTGTTCAGGCGATACAGTGTGATGAGATATCCATCAGTGTGTGTCCAGGGCTCTGGCCCTTGGTATGGGCAGCTGCTGCATCTGCCGTCACCCCTGTCTTTTTCCTGGTGGGGTTTTGGCCCCTCTGCTGCTTTTGGGGCTGTCTGTAGCGCTCAATAAATAGCAGCAACTCCTAGATTCCAAGGTTCGCGCTGCTACGGTCTGTCATGGATTGGAAAGTATGTTTGCTGAAGTTAAACAAATGCCTCACAGACAGTGGACCTTGCCTAGGTGCGAGCTAGCTAATAATTCACCTTTCATGCATGGGAGCTGCAGTGAACGAAGAACAGTTAGTGACTTAGGCCGAAGAATCACTCAAAAATGTACCTACCAACCTGAATCTGTTCTCATTCTAACTGCACGCTAACAGAATGCAAAAATCTTCAGAAATATTGACAATGCATTAGAAAACCTCAACAATGCACTATTGCAATTGCTAAATCAACAATAACTCAATCCAAAGCTGTTGATTCTCAAACACATTATGTAATGTAATGTTCCTCTAAAAACAGCTAAGTAAGTTGAAGCCCAGCCAACACGAGTTTCGACCTACAAAGTCATCTTCAGGGCTATCTCAAGGTTTCTTAAGTCACGTTTCAATAGAAAGATGTCACTGCTTCACATACAATAACCTCCATACATCATTCTTCAACTATATCAGCATATTGCTTGGGTAACACTGGCAGTGTTGAATCTTCAACCATTTAATTACATGCACCAGCCAGCATATATGGCAGGTTCGGACGAGCCGGCAGCCTCAATGGGCAACGCACCGGCATTCTGCGCCTTCCTCAGTCCCAGTGTTACACAAGCAATATGCTGATATAGTTGAAGAATGAAGTATGGAGTTGACAGAATATGTAGCATATGTAAAACCTTAATGCTGTATGTCCATATACCGGCTTGGGTGTAAACAGGAGCAGGTCATAGAAGCATCAGAAATCATTTGTTCCTCCTGCACCCCCAAATCCCATCCCATCACAAATATCTCAAGTGTTTTCATACTTAGTGCATCCACCCATCCCTGTTTCTTAGACCTATTAAGTACCTCAGACCAAGATGCCACATAGGACCCTCTCGTCAGGGTCGCATAAAGCACAGACATGGGTGCTGTAGCTCACTGACACTGAATTGAACTATTCCAGCTGTCAGTGTTTGTCTTGTTCCATATCTATATATTGTCTCCTCAAGTTCCCTTCCAATACATTGCCATCATTAGCTCTTTCTATGTTCCTTTGGTTTGTCATGAACCAGGATGCACCTTTGCAGGGTGACCTGTGTAGCATGCTCTGATCCTACCTAGAAACACCCAGGGGGACTCGTTGAGTCTTGGCCTAGGACTTTGTTTCTTCCCTCTCTTAACTGTAACTACCCTTTAAGGGGATTATTTTATATTGCGCAGAGACCACAGGAGGCATCTGGTGGAGGCATGTGTGACTACATGCTAAGCGCTGACATTGGCCTATGCAACTTAGCTGTGAATTCTTTCCTTGGAAGCACTGGGGTTGTATTATAACTCTTCATCTTGCTAGTGTAATTAGGCATTACCATTGAGGCTGTGGGTGAACATTCCTAGATCCTCTCTCCTATGGGCGGAAAGGGAATGTTTCCTGATGGCTGTAGGCTGTGCCACTCCAACCCTCTATCTCTATTTGTCTCGGCCAGGTCCTTTGATCTTATCACTCTCTCTGCCCCATTGAAGGGACACTTCACCTTGAAGCTGAGAGGCAGGCTCTTTAGCAGCTGTGCATTGTCAATGGGCCCCCTGTGCCCACTACGAGAGGGCACCTCAAGAAGCTTCTCAAGGGGGTAGTCACACAAGTAGCCTATTATGAATGCACACTCTTGTCTGCGTAGTCAATGCCCGAGGACCACAGCTCTCTTTGTCCTGCTCAAAAACTCCACAACACCAAGCGACTCAGTGTCTCACGGACTCCTCCTTTTTTAGACTGTGCGCCTCCTAAAACCCTAACCTTTGCCTCACAGACCCTGCCACACTCCTATGAGTTTACAGGGCATGCAGGTCCTGTAAGCTCTGCACGCAACACTTTGCAGGGTTAACCCAATCTGGAACATTCTGGCTGGAACTATGACAACTCAATTGATCAGTGTAAGCCTTGTGAACTTAACATATGCAAGGGCGACTGTAGGATCCCCTGCACTTGCGCGATCTGAATGACACCTGGCCTAGTAGGATCGTTTGTCTGCCTTGCCCTTGTTCCCCCTACGTTGCCTCATCGCGCCTTGAAACACTTGTGTATAGGAGCGTTATAAATGCCACATTATATCATATCATAATAATACACAAGAATTTACACTAGCCCAAGGTCAGGCGCACAGGACCCTCCCAGGCAGGGAAATTGATATTCATTGACTCAGCTGGAGGCAGCAGGGGAAGCAAGTGTGTTTTTTTTCTATAGCACCGGGATTCTCGGAGAGTGGTGATGTCACGGAGGAAGGGGTGGTATTTTTCAATATAGCTGGCAATGTAGTACCGCCATCATGTTTGTATCCAATATAAAACATTGGTACTGCAATAACTTAGTTATGCAGCCAAGAGGTCATGCTTTGAAAGTATCTTTGACAAATCTGATAATTGTGCACATAATTTGCAGGTAACAGTGAGCATGTAGTCTGCAGGTAAAGTATAGCAGAGTCCTCAACTGTAGACAGTTGCCCTAAGGGTTGACAGACTATTTATAATACACATTCCCCCCCTTTGACTGCAACCCACAGAATATAGCTGAGTCCCATGAAAAATGTGGTCAAGCTGTCACATAGTCACTGATGGCATAGCAGACATCCCTGTGCCTGAATACACTGCGCTGCGTGATTGGCATAATGTTTTAAACTTGTCACCTCTGCTAGTAATTGAATAGTCACTGAACTCAAATGACTACGCGCATGCAAACGAATGCCTTTTTGTTGTCATGTTTGCAAAGAGTACGGTCTTCTGAAGGGCCTTCATCCACCACAACACTTCGAAGCCATAACAAGGGCAGTAGCTGCTATACAAATATCAAATAGCATAAAGTGCACCTCAGACGCTCTCAGTTACACAGTAGCTGGGCCTTTGAGCACCAATAACCTACGGCTAAACGCCTATACCATTTGTTTATATCGCGGAGCACGCGTGTGGGGAATGTATATGAGAAAGAAAACGAGCAAAATATAGCACTGGACCAAAAGAGAATGTCTTGGTGGCTCTGTAGCTGTTTGGATTACCCGTCAGCTGCACTGCTCGTGCAGACACAATTTAATTATTTTGTGCCGACAAGGAACAACTGTTTTCAAAAAAAGAAACAGATTGAAATAAACAAATGATTTACTTAGTAATTAAGAGGAATCATTTAGCATATTGACTGTCTTCATTTCGTACCCCTGGGCTATGCTTTAATTGGGAGGGGGAGACGGAAATCCACGGGGAGTACTCACAGAAAATACACATCTTCAAATTATTTCAGGAAATCACTCGGAAGGCATTCATTGATAAATCTTCACACCTGCTCTGTAAAATGTCATAAACCGCTGTGTGTCATAAATAACGCTCCCAAGTTTATGGTACTTGCTTTTCCATCATTTCTGTATGTATTTATCAATGTGTTCTGTATTTAGCCACATTTATTAACTGTCATATAAAAAGATAACTTGCAGGCAGTATACTTCTGCATTTATTCAAATACAAAAAAATGCATTTATCAAAGCACACATGCCACTATGCAGAACACAAATTGAACTGTGGTTTTCTACATCATTGTCATCTGCATTTTTACCAGAACAATAAATAGTTGCTTCTGTGATTGAAGCGTACCTAAAATATATGTTGTCAACAATGTGAAGAACATTAATACTATTTTCTGATACAATCATTATACTCTCCATACTGCCAGTTTGCAATTCGATTGCCGAGCTATGCAAGTAAAAAGACCTTCGGGACATGGAGGGTAATAAAGGTGAGGGCAGCCAGAACCCACTGCTGAGTGAGTATCGGGGTGCCCTGGGCCAGATCCATGGCCGCCCAGCAGTATTATCAACCCAGGAAGAATCTGACTTGTTGGCAGGATACCCATCCCAACTATAAAACGCAATGTCCCGTAGTCAGACCAATTATGAAACACCTAAGAGGTGTTCTAGGACCTTGCACCATACTCTGAGGGAGGCTGACAAACATATTAAATTAACATCACCATCGATCTCAGTACTCAACACTGTCCTTAGTGCCTCAGTTGAATTATATGAAAATATAAAAGATGACGTCAAAGCGCACACATTGATCCTGTGCGAATTGAATGTAAACATCGATATACTGTCAAATTTTTATGCAAAAACAAACGAAAAAGGAAACTAAAATTATGCGCGACAAACAAACAGCTGCAGAAGACACAGCCCCTGAACAGATAATTAATACCCCACCCGATAAGGCGCAGCAATAAGACACAACTGAAAACATACTAGGAAATGGAAATAAAGAGGAACAACAGGCGGAGAGCAAATAGAAGGAGATTGTTCAGGGGGGAAAACAATCCCTAAAAAGGACTGGCAAAAAAAACAAAGAATTGTAGGAAGAACCAGCTGCGATTAGATTCAAGAACATATCTTAGAAATGTGATAGTTGATGATACGGATCTTAGCACCTCCTCACTGGTAGAACTGGTGGAACAACACACTAATGGATCCAGAGTAATGGATAGTGAAAGGCAAAGGCGTTCAGCGAGATATGCAACTATAGACTTGCCTGAAAAATCTGATAATAAGAGCAAGTCACGACCCAAAAAACCAAAAACAGTTTGTTGCCACATGTCTTACCAGACCACACACAGGAAAGAAGCTGGTGAGCCGATTAAATATATATTATGAAATGATGGGGGTGGGGCTGTCGAAGGTGCCATTTCAATCATCAGGCCATCCACATAAATGGGGCAACAAGAAGTAACGACTATGGCTGTATCAAATCGGGATAGCAAAAGATCTGGAAAAAAAGAAAGAGGAGATTGGGCGATGGGAAGCATTATTTAAGAAACCAGCGAGAGTGAACCCATCCAGTTGTCGATTGGTGAAGGCCCCTTTAAAACGGAATAGAATTGGGCATAGGTCTGACTCTATAGACAAACCTGAAAGTATGTCGGACAGGGAAGGGGACAGAGTTAAGGACCCCCCCATGCAAATACAAAACAAGGAATTTGAGGGGGGATACTGAGAGAGGTTAATGGAGCTTTTTAATATTAAAAAATCTCCTACACATGGTGCCTGCTAAAAAGAATATAAGGAATTATAGGATAAATAAAAAGTCGATGGAAAAACCAAATGAGGGGGTGGGAGAAAAAAGATTTCGAATTATTTAAGTTATATATGGAACTCGGCCCCTATATTAATGTGAACATAATATTAAATCATAACAATGTACTGTAATTGATACATGTCCACCCTGAATTAGAAAAAATGTCCTCGGAGGACATTAACATTGTGAGTTTTCCATATGAAAAAAGAACAGACCTAGTGGAGATCCACTTAAAATCAAAGTTTGTGGGAAAAACAGTATTGGAAGAAAGGAAAGCCCTGCTAGATCTTGGGTGCACGGTCTATCAAGAAAGAAAGGAATTCAAAGAGTACCTAAAAGGGAAAGAAAGCAGCGTAGAAATGCAAGGATTGGAGAGTCAGAGCAGCACGAGTAAAGAAGCAGGGTGTCACATTGAATTACTAAAAGATAAATTATGAAACCTGTCTGTACAAGAGATGCAGGTAAACTGGACTGTGGTCTTGGAGACTCCTAAGAATGACTTGGTGAAGGAACTGATAGGGGAAGAAGCACCCTGACAGAAGAGCCTCTAAGAAACGTAGTTTGGAACACAAGAGGATGCAACAGCGTGATGAAATATGAAAATCAAAATAAGATGTTCTCGAAGGGAGACATCATTATTCCGCAAGCGACATGGCTGCTAAATCAAATTTGGATAAATGGATACCAAATAGCGCAGCAACTTGCAGTAAAACCTGGTGTGTGTAGAATAGCAGGAGGTCTGCTATGTGGCTTTAGAAGTTCCAAATTCCAGTCCCTAAAGACCACCTCAAACACCATCCCTAGGATCCTGGTGATTGTAGCAAATTATAAAATGGGAAGAAATAATCATTTGAAGATCTGAATTATTAACGTATATTGGAATGAGAGGTATTATGAGTTCATAAATCATATAGAAGAGTGTTTGATGGACTGGAGGTTCAGTGGAGAACGGCATGTAATCATGGGCAGTGACTTCAATATGAATCATATAGGTGAAGACGGTGTGCACTAGGACGCCAACCGGCCCATAAAGCTGGTGGTTACCCAATGGCACTTTAAGATAAGGCAGCAGCACCCGTGAGATGGATGGGGAGGCAGATGAATACTCTAGTATCAAATCCATAATGACAACTCAATGGTTTGGCAAAGGGCGTCCGTTTAATAACAAGTACAAAAAACGGGGAGTTCATGAACATCAACTATTGCTCGATCTTCCTTCTTGCTTCAACAACTCCAACGAACTTCATAAAAAACACATCATTTATACTAAAAACTTGTCATCACTGATGTGTAACGGTTAAAATGTTGCATGCAATTCTATAGGTTATAGGAAGTTAACTTTAATATAGGTGCTATTTCTGTATATGGTAATGGAGTGATGGGATTGGATAAACAGTGTCAGGTGGGGCATCTAAGCCCTTCCTTCAAAATGGCTACTGTGGACGTCACTAAAAATACAATGTCTCATTGGTTCTACTTACTATAGGACCATAGATTATTTGGTCCACTATAATTGGGTTGGCAACAACCCCACTCATACTTTTCCACTAACTTAGCAGCGTGCAGAATAGCCAGCCAGGTGTAGGCTGCTCGTCTGCTCCCCCAGCCTTCCTCCAATTATTGCTACAATCAATCATCACCTCAGTTGTCATGTGTCAATTATTTCTTGGTGGTTGGCTTCGAGACTGCATCTCTGTCTGGAAAAGTTCAGATATCTGTGCATGGCACAAGGCCACGCATAGGTGTGAAAGTTTCATCTCTTCTCGCATGACTGGTCACGTGATTCAGAAACTGAGAAATTGTCTCATTCTCCATGAATTTGTGTATTTGATTTAGTTTTTCCCACCACCTGCCTTCTCCAAATTATCTTGACGTCTCTGAACAGAATATTATGTTCTTTGATTCATTAATTGTATCTACTGTTGGCCTATTTCAGCCGATACGACATTGGCTTCTTGGCATGATTTGCATGTGTCTGAGTTTCTCCCTGTCTTTAGTTTTCAATCTACGTGCTGAGGGGGCCTCTCCTGAGACCTTTAGTAACCTTTGGTTCATTCTGCTTTTGTGCACAGTGGAAGTATACTTATGTAAAATGCTCCTTTTTGAGGTAGATATGTATAGGTGGTGCTTGCTGCAATCTAGCTTACTACTAACCATAGCAAGCCGCATGATTTTCTTAGCTTTCTTGTGGTTCCAAGCATATGTACATGTGTAAACTGGCTGAGAATCTTCATCATGCTCAGGTCATAAGCTTCTTACATTTGACATCGTTATTTCACTTTAGGTTCATGATGTCCCTTATCCATGGTGTTTCGTCTCTTTTCGTCTTTCGCAGGTCATCATATCTTCTATATGTGAGCCAGTCCCGGTTCTTGTGATGTCACAGTTGGGGACAAGTTGGACCCCCACCAGGGCTTCTGGCGTTCCAGCTATGGGAGGCCCCAACACCTCCCATTTTACCCAAAGAAATGCAGCAGAGTTCCAAGCAAGCAGCAACATGTTCTAAACTGCGTTTATTTCTGGGCAACAAAAAAACACAGAGGGCTTCATGCACAGTGAAAATCCAGGCACCGTCTCCACCTTGGCTGACTTGTAAGCCAGCTTGGTGACACACTGCAGGCTGACATCACAAAATTGGACAAGCTCCCAGAAACCTATCTCATCCTGAGATTGGCTGCTAAGTGATAGGTAACCCATAGTGCCCTTATAGGACGCCTGATCATTGGACATTTGGACCTTGGTGACAGTGGACTGGCTTAACTGCTCCTCCCCCATTACCTAATTCTAAAATTGTTGCATTGTGAATTTGTTCCCATTAGTTTTAGCTGAACAGGCTTTTCGCCCCTGGTCCCTCAGCGTTCATTGGCCAGAGCTGAGCCATTCTTGTTACAATTATTTTTTAAAGGATGAGTGAGTCTTGCAAAAATGTCTTTCATTCCCAGAGAAAAAAACACTGGGCCCTGGGTGTTCTGCTCTGACTTACTCGTATTTGTGAAAAATTAAAAATGCTTGTCTGCCAGAGTTCACTGTCATTCAAAGAAAGGAATCTCATCTTACTGTAAGTCCTTGAGCTGCTCCTGGGTTTGCGAGGCGCATTGCTGAAGTCAGCACAATCCCCACTGCGGCTGGTGTTCAGTGAGACAAGTGTACTTGGCTGTAATTTTCCTGAAACATGGCTTTACACTGTGCCATTTGATTAGGTTAATTCATATGAGCATCCGCAAGCCTTTAAACAGGAATTCTTGTGTTTTGTAGATTCTGGTATTGCTGCATTCAGGCTAATGTAGCATGTAGGTTGCAGTGTTGGTGAAGTGGGTGTCTTTCAGCATATTTGTCACCCATGGGCGTACTGGGGCCTGGTGCAAATGATGAGTGCGCTCCTTATTCTTCCTGCTGTTTTGTCTGTTGATGTGCCTGGGGTGAGGGGGCAGGAGTTTGATCTCGATTTTCCCTCTTCAGTCCCCCCTCTGGTCGACTTGTCAACCACACCACCATGCAACATTCATCTTCTTCCTTTCGGCATATCTTTGTCAATTCTCTGAAGTGTCCATAATTGTTCACATGGTTGTCGATGACCAGTACATGTAGGAGTATTCTCCTTCTGCGTTCCACCACACTCACTTCCCTTTGTACTTCCTCGGATCACAGGGAATGTCCACATTTATTACTGCTGGAACCATGTCGTGCACAGCTATCTTCTCCCTTAGTCCGGCTCTTGCACACACACCACCATGCAACATTCATCTTCTTCCTTTCGGCATATCTTTGTCAATTCTCTGAAGTGTCCATAATTGTTCACATGGTTGTCGATGACCAGTACATGTAGGAGTATTCTCCTTCTGCGTTCCACCACACTCACTTCCCTTTGTACTTCCTCGGATCACAGGGAATGTCCACATTTATTACTGCTGGAACCATGTCGTGCACAGCTATCTTCTCCCTTAGTCCGGCTCTTCCTTTCACCATGTCTTTTATTGCTCCTCCTCTGCTCACATCCATCTGTATTTGTATTCCGATTGCTTCTTCTGCTGTCTCTCACATCTTGAAATGGATCTTGATCTTGCACAATGATACTGCGCTCAGTACTAGTGCTTCAGTTATCATCTTCAATCCACCAGCCAGTCATGATGGCATCCATGACCATGGAAACGCTAGCCAGTTCTTGTCTTTCTCTGTTCACATGTGTTTTCTGCTGAACAGTCATTTGGGTGCTGTTACTTTATCCAATGTTGCTTCTGATTCACTCGAGAAGTAGTCCCCCCCTCTTTTGACTCCTCTGTCTGTTTCTCTTCTTCCGTTGTTTGTGCTTTTGGTGCTTTGTTCAGTCATCTCTTCTTCCTTCGGTTGTTTTCCATCTTGGGGAATTCGTCAGGCTTCACATCTTCCTTGGGCATCACCAACAAGGGCATGCTGATGTGCACCAATGAACAGTGTCCTCCCCAATTCGGTGGCAGTTTCTCTTGAGCTTTAGATCCATATGCTCAATAGTAGTCCATAAGCACTGCTGTTCCTGCTCTCATCTCCCTACTTGTCTCAACCTTCTTGCATCCAGCATGTTCGTCCACTTCTTTTCACTATTGTGCTGGTAACATAAGGCCTGTGCTTTCAGAGTGTTTATTTGCATAGGTCCTTCTTCATTCTCCACCCAAGTCAGGAACTTCGCACCCTTGTGCCACTCAGTTAGGCAGTTGTCATTTTTGTTTCTTGCAGCTTGCTCACTGGTGAATTTGCGAGTTGTTTCTTCTCTCTTTGGCCCCTTTGCTACATACAGTTGTTCTTCAATGAATGAGCTGCCAGTAGTTGTTCATCATGGGTAGTGTCTTGATGTAATATTCTTTCATAGGGGATTGCCTATTTTGACATCAATCTCAATGTTGCTGTCTTCCCTTGCAATCTTCTTCATGTTTGGAACACTTTGAGATACATGGGCATTGTGCTTTGCTGTAGGTATTTCTGTTGCAATCAATGTTCTCAAGACACTCAAGGCATAGGTGATTAAAGAGCAGTCAGGACAGCTCTCCCCAGTGGTGTCCCTACCAATTGTGTACATGTGTGCATGTTGTTGATTACTTCTGCTGTGTGTGAGGTGTATGTTTTACTCCCTTTGTGTCTGCAGTTACACTGTGCTTACCTCTCCTTACTTTGGCAGCAGTCTTTTCCTCACCCTCTGACACTGTAGGTGTTCCTGCTTGTGTTAGGGAATGTTAGTAGGGGGTACAGCGGTAATGCTCACTATTACATATGATTTTTAAATGACCACCCCCCATTATTCCGTTCATCATTAACAGTCCCATCATGAGGATAAGAGTCCTTATTGGCTTGCCCATAACCACTTACGCTGCTGGGTCCTTGCAGCTGATGAGATGATAAAGTTGCCCGCCTGAAAATCGCAAGAAAGGCATTAATACGTTAGTACTTGTTAGTAACCTCAAGCTCCGCGAACTAAACAATCACTGAGGGCAAAAATGAAACCTCCCCCCAGACATTTCTAGTTGAGGGTTTCTCACTGTGGGTCGGACAGTATATGCACTGTATTCAAGTTGGGGAAAAGTTTGGGCTATGTATTCAATGGAAGCAAGGAAATATACTTCAGGGAAACATGCTCTAAGGGGTCTGGATTTTATGACAGAGTGGGCAAATTGATTGGGAAAGGCTTCAGAATGGTTGAATGAGTAGGCCTCAGGGTGATTAATGGCAGGTAACATCAAGCAAATTTCCTACACAATTCTAACAACACACATACATATGCAACAACCTGCATGTGCAAGGAAAAGAGAGAGAACAAAAAGTGTTACAGCTGTCGGTTGCACAAAATAGAATTTCAAACTGATTTCATCAAACTATGCACACAGGGGTGTCAGTCCCTATTCTAGCTGCTTGTGTGCGTTGGACCATAGGATGGCCATGTTTACCTAACTCGAGAGTGTTTGTCCTGTCTTGCAGTTCATGAAAATCTGTTGTGTTGGCCCTGTTGATTGTTGCACCCTCGTTGCCAGGGTGGCCACCGGTTTGTAGGGCTTGACGCCTTACACATCTAACAAAGTCTGTCAGGAGGGAAAAATGTCCCACTCTAGTCCCTAGCCATTTGAATTTAGTTGTCCGTTGTCTTCAGGCCTGCCCTGGGTCCTTTGTATCTGGCGAGAAATGAAAAAGAAGCACTTGAGACCTGAGAACTGACATATTCTTCAATTTCTTGACCTAACCTCTCTGCACTAATCTTACACTATTCAGTGTCCTAGTGGGAGGAGCCAAGGGTACATTTATGCACCATCGTGTAACCAACTGGTGGGCGTTCAATGACGGTCGACCGTAACTTGTTGCACAATTTGAAATGTACCTGGAAAATGGGTAGATAACCACTGTCCTGTAGCTGTATCCTTAACACATCTGGATCATGTGCACTTAATTTATGTGAAGATACTCATGACACACTTGGATCATATACATGCAATTTAGGTGGTAGTGTACAAATGGGCCTTTCAGTCTTTGTATTTACTGTACTTTACTTTAAGCTATTTATATTGCGCGCCTTTGTCCGGGGAGCATTAGGTGCTGACAAGCTAAACAGGGAAACATCAGGGTGGGAAATCTGTCATATAGGATGACTGTGTCTCTAAATTAAGAGGATCATGTTCCTTAATTAAGAGAATCACAGTGTTTTTAGATCTTTCTTCTATGGCTCCTCTCACAACTTCTCAGGGTGTGCCCCGCAGTGAACTGCGGGCACTTTAAGATGGTACTAATGAAATTTGCTACCAGGTATTCGCTACCTATCCACCCCCCCCTCTTTTTATGTCTTTTTTGTTTTTGTTTTTGTTCTCTATCAATCCCAACCATCACAATTTACTCCCATGCTCTGTATCCCACCCCATGTCCACTTGTTAAACCCTACTCTGTTAATTACTAATTTAAGTCTAGCATTGTATTACTCCACTACTTTCATTACTGTTGCAGTTAGACAATATATTTCTCCCCTCATGATCTACTCCCAAATTTTAATACCACCATTATTCTCCAATTCGTGCAGCAATGACCTCTTTCCCTATGTGTGTTGGCTAATGCATTTGTGCCAGTGCTATGTTCAAAAGTGCTAGTGGCATTACTACTTACACTGTGTTATGTTGTCGCCAGGGTGTCTGTTGGGAAAATGGATCATCCACCCCTTACCCAAAGTTCTCTCCTCCTGGGGTGCAGCTCCCCGCAATTCCATGATGTGTGTCTCCTGTGTATTGTTGTACCCCACTCACATCACCACGTTCCTCACTCCTCTCAGGGCAATGTGTCTCTCCTTCAGTTTTCTGTGCTGTGTTCTAGTGCCAGTGTGAGAGCCACTAGTTTTGTGTGTGTGTTTATTAATGAGAATGCAATCGTGCACCCCTAACCTTCTCACTTGTCCTGCCTTCCATCAGTCTCACTACAGCAATTCCATGATGTGTGTCTCTTGTGTATTGTTGTACCCCACTCACATCACCACATTCCTCACTCCTCTCAGGGCAATGTGTCTCTCCTTCAGTTTTCTGCGCTGTGTTCTAGTGCCAGTGTGAGAACCACTAGTTTTGTGTGTGTGTTTAATAATGAGATGGCAATCGTGCACCCCTAACCTTCTCACTTGTCCTGCCTTCCCTCAGTCTCACTACAGCATTTCCTAACCTCTTGACCCCATCAGTCTGATTGATAGTTAGTGAACTGTCAATGAAAGGCACACCTCCCCCCTCAAGTGCACCTTTCTTCTCTTTGTGTGTCTCATTGAATTGCTCTCTGTTATTTGTGTATGCATGAGCCCAGTCTCCTTGCTGTAATATGTGCGTGCGCTCGGAATGTAGCTGAATTTACTCTCTTTCAATGCACTATCTTTACGCAGCCCCCTTTGTACCGTGCACCCCCACTATGCCTAAACAATCTTTCTTACTTTCAGCATGTGTATGCCTGGTGTTGAACAAGTTACGGCTTTGTCTGTGAATAAAATGGTCATATGCAGTCTGCTAATGGCGTCACAAATTTCCCTTCCTTAATGGATGGCCTAGTAGCCCAACTGTCACCCAGAAAGGAAAATGTTTTGTTACCTATCACCACCCCTATGCAATTGTCTACTGCAGGATTGAGTGTGCGAGAGTGAATGTGGCAAAGTGAAACAAATCAAGTTTGTCTGGGGCTGTCCTACTAAGAGTATAATGTCAACCCATTTCCTTTGAAAGAGTTGTTCCCCATCAAGATGACCCCTCCCAGTAATCTAACCGGTACTGTTGCTATTGTGTCAGTGTTCTGTATGGGTGCTGACTGCTGTGCAGTGCCCCTGGGTTGTGATGCTTGAGGCAGACTCTAGCTATCTCCAGCGGTTATCCGTCACCTATTACCGAGCTAAACCACTCAATCAATAGGAATCCTCATCTACTCATCAAACTATAACGCTGACTCATAGGAATACCACACCTCCGTACATGTAATCGTCATCCAGACCAACCAGCGCGGCACTCCGTCCGACATGTGGGGAGTCACTACCCCACCCAATATCCTCATAACCACTAGAAGGGACCACTACCTCCGCTCCAGTCCCGACTACAATTCATGTGCCGATCACAACTGATACGTCAAATTTCATGACAATTTATAACCATCCGCCACCCTATTTAGAAATGCCTCCCCCAGTCCCTATTGAGACAATACAACTTAACATTTCTGCAACATACTGATCAACAATACATCCTAATACTTAAACATTTGCCCATTGTTACCCTACACAATCACATCCTACCCTTAAAGCCCATGTTGCTGGTTGCTTGAACTTGTACTTACATTTCCTATGCTGCACTGGCACTTGCTCTGCTACCGGACCCCCCATCAAGGCGCTTCACCGGACCCCTTCTTCTGCAGGGCTCTCACCTGTCCTTAAGCAGGGTATTTCCAAGTGGCCCCTGATGCCTTTACCCGGTTACGCATTTTCTGCTGTTCTTCAGGTGCAGGCGAGGGTCCCACAGCTTCTTTGGGTCGGCAGCAGGGAGGGCAGTTCAATGCAGGGCTTGTGCAGGCAGTGCCCATCCATCAAGGGCCTTACAATGAGCCTTAAAGAGGGAACCAACTTGTTGGGGAGAAGTTGGACCCCCACCAGGGCTTCTGGGGGTCCCAGCTATGGGAAGCCCCAACACCTACCATTTTGCCTAAAGAAATGCAGCAGAGTTCCAAGCAAGCAGCAACATGTTCTAAACTGTGTTTATTTCTGGGCAGCAAAAAAAACCACAGAGGGCTTCGTGCACAGCAAAAATCCAGGCACTGTCTCCCCGGGGCTGGCTTGCAAGCCAGCTTTGTAACACAAATCAGACTGACATCACAAAATTGGACCAGCTCCCAGAAACCTATCTCATCCTGAGATTGGCTGCTAAGTGATAGGTAACTTATAGTGCCCTTATAGGACGCCTGATCATTGGACATTTGGACCTTGGTGTCAGTGGGCTGGCTTAACTGCCCCTCCCCCATTGCATTGTGAATTTTTTCCCATTAGTTTTAGCTCAACAGGCTTTTCGCCCCTGGGCCCTCAGCATTCATTGGCCAGAGCTGAGCCATTCTTATTACAATTATGTTTCAAATGATGTGTGGGTCTTGCGTAAATGTCTTTCGTTCCCAGAGAAAAAAAGACTGGGCCCTGGGTGTTCTGCTCTGACTTACTCGTATTAGTGAAGAATTAAAAATGCTTGTCTGCCAGAGTTCACTGTCCTTCAAAGAAAGGAATCTTATCTTACTGTAAGACCTTGAGCTGCTCCTGGGTTTGCGAGGCGCATTGCTGAAGTCAGCACGAAACCCCACTGTGGCTGGTGTTCAGTGAGACAAGTGTACTTGGCTGTAATTTTCCTGCAACATGGCTTTACACTGTGCCATTTGATTAGGTTAATTCATATGAGCATCTGCATGCCTTTAAACAGGAATTCTTGTGTTTTGTAGATTCTGGTATTGCTGCATTCAGGCTAAGTAGGTTGCAGTGTTGGTGAAGTGGGTGTTTTTCAGCATATTTATCACCATTGTGCGTACTGGGGTCTGGTGCAAATGATGAGTGCACTCATTATTCATACTGCTGTTCTGTCTGTTGATGTGCCTGGGGTGAGGGGGCAGGAGTTTGATCTCGATTATCCCTCTTCATCACCATTCGCCTTCTATCAGTATCTTTTTAGCTTCTTCAGTGACTGTGCTCTGACATTCTTCATTTTGTTTAATTTGTTGATATGGCTTTCTCAATGGATACCTTACTGTCCAGGTTTTCTTAGGTGTTGGTACTTCAACTGGTGCTGTTCTTTTGATAAGTACTGGGCAGAGCTCCACTGCGACTCTCTGCTGGTTTATTTGCTCATCATATGTCACATATTTCAGTGTGAAAGTTCCTGGTACTTCAAAATGAACGATTTGAGTGTGGGCCATGCCTGGGACCTCCTCTACACTCCCCCCTCTTGGCGATTCATCAACCACTTTCACTTCTTCTTTTGTATCCATCTTTCCTGCATCCGCTGTATTCACTTTCAAGTCATCTTCTGGGTCCACACATGAAGGTCTGAAAAAATGTCTCTTTGGGGTCCATATTTTTATGACTCCCTTCAAGCTTCCTGCTGTTCTCACTTGTTAATTTTTGTTCCATGTCATTAGTTGACATTGTCCATTTGGGCTGCAGTAAATCCATCTTCCCACATAGTTTATGTGTTTCCTTGTATACCGAAACTTTGTTCCTTCTGGCGCATGAATGCTAGGTTTTAAAAAATCTCTTATTTTTTCTTCAGTCAGGTCTTTGGGCTTCTATCCTGGTTCGACATCAATTGTGATCTTCATCCCTATGGCCTTTTTTGCAGTTTTCTGGACCTGATAGATTATTATCTTGATTACATAGAATCCGAGCAGTATCGTCACTAGCAGGGCTCCTAGGAATTTGAATGCATCTGCCATCCATTGTGGAACCCATGAGAATAGTGCTCCAAACCAACTGTCATCGTCCACTTTGTCAGTTTCATCAATCATTTGAATCTGTAGTTTTGTCAGCATACCTATGGCCTCTGTCAATGTTACATTTTCTTCATCGTGAGAAGGTTTAAATGTGCAACATGATTCTCCAATTTTTGCACAAACACCTCCATCCATAGCTGTGATCATGTCAAGGACATATCTGTTCTGGAGAGTCATTAGTCGGATTGCCCTTAACTTTTCTTTGATTGTGTTGATTCCTTTTATGGTCATGTTGATGGTTTGCAGTAACTCCCATCTGGTTATCTGCAACCATTTAGTATTTGCTCCAACCTCAATTCTTCTCATGAAAATTGGCGTGAACACGGAAGAAGTCTGACTGAACAGTCTATGTTCATGAGGGATAGCATCAAAAGCTTCTATGGATTTGGTAGAAACGTAATTCTCTCGCTTCATTCGGCTCATCAGTTCCACAGATCTCCTTTTCCTCAGGTGAGCATCTGCTTTCGTGAAACTGTCAATAGTCAGATAACTTTTTGGAATCACTAGTGCTGGAACATGGACATTCACTATTGTGCATATACCTCCCCAGTTTCTCGGCAGTCTGATATATGCTTTGGATCCATATGCCAAATAATGATCCATGATCACTGCGGTACCATGTATCATTCCTTGGGCATCAAAA
Organism: Ambystoma mexicanum; assembly: GCF_040938575.1. Lineage (NCBI taxonomy): Eukaryota > Metazoa > Chordata > Amphibia > Caudata > Ambystomatidae > Ambystoma > Ambystoma mexicanum. The sequence goes on from NC_090935.1 coordinate 1,360,114,556, forward strand.
ACTCATCCACAGTTTTGATTATCCCCCATTTTCCTTGTGCCATTAGTCCTGAAGCAGAATTTGGTCTCGGCCACAATGGCTTGCATAGCTTCTGCGCATTTCCAATTGCTTCTCTGCAGGCTCCAATGACCATCCATGCTCTGCAAATCACCACTCCTTTCTCCAATCCGTCTGGTGAAAGCACTGTTCCCCAAATTTGCATTTGGCCTCTGTTCTTCCATTTTCTGGTTACTTCTGGAGTTTTTCCTTGGACGTTTAGTTTTTTATTTGCCTCTCATCTGACCTCCGCTCCTTTAACTCCAGGCTTCTTGTATCTGATCACAATGTGCTTTGTCTTTCCATTGTTCCTTGTCTTTATGTCCAGTTGCTTTGTTTGCCCATTTCAATGAGGCATCACTTCCCATGAACTGGCCTCTGGTCTTGCACATTGCTTCGTGTGATAGTGTGCTGTCTGGACATCAATTTCTACAGCTACAAAAATCTTTGACTTCTCCATGCTGTAAGGTAGGAGTGCACAAACAAAGCATTCCACCTCTGAATTTCGTCTTCCAAATTCTTTCATATGCTGGTACCATATGTTATTTCCCAAGTGTGCTGTGCTGTCCAAGTAGTCATTTAGTTCACTGTCATCTCTTTGTATGCTTCTCTTGATTCTCAACGTTTTCATGTAGTTTGCTATCACTACGTCCTTGAACACATCCGTATGGCTTCTTCTTGCTGGAGGATTCTCAGGTATCCCAATCCATGGTGCAGGCCTCTTCATCTGCACCAATTGAGTAGGCAAAAGTCTGGAAATTCTTTCTTTTACCTCTTGTATTTTCCTGGCTATGGTTATTAACGGCCACAATGATTCTGCTATCATCCGTGCTGGTGAGATTTTGGCTGGGCTTGCACTGGCCCTTTTCAGTGCTGGATATGGGGTGCTTATCACTGCTGTCTCTGTTGGTTTCTTCTCCAATTCCTTTTGTTTCTTTAACAGTTCAGCTTTCTCCATTTGTCTTTTCATTTCACTTGCAGGATAGCTTCGCATTGTTGGTTGTCCAAACTTCTCCCTTTCTTTGGCCTGTGGTTCTGCAACTATTGACACTAGACCAGGTATGTACACTCATCGTTGGCATGCATGTAGTTGTCAGTAACCTTCTTTCATTCTTATTCTGCCGACCCTGTCTCCGGCTTTTCAACTTGCTTGTCACTGCATGTGTGTCATTGCTATTCACATCCATTTCAAGTTCACTCACTCCTTTGTCAGACCTTCTAGGAACTGGGATCACTACAAAGGGTCTGGGTACTTTTGTGGGTGTCATGCATACATCATTAGGTGGTTGCACTGGACTCGGAACACTTTGCACACCTATGAAGAATGCAGTTTGAATCGTCAGTGACAATAAAACAAGGATGAATACAATGCATAAATACATTATGCCCCTGTAGGTTAGGCAGCAGCATTTAGTTCTGGAACAATGAGTATGTCTCTCCTCCTGAGGGATGTCTATGCTGCTGCTCTGATTTTCCATCTCTATCATCTAAGAAAAAAGACTAACGTTAAAATATTCTATGCAGCAATATCTCTGGATTCTGATGTTTCAGCTTGTCGGTTGCAGGTATTGGAACAATTGTCCTCCTTTGCCTGGACAATGGATTGACTATTGTCTCTGAATACAGTTCCCTTTTTTATATCCGAAAAATTTCAGTTAAGGCAATAAGTACAGCAAGCACTTTTTCACTGTACGTGTTCAAAATACACAAGCTTCCAGTCTATTCCTCTTATCTGTTTCACTCCGGAAGACATGTTGTGTCCTTGATAGTACAAACAAGAGTGAAGTCTCTGGCAACACTTTCTCGATCTGTCCCTCGGCGGAAAGTCTTACAGCCTCCTCTGGAAATTCTGATGATGATTAGAAAGTTCAACCTGCATCACAATACCATGCAAGAGCATGCTCATCTGTGTAGAATTAGCTGTGTCTCTGATGAAGGTGAGAACGTCAACACCAGCAGGCCTCCCCACAAGTTCTGGAAAGTCCTCAATTAGGCGAAATAACACATTGCTCGCCAGTCTGCTATCTTCTGGTGACAGGGACATTGCCCTTGCTGAACTCTTGAACTGGTCAGTACTCACTGTGAGCAGCCTCTGTGATCTCGATGGGTGTGAAGAGCAACCTGAATTACGATTCCATTCAGGATTATACTCAAGCGTTCTGTGTTTGCTGGATCTTGAAGAAATGTCAAGACGTCAGTGCGTCTCCCAACAAGATCTGGACAGTCTTCAATTAAACAAACGAATAGCATGCTGACAAGCTTATTCGCATCTTCTTTGGCTTGGGACATTTGTTTTTTCCTCTTTGTACTCCGGAAGCAGGAGGAACTGCTCGGCAATCACGGTGAGCAGCCTCCTTATTGTCTTTTCGTTTTCAGGGTTTTGAAGAAAATCAGTGATGCTAATGAGCCTTCCCACTAGTGATGGGTATGACCTCAACACTAGGTCAAAATAGTTCAGAACGTCTTTAGTGATGTCGCTGCTGTGGGACACCATGAGTGTGTCCAAACAATGTTCCTGTTTGGAGCGAGTCTGGATACTGTATTTTCTTCCAATTTGTATGTCCTCAATCAAAATTTGGCATAACCTTTTCTTATCAAGGCTTCAGTGTGCCTCAGTCCAAAGTTCAAAGTTAATAACCTATGTTGTGGCTTTATGCATGCAATTCTCTTCTTCACCCTGCAACTAGGGTGCACAGAGTGTCAGTTTTTTATGTCCGTATCCCCTTTTTTGCATAGAGGAAATGTCCAAAATTAAGCCACAACCTTGCACAAACGTTCTTTGCCTTTGCTTTGCTGGTCATGCATCCTTCTTCCTCATCATGGATCTCGTTTGCACGTGCTGTGATTCTTCCCCATCGTCTGTAGTCTCTACGCGTTGGGGTGTGGGCAGGGGGCCTCCTCTTATGTATGGCTTGATGTTACCCAGGTAGATCCAAACTCTTCTTCCTTGTAGCTTGAATGCAGAGGGAGTGACGTCTTCTGCTGTGGAGGGTCAGTTGAACCTTGGCTCATCCCAATTCTCGTGTGATTTTCCACCAGGACTGTGTCTCTAGGGAAGATTGATGGTACTCATAAACTCTGAATTGCGTTTGCAGTAGTTTCTCCTTCTGTGTTCTGTGCTGCCCTGCACCCTTTTTGTCGTCGCTGCAGCTGTCCTGAAATTACAGAAAGACAAGATGTCATGCAATTCAAGTAATTTTGCATTTCAGACCCTAAGATTTCTCCTGTTGGCTGGCCAGGTTTCCTTAGGTGTCGGTACTTTAACAGGTGCTGTTCTTTTGATAGGTACTGGGCAGAGCCCCACTGCGGCTCTCTGCTGGTTTATTTGCTCCTCATACATCACTTATTTCGGTGTGAAAGTTCCTGGTACTTCAAAATGAACAATTTGAGTGTGGGTCGTGCTTGGGACCTCCTCTACAATGGGGTGGAAAATTGGAACATCTGTGCGCACAGCATGAAATGGACTCAGCTGCTGGATGATTGGGATTTGTTGGTAGCGAATGGGAAAGTGATGGGTGATTTAACAAAAAGGGCAACCTGGAAAAGAGGTAGTCAAACATCTAATATCGACTATTTAACACTATCCCGATTAACCTATAAGCAGTGCAACAGGTTTGAGATCATTACTACGAATTTGAGTGACCATAACAAGCCAATCTCCTTCTTTTTGACCAGATCCTGCCGTTTCTCATCAACTTTCTTCCTTCTCCTGCCTCTCCCCCTACTTTCCCCCCTACTCCACCACCTCTGGCTGAAGTGCCATGCCCCTGTTCTCCACCTAAAAAACATTCAAGGGCAGTGATAATCTCCGCCTGGCGACCCTCAGCGCATGCTCAGCCAACAAACACTCTGCTGATATCAGCATTCTCCCTCCTTGAAGACACTGACCTTGACATACTCACACTCACTGAGACTTGGTTCGAACCCAGCTCAGTCAGTTCCTTTGACTTGTCCTACCCAACAGCTTTAAGAGCACCTCCAAGCCTTGAACTCACTCGGCTGGCAGTGGGGTTACATTATTCTTCCCAGAGTGCATTCCTTCTTCCATCCTACCCTCTCAGCTCTGCTCGTCCTTTAAGAGCCTAGTATGCAAATGTCATTTCTCCCTCCTCCACCCTGACCATTGCTACCATTTACCGGCCTCTAGGAACCTCCTCTCTATTTCTCTCTGAGTGGGCTGATTTCTGCTCCTCCTTACTCTCTGCCACCTCCAACCTGCTACTCCTGGGTCACCTTAACATCCGGTTAGACTCCCTGTCCACAGCATCCACCCTCTTCATTGACCTCTGCACCTCCTTATCCCTCTCCATTCTTCCTTCTGGTCCAACTCACTCTGCCGGACACACGCTGGACGCCATCATCTATTCTGACCTCCCTCTCTCATTTCCTCTGGTCACCCCTCACTCTTGGTATGACCACTCTCTTCTCTCCTCCCACCTGGGTCCCAATGGCCCTGTGAGAACTCTTCCAAAAAGCTCTGCCAACCTCATTCACGAACATCCGTCGGATGAAACGAGTTTCAGCGGCTGCCTTTACCTCCACCTTCATTCCCCCTTGCCCACCCAACTAAGACTCTACCCCTGAATCTGCTCTCAGCAACCTCTATCTCTCCATTACCTACACCCTTGACATCCTTGCCCCAGTCTTGAGGATCCGCCTGAAACCTGCCTCCAAGCGTAACACCTGGTACGACTCCAAACTTGCAGGCCAAAAACGCAAGTGCAGGGCTGGCTGCACAAGGGAAGTGGCAAACTTCAGGTTCACCCTTTGACAAACTGGCCTGTCACCTGCTCCAAAGACATTACAGGCTCTTATCCAAACAAATTGTGCCTTGCTCATCCAGAACCATCAAGGACTACATTTCCTCTCTTGCCCCTGATCACGCTGATCTTTGTAACCACTCCTTTACTACTGGGTCTTTTCCATCCTCCCTGAAGCACTCCCTTGTGCACACGCTCTGTAAAAAACTATCAGTAGACCCTTCCTGCCCGGCCAACTATCGCCCCATCTCTATCACTCCTTTACTGCGGAAACTGCTTGAGAAGTTGGCCCTCCCCAACTTAACTCCCACACTGAACTTGTTGGCAGTCTTCACGACCATCAGTCTGGATTCCGAGCAGCCAGAGGCATGGACACTGCTCTTCTGAACACCTGTGAAGAACTGCTCACAACTCTGGATTCTAACTTCCCTGCTGTCTTCATCCCCCTTGATCTCTATTCTGCATTTGACACAGTGAACCACTCCATCTTCATAAAAAGGCTCGATGCTGGGACTGCCTTCCTCTCTCCCCATGGCCTCATTACGTTTTGTATTGGACCTTCTGTCGCTAGAATACTGGCTTAATTGGCGTCTATTATCTCTAGTTAGAAATTTGTTGGTGTCTACGAGAAACTCCCTATATGTGAATCTCTTAAACTGCCCGAGGGCAAGAACTTTGCCATTTCTGAATAAGTTCACATTGTTGGCTGATAGTCTCCTAGATGCAATAGACAAAGATCACTCAGATTTATTGGGTAACCCAATGAGCGTAAGGAAGGGTTTGAAGGATAAGGACTGGATTAGTACCATCTCGCGCACAAGGGGATATAAACTGCACTCTACCTTTTCAATAACTTACAACCCACTTGGTCACTTACGAAATTATCTGCAGCAACATCCATGTCCTGTTGAAAGAATTAAGTTTCTAAGATTTAAATTGAACTTCTTACCAACTGAGGAAATGAAATATGCCCAAAGAAAAGCAAAAGGATGAGAGAACTAATACTTGTCCTAGGTGTAATTCTGTAGGAACACCAGAAACCCTTTGGCATATATTTGTGGTATGTCCAACGTTAGCACCAGTTAGAACAAAATATTTGGGTAGATTTTTCTGCACTGTAAATCGTTTTTGGAAATCTGGAAGATTTGTGAACCCACATGTCTGAGGGTTCAGAACTCTTTTTAACACATGCAATTGTACAAATGTTGGATGAATTAGGTTTATTGGAATAGTGGTCATGACATGTACTCTTTTTTTATTTTAGAGATGTTAATAATTTGATATGAATATGTCTTGTGATTTGGTGTGAATATTTGTACTTGTGTGTAAGATCACATTTTTATCAAATTCACAATAACAATGAAAAAATAAAAAGACCAGTTTTTCCATTTTTTGTATTTTTATAAATAAATAAAGGCAGAATGCAGATTTATTTCTGTCTACATGTGTAAACATCAGTAGAAACAGAAAACTGGGAGTCTCAGTCATAACACAGGCCTTTGCTGCCTAGCTTCAGAACTAGAGCTTGGCTTTGTGTTGTCGGCTTGTCATCAGAAACATGACACCGATGTGCCTTAAAATCGGTACAAAAACTGAAATGGAGCAGAACTTGAAACCAAACATGTATTTTAGTTTCCAATAACAAAAAAGGCGAAACAAACACAGGGGATTTACATTCTACGGTAGAGCTGAGAGAGGGCTGGAAACAGGTAGTTAAAGGGGGTTTATCATGAGTGTCTCACCACAAAAAGAATGGAGAGGAGTACTTTTTCAGGGTCGATCACTGGGAAGTAATAGAACTGAATTTGTGGCAAGTTTCTGGAATTTCTACATTAACTCTTTGACTCTGTCAGTCGGAGCTTGTTGTGGCAGGTGTAAGCCCTTGTTTATCCTTAATACAATCATTCACCACCTTGCTTTGCTTGAGCTAGGCCCTTATTCTCACATATCTAGAGAGGGATTTATATAGGGTAGGCCTTGAACAATATAGGAGAGAACTGTCTCTATACTTCCTATGTCTGTTTAACCTTGACATTATTAGTACGATGTAATTCGAGAATAGTTTGTTTGTTTGTTTGTTTATTAATTTGATAATGTGCACCGAGCCCTTGGGCAGCTGGGTGCAGCAGTACATGAATTCTCGAGGCTTAGTTACAATGCCTGTTACAATTTGGTACATACATGTAGTTACAATGTGAAATACATAAGATAGTACATAAAGCAGTAGAGTCATTTGATATGATGTGGATACAGTGAGTGAGTGAGGTGGAATAGATATTAGCTATTTCTGGAGCATGGAGGGAGTGTATCGGATAGAGGTCAGGCTAGCAGGAAGTAGGTTAGTAAGAGTTTATGATTACAGATATGAGTAGGATGGTAGGTGAGTCACCGTAGTGCTGTCAGGTACTTTGAAAAGGTTGTCAAAGTGAAGAGGATTAGAGATTATTAGAGCGAAGCCATTTGAGAGTATAAGTTCTGAATCTAGCGTATGGTAAGGAGCGTCTGAGGTCAATAGGGAGAGTATTCCATGTTTGAGCAGCTTTAACTGGTAAGCTAGTTCCTCCCGCCGTGGTGAGTTTAAATATAGGGATGTTAAGCAGGAAGGTATTGGCAGATCTCAGAGGTCGGGCAGTGAATTTCCTGGTGATTTTTTCCGATGGGTAGGGGGGTGCTAGAGTGTTGAGACATTGAGAGGTGAGAGATATGGTTTTGAGGAGGATTCTATCCTTTATTTTTAGCCAGTGGGCCTCTTTCCTATATTTATAGATGTGCTCTCTATGAGGGATGTTCAGAGCTGCTTTTGAGCGTTGTTCTGTAGTCTTTGGAGTTTGTCGGTGACATACTTGTTAGCTCCTGAGTACAAGGCGTTACAGTAGTCTAGTCTAGACATGATAAGAGCATTGGCCAGGGTAATGCAGCTGGCATTGGATAGGAATGGTCTGGCAGCTCGGATCAATTTACAAGTGTAGGCGGTAGTGGAGGAAAGGTAGCTAACTTGCTTTTTTACGTTAAGAGCAGAGTCCAGGTAGAATCCTAGAGTTCTGACTTCAGGCATAACCTTAATGATATTGTTGTCAATGTTGAAAGATATATAGTTAGTGGTTAGTTTTTTTTAAGTTGGAGTCAGATCCGAGGAGTAGGATCTCGGTTTTGTCGTCATTCAGGCATAGACTGTGGGTTGCCATCCATGTCTGAATGAGGATGTATATTTTATCCACCAAGGCCAGGTCTTCTTCATAGTTGCCCGTGTGTCATCTGTATGATTAGTGTAGGTGACACCCAGTCTATCCAACTTGTCAAATAGTGGCTTGGTGAATATGTTGTACATGCTGGGTGATACACAGGATCCCTGTGGGACTCGACATGTTATTTGGATACGATCAGCACAAGAGGAGGTAGAGAAGACTCTCATAGTTTGGTTAGCTAATAAGGATTGAACCCAGGCTATGGCTTCTCCTGTGAAGTTGGCAGCGAGTCTTAGGTGGCTACATAGAACTGCATGGTCCACCAAGTCAAAAGCTGCTGACAAATCCAGCAGTAGTAACAGGGCGGTTTTGCCATTGTCTTTTAGCTCCTCAATTTTAGTCTTAAGGTCTAGCAGGGCTGTTTCGGTGCCATGGAGAGGGCGGAATCCTGATTGTCGTGAGCCTAGCAAGTGATTTGTTTCTAGGTAGTCCTGAATTTGTAAGTAGGCTACTCTGTCAATAATTTTGAGTAGGAAGGGTACAGTGGTGATAGGTCTATAGTTAGTAGGTATTGAAGGGTCAAGAGTTTGTTTTTTCAGTAAAGGGAGGACCCAAGATTTTTTCAGGTTGGTAGGGACAGTGTTTGATTTAAAGGATGAATTGATAAGCTTTGAGATGAAAGGGGCTAGGTCTCTAGCCGCATCCTTTATTATTTGCACTGGGCAACTGTCACCTTTGCAGTTGGAAGGTTTCAGGGAGAGAATGACATTTTCAGTATCGACGATTGAGATCGATCTGAAGCTACATGGTGTAATAGTGTTATGCTCGATGGATGGTGGTAGTAGTTGGTCAGCGATGGGCAGAGAGTCTTTTTTTTGTTATTTTAAATTGGAGGGAGGAGATTTTATTCGATAGGGCATTCTGTATATTCGTACACCATGTCTTGTCCTTTGGCAAAGTGTCTGCTGGTTGTATGGGGGATTCCATTTCACGGAGGATGGAGAAGAGTGCTTTTGTGTTTGATTGGGCCTTTGTGATTCTGTCACCAAAGAAGTTTTTTTTTGTATTGATGATTTCTTTATTATAGTGTTTAGATAGTTGGGCTAATTTGGCTTTATTGTTGTCAGTAGGCGAGTTGCGCCAGATAGTTTGTAACTTTCTTTTCTGTTTTCTTAGTTCATTGAGTTGGGGGTGAACCAGGCATTAAGGTGCGCTTCCTGTTTACTTTTGCGCAGTTTAGTGGGGGCAATGATATCTAGTGCTTTGGTCATGGCAGAGTTAAAGGTGTCCACTAGGGTGTCAGGGTCATTGTTGTTCTCCAGGCCATGGCAGGGAGGAGGAGTGGGATAAGTTTTTCAGCAGTGATGTCTTTTTTACTTCTGGTAAGTAAGGATGGTATCATGCTGATGGTTTTGGGGGTGAGGAGATCAAGTGAGGCAGTGAAGTTGATTAAGTAATGGTCTGTCCACGGTTGTGGGACAATATCGGTGATGGTGATGATGCAATTAAGCTCTGATACCCAATCGAGAGTTCTGCCCTCAATGTGGGTGGGTAAGAGGAGTTTTGGGATAGCCCATGGTCATTGAGTAGGGCTGTTATTGAGTGGGCGTGCTTATTGTCAGGGTTGTTGAAGCCGATGTTGAAGTCGCCCATCAGTAATGTTTGGGAGTGGTTTGGTTTTGCGTGTTATTCGCTATGAGACTGGTGAGGTCCTCTTCGAAGCTTCCTAGTGGTCCTGGGGGCCTGTAAATCAGGTGGATGGTCAACGTACGGTTGTTGGAGAGCATCAATTTAGCTGTAAGTATTTCACAGGATAAGCAGGAAGGTGAGTTGGCTAGTCTAATAGGTAAGGTATTTTTATAGATGATGGCTAGGCCACTGCCTTTAGCTTTAGGTCTATCTGCTCTAAGTATATGGTGAGAGTCTGGTACAGCTAGCATCAAAGTAGGTCCTGCGGCCTCATGGAGCCAAGTCTCTGTGATGGCAAGTAGGTCCAGGCTGCCATTACTTAGTATGTCAGAAATTTCAGGGGCATGGGCTACCATAGATCTGGCGTTAATGAGAGACCTAGTTAATGTCAAGGTGCTCTTAGGGATAGGATTATTTGGAGGTTTGATTAAGTGTTTGCCTTGATTAGGGTTCTTCTTTGTGTGAAAAAGGGAGGGCACCATGTTTTTTTTTATTGTCTTGTGCACACTTGGTTAGGTGGTGTGGGATGGGGGGAATCCGGTAGCATTGTTATTTCTTTTAGGTTCGTAGATGCAAGGTAGTCTTGCCCTAAGTCTAGTGTTTCTGTCCAAAGGTGGGCTTGTATTTAAGGTAGCAGAGGCCATGATGGTAAAGAGCCCAATCGTTAGTAGGATGCTCTGAGTGTTTAGGTTATTGCTCATGGTGTTAGGTAAACCTATGTTAGGGTTCTAAGTAGAGGCAGAGAAGGACTTGTGCCAAGTAGATGCAATGGGACTGGACAGTTCACCTAACTTTATGGTACACCAGTGTGCGAGATCACAGTGAAAGCTACAAATGGCATGTCCAAGTTAGGCAATAAATAAAGGTTTCACCTAGGATCAAGATTCATACTAAAGGCTAGGATGGTATGTGCCAACAGGTGCAATGGGCAAAGGTTTGCCTTAATTAAAAAATCACATTGAAGGCTAAAATGACATGTGCAAACAGATGTTATTAAGCAAAAGGGGTTCACCTAAATTCAGAGTTCACACTAAGGCTAAAAACGACATGTACAAACAGATGCGATTGAGCAAAAGGGGTTCACCTAAATTCAGAATTCACACTAAGGCTAAAAATGACATGTGCAAACAGATGCAATTGATCAAGAGGGGTTCACCTAAATTCTAAGTTCACAGTCAAAGCTAAAGTAGCATGTGCAGTTAAGCAATAGTAAATCTTCTAGATTCACGAGTTGTAAAAGGCTAAAAGGTGGTGTTTTGACAGTAAATGGCAAGGCAGCACAGAGGGTTAATCAGCTTCAGAATTCACAATAAAGGCGAGCAAGTGGCATGTGTAGACAGGCTTGGTAAGTTCCAGGCATCATTTGCTCAATGCGGTAGTTATATTTCCAAAGTATAAATTTGACATTAATGATAGACTGGGATTAAATTACTGCAGAGGGCAGTTAACAAGCATAAATCAGTGCAACCGTAGACAGGCTAGATTACAAGTTAGATACAATTTAGTGTCAGGTAGCTAGCGGTAGTTGCAGTTTTGGCATCAATAGGTATTTCAAGAAGGCGGCACTTTAAGTCTTTCAGTTGGGCATAGTTATTGTGTAGAACATAGGGAAACTCGGTAACACTGGTGTTTGGGACAGTGATTATGGCACTTACCATGTCAGCAATGAATAATTTCACAACGCCCCAGGCGGGTCGGAGAGGAACGAGGAACAGCGGTTCCGGCCTTGGCCTCTGGCCATCCTCTGGCCAGGCTTCGGACAGGCACCAGCCTTGGTGGGTGTGCCTTTGGGGGTCTTTCAATAAAGGAGAAAACACAAAATACATTAAAAGTAGAACCGAATCTATGACATACATGAAACTGGTTCAAATGCTGCAATGCCAGTCGAAGGCTTCAGTAATGTCCCACCAATTGTATCCATGAAAGGCAGTGATCAAATCACTATTGCATGTTGGGTGAAAGATATTTCTCAATTTCAATTCAACAAGTCCCGTTTAAGTGTCCATCAATACACTTTCCCACCTTAGTCAATTTATCAGATGTCAAATTATGCTCTCGCTGCACACCTGCGCTTTGAAAGAAATCTACTGTCCGGTGGGAAGGGCCTGAAAACATTCTTGTTTTAATAGACATGAACATGTCCTCCCTCTCAGCCCAGTATGAGTTGATGTCCTTTGCATTTTGTTTCTGTCTCGAGTGTTTTTGTTACGCCCTGATGCCTGTCAGGCTTTAGGCGTGTAAAAAAACAATACAAATAAATAAATAAATACTAAACACAGAAAATCGCAGATAATCTGCAAGAATTGTTACAGCAGAAAACGTCTTTCCCACCCATCGAAACGAACTAGCTCACAACAGTCTACAATCTACCAGAGACTCTATAAAATAAAGAAAAAAGACAAACAGGGAATTGAAACATGTTGGTAAGTATTTGAAGGCCTATTACATAATCTCTGCAATGGTGCAAGTGCAATTTTGCACATTATTAGCACTAAGGCAAACGTTTCCCCAGTTCAAAAAATGCATTTTTTCAGTACATTTTTGCATTAGAGCAATAGTTGTCCTCAAGCTTATACGGATGTGGACGTGTATTAGCAGTAGGGCAAACTTTCTCCTGGTACAAAAATCAATTAACTTAATTCTTATTTTTGCGTTACAGCAGTTTCCCCGGGTTATATCGAATAACAGGAAAATATTACAGGCTGAGGAAATGGTCAATAGACAATTTCATACAAGACAATTTACTCAAATCACGCAACACATAAAATAAAGGACTTATTAATGAAAACTAATAGAATAACTTATAAAGTGAAACAAACTTATCAACAAACTATACAAAAATGTACATACGCATGTCTATCAGGGCTAATATTACAGATGGTGACTGAACAATTTTGGACAATATTAGTTCTAGTGCCCTACTGTAGAAAAAACATGATTTCAATGTTTTTTTGCACCAGTGCAATATTTGCTGCAGCGCTAATACTTTTCCTTATTAGTCTTAGGCAAAGCATTGTCCGACGCGAAAATGCATTGGAGGACCCTCCTGCAGGTGGTCAGCTGCATCATATCCAGCTTGCAAAGTAGTGATGGATTTTACACTTGCACAGCGTGCTTCAAGTTTATGTCTCACTGTACAGTATAATATGGTCTGCTATGTGATCTCTCATTTTCATATTATGTTGTTTTCAGCAGGACTTTATCAATAATGACCTACATAGAACATATGCCTTCAAGTGAAGGTTGACTGTCAACTACTCAGGTAATTTAGTGGCACCCAAGCAATTGCGTAAAGAGCTGAGCAGGAGATTAATATTTGGCAAAAATGTGTAAGAGTGAAAGAACAGGGTCCATGTTATCTAACATCTGGACCACGGCTACAAAATGAACAATTGCTTAGTGTGAGGAACTTGAGGGCATACCCCATCTACTCCCTGTGGATCTTCCTCTCAGGTGGCCAGTCAAAGGCCATCACCCCTTGGATCCCGATCCTGGGGGTCGATATGTGAGGAAGGATCACCTTAGTGGAGGGACCTTGGAGAGTGGGGAGAAGATGTCTTTTGGTGAGGCATGGTATCCCCCTTTCCCTTGTCAGACTGAACCTTACCCTCCCACTATCTTTGTAGGTTATTGTCAGTCTTTTCCTCTTCCACACACACATACTATCTCACAATCATATTCCTTTAAGACTGGGACAAGGAGGAGGCAACTGGGAGCTATGCACGCTTCCATTCATTCACACCACTTTGGTACTGGGATGAGGAAGAGGACTATGGAGGAATACTATTACAATGTCCAGGCATGTCCCACTAATAGTGTTAACTATGGTCAGGCAAATGACTTGCACCTGCAACAAATTGAGAGGCTACAGCTGCATAAAAGGAGAGATAGGCAAGAGCGAGTGAGAAACCCACCTGGTGAGAAGGACGGGGCAACCTGACGTGGCACAGGCTGGAGACGGGCAGGCAAATGGATGCCATGTGTTCCAGAGGAGTGAGCGAGACAAAGGGGCCAACACAGGCCATGAGAGGGTTGAGACACCTGGAGTTCCCTGTGCTGCGTTTCCACAGCCACAGTCCACAGTCCAAGATCCGAAGGCAAGCGCTGATCGCTGGAGCTTCCACTGAGCACAAGGAAAGTGAGAGAAAGCTGCAGAGAAGAACAAAGACGCCCAGAGGAGAGACCGGACACTGGTGAGTGAAAGAAGGGGAACACTCAAACCGGGTCACTCTAGTGGCTGGAATTGGGCAGATGGAAATGCTAATTGAACGGAAACTTATAATGAATGGGTTTGAAGACTGAATAGAAGAATTTGGAACACAGAACAAACTGAAAAGTGCTTTTGAAAATGCAACAAGTATTATTGAATATTGAACTTAAGAAAGTATATATGAAAAGTAAATGAAAATACTGCACACGTGAAAATAACATGATGTGCATTTATGAACACAGTCAAATAAGTAATAAGCATTGTTGCACAATGGGAAAGTATGAACAAAGTGAAAGTCAGTAATGAGCCATTATGAACCATGGAAAGCAAGTGATAAGCACTAAGGAACAATATGAAAGCAAGGTGGTGGAAAAGGAGGAACACCACTGAGTAAGTTGTGTAAAATACATGTTCTAGCAAAGTCGACAGACTGCCAAGGAGAAACGGAATTGAATGTGAACTAATGACACAGGTTGAGAGAGAAACCCTGTGTTGGGAACAAAGTCCAAAGAGCATAACAAAGTGCCAAGGGTTATTGTTTGCGTGACCTGTAACGGGTTGACCGTGTGGTCCGACAACTGCACCTAGACAGAGTAACCCCTATTTGGAAAGAACTAAGGAAAGTCAAGATACAGAAGCTGTTTTGTCTAATAAGTGCTGAAATGATGGAAGAAAGTAACAATCTGTGTGAAGTATTGAAAAGTCTTAATGGTTACAAAGTTGAACTGGAATTATTATTGAAAGCTGAGAGATTTGAACTGACAGTGGTTTTGAAACTGGAAGAGCTGCCTTCTTGCGGAAGGGGACACCAAGACTTTGTCATCTGTGTTCAACTTGTGAGAGGGAGCCCCAAAAAGTTTTGGAATTCTGTTGAACTTGGGGAAGGGAACCCTGAGGGCTTTTTGGAATTGTTCTGAACTTGGGGAAGTTGAAAAGCAAGCCAGGAGGTGGAAGAAGCTCAAAACTTTAGGTTGGAACACTGTTTCTTTTGTTGCTGACATCCCTACACATTTTATATTTTTAGTATGAATGCAAGTATAGGTTTTGGATGCAGACATACTTTTGAGTTGAACTTAATGACAAAGACTATCCTAAGTTTCTTTAAGTAGGGAAATCCCACCTTAGCATAGGCCTTTCTCCATCCTAAGATGTAAGAAAAATAAATAACTTTGGAGAAAAGTGAATCTGTTGTCTGTGTCTTACTTCATCATAGATAATATGGAATGGAGCAAACAGGTTTTGTAAACAATGTGCATTATCTAAAAACATTTGCACTAAGGCAACAACATATCAGACTGTTCTTTGTATTTTTTCATGCATAACGTAAAATAAAATGTAAAAGTAAAGAAAATGCGGTTACTCTTTTATTTTCATGTTACTCAAAAAACAGAGTAAAATAAATAGTCTACTTCTATTTTGCTCTAGTGCAAACAATTAAGCCCCAAAACTGGGGATACATTCATTTGCGCCACTTCTTTTTGACAAGAACAAAGTTTTGAAGGCATGCAATGAATTAAAGGAGTGAAGAAAGCCAGAAAATGTATCATTTGTTATAATAATATTAATGGCAAGGTATAACATGCAAATCTACTAGTGTACAAGGTGGAGGTTGCGATGGAAAAAGAGGAGATTTCTGCTATCTTATAACATGTTTTTTTTAAAAACTATGCAAAAATCGATTTTCGTTAATATAACTCTGGATTTGGACATTGTGTTGAGAATTCCAGGTGTCAACCAGGACTGGCAGGATCTCTACCATCCAATCAGAGATTATGTACCACAGCACCTCTGAAGCATCTGTGGCACCAGTACTGGAAAGTGTGTGATGCTTTCAACCCTCCCCAATACAATACTTAAGGGGTCGTAGCTGCAATGACGGGAAGGTTATATCTGTGCCCACCCAGGGACAGTGATATAATTTTCATTGTAGTCCTGTGCATCACTAAACTGCTAAAATAATGTCCGGCTCACAGAATGATATTTCAATACAAACCGACAGGCGGCAGAGACCAGGGTCAGGCAACATCACTAAGTCTGTGGGCTTTAGTCTCTAAGACCAGTAAGAAGATACATCAACACCACTGTCCTCTGAAGGCAAGCGTCCCCAACCAGCACGATCCTCCCCGCAATGAGAGACAATGAAGGACTCTCCCAGGATGGGAATAAGGCCAAGGCAAAGTGCGGGTGAGCGTAAATGGGAGTTTATCAATCAGAATAGGGCATGCAAAGAACTCTGCAAACTCAGAGAGCGCTCTGTCTGACAATAGCAAAGACAAGCGTATATATTTACAAAAAACGTCATCAGAACCTACATTCTATAGGGGGCACAAGTTCAATGGGATTGGGTGGCGACGACTAGCTATAGGTGCTGCTGCGATGTGGTTGGCCTTGGCTGGAGGATGTCACTGGTCAGCCTCGTGGGCTGGGCTGGGCCTGGCAGGTCTGCTGGGTTCATCCGGGCGGTGTCGTTGTGCCACTGTGGCCAGTGTCAGAGATGAATGTCTTTTCCTGACTTATTTGCCCTAGGCCATGCACACCGCGGTCATTCAGTTATTGCAATATTATCTTCTTTAGTAAATCTTTCATTAGGTTACTCTACAGGTTATTGCAACACAGGAGGAATGCACCTTGAGAGGGGTTTGATGGCAATTCATCAGTACATGGTTACCAGTGTCCTGTTGACCGGGTACCATAGGTCGTGGGGCTAGGTCTCAGGGCATGGGACAGGCGGTACATGTCTTTTTGTTTTGTTAGAAGTCGTTATGAATGTGCTGCTGTATGTTGCCATAGTATTGGGTGTCCTAATTTTACAGGGGCCATAAACCTAAGGTGATCCGGTGGGTTGTGGGGTTTAAGAGAGGGCGCCTTTGGATTTGTGTATTCAGGCGGAGGTTTACTACTGGGCTGTAAATAATGCAGGTGGCGGGCCGTGGCCTTGGGTGCTGCAGAGGGGACTACAAATCTTTGAAGCGGCTCCAGCCTAGTTGGGGGAGGTGGAGCAGTGCGGCGCGGGCCTCTGCCCTCTCGTCTGGCAGGCTCCACTGGGTGGGAGGGGGAATGGCCTTGCATAAACTCACAAAGGCATCTTCCTCGTGTGTTGCCGATTTGCGGTGAAAGCATCATAAACATTCAAATAACATACAATACTAATTGAGTAATTTCAAAGCTCACATCTTAACATTGCTAATGCCTCTCGAATTTAGCCAGTCCGAGCACATTATTTGTACACTATGTTTTAACAACTACAACATTGTGTTATATGCATATACATTTGCAGTTAGTGAGGTAGTAGTGAGGTTGGTGGAGCACATAGGAAATGACTTGCCACCGTACATGACGGTAGTGGCACATAAGGGGCTTGGACTTACACACATGGAGGGTGCATTCTCGCGTGTCCTTCACATGAGCCCTCAGTATGGTTGCATTTGTCTTTCTTTGCACTCTAGCAGCATTAGTTCGGTTGTGGCGCGGGACCGTGGGGTGTAAGCTTTTCAATGAGGCACATAACAAATAACCCCCCGGGACACTTTTATTATTTTCACACAACTGCAGTGGTGGGGGTGCTTCATTGCTTATGCCATGTGAACATGTATTCTGCCATATCTGTACATTTTACAAATTTTCTAATCAAAGGGGTTTGTGGAGAAAATGCACGTATTGCAAGTAGTTTTGGCATTAGTATTTGGGAACTTTTGCTTTTATTGAAGGACCATTTTTCAGTTCTCTTTCCACCCAGGCTCTACTGGCCGGGTCATGCTGTCATGCTGGGAGCAGCGATACACTGCGGAAGGTGAAATGTTACAGTGTTGGTATCTTACACTAGCTCATGTCCGTCTCGTTCGTGGGAACGGGCTCACAGCGGATCTGCCAGGGAGCTGCGGCCACAGGGATAATTGAAACTCTCCAAAGGTGGGGGCCGCGCTACAGTGCGCCGAGCTCACACCATCTTCATTAGACAAAATGGTATCTGGGCCTAGATAAATTCAATATGTTTGGGCAATGTCTTCAGCAGGTGAGCCATCCACCACCTGGGCCCTGGTGGTAAGGAGGGGACGCCCGATGAGTCATGGCCCTCACCTGGGGAGGGGATGTAGGCAAGGGGGGTCTTTTGGACCAATCCTCCCCTACATTTCCCCCCTTTCGTTACTTAAGTAACAAATTCTTTAAATCTTCCAATCTCCTGCACTCCTCTTCGTCAATTATTGCGTCATCCCATGCGGGTGTGCCTTTTATGGGCATCCACGCTCTGCACACCCCCCTTAAGCTCTCACCTCTCATAGCATACTCATCTGGGGTACAGGTCAGGTATATACATCCGCTCTCTCCTTCCAAATCTACCCATACCTCCTCGTACCATTCTAGTATACGAGGCTCTCTAATGGTAGTATGCCACAAGTTGTCCACTATATCCTTGTCGTGATACCTAGGCACTAGCTGATATCTTGGTGTGTCACCTGTTCCTGTTTGTACCTGCACTTCCTGCATAGTTTGTATTGTACTACGGGTGTTGCCCATTGTCACCATCATCATTGCACCATTCGGTACTGCGTTAGCACAACATCGAAGACCCACCTGGCACAGGCAAAAAAATAAAGAGGAGGAACACCACAGCCGGCATCAAAAATTTCACAGTCATTCCCAGCCATGATGGAACCCAGGAGAAGATATTGTCGAACCACGTGCTTTCTTCTTCTCCACCTTCCATTTTCATTCTTTCTCCTAGGTTGTGTACTGCTTCGATCACATGGGACAGGGAGCCGTTGTCTGTGTCTTCAGAAGGTACGAAAGTGCAGCAGGCACTTCCGATTTTTCGGCAAACACCTCCATCCATCGCTGTCAATAGGTCCAAGACATACCTGTTTTGCATGGTCATCAGCCGTAATGCTCTTAGTTCCACTTTTATTACGTTGAACACTTCTTCAGTGTCATTTGCCAGCTGGATCAGCTCGCAACGTGTTATCTGGAGCCATTTTGCGTTTGCTCTTGCCTGCATACTTGGGATCAGTGAGGCAAAGAATGTTTCTGCCGAGCTGAATAATCTGTATCTGTCTGGGATCTGTGCCAGCAACTCTGATGATGCTTTTGATATGTAGTTTGATGCTCGTCTGTTTCGGGACAGCACCTCTTCCTTGTTCTCGGAAGACAGGACATATATTTGTGACTTTGCAGTGGGCTGGGCTGCGCTCTGTTGGGTGTTTTCTCGCATCTTTTTGCTCCCATCAATGTGGCTTTCTGGTTTTACCATTAGTGTTGAGTGTAGAGTGGCCATTGAGCAGCTGCCACTCCATGATTGTGGGAGGTGCAGGTATGCCTGGTTGCCACATACCCAATACGTGTCCATCAGGGCCGCTGTCCCTTTTCTTAAATCTGGGATGGTGAGGGTCTTGTTACAGTTCTTGTTTGTCCCCATGGAGGCTTTCCCTTCTCCTTTAAAACACAGCTCATAGTCTATTTCCTTCTGCAGCTTGAAGGGTTTTTCAATGGCTGTTACCCAAGTTAGTTTTGAAATGTGTTCCTTCCATATTGGTGTGCACGTTTCTTCTATCCACTGCAATTTCTCTGGTGCCACACCCCTCAGCACTTCAGCTTTACACTTTACTTCTTAGTCCTTCCACTTGTTGTCTGAAAAAAGTGTCCCTTGTATCACAAAAAATGGTTCTTCCAGACATACCACTGCTACCGTCTTTGGGTAACAAGTTTTCTCGTTCTGCAGCATTCTAAAAGTAACTTCATGTGCCTGGAAGGTGTTCTTAATCCTGCACAACGTGAGATGAAGGAGACATTGGGCATCTACAATAGGCAACTCTTTGGGTAACAATACTTTGGGCGTGCCTGAAGCATGGGGGATGAGGGAGCAGACATAACAGCTTTCATTTGTTGTTTGTTTAGCTGTTGCACTCATGTCCGCATACCATTTATTTGTCTGGTGGGGGTGTCGTGGGTCTTCCATTTTATCTAGTCCTAACCCATAGTACTCATCATACTTCCTCCTCCCCGCTTCCCTTTTTCATCTGTTATTTTTGTTCCTCATGTACTTTCCAGCTTCATGAGCGATGGACAAAGTGGGCCCCCCTTTCTCCTTCCCGCCCCTCTTTACCCAATCATCATATAATATTTCATGTGTTGCTGTCATTCTTTCATTTTCTTCCTTTCTGTTATCTGACAATGTGTTCTTGGCTACGGGGGCAGGCTGGCTGGTGGGGGTGTTGTACAACCAGGATATGGCGGAGGGGTTTCGGTCATTTAAACTGCGGGCATTGTAATTAGATATTTTCGGCGGAGACACTGTGTTATTTCGCATTTCAGCCTGTAGCCCTTCATTTTTTGAGATGACAGCATTGGATGGTGTGGTATGATATCCCCATACAAGTTTAGTTCCGTCCCATACCAAAAAATCACCTTCTTTAGTATTTGCACTTGCTGTTGCATTGGTCACATTAGTGCTGTTAATCCCTCCCCCCTCGTTCATCTCGATAGAGATGAACGCTATGAACCAATATGTAACCAGGCCAAACATGATTGTAAAAAACAATGTAATGCACACAGATAATCCACACTCATACGAATATCTGCATCTCTCAGTTAACAACTCTCTATATCTAATAAATCTATCTGTTGCAGGCTGCCCGTTAGATGCCATGGTAGCTCCTGTTTGTGATATAAAAGTGCATTAAGTGCATGAATGTAAACATTTTGTTGCCACTACCAGTGCCAGTATATATTGAAAGGGAATGGAAACGGGTAGGGCGGTAGGGTTGGGGATGCACAGACAAGGGAGTAGACACTGCACAATTTTATCACATCATTAATTACATACAAGTTCACAAGAGAAAAAAAGTTTTTTTTTTTTGTGTAATACCCTTAAAATGCAAGTATACCTGTCAGCCACTTTCTCAATCAGGTGCATCTCTGCCACACACACAAGTTCATAATCAGACATTCTCCTCATTTGCATTGTTTGCTGTTGTCTGTGCCTCCTCATCCACCTCTTCCTGCACATTATTATATGCCTTTCGTACATCTGTCAAATGTATCCAATACTTCAGGCCCTTCACTTTTACAGCTGTGGGCGTGGAAAACACTACTTCGTATGGGCCATGAAACCGTGGTGCGTTCCACCGGCGCACAAAACTCCTGACATAAATGAATTCACCCGGCATCAGCTGTAGCTGTGTTTCAGGCTCTGTAATAGACCCTGTTGTGTTTCCCTCCTCTCTCGTGAAAGGTGGAGAGAGCTGCTTTGATATTGCGCGCGCTGCCCTTGTTCATTTTTTCAAATAGTCTGTGAACTCGTCTCCCAATATCGCAGCACTTCTGTGTGCATCTGAGTGTTCGCACAGTGGCGAGTGTGCTGTGTGCATTCGTTCCCAGTCACTATTTCGTGCGTGGACAAATGGTGGTCCTTGCTTGGCTGATTTCTCAGGTCAAACAGCGCAAGGGGTAAACAGTAAATCCAGTTCTTTTTTAATGAAAAGCATAGTTTCGATAACCTTCCTTTTAACAGGCCGTTCATCTTCTCCACTACGCCATTACTTTGAGGATGATAAATCGAGCACAATTTATGCTTTATTCCCAACAGTGTTGTTACTTCCTTGAAGAGCTCATTTACAAAGTGAGTGCCGTTGTCTGAACGAATCACGTCACAAATTCCCCAGCGCGGAAAGACTTCCCTCACTAGGAACTTCGCAGCGCTTTTAGCATCAGGTCGTGCACATGGGCCTGCTTCTACCCACCTTGAAAATGGGCATACAACCACAATCATGTAACATGCCCCATTATACCTTTCTCCCATGTCCGCGTAATCGATATGTAACTCTCTGAATGGCCCAATCGGTTTTGGAATTGTTCCCCTGAGCATACGTAATGTCATTCCTGAATTGTATATCTGACATGTTGTGCACTCCAGTGTCAATCGAGATAAGTGCTCCTGAAGGCAGGGCACGAACCACTCCTCCTGTATCTCTGCTGCAATGTGCTGTTTCGTGTTGTGTGCTGGGAAGTGTAGTTGTTGGAACGCTATTTCCAATAACTTTACTGGCATTACCACGTTTCCTGAGTTATTTTGTCGCCACAGTAAGTCTGTTGCTGATTGGCTGCACCCTCGTTTCACCCACATCACCTTTTCATCTGCACTTGCTCCTTCCTGTAACTCTAGTATTTGTGATATCGGCATTGCATTGTACCCTTCTGGAAGCTCCTCGTTTGTCTTGTGCTGTAGCATGTACTCACCTGCTTCATATTTTTGAAAGTAAGAGGCTTCTTTGGCCGCCGCGTCCGCTGCTGCGTTTCCTAAAGGCACAACGTCTGTGTTTGACGTATGGGCTTGGCATTTCACTATTGCTACCACTGTGGGGTCTCGTAGGGCTTCAATTAACTCTTTCAGTAAGTCTGCATGTTGCACGGGAGTCCCATCTGCTTGTCGAAACCCCCTCCGCCCCCATCTGGCCAGACCTCCATGTACTGTTGTCATCATATAAGCTGAATCTGTGTAAATTGTCACTGCGCACCCTTTAGCTGCATGTAGTGCTTCTATTAGGGCAATCAGTTCTGCTGCTTGTGCTGAGTAATGTGATGGAAGGCGGTACTGCACTAGTGTCTCATACTCACCGTCTTCTAATCTCACCACTGCCATACCCACATGTTTCTCTCCCGTGTCCACGTCAATTGATGCTGACCCGTCAACAAAGTACACTTCCCCATCGCTCAGAGCATTCTCGCATACCACTGTGTCCTCCCCTCTTTCTCCTGTGTAGGTTGCACAATCGTGTTGCTGCATGTCCTCTAGTGTGCACGCTTCCGTAATGAATGTTGCTGGATTCACTGTCCTGCATCGCACCACATGGATGTTGGCGCTGGACAATATTATTTCATAGGCGGTTGCCCGCTGTGTTGTCAGTGTGCTTTTTGACCTTTCCAGTATTGCAAATAATGAATGCTCCACAAACAACGTCACAGGGCATCCCATTACTATTGTGGCACTTTTCTCAATTGCGAACGCGGCTGCTGCGAGTGATTGCTCGCACGCGAAATGTCCTTGCATCACAGCATCCAAAGTGCCACTATAGTAAGCCAAAGGTTTGTGTCCTAGTGACGTCTTTTGTGTCAGTTCAGCTGTCATGAGTGTCCCCTTGCAGTGTGAGAACAGGTAAAACTCGCGCCCATAATCAGGATTTGCGAGCACTGGAGCGCTTGAAATCAACCCTTTTAATGATTTGAAGGAGGCGCTCATTTCTTCTGACCATTCTATTTTCTTGTTCTCCTGTTGGGCCTCCTTGAGTGGTTTCAGTAAGGGTCTGGTGTATGCTGCATAATCTAATATCCATGCTCGGCAATAGTTGCACATTCCCAGGAATTTCTGCATTTCCTTCACTGTTGTGGGTTCTCCTACTGATCTTATTGCTTCTACCCTGTCGGGGATTATTCTTCTTCCATCTTTTGATATAAGCTGTCCCAAGTATAGAACTTCTGTCAGACAATATTGTAGCTTTTCCTTGTCAACTTTGTACCCCTTATTGGCCAACAGGGTCAGCAGTGTTATTGAATCTTTTCGGCATGCTTCTTCATCCTGTGCACAGACGAGTAAATCGTCTACGTACTGAATAATTGTGCTCTCAACTGATAAGTTTCCTAAGTCTTCATGTAGTATGCGGTTGAATATACTTGGGCTCTCACAGTATCCCTGTGGTAATCTACAATGTTCATATCTCTTCCCCCCAGGGTAAATGCTGTCAGGTACCTGCTCTCTTCAGCCAGGGGGATGGAGAAAAATGCGTTTTTCAAATCCACCACCGTGAAATGTGATGCCGTTTTTGGGACGCTGCATAATATTGATGCAGGGTTCGGGACCAAAGGGAACTCTTTCTTACATCATTTAGGGGGCGTAAATCCTGGATCATCCTCCAAGACCCTCCTTTTGCTTTTTTAATTGGATAAATGCATGTGTTACATGGGGAGTTTGAAGGCACTATTATCCCTTGTGCCAGTAGCGCATTTATTGTCTCTTTGATCCCTTCTTCAGCTTCACGGGACAATGGATATTGCTTTACTCGGGGTAGAATTGCTCCTTGTTTGAGCTTTATTATCACTGGCTGTACTCCATGCAACAACCCTACGTCATGGGGGCCTGTTGTCCACAAATTATTTGGTACGAGCCTCATGTCATCATCGAAGAATGACGGTGGTGCTCCCACCACTGCCATCAGCTGGACAGGGATTTCTCTAGCTTGAATCAAGATGTCACAGGGCATTGCTATTTCCATTACTATTTCACCATCCCCTTCCGAATCTGAAAAGAGATCCTCATCAGTCAAGTCTCTTAGGGCAATATTGGCATTGGTACACAGTACTGTACGCCACTCACATCCTTCTATATCTATTCCAATCACAGAGATCCTTTTCGCAGATACCTGTACAGCGTGCAAGTCTAATGATACCACTGATCCTGGTGCTGTGTCAGGGTACACTATTGGGCGGAAGAGGAACTCCGCTGGAATCCTCCAATCCATTCTTAACTCAGGAATTATGAGGGCCAGTGTCTTTAGTCCTTCAATAAACATTTCCTCGTCCACTGGCAAGCCACGTATTTCTGGTGTGGTTGTGTGAGCCTGTACTACCAGCATTACACGTAATGGGCATATTCCTGGTGTTGAACACACTATACCTCTTTCAGTAAATGATATCGTCATGTTGAGTTTGCTAAGAAGATCCCTCCCTAGTAAATTTATTGGCGCATGTTCATAATACAGTAAGGGTGTTTTTACAGTTTTACCCCCCACCGTCACATTCACTGCTTCTGTGTAAGGAACTTCAATTACAGCCCCAGAGAACCCCTGCGTCTCTAACTTCCGGTTAGATAACGGGAACCGGCCCTCTCTAATACATGATTTCTCCGCTCCCGAATCCACCATGAATATGAACTGCTTGTCTCCTATCTGCGCCCCTACCAATGGTTCCTCTGCTGCATTGTAGGTGGTAGATAGAACTGGACACACAAGTGTTCTCTGTGGGCTGTCCTATGCGGGGTGTCTCATTGCCCCCACTTGGTTGAACACACTCCCTGAAACCACTGACACGCCACTATAGGGGGCTGGTGCTGGTGCTCCATTTGATGTCGTTGCGAAAGGGTTGCCTGGCATGTAGTGCATATTGTCATTGTTTTGTGGGTGATTCTGTGTTCTGTATTGGTGTCCCTGTTGTTGCTCATTGTACCCCTGGCCGGCGTTTCTTTGTTGTTGTCCCATTGGGAGACCATATGGGCTCCCCGGATGGGGATGACCATAATGTTCTGCCTCTGGAAATCCGTTGCTTGGTCTACTTCTGCACTCCCTAGAGTAATGTTCCCACCTCCCGCAGTTCCAACAACTCCCTTGCGCACCTCTGGGACCCTGTCATCCATTTCCTCCCATTCCCCCGTACCCCGGTCCACCTCCTCTTCGGCCCCTGTACTCACCTCGTCCCCCTCGAGGGGCCCACTCTTGCCACTGCGGACCTCTGCCCTGCTCCTGCTCGTTCCACTGCCGCTGTCCTGCTCCTGCCCAATTAGTTGCCATCCTTCCCTGTATTGCTACCAGCCCCTCCTCTTCCTCATCTCCCTCCCTGCTGTGTGGGAGCGCTGCTACTGCTGCTGCGACCTTCACCAACTTTGTCTGCACTAGTTTCGCTTCGTCTGCCAATCTTTTCTGCGCCACCTCCTTTTCTCTTTCTTTTATTCTCTTACAGTGGTGAACTATTATGCTCTGAATTTCAGGCCATCCATTCGCTTCAATACCTGCTATCTTGTCGAGCGCCTTTTGCACCTCTTTTGGGAGCCCCCTCTTTATAATGAAGTAAAATAACGATGTCGATTGGTACCAGGGCGTGCCCGTTTCTGCTCTCCACATCTCTTGGACCTGAAAAATGTAATCCATAGCATCTTCCCCGTCATTCATTGTACACTGCATGACTGACTGTAAGTCTGGTGTATCTGGAAACGTTTCCCTCAAAGCATCCCACACCCTTGCACGCACTGTGTTAAAGGAGGCACCATCATGGCGATCGCAGTCTAACGTTACTCCCGGGAAACCAGCTTTGACCCATACTCTGTCAGCCTGATCCCCTACTTCTGATACTAGCAAGCTCTTCACGTCCCCTATTGCTAGAGGTACCCCGGCTGTGTGTTTCTCAAAGGCATATATCCACTTGCTCGCCCCTCCTGACAAAGGGGGCAATAACTTTAGTAAGTTAGCCTTATCCATCTGAGCCCAGGGTATGTAATTCGGCCTCCCTCCTCCCCTATGTATCAGTGGGAGCTGCAACTTGCCCTTTGTCGTCGTATCTGTACTCCCCTTCATTCCCGATTTTCCTAGTGATGCCATTTTCCCCACTCGGTTCCTTAATCGCCCTGTCCAATCCTCATCCAGTGTTCTCATTGAGCATGCACCATCCAATCCTTCGCTTCCCCCTCCCATTGCCATACTTAACCTTTCGCTTTCTTCCAAATCATCCCTTATATCACATAGTAGCTCCTCCCTGTCCCCTATAGGCCTCTCTTCATTGTCAGTACATCCCTCTCTTTCCTCTAGTTCAATTATTCGGGTGGGTTCTTCCTGTATTCTGAACAGTATCTCACCTTTTTTCCACCCTTCTTCAAAAGTTCTACTGCCGCTTTGTGCTTTAGACGCACGCTCTGAACCGGCCGCATTAAGTGTGGTCCGCTCACATATGCTTTTTATCCTCGAGAGCTCATCTTTGGCTATAGAGAGCCTTGATTCTAGATCGTCTGTTAGTTTTTCTATGTCCACCCTTGGTGTGCTCACCTGTGCTCGTTCCCTAGTACTCTCGTATGGCGGGGGTGCCGTTGGCCTTTGGGTTGTAGTAGTTGTCGGGGGAGGCACATAAGTGGGGTCACTGTACCCCTCTGCGGGCACTGGCTTGTTTAGTATTGGGTGCAAACTTATTACCTCTATTGGTGGCTCTTCGTCTGGCAATGCTTTATCATATTTGTGTATCATTAGTGGATTGTCAGTGGTAGATGGTAGATCAGGATTTAATTCTCTTGCCTTAGGCGGCGGTATCTCTTCAAACAGCCTCCAGAGATCTAATATTTCTCTCCTATTATGCAACTGCTTCCCCTTGTATTTCAAACAAATACATGTGGCTACCATATCTAAGACACTCTTGTCAAATGATCCCCCTTCAGGCCATATTTGGGGCAACCCCTCTCCCTTCAACTCTGTGATCCATTGGTCATGATATTTCTTAATCCGCTCCGCGTACCCAGGTAGGTTCTTGCAAATATGTGATAAGGGTGTTTCTGCCCCCATACTTTGTGCCCTCCTAGTACTTGTGTGTCTCTATGTATCTCGATATCTCAATATAAACGTATCACCATGTGAGTCCTCGTATTTTATGTCTTACTGAATCGTGGGGGCCTTCGTGTTTCTCCCCCCCGCCTGTACACCATAAGAATGGCTGCACACAGCCTCTATTCTATTCTCTTTGGGGGGGGGGCACGTACAAGAGCAAACCAAATTGTAATCTCAACAATGTTAACCCAGAAATCAGAAAGGTACACACTCACTTCACCTTTTAACTCTTGTCTTTATAATGTTTTGTCTGGCCACACTTACCATGACCACTCAAGGCTATACATTTATGACCATTTTTACACACCCATCACACCAAATTATCTCCTGACACATACGATGTGCGCACACCCCTCTGTAACACTCTGTTCACAGTTCAATTAGCCCTCCCTTTCCTCCCTGGCCGGCTGTCCCTGTCCATCTTATTCAGATATATGTATGTATGTATATAGGTTTGATCTTCAATTTTACAGTAAAACTCTCTGTCTCTTACTTTATCTCTTTGGTTTTGTACTAACCCACTTTTATTTTTCCCGTAACCCTAAAGAAAAGAAATAGAAAGAATAGCAGTCACTAATATATTCTCCGTGTCTCCCTTTGCCAGACACCTTTATCTTATTTTCTACTTCTTCATATATTCCCAGTACTAGTCAAGATAGCACTATGCAGCGCCGCCTTCCACCCCCTCTCGGAGCTAGGTCCTGTCACTCTTATCTCTTATTCACCTCTTAATCCTAATGGCCATATGCAAAGAAAAAGCAAGGAAAGTTTAAGATGGTCCTTAGTAGACCCACGTGCCCCTTTTTACCCCGCCTCGTTCCCTGTCCTAAATTTCCCCCTCTACTCCCTTTATGATCGCTCGCACTCAATACTCACGTGCCCGTCTTGAACCGAGAGTCTCCGAAACTGGGTCCGTCCAGGCAGTGCTGCCGTATGCTCAACAGTCAGCCCCGGCTCCGGCGAGCGGTACTCAAAGGGGATTTTTCAACCGGGATCCCGTACCCTCTCTCTGTTGAGTGCGCACTTCTGAGCGTACCGGTCGCCGTTGGCGGGTAGCCTCCCGGAGCCGGCGCACCGTGCGTATCCCTTTTTGACCAGAGATTTTCGTGCCAAAGGGGACGGTAGGGATATGTTGGGAGAAAAATAATAATCATGCTTTCGGGGTCACCACTGAAGGCAAGCGTCCCCAACCAGCACGATCCTCCCCGCAATGAGAGACAATGAAGGACTCTCCCAGGATGGGAATAAGGCAAAGTGCGGGTGAGCGTAAATGGGAGTTTATCAATCAGAATAGGGCATGCAAAGAACTCTGCAAACTCCGAGAGCGCTCTGTCTGACAATAGCAAAGACAGGCGTATATATTTACAAAAAACGTCATCAGAACCTACATTCTATAGGGGGCACAAGTTCAATGGGATTGGGTGGCGACGACTAGCTATAGGTGCTGCTGCGATGTGGTTGGCCTTGGCTGGAGGACGTCACTGGTCAGCCTCTAGGGCTGGGCTGGGCCTGGCAGGTCTGCTGGGTTCATCCGGGCGGTGTCGTTGTGCCACTGTGGCCAGTGTCAGAGATGAATGTCTTTTCCTGACTTATTTGCCCTAGGCCATGCACACCGCAGTCATTCAGTTATTGCAATATTATCTTCTTTAGTAAATCTTTCATTAGGTTATTCTACAGGTTAATGCAACACAGGAGGAATGCACCTTGAGAGGGGTTTGATGGCAATTCATCAGTACATGGTTACCAGTGTCCTGTTGACCGGGTACCATAGGTCGTGGGGCTAGGTCTCAGGGCATGGGACAGGCGGTACATGTCTTTTTGTTTTGTTAGAAGTCGTTATGAATGTGCTGCTGTATGTTGCCATAGTATTGGGTGTCCTAATTTTACAGGGGCCATAAACCTAAGGTGATCCGGTGGGTTGTGGGGTTTAAGAGAGGGCGCCTTTGGATTTGTGTATTCAGGCAGAGGTTTACTACTGGGCTGTAAATAATGCAGGTGGCGGGCCGTGGCCTTGGGTGCTGCAGAGGGGACTACAAATCTTTGAAGCGGCTCCAGCCTAGTTGGGGGAGGTGGAGCAGCGCGGCGCGGGCCTCTGCCCTCTCGTCTGGCAGGCTCCACTGGGTGGGAGGGGGAATGGCCTTGCATATACTCACAAAGGCATCTTCCTCGTGTGTTGCCGATTTGCGGTGAAAGCATCATAAACATTCAAATAACATACAATACTAATTGAGTCATTTCAAAGCTCACATCTTAACATTGCTAATGCCTCTCGAATTTAGCCAGTCCGAGCACATTATTTGTACACTATGTTTTAACAACTACAACATTGTGTTATATGCATATACATTTGCAGTTAGTGAGGTAGTAGTGAGGTTGGTGGAGCACATAGGAAATGACTTGCCACCGTACATGACGGTAGTGGCACATAAGGGGCTTGGACTTACACACATGGAGGGTGCATTCTCGCGTGTCCTTCACATGAGCCCTCAGTATGGTTGCATTTGTCTTTCTTTGCACTCTAGCAGCATTAGTTCGGTTGTGGCGTGGGACCGTGGGGTGTAAGCTTTTCAATGAGGCACATAACAAATAACCCCCCGGGACACTTTTATTATTTGCACACAACTGCAGTGGTGGGGGTGCTTCATTGCTTATGCCATGTGAACATGTATTCTGCCATATCTGTACGTTTTACAAATTTTCAAATCAAAGGGGTTTGTGGCGAAAATGCACGTATTGCAAGTAGTTTTTGCATTAGTATTTGGGAACTTTTGCTTTTATTGAAGGACCATTTTTCAGTTCTCTTTCCACCCAGGCTCTACTGGCCGGGTCATGCTGTCATGCTGGGAGCAGCGATACACTGCGGAAGGTGAAATGTTACAGTGTTGGTATCTTACACTAGCTCATGTCCGTCTCGTTCGTGGGAACGGGCTCACAGCGGATCTGCCAGGGAGCTGCGGCCACAGGGATAATTGAAACTCTCCAAAGGTGGGGGCCGCGCTACAGTGCGCCGAGCTCACACCATCTTTATTAGACAAAATGGTTTCTGGGCCTAGCTAAATTCAATACGTTTGGGAAATGTCTTCAGCAGGTGAGCCATCCACCACCTGGGCCCTGGTGGTAAGGAGGGGACGCCCGATGAGTCATGGCCCTCACCTGGGGAGGGGATGTAGGCAAGGGGGGTCTTTTGGACCAATCCTCCCCTACACCTCTAGCACCTACATTGGGCTTCATTATGAGTACAGCGATGCAGCAAATAGTGGTGGTCAAGTGCTTGTTATTCCATTACCACAACTTTACAGCCAGATTACCACACCACTGTACCATACGTTTCAGAGGAGAGGTGATCAATGACCTCTCAGCAAAAACCTAAAGGTCAATCATCCACCAGCACAGAAAAGACATATTCATTCTGACTGACAAGTGCAAGAACCACATTTTTCACTTTTTGTTCTGGATGCCTATTGTGATTAATTGCTGGTCACTGGTGCAACATTGCCTGTCATTAGTGAAATGTATGTGATCTGGCTGCTGATCCTTAAGTCAGCTGGAATCCAATGCCAACTATGGCAAGCCGGAAGAAGGACTCGGACAAGATGACTTGTGTGAAAGTAGTTTATTTAAATTCAAAGAAAATGCCTCACTGTCCCTAATAGTAAAAGGAAGTTCCATTTCTAGCCAAACTAAACTAAGGTGCTCATTGATAGTCCAAAACAAAAGCAGTGCTTGGTACAAACAAATCCACTAGAATTGCCATACCACTTAGGAAAAAGGTAAAAGAAAATCAGTTGAGTGCCCTGCACTCTTGATTCAACACAAAGTTATATCTGGATTTACAGGAATCCTTCCTGGGTCTGGATCCAATGGTTAGACGTAAACAACAGATCTACTCAAAGAAAACAGTTCTTGTCAGTTTATCAAAGGTTCCTCAAAGTTACCCAAAGTTCAAATGAAAAAGTGTCAAGTTCATGGAAAAACAAAATTCTCAAACTTCTTTAGGTGGAGGGATATTTCCCTGATTCCTTTCCACCAACTTGGTTGATTTCTCCCCACTTCGATCAATTGTTGGGTTTCTTTGTGCTTCCTTGATATCTGCGTTTCACTCTGCTTCATGCGCCCCTGTGCCTCCTTTGGAGTCCCCTGACCCAATGTCTCACTTAGTTCTTTGGGGTTTCTGTGACCCCTCCATGCTTCTGTGTCTCTTAGTTTTTTTGGGTTCCCGCGACCCTTCTTGAGGTTTATGCTGCTCAGGTTTTTCAGGTTCCTGTAACCCTTTTCCTGGTCTTGTGCTTTCTCTACTATTAGGTCTCTTTGACCATTGGATGGGACTAGGGAAGTCATTCCCTCTTCCCAATCCTTCTCTCATTTCTTCTCCTCCCTCCGACCTGTACAACCTGCATACCTGCTGTGTTGCGGTGCTTGCTCCAGTGAGGGTCTGTCTCATAAGTGAAAGCAGCATTCTCCATGGTGTGTCACTCTTCCGCACTGGAGGCGAGTGTTCTTTGTGTACCACTCGTCTTGGCTCTCTCACCCCCCCCAGGGCGGCTCTCGTCCTGAGACTGGAGGATCCATTCCTTTCTTAATTCCACGACTCATTGTCTGTTTGCGGGCTATGGGCCCACCACATCCTGTAAGTGGTTGTGCCTCCAGGTCCAATTTGCTTTGCAAAACCTCTGCCTCTCAGGCCTTGCACTTTCTTGGCTGGCCGACGGCATCTCCCCCAGGGTGTCTTCCTCCTTAGATGCTGCAGCCGGCTCCGCTGAGCTGCATGGCTCCGCCCTTTGCTGACTTTTTCACGTCTGAGCCTCACCTCAGCAGTGGCTTTCTCCTTCTCCATTCAGGGGTTGTTGGCCCTTTATTTCTTGCTCGGATATTCAAAAGGGGTGTCTCAAACATGTTTAAAGTTCAGCATACCCTGGAGCCAAACACATAGATGTATTGTCAGTGCTAGCCTGACATAAAAATAGTGTCAGTATTTCTTACTCCCATGTAGGCAGATTATACCTTACGTATAGTGAATTCCCTAGAGGAATGGGTGTCCTTTTCCCCTAAAGCGGAGTCACGCCCATTGAGGTCCTGCTTTCCCAAACCCGTAGGGAGGGTCTTGCTGAGCAGGCTCACTTCCCTAGCTTCAAAGGGGTATATGAGATCTCTTATAACTTTCCTCATTGGGGCTTGTAGGTTTCACAGAGTGAGCACTCCAGTAATCCTTTAACGCTGACATGCCAATGTAAATTTGGGATTCAAATTCGACTAACATACATGCATGGACAACGCCAATCTGTCTGAAAAAATATGGCCAATTCTGGAAGCCACCTTTTGGCGGAAAATAATGAGGCTGCCCAAGACTTTCCCAAAAGCCCGAATTCGAGCTGAAATCGCAGTTCAATCACTGACATCTGTGGTACGCTGGAAAAAATGTGATCTTTACCGAAACATAACATGGGAACAAAAAATACCAGCGCTAGAAATGTTCCTATCGAAATCTGATCCTATAAATACTAGGGCCATGTTAAAATGGAAACAACAAATACTATTAGCATTAAGAAATGAAGACATAACGGAAGAAATGCTACAAATGAGGCCCCAAAATGCCAAGAAACAAGTAATTTATAATGACTGGATAAATACTAATCAATTCATAACCCGATATAAAGAAAATCTGACAAGTAAAATAGAAACCAGAGCCATTAATGAAGTGCCAATGTATTTGTTTATATTCCCCGATAAAGATATAAGAATGTTTTTTTCTGAAATTTCATTTGAACACATTACCCACAAGAAAAAGATTAGTAAGAACTAAACAGCAAGATAACAAAGAAATCTCTTGTCGGATATGTAAAAATCAGGTGAAAAGCGAAAGTCTGTATCATTTTACGATGTTATGTCCTGCCCTTGTCCAAGAAAGAAATGTATGTCAATCTTACTTTGAGTGCACACATAAGACAATGAGCTCAGAGCAAAGATCGGCTTGGACATTGTCAGGGACTGAGAAACAAATGATTTACACAATCTTTCATTTTTGGAAGAAGATCATGGCAAGAATTGAAAATGTGAATTGATCGAAATGTATTACTCTAATGTAATAAGTTTGATAAGATAAAATGAAAAGTTTATTTTTAAACTGAAACATTTTTAAATAAAAAATAAAATAAAAAATAAAATAGACATTGCCAATAGATCTAGCTAAATAATATGAAAATTATGTGTATGTTGGACAAAAATAAATGCTGCTAACCTTTTAGAAATGTTTTTAGCAACATTAACTACCAAGATGCAAGAAAGGCTGTTCACAAAATGCTGAAGTTGCAGAGGGCTGCTTGCAGAAGGCTGACCACTGCAAGGCCACTCTATTCCTCTCCCCCTCCTCCTGTCTATTTCTGGGGGGTCCTCCACACTACACTGCCTGCAGATCCTGGCCCCTTCCACCTCACCTCTGGCAGCATTTACCCATCTCCGGTGTGCCTGTCCGTGTGCGTCTTCATAGTACGTTAGGAGGAAGCGCAATGCATTATTGTGTTTTAGTCTTTTTCCAGCATGCATTTGTACCTTCCTCCTAGTGGTACACAGACCACAAATGGAATTCACACCTCCAACCCAGGTCTTTGTGGATTTTGCACAGGGAGTTGTACAGATGACAGAAAAAACATTACAGAGTGTACTCTAGGTGATGTTTGCACTTGAGTTCACCACTAATATCCAGAGCATTACATTGTACAGCGGGTGATAGGGTTGTTTTATCGGCAGTGAACCACTGTTGTTATATGATGTAACATTGTCACATTGAGGATTGTGTGCTAAGTAAGGGCTTATTAAATGTCACAAAAACTTTACAAAGATAACTCAAGATTTTGCTTGCACTTGATTTTGACCTCCACTTGTCGAGTCTTACTTTGAGCAGTGGTAGTGGTGAGGTTTAGGTACAGATGGTAGTGGTAGGCACTGGAAGGATGTTTTGGTGAGTGATGCAACATTGATCTGCTTCATGATTTTGCCTCACGTGATTTGATGAATAGCTTGGTGTGGTGGGTGTTGGAAGGTGGACATCATTTGTGATGAGCAATGCTGAAAGCATGTGTGGAGAATGCAGAAAGAATAGTGAGCAGCAGGGAATGTCTGAGACGGCAGAGCCAGAAGGAAAGGAATGGTGGGAAGAGAAGGAATAGATAGAACTGGCATGGAACAGGAGGAGAGAGCAAATTCTTTGAAACAGATCTGCAGGGTAGCAGAGATAATGAGGAACGTGCAAGAGATCTGAAGGGGACAGGAAAGGGTGAAGGAGGTGGAATAGACCTGAAGGGCACAGTACAGATTGGAGGACATAGCACAGAGCAGAAATTGCCAACAAAAGGAATGACGAGTGGAGAAGGTGCCACAGACCTAAGAGGAGTGAGGGTAAAGAGACCTTGCGTGGTGCATAGAGAATGGGGAAGAGTAATAGAATAGGGAGATTTTTTTCTGCCAAGGAGAAGTAATAGAAATGTATTTCATTTTTTACAGATAATTGCCCGTTAACAACAAGTGAATATCTGATGTGTTGTGCATTTTCTAAAAAAAATAGGTTATGATGCTTAACATGAATTTAAAATATTTACAAGTACTCTGAGGGTAGATCTAATTCTGTCAAAATGTTAGTTTGTAACTATGACAACAATGATTCTGTCATTAGATTCGGATTCCCAAAAATGTTGATTACTTGTAGGGTGCAACAGAACTAAAAAGGTGTACCGGCTCATTAATTATTTGGGGAATGAAAGATGGATGACAAAATTGTGACATATGTAAGAAATCATAGAGCAACATGCAATCAGGTAACAGTATATTAGGTAAAATCATTCTCAACGGTCCCGTTAATTATTTAAAATGATTCAGTGAGCTACGCTCTATTTACTTCTTACAGAAAACCTTCAAAAGAAGAACATAATGAAGCAGTTTTTAACTGATTGATGTTGCTTTAAGAAATTTAATTAGAAAACAGAAATCTAAGGCAGAGCAACAGTCAAGCTGGGAGAACACCAGTGTAGAGATACAAACCTTAGTAGCGTGAAAAGAGAGGAAGGACTGAGTCTAATGGATATTAAAAAGATGAGAGCAGGATGATTTAGTAATGGCAGCAACATGAGGCTGAAAAAGAAAGAGCAGGGTCAAAAATCGCCCCCAGATTGAGAGCTGCAGGACCAAATTTTGAGAGAAGAAGGTGGAAAGGAAATTCAATCGTCATTTTTAGAGCCCACCACCTCACCTCCATCATACTGGAAGAACAAAAAGAAAGCACTGTGCTTGACACCTGGTATTATACAATACCACATTGAAGGTATGAGATGTTATGCGATCAGACAACCGTATCGAATGTACCTTCGAACTGATGGGGGTAGACACCACTGGACATAGATGAACTATAAGTGAAGTCTGGCAGATGTAAAGTGACACCACTAAAGAGAGATGATAACTGGACGCACTGAACTCGATGTATGAATATCTAAAGAATGCAGAATGAAGTAAACATATATGTGAATATGAAGAGCATCCATATACACTAAAAAGATAAGTGAGAAAGGATGTAATAAATGTATGCATGCAGAAACGCAAGCTAGACAACACAACATAAAAGCTTGTTAAAGTAGGAAATCGAACGCAAGTAAAGCAGCCATGCTAAAAAAATGGATGGTGGCTTTTTGATAATAGTAAGCAAGAAGTCTTGAGAATGGAAATCAAGGCTGTAATGCTGGCAGGCACTGGAATACAAATGTATGCAAGAATAAAGGGTATTTGCTTGGCTCAGAATCAAGGATGCCACAGCAAGAGCAACTGCATGGCATGAAAGGAGTCGAAGAGGATAAGATATGTATGCAGGACATATTTCTCTTAGATTAAGTAAAGGAGTGAACAATTGTGAGTGCCAATTATTGTTCAATAAAGATGCACGTGTAGAATGGAGCAACCAAGTTTCCAGAGGCAAAGGAGAGAAGTAGCACCATTTAGTGAGAGAAAGTAAGTGCTCAACCAAGATTGGGCAACAAGAAATAGGGCCTCATTACACAGAAGGCAGTAAGGGTTAACGGTCACCGGTAAGGGAACCGGTGACCGTTAACCCTTACCGCCTTACTACGAAGTCCCTTTGCGGGACCCGACCTTAACGCCTGGTGTAGACCAGCAGTTAAAGTTGGGTCCCGCAAAGGGATCTTGGTCTAATTACGGTACGGCAATTTGCGGTACCGTAATTAGCTCATTCCCCATTCCCATTATGCCCTATGGGGCAAAAATGGGAATGGGGAAGGGTCATGGAGAAAGGGGGAATTACCGCCCGCCAACCTTGGAATGGGGTGGTAATTCCACTTTTCTCCATGGTGGTACCGGTATGGTACCGGCGGCAACCATGGTGCTAATAGCACCATGGTTTACCGCCTTCCGTGTAATGAGGCCCATAGAGATTTTAGAATGAAGGGAACCAGAAAATTAGGAAAATTAAACAAAGATGTGTGAATCATCTGCGTAGAAATGGTCGGATAGACGAAACAAAGAAATGGGAGAAGAAAAGGGGTATTATAGAGTGAGAAGAGAAGGGGACCAAGGACAGAGCCTTGGGGGACACTGTGCAGAAGAGGATAGGAGGAGGAAATGCTACCAGACCAACAGAAAGAGAAGGAGTGGTCATGGGGATAAGAGGAAAGCCAGCGTAGTGAGGTGTCTGAGTCCAAGTGAGGAAAGCGTAGGAAGAAGTTTAGGGTGATCCACAGTACTAAAAGCAGCAGACAAGTCAAGGAGGATAAGAATGGACGAGAGTATAGAATGGCATGCAGAGAGAAGGGAGTTGGAAAAGCTTAACACAGCTGTTTCCATAGAGTGATGGGGTGGAAACCATACTGGGGAGTAGAAATTAAAATAAAAACATTTAAATAAAGTAGAGAGATGGAGTAAAGATTGGAACATCGGGAATAGATGACCCATTCAAGTAGTTTGGAGAGAAAGGTGAAAAGAGAAATTAAAAAGTAGTTAGAAGGGGGAAGTAGGATCAAGAGCAGGTTACTTTAGAATATGGAAATTGGTGGCCTTCTTGAATGTGGAAGGAAACGTGGCAGAAGAAAGGGAATAATTGATCAGAGTGGTAAGGAAAGGTAAGAGCAGGGAGTAAATTGTAGGAATGAGAAGGGATGAGATAGGATCTCAAGGGGTAGCAGTAGGGTCTCCGGAGGATAGCTCAGCAGCAGCGTGCTCGCCTTGGAAGAAAAACAACATGGAGCACCACAGTTTCGATCCCCGGGTCCCCCGGGTCCGCGCTTAGAAACCTCTGGGTATTAAGCACATTTTAAATAACCTATCGTGTCATATCATATCAAGGTGGGCACAAGCGAGAAACCAAGCAGTGTCTGAATCAGAGAGAAAGGAGAAGTAGGAGGAGATAGATAAGCTGTGTTGTAGTTGGGAGAGGAGCAAAGTTTAGAACTTTGTCAGAAAATAATTTGGTGAAGTCAGACGGAGACACAGAGGTGAGTAGAGATGGGTCACGGGTAGTGGGACAGAATCTGGTTAAGAAGGTGGAAGAGGCAGCGTGCGTGAGGAGAATACGATTTGAATACTAGCTATTTTTAGCTAGATGTAGGCAGGGATCCTTTTTCCATTTACACTCCACATGACGCAAGGAGTAGCGGAGTGAAGGCAGTGGAGGAAACAGCCAGGGCTGGGGAGGCCAGCATGAGGGCCGAAAAAGCCGGGCACAGTAGAATGAGTCAACGGTCTGTAGAAGAGTAGGGTGTAAAGAAGATAGCACGTCATCATGGGAGAGAAACAAAAAGTATGGTAGATGCGGGAGTGAGGCTAGTAGCACTGAAAGAAATGTAGAGGGATTGAAAGTTGCAAGATAGAAATGAGAGCAAAGAATATTAGGTGCAAGGGGAGTTGCGTAGCGGGGGCAGGGAAAAGGTGAAGGAAAGAAGTAGGTGGTCAGAAGCTTGAAAAGGAAGACAATTAACAGCCAAGGGAAGAGGAATAGAAGAGAACATAAGGCCCAAAGGAGAACCAGAAATGTGATAAGAGCAGAGGAAAGCAAGGAGAGATCATAGGAGTCCGGGAGAGAGCGACAAAAGTGGAAGATGAATGGGTGGAAGAGAGATGAAGATTAATGTCTCATGAAAGAAAAAAGGGGGCAGAGGAATGAAGAAGAGCAAAAGAAGAGAATCAAGGTTATTGCAGAAGGAGACAAGAGGACCTGGTGGTTGATACATTATGAGAAATCTGAGAGGAGTTTTGAGAAAGAAATGAAGTGACATTCAACGGATGTAAACTGAGGCAAGGACAGAGAGAAAGGTACAGCAATGTCGAAGGAGTGATATAAAAAGCATGTCCCACTCCACCGGTTCAGACAGAGGCTTCGGGGGAGTTATAACATTTGGTGGCAGAGGAGAGAAAAAGATGCAGGGTTGTGGAATTAGATGGAAGAATCCATGTTTCAGTGACACTGCGAAGTTTAAGACGAAAAAGGTGAGTAGTAACCCAATAGGAATTGGAGTAGTAGAGATGGCCAGTTGTGAAAAAGGACCGGGAAGGGGAGAGGGATAGAGATGAGATTACCCATATTTCTTCTTTGCTGATGAGAGCTATGCCAGGGTCTCTGAGCAGACCAGTAGGAGGGGATAGGAGAGGGAGACATATGAAACGAGGGGAAAGAACATGGGAGTAGATCAAAAAGCCACAGTAAGCAGATCAAGGAGGACATTATGAATTTGCACAGTGTAGAGAATGGGACCCGGCTGGATGGGTGGTGGCAACTGATTAGTATTGCACTAATGAAGGGTGTCTTAACCTGTGGTATCAGCACAGTGATTGTTCTCAGATTTGGTGAGGCCTCAGTGATTCATGGCCATTGATATAACCTCAAATAGTGGAGGCAGTCTGGATTGACATTGGCTTAGACAATTGATTATAAGATTGCGGAACATGTTGAAGTTAGTTTAAGCAATGTATGTTGTGCTTGGTGGGGATAGGCTTTCCATGGCCTATGTCCAGAACATTTTGTTTCATGTAGTAGCAGCAAATGAGAATGACCCATTAAGTCAATTCAGTTATGCTGTGCATAAGAAGAGATGATGCTTGTGTGTGTGTGGTCTCTACAATATCTAGCTACCCCAGTGTAGTTGATAGCAGATGTGGGCTCAGCAAAAATGTTTAATCAATTTAAGTGTACATGTGTTGCTTACATTCAGCCATTCTGGAATTGTTACTGGATTTGTGCTACTTGTTGAGTCACTTCTAGATGGAAGGGTGTTTTAGGGTGTGCTAGGTATCTAAGAGAAGGGAAGAACCAAATAAAAGGAGTCATTTGGTTGTAGAGAGCAAATGGTTGGTGTTTACTGTGTGTTATCTATCACTGTTCAAAATGAAGTATATCCATATCAACATGAATTGTATGTTTAATTTCCGCCTACTCATTTGTGTTCCCATGTACGGCTTGTTCAATCAGCTTTCTATTCAAGCAAAGATTTAGCCATCGGGTAAAACATGTGTAGAAAATGTGATTGCATGTCCATATGCGGCTAGATATGCGGTTGCTTATGCACCACTAATCCGAAACAGATAAGAATTCTTCGCCATTTAAACGGCTATTGATTATGTGATTACCACTTTAATTTGGATATGAAGGCGGGATCACATGGGGAGGAGGCTAAGAAAGTCTAGTGATGCAGGTGCAGGTGATTCAATGTATACAAGGCTACTCCTATTGATTAGAATTCATTTATCTTTAGAAAAATTATCGGTTAGTGATCAAACTTGCTAACACAGGAGAAGAAATAGTCCTTTTAAACACAACTCATTATGAAAGGATGAGCAATGACCTTTTGACTAATACCTCCCACTATGCGCCTCTTGGTAAGGATCCCACCCTAAGATTATGATCTTGCTACAAGAGCTTTGTTGTGATTTTTTTGTATTAATTTGTATTGGTTTTTTATTTTTATTTTTATAGCGCCAAACACCTAAGCGCTTTACAGAGAGTCAAATGATAGACTGGGTAAAGACTAAAGAGACAGAGGGAAAGAGTATCAGTGCTTTTCGGCCAGGAGGAAGAAAGACCGGAAATGAGAGGAGGCACAGGGATGGCGAGGAAGAATTAGGAGAAAGAGGGATTGTGAGCAAAAAGGACGTGGTGAAGAATAGAAAGAAACAAGTGAGGAGTTCTAGGGAGGAGCTAGTCAGTGAAGGCGATTAACAACAAGGCAAAGGAAATAAAAAAAACACGTGCATCAAAAGACAACCACTGAAGGTGGTGTAGGGAAGTGGAGATAGAGACGCTATGAGAGAGAGAACAAAGGGTACGGATGGAGGAGG
Source organism: Ambystoma mexicanum (assembly GCF_040938575.1). Classification (NCBI taxonomy): domain Eukaryota; kingdom Metazoa; phylum Chordata; class Amphibia; order Caudata; family Ambystomatidae; genus Ambystoma; species Ambystoma mexicanum. The sequence goes on from NC_090935.1 coordinate 1,360,155,099, forward strand.
AATAAATGGAGCGAAGGTGGGCAAGATGATACCCAGGGGGGCCCAGGAGAAGACAAGAGCAATGGAAAAGATGAGTGAAGACTAAAGAAGTGATCAGGAGTTTAGAGGCATGAAAAGTACAAAACCGGTGAGCCGTCTGAATTTTCAAAAGCTGGAAGCGACAGGAGTGAGAGATAGAGGAGATTTGAGAGCTAAAAGACAGTAAGTAAATTACAACATTTACCATTTACGTCAACCATCACTTTACGTCAAACATTATTTGATGGCAATGCTACATAGAAGACATCTTTCTGATCTGTAATGGTACCATTGAATTATTGAATCAGCTTGTTCTATGGCTGAGCGGTATTAACCCCAAATTGGAATTCACTCTGCAATACAGCACCAATGAGATGGCCTTGTGGTCAAACATTAAAACTATAGATGATATACTCCTTTGTATAGAAGACTGACAGAAACACAGTATTGCATTTTACCAGTCATCATCCTAAAAGCCTTAGAGATAACCTTCCGTAAAGTCACTTCCTAATGTTAAACCGAAATTCTCCCCTAAAATCCAACCACTATGATCAAGAGGATCTTCAAATTACTATTTTGTTTAGAAAGTGGTTACCCCTTATGCCTACTTAAGAGAACAGCTAAGAGAGTCACGTGTACTGAAAGAGACTGCTTCATCAATTCAAACAAATGTATCAATGAATATTCCATGTGTGCCTGCATTACCACCTACTCCAGGTTCACTCCTCTTCTCAAACATCTTGTTCCCAAATAATGGACTTTGTTACATCATTGATAGACAGAGCATGAAGCCGCACATCATATGAGCCCATGGCATACTCCCTCCATTTCACAAGCCCGCAAGCCCTTCGACATTCTGGCACTCCTAGGGGCATTGTCATCTTTGGGCTCAAATCTATTCCACATAATCCCCTAATGACAAGACTGAGAGATTAATTTGCTAGGTTGCTCACATTCCTGAACCCTAAAAGTCCAAATCTCTCACCCTCCACAGGCAGTCCATGCCCATCCCAACTCACTATCGCAACTGAGCCAGCTTCCTATTCCTAGTGTGGATATAATGGGACCTCACATTCAAGGCAGATACGCGCTACAGCAGTGATTACTCGTAGCAGAAACTTCATTTAGGAAGGCACGATCCTACCCACAGCCTAGAAGCACCTAGCCACAATGAGATCCCACTCGGCTATGGCACTACCGGGTAGACTCAATTACAAGGAGAATAACCCACGGCATCCAGCAGTTATTTTCAATCCTTCTCCCAGTCACTTCTCAGCAGATCCTGCTGAAGACTGTCATAAAGTGCAAACCATTATTTATGGACTAAGAAGGTAGGACCATGTCAATTTTATTTTTCTTGATTGTGGAGAGACTCCCACCGCATTGAGTCCTCATTCCACCTGACAAGGCTGGAGGATCTTCACTGATGCCTAAATGCACTGCAATTAACATTGGATACACTGCAAGGTTATTCAGCTAGATGCATTGTTGGGCTGCTCAGTTGTGCTGAGCGGGCCCCCCCCCCGCGATTCATCATGATTGGCTGCAGCACGTTCTTAATCCGGCCTACCACGAATGCAGGCAGGCGGAGCCATCCTCTTTCAAAGGCCTTCGAAGGCTATTCAACCCTGTCTGGCCCTGTCTGGCAGTTTCCTGGTGTGCCGGCTGCCTTTCCTTTTACATGCTCTGACCCTAATACGAGTGCATTAATTGGTGCACGATCGTGGTCTCTGCAGCTACACCTACCTACTACATCCGGCAGACACACATCATTCCACCTACAACGAGCACTGGAGCTAAGTAAGTTGCCTGCTGGTGCCGCAGTATGCTCACCTATCCTACCCTTGCTACTTGCTGGTTCATGTCTGCGCAGCTCTTGATTACGATCTACAACCCACCCAACCATAACTGTGACTTTGTCTGCTCAGCCTTGCAGTGCATCTGTACTGCATTAAGTAGTCTTCCAACTATTTATCTTTGACCAAGCAGCTTTGTGTTGCTTATGAATCTAAACTGTAACCTAGTAATATCTGATAATAAATTCTAAAAACTGTTTGCACGCATTGCATTGCTCCTTTTATTTACATGTTTGCACAGGCTACGTCCTTCCAAAGGGCGTTCATCGACTGCAGCGCCTTGAAGCCACAACTATGGGCGTAGGCACTATACAAATTCCACATAAAATAACATAAGATGGTGCAAGCTAAACATATCACATCTGCACCTAAAGCCACTATCATTCAAGCTCTGGAATGTTCTACAGCAAGACCCTTCACTCCGTTGGTGATAGTGCACAGTATAAATGTCCTTTAACATTAACATTAACATTTTCTAATTGAGTAATTCTCGGATTGCCAGTTAACAGTTAAAAAGACAGAATTCACACACAACAATGTACATTGACCTCTACAAAACTTCACAACCAGTCAGACCAAAAACATAAAACGATGCTATTGTTTGCCCTTGCAGCATCCTATTGCAAGACTATGGGCCTCATTACACGTAGTGCGGTAAGGGTTTACCGGTACCGGTAAGGGCACCGGTACCGGTAAACCCTTACCGCCTTACTACGAGGTCCCTTTGCGGTGTGGTACTTTAACGCCTGTTTTTTAGCAGGAGTTAAAAACCAACCCGCAAAGGGACCAGGGTGCTAATTATGGTACCGCAATTTGCGGCACCGTAATTAGTGCCTTCCCCATTCCCATTATGCCCTATGGGGCAAAAATGGGAATGGGGAAGGGCAATGGGGGAAGGGGGAATTACCGCCCCGCCAACCTTGCAATAGGGCGGTAAGTCCCCTTTCCTCCAAGGCGGTGCCGGTATTTTACTGGCATGGACCAAGGTGCTAAGAGCAATGAGGCCCAATGTGTGCCACAACAATTCGGATAGCTAAACATAGATCCAAGATTCGCAATCTATCATTACAAGCCCCCCCTGCACTCCCTCCCCCCGTGAAACACTATCATGAGAACAGACACTGTGAACATGATTTGCAATGGTTCATTATGGAATCATTACCTCCTGATCGAAGTGACTTTTCTGCAGGCAATTGGCTAGACAAACAGGAACAACATTGGCTCTACTGACTAGACACACACAACACAGGTTTAAATGACAATTTACGCTGATATCCTGCCTTGTATTTAGTGCATATACAAAATAGAATTTGATTGAACTTCCACTTTTCACCTTTTAGACTTCTTCAATCATGGCAATCCTTTACGGCCATGCTCCCTATCTCAATGCACAGTAACTTTCTCTCATTCAAGATGTCTTCCGCTTTCTCCATTCGACTGCTCCACTCTTACTGGTTTAGTTCTCCAGGACCATTGATATTCAACTTTCCAGGAGGATGTACAGCATGCTGCATTGACGGGCATTGCACTCAGCACTCAGTGTGCCAGTTATCAATGCATTGGCATTCTCCATACGATCACAGAGGGAAAATCCACCGGCAGGATAACGTTTCTCATGATGTGCATTGTATTCATCGCTCTGTGTGGCTGCAACCAACGTGCCAGCATTTCCACACTATGGAGTGGGAGCTTTAAATGCCAGGATAATGTCCTCTATGCAGGTAGGAGTCGCTATGCAGGACTACCATGTTGGTCTCTCTGCTCAACAGGGACGCTATTAGTGCAGCTGAGTCTTGTAGAGTTTAATGTGTGATTCTAGTCTTTTTAGGTCACTCCACAGTAATATAATCCGCGCTTTAGTGAACTGTAGACCTCTTGGAATGGCAAGACAGAATTCCAAAGGTAAGCCATCTGATGTTGATCACACTCTGCCCGCGTTATAGTGTCTCCTTTCAGCCATTTTGGCTATGATACACCTTTTTACTTTCTTCACAGATTTCGACCCAGTACAGGGTACCCTGAAATTAATTTTCAAACAATATTGACATGCATTGTTGTGAAGTCTCAGTATGGAGCGCGCCCACTCGACAATTGTTCTAATCTTCTTACAACAGGTAACATCCACAAATTGATTTTTCCTTGTGTTCATTTGTTGACATCACCTAGACACTCCATTCAGGAACAATCTCCTGATTTTTCTTTCATATAATTCAACTATTGACTTAACCTCAAGAATGTATCTTCTTTGCTACCTTTAGTCTTTTTTTGTCCTGAGTAAGGCTGGTTCATTTATTCCTGAGACCCTAAAGCCGAACCTCAAGTGACTTCAGACGACAAACCCTCAATAGGTGATCCTTATCTTTAATGAACTGATATCCCTTCCATTTCTTTTGATCATTTTCCAAATGTCCTTTTACACTGATTCTGTTGTGTAAAAAATCATGTGTAATTCCTTGTCTTTAGGATTTAATTCACATACACACATTTCTTTGTTTTTCTAGTCGCAATGTGATTTATATGTCTGGTATTTTTTATTGATTGCAATATGTTTGCATAATTGTCTGTTGGTAGCATTTGGAAGACCTGATTCAATAAGTGAATCCCTTTTTTTTAAAATATATAATATGTACATTAAATTCGTTTTTTTTTAGATAAAATCAGTTATGCTCACTCTCAAATGTCTTTTTAATTGTCATTTCCTGTGAGGGAACACACTTGATGTGTGTCCTCGTTTGATCCACCTATGTTCTTTCCACAGGCTTGGCATGCCAGCCTCTGCACACTATCTGCAGTTCGGGGCATCAGCCACTTAACGTGATATGTGCCAGCACACCAGTGGCGAACATGCCACTTATTTGTTCCTGTGTGCTCTAGTAGCTGTCGGAGCACAACATGTGGAGGATGTACAAACTTGTGCAGTGGCCATTGTATGATCACTTCTATAGGTCAGCATGGCGGTGCTATTATACCTGTGCCACAGTATGCATCGGATGGCCTTGATATGATGGTCTCTGCACATACATAGGTAATATTGACAAGATATCGACATCACCCTGGGGATGCTGTAAGACCTCAGCTCTCCGCTTGACTTCTCTTTGGTCAGCCATCACCGACGCAACTGGTACAAACTGGTCAGTTTTTGTCTCATTAACAATATTTGAATATGAATTGTGTTGGCGATGACAGTGTTCCATATTTTTTCCACGTGTGATGGTGACCTCCTGCAGCCCATCTCAACATTGGTATGCTTACCACATTTTGCTGGTGGTATTGGCCCCTTATGTAATGAGTGTTCATGTGTGTCCAGTGGGAATTTGATGTCACCCTAGCAACATTGATACCGCCCTTTTCACACCTTACAGCACACTAACCTACAAAGTAAATATCCACATATGCAATGATACTCCACACGCGAGATTGCATCGTCCTCCATATCTTTCAAACATATGTGCCAAAGAGATACACAAGAACTGCAACCCCGCCATCACCCTCTTCCACCTGTGGGGAAAAAAAGCAACAACCTACGTTAAAATATGAAGACTAACCAGACCTCCATTTCAACCTGTGTGACACACATGCACTAGCCATAACTGAATGGAGGAATACAGCACACACTGCACTGAAACATCTGTGGAACTACTCCGCATCCCACAGCGCGTTAAGAAGCAATGGTCCGGACCTCTGAAACATGCACTGCAAGTAGGGGAACAGTTAATGGCTGACAGCCCTCTCTCTAAGCCGTGCATACAATGGATTAATTCTAGTCAAAAGCAAAGCACGAATACCTACAGCTAACACTTGGCCGCTTCCTCGCATTTTTCTTGGTTTGAATACAATGACAATGATGAGCTGCCCAGACAAATAACAATGGCGGCAGGCACGTATTTTACGTCGGTTTCTTTGTTTTGTTTTTTTAAGAGCAAACACTGCTCTACAGAGAGACATTGTACACGTCTCCTAGTTACACATGAAAGAATGGCGCTCGCTTCGTGAACAGTATGTACCGGTTTCCAATTTCGAGCCGGCGAACGCGGGAGAAGGAGGGCCACCCCTCCCCCCCTCTTCTCCTTAATCCCAGATTTAGTGTAACGGACTTCCAGGGGATCACAAAGAGGTTGCTGTTCACCAGTCATATGGGGATCAAGCCTGTCTAACAGCAGCAGTGATAAAAGGCCTTTGCAAAGGCCCAACTGTGGCCCTACATTGGCACTGTAACAATCCTACCTAAGGTAAATTGGGAGGTGTGTCATTCACAAAGGCACATGCAGACATAAGCCTCAGTATTGACATGATCTTCTGCCGAGCAAGCAGTCTGTTTTATGGATTAGAGAGGATGGGAGAGAACGCCATAGCTTGGTGCCAAGAAAGGAGAAAGGTCTACCTCATTTTGTCTTTTTTTCTGAGCTTCTGGTCTTGCAACTGCAGATCGCAAGTTCCTGGCCGGGCTGCAGGGAGTAAGTACCTTTGGTGATATGAAATGATATGATTGGTTATTTATAGCGCTCTTAATACCCAGAGGTTTCTAAGCGGGGATCGAACCTCTGTTGCTCTGTGTTGTCTTGCTGATTGGGTGTTCGATATCCTAACCATGAAGGTATAATGTTTAAAAGTTTTTTGGTATGTGTTCCGATCATGGAAAGAGTGGTAGCAATGACTTGCTTGCATCTCAGTGCAATGTCCAGTTGACAGGTTACGAGTGGTCTCTTCCAGGATCCATGGGCTATGGGGGGTTTGAGGCACCTAATAAACAGTGCTGGGCCAAACTTATTTGGATAAAACACAAAACAAACGATTTTCAGGTGAATCAAATTTCACCAAATCAACTATATGCCCAGTGATTTGATCAAAAAGGTTTGTCTCCTTGTAGGAAGGGAAGTCTGGCATCCCAGCAAGTTTTCATTTTTTAAATTGAAAAGAGAAAAACATTTTCTGTTGCCATTTGGTGGCCTAAATACTTTCTAAGGAGAATAAAGAGTGCGTGAATATAATGCCTGTGCTCCACTCTCGTACTTTTTCAATTTTATTCGTATATGATAACTGACTCCTGGCTGCACACACCCAACTATGACGGATGTTCACCAGTCAGTCATACGTTACAATACGTGTCAGAAATAGTTAGATGAGAAGTCTGCGCCATCAATTTAAGCAAGAATTAATAAACACAAGTAGTTATTATTAAATTAAAGAAGTGCCTTTGCAAATAAAATACTTCCCAAATACTTATAGTTAGTTTGTGTATTTGCGACTGTTCCGTTAGCCTCTCCCTGTTTCCTCCAAATATACTCACCCTCTCCCACCACCAACAACACCCTGCACCCTTTCGGCACCCCTCTCCCTCCCTCCCCACTTACCTGCTGGAGCAGAGATTTGTGCTAAAGTCCTGGCGCTCCCTGCTGCCTATTGCTACCGCAATGGAAATTTAAAAGGGACTTAGTCCCTTTTCCTATGGTAGCAGCCATCATGTTTTTGTTTTTTTCGCAGGAGATTGGGCTTGCGCAATGCTCACTGAGTCCATCTCGCTCGTACAATTCTCGCAGAGCCCATCTCCCGTAAAAAATAAAATCTTTGCACGCCCGACAAACACAGGGTATGGATAGATGTCAGGGGTGTGCTGGGTCGATAACAGTCCTCAGCTCCCGCCGAGGCCCCCGCTTTGCTCTGGCCTAGCTAAACTAAGGCTGGCAGGCCGCTACCAGCTCTGTATGCCCCCCTGAGTGGCAGTGACTGTTACAGTCACCCTGAATCCTATGTGCCACTGGTCACTTTTTGTACATCTTCGCTCAAGTCTGCTGTTGTTCTGTTAGGGCGGTAGCATCCAGTTAATTGATTGCACTTTTTGTTTTCATTTAACCAGTACAATGTCCTTGTTGTGTCCACTGTACAGTCTAATGTCCAAAATGGTGCATGCCACAACTGCAGTCGGAATACACCATTTTCAACAGGGCTAATGGAATTTCAGCTCAGCCTTCTTGAAGGAAATGTGGCTTGTGCTGTTGCTGACAGGGCAGCAGGTACTGTATTGCATTCTACATCCAAATGATATGTTCAGCAATTCTAGCCACTTCCAACTGGAACTCCAACATCTACGGACAGAATGTCTGGCTATTTTGCACATTTTGGGAACCTGCAGGGAAGAAAATGTTAAATTCTTCCTTTCTGAAATCATATTGATTGCCCAAATACAACCTTACAACTAGGGTTCAGCATTGAAAAGTTAGCAGATGGTTGTTGGTATTGACAGTTGGTGGAGGTTCTCAAGAAAAGCAATACAATATGGTTCATCTAGGTTATTCAGAAAGCCAAGATGGCAAGTGCCTCCTAAAATAATCTGCAGTCACCTTGGCAGGGGGAAGAAAGAAGAAGCTACTGCAATAATGCGAGCAAGGCTGGCAAATGTCCCAATCAGCATGACTGATCAACAAGATACAGAAATGTCTTGATTTGGGGAAATACATTGACATGGCAGATTTGGCAGATCTGGAGATGGGTTTATTCTGGCAGCAAGACAAGGCTTCTTGCCTTAGATTTTAAAGCAAGTGTATCACCATCAAAAGTGTGACAGAGGTGAATTTGGTTTTATGTTGACCATCTAGAGGACTTCATGTTAGTAAGTAGTTAAGGCTGGAAACATGTTTATCAAATATTAATTTCAACATGGGAAAATCCTTTAAACCTTTAGACAGCAGGTTGACAGTAGAAAACAACTACAAAATCAGTCATCACATATTCATTCGCTGTTATCCTTTGCAAACATCTGTGCTAGGGGCAAGGTCCTTGCATTCATCACCATATACAAAAAGTAGGTTTACTATTCATACCCCCATGCCTCCACCTACTGGGCTCATCACATATTCTCCATTCACACTCGGGGAAGGGCTGTTAGCCAATCAGGTGGCTGGAACAGCGAGTGAGAATATACATTTTCTGCCAGCTGTTCCGTACACCCGAGACCCTTCCCGCGGGTGGCAACATTCTTTTAATGTGGGGAGGCAACAGGGAGCCTCACCCTCTTGCCCTCCCACCTCCCCCCACCCACACCCCCAAATCCAACCAAACTTCTTTCCCACTTCCTCCCACCTCCCAACTTACCTGCGAGACCGGAGCTTTGAGCTCGCATGCCTGCGCTCCTTCCAAACCTGACCACTGCCATAGAATTTCATTTTTTTCCCCTGGGGAGATTAGCTGCTCAAGCAGCGTGAATCTCCTTAGGGGAAAAAGAAACCATTTGCAACCCAGATAAACTGCAGGGTGCGATTGGCTTACACGCCCCTGCAGGGAGGGGGGCGGAGACATGGTTGGTAACAGCCCGCCAGCCCGAGCCATGGTTGGTTGGAGCGAAGCGACCCCTTTGGGGGTGTGAAAGCCATATTCTGAGGAGACCTGTTCCACTAAACAAATGCTAGCCTCATGTATTTTGAATCTGACCTTCAGTAAATGGAATGGCTCTACCATAGCTACAGTGTTCCTTGGTGCATGCGTGTTTGTGTTTAATAATTAATTAGATCTGTCACCTTTTTCAATGAAATGGGTGAGCTGATGCTCATTATTGGATTACTCAGTAGTCAAGAAGTATTGAACAAGCATGTCCAGCTATCATCCTTTCCTTTTCTGGGTAACCTAAAATGCATGCAAATAATCCCATCAAACACAGCCCATTGACCTGTTCTTGGGTGGATGGCCCCTGGGAGAGTTTCAACCAAGGCTTTAGCTCACTGTCCCTTTCATGTGTATAGGGTTGCTGTTGGTACTCTTTGTACAGAGGAGAATTGCCTGGTATTTCAGTGCATGACTGCCCTTGGGCAGGACAAACACTGAGATGCAGGGATATTTCTTCTCTGTGAAAGGCACAGTGAACTAAAGACTTGGTTTAGACTCTCCCAGGGCCATCCACCCAAGAACAGGTCAATGGGCTGTGTTCGTGCTGGTAGAGAGACTCCCAGAACCCCCTTTGTTTGCATATTAAGTAACTTTGGGTCTCACCCTAAGTTACCAGGGGAATCCAGACGTGGACCTTTTGCTCACTGTTCTCAGAGGGGCACAGCTCCACCTCACTGATGATGCCCAACAAGCCTGAACACGTGTATGGGGTTGCTGTTGGTACTCTTGTTCAGAGGAGAATTGCCATATCATTTCGGTGCTGGACTGCCCTTGGGCAGGACAAAGACTGATATGCAGGGATATTTCTTCTCTGTGAAAGGGACAGTGAGCTAATGACTTGGTTGATACTCTCCCCTGGGCCATCCACCCAAGAAAAGGTCAATGGGCTGTGTTCGTGCTGGTAGAGAGACTCCCAGACCCCCCTTTGTTTTGGCTATTAAAAATGTTGTTTTACACTGGTGCAAACTGTGTTGTGGCATCAGTTGATTACATCTTAAACAGTGGCAGGAAACAGATTGGGCATCCTTGCTCGCATGCCCTGTAATGGGCCTGCAGCCCTAATATATAGAGAGGGATATTGAGAAGATCTGAAGACGCAGAACACCCTCAGATTTCTTGGTTCACCATCAGGATTCAGGAGTGCCACTGAGGATACACTGAGCCCAGTGTATGCTTGAATTTGAAGATTTCAGTTGAGTGCAAGTCTTTGTGTCTGCTCCCTCTGCAATCATCCCTCCCTGACATATTCCTTTTGGGTTACTCTGCTCTTATGAAGAAAGGGCACCGCTTACATTACTGCTAGGTTAATCTGCATGCACCACTCATTGAAATATGTAATCTCTGTGCAGCAGTCACCTCCGTACCTAAAAAAGGAGGCGGAAGCCTGCACAGTGATACCTTGGTCAGAGCTACCACAAGGACTGCTCTTTAGAACAAAAGCTGTAGGGTTAATGAGATTCACAGACTGCTTGTAATCTGGTAATGTAGGCCGGTCTGATAGCACAGCAAGTAGAGCACTCGCTTTGATATCTGTGCAGAAGCCTGCTGACGCAGGTTCAAATCTCGGCAGGGCCAAATTCAGCCCTTCATCCTTCCGAGGTCGATAAATGAGCACCACACACTGTGGGTAATAATAATCAGCGCCCAGATACCTGAGGGTTAGTAGTGCTATATAAATGCTAAATTTGTATTTGTAAGGGTGGACAGGTGGGATTTGGAAAGCATTAACCGCCAGAAAGTGAGAAGGAGTGACAGTTTTTCAGTTAAAAGCATACAATTCATTTTCTTGTAGCTAGGAGATCAACATGTAACCAGGAATGGCAAGTTATTAGCTGTGTATCAGGGCTCTGGACTATCCGCCATCTTGTTTAATGTGTACATTCATCTTATCGTCATACTCATCAACCCCCCAGGCCGCCTCTGCTATTATTATGCTGATGATATGCAGATTAGTGATCAGTTAAATCGTCTTCCCACTGATACTGCTTTCGAATTTAGGAGCTGCTTGGAGAACTTGGCAGCCAGAGTGGCAACACAATCCCCTTTTGGTATTCATGTATCTCTTTTGCTGCGCTCTCTCCATTGGCTACCTGTGTTCTTTGTATAGTACATCAGGCATTTTCTAATAGTATGGCACAGAATACCTCCAAACCCAACTTTCACCCCATGACACTCCTTTATCAAATGCATATTGCATTCAGGTGCCACGTTTTACATACTCCCGCATTGGGGGGCGTGCTTTTTCAATGGTAGCAGCCAGACTGTGGAATCAACTGCCTCACGCACTCTGCGCAACTGAGAACCATTTACTTTTACTGATGTTCTTTAAAAACCTTACTCTTCTAGGAGTGGTACTACTTTGCTCATGCTGGGCCATCTGCACAGGTGTTTCCTTCAGCGCCATGATATGATATTATATGATATGATGTTATGATGTGATATCGCGCTGATGCCTTTGGACGAATGTTGCTCTTTAGAAATAAAGTAACATACCAGTGCAGGAATAAAGGGCATTTTCGAGAAGCCTTCCCTTGCAAAGAGGACATATATGGCGACTGCAGGGGCAGTCTGGATTCACCAGAGCCCCTCAGTTATTGCACTGCTTATATATGACAGGTTATTTATAACACGCTTAATACCAAGAGGTTTCTAAGCGCGGACCCGTGGATCGAACCTGTGTTGCTCCGTTTTGTCTTCCTTCCAAGGCGACCAGATTGCCCCTGAGCGATCAGCTTAGAAATTGAGCCACCGGAAACAAACATACCAAAAGTTGCCTTTTAATGATTATTTGCAAGTTAATTTTTTGAATGACTTTGCATACTCTAGTATTGGCAATGATACTTCTTCTTAAAACAAGCAGAACAAATAAAATTGGCAGATTGGCTCTGATTTACAAGGTTGTTGAGAATTGGCAGGCACTGTATCCTCTGAAAAATAATTTCAGTGTGTTTTGTAAGACATTGGCGTATTCCCTACAATGATTCAGAAAACAAACTACTGCAGTCATGGGAGCAATGCGTTCCAGAACATTGCTAACCAACTGAAACCGCTATAATTCAAGTGTTTTCAATGAAACTGAAACTTTGTGTGGTTTATTTTCTGTTAGCAATGATCCATTTCATAGTCGCGGATGTAGCTGGCGCTTGAGGAACAGTTCAGTCATAATTTCCCTTGTGAAGCAAGCACATTGTTGTAGGGTGCCAAACAATAGGGAAGGGATACAGGGAAAGGCCTGGCTTAGCACCCAGAGGTTCCATTATTGCAATGGGGGGGTTCCACAATCTGGCGAGTTGAAAACAGATTCACAGAACTTAATAACGGCCTGTAGATAGACAATTTGCTCCAGAAATGCATTTACAGCAGGGCAAAAATTGCCAAGATGCAAAAATGCATTAAAACTACGCCCATTTGGAACGGCACGTTTTTTGCTCAGATGCTAATTTTAGCGCAAACTGGACCAAACCTAAGTAGTGCTTCCCTAATAATGACCCTGATGTGGTTGTTGTTGATTGTGGGAGGAAAAACTTAATGTGGATGGAGTGGTCTTGTACAAACAAACTACATTTGAATGGAATGACCCAGTTGCGGGTACTGGGATACAGAGGTGTTGCTAGGGATCTGAGGGTGAAGGGGTAATAGCCCCAGGTCTTTTGTTTGTAGCCCTGGATAGAAGCTCAGGAGATACAAACATAAGGCTAGCTAGCCCTGAGTCCTGAGTCCTGACAGTTCTGACATTAGCATAGCCCCAGATCTTTTCCAGACCTAGCAACACTCCTGCTGAGATATGGGTCCCATATATGTCTAAATAAAGCATGTGTGCTTTGATGGACCTTTTCATGTGGATTTGAAATTCGTTGAAGACAGAACGTGCAATGTATGAAATGCAGCGCTGAACTTAGAGTAAGAAGCATTTGCAGCATGCCTTAATAACCTTTTAATCTATCTATCTATCTATCTATTACAGGGCCTGCAGTAGCGGCCCTGTAGTTATAGTTAAGTTGCGCAACTCATATAAAAAGCACTTTTTGGGCGGTTTATAACTTCGCCCCCCATGTACGGATCCTCACGAGACTTTGCAAAAACAATATATGGCGAACTTTGGTGCAATTTCAGCAAGGGGGGCAAAGTTATAGGGGAGTCCCAACATTTGTGGAAATCCTCATAGACGCAATGGAAAATGTATTTTGCTCATGTCTACATCCCAAACCGGTGGACGGATTTTCATCAAATTTGACCAGTGGCTTGGTCCCGAAAGCGTGATTTTGTAAATTTGGTTTAAATCTGTCCAGCAGTTTTTTAAAAAATGGGCAAAAAGTAGGTAAACAAACATTTTTGATACCTGGTTCTGGTCTGCAGACTAATTTCCAGATTCAGCACCTCTTTACCAATCAGGGTCCCCCGTGATGTCCGTGGACATCGTACATGCCCACTGATTGGTCAATTAAAAACATGAGGTGCATAAAAATGTTTGAAATGGACGCCATGTTTGTTTCGCGAACAGCACCCGTAGTCCAGCGACATCACGGTAAAAACAGATTAAAAAACACAACATTGCACTTGTCAAACAAATTAAACAATCTCTGGGGAGCTAAGGGTGGATGAGGATGGGACAGGATATGGCCATAAAAACCCATAAATCATGTGTTTTGCATCTACGAAGACCGCAAACATCTCAGATGTCTGGGGACATTCCTGTGATGTTGGCGAACATCTCAGATGTTCAGCGACATCCATGCATATTTCTGCATTACAGGGGCTGTGAAAAGCAGTTTTTGGATGGCTTATAACTTTGGCACGACTCAACGGAACTGCATGGAATCTTGCAATATCATTATAGATCTGAATCTGAATGGTTCTGCAGAGTTTGGGGCTGTTTCGCAAAGAGCGGACAAAATTAGAGGGGGGGTCTCAAAACATTTGAAAGGCTTATAAATGTGATGCCGTTAGATGAACCTGCACAAAAGTTTGCAAAAAGATTTTAGACCGAGATTTGAATGTTTTTTCAATATTTGGTGGGATTTTGTCCAGACGGGGCAAAATTAGAGGACAGGTCTCAACATTTGTCAATGGCTTAAAACTTTGTTGCTGTTTGATGAATCAGCACAAAGGTTGTCAGGAAGAATATAGACCCAACCTTGAATGTTTCCGCAAAGTCTGAATGGATTTTGTCAAGTGGGGGCTAAGTTATATAACATTTATTTGTACGTACATTTTGACACTTTTCAAAAAATAAAACATGGACGGATTCTCAGCAAACTCATGGATCATTGGCAAGGACCCGAAAGGATGTAGGTACAAAAAACTGTGATAAACCCTTGGGGACTGATGTATATAGCCTGTGGCCATGGGCAGTGGCCAGATTATCCAGGTCATGGCCATGACCCGGACAATCTGGCTACTGGGCATGACCATGAGGCACCGGCAATGGGTTTAAAATCAGCATGGCCACCAGGAACCACCTATGTGGTAAGCTTTTTCAAATTCGGGTTAGGTTTGAATGGGAAAACATTTTTGGCTCGTGACTATAGCTCAAAGGGCTGGACAGGATTGCAGTAAACATTCGCGAGGAACATCAGAAAGCACCTCAAAGCATGGTTTTGCAAATCTGTCCTCTGTTTTATTTTTCCAAATTGTCAAAATGTAAGTCTATAAAATTGTGATATAACTTTGGTGCATGGACAGTGGGCCTGGCCCTTGGCAAGGACAAATGCCTTCTCTGATTTGACTATTGGGGAATGCGGCATGGCCCATGGATTGTGGAGACTGGTCATGGCTGAAAGCCATGAGCACTGGCCATTGGTCACATTATGAGGGTATAGTGGACACTGAACTAGGATGCATGGTAGGTGCAGTGGATAACGGGGTGGTTTGGTGGGGCTGGGGTCATGGTCGAGCCTCATGCCCTAGGCAATTCAACCATGACTTGCATCCCCAGCATGCCCTGTTGATAATTACACACATCAGAATGTGTTGCAAAATATATGTTTCTTAAAGGAGGTTTACAGTTCTTCTATATATGTTAAAAGAGGAATTATCAATAACTTATTTACAGTAATGTAACATCATAAAACATTTTCAATCATAAAAACCTATGAAATTCAAAGAAATGTGTTTGTTAAAGGGACGTTATGGTTAAGTTGCAGTAATGAAAGCCTATGAAATTCAGTGAAATGACTTTGTTAAAAGGTACATTATGGGGGGGGCGTGGCCAGCGAGCACGGGATGAGGACGTGATCCCTCGGAGCTCCCGCGGCCGTCAGCCAAAATCCTGGAAATATCCTGTAATTCGGGCACTACAACGGCGGAAAATATATCCAGGCGCAGCGGAACCCTGGGCGCTTAGATCGGCATAATACCGACCCGAACCGCAGCTCCAGTCGGGAGCAATTGGTCCGAGAAGCCCGAGACGCCGGCAACGGACAAGATGGCCGCCGGAACAGTGGCCTAGAAGGGGAAGCGTAATACGGCGCCAACTGCAGGAGGCAGACGCCCTGCCCCGCTGGGGCCTGAAGCAGCCGCGCAGAACCACAACGGAAAACGGAAAGCGGAGAGCGGAGGGGAGAGACGAGATCGTGGACTCCTGCCGGGCGGAACGAATCATAGAGTGGGAGCCGCCTGCGACTGGGAAGGTAGGCGGTCCCCACTGCCGGCCACATCACACCGTGTGCTTCCGAGCGCACGCGAATCCAACCCCCCGCACCCCCCTGCGGATGCGTTTGACCACCGGAGAGGCAGACACCCTGACCGGCTGGACCTGCTGGAGGGCGAAGGCGGGACACGAACCCGTGGAACGAGTCACACGGCGGGGGCTGCCCGCAACTGAGAAGGTAGGCGGCCCCGCTCCTAGAGACCACATCCAGCTGTGTGTTTTCGGGCGCACAGGGGCCCGGCCCCCGCGGGAGCGCTGTCTCACTGGGGGCAGCCTTGACTCCGGCCCACGGGATAGAGCGGGCGGAGGGTTGGGACTCTGGGGATCGGAGTGGAGAGAGCGGCACTGAGGCGCCGGAGACGACGCACCAAGCCACTGAGTGACCTGAGGCTTGGTGCTTGGAACGCAACCTGTGGACTGACCTCTTAGCGATCCCACAACGAGAGGCCAACAATCAAGCACACAGTGCGGCAATAGAGGAGTAGAGGCAAACCCACTCATCAACCGTTGGGCGCCACCAGATCCTACCAGCTCCGGAACGGGGTGCCGCACCTGCCCGCCCTACAAACAGCCTCAAGAAGCATACGTCGCAAAGCCTTATCAACAGTGCGTGAGTGGGGCCAATCTCCCGAGGCCCACCTTCAGATATGGGTAAGGATAAGGCAAGAGGCACGACAACGCAGAGCAAAATAGAACAGTATGCGACCCCCGCCCAAGCCCTCCCGCCGGAACAACCCGGTACTACCGCAACACCAGAAACGGAGGAGAACATTTCGCTGAAGGATGTCATGAACGCCATAGCAAGTTCGAGAACCTCGATGGAAAAGAAGATGGATGGCATCAGCGCAGATGTGTCATTATTACGCCACGACCTCCAAAAACTCACAGCCCGCACTGGAGAAGCCGAGGGTCGAATATCAGAAACAGAGGACAATGTAAGGACGATGAACCAGCAAATGTCAGGAGCGCTAGCTCGCCTCAGAGCATTGGAAGAAAGAGTGGAAGAGGAGGAGGGCAGAGCGAGACGAAACAACATTCGGATCCTCGGTCTGCCGGAGAAATCGGAAGGAGCAAGCATGGAACTGTTTCTAGAGCAATGGCTCGCAGACATCTTTGCCCCCAAGACCTTGTCGAACTTCTTTTCAATTGAACGGGCCCACCGAATGCCAACTGGCAGGCAAATCCCAGGTGCCCCACCCCGCACAGTGATTGCGAAACTGCTGAACTATAGAGACCGAGACGCAATACTCCAAATGGCCAGAGCCAAGGGCACTATAACGTTCAACGGCTCCAGAATAGGTTTTTTCCCGGATTTCACTAGAGAAGTGCAAAGAGCCAGACAATCCTTTGGCCCTCTCAAAAAACGTCTCCAGACCCTCAACGTAAAATACGGACTCCTATTCCCGGCGCAGCTGAAGATATACTTTAATGGAACAACTGTGCACTTCACGGACCCAGCTGAAGCTTGGAACTGGGCAGCAAGACACCTGGAGGGCGACTGGAGGCCAGACGGAAGAGAGGGTAACGGCAGGAATCGCCCAAGGCGGGACAGGGCACCTCCTGAACCCCCGCAGCACCAACCCCAGGCACAGCCAAACAGAGATAATGACTGAAATGGAGAATAAGGTACCCACTCGCAGTTACGCTTTGAGCCCTGGCGCCATGTTATTAGTCCATGCTAACAGCGAATTAACTGTGAACCCGATGTCTGTGTAACTGACGGCCCGGTCCACGTAACCCCCACGGCCGGAACAAGGCAACTTAGGACTAAGTAGTGTTATACCACTTGAGGAATAGTCCTGGGTTGATGAGTTGACTGTCCCCTGACAGTCGGTTGTATTT
Source organism: Ambystoma mexicanum (assembly GCF_040938575.1). Taxonomy (NCBI): domain Eukaryota; kingdom Metazoa; phylum Chordata; class Amphibia; order Caudata; family Ambystomatidae; genus Ambystoma; species Ambystoma mexicanum. The sequence goes on from NC_090935.1 coordinate 1,360,172,841, forward strand.
GTATGTTTGGGCGACAGGTACTTCAAGTTGGGGTGGAGTATAGGGTGGGGGAAGAAAGGGAAAGTTTTAATGTTGTTTTGTTAGCTCGGATTCATAGCACGCCCAACCACAGACCTGAGAACAGTCCGCTGTACATTACACCCTGCTGTACTATGTATTGGAACCATATCCCCAACAGACACACCAAGGGGAGGCAGCTCTCCCGACCCAAACACCCTGCGCGTCCTTTAACGGAAAGCTCTAGATGACACACCCACAAGCACACCCACCCCCACCCGATCGCCCCAGGTCCCTTAAGCTGCTTAGTTGGAATGTGAACGGAATGGGCTCTGGGATTAAAAGACGCCTGATTAAACAGCTGTTGAATAGGCATTCTCCCGATTTGGCCCTACTATCGGAAACACACCTAGCGGGAACACACTGCACCTTTTTTCAGAGAACAAATTACAGGACCGCATTCCATGCAGGGTACACGATGGGATCCAGGGGCACCCTTATTCTTATACACAAAAGGCTCCCGTTCTCCCCACAGGTGGTGGAATTGGACCCACGGGGTCGCTATGTACTCATTCTAGGTACACTCTGGGGCGAAACGCTGGCCATTGTATCAATATATTCCCCACCCGGACTGGGCCAGGGACTCTTGGAGGATGTCACCGCTCTCCTGGGGACACACCACCCAGATCGATGGGTCCTGGGGGGAGACTTTAACGACGTCATGTGCAATGCTATGGATCGTACCCATCTTAGAGGGCGTAACCCAAATGCTCCCACGAAACTCTCCAACTTTGTGTCTGCCTTGGGCCTCCGAGATGTGTGGCGCGAATTACATCCCCAGGATAGAGGCTACTCATTCCACTCGGGAGCACATGGCTCCCTCTCTAGACTTGATTACCTCCTGGTCCCGAACACAGACCTACATAGGGCAATATCTGCTGAATACCTCCCTCGTGGAATCTCGGACCACTCCCCCCTATTGATTGAAATACGAACACACTTTGTAACCCCCCCTAGAACGTGGAGGCTAAACAGCTACCACCTTGGCTTCCCAGAGTTGGTAGACCGCCTTACGGAGCGGTCTGATGAATACTTTGACATAAATATACCAGCAGTGGATGACCCGGTGGTGGTGTGGGAGGCCTATAAAACGGTGCTGCGTGGGGAGATCATCTCCTGGGTAGCAAACAAAAAGCGGGAGAGACTCCAAAAAATAGTAGAGGCAGAGGCTGAAATGGTCCAGGCCGAAAGCACGCATATACTTGACCCCACCCCGCAGACTCAAAGGTTCCTCAAACAAACCACAGAAACCCTCAGAAATATCATGCTAGATAATGCCAAACAGGCTCACTGGGACACCAGAGCGAGGATATACGAGCTGGGAGACAAGGCGGGCAAGATGCTGGCCTGGCTGGAGAGGAGGGAGGAGGGGAGACGTCATGTCAGGGAGATAGTTGCCCCAAATGGAGTTGGGCTTCAGACGGACGCGGACATAGCAGAAGCATTTGCCCAGTTCTACGCGGAACTCTACCGAGCCCCGACAACACCTTTCGACCCGACCCTATTGGATGAGATTACACTCCCGGTTCTGACACCACAACAACGGGAGGAGCTAGACTCGGATCTCGCTGAATCCGAGATAGCCGAAGCCCTAGCGCAACTCCAAACAGGGAAAACACCGGGCCCCAATGGCTTACCGGCCGAGACCTGGCAGAGACTTAGAGGGAATAAAATGGCGACCCCCCTATACAGGATGTTTCTTGGTGCCCGCGACCAGGGCACCCTCCCACCTGACCTGTGTAAAGCCACTATTGTGGTCATTCCCAAACCCGATAAGCCCCCGGAGCAGTGCGCCTCTTACCGGCCTATCTCGTTAATTAATAGCGAAGCCAAGGTTCTTGCGAAGCTCCTTGCCAACCGGCTGCAATCAGTAATCCATACCTTGATCCACCCGGATCAGTGTGGCTTTATGCCACACAAATCAACGCGCATGAACCTGCGCCGGCTCCATCTGGCGCTGGAGCGGGCCCCGATCATTGACACCGCTCTCGCCCTACTGGCAGTAGATTTTGAAAAGGCCTTCGACTCGGTTAGGTGGGACTGCCTTTGGGAGGTCATGAAGCGCATGGGGTTTGGGGACAGCTTCCTGAAATGGGTGAAATTACTCTACACTAACACTCGAGCGGAGGTCAGAGTGAATGGTTGGTCGTCTCGGTCCTTCCCGTTGGGAAAGGGCACGAGACAGGGATGTCCCCTTTCTCCCCTTCTCTTTGCCCTGGCAATTGAACCTCTGGCCCTTTGGCTTCGACAAGACGCTGCATGGACGGGGTTCAGATGGCCTGAAGGACATGAGGACCGTGTTTCCTTGTATGCAGATGACCTCCTGATTTACCTGGGAGACCCAGCTCAGTCCTGCCCCAAGGTGACGCAGATGCTTGCCCGGTTTGGCGTCCTTAGCGGGCTTAAAATCAATTGGGGGAAATCAGTTCTCTTCCCGGTGAAAGGCAACGTGCAGGCTGACCCTCGGGAATGCCCGTACCGAACAGAACCGCAAGGTTTTCGATACTTGGGGATCTGGGTGACCACAAACCTGAGTGAATACACACTACACAATTTTCAACCGGTCCTTGACCGTTTCGTTAATGACGCCCACCACTGGAGACTTCTTCCTCTTACGCCCATGGGAAGAGCCGCACTCTTTAAGATGATAACTCTCCCAAGGTTTCTCTATGTCTTACAAAATGCCCCGCTATGGATCCCGGACTCCGACTTTGGGCGGGTTGAATCCCTTTTTCGGGAACTAATATGGGGGGGTGGTCAACCGAGGATAGCGCTCACTACGCTCCAAAGATCGGTCTGGGAGGGTGGGATAGGAGCCCCGCGCCTCCAAACATATTATTGGGCTGCACAGCTGGCAGTAGTCAACGACCTGCTTCATGGAGATAGGGAGCTCCCCCACATCAAGGCCGAGGTTGCAGCCATGCACGATACCGACCCGTGGCAACTGCTATACCAAACTCTTCCGAGACCCCTCCCACCAACAACCATGGTTCATACTATTGTGGTTTGGAAACAGGCGCATAGATTCGTTGGGTGGGGAAATAGTGTAACTGTGGCACAACCCTTGTGGAGAAATTGTAACCTGCCCGAGGTAAAGAAGCTTCAACCATGGTCTCGATGGGTAAGGGCTGGGATTCTGAGAGTTGGGGACATTCTTGAGGAGAGGGACATAGCCTCGTTTGAAACTATACAGCAAAAATTCCAACTCCCGGATACTGAGCGATATCACTATGTACAGCTGGCCCACGCCCTAAGAAACCACATACCGGCGGGTACCAATGTCCCGGACTACACACCAATAGAACGTAATATGTTACCAGCTCTTATCCCCACCAAATGCACCTCCATCCTATACAATGCTATTACATTCTTTGCCACACCGGAACTCACGACCCTGAAAACTAAATGGGAGGCAGATGTAGGGGTGATCGATCCAGAAGACTGGATCCAAGTACTAATGCACCCACGGGAGGTGGCCATCTCTTCCAGGATTCGGCTGGTTCAATTAAAGATCCTGCACAGGGTCTATTACCCCAGGACGATACTATACAGATGGGAAAGAGCCTTGAATCCGAACTGTCTCCGCTGTGGGGATGAGGAGGGGACCTTCTTCCACACCCTGTGGGCATGCCCCCAAATCCGTACCTTCTGGAGTGAATGCTGTACTGTACTTGGCAATGTCTTGGCGTGCCGCATACCACTAGACCCGAGGATTCTCATTTTGGGGGCGCCGGTTGAGACTGAACTTACTAAATGGGGCAAGCTGCTCCTGAACACAGCAGCAGGACTGATGAAGCGCAACATAGCGCAGAAATGGGGAGCCCCGGAGTCCCCAACGATGGAGCAATGGGCAACAGACATGAACATTTGTGCCACCATAGAACACCGAGTATATACCGCCAGAGGATGCCCTACTAAGGCGGACAAGATATGGGGGAGGTGGGAGGAGATTGGTCCCTAGAACCGGCTGGACCTGATCATATGCAATAAGAGGGATATGGTCGGAATGCACTAAAACCTGGGGTAATGTTATGAGTGATTGATACATGGTCTATTAATGGTTGTATTTTGGAAGGACATGCTAATCCAGGAAAGCTGTTGTTGTGTAGTTTGGAATGTTTAAAACAATAAAAATGTTTTATCAAAAAAAAAAAAAGGTACATTATGGTTACAAGTAAAACCAAAAAACCATAGAAATATACCAGTTAGGGTAAGCTAAGCAACCATAACTCGTGCCACCATCGTGCACTGCTAAGACCAACACCCAGGCCATCAAAGATGACATCACAAATGTCATTGATGGAATATATTATAGGACAGCAATAGCCGCTCTATAGTTAAGGTGTGTCGGACTCCCATAGGAACCCCTCAAAATTCTATCATCAATAACTTTTGATTTGAGTAATGGTTATGGCTGAAATTTCAAAAGTGACTAAAAACCTGCGCCCCCCAATAGATTTGTAAAGGTTTGTTAGAAAATGCTGCCTACTTTGCATTGATTTTCCCATAGACAAAGAAGGTACATTTTTGGCAAAGCGCACATCCCAAACCACTGGATGGATTTGGACCAAGTCCAAAACAACTTGGGCACGAAGCGTTCACTCGCGATCCATGCCTGCTTTGGGGTTAATCCGTGCAGTAGTTATTTAAATATTTTGCAGAGTAGTGGTGCCCCTTCTCAATAATAGATACAGATATCTTGGGGATTTGCCCAAAACCAGGTGTTTTCTAGAAATGAAATAGTCGCCATCTTGTTTTTCTGTCGATGCAAGCCGAGGATTACAGGAGAAGAAAAGTAGTTAATAAGTTAATAAGCTATTTGCAGAATGATATAATTGCAAATGACTTTAGTCTCAAGGTGGGGAGTTTGGTTGAGGACAGCAAGTGAAATTTCGATGTTATAGGAGGTCCAGGGACGAGTTTGCAAGACAACGTTTTCTGTAGCCTCAGCTATTGCCGTGAATAGCCGACATTTGAAAACAAACTACGTCACAGAAACATCCAGTGGCGGCTCAATCATTAGGGCATCTGGGGCGGAGCCCTTCCTTTTCCCTGCCATTGCCAATATCATAACTTAAATCAAGTCACTCTGCCAGTCTGCAAGCCAGATTGGCAGACTCTCATTCATTTCACTGTCTCTGTTGGTGCACGTGGGGCTGGAAGGGCACTTTTCTGAACAGCCCTCCTATGCCCCGAATGCATGAATCAGATGGCTGGGTTAGACATACAAAATTATGTCTTAGTGGGGTGATTCAATGCCTCACCCTGTGTTGACGAAGGCGACATTGACCCCACACTCTGTTCTTGCCTATAATTCATTTGGGTGGGGTCGGGAGCTAGCTGCTGGTCTGCTGCCACTCCAGGTAAGTCCTATGTTAGCTCGGCTAACAGTGAATTTGTTTCATACATAATGATAATGTTTTTGTGTAACACATAATGTGTATCCACCGCGATACACATTATGTGTTGCACATACCCGACCCACTGTCTGTGTTAATGAACTCGGGTCTGACCCAAGTTCATTAATATAGATTTGTGGCAGAGTATTCATGAATGCCATGATTTTCATTTTAAGTTTCCACTTAAAATGAAAATCATGGCAATTATAAATACTCCGCCGCAATTCTATATTGCGTTCTCAGCACATAATCATATCACAATTGTCTTTAGGCATGCACATGACATACATTATGAACCTCCTTAGGTAGTGACTATTGGAATGAAACCGCAGGAAAGCATTGACGTGCGTTGCATAGCCTAGTATAGCATTTAGAACCTCAACCCCCATAGGGGATATGTGCAAAGGCGCTGAACATGTGTACCTGGCACCTCATTTAATAGAATGAGGTGATGCCGGCATCAGGAACAATGAAGCCCATCTCCTCAATTAAAGGTCTCAATTACATGCCAGGACTAGACAATTATGAGTGATATCTGATTAATGTTACACATATGCTCAATTTACTGTTTTGTATGAGACAACACAGACAGGGAAAAAATATGGAGAACACCAAGATCTATTGCCGGTTGTGAAGAACCTGGATAGTAGTGGGAATGTACACAACGCTGCTGGTTTAGTAATAACCACATTCGTAAGAAAATAATCCCTCCTTGCTTCATTTTAGAAAGGAACGTGTGAATACACAAGATTTTGGTCATGTTAAGAAGTGACTTGCCCAGACATGTAGAAGAAATGGAATGTCAGTGGCTAGCTACGGTTGTGGGTATGGGTTTTAAATACATGTTAACCTCCTAGGGTCATGGTTTTAAAACGATGGGTTATGTTTATGTTTCAGTGGATAACTGGAGGTGTGCTTCAAACTGGGAAAATCCTATCTGCATTGATTTCAAGTTCAGTGTCCTGAGGAAGGCTTTTTAGGATCAATAAATCTGTTATCTAATAAAAGACACAACTTTCCCTCTAGCCAGAAACAATGTGTCGACATTGATGGTGGAACTTGTGTCACACTTCTAATAACCTCACTTAGATGTAGGAATCATGTGCAGCAATTGGCATGCTCATGTAATAGGTGAATATTTCAGTACCGCCATCTGCAGTGGCTGTTTATGCACATGTATGGATTGATGTTCATGTCTTTTTGTGATGAGTGCTTTGTGATGAATTAAGTATACATGTTTTGATATTGAGAAAATGTTTTGGTATTAATAAACTGTTTTTATCTTTCTGAACATGTGTGCTGATGAGTGGTAAATATCAGTCATTTCCGTAGCTTGAACCCACCTACTGACATGAGGAAGGGCAGGGTAGCCCGCCTCCACTGTATATTAGTTGGATAGCCTGAACATGCAAAACATTAGGACTGTAGATTAAGAAGCTTTCAGGGCTGTCTATGTTCGCATAGCACATGGTTCACATCTGTTTTTGATGTAGGACTGCATGTTGCTTTGCCTTTATTGAAATAAAAGCAACGAAAGAATATGGAAATGTTTGAGTATTTTTGGACAGTTTTACAGAAATTCGCACAACCCCCAGTGTGGTGCCTACTGCCTAGAGTGCTACTACTGGACCCCACAAGCTTTGCCCTCCTTGAACTCTAGGTATCATATGCAGCTTCATTTTTATACTCCTTTGCATTGCCCAATCGCGTGCCGGAATGGTATGCCTTCCGTTCTCAGGCTGACCTGCACAAACCAATCAGCTGTGCAGTTTCCCTGGTGAATGTGGGTATTTTGGGCTTGTGAAACAGCTCCTTAAAAGAAGCGACGATGTCTGGAGAGGAAAGTGCTTGGCATTAATTGTTCAAATTATGGTGTTTCATATTCTGATTGCATAAACAGTGCTGGACTTCATTGCAACAACCTTCCTTAACAGTGTTGTATCTGCCCTTTAGGTGTCGCTAAAAAACGATTGGTTTGCTCCGTTCCACCCCCTAGTTTATTTGATGGCTTTTACAAACATGGACATGTTTTCTAATTGTATCATTACTGGTATTATGCGCAAAGCAAACATGAGTATGTTCTTATATCGGAATACTAGGGTATAATGGTGCAGTCAGCATGGAAATGTATGGGCACAGCCAGTGTGAAAATGTTTCATACTGAAAAATATTGTGAGCAAAGGCATCATGAAAATGTGTTGGAGAAGGGCTCCTGTGCACTGTTGGTGACTTGCATATGTTGGATTTTTTCATGAGTTACCCTACAAAACCAATTGCAAACTGTTTGGCTTCTTACCCAATTTTTCTAAAGAGTGTGCTCTAAAATACAACATTTTAATCCATTACTTTAACAAATGCTCAGGGGGAGGACCCCCTCAACCCCACTTGCGTGGCTCAGGCCCTCTGGCTACGCTAGGTCGCTATGGCATATCTGGGAGAAATACTTATGCCCCTTCAGTTAAAAAATTCACCAGCCGCCACTGGAAACAGCATGTGTTGTGGGTGACAAGGGAGAGGGTAGGAAAGTTGAGGATACCATCTGGGGATAGTGGAGATCTGGCACATATGAGGGGGCTGCTTGGTGAGGGTTTGGCGGCCAGGAAAGCATTTATTTTCAGCCTTTTTTCCGATATTCACGACTATATTCGAGGCTATGAATCGACTACAGATAACCACGGTATAGGTATAGTGATGTTAGGCGTGAAAAATCACTGGCCATTGCCAAAGGCCATGGTCTGTGACCTGATAGGTATTTGGGAGTCATTTTTATTTTGGCTCTGTATTTCAGACTTTTTTATATGGGAGGCTTTGGCGAAAAGCAGAAGAAAATGATTGAACAAAATTAATATAAAAAGGAACAATCGCACTCTAGTTTTAGATGCCCCATACAATGTATTTTAGGTTGTTTATTCTCACTTATGGTATTATATTGTGTGGCTATGAAATATTTGCCTACCCAGTTTACTGTCATGTATTATTTTCTGCTTTCTTTATCTTCAGTTTCTTTGCATAAGTACATGAGTAGTGTTGCACTGTATTGATCTTTTTTTTCTTTTATTCAAATTAGTTTTATTGATGCACTTAGGATGGTACAACATATGGCAACAAAATTTGCATTTTAGTTAGAGGTACATCAAGTGAAGTTTTGTGTTTTTCTCCCTTTCACATATTAATTTTTCTAACTTTGAACGTACCCCCCAGTACCCACGCCCCATATTCACCTGAAATCGTTTTTCATCTACAACAGTCTCGGGACTAGTACTCCTAGGAGACCTTCTTAGTCAATGGTCCATCTGCCTTGTCTAACCATGCCATTGTCTATCATATGTTCTTGCCTCTTAATTGGGTATTAGGCCCATGTTTCCTTCTCAGGGCCCAGCTTTGGGCACATCCCTACTTTCGCCTTGCCTCCTTTTCTTTTGCATCAGTCCTCCCCTCCTCGGTCTGGATGTTCAGCCCCAATGTGGCTGTTTTGATCTATCTTTTCGCCTCCTGTCCCAGTATTTGCTCCCTATCTACCTCTCCCTGCTGACTCTCCGGGTCATAACTTTCAAGAAAGGGGGCCCATTCCGTTGCCCTCGTTTCAGAGAGGCAATGTACTTATCTTGTTAGCTCCTCCATGCTGTACAAACCTGAAGCCTTCGAGGCCCACTCTTTTTCACTCGTGAGCCCTTCCCTCTTCCACCCCCCTGCCAAGCATGCTCTAGCCGCCAACAGTAAGTAATGTGGCATGTGAGGTAGTTTCACCCAGTTTCCCTCCTTCAGTTCCAACCCGAACAGCACTATCAAGAAGTCCATTCTCCTTTCTACCCCCTAGAGGCCCTTTATCCATCCAAGAATTTTCTTCCAATACTGTTGCACCCTGTCGCACACCCACCACACGTGCTAGTAATCCGCCGTTTGCCCACATTTACTGCAGCAGTGGGGGTCTGCCCCTGGAAACATCTTAGATATCCTAACCGAGTCCCACTGCCACCTGTATAGGAGTTTGAGTCAGTGGAGTTCATATTATAGTCATGTGGTAGCCGCGACTATCCGACATTTTGGGTGGAGTAGCATCATAGATGCATTGAGTGTTTTGGGGAATTAGGAGAGGCCAGGGGAGTGGAGGCGGACCATGGGTATTGAAGGGGAGCTGGTAGGCATGTTAGGGACACTTGTGTGGAGTTTGGGGGAGTGGAAATACATATTTATATTCATAGTTTTTTTAGTATAGCTGCAGCTAACAGCAAACAGACATGAAGGTCTTTTCTATAACTGTGTCTATTGAAAAAGCATGTGCGTGGGCATGTCATTGCTTATCGACACTTTATTGGTTGTACGCATGGGTCGTGGCTATATTTAAAGCCATGTCTATAAACTATAAATTGTCTGTGCATTAACTATATTTTTTTGTGGATGATACAGTCCAGAATTTTATTTGTGTGTGTTATTTCATATGCTTAGGTGTTCTCTTAAATCATGTGGTGGTTTGAAGGCCGATTTAGTTTGGTGTTGGGCTTGTAGAAAAAGTTACGTTCAGCCATGGATACAAGCAAGGTCTGCAGCCGTGTCAAATAGTTGCGGCTATGAAAGAGTTTGGGTGGGGAAAAAATAGGTTTCTGTGAGTTTCAGCGGGCATCATTATGGGTCCGGCAGTAACCCTGCCGGTAATACCCGTGGGTTGCCACTGGACCCGCAAGGACTTACCGACACCTGACTTCCCGGTAATACCAGGTTATTAAAACCCTGGCGGCCGAGAAGTCAGGCGCCAGTAATTCTGTCAGTGGGACCACAGAAGCAGTGGCACTGTTAATAATGGTGCCGGTGCTTCTGTGACGGCTTGCCTGCCGTGGCCGCTGTGCCCGGCAAGGGGCACAGTGGCTCCAGCAGGCAAAATGGGAGTGTGCCAGTCCGGAAACAACGGTGCCGGTAAGTCTACCGGCACCGTTGTTTCCGGACCGGCACACATGTAATGTGGCCCATTGTTTTTTATTGCTTGTTGTTACTGTTCTATTTGTGTAACTCTTTGTAATTGGTTCTGTAGTTGTATCCTTTTGATTCCAGAACTCTCACTGTGCACATGGCAGGAGTGTGGCTGATGTGAATGTATGTGTTAATAAATATGTACATGTTTGAAGGTTTTTTTGCAGATGGCACTGAAAGAACACAAAATTAGGCTTACTACAAAGAAATGGAAATAGCCAGTCACAAGGTCAAACAATAGTATTTATTACAGCTGCGACTGGGGAAAACCTTTGCAATTGCATAAATGACACTCGGAATTGCTAAATAATTAATTTATGCGTGCTGTTAAATATATGGGATAAATATGATTTCTAACAGTATCAGCGACGTAAGAACACTAGCAACTATAAGGCAAGGTATGAACAAAGGGCATCCAGTTCAAAAAACAACTTGAAAGTAAGAACACAGGGCAGCCAGAATCACACTCACAGAATTTGCATTTGCTAAATTACACCGGTTTAAATGTCAAAAAAGGTTTGAAAATGGGTGAGACAGACAGAATTGTAATGCAGTTTTGGGCTGGGTGATAGATGTACATCACAGGGATCATATGAAAGTGAAAGAGTGGCTCTAGCTAAATGACTGGATGAGATTTTCAAGGTGAAAGGAAATTCGGTTTTAGGAATAAAAGCAGTTAAATGAGAAAATCGGTTTAAAAAAGGAAAGGACAAGTTTTACCTAAACTACATTTAGTGGCTAGATTGTTAAAGAAAGACACGGTACGCTCCAAGGTTAATTCGCCAGGTTAACCTTTTCACCCCGTGTACAGCTCTAAGTGGGAATGAATTAAATTATTCAAAATATGACTAAGGACTTATGCAAGACAGAAATGAATGGAACAATTGCGCTAACACTTGAAAATCAAGGAACAGAATACATAGAGGACTCAGACTATCTTCAACAAGTTATCAGGGTATGGATGGGATTACTTAGAAGGTAGAGCAAAGACCAGGTATCAAGTTGGGGTATACTACTTGTTGCTATGGGATGGGATAATACTCACAATCAGCACTTGAGTTTGGGATTTTGGGACAGCCAACTGAGTTTCTGGACAGCAAGGCAATATCTGGTCACTGGTCACAGCGATGGGTGCTCCTAACAGAAAACAGCCGATAAAAGTTCTGGTCACAGCACAGCGGCATGCAGGTAGTAGGGCAAAAAGCTGGTCTGGTCACAGGATACTCTCAAAAAGGGTATAACAGCTTTTCCCTCTCCTCCCTGAGTTAGTGAGATTTTGTTATGGGGTTTAGTTCTGAAGGGTGGTTCTGCCTGAATAGGAAGGCCTGGATCAACTATCCCTTTCCTGGCAGTTGAGTCTATATTCTGCAGGGTGAATCTGGAATGTCTGGATACGCAGGATGCACAAAAGCTGGAAAATTCAGAAGAGTGTGTCCTTTGTCTCTCTGAGATCTCCCTTTTTATAAGGCAGATGACATCACAGGATTATACGGTGGGGCAGGCTTAGGCTGGGCATAACTCTAACAACTGGATTGGTCAGCATTGATTGTTACCGCCTTGCTGTCAGCCGGTTGGGTTTCAGGAGCATGACATCAGATTTATGATGTGTGCTTTACAATGTATAGGATCATCCCATAGTTACTTTTGCTAAAACCAGTTATGGCACAAACATGCACCTTTTTACAGTTGTGGCACTTTTGAAACTTACATAGGCAGATTACATATTTTACACAGAGCATGGCAGTCCAACTCCCAAGTTTGTAGGACTTTATTTCATCCTTCTAATCATTTTTCATCATTTTCAGTGAGAAATATTTTATCTAAAATGTTATAACTTTATACATGTGTACATATTATAATAAGGCATGTTAGTATTGAATTTCAAAGAGGCACCTTCTACACTTTCCTCAGAATATCAAATTGTCTGCCATTTCCGTCTCCAATATGCTAGTGAAGGGCCATTTCGGTCTCCAATATGCTAGTGAAGGCTACAACGTCTTAATTTAAAGCCACAAAAATTGCATTTAAACTGTAACACTTTCACATTACTGCGTTGTCCAATAGCAGAAATAACAGTCTTAAAGTTTATTAATTAAAATAGTCTTTTGAGCCAGATAGCCAGCATTGTCTCCCAAATAAAGGCATAACTTCCAAGGCTGCTCTGCAGTTTGCTTTGAAACCCCCCAGTTGAAATTGAGGGGAGGTGTTATTTGCAATTTCACACCTAAGTGTCCTGGAATCTATTGTAGCAGGCTCAAGCCCAGATACAAAGTCTGATGAGCGTGTGATATGCTTCCTCTTGGTCCATTCAGAGTTTCCAAAGGGATGGCCCTTTTTGGGGGAAGGAAACTCCTGTTCCCAGCAAACAAATGTCCTTTGAAGCCAAGCAGGGACACCTGTTTTGCTGGTTCCACAGTACAGCAAATGCATTTTTTTTTTGAAAATTTTCTGGGACAAAAAGCAAGGCTGTTGGAATAAAACAGTATCAGCCTCATTCATGGAATTATTTGCGCCAAAAAACAGAGTTCTGTGCGCCATTCTGCCTGCAAATCCCTGTTCAACAAACGGGGATTTGCAGGCAGAATGGCACACAAATCCCCGTTTTTCGGCGCAGAAATTCCATGAATCAGCCTGTATATTAGATTAAAAACAACCTCCCCCCTTACATTTCTAGCCAAGGACAGGGCCTTATTCAACATTACACTTTTAAACAGACATTTTTCTTGTTTGCAAAAGCAACCATTTGTACACATGGTTAATTTGGATGTCACTTTCAAATGCAGCCTTCTTACATCTATTTTCTGAATCTTTCCAGAGCCCCAGTCATGTTTCCAATGCACAAACATCTGTCAAAACAAAAGATCCCTTGAAACTGACATATGCACAGAGAGATAGGGTTTCTTTTGAAGAGTTTATCTGGGATATGAAGTAGCAAAAAGTCAAGCATTTTAAAGTAAGGCTGGGAGTACAGTTGTTTGTGATTTTACAGATTTTTCCTGACACAGCCTGTCATTCAGTGAGAAATGCTATCTTTAGCTGGGGCACAACCTGAATATGGCTGGGCATAGCTGGGTCTCACTGGATGAGGACTCTGTATTGTTGAACAGATGAAAAAGAGTATCAGGGCGGCATTATTTTAAATGTAGAACATTTCCTTTTTCAATGGGAAATTCTGAGCTAGCAGCAAAGCAGTGCTGCTTTTCAACTCTCTTCTTTGGTGCACATCAGGAAACACACTAGCAGCCTGTCTTGGTGTGATCCCGGTTCCATCTTGCCCCATATGTGCTTGGCAAAGACAGTGCAGCCATTATTTTGGTGACTGCAAATCACAGTTCTAAGGCAAGGCGATGGTGCTCAACATTGCCAGTGCAGACATTTTTCTGGTAACTGCTGAAGTGCAGATTTGTGATGGAGGGGAATTCTGCCGGGTGGGTAAATGTACCCCACAAATTGCCCCCCCGACTCTCATGAGAGTTCTTGTTTAGGGAGAGTAGGACAAAGTGGGGTTCATCAGGTGGAGTAGTTCTTCCACAAGGGAACGGTACGCCACAATCCTTCCGTTATCTTTCGTTGGAGTGTGGAGCGACACCCACAAATTTTCCTTCGGTCTTTCCTTGGAGTGTGCAGCGACATCGACAGATTTTCCTTCGGTCTTTCCTTGGAATGTGGAGCAACACACCCAGATTTTCCTTCAGTCTTTCTTTCCCGGGTCCCCAGGGAAGTCCTCCTTGATAATCAGGAGCGAAATCAGTACTAATCTAATGGATGAATAAAGACAGGTTACAACATTTTCCCACTGACTGTCTTCCCAGAAGGTTGACAGCAGTGGGACACACATACCTTATGGTCATTCACACAGTCGGACAATAACAACAAATAATTTCTTACAAGACAAAGATAACTATTGATATATTTTTACTAGAGTTTGGGGTGATACCTGTTTGCACTGACAATGAAGAAATGTACTCCCTGTTAGATAGATATACCTACCTGTTCCCTTCTGGTTCTTCTTTTTCTTGTTCTCATTCTCCAGATGTCTCCTCTATTTGACTTTCTCTTGGCTCCTCAATCAACTGCAAAGTGTGTCTGGGGTGACAACTCTTTAACTGATTAATATGGACCCATTTTGCTTCTGCCAACTCTCCTTTGGGGATGCAGATTCTGTAGCCGACAGGTGAAATTTTATCTACAATTTCAAAAGGACTGCGCCAGCTGGGGAGTCATTTCCGCTCCTTGGTCTGGTTCCTTTGGAAATTGTACAAGTAGACCCCGTCTCCTACTTGGTATTCCTTTTTGGTTGTTTTGATGTCACATTGAGTCTTCATCCCCTCTGCAGATTTTTCCAGATTACGCTGTGCGTACGCAAAAGCATGTTGATGGTGTTTTCTTAGATTATCAACATACTCATCTGTTGTGGAGGAGTTTATCAGTGTCTGCTCTTGTGTTCTATAGAGCAGATGCTGAGGTAGCACCATCCTTCGTCCAGTCACTAGCCCAAATGGAGACATGTTGGTCGCAGAAGATGGTGTAGATCTGATGGCCATCAGGACAAACAGTAATCGGATGTCCCAATTTGGCCCAGAATCTGTCACAATTTTTTTTAGAATGCTCACAATTGTTTTATTGAACCTCTCAACTCCCCCACTAGAGGACTGTGGTATGCAATGTGAAGTTTCCTTTTTACCCCAAGTATCTCCCACATCTTTGTCATCACTTTGCTGGTGAAGTGACTTCCTCGGTCTGACTCAATCCTTTGGGGTAGGCTAAAATGCGAGAAGATGTTGTTGATCATCAGGGCAGCTGCCATTTCTGCCTTGCAATATGGGGCCAGGAGACATTCCACCCATTTGGTAAACAAGCATGTTATGGTTAATATTTACTTGTTCCCCCTAGAGGAGCGAATCATGGGCCTGATGAAATCTACTTGTAAATCTGAGCAAGGCAGTGTCATCCCCCTCTTGTGGAGGGGAGCTCGGTGTGTGACTGGAGTTGATTGAAATTGTGCACACACAAGACACCCCTTCAAATATTGGTTGAGGTCCTGCCCCATGTGTGGCCAGTATGCAACCTCCCGCAAGATTTCTAGCGTAGTGTGAAACCTCTGATGCCCGGCTGTGGCCACGTCATGGGCGTGACTGAGCATCAGGCTTTGGAATGAGGTAGGTACCACCCACTGGTCACAACCAGAGATGGATCTCCTTACCAACAAACCATCTTGAATTCAGAACATTTTTTCATCAACACCCTGAGGTCCTCTTTCGTAATGTAATCGGTATCAATTAGAGGAAAGTTCTCATGCTCTTCAATGTGTTGATAACATTTCCCAATAACAAGATCCCCTCTTTGTGCCGTGATTAAATCAGCATCTGGGGTCTCCTTACTCCACTCTGCAGTTGAGAGTTCATTGTGAGCATTTGTCTGGAACCTACTGACAGCAGTGACCTGGATTTCCTCCAACAGGGACTCGATCTCAAGGAAATCCCCCTGGATGGCTCGGGTTTTGGCCAGCTGATCAGCTAGGTCATTTCCAGTTTTGTCTTGCCCCTCTATTCTGGAATGACCCTTAATCTTCTTTCAGTAGATGGTCATCCCATTAGAAGTGACCAGATCATAAATATTTTGTATTAGCTTGCCATGTTTAAGTGGTTTGTTATTAGCACATAGCATGCACCTGGTTTTCCAATTTACCAGGTGCTCCACGAACCCTTTCTGGACATAATCTGAATCAGTGATTATGACCAGTTCATGGAGTTGGTATTGTACGGCTGTGAGGATGACCTGATGAACTGCCATCAACTCTGCCACCTGGCTTCTGCAGGGACTAATTTTGTACCCAGCAGGGGGTTCCGGGGCATCATTCTCCCAGGCAATCCCAACGCCAGCCACCAGTTCCTTTTCCCCGTTGTTGTCAACATGGTAGGGGCACCCGTCCACATTAACTGTGGACATCCCCTGGCACTTGTCTTCTCCATAGACTTTGTGCGGGGAATTCAGGTACGCCTCCATGTTGTCCTGGGTTTTAAGACTTTGAGACAGTTTTCTCTGGCACATTCATGCAAGTCAGCAAGACCTTGCGCGAGGGGACTCTTCTTGTTTTGGCCATATCTGACCTCCACAGGAAAGCCTTGTATTGACAGAATCCAGGAAGTAATTCTGGAATTACTCACATTTCCAGCTGGGATTCTGTCACTTTGGAGGTATTGCAAAGGCTGGTGTGGAGTCTCTACTGTAATGTGTTCCCCCTGGATGAACGGGCAGTAATTCTTCAAAGCCCACGCCGTTGCCAGGAGTGCCTTCTCACAATCGTTGAATTTTCTCTCCACAGAGGATAAAGTCTTGCTTGCATAGGAGATGACTTTATTGACCTTGTCATGCTGTCAAGCATGTTTTCGAGAACCCTGTCTCCAAGAAGAACTCCTTGTTTTTGACAGGGTTAGCTAGACAAGCCTCTTGTGAGAGACTTCTTTTGAGTTGCATTACTGCCTTGGCTTGTTCTGGACCCCACTCCCACTTGACCCCCCTTCAACACATGGGTCAGGGGTCTTATGACCTCTGCGTAATCCTCAATGAACTTCCTACTGTAATTAGTCAGTCCAAGGAGGCTTCTAGGCTCACGCACAGCTGTGGGGTCTTTCAGTTTTAATAGTGCTTCCACTTTCTTCTCCTGGGGACAGAGACCCTCAGGAGTTATTTCATGTCCCAAGAAGTTGACACCGTTCCTGCACCACTGTGCTTTTCGGAAGGACAGTTTTGCTCCGGCAACCCTCAACTGGGTCAGAACATAACGGATTTCCGCTATGTGTTCCTCCACAGTTGAGCTTTTTATCAAGACATCATCCACATAGGCCAGGTTACCCCTTTCACCCAAGTCGGACATGGCCTTGTGTAGGAAGATGTTGAATTCGTTGCCAGAGTTTATGTATCCAAAGGGAGTCTGGGTCCACATGTACTGCTGCCCATTAAGGTAAAGGCCAGCTTGTATTGGTCCTCCCTACTGACGAACACAGTCCAGTACCCATTTGTCAGGTCAATGGCAGTGTATACCTTTGACCCCTGGATCTGGGCCAGCCCTTGGTCAATGTAGGGGAGAGGCCATCAGGACGTGTGGACTCGTTTATTTAGCTCCCTAAGGTCTGCGCAGTCTCCATTGGCCATTTGATTTTAAAATCTCCAGCACCAGATTGTTAAAGGTGCTTTGGACTGGACAAATTATCCCACGGGACTCAAGGTTTTTGATTATTTCTGTCAGGGACTACATGGATGCGAGAGGAAGCAATATTGCTTCACAAACACAGGAGTCATACCACGGTCTGTGGGAATTGTTGTAGTATGGATCTCGGTGTGACCACAGACGTACGAGTCCACAGCTAAGAGATCTTGAAAATCTAAGAACAGCTGTTTCAACTTTTGCTTTTGCTCTGGAGTCTCACAGGCATCAGCGAGGTTGAACCGCTCTTCAACCATTTGCCTGAAGCCTGAAAAGACTTTGGGTTTTGCTATCTCAGCGGCCTTCTCCAGCTGGGTGGAGAGGTCTCTGGTTAGAGTATTGACCTGGACAGAGGGTTTCATGTAGGAGAGGCAGTCATTGTGGACCTGGAATATCACCTCATCCTGCCTGATGTCACAGGTCACCTCTTCCTCCCGGTAAAGGCAGGAAGAGTACACCAGGAAACTGCCCCCTTGCCGGGTGAAGATCCTGTCTGGTGGTATGTCATTGTCACTGTCATTGTCAAAGCAGTCATTGGGGATTGGGCCTATCAGTTTGTTTCCAAGATCCGTGGAAAAATGTCGGTCATCAACCACCATTTCAATAATGGTGCCTGCGCCCAGAGTGATACTCCTAGGGCCGCTGTTATCCATCAATATTGGAATGGTGTTGTGTTCTACATTGACTAATGGTGTTGGGTTTAACCCCAACCCCTGCTGTTGGAGATGGGCTTTGAGCTGTACATAGGTGTCAGATTTGCAGTTTCTGTCCTCTTTTAATTTTTGATTCAAGTGGGAATTGTCGGGTCCGTCCTGGGATGGTGACCTCCTCTCCAATTTGAACTTCAACTGCATTGTGCAGCAATTGGGCTGACTGAAATGCTTTTTCTGAATCATCAAAGCCTATGGGATTGCCCCCTATTTGGGACCAGGCCTTGCAATTTATTAGTTCCAAAGTAATTGCAAACCGATTGAGAATGTCACTGCCTAAAGAGAATGCACCAGGGACATCTTGCACGACCCAACAATTATGTTCTATGCTTTTGTCACCTATAGAAATTTTGAGCATACACCTGCTATACAGGAGATGTTTGCAATTGGAAGTTTCCAGGTCCATTTCCCACTTATCAATCAATTTAAATGAGGGAATGGCTGGATCTTTTGGGAGCTTTCTGGACATGACTTTGCTGATGAAGCTCTTTCCATTGTTCACACACACTCTGGCGAGAACAGACTCCTTCCCCTCAGTTACCTGCATAGGGAGGAACAGCTGTTCTCTAATTTTCTGAATGTCAGCTAAACTTTGAGCTGGTTTCTCATCACATTTGACTATAGCATTGGGATTTCAGATTGTGAATCAGTATATAATGTCACTGTATTTCCATCCAGTGTGGAATGGCACTTAAAACTGGAAGGAAGGTTGATTTTCAGGAATGGAATGGAGAGGAGTTCCCATCACCGATTTGTTGTCCTACAGCAATTACTGTAACGTCAAGTATTTGATTATTCTGAAAATGAAACTTAATATGATCAGACTTTTCCGAGAAATAAAGTTGGTACCCTTTAGTGCGCTCCTTGGGAAGAATTACTCAATCACTTGGTTATGTTAATTCCAATTTGTTTATTCAGTATAGGTTCTGGATACTCCATACACTTGAAGTTTCAATAAACAAACTTTGTCTCCCAAATTGTCTCCCAACACGTGTTTCCCCATGACTTTAGCCACGGTTCCTCAGGGGAGATTCTAAAGTGAAAAAAGAACCCAAGTTCATACATTGTATATAAACAGAGACTTAAGTGCATTAAACCTCTAGTTTCATAACCACTTCTATCTGAGAAGAGGACATACACTCACCCTTGTCATGTTTCTCATAATTCTGATTCAGTATTGATTGGTATTCAATTTTCTCTCTCATCGGCTCTCTATTTGTCTTCCTTTTGTTCTTTTTCCCTTTTTTTTCCTTTTTTTCTTTTTTTCTCTTTTTTTCCCCTATAAGAAAAATGCACAAAGCTCATATGCTTTGGTTCACATTCTAATACTGGCTATTAATGTGTTATATTTCTGAACAGCAAAGCTGTCTTTGCTGTCCTATACAGTGTGCTGTATCCTTCCTAGCCTATATAGAATGGCATTTTAGTATTGGTCCATTATTACTAGTATAAATTCTGCATTTGCATTGGTATTCAGTTTGATTGAATTTATGCACCCTCTATGAGGTAGCCCTTTACATTTCTAGAGAAAATTATTTTAAATTGCTATAGAGTTTACCTTGTGTGTAGATTCTTGTGGATTCAAAGATGTTCCTTTCTCTCGGTACGATTGCCTCTGTGCATCCGTGGTTCCCGGATGCATCTTACCTCAATTCTGCTTCTGTTTATATATCGCGGAGCACGTCGCGTGATGACGTCATCGCGTAATGTGCCGCGATGACGTCATACGTGTCAAAAAACGTGCGGCGGCCATCTTGAATTTGTTTTTTGTGAAAAATTTTTTTTTTTTTTTTTTTTTTTTTTGTGTTTCTATGTTGTAGCCTTCATTTTTGTACAAATAATTTTCAGGTTGCATTGCTATTTTGCAAAAGAATGGATTTATTTTCAAAGAACCCCTAAGCTAACACTAATGTCTTCTTTAATTTAATTGTGTCTCTAAATGTTGTTGTATCTATGCGTATGTGATAGCATCAACACGTTGGATCCAGCTTTCCATTTACTATATTTCAGTGTATGTGGTATAGAGTATATAGGCTCTATGTATAAATGAACAACAAGTTGCTTATACATGCTTTCAGTGGTAGACTATGAGGTACTTAGGATGATGCACATATACAATCAATAGTGTTTTTATAACCAGTTTGCCATCTCTGGATCTGTGTTTAGACCGGTTTGGCATGTATCCATTATACAAATCCATTTTGACTCCATTCTCCTTAATATAAGTTCTCTGTCTCCTCCTCTTTCAGGTTGCTCAATTTTTTCCAGTCCAATGATCAGACTTTTGTTCAACCTTTGGCATGTGCTATTTAAACTAACATGGCTGACACTCCGTTTTAATTTTATTGGCTGGTTAGTCTGAGTCCAGAGGACCTTGTTCACACAGTCTTTTAGGGGAGACAACCTGCGAAGGATGTCATTCCCTAATAGACAGGAGGTTCCCCCTGGAGTCATGACTATGACCGGGTGTTTCACCTTATGTCGCCCAATTTTTATTTCCAAATCCGCAGTCCCCTCAACAGGAATTTAATTCCTGTCGAAGTTCTGGAGTTGTTCAGGAACAGAGGTGAGAGGGATCTGGTGTCTCTCCCCCCTTCCTGAATTTAGCTGCTCAAAGGCCCTTTTTGACAGAAGAGTGGCTTGGGATCCAGTGTCCACCAGTGCTGAAAATGCACATTGCCCTTGCACTCAAATGGGGGCATAGAATCTCCCCTCCATCTCCTCAAGTGGGCAAAGGTAATGGACATTTTGGGCAAGTTGGGTGGTCAATTTCTTTATTTTGGACTCCGACACGGAGGAGTTTTGGACCATTTTCTTTGCCGGAGTCTGGGAATCTGTAATAAAAATGTGACATCCTGAAATAGATGGAATTTCGATATTCCATTTTTCCCCTAGCTCTGTGCTGCCCCTTTTTACCTGCTGGCAGTTACTAGGACCAGTTTGTGGGGAGGATGCCTCCATTAAAATTTTTCTCTCAAGATGACAATTCTGGTGTTCAGGGATGGGTGACTCTGAATCAGTCCCTACACCCACCCAGTCTTCATTCAGATCTCTTGGGACCTATTTTTCATTGGGAGGAATTTCCCCCGTCCCTGAAGGAGAAGATTATTTCCCCAGAATCCTCTAAGGATTCTTCACCTTCAAACTGGAGGACACTAACTTCCTCCACAAAATGTGACCTTTTGATGTCTTTATTTCTCCTACCCACCCTCTGTTCCCTGTGTTGCAGATTTTCGGGGGCAGGAGATTGTAGTTCTGGTTCTGGGGTGTCCAGGAGCTTTTCACAGGTGAGGAAGGAAACTTCCTCTAGGGCTTTAGACCCCCCTGTTCCCTGTGTCTCCTCCTAGGGAACCGATGAGTTGTCGGGGGTTCTCTCCCTGTCATTGTTCTTGGGTGCCAGACCCTTGGTTGGAGGGGTTCTGAGCCGCCATGTTAATCTGAGGGTTCTGCTGAGCCCTCAACATGCAGATCAGATCCTGTGTTAGGTTCTGGACCTGGCGCTCCAGTTCCGACACCCATTCTGGCTGGTACAGAGGTCTCTGTTCATACCTAGGTGGTTTAGGAACAGGGTAACTATCCCTTCTCCCGGAGTACCCTGAGTATTGGGGATTTTGGTAACCCTCCACCCTTGGCCTCCCCTATCCCAGATTGGGTCGTGTGGGTTCCTGAAAGCAGGGAAAGAAAGGGTTGTCCTGCAGGTTGGGGTTTTGTGGATACTGGCGAAAGAAACTTAACCCAAGATTTGGGGGTTTACTGCCCTCCTGAGGGAAGTTAGAAGGGAGGTTTCCCGGGGCAGTACTTACCTGGTTGGATCCCCCCCTTGGGCAGGGGGCGTCCATACATACCTCAAGATAGGCTGGTTGGCCTTGTATCTGGAACTTATATAATCAGGAGAGTTATGGTCCCGTTGGTGGGGTTACCTCCCTGACAGCCACCTGTTGCTGATTGGTTAGAAGGCCTTCTTTGCCTGGTTTTGGGTAGGTGCATTTTTAGGCCACACCATTTATAGGTCCACAATGGGGCAACCTTCACCCCCGCCACCTTAGCAGCAGCAGGGGTGTTGGTTGGTTTTGGGTTTTTGACCTGATTTTTATTTTCTGTAGGTTTTTGGAGCTCATAGATCTGGGTAGCCTGCTCTATTACCCAGTCCAGGGTCCTTTTATCATGAAAATCCCTCACCAGCTGGGTCATGATGTATTTTGGGAGCGCATGAATGTAGGTAGTTATAAACTCTCTGCTATCCGTGCGCACCCTCCTGGTGATTTGTGCAAAGGCGCATTTTAGCTCCTGCACAAATTCTCGTGGGGCCTGATCCTCTCCGCATTGCAAATGGTAGACCGCTTTGCGACCATCTTGGGGGTTTCTGTGGGTGGAAAAGTGTTTCAAGATGGCCACCCTGTAGGTGGACCATCTTGAATGGTTTTGGTCTTCCAGTCCAACAAAGAAGCTGGAGTACTCCGGAGAGAACATCCATTTGGCATAATCTATGCAGTTCTGACTATCTTTAAGGTGAAAATTGTCTGTCATTTGTTCATAGAGTTCCAAATGCTCCCAAACAGAATATTTTGCGTTTTTGTGGTACGGTATTATGAAATTCCTAATGGCCTTGATCTGCCTAATGGGGGTTTTCACCATAACTCTCCTCTGATTATTTGCCTTCTCTTTCTGCATCACCTGAGTCCACTTGCCCCCAAACTCAGAGGCGCTACTGTTTGTGGACCCCTCATGATCTTCTAGGCGCACCCTGATTCTTTGAACTTGTGAGGGGCTCACAGCATGGTGGGGCCTACTTTCTTCCCCCCTGTAGCACACAGGGGAGTAGTCTTCGGACTCCTCCCTGCTTCCAGGGTTGGCGGAGGACCCCCCACCACCCTGATTGTGTGGAGGTCTTCAGAATGCTCTATTAGGGCCTGATTTCCTGCTGTTTTTGTGCAAATTGAACCAAATGGTCCCTTTGGTGCTTTTGCAGATCTAATTCCCTGACTTTCTCCTCATAGGAGGCTTCCTGGTCACATCAACCAAAATATTTTTGTATCTCTATAGGGATGCCCGTCCATCAATTTCTGAGGGGCGCTGACCTGTCAGCTACATCATGCTAAAAACAATAAGAGAACAACGACAAACCTATTAATGAATCTATCTACCAAAATTCTGAATGAAACCGAGATAAGCAGATTAAACGTAGGACTCTACTTTGCACAGACTATACTGACCAAGAAATTGACACCTACAAATTAGTAAGGAAAGTGAAACTGAAGAAGTTTTTCTACAACCTAGAACCAAGGAGAGAAGAAGAAACCTTCATCTTCCCTGAAATTGAATTGACCCTAAAAAATCTTTACAACACCAGACTATTACTTTCACTGGAGGAAGACAAAGAGATACCTGAAGTAGACCTACTAGATCACCTTGGCATACACAACAGCGCATTAAGGGAGAGTGGCCTGAAGCCAAGTTAAAAATGTATCCCCATCATACAACAAGGCAACTGCATCGATGCCTTCCATAAAGCTGTAGTGAAAGATATAGAAACAGCAAGAGATAAAAACAAAACACTCAGGAACAGCAAGCTGACCGAAAAAGAAAGACTGGCACTGAATAAACTTAAAACAGACAAAGATATAATCATAAAGGAGGCGGACAAAGGAGGCAATATTGAGATCTTAAATAAAGAAGACTACATAACAATGGCCAACAAGCATATGGCAACACCAGGATGCTACACAGTCGTCCAAAAAACCTAATAACTAATAGCATCAAAGAACTACAAGAACTAATCAACAAATGGCACAGAAAACAAATTATAACAGATGAAGAAAAATCATTCATGAGCAATGACAGACCTAGGATCCTACCAACTATTTCTTCCCAAAGGTCCACAAGGACTATGACATGCTGCCGGATGTAAGACCAATTGTAAGCAGAATAGGATGGCTGACAGAGAACGGGTCAAAATACATTGACAGAACATAAGACCAGAAGTATACAAAATAAAATCATACACCCGGGACATGATGCACATCCTAGAATTACTCAGTAGAACAGCATGGAATCAGGGATACCTGCTTATAACGCTGGATGTGAAAGAACTCTATACATGCATTGACCACAAACTAGCCATTAAAACAATTGACTATGTTTATGAAAACACATCAGCCTCACATCTAATGTTCATTGAGATGATAAAAGAACTACTAACCTTCGTACTTGAAAGAAACATCTTCATCTTCAAGGATAACTTCTACCAACAAACAAAGGGGATAGCCAAGGGCACATGCCTCGCACCATCCCTGGCCAACCTATTTGTAGGAGAATGTGAAAGTAAACACGCCACACAACACCTGGAACTATCACAGAAAGTGATCAAATGGCAGAGATACATCGCCGATGTTTTCATAATATGGAACGGAGGCAAAACCGAAATGATGGAATATTGTGAATACCTCAATAAAAACAACTTTGGGTTAGAATTCATGATCGAAACATTCAAAACAGAAGTAACATTTTTGGACCTATACATCTACATAGAAGAAGGAAAGTTGGAAACAAGGACGTACAGAAAGAAAACGGAAGTAAATGCAACCTTACAGGCCAACAGCTGTCACCTCCAGAACACCATAAAGAACATCCCAATAGGAGAATTCACGCGTGCCAGGAGTAACTGTAGTCAACAAAAGACGTACGAATGTGAACGCCAAACCATCAAAGAAAGATTTGAAACAAGGGGACATGAAGCAAACTGCATAAAACAAGCAATGAGCAAAGTTGACAACAAAAACCGAGATGATTACCTGAAACCAAAGGAAAAACAAACATCTGAGCATCCACAGAAAATAAGAATGATAACACAGTGCACAGGGAGCAACACACTAATCAGGAATATCTTCCAGAAAAACTGGTATATTTTGGAACTAGACAACGATCAGAAGGAATACCTACCGGACAAACCTGACATAGTGTATACAAAGTCACCAACATTACACTCTAAACTAAGCCCCAGCTATATGAGAAGTAACAAACCCCAACT
Source organism: Ambystoma mexicanum (assembly GCF_040938575.1). Classification (NCBI taxonomy): domain Eukaryota; kingdom Metazoa; phylum Chordata; class Amphibia; order Caudata; family Ambystomatidae; genus Ambystoma; species Ambystoma mexicanum. The sequence continues at coordinate 1,360,198,206 of NC_090935.1, forward strand.
CCAGACAAACATACTGACTGGCAAGAGTCTTAAGGGCTTCTACAAGTGCTCTAATTACAGTATGTTTAGCTATGCCCTAAACAATGTACAAAGCCACAAGACTGCTAATGGTAAAAATGTGACCATCAATGAGTTTATAAACTGTAGAACCACATATGTAATTTACCTGATAATCTGTATTTGTAATGAAATTTATCTCGGAAGTACCATACGCAAACTGAGAATAAAAATCAGGGAACACCTGGGAACAATCACGAATGAGGACAATCCCTCTGCGCTATCAGAACATTGGAGAAAAAACACCAATGTAAAAATAAGGAGAACATCAAATTCTTCAGGGCAAAACATGTAACCCTGGTCGAGAGACTGGGTGACTGAGAAAAACTGTTACGTCAAAATTAATGTCAAATGATATGTGATGTAAGAGCACCACCGGAAGGCCTCCTCAACACTGACACAGAAATGCACCACTTTCTGTGAAAAAACTGAATTCAATGGAATTGGGATCTGCGGAGTTTGGACCCTCAATAACCCATATCCCTTGAGTAACAGGACACCACTTCACAAGCTCACATGGACCCCCACAACCACACTGGTTCACCATCAGATACCAATTAGGGGACATATATCAATAGGCCCTCATTAACCCTAATCTCTTGAGTAACAAGATACAACTTCATAAGAGCACATGGACCTCCACAACCCCACTGGTTCACCTTTAGATACCAATTAGGAGACACATGCCAATAGGGTACCAGACCTACTTGGGACATGAATATCTGAACCATCGCACTATTGTATGTATGGACTCCTCTACCTGGAACCTCAGTATGAGGAGACAACCATAGTGTTTAAGCACAACACTAGTTACCATTATACACATGGACCTAAGATGTGTTCATATATAGATATCACTTGACATCATTTATTGTTTAGCAGTCCGATGCACATTTCATTAACACGGGGTGGCCAGCTTAGAGACATGCAGCAGGGAAAGGGGAAACCAATGCTTAGTACATAACAACATAACAACACATATGCAATACTAACACTACTCATTATCATACAAAACGAGTAAACAGGCACAGAACATATGCAACTAAGCAAATAAGCCTACAAATTCAGAAACACACGTGAGGACGCTGCTGACGAACACCAGCATGAAGCTGCATGTTCACGTGACCACTCACAAACCCGTCACAGCATTTAATATATTAGAATTGCAAGTCACTCCGCGTCAAGGAACCGGACGAACAGGCGGACCCGAAATTGGGACCAAGGAAGGACAAAAGAACCAAAGCACCCAACAGGTGAGACCAGAGGGAGACATAAAGCTAATGGCTTTGCAATTGAGCCATAACTATTTGCCGAAGTAATGTAAACTACATTAAAAGCAATGAACTTGTATAGAGATAGAGATAAGGAATGAAATAGGCACACCAGCATTATATTGACACTGCGGGCCATGAAGCGCGAATTATGCACGCTTTCACTTGCAGATATTTCTGAACTGCTAATATAATGACTGTCTGATTAGAATAAGGTACGAAAGAGGCACACCGGCACCGTATTAACACTGCGGGACACGAAGCGCGAGTCATGCACGCGTTCACTTGCAGAAACAGTCAAACTGCTAATATTGAACGGCAGGGCAACAGACCACACTGCCTCGATTTAAGAAAGAACGGCACCAACACAGCGTTATTCAAACACGTGAATAGCACTGCAGACTAGACAGACTAGACAGTATGAGCTATACGGGCCAGCATTTCAAATAAACTTCTGAAATGCTGAACTCAACAGACCCCTTGCAATTTAACTAATGAAATGACGGCTTCCACAAAGTTATATTTGTATAACAACCGAATAAAAGGGGCTGCTCAACCACACTGCGCATAGGACAAGAAGTATTGCGGGGATCAAAAAATATACATAAAATATACTGTTTCACAAATTTCATGAGCACCACAAGAAACCACGTTGGATTAGAAACGCTAGAGTGCACAACACACAGTTAACCTCATGAATAGGCTTTACCAATGCACCGCCAAACCGAACGCTGCACATGCAAACATTTAATCTACGATTTGACCCAAACGTATTTATTTGAATCTGCAGCAACGCACAAATAAATGTAATAACCGAAACCGAACACTGCACATGCATGAGTCTATTCTATAATCTGACCCAAACAAACGTATTCAAATTTGCAGCAACACGTAAATTAATTTAATAATCAATAATCCACTTTGCATCAAATGTTTCTAATGCAAAAGAACCACAATTCCAGCACAAGATTCACGGGTAAACGTACCGCGCACGGGCTCTGATTTAATGAGTACCACCTTATGCACAGGTACTGACCATGAAGGTACCTGCCACTAACACTGCACAACCACCTAATAAGTCAGGATAGCCACAACTAAAAAAATGTATTAAACCACGTAGCAACAATGGAATACACACAAGTTCAACGTATCACACCAAGGCAATCTCAATGGAATGGGAAAAGCAAATGAACCTACAACTTAGCATCTCACCTTGCATCATATGCCTTAAATGCAAAGGTACTACCTTCTCTCGGACGCAAAGGGCACATTAATTTCGGCAAGCCAAAAAAGGCGGAAATACTCTAAACTAATAAATGCATGATAAATCTAAGAAGGCACAGTCTCAACACCACTGCGCAGCTATCTAGCACAAATCTAACAAAGCACACCAGGATAACTTAATGATGAGAAAGGACTAGCAGACAGCAGGCCATCTTAAATCTAGACCGCATTGTCTCTCCCAAACTATAGGGCTTACATATATGCTTTGAAATAAGACAACTGAATTGAGAAACCATTGGACAAAGACTGGGTGAACACAGAACCCCAACCACACAACAGTGGATTTACCTGAATTTGAGGTAAGCCAAAGAACTACAGTCTAAGAATTAGTAACCACGATTAATGTGTGGCGTTTACTCCTGCACGCCAGCAGCATAAAACTAACAAGCCTCTCCTATTCTTGACTCTTCAGACCCACTGAAGTTTTCTCTCTCACAAAAGAAAAAGAATAACAATCTCTGTGAGTGACTCCATGGATGTGAGAGTTAACCAGTATTATTTCACAAATACTGGAGCCATCTCCGGGTCCGTGGGTATGGTGTTGGAATGAATAGATGTGTGTCCACAGTCATATGATTGCACTGAAAAGATATTCTGGAAGTGCAGAAATACGTGTTTCAGCTTTGTTCTTTGCTCCTCAGTCTCACAGGCATCAGCATGATTGATCCGTTCTTTGACCATCTGCTTGAAACCTGGAAAGACCTTGAGTGTGGCAATTTCAGTGGTATCCTCCAGTTGGGTGGAGGTATATCTTTTTAGGGTGTTAACCTGGACAAGAGACTCCTTAGATTCAAGGTAGTTGTTATTGTCTCTGAATACTACCTCATCCCTCCTAATGTCACAGGTCACCTCTTCCACCCCATAAGGGCACAAAGAGTACACCAAGAAATTCTCCCAATGACGGGTACCAATCTTTTCTGGAGGAATACCGTTGCTGGTGTTGAAACATATGTTTGAAATTGGTCAGATGATTTAATTACCTAAATCAATAGAATAATGTTGGGCATCCACCGCCATTCCAATAAAGCTGTCTGCGCCCAAAGTGATACTTTGAGGGTCGCTGTTATCCACCAATAATTGAATGGTGTCGTGTTCTAGATCCACTAGAGGTGTCAGATGTAAATGCAAACCTTGTTGTTGGAGATGGGAATTCAAATTTATATAGGCCTCCTGATGTTTGAGGTTCTGTCCTAGCTTCATTTTGAGGGGAATAGTAAATTGCTGCACCTGTCCCTGAATGGCAACCCCATTTCGCACTTAAACTTCAATCGCATAAGGCAGCAACTGAGCTGATCAGAATGCTTTTTTGGTGTTGTCTATGTCCATACGGATACCCCCAGTCGGGACCAGACCAAATAATTAATTAGGTTCAAATTGATTGTGAATCGATTGAGAATGTCACTACCCAATAATTATTTGTTATGCTTTTGTTGACAATGGTTTCAACATGCACCTGCTAGGCAGCAAATGTTTGGAATTTGGGGTTTGCAGGCCCACTTCCAATTTATCAGTCAGTTTAAATGTGTGAATGGTCTGATCATTTGGGGGTTTGCTGAATAATCCTTAGCTGATTAAGCTTTTTCCTTTATTCTGGCATGCTCTGACCAGAGCCGTCTCCTCCCCCTCATTTATCTGAATGGGTAAAAACAACAGTTCACCCTTTTTCTGAATGCCAGTCTGACTTTGAGCTGGTCCTTCATCGTCTTTTTTCATGCGACTCGGTCTTTCTTCTGACTTTGAACTAGTGTACCATTTCAGGTTGTTGCCTATCATTATGGAATATCACTTAACACTGTGAGGAAGGTTGATTTTCAAGAATGGAAAAGGTTTCCCATCACCAGTTTCTTCTCCTACAGATATTACAGTGATACCTCGGACCTGATTATTCTGGAATTGAAATTCCACTTTCTCTGAACATTGTTCAATTAAATAGCAGGTACCATTCAAACTTACATAATTGGTACTCATTTTTTGTTTTATAGGCCGGTTAGGCTGGGTCCAGTGGACCTTGTTCACACATTCGATCAGAGGTGATAACCTCCGAAGGAGATCGTTCCCCATTAAACAATGTGTGCCCTCTAGAGTCATGACTATCAGAGGATGTTTTAACCAATGTCACCCAATTATTATTTCTAGATCCACAGTCCCTTCGACGGAAATGTCATTCCCATCAAAATGTTGGAGTTGTCTGGGAAGATGTATGAGGGGAATCTGGTGATTATCCCCCTTCCTGAGTTTAGTTGATGAAAAACCTTTTTGGGGAGGGGCGTGGGTTGGGATCCAGTATCCACCAGAGCTGATAATTCACACTGACCTTGTACCTTGACTGGGGCTACAATCTGCCCTCTTTCTACTCAAGGGTGCAAAGAAAGTGTGAGTTATTTCCCAGCTCTGTGGTCATTTTCCTGGTATTGAACTCCAACACTATGTGCTCTTGGGTGATTTTCCATGTCGGAGATCGGGAATCTGTACAAAAAATGCTGCATCAGTAAATTTGCATCATTGGGATCCCCTTTCTGACCAGATTCCTCACTGTCCCCCTTTACTTGAATACAGTTCTCAGAACCAGTTTGTGGGGAGGATACCACTTCCATTTCTATATTATCTGGCTCGCATTTTTGAGGTCTAAGAATGTCTTGATCTGGAACAGTCTCGATACTTATCCTGTCAAACTCAGCGTCTTTTAGCACCCATTTTTCTTTGAATCCTCCAGGAACTCTTCTCAAGTGGGTTCTTATTTGACTTCTCCTACTTACCTTTGCTCTTTGGGTTCTAACTTCCCGGGGGTAGAAGATTCACTTTCAGGCTGAGAGGTTTCCATGCACGGCATAAATTAGTTTTCAAAAATTGACTACCAGAGTATGCTAATTAAATTAAAATAGCAAACAAACTCATTTTTATTAGCAATGTTGTACTAACATTTGTAATGTCACCACACGTTATTTGTACCAAAGACCTTACAATGAGCATCAATACAGTATTTTTGTGTAACTCTGAATTAAGACATTAGTGAGAGGAGTTGGGCCTTGCACATTTTTCTTTTAGAATTTCACTAGATCTGCTGGTCAAGTAACATAGTTTACCTACTAAACCCATATCAACAGATGACAACAAATGTAAATGCGCATTCTGTAAAATGGTTCATGTAACCACAACCCAACTTTAGGTTTGGCACAGTGCTGCAACCCAGGGCCATCCATGCACAGTGGTGTTTACTGTAAACAAAGTAAATGTTACATGCAAGTTCAAACATCCACTGCAAAGGGTACTTGCCCTTCATAAAATCTACTATGTGAGTGGGCAAGTAGACTTTCAGAGTCTTGGATGAGTCAGTAAAATGTTAAAGGTAAGCTGCATAAATGGACACAAATAAATGAAGGGATATGCTACACATGCTCTGAAAACAGTCTGACCAGCTCTCTACCGCAGGTGCTAATATATAATGCAATCATAATGAAGATCATATAGCAAAGTGAGCTGGGCAGGATAACTAAAGTGCATTGCATTAGATCTGAAGATGTACAGACTGGATGGAACTACTGATTACTAATTTGTGTAACTATCTAGTTAGTTTTGTGTATTCATTATGTAAGAGGAAATAAAGTGAGATACTAAGCAGAGTGGGTGGCTTAAATGGCAGAGAAATGGGGAAAGTTTAGTAATGGAATTGCATGGCTGTCTTTAAAAAAAAATAAAGTTAATGGAGACTGGTCTTTGAAGGACAGGAAAACAAAAGAGGTGATGGTTGGAAGGTTTAGAATGAATCTTAACCACTGGCATTGCTCTGGGCAACCCTCCAGACCATCATTCTTCGCCTGCCAAGCCATTACAGAAGGGGAAAGACCATATGCAAATCAGGCTTGGCTCCACCCCCAAAGGGGTAGTCCAGCCCAAACTGCTAGGCCACATCCCTTCTGCTCGAGACCCCAAGCATCCCCAAGCATGTTTCAGCCTTGCTGGACATCATCAGTGAGGAGTAGCTTGTGTCTTTAGGCCCAGCAGGCACGGGACCCACGTCTGGGCATACCCGTCCCACTCGGGGTGACATTAGCAAAACAAAAGAGGTGATGGCTGGAAGGTTTAGATTGAATCTTAACCTCTGGCATTGCTCTGGGAAACCCTCCAGACCATCGTTCTTCGCCTGCCAAGCCATTACAGAAGGGAAAGACCATATGCAAATCAGGCTTGGCCCCACCCCCAAAGGGGTAGTCCAGCCCGAACTGCTAGGTCACATCCCTTCTGCACGAGACCACAAGCATCCCCAAGCATGTTTCAGCCTTGCTGGACATCATCAGTGAGGAGTAGCTTGGGTCTCTAGGCCCAGCAGGCACGGGTCCCACGTCTGGGCATACCCGTCCCACTCGGGGTGATATTAGCAAAACAAAAGAGGTGATGGCTGGAAGGTTTAGAATGAATCTTAACCTCTGGCATTGCTCTTGGCAACCCTCCAGACCATCGTTCTTTGCCTGCCAAGCCATTACAGAAGGGGAAAGACCATATGCAAATCAGGCTTGGCCCCACCCCCAAAGGGGTAGTCCTGTCCGAACTGCTAGGTCACATCCCTTCTGCACGAGACCACAAACATCCCCAGACATGTTTCAGCCTTGTTGGGCGAGAATTGCATTTCGGTGCTGGACTGCCCCAGTACAGGACAAAGACTGATATGTTTGGGATATTTCTTCTCTGTGAAAGATAGTGAGCTAAAGACTCTGGGTAAGGCTCTTGTAACCAGGACTCATGTCTGGCAGAGAGTCTCCCAGGACCCCCCTTGTTATTTGCATTTGCCAGAAAGGATACAGTTAGTACAATCCCAATTACTACTGGTTTTCAATTATTTGTAAAAGAAAAGAAAGTCTTGCCTCGGACTCCCACATAGGCTTTTGGCACTGAGTGGAGGAGATGATTACTACTGCACTCTCCCCATTAGCCCCCTTTGAACTTGCAGTGAACAGAGAAAAGAGAGTGGAGAGAGCAATGAGGGCAAGAAAGGAATGCAGGATCAGCTTTGCTTTCATTGAACAGGACAACTTAAATAGCTAGCTTTTCAACACAAGTGTCAACTTAATTAGCAAACCTACAGTGTGACATTACTTATTTTAGGCTTTGCCATGGGTTCTGTTTTGGTGGAAAAAGAAGCTTCCTCTAGGGCTTGGCATCTCCCTTCCACCCGGGCCACAGGCCCCATCCCCAGGAACCTATTGCTTGTTGGTACTTTCCTTCTGCCTCCCCCCCAGGCATCAGCCTGGATAATGGGGAATATTGGGAAGCAGGGTTAGGTTGAGGGTTTTACTGAGCCCTCAGCATGCACCCCAGGTCCTTGGCCAGTTGCTCGACCTGGTGCTTAAGCTGTGAAACTTTTTCTGGGTTGCAGGGAGGTCTTGATTCATACATTTTATGCCCCCAAAAAGTATACATATCCGTTCTCATTGAGTAATTTGGGTATTGGAAGTTCCCCCCATAATTTTCCATCCGGATTCTCTCTTCTACCTGGTTCAGGGATGTATTGTCCTGGAACCGGGGATAAAGAGGAGGATTATTCTGGAAACTCTGATTCTCAGGGTACCTGTTGAAAATGTTTAGGTTGGGAGGTGGAGCAGCACTTCTCTGCTGCAGGAAGTACCTAGCTGCCCCCCCCTTTGTGCCCGGAGAGTGTACACATACCCCAGGATCGGTTTTGTACCCTCATACCTAAGGCTTACAAATTGGCAGTTTCAGAGGGGTTATTGTTCTGGAATCCTGCCTGACTACCGTTCAATTGGGCCAGGGCAGGAGTTCCCCTGAGCCTTTGATTATGCTAGTTGGCAGGAGGAGTATTTCTAGCAACCCCCATCTCCAGGTCCAAAGGAAGAGTAGTTTTCCCCTCTGCCACCTCTGCAACAGCAGGTGTGGTAGATCTTTTTGTTTTTTCAGTATTTCTATTTTCAGTGGGCTTGCTCTGTTACCTAATCCAGGGTCCTGCACTCTTGAATATCATGCACTAACTGAGAGATTATGGGCCTCATTATGAGTATGGAGGCAGCCAGGCCCTTAGTCAGGGCATGGCTGCCTCTATACCGGGTCCCAGTACCGGGTTCCTTCAATGAGGAATAACCGGGTCATTCCAACTTTGGAGGACCCAGTAATTCCTCCTTGAAGGAACCGATCCCCATTCCCATTTGAGGCCCCATTGGGCTCAATGGAAATAGGGAGGGAGCTAATAACGGGACCGTTAATAACGGCCCGTTATTAGCTCCCTGGTCCCCTTGGGGTACCCGCTAAGGTCTCGCAAAGGGAACCTCGTAATAGGGCGCCCCATAATGAAGGGTGCCGGTCCCGTACCGGCACCCTTCATTACGGGAGCGTCTGCCTCGTAGTGAGGCCCAATGTATTTGTGGAGAGCATGGAAATATGTGGTCACAAACTCCCTACTATTTGTGTTCACATTTCAATTCCTGCACAAACTCCTTAGGCACCTGATCTTCCCTACATTGCAGGTTATATGCAGCCTTAGGGGCCTCTTGTGGGTTTCTATGCATAGAGAAATGTTTCAAAATGGGCGCCTTATAAGTGGACCATTTGGAATGATCCTGGTCCTCCAGTCCTGTAAAGAAACTGGAGTACTCAGGGCAGAATGTCCATTTGGCAAATTCTATGCAGTTTACATCATTTTTGATCCCAAATGATGACATCATTTGCTGATAAATTTCCAAGTGCTCCCACACCAAATACTTAGCATTCTTGGGGTCAGGAAGTTCCTTATCGCCTTGATTTGTCTGATCAGGTCTTTAACAAAACCCTTTCTCTGTTTTGTTGTCTTTCTTCTTCTCTGCACCTGGGTCCATTCACCTTCTTACTAAGAGCTGCTATTTGGACTCCATTCCCTGTCCTCTATGTGCTCCCTATCTCTGTTAGATTGGGAATACCTCCCAGGCTCATAGGATCCAGACTCCTCTCCCCTTCGCCGCTGTGAACTCTCAGGGTAACTTTACCTGTTGTCACTTTTAGGCACAGGTAATCCCCCTATTTCCCTGAATGTATGGAGGTTTTTAATATGCCCTTCCTAGGCTCAAGCTCAGGCTTCGTCCTCCAGTGAAGCAGGCTAAGTGGTCTTTTTGTAATCTAATTTTCTGTAAGTCTAACTCCCTGATTTTCTCATCATAGGAGGTTTCAGGGTCAGAAATACTCACGGTAATATTATTGGTCTCCCAGGACACACTGGTCTGGCCACCTCCCCTTCTATGTGTTAGTGATGAATACTCATCAATGTCAGACAAGAACTGGCCTTCTCCAGCAATTCGGCTAAGCCTGGGTAAATCCATCTGTCTCATGTTTCCCTGTTCTCTATAACATTGGAGGTTGTGGATAACTGGCAAGAGTCACTGATAGGAGGGGCATCTTCCCTTGATCAGACGGCCCTATCTCATACCCTGATTGTTCCAGGTGCCTCAATGCTTGTTAATATTTCTCCATTTCAATAGATAAACTCAGACATTTGTTTCTCGGTGTCCGGATTTTCTGTTTGTATTCAGAGAGTTGAATTGTTAACTCTGACACCAAGGCCCGAGCTGCCTTGAGCACCCTGCTCTGAGTCCCTACTTGATCTTTTATTTCCTGTACTTCATCATGAAGTGTTTCATATTCTCTCTGAGAGTCTTGTATTATGCACGCATATTCAAGGTGCTTTTCTTTCATCAGACCACTTTCTTTCTCTTGAGCGTCTTTACAATCTGCTTGTTGGCAGCCTGTGACGGGTCAGCTTCTGCTTGCTGCACACACTCCACAAGCTCTATATTCTCTTCCCTAATTCTGGTAGTTCCTGAGAACCTGCCAGACCCTTTTGTGCATCTATTTTCAACTATCTTGGTCTTGAATTAGCTGTAATTTACGTTGCTTCAGAATATTTAAATCCAGGTGCAATTTATGAAACCCTTGTTGTGAGTCCATCTCTTTTATGATGAACTGACTGTTTTCCTGTTTCAATTAATGTATGGCATGTGTAAAGGCCATACACTCACCCAACAGCACTCTACTGTGAATAATCTGATCAATCAATTCGTGTTGAGGGTGGCTCACAGTTTCTGTACTCTCTTTGCATGTATCTTGCAGCGCAACAAACTCTATTTCATTCTCACCACTCTCTTTCTGCTGTGTTTTTAGTTAATTTTGAAGTTGCTCAATCCGGGTTTCTTGATTTAATTAAAAAATGTGACTCTGCTGTGCTTTATCTTTGGGCTGTGTGAGTGCTTTCAGAGCCTCTTTCAGGACCTCAGTCTTATTCAGCACACTGGCCTCTTTATTTTGCAATCGCTCTTCAACTAATTGCAAATGGAAAAATAAATTAGCTTTAAATTCGGCCATTTGAATCTGCACTTCCCGAATTGTTTTGGGCATGCAGAATTCTGTTAAAGCTTGATATAAAATACCATTATTCTGCTGAATATCAGTTCCTACTGATGTGATTTCTTTAACCATTTTAGTCTGCCAGCTCCCAGTTTCATTTTCTGTCCATTCACCACAAATAAATAACTAAGCCAGGAGATGCTTCCTGGCATCACTGATCTCAATATTTTTCATTTTAAGAATGTATGAGGAATTTGAGGGCATCCTCTCATCTACTTCCCTTGGATCCTCTTCTCAGGTGTCCAGGGAAAGGCCATCACTTTTGGATCCTGACCCTGGTGGTGGAGATGCAAGGGAGGATCACCTGGGTGGAGGGACCTTGGGAAGTGAGGAGAGGTTGTCTGCAAGTGACACATGGTATCCCCCTTTCCCTGTTGAGAATGAGTCCTACCCTACCCCAACCTTCGTAGGGTATTGTAAGTCTTTTTCTCTTTCCCTACAAGGCCACTGTCCCACATTCACATACTTTTACAACTGGTACAAGGAAGAAGCAACTAGGAGTAATGCACACATCTAGTCAGTATCAACACTATGGTACTGAGACAAGGGAGAGGACTATAGAAGAACGGGCATGTCCTGTTAATTATTGTAATTGTGGTCAGGCAAAGGACTTACAGCTGCGACCAATTGAAGGTCACAGTTGTACAAAATGAGAAAGCAAGAGAGGAGAAGGGGGAATCTTCCAGGTATGAAGGAGGCAGCTGCGATGAGGGGAGCGTGCTGGAGCAGGATCGGCAGAGAGGACACTGTGGGTTGCCAATGTGAGAGAGAGACGCTGTGACCCAAGTGGACAATGTGAGGGCTAGAGTCTTAGCAATTGTCTGAGCTGTATATTCCTAGCTGGAGCTGAGGAACAAAAAAGACTCCCATCAGCCACGGACCACTGAATGAAGGTTTCTCGTTAACAAGTGCTGCTCGCTGGAGCTCCTGACGCCTAACCAGGAGAAAAGTAAAAGCCAGAGAAGACTGTGGAGATGCCCGGAGGAGCAGCTGGTTAACGTCAGTGTGATAGAGGGAGCAACCGTACCGGTGCACTCCAGGGGTGTAAACTGGACATTTGTAAATAGCAATTCAGGTGAAACTCATAAGAGTGGGGTTTGGAATCCTACGGGAAGCATATTGACTACCGAGCAAACTGCTAATTATTTTTTTTAAATACCACAAGAGTTATTGCATATGCAACAAACTGCAAAGTATGATTTAGAAATAAACCAAAATGTATTGAATACTGAATTGAAGAGAAAGAAAATTAAATAAAATGAAAATACAGCACAAGTGAAAAGCTAATAATGTACAATTGTGAATGCAGTACAAACGGGTTCAGAAGCATTTAACAAACAAAGTGAAAGTTCAAGATAAGTAGTCTTGAATCGAAAAGAACAGTAAGTGTGAAAGACAAGCTGATTAACTTCAATGGACATTGAGAAAGCAGAGTGTGAAAAGGATTTACACCACAGAGTGACAGAGTGACTGGAATACAAGTTGTGGCAAATCCAAGAAACTGTCATTGTGAAAGCTATAATGAATGTGAACAACTGACACAGGTCCAGGGAGGACAACCTGTGTTGGCCAAGGAAATCCAAGAGCATTACAAAGTGCCAAGGGTTATCGTTGCGTGACCTGTAATGGGTGGCTGTGTGGTCCGACACCTGCTCCTAGACCGAGTAACCCCTACTGGAGAAAGAACCCAAGAAGCCACAAAATAAAGGCTGTGCTGCATGGTGATTGCTGAAGTTCAAGAACAATGTTGTTTAAGTTATCCAAAGAGCCCAAAGGATTACAAAGTTAAACCTGGAAGCATTCAAGAGGCTCACTGCAGTTCTGTTGGAGGAGCTGCCTACTCGGGTAAGGGAACCCTGATGTTTCTGTGAACTGTGCTGATCTTGGGGAAGGGAACCCTGAGATCATAGATCATTTGGAACTGTGCTGATCTTGGGGAAGGGAACCCTGAGATATTTTGGTACTGTGTAGAACCTTGGTAATTGAACCCTGAGATTGGCTGGAACTATTTTGAACTTGGGGAAAAGGTGAAGCTGATACCAAGCCAGAGTTGGAAGAAGCTCGGAACATCCCTACACATTGTATAGCTTTGGTTGTGAGGCCACATATAGGTTTTGGACAGGGTTTTGAGTTGAACTTACTGACACAGACTGGCCTGAGTTTCTTTAGGAAGGGACATCCCACCTTAGCTTAGACATTTCTCCATCTTGAGAAAAAGAGTAATAAAGTATTTTATTAAGAAATGTGAAGCTGCTGTCTGTGTCTTGCTTCATGATGCCTTCACAAATGACTTTTTGCACTCTCCTACACTTTTTCTGTACTGGGGGAAAATACCCTATTCCTGCTAGATTTCCAAAATCAAGGCCACATCAAATGTCAACTCAAATCAGATTACGTTTGCATTGGGACTCTGCAGAAACGTATTTCTCTATACAACTCGATGACTCTCAGGGCTCAAGTCACAGTGGTACTTTGACAAAGCACAAACAACCTTCTATCCACCTCAATGCAGTTAAACCAGAATGAATAGCCTGTCACCAATGCACATGTCATGAGTCAGAAATAGCACGCTAGATCCCAGAAAAGCCCCAACTTTGAAGTGATATATTGAGAGATCACCCTTAACATGGGGGGGGGGTTCCTTCCCTGAAATTAAGGTGCCACACAATAAGTCATTTATCTAATGCAAGCTAGCCCTAGCTACGACTCATATAGAGCCACGCAGATCCCTCCCCCTGTGCCACAAATGATCCAAGAACCAGGCCTGGGTACAGAAAGAATATGTATTTATTTAAATTATAGGTTCAATTAATATTTGCACCAAATGATTACACACGCCACCTTCACAGTGGCACAAAACAAAGCTTCAATACAAATTAATTTTGGGTATGTTACTTTGAATTTCACTTTTGTCCATGGAACACAGGCTAAATAACACTTATACCCTCTTGTTCCACAAACTCCTTTTATGTCAAAATTCAATAATACCTTGGAACATTACTAGATCATAAGCATTAGAATTCCCTGATAACGTCTAAATGTAAATCAACTGCAACATTTTTGGTTTTCAAAGCAATTTCACATGCAGCACTTTCTATGTTTAATGTCTGTGCACATTTGAAAATTCTAGCAGTCTTGAAATTGCACAGACTTGAGAATACGTTGAATTGATAGAACCCTCCTTCCTACTTCACCCCAAAGCAATACAAATCTTTATGCGGTCAGGGTCACTTTCTCACTCTCAGGAAAGACTGCATTTTTCAATGGAGAATTACACTTGGTTTCACTTGGCAAAGCACTTCTCTACCTAGCAGCAAAAAGGCAGACATCAGCTACATTCAGCACCCCTCTGCTTAGACGCCAGTTCTGGAGAGTGGTGACAGTTAGGAATTTTGTTTTTTGAACAAGGACACCCCTTTCATTTATAGAAGTGTGGGGTTGACAGGAAAAATAAGTGTACCCAATTACATTAACAGAGTATAGTTCCTTAAATGCACTGGCATTGAAATGTGCTAATTTCAAAGGTTAACAAATCACCCCATGGTATTTGGCTATAGGGGAATTTAATTTAATTATTATTCAAAATATACTAAGGATCTACTTTCAGACCCCCACCCATTAACTTTCAGAGAAGTGCATGGAAATGGTCAGGGACTTCAGTCAAAGAAAGCAACCAGCATTCATCCCTCTGTTTGGGCCCTCCTTTTAAAAATTCCAGCTTCTTTTGCCTTTCTCAATTGCTGTCTCCCATGCAATGTTAAAACTCCATACAGCTTTCAATAATGGCACCTAGATGATGTTTCGGCAGCTGTCCTGGCAAGGTTAAATTATGCCACCTTCTTTCAGTGTTTCACCCAGATGATTTGTTAGACAATAATCTCCTTGAAGATTTTTAGGCAGCTCTCCCATTCCCCATGGTCAAGGGCTTTTTACACTCGAAATATTGAAATCAGGAGGTTTTAATTTATTAAACTGCATGTCTATTGGAGATTTATCCTCTGCTCCTGCCCCAAGTCTCATCCCCTCTATGCCGATAGGCCCATGGAGTTTCATGGTAAAAATGATGAGAAGGATGGATACACCCACCAGAGTTACTATTTACACTTTTACAGATTGGTCACCTAAAAGGTCACTACATGATAAAATGTTTGCAATTTACAAACAAACATACAACCTATATATATTCCAACTCGGCTAATCATGGCAGATTTATCAAGATGGATCCCATGTCGGCAAGATGTTGCATGTGCGAACAGCAATATTTTGTAGTTTATACAAAAAATGTAATAGTTGTGAATGTGAAATGTTCTGCCCAGATATCTAATTTAATAAGCCACTAGCTCCCCAACCTTCGGCTTCATCACATTTTGGGGAAACTAGAAACACTTTTTAGATTTTTTTTAGGGCTTCTAAAAATAGAATTTAGATACAAATAACATCAACATAACGGGTTTGTCATAAGCTATAAAATTACACCCGAATTGCCTCGTGTGACATTGCTGCTGATAATGAACAACCATGAAAAGCCATTTAAATTAACTTTCATTTCCCCATTAAGGTTCCAATTCCAATTCTTTTGAAACATTTTCCCCAGGCTCTGCAACCTCTGATTTTGATTTTAGCCTGCAATTATTCCATCAGACTTTCTTCTCTCAAGGCTAATGGTCATTTCATAGCTTATTTCAGAGAATAGACCCCCCCCAATAATATTCCTTGATCACTGCTTGAGAGTTCTACATAGCAACTGACTCCTTTTTTAGGAAATCAAAACTTGTAATCATGCTTCTAACATAGCCACTTATATTGGTGATGGTTACATTTCATGGAGCAGATGAGGCCATTTTAATGTTACATCTAAAATAAAAATACAGCCTTTTCAATCTGTTGCATTTATTTTCATGAGCAGTTGTACCCATGCTCCGCACAGTAATTCCTACCAGAAAAAAGAATTAGTCAAAGATATGTTTATATTTTATACTATTTACATTGTCTACTCTATGGAACCTAACCACATGCCGAATTTTAGGTTTGCAGGATTTTGGGAAGTATGCTGAACATTTCGAACAGACATGCACACATTTCCCTTTTATAGAGATAGAGATGTGAAGGCTTTTATTTTTTTTAAATAAATTGCATCTCACCATCACTGTTCAAGGCCCATCTTAATCATATGCTCATTTTAGCAAGGGAACATTTTTCTTCATGTCTTTATTTGTGAAAGGAGCATAGCACAGGGGCAACACGCTGGTCTTGGAAGCATGATCACTCAAAGCAACAGAGGTTTGAATCCCTGATCTGCGCTTAAAAATCAAACTTGGTATGGTATTAACTGTGTTATAAAAAACAATTAAATTAATTCAATATTTCCAGCTGAGAAATGCACACACTTTTAGACGTTTCAGTGTTTGTAAAACCCTGCTTTCCATGTAGAATCATCCTTTCATTTGTCTTGGCCTTATCAACAACATGCAAGACCCTTTTGAATCAGTGTCATTCCCTTGATTTGCACACAGCATTTTTAATGCAGCATATGAAGCTAAAAGGCTGCATTTTTGTCTGTCAAATGACAATGTGCCTTCCCAGTACCTTTCTGCATTACAATTTGTTTCCCCGCATGTTCCTTGTTTCAATTGCAGCACATGTACATTCAACAGGCACCTTAACTGTGTTGAAGTTTTGATGCTGTCATTTCCATCTGCCAGGGTGCCTTTCCATGACAAAAGACATTTCTGCATATTTTGGGCCTGCAAGGCCTTTCAGTTCCTGTATTCTTGGCTGTCATTAAGCCCCACCATCCGTCCGAAAGCTAAACAATTATTAGACATAGAGCCTCATTACGACCCCAGCGGTAGCCGTGCTGGCAAAAGGGCACGGCTGCTGCTGGAGTCTTGTTTTTTCCAGCCGCTGGCTTTGGGGAATAACCGCGTCATCACAGCCCTGGCAGTCCCGGTAATTCCCCACGCCAGGCGCTGGAAGAAATTACTCCCCATTCCCATTGAGTCCAGTAGGACTCAATGGGAATGGAGAGGATGGATGCACCGCCACTGTGTGCAACAGTGCCGGTGCATCCGTCAAAGTCTGCGGGCGGGTGCCTTTCCGTCCGCCAGGTCAGACCTGGCAGGCAGAAAGGCACCCACAAACAGAACTCGGAGTATGCCAGTCTGGTAACAACGGTGCCAGTAGCGTACCGGCACCGTTGTTACCAGACCGGCATACTCATAATGAGGCCTATAGTATGGTTGCATTTCCATTGGATCACCGGTTTCATTCAAGCTTGATCTTTAAAAATATATGTTTTAACAACCCTGGTACAGCACCATATTAGAGTCTGCAGCTTTCACTTTCCAGAATGCCATATAGATGAACAATACAGGAGGGGAGGGGCACACTCTGGTCCTCTGCTCAGTATACCGTTCAGCTACTTGATCTTCTCCTCCAGATGTTTTCAGTGCCCGTCACATCATCAGGGAGGCAGTCTTAACTCGAAGCTTGCAGTCAGTGCAAGTGTCCTCAATCGGTGTTAATTTTTCAGCAAGGACTTTTAGTAGCTGTAGCTTCAGATTGCAGGGTACCAGCTCACCCCCATCAATCCACCCACAGTGGGAGTGTGGAGGGGAAGTAGTCGACATTGTGGCGCTCCAAAGTCGGGAATGAGTAACCCTGGTGCAGCACGCTATTTGACTCTGGAGCTTCCAACTTCAATAACTCGATAAAGATTAACAATACAGGAGGTGAGAGGTGCACTTTTGTTTCTTGCTCTGTATACCTCTCAGCAACTTGATCTTCTCCTCCAAATGCTTTCACTGCTCACCACATTATCAGGGAGGCAGTCTTAACTTGTAGCTTGCAGTCAGTGCAAGTGTTCTCAATTGGTGTTCATTTTGCAGCAAAGACTTCTGGAAGCTGTAGTTTTAGGTTGTAGGGAGCCCACTCACCATCTATCAATTCACCAACAGTGGGGGGGATAGCACACAGTGTTGTTCTGCAAAGTCAAGTATGAGTAACCCTGATGCAGCACCCTATTGGGGTCTGGAGCGTTCACCTTCCAGAACACCCTATAGATTAACAAACAGAAGGTGAGGGACACACTCTGGCTCTCTGCCATGTTTACCTCTTAACTACTCGATCACCTCCAAAGTATTTTCAGTACTCACAACATCATCAGCAAGGCAGTCTTAACTTGCAACTAGCAGTCACCAGCAAATATTCCCATTTGGTGTTACTTTTGCAGCAAGAACTTCTGGTAGCTGTAGTTTCAGGTTGCAGAGAACTCGCACCACATCAGATCACCCAGAGGTGTGTTGGGAAGTAGCCCACAGTGTGGCACTCTAAAGCCGGGCATGAGTAACTCTGGTGCAGCGCCCTAGGGCTTCCATTTTCCAGAATAACATATAGATTGACAGTACAGGACGAGAGGGGCACACTCTAGTCCCTTCCTCAGAATACCTCTCATCTACTTGATATTCTCCTCCAAACAATTTCATCCTGGATGCTGAATTGATCGATTATCCCTATGCCCACTGCACATGTCAAAGTCAGCAATCAAGATACGCCAACTGTTTCAGCTTTATTGAATGACTGATTTGTGGGGATTATGACACAACTACCATTTTCAGACCATGCTCCTGTGCGATTCAACTTAAAGTAATACTGGGCAGGTACAACACTGGGTTGGAGACTTAAATCTGCAGCATTAACAGACAAGGGGCCTCATTACGAGGATGGAGGTAACCATGCTGATTTTGGCAGCATGGCTACCCCCGTACCGGGTACCGGGTTCCGGGTTCCGGGTCCGGGTTCCTAGAGGAAAAATCACATAGTAAAAGACTGTAAACTAATTAACATGGAAAAGAAGATTACACGTTAACAAAGTGCTGCAGAAATCAGAAGTTCAATAATTGTACAGACGGTGAAACACAAGGTAGATCAGGTCATCAAAGAGGCTAGCTATTAGTAGTAAATAAAATGCAGACGAAGCCGCGATAGTATGGAAACTGGACATTGGTATCATGAAATAACTAAGCCAGAAACCATGAAGGTAGAATGGAAAGCTGTGTCACAGCAAAATAGCAGGCTCATATAGGTGCATGGTGAGGCTGCCTGGCCTGAGGTCAAGATCTTATAAATCGAGGTCAGCTATCTACTCTGAAGAAGAACAAGTGTGCAGAGAATTAATCTTCTCACGTTAAGGTGCAAGAAAGGACACAAAGGATGCCAAGTTTTAATTCATTTTGAGCATTTAGAAATTGCAAAATGGACCAGATCGTAGGCACGTGTCACCTAAGATGGAAATAGAGCTTGAACTTGGAGTTCAAGACATAATAGCGAGTGCCCTCATTCCCTTGCATTCCCAAAGATGAGAATACTCTACAAGGTCAAGTACAAAGATAATGTTATGGCAGAAGGCATGGGTGATGAGAGATGCTGGGCTGATTGGGTGGTGAGGTTGCTTCATGGCTAATCTCCCTGCACCTGGGTCTGGGCTTAGGTGCTGCTAAATAAAGAAAATGTTCCAGACATGGCACAAGCGTGCCAACCAATTATATTAGTCCATATAACGAAGGACCTAATAGCTTGTAAGAGCAATGAGAAACTGTGTATCGAATGTATCGAATGTTTCTGAAATTACATGTTTTAAGAGGTAGGCATAAGTTGTCCTCCTGATAAAGGACAGCCAATAAGAAACCTAGCTCCTATACAATTGTATATCTAGATGTTTTTCTTAATCAATCCCGACCATTGATGGGTTTTTTCAATATTGCTGCGTAGTATGACATCACTCGTATGCATAATTGAGTATAAGAAGTGTATTTTTTGTGGAGATCATTGAGAGACTGAGCGAACGTCCGTTGATGTTTTTGTAACCTCCATGTTTTAAATAATGGTTAATAAAACAGTAACTTGCCATCTTCTTGAGTTTGTTCGGTTAGTTGGACTCCGAATTATTCTGTTGTAATCCCATCCAATGTACATTCCAAAGGGCCATAAACTCACATGGTAGCAGTGCGGATGGTTTTAGATCTAGTTTGGCTTCAGAGTTTCAGACGTTCAGGCATCCTCCTCCATTAGCTGGAAGATCTTGGAGTTTCCTGTGGTGAGCAGCCGATAGAAATAAACTTGCAAGAAGAACCGAGACCGTGGGCAGGTCCCTCTTTGAAGAAATCCCTGCTCGGTTTCCCCTAGCGCTCTGCGGACAGAAGGTGAAGTGGTCCGATTGGAGGAGGAGTCGATACCGAAGGCCTCTAGTTGATTAACAGATGCAAGTAGACTAAGGGAAATGGCAATATAAAGGGACAGGATTTGTGATGTTTTTGTGTAACGGGAATTTTGTGTCGATAAGGGAACGCCTAAGTAATCCTATTTCAAGTGAAGTAGGAGAAGACATTTCAAATTCCAATCAGAATATGAAGAGAGAGAATATGCAGAGTCAAGAATGTGAAAGGAGACATCTCAAACCCTGTAGTGGGTAATATAATTGAAGGCGAGGAGATAATACCTCTTACTATAAATAAATTATAGGGAAAAGTTATTAAGCTGTGAAAGTTGGACGTGCCGTTTTGAGTTAAGGTATAGTAAACCATTGGGACCAATCAGAAGACAGATAGGTTGTTGAAATGAAAGAGAACTGAGCGGTGATTGAAAGTGCTTGCTCATATTTGTTGTTTTGAGACTGAAAGTGGTGTTTTGAGATAAAGAGAGCTTGTATTAATGATTTGGTAAGGATCGACAGTCAATTGCAACTTGTCATTATGGAGGACTGTAAAGACTGGAGCGGGGTATCTGTACTCCTCCTCTCTATATGGCAGACTAGATGCACAGAGCACACTAGCCAAGATTCCCTATTTGGTAAACGTGGACGAGCAACCAAGGCTTAAGATCTCAGGAGGTGATGCAGGCTGGTTCTTAAGTACAGTGTAGTCCCCAGGCACCCACAGAGGAATGTCCACACACTATGTTAGTGATAACACAGTTCTTTATATAAATAATGCTCAAGTTATGCACACAATCACAATAACACACTTTGTGCTCAAGGTAATCTAAAATGGTAAATATATACAGTTTCTATGTGGTACCACAATTACTCTTTGATTCCATTAAAATGCATCAACTGTATTCAGTTCATAAAAATCAGGTAATACTGTGAACCAACAATAGACATAGGAGGAAAGCCGGTTCGTTAAAACAATAGACAGAAATGTACTTCAGCTATTAAGTCACAGTTCTGTGTGAGGACCCTACCACCTGGGCAACCTGTAAATAAAGATATAATACAAGTCCAGTCCATATATTGTTTATATGAGTTTTATTTGCCTCTAAAAAGGTTCTACCACCCCAATGTACCTAGAATATCAGAGTTTGACGTTGTGTCATCGACGGATCCTTCTTGAGCAGCTCCTGTAAAGGCAGGAGCCACAGATCGTCGAGATCTCATGAAGAAATGATGATCAAAGACTTTGAGGCCGCAGCTTCGGTCCTGGTGGTGCTCATCAACAATCAGTCGTGGACGTCCTGCGAAGATGAGGTATGCGGTGCACCTCGATGATGATAGTTTGTTGCCGCAAAGAGTCACTGAAGAACTTTGGTCCAGCAAGGGAGTCGGGTCATCAGCGTCTCTGAGGTCTTCGGGTGGCAGGAAACCCACCGGTGGATGCTCCTCGGCACATCAGCGGTCTCGACTTTCTCCTGCGGGATAAAGCGGTTGGCAGTGCTGGCAAGAGCATCCATGAATTCAAAGTGTCTAAATCAATGGAGCATTTTGGCTTCGGTCGTAGGCGGCTCAGCGTCAAGCGGTTCCCGCTTCTGGGCAACACGGCTTCAATGGGGCTCCAGCGGTTATAGCTGACCTGCGAATCCTGGTCGACAATGGTAGACGGCTCTCCGGTGCTTCTCTTCGTTCTCCCCGTCGGCCCCCATCTCCGGTTGACAGTTTTTAAAAGGCTGACTTCCAGGGCGTTTCGGCAAAGGTTAGCGGTGCTCGATGGTCTCTCGCAGTTCGGGAAGAGATCTGCTAGCCAGGTCCTCTCTTGGATCAGTTTCGACGGCACAGTAGCTTTTGGATTGCGGTGAAGGTAACAGAAAACAACCTTCTGCGGGCTCGGCTTTGAGATTAAGCAGCAGTTTTGACTTCAGCTTCTGAACGATTTCCATCAGTGAGAGGTCCCAGATATACTGTTTGCTCTCCCATTCACTCTGCTGGGTCACACTCAGGCAACCAATCATCCAGAAGGGCATTCATGCAGGCAGGCAGCCAATCAGGCTCACAGTGCGTTCAGGCCATTCTCCTCCCTCCAGACACTCACAACAAGGAATGTGTATTGGGACAAGTAACCAGCCATTTAGCACTCCACACTCCTTTCATACCAGTTTTGGGCAGGGCTGTCTCATTCATTGTGTTACATACCAGAACCCAGACACCCATAACAAGAAGTGCACCTTGTTCACACACTCCATTCACCCGGGTCCCACCCCAAGCATGTACCCACAACATACAGTCACTGGGAAGGCTCCAGCCAGTCTGGCCTGGACTTCCCCACAATACCATATATGGAACTTCCACCCAACAGCCAGTCAGGGGGAAGGGACAGAGTCAGGGCTTCCCAGGACTTTTGGAAAAACAAGGTAACAGGCAATAGAAAGCACAAGGCCACAGGGGCCATCGTGTCTTCTATCAGGAATCAACTGGTTCCAATGGCAGGGCCTGGGCATCCCAAAATGAAGGATACTCAGAGCACCTGTCAAATTCAGCATTGAGCTGCCACCAGTCATACCTGCTCTGTGGGCCACACACAGGTGCCAGAAACATACACTAGGGACACAGGGTTGCACCCCCAACCCACGGGTGCCATAAGGGTATCCCAAGGGTCTGAACACCAAACCAAAAAGAGGAAGAGCTGCACTGCCAGGAGTCCCACATGGACTCCTGTGCAGAAAATAACACAGAACACACATGATAAAAGGACTATAGGACAGGGACATGGAGGGCCAATGCATCTCCAGCATCACAGTCCCCCCCCAGACTGAGGTTAGGGTGTCTAATCTCCCTCAAGATTGACACCTTCATCCAGACGGTCAACATACCTTCTGGAAAGACCCTCTGCATTATCATGACTCTTCCCTGGTCTATGCTGAATGGTGAAGTCTAGCCCTTGCAGGCTAATGGGCCACCTGAGCAGTTTCAGGGTTTCACCCTTCATCTTCATAAGCCACTTCAGGGACTTATGGTCTGTTTGGACCTTGAAGGTAGACCCCGTAAGGTAGGGCCTAAAATGAATAAGGCTCCAAACTATACTGAAACATACCTTTTCAACAGTAGCCCACCTAAGTTCTCTACCCTTGAGTTGTCTACTGATGAATATGATCCGATGTTCCCTCCCTTTGTCATCTAACTGGGACAAGACAGCTTCAATTCTGGTGTTGCAGGCATCCGTCTGAACGATAAAGGGTTTGCTGTAATCAGGCGCAAACAACACAGATGCCCTACACAGACTTTCTTTCAAGTCAACAAAGGCCCTCTGACAGTCTTCTGGCAATAAACCTTCCTCAGTTGTATGGGCAAAGTCAGAGCTGTCAGGGGGCAGCTATGGTTTCATAGTCCGCCATGAAGTTGTGATAAGTTGTGAGGCCCAAAAAGGCTCTCCCCTGGCTTTGAGTAGTGGGAGTCTCCCAGTCATATAAATCATGTACCTTACTGGGGAGAAGTTGGATTTGACCCCCTCCTACCTCATGCCCAAGATAAATGACTTTCCTCTTAGCTATCTGGCACTTGGTGGCCTTGATAGTGAGGCTAGCACTTTTCAAGGCCTGCAACACCTTATCCAGGTGAGTCAAATGCTCTTCCCAGGTGGAACTGTAGATGACAATTTCGTCTTGGTAGGCCACACAAAAGGCCTCCAGCCCACTGAGCGCATGATTGACCAATCTCTGGAAGGTGGCAGGTGCATTTTTCAACCCAAAAGGCATGACTCTAAACTGGTAGAGTCCCTCAGGTGTTGAGAATGCAGTATTTTCCTTGGCATGGTCCGTCAGAGCTATTTGCCAATAGCCTGAGGTAAGGTCAAAGGTGCTCACAAATTTGGCAGCACCTATGGTGTCCACAAGCTCATCAGCCATGGGCAATGGGTGCGCGTCAGTTTTGGTGATGGCATTGACCCCTCTGTAGTCCACATAGAACCGCCAATCCTTGGTACCGGGCTGGGAACTTGCCTTGGGGACAAGGACTACTGGACTGGACCAGGGACTGGTTGAGCATTCAATAACACCCAGATCCAACATCTTGGTGACCTCAGCCTAGATGTGGTTCTTAACAGCGTCTGCTATCCTGTATCATCTGCTTTTGACAGGTACGCTGTCACCAGTGTCAATTTCTTGCCTGCACCACGGGGTGAGGCCTAGTGTCAGCGAGAACAGAGGGGCATACTGTCGGAGCAAAGCCATGCAGGCCCTCTGCTGCTCTGGTGTCAGATCTGGAGAGAGATGCACTCCCTCCACTGAGCCATCCCGAGGGTTGCTATGCAGCAAATCAGGAAGTGGCTCACTCTGATCCTCTTCTTGCTCTGAAGCCAGTAAGAGTCAGGAGACTTTGGCTCGCCTAGGGAAAGGCTTGAGCCTGTTGACGTGGAATACCTGAGGGGCTACCCCAGGGACTCCCATGTCAACCAGATAATTGACTATGCCCATCTTGGAGATTATCCAGAAGGGTCCAGTCCACTTATCTGCCAAAGCTGCAGGCTTGGTAGGCTCCATCACAAGGATCTCCTGTCCTGGAGTCCAATCCACTTGTGATGCGTAAAGGTCATACCAGTTTTTGTTCAATTCCTGGCTGGCCTTAAGATTCGCTGTCACTTGGCCCATCATCTGTGTCATCCTCCGTCTGAGGCCTAACACATAGTCCCCCACTTGCTTGGCAGGACCTGGAGGGGTGGCTTCCAAACCTTCTCTGATCAAGGCAAGGGGCCCCCTCACGGGATGTCCACAGAGTAACTCAAAGAGGCTGAAACCAACACCATCTTAAGCTACCTCTATGTAAGCAAACATCAGGCATGGCAGGAGGAGATCCAATTTCTTTGTTAGGGGCTCTTCCAAAGCACCCAGCATGCCTTTGAGAGTTTTGTTAAATCTCTCAAACAGACCATTGGTCTGGGGGTGGTAAAAGGTGGAGAACTTGTAGGTTACCCCACACTCATTCCACATGGTTTTCATGTAACACGACATGAAGTTGGATCCTCTGTCAGAGATAACCACCATAGGGAATCCAATCCTGGTCAAAATGCCCAGGAGCGCCCTGGAAACCACCTTGGCAGTACCTGTCCAAAGGGCTATAGCCTCAGGATACCTGGTGGCATGATCTATCAAGACCAAGATGAACCGATGTCCACCTGAATTGGGAGGGTCAAGGGGTCCGACAATGTCGATGCCCGCCCTCCCAAATGGTGTGCCAACCACTGGCAATGGCTGCAGTGGGGCAATGACACTGCCTCCAGTCTTGCCAGACAACTGACAAGTGGGGCAGGTCCTGTAGAGGGACTCCACTTCTCCTCCCATCCGGGTCCAGTAGAAATGGGCAGAGAGCCTTTGCTTTGTCTTCTTGGTCCCAAGATCACCAGCCAAGGGCACCTCATGCGCCAACTGCAGCAGGAAGGGCCTGTAAACCTAGGGTACCACCAACCTCTTGAGGACACCAGGTTCAGGTTTAGTGGGCTCACTAACAAGGAACTCACCCTCCCAATATATCCAGAATGTCCTAGGCACTTCTCCCTGTGCCTGGGACAAGGCCTGTTTACTCAGACCCTAGAGAGAGAGAGTGGCACTCTCTCTCTGACCCTTACAGAAGTCCGCACGGGAGGGTCCCTCTTCAGCCAACAGGCATTGAAGATCGGGGTGGTCCTCTGGGTTGAGCACCTCTCCCACAGGAGAGTCTTATGCCTCGTCTCCCTCAGGAGTTGAGTTTGGGTTTGCCACTGGACCCAGCCCATCCAGAGCATGAATCCTAGTGGGTGCTGCAGGAGCAGCAGGAAGAGAAGGGGTCCCTTTCGCAGAGGCAGCCTTCCTCCTCTTCCTTCGTCGTTGTGTCTTGGGTTTCCCCATCGTCGGGGGTACTGGACTTGCCGCTGGACCCGGTGTGACCTGTGATCGGGTGACCGCCGCAGCAGCCATGGGTAGACCATCAGAGATCATCCCCATTTCCACCAAATCATTTCCTAACAAAATGTTAGCAGGCACATTGTCCTGAACCAGGACAGGAAGCTTCGCTTTCTTGTCTCCAATTGTAATGTTGACTAAGGCCACAGGTGATAATTTGCGAGGCCCGCCAGCTAACCTGGTGGTTCTCAGAGGAGCACCTACATAGTCCTCTGGCTTGAGCAGGGTCCTGTCCACCACTGTCATGCTTGCCCCAGTGTCTCTCAAACCAGTAGAATGCTGGCCATTTAAGAGGACACTTCTCAAAAACCTACGGGTGTTCTGTGGGATTGTCACCAGTACTTCTGCGTACTGGTCCCAGGCTCCAAGGGACACTAGGGAAAACTCTACAGGAGCACTGAAGGTGATTCCTGTAGAGGAGGGGAGGACAGTGGCCTCCACCTCAGGCATGTGGTAAGGGTAGGTCAGGCTGACAGCCTGGACTCCAAGTGCCTTACCTTTACACCTGGGGTCACCCTTCTTGTGGTCCAGAGCCCCACAGTCCCAACAAGTGCCAGGAATGTGGGGTACGGTACTGGAACCACTGGGATCCTGCTTTGCAGCAGGTGGACCACTACTCTTACTCCCACCCACATAGGACTTATCCCCACTAGATGTTTGGGTCTTAGGAAAGGAAGGTTTTGGTTTACTTGACTGTGATTGCTTCTGGGACTCCTCAGCCTTCTGAGAGGTCCCCTTTTCTTTGTCCTTGTCCTGCCCACTGGAGTCCTTAGGAGACCCTGGGTGGGAGACCCACTTGTCAGCCAGCCTGGCCAGCTTAAAAGGATCTAAAAGCTTTCACTTTGTAACCACCAATCCACCCCATCATGTTCATGTGTGCATCACTCACCCAGTCAATCCAAGACACATTCTCTGTTTCTTTTAAATTCCCTGAACCTTTTAAGGTATTGGGCAGGTATCTCGCCAAACTTGGCAATCAAAGCAGACTTCATGCGCTCATACTGACCCCTTTCTTCCACGCTCAGTTTCAGAATACAGCCATATCCAGTCTGAGGCACTCTGCTTAACAAACACTTAGCCCAATCTTTTTGATTAACATCATGAATTGCACAAGCCATCTCAAACGCTTCAATCCATTGGAGGATATCAGAACCCTGTGCATACACATCAACTAAATCTTTCATAAACTTAGTGGCTGGGGACCTAACACACTCAAGTGGTTTGCTGACATCTCCACTCTAGCTCTCTCCAGCTGAATTTTCTGGTGCTCAGTTTTCCTATCTTTGGGTATCACTTGTTGTGCCAACTCCTCTTTCTTCAATTCAGCTTCGGTTGCAAACTTTTTATATTGAAAAGGCTAACTTTTCCCATTGTAGCTCCAATTTTAAAAGTTCAATATTCTGGGCTTCCCCCTGAAGAGCAGTGCTGTTAAGGATTCCAATCAGGCAACGCACACCTTAGTCTCAGCCCAGTATGCAGCTTGCAATTGAAATGCTTAGGTTAGATTAGATTAGATTCAATATTGAGATGATACACCACTCATATCACACCCACTTTTCAAATACCCCGGGTCCCAATGGACCATGAACCAGGCTGGCTGATAAAATATGTTTATTTGAAAATTAAGGGGGTAATTCATAGAATTCAGCGCACAAGTGGCGCACGCGGCTGGCGCACAGTGTGCGCGTGCGAATCCCTGCGCCAGCCGCGTGCGCCAAAATCCATTTCCGCACACAGCGTATTCATGGATTCCAGCCACCAAAACCAGCCGTGGCGCACAGTGGCGCAGCGACCCTGCAGCAGCGCCAGTTACGCCCCCAAGAACACCTCTCGCGCAGGGAAAAGCCATCAACATACCCAATCCAGCGCAAAGGGCTGCGCTAACCCTGTACCAGCACAGCAAGCGGGCTACGTGTATCACTGGGGTGCGCGGGAAGTACCTCACGCGATTGGCCCGGTGCGAGCAGGCTACGTGTATTTCAGGGGTGCGCGGTAAGTTCCACACGCGATTCCATCAGGGTACGTGTATTTCGGGGTGCGCGTGAAGTTCCACACGCGATATCAGCAGGATACGTGTATTTCAGGGTGCAGGGGAAGTTACACACGCGATTTCCGCAGGGTACGTGTATTTCAGGGGTGCACGTGAAGTTCCACACGCGATATCAGCAGGGTACGTGTATTTCAGGGTGCAGGGGAAGTTACACACGCGATTCCAGCAGGGTACGTGTATTTCAGGGGTGCGCGGGAATTTCCACACGCGATTGGGCCCGTGCGAGCAGGCTACGCGTATCTCAGGGGTGCGCGGGAAGTTCCACACGCGATTCCATCAGGGTATGTGTATTTCGGGGTGCGCGTGAAGTTCCACACGCGATATCAGCAGGGTACGTGTATTTCAGGGTGCAGGGGAAGTTACACACGCGATTCCAGCAGGGTACGTGTATTTCAGGGGTGCGCGGGAATTTCCACACGCGATTGAGCCCGTGCGAGCAGGGTACGCGTATCTCAGGGGTGCGCGGGAAGTTCCACACGCGATTCCATCAGCGTACGTGTATTTCGGGGTGCGCGTGAAGTTCCACATGCGATATCAGCAGGGTACATGTATTTCAGGGTGCAGGGGAAGTTACACAGGCGATTTCCGCAGGGTAAGTGTATTTCAGGGGTGCACGTGAAGTTCCACACGCGATATCAGCAGGGTACGTGTATTTCAGGGTGCAGGGGAAGTTACACACGCGATTCCAGCAGGGTACGTGTATTTCAGGGGTGCGCGGGGAGCACCACACGTGAATTGCACGTGTGGGCCCTCCCAGAAGCTCCCTCTACACCCTCCACGGCCCCTGCAGGTGGCTCACACCACAGGGGCCTACCCTGCACATGTCCTGCAGGCACCCCATCCACCATGGCCATGCCCCCCAGCCAACCCACATGTCAACTTGCACTACTGCCCACCAACGCATGTCCCCCTGCACCCCCAGCCACCAGGGGCAGCCACCAGGGGCACCCTCCACAGGCCCCCACCCATGTCTCCCGCCACCCCCCAGCAGTGCAGGGGCACCCTCCACCAGGCCCCCACCCATGTCTCCCACCACCCCCACCCCCCAGCCACCAGGGGCAGCCTCCACCAGGCCCCCACCCATGTCTCCCACCACCCCCACCCCCCAGCAGTGCAGGGGCAGCCTCCACCAGGCCCCCACTCATGTCTCCCTGCACCCCCACCCCCCAGCAGTGCAGGGGCACCCACCACCAGGCCCCCACCCATGTCTCCCACCACCCCCACCCCCCAGCCACCAGGGGCAGCCTCCACCAGGCCCCCACCCATGTCTCCCTGCACCCCCACCCCCCAGCAGTGCAGGGGCAGCCTCCACCAGGCCCCCACTCATGTCCAACTCATGTCTCCCATCACCCCCACCCCCAGCAGTGCAGGGGCAGCCTCCACCAGGCCCCCACCCATGTCTACCACCACCCCCACACCCCAGCAGTGCAGGGGCAGCCTCCACCAGGCCCCCACCCATGTCTCCCACCACCCCCACCCCCCAGCAGTGCAGGGGCAGCCTCCACCAGGCCCCCACCCATGTCTCCCACCACCCCCACCCCCCAGCAGTGCAGGGGCACCCACCACCAGGCCCCCACCCATGTCTCCCACCCCCCCCTCCCCCCAGCAGTGCAGGGGCAGCCTCCACCAGGCCCCCACTCATGTCTCCCTGCACCCCCACCCCCGAGGAGTGCAGGGGCAGCCTCCACCAGGCCCCCACTCATGTCTCCCACCACACCCACCCCCCAGCAGTGCAGAGGCAGCCTCCACCAGGCCCCCACTCATGTCTCCCTGCACCCCCACCCCCAGCAGTGCAGGGGCAGCCTCCACCAGGCCCCCACTCATGTCCAACTCATGTCTCCCATCACCCCCACCCCCAGCAGTGCAGGGGCAGCCTCCACCAGGCCCCCACTCATGTCCAACTCATGTCTCCCATCACCCCCACCCCCAGCAGTGCAGGGGCAGCCTCCACCAGGCCCCCACTCATGTCCAACTCATGTCTCCCATCACCCCCACCCCCAGCAGTGCAGGGGCAGCCTCCACCAGGCCCCCACTCATGTCTCCCTGCACCCCCACCCCCGAGGAGTGCAGGGGCAGCCTCTACCAGGCCCCCACTCATGTCTCCCACCACCCCCACCCCCCAGCAGTGCAGGGGCAGCCTCCACCAGGCCCCCACTCATGTCTCCCTGCACCCCCACCCCCCAGCAGTGCAGGGGCAGCCTCCACCAGGCCCCCACTCATGTCCAACTCATGTCTCCCATCACCCACACCCCCAGCAGTGCAGGGGCAGCCTCCACCAGGCCCCCACTCATGTCTCCCTGCACCCCCACCCCCAGCAGTGCAGGGGCAGCCTCCACCAGACCCCCACTCATGTCCAACTCATGTCTCCCTGCACCCCCACCCCCGAGGAGTGCAGGGGCAGCCTCCACCAGGCCCCCACCCATGTCTCCCACCACCCCCACCCCCCAACAGTGCAGGGGCAGCCTCCACCAGGCCCCCACCCATGTCTCCCACCACCCCCATCCCCCAGCAGTGCAGGGGCACCCACCACCAGGCCCCCACCCATGTCTCCCACCACCTCCACCCCCCAGCCACCAGGGGCAGCCTCCACCGGGCCCCCACCCATGTCTCCCACCCCACCCCCACCCCCCAGCAGTGCAGGGGCACCCACCACCAGGCCCCCACCCATGTCTCCCACCACCTCCACCCCCCAGCCACCAGGGGCAGCCTCCACCAGGCCCCCACCCATGTCTCCCACCCCCCCCACCCCCCAGCAGTGCAGGGGCAGCCTCCACCAGGCCCCCACTCATGTCTCCCTGCACCCCACCCAACGAAGAGTGCAGGGGCACCCACCACCAGGTCCCCACCCATGTCTACCACCACCCCCACACCCCAGCAGTGCAGGGGCAGCCTCCACCAGGTCCCCACCCATGTCTCCCACCACCCCCACCCCCCAGCAGTGCAGGGGCACCCACCACCAGGCCCCCACCCATGTCTCCCACCACCTCCACCCCCCAGCAGTGCAGGGGCTCCCACCACCAGGCCCCCACCCATGTCTCCCACCACCTCCACCCCCCAGCCACCAGGGGCAGCCTCCACCAGGCCCCCACCCATGTCTCCCACCACCCCCACCCCCCAGCCACCAGGGGCAGCCTCCACCAGGCCCCCACTCATGTCTCCCTGCACCCCCACCACCCAGCAGTGCAGGGGCAGCCTCCACCAGGCCCCAACTCATGTCCAACTCATGTCTCCCATCACCCCCACCCCCAGCAGTGCAGGGGTAGCCTCCACAAGGTCCCCACCCATGTCTACCACCACCCCCACACCCCAGCAGTGCAGGGGCAGCCTCCACCAGGTCCCCACCCATGTCTCCCACCACCCCCACCCCCCAGCAGTGCAGGGGCAGCCTCCACCAGGCCCCCACTCATGTCTCCCTGCACCCCCACCCCTGAGGAGTGCAGGGGCAGCCTCCACCAGGCCCCCACCCATGTCTCCCACCACCCCCACCCCCCAGCAGTGCAGGGGCAGCCTCCACCAGGTCCCCACCCATGTCTCCCACCACCCCCACCCCCCAGCCACCAGGGGCAGCCTCCACCAGGCCCCCACTCATGTCTCCCTGCACCCCCACCCCCCAGCAGTGCAGGGGCAGCCTCCACCAGGTCCCCACCCATGTCTCCCACCACCCCCACCCCCCAGCCACCAGGGGCAGCCTCCACCAGGCCCCCACTCATGTCTCCCTGCACCCCCACCCCCCAGCCACCAGGGGCAGCCTCCACCAGGCCCCCACCCATGTCTCCCACCACCCCCACCCCCCAGCAGTGCAGGGGCAGCCTCCACCAGGCCCCCACTCATGTCTCCCTGCACCCTCACCCCCGAGGAGTGCAGGGGCAGCCTCCACCAGGCCCCCACCCATGTCTACCACCACCCCCACTCCCCAGCAGTGCAGGGGCAGCCTCCACCAGGTCCCCACCCATGTCTCCCACCACCCCCACCCCCAGCAGTGCAGGGGCACCCACCACCAGGCCCCCACCCATGTCTCGCATCACCCCCACCCCCCAGCCACCAGGGGCATCCTCCACCAGGCCCCCACTCATTTCCCCTATCACCCCCACCCCCCAGCCACCAGGGGCAGCCTCCACCAGGCCCCCACTCATGTCTCCCTGCACCCCCACCCCCCAGCAGTGCAGGGCCAGCCTCCACCAGGTCCCCACCCATGTCTACCACCACCCCCACACCCCAGCAGTGCAGGGGCAGCCTCCACCAGGTCCCCTCCCATGTCTCCCACCACCCCCACCCCCCAGCAGTGCAGGGGCACCCACCACCAGGCCCCCACCCATGTCTCCCACCACCCCCACCCCCCAGCAGTGCAGGGGCACCCACCACCAGGTCCCCATCCATGTCTCCCACCACCCCCCACACCCCAGCAGTGCAGGGGCAGCCTCCACCAGGCCCCCACCCATGTCTCCCACCACCCCCACCCCCCAGCAGTGCAGGGGCAGCCTCCACCAGGCCCCCACTCATGTCTCCCTGCACCCCCACCCCCCAGCAGTGCAGGGGCAGCCTCCACCAGGCCCCCACTCATGTCCAACTCATGTCTCCCATCACCCCCACCCCCAGCAGTGCAGGGGCAGCCTCCACCAGGCCCCCATCCATGTGCAACTCATGTTCCCCAGCCAACATGTCATCACAATCTAGATCCCTGGTCCCCATGGTCAGCCTCCAAATGCAAAACACCCACCCGAGTATTGCATCCAACCACTCATAATTTGCAATTACATCACAGAACAGCAATTGCAAGTTCCGAAACAAACACATTTCCCTCACATACACCCAATGTGTGTCAGTGAATCTCAAAACACATATCATGAAATGCATGAATCCAATGAGATACCACACATTGAAGTTCACCAAAAATAATATGTATTAAAGGAAACATCAATAGAATAAAAAATGAAGAAACGGAAACGTGAATGTACAAAAATGAAAAGAAGCATGTCCTTCAAAAAAAGCAAAACCAAAAATAAAAATCCAAAGTAATGTCCAAAGTCAATGTCCACAAAACAAAATCCAATGGGAAATAAAAAAGAAAGCCATTGCTCCATTGTCAAAAATAGAAAAAAAAATACAATCCAACTGTCAACTATGTACATGGGAACAATCCAGGGTCCATTATCCCAACAAAATAAAGGAAACCTATCTAACTACACTAACTAATAAAATAAACTATATACAAAAATGTGGCCAATGTCCAAAAGGTCCAAATAAAATAAAAACAAAAATGAAACCCAACACTACCTAGAAACTATGTACAAGGGCAGCGGGCTAGTTTCACGGCTCACTTGTGGATGTTCCGGGCCAGGGCATCATCGAACTCCTCCTCAATGTCCCGGAGGCGGTCCTCCTCCATGGCCCCGAGGGTCCGCAGGGCCGCCGACGTCTCCACCTCCAAACCCCTGCGGATTGCCTCGAGGCACTCGGCCCGCCTCAGGGCCCTCCGCATGGAGTTCTCCGCCCTGACCATTGTGAGCCGTGCCTCTTCCGCCCGCTGCCGCTCCGCATCTATGGCGTGGCCCAACCGCTGCCACACGGAAGACACTCTCTGTCCTGGGTCCTCCTGCCCTCCGGCCGATGCCTGCCCCTCCGATGTCGAAGGCCCCGAGCCTTCATGGCTCCCACCACGTTGCTGCTGCTGCTGTGCCATTGCCCGTGCACTGCCTCCTGCTGCCTGCACATCCTCCGCCGGCTGGGGTGCAGTTGTTGATGTGGCCACCCCTGCTGGACGTCCGACTCCCGACTGTGGCAGGGATGCCTCCTCCACCAGCCTGGCCGCACCGTCAGAGGCAGCTCCACAGGGCACCCAGGTGACTGATGGGTGGGAAGATGGCACAGAGGACGACTGGCGCGTGGGGCGTCCAGTTGAGGAGGGGGTCGGAGCAAGCCCCATCAGACGGAGGAATCCGGCCTGGGTGACCTGTCCCAGCAGGCTGACGTGGTCAACGAGCCATTCGAGATTACTCGCAGTCTCTTCATGAAAAGACTGCAGGTCACCTCGCATGGCCCGTTGACGCAACGCCACACCAGCCAGGACAGGCTCAACCCGGACCTGGATAGCCACGTCCGCAGGCAGAGGAAGGCCAGTTGACGTGAGCTCATCCCCTGCCTGAAAACGGGTCTGGACGTAGGCATCCCTGCTGGTGCAAGATGATGCAGGGACAGGATCGGGGACAGGATTGCACACAGGCACCTCCGCGGCGGCCTGTGCTGCCTCCTGTCCCTGGTCCTGCACTGCACCACTAGCAGAAGTGGGATCCCCACCTCCAGACCCCGTCTCTGGTGCTTGCACGGCCTCCTCCTCCACCAAACCCCCCACCAACCTGGATGACTCCGTGCCATCTTCCCCTGTTGGGCCCTGTGGGGTCCCAGCTGCCCCTTCTGCTGCCGAGGAGTCCAACTCCAACCTCCGCCTCTTGGACCTCCCCCCGGCAGCTGCGGCCTGGGATGCGGCACCGGACTCCTCACTCCCCGACGAGATGACAACCTGGGAGGGGAGCCGGGCCTTGCGTCTCCGGCTGGCGGTCGGATCCCCGCCGCTGTGCTCCACAGCACCTTCTCCGCCCTCTTCATCAGTTGACGCTGCAGACAGGGAGAAACAAAACACAGGCATCAGGGCACTGTACAATGGACACATACACACATGACAGTTGTACATGAGTGGCATTGGCAAACCTCAGACATGTCATCACAATCCCCAACACACATGTCATTACAACTCGCACACAT
Source organism: Ambystoma mexicanum (assembly GCF_040938575.1). Classification (NCBI taxonomy): domain Eukaryota; kingdom Metazoa; phylum Chordata; class Amphibia; order Caudata; family Ambystomatidae; genus Ambystoma; species Ambystoma mexicanum. The sequence goes on from NC_090935.1 coordinate 1,360,233,144, forward strand.
GAGCCATACCACAGCCATATCGCAACTGCCACCACCATCCATACACATACAACAGCATGAGCAGCCAAAGGTGAGCCAGACATCACATGCAACACAGGAAGTGCACCACACATGTACACACACCACCACACTTGCATGCATGTGTACACCTCTGCCAAGTGTCGCACTGTTCAGACGGGCATCCATGTCACATCTGCCAATCAGGCTTCCACATACCGCTGTCACATGCATCCATGTTGCATCACTGTTGCACCCTTGTCAAATACACACACATGCACATGTACACAGTGCTGATACATGCAGCCGAAAACAACATACATGCGTGACATCACGGACATGTCTACTTACATACACATTCATCCAAACATGTGTGCCCACACAACTGCATTTGGCATGCAAGCCTACACACACAAGCACCATCCATGTCTCACACATTACAGCCCTCGCATGTGTCAGCCCCACGGCCCTGTACACCCCCACCCATACTCGACCCCATACAAACAGATGTGCAACCTGCACACTACTGAATAATCACCACACACACTGCTCACAATCAGGATGCATGTACACTCACCGCTCGACTCCAGACGGGTCTGCTTCTCAAGGACCTGGACGTGGAGCGCTGGGGATATGCGTTCCAGGACCCTCATCTGTTCTTCCGATAAGTGGCCCCGGCGCCCCTTGGCATCCGCTGCCTTCAAGAGGCGCCGGGCCTTGTTCAGGGTCCTGGACCTGAAGTCCTCCCAGCGCTTCTTGACATGTTGTAAGTCGCGGACTGCCACCCCCTCCGCGTTTATGGCAGTCACGATGTCAGTCCAGATCCGAGTCCGTCCTTCCTTGTCGGCGCGGGAACTTCCGAAGAGGGCATCATACTGCCCCAGGACTTGCTCCACCAGGACACCAACTTCGGTGGCGCGTAAGTGACGTGACGCGCGCGTGCGTTTCCCTCAGCACGGGTTAAAGGTGAGCGGGCCCAGCAGTTCGCTGTACGTGCCTTTCCTGGAGACCGACGTGTGTTGCTGCTTTCTGTTGTTTCGCGCGCCATCACAACTTCACAGCTATCAAGGACGTATCTCTTCTTTTGGCGGGGGTATTGGCTACGCGTGTTTTTCTGCATCGCGCTAGTCAGACGGTTAGTCGCACACGCTCTTTTTCCCACTGCGGGTGCCCCTGTGTATCGCACCCATTTTCGATGTCATAGTAGCCTGCGTGTCCCACGCGTACGCGTTATTCGTGTTACTGGGTGCCACCGCGTACTGCGGGAGGTTGAATCCAGGCACGTAGGCTGCAGGGTTGCGTGCACGGTTTTACTGCAGTTTTGGGGTGCCTGAGCGTTGCGTGACCCGTCACCACATCACCGGGGTCACATACAGCCTTGCAGGTGCAGGGGGGCTGTTAACATCTTGCTTCCCACCCCCTTCACCCCAATTGCCCAGGTCAATTGTGGTGTACACCTCCCATTGGCACCACTCCATCTGTGCCAGCACTACTACATCTGTGCCATGGTTGGGAGGCCACCAAAGGTGAGGGGGGCCTCAGCTGGGCATACTCCTCGTGGCGGGCGTGGTCGGGGACGTGGCCGTGGTGACCAGGGAGTAGGGGGACTCCAGGGTGTCCAGGGCAGCCACAGAGGGGGAAGAGGCAGGGGTGCGCCACTTGAGCACAATGTTGTGCCATGTGTCGGTGCAGCCATGCCACCACCCCCTGTGGTTCTGGGGGATGCAGCTCCTGCATCTGGCACTGGCACCCATATGACCCGGCAGTCCATTCCATCGACTGCCACGGGCCCAAGGGTAGTGGTAGCTGCAGGTGCAGCTGTGGACACCGCCACCCAGGCTCAGGGTCTGCCAGCGCAGGCTGCGTTGGCACTTGAAGAGCCCTTGGTAGATCTCCAACAGGCCAGGGGGGAAACCATAGGGGCAGGCCGGGCTGCTCAGACCAAGACACGTGTCCCTGGGGCAGTCATATCATCTGCTGCCCCGAACAGCCGGGTGTTGGCAAGTGCAGGGGCAGATGCACCCAACAGCACCCCGGTTGTGAGTCTGCCAACCAGGACCATTGCGGCCAACGACCCTGCCACAGCTGATGTTGCTGCGCAGGGTCCATTAGTGGGCACCCAGCTGCCACTGACACAAGTCAGGCCTTTGGTCATCCCTCCACCTGTCACTCCCTTGGCTCAATCCACCGAACCCACTGGCCATACTGGTCAGGGCGGCATTAGCCAGCCAGGGTCTGCGCCACAGTCCAAGACGAGGAAGGTTGCACCTGCAGCACAGGCTGGGACCCCACACACAACCACGACCTCCTGCACGTCGAGGAAGAAGCCTTTCTGTAAGCAGGAACTGGACTTCCTCGTGGACTACGTGCGGGGCCACAGCCGTGACATGCTAGTAGGTGCCAATAGTCAGACCACGGCTGCCCAACGTGACACCCACTGGAAGCATGTTGCGGAACATGTCAGTTCATTCGGCCAAGAGGTGCGCACGGCGCAGGAGTGCAAAAAGCGTTGGAATGACATCAAGCGCAGCACTAAGGCCAAGCGTGCCTCAAATTACAACTTGACTCTGGTGACTGGCGGTGGGCCTGCACCAGAGGAGGAAGAACTCACTCCGCATGAGGCTCTCGTTGCGGAGTTCATACCACCAGAATTGGTCGAAGGAGTGGGAGAGAAGCTGGACTTTGATGCCCAGTCCAGTGAGTGTTGATGCGTGTTTGTTGAGGACGTGTGTGTTTCACTTGTGGGATGTGTTGTGCATGATTGCTGCTACATGTGACGTGTACATGGTTCTGATGTGTAAGTAATGCAATGCTACCGTCATGCATGTCTCCTCTGCCTGCATGCGGGACTCCATGTAGGCATGCTCCCTTGCCCCTCCTCTGCCACTCTGCACCCCAGTTCCACCTTTGCACTGGTCTGCTTCAATCTTGCCAATGTGTACTTTCTTGTTCATGTGTCCTGTGTAGATGCAAACTTCCAGCGTAGAATCTGCCAGACATATGCCGTGTGGTACAGCCTTAGTATACGATGCAGGGTATCTCACTTGTACTGTGCATGGGTCAGATGTCCCGCAGGGACATGAGTGCCCATTCATGCTCCATGTGCATTGCACGCATGCCACTATGTGTCCTTGACTGGATGATCACTGTAATATAAGTCCTTGGTTACATACATTGCCTGCCATCTCATCAACCTTCCCATGTCAACTGTGGCTCAGTCCTGTGTTGCACACATGTTTAGGCTCTGACAATCTGTGTGGCTCACAGGCCTCAGCCTGTTCAATGGCCTATGACTCTGTCCAACTCTTGTTGTGTCTTCTTCACACATGGGCGGCCTCCGGAGTTTCCATCATGTGTCCTGCCCACTGTCCCAGCATCATTTGCAGTGTTGTAATTTGAATCACATCAAGCTGTTGATGCCAGTCAACACTGCCTGTCAATACACAGGTGTATGGTCAGCCTTTTGATTCCATGCTAGGCATCCCTGCTTTGGTACTGGGGTGGAGGGGTGCTTGGCTTCTAGACATGGTACACATTGAATGCACAATGCACGTGATGTCTGAATTTGACATTGCACTGCCTTCACATTTCCTGGCACACACCATGTAGTGCTTGTACATGTAGGTAGTGAGTGGCGTACACATTTTCTGCACTGCATAGACCCACTTCCATGGAAACTGCCACCTTTCAACAGGTCTGATCACAGAAGCTATTCAAAGTAGACCCAGCATGCATGCCAGGTCATATGTTGTGTGTCACATGTCTGCCGGATGCCTTTGCTGTCGGTGTGTGTGTGTGTGTGTCGTGTGCTTCTGACATGTGTATTGACCTTTTTCTCTCTATTTTTCAGGTGATGACGCAATGGAGGCAGAGGATGGTGTTGTCATGCCAGACACAGGGTTGGTAACGCCACATCAACCCGGCACTAGTGGGGGTCGTGGGGTGGTAGGCCACGAAAACCCCCAAGTGCTGCAGTCCATCTTGTCTCTGGCTGCCTATGAGTCCAGCCTTGATGACGACTCTGACGTCCATGTTGAGTTGGATGAGCATCAAGTCCATGTGTCAGGTGTGAGTGATTCTGATGTGGACACTCCTCTGTCTGCGACACCTGCACTGAGGGATCAGACAGTCTTGGTTCCTCCGCCCGTGGTGGATCGGGACGCAGGGTCACCCTCCACACCAGTCACTGATGTGCCTGGGACATCACGTCGACAGGGGCATGTAGTCGTGCAGCCGCAGGCGGTGCCAACACAGCGAGGACCCCCGGTCCTTGGGTCCCGCAGGGGTCAAGCCTGGCAACGCGGTCGCCGCGCGCAACCGCTGTATACTGAGTGGGAGCAAGACATGACTGCCAATTCCGAACGGCAGGGGGCAGCAATGGAGAACATCGCTGAGAGCATGGAGCGTGTGGCCCGATCTGTGCTCCCCCCTGCTAGGCAGGTGCTTCTCCAGCAGCAGGCAGCACGGTCCACGGCCCGCTCGCTCAGGCTGGGCATGGCGGCCTCAGACAGGGCACGCCAGGCTGAAATGTCGTCTCTGCGTCAAGCAATTGCTGCTCACGCAGAGGCGCACATGGATGCCCTGAGGGAGGAGTATGCTTCTCTCAGATCCACTCTGGGTGTCCTTATGATGTCCCAGAGGCAGCAGGAAGAGGAGAGGTTTGCACAGCTTGAGCGTACCATCTCGGCTGAGCTACAGGCTTGCCGGGAGGTGCAGCGGTTGTCCAGCCAGGCCTTGCAGGAGGAACTCTGTGTTACACGTGCTACCTTGCAAGAGGAAGCACGTGTATCACGGGAGGTTCTGCATGCAGACCTACGTCACATCGCCACACAGAACCAGGCTCACCCGTCCGGCAGACTTGCTGCCGACGAGGGGCAAGCTGTGGCTAGGCATGGCCAGGCTACTGTGCCACGTCCTCCTTTCCAGGATGAGCCAGACTCGGACGACCATCTATCTCCCACATAGGTCGTGTTGTGCAGGCGTTGAGCCCATGGAGGATTTTTTTTTGGCTCAGCATCATCGCATGTGGATGTTGAGCAGCACCCTGTACCTCCCCCCTCCTGGGTGCCTCCCCTCCCCCCCGGGTCGTATGTGGCCATTTTTGATTTTTCTTTTAGTTTAGTTAGTTAAGTTTCTGTTTGATAGTTAGTTTAAATAGGTAATGTAGGTTTTCCATAGTTAGTGTAATTAGTTAATAGTTGATTTAGTTTAAAATTGCTAGTCTATTGTGCTTTCATGTGACGGTGCGGTGCTTTGTGGCTTTTGAAGGCATCCACTGTCTGTTCCAGCTGGGCCCTTCATGGTTGTCTTGTGTATGTGTTTGCTGCTTGGGTTCCTTGACTCACATATGCCACTCCTGCCTCCCTTATCCATGGGCTCGCAAGGATGGTTCGGTGTTACAGCATTTTACACAAGGGCCTTGGACTGTCATATCTGTGGCATGTCTGGTGCTGTGTGACTTGTGTTGACACCCCTAGTGGGGATGATTTAGGTGTCATTGTCCACTGTTCAGCTTTTGCTAGATGGGGTGTGTCATGATTAATGTGGACATTGATTGCTATGCATTGTGTAGTATGTTTCATATCTTTCCTGTACATGTGCCTGTTGCAATTCATGCTGTAGATAGTGTTCCACACTTTGGAGGTGAAAGACGGACTGATGGTGTGATTTGTGATGTGACTCTCTGACATGGTCAAGTAATGAGATGCCTGATGAGACACACACAGATGACTTTGAAGCATTAATCATGTGTTTCATGCCCTTTCTGCAGGGGGATGAGCCTCCAGAGCACCTTTGCCAGCAGACATGGCCCATTGGACGACGGAATTCTGGACCCGTTTGTTGGTGCCCACATGCACATGTGTGCAGAAGCAGAGGCACAGCGATTGCAGACCCACATCCTAGAACTGCTGACATGTTCCAAGGAACTCCAGGCAAGGTGAGCATCACAGGGGGGCCACGACACAGCAAAGCTTGCACCAGGCGAGTTGCACATGCAGGCTTAGTCACAGCACTGAGGGTGAGCTTAGACGAATATTGGTGTTGAAGCACACAATGCAGCTCAGATGTGTTTGTGGACTGATGGCTGCTGATAGTAGGGTTGTCTGGGACACATGCAGGGGCAGTGGCACATACCCTCCGGTACACCAAGGTCCATTGAGGCACTTGTATCAACCATGTAGCCTTCCGAGACATGGAAAGGGGCAGCTCACAGGGACATACAGCAAGGGACATACTCGGGTGCAGTGCATGTCTTTTCCACGTACTTCATGATAAATTCACTGCCAACTTTGTTTCGGTCATGGTGGTACGCAACTTGCTCTGTAGTCATGGCTTGCTATATGGGTCTGTCTGCTTACCCAGGGAACATTGCATGTTGTGTGAATTGTGACACATTGGTTTTTTTCCTTTTGCCACGCACCCAGCAGCGGCTGCCTTACTGCATTGACTGTGTATGACCCGTCACAGGGGTGATGTTATATATGGGTACGAAGCATCAACCACAGATTGTCTGTTTGTAGAGTAGTCTGTTGCTATGGGGCATGTTTGGTGTTGTGTTTTTGTGCAATTGGCACGTACAGGTTGTTGACTGTGTCTCTCTTTGCAGCATTGCAGTGCTCCTGTAACCGGACCTGAGAGTGCGCAGGCAGGAGGCCAGCACTCAAAACCAGAGCTAAGTGTCTTGTTGTTTTTCTTACGAACTGCTCTGCATAGGCTTGCTGGGGAGTGTACTGATGCATGGATGTATGTGTGGTTCAATTTGGTATGTTTTTTTCTCCCTAATCACCCGTGATCCTATGCAATTTTGAAACCTGTACCCTCTACCCGGTGTTCCTGCTTCCCGTGCCTATCCAAGCAACGTTCCCTGACCCTCTTTCCCCACTGGGGTTGCGGATGCCTGTGTAAGCCCCGAACTTGCAGGCGCCAAAACCCTAGAGGGGGTGGTTGGTTCGTACCACTCCTGAGCCTGGACTACAGAAGGCCATGACAATGATGTCCAAGTCTGTTTGGATTGTGTATGTGTTCATGCAGGTTGTACATTTTCGTGCATTCCCTAGTTTCATGTGTCATTCCTCCTCCCCTCTCCCGCCGCTCATTCCAGTCATCCAGTGTGTCAACACCTGTCCCGACTGCATATCCCTGAACCTCCTTCCCCACCAGGGTCTCAGGGGCCCGTGTGAGTCTGACCTTGCAGGCACCCGGGACATGGTGGGGGTGGTTGTTTCGTGACACTCCCGTGCCTGTACAGGGGACCTGTGACAGTAGACATCCATTCATGGTGCATCGTCCTATGTCATGTACCACACATGTCTCACATCCTGTCGTGACATTGTTTTGCTGTGCTACCTTGGTTGTTGCATCATTGTGGTAGTACTTGGCCTTTGTGAGGTACTGCTACGTTAAGTCATCTACTGGAGGGTGTTCGGGTTCGTTTTTATGCCTTGGATTTTGTGATTTTGGAAATGAGTGTGGATTCTGATTGTTCAGGCATCTTTTTACACACAAGGTGGGAGATGGTGACGAAGGGTAAAGGTGATCCTGTGGCCAGGTGGAATTGAGGTTTGGAGGCTCCATGACCCAGGTGCAGTTGTTCAGTGGGTCATGGTAATTTGTGAGGGAGGGGGGGTTGTTGTTGATAGTTGCCTTGCCCTGCAGTGTGATGGGAACTCTGACATAGTAATGGTGGTATCCTATGTACATGTTGTGTTCTGCTGATCAATGCCTGTTCATGTGTTGTGTTTTCCTTTCAGGTGCGGGGGGATAGTTGTGGTTTGACATGCTGGGGTGTACACATGGTGAATGTTCACATGTGATGTGTAGGGAAAACTGATGGTCACTTGAGTGCACATGCATATGTGGAGTGCATGTCCTTGCAGAACCACACACTTGCACTCTGATGCACTACATGTACTCCCACCCTTGCATATCCACGTGTACACTGTTTGCCTTCTGGTGCCCACTGCGTCCCGGCAGCACATGTTCTGTGACCGATCATGGATCCAGTACATGGCTAATTTGCTGTTTGACGTGGTCTGTCACTTAGATGTGATGCTCAGGGTGTGCATCACACACAATGGCTGTTCACTGTGCTGTGCGCTGAGCAGTGTGATGCAGGAGTAGGACACTGCACACATGAGCTGCCGTTTTGATTTTGCAATGCATAATGTGCATGTAGACAGGCATTCATTGTGATGTTACGTCTACGACTGTTGTAATGCATTTGGAAATGACTTATTTTGGGTGGGAGGTTGTTGGTCTGTCATTTCATCTGATTCCGGGTCAGGCAGCAGTGTCCGATGCCACTGTGCATTTAGGACATGGCAATGTGTACCTTATCGTTACTGCATTGGTGTATGGGTATTGCGTGCCATGTCATGTTGATGTTTGGGAGGGTTTGAGTGACATGACAGTGATGGCCATGGCCTGTTTTGCAGGTGTGTGTGATGCACACCTTGCATGTCCGTGTCATCCGCTTCTCAGAGCAACTAGCTGGGGGTAGATTTCTCTCCGCAGCAGGGCCCTCCCCCTGGAACAGACTTCCGGCCTGACTTGAACTTGAGGGGAATCATCTCCAGTTCTGGAAGCACCTCAAGACCTTCCTCTTTGCTTCTGCTTACTGTCTGCCTCTCCCTTGCAGAATTCTCCACTGGAACTGCACAAAAGCTGCAATTGGCCCACTCTCACCGACCTCGGTCCCTGGCCCAGCCACTCTCCACTTGCACTGCCTCCCTGGCAACCCCTGCACTGCAGTACTGTCTCTCTATCCCTACAGCCCTCCCTTCCCAGTACTTGTCTGCACTTACCTTTGTAGTTGCCACCAGGCGACCTATGTATTATTTTTTTGGGCTACTTCCCCTGTACTGGACTCCCTCCCACCCTTCCCCTTGCACTTTTCCCATTCCCCCTACCCCTGCACTTGCACGATCCCAATGACACCTGGCCTAGTAGTACCGTTCCCTGTGTTCCCTTGTTCCCCCCTCCCTTCATCATTGCGCCTTGGAATACTTGTGTATGGCCCATATCATGTCATATGTCATATGTGTGCCTTTTGGTCACACAGGATAGCTTGTGTTTAAGTAGCTAGGGATGCAGACGATGTGGCACTTCCATGGCAACTTTCTCAGGGTGGTAGGGTTGTGACAGTTAACTGTTTCTTTGTCATCATCGATTGTCACCTGGTATGTGCCAGGCCTGTGTGCACTCCGCAGGGGTGGGAGTTTAGGTGAAAAATGTGGCCACAAGCTGGGTCCGGGCTTCCTCGTCACATGCCCTGTCCCCTCCCATGGGCAGCACCTGTGCCTGTGGTTGGGGATGTGGGGGCACCACCATGTCCACCGGGACACCCTGCCGTGTTGCAACATTGTGCAGGACACATGCTGCCACAATGATCCTGCACACTACTGGTGGTGCATAGAGTAGTTGGCCACCAGAGCGGTCAAGGGAGCGGAAACGTGACTTGAGCACTCGGAATGTGCGCTCCACTATGCCCCTGGTTGCAATATGGGCGGCGTTGTATCTTACCTGGGGTGGTGTGGTGGGGTTCCGGATTGGCGTCATCATGTGGTTGCTCAGAGGGTAGGCACTGTCCCCTGGGGAGGTGATAATAGTTGAGATTATTAGGGTTTGGATATTTGTCTGTGTGTGACTTGCATGCATGTGCAAGGGCATTTGTACTGACCTAGGAGCCATGTGTCGCCATGCTGGCCAGCTTCCAGGGCCCTGCTCAGGGCGGACATTCTGTATATGAAACTATCATGGGTGGAGCCAGGGTAGTTTGCATAGACAGAGGTGATGATTCCCTTTGCATCACATACCACCTGTACATTGATGGAATGCCAGTGCTTGCGGTTTCGGTAGATGTGCTCAATGGCCCTAGGTGGACGTAGGGCCACATGGGTGCAATCTATGGCACCGAGCACTTTGGGGAAGTGTGCCACCCTGAAAAAATCCAGGACAACGGCCTGCCTTTCTGCGGGTGTTCTGGGCTGGTATATGTGCCTGCGGACTGAGGGGCACGCTGTCATGATTGCCAGTACCTGGTGTAGGCAGCGTGACTGCGTGGCCTGTGAGACCCCCCCCACTATGGCAGTAGTCCGCTGAAATGACCCAGTGGCCAAAAAATGCAGGACATTGAGCAGCTTCTCCAAGGGGCTCAATGCTTGGGAGCAAAGGGTGGGGGATGTGAGGTCATCTTCCCACTCCCTGACCAGGTCTAGGATGATATGGGGTGGAAACCTATACCTGCCATAGACCTGGTCGTCAGGCATCCCAAAAAGGCTTGTCCGTGGTGCGAAAATGCGTGCCCTGGCTATTCTCCTCCTCCTGCGGTGTCCCACGATCAGTGCAGCGACAAATGGGGCATTCATCGTAGCTGTATATACGCGTTTGTTGTTTGCGCGCACTTTTATGCTATGCGCGGGGACGCTTCCGCCTGCCTTCGTATGGCAGACGCGTTGACGCCTGTGCACGTCTTTTGCCATGCGCGGGTTTCTCGTATTCGGATACGGTCCGAGTGTCATCGCGTGTGATCGGAGGGGAGTGAGCGTACACGCCACTGGCCTGGGTACGTGTGTTTCGGGGTGCGCGGGAAGTTCCACACGCGATTAGCCTGGGTACGTGTGTTCCGGGGTGCCGGGAACTTTCACACGCGATTGGTGGAAATCCACGTGTGTTCTGTCATCACGTGCAATGAGGGAAACACCTGCACGCGTCACGTCACAGACGCGCTCACGCGCTAAGGGCCTTTGGTCCAATGAAATCGCATATGCGTGCTGCCGTGCATACGCGCATGGGCCCTTTCCTCGTATTACACGCGGACGTGCAGTTTTTCACGCGCGCTGAAATGCGCATGCACGTCTGTACGAGTCACGTCACAGGGGCGCTTGCACTTGAGGGGCCTTCTGTCCAATGAAAATGCGTATGCGTACAGACGCGCTTACGCTAAGGGCCTTTCCTCGAATTACACGCTGACGTGCAGATTTTTCATGTGCCAAATCACTCCGTATCAAGCTGGCCACGCGTAAGCACACGGAAGACCACGCTCCTGCCCAGAAGGCCGAACTACTGCCCCCCAGAGCCCCGAGCACGCTCCCACCTGCCATCTGCTGCTGCCTGACTGCCTGCTGCCCACGTGCCCTGCCATTTGCTGCCTGCACATCAGCCAGGGGTGCTGTTGCTGTGACCACCCCTGCTGGAACCGAAGACTCCCGACTGGGATTCCATCGCTCCACAGCCCAGCCCCAGGACCCAGTTGCCCACCCACTCCTGCCTCTGGGGTTGTCATGTCGGGGCAAACACCATCTGAGACCACTGACGACCCCCGGCCAGAGAGGCTGGTGTCCTGGTGGAGCAAGTCCTGGGGCAGTATGATGCCCTCTTCGGAAGTTCCCGCGCCGACAAGGAAGGACGGACTCGGATCTGGACTGACATCGTGACTGCCATCAACGCGGAGGGGGTGGCAGTCCGCGACTTACAACATGTCAAGAAGCGCTGGGAGGACTTCAGGTCCAGGACCCTGAACAAGGCCCGGCGCCTCTTGAAGGCAGCGGATGCCAAGGGGCGCCGGGGCCACTTGTCGGAAGAACAGATGAGGGTCCTGGAACGCATATCCCCAGCGCTCCACGTCCAGGTCCTTGAGAAGCAGACCCGTCTGGAGTCGAGCGGTGAGTGTACATGCATCCTGATTGTGAGCAGTGCGTGTGGTGATTATTCAGTAGTGTGCAGGTTGCACGTCTGTTTGTATGGGGTCGAGTATGGGTGGGGGTGTACAAGGCCGTGGGGCTGACACATGCGAGGGCTGTAATGTGTGAGACATGGATGGTGCTTGTGTGTGTAGGCTTGCATGCCAAATGCAGTTGTGTGGGCACACATGTTTGGATGAATGTGTATGTAAGTAGACATGTCCGTGATGTCACGCATGTATGTTGTTTTCGGCTGCATGTATCAGCACTGTGTACATGTGCATGTGTATGTATTTGACAAGGGTGCAACAGTGATGCAACATGGATGCATGTGACAGCGGTATGTGGAAGCCTGATTGGCAGATGTGACATGGATGCCCGTCTGAACAGTGCGACACTTGGCAGAGGTGTACACATGCATGCAAGTGTGGTGGTGTGTGTACATGTGTGGTGCACTTCCTGTGTTGCATGTGATGTCTGGCTCACCTTTGGCTGCTCATGCTGTTGTATGTGTATGGATGGTGGTGGCAGTTGCGATATGGCTGTGGTATGGCTCATGTGTGCGAGTTGTAATGACATGTGTGTTGGGGATTGTGATGACATGTCTGAGGTTTGCCAATGCCACTCATGTACAACTGTCATGTGTGTATGTGTCCATTGTACAGTGCCCTGATGCCTGTGTTTTGTTTCTCCCTGTCTGCAGCGTCAACTGATGAAGAGGGCGGAGAAGGTGCTGTGGAGCACAGCGGCGGGGATCCGACCGCCAGCCGGAGACGCAAGGCCCGGCTCCCCTCCCAGGTTGTCATCTCGTCGGGGAGTGAGGAGTCCGGTGCCGCATCCCAGGCCGCAGCTGCCGGGGGGAGGTCCAAGAGGCGGAGGTTGGAGTTGGACTCCTCGGCAGCAGAAGGGGCAGCTGGGACCCCACAGGGCCCAACAGGGGAAGATGGCACGGAGTCATCCAGGTTGGTGAGGGGTTTGGTGGAGGAGGAGGCCGTGCAAGCACCAGAGACGGGGTCTGGAGGTGGGGATCCCACTGGTGCTAGTGGTGCAGTGCAGGACCAGGGACAGGAGGCAGCACAGGCCGCCGCGGAGGTGCCTGTGTGCAATCCTGTCCCCGATCCTGTCCCTGCATCATCTTGCACCAGCAGGGATGCCTACGTCCAGACCCGTTTTCATGCAGGGGATGAGCTCACGTCAACTGGCCTTCCTCTGCCTGCGGACGTGGCTATCCAGGTCCGGGTTGAGCCTGTCCTGGCTGGTGTGGCGTTGCGTCAACGGGCCATGCAAGGTGACCTGCAGTCTTTTCATGAAGAGACTGCGAGTCATCTCGAATGGCTCGTTGACCACGTCAGCCTGCTGGGACAGGTCACCCAGGCCGGATTCCTCCGTCTGATGGGGCTGGCTCCGACCCCCTCCTCAACTGGACCCCCTACGTGCCAGTCGTCCTCTGTGCCATCTTCCCACCCATCAGTCACCTGGGTGCCCTGTGGAGCTGCCTCTGACGGTGCGGCCAGGCTGGTGGAGGAGGCATCCCTGCCACAGTCGGGAGTCGGACGTCCAGCAGGGGTGGCCACATCAACAACTGCACCCCAGCCGGTGGAGGATGTGCAGGCAGCAGGAGGCAGTGCACGGGCAGAGGCACAGCAGCAGCAGCAACGTGGTGGGAGCCATGAAGGCTCGGGGCCTTCGACATCGGAGGGGCAGGCATCGGCCGGAGGGCTGGAGGACCCAGGACAGAGAGTGTCTTCCGTGTGGCAGCGGTTGGGCCACGCCATAGATGCGGAGCGGCAGCGGGTGAAAGAGGCACGGCTCACAATGGTCAGGGCGGAGAACTCCATGCGGAGGGCCCTGAGGCGGGCCAAGTGCCTCGAGGCAATCCGCAGGGGTTTGGAGGTGGAGACGTCGGCGGCCCTGCGGACCCTCGGGGCCATGGAGGAGGACCGCCTCCGGGACATTGAGGAGGAGTTCTATGATGCCCTGGCCCGGAACATCCACAAGTGAGCCGTGAAACTAGCCCGCTGCCCTTGTACATAGTTTCTAGGTAGTGTTAGGTTTCATTTTTGTTTTTATTTTATTTGGACCTTTCGGACATTGGCCACATTTTTGTATATAGTTTATTTTATTAGTTAGTGTAGTTAGATAGGTTTCCTTTATTTTGTTGGGATAATGGACCCTGGATTGTTCCCATGTACATAGTTGACAGTTGGATTGCATTTTTTTTTCTATTTTTGACCATGGAGCAATGGCTTTCTTTTTTATTTCCCATTGGATTTTGTTTTGTGGACATTGACTTTGGACATTACTTTGGATTTTTATTTTTGGTTTTGCTTTTTTTGACGGACATGCTTCTTTTCATTTTTGTACATTCACGTTTCTGTTTCTTCATTTTTTATTCTATTGATGTTTCCTTTAATACATATTATTTTTGGTGAACTTCAATGTGTCGTATCTCATTGGTTTCATGCATTTCATGATATGTGTTTTGAGATTCACTGACACCCATTGGGTGTATGTGAGGGAAATGTGTTTGTTTCGGAACTTGCAATTGGTGTTCTGTGATGTAATTGCAAATTATGAGTGGGTGGATGCAATACTCGGGTGGGTGTTTTGCATTTGGAGGCTGACCATAGGGACCAGGGATCTAGATTGTGATGACATGTTGGCTGGGGAACATGAGTTGCACATGGGTGGGGGCCTGGTGGAGGCTGCCCCTGCACTGCTGGGGGTGGGGGTGATGGGAGACATGAGTTGGACATGAGTGGGGGCCTGGTGGAGGCTGCCCCTGCACTGCTGGGGGTGGGGGTGATGGGAGACATGAGTTGGACATGAGTGGGGGGGGCCTGGTGGAGGCTGCCCCTGCACTGCTGGGGGGTGGGGGTGCAGGGAGACATGAGTGGGGGCCTGGTGGAGGCTGCCCCTGGTGGCTGGGGGGTGGAGGTGGTGGGATAACATGGGTGGGGGCCTGGTGGTGGGTGCCCCTGCACTGCTGGAGGGTGGGGGTGGTGGGAGACATGGGTGGGGGCCTGGTGGTGGGTGCCCCTGCACTGCTGGGGGGTGGGGGTGGTGGGAGACATGGGTGGGGACCTGGTGGAGGCTGCCCCTGCACTGCTGGGGTGTAGGGGTGGTGGTAGACATGGGTGGGGACCTGGTGGTGGGTGCCCCTGCACTCCTCGGGGGTGGGGGTGCAGGGAGACATGGGTGGGGGCCTGGTGGAGGCTGCCCCTGGTGGCTGGGGGGTGGGGGTGATAGGGGAAATGAGTGGGGGCCTGGTGGAGGATGCCCCTGGTGGCTGGGGGGTGGGGGTGATGGGAGACATGGGTGGGGGCCTGTTGGTGGGTGCCCCTGCACTGCTGGGGGGTGGGGGTGGTGGGAGACATGGGTGGGGACCTGGTGGAGGCTGCCCCTGCACTGCTGGGGGGTGGGGGTGGTGGGAGACATGGGTGGGGGCCTGGTGGAGGCTGCCCCTGCACTCCTCGGGGGTGGGGGTGCAGGGACACATGAGTGGGGACCTGGTGGAGGCTGCCCCTGCACTGCTGGGGGGTGGGGGTGGTGGGAGACATGGGTGGGGGCCTGGTGGAGGCTGCCCCTGGTGGCTGGGGGGTGGAGGTGGTGGGAGACATGGGTGGGGGCCTGGTGGTGGGTGCCCCTGCACTGCTGGGGGGTGGGGGTGGTGGGAGACATGGGTGGGGGCCTGGTGGTGGGTGCCCCTGCACTGCTGGGGGGTGGGGGTGCAGGGAGACATGAGTGGGGGCCTGGTGGAGGCTGCCCCTTCACTGCTGGGGGGTGGGGGTGCAGGGAGACAGAGTGGGGGCCTGGTGGAGGCTGCCCCTGCACTGCTGGGGGGTGGGGGTGCAGGGAGACATGAGTGGGGGCCTGGTGGAGGCTGCCCCTGCACTGCTGGGGGGTGGGGGTGCAGGGAGACATGAGTGGGGGCCTGGTGGAGGCTGCCCCTGCACTGCTGGGGGGTGGGGGTGCAGGGAGACATGAGTGGGGGCCTGGTGGAGGCTGCCCCTGGTGGCTGGGGGGTGGGGGTGGTGGGAGACATGGGTGGGGGCCTGGTGGAGGCTGCCCCTGCACTCCTCTGGGGTGGGTGTGCAGGGAGACATGAGTGGGGGCCTGGTGGAGGCTGCCCCTGGTGGCTGGGGGGTGGGGGTGGTGGGAGACATGGGTGGGGACCTGGTGGAGGCTGCCCCTGCACTGCTGGGGGGTGGGGGTGGTGGGAGACATGGGTGGGGGCCTGGTGGAGGCTGCCCCTGCACTCCTCGGGGGTCGGGGTGCAGGGAGACATGAGTGGGGGCCTGGTGGAGGCTGCCCCTGCACTGCTGGGGGGTGGGGGTGGTGGGAGACATGGGTGGGGACCTGGTGGAGGCTGCCCCTGCACTGCTGGGGTGTGGGGGTGGTGGTAGACATGGGTGGGGACCTGGTGGAGGCTGCCCCTGCACTGCTGGGGGTGGGGGTGATGGGAGACATGAGTTGGACATGAGTGGGGGCCTGGTGGAGGCTGCCCCTGCACTGCTGGGGGGTGGGGGTGCAGGGAGACATGAGTGGGGGCCTGGTGGAGGCTGCCCCTGGTGGCTGGGGGGTGGGGGTGGTGGGAGACATGGGTGGGGGCCTGGTGGAGGCTGCCCCTGCACTCCTCGGGGGTGGGGGTGCAGGGAGACATGAGTGGGGGCCTGGTGGAGGCTGCCCCTGCACTGCTGGGGGGTGGGGGTGGTGGGAGACATGGGTGGGGGCCTGGTGGAGGCTGCCCCTGCACTGCTGGGGGGTGGGGGTGCAGGGAGACATGAGTGGGGGCCTGGTGGAGGCTGCCCCTGGTGGCTGGGGGGTGGGGGTGATAGGGGAAATGAGTGGGGGCCTGGTGGAGGATGCCCCTGGTGGCTGGGGTCATGGGGGTGATGGGAGACATGGGTGGGGGCCTGGTGGAGGCTGCCCCTGCACTGCTGGGGGGTGGGGGTGCAGGGAGACATGAGTGGGGGCCTGGTGGAGGCTGCCCCTGCACTGCTGGGGGGTGGGAGTGGTGGGAGACATGGGTGGGGGCCTGGTGGAGGCTGCCCCTGGTGGCTGGGGGGTGGAGGTGGTGGGAGACATGGGTGGGGTCTGCTGGCAGGTGCCCCACAGTGCTGGGGGGTGGGGGTTGTGGGAGACATGGGCGGGGGCCTGGTGGAGGCTGCCCCTGGTGGCTGGGGGGTGGGGGTGGTGGGAGACATGGGTGGGGACCTGGTGGAGGCTGCCCCTGCACTGCTGGGGGGTGGGGGTGGTGGGAGACATGGGTGGGGGCCTGGTGGAGGCTGCCCCTGCACTCCTCGGGGGTCGGGTGCAGGGAGACATGAGTGGGGGCCTGGTGGAGGCTGCCCCTGCACTGCTGGGGGGTGGGGGTGGTGGGAGACATGAGTTGGACATGAGTGGGGGCCTGGTGGAGGCTGCCCCTGCACTGCTGGGGGGTGGGGGTGCAGGGAGACATGAGTGGGGGCCTGGTGGAGGCTGCCCCTGGTGGCTGGGGGGTGGGGGTGGTGGGAGACATGGGTGGGGGCCTGGTGGAGGCTGCCCTTGCACTCCTCGGGGGTGGGGGTGCAGGGAGACATGAGTGGGGGCCTGGTGGAGGCTGCCCCTGCACTGCTGGGGGGTGGGGGTGGTGGGAGACATGGGTGGGGGCCTGGTGGAGGCTGCCCCTGCACTGCTGGGGGGTGGGGGTGCAGGGAGACATGAGTGGGGGCCTGGTGGAGGCTGCCCCTGGTGGCTGGGGGGTGGGGGTGATAGGGGAAATGAGTGGGGGCCTGGTGGAGGATGCCCCTGGTGGCTGGGGGGTGGGGGTGATGGGAGACATGGGTGGGGGCCTGGTGGAGGCTGCCCCTGCACTGCTGGGGGGTGGGGGTGCAGGGAGACATGAGTGGGGGCCTAGGGGAGGCTGGCCCTGCACTGCTGGGGGGTGGGAGTGGTGGGAGACATGGGTGGGGGCCTGGTGGAGGCTGCCCCTGGTGGCTGGGGGGTGGAGGTGGTGGGAGACATGGGTGGGGTCTGCTGGCAGGTGCCCCACAGTGCTGGAGGGTGGGGGTTGTGGGAGACATGGGTGGGGGCCTGGTGGAGGCTGCCCCTGCACTGCTGGGGGGTGGGGGTGGTGGGAGACATGGGTGGGGGCCTGGTGGTGGGTGCCCCTGCACTGCTGGGGGGTGGGGGTGGTGGGAGACATGGGTGGGGACCTGGTGGAGGCTGCCCCTGCACTGCTGGGGTGTGGGGGTGGTGGTAGACATGGGTGGGGACCTGGTGGAGGCTGCCCCTGCACTGCTGGGGGTGGGGGTGATGGGAGACATGAGTTGGACATGAGTGGGGGCCTGGTGGAGGCTGCCCCTGCACTGCTGGGGGGTGGGGGTGCAGGGAGACATGAGTGGGGGCCTGGTGGAGGCTGCCCCTGGTGGCTGGGGGGTGGGGGTGGTGGGAGACATGGGTGGGGGCCTGGTGGAGGCTGCCCCTGCACTGCTGGGGGGTGGGGGTGGTGGGAGACATGGGTGGGGGCCTGGTGGTGGGTGCCCCTGCACTGCTGGGGGGTGGGGGTGGTGGGAGACATGGGTCCTCCCAGGTGTTCCCTCTACACCCTCCACGGCCCCTGCAGGTGGCTCACACCACAGGGGCCTACCCAGCACATGTCATGCAGGCACCCCATCCACCATGGCCATGCCCACCAGCCAACCCACATGTCAACTTGCACTACTGCCCACCAACGCAGGCTGCCCCTGTAATACACGTACCCTGATGGAATTGCGTGTGGAACTTCCCGCGCACCCCTGGAATACATGTACCCTGCTGATGTTGCGTGGGATACTTCCCCCGGACCCTGAAATACACGTACCCTGATGAGATCGCGTGTGTGACTTCCCGCGCACCCCAGAAATACACGTACCCCGCTCAATCGCGTGTGTAACTTCCCGCGCACCCCCGATATACACGTACCCCGCTCAATCGCGTGTGTAACTTCCCGCGCACCCCCGAAATACACGTACCCCGCTCAATCGCGTGTGTAACTTCCCGCGCACCCCCGAAATACACGTACCCCGCTCGATCGCGTGTGTTGCTTCCCGCGCACCCCCGCAATACACGTGCCCCGCTCGCACAGGCCCAATTGCTGTATGTTGCCACTTTTGTGATGCGCTGGGACTCTACCGCCTGCCTTCGTGTGGCGGACGTGTTTCAGCTTGTGCGTGTCTTTGGCTGTGCGTGGCTTTGCCCTATTCGATTCCATGAATACGTGTGGTTCGAGTGCGTGTGGGCGTTCCGTCTGCTTCCCTGCAGTACATCCCCAGTTACGCCCTTATTTTCGCACGTTGTTCCCCATTCCGCGCGTTACGCCCCGTGTCCCGCCCACTTTCTGGTGTATGCGCCGAGGTTGTGCGCTTTCACTGTGCGCGTCGCGCACGCCTTTCGGGATGTTGCAGTGACTTGTGCGCCATGAACGGGTTTGGCGCACATCCCGAGGTGAACACGCGCAGGTACTTCCATGAATCGCACGCGTGCGCGTGCGCCTGTTTTTTTCCGCTTGCGCCTGGTTGCGCGAAGATTTTCGGCGCACGTTTGTTCCATGAATCGGCCCCTAAAAGTGTTATGGGGCAGCAATCACCAATGGGGTGATAAGATCAATATGAATGTAAGCAATGCACTTAGTTTAACCCTCTATTGACACAACGACAAAACAACAGTGAATAGGAGCACTTTTTGATTTTAGGCAAGATAGCACTGGAGTTAGAATTTCCCCCTGCAAGGTGCTCTCAACCCACAAATAATCAATTCTAAGTGGATAAACAGAGACTTTGCCTCCCCAAACAAGAGAGAAAAACAGATTTTAAACCCTGGCAATGCTTAAATGACACTCGGAAATGGATGAATAAATTAATGAATGTGTCTTAAATGCTTTAAACTAAAACAATTCTTTACTGGAGCAACACTTGAAAGATACTAGCAATCACAAACAATGGATTGAGCAAAAGCATACAATTCAAAATGAAATGGAAGATTTAAAACAGTTTATAATCAAAATGACACGTTGGAAATTTAACACACTTTGCATTTCCCGCCTGAATTTACCAAAACGGTTTTTAATAAAAATGGGTGAAATATTGTAAATCAGGAGGCACTATTGGGTTGGGGGGTAGCTATGGATCCTAGGTACAATATGGAATTGGAATTAGGTCTCTACCTGGTAAATTGAGTGAGTTATGCAAGACCTAGTGAGGTGCGTTTTTGAGAAAATTAAGGTGCAAAAAGGCAAAGAAATCAATTTTGACAAAGACAGTTTTACTCTACGCGAGAGCATTGAGGCTAGACTACAAGATTGAGACACAATAAGTTCCAGGGTTGATCTGCGGAATTAACCCTAGTTCCCCAGTGCCCGCCCTGGCTAACCCAGTCCGATCACTCAAAACATGATGAATAGCTTAGGATTTTACAAGACAAAATTATCAAAGATGTTGGCACTATCACAATAACTCAATGACAGGGTGGCAAGAATGATTTTGATGATATTACAAGTTATCAGGATAAGTATAGGATGACTTAGAGATGGGATAGAGACAAAGCAGGATATGTAGACTATGGATTTCTATGGGGTAGGGATGATACTTACAGTCCACTTTATTTTAGGATATTGGACCATCAAGGGTTCTGGTCACTACATGACAAAGCACCTGGCAAGACAGCTGGGCAGTTCGGTCACTGGAGGGCACTGGACGGGCACTGGACTGGCACTGGACTGGCACTGGACTGCCACCTCTGGTCACTGGATACTAAGAATCAGCTGGATGGCAGGTTTGCAGCAGGCATGCATTTAGTGAACAGCAAGCCAGGTTAATTCAGGATGCTTCCCAAAACACCACAGCTTCCCATGGTTATTGGGATTTTTAGAATATGAGGCATAGCTGAAGCAGGATCAGCAAGGTTTTGACCTTGTGGTTGGGATTTGGAGTCTAGATGGATAAATGCAAGATGAAGACAGGAACAGGACAGGACGCCGGGCAGGAAATCAGGAATTGGTTAGGAATCAGTGTCCTTGTGTGTTGTCAGGGACCCTTATTTATCAGGCCTAATGACATCATCAGAGTACATGACAGGGGTCGGCGTCACTACACACGCCCCTAGCAATAGGATTGGACAAGGGCATAGTTTCTGCCTTGCTCACAGCTGGTTGGATATCAGAAAAGTGATGTCAAGTTTATGAGGTGATTTTAACAGTGTCTAGAAACCTCCCATAGTTACTGGAACGACAATCTAATTTTGCCATAAACACAAATTTACACCCTTTCACCCTTTCAGTGAATCAGATACACATGTTACATTTTTTTCCTCACATTTCAATCCAAACCCCCAGTCCGTGAGGCTTTGTTTCACCCCTCTGACAGTTTTTCGCGCACTTCAATGGGATTCATATTACTCAAAATTCTGCAACTTTATACATGGGTGGGGATTGTCATGAGGAATGTATGTACACAAATGTAGGTCTCCAATAGTGATACTTTTCTTGTAATTTAACATATATCACCATTTCTGTCCAGAGTGTGTCAATACATTCTACGAAGTTTCATAATATAGCCCCCACTTTCACTTTTACACTAAATAATTCCACATTTTTACCAATTTTGGCAACTGAGATATAAGTTGTTTTAAAGTTCTTCATAAAATAGTCTTTAGAACAAATGGGAGTCACTGTTTGTCATTTTTATCTTTCCAGCTGACACCAATTGGCATCTCCTTTCAAGCAGGATGGGTGGTTTCCTCAGCCTGATAGAAGTTATATGGTCTCTCACACCTCTGGCTTCCTTCCCTGGGAACAGCATTGTCCCAGCCTGGAGCACAGACGAATGTCTGACAAGCTTGTGAAATTTCTTTGTCCTGGAAGTTTATGGTGTGCCTCCCTTCATAGGGGAAGTTGCGGGGCAAGCACTTGAATAACGGGTTTCTCTTGGTAGCTTGCAAACTCACCCTGTGGCCCTCATTGCAACCCCGGTGCTAAACCATGGCGCTATTAGCACCATGGTTGGTGCCGGTGTTGTAACGAGTCCGCCATGGTGGAATGGGGAAATACCGCCCCATTCCAAGGCTGGCGGGGCGGTAATTCCCCATGCCGCCATGGCCCTTCGCCATTCCCATTTTTGCACCATAGGGCTCAATGGGACTGGGGAAGGCGCTAATTACGGCACCGTAAATTACGGTGCCGTAATTAGCTCCTAGGTCCCTTTGCGGGTTGGTTATTTAACGCCTGCTAAAAGCAGGCGTTAAAGTGCAACCCGCAAAGGGACCTCGTAATCAGGCGTTAAGGGTTTAACGGCGCCGTTAACCCCTTAACGCCTGGGTTGTAATGAGGCCCATGTGTTTTAATCTTTATTTTCTCATTCTGAGTCTTGAATTAAAACCTGTGGGATAAAAATAGCCTATGGGCTTCATCTAGAGTGGGGCGGTAAGGGATACCGGGCACCGGTAAGGGATACTGGGCACCGGTAAAGAGACCGGTGCCGGTAATCCCTTACCAACCTACTACGAGTTCCCTTAGCGGGTCCCTCCTTTAACACCTGTCTGACCAGGCGTTATGGACGGGACCCGTTAAGGGAATTCAGAGCCAATAACGATACCGCAATTTGCGGTACCATTATTAGCGCCTTCCCCATTCCCATTGAGCCCTATGGTGTCAATCTGGAAAAATGAATACCCTTCATTTGAATGATAGACGTAACTTGATGGCCGTGGGCCACCCGTTTTATGCACCGAATTGGAGAAATATGAACTGCTATGCTTGACCGACGAGCAGCCATTTTAAATGTAGTAAGAATCGCCATTTTGCTTGTTAACCATTGCTCATTGCTTTTTGTCTAAAAACTGCTTTGCAGCTTGCAATTCTTGCGGATTCTGCTTACTCTGCTCAAATGTTAACATTGTTGTCTGAATATGAAAGGACAAGGCGCGGGACTGAAGAGTTTGCTGAAACTCCTCATGAGTAGCCCAGAGAGGAATGCCCACGCTCCCTCTCTGTAGCCTTAGGAGGAAGCTGCAGGGCATTTAATCACTTCACAGCTGCCAGCCAGTCTCGTACGATGGTAGAATATGTTAGAATAATACTGTTAAAGGCTTGAATTATGCTTCTCTTACGGCCCTCCTTCGCAAAACTCTTTAGAACGTGTCGGCTCCCAGGATACGAATAGTACCTCATAGATAGCAAAGCTTGGAATGTGGCTCTTCCCCCGTGTACAGATTGCTTCCAAGAACAGAACCACCGTGTTCTAAAAGATGCCTCCGCACTTTCTAAACTGTACATTGTTACTAGAATAGACATCGAGAGCATTATAATCGTCATACTCGTCGGATATGTCCATCGTAATCCCGAGTTCAAAGGAACTTAATACAGATGGGTGTTGAACATGACTTTGCTGATTGTATGATATGCATTTTGTATATATGTAACTGATGTAAGTAATTCGCTCTCTTGCGTCCCTCGAGGTCTAGGAAACTCACGTCGCGGAGCGTGAGATCAGAATTGGCCAATTGATACCATATTTTGCTTGCAATAAACCCTAGCATTGAGAATTTGAAACCTCGTGTCTGGCGCATCTTTTCGTGTATGGTCATTGCCTTGTTTCCATAGCACGAGGGACCCCTAGGGGCCCCTTTCAAGATGGCGCCCGAATAGGGACCCTCCCTCACTTGCCCCATCGTATACGTTGTAACGGAGTAAAGGTGGAAGAACGGCGAGGACGGGACGGTCGAGCCGGGATCAAGAAGTGTACGGGGCGCCCTGTAGAAGAGAGGAGAGATTCTTCCGCAGATCTGCACACATCTAATCCCTGATCGACGTACCGGGCCAGAGGGCAAAGGAGGCGAGGGTCCCGAGACGAGGCAGAAGCCAGAGAAGCGCAGACACGACGTGGGGAGAGGTTGCGTTAGAACAGGCGACTTGTTTTTTCAGGTGAGTCATTCCCCGATTCAAAGAGAAACCTGATTTTTGGTAGAGTGTTGATTTTGCAAATTCAAACATCCAGGTAAAAGTGGCTAACCAAAGGGGAAGGTTAACGAAACATGCCTGGAGTACTGTCCACTTTAGCGGGGCTTTTCAGCTGCGGTAGACAGTCCTTGGAATATGGCCAAAATGCACCGCCTGAGGGAACGCCGGCTTATGATATGTATGCGAAATATGGTGTGGGTGCGATAATATTTTGTGAAATTTGGCATAGGCAAACTAGAAAGCAACCCGACCATCAGTGGCTGTTTAATGGTAGTTTTGAGATGGGGAGGATAGATAACCTAGAGAGGGTGCTGATTAGAAAGAAAGCGCGACCTGCAGCTTTTGAGACCGTCAAAGATTGGAGGAGGGAAGCGATGCTCCGACTAAGGAGTAGAGAGAAGCATGCACGTAGACATAAAACGAAGCTTGAGATAGCAGAAGAGAAGGAAGAGGAGGAGTGGACTGAGAGTCTAAGACGGGACCAGATGAACATAGACAGAATATACCCGCAGCGGGAACTACACATAGCAGATGAATTAATGGAACATTTGTTAACTAACACGTGTCGAGGCCCAAAACCAGAATCGAAACCAAACACGCCAGCAGTGACTGCGCGGGCCCAACCAGTAGCTTTCATACCCCCTCCCGCAGCCCGAGCACTTCCCCTCACGCAAGCATTAACCCAAGCCCCGCCCACAGCACAAGCACTCCCACAAGCGCAGACCGCGGACACACAATTTCCCAGCACCCAGGAAGGCCCTTCACAGATGCCACCTGTGTCACTTGTCCCATCCGCACCTCCCGCTCTAGAGACAGATTCAGCACCATCCGCCCCTCCCGAAATCGAGACTGAGACTGGGGAGGTGAGAGGCGGGGCTGAAGGAACAGGATTTGGACGGGTAACTCGAAGCGCAATCAGCAAAGAGAGAAAGATTGAATTACGACAAGAGGCATAAATGTACATAGAAGGAAATGATGAGACGGCAGCATTGGCCTCATTGTATGGGTACCGAAGAAGAGACGAGAGACAGGTAGTGTTGGAATGCATGGGGACATTGTTGGTGGGAGAATGGAAAAAGTTGCTTGACAAATTACCACCACAACGATTGTTAGATTTGAACGAACTAGCATGTTGTAGAATAAAAGATGAAGAAGTGAAGGCACATGTGGAGAGACTTTTTGATCTTAAAAATGAGTTGGATAATGAATATGCTGAAATGTTTGCTGCACCCCGGTACAAGGGTTGGGATATTAGAAGAGAGGGGAGAGGGACGGTAGGATCATACATAGAGCGGAGACATTCAACGTCATCTGTACAGAAGGGCGAGAAATTGAAAGTATGCATACGAGAAGCGGTAAAATGGGTATCAAATCCTAGTATTACAACAATGGTTATACATGATATATTTGATGAATATTTCATACCAATGAAAAGAAAGGCACTGCAATCGATGGCTGAACATTTGATGGAGAAGGATATAAAAAATAATAAGGCCATCCCACCTTAGATACTAGCGGTATACAGGAGAGCATTCGAGCGAAGTACAGGAGAAACGGGCCTATCACTGGATTTAAGAATACTATTGAACCTAAGAGAAGGGGAAGGGATCGTGGGTGGGGCATTTCCAATGAGAGAGGTCCCGCCCACGTTTGTACCAAAAGTAGAGATCCCTGCGACGGGAACAGTAGGAGCGCAGGTAACACCAGCCCATTTCACCGCCCAGTATGTGCATGTCCCCTTTTCCAGGCAAGAGGTGAATACTATAAAACAGATGATTCCCGATATACGAAAGAATCCAGCAGGGTTCTACAAGGAAGTGGAGTCAACCCTGAGATCAGCAGTGCTTACTGTGAGCGATATAGATTTGATTTTCCCAGCCATTTTGCCAGCAGATATATGGAAACAGATGAGGACGGTAGATGACGCAGGGGTTTTTGGAGCCACATGGGCGGAGTTACTACTGGAGGATAAAAATAGAAAAGTCGGGGAAAATCCGGGAACCCGCATGGCAGATCTACCAGAACGGATAATGCGGAGATTGAGGGAAATAATTCCAGAAGAAAGGATTCAGTGGGACAAATCAACTACATGTGTACAGGGCAAGGATGAGCCAGTAACGGATTATTTCAATAGATTTGAAGGAGTATTCACAGACTTCAGTGGGCAGGATGTGAGCACAGAGTCGGGGAAAAGGCTATTTGTTGATAAATATGTGAGGGGACTAATATCGCCAATTCAAGATATGTTAATGACGTCGGAAAGTTCCTGGGCAGCAAAACCGGTGAGTGAGATATTACACATAGCCCAATATTACGAGAACAGGGTAAACGTGGCGAAAGAAAGAGAGGTGAAGGATAGAGTAAAATTAAAAACAAGGGTGTTATTGCAGCAGGTCATTGGATACAATAGAGGTAGAGGTAATGCACAAGGCCGAGGAAATTTGAATAATATGCATGGGGTGTCATTGGGATTAAATCAATGTGCGTACTGTAAGGAGGAAGGACACTGGCGAGCGCAATGCCCGCACCTACAGAATAGAGGTGGGTTTGGTCAGAGAAGGCCTCATAGAGGACATCAAGTGTCGAACGGCCCACGCAGAAGTAACATGCAGCAGCAGCAGGGATATACCAATGGAGGTACTCAAACCCAATCATATGGCCAAAACCAAGCACAACAGAACCAGACATTGAACCAAAGTGTTTCGAACCAAAATCAGGGCGGGCAGGGCCAACAGAGAAATGATCAGAGTGGAGGACACCGAGGGGGAAATGGGAATATTTTTGATACACAACCAAACACGTATTATAGCAGTAGCGGTGACTACACATCGGACAATGTGTTATTTTCGCGATAGGACAGCCCACGACAGGGGTCGGAACCAGTGTCTATTCCCGTGAATCAGAGAGGACCCTACGTAGAAATGAGAGTCGGGAATAAGGAGCACCGTTTCGTTGTAGATACAGAGGCACAGAAGTGTTCGATAGACCACCACTTGGTTCCGGAGATACCACTGTCGGGGCAGAAGAATGTTTCTGTAGGGTTCGCAGGTACACCAGTAATTAACCCCATGTCCGAAGCTGTCCCAATTACAATAGGACCATTTATGGAGCAGTGTCCATTTCTTTTGACAGAGAATTGTGGAGAGAACTTGCTAGGATTAAATTTGTTGAGAAAATTGGGGGCAGTCATACATTGTACGGCAGACGGGGTGTTCCTCACGATGTGGCCTCACAATGCACCGGTGACAGAATTCATGTCAAAAGAGTTGCCAGAAGAGTTAAGTGGAGTACCAACCTGTCTGTGGGCAATGCATGATAATGATGTAGGATGCTTGAAGATAGAGCCAGCAAAAATAACTTTGAAAGAAGGTGTAACACTACCACGAATTCCCCAGTATAAAATTTCTGTTGAAGGTGAGAAGGGATTGAAAAGCATTGTTACTGACCTGGTGAGATTGGAGGTGGTTGAGGAAATTGCAGGGAGCACGTGCAACAGCCCGATTCTTCCAGTTTACAAGAAAGGAGGCAATGAAGTACCCTATTGTTTCATAATTGATCTGCGTGCATTAAACAAAGTGGAAGACCCACAATTCCCTTTGGTCCCAGATGTCACAACAATACTGACAATGATACCGGCCACTGCAGAATACTTTAGTGTAGTTGATTTGAAGAACGCATTCTTTAGCATCCCAGTGGATAAAAGCAGTAGATATCTGTTCGCGTTCACTCTAGGAGGTCGATCATTCACATTCACACGCATTCCACAAGGATATACAGAAAGCCCGAGCATTTACAGCAGAGCGCTAAAAGAGCAGCTAGACATGCTAGAACTACCCGAAGGTTGCGTACTCTTGCAGTACATAGATGACTTGTTATTAGCTGCTGACACGAAAGATATCTGCAAAGAAAGTACTGTATTACTCTTGACACATTTAGCGACCGATGGTCATAAGGCAAGTTTGAAGAAATTCCAGTATAATCAAAAGGAGGTGTCTTATTTGGGATACCTACTTTCGAAAGAAGGGAGAAGATTAACACCAGAACGCATAAAAAGTATTTCTAGAATGCCTATTCCAAAAACTAAAAAGGAGTGAGAGCTGTAATAGGCATGGCCTCTTATTGTCAGCAGTGGATCAGTAATTTTGCGTTGATTGTGAAGCCAATGATAAAATTGACTAAAAAGGATGCAGAGATGCCTTTGCAGTGGGATGAGGAATGTCAGAAAGCGTTTGAGCAATTGAAAGTTGCATTGTGTGCTGCGCCAGTTTTAGGCACTCCTAACTATAAAAAGATCTTCAGACTATTTGTGAGTGAAAGTGAAGGATGTGCATTGGCGGTTTTGACACAGGAACAAGGTGGAAGAAATAGGCAGTGCGGCTATTTTTCTTGCGCGTTGGACCCTGTAGCGCGCGCACTACCACGATGTTTGCGATCCGTCGCAGCGGCTGCTGCGTCAGTGAAACAAACGGAAGGAATGGTATTGGGGCACACTTTAATTCTGATGGTGCCACATCCTGTAGACGTTCTATTAAATAGGACGCAGACGCAACACCTCACCTCAGCTAGACTGACAAGATATGAGCTCATCTTGTTTGCACCCCACATCCAAATTATGAGGTGTAGCGCATTGAATCCTGCAGAATTAATGCCACTGCCCATAGCAGAAATTGGTGACAACGAATCACCACCCCATGATTGTTTAATGATCACTGAAGAAGAAACAAAGGGAAGGATTGATTTGAGCGATATCCCACAAAAAGAGCCAGATGGGGAGTTATTTTGCGATGGCTCTTGTTTTAAATTACCTGATGGCACATCAACGGATGCATATGCAATTACTACCCTAAAGAGAGTTGTAGAGAGCAGAAGGATCCCCTACAATTCGGCACAAGCTGCAGAAATAATAGCACTGACCCGAGCCTGTGAACTCTCTGAGAATCTGAACGTAAATATTTATACTGACAGCCAGTACGCCTTTGGCGTGGTTCACAATTTTGGCCAACTTTTGGCTGAGAGGGGTTTCTTGACATCACATGGAGCCAGGATTCAGCATGGCCCTTTGATTGTGCGATTGTTGTCTGCGCTCACGTTTCCAAAGCGCCTAGCTATAGTAAAGTGCGAGGCGCATAAGAAAGTAACATACAGAGTGGGAGAGGGAAACGCGTTTGCAGACAGGATTGCGAAGCAAACAGCCACAGATTTAGGGAATAAAATAATTACAGTACAGACTGAGGACGTACCTTGTATGATAGAGAATGGACTTGCCACAGTCAAAGAAATGCAGGCTGAGGCCACGACCGAAGAGATTCAGGGGTGGGCTAAGGGCTCTGCTGAGTTAGATTTGGAAGGATGTTGGGTGGACAAGGAAACAAAGAACTGGATGTTGCCAAATTGTTACGTAACTGCAATGGTTATAATGGCGCATAGCCCTACCAACATTTGCGCAAAGAAAATGGTACAGCATTTATCCACAGTGTGGAAGAATGAGCACATAAAAAAGAATGCAGAAAGGCTAGTGCAGAATTGTATCACGTGCCTGCAACACAATGTAAGAAAGGGAACCGTGACTCCAGCAGGTAGTGTCGGCCCACCCTCTATGCCGTTTGAGGTGGTCCATTTTGATTTCATAGAAATGGAAAGGTGCCAGAACTACAAGTACGTGTTAGTGGTAATCTGTGCATTCAGCAAGTGGGTGGAGGCATATCCTTTAAAAGACTGTACTGCCATGTCCACAGCAAAAGTAATGCTGAAGGAGTATTTCTCCCGGTTTGGGTTGCCTCATGTCCTGTGGTCAGACAACGGCCCCCACTTTGTGGGCACAGTAGTGCTACAGATCTGTGCAGGTCTGCAAATAGAGAAGCGATTCCACAGTTCCAGACATCCCAGTTCTACCGGGCTTGTGGAGAGACACAACGGAATCCTGAAGTCAAAGATAGCGAAAATTTGCGCTGGGAGCAAGTTGAGTTGGGTGGATGCA
The DNA here is from genome assembly GCF_040938575.1 of Ambystoma mexicanum. Classification (NCBI taxonomy): domain Eukaryota; kingdom Metazoa; phylum Chordata; class Amphibia; order Caudata; family Ambystomatidae; genus Ambystoma; species Ambystoma mexicanum. The sequence continues at coordinate 1,360,262,773 of NC_090935.1, forward strand.
TTACCCCTAGCGCTGTTGTGTATGTGCACGTCTGTGCAGGCTAAGACTGGGCTCTCCCCTTATGAGATTATAATGGGGAGACCAGCAAATGTATGGTGCGCACCGCAGCTCAGAAAATTATGTGAGGTCGAGCATCCTATGTTAAGCACTTACTGTGGACTTTTAATACAAAAGTTGCGTTTCATTCATCAGCAGGTGCAGGCGGCGTTGCCGATGCGATATACAGGACCGGGGCACTCACTGGAGCCTGGGAGCTGGGTGCTAATCAGAAACTTTGAACGGAAGACAGCATTAGCACCCAGGTGGCGCGGCCCCTATCAAGTACTTTTGGCAACACAGACGGCCATCCGAGTGGACGGACGCAAGGCATGGATCCATGCTACCCATGCCAAAAGGTTCCCAGCGTCACTGAAAACTTTGCCTGATCCAGACGATGAGAAAAAGACAACGGTCTCGGAAACGAAAGAAACTGTTGCCAGTCCAGTGCCACAGCATCAGCCTGAGCAAGAAGTGAAAGTTGAAACAAAGCACAAACGAGAAGTGAAACTCGAAACAGAGCCTGAGGAGGCTGCCAGTAAGGGGGAAGGGCGAAAAGTGCCCCAACGTTGCTCAGCGGAAACAACATCACTGCCGAACGACACAAACCCTGCATTGCAAACACGAACAGAAACAACGCGTGCACCCCTTTGGCGCCCACCAGTTCTCGCGAATGCACCAAAGCCAGAGAAAGAAACTACATCATTGCCACGACGCCCATCGCTGCCCATCATTGTGCCACAGGCTGACACTGAGCCTGATACTGGAAATACAAGGGCACTATTCACGGATCATACAATAGCAGGAGTGAATCGATATAATCTGCGGCCTCGACAGATAAAGTGATCCACAGATCTTTGGTGCTTTTCTTTTTGGCCTTTGGTTCTACTCACGGACGGAGTAGGAACCAGGGGCGTAGAGGAGAAAAGTGTGAGAATTGTGCAAGTCGGACAATTCAAAACTCACGGCTCCTCGGTGCGCTTATAAAGTACATGTGTCCTAAGCCAGAGCGGGACAAGCTGGATGCACATGGTACTCTATCAATAAAGAACTGTTCAGAAATCGTCTGAGCAGTGGGAGAAAGAACAACTAATCTTGCTCGGGAGTGGATAAATGATCCAGGCTGTGAAAAGGCTGGGAGAATTGAACTGTGACATTTTTTGTTGAACTTTTCTGGCATCAAGAACGAGAGACATTCATGACGAACTTCGCCAGCAAGAAGAAGGACGATGAAGAACAAGTCAAGACCGGTTTCAGCCTCCTCCTGCAACCCTTCTAAAAAAATAATAGATTTAAAGACTGTAAATTTAGGGAAAAAGCATGGTAAAAGGAATAAGGTGCTGATTTGGACATTGGTCCTATGTTTCTTAAGTATGATAGTACCAACAATAACAGCTATTACACTATGGTTCCTGGAGTACGTACACCCATTAGAAACACTTTTGCCAAAAACAGCTACTGGAAGCCCGGTTCATGTCATCACCGGTACTTTGCCCCAATGGAAGAAAGACATAGAGAAGGTTACGGCAACAATACATTGTTGCTCATCATGAACATGACCCATGCGGTGTTAAAGAAAAAAGATTGCTGGGTTTGCGCCCATTTACCACAGCACGGTGGGAAAGGGATAGGCTGGTATGCACAACCATTGCCATTGATTTATTCCTGTGAAGTAACGTGAAGTGCAATGTTCTTTGGGAAATGGAACAAGAGTAATACGGGTCAGCTAGATGGGACCAATATGAATGAATTTGAGGAAGTAATCAGGAGACCTGTGGGTTGTTCCATATTCCAAAAAGCTTGCGTATTTGCACTAGAACCCGTGAGAAAGAATACACGAAAAATAACAAGACTAGATAGATTACATAGCCAGAATAGACCAACCCCGCCAGCAGAAAGAACATCAGTAATGACATTTCGGATGAGGGATGAATGGAACAAAGATGCTGTGCCCCCTGCCTATGCAGTGGATCACAGCCCCAAAACTGCTCCCCTATGTCTACAGAAAAAGGGTTCCTATAAAGTAGGAACCTTTAGCAACTGCCTGAACACAGTGGTTTCAAAACATGAAATAGAACCCGTGTACGTGGAAGACCCTGTTTATTTTATATGTGGAGAAAAAGCATATCCATGGTTACCTAGGAACTGGGGAGGTACATGCTACCTAGGTCTACTGTTTCCAGGAGTGTTCCTCTTGAAGACAGCAGAAGTAGCCAGACGAACAAAAGGTAGAACTCAAAGGAGTAGTGAGGATGGAATGATAGCAATGGATATAGCCAAATCATTTATACCGTTCTTGTCCCAAATAGAAAACTCTTACAATATAAGAAAACTGTCTGGAATATTACAAAAAACAATAGATTCCACAACAGATATTTTATTGAATATAACGTTAGAAGAAAATGAATAAGACTGATGGCAATTCAAAACAGGATGGCTCTCGATATAATATTAGTTGATTGTGGGGGAGTTTGCAAGCTCGTAAAAACTGCATGCTGTGTGTATATAGATGTCTACTCCCCTACGATATTTAAAGCGATCCGGAAATTACATGTCATAAGTTCCACACTCTCTACTGAAGCAGGGGTTTGGGGGATAGAATCCTGGTTATGGGGATTATTGCGGTCTTGGGGATGGACGTTAATTTCGATACTAATGATGGTAATCGGGATATTCATAACATGCTGCTGTTGCATACAATACTTACCAATAATATGCACTCAAATAACTGATGGATGTACTAAGGGATGTATGCACATGGTGTTAAGAGGAAAACAAACGCATGGCCGGAATAACAGAGACACTGAGGAAACAAAAATAGTAAAACAATTCATGGCGATAGACATTAATGATGGAGATGATTCAGATGCAGATACCCCAGACTCCGCCTCAGAAGAGGAGGATACAATGAATAAATAAGACTTTTGGCACACGGCCAAAAGGAGGGTTTGTCAATCTGGAAAAATGAATACCCTTCATTTGAATGATAGACGTAACTTGATGGCCGTGGGCCAACCGTCTTATGCACCGAATTGGAGAAATATGAACTGCTATGCTTGACCGACGAGTGGCCATTTTAAATGTAGTAAGAATCGCCATTTTGCTTGTTAACCATTGCTCATTGCTTTTTGTCTAAAAACTGCTTTGCAGCTTGCAATTCTTGCGGATTCCGCTTACTCTGCTCAACTGTTAACATTGTTGTCTGAATATGAAAGGACAAGGTCGCGGGACTGAAGAGTCTGCTGAAACTCCTCATGAGTAGCCCAGAGAGGAATGCCCACGCTCCCTCTCTGTAGCCTTGGGAGGAAGCTGCAGGGAATCTAATCACTTCACAGCTGCCAGCCAGTCTCGTACGATGGTAGAATATGTTAGAATAATACAGTTAAAGGCTTGAATTATGCTTCTCTTACGGCCCCCCTTCGCAAAACCCTTTAGAACGTGTCGGCTCCCAGGACACAAATAGTACCTCATAGATAGCAAAGCTTGGAATGTGGCTCTTCCCCCGTGTACAGATTGCTTCCAAGAACAGAACCACCGTGTTCTAAAAGATGCCTCCGCACTTTCAAAATTGCACATTGTTACTAGAATAGACATCGAAAGCATTATAATCATCATACTCGTCGGATATGTCCATCGTCATCCCGGGTTCAAAGGAACTTAATACAGAGGGGTGTTGAACATGACTTTGCTGATTGTATGATGTGCATTTTGTATATATGTAACTGATGTACGTAATTCGCTCTCTTGCGTCCCTCGAGGTCTAGGAAACTCACGTCGCGGGGCGTGAGATCAGAATTGGCCAATTGATACTATCTTTTGCTTGCAATAAACCCTAGCATTGGGAATTTGAAACCTCGTGTCTGGCGCATCTTTTTGTGTATGGTCATTGCCTTGTTTCCATAGCAGAAGGGACCCCTAGGGGCCCCTTTCAAAGGGGGCTCAAATGGGAATGGGGAATGGCTTTTTCAATGGGGACTTACCAGTCCCACAAAGGTCGGACTACACTGGTAAGTCCCCTTTGAACCATACCAGTGCCGAACCCGTTATTGGAGGCAGTCATGGCGCAAATAGTGACATTTTAACAAAAAAAGGGGGGATCCCAATGTTACTACTAGAGTAGTTGCGCTACCTTTTATCGGGAAGATAAACTCTCTTAGCAATAGAGATAGTTAGCATATACCAACAGCTTACACTAATCATTAAATCAGAGCTGTAATTTTCTCATGGTCAAAAAATACATTTTTATTAATAGCAAATTATCAGACAAAGACACAATTCATTTGATAAAAAACGAGAGTGAGATCACTTTCGCCTAATTGTTGTAAAGACTAAAACACTGTCTAAAACCCGGCAATATAGTCGTGACATATGGACCTATATGAAGTAGGGTAACATATTTTTAGAACACGTTGAAAGAATCATGGAGAGGGTATAAAGATGATTCTCCAATTTAGACCTCTCTTGGCTCTTATTATTAGAGTACATATACAGTCTAGGAGACATTTATTTAGAGGACGAACTCGACATGTTTCAGTTCTCGTATACTTATATTGGAACTTTCTTCAGGAGATATGTCACTCTGATTATAATTAATACAGTAGAGACAGAAAGCATTATAATAAAACACAGTATTAGTTGTGGGTCTTTGTTCTTGTATGGCGTTTTCAAACGTCAGACATTTCACATTCGGACTGTAGCTGTTGGTATTTAAAAACAAAAAAGGAGATAGGCTTTAGTTGCTTAAATTCTCACTATAATCTTATTTTATATCAACTCTGGACTGGGCAAAAAATTACCTGATCCACTGAATTAGAGTGTATCCAAAGGGGTCTGGTCCTGAATAAAGCAGGAGTTAGTCCTTGGGGCTTGCTTAAGACTCAAACGTCAGTCTAGTGCAGCCTACAATTTAAATTTGCATCATTTTAGACATACTGCTGTGAGAGAATGAATGGACTACTTCGCTCTGGGTAACTTAAGCAATGTGTTTGATTGAATTAGAGCTTACCTGGCTCTTGGGGGCCCGATTAAGGCGTCGGGGGGTCTTCCATATATTTCTGTTTTAGTCGATATTCTATCGGATGTTCAATCCTTTCCTTGTAGTATGGAAAGCTCTTGATAGAATTTCTAGGAAAAGTGAATTGATATAATTTTGTGATGGTCTCTCGGTCGGTATATAAACTATAGCAAGATATAAATCAGTTCTAATACTTTGAGTTTTTTTTTAAAAAAACGGCTTACCTTGTAGGTAATTGTTGGTATTCTATCCACTTTAATGGAGATCCTCGTCTTTAGATCTGTTTTTCTTAATGTATTGACCTCACGATTTTATAGATTTTTCTTAGGTTTTATTATGAGGCCCCATCAGGGTCAAGTCTAAAAAAGAAACAGGCGGGTTTTAGACTCTCTAGTTGATTTTAATTAGTTGGAGGCTATCGCTCGATCTCGTTATGCGAGGAGTAACTTTTTTATCGGTACTATCGCGTCGTTCGATTTTTCATTATCTGCCTTCTGTACATTTTCATAATACAGTGCTTACCTGTGGGGGAGGGGGGAGTATATTCCTTAGTCCCTGGTGTTAGTATGTATCTTTCGCGTGGGCACCCGGCTCCTTTCTGATGAGTAGAGAGTCGCGGCCGCCATTTTAGGAGGGTCATAGTTATAATGACTGAAGTCCTTTCTTTATGTTAATGGCTATACTGTTTGTTCTTTGTGCCGTTTACACATATTAAGAGACACAATGATTAGATTAGATCTTTAGCCCTGATCATTACGAGGGTCAAACATCTTAGTTCTCATGGTATATAAAAGGAAGTGTTACATTTTTTACAGAGATCGCGTCGCACCCTCTTGGGGCTTTTCTATTAGTCAGGCATATGTTCGTTTTTTTATTTATCAGATTGCCCGTTTGAAATTTGCACCTAGTATATAAATCGAAAGGCTTAATTAAGCTGTAGTTATTCTGCTAGGCTCGCTATGTTATGGCCAATACTTGCCCCGTGTAGTTATCTATATTAGTCATAACTAGATTTATGTAAGAAGTAGCGCTGAATTTCTTAGTGCTACATTAAAGGCGAAATGACCAGATTCCGAATAGAATTTAACTATATGCAACAGGTTGGTATAACTAGGTCCAGGGTTGTCTGTATTGCTTACATGAGTTTATGATAGTAATTACTACTAGAGAGTTTAGATTTTATTCCATTCTATGGCTTCGTTGAGCCCTATTTGATCACTTTTGGTTAGGAAAATTAGTATTTTTTTCTTTTTCTAGTAGCATTTTTTTTCTTTTTGTCGGTGTCGTTCCCTACAAGGGTCAAGAGGACAGTCCAGCTTAGGTCATTGCTAGTATGATTGTATTCCAGGAAATGTTTTACCGTTGGGGCTAGTATAGTTTTATTTTTTATACAGCTCCTATGTTCTATAATACGAGTTTTAACCTTACGTATTGTTTTTCCTATATACTGACGTTGGCATGGGCATGTTATCCTATAGATAACATATTCCATGTTACAGTTAGTAAAGTGTGTTGGGTGCCAAGGGGTATTTAAACCAACATTGACTTCTTTTGATTTGGTGGTGTACTTGCAAACTGAACAATGTCCACAAGGATGGTGACCTTGTATAGGGGTGAGTCCCCATGCTTCTGTGATTCTTTCCACTCGAGGATGTTTGACTTAATTTACTACTACTTACCCAATTGCCTATGGTTGTAGATTTCCTATAAGCGAAAAGTGGGCATGGTAATTTAGTAGTAGATTGTTCAAAAACTTTCCATTGTTTTCGAACAATATTAGTGATAGAGAGACTTAAGTTAGTGAAGGTATTAACGCACACTATTCTTTCGTCTGGTTTATTTTGATTTTATCTTCCAGGAGTGCTTCGCGGTTATTATTATAAGCTCTTTTAGCTGCCTTCCTTATAGGTTTATTAGGATATTTCCTGTCTCGAAGTTTTTTAGCGAGGATCCCTGCTTCTTCTTCATATGCCTCCCTAGTGCTACTATTTATTTTTAACCGGGGGAATTATCCATAAGGTAGGTTATCTTTAAGGTGTTTCACATGATGGCTAGAGTAATGTAGAAGCACATTTTTATCGGTTTCCTTATGGTATGGCTTTCCTAGTAGTAACCCTTCTTTATGGAAAATAGTAACATCTAAAAAGTTTATTTTCTCTTTATGTATCGTCATGGTAAATTGCAGATGTCGATTGCATTGGTTAAGCCAAGTCAAGAACGTATTCGCTTGATTCTCTGTGCCTTGCCAGATTACGATTATATCATCTATATATCTGGCCCATGAGAGTAGATATTTTTCAAACGGGTTGTTTATATACATGTATCTTTTTTTGAAAAATTCGATATATAGGTTGGCCACACTTGGGGCCATCGTAGCTCCGATTGCCCTTCCTTCAGTTTTTTGTTAAAACTGCCCTTGAAACTCAAAAAAGATTTTGTGGAGCGAAACTTCTATGCACCAAAGTATAAATGAAGTAGGAACTGGATTGTTATCCAGGCGCGTGAGGAGTATTTCCTCTATGGTTTCGATGCTTTCCTGTTGCGGTATGTTGGTATATAATGCAACTATGTCTAGAGTTATCAGGAACTGAGTTTTGCTGTCATATGGGAGATTTTTGAATCTTTTGATCACTTCTTTCGTGTCCTTTAGATATGATTTCATTAGAGTCACATATTTTTTAAGATAGAAATCAGCATATTTTGACAAGGGTTCAAGAATGGAATTAATTCCCGCTACAATAGGTCTCCCTGGGGGTTTTGTTAAGGTCTTATGAATCTTTGGGAGACAGTAAAAGGTGGGGGTAGATTGGTCAGGATTAGTTAGAAATTCACTTTCTTGTCGACTGATCCATCCTTGTTCTCGTGCTTTACCAACCTTTAGTTCTATCATTTTTCGAGTTCTAGAGTGGGGTCTTCAGCTAGTTTTTTATAGTATTTATTGTTGTTCAGCTGGCTAAGGCATTCATTGACATAATCTTCTTTGTCCAATATGACTATACCTCCTCCCTTGTCTGCCCTTTTTATTATAATGTTTTCGTTCTTCGAGAGATTATTAAGTGCCTCTTGTTCAAGGTGACTTAAATTATGGAATATAGGATTGTTTTTATTTTCCAGTAGTTCTACTTATTTGAGAACTCGTTTTTCAAAAATTAATGACTTTGGAGAATGTGTATAGTTGGGAGGGCAAAACTGGGACTGATTTTTTAGACCGTTATGGTTTTTAATGGATGTAATTCTCATTTCATTGGTAGTGTCTGCAAAGAATTCTTTCAAATGGATCTTGCGCATTAGTTTGGAGAAGTCATTACGAAAAAGGAATGGGTTATGCTTTTTTTGTAATGACATAGCCTAAACCTTTATTGAGAACTTGTTCTTCTGTCTTTGTGAGTTTGTACTTAGAAAGATTCACTAGGAGCAATTGCCGCTCCATGTTAGTCGTTGGTCCAATTGCCCCGATTGGGGCCTTGTTGTAAAAAACTCCTCGATTTATTGCCGCGATTACCTTGTCCTCTTCTTGTATTTCCCTGTCCTCTTTGTGGTGTGGTATTATTTTCAGGTGCATCATCCGGATCACTGCTGCTGTTGCTTGAGCTAAAAGAGGTAGCTGTCTTTTTTTCAGTTATTATAGACACCGCCAAAGAAGTAGCAGAAAAATTAGAAATAGACCTAACCAAAATGGAAGAAGAAATTCAAAAGACCATTTCAATGGAGAGTGTAAAAAAAAGGTTAGAAGATATTGAAAAAGACATGAAAGAGTTTAAACAGAATAACACCCTAGAAAGAATATAGTGTCTAAAAAAAGATCTTACTAGATATACCCACGAGAGAGCCTATCCATACACCAAAGAAGGCTACAAAACTGCAGGACAACAGAACAATACACCTCAAAACCCCAATCGGAATCGCCGAGTCCACTTTCGAGCTACCTCTTTTAGCTCAAGCAACAGCAGCAGTGATCCGGATGATGCAGCTGAAAATAATACCAACCACAAAGAGGACGGGGAAATACAAGAAGAGGACAAGGTAATTGCGGCAATAAATCGAGGAGTTTTTTACAACAAGGCCAGAATCGGGGCAATTGGACCAATGACCAACAACTAACACGGAGCGGCAATCGCTCCTAGTGAATCTTTCTAAGTACAAACTCACAGAGACAAAAGAACAAGTTCTCAATAAAGGCTTAGGCTAGGTCATTGCAAAAAAGCATGACCCGTTCCTTTTTCGTAATTACTTCTTCAAACTAATGCGCAAGATCCATTTGAAAGAATTCTTTACACACACTACCAATGAAATGAGCATTACATCCATTAAAAACCATACTGGTCTAAAAAATCTGTCCCAGTTTTGCCCTCCCAACAATACACATTCTCCAGAGTCATTAATTTTTGAAGAACGAGTTCTCAAAGAAGTAGAACTACTGGAAAATAAAACCAATCCTATATTCCATAATTTAAGTCGCCTTGAACAAGAGTCACTTAATAATATCTCGAAGAACGAAAACATTATAATAAAAAGGGCAGACAAGGGAGGAGGTATAGTCACATTGGACAAAGAAATTATGTCAATGAATGCCTTAGCCAGCTGAACAACAATAAATACTATAAAAAACTAGCTGAAGACCCCACTATAGAACTCCGAAAAATGATAGAACTAAAGGTTGGTAAAGCACAAGAACGAGGATGGATCAGTCGAAAAGAAAGTGAATTTCTAACTAATCCTGACACATCTACCCCCACCTTTTACTGTCTCCCAAAGATTCATAAAACCTTAACAAAACCCCCAGGGAGAGCTATTGTAGCGGGAATTGATTCCATTCTTGAACCCTTGTCAAAATACGCTGATTTCTATCTTAAAAAATATGTGACTCTAATGAAATCATATCTAAAGGACACGAAAGAAGTGCTCAAAAGATTCGAAAATCTCCCATATGACAGCAACACTCAGTTCTGGATAACTCTAGACATAGTTGTATTATATACCAACATACCGCAACATGAAACCATCGAAACCATAGAGGAAATTCTCCTCACGCGCCTAGATAACAATCCAGTTCCTACTTCATTTGTACTTTGGTGCATAGAAGTTTCGCTCAACAAACATTTTTGAGTTTCAAGGGCAGTTTTACCAACAAACTGAAGGAACGGCGATGGGAGCTACGATGGCCCCAAGTGTGGCCAACCCATATGTCGAATTTTCCGAAAAAAGATACATCTATATAAACAACCCAATTGAAAAATATCTACTTTCATGGGCCAGATGTATAGATGATATAATCGTAATCTGGCAAGGCACAGAGAATCAAGGGAATACGTTCTTGACTTGGCTTAACCAATGCAATCGACATCTGCAATTTACCATGACGATACATAAAGGGAAAATAAACTTCTTAGATGTTACTATTTTCCAAAAAGAAGGGTTACTACTAGGGAAGCCATACCATAAGGAAACCGATATAAATGTGTTTCTACATTACTCTAGCCATCATGTGAAACACCTTAAAGATTACCTACCTTATGGACAATTCCTCCGGTTAAAAAGAAATAGTAGCACTAGAGAGGCATATGAAGAAGAAGCAAGGATCTTCACTAAAAAACTTCGAGACAGGAAATATCCTAAGAAACTTATAAGGAAGGCAGCTAAAAGAGCTTATAACAATAACCACGAAGCACTCCTGGAAGATAAAATCAAAAAGCAACCAGACGAAATAATAGTGTGCGTTAATACCTTCACTAACTTAAGTCTCTCTATCACTAACATTGTTTGAAAACAATGGAAAATTTTCAAACAATCTACTACTAAATTACCATGCCCACTTTTAGCTTATAGGAAATCTACAATCACAGGCAATCGGGTAAGTAGTAGTAAATTAAGAGTCAAACATCCTCGAGTGGAAAGAATCACAGAAGCATGGGGTCTCACCCCCATACAAGGTCACCATCCTTGTGGACATTGTTCAGTTTGCAAGTACACCACCAAATCAAAAGAAGTCAATGTAGGTTTAAATACCCCTTGGCACCAAACACGCTTTACTAACTGTAACACGGAATTTGTTATCTATATGATAACATGCCCATGCCAACGTAAGTATACAGGGAAAACAATACGTAAGGTTAAAACTCGTATTATAAAACACAGGAGCCGTATAAAAAATAAAACTATACTAGCCCCAATGGTAAAACATTTCCTGGCATACAATCATACCAGCGATGACCTACGCTGCACTGTCCTCTTGACCCTTGTAGGGAATGACACCAACAAAAAGAAAAAAATGCTACTTGAAAAAGAACAAAAACTAATTTTCCTAACCAAAAGTGATCAAATAGGGCTCAACGAAGCCATAGAATGGAATAAAATCTAAACTCTCTGGTAGTAATTACTATCATAAACTCATGTAAGCAATACAGACAACCCTAGACCTAGCTACACAAACCTGTTGCATAGAGCTAAATTCTATTCAGAATCTGGTCATTTCGCCATTAATGTAGCACTAAGAAATTCAGCGCTACTTCTTACAATATAATTATGACTAATATAAATAACTAAACGGGGCAAGTATTGGCCATAACATAGCGAGCCTAGCAGAAAAAACTACAGCTTAATTAAGCCTTTCGATTTATATACTAGGTGTAAATTTCAAACGAGCAATCTGATAAATTAAAAACCAAACATATGCCTGACTAATAGAAAAGCCCCAAGAGGGTGTGACGTGATTTCTGTAAAAAATGTAACATTTTCTTTTCTATACCATGAGAACTAAGATGTTTGACCCTCGTAATGATCAGGGCTAAAGTTATAATCTAATCCTTATGTCTCTTAATATGTGTAAATGGCACAAAGAACAAACAGTATGGCCATTAACATAAAGAAAGGACTTCAGTCATTATTAATATGACCCTCCTAAGATGGCAGCCGCGACTCTCTACTCATCAGAAAGGAGCCGGGTGCCCACGCGAAAGATACATACTAACACCAGGGACTAAGGAATCTACTCCCCCTCCCCCACAGGTAAGCACTGTATTATGAAAATGTACAGAAGGCGGATAATGAAAAATCAAACGACGTGATGGTACCGATAAAATAGTTACTCCTCGCTAACTAGATCGAGCGATAGCCTCCAACTAATTAAAATCAACAAGAGAGTCTAAACCCGTCTATGTTTCTTTTTTATACTTGACCTTAATGGGGCCTCATAATAAAACCTAAGAAAAATCTATAAAATCGTGAGGTCAATACATTAAGAAAAAAAGATCTAAAGACGAGGATCTCCATTAAAGTGGATAGAATACCAACAATTACCTACAAGGTAAGCCGTTTTTTTTTAAAACTCAAAGTATCAAAGTATTAGAACTGATTTATATCTTGCTATAGTTTATATACCAACCGAGAGACCATCACAAAATGATATTAATTCACTTTTCCTAGAAATTCTATCAAGAGCTTTCCATACTACAAGGAAAGGATTGAACATCCGATAGAATATCGATTAAAACAGCAATATATGGAAGATCCCCCAACGCCTTAATCGGGCCCCCAAGAGCTAGGTAAGCCCTAATTCAATCGAACACATTGCTTAAGTTACCCACAGCGAAGTAGTCCATTCATTCTCTCACAGCAGTATGTCTAAAATGATGCAAATTTAAATTGTAGGCTGCACTAGACTGACGTTTGAGTCTTAAGCAAGCCCTAAGGACTAACTCCTGCTTTATTCAGGACCAGACCCCTTTGGATACACTCTAATTCAGTGGATCAGGTAATTTTTTGCCCAGTCCAGTGTTGATATAAAATAAGATTATAGTGAGAATTTAAGCAACTAAAGCCTATCTCCTCTTTGTTTTTAAATACCAACAGCTACAGTCCGAATGTGAAATGTCTGACGTTTGAAAACGCCATACAAGAACAAAGACCCACAACTAATACTGTTTTTTACTAATAATGCTTTCTGTCTCTACTGTATTAATTATAATCACAGCGACATATCTCCTGAAGAAAGTTCCAATATAAGTATACGAGAACCGAAACATGTTGAGTTCCTCCTCTAGATAAATGTCTCCTAAACTGTATATGTACTCTAATAATAAGAGCCAAGAGAGGTCTAAATTGGAGAATCATCTTTATACCCTCTACATGATTCTTTCAACGTGTACTAAAAATATGTTACCCTACTTCATATAGGTCCATATGTCACGATTATATTGTCGGGTTTAGACAGTGTTTTAGACTTTCCAACAATTAGGCGAAAGTGATCTCACTCTTGTTTTTTATCAAATGAATTGTGTCTTTGTCTGATAATTTGCTATTAATAAAAATGTATTTTTTGACCATGAGAAATTTACAGCTCTGATTTAATGATTACTGTAAACTGTTGGTATATGCTAACTATCTATATTGTTAAAAAAGCAAATAGCGCCATGACTACCTCCAATCGCGGAATGAGGCCCTATGTGTGTATTTACCACCCGCCACAAACCTCTTCAGCATTGCTGGGTAATGGTAGGCTTTCCTTTAACAGTTTACTTTTTAAATTAGCATTTTCCTCCTTCAGTTTTGCAAAAGCACATTTTAAAGGTGTTGAAAACTGCTAGCATTTCTTTCATTAAATTCGGTTTGACAGCCCCATCTGCCTTTGCAATACTGCCTTGCAGCCAAAGTCATTTTCCTGGAAGCATGAGTTTTATCTGAACACTGATACATGAAACTGACCAGGCTCAGATAGTTGAAGTTCTTTTGAAGACAGCTGGTGTTTGATACATTGTGGAGAAATACGCACGCTTTCCCGTGCCAGTAAAAGCAGAGTTCTAGGCTACTTTTTCCAAAGTTACTTTTGACAGGGCCTGTCAGCTGGAATTAGGCCCGGTTTTGCTAAGATACGACCCAGGCGGTAAGTTACCGCCTGGGCCGTGACTTTACCACCATGGCGTAAACTACGTTTACGCCATGGTGGTTGGCGGACTTACCGCCCCATTCCGAGGTCGGCGGGGCGGTAAGTCCCCAATCCCCATTTACCCTTCCCCATTCCCATTTTTGCCCCATAGGGCATAATGGGAGTGGGGAAGGCGTTAATTACGCCACCGTAAATTAGGGTGGCGTAATTAACTCCATGGTCCCTTAGCGCCATGGATTTTAACACCCGCTAAAAGCAGGTGTTAAAAGCGCCATGGCGCTAAGGGACCTCGTAATTGGCGGTAAGGGGTCGGCGCAGCTAACGCTGGCGTTAACCCCTTACCGCCAGGGTCGTAATGAGGCCCAATGGGCCTCACTACGACCCTGGAGCTCCCGTAATGAAGGGTGCCGGTACGGGACCGGCACCCTTCATTGCGGGGCCGCCTATTACAAGGTTCCCGGAACAGATGTCTGCTAAAACCAGACGTCCTTTTCCGGGTCCCGCGAGGGGAAGAGGGAGCTAATAACGGGCTTTTAGTATCGTGCCCGTTAGTAGCTCCCTCCCCATTCCCATTGAGCCCTATGGGGGATCAAATGGGAATGGGGAATGGTTCCTTCAAGGAGGAATTACCAGGTCCTCCAATGTTGGAATGACCCGGTTATTCCCCATCGAAGGAACCCGGTATTGGAGCCCGGTATGGAGGCAGCCATGGCGCTAATAGCACCATGGCTACCTCCATACTCCTAATGAGGCCTAATGACTTCTTCTGGGCCTGGAAGGACCTTTTAAATCACAACAGTTTCATAGTAAATGGATGGATTTAGCCTCAAAACAGCATTTTTAAAGGGTGAAAAAAGAGTTTCATTCTGAAAAGGAATTTTGGGGTTTTCAGCAAGGCAATGCTGCCTATTTACTTAATTCCGTGTTACATGTTGCAGAGCACACTGGCACATTCCTGAATGTGTACTCTGTTCCACCCCACCTGAAATGTGTGTGGCAGGGTGTTGCAGCCATTTTTTTGAGGGTTGTTGTAAAAACACACTTTTGAGATCCTGGCGCGCACAGGAGCCAGCACAGCCATTTTTCTGTTTCTTGCACCAATGCAGCAAAGTGATGGGGTAAAGCACAGCTGCGTGGGTCAATATATCCCACAGTGCTGGGGTTCGGAACGGAGGCAGCAGGAATGGAGGCATTCCCAGAGTCAGATTCAACAACATCCCCAGGGGTAGGGCCCTCATTGGCTACATCCCCCCCTTCAAGAGCTTCACAATCAGTCTGGTAGTTCACCAGTTCAGCTATCAGCTCAGCCATAGACTTATCCTCAAAGTCTAACTCCCTGGCTTCACAAGCACTCTGGAGAGCCTCTAAACTCATCCTAGTCAATTTACCATTTGCAATAGATTCCATTGCTTGTAATGTAGTTACCTAGTACACAACTAAAACTCAATTTAACAAAGTGTAGATATTTTGTAAGTGGCAAGATTACACACTGATTCTTAAAACCATAAGCATCCCACGGCTACCACCAGTGTAAAGACTGGAGGGGGGTTTCTCTGAAGTCTTCGGGTGGCGGGAAACCCACTTGTGGTGCTCCTCGGCGCATCAGCGGTCTCAACTTTCTCCGGTGGGACAAAGCGGTCGGCGGTGCTGGAGAGAGGGCCTGTGAATTCAAAGTTTCATTGCTGCTCCGGTCGTAGGCGGCTCGGCGTCAAGCGGTTCCTGCTTCTGGGCAACATGGCTTGGACGTGCCTCCAGTAGTTTTAGCACACCTGTGAACCCCTGGCTGACGACGGTGGACGGCTGTCCTGTGCTTCTCTTCATTCTCCTAGGCGGTCCCCGTCTCCGGTTGACAGTCGTTCGAAGGCTGACTTCAATGGTGCTTGGGCGAAGGTTAGCGGTGCACGATGGTCCCTTGCAGCTCGGGAGAGGTCTCTTAGCCAGGTCATCTCTTGTATCCGTTTTGATGGCACGGCAGCTTTCGGATTGCGGTGAAGGTAACAGCAGTCAACTTTCTTCTTTGGGCTCGGCTTCGAGTTTAAGCATCAGTTTCGACTTCAGCTTCTGAATGCTTTCCATCAGTGAGAGGTCCCAGATACACTGTTTGGTCTCTCATTCATTCTGCTGGGTCAAACTCAGGCAACCAATCATCCAGAAGGGCATTCATGCAGGCAGCCAGCCAATCAAGCTCACAGTGCATTCAGGCCATTCTCCTCCCTCCAGACACTCACAAATAGGAATGTGTATTGGGACAAGTGCCCAGCCATTCAACACTCCACACTGCATTCATACCAGTTTTGGGCAGGGCTGTCTCATTCCTTGTGTTACATACCAGAATCCCATAACAAGAAGTGAATATTGGTCACACACTACATTCACCCAGGTCCCACCCCAAGGGTGTACCCACAACATACAGTCACTGGGAAGGCTCCAGCCAGTCTGGCCTGGACTTCCCCACAATACCACATATGTAACTTCCACCCAACAGCCAGTCAGGGGGAAGGGACAGAGTCAGGGCTTCCCAGGACTTTGGGAAAAACAAGGTAAAAGGCAATAGAAAGCAAGAGGCCACAGGGGCCATCTTGTCTTCTATCAGGAATCAACTGATTCCAATGGCAGGGCCTGGGTATCCCAAAATGGAGGATACTCAGAGCACCTGTCAAATTCAGCATGGATTTTAGATATATACTGATTCATTTTAAATGCATCCAGCAAATATTGTATCCACCGGGGCAAGTACACAAATTGTATCCTGAAATCCCACACAATTGTGAGAAGTGTAAAGCAGAACATGCAGGCTTTTTCCACTTGGCGGGGCAATGCTACGTTATACAACCGTTCTGGTACAATGTGTTTCTGTGGAAGTTATTAATGAAACTATGGCAAGGTCTCCCAAATTGGGTCTGTTTGGCCTCAACAACGGAATCCCACCTCTGGATAGAAACTGGTAAGCCTGTCTTTGGTATTGGCAAGAGGACGGGTGTGGATGACATTGTGTAAAGGGCTCGGCCCTACTATCCGCAGCTGAATTTCAGACCTGGCCTACGGTTATGATATGGAAGCAGCATATATTCAAGCCATGTCTGTTGGAGCTGGACAGAATGATGCCTGGGGGCGACATGCAGGCTCTATCAAAGGCACCCATCACACACTGACATGATTATTGACCGTACACTTGGGCGAACAGGAAGCTAGTTAAAGTGGAATGCAGGCAGCAATAAAAAGGAGAACAATGTCTGAGAAATATTTAATGTATATGTGAAAATACTAAATCAGAAATAGCTGCACTTCCTACAGGGTTTTTCCCACTGTTCGCTTCCCCTTTTCTCTTTTTTCTTGCTGTGTGTGCTGTTAAAATCAATAAATAGAATGAAAATGGAGCAATAACGTAGAAGCTACTTTTAACCTTGAGGAGCTTGTTTTCTTTCTATGAAATCTGTACCACTTTAAATAGAATACTGACATACATGATACATGAAAGCCTGTGTAAGATACATGTAATTGATAACTATATGTCACTGAAAGACGCAGGGGACCCTACACTTTGGACTAGGGTATTAATATAACAAATTGCTACAGCAAAAGTAGTCCAGAGGAACTTGATTCATAAACAAAGTGTCAAAAAGAATGTTATTACACCTGTTACATCATTTGAGCAGACGAGTTAATCGTGACTCAATCAGCACTTAAATTATTATTTGCATTGCAGGAGAACCATTAAGAACATACCAATTCATACAGTTGACAATAAATCATTCGCCCATTCGTCCACATTCAGCCGCCATTCACTCAACAATTTTATAAAATACTACCCAAATACAATAAATATGTCGTAGGACCTACTAGTGGTCACAATTAAGAAATTAATTTTATAAAGTGCATTCAATGTACAAGACCACTGGAGTTGTAACATGTGTGATCTACTACTCGAGTGGCTCAATTAGATGTATGGTATGATCGCATCCCCAATTTTTTGACCGGTTTCGACGTATGAAGGTCACTTGAACAACGTCTTCATCAGGAAAAAACATATACACACACACAATATAGTTAATGTATTGCCCTATCACAAAAATAACAGACTGAACAGCTAGAAGGACCATTCATGATATATGTGCCCGAGCAATACACATCCATTTAACCACCATTACAAAAGTATATAAGGAACCAATAAAGAAGTACAGCCCAAAACAAGTTCTGGGATGTACAACGTAATTCCCAATGTGTCAAAGGAAAGTGCCACCATGAGAAACTGGTGCCCTGTAGTGGAGTCACAAAGCACACCAAGGCATGACCAGAGGAAAGGACTGATGAGAGCCTCCCAAGTGTACAGCAAAAGTGACATGCACAAATTGCATACGCAGAGGACAGAAAGATCACTAAACTTGCAATTAAGAAGCAAAGTGGCAAATCCACAAGATGTCGGAAGCCTCAAGTGTAACCAAACAGGCCAATAATCACCACTCCCTATAGTAGAAAAGAAGAAGATGTGACTGAAAAAGTCCACAATACAGGCTGTGGAAATACACACGTCTGAGTAGAAGAAACTTACCACATTAGCAGAGAGGAGCTTGCCATGAGAGAATGTAGGGGAGATGAGGCAACGTGTTCCAGAGATGGTAGTAGGGCGAGAAATCACATGCTCAGATTTGAGCTGGAATCATCTGCATAGCACAAATGGGGAATTAGATATGTCTGCACATTGTGCAACTGTAAAACAACTTGCAAGCTAGGCTCGTCTACGGAACAATTGGGCATACGTGAGTTTGCCGCAAGATAAACGCGCATAGCTGAAGCTCACACCAAAGGACATAGACAGATTCGAGTCAGGGGTCGTATGAATGCTGTTAGTCAAACATATAAAGCACTACTTCATGAATGGCAAAGTGGAACAATGCAGTTCAGGTGCTGGATGCCGCGTATGGCACATGCTTCTACATGTCTATATGGGGGCTAGTAAACCAAGTACTAGTACTAAGGCACCTCAATGAAACTAGAAAGAACGGTATAAAAGAGGGGCAAATTGTTATGTAGTCTGCGCCCCTCTTTTTGATGAAAATATAGGAAACGCTAGTTAGGCAAGCAGTGTCAGGAACAGGACGATTTAACGCACAAGGCGAATGCCTCTGAATCGTACTAATATGGAAACGGAACGCCTGCACAGCCCAAGATGTTGGCGTGATGTCAAAAGTTTTCAGTGGCTGCTGAAACCTGGTGCCTCTCCTCGCAGTCGTAAACTGTCGTCTGCTCAAATGATGTATCATGTGTAATAAAATTCTTTTTGATACTTTGTTTATAAATCAAGTTCGTCTGGACTACTTTTTCTGCAGCAATATGTAATTGATAACTACCATTACTACCATTAGCATCATGATGAGAATGCTGTGCTGTGCCCAGACTAAGCACGAATTGAACAGCCATAGGGGGTCATTACGAGTGAGGCGGTAAGGGGTTAACGGCACCGATAAAGGTGCCGGAGCCGTCAACCCCTTACTGCCCCATTACGAGTCTGCCTGCGGGAACCCGCTAAGGACGTCTGGTTTTACCAGGTGCCCTTAGCGGGTCCCGCGAGCAGACCAGGGTGCTAACAATCGTTGTTAGCACACTCCCCTTTCCCATTGAGCCCTATGGGGGCTCGAATGGGAATGGGGATGGGTTCCTTGAATGAGGAATTACCGGGTCCTCCAAGGTCGGAATGGCCCGGTAATTCCTCATTCAAGGAACCTGGTAACCGGTAAGGGGGTAGCCCTGCCACTAAGAGTGGCATGGTTACCTCCTACCTTGTAATGACTCCCATAGTCTTGCAAAGAGGGCATCAGCATCCATACATACATGCTAGTTGTAACTGAAGGGAGTGCTGATAGCCAGAAGGCCATTTTCCCATTTCTGTGTGGGATACATGGGAGCTGCATTCATGCCCCAGCATTTACCTCAGAGTCAACAGAAACAGTTGCTCTACTCAGTCCTTGCCCACAACCTTCACTCCTAATAACAGAGCTTAAGTTCCATGTAGACATCAAATCTTCCATCCAAACGGAGCCCCAAACCTAAGGAAATGTAGAACTCCCACCGGGACACCCATATTCAGGTTTAGGAGGCAGTTGCTTCAGCATAACAGTGGGAAATTCCCAAAGATGACAGAACATGCTATGCTTTCACCATCCAGCCTTCTTGCAAATTTGCTGTGCAGCCTTTATTTCTTTCTCTTTCCCTCTTGCACCCATGTCACCCCTTCCAACCCCACACTCCTCAGTGGGAGGGAGGGAAAGAGAAAGCAGGCATGAGAGAAGGAAAGACAGAAAGAAGGAGACAAAGAAGGACATATGGAGGGAAAAGAAGAAAAGATAGATGAAGCGATACAGAAGAGGACAGCGATAGTGAGACTCTGATTAACCGTGAGACCATGTTTCAGCAACAGTCTGACTAGGATGAAGGACTTCTACAAGAATAGAAGACCAGTATGATGGAGGACTAGGTTGATAGAGGGCTTAGATGATGGGGGACTATTGGAAGAACTGGTGGGGACTAGGGCTAAGGACTAGGATGAGGGAATAGGTTGAAGCACTAGAACAAAAGAGAAGTATTAGGAAAAAGAGAAGGACTAGGATGAAGAATAACAACCAGGGCAAAAGAGGACTAGGATGAAGGTGAAGGACTAGGACAAATGGGGGAAGGGGTTGGACTTTGCAATGTAATGTGAAGTGGTCTTGCATAGCAACCTTCTGCTTTTTTATGGTCTTGCTGTGCTTGATCCAGTAGGAAAAGTGAGAGGGTTTTGTGACAGGGTCAGTAATCTGAACTTGTCAAAAGGGATGGGGAGCCCTTTCAAAATAGGTTGGGCAAAATACCATTGTGGAAGCCAAAGCCAGTCCTATCCCAGAGGGTAAGGTGTCTGTTGGGAGCGCCCCAGTCCCTTCCGCTTCTTCTAGTGCCAGTATAATTACCTAGAGTACCACTGTCAAACCCTGCATGCCTGTCTTGCATGATGCTGGCCAATTTCTCCCTCTTATTCGTAAGAAACTACAGGTTCCAGCATGCTCAGCTGAAGAAAGACAAGAGACCAGCCTAACCCGAAACTCTGAGGATTTGCCGTGAAAACCTCACTCAAACCGCCAATTCAATGAAGTGAAGCCACTACGTGCATGAGAATGGGACGGGGTATTAGGTCCCTGTTATGTTTTTTGACAATTGTACCCAGGGGCGTCGGGGCTGGGAATGGATAAAAGGAAATGATTGCCCCGGGGAACAAAACAGGGAGGATAGCCAATTGGAGAAAAAGTATGAGGATAAAGGAAGACCCAGGGAGCAGGAGCTTGTGGGTTATAACGAAGGACATTGATAAAGAAATATAACAAAGGAGGAGGACCATGATAAATAGGAGATGGACAGCGACAAAGGACTGTGACAAAGGAATAAGATGAAGGATTATGAAGAAGGAGATGGACTATAATGAAGGAGAAGGAATATGATGAAGTGGGACTATGGCGATGGACCAGGCTGAAGGACTATGACATTGTGATAGCAGAAGCACTATGATGGAGGATTGTGGGGGAGAAAGATTAGGATGAAGGGGTTTGATGAAGCAAGGACTAAGGTGAAGAACTATGATGAAAGACAGTCTAGAAAAATGGATATGACAAAGGAGAAAGACCAGGACAAAGGAGAAGGACTATGATGAGAGAATCTGGTGGAGTATGATGTAGTAAAGGACTATGACGAAGGAGGAGGAGAAGGATAAAGGAGAAGTGTTGTGAGGAGGGAGAAGGACTATGATGAGGTATGATGGACTATGATGAAGGAAGGGTAATGACTAGGCTGAAGGTCAAACATTTTGGAAAAGAACTAGGTTGAGTTACTATGATGAAGGAGAAGGACCATAACAAAAGTGAAGGAATAGAAGTAAGTACTATGATGAAGGAGGAGGAGGAGGAGGATGATGGGCTATGGCAAAGGAGAAGGATGAAGGGAAAGGAATATGGTTGTGGACAATGGCAATTATGAAGGAACTGGACTATGACCTAGGAGAAGCAAGAAAGACTAGGACTATGATGACGGAGGACTCTGAAAATGATGAAGGACTATGACTAAGCTCTAGGAGGAAGGTCATGGAGAATGAATAGTGAATGAATGGCCACAGCAACAAAAAGCTCTCTCTCTCTCATTCAGTCAATGCATGTCAATAGCAATGCCAGTTCAATGGCAACTAATTAATATGCTTCTCAACACACTCTCTCTTTTCTTTCATTTTGATGGCAATGATTTGGCCACAAGATGACATTAAAGTGACACTGTGTGCTGCAAAATCAAAAATTGAAGTAACCCCCAACACCACCTTGCCTTCAGCTTGTATGTCTCCTCTGACATAGCAAATACATGTATGCGGCTTCCATAGAACCGGCCTTGTATCTTCGGCTGTATCACCGCTGCATTCTTTAAAGCATGGCTGGACCCGCATTGCATTTTGGTACACCTGCCTCCCCTTTTGTAGAAACGGGATATTTAAAGCACTGCTGCAAAGTGCACATTTGTGTTTCTTTTTTTATTTTTATTATCAGAAATCAACGAAATGAATGAAGTGCACATGCAGCCGTCGATGACAACACTCATGACCTGGAGAATAATATCATCAGAAGTAGCACACCTGAAAAGTTCGGAAAGAGTCATCAAAGTATCTTCAGGAGGCAGAACATGCGGACGGCCATCTTTGAAGTCACTGGGCCTCATTCCGAGTAGGGCGGTAAGGGTTAATGGTCACTGGTAACGAGATTGGTGCCGTTAAAGCTTTACCGCCCTACTACGAGTTCCCTTTGCGGGTCCTTCCTTAACGCCTGCTCTTGCCAAGAGGGGTGCACAGATGTAGAGGTACACCCAACTCAGAAGGATTTTTAGAAATGGAGGCACAGATGCAAAGCAAGGGAGGGGGCAGGGAGCAGGGGCAGGGAGAGGGCAAATGAGACTGTTTGCATGTCTCTGAGTGTGCACGTGGTGAGGGTGAATGCTATGGGCGGGGAGCGGAGGCCTATGAGCCAGCACTTTCTAGTAGAGCTGCCATATTTGAAATGGGGCAATGCTGGTACTCCTCAGTTAGCTCGCTACACTCTTGATGGCATAGTACTGCTGTAACAGGGCTTCAATAATTGTTGAATCTTCTCACCGATAATACTATGCTTTTGTTTAGGCAATGCTAGTTCATCTTAGTGGGGCTGCTATACTTTTGATGGGACAAAGTCAGCACTTCTCAGTTCAGCCGCTACACTCTTATTGACAAGGCCCCAGTACTTCTCAACAGATGTATTTCTTTTTATTTTAATTGGTTATTTATAATGCGTGTACTACCCAGAGGTTTCTAAGCGCTGACTGAGGGAGCAAACCTCTATTGCGCGGACCGAGGGAGCGAACCTGTGTTGCACGGACCGAGGGAGCGAACCTGTGTTGCTCTGTGTCGTCTTGCTTCCAAGGCGAGCACGTTGCCCCTGAGCTATCCTTCCGATACTCTAAAGATCTGAAGTACATTTAATGATAGAGAACCAGAACTATTGAGCAAGTCTGTCATCATCAGAATAACTCAACACTGTCTTGGTTATACAAGAGCTCATATATTTAAAGGGATGGAATGACTCAGAATGTAGCAGCACTATTCAGTAACCCAAAGTTCTTAAGCATAGTTAATTTGAAAATACTACACTTCTCAACGTTGGGACAGTACTGCCACTTCTCACAGAGGCTTCTACACCTTTTATGGGGCAGCACTGATCCAGCCTACTGCTCACATGCTCAGAATTGTCATTTCTCAGCAGGACTGCAACACTATACCATTGTGTTCTATATGTTGAGTGCTTCTTCACCACCAATGTGGACTCATGGCTCTCTCCAAGTGTCTAAATAGTAGATCATTCTACATTCAATTGGCAACAGCTGCCTGCTGTCCATTAGCTGCCGCTCAGGATGTTGGCAGCCGTGATGGGGCAAGGGATAGAAGGCTCGAGCCTGTCCGATAGCAGAATCAGCAGGGTTTTAAAACCTCACTCCTTCTGGAGGGGCCATGGGGCAAAATGAGCCTGATCCCACATACAGGGGGTTGTTACCCCTTTATCTCTCCTAAATGAAAGAATGAGCTCTCTCAGACACAAGTTATCACCCCTGCACACACAATGAATGAATATGGTATGGCTCTATAGATAGAGAAAACTGGAGTGACAATTCAGAGTGTTTTAACAGAAATATAATTGTCTTCCCAGCTGGGAGACTGACTTCATTAATATACATGGGGTCACTGAGATGACCAAGAGTGAAACTGTACATTCAGTTGTGAGATTACCAGCAATGGTTGATACTATGCTCCAAGGAGTGAGGTGCCCACTCAATATATCACACTGTTTATAGGTGTAAGACCCATCCTGAATGCTTGCCCAAAGAGCCTTGGCCAGCGTTTCACACTGAAGAAGTGAGCATGTGATCCGGGGTCTGCAGCCCACAACACGCAGGGGATTCCCATGCTCCCACTTGCGAGATTTGCACCAAATTAGTGAGATTGTGCTCCAAGGTAGGAGACACATGCACAGTCTTTGCTCTGAGGTTTGACACACTCGCAGGATGGGATGGCATTTCATTCTCCCATCCTAGTTGTGGTGCTCTGCCTTTTGAGGGCTACTACAACCTGGATGATTATAGAGGGGTGGAGTAGGGGAAGTGATGGCCTACTGGAATGCAACTCGAAGGCTTAAATCTCCTTCTTACTTGACTTTAGTATATGCAGTACATGCTAGCCAATGTTTCCACTGTTCTGCACTGCGCGCGCCTCCACCCCCTCGTGCACCGTTGCACCAAGTTGGCGACTAGATAAATTGCCAGTGATGTCCCTTCCTGTATTTGCCCCCCCGCCCCCCACCGAAATTCAGAAGTCGGCTCCCCTCGTTGCACGTTGCACCCCACCCCGGTCACAGTGCCACTGTTCATCCATCCAGGAGGAACGATTTGATTTTCTTGACGGTGTTTAGGTGAGCTACTGTAGGAACCACATTACACGCGCTTCCGCTGCTACTTGCTGCGGCAGCATTCTGCAGAGGCCACTTAATGCACGCCCAGCCCACCACAGAAGTGCTGATGCACCCCCCTGCACAGCACTAAAAGTGCGAAATCCTTTAGCCCGCCTGGCAGAAGCACCTGCTCTGTCAAATCGCAGCAGGTCTGTGGCGTTGGCACCGGCTGCACGCCCTGAGGTCTTGACCGCAGAGGAGATGTTTACCAAAACCGCAAACCCATAATGGGCTCCAGCGCATCCTCTCGATGTGGGCGATAGATAGAGCCTGCTGACATTTAGCTGGCACGGTGCCAGGCCGAGGCAGATAACGAGATGGGCGACCCGTGTGACTCGCATCGCACACTCCCCGTAATAGCTTAAAATATGTTCTGCGCAGACTCGCGCCTGCTTTCTGGCAATTCGCTTCCGCTTTCTGGCCTTCCTTCCTGCTTTTCCGCCTTTGCTCGCTGGTCTGTTATTTTTTTAAATGTATATCCCATTAGCCTCCATTTCCTGGTCATATGCTTGTTTTGCTTGGCGCACTCTGCTTTCCAGCGATTCTTCCAACCCTGCATCCACACGATGTCCTGAGTGCTTTTACAGATTTTGTTGTTAATTAAATATTAGTCCTCTATGCTTTCGATGTAAACACACGTTTGATTTCATTAACGCTGTGGATAAATGCGCGGGGTCATGACTGCACTGGCCACAGACAGACTCCACTTGTTTTGACCGACATAGTAGCAAAAGACGTCCGAGTTGTTGTCAACAAGAGCTTCAGACTGTGTTGCACTGTTGAGGTTTCGGTCTGCCTGCGGTGAACTTCTCAGCGAGAACGCACACCGCCTCGCCCCCCAGCAGAACCTCGGACAATTGTGTTAGGGAAGGAGAAATAGTTTTCGTTCTCATTATGGTTCCTGGAGCAGGCATCTGGCAGGACCAGACTAACGCAGGACAACAATGCAGTAAGTGTTCACGTCCGGTGGAGCATGGCCTCTCCCAGCTGTTTCCGGCGCGTGGATTTGTGAGGGACGTGAGCCGTTCTTTCTTGCAATGGCTCTCCTCTTCTACCCACTGAAAGACATGTTTGAACAAACTCTTGTGCCTGCCATTTACATTTCATCGAACCCGTACCACCTGTGGTGTTCACATCATCCGCATGTTAAGGCTAATTACTGGCGTGAAAAGCGACATGGCAAAGCCATTTCTACTATGTGTTGCTTTTGTTAATGGAAAACTGTTCGGGCAGAAGCGAAACATTAAGATGTGAGTTGTTTGCCTTGGAAATTGACAATCGCAACTACACCGTCATCATCACTGATAACAGGATACTGACCGCAACACTCCCTCTACTCCAGGGCTTTAAGTGGGCCGGGGCTAGCCAGGGCAGAACCCCCAGCAGGCAATAAAAATAGTTTCTGAGATGGGGTCCTCCTGTGGATCCCTAAAGCCCCCTGCTAGCCCCAGCCCACCAGGCTGCTAGAAGGCAAGGATTTTTTCTAAAGCCTGACATTCTCGGAAAAAAAGCCTCATATTTTCATTGTGTCACCTCTTCTCCCTACCAGACACCCCTTTCAATAGAGATGCAGGGATCATCACCCTCGTACCCCAGGTGACATGGTGATGATCCCAGCCTCTCCAGTGAAAGGGGTGCCTGGCAGGGTGTTGGCTCAGCATTTGAAAGACAAGCACAACTTACCTGACCTGAGGCCTAAGAGGCAAACTTCAGATGAGGTAAGTGTTGCCTCAATTGCAACGTGGCCCCCTGCCAGGCCACACCCCCCGAGAGCCCTGGCTCGAGTTTCAAGCCAGGCACTGCTCTTCTCCCACTACCCTCCACCTCTAAACTGCTACTTCTACAGCAAATCGTTGCCCCCATGCAAATGAAGGAACACCCACTCTTCATTAGGTAGGTGTATTCTTTATTGCATAAAGGCCTTTGCTGTTGCGTGCAGCCTCTTTTGTAATAGAGGTGCTGGCCAATCACAAATATGGATCATTTGCCTTCATGCTCCCAGCACAATAAGTATACTATGGCCCCCGGAACAGCCTACCATAAGAAAAAAAGATGACAAATGACACTAGTGAAAAATGATTGTTTGGCATACAGTTTCATAAAAAACAAGTCAAAATTATAAAGAAGTGAGGGCAAATAGCTTTATTTAGCAGATTCAAGAATTAGTCGTATGTGAAGCAGTTTGGAAAAAAATAAACAAATTCAAACACCCCCAATTCCAGGTTGTTCGAGGTCCTGCGAACCTTCAAACTTGGAAGGCCCTTCAATTGCAGTGGGGAATGTTTTCTGCCCATTATTCACACTCTGCAGTGGATAAAAAAAGTTCAATTTCCAGATCTCGTGCAACGACTTGCTGTAGAAGTAGAAATAATAATTTTTCTATTTCATGCACTAAAGCATAATCGCAGTTATCTCCCTGTAAATAGAAATAGAATGTAATTCTATTTACAGCAAGCCCATGCACTTCGACTGGAAATAGAAACAAACAAGCATTGCAACGCCAACAGTTTGGGATTTTGTGTAGGCATGGAAAAGGCATTTGCCAGGCACGGCCGTAGTGGTATTAACTGGCCATTGGTGGAAGCAGCTTCAAAATGGTAAGAGTTGTTGGCTAATATTAGAAATGACTGTCAAATGCCTCATACCTATAAACAAGCCAAAACGGTTGGCTTTGCCAATGCTTGTTTTTAACAGAATTTCAGTGAAGGACATGCATAGTGCTTATAAATGAAGTGGCTGAAGGCAGACCTGGTTAAGAAATTTTTATTACACCAGTATTGAGTTTACAGCTCCATTTAACTCATTAAATCCCCAAAGACTGTTTTGAAGAAAAAAAAACAGTGGCAGGATCTTCAAGAACACATTTTGATGGCAAGGTTTGATAAAACTAGGTCAAATAGATTCCTGGAGGTTGTGTTTTGGGCAGGGAGGGGCAGGACACGGGTGGGAATGGTAGGAGGGATTAGCATGGCCATGGGCAGTACATGGGTGGGTAAATAACCAAACAACACCTGCACGTTGTGTGTCCCAGCTCATATGCCATTTCTCCCTAGCTGTACACTAATGCAATAGTTTCGACTTAGTGCCATCCAATAGCCAAAACTAAAAAAGCATTTTGTATTCCCCTTGAGAGTAGGTCAGCTCAACATTTTTTCTATTTTTAACAAACACAGGCACATCTAGCATAAAAATGCTACTTTCAATTCCTGCCATTTGTAGGCATTTCTGGGTTAGTGAACAACAGATATTTTCAGTGTGAGGATGAGCTATGGGTGGTTGCCACAAAGTGCATTAAGGATGCTCCAGAAGACTAAGGGGATGAGGGTTCATTTTGGATTCAAGATCATTTCATTGAGTTTAGAAAGCAGCACAATCCAAAACAGCATCTTAGAAATAATAAGTACATGTCGAATGAGGGTGACTACTTCCTACCAGTGGTGCTCGCTCCGCATAAATTGAATGACCTGATAGTTTCCTGACTAAGTTATGCCAATTATTTTCTTATATTTGATATTACTGAAACATGGCTTCAAAGACAGTTAAAGACCTTCGACAAATTTGTGACGGACCACTGTCTTAAGATTAATTCAAACAAAACTAACCACAGGCACTGTTCATGAAAAAAAAAATATTTAGCGTTCATGTGGGACGTTGATAACCAAACAGAGCGTGTGGACAGTTTTATCTACTTAGGGTTTCCAATAATCTCTAAACCATATAAATCACAGGTGAGAGAATGATTGAAAATTCGTGCTCTTGCCCGGACTAATCAATTGGTACGGGTGGATGTAAGATTTGGCAAACTTTCACTATTTCAGACATTAAAATTTTATGAAGGGAAAATTCTTCCAAAAATTCTCTATGGGATTGAAGTTGACTTTTTATGGATTCTAAACTCGTTACCCCGAAGTTCAATCTGGCGTAGAGTTCTAAATCTGCCAAAATCCGTACCATTGGCTACAATACCATTTGACCTTGGGATCAATTCCATGAGTAGTTGAGCGAAATGGAGGCTTATAGCGTTGTATGGAAAAATCATTTGTCCCCTAGTAGATTCATTGTAGCAGGATCTAGACACCACGATGACCAGTAGAAAGGTTACATTTTTAAAAGAAGTGGTATACTTCTGTATGCAGATGCTGATTCCGTTGGATCTTACTAAGAAAGATCTCATTATTAATCCTTGTAAGGGGAAAATAGCCCGATATCTGCAGGATTGGACTACCATTATGGAAAGCGTGCACTCCTATGACTCATTGAGTCATCTGAGTAAAGATCACATAAAACGAGGATTGCCAGCACAGTAATTGTCAATCTACCCCAAGAGCTCGGCAAGGAGGTCTTCTTTCATTTTATAGATGGAACTTTAAGCGCACAAAACAGATTATGGAGCGATACGACTTGTGGGACGCTAGCATAGCAACATGTTGATTCTGTGGGAATGAGGAACTGGTGGAAGACATAGAACATTTGATCATGTGTTGATCTGCGTTAACAAGGAAGCAGGCTATGCACTTCTGAACATTCTTGGACAGACGTCGTGATGATGGGGGTGTAGATTTTTTGACTGGTTGGCTAGCAGGATGAACTAATTCCATAGTCCTTGCAGTGTTGGGGTTTATTGAAAGTCTGGAATTAAATGAGGTACTAATTGATGTTGTATAAGTCATCATGTTTTAGAATATGTTTTAGGATGTCTGTACAAAGTGCTTTGTTCATAGGGAATTGCACAGAATGCACCCTGATAGCTTATTTTTAGAGAAACATTGGATTAATGTGTACTGTATATAATGGATTGTGCCTCTTTATTCCATATTTTTTTTTTCTTTTTAACATGGATTTTGTATAACAAATCCTTTTTATATGTTTGCTATAGTACAATGTAAAATTGTTATGTGATTTGATGAATTCTTATTTTGTTAAAGGCTTTATAGCCAACAACAATAAAAAAAGAAATAAAAAGAAAGACATAGTTCAATTTTATTGTTCCAGAAATACATGCTTCATTTATTTTATTTATTTTACTGTGCATTTATTCAATACCATACCACCCCCAATCTCATGTACAGTTATCAAATGCATGTAATAACATCACACTTCAATAGCATAGAAGACCTAGCGCCATTAATCTAGTTGCACCGTTGAAGTCTTTTTTCTGAATTTTAATATACTCAAAAAATCAGACCCTAATGACAGTAAAGAAAGATAGTTCATCAAATAGCTCTGGTCTTTCGAACAATCATCTTTACAAAGTTGTTTGATAAAGCTAGCGGCCATCTTCACCTTCAGTTCGTAGGTCAAAAACGTGTTATCTTTATTGCCGCATTCTACGTACATTTGCTTTACTTGCCATGTTATGCACTGCTAGAACTAATCAGGTTTATCTGATTCCTCACCATTTGCAGGCTTCGAAAGAGTCTCCTGGGGCCAGTCTCTCTAGAGAACATCGCCAGAATATGAAATCCGTCTAAGAGTTTCTCAGACTCAGATGAGCGTAGTGCCTTTATTCTAGCACATTTTTCCATAAGGTTGTCTCTCATGTTGGCCTCAATGCCTCCCTTGGGATAAGTGTATTGTTTTCAGATGAAGATTTTTCTCTCAAATAATTAGTTATATCGACTTCCAATAATTTCCTAATGATGGTCTCTCTTAAGAGCGCTAAATTGAGTTTCCAGGATCTGGGTCACCTGTCCTCCAGAATCGAGAAGCCAAGATCAAAAAAATGAGGTTAGTCAGAGAGCAAGATATCATCAATGACCAGATCCTTTGCTAGAGGCATAACATAATTTCCCCAAATGATCAAAACCAATCGGAGGAAAACATTATGATTATGTGAGAAAAAAGTTAAATTCTTTGTATCGTGGGTGCTCGAAGCAGCCTATTTCAGACATTCCCCATCTTTGAACAGTCATTCTGTTCGTGTACACTTTAAAGGTATTGGAAAGAGAGTCAAAGATAAGGTTGAAGTCGCTTTCCAATGACCAGAGAACACACTGCAAAGGAGAGCAACAAATGCATGAGATGGTCAAATGTCTGCTGCTATTGCAAGCTTTCGGCCCTTCAAAGAGCCACCAAAGCTGAGGAACCTGTCTTCCGTGTCAGCCAATCTTTTATCCAGCTTGAAATGGACATTATGGCGAAAGAGAATTCCGACCACTAGTCTTCTTCACTGCAGCAGAAACAAAAGACTGAGTGGGGTCTTGTTCATAGCGTAGTCTGCCAATGTCTGATTGTGGCAGATGAGTCTTCTGTCGGTAGACAACATCGATATTTTGGTATTTAATAAAGTGCAAGAGATTAACCCATTTGTGAGTGGAGTTTATACCCCTGATATTATATGTAGTTAAT
Organism: Ambystoma mexicanum; assembly: GCF_040938575.1. Lineage (NCBI taxonomy): Eukaryota > Metazoa > Chordata > Amphibia > Caudata > Ambystomatidae > Ambystoma > Ambystoma mexicanum. The sequence continues at coordinate 1,360,294,085 of NC_090935.1, forward strand.
ATGAATGGGAAGTATGGAAGCTCCTTGTCCAATTAAAACCCACTAACCGTAGATAAACCAATATGGCTTGAAAGACCCAGGGCCTGGACAACCGAACCCTGGAAACTAACATAGGTAAAAGATGCCCCAGAGCCCCTCTAAGCACACACTCCCCATTCCAAATCCGCTAACAACCTGGCCGCCCACAAAACCCAATCTACCAAGAAACGCTGGAACTAGTCAACCTTCCAACAAAACAAAAAAACTATTAGAAGAACATTTGTTTCCATCAAGCTGGCGATAAAGAGCAAGCACAACAAATTCAACAGTACAAAACAGGCAGTGCATAGAGGAGGCAGTCCCTGTTCAGCTGCGGCAGTTGCACAGTGTCCCAGCCAGCTGATAATACAATTAGTCACATAGCTCTGTTCTAGTAGGATCAACAGGCCCCACGTTGAATGGACCCCTCATCAGATCTGGGAGCAGTCACTCTGGTGAGACTCCAGCTGCTTCACCGTATGCCTTAGGGTATACACTGAGGGCTGAATTCCTTCCAATTCCACCTGCCAACAGCAAACAGCCACGAGCCCCGAGGAATGCAATTTCCATACTGCATGAAGCCCATGGCAGTCTCTTTCCTGCCCTGTAGAGCAATGCTGAGATTTGCTGGGATCACCAGTGTCATGTTGCACTGACTTCGAACCGTGGCCATCAGAAGAGGTCCAATAATGATCTCACTGCATCCACTGTGGGGAAGCAACCCCAGCTGCTGGGAAAGTAGGCATAGTGCAGGCCACACAACCATACCGAAGTCCCACCACTCCCAAGTACCCAGAAGGCACTTCAGGAAACAGAAGCCTAATCTTAGGAGGGTAGTGAGAGAAGAACAAAGAAGAATTACTGCAGAGTTCACATTGCAGAAAGCGTGCAGTGGCAGCCGCCAAACTGGCACAGTAAATCTCAAGGAGGCCCCAGCTCCTCTTCAGCACCCTCAGTGCTTGGTGCCATGGAGGAGGTGCGGGCCACCAAATTGACTTGGCCCACATTTGCTCAGCCACACTCCCAAAAGATCTTCCTGGGTCAGACCGTGCCGATATCCAAAATCACAGAGCCACACAGTGGCCCAATTCAGTGTGCTCACAGGACCATGTTCCATCAGACTTGCACGACTGCCATGCCCTGATATCAAGTCTTAGACCGCACAGGCTACCTCTGAAATGGAGCTCCCCAGTTTCCTTAGCTGACTTCCCAGCTGGGTGCATGTCATGTATTCTGGTGCATCAAAAGGGAGGAACGAGGCTGTGTCACACTTGTGTGTCTGGAGCACAGAGCCGTGCCCCCTTGAAAGAGGAGGGTTCCATTTGGTTCTCCGTTGCCCCTGAAAAATGCAGAGGCCATCTACTCCCATCCCATCTCATCTCATCTTCAGATTTAGAAAAACATAAAGAGGTGTCGAAGCTAGAGAATTCATTGGTCGACTAGAGCCATTGCTGAACCAGGGGTTCTGGGTTTGCTCTCAGACTAAAACATGAGCTGATATGACAAAATACCCATATCAGGCTTCCTGTCTCATCAGCCCATAACAAACCCGTACCTGCACCCCAAATGCAGCATAGGCCCCTTCATTTCATCTGGACTCCTCAGTAGTATTTTTAACATAAATTGTTAAAATTATTTACAGAGTAAAATTATCGAGTATAAACTCATGTGTGAAAGGCTTTATCTACAGATAGTTAAGGAAAATAAGGCACTGTGATGAAAAGTGATTTGCTCAGTATCACATAATGTATGAAGTGTGGATGGTGGGGATTTGAGTCCTGGTTCCACAGTTTCCAATTCAGAGAGCGGTGGAGACGTATTCTGCTATTCCATCTTCAATATTAGAAGAAAAACAAATGCTTTCTGCAAAGTTGTTAATCAAGGGCTAAACTTGTACACTGTTCAATAAATCTGGTTTTCAAAGCACCAATATATCTACAAGGGGGAAGCACATTAATTGTATCCTCAGGCAAATACTTTTCAAAAACAGACTGAGATTCTAATAAATATTTACCATAATTATATACTTAGTCTATACAAGTGTGTGCTTTCAAAGCACCAAGTCCCACAATAAAGCAACCTGACAAAATATAAGATCAGCAGTAATTGAAACATATGTTCTCAAAACAAGTATAAACCACTTAGAAAAAAGAAAGGGTGTCAATTCAGTCCCATAATCGGGTGCAGTGGCATGCAAGTCAGACATCGATCTAAACAGTCAACCTGCTGACCTACTATTCCACATGTATCCCTCTGTCACATTTACCCTGTTTTCCATCATTCCCTGGCGTCATTCCCTTGCACCACATTCTCAATGCCCCATATTTCTTACAATTAACTTTCAGACCTCTTTTCCCCTGTTAATCCATCTTTTAAATATTAATGCACTCCTCTTCCCTTACCTTGCATGCACCTACTTCCCTTGCCCACATTGCTCAATCACCAACTCCTTGCCACTCACTCCCTTTTATTGTCCATCACATCAAGCCTATTCCTTGCCCCTCGCACCTTCTACTGCCCAGGCATACAGTAAAAGCAGAAGACCACCTTGATTTGCCAGTCAACCTCTGCTAGACACAACAAGAAGCTGTGGCCGGGGGGTTGTTGGTGATTGTGGCTATGGAGTCAGTACTTGCATTGTAGTGTATTCATCATTTATATAGCGCCCTTTCCTCATTTGTATGGCCTCAATGCACTTTGTGCTTGGAACGGCATTGGTTACCGCAGTCCATGTGTAGGAGGTACTTAGAGTTTAAATTAAAAGATGCATGTGTGCATTTTTGGTGGTTAGGACTTAGCTGGGCTTGCTAGGCTCCAGTAAGCAGCCCAGAGGTCAGGCACGTGGGTGGGTGCTGTTGGTGGTTTAGCGTAGAGGGCTATGTCTGAAGATTCAATGTGTGCCCAGCTAGACCAAATCTTTACTGTTGGTTTATGTTGTATACTAATGGCAGAGGTATTGAGGTGTGTCAGGGCGTTCAGTGTGGACGGCTGTGTGTGCTGCTAGACCAGAATAGCATAGCTATACGTACCGTATACTTGGATGGAGCTCGACTGCATTGTTCTTTTTCTCGGTCCAATGTGATTGGCTGGTCACGCTATTCATGGTCTGCCTGGAACAACTACAGTAGGAGCAGATTTTGGGAGACCTTATCAGTAGCTTGGATAATGCAGCGCGAAAGACAGCACGGGGAAGCAGCTTTTTTTGTGCTCCCGAATTACACTTTCTTTGAAAGTCAGAAGGCAAATTTCTGCTCACAGAAGCAGAGCAAACTGCAAGGGGAATATGTCTTAGACCTAGTGATGTAGAAGGAGCAAGAGCAACCTATTATATTTGTGTGTTTTCAAATAAGATGGGGGTGTGTCTGTGTGTGTTTCACTTTCTGCAACTGGGTTAATTTGTTTGAGTGTATTTGTGACAGTGTAATTTACAAATTGATGGATGTTCCTGACTTATTGTGACTTTGTATATCTATATGTGAATCTGGTGTTGATGTTCATGTGTGTCTTTTGTGTGTCACATAAGAGAAGAGTGTTCTGGACAAGAACATGAAAAACGATCACAGACCTAGGGTTTAAATCAGAGTTGGGTGGTAACAGTAAAATCATCAGTATTTGTCAAATACCATGGATTTTACCATCCACCCATTTCTGGGTTTGATCAAATTCATATCAGTGTTATTCCATAGGAATACCAGCGGTTGTATTTTAGGCAGATTTTTTGCAGGAAACCCACCTATTTTTACCTCCATGATGGTGAAGGTAAAAAATTCAATCTGGCCCCACAGTTTTTAATTCTTTCTTTTGACTGTACATAACGGAAGCAAAGGTGCTTCCCTTCAATGGAGTGAATGCGGTTTTTACAAATGGCCATGTTGAGGGGGTAAATCTCCGATTGCCTACTCTCACCGCCAGACTTGACCCTTTTATGCATAAAGAAAATCAACTGTAGTGATATGAGCCACTACTGTACATAATCAATTTCTCCTTTTACATTGATGCTGAAAATGGCCGATTTTAAAAAAAAGAAAAGCTTTTTATATTACTGACATCAGAGGTGGTATTTCTGAAATAGCACTCGAGGTAGTACAGAAATAACACCTCTGCTATTGGGAAACCTTGAGTAGGGCGGACATCCAGAAGTACCACGGTCAAACTGGTAACTTCTTCAGCGGTATTACAAAATCTGCCCAACTCTGAATGACCCCTTTAGTATGCAGTCATCTTATAATTAATACCTGAACATTGATTCTTTCTATGTGTGTTTTTCAACTGTGTCCAAAGCTAAGTACAACAAACAGGCCAACAGTCATTCCTATAACCAGTATACACGTAACATCCATGGCTGCTATTCAGAGTGCTATTAACCTCTTTTTGAATGAACACACTGGTGGCCAAGAAATTTACCAGAACATAGGGGAAGCATTCATACACAATCAAACCAAGGACAAGCTCTAATAAGATATGGACCCTTACTTCCTCAGCAAATGGGAGTCATGATAAACTGCCCTGGATTGTAACCAACCAATGGTGCATGGGGAGCAGTCGTGCTAACATTAACATCCAGGGACACAACATCTCTTATTTAAATGCATACATTGCCATTGGGTGATATGAACATGCACCTGAAGCCTATACTCCTCTCCCTCTAACACACTGCGGAGGCCCAAGTGCCGGGGCCACTCAGGCACATCTCCAACATTGCTGACATCAAGACGAATGTCTCACCCCATTTACAAATAATCTGATCAGGCTTTGCAGCACTCAGTTCCTTTGTTGCATGGTACATTGTGAAGGATTTTGTCTTTTTTATTATTTATTTTACATTTTGGTGCTCTGGCCCATGGGATAGCAGCCCAGTCACATGGGGGCAATTGCCCCTTTGCCTCCTTGGCAGTCCGCCCCTGATTAAGTGCATAAATAATAATTTGTCTTCTCGAAAAAAAAAAGTGATTGTATTTGATAAAGGCATTAGAAATGCACCCATACTCTTTAACAACCTCATTAAAAGAGAAACTAAAATTATTAATTGCCCCCTTCATTCAACGTTGTATAAAACACATGGTTAGCTTATTTAACAATTAGTGGGATAAGATATGGTTGCTATGTCAAGCCACCTGTTTTCTAAGCTTCAGTCTGTTCCCCTTGATGAATTCTACAGCCTCACTGATGTCTAATGAGAATAGAACTGTGGGTTACTTTGTAAGTTACTGATTCAGCCTTGGGTAATTTTTGCAATCACTCCTTCGCCACTGGAACTTTCCCCTCTCACCTCAAGCATTCCCTTGTGCACCTCCACCCCTCAAGAAGCCTTCTGCCAATCCTACCTGTTGAGCAAACTATCGCCTGATTCTTCCTTTTGGACCGTCCTTCCCAGGTCCAACTTGGTTCCTTTCTCTCTGCCACTTCTCTCTCCACCTGTGGCATTCCCCAGGGCTCAATCCTCTCACCCTGGTTCTTCAACCTCTACTTGGCCCCTTTGTGCCACCTGATCTCTACCCTCTGCTCTAACTTTCAGTGTTATGCAGATGACACTCAGCTCTCCTTCAGGTTCCCCCCAGCCTGCTCTCCTTCCTCGCTCATTCCTGACTGTCTATCCGTGATTCAGGATTGGTGCGCCTCCAACAATCTCTGCCTTAATGCCAGTAAGATGGAGATCCTTCTCATTGGCACCCCTGCTCCCGCCTTCTCTCTCTCTCGCTCTCTCTCTCTCTCTCTCTCTCTCTCTCTCTCTCTCTCTCTGTCTCTATGGCCACCCTCCTTGGGCCCTCTTCCTTCACCTTCCTGTGAAGCAAAAAGTGTTGGTGTCATCTTCGACTCCACTATCTCCTTCTCTCCTCACATCTCAGACATCACCAAGAAGTCCCACTACCAGCTTCACCTCCTCTTCCCTTTCTCACCTTATCCTTACCCTTCGAATTGTCCATAAGGCTTACTGGGGCCAGAGCCCGAACTACACCCACTGCTCTCTTCTTAAATACCTTACTTCTCAAGCCCTTCGCTCAGCTACCTCCAACTCTCTAAGGATCAGACACTTTTCCAGGCAGAGAGTGGGTGGTAGATCTCTCTCCTCTGCAAGTGCCTCCCTCTTGAATGGCCTCTCTGCCCCTCCCAAACTTGAGCCGGATCACCTGAAGTTCCGGAAGCAGCTCAAAACTTTCCTCTTCTCATCTGCTTTCTCTCTCTCCCTCGCCTGCTGTCCTACCTGACCGACCTGTCTATTTCACTGACTGGCTGCTTGGCTACCTTAAGAGTCTCACTGGGAACCAGGCTCTCTCTTGATCAGTCATCCCTGCACTGCCTCTGGGCCTACCACGCACTTAGGGGCTGTAACGGTCACCTCTACAGTCCCTTGCCTACTTGCACTTATCCAGAGTCCCGCTGTACTGGCTGCACTATTCAGAGTATTGCTGCCCTGTTCCCCTTCCCTCTACCCGGCACTTACCCCTCCCCCTTGCACTTCTCGTTCTCGCACTTGCACGATCTGAATGACACAAGGCCTAATAATATTGTTTGTCTTGTACTCCATCTGTTTTCCCTCCATTGTCTTGTTGCACCTACAAACACTTGCGCACAGGCGCGCTATAAATGATGTATCATATCATATCATTCATGACCTTCATTGTAACTGCCTATAAAACGTTACTGGGGGTGAAATAACGACCTACATTATCAGATTGATCAACAGTGTAACATTTCCAGGTGTTTCCTTTGATCTGTAGCTCGACCGTACTGGTGGCAGACTCTGCGAGCTTGAAAGGCTTAGACAGCAGGTATAATACAGCATCCCAATAAAAGCCTGCAAGCCAAGTACAACATCAACAGGAATGCCACTAAACCAAGATGCCCATCCAAGATGTCAATACGAAAGGGCCAGGGCATTTGCTGACTAATGCCCCAACACATCTGCAATGACCCCCGAAATCCATGCTGCTCTGCAGATTTTGCAATGTCATTGAGACAAGGAACAGAAAGTAGACATCAGTCTAGGTTTATCCCCAGGTACACTTCTGTGAGAATCACCCCAGTCATATCTGATAGTTGTGCGGCCAAAGAGGAAAAAAAAAAATGTCTTCGGGGAGGAGCTGTACTTTTTTGCGAAGGCTACTATCAACATGTATCTGTAAATTGCTATTAATAATTGATATTTGCTATTAATTGTACTAACATTGTAAACTTGCTTTTTTTAAAAAAATATTACAATGTTTGTTTCTAATGAACACTTCCAGTAAATATTGCAGTCATTATAAGAACCGTACACTTGCCTTACATTATCAAACGCTAGAATAAACCTAGCAATTATTTTCGGAAAAGAAATGTATCAGGCTTGCATTTGGAAAACTGAAGAAACAAAAATCACAGATCCATATTTTCTGAACCAATTATGATGGATTTTAATATCCAACAGGCTTATATATGGTTGGTTCGGAAAGTGTAAAACATAAAGTGAAAAAGAAAGGAAAGGGTGCAAAGAAGGAAGAATAGGGAAGGAAAAGGAGGGGCAAACATGGGCATGGGCCGCCCATTACACAAAGATTCAAAAAGTCAAACTAAAAGTCAAACATTGTACTTAATTTTCATGGAATCCCGGAATTGGTCACTTCACTTTTGATAAACAACCAGGTGATCATTCTAAAATGAAGAGTCCTGTACACTCGCACTGTGGGCTTTTGTAACACCCCTATGAAAAGGGAAAGGGTGCATCCAATCAAAGAGCACTTTGTGAACCTAAGAAGGACCACAGATCTTTATATTTGACAAATATGCCTGTGAGGACCACATTGCATGCTTGCATTGCTACATATGCCTTTGAGGACTGCATTGCATGCTCGCATCGCTAGATATGCCTCCGAGGACCACATTGCATGCTCACTTCGCTAGGTATGCTTGTGAGGACCGCATTGCATGCTTGCATCGCTAGATATGCCTGTGAGGACTGCATTGCATGCTTGCATCGCTAGAAATGCCTTTGAGGACTGCACTGCATGCTTGCATTGCTAGATATGCCTGTGAGGACCGCATTGCATGATTGCATTGCTAGATATGCGTTTGAGGACAGCATTGCATGCTCGCATCGCTAGATATGCCTGTGAGGACCGCATTGCATGCTTGCATCGCTAGATATGCCTGTGAGGACCGCATTGCATGATTGCATCGCTAGATATGCCTTTGAGGACTGCATTGCATGCTTGCATCGCTAGATATGCCTTTGAGGTCTGCATTGCATGCTCGCATCGCTGCATTGCATGCTCGCATCACTAGATATGCCTGTGAGGACCGCATTGCATGCTCGCATCGCTAGATATACCTGTGAGGACTGCATTGCATGCTCGCATCACTAGATATGCCGGTGAGGACCACATTGCATGCTCGCATCGCTATATATGCCTGTGAGGACCGCATTGCATGCTCGCATCACTAGATATGCCTGTGAGGACTGCATTGAATGCTATCGCTAGATATGCCTGTGATGACTGCATTGCATGCTCGCATCGCCGCATTGCATGCTCGCATCACTAGATATGCCTGTGAGGACCGCATTGCATGCTCATATCGCTAGACATGCCTGTGAGGACTGCATTGCATGCTCGCATCGCTAGATATGCCTGTGAGGACTGCATTGCATGCTTGCATCACTAGATATGCCGGTGAGGACCGCATTGCATGCTCGCATCACTAGATATGCCTGTGAGGACTGCATTGAATGCTATCATTGCTAGATATGCCGGTGAGGACCACATTGCATGCTCGCATCGCTAGATATGCCTTTGGGGACCGCATTGCATGCTCGCGTCACTAGATATGCCTGTGAGGACTGCATTGAATGCTATCATTGCTAGATATGCCTGTGAAGACTGCATTGCATGCTCGCATCGCCGCATTGCATGCTCGCATCACTAGATATGCCTGTGAGGACCGCATTGCATGCTCATATCGCTAGACATGCCTGTGAGGACTGCATTGCATGCCCGCATCAGTAGATATGCCTGTGAGGACCGCGTTGCATGCTTGCATTGCTATTTATGTAATGCACGCTGGGCTTGGTGTTCATTTAATTTATTACAACACTCACCCTAATATTAAAATGGAACACGAAGCATACATACTGATTCAGACAGACACAGAATTTGGAAGTGAGGATGAAATAGGTGCAACACCATCACTCCATTAAGGTCTCGGGGAGTCCATCTCTTTGCTGAATCTCCACTGGGTCTCAGGGAAAAGATGGCTGTTCAAAATGCACAGATACCCCAAGAGAGGTATGAATGTATGTATGGGATACTTTTTCCTGTGCCTTCTCCTTTCTGTACATACAGGTATAGGAGTATTCGATACATATGGAAAATGTGATTGAAGCACAAGATACCTTCATTCATACACATGCTGATTCCTTTTCATAGAGAGGTGACTGTCTTGTTAATTGCACTGTGCTTACATTCACGTTGCAGCCGGCTACCACACCTGCAACCATGGTAAATCCACAGGCAGGCGATTATAACCAGATCCGCAGATGTGCTCTCTGAATCCTACACAGGCTTTCAGTCTATTTAAAAAAAAGACACAAAAAGAATCATATTTACACAATGCCTCATTCCTTACAACATAAGAAATGAATCCTCCATCTATTCATTAGTATAATGTTTTTATAGGGTGCCTCATCCCCTACTCATTAACGCCCTCAAGGTAGTTGGGCAAGATATCCTATCAGCATTTTCCTTCATTTATAAGCAACACGTGCATATGTGGCATACAGAGTAATGATACAATGTATCCCACAACAGCTTCTGCAACTCGCTTCATGTATTTCTGTGAAGACCAAGTGCCCGATTCATTAAATATTGCGCAGATATCCCGCAAATCCTGTGTGCTGAGAACGACCCTGTGTGCAGACGTTTTTCAGTATGCTCTGCGTAAACATGGAATTGTTCGTCCAAAGTAACCGTATACGCAAGTTGCGTCCCTGACATGCCCCCATGCAAAGCAAAAACAGCCAGAAACAGCTACCTTTGCGTGCTCCCTGGGTGCAAATACATGCACCCTGAAAACTGTGTGGGGTCCCCCGCAAGCAGGTCTGCATCTCGGGAACCCTGTGCAGGGTTTTCTGTAACTGTTACTGGCACTCGACAACATGCGTACAATTTATTGTAACTCTGGTAAAACTCTGAAAATCTGCGTGTGAACCTCCGTAAATCATTCCTGCACCCCACTACGCTGCGTACGTGCACCCCTAAGTCATATCGGAACCCCGGCTGCATGTACACTAAATCTGACACCCGATCTTACCTCTGCACAGTGAATCCTATGTACAAGTGTCTGTACGCCTGCCTTTGGGGGGCAGATAGTATGAGGGCTTTGTGTGGCCATTTCCCTGACGGGAGGTTGCATGGTCGGATCCCTGAATACGTATTATTCCACATAATAGTGGGCATGTAATGGACTGCCAGTGTCCCGTCCCTCGTAACACCCACATTTTCCCTTGTTCTTCCTCATTTTCCGCGTTCTGCCTCCTACCCTGCCCTCTGCTCGGTGTCTCATGCAAGGCAGTCTTGCACGTGCCGAGCCTTCGCAAAGTCCACGCAAAGTATGAAAAAGTCCTGCACAGTCGATTCCATTAATAGACAAATGGGATTTTGCGCGTGGTTTGATTTTCTGTGCACATAATTCCATGAATCGGGCCCCAAGTGTCCAACTCAGTAACTCGTGTGCGCGCTGTCATGACAACTCTATACACAGTTAAGAATCATTCCACATCAAACAATAACGCTACCGCCTGGTGTCGGTAGATACCCATTTTCGTCTTTGTATTTTGTTTCACAAAACACTGGAACAGCCATCATTGCATTCACATCCTATCTCGTGGTAACCACTAGACTGCTCATTACACTTCTTTGGACATGTTACTAATGTATGCTTCAACATGCCTGCTAAGTATGTACATGAATAAGTACTGGCCACATTTAAGCAACCTCCCCATGGTTATTGCTTTGGCGCATTTTAACAAACGGCAAGCATTACACTGCTCATTTTAGTTCTACATTACCAAATTTTTAGTATATTTGTAATAAAATACACTACATTGCGCATGCTCTTAAGCACTGCACAACCCATGGGTCAACACCATGGATTTTATACTAGCCACTAGACTCATAATTTGGCTCCTGCCACTAATGTATTCATGCAGAGATGATGTTTAAATTATGTCTATATGTCCTAGTCCATCTCCCTGTAATACTTAGACATAATGAAGCCTTATCATGCGTTAATGACCTACCACCAAGTTTCACCATAAATTGTGGAAGGATCATTATCGCAGGTGATAATTACCCCTCTTGAGGTCCATGAGGCTATTAGAACATGGTGATTGTACCAATATGTGTTTTGGAGGTTTGGTGGTGCAGTTAAACATGGTGCTATAAGTGTGACTATGCTAAATTAAATATGGTTTTATTTTGCAGTATTTAAAAAACATGGTTGTCTTCAGAAGGTAATCATTTTAATAGCAACTTGGTTGAACTGGAACAGGTTTAACATGAACATGCATTAGGTGTCAGGTAAGAGTAGACAGTTTCTCTATAAGAAATTAAGCACATTTTCCGATGTTTTCTCTTTCCCTTGTGTGCATTAAATGGCATGCTGCAGCAAAAAAAAAAGCTCCTCCCAGAGTGGAATTTTGTTGTTGAAACAAAATCTTACCTGGAAATTGCATTGTTGTTTCCAGGTCTGCTTCTGAAGATAGAATGTTCAGAATGCAGTCAATACCCGTAGTTATGGACTGCAGTGCAAACATTCTGATTGGCTCATAGGAAGCCAATAACGATGTCCATGTGCTAATAGTCCACACGGCCTCAATGGAAAACATGGTCAGAACCACCTCTTTCTTCAGAAGTTCAAGGCACCGGATGCTTATCCGGCGGGTGTATGGTGCATGCATCAGTCAGGAATACACCAATGCCTGGCATTCTTTCATTCAGACCTCCCACAAGTGCATGGAGGTTATAGGTCTAATATTGTTCTCTAGTACTATGACTAATAAGCCACCTCATATGGATCTCTAGTCACCTTTGTCAGTGCCACCATTTACAATCATATAGAGCATGGGACTCTTTTAAATAAAAATGTTCCACCAGCCACGCTGTGTGTGTCGACCTCATTTCAGATCCACGAACTGTGTTCATTTATTCTCAAGTTTACTTGTTGAGAAGTCTTATCCGCATATATCTTGTTGCACGCTGGCTTAGTTGCACCATCCCAATTTGGCTCCTACAGTTTGCATGTGTCTGAAGGCCCACTTTTTTATGCTGAAAATTATTGTATATTCTGTAATCACCCACATGGAATATACAGTTTAAAGATGGCCGGTGCTCCTCTATTGGTACCATGTTCCACAATGAGGGTTCATCTGATGGTCTTTTTGAAATTCTACGTACTGCCCTCACCAATCATTGTGCCCGAATTACTGATTTTCTGAAGGCTAATAATGGCTTCAAAAAGATTTGAATAAATTGGCTCTAAAGACTTGGCGTATTGTTCAAGACGTTGAACCATAGAGCCCAACCTGAGAGAAGACTGGTGTATAAGCACAGATGGGTTAACTAGAAATACCAATTGGTCCACTGGTTATTATAACCAGGAAAACAAGTAGTGCATGCATATCATTCAGATGACTGGCGCAGTGTGGTATAGGTTTCTGCATATATCACTAGCGAGATGGCAGCAGTGCAATGAGCAGAGAAATGCTTATCATATGTGTTTCTGCTCAAATCAATAACCAAGAGAGAGGCTGTTTAACCTCTTAAGTGCCAAGGACGAGATTGCTCATCCTTTTTGCATAGACTTACATAATAGCCTGGCACTTTATCTGCACCTATTCGTATACATAATGAGCACACACACTGCAATGGCAGAGTGCTCGCTGTATTGCTTTCTAGAGATCACAAGGCTGCACTGTAAAGAACACCTGCACACTCATTGCTGGCTGATGTGCCGATTACTCCCTTTCCTGTTGCAGGAACACAAGGGCCCAGAGTAAACTGTTTGTCAGCAATCACAAGCCCGCTCTGCATTAAATCACTTCTCCATATCCTACTTGACCACCATCCCAACGTTGAACTGTAACTAATCCTTCCATCTCTCAGTGCCGGTTGCTTTTCTGTACTCCTCATGTAACTAACAGCTGAGTTTACAGCAGACTCCTACGCAAAGATCACCGGTTTGTTTCCTTTCCTTGCGATGAGCACCACAACTAAGGGCCTGATGCACAGAAGTGTTTTATAATGGTGCAATCCCATCAGAAAACGCTCTGCGGATCAGGAAGTGTTCATGGTATTGGCTCGGGATGGCAGGGCCGTACTGCAATGCATCCCTCCATCGCCATGTGCCGATTGCTTCTCTTTCCTCCCCATTAACTATGGGTTTCCGCCATGTACACAATCACTAGGCGTTACATATGCTGCCATTAAGAACAGCCCACCCTCTCTGACATCATTTTATGGCAATGCCTGCCATGCTATGCTTTAAATGCAATAACAAATGGCACGTTATGTTGCAATTGTAAATATTAGTTAGGATATCTGAGGAGTACTGTTTTCACATCTAATTCAGCTGTCATTGCATTTGATCGTTTATATTTTTGGGGGGGTTTTATAATTCTAGATAGTTTATAATTGCACTTTCACTGAACCAGTGCACTGTTCCACGCCTCCCTTTTGTCAGGGACTTTCATGGCAACAACATCAATTATAATGTCATATTTTCTAGAATGATTTTTGTATGTAGAGTGGCGCCTGGCTTCCTTTACAGCCCTATTCTTGCACTGTTAATGCTTTTCACATGGTACAGCTAAGTGCTCCCTTCTTTGAAGGAGATGGTTTTCACATTTTCACCTAGCGATTGTGTTTTGTACCCTGCTTGAAAATAAAACGCAGAGAACGAAGATGTGTGAACCTGTTTCAATTCTCATCTTCGGTTGTTTGCTCCCTAAACGTTACAGATCAAACAGCTAGAATTGATTTTGAAACTAAAATGGGACTTGGAGCGCTATAACTCATGGCCGGAATAGCTGCACGTGGCCCCTGAAAATGAGTGAAAATGTTCTCTGTAATAAAACACAGAGACTCATTCACTATAATGTATTATCACATTACATGTGAAAGCTTAAAGTTAAAACATGCGCAGCGATAATGTTATCCTATGATTGAATGAGTCATTCACTGTAATGTTTCATTATAGGCTGCGGGGGAATGTTATGACACATGAGGAAATAAATACAGAATAAAACCATTATTGCAGAGGTGGCACGCGCATGTAACAATGACATCGTTGTTTTTTATTTTATTACTTATTTTTTGTTTTAGTTGCGTATTTATAACACGCTTAACTACCCAGAGTTTCTAAGCGCGGACCCGGGAATCGAACCCGTGTTGCTTTGTGTTGTATTGCTTCCAAGGCGAGCATGTTGCAGCTGAGCTATCGTCCCAGGGTGCCAGTTGTGTTGCCAGTGAAAATACTGATTTGGTGAAGATGCAACAGCATAATGAAAACACTGCTTGCACTTCAGAGCCCATTATTGCTATTGTTGAGGAGCAGCTTCATTATATTTTTCAGCCACACTAGCAGTGGTAGGCATGGACAACTAAAAGGGATATTCTACTAAATAAAATCACCAATCTACCACGCCTAAATAACAAGCAAAGCAAATGTCAGGTAGCACAAAAGTATAACTAAATAAAAACTAAAACAAGCAGCATGGAAACAGAGAGTTCTCTCAAGCAATATTCAACAACTCTCCCCAAAATTAAACAGTCCCACCACTTCTACAATATGGCTTCCACTATAACAGAGCTTTCGCCATGATGCAGTGGCTTTCCATCACGAAATAGCATGGTTCCCCTCCTATATGCATATTCAAGAGCTCTGTCAGAGTTTTAAGGCTCTCTGTAGCAAGATTTAAAAAGGAATGCATCAAAAACAAGAGGCCAGACACACACTGAATGCTTGCGCTTACCCTGGTGAGGCAAACGTCCTATGCTTCTCATGCTCTAATGAAATGGGGGTCGACGGGGTTATTGCTGGGGTATTATTGGCAGACTAGCATTAATCCGATTTTTTTTATGTCTCACCAGGTCCTTATAATTTAGGGGGGCTCGAGCAACATTGATTTTGACATCAATTCCAGCAAAGATTCCTATATTGATTCATGTCTTTATAATAACCCAGCTATAATGTCACTTACAAGCCCAATCTCAAACCATTTAGAGGCAGTCCTCATTAAAAGGTAGGCGGTGTGGAAAAAACTGGCAGTAATTCCATTACCACCACTTTTCCTGCACCGCCAAACTACAAGTTTGCTGGTGGTGTGGCCTGATTTACCTCCAGTCAACAGCTGGAGGTAAATCCTGCACTTACTGGCAGAAAACATCCGGTATTACCGGCATTGATACTACCAGTGCAGGTAATACTGGCAATCCCCCCATGGAGTCCTATGAACTCCATGAAATGGTGATTAACATGACTACCGGCACCTGTAATCTGCTGGTAATTCCGACAAATCTGGCACCAGTAACAGTATTACCGTTTGGTGGCATCCCACCAGATTTACCAGCGGGATACCACAAACCTATAATGAGGTCTACCAGAACAATGACAAATCTGAAACCCCTCCCCAGAGTGCCCAAGGGCCCCATTAAATCGATGGCAATCTTCTCCCAAATATGGCAAGGCACCACCACAGGAGTTGTTTCCTGGTTGCATGTCTTAAGTGTCTTATCGCTCATATTGCATAGTACACATTCACCGATACACCCCTCCATCCTTGTGTCCATTCCTGGCCACCAAAACATGGCTCTTAACCTTCTTTGTGTCAAAATCCTACCTAAATGGCCCCTATGCATCAAGTCCACTAGTTTACTCTGTAAAATGTGAGGTGATATCAGTTGTTCACCACATGATAACCCAAATTCATTTTTAAGTTTGTAATATGATGAACTTCTTGTTGCCTCCCCTGGCCATCTTTCACTAATACATTTCATTATCTCCATTATTTTCATTATCATTTTTTACAGGCTCTACCCACACTGTCCTTTCTACCATATTTGACTCTGCGTCACCTACTTTGGCTAGCTATACTTCACAAGCCTCCTCCCGATTTTTGACGTCCTTGTTTGGTGATTTTGATAGACACCGATTATCCAAAGTTTATCAAAGTAAGGTTTTCAGTACGGTCTTCAGGTTACTTATAACAAATTTTAACTCTTTACACAAATCCAATGGTTCCAATTCCTTAAAAGGAGAAATTATTCTCTTAGAACGATTTTACGAACTTGGACATCGTCCTTCAAATTGTTCTTGATTTAGGATTGAGCAATTTAACCCTCTAGGTTCCCTGTTTTCCATGTGTTGAGCAATGCTACCTATTTTTCTTGGGCTCCCCAAAGCCTTCTGGCCCTCTGATTGGTTCAACCATCCGGGTCTCTCTTGGGGATCTGATCGTGTCCAGCAAACAGATTTCTCAGGCTTCCATAACCCTTTTAGCTCTCCAGCTTAATTTAGGATTCAGTAATTTAACCCTCTAGGTTCCCTGTTTTCCAAATGTACTTATTTTTCTAGGGCTCCCCAAAGCCCCCTGACCCTCTTATTTACTTAACTCAACAGAGTCTCTCTTGGGGGTTTGCCTGTGGCCATCAATCTGGTTTCTCGGGCTCATGGAACCCTTTTGGCTTCTCTTGAGTTAATCTCCTTTTGCTTTTGGATTTTCTTAACTCAGGGACGTAACCGTCCGTCCCTCTCCCTGACTTTACCTTCTCGGGAGGGCTCACTTCCCTTTGCCTGCCTGGCTCGGCAGTCACTACATTTTCCCCACTGAGACCGGGGATTTGATTTCTCCATTGCAGCCTGTTATCGGCGTAACTTAGCGGGCCCCAGGCCCACTATGACTGCTGTGCTGTCACACCACCAATCGAGATGGCCGCTCTCTCTCGTCTCCATCTCCATTTTGGCGTTGTTGCCCTTCGCAATGCCAGCCTACCAGTGTCTTTCTCTCTATCCGCTCTCACTCCACACTCCCGCTGGCTCTGCAGTGTTGGATGGCTCCACCCCTCCAGGACATTCTTACATCAGAGGCTTGCCTCTGCGTAGTATTCTTCTCAATCCATTCCAGCTTCCTCGTCTCTTTTTTTCTCGCTGCTGTACTCCAATGGGGCATGTTGATCTCCATCAGTTGTTGACTTCACGACGATCCCAGCATTCCCTCCAACCAAATATCTGGGAGTGATGTCAGTATGTTGAGTATGCCAATCCACAGCAATAATATCAGTCTTTTCTATTCCCATGTAGGGAGAGACTGTGTTCTTTGTAGAGAGATGCTGGTAGGAATGAGAGTCGTTGTCCCATAGAGGGGAGTCACCCCCCATGAGGTCCCACTTTCCCAGACCCACAGAAAGGGTATTGCTTAGCGGGTTCATGTCCCTAACCTCAAAGGGGGTGGCTCCCCCCGGGAAGAAGGGACAAATTGCCCATTTTCGTCACACAGCAGAAAATACTGTTATACATGGTTTAATAGAACAGTAATTCTACTTGAATCAATTAAATGCTGTTCTTCAAACTTGTATGTGCAGCAGCATATCATTCCTGTTTTAACTGCTCACCAACTTCGCACCACTGTGCTAATCATGTTCCTGGACCTGGTATCAGTATTGCACTTAAGGCGTATACAGGATTCAACATATGAGGAGATTAATGGTTCTACATGTATATGATGTTATTTCTCACACATCTCTTCTCTCATCTACATCAATACAAATTCATGTCCTGGGTGAGTCCCAAACCACAGGAATGTTGCCTTTTATAACTAGTGCAACGTTTTCTCGATATCCAAGTACTGGACTGTTTCCATCCACATCTAATTATATTGACTGGGATTGCTTTTATCAGAAAGGGTCAGATGTAATAGCTCTTCCAATTTGGAATAAGAGGTTGAGAACTAATACCCATTTCTTTGATCATCTGCTGTAACATAACTTGACCATTTGAGATAATGACATACAATATTCGGACTATCTGTATTTGTATTTTATTTATTTGTATAGCGCGCCAAGCCCTCAGGCCTCTGGGCGCATTGCTTTGGTTACACGGGTGCAAAAGTTACATATACAATGTACATAAACGGAAGGGAACATAAGGAACAATACAGAAACATTGCATACAGTTAAGTATTATGTACATATGAGAAGTTGTGTCGGCAAGGTGCAATAATTACAAACAGTGCAAAATATATAGAGTTAGGAGAGAAAGGTTAGTAGTGGGTTAGTCGGTTTCCTGGGAGATGAGCCATTCTTTGGCTTTAATTCTGAATGTTGTGAAGTTTGTGCATCTCTGACATAGGGACCCATTAGAAACCATTTCCCTTTCTGAATGCTGTATACTCCTGCTATGACATCATGGCAGAGGATTATGGAATTCATAATCAACTGCTATGATGTCGCCGAAGGGGGATACATAATTCTCTCTGCTAGGACTTTTTCCATTGTGGGTTGCTGTGAGGTGAGGTGACAGGGAACCTGAGATTTCTTTACGTTTTGTATAGTTCCCTCATGCCTCCCTTGTCCAACCCCTGATGTGCCAGTCCCCAGGACAGTGCAGCTGGTTGGAAAAGGGATGAGAGGGGCAGAGGGGCAACATAAAATTTTAGATAGGTAGCTTTTCAACTCCGCTACATATTCTGAGTGACATCATAGGCAACTTGTGCTTCGGTCTTGTATATCACACGCCACTTTGAACACGTCTGTTTTATATCCTTATAGTTGATAGCTACACAGCTATATTTCTACATGTAATCGATGAACAGATATTAGCATGTCTCATTTAAATTAAGAGACAGGTGATTCATGTTTGGCATGTTTTTTTTAACGCTATCACTTCCAGTGGCCTGTAAAGTGTGGGTTGATCTCCCCGTGAATCACAAGGGATAATGAAGAGTTTCAGATGAGGATGTTTTTGGATGAAGTACAGTGGAATATTCCAAGTAAGTCCACTATTAATGTTGGCTTTTGTTATTATGAACGCTAGCCTGTCCAAAGGATCTAGACTATTTGGCGGAGTGTGGAGTCCTATTATTCAGTGTTCTTTATGTCTTCATTTTCTATAGACTGGGCACCACAAGACAGAGTGATCTTGTAGTCCTGTACAACTACTAGACCCTGAACAAGGCTATAGCTACTAATTGTAAGGTTAGACCCAATGGAAAGTGTTTTTTAAAAGGTTTTTGGAACAGGGTTTCTTCAGAATTCTTCATAATCCTGAAGTTACTATTAGGATCCACAAGTTAGGTTGTTTTTCTCTCCTAGGCAGCGAGGGCCGAATGACTGACATTCCACATTAAGGAAACCAGTTATAGCAACACTTTTTGGTTGTGCTGAGTTATTGGAAAATAAAGTCCAGGTCAATAAGTAGGTATTCCACTTATTGTTACATCTCATAGCCTAGGGGCAGGGTTGTTTCGTCTAATTAAAAGACCCAACTAATATACTAAAATTGTGCCTTCATCCTATTAGATATTTAAAAGAAGACCGTAACTTTGCAAGCTTCGGCCAGAGAGGTTTACATCCCTTCTCCACAAGATCTATAACCAACTTGTGATGTTCTGTTACTGCCACCGCTCTGCACATAACTATGCCTTCCTCCCAACCGTCGGGAGAAAGTACTGTTACTCTGATTTGCATCTGGCCTCTCTCATTGCATCTTTGCCTTTCTTCATCATCCTTTCCTTGACAATTGAGCTTTTTATTTATTTCCCATCTGATTCCTGCTCCCTACATTACAGGCTGTTCATATATCATTACATGGTCTCTGGTGTGCGGTCTCTCTCTTGTCTCTAAATCTTGCACGTAATCATCTTCTTCTGGAGCTGTCCATTCAGTCTCCCACACCAAGGATGCTGTTCGTCCCTGGAACTGACCTCTCGCATGACAGAGTGAAAGGTGTGTCAGGCAATGAGTTGTCTGAACTGCTACTTCTATGGCTATGAATATCTTGGAATTCCCCATAGCATATGGTAGGAGAGCACAAACATAGCATCTCTTTTTAGAGGTCCTTTGTCCCACCTCTTCCATGTGCTGATAACACATGCTATTCCCCAGATGTGCTGTGCTGTCTACATAATTATTTAACTCATAATTACCTTCCCTTGTGCTTCTCTTGTGTCTCCCTCTTGCAAGGAGGGTGCATGCATAATGCCCATGAAGTATATCAATAAGGGTCCTTCCTACAGGGGGAATCACAGGAACACTCGTCCGAGAAATAGGTGACCTTACATGTGTCACTGGTGTAGAGATAATTACATATGGTCTTGGCCTTTCAGTAATAGATCATTCTGCATTAGTCACTGGAGTGGGAAGAATCAAAGGGACTCCTACTTTTCTAGGACCAATGAAGTAGTTTGTATGGATTAGCAAAATCAGAACAATAATAATAAATTATGAGCATGCATATATCATGCACCAATACATCTATCCCCACCATTTTTGATTCTCCACACCTCTTTGAGTTTGTTAACTTTCTGGAACTGTGCCACTCTCGACAGTCCATATTTTGCCTGTGTACTACTTTAAAGAAAGAAAAAAACTTTTTAATCGGGCAACCTTGTTAAATGCTCAGGTAGATGCAAGATCTGTTCAATCATCACCATAAGTAACCTCCTAATTGCAGGGCCATTCTTCGGATCTTTCAGAAACACACGTATGTTAGTATTACACAAAACAAGAGCAGGATAGACTCCTGTATACAAATGTATACAGGAGACAGCATATGTATATGTATATGTATATATGTATATGTATACAAAGACAGCAAGAAGTAGTCTATGGGCATCGACATCGGATACAACCATGGCTTTAACTAAAGAGAAACTCAGTGAGGAATTAACCTGGAAACTGCTCCCTTTTCCAGTCGTCGTACTCAAAATCTAGATTTGGCATATTTAGCACATCAACACTTTCTAAAGTCAAAAGATTCCTGTGGCTCGAGAACCTTTTCTTAGCACTTCTGCTATAATATCTATAAAGAGTGTCTGGGGTGATACACAGTCCAAATGTACACTTGCATTTATTTAATCAGCAATCGTAGCATCCTTCTTCCTCATCATCGATTGAGTCTGCACGTGCTGAACGTCTTCTTCTTGTCTTGCTTCCAAATCAATGGTTGGGGGTGCATCTGTGTGATGCTGGAAATGCATCGGAGGGACAGGGCCTCCGTATCCTTGTCCTTTACTGCCTTTTTATTGTGTGTTCTGTCATATTTTCCGTGCAGGAGTTCATGTGGGACTCCTGGCGGTGCAGCTCTCTCTCTTTTGGTTTGGTGAACAGACCCGTGGGATACCCTTACTGCACCCATGGGTGGGGGTACAACCCTGTGCCCCTAGTGTATGTTTTTGGGCACCTGTGGGTGGCCCGCAGAGCAGGGTATGGGCTGGTGGCAGCTCCATGCTGAATTTGACAGGTGCGCTGAGTATCCTCAATTTTGGGATACCCAAGCCCTGCCATTGGAATCAGTTGATTCCTGATGGAAAACAAGATGGCCCCTGTGGCCTCTTGCTTTCTATTACCTGCTACCTTGTTTTCCCAAAGTCCTGGGAAGCCCTGACTCTCTCCCTTCCCCCTGACTGGCTGTTGGGTGGAAGTTCCATATATGGTGTTGTTGTGAAGTCCAGTCCAGACTGACTGGAGCCTTCCCATTGACTGTATGTTGTGGGTACGCCCTGTGGGTGGGACCGGGGTGAATGGAGTGTGTGTCCAATATGCACTTCTTGTTGTGGCTGTCTGGTTTCTGGTATGAGAGACAAAGACTGAGACAGCCCTGCCCGAAACTGGCCTGAATGCAGTGTGTAGTGTTGAATGGCTGGGTACTTGTCCCAATCCACATTCCTTGTTGTGAGTGTCTGAGAGGGAGGAGGATGGCCTGAATGCACTGTGTGCCTGATTGGCTGACTGACTGCATGAATGCCCTTCTGTATGATTGGCTGCTGAGCGTAACCCAGCAGTGTGGATGAGAGACAAGATAGTATATCTGGGGACCTCTCACCACTGGAAATTGTTCAGAAGCTTTGTCTACACTTGAAGAGTAGCTGGAACTGCTGATCCTCGATGCCCTGCTGGAAGACGAAGACTTGCTGTTGCATTTGCTTCGACCTGATCTGAAAGCTGCCGAACTCGTCAAGTACTGATCCAAGAGAGGACCTGGTAAGGCACCCTCTTCCCGTGCTCCGAGGGATCATCGAGCACCGCTAACCTTCGCCGAAGCTCCCTGGAAGTCAGACCCACGAAAGACTGCCGACCCGAGACGGGACCGCTGAGGAGAACAAAGCAAAGCACCTGGACTTCACCGCTGTCAAAGTCTATTGCCGTCGACCAGGGTTCGCAGGTTTGTGTAACTGCTGGAGGCCCGTCGAAGTTGTGTTGCCCAGCCATGGGGACCACTTGACGCCGTGCCGCCGCCGACCGGAGCCGCCCACTCCTTTGCCTAAGAACATTTGAATCCAAGGACTCCCTTGCCCGCAACGTTGACCGCTTTGTCCCGCCAGAGAAAGTCGAGGACGACCAACGCGCCGAGGAGAGGAGAATCTGCCGGTGGGTTTCCCGCCACCTGCAGGCCACAAAGACTTTGACGACTCGACGCCCTTGTTGGGCCACAGTTCTTCTGAAACTCTTTGCGGTCCTCAACAATCCCTCGCCGAGGTGCCCCGCACACCTCATCCTCGCAGGACGTTGCTGACAAGCACCGCCTGGATCGACATCGGGGTCCTGGCACCCTTGAACTTCTCATCGCCGCCGTCAACGACAAGTTCACCATCTTCAACGCCTCTCGACAATCCGTGGCTCCTGCTTTAAAGGGATTCACTCAAGAAGGATCCTTCGACGCGTCTTCGAAGAACTCTACTCCACCAGGTACATTGGGGGGGTGAGACCTTAATAGGAGGAAATAAGGCTATTGAACAATATATGGACTGGGCTTGTGCTATATATCTTTTTTTTACAGGTTGCCCAGGTGGGGGGATCTCCACACAGAACTGCATCGATCGGTAGGGGCCGGTATTCTGCCTATTGTTTCAACCATCTTACGTTCCTTCCTATCTCTATTGCTGGTTTCCTCGTTATTGATCTGTGTGACATTTTAACCGTACAGTTGATGCACTTTAATGAGATTTGATAACATTGGTGGTACCACTTTAGAATTGTATATATTTATCATTGTTGATTTCCGAGTACAAAGTGCGTTATTGTGATCGTGTACATACCTTTGAATATTAATTATATAAAGACTGTGTTTTCAGTAATACAGTGTGTGGACATTCCTTTGTGGGGGTTCAGGGACTACACTGTACTTCAGAACCAGCCTGCATCACCTCCTGAGAAGCTAGGCCTTGATTGCTCGACTACGTTACCAATAATAGAGAATCTTGGCTAGGGTCCTCTGTGCCTCTCCTCTACCATATAGAGAGCGGAAGTACAGACACCCCCCTCCAGTCTTTACAATCGGCCTCACCAGCATATGGTTTGATGTCACCCAAGTGTATCCATGCGCGTCTTTCTTGGACTTTTACTGCTGAGGGAGTAACCTTCTCCACTATAAAGAGACCACTAAAACAGAGCTTGTGCCACTTACTTGTGAAGTTGCGCACTAGGATTGGATCTCCCACAAACAGTCTAGGTACAGGAAGTATTTCTTGAAGTCTGGTTGCTAAATGGTCTTCTTCTGTGTCCTGAGACTGACACCCCTTGCACTTGAGTTGATCTGCAATGACAGAGATCATGGCGGTCATACATGTCAAATAAGGAACGTAACTCATCTCCTAACAATTCTGCACTCTTCTGGGCATCACTTCTGCTCCTCAATGGAGGAGACAGTGGCATTCTCATTTGCCTCCCTGTCACTAGCTTGTGGGGTGTGAGGTGGTGGTCTGACCCAGGCTGATCCCTTAATGCATATAATGCTAGGGGCAAGCAATACAGCCATCCCTTTTTCAGTGTCAATTTCAATTTTGCAATTCTCTCTTTGAGAAAACCATTGCGTCTCTCACATATCCCGTTCACTTGTGGGTGACAAGCAGAAGAAAACGTATGCTTTATACTAAGCAATAGGCTGATCTGTTCAAACACTTCATTGATAAAATGGGCCTCATTGTCGGATCTCAGCACCACACATACTCCCCATCTAGGAAAGACTTCTCAAACTAAAAACTTTGTTGCGCAAGTGGCATCAAGGTGTGTACATGGACCTGCTCAGATCTATATCGAAAAGGGACACACCACCACTATCATATATCTGAATTCACTACATACTTGCAGCAGATCAACATAGTCAATATGTAAATGCTGAAAAGGACCATTCGGTCGAGGAATCAGTCCTCTGATTGTTCGCAGTGTGTGCTCAGCAGTAAACTTTTGACATACGATGCAATTTACTGCATAAAATGCAATGTGTTCTAACAGGTTCAATATGAACCAGTCCTCCGCAATAGCTGCTGTGAGGCTTTCCCTAGTTACATGCACAGGGTAGTGCAGCTGTTTAAGCGCTACCCTTAACAAGACTTCAGGCATAACCGGCTTTCCAGTGCTGCCCTGCTGCCACAATGCTTCAGAGGGGGATAGAGAATACCGCCTTCATTTCCACAATTCTTGCTGCTACTGAGGTGTACTGCCTTGAACCTCCATCAAGTGTGTTCTTGACAAATGATTAAACCCTTCATTTACAATCATAATTATGGCTACTTTCTCTTTGACATTTGGAGAAACAAAACTTAAAATATCTGGTGAACATGCAACCCTTTTGGTCTCTTCCTCTGTGGCTTCGTTCACGTGAGAGATAAAGTCAGTTTGCTTAGTATGTGTTGCACATTTAACTATTGTGATGGCTACTAGGAGTTGTAGTGCCTTAATAATTCTGTCCATTAATGTTGCGTATTGCACTGGAGTGCCGTCCTCTTGGAGGAAGCCCCTCCTTTTCCAACATGCTAGCCCTGCGTGCACGGTTGACGTCACTGTACACCATCACTTCCTGCCATTCATGTTTCTCGAGCGCAACAATAAGCGCCACTGATTCTGCTGCTTGTGCCGAAAAGTGAGACGGTAGTCTTGCACTTGCTACCACTTCAAATTCCCCATTAGCTCTGTTCCTTCCCACAGCTGAACCTGAATGTCTTTCCCAATCAGTTTGATACATTTTTGAAGACCTGTCAATAAACAGAATCTCCCCTCCTGGTACCGCATTTTCCTTTATGCGCGGGAAATCATCGTAGATCTCTACGTAATTGGCGCAATCATGCACATGCTCATCTTTTGCCACAGGCTCAGCTACAAACGTGGCAGGGTTCACTATTTTTACAACTAACTATTTTAATTGCTGGATTTAATATAACTACCTCATACACAGAAGCTGTGGGCAAGGATTAAATTCAAAACCCTCTGCATTGTCCACAATGCTTTCTGGGGTCTGGGTCCAAAATTCCTTGGCTATCCCTCTGCAAATGCCTCCCCTCTCGAGCTCTTCACTCCTCTACCTCTAACCTGTCCCAGGAGGATAGCTCAGCGGCAGCGTGCTCGACTTGGAAACAAAATGACACGGAGCAACACAAGTTCGATCCCTGGGTCCGCGCTTAGAAACCTCTGGGTATTAAGCGCGTTATAAATAACCTATAATATCATAACTCCCTCAGGGTCAGTTGCGTTTTGAAGAAATGAGCTGTGGGTAGATCTCTGTCTTTTTCTCGGGCCTCCTTCTGGAACAGCCTCCCTGCCACTGAGAAACTTTAGGAGAACCATCTCCGGTTCCGGAAGCACCTCAAGACCTTCCACTTTGCTTCTGCCTTCGCCCCTCCTCTCCCCTGCTGATCTGTTCTCTCTCGGCACTGTGCACCTGGCCTACCCTCTGTTTTATGGACCCAGGTACCTGCTCACCCTGCCACACACTCGTACTACCTCTGGGCCACCACTTGCACTGGTGTCTGTATCTGTACCCATACAGTCCTCCCTTTTTCTTCCTGCACTTATCAGATCTTCCTGCACTTATCAGACATACCCTGTCTGCTGCCTTAAACCCAGCACTTGCCACTTGTTGATTGCACTAGCACTGTTTATTGCCTTTATTATTTATTTAATTTTTATTATTGATCTGTTTTCCTTTACTCCGTACTTTCCACTTCTCCCCCCTTCCATCTACTTTTCCCTTTTCCCTCTCCATGCACTTGCACATTCTCAATGTCAATGGGCCTATCCTTGTTTTGTTCTCTCATGCCTTGTCACGCTCCAAAACACTTGTGTACGAGCGCAATACAAATGAAATATCAAAATCAATATCTCCGAGACGTCAATGTACCCTTGGTTTTCTCCAAAACAGCAAATATTGCATTTTCAACAAACAACATCATATAACACCCCATCAAAATGCTGGTAGACTTCTCTATGGCGAACGCGACTGCTGCCAGTGATTGTTCACAAGGAAGGTGCCCTCTCATAACTGCATCTAAAATCCCACTGTACTATGCCATAGGTTTATACCCTAGTGTAGTCCACTGTGTAAGCACTGCTGTCATGACTGTCCCATTCGTATGCGAGAACAAATAGAATTCCTCATCATAGTTGGGAATTCCTAAAACTGGAGCTGTACAAATTGTTTTCTTCAATTTTTCAAATCCCCCCTCCATTTCCTCAGTCCATTCTATTTTTTCCTTATTCACTTGTGCTTTCTTCAAAGCCTGCAAAAAGTGTCTTGTATATGAACTATAATCAAATACCCATGCTCTAACATAGTAACATAATCACAAAAACTGCTGCATTTCTTTTATCGTGTGCAGTTTTACTGTTTTCATAATCGCCTCAGCTCTTTCAGGTGTGACTTTCTTCCCCTCACGTGAGATTAACTGGCTATCAGCTCTTTCAGGTGTGACTTTCTTCCCCTCACGTGAGATTAACTGGCCTATGTATAATACCTCTTCTTGACAATATTGTAACTTCTCCTTGTCTTCTTTATTTCCATTGTCTGCTAAAATAATCATTACCTGAATCCAATTTTGTCTGCATTCATCTACAAACCAAAATGTCATCTACGTACTGCAGCACAACACTTTTCAAATCAATATTGCCTAGGTCCATCTACAGGACCCTATTAAAGATCGATGGAGATTCACAGTACCCTTGTGGCAAACAAGTGCTCTTCAGTTTAGTTTGACGAAACATAAATTATGTAAGGTCTTGGGAATGCTTATGTAACGGGATTGAAAAAAACGCATTTTTCAAGTCATTCACCGTTTAATATCGTGCCTCTGTGGGGATACTACATAGTATTGTTGCCGGATTCAGAACTAAAGGAAACTCTGCCTCTACAATCTGGTTAATTGGTCTCATGTCCTGAATGAGTCACCACTAACCTCCCTTCAATTTTTTCACAGGGTACATCGCAGTATTAAACAGTGACTCTGGCATCACTAAAATACCTTGTTCCATCAGTGCCAAAATAGTCTTAAAAATACCCTTATCCGCATCTCCAGACATGGTGTACTTGCTTGCTCGAGGTGAAATTGCACCTGGCTTCAGCTTAATTTTAACCTCCCCTATCCCCTGTAGTAGGCCTACATCATAGGGGCCTGTAGGCCATAAAGAATGTGGTACTTTTTCTAAATCTTCAGCAAAAAATGCTGGGTGCTTCCGCACTATCATCATTCGCTGTGGGATCTCTCTTTTCTCTATTTTGATCCAATACATAATACTCATCTTGAATATCACTTCATCATCTGCTGGATCATCTCTGAATATATCCTCATCTGTGATGTCAGTCAATCTATACCCTTCTCCATTGGCAATTACTGTGCTCCATGGCCTTCCCTCGTCATCTGTTCCTTCGAGCATGGACAATTCCCCTTGCACTATGGCTGCAGTTAACCCTAGGGGAATAGTCTCTCCCCCCTCTTCGTCCATAGGTATCTGTGGCCTGAACAAAAACTCATCAGGTATTGTGATAATCTTTCCCACTAATCCAGGTAGCCATGTCAACAAAATGCGAACCCCATAAAGAAAGACTTCTCGCTCCAGCAGCATTCCTCGCAGAGCCATTTGCCCTGTAAACGCCAATATGAATTTGCCCACATTCATATAATGTATCCCTGGAGTAGAGCACACTATGCCTTCATCAGTGAAGGAAATTGTCATGTTTAACTTTGTCATTAAATCTCGGCCTAGAATATTAACCGGAGTCTGCCATGAATACAACAATGGAACAGACATGTCACACTCTCCTATGGAGACTGGTAATTCATCAGTAAAAGCTACTCTCCTTGTAGCTCCAGAAAAACCTTGCGCATTCATGGCATTTCCCGATAATGGAAATGTTCCCTCTCATATACATGAGCGAATTGCACCCATGTCTACTAAAAAAGAAAAAGATTAGCCTCCTATGGACACATCAACCCTTGGTTCCTCTTGGGGGTCTGGTGTTACTGATAGTACTGAACTTGGCTTCCACATGTTCGCGTGATGTGCCCTTTCATTCCACATGTCCAACATACAGGAGGAGCTCTTCGGACTAGCCTCCCTTGATTAAATCCTCTTTGCACATTCTGATTTTCATCAGCATATTCTGAAACTCGCCTTTGTTATTTTGAAACCACTACTTCCTCTGTAGCCCATTCCTCTGCCTCGTGGCATAAACCCATTCCCTCCTTCGTCCATCTGGCGTTGATTATTCGCCTGTGGTGCCCCCACTGCTTGCTGCATTCCCAGGCCTTCTCCGCTTGTCAGTACTACTCCTTCTAGGGCGAACTTTGACAATTTCTTCTGAACTAACTTGGCTTCCTCAAGTTTGCTAGCATCTTCCCTCTTCTTATTTCTCTCTTGTAACAGCCAGAAGTGATGCGCTATGTCAACTCTATCTCTGCTCACGGCTTTGCTTCCATTCCCACTAGCTTCTTGAGCTGTCTCTGTACTTGTTCTGGCAATCCCTGACATAAAATGTGGCAAAACACTGCCACTGATTTTCCCCAAGTCCAGCGTTCCCAAATATGTTGAATTCAAGCAAGCAGATATTTGTCATCTTTCATTTTACGTGCCATAATTGCACCCATATCTGACGTATCAGGATATTGTACCCTGAGTGCCCTCCAAACATCTGCTGTACAATTATTAAATGGTGCACCATTGTGTGCTGTGTTCTGTGCCGTGACATTTGACTAACCTGCTCTTGTCCAAATGGCATCAGCCCTTTCCCCAAGGATGGCTGCTAGGAGACCCTTAATGTCCCCTATTGCCAAAGTATTTCCACATGTCATATTTTCTAGTTCATAGATCCATTTCCATGCACCCGCCGTTAAACTGGGAAGTTTGCACCTTAAATTATTCTTATCCATTTGTGGCCAGGCAATATACTGCAGTCTGGCCCCTCCTTTCTCCAATAAAGGGAACTGTGTGAACCCAAATCCGCAATCGGCTCCCATTGTCTGCCTATTCGTAGTGGGGACAAAGGTTCCTGAACACCTTCTGCCTGGAAATGACCTCAACCTGCTCACATATGATGGTGACTCTCCCTTCTCACTATTTGACCGTCCTTTAGGTCGCTCTGGATATGCCATGGGATCTGGCATCCTATACTTAGGCTGCTCTAGATCAGTCCATCTCACTTGCGTGTCTGTCTGTAGACATCCCTCGGGACCGCATGCACTTCCTCCCTCCTCCCCACGTAAGGTTTCTCTCTCTTCGTCTGACACATCTAGTCCCCAACTAGTATGGCTTTCGTCCCCATCACCCTTATTTAAAGTCAGCATGTCTAAGGACAAGGCTCTATGCTTGAGACTGGATGGTCTTCCTTCTTTACCTTGTGATTGGGCGATTATAGATCGATCTTCTTTTCCTCTGTTTCCTGATTCACCTCTTGCTCTCAAGTCCTGATAGGTTTTATCGAAGTTCTCATCTAACATAACTTTAGATGGCCCTGACTTTGCTCCCCGCAATGGGAGGAGCTCCTCTAAGTTTATCATAGGCAGTCCTGCCATTGCTCCCTGTGACGGGAGGAACTTTTCTTTATGGCTCCATGATATTACTGGACTCAGTTCCATAAATTTTTTCTAAATGCGATCAATATGGTGTTTTCTTTGTCTTCTTTGTCGCTCTGTTTCTTCATCTAATTCTCTTCACATTCTCGCTTCTTATCTAACCCTTTTCTCTTCTTGTCTTTTCTCTTCCCTTCTTTCATTCTCTCTATGCTCTTCTTCTTTCCTTTGTTTTAGTATTCTTTTATCCCTTAATTTCTGTGCTTCCTCCTCTTCTCTCTTCCTTTCTTGCTCATCTCATTCTTTGATTGTTCCATGCCGGTTGTCATACTTCCTTTGCTCTTCTGCCCTTTCTTCCTTCTTTTGCTGTTCCTCTTGATACATCTGTTCCCGCCTCTGCCTGGTCTTTCTCTTATGTTCATCTTCCTTCAGTCTCTTTTCTCACTCCCTGTCTTTTATGTCCAGTTCATCTTGATCTTCCCTTTGCATAACTTCCTCGATACTTTTCCCATTGAGCTTGAGCAATATTTGTCCACTCATCCATTCATTCTGCACGAGCGTTACCTCGTCAGCTTTATCCTTTTCCCCTTTCCATCTCTTAATCTCTCGTTTTCTGTTTAGGGTCACGCTTGGTTGTTCGCTTTTCTCCTCCTTAATCCTTTATTTTAGTCTCCTCTGGACTATCGTCACTGCTCTAGGCAGGCAGTTCATATATCGGATTATTATATCCTGTCGCCGCCTTTAGTTCCCTTAACGGATATAATTCTACATCTTCTGTAGTATCACCATTTACTTCGGGCGAGGTAGGGGGAGCGGAAGGCGCAATAGTTTCCACCCTACACTGACTAAGCATCCAATCCTCAGGAGGCTAATCTTCCCATTCCCCTTGGTACATTTTCCAGAGCTCTAAAATAGCTAACCTCTTTTCCAATGTCTTCCCACTGTATGCAGCGTGCAGATATGTGGTCATGTGTTGCAAAACCGCTTTTGACAGCAATCCCCCTTGCGGACATGGCATGAACATCTTGTCTGCTGTGCCCTTTACCCATTCCGCACTATACTGTCTGATCTTAGGTGCGTGTTTTGGCAGTGGCTTCCACAGGTGCATCAGTGGAGTAACATCCTCCATTGTGACAAGTCTCAATTGACTGTCAATACTTACCATTGATTTACACAGATACGTTTCAGAAAAATAACAAATAGGAGCGCGCTCCAACCTCGCCACTCAAAGCCTCTACTTCTCAATTATCTCAATATATTTTTTAGTCATCGCCAACAATGACCTAGATTAGATAACTTTCTACCTCTTTCTTAGCCTCACAATTTTATTCTTGTGGTTCTTTGACACCTCTTTTCAATTACAAAATACATAAACAGACAAACCAGTCAACTTTACACATATTCATTATGGTATTCCCTTTCTCTTAGCCCTTAAAATACCTTGATTGGAGTTTGAGTCATTCCCTATCATAAACCTGTTTATGTGCCGCCTAATGTTAGGGAGAATTCTCTGTTTAGGCTGAATTTCCTAACCTAGTGAGTCCCCCAGCAGCTTTGCTGGATTTCTGGAGTTTGTTTTTGTCCATCCTGCCAAGAGTGAGACTTTTTTCTCCCACTCTTGGAAATGAATCTGGTAGATTCCTGTGAATGTCAATGTGTTCTATGGGCTATGGGGTCTTTTACTCCATAGGGTCTCATGTGTTTTACTATGTGTGTTACACCGCACCCTCCGTGCCGTAACACTGGTACGTCCTAGAGGATCCCCACCATATACTCCATACCCAGGGACTGACTACTGTCTCCCAGGGCATGTAAAGTCACCATTGGCTTTACTAGACCTAAATTTACTAACAGAACTAGTACAAACCATCCTATTGTGGACGTACTAGTAGGGGTCATTCGATTACCCCTGGGTCTGTTATTCGAGGGGGCACTGTCCCCTCCCCCCTGAACCTGTGTGGTACAGACTGCTACCAAGTGGGTTTACTGCCAAACACCTGTAAGCCTAAATCTTTTGCAGTGGTCCCAGAGGGAACTGCACAGGTTTCTGCTTAACACCTAATTACCCACCTGGGTTTTGAAATGATGGATTCTAAAGCTCCTTGAGCTAGGAAACTGGGCTCCCTGACGTTCCTCGTCATATACTTCTAACGCTCCTTGTTATATATTAAACAACCCCCGTTACTTTTCTATAACCACAATCCCATCCCCTTTATTTTGCCAGTCACCTCAATCTACTCATCATTCGTCTTTCAGATCAAGACCTTTGGGATTGTCCCCTCCTCCAATCGACCACTGTTGCCTTCAGTCCACTAAACGTCTGTGGAAAGCAGGAGGCATTTCGTCAAAGAGGGACCCATCCCACCTATATCGATTTTCTTGCAAGAGTTCCATATCGGCCTCTCTCTACAGGAAACTTTGCGATCTTCGGGCTCGATGGTGGAGGGTGTCTGATTTTCCGAAAACACTAACTAAAGAACTACTCATCGATGGATCGAAGCCATCCTCTGCTACCACATGAACCCGTAGGCACTTTAAGAGAGGTGGCGCTCTGGGGGGTGCTCTTGCCCGGCTAAATAATATGGCTGCCACCTGAGAGGCTCCAACCGAGGCTTCGAAATCATTACAAAAATCCTTCTCTGTATGGACCTGTTCACCTACAGAAGCATTTCGTCTTCATCCTGATGTGCTGGGGCAAAACCTAAACCAATCACTGCCCTGAATCGTGACCGGGAGAGGTGGAATGTGGCATCTAGCAGCTGCAATCCCGCTGGTCACAACAATGCTGCAGTGGAGGGGAAGGGTTGTCTCTCCGCGCCCGTCGGCAGCCAATGTAATACTCCCAGCTCTCCCGCAACGGGCTGAGATGACACCCGCTGGCTTACCCTCCCCAGCCGACATTCTGAGCGTCGGATTCTGAGCAGACCCTGTGACCCGAACCGCCATATACCTCGGCTGACAGAGCACAGCCTGGTCCAGCCCGCGTACGGTGTAACCTCTTGGCCCCGGGGCTCCACGTGATACTAACAGAGTCCTGGCGCACTGTACTCCTTTCCGGATTGAATTATCCCATACAGCGGCGTGCGGTCCCATGGTGTCTCACCTTCTGGACAAGCCAGTCTCCTCTGCCTAACCTGGGGGGGGGCTGGTGCCTGTGGGACTACCTTGCACGCATCAATACTCCTCGACTACAACTGGGCTCCCCCCATTGACGCAGATGGGCGGCTGATCCTACGTCTGGTCCAGCTCCCGAAATCACCAGATTTGCCCTCCTGTAGTGCTGCTGGCACAGTGCTGGGCGTGACGGAACTGATCTTTCTCCACAGCCTGCAACATCACAAGGGCTCATTCCCCAGCTCCCTACCTGGAAGATAGTCTCACCTGAACATGCTGGCAAGACCACGCTGGGCTCGACCCCTGCCCGGGCCCCACTCCCACTCCATGGCCCCCACTGAGACACCACGCTAGTCCTGCCAGATCTTGGAACCGTATGAGGCCAATACACCTTGGCCCGCACCTAGGGAACCAGGATGCAGCAACTACACAGGAGCAGC
Organism: Ambystoma mexicanum; assembly: GCF_040938575.1. NCBI lineage: Eukaryota > Metazoa > Chordata > Amphibia > Caudata > Ambystomatidae > Ambystoma > Ambystoma mexicanum. The sequence continues at coordinate 1,360,327,676 of NC_090935.1, forward strand.
ACTTTCCTAAACAGGTCTGAAACACAGTGCTATACTCTAATTCTAGCTGCAACCCTGCCCCTCCGGAGGACCCAGTTGACAGTGGCATGGCTGTGAGGCTTGCTGCCATCCTGTCCTCAGTGTCAATTCTCCTCCTCGCCCACCATAAGACTTATAAGCCGACCGCCGGGACGAACGCGTCCGTCTCTCCACCCTCCACATTTAATAGCCACGGCAACGGGTGGAGAGAATAAGGGCACCCTGATAACCTTGCACCCCCGCCCACACTACTGTGGCCGATACCACCGCTACTACCAATAGAATCCTGTGCAGAAGGTGACATCTGACAGACGGCTAGACAGAGCAGCAGACATCTGGTGCAAAAGGGGACCACGGACAGGGGTTTACGTCTCGGCAGGCTGACCTGCGAATCCACGAATGCGCCCCCCGCCCAAGCGGAGTGGACATCACCCCAACCTCACTGGCAACATCACTGGGACGCCCTACCTAGTTGACAACCACACCATGGTGAACCCCAAAAAGAGGCCAAGATGGACCAATTCGCCTGCTGTGACCAACCTCAATTACCGCCATACACCAACACAAATTGACGTTGCTGCCTTGAACCAAACACTGCTTGCCCTGAAAAGCAGCACTGATAGCCTGGGTGCTAAAATTGACACTCTGACAAGTAAAGTTGATATCTCAGCTATACAGATTGAGCAGCGAATAGGGGATGAAGAGGACAAGGTATCCACTTTGCAGAGCAAGGTGGCAGATCTTCAGCAAGCAAGCTGTAAAAAAAGTAATGGCCAAAAACAACAACCTGGAAGGACGTTCCAGGTGGAACAATATACACATACTCGTTGTCCCGGAGTCCACTGCCGTCAAAACATGGAGAAGTTTGCAGAGACACTCCTGACCGAAATCCTGGACCACCCCCCGTTGATGCCTATGTTCATGGGGGGAAAGAGTACATCGGTCCCTAACCATGAGGCCTCCCCCGGGAGCCCCTGAACACCCGATCATAGCCAAGATCTTCTCTTACCGGGACCGAGACATTATCCTCTGAGCCGTCAGAGAGAAAGGAGAACTGCATTGGGCTCCTCCGTTATCCGTCTGTTCCCTGATTTAAGCCCAGCGTTTTAGGATAAACGGAAAACATTTCAGTCCGCCAAGCACATCCTTCGGAGAAAAGGCATCAAATACACCATGCTGTATCCAGCCAAACTCAGTGTGCAGCACAACGGGTCCACAGTCTTCTTCACTTCCCTTGAGGCTGCGGAGCAATTTGCCTCAAACCTTCCATACCCTGGTGGTTCTCCTAGACGATCTCCACAACACCTCTAATAGAATCTATGCAAGGAGGTGTCCTCAGCGATACTGAACAGATGAAGATTGGACGACAAACTCCACCCTGCAATAAGGTCCTAGAGATGACATTCCATGGTCTTAATCGACAGGAGCATTGGCCGCCCTTAGCACCCCACCCCTTAGCACCCCATAGGCCGCAGACGTTGCGGATTGTTTCACTAAGTTTATTGGAATAGTTGGGAACAGGGGAGGGATGGGGGAGCCGGTAGGTTATGGTTTCTGGCATGGGTGGGGACAGGGAGGGGGCAAGCCAAGTTCATGGCCAGTTATTAGGGACATTCTCGATGACTCACACGGGCTACATGGGTACACACAAACAACTTGAAGGGGTATCACAACACACAAACTTGACGCATGTTACACAGCATTAATCTCCACGACTCCTCTGTGGACAAACCCGATATTCAGCAGACGGCTTGAGACGTCCCTGACTATTCTCTCATGGAATATAAGGGGGCTCAGCAACCAAAAGAAATCCCAACTCATTGCGAACTATGGCAGAAACCATGGGACAAACGTACTGTGCCTTCAAGAAACCCACCTCGCCCGCCACACCCATATTTCCAGACTACCAGGATGGGGAATCCATAAGTACGACTCCTCCTTCACCTAGCACTCCAGAGGGATAGCCATTTATATACATAGCTCGCTACAATATAGGCTGCATGAGCAGATTGAGGATGAGGAAGGGAGATTCATAATGCTTGCGGGTGAGGTACTAGGCACTAAACTTCTCCTGATAAATGATTATGCTCCAAACACTGACACTCCTGAGTTCTTCTATCAATGCGCCAGGCACATTCACAAGTTCCCGGGTTATGAGACCATATGGGCTGGCGACTTTAACCTCACCCTTACACTAGATCTAGATAGATCGGCAACAACACAATTGACACTCCCACAGGCGTGGACCTCCATTTCTCAATACCACAACTTGACCGGTGTGTGGCGTAGCAGACACCCGGACACCAGGAAAACACATTCTTCTCCGGAGTGCACGGCAGCGCATCCAATTGATTATATAATGGCCATCGTCCCCATACTTCGGTCCATCACTGAGGCATTCATCCTTCCCCGGCGGTTGTCTGATCATTCGCCAGGTGATCGCCCGCTTCGTGGGCTTCATTTGCCTCCTTGGCCCACTTCGATGGTGATTTAGGGCCACTGCCCTCGAGGATGTGGCATTCCACTCCACAATTGAGCAAGATATCAATACATACTTCCAAGCAAATGAAGGGTCAGTCCCCGATCAAGGAACAATATGGGAAGCCTTCAAGGTCTATAAGGGGATGCTGTATCTCAAAAGAAGGAGGAGTCTTGAAGGCCATACGCCGTAACATGCAAGACCTTGAAATTTGCGAGAGAACAGGCAGGGAATACTGGACACACCCGAGTTACGCTGCGAACTGCAGGCACAAAGAGAAGAGCTTTTACAACTGGCTAATAGTGAGGATAAACTTATTGAGGACCCATTATTGGCACTGAAACACAGGGAGGGGGACTGACCGAGTTAAACACTGACATAGGCGATTCGTAAGGAAAGCCCGACCACTAGCATTGCAGAAATTAAAAACCAGGTTGAGGCACTTATTAAAGACCTACAGGGGATAAATAGTGCATTTAGGCGCTTATTTACCCTCATGCACAATGTAAACCCTCAGGTATCAATGGTAGTGGCTACCCTTGATGCCGAAAAGGCCTTCGACTCTGTTGAGTGGCCTTTTCTCTTCGAAGTACTTTGTTGTTCCGGGTTTGGGCTTACTTACATCAGCTGGGCTATACACAGCCCCGCGAGCAGCAATATATACAAATGGGTCGATCTCGACTTATTCTCCCTACATGCGGCACTCGCCATGGGTGCCCCCTCTCCCCGGTCATCTTTGCTCTTGCGATGGAACCCTTAGGTTGTCATATCCGAGAGCTACATGCACACTGCAGGATCCGCATTCAATCAATCACATCTCTCCACTGTATCCGTATATGCCGACTACATCCTTCTATATTTTAAACACCCCCGGCAAAACTTAACCCATTGAAAAAGGAAGTGGTTAGATTTGGAAAGCACTCAGGACTAAGGATCAATTGGGACAAGTCAGAAATTCTTCCCCTAACTCCGGAGGTACAGCAGGCGGACGTGGGTGACATGTTTCGGTGGTGCCCACAAGGGATATGCTACCTTGACATCATAGTCTCCACTACATGGGACAAACTTTACAAAGATAACTATATAGCCCTTTAGAGATAATAGAACACAAAGTAGAGGCATGGATACGACACCCTATTACACAAGCTGCCCGCATAGCCTTGGCCAAGATGATAATACTCCGCAAACTTCTGTATATCTTTAACAATGTACGAATATGGCCCCCTCTCAGGTACTGGAAACGAATATGTAGAATGATGACCAAGTTGGTATGGGCAGGAAAACAGTCTAGGATAGCGTACGACACACTAGCACGACCTTATGAACTTGGCGGCCTGGAATATCCTGATATGTACACATACTACTTGGCAGCCCTCGCGCTGACTCCCCACATTCCTTACTAGCGAGAGCTGTCACTACTCCCGATGCACTAATGGGCATGCTCTGGAGCGATACGGATTCAATCCCGAGGGGTGAGGTCCAGTCCATAGCAGTAACATGTAAAGCCTGGGAACAAATAAATCAACTATTGGAGACTAACCCCTCCTATTTGCCCAATCTACCATTGTACAACATAATTGGGATCCCACTCACGCACAAAAGATAATTCAAAGAACACTTTCAAATGTTGGGAGCTCAGACTTTAGGAGACTTAGTACAGGATGGGCGAGTCATATTATGGGAGGAGCTCTGCTCAAGGGGAGTACACAATGCTGTGATGCTTCTACATTACTACATGCTGCGCAGCATTCTTAAAAATGAATGGCCCAACTTCCCACAGGCACTATTCCTCAACCTGTACAATTCTCTGTAATCAACCCCATCTCTTCAGAGAAATTGGTATCTACCTTTTACAAGCTGATCAGGACTGGGAAAGGAGCAAAGAATCACACCTGCAAAACTAAATGGAAAGCCCCCCTGTGTATGACTCTGACCGAGGATCATTGGAAATGTATCTGTATGCAAACCCGGTACATATCCATAAACTGTCGATACAGACTGCTCCATTACAAATTTGTTCATCAGGTTTATTACTCCCCACACACCCTGGGTAGGTTCTTCTCGGAGAGATCCCCTGCCTGCAAGAGATGCGGTATGGAGCCAGCTGATTTGTATCATGTCGCATGGAACTGCCCTTGCATTAGAAACTTTTGGGTTATCATAGAGGAGGCGATGTTCGAAATACTACCTCCTAGGTGGGTCTACTCACCAGAACTATGGCTACTGGCACTAACCGAACGAGGAACTCGCAGTGAGAAATATCTGCTAGGCATGGCCACAGCAGTGGCAAGGTACCTAGTGGCGAGAACATAGGGCCGACCCAACCCCTCTGCATTCTCGAGATGGTTAGATATCATGAGACTGTGCGAACAAAGAGAAACCAGGTATGCAGCAACATTACCACCCGCAACCGTCGATTTGACTATTGGCCCCTCTTTAGACAATATCTACTGGACATTTCCCAGAGGACACAGTCCCCAGAATCTACTACTGGCCGTGGACCTGCTCCTGCTGGCCTCGCTCGCAGAGATAGCCACCAGAGACGTTGTAGCTAATACCTCTGAATGTCTCCCTAGGGATATCTACAAATCTAAACCAAATATGTACTCGTTGTTGTACTTACTGCTGCTTTGTGAGAGTCGATGGTTGAGGGAATGAGGATAGGTTGTTCGGTGTTGACTTATATCTGTTGATGGTAAAACAATAAAGAAAGTTTAAAAAAAAAAAAAGAGAGGTGGCGCTCTATGGGATGTATGGGAATGCAGATCTTACTCTGACGCCAATAATCAGACCGACTCAGGAAGCTGGCAAATATTTTGCTGTTTTATTAACAAGTATCTAAAACATGGAGTACAACTGGCATCAACAGACCCCGCAGAAGCATTTGCATCGTTTCACATAAAAAAACACATTTATAACAGAAATGTGTCATGCATGACGTTAGACTACATGGCAAAAATAAGAAAACCTACTTGGGGTTGTGATAGGCTTAAGGGGAACATATAGGAATACTTTCTATTGGGGATAGGATCATGATTATGTTGCTAAGATCAGGTGGAAAGCTATGCCCACTTCTAGTGTAAGTCATGATCAGTGGCATAGAAATACACAACGTTTCATTGGCTTTCAAACTATAGTGCTCTTAGCTACGTGGCCCTCTACAATTGGCTGGCACGCTTGTACCCTTCTGTAATATTCCACTCACTAGCAGCACGCAAGCTGGTACCCCAGGTACTGGAGGGGTGGACTTGACCATGCCTCCCTACCCAATTAGCCCAACATCTATCATCACTCCTGCTGTCAATTAGTCCTTTGAACTTAGCCTTGCAAGTATCGCCCAAAGTCAATTTCCATCTCAACCATGTGACAGGAGACTGAGTTTTGGGCTCCTTTCTCATATTCAATACTATTGAGTGAATAAAACCTGGCACTTCTAGTGTTTTTCCATTACACCTCAACAGAAGCTTGCCTCGCTTCTCACATTTTCTGTATCTTCTCGAATAGATAACCAGTTTATTGGCTGTCCCAACCCTTGACACTGGGCCAAGCAAGCTTTCTCGAATCTTCCCTTCTCGTCAGCTGTTTTCATCTGCTGCGCCACACTTTCAGCCCTTCTGTTTACGGGGTCCTAGTTTGCTAAAATGCATCGTGGCACATCCAGATTCTATACACTTATAAATAATGGTGGCATCACCTGCAGTCTATTCACTATGTATAGCCACTCTCCTGATTACTTAGTCTACTTGCGTTTCAGCGTCTGTACAATTATAAAATGGCTTTTATTTTCTTCAGTGCTTTTTGCATGTGCAATCTTCATTTTGCTCATGAAATGTTGCTCAATTCTTCACTTCGCCATCAGCTTCTATAAGGTCTATATACTCTCTTCATTGGCATCCCTTCTGGGTGCGTCATTTATGCTTCATGTGACGTCACCAGTCTTCTCTTTCACTTATCTTCACACTTCTTCCAGAACCTCTTTTAAAAGACTGTGATTTCTCTGCAGGTTCATCATATGGTTCTATGTCATTTCATTGCGGGATGTTTTTTCACTGGGTTTTCTACTGTAGATTTTTCAATGAAAAAACTCATCGAATTTTATTTTTTTATTTTTGGGTGGTTACCCCCACCAAGCACAACATCCCCTTTTATTTTTTATATGTTCCCGAACACCCACACCCCAAATCTATATTTTTCTAACCCCCAAAAACTTTGATGAGTTTCTTTTCATAAAAAAATGCACTGTAAAAAATCCAGTGAAAAAATATCCTGCGATGAAAGGATGTTGTACCCATCATATAAGGCTTTCTCAATGGATACCTTGTTTCAAGGACTCTTTGCGGTATAGGGACCATTATTGACGTTCTGCATTTCGCAATTTCCAACATATAGGCAAAATGGGGGGCAGGACTTTCGGTAGAGGCACTTGCCTCCTCCTCTACAGTGTCATCAACTAACAATAATGTACCTATTTTCTTCCCTCCCCAGAATGGTGCATCAGCTTCCAAAATATTTATATCTTGGGAAAGGGAGACACACACTGGTCTGACCCCCTGTTCTACAAACAATCTTTTTGTGGTCTCGCCCTCGCATCCAAATCTGACTCTAGCAGTATTGTCCATATAAAGAGTACAAACTGCAGTTATTAATGGAGACGGAACTCCCAGTTTAACCATTTCTATACGCAGGTATGCTCTTGGGACAGATGAAATGCTGTCTGCAAATCTATAAAAACAGAATTACTATGTTTGCGTTCTAAAAACGAGAAAAAAATTAATTAGTAGAAACAACCTAATAAACTGGTTAAATATAGACAGACCTTTTAAAAAAAACTGCCTGCACACCCACTAAAATATTATTGTGAACTGCTCATACCTGCTAAAACAAAGTCTCACTCAGTTACTGCTCAACCTGTAGATTGTCAACATTATTTAGTCATTACACTCTCATCTTACAAGATCCTTAGTGGCATAAATATAACATTTGATTTATAATCAATAATGTAATGAATCATTAAAAACAGCAATCATGCACGAACAACGTGCCATCAAGACTAACAGAATTGATGCAAAGTGTGAACTTGATCCTTCAACATATACAGAAACAAATAAACACAAATACAGAGTCAAAAAAGTGGTAGGAATCTAACATGATCAGATACTCTTTAAATAACAAACCCTACATGTACATCTAGAGAAGAGCTTTCGATGTTGTTGTATCTTGCATCAGTGACTTAAAGTTAATGCACAGTGATGAACGACATGCAATTTCATAAGCAATGTTGACAGATCTGCTAGGAGGAAAAACAGTCAAACAATTAGTGATTTATAAATGCTGTACATAAACCTCTTCCTAAATACCCTTAGATTGCAAGTAGTTTTAAGAGCAACAGATACTACACAATATTTCACGAAAGGTGCATTCACCACATTATTTCTGATCCAGATTTTGTGCTCAGTAATCCGAATCATAACTTTTCTTGCAGTATTACCTATATGTAACTTCTTACAGGGGCACCAAATACCATATAACACCATATCCGTATTACAGTTTATGAAGAATTTTGTGACCAGGAGGGCTCCAACCCAATGTTGACCTCAACACCATGAAACATTTGTGGACAGCATTTACATTTTCCACACAGGATGTGTCCTATAGTTTTATTTATGCCACCTAAATCAGGTAATAATTTAGGAGGTTCCAATTTCAGGCTTACTTCATTCTTCATGACATTTTTACTGTGTTTAAAGGTGACCAAAGGTTGTTCAAAGTGTTGTTGTCCTTGCTCTAGGATTTTCCAATTCTCAAGAATATTTTTTAAATAGGTTGGTGTATGTATTGATACGGGAGTATAGCTCAGGGGCAATGTGCTCGCCTTGGAAGCAAGATGACACAGAGCACCACAGGTTCGATCCCCATGTCCATGCTTAGAAACCTCTGGGTATTAAGCACGTTATAAATAACCTATCATATCACACAACCCAACTTGTCCTAGCCTTTATTCTACGTGACATGATCTAGATGGGCTTCTCTGCGATTGTTTGTGGCCCTATTGCATGACTGTTTGATGAGTTTGAAAGGGTAGACCCTCACCAGCAACTTCATGCTTAAATCCTCAACCTCATTATTATAGGCCTGCATAGTCGTACTGTTCCTTTTTAGCTTAAAGACTGTCCATGTGGAAAATGATCACAAATGTGGAGCGGGTGGAAGCTGCTATAATACAACAGGGAATTCCTGTCCTTTGGGATATGGTAAGGTTTTATACTGACTTTCTGTGACGTAATTTCAGAAACTATATTAATGTCTAGAAAGTTAAATTCTGCTTCACTTGTATTCATGGTGAAATGTAGATTCCTATCCTGGTCATTGAACCACTTCAGAAAATTGTTAGCTTCTTCTCTCATACTGCACCAATGGACCAGGACATCATCTACATATCTTTTCCATAGTCTGACATTTTCAACAAATGATTTGCTGCTAGGGTAGATATTACTCTCTTTGAATTGCTCTACATAGAGTTTTCCCGTGCTTGGGGTGACCGCTGCTCCTATTGTCATCACACGAATTTGACGGTAAAAGTTATTAAGAAACAAAGTAATTTTCAGTCAGTGCGATTTCCGTGCACCAGAGAATACATGAATTAGGAGTATCATTCTCTGAACGTTTAAGATTTAAAAGTTCTTCGACCATTGTTAATGTTTCAGCTTGAGATATGATAGCGTAAAGAGAGTTACTGTCGAGACCTATCAATAATTCTGTCTCTGGATTAAACTCAAAACCTTTACAATTTGAAAAGCTTCTCTAGTGTCCTGAACAAATGATCTCATGGTACCTACAAACGGACGTAAATACACATCGGCAAACTTCGAAAGTGCCTCTAATATGGAGTCAATACCTGAAACAATAGGTCGACCTGAAGGATTAGTCAGGGATTTATGGATCTTGGGAAATATGTAAAACTTCAGAATTCAGGGGTTCTTATTAACTAAGAAGTCTGCTTCATGTTTAGATATACATCCTCTTTCCAAAGCTTTACTCTTTAGCAGTAATCAAGATTTGTATTATGTCCGTGGGGTCCATGTCCAGTTTTGTATAGCACATGGTATCACTGAATTGTCTCTCCCGCTCATTAATGTAGCCGTCCCTGTTCTGAATGACAACTGCTCCACCCTTATTTATATGATAATTTCAGGATTGGATGCAAGTTGTTTGATAGCTGTCTTCTTAGCAGTGCTAATTTGTTTCTGCGCCCCGAGGATCGCGAACTACCGGCGCAATATAAATATTAAAATAAATAAAATTAAAAAAATAAACTGAAATGTATTATGTACACATGTAGTTACAAAGCTCAGACCTTTTTCTAATATGACTTTTTAAGCTGTTTTGAGGCTATACGTTGATAGATTAACTAACAGGCTCTCCCACTCTGTGTTGCCCTGAGGGTGTCTTGTGCAGTTGTTGGCAATTCGACCTCATCCTAAACACGATTCATGGTTACGCCCTCCTCTTCTTATCCTATTGTTTGTACATCTTGGATTAGGGCAACCACTCATGCTCCTGTTGTTATAGCCATATTCTCTTCTTGTGGTTCTAGAGGACTCCTCTCCACGTGCACTGTCCTCACTGGAGCTAAAGGAAGTTTCACGGAACCTCACATGTTTAAAATGTTCTATCTCATCTCTCCAGGTGCTTTTATCCTTGCTATGTATATAGCCTTCCTTGGGGTAAGGGAAGCTTTTCTCATGTGAAAGGTTTGACACATCTTTGCTCATTCCTCTATTCCTCCATGCGGCCCATTAAGCACTATACCATACAATTTGGCCGAGAGGTCTTTTAAGGACATAGTACGATAACTTTCTGGGTCCAATTGAACTCCCTTCTTTGCCAACTTTCATGCAGTACATATTCTGCATTGTCACTAGCTTCACTTCCATCTCAGTATAAATGAAATGGTACTACATTTTGGACTTGTCCACTGTTTTTATAGTAGGACTAAAAATTAATGTCACAGGTGGCCAATTTCTATACAGGACAGTGCAATGTACGGGCCAGGCAGATTCTGATATTAAACATGGTTTGACAGTAGTCGCTAGCAAATCCCCAGTGGACACAAATTGCCCAAATCTTTGTGTATCCTTTACCTTCATAATCGAATTGAGATAGTTCTATTTGTTTTGTGTCCAATTTCATTTAAATTGCTATTGTCTTTTTATAGGTTTTTCTTCTGATCGCTATTTCATATTAACTTTGATGAACACTCTTTTATCACCTCTAGTACACATTTTTCTGCTTTAAGTTCTTTGTCAAACCCTCAGCCTTTTGTTCCTTCCCTTCTGCTAGGCATCCTCTGCCCTCTTGTAACATAGGGCATTGTAAGATGCAATAGGACATAATGAACTTCATTACAAGATGAGGGCCAGATATCATAATTTAAAAAGAAACTTAAAAAGAAACTTAAAAAAAGATTCAAGTTATCCTTCAAATGTTCCATGTCCGAAGAAGATTTGATTTTGCCCCAATTAATCCTACTTCTCCCTGCCTTTTCATTTGACAGAACTCTATTTGTTGAGCCAACAGCATGCCGCCCTGGTGAAATATTGATGTTCAACATGAGAACAAGTGGACCATGGGCACTCAAGTGTTGCTGTATCACCTTGAAACCGATCATAAGCCTCTAGCTCAGCACTGGCTAAAATAACCGCTTGTTTTGTGTGGTCCAAAATGTAGGCGCAGCCAGCGTATCTCTCTCAAACCTCCCTTTGCAAAAACATAAACCCAATTTGTGGACGAACATAGCTACATTCTTGGAATGTTAGTAGTATTTGTATGAATTAGAACAACTTCAGTGAGAAATCCTCCAGGCCTCATTTCCTCTTTCTGCACATACTTCAGCAGGGGAAATGATTCGATTTTACAATTAAAGTCCCCTAGCATAATTATAGGTCAGCCTTATTAAATTGCACTATCTTCTCTATATTTAAAATGGTATTCATCATACTGGTAATAGCAAGAGAATTAGGTCTTAAATGAATATTACAAATAATCAAAGATGTTCCCTCTCTTAGGCTAATTGAACAGCAGGTATATCAGCAGACTCATAGTCTAGCTTGGTGGTCTCTTGGCTAATGTTATCTGCCATCCATTCAAGAATCCACCCACTGGGCTTCTCATGTGGGCCTCTGAGGCAGGAAGGTGGAATGTTGCAAAAATCCTGCAGCAAGATTCCATCAATCACCCAAGTCTGGAGACAAACAAATATTTTTGGATTTTACAAACAAACACCACTCTTGATCTTCTAACTTATTACTAATGCTGGAAACATTCCAAGATAGAACGTTCCGCTTCTCATTAGTTGGATCTTTGCAGGATAAGTAAGATTTTGATGGCCAACTGTGGGGCTTTCTCTTCTGAGTCTAGAACAATTGGGTCATGCACTATTGACATTTTAGAGGATATTACTTTCTGGTGTTTGTTCACCACCATATTATGGACCTCGGTAGTCAGACTTGACCTCACAAATTACATAAGACATATCTCAATGTTCCTCTTAGATGGCAGTAGTGATCTGTATTCGGTATTATGCAGGACCTCCACCAGGTGGGTGGCCTTTATGGGGCTTTGATAATATCCAGACTCTCATCTGATTTATCGGACATCCTTTCCATGTTTATAATATCCTGGATGATTATTTATATTATGATTAGTTATTTATAATGCACTTAATACCCAGAGGTTTCTAAGTGAGGACCTGGGGATCGAACCTGTGTTGCTCCCTGTCATCTTGATTCCAAGGCGAGTGCTTTGCCCCGAGCTATCCTCCCGAGACATCTTTTCTAATGTCTTATTCTGTGAATTACTTTATTGCATAATGACTCTTGTTTCCATTGTTCTTTAGCTTTGGGACTCCCCATCGTGTGAAACTCATGATATTGAAATAACTCCAGAATTCTGTGCTCCAGATTTATCAGAGTCATTATGATCTATAGACTCAGGCACTACTAAGCTCTTAGTGAGATCTTTAGTCACCCTCTTTGAGTGACTCCTTTGTGAATGGCAATCACTCACAGACAAGACATTTTCATGGGTTAGCCCTTGTTTTACACCCTTGCTAACCCCAAACTATTAGAATGAGGTTTCCAGGAGGCTTTTGGGATTCTCCTTCCCTCTCTCTTCAGCTGCAAGCTTGATGGCAGCTGGATAGGTTTCCTAGCCAGTACAAGATTTGTAAGGTCACCAAATGTTGTTCTTAAATCTGCCAGCTCATTTTGAACTTGCTCCATACAAGAAGCTAAAGATGTGCACTCCTGACATCCAGTATTCCTGTGCTCAGCTTGCTTAATTCCTTGATTAGACTTACTTGTAACAGTATTTCATATAGCCTTTGCACTCTTCTGGCCATCTCCATATACAAAGATGAATTTGGCCTTCCTCATGCGTGGCACACTGCTATTTGACTGTTTCAATTTGAACCAGGCCATCATCAGTCTCTTTCCCTCCACAAACCTCAGGGTATCGTATCTATTTGAAACTATGATACACTTTGGATACAGTGGCCTCATCGGTTCATACACGTCAGAAGGCCCCTGTTGGGGAGGAAAACCAATCTTGCATAATTTAGAACTTAGACATTTCTAGATGTGGACATTTTAGAGACAAATGATGTCCTCCTCCTTCTTCTCTTGTCCATTTTGGGGGCAGAAAGTACTACGTTAATGACACCTGGCTAATTCCCAGAGGATTCACAAATACCTCTGTCTGTGGCCTTGGACAAGACTGCCGTACTTCTTTCATCTTTTTCGCTGCAGACCTTCTTGGCTATGACTTGCTTATGTGGGTCTCTTCAGTGGCCTGATTCCCAGCAAGGAACTGGAAGCCCTTTATTTATGAATTTGAGAGTGCCTGGAGCCATCCTCTCCTTGGTTAGTCAAAAGGGTCTCTATTTCTTCAATCAGGGAATTATCCTCCATAAGATCTGAGGTATCCATGGAGACTTTGGCAACTTTTGTATAGCTGGTGGGGGATAAATTGCTCTCTGCCCTCCATTTGACCATTCCCAGGTTCCAAATTCAGCTCAATCCAAAAGTAGCTAGAATTTCTTGTACAGACTTGATTCACCCTTGCCCCCCCACGAACTAGCAACATGGAAATAACTTTGGGCACTTCACTACTTACTCCCTACTCACTTTATTTCACTTGTATTCACTTTATTTCCCCACCAACTCACGACTAGCCTCTCAAGTTAGTCACTTATATATATATTGTTCGTCAATGGCGCTAACCACCAACCACCAAAACAGCACATAAATAATACCGTTTTTAACTTTCTAAGCTATACTCATACTAGGAAAGAAGATATCTGGTCTAGCATTGGCACTACAGCCAGGGGAAATGGTAAACTAAAGCATCCCACCAAACCATTTGACACCAAATACATAAGGGGACTCAACAGACAGGCTTGACAGATGGCCCATGGAGCAGGAAAGCGAGTGAGCTTCAGGGCACTTTTGTGTTGCTTCTGTGATGTGGCAAAAGGTAGTCGTCGATTTGCAGTGAGCACGGAATGTGAAGCTGGAGAGCACAGTGCACGGAGCTGGACGTATTGCAGAGACTGCTGATAGAGTGGCCCTGATTCATGGAAGTTTTAGTGTGGCTCAAAGTGACTGCACTGCCAAAAAACACCCAGACACAAAGAGTGATTCAAAGTGTATTTTTCCAGTGCAAAGTGACTTTGCAACACTTTGCACCAGTGCAGTCTCAAAAAGAAGTCAAAAGCATTTACCAAACTCTGGAGGGCAATCTATTACTTTTTGAAGATATGCTTGGCCGAATTGTTTACACAAATGATTCCCATAATCGCTGGCCAATGCTGTTAAAGGCTTAAGGAACACTTCTAGCTCTAATTAATTAACATTGGACTCCAAATCGAAGGATATGGAAATCATAATTCAAGAGAGTTATGCATTTATGCCAATTTTTGTGCTATAATATTGATTTACCAGCAAAGACTGGCCTGGCGATAAATAAGGCGAATCTATCTCTCAATAATAAGAGAGATGCAGCTAATTTCTTTGTATCTTACATTTGTGGACACTCTTCTTTAGTTCTATTTTTAGGTCTGCCCGAGAACTCTTGTCTTTCACTGATCTAATTCATAGACATATCCTAATAGGCCTTGCTATCATTCAACTGACTTGAGAAAAATAAAGTGCTTTTGATTGGTCCATTACTTTGTTGCTTTATGTTTGGACCTGGCCGCTGCAAATTCCATTGTGGTCCTCCAATTGGAGGAGGTGGTGTTGCCAAAAGGAAAGAGTGTCTTTGTTTCTTTCTATTTGGTGCTACGTGTGGACTAGAAACAGGCTACAATATCAGTTCTCACAGGCACCTATCCCCAACAATTAACAAGATTTACTCATTAAATCAATAATATTGGACTAAGTTATGGAGGTAAAACTGTTCGCTTTTCTAGCAGTTATCCTTTAAGACCTCTTCTTGGAATTAACTATTATTGTGTCGGTGTGATACTGTGTTTCTCACTCCTTTACATGCTTTTCATCCGCCATTAATTCTTCAAGTTCAAGATGGACTCGGGTACAAAAATAACCAGAAATCGTCTACCACCTCCAAAGATGTTCAATCTATGTCTGCCACTCATAAAGGACTCTATAGTGAGTCTCCTCCACCGCTATCCTCCACAAACCCTGCAATAAATGCCATTTTACAAGAAATTAGGTCTCTCAAAACTTTTATTGAAACCACCAACAAAAATCTACAGCAGTTGGATGGAAGGTGGAACATTTTCCGAAAGAGAATGACTGAAATGGACAACAGAATTGGGTGTGTGGAGGATGTTGCACCTAAGGTAACCTAGCTAGAAAAAGCGGTGGGAGACCTCCAAATACATAATGAAGAATTGGAAAACAAAAGTAGGTGCAATAAACTACGTGTAAAGGGCCTCCAAGAGGGATGACGCTATCCTGTTTCTTCAAAATTTGTTATCGGCCCTACTTCATATCTCAAAAGAAATCTCCCTCAATATTCAACACGCTCACCGCATTGGCCCAGTGAGACCCTTGCAATCTTCACAACCTCCACCGCGCACTTTGATATTTTGCTTGCTGGAATACGCCCAATTACAACTTATCTTCTCAAAATCTAAAGAGACAAAAACACGTATCTTGTATGGCAATAGGAATTTATATTTCTCAAGATGTAGCTAAGAAGACAGCCCAACGCAGAGAGGAGTTTCTCTCTTATCGTCCAGCATTGAAATGACTTAATGTCAGATACGGACTATATCATCAGTGCTCTTTTAAGGTGGCATATGAAGGTCGTACATCCATATTTGACGATCCAGGTGACCTTAAGGCTTACATTCGGTCCCTCAACACTGACATTATGGATACTTTGCTCCCTACCAACGCCTCCTCCTTTGGTTCTTGACTCTGTTTATAATTGGGGTTGTCCTCAATGATAGTGGGCTGGGTACCGCTGGTGCACCCTTCTTCTTCCAGGGTTAGATCCGTTATTTGACCTTGCTGGTGTCATCTGCTCCTGTATCTTTTTTCATCATTTCTCCTTCTTGTAACCTGATTCTTTTTCTTCTTCCTATAGTGCATGTGGCTTTATTCTTTATTCTTTTCAGTGTCATGCCTCATATTTTTGACGTATTCCACCTGGTCAAGTTTCCCCTTGCTTCCATTGCATCCTTTTGTTTCACCACTTTGTGTTTTGCCTTTTCAATTTGGGTGCTTATCTCAGTTGGATATTGCTATGTTCATGTTGTGTTTTATACTGATCCGGCTTACAGCATTCTATAAACTTCTCTTCCTGAGGCATTTGTATGATATAGTACTAACCATGCATCTCAGGTAAAGTGGTTTTTAAATGTATAACTTGAAACATTAAGGGCTGCAACAACCCAATTAAAAGGTACAAAATGATATCCAATCTCAAAAAAAGCTTAATCCATCTATTGCCTGCATACATGAATCCCACCTCTCTCTTACTGAAGCTATGAAACTCAAATCCTAAAATGGAGTGGCCATACTTAGCAGCAAGAGATGATCTTATAAAATGTTATACCAAGATGCAGATACCAATGGGTGATGGGTTGGGTCAAATTGCTTATTGGTTCAGACATTGTTACTGTTTTGAGTATCTATGGTCCCACTCTACCCGACCCTGAATTTTGGGATTCGATCAAACAGACTATTCTCAAACCAAATATCACTAATCTTGTTTTATGCAGTGACATGAACCATGTCTTAGACCCTTTCTTATATAGAAAGTCCAAACGTTTGTTTAAAAGATCCAAGTCTTATAAAGCGTTTATGCGCTGCTTAATAGAAACAGGTCTTGTTGACACCTGGAGACTTGCCCACCCAGCTGATTTAGAGTACATGTTTCATTGTCATCCACATGGCACTCTCTCACGCCTTTACTACATTTTCACTGCCAAATCCCTGATTTGTATTCCCTGGAAACATCGGTCCAGGGGCAAATCTTAATTCTTTCTTTCAGAGCATCGGTTGAAGTTTGTATCCCACATTACATCTTAGATGCCTAGTAAGAGACATAACCAAGTAGGAAACCAATCAAGACATCAAGGAGTTAGAAGGGGCAAAGATCCTTGCCCAGATGGTCTTTCCACATAGTTTTCTAACCAATTTACGAGCTCCTTAACCCCTAAACTTAAAACCCTATTCTCCTTGTTTATGTCCAAGGGCTCCTCATCTGGAACATTCTCCGAGGCACTCCTCATCCTATCCCCAAAGGCTGATAGGGATCCTAATCCCCCTAAAAATGATAGACCTATTTCCCTTATCAATGTAGAAAGTAAGATCTTTGCCAAACTAATTGCCAACAGAATTGAATCTTGCCTACCCAGTTTGATCAAACCTGACCAACTGGGCTATACCAAAGGAAGGAACATCTCAGCCAATGTGAGGCTTCTTTTTAAAGCCATGCATATTATCCCTAAGGACAAAAATGACAAATTGGGTTATGCTGAATTGCTCTAGACACGGAGAAAGCCTTTGACCGGGTTAATTGGTAATATATGTCCCAGACCCTTTGTTGGCATGGGTGTGGGGAGGGCTTTATATCTTTAGGCAAACTTTTATATTCTGATCCAAAATCCTCCATTCGCATTAATGGTCCTTCCTCTTCTTTTTCCCTTTAAAAAGAGGTGCTAGGCAGGGGTGCCCCTTATCTCCCATTTTATATTTATTGTCCCTTGAACCCCTTTCAGAGCATATTAGAGCTGATAAAAACATCCCCAGTATCCGTCAAGGCATCCTTGAAACCAAGATAGCCGCCTATGCTGATGATATTCTCATTCTTTTGAAAAACCCTGAACAATACTTGACCCATTTTCTGGCCAAATTACAAGATTTTTCTTCGGTTTCTGAGTACAAGCTTAATAGATATACATCAGAGTTATTACCTCTCAATCCATTCTCCCTCCAGCATGAAATGGATGTCTTCGATTTTAAATGGTGCGACAACTCTTTCAATTATTTAGGCTTACGGTTTGCTTCCTCCGTAAATCACACTCTTAAATTGAATGTTGATTTCTTACTCAATAAACTTAAGGAATTATCCTCTATTTGTTCTCCATTTATATTTATCCTGCTCGGGACGCCTCAATACTATTAAAATGATGCTTTCTCCCATTATTCTATATAACCTACTAACGCTTCCGGTACCACTCCCAACTACATTTTTTAAGTCCATTAACTCAATCTGTCTTGATTTCCTATGGGGAAAAGGGAAACGTAAGAGAATAGCAATTAACAAACTTAAAGCTCTGTTTGAAAATGTAGGTGTCAGATTTCCAGATTTTAAAATGTACCACAATGCTTTCCTTCTTAAACAAACCTGTTGCTGGTTTGTTCCACCTGATGATGGCGAAATCCCTTCCTGGTGCAGACTTGAGAAACAATTAGTTTTCCCTGAAGAAATAGTTGACATATTCTATATTTTTGGCCAGTCTGGTGCTACATTTTCCGACCCTATCAAAGCCTCACGATCTGCCATAAGAATCTTCCTTTCCCATAAATCAATTCCCCATCCTTTGAATTATCACCATATTTGTGGCATAACAGGTCCATCACTATGAACGACAGAGCATTATTTTGTAAGTCTTGGCTTATCAAGTGCATCAGATTCATTCATCAAATTGTACAAAAACTCACTATTACACAATTTCAAGACCTCAGACGTTCCTTCTCCATACCAGTTTCAGACTTCACCTTTTACAATAAGCTGGTCAATTCTTGTCTTGACAGCCTGCAAACACACTCAAGTAACTTTCTCACACCTGATACCTCCAAGTGACAACTCCTGACTAGGGTCTTAGATGTCGGAGCTGCCAAATTTTACAAACTGTCTGCTAATGTTGACTCTCCTACTATCAGATGGATGGTTCAATCCCAATGGGAGACGGATTGTAATCAAGTCTTCAATGACAATACAAGGGTTACATTCTGGACTAGGATCAAGTGCATCTCTGCCAAAATTACACAATATCTTCTCTTTTATACGCACAGAGCCTTTATTACCCCACAAAAATTGTCAACATCTAAAAGGGAATCTGATGGGAACTGGTGGTCGTGTGGACATACCCATGGCACTTATAAGCTTGTTTTTGACTGTCCTTATGTTTTTAGATGCAGCAGGAAATTTGGAAATTCTAGAAAGCCGTTTTTAAAGTGGACATCCCTCTTTCTTTTGCTAATGTTTTCCTTGGTAGTATGGATATCCCACCAGGGGAATCACTCCCATCCTCCATATTATATGACCTTTTTATTGCCACTGCCATGAAGCTGATAACTGCCAAATGGAAGCATTTTCAAAACATTTCTTTTAAAGGTTGGTGGAACAATATTTGCTAATTACACAGAGTTGAACATTGCATGGTCACCTTCCTTGATACTATATCCAAGTATACTATGAAATGAGAACCATTTATCGACTACTTTAATTTGTACAATATGACTACTCATGGCTTATGAATTGACTTTTACTAGTCTAACGTTCACCAATTTCAACCACTGTTTTAGCATTTGTTGCATATATCCATATTGATCTATACATTTATCAATTAATAGTGCCCTACTTCCCTACCTCTCCCTCCTTATTGTATCCTGTCTCTCTTGTTTGTCCCCCAGTGAGCCCTATAATCAATTATGTTCTTCTCATCGCACTAGTCACTGATCAGTGAAGGTTCAATTTATTCTCTCTACAGATTGATTTTGTATTTCCAAATACTCTTGTTCTTAGGCACTAGTTTAATTTCATTCTTATCAGGGGTATCTTAGTTTGTCCTCATATTTTGTCACCGATCTTTAACAATATTATTGAAATTATTATACCAATTACTTACATGCTTTGTTGTTCACTTCCTGATTCTGAATAAAGATAATTAGACAAAAACAGTCTTGCGCTGGTTAAGGTGACAACGACCACAGCACACTCCACACTCCTTTTTCAGTATATAGTGGAGAATGTGGCAAAGGAGCCGTGGTGTAAAAAAACAAAAGGAGGACTTCATAACCTCTCCCACTTGTTTAACCCTCAGCAGAAACAACCAATTGACCACGAGGTTCTTCACTTTATCAGAATAGGCAATTGGAAGTCCAAATAAGATTGGTGGGGTAGTGAGACAAGAAAAGTCCTCAACTAAATGTTTAGGACTGAAAGGAAGAACTTCTGTCTTGGTAATTTTCAGCTATAAACAATTATGTAACATCCAATCACTCACCTCGCTAATTGGGAAGACCATGAGGTCCTCACAGAGGCCAGACTCACTGAAATGCACCCAAGTGTCATTTACGTATGAGTGGTGCCTGAGCCCAAATGTATTGAAATGGACTCTGCATTAAGAGTGTGGCGACACCTGAATGAACAGCAATAGCTTTGGAGAGAAACAAGTTTTGTTGACAGAAAGGATTAAAACTAAGTGAGCATTGATACCAAAATGTTAGGCCTTGCATTAAGCCGGTAAATCAAAATCATGTGCTCTACCATACTGAGCACCGCAGAGAGGTCCAACGTCACCAAAGGTGCTAGGTTTCCCTTGTCGATGTTCACAAGAATACCATGCCATACATTCGTTAACATCCTGGATATCCAGAAGCTTTTAAATAAAAATATCATTAAAATCCTCTGCTTTCTTAAAAGGAGGTTGAACCGAAGGTTAAAAACAGTGTGGGCTTGAAAAAGATGGCACAAGTTTGAACGATTCCTTTGGGTTATTTATGGCACGGGTCATTTGATGCTTTTTTAAATAAATTGCTGAGGATGCTTTGGTGCGAATAAACTGGCCATGCCAAGAGGAGATGGACACCCCTATCAGCTGGGGGTGGGGAGAAATGCAAATCTGGTCCTACCCCTGAGGTGGACTTTGCCAATTTAGAGGGCCCCAATTCCTGTACGCCTATTTGTGCCAATATTTTTCGGTGCAGACCACTAATTGCTCATGCCATGCCTCAAACCGTTGCTCGCCCGTCTTCTCTTATTTCTTTTAGAAAACAGGCATTTGAGAAGATTGAGCAGAATGCACAGAATAGACCTGAATGACCTGTCAACTACGAATGTGATTGGAGGCAGAGAGAGAAATGAATTCAGGTCTCCACAGGCCTGCAGCTGCACTGCCACATGCCAGACCTTACAGAGCTCCCAAACAACAGAGGTGAGCTTTCTCTAAAATCAAAGGCCCCTTAGACCACCAGGGAATGGAAGGGTACAATGACCCACCGCCCCCTAAGAGACGTACAAGGAGACCCCACAAAGAGGGGTCCCGGAAAACACCAACAGGAACATCGACTTTCCCAAGCTGCCGGATTCAGTATACAGTGAGCCTTCTTGAAGGAAGTGGGAGAGGCATAACCCCTTACTTAGGAGGTTTTGCTACACACACATGTGCCTGGTGGAGAAGACATGTCCAGATTTGCCAGTGGTATCCAATCCTGGCAGATACATGTGAATATAAGCAGGCAGCAGGAAGGAGAAAGTGTGTGTTTTTCAGGTGAGCTCAGAGATGGAAATGGAGGATGACCAAGAGACCAGCAGGAGGTCATAAGGTGCGGTGGAGTGTGGAGGTGAATTGTTGAACAGGTGAGGTATTGGCTGAGGAGTGAAAGTTGTTCTGCAATGTACCTGTGTTGTGAGTGAGTAGACAAGATAAAGAAAGGAGTGACTGTACTGGGATGATGCCAAAGTCAGATCTACCCCAGAGGTAGTGTGGGGGAACCGAAATCGACCCTTGTCTCCAAATGTCTGCTATTTGTGGAGTCATGTGTGTACCTTGTTAGCTCTTTCCATGTTGCGATGCCTATCAGCCTTTGTCCTATGCAGGTCTCTTTTTCTACATTTTCAAGTGGTTCCTGAAAAACTACAACTATCTACATACCCCAGAGTCCTCATGCCCCTGAGATAGATCATGGTTCCCAGGAAGCAGCATTGCCCAGAGAAAAACTACGAGTACCACAATGACCATGATCCTAATGGACAAGACTCAGCTTGGAAAAGGAGGAGCAAACAGGTCTTCGTAAAGGAAATCAATGATATTTCCCCATTCAGGAGCCAAATGGGAGACCCAACACCTATCCTGCAACCCTAAGACTACCTTCAGGGGAAGAATGCAGCAGCAGAGCTGAAACCAGCAAAGGGCTGCCCAGAACTAGGGGAGACCAAATACACTCCCCAAACCCTGTTTTGGCAGTGACTTACTTGATCCAGGAGGAAAAAAAGAGGACAAGCGACCACAGTGACTGCATGATTGGCTGGAAGAAAATGGAGAATGAAAATGGGGCTGGGCCAAAGGGCCTTGTGAAGACTTCCATACGAGGTCTGGGTCAAAAGGGAAGGCAATGGGAGGAGTTGGGATTAGCTCCAAGGCAGAGATTGGCCAAAGGGAAGCAGCAGCTGACTCCTGTACCCAAAGGAAGCAGAGAGAAACATCTAGGCAGGAAGGAGAGGGCTATAACAATCAATTAGAGTCAGTTGTCAGTGAGTGGTGTTCGGATGGGTTTGGAGGAGCTGGAAGCAAACCAAGAGACCAGACAGGAGGTTGCATCAGGTGGAGGAGGACTTCAATGAGAGTTTTCACATGAAGATTAGGTATTGGGATTGAGACTGTGGTACCAGTTGTGTTATCAACAAGAGAGAGTGAGAGAGAGAGAGCGTGACAGAAAGAAATAAAGTCAGAAGAGGTAGGATGGAGTTTAGGTGGGAGGTATTAGAGACATAGTTAGGAGGGAGTGTAGGCAGGATTGGTGAGAGACAGAGTTAGAAGGCAGTGGAGACAGGAGGGAAGTAAAGAGTGCAGACAGTAGGAAGGAGGGTAGATATGGAGGGAGAGAGAGACCGAGACAGAGAAGTGAGAAGCAGAAGGTTGGAGGAGAGTAGAGTCAGGAGTAGTGTGGGGAGGAGAGAGAGTTTGAGGAGAGGGGATACTATCGGGAGAGCTGGATCATGGAGAGAGGAGAGGAGAGAAAGCGATAAGACCAGGAGATGAAGTGTACAGAGGAGGGAACGAGAGAGACAGAGAGAGAGAGAGAGAGAGAGAGAGAGAGAGAGAGAGAGAGAGAGAGAGAGAGAGAGAGAGAGATGGGCAGAGAATAGTGTAGGCAGACAAAAAGAGATTAAGGAAAAATGCTGAAAGTCAGTCATCTATAAGAAAGATAGACTAGAACAGTCATACTACCCTGTAATGGTCACCTAGGATGTCCCTGAGGAAATCAGATAGACACAGCTACAGCCTTGAAACATCACACGTTCAGGTGCAGTGGGGACCCCATGGCTACAGACAACCAATCCTCAGACACGCTGTTTCTGGAATAGAGAGCCTGGCCAATGGAGGTGGGAGCCCACTTCAAGTACAAAAGAAAGGGTACAAGAACCACTCCTAGACTGGGACCCCCAATTGTCTCTTTTTGTACATATTGTGAGAATACAGGTGGAAACTGTATTTATGTGTCATGTCACTCATTGGAATCTTTGTCACACAGGGGATTTTGCATCGTGTAGCTTCCTATATACACTTTAATTTCTCGAATACAGCTGATTCAGAAGTGTAGGAGAAGACAAAGACCACATTGAGGAGGACTTATTGGAGTCAGCTGAATGAAGGGAGCTCACGGATTTCATATAGCTTTTTGCCATTGTTCCAGATGCCACGAGCAAAAACCTCTGCACCAGACACAGGCCGTTTTGCAATAAGTTCACTTGTGACTCCAGAGCCACTGAATCATTGCAATCGTTATAAACCTGACATTTTCCAATATCCTCTTCACACAGAATTATACAAAATCATAAATAACACTTTTTACTCCACATACAAACGTTTCCTTGTAAAACTGGCTGCCACAATATGTGTTCTAGTTAAAATGGCTGCTGTTTGACCTGCATGAGCGAAAGCACATTCCTTTTATCGATGCTCAGACATTTCCTGAATATGTGTAAGGTGTGTGGCCACTTGCAATGAGTCTTGGTTGGGAAATACATGCTCGTGACCCCACTCAAATGAACCTATACTCACATTACGCATTGAGGATAATCAGTGGACATCACTGACTGAAAATAACTACACTGGGCACCAAGTGTTTGTTTCACAGCCGGATTTATGAACAATAGCTCTTCAAGCTGCATATGTAAGAACTGCTCCATAATAGGAGTGAATTATGTAAATATGGATTTCATTAACTTGCTCGAAACTTAACAGCGCAGTTACAGTATGCAGTAAATAGTAATGAGAAACATTCCTTACCTTTCAGGAAATTGAGGAATTCTCAATAAAACCTTTTCCCTCCTCACGCAGAAAAGACCAGCACGGCATCTAGGGCGTCATGCTTGCACTGTTCGTGCACCTTCTCACTGGAGCCTCAGATTCATCACAGATTCTTCGCTAAAATTGCTCATATCTTTCACATGGAACTGAAAAAGCCAAGGGTTAGTCTACTTCTGATTGTGTGAATGTTGCCTCCTGCTCATGGGGGCCTTATCCTTCCTTTTAGGAGATGCCCCCTCTCAGGGATGACCGTTCTGACCGCTGGTCCACTCCGGGGAGGATTCCAAGCCGAGCAGGTGGCATGGCTCTTGCTGAGGGATATTTTATCCGCTGGAGTGTCTGCGGCACCTCAGGACTTTATCTTCTACTGAGATGGTTAAATTACTCTCTCTTCTGACAGGTGATGATCTTCTGTTTTTTCACAGGACATTTCATTTTGTTACAGTGTTTGCTCTGGGACGTTGTTTTTATACATCAGAGTTTATTTTGCTTAACTTGCATAAATGTCACTCAACGCACCAAGAGATACCATTCGTCCGATCACAAACTAGAACCATAGGCCGCTCTCATTGACCATTTAGACACAGTTAGGGCTTTACACCAATAGAGAAGGCAATGAGAGTGACGCCCCATCAATAATTAGTGCATTTCTTCAAAATGCACATGGACAATGTGAACTATATTGAGGTAAAACTATTTCGGTGATGTTGATGGCACAAATGTATTAGATCCAACAATATTGTCTTAGTGTACATAGGTGATAACATTGCTGTGACTTGGACATGCAAAATTGTTCACTCTGTTTCCATCAGTCTTTGTCAGATTCACAGTGGTCCATTTTATACAAAATTAAAATTGCCTGCAGGGGACCGCCAATGCTTGCGCTCACGTTAAAGCACCCTCACTCTTTACTTTTTACTCTCCGCTTTCAGAGAAATAAAACACTACATGGGAAGTCCGCTTTGCAGGCGGCGCTTTATAATGGATTCCTATGGAATCCGCCTGCTACTGAGCAGGTGCCGTCGCAAGGCCCACTCCTCTGCATTTCCATCCAGATGCATCTGCTAAACAGGCGTCCTTTTCCTGCTCTTGGGTTGAATAGGAGCTAAGAATAAACAGTCAGGTATACACCCTTCTATTCTCTGCCTTAGAAGAATACGTCCTAATGCAAGAGGCTGCCCCAGAATCAGAAATGGGCTTTGGGGCTAGGATCGTCTGCCAACAGAACAATGACAGCCTTTGGCGAGATGTAAATGGTCTCCCTGTCGCACTCAAGGTACTTCACTCCTGCGTGGCTCTCAGGCATCATGGGCTCACCCATGTAAGAAAGTTAGCAATGGTTGGCACCACTAATGAAGATTAGTCCAGCACCAACCTGTTCTGCCATGGCACAGGGCTACTGCAGACACTGTGTTATCTGCCAGCAAAATAATGCTAGAGAGAGTGGAAAAGTGGCCCCGTGAGCACATCCTTGCCCTAATGGCGCTTTTGTCAACATCTAAGTCAATTTCATACAGCTTCAGAAATGCAACAGGGAAGACTTTGTGCTTGTACCGGTGGTCACTTCCTGGCATTGGGTAGAAGCCTACCCATGCAAGTGGAGGAGATCCCATTCTTTATTCACCAGTGCTCTCTCCTATTTCTTCTCCAAGCTTTTCATACAGATCCCATCGAGAACATCAGGGAAAACAACTTCAACATCCAGCACAATCTTATAAACATCATTTGTCTACCTTGTACTTTTGTGCCCTGAAAAATACCAGCTTATGTATACTGTGTGTGCCCTAGAGAATCCCTCGTTCACCCCTGCACTCCTTGCAAATTGCCTCAACCTCACATATTGAAAACGTGCTTCTTCTCCAAAGGTTTCCATACCGCCATCTGTAAAGAGTTGTAATGCTCCCTTCAGCCTCTTTTCCCCAATGTAAAAATGGTTTGTTATTATGGACGTCATTTATGGGTCGCCAGGGGTACAGGCTGCCCTGCTGGTGACTTCCCCGATACCCCTGGCAGTGCCTCTGCGACCCCTGGTTTAGGAATGCAGAGGCACAGTAAATAAATAATCAAAGCAGATTCTTAGAGACCTCTTTATTTTCGGCATTACCCCTCTAAAGTTTGACTTTCCATTGTGCTCTACTTGCAAAGGTGTACATTAGACTAGTATTTGTCTATCTACGCCAGGTAAAGCGGATGCCGCAAATGGAGCCCTTCTTATTCGGAGTCAACTTGATTGTTTTATGTCTCTGAGGCATATAATCTTGTGCCAAAATACTCCAAGTTCTGATGTTATTATGGCCTAGATTTCATCCAAGTAAAATATTTGTAATAGCATATTTTATGTATAGCGCTTCATGTCTGACTCCACCTGTTTCTAAGCGCTGTAAACATTATTATTTTGAAATATAATAAAGCGTTAACATTAGAACCCCAGGTTAGCAAAGCGGCAACCCAGTGTGCTAAAACCAACATTTTCCTCACTACGGCTAACTTTATTGATCAGGGAGACGGGGAGTAGCTGCGGGTGGCGGCCAGTGGCACCATCACTAAAAGGTAAGTGGAGGGAGGGGGGTTTAGGGGAATATTTATTTTAATGGCGTCCTGCAGCAAGGAAGCAACCTGCGGGTTCAGCATAACACTGGCTGGGATCAGACATTTCAGCCCATGTTCTGCAGAATCTGATTGGCTTCTCCCCCACCCCCGGTGCTAATAGTTCTTAATCTATCAACCTCAGACGGATGAAGGGCTGTACAGCCCTACTGAAATTTGAACTTGGTAAAGTGCAGGCTGGCACATATTACAATTTAGCTTTTAATTAGCTCAACTATCCCATTGTGGCACACTAGCCTGTTTAATCAATTGGACAGTTAAAAAGAAACATTTATTAGAGTATGTACCCACAACCCTCTCCTGCCCCCTCTGGTTCTTTTTTAAACAAAATAGAGGACTGCTATTTTCAGGTTTAATAGTGTTTGTTTATTTATTTATACTGCACGCCTCACCCGAAGGTATCTGGGCGCAGAACAAGATTATGCAGTTTCTTAGTTACACAAGAAGAAATAGTGGACAATGAGACATTGCTCCTGCTTACAAGCACTGCAACCATACATTGTATGTTAATAAGAGCCAGTGCATTACCAAATACTGTGGCATGTGCATTTAAGGTAAAATAGCTGGTAATATAGCTGAGTGGGTTGAGTGCTCCCTACTGGGATCTATTTGTGTTCTGTAGGTCACAAGTTTGAATCCTAGCAAGGTCTACTCAACCATATGTGCTGCTGACCATGTAGATCAGACATGTATGGTCAATGGCATATATGGTCAGCAGCATATATGAACACAATGCCGTGGGGTCAACCTCTTGGTCCTCTGGATGATGATATACGGACAGATCGAAGCGCGTTTAGGTGCAATGGGTTCCATTACAGTTTCTTTGTTATTAACTTTTAGATTACAATTTGATGGATATTGCCTGTAGAAACTTGACAGTATGATGAAATGATTCCTGTGGGAAATAGCCTATTAGTGGCATTATATTTCTATGTTAAAGGCCCATGCGGGAAGAGAAAATTACAAAATCTATCCAATGGAATAGCAGAAATACAAATGGGTGGAACACCCAAACCCTGCAAAGATCAAATGCAAAAAACACGAAAGGTTGACAAAATTGACTTATACATTCATAAATAGCCGGAGACACAGGAGGCCACTCAATCAAGCAGTGTCCTTGAATTTGAGGGATGACAGGGTTTGGAGGAGGGAGGGATGCCAGCAGTGCTGAAGGTTGCAGATGGATCAAGGAGAATGAGGATGGTGGAGAGGTGGGTGTGGTGAGCTGTGGGTAGAAAGTTAAAGACATGGGTGAGAGCTGTTTCGGGGGAGTGTTTACTCCAGAATACTGATTAGAGGGGATTGCACACCGTATTAAAATTCCGGTAGTTGAGGATACGGTTAAAGAAAACTGGTGCATCAGAGGACAGACGAAAAGGGGATTGTTGGTCGTCTGCAGTGCAGTGGTTTTCTTTAATATGGGCATGACTGTGGGGATTTTGCAGCTGGCAGGAAAGAGGCCAGGTAAGGAGAAAAGACTGGCCATGTAAGAGAGGTATCAGGAGGTGATAGGTGAAAGCGCGTTGATTTTTTGTGGCATGTATTGGTCAAGGAGCGCACAGGATATGTTGGTTGAGTGGAGGATGGCTTCTGATTGCTGACCTCAAGCTCACATGCTTTTCATATTTGTGCAATACGCTTAAACAACCACTGAACAGGCAAAACCAGTTTAGAAGAAAACATATGTATAGATGCACACTTTTCTGTAATGAATTCGTTAAATATGCTCTGTTTTCTACTTGTACATTTGTCTTATTATGCTATGTGCAAAAGGTTTTTCTTGTGCAAACAAACACAGTAATAAACCTTTCTTTTAAAGTATACTTTATGAAATTAATGTTGTATGTTTGTTTAACAACAACTGCTGTCCGTTTATGCACCATTTCACTATTGTTGCGTGCTGAAATTGTTTTTATGTATGGAGATTCTTAAATGGCTTTCATCCTTCGGTAAATCAAGTATTAGTCAAATCATAATGTTGAAAAGTAACCTCAATAAGGAATTGAAAAGTTGCTAAAAAACAGCCAAATCAAACAAATAAATACATATATTATTCAAAATGGGGAGATGACATCTGTTATTACAATGCAACGACACTGGAGTAGCCTATCATCAAGCTTTTTCTAAGTGCACAATATTAGTATTATTATTATATGTACGTCATCAGCTTGCACTGTTGAACATTTACAATTTTAAAAACAATAGCACATTGAAGTCCTTAGTTTTCTCTCACTGCTATTGACTGCATTCCCTGCATTGTAATTTCATAAGCGGGGAGGGTAGCAGAAATAATGTCTCCGCGCTCAGGAAACAGTCCCCAGCAGGATATCTTCTAAACAGACACTCCTTCTCTTGTGTCATTCAACGCCCACGTGAAAGCAACATGCAATTTAGCTCAGCAAAGTAAAAGCTAAAACATGGGAAAATATGTCCACTGCTGCATTGAGCAAATATTTCTTTGTACATTACACCCAATGCATGCTCATGATAAAAATGTTCCACTTCAATCAAACCTATGATTAAAATGCATATCTTATCCAAAAAAAACAGTGTTGATATTTAAATATGACAAAATAAAAAACAGCGGTTGAGTGTCTGGTTCTGGGAAGAAATACTGGAACTGTGCTGCACCAAACTTTTGACCTGCTGAGAAGCAGTATTTTTTCACTTTTCACCGAACTCCCACCCTTCCTGCTTACGCCGGTCTACAATACCGGCTCAGAGAGCAGAGCATAGCGGAGAGTGGTTGAGTGTCTGGTTGCTGGGGAGACATATCGGAGCTGTGCTGCACCGAACTTGCGACCTGCTGAGAAGCAGTCTTTTTTCACATTTCACCAAACTCCCACCCCTCCTGCTTACGCCCGCCTGGAATACCAGCTCAGAGAGCTAAGCGTATTTATTTATTTATTTATTTATTTATTAACATTTCATAGCGCCCAGCAGCCCTGAGGCATCGTGGTGCTGTTACAAGAAACTCTGTTACGGATAACAGGAACAAATCATCTCTGGTTACAGTGGAGCAAAAGCTGTTACAGGCAGGAATCGTGATATGCAGGTACAGTAACATCTATTTATGCATACTTAGTTATATTCGTCAGTGTCAGGGGAATACCGTTTGAGACATCAGAGGGATCACTTGAACAAGGTGGCTTTGCGGCCTATGCGGAAAGTGGTAAGGGAGGTTTCAGCTTGAAGGGCGTTGGGCAAGGCATTCAAAAATGTGGGAGCTAGCTAGGGGCAGCCTATACCTCCTGCTTTGGCCCTTTTGATGGATAGCATGCGTAGTTGGTTGGTGTGCTATGTCTTTCTGGGGCATGTGGACGTATCTCTGTTAATGTTTTCGGAGAGCTAGGAGGGGGCGGAGAGGCTGAGGCATTTGTGTGTTAAGATGAAAGTCTTAAAAGTTATTCATTCCTTAACTGAAAGCCAGTGGGCATCTCTCCTGGCATGGGAGATGTGATCTCTCTTAGGGATGTTGAGGGCCGCTCTGAGCGCATTTTTTGTACCGTCTGAAGCCAGTTTAGATTTTTAGCAGAGCGGAATGTGGTCGAGTGCCTGGTGTCTGGAGCCTGGAATACAGAGATGGGCCTCGATGGTCACTACAGCAGCTAATTGAGGCTGTTCCCACAGTGGATGAAGGACAGGATCCACAGTCCTACTTGGACCCCGCTAAAATATGCATATACCCTCTTGCAGAGTTGTGCAGAAGCACTTACACTTGCTGTAGTTTTTCCAGGACTGAGACCCGGAGGCATTGTTGGCTGCTCAACTATCACGAGATAGAATAAACAACAAGGTAAGACCTGGTGAGAGTACCCCTTACCCCGTTGATCCTGTAAACTGGCTCAACGCCACTGTTGTCTTCTAGTCACTCAAGTGCTCAAGATAGCCACCAGAGAAGCTACTGATGTCCTACGGCTGCTCTACGCGCCACCAGGTAAGAAGACGAGAAGCGTCTGCCTCTATTGGCGCCTTAGTCAATGTGGCACGTTCCCTGACCGCCCTCCCTGCATGTCTTGATTCAGAACAATAGACCTTGGAAAATACAACAACTCTCGAAGAACCTGCTTGTAACAACCAAACCAATACTTTTGAAAGAGACTTGACGTATATGCCTCCCACGGTCGGAGAGGGGGAGAAGGTGGGGTCCCCCTTCTCCCAAAAGCAATTTCACCAAGGGCGCCTGATAAGACTGAACTGGTGCTGGTGGCTTCTCGAATCATGTCGGGCAAAATGGGAACTCACAAAGGGTGCTAGAAAAATTGCCTGAAATCCTAAATCCAAGCAGCACCAGACAAGGCTCATAGCCAATGTCGCTTCTGGTGCAAACAATGGGGACAAAATCTAAACAACAAAATGGAATGTCAGCAGTCCCTCATGGGCCTTTGTTAGGGACACTCCAATATTTGGAGTACCTGGATGGATACAAAGGGGGGGGGGGAGAATGAGAAAGTCTTGGGACAGTTCAAATACCTTCGGATGAAGACCCTGCCTAGTGGGGTGACGTTTTTAACAGTTTAGTATATTGACAATACATGTATACCTCCTAACATAACCCATTCCAATCTTCAGCTGCTTATGCAGTCATACTTTTTTCTCTACATTCTGTGACTTGTTCTTTAACTTTCACAATGGATAAAGTGAACTACAAGTCCCAGAACACAAAATCAAGGACTACATAGACACCTACAGTTTAGAATGCACCATGTTAGCATGCAAATACTCCTAACTTATTCAACTTCCACACACCAACTGCCTTTTAAAAGTGTACTACAAATCTTTTGCAAAAACTGTTGTTCTCTTTTACAAAATGTTACAGAGCTTTTACAAATACACATACGCATTTCTTAACTTTCATGAGAATGCTCCTTAAAGCAACCATTTTTAACCATCCACCAATTTCATTAACTGTTTTTCCCCACCACTCCTCCTTCCTTCGTAAATATGAACCTTGTTTTCTAAAAGTACTTCACGGTTACCACATATCCCCACTAACTTTCTTTTACAATTACAGGAAAGAAGCACATTACCGAAGAAAACAGCCGAAAAACGAAAAAATGAAGTACATTAATGTACCATGTATATGTATGTAATTACAGCAGCGCATTTCCACTGTATATTACCCCAGACTACTCTTTTCAAACCAACATTTCTTTCACTCTACTCATTATATTCCACCACTCACACTCTTACTATTCCCATCTACACACCACCATTGCAATACCCACTCTGTTGCTCAAAACAGCTGCGAGAAACTCACAGTGACAACAAGTAAGACAGACACACGTGTTCACAGTTCAAAGGTGTTTATTGAACAATGAAATGTGATATGCACGCCTAATCTAAATCAACTCTGGGATGGAAATTAAAGCAGTCCTATTGCTGTTGTGTCAAAGCAAAAAGGGCCTATATTAAGAAACCTATTGCCAAGCCTCTCAACTAATACAAAACGGGGTGTGGGATATTTCTTATGAAAAGGAATGTGTTCTCAAATCTTATGTCAGGATGCGGTTGCCTGGGTCTTCCTTCCCCACGTTTTGAGCACGGGTTAAAGCAGAGTTGGTGGAGCACAGTACAGACTTGGGCTTCTCTAGCACGAGACAACAATTCCAAGGCAGACAGTCTCAGGACAGTCGATGGTCAAGTCTAATTTCCTCTGAAAGTCTCTTGTTTTCGGGGCCTGGTGTATTCAAACAGCGAAAAAAAAAGTTCCTTTAACAAATTAAAGTTTGTTCCCAATATTTGCTATTTGCTGGGTGATGGGTTCACCCCTGGGTTCCCCTCCTCTGGGCTGACCCCTGTTATTTATAATCCAAAGTTTAGATAGGGTGATGGCTTGACCCCCTGGGTCCCTTCTCACTCATATTTCTTTACATCTCTTATTCTTTTCTCCTTACACTTTAGGTGATAGCTTCACTCAGTCTCAGAACTCTCTCAACTGCCAGCAGTTGGGTGACCATGTCACCCCTGGATCTCCCTCCTTCGGTCTCAGACCTCTGTCTACTGCCAGTGTTGTATTAGCTTCACCCCGGATCTCCCTCGTCCATTTTAGGACCCTTCTTAGTTTCTTAATGTCTTTATCAAATAGTTCAATGTATATCCCATTTCTGGGTTCAAGTTAACACTTTGTTTTCTCAGGATATTGAGACTCTGTCCCTCTCCTCCGGCATCCCTCCTACAGGTTCACTGTTGCCTTTTCAAAACATTCCTTTCTTTCAAATGTTTGCAGGAATTCATGTACCCTTCTTTTATTCACAATTCGGGACTCACTTTTCTTGCTTTTTGCCAACTTACGGATCAAATTCTTTTGATTGTACAGGGTTTTTGCTCAACCCTCAAGTATGACCACTTTGAGTCCCTTTGGCAGCCTTCCTATGGCCTTCTGGTTTCTGTAGTTTCTCAATATGGGCTTGACCAGAGCCTCTCAAGTTAGCTCCCATGTGGTGCCACTTTTCCTCTGCTGCTGGTCTCCCCCTCACAATTTCAACAGGTTCTTTAAAGTTTTTTAGCTTTGGTTCAAAACTTGCCACTCTCACTCAACACAGCCCGGTGCTTATCGATTTTCCCCTACACTCACCGGCTGTGATGAACCACTTGGCTTTCGGGTTCTCTGGAGTCAAGGCCGGTACCACAGGTGCAGGAGTCTCCTCTGCTCTGCCTTATCATCATAGGCTTGCCCTGTGTACGATTGGCATCTGCAGCAGGACACTTGCTCTATTTTACAATGTCTAATATTCCTCTCCACAAAGTTTCCGCAGGCATGGGGTGAAAAGGGCAAAGTCGCTTCTCTCCTTGCCACACTCTCACCTCCCGCTGCCTTTTTCCTTCTCTTCGCTTTCTATTAGCAATCTCCTATGCTGCTTGTCGTATCCGTCTTGCTCGTACTGTGCTCTCTGGCTCCACCTTTTATTCCTGTGGAAAAGGGAAAGGGCCGTCAGGTGTGTGTGTGATTTTGATCAATTGCCTGACTTTGCCAGACCCTGGTGTTGGGACATGTCAGGTAAATGGCTCTAGTGTTAGTCCATTGTCTATTGTGTGGTGCGAAAGCATTAATGTTGGAAAGGGGGGGATACTGCATCTCGCCCATCGGTCACATACTCCCACTCCCCGAGGACCCTACATCCAGGTGATCCTCCCTCACTGGTCCACCCCCAGGAACTGGGTCCAATAGCGATGGCCTTGTTCTGGCCACCGGAATGATAGATCCTCAAGGTTTTCAAGGTTTAGGCAGGGAGACACCTTCAGGTTTCTCACACAGCACAATCACCCTACAGATTAATCACACCACCACTCCCTTACTCACTAACCCAACACTATCACACCTCTGCAGACTCTTATATTCACAAACTTCCCAACCACACCTAATATGCCACCGCACAACCAAACAGCACTGTTGCCTACTAAAAAGCGACTCTGTAGAAAAGGAAAATAGCAGATTAGACTAAAACTACACCATATAGCCATCCACCACTAAAGCAATGTATGGAAAACATTAAAACAAAACATTAAAACAAAAGAGCTAGTAACCTCACTTGACATAACTAAATCAGCCCTGTCTAAAAAAGGTAAGGCCCCTCTTGCAAAAAATATATTTTTTAAATTATGTATTAAGAAAAGCAGACCTACTAACAAACGTAATCCTCTATCTACTACTAATGTTAACGTAATCACGGTAAATAGAATCCAAAAAAATGATGTTACAGAAAATGTTCCACCATACAGTTCTTCACAATCTTGTAAAAACATCTGAGAAGTCAAAATCTACCCATAAAAAGTACTGCAGGAGCCTAATCCTGCAAGCACTAATTGACAGCACTTTTCTACTAAAGAGAAAACTGTTTATGGAGATTTTAAACAGAATGAAACCACTAACTAAATGAATCAATAAATAACAAAAATACTTCTGTGATGGTGAATGTATTCACACAAGCAGCACAGAGCCATAATTCAATGAAGAAGCGTATAAACAAGAACAACAAAAAAAAATTGCCACAGACAGTAATGGTCAAGTGTATGAAATGGTGAAACACACCATTATAAGACAGAAGGATATTGGGTGCCGTACTAGACGGGCAGCAGCATGGGCTAAACTAATGTAAGGAACACAAACAGAGGAATGCTTTGCCAATGTTGATGCTAATGTAGTTATTACCTGGGAACCTAGTCGCATCAAACAATAATAAGATTCATTCAAAGTGGTAACGGTCTCCAAAAAACAATCATACAGGCCATTGAAATTTTTTCAAAGTGGAACATAAATGTTACTTTATTACTATAATGCATTAAAATAATCAAGATATAACTCATGAAACAACATGGACATTTGAAAGTAATAGTACAAATCCAAAGCAAATTTGTGTGTAGTGAATTTAGAGATAAGGTAAAGAGTGAGTGGGGGTAATGGGAAAGGGAGATCATGAAGGAAACCCAGTGATGGGGGTGTCTGGAACCACAACTAGAAGATTAGGGTTGCAGAAAACTAGAGAAAAGTAAAAGAGAGGTAAATAAAAGCTATATATACAAAAACAGTAAGGACATTGTTAATTGGAATATATGCGCCAAATTCCCTTGGTGTATAAAGGCAGTATCTTTGTACACAAAAACCAGCAATTATGGTTGATTGAGCAGTTCAATAGTACAGCCTGTTTAGAAGCGGGAGGGAGACATGAATGCTAATTACATTACATATCGTAACATTACGACTGAGCACTTAATTCCAATGATTCTGTTTGTTAGGAGCAGGAAAGGAGGCAACAGTATTCACATAACATATAACAGTTCAATTACTGAAAGCTAAATTGCTCCTATTTTCTCATGTTCTTTGTAGATTGAGAGAGGGAATTCAAAACAACTTAAAGATGATACACCAAAGCATAGGGTCAGCATACGTGACAGGGGGGGGTTTGTTTAAAAGTTTTTAGTAATGTCCTGCAGTAGGTTGGTAGTCAGTGTAGGGAACCGTTGTGTGTTCCCCAATACTAATCACGTTTCGGCGGTGTGAGGATGTTGACAGCCGCCTTCGTCAGGGCATAGTTATAGGGAGCCTGTGGGATATATGTGTATAAATACAATTAGGTCTGCATGTGGTTGGAGACAATTAAAAAAGGTACACATTTGTACTTTTTAAAAAGTAAAAGGAAAACTTTACAAACCATAGACTCCTGTCCACTGCGCAGCCACACTGGTCTGCAGTGACATTCATTAGCCTGCAGTTTAGGAACTGCTTGCAAAAGAACTTTCCACTACATCAAAATGTTACCGACACACCTTCTACTATACAAAATCGTGTGCATCGACTATACTATTCAAAAGGTCCTGCTCTAGAACTGCAACATTTAAATATCATTCTCCTACATGTAACAGACAAAGAAGTGCTTCAAGAAATAGAGCACATCCAATGTAAATACTTTGGAACTGAAGGTGACTTAGAAAATTCTGTACCTTTAGAAAACCTCATGAACACCAACGTCATAATGAAGACAAACAAAACAGAAATAGCTATGTTTCAAAACACATCTGCTGAAATACCAGACCAAATATCTATCTGTTGTCACAGAATGTAAATTTAAAAAAAGAGCACAAAAATAGTAGATCCAGCCTAGAAAATAGAAGACAATGAAGAATCCCAATAGTTCCATTTAGCTTTATATCTAACAGCAGCAAATAAATACAAAATAACTGACCCCTCAACAATTTGCATGTACTGCAACACAAAGCTTGACAATAACCAAATAACCAAATGCCATCACGAGCTATCACTAATAACTTAGAAATATTCCCACTTCTGAAAGCTCTCCAACAGCTTAATTTTCGCAAGAGCATTATAATACAAACAGTGCACCCATTTCAAGCTATGATATGCCTTCAACCGAAATCATCCAAATTACCTCCATCTGAGTTTCTAAAGGGCATCTGTGGCAAAGTTGTATATTTACCATTATATCTAAAATAAAATGTACAATCGTTCCACCATGCAAATAAACTCACATAGCCAATATGTCATACTAATGCTTCTAAGGTACAATGCAAATGGTACCAAAAATAACTGAAAGCTTACACGCTTCACACAAGGCCAAGTGTCTCTTGGAAAGAAAACCTTCACAACGGTGGGTATAGTATACCACACTGGAGCCACAACCACTTCAGGGCCCTACGATGCATATGGCAAAAAAATAAGTGGTTGGTTTGAATGTAACGATACCTCTGTTACTCCAAAACATAGGTTATCAGCAAATTTAACAAATGCCTTCTTAATATTCCTTCAACCCAAATTTAGTCACTGAACTATAACACAATTAACAGTTAGAATACGCCAGCAGGTATCTAACTACATCCAAAATGCTACAATAATACTTTTGAAAGTCAATCTAGTTAGAATACACCAACAGGTATCAAACTACTTCAAGCATTCCCTTAATCACACCATACTTCAAACAAAAATACTATCACCCTTACACTCACATAACTGTAACCAGGTTTTTTCAATCCAGTACAAATATTTTTTCCCAATGATTATTTAATGTCAAAACAACAAAAGTGTGTCATATAGTAATGTTGTACCAAACATAGTACTTAATATGTACTGTTTATGAGGGTCTAAAACAAATGTATATGTAAAATGGTATACAACTACAGCTTCTAAACTATCCTGCTTAACAAATTGTACTGTTTTTTTCAAGAGAAATCCAGAGATTCCAGCTTCATACCACTACAAAACTAAGTAACCACAGCAATTATAATCAAATACACATTCAATGAGCACTATCCTCAATTGCACTACAATCATAAGTACCACATACAGTTCAAATATATAATTCCTCCATAAGACAAACATTTTGTACTCTACTACTACATTACCTATAATTGCTATACACACATTACTACTGTGGTGGTTGTGCTCAGCGCACATATTCTAGGGGCCATGGCCTGCCGCCAGGCTCCCCAGAATCTGGTCCCCAGAATCTGGTCACTGGCCTCAACCACCACAATACAATTAACTATATAACAAGTATGTAGCATACACTGCCAACTACTAAAACTCACCCTGAACCCTGCAATCGAAATTATGTCCATGGACACCAAAATTGACCGCAGACTCAGCAGCATTTCCACACCCATTTTTCTTTATAAAAACAACTCCACATTACCTTCATGCCACTTCCCTACCATTTCTATGCCCTCTTCCAGCCATCAAATAACCTCAAATGTCTTTTCCAAGCTGTTCCATCCACAGCACTATCCCTGAACTACCACAGTGTCCACAGACAGCCACGACACCTGCCTGACATGTTTCCACCTACAAAAATAGCACCTTATCATCTTTTTCCCACTTCCCCACCATTCCCAGCCCCCCTTTCCACCATCAATTAACATAAAATGTGTTTTCCAGACTTTTCCCACACTGCGCTGTCTGCGGTCAGCTACAGCAGCCCACCCCTCTGCCCCCCTCTCCCATCCCCCCCAGTGGTGGCACCCCACCCCTTTGCCCCCTCATAAATCTTTTAAAGGGGGCCACTGTTTCACTTAGCTACCCTAAATTATTGTTCTGCTATCAAACACTCCTCCGACATCTGTTACCTCCTTGAAGACCTTGAATGGGCCAACCTGTCCTCCTCTCCTTGCCTCCTCCCCAAACCTATCTTCCTTGCGGACTTCAACATCCATCTTGACTCTCTTGATTTTGCCACTGTTCTCTTCCGTGACAACTGCAACACTCTTTCCCTCTATCCTTCCCTCTGGCCCAACCCACTCTGCTGGACACACCTTGGATGCTCTAATCTCAACAGGCATCCCTCTCTCTAACCCTCTCACTACGTCTTGCTCTTGGTATGACCATTCTCTCCTCTCTTCCCACCTTGACATACCATGCCCCCTGATGCCTCCCCCTGCACTGCCAGTCTCCTTTTCTGTCATTAGACCGATGAAGCGTGTCTCAGTCGCTGCATTTGCCTCGTCATTTATCCAGCCTCCACCCCCTTCATTTGACTCTCCTTTTGGCACTGTTCTAGCTAACCTCCACCTCTCCGTCTCTAACACATTGGACACCCCTGCCCCCGTCATGAGGATCCACATGAAGCCTGCCTCCAAATGCAAATCTTGTTATGACTCTGATTTGGCCGGTATGAAATGCAAGTGCAAAGCTGCAGAGCCGAAGTGGCAGGCATCTAGCACATCTTCTGACAAACTGGCCTGCTGCCTACTGCAAAGGCAATACCGTCTCTCCATCTGCTCCAAGAAGAGGGCTTATGTTCAAGCCTGCTTCTCTGGAGTCACCAATAACACAGCTGAAATCTTTAAAATTCACAAGGAACTTGCAAACCCTACCACAGTCTCCTCCTCTCCTCCACCCTCCCAGGCTCTCTGCTCAGCTCTTTGCACCCACTTTTCCTCCAAAACTCTGGGCATCCTGTTTTCTCTGTCATCTGCTCCCTCCAAAGCCCCTTCTCTCAACTCCCTTGGCCCCCTCTCTCCCATACTCTCCTCTTTCTCTGCCATTGCACCAGATGAGATCTCTAGCGTTGTCCACTCTATGAAAGTCTCCTCTTCAGAGGTTCTCCCCTGCTCCTCCAGAGCCATCAAGGACAACATTGCCTCTCTTGCTCCAGCCTTGGCTGATCTCTGCAACCACTCACTTGCCACTGGCTTCTTCCCTCAACCCCCTTGTGCACCCTCTCCTAAAAAATCAGCCTGCTGACCCTTCTTGCCCGGCTAACTATCGCCTTATCTCTATCAGCCCTTTTTGGGCAAACTCATGGAGAAGCTGGTAATCCCCCAACTGACCCCCCACACTGAAATAGCTGACTGCCTATAGGACCCCCAGTATGGTTTTATGGCTGCCAGAAGCATGAAAACTGCTCTCCTGAACAACCGTGAAGACATGCTCTATAAACTGGACTCTAACGCTCCCTCTGTTCTGATCCTCATCGATCTCTCTTCTGCTTTTGACCCAGTCAACCACTCCATCCTCATAAACCATCTCCATGATACCCTAGGCATCATGGATTGGGCACTGGCATGGCTGACCACCTTCTTTTCAAACAGACCTTCCCAAGTTCAAATGGGCCCTTTTCTCTCCTCCACCTCACTCTCTACCTGTGGCGTCCCTCAGGGCTATATCCTATCGCCTCGGCTCTTCAACATCTACCTGGCCGCTCTGGCCCAAGAGATCTCCACTTTCTCCCCTCATTTCCAGTGTTACGCAGATGACACAAAGCTCTCTTTCAAACTGCCTTCCCCTATCTCCTCCTCCTCCCTCATACCCAAATGCCTGACTGCTATTCAGGCATGGTGGTCTACCAATAATCTCTGCCTTAATGCCAGTAAGACAGAGATCCTACTCATTGGGATGCCTGCTCCTTGAGCCCCCCACTCTCTGGCCTGACTCCTTGGGTCCTATCTCCTCGCCCACTTGTGAGGCAAAAAACCTTGGGATCATCTTTGACATCTCTCTCTCTTTCTCCCCACACATCATCGATCTTGTCAAGAAGTCCAAATTTCAGTTGCATCTCCTCAGCTGCAGTCTACCTTTCCCCCAGAAGCTCAAAATCTCCAGAGGCCTGGTTATCTCTAGGCTAGACTACTGCAACAGCCTCTTCCTCAACATTCCTCTTCCTCCCTTAACCCCCTTCAGCTAATCCAGAATAGGACTGCAAGACTTGTCCTTGACCTCAAGCCGAGGGACTGCATCCCTCCTGCCCTAAAATCTCTCTGACTGCTAGGATCAAATCCAAGACCCTTTGCATCATCCACAAGGCTGTCGGTGGCCTGGGACCTCTTTGCATCCAGCTTTCCCTCCCTACATACCTCCCGGCCAGAGTCCTTCGGTCTTCTGGCTCCAACTCTCTGCAGGTCAAATGCTTCTCTAACAAGAGAGTGGGAGGTAGATCCCTTTCATCGGCTGGCAACTCCATCTGGAAGGCCCCCCCCCTTCAGACTTGAGCCGGATCTTCTTAAATTCTGGAAATCTCTCAAGATTCTCCTTTTCTCCTCTTCCTTTCCTCTCCCCCTCCCTTGCTAACTCTCCATCTGCAACGGGGGCCTGGACCCTTCAGAATC
Source organism: Ambystoma mexicanum (assembly GCF_040938575.1). NCBI lineage: Eukaryota > Metazoa > Chordata > Amphibia > Caudata > Ambystomatidae > Ambystoma > Ambystoma mexicanum. The sequence goes on from NC_090935.1 coordinate 1,360,368,631, forward strand.
ATACAGGGGCAAGACCACCCCCTACCAGTCCCATCAGCATCCTTTGCCAGCACTTGCCCTCGGGCTCCCTTCCCCAAACTAGCCCAACTTCATCCTCCCTGTCCATCGCACTCATCCTCCTCCCCCATTCCCTTGGCGCTTGCCGCCTTGGCCCACCCAGCAGTTGTACGCCCCCCACCCTGATGGGTACCCCAACCCTGCTCTTCAACCTCCTCCCCCTTGCACTTACAACCTTGTCATGCACTTGCACGGTAGGATTGTCACGAGGCCAATATAACAATTATGTTATTGTTCTACTTTTTTGATTCCCATGCACCCCCATCTTGTCTTGTGGCGACTGGAAACACCGGTGTATAGGCGCCATACAAATGTCCAACAAATAAATAAGAGGCAGAGTATCTATTCTTTTGCAAGGATTATTCAGTACGATTCACCAGTGCAGACTTTCAGAAGTCAGAACAGAGTTGTCAAAATAAGGGAACATAACATGAAAGACCACCTTGGCTTTAGGCTTTACCCACAATTTACTACACCCAGGGCAGTCTGCTAACCCAAAACAACCCTCCTACATCTCTTGGTTTAAGGGTTTCCTCCATGGATCAATGGTACCACAAATTGGGGAAAGCACTTTTGGTTTCTCAAGAATGGGTTGGATCATGGCCTACAGGTTATGGGCAAATCAAATGGAGACATGTTTGAAACACTGGACGGAATCTGTAATATCAAAGTCTGTGCTTAAGTTCCTAGTTTAAATACTTAACACAGTGTATGTGTGTATTGATTAGAAATAACTTCTAAGGTAATGTGAAGAGGAACCAATAAAACCAATGGGGTTTTGGCTGTTTTGCATATTAAAGAGCATTTTGGGAAGAGAAGAGTTACCAAAGAGCTTTATATCTGTCAGATATGTTTGTGAGAGTTGGATGACTGAATCACTAAATACCTACAGCACACTGGGTTTGGTATGCATTTCCTTTTATTTCTTTATTTCATATTTATTTTAACAAAAGTCACCCTAACAATAAAGCTTTTGCAATTATCATGCATATATACAAGTTTCGCCATCAAAAACTTTAGGTGTCTAACAACTCAAAATGACTTGCAGCATGGTGTATCTGCCAACAAAATTGGGTTTATATTTTAAAAAATGACAACCTGGTAAATTGAAAATTAATTGCTGCTCTTCTGGAAATCTGCAGCCCAAGTCCTGAGCTGAGTAGGCCTTGTTGTCAATCATCTATGTGTATCTGACCGATTTTCTTATTGTTCCAATAACTTTCATTCTTCCTAGAGACCCAGGTTACTCCTCACTGATGAGGCCCAACAAGGCCGATACATGTCTGGGGATGCTTGTGGTCTCGTGCAGAAAGGATGTGGCCAAGCAGTTCGGGCTGGACTCCCAAGCTTGATTTGCATATGGTCTTTCATCTTTTGTAGTGGTGTGGCAGGCAAAGAACGATGGTCCGGAGGGTTGTCCAGAGCAATGCCAAAGGTTAAGATTAATTCTAACCTTTCCAACAATCACCTTTTTTGTTTTGCTATTCTTCAGAAAACTAACAGCATTTTGAGAAATGTGTTGCTTGGTAAGTGTTAAGACGGATTTCTGAAGTCTGTCCTGGAGGGGCAGAGGTTCAGAAGGCCAGCCTAGTTTCTTGGAACAGGGTATCCTCTGGACAAGCCAGACCAATCAGGGTAGCGATCGCGGCGGTGAAGACTAGGTCTCAAGAGGGGTGAGGGTGACTGAAAGCCTGCAATGAGCACACAAAGCAAGGACACTTACAAATTACTCCAAACAGGTGTTATATTAAAAAAGTATATACACATTTATTACAAGGCCTTTGTAACATTGACTGTAGCGAGAAATCACAATAAAACTCCAGTAAACCAACACATACCAAACCAATACAATATATATACAAATACAAATGAGTCTAACGAGTTAGACGCTCAAAATGTGTAGACCACCTAGATGGGGAGGAAAACAGGCAGTGCAAATAATAATTAGACCCAGTCCGCCTTCAGAGGCACCTAACTAAAAGGAAGTCCAAGCCCTACGAAGAGTGGAGCCTTGTGCTCAAAAGTACCTGCACACGCTGGTGCCAACGGGCAAAAAGGGGAGTCTCTTCGAGGGAATCAGGCAGTTTAGTTCGGTGAACAAATGAAGATGAACAGAGCTCCGCGACTCAAGCGGAGCCTCCACTGTGGGCAGAAGCAGAGCGTGAGTATGGAAAGGCGTGCTGTTTGACACAGCGGGGAAAAGCTATGGGCTCCTGCAGGAGGTTGACCAGTTCCTAGCTATGCTACTCACCGATCCACAATGCAAGCAGACCCAGGCTTCTCTGCATCCGTTTCAGTGCTGGCAGGTTCAGATAGGAGCAGGGGACGTCTCGTCGTCCTGTAGATTCCACGGCAGCAGAAGTTGAGTTGGGGACGTCCCAAACGCAGTGAACCCGCACAGTTTGTTACCACAGCAGGGCAAAGGTGCGGCCGTGTGTATTCCAGCCAAATGTACACTCCTCACTTCAGACCTGGGAATGCCAAGTGTACGAATCGTGTGAGAGTGACAAGGACTCGTAATACAACACAACCTGACGGCGGTTACAGAGCAAGACTCCTGGGTAGGCTGGTCAGTCTGCTGGATGGCCCAGAGACACTTCCGAAGGTTTACGTGCAGGAGATGGTGAAGATGCCGAGAATAGTTGTTCCCACTATTCCAAGGTACCAGTACAGGCCTTCTCGTTCGATCCGAGGTAGAAAGGGTTTCACAAAGCGACAGCAGTGCAGAGGAGCAGTCCTTCAGCGGGTCACCAGCGATTCCTCGGTTCAGCCTCGTGGTTGCAGGATACTTGGCTCCTTTATTCATTTGTTCGTGAGAACTCAGGAGATCGACCTGGTAGTGGCGTTTCCAGCCCCCTCTTATCCACGGTTCCCTTCGCGCCAAAACGGAGGGGACCCAATGGGAGATCCGCTCATAAAACACTCACCATCTGTGGACCTTATCACGGACCATGGGGGTCCCAGGCATTCACACCACCCTAGACTCTCTGGCGCCCAGGATGTGTATTGGGACCAGACATCCCAGCCCCCATCCTGGAGGCACACACCAGGCCTGTAGAAGCCCGCGAAAGCATCTGTGTTTCGTGGGAAAGTACATGCCCAAATAAGGCTGTCTTAAGGGCATGTCAGTTTCCCCGTAAGAATGGAGCGAAAGCCCAGAGGAGTGCGGCATAAGGCTGCACTTCTCTGGCAAAGTCTAGATCATGGTGAAAACAACAGCAAAAAGTTTAGGGGTTGCCACATGGAAGGAAAATTACCCACAATTAAGAAATCTTTCCTAACACTAAGTGGGTGGTATTGCCCAGGTAATAAAAACAGAGACTACACTCTATGAGGTAAACAAAGGTACTTACAAGGTGTGGGGTCCCCCTTCCAGAACAGTGGATATTGTGACTGTTGCCAGTTATTGCAATATTAAAAGACACATTTATAATACAATGGACCCGATTGTTTCCTGGTTATTTATCAGACAGTGTAAAATTAAACCACAACTTAGAGAACGTGTGTTGAAATCAAGCCAATGTATATTACACAAACATATATGTGAACAGTTATGTTTCCTGCCCCATTATGCAGTATACACCATCTCCCATGTGATAGGTGTGATAGAATGTAATAACATCACCACTTGAGCAGGTCAACAGCTGTGATATGAAGCTGCAACTAGGCTGGATAAGACAGACCTTCTTAAATGTCACGTGAGGCACCATCAGATTCACATTACCATTGTCTACATTTTAGGTCATGCCTCAGCATCTGAATTGTATCAAGGGCACATCTCTCTCTCTACTTGTGGTGTTCCGCAGGGGTCTAACATCTCTCCCTGGCTCTTCAACCACTACCTGGCACCTCTTAGCCACTGCATCGCAACTTTCTGCTCCAATTTTCAATGTTATACGGATGACACTGAGCTCGCTTTCAGGCTCCCCTCAGCTACCTCTGCATCTTCTCTCATACCAGACGGTCTGGCCGCAATTCAGGAATGGTGTGCCGCCAATGATCCCTGCCTTAATGCCTGTAAGCCTGAGATCCTCCTCATTGGGGCACCCGCTCCCACCTTTCCTCTCTCTCTTTGGCTGCCCACCCTGGGCCCTCTTCCTGCTCCTTCCTGTAAGGCTAAGAACCTTGGCGTCATCTTAGACTCCACTCTCTCCTCACATCTCTGATGTCTCTAAGAAGTCAAACTATCAGCTGCACCTCCTCAGAGGTATTCTTCCTTTTCTCACTTTCCCCAGAAGCTCACTGTCTCCAGAGATCTGGTCCTCTCTAGGCTGGACTATTGCAACAGGCTCTTTCTAAATCTTCATGCCTCTACTCTTCGACCTTTGCAACTTATCAAGAACAGGACTGTGAGACTTGTCCTTGGCCTCAAGCCCAGGGATCATATCTCTCAAGCACTGAAATCCCTTCACTGTCCGGGCACTTCCGGGAAGGGTGCTGTCATGTGATTGGGGATTGCAGGTGTGTTGGGGAATGACAACAGAGTAAAAGAGAAATGGAAGAAGGATTTATCAGGACTCACTCCTGAATCAGAGAAAAGGTCCATCCCAGTGCTATCCAAGTCTATGTTACCTCATTTTTCTGAAGAAGTTTCCTTTTCATCAGCACTCCCTTTCTTATAAAAAAAAGTGTGTGCTGGTGGATAAAGGTTGCTCCTGAAAGGTTAGAAGGGGTAATACTACTGGTTTGTTTTATATTGCATTACAATATAGTGAGCTGATTGTGTTCAAAATTACATCATGTGGGTCATGTTCTTTCACAATCATAACTCTCTAACACTTGCGCACCCACATCCTCTCCTGTAGGCGTTCCTCGATGGTCAGCCCTTGGACAACTCCTCTCCACCCTCTCCCCCGGTAAACGCATCCAATCCTTCAGCTTCCATTGACGCCTCTTTGCTGAAGACGCTGAGATCTGGATCTACTTTACCTCCTGCAGCCGTGCTATCTCTCAGTACATCGCCAGCTGCCTCACTAATCATTGCCACTGGATGCTTCTAATCCGCCTGCTTCTAAGCTCCTCAAAGACAGAGGTCTTTCTCTCTGCCTCCAGCACTAACCCATACTCTCATCTCGCATCCCCTTCCCTCTTAGACTCCACACTCCATCACACAAGGCTTTCTGCCCTTAGTTTTTTTTTCATGATGTCATCAGACTCGACCATTTTATTATGCCACTGCAACTGCTGGCATGCTTGCCATGCTAAATCTAAGAAATCTAAGAAAGCTCATTCCCCATCCCAATCCCCAGTCGGCTACATGTCTGATCTCTACCCTTGTGCTCAGTAAACCCGATTACAGCTTGAGGCCATCCCTTTGTCTACATCTTCACCCCATTCCAGTCTGGGTTTTTACCTTTGCTACAATCAGGAATGCAGGTCAGGCAATGCGAGGGGATTCTTTGTCCAAAAGCTGAGATTTTTCACTACAAAAGAAGCAGTTAACATACGGCACCTGTGAGGTGCCGTTAAACTCTATTACACATGTTTTCCCTTTATAAAAAGAGCATCTCCTAGACTGCAGCACCACTTTTTCTGTAAGCTTAATAAAACGTTCTTTCATTACCAAAGTGTCAGTCTCTTAAGAAATGCTTGCAGTGCCATGGGTGCACATGTTGTCTATCAAAACGAAAGCAGGACATCTCCCCTCCAGTTTTTCCACGTTCCTCAGAAAGGTGGAACTGGAAACGGGAGGGGAGAATGTCTTCATACTTCACTACTTTTATCACAAGCTCAGAATCGGACCATGAGTTGGAAAGCGTTAGTCAGGCATGGCTCTTTGTTTCCATGCGCTTAGAGAGACGCGGCACCACAGCCACGCCACACAGATGATCCCCACCAAGGCAGAATCATTGCCTAGCAAATTGGGGCTGGAGTGCACATATGTGAAGGACCAGACTAGTCTGCAATCAGATATGTCTCCATAGTTAGGGCACAGCGAGCTCAAATGCGGTTGTAGTCATTTACGAGTGGGCAACACCACAAAGAGCAGGTTGTTTGCTCTCAGATGATGGACTCACACTTTTGGCAAATTACTAAATATTTATCATTCAGGGTATATCGACTTTTAATAGATTTTCTCTTTAGTTTCCCACTACTGACATTTTAGGTGACATCTCAGCATCTGAGTTGTTTCAAGGGCGCAGCCATACATCTGGCATAACAGAAGGTGCTGTTCCCCATGAAATTAAAGCGGGGCACAGAGTATTGGGTACGGAATGGGCAGATTTGGGATTGTAGGGAAGGAGCATGTTTTTGCTGAAGACACAATTATTTTTAAAATAAATTTTGAAATTCAAGTAGAAATTATTTAAATCCTGTAATCAAAAGTGTCATTATTTTTTATTATTTTCTGTTAATGGCATTATATGTATAAGTAGGCTCTCTATGGTGAACCGTAGCCTTTCCTGGGGCAATCAGCTCATGAATTGTTCTTTGAATATCCTTTGCTTGTTTGTTTACAGATAATATCATTTTTTTGGTTTTTTCTTACCTGTTTATTAATAGGACCAAAGTCTAGAAATAGGGCTCAGAGGAAACCGTGAATATCAAACTGAAGCAGAAACAATACAGTCCTCTTCCAAATACATGCGGATGTTTAAAAGTATGATCTTAATTGAGTTTACATTGTTCGTGACTTTATATTTTTGTATTACATTTGACATTTCGTTTTAATTAATTTCTCTATCGGATCCTCTTGCCAACTACTGCTCCTGTGCTCTTGCATGTAGGCGTCTATCTCATTTTTATCAAAATGAAAAAAGATCACGATTCAGTTCAACATGACTAGAGAGTAAACAGGTGCCTATACTCTCATATTTAAAGCCACAACTACTTTCAATATGGTTTTCTGTAGTTTGTAACCACTCAATACAACCACTCTTACAGTGCTGCTATGAATTATAGTAATCTACAGACATCTAGTAGAACCTTCTAGAATTCTGCAGGAAATTATTTCTACAACCAATTTATGGTGTTTTACCCTTGCATATTAGGTAAAGCACAGCAACCTCGCCCAGCCGTGGTTGTGGCTCAAACCGAATATGTACCATGATATTGTTTACATGAGATCCCACCAGACCCTCCAGCAACCAAGTATTCTGCATGATGCAGTCCTGTGGTTACAGGCAGACTGAATTCTTTTCAGTAGGCCAATCAAAATCACAGAATCACTGTGCAAGATTTGGGTTGTCTGGGAGGTTCAGGAGCTCTATGTAATCTTGTTCATTCGCTCTTTGTGGGTCCGTGTTAGGTTGTGAGAGCAAGGGATTACAAGGTAAGCCCACAACTTGTGTTTAGAGAAGGTTTGGCAGATTTATGGAGGTAATCTTTCGTGACAGTGGATGCCATTTTAATTCTTTGTAGTCTCTATTTGCTCCCCGTTCGTCTGTGTGTGTTAGTTAGGAGGCCCCTTTTCCTTTTTGCCCTTAAATTCCATCACTTCAAAATGTTTCCCTGTCCTTTTCCAATGTTCCTTTTCCCTTTTGTGTCACCCACCAAAAAATGTTAAAAAGCAAAAAATAACCCCATTTGCCCTTTGTATTTCTAATACAGGCACATTTGGCTTGCCATAGCAGGCTTTGTGTGACTTCCTCTGTTTCCTTACCTTGCCTTTAACTACCCCCACCCCCCAAAAAAGAAAATACATTATACAAGTAACTGTTCCCATTCATAATCCTGCCTCTATGGCACGACAGGAGGCTTCATACTATACTTCTGAACCACAGCAGCAAAGAAAACACTTTTACAAACAAAAAAAGTTTAAATAACAGAACTAAATAAAGTTCACAGTCAATGTAAGGGGGGCTGCCCAATCCAACATGGAGGACAGGTCATGCCCTGCAGATGGCCAATGATCAGGGACCCTAGTCTATATATGTCATTTACTCTAATCCCAACTCCTCTTTCTTTGCTGCTGACACTACAGCTAAGTCACTCCTTCTAGATGTGCCTTGCACGCTATTTAGTAGTTGGCACTTTGTATATTATATTTTATATTATATAATATTTTTTAGAGGTAGTGTTTTGTTTTACAGTAAATGCTTACTGCTTTCACTTTCAAAAATGTTCTTCCTTGGCTTCCTGTTAAGGTTTATCATTATATTGCGCGACGTTGCTTGCCGCTGCCGCTTTATTATTAGCGTTTTTTTCCTTTTTCTGTTAACCTAACGTGTGCAGATCTGTCAGAAGCTTTGGCTTCAGACTCGATGCGCGTGGGTTCTGTGTGCTTAAGCAGCGCTGGTTGTCACTCTAGGCCCTACACGCGCGGGTCTGTCGGAAGCTTTTGCTTCAGACCCGACGCGTGTGGGCCTGTTGGTTTTAATTATGAATGCGGCCTTTGGAGGGCGGCCCGCCCACACCATGCCCTCCGCACACGCTGGTCTGTCTGAAGCTTTTGCTTCAGACCCATGCATTAGGGCCTGTTTGTGAGTAATTTGCATCGCGTCTGGAGTGGGAGGTGCCGGTTGGCCTGTCCGCTCCATGCTGCGTTTGCGACTCTTTTTTCCGTATTACATTTCGATTTTGCTGTGCAGGTTGGCCCCGCCCACTCTTTTCCTAACACGCGGGGGCCTGTTAGAAGCTTTTGCTTCAGACCCGATACACGTGGAGGACTTTATTTTAAATCATATTTTATGATATATTATTTTATAATATATTTTAATATACTTTGGGTATATATACTTTGACATACATATTATAATATGTTTCATGATTCTCTCCGGCTTCAAGTGCGACCGGGGTACCACCCACCCATGCCCCACGTGCAAGCTTTTCAGAAGCTTTGGCTTCAGCAGTTGTGCACGGGGGAAATGGGTTGTTTCTCATCAATATGGTATTTCTCTAGTTGGAAGGATAGCTCAGTGGCTACATGCTTGCCTTGGAAAGAAGACAACACTGAACAACACAGGTTTGATCTCTGGGTCTGTGCTTAGAAATCTCTGGGTATTAAGCGCGTTATAAATAAAATTTTATATCATTGTCAAAAAATTACATTGACTTATATTTTAGAAATTTTGGCACTGCTAGTTTGCCTTGTAATAGGCATACCCTGGCCAGCTCGGCTTCAGGCTTTGCCTGTATTATAGTGCAAGGTTACCCCCTCGTGTGCTGCTGGGTGCCACACCCTGCTAGGGTGAGCAGCTTGGATGTGTGCTTGCGCAGTATGTTTTCCTCTGTTACGGCGAGAATATGAGCCGTGTGTAAAGAGCATTAACCCTTAGCTGCTGGGTTTGCAGTTATATTAAGTACAAATAATAGAATTTTATTTCCTTCTGATAAAAGTGAGGGGTTGGAGGAAGGTTGTTCTAGACCCATACGGGAGCCCTTCCTGCCTATCCAGCCATTAGTACCGCTGACAGTCCTCATTGGACACTGATTGGTCAAAACCTTATTTCTTCATCAGCCTCAGCACTTAACAGGTCTATTAATGAGATCTCTGACTCTCATCCTTCCAGTTAAGTGTTTTCTTCTTTCCGGATCAAGCTCCCTGTGGGTGTATTAGTATATTCAATCATGTACAGGACAACTCAGTCCGTCCACTTCCCCTAGTAATCCCCCCCCCATTCCCACTGCCCCCTCCTAACCGTAAGGGGTCAGAAAAGTGAGTTGGACAAGTTCTGACAATCCCGGTCTGTTCTTCCTTGGATAATAGCTGCTTTCCGCAGTCTCTATTTCTTCTACTGATAGCTTAGAAAACTGGGATTTACCTTTAGGGAGGCACAAGAGAAATTTAGATCTCTCATTTTTCCTCCACAAAATGGTCAGTTCTCGTTGCTAGGGGGGGTTACATTTTTCATCCTTCTTTCTTAATAAGGTGGCCCTCTTTTCCAGGGATCGACCACTTTGTGGTATCCTTTTGGTCCCAAACAAAGGGACACACCCCAAAAAAAGGGGGTGGATAAGTCCTTGAGGAGTTGTCAAGGCAGGTTATTGGAGGTGTGGGGTCTGGTCACCCAGACTTTGGGAACTGGCTGATTGCCTGTTGATGTGCAAATCCTGTGGGACTGGATTTTGGGGACAGTTTGCCTGCTTGGCATCGCTAGCGCCTACATTTCTAAAGAATGGCATGAGTCCTTTTTCATGTGACTTCATCCTAAATTGTCACTAGTCAAGGTTATGATTGTTAAGATCTTTACCCCTCAGGGGAATAGACCCCGCTCCTCTGGCTGTTTCTCCCAGGGCTCTACCTATCTCTGGCAAGGTGCATCAAGAAGTGCGCACAATTACTCCTCTGCTCGAGGAGCACAAACCCTTTGTTGAGTGTCCTGACCCACGTTTGAGCTATCATGCTGCAACATTTGGTGCTGTGGGCTTAGAAAATCCAAGATGGCCAAAAAGCCCACATGTATGCCAGAATAGGAAAACTATGCAGTACTGGCATGGAAAACATCATGATGGCCAGAACTTCCCAGAAAATGCACAGGGAAATGCATGAAGAATAGGCTGCCACCCATTTTTCCCTATGTTGTGAGCACAGGAGGGCACTGCCTAAAACCACCATTGGGCTACCCACACAGTAGCCTGAAACCATTGGGAATGGCAATGCTGATTGCCAAAAGCAACCCAGAACTGTGGGGAATTCATTTTCTTAAATCCCAAAAATGGTTGCATTACCAGTACTCACCACTATCAGAAAGCCGGCGTTTGAAAACCACCAGACTTTTGTGTAAAACTGAACAAATGAAACAAAACCAGAGCAAGGAAAGACTTGCTAAGAGGTGGATACAATGTAAAACTATATTCTGAAATGACTTGAAGGAAGTAATTATTTAATGTATATTTAAAAATTGTAAGTGATTTAAACTGGGAACAAAAAGTGACATTTTAGCTGAAACCTGCCTTAATGAAACTGAATTCTGCCTGACATCTACCCCCACAGGAGTTAAAACCTGCTCAGCCACTCTTCCCCTTGCCAAAAGGAGTTGTCACCTCTCTGATTAGATTAGGGGTGGAGCAGCTACAGGGAGTTGAACAAAGGCCTGTCCTGGACTCAGGCAAATGTTATAGTGGGGGCGTCGTAAAAGTGGCTTCCTCTTGGCAGAAACGGGGAGGGGCAGCCCCCTGTGAGGACAGGCTGAGCTTAAAGAAAGTGGATAGACTGGTTTCTCCACCATGTGACCTGGGAAGACACACCCCTGTTGGCCAGAATATGATTTTAAGAAAGATGTATAACTCATGGTGCAGACTTGTCAAAAGTATCTAAATGATACCATAATTCTTGTGAACATTTTGAGATGCGTTAGGACCCTGTGGTGTATTCTGGGGGGTTGCTAGCGGAAAATAGGGTCTCACTCCAAATGTCTGCATGTTAAAAATCTGACACTTCATCAATTAATGTCCATACTCCTTGCGCACATGTGTGTAAATTTGGGTAAATGTCCGATATTGCAAAACCAGTTAAAAAGCGCAAAATGTTGCCATTTCTGAATGCAAGCACCCAGGAAGAGCAGAGTTTGAACAGAGTATACCTCATGTGATATGTGATGGGTGCATGTAATTTTAAACAACTGTGTATCTGTGCAATATGTATTTGAATCAAATATAGATTTGTGGGCAAACTGACCAGGGGAGGATCCTCTGACCCATAAAACCTACAGCATCACTCTGACTTACATTTCCTTCCCCCAATCATGGGAGAGGGGAGAATTGGGCCAATGACAAGTAGAGAGGGGCAGGCTTAGCTAGGCCCAGGCACACACCCACTTTCAAAAGACATAAAAAGAGCCACTGGAAGCTAGAGAGGACATTCAATTCCATTTGCTGCGGAGCATGCTGACCGACGACTTCACATCCAGAGATCCAGACTTCAAATCCATCAATCTCCAAAGACCAGAACTTTACTTCAGAACTTAAAGCAAGGGCCTAAACCCACAAACTGAGAACTCTTCTCAGCAGGCCTCAGCAACCTCAAATCATTGCAAGCTACTCACAGCCGGGCGAGCTGCTTGAATCCCTTGCCAAGAACTTTTGCCAGGACGAGTGCAGAGATCCAGGAGCCTTGCAGAGACCGCTGTATCTGGACAGACCAGACCAGACTGTGCAGAACCGCAGACCCAGAGACCAGATCGCTGTGAAGTGCCGCTAGCCTGATTGATCAGACCCGTGACGAGACCCAGTCCTTCCAAATATATTGTGAGTACAGCTAGGACGGGGCAAAACCAAATCTCTTAGCTTAAAGTAATATAATTCAATCTATTTAACCTAAGTAGAACTGCCTCCTAACTGTCACCTGTCATTTGTAAAGCTGCACCACTGTCACTTGTCAATTCTGCAGCTGCATAGCTGTCCCTTATCATTTTGAGTTCACTTAAAATCCAAAAAACTACCTTTATTTAATCGTTCATATCTCTGGAACCGTTTGGGCTACGAACTTGGTTTAACTTTCCTCTGAAAGCTTAGAATCTAAGCTTTCCAACAAGCCTAGAACCTTTATACTATTTCCGCAATCACTTTTTTCGCGAACTTTACCGCAATTTGCGATTTGGTTAAAAATCCAGCCACGTGTAACCATCAGCAGTCATTTCTTTCCTTGCTAAAAACTTGTTTGCCTCTTAATAACCATCTCTGAATCATTGCTAAAGTGAGCCTGAACTCATCCCAAGTGTCTCTCACTCACCCTGAAACCTCCTAAAGGGAATTACCATTTTCAGCATATTTCTCACTTCATTGCCATCACCTTTTAAAAGCATTTTGGGCCTGTGTTTCAAACTTCTATCTGTGGTCTAAGCTTGCTGGGGTGAACTGAATTATATTGGATTGCATTCCTAAGAACTGTGTGTGTTACTTCCATCTCCTTCCATTTCTTACATTGCATAGGGGAAGGGGGTGAATTGCCAGAGAAAAAGTGATTATTTTATCTTTTGCTAAAATCATATCAAGTATTTCTGTACTGCATTTTATTCCTCATTGCTTTTCCCTTGAAATCATAAAAGTAATTTTGCTACTTTATCCATCCTATACTAACTCCTCATTGATTGTAAAGAAGTGTGCTAGTGCCAGATTACCCATTGTTGATCAACATCATATGTCTAAGTGTACTATCAGATATTAATTTATTATAAAGTGTGATATATATATATTGTTTAAATTCTCAAATAAACCTTTTAAACTTGCAAAACAGAACTACTTCTTGGCTCAGTGGGGTCAGGGGGATTCTAAGAGAGGGGTGTTATATAGGGGTAGTCATCCAGAACTCATGAACTGGACATAAAGATATATCAATAAGGGTTTCCATTCAGTATCCCAGACTAGGCATTGACTTAGCTGTAGTGTTGAATTGAATCTTCTTACACCAGTTTTACCCTAGAAGGAGTTTTTCGGCTCCATTGAAGAGGCCGTGCCAGCAGGGGTCATGCTAGATATAGGGTACCTTCAGTAATGTCTCAGATGCTAGAAGTCTTTCTCTTTGTCCGTTCTCCTTGCGTCTCCCCCCAGTGTCCAATAAGGGCAAGCAGGATTTGATAAGTGGTGGAGGTAAGTGACCTCATTTTCTTTTTCTTTTTTTGTTGAAGGGACGGTGGTACCAGTGTCCTTCTCACCTTCTCATTTTCTGAGCATGATAGCTCTGGTCCCATTATCTGAAGGGGGGTGGGGGGTTTCTCCCAATCATTAACTTACAAGTTCTAGCATCTATTGGTAGTCTATCATCACTTCAACATGGAAGTGTTTGTTCTACTCATTGGGCCTCATTACGACCCAGGCGCTAATGGGTTAACGGCGCCGTAAAAGGCTGCAGCGCCCTTAACCTATTAGCGCCTAATTACGAGGTCCCTTTGCGGGACCCGACCTTAACGGCTGGTTTTTACCAGCCGTTAAGGTAGGGACCCGCAAAGGGACCATTGGTGCTAAGTACGGTGCTGCAATTTGCGGCACTGTACTTAGCGCCTTCCCCATTGAGCCCTATGGGGCAAAAATGGGGAAGGGCATGGAGGAAGGGGGAATTACCGCCCCACCAACCTTGTAATGGGGTGGTAATTCCCCCTTTCTCCATGGCTGAGTCGGTAACTTACCGCCATGGACCATGGTGCTAATAGCACCATGGTCTTCCGCCAGGGTCGTAATGAGGCCCATTGACTCCTTTCTCCCGGCAGATTGTATGATCTAGTTAGACCTCAAGGATTTGTATCGGCGGGTTCCTGCGGTATTTCCTCCTCATCAGGAGTTTTAGCTTCAGTTCCACTGCGTGCGGGGCTCGCACTTGCCAATGTCCTTCCCTTCAGTTTGGCCCTTTTTTATCAGCCCCGGTGCTTCACCAGGGTAATGACGCCGGTGATGTTTCACCTCAGGTCCAAGGGATTAGGATAATTCTTCTTGGAATCTATACTTGTTTTAGTTCGCTTTTCTCAGTCCCTTTAGAATAAGGTGGAGTTAGCGGTGTCCCTTCTACAGTCTTGGGTTTTGTTTTGTTCTAAATACAAGGGATTTAAGCGTTGTGGTCAGTTCCATCAAGTTATCTTTCACCTCCCCATTACAGGGAGTTATAACACCTCAAGACCAGACATCTTCGCAACAGTCTGTCTTCCCCGCAGTTAGCTTTATGTTCCCCGAGGTCAGCTTGGAGCTCCCTTAGTGGCTCAGGCTCATGGATGCCTAGAATGGCAGGGCACTTTTTCAGTTCCCTCTCCGGATGTCTTTCAGAAGTTAAATGGCTGGGGGTGCCAAGATAGGCAAGAGTGGTCCACTTCAGTGAAACAACTGCATGTCAGCCGTCTGGAGCTGTTAGCGTGCTCTCTTGCAGTCATGAGCCTTCTCTAGGATCAATGACATTTTTGTGTCTTTTTCCGGATGGGTAATGTTCGGCTGTGCGATACATCAATCATCTGCGGGGGACCAGTTCCAAGCCCTTAGCAGATTTAACAAGCCAAATTGTTTTTTTCTGTTTGAATTGGGACATTGTGTTGAAAGGAGTATTCTCCAGGAGTTAGCAACTCTGTTACGGTCTGTTTTTTTCCCAGACATCTCCAGGACAGGAGCAACTGAACGTTAGTGACCACTCTCTCTTTGCCAAAATCTTGTATCTTTGGGTTCTGATTTTTGCCTTGTGACTATGCTAAGTTCCCCGGCTCTACAGTTAGAGTACGGATCCCAGTGCACTGCCTTCCAATTCTTTCCTCCAGGATTGGTCGGGTGCCCCCTTTTTTTTCGTATGTGTTTCTCCTTTGCCATGATAGCAAGAGTCCTGGTTCAGGTGCGCAGGCAGACGACAATGCTAGTGTTGGCATTTCCGGGGGTGTTTTCCAAGCCCTACTCGAATTGACGGTGGATATTACTAGTCTAGTTCCTCTCCACCCGAGGCCTCTCTTCATCTCGACAGGTTTCTCTTTCGAACTGGCCCTTCAGGGACTCATCTCCCTTATTTATTAGAACTTTTCATATCTTCCTGGTGATTTGAGGGCTTTCGCAGGACTTTATCTGTGTCATCAAGGGCTTCGGGGCAGCCTCTGCTAAGTCAGGGTACCCTTCAGCTTGGAACCGCTGGGGTAGTCGGTGTGTGGCTCAATTATTTGGTTCTGTTTCTCCCTTACAGTAGACATATGTAACTTATGGTGGAGTTGTTTAAAAAGGGCAACATTACATGTCGATAAATTGATTTAACAGCCACTATCTCAATGAGACATGTTGTCGTTAAGGGTGAAGACAGTGGATAGGCAGTCCTTGGTGCGCAGGTCCTTCAAGTCCATTGGCATTAGGGTCCCTCCTAAGCTAGGTGTTTTTATCGTATTGGATTAGTCCGTTTTTTGTCCTTTCTAATGAGGATTTGTCTGTGCTACAACTGCTTTCCAAGTTATCCATGTAGGTTTTGTTCCTGTTAAGATATTTTTTCTGGTATCAGAGCATTAGATATGGACAATACAATGTGCTCTCCTCCGGGGATCACTTTCTTTATTGCCAGGAGGTGTAAGTGTTTGGTTTCCTCCATCTCTTATCCAGGTTTTCCAGAAGATTTTAATGTATGAGTTATTGAGTGTTTAAAATGTTTTGAGTTGAAGTACAGAGGCTCTTTGCCTGATAATACCTCTCAGCTGCTATTCCTATGGGAACCCTATTGCGGTGTCCCTGGCCCCCCTTTGACCAGATAGATTAAGTAAGTTATGCGGAAAGAGGGAGTTAATTACTCCTTTGGTTCTTCAGTTATAGGTCTTATGGTGATTAGGACGTTCTCCTGAGGGTGGCCTGGGGGGAAGGGGGGGATTATCAAAGCAGCTGATTGGTTAAGGGAATTATCATTCAAAACATTTTATTTTAACACAAGCCGTTTGATCATGTTGGGGTTAATGTGATGCAAGGGCTTTACACTTGCATAATATGAAGACTCCTCTCATGCCATAGAATGGTTCGTCCCCCCACTAACGTGACAGGGGGTTTAGATTCTATTAAGAACAGGAGGCGAGTATTATCCCACCCACCCACCCTTTTTTCTGTTTCTTATTCCACCCTGTTCCTTTTCATATTGTTTGAGCTTTCGGGTGAGAGGTCCTATCCAGAAGAGTTTTGTCATAGTTTCATGTTGCAGAGAGGTTGAGACCCTCCAGTTTCGCTGGATCCTTTTCTGCGCGCTACGCAGTTGGATCATTGCAGTGGGTGTCTGATGCAAGACAGCTGCCGAAAGAGGAGTAAAGGACATATATAGAGGAGGGACCCTGCTCATTGGTCATCTAAAGGGCATGACCTGTCCTCCATGTTCAATTGGGCAGCCCCCCTTACATTGACTTTGAACTTTATTTAGTTCTGTTATTTAAACATTTTTTGTTTGTAAAAGTGTTTTCTTTGCTGCTGTGGTTCAGAAGTAAAGATTGTGATGCATAATACTTGCCTTCTGTCTTTAATAGAATCTACACCCCCTGTCATGTTAGTGAGGGGGATTAACCATTGTTCATGAAACGAGAATACTTCCTGGTTCAGTCACTTTTATTTGTGTGCCCTACAATCCTGTGAATCCACTTGTTTGTCCTTGTCATTCACTTCCCTTTGTTGGTATTGATTTAGTCCTTCTAAGTAGAAAACTATTAAAATGATGAAGCAGGGCAGGGAGGAGAAAGAGAAAGTAGATTCTTTGTGAGTTGAGAATACTGATGTCAAGATTGAAGTGTTATAAGACGTACCTCTTGTGGTTGTTGACCCTGTAGATGCCAGACACCCACAGCCAGAACATGTTCTGCCTAAGGTGGGCACGTCATTGAGTGATGGCTCAGGAAGAGGAAATGGGGTAGGGATGATTTAGGGTTTGTCACCGCCACAAGCGGAGGAGAGGGAGAAGTATAAGGCAGGGCTAACAACAGAAAATGTACAGAATATTTCCTATTGGCACAAGAGGAAATGCAGAGGGGGAAGTGAAGGAGGCAGGTCCAGTGCACTGAATCATTTCGCCAGAGGTGCTAAATCTGATTGGGGAGACTAGTTGGAAATACTTGTCTTTATGCAGGAGAGGGTCAATTATAGTTGCAAGTCCACTAGATCAGAGGTATTATGTTGCATTAAACCAGATAAGGAGAGGGTCCATGTGGGTGTGCAGGAGTAGACAGAAAAGCAAGAAGTGCAGGAGGTACAGGTGATCCCCTAGCAGATTTCTCAGGAGGAGGAAGAGGAATATGCACCTGTTCCTGCGCTTGCACAGGGGGAAAAATTAGCACAGGTGTGTCTTGTCAAGTGTCAACCTGGACTGGGAAATCTCAGGTCCAGACTGTGCCCATCTCATAATGAGTCATGGAGCTTTTTCTGCTGTTTGAAAGGAAGGAATTGTCATATCCAATGTGTGCAACAAACAAATGATCCAGGGGACACCAAAGAGGGGTTGCCGCTTTAATACCACCACGATGCACAAAGACATGGAACAAAAGCATTGCCTGACAAATCCTGCACAATGGCCAGTTTCCAGTAATGCCTCTCCCACAAGGCACTCCAGTGTTGGGGACACCAGTGAGGCACACTTGCCTTTCGTCAGTCCTGGATACACCTGTAAAGTAGCCCTCATTCCTTCCCCTTCTAACCCTCCCCAATCCCCAATCATGCTTCAGAACAGTCCCCAACCCTTGCTTCCCTTCCGCTGAACTACTATTAGTTAAACTTCCACTCTCCACTACCTGTACTAGTCTACTCCACCTAATATACCGGCCTCCTGGCCCTATTTCCACCTTTGATGAAGCCATCACCTTCCTCCTGACCCAAAATACCTAACCTGGGTCCAAATGATTCTATTGGGAGACCTCAATTTAGGTCTCCATGTCCCTAATGACACTAACGCTACCTCCATTGAAAACTCTCTCCTTCAGCTAGGCTTCAAACACTGTATCAATGAGGCTACTCACAACAAGGGCAGCTCTCTGGACTGTCTGGCTGACCTTAACTGCATCACCATAATCCTCAATAATAAACCTTGTGCCTGGTCAGACCACCACAGCATCTCCTTTACGGTACAGGAGAGCGTTCACTCTAATACGAGCACCGCCCTTGCCCCACAAGCTCTATCCAGAAACAACCATAATGTAACAATAGATAAACTACGACCCTTACTGCACCCCATCATGGATCTACCAAACAACCTCAATCTTGACCCAACCAAGCTGGTTGATTTGTTCAGTGGTACCTTAGAACAAGCCCTTAATAACATCGCCCTCCTCAAACTAAGAAAATCTAAACCTATAGCTCACTTAAATAAAGGGTTCACTGACAATCTAAAAAAATCTCTGCAATGCCAAAAGAGCCGCTGAAGCCACACCCTCTTCCTCTAGTAAGGAATTGTTCTCAACGGCTGCTGCTACCTTTAAATCAGCCATACTCAATGCAAAAAAAGAGACTAACAACGTTATAATTCTAAATGCTAAATCTGGCACAAAAGAACTTTTTAATCTATTAAGGGAACTAGAGTCCCCAGCACCACCAACAGAAGCCTTCATCAAAGATGCAGCTTGGTGCGCCAATATACAGAAGGCCCAATCTGACAAAATAGCCTTGCTTCAAGCTAAAATAGAGACTAAAAAAAGCAGCCTGGCCTCAAGCACAAGTCTTGGGACTTCATCTGACCTCCAATCTCCTCCATGCCACCCTTTCTCCTTCTTGCCAGTCACCCCCAAAGAAGTGGAAAACATCATCTTCGGTCTAAAACCATCAAGGTGCCAGGGCGATATCGGTCCCACTTCGGTCATCAAGTAAAGTGCTAAAGACCTAGCCCCTTTCATTACCACTCTGATTAATTGCACATGTAACAACAGTTTACTCCCCAACAGGCTTTAGAAGAGGCTTGGGTTATGCCTCTTCTAAAAAAACAAATCTAGACCCCAACATACCGATCAATTACAGACCCATCACAACAGTCCCATTCCTAAAATATTACATAGAGCAGCCTATCTCCAAATTCAAAAACACTTGGAGTATAACAACCTTCTAGGTCTGCACCAATTTGGTTTCAGACCTAGGCATGGTACAGAAACGGCCCTCTTGGGCCTTAAAAAACCAAAAAGATGAAGCAAAAGATAAAGGCAATGGCCCTCATTACGACCCTGGCGGAAAGGGTTTTACGCCAGCGTAATGCATGGCGTACCTTTCCGCCAGACTACGAGTTCCCGGAAAAACCAGGCGAAAAAACCACCATGGCGCTACGGGACCTGTAGTTAATTACGCCACCGTAATTTACGGTGGCGTAATTAACGCCTTCCCCACTCCCATTATACCCTATGGGGCAAAAATGGGAATGGGGAAGGGTAAATGGGGATTGGGGACTTACCGCCCCGCCAAGGTCGGAATGGGGCGGTAAGTCCGCCAACCCCCATGGCGGAGTTGGCAGCTCTGCGCCATGGACCATGGTGCAAATTGCACCATGGTCCTCCGCCAGGGTCGTAATGAGGGCCAATCTGTCTATCTTCTCTTATGGAGCCCTCTGCAGCGTTCGATCTTGTTTCCCATCAGATCCTCACCAAAACACTTGACTGTCGCAGCAGCGTTCTCTTGGAGCGCTGCTAGTTGGATCCAATCCTTTCTTTCTAACCGAACAACAAGGGTCGTCGCGCCTTCAGCCGCCGCAGACCCAGTTCCAATTTACTATGGAGTTCCTCAAAGTTATTGTGTCTTACCAACGCTTTATAACATCTTCACAAAGCTCCTCTTCGATCGTCTTGATGACTTGGGTGTCACCTAAACTAATTATGCAGATGATATCGAGGTCCTCATCATGCTCTCAGGCTGCTACGACAAAGATTGTTAAATAAAATGTACCTTGAAATTCAGGCTTGGATGGCAGCCCACAGCCTTTGTTTAAACGATGACAAGATGGGGCTTCTGATCATTGGATCTCAAGCACGTCTAAACAAACTAGACTCGCATTACAAGACTTTCAATAGTCGCCAATGAGATCAAAACCTTAGGAGTCTACTTAGATTCCACGCTCTTCCTTAAGAAACAAGTTAATGCTACCACCTCTTGCACAGCATATACAAATAAACAGATCAACGCCTGCAAACCTTACCTGTCCACCAACAGCTGCATCACATTAGCTAGGGCCCCAACTCTTGCCAAGCTGGATTATTGTAACACTCTATTCCTAGGTTCTACTGAATGTAACTTTAACAGATTATAAATTCCTCCAGAACAATGCTTAGATCTGCCTTCAGTATTCCCTGCACCAATCACATCTCGGCCATCAAACAGGACATCCAGTGGCTACCAGTGCGAGACAGAATCTAGCTTCGTACTCTAGTTATCACTCACAAATGCTTGTCAAACGTAGCTCCCAAATACATGGCTGACAAATTCACTAGGAACCAACCTGCCAGGCCCACTAGATCTGCTTATTCTCACTATCTCAACACACCGAATGACAAATTAAAAAACGCATGTGGCTCTAGTTTCCTCGTGCTAGTGGCCAAATGTTGGAACTCTCTCCCACCTACCATTAGAGCCGAACCTGCCTTCTGGTCTTTTAGAGCCAAAGTGAGAGACTGGCTATTTGCCAAGCAGCACTAACCGACCTAGGACAACTGTGTACGGTCTACAGTAACTTCAGCACTCTCGTACTATGTACTCTGTATTTTGGATTTCTTATGCCTTTTTTCTTTTCTATACTGGCTTGTCGACTAACTTGTAACCATGGTCAACAAACCCTGTCTTTCCTAAATGTATGCACCTGTAACAAATACCTACGTTCAAGCGCCCATATACCTCAGGGTTAGGTGCGCTTTACAAATAATAAACTAAACTAAACCTTTACTGTCCCTACATACTGCACCAGTGGCAGCATTTACTAACAGTGTCTCATTTACACCATCAGCATCACTACCATCACCAAATAAGCTTGTTGTTAGATTCTTGTACGTGCCGCCTGTATTGCATGGTGACCATTACTGAGGAGGAACTGAACAACATGGCAGTGGTGGATGCCATGGAGGAGCATGTGCTCTGCTTTGGAAGGTGACTGGGAATTGGGCAAGAGGGTAGGTAATTGATAGGTACAGTGACTTCTGTAAGGGTGTCGAAGAAGGAAGCTGACACAAAATTGGTATGATGGTTGGCAAAGAATGTTATTTTCATAAAAAGAAAACCCTAACTATACCTATATTCTAAGAGGGGTTTCCCAGCCTCAAACTAATACTAAAAATGGGCTGTCCGAATGTCTGTCGAAATCAAACTCCGCCATCCTCTGTCATAACCTACTTCTATCCCTTACACTACAGTTAAAGAATAAGTCAACAGAAAAGTTCCTTGTCCAGGAGAATGACTCTATTCTCCTGGTAGTTGGGTAAATGTACTTTGGTAAAAAAGGATACCAGGGGGAATGACCGCTGGCTTGTAGCTCCAGCACACCTTTACATTAGTCAATTTTCAGGACCAGGTGAATGCCTGCCTTCTCCTACTATTGGTTCACAGCCTCGGATATAGTTCACACAAAGATCAGGGAGAATGACTCCTTTCAACTAATATCTCATGATCAAAAGTATTCAACTTTCAGAATCAGAAGAATGACTCCATCGTCCTGGTAGAGGTTTACTCGCTCTAATATAGTTCACAAAAAGTCAGGGCGAATAACCCCCTTCCTCTGATGTCTCTTGCTCAAAAGAACTTTCAGTTTCTCCAACTTTGAGAACCGGGAGAATGACTCCCTACTTCTGGTAGTGGTTCACTCACTTCAACATAGTCCATTCCAAAGCTAGGGTGAATTACTCCCTTGCCCTGGTGTCTCCTGACCAAACGTCTTACAATTGCCTTCAACTTTCAGAACCAGGAGAATTACTCCCTTCTCCTGGCATTGGCAAAGTCTCAAGTCCATCTCAAGGCCTCAGTTGACACTTCCATCCCACTGCAGCAAGAATGCTTTTCTCGGATGGTCAATATACTTGCCTTAGGGTCCCAGACACTTCTCTAGTGGGCAGTCAGCTCATTGCTACCATTGCAATGAGGAACTTCTCCTCTGATGTTAAATATACGGGTGTTTGGGTCCCAGATCCTTCTCTGGTGGTCAGTGGGCTTGTTGCGGCCACTACGATGAGGAAGTTCTCCTCTGCTGCTCAATATACTATGTTCGGGTCCCAGAAGCTTCTCTGTTGGTCAGTGGTCTTGTTGTGATCACTGCAACGAGGAAGTTCTCTTCAGTTGCTCAAAATACTTGTGTTTGGATCCCAGACGCTTTGCTGGTGGTCAGTGATCGTGTTGCGACCAATGCAATGAGGAAATTCTTCTCTGATGCTCGATGAGCCCTTCCCAGTAGTTTGACTGTTCCTAAGGTGTCGGCAGAGAGCATCTCAAGCCTGTCTCTCTCCCACCACCTTGTCTCCTCTGGGTTTCTCGTACCTCCTGTTATCTTTGTTGGGACTTTGGTAGCACACTGAGGCTTCCTGGGACTTGGGTGCATCTCTCTGGCTCTTCGGGCTCCGCACTCTCCTGGACTGCTTGGCATCACATTTGAGTCTGATCCAGCTGGACCCACGGAGAACCCCCTCAACACCTCACCTGTGTCCTCTGCACTTCTGCTTCTCCAGTCAGCTGACAGGGTTCGAAACAGCTGCTCACACCTGCTGCCTATCCCAGTTGGGCTACACTAAATCTTCAATCCATCTTCTCTTCTTTTACAATGTTGGCAGTCGCACCAAGGCAGATTTGTTGTTTTTGATGGATTGATCTTCTTGCATCCTCAGAGTCACCTGGTACCAGTACTAGCATAGTGAGTAATCCTCATGTCTTCTATGCTGTACTTCGTCTGGTACTTTCTGTGGTGCAGGTTTCT
This sequence comes from Ambystoma mexicanum, assembly GCF_040938575.1. Lineage (NCBI taxonomy): Eukaryota > Metazoa > Chordata > Amphibia > Caudata > Ambystomatidae > Ambystoma > Ambystoma mexicanum. The sequence continues at coordinate 1,360,391,894 of NC_090935.1, forward strand.
CCTACAATACAGAAATACATGGACCTACTTTCAAGAAAGCAGTTTGCCATGGACGTGGGTGGTTATGTGAGGTTGGGGTGTGACATGGGCAAGCAGGCTATACCCAAGGTGATCATCCTTGCCCCAGAGGGTGGGTACCTCTCCATGAGGTCCTCCCTCATTATAGCACCCCAAGAGGGATTATTGGGTAGTGGCCACACCTCCCTAGTCTCATGGAAAAGTGCTCCCCGTTGGGGAGAAGTGACAATACCTGGTGAATTGTGACACTTTCCAATGAAGGTTGGTCCCCAAATAAGGTGGCAGTCGTTTTCTAGGTGGGTAAGATCATGACAATGAGTTGGAGAAGCTGATCATATGCACCACCGTCTGCAGAGCTGATAAGAGATTGTAAAAGGTTGAGAAAGGAGTTACAGAATTAAAAGAAGATAACACAGACCAGAATGAGATTAATTGACCAAATGTTGGTCTACAGGAATGCGATCTGAAAACCTAAGTTGCTTGGATACTGTCATCAAACGTTTAGATAGCAGAAATTAAGTACATTAGGTTGCACCTGGTCTTGGTGTGCTGATGGCTAGCAAGAAATGGAGAATCCCTAAAATTATCATGGCAAAGCTTTTGATTCAAAAGGAGAACTTAAAAACGCCTTGAGTACTTGGTTTGTCCTGTTGGATGGTGGCTCTGTTCGTTACTATAGTTGTACAATAGTGAGATCTGGAAAATATATGTACAAATATGTTTTATCCTAGGAGTCCTCTCAAGTCAGAATATAAGCAGAGGTAAATAGAATTATTGATAAACTGTTACAAAACCTAATTGTTTTTTATACAATTAATTAGGACTTGTCATCAGAGTTGACACATACAATATCAAACATTCACATTAGAACATTGCTTTTCAGTGTTAAAATAATTGGTCCTGAGGTCCAGGGAATCTTAGCACACAACATATTTGTTCATATACAGAAGATGGCGGGTCTCAGCTATCTTTGTCATTTTGTGATTATGATTTATTCTTGTGAGTTTTTCTGTATTTATCACACATATATTGTTCATTGTACCTAGGCCTGAAATTCAGATTGATCAAGATAAGACTTGTATGGTATTAAATAGAGATGTATATTGTGATACCCATTTACGTGGCATAGAACCATGAGTGTGATAAAAGAAAGAACAAATTATCCCATATGATATCCATGCTTTATTATTTTATCAATAAACATAATATATTTCCTCTGCAATTTTTGTTTGGTAACTAAACAACAACAAAATTAAAGATACAGGCTATATTGTCTAATATTATATCTGGGCACAAAGGTGGGAGGAGGATTTAAGTCAAGGGGGCAACTTTTTGCAATCTTATCCACTCGCTTACCTGGGCACAGCCACTCACAGCCACTATAAAAAATCTCCTTCCACCAACCAAGAAATTTGAGCATTTTTCTCTTCAAGTAGTATTTAATAGGGAAACTTAAAGACAGTGCAGTAATTTATAGCCATTGAAGGTAATCTTCACCTTCGGTCCAGGAAAAATAACACATTTTCTCAGCAATTAGTATTTGGTGTGTCACCTACAAGACGATTCGCTTAGTTACAGAGATAGAATATAATTTCCACCAGCCCACCACAAAATGTAAGACGTTTTCTGTGAAACTAGTATTTGACATGGCAACTAAAAGACAACACACTCAGTAAAAGAAACTGGAAATCATTTCCTCAAATCATTCAAGAATGTTAAGACATCGGCTAGGCAACTGTGAATAACTAAAATGTGATCTTGCCAATAAAAGATGATGCAGCCACTGAATATAATCCCCTCCATCTGACAGGAAATTGTTGTCTTTTTCTCTGCAAATATTGTTTGACATGGCAGCAAGAAGAAGACACAGTGGGTTACAGACACTGATCTTAATCTCTCCTGCCTTTCAAGAAATGAAGACCTTTTCCCTACTACAACTAGTATTTGGCATGCACATGACATACATCACACTCAGTTACAGATATATCCTCCTGCCTACCAAGAAGTATATTATTGTTTCCTTTGCCACTGCTATTTGGTCTGGCAACTGACATACAATACACTGAGATACAACCAACAAATATAATGTCCTCCTTCCTTTCTAGAATTATAAGAATTTCACTGCAACAGTTATTTAGTATGGTAACTAAAAACAATGTACACCTGTTGAATGCACTCGCCTACTGCCTACCAAGAAATGTTAGACATTTCCTTAACACTTTGTTCCGTAAATAGTAATTGGTATGGCAACTAAAAGATAACACACAGTGGCCCTCATTAAGATACTGGCGCTAAACCATGGCGCTATTAGCACCATGGTTGGTGCCGGTATCGTAACGAGTCTGCCAATGTTCAATGGGGAATTACCACCCCATTCCAAGGTTGGTGGGGTGGTAATTCCCCATGGAACATTGGCCCTTCCCCATTCCCATTTTTGCCCCATAGGGCTCAATGGGACTGGGGAAGGCGCTAAGTACGGTACCGCAAATTGCGGTACCGTTCTTAGCACCAAGGTCCCTTTGCGGGTCCCTACTTCAACGGCTGGTCTAGACCAGCCGTTCAGGTTGGGCCTGCAAAGGGACCTCGTAGTAAGGCGCTAATGGGTTAACGGCGCCGCAGCCTTTTATGGCGCCGTTAACCCATTAGCGCCAGGGTCGTAATGAGGCCCACTGACTTGAATTATGTGAGAAATCAGAAACCTTAGCAACACGTTAAAAAAGATCAGGAAGATGGAACACTGACTGCTTCTTTACACAATGACCATTTGTTGTTAGTTTTCCTTCTGTTCAACTCTCTCCTATATAGCATATTTCCCATCTTTCTCTGATTTGTCCCTGTGGCCAAGGTACAGTACAGGCTAAGGTACAGTTCCAACCGTTTTCTTATTTGGATTGGCACCCTTAAGAACTCAAATCCTATCAAGCATATTTGAAGCCCAGTATGTGTATTTGTCGATCTGAGACTGGTGCATACTCAAGGGTCTTCAGAATGTTTTGATATTACCATTTTTTTAAAGGAGGGCCACATGAAAACGACTGCCTTTATAAAGAATAGTTCTATACATGCTACTCTACAAACTAAAAGGGCCCATCCACAGTCCTTGGTCAATGACATCCCTTATGCAGACCTGCTCCACTTGAATACTAATAGTTCGACTTCAGGCCAATGTGAAGACCAGGTGAGAATTGGCTTGGATCCTCAGCAAGGAGACACTCCCTCCTCTGGCTCGGCTTCTATGTATCATGAGATTTACACCCGAGAGCGCCCGCTGCTTTATTTCAAGGAGGTGTATTTGTGGCGGATGTTATCTCAAACTGGCTCCTTTATTAGCAGCGACACAAGCCGCTTCCGTGCAGTCTGTCTGCGTTCATTGCAGCTCAATTTTCTGCGCTCCAGCACGCTCTCATCACAGCGCAGAAACTGACGGACCCCACTAAAATCAACACCTGGTTGACTGCGCTCTGTGCCGGCACAGAGGCATTTCTCTTACATATCTGACCTTAGGTCCTGAGGATGGCAGTTTCCTTCAGATCAACACACCGAAACCTATTTCACCACACCACCTTGACTTTCCCAGCAGGAGTGAGTGAGGTGCCTGTACATACCATACAGGCCATATATGTAGACCTCTAGCAGAATTGTCAGAAAGAGTGTGACAGTGTTCATCCATGAACTAAACTCTACGAGAGATTCAATCTGAAGTCCTACAACAGAAATAATTGAATAACCTTTTTTTGTTACTGTGGGATTCGTTCAAATCTCAAAATTGAAATTGAGTTATATCATTACTGAGACTGTGTTCTGAAAACCATCAGCTATCAACGTTATGGAAATTGGATGTTTTTTTCTGGAAAGAAATGCATCTGCTTTAGTTATTCTCTAGCCTTTCTCATTTTAGGATACTCATTTAATGTTTGACTGTTCAGTGAATTTTCATGCAAATTGGAAAGTTTCCTATTTTCCTTTTTTCTTTGTTGTTTTTTTTAGTTTCATTTGCTGATATCTAATTTTTATTGACAATTTGAAATGATTTATATGATAATTTTTTGTTCTTGCCTTTCTGTAATATATTTGAAGTCGAGTTTGTATAAAACATTATTGTCACGTGTTTTGTAAAATTGATATAAGCTTTATAATAAACCATGAAAAGCACTTTTGAGTTTATTGTTAAATTGCATGTTCAGTGAAGGTCCTTTTCTCTTGACTGACTGAAATGGCTCAGAGTAAGGTACAAATGGTGGGCTTCTGCACACAAATGATGTTATCTTGAATATACAGATAACACTAGGACACATCTGGTAAATATAGATTAACACATCCAGAGAGGAGTGATCCGTGATCTTTCATTTTCCATTTTTTGTGGTTTCTGCGTTCAGACAAAATGGTGGGGGTGTAGGTAATTCATACACCACATGAGAATTGGCTTAAAGCATTTCCAGGTGAGAGTGTAGCCAAAGACTGTTCAATTATGAACCCTCTTTAAATTAGACCCTAAATATGGTGTGTCTCCGTTAGCCCCCAAAACCTATCCCACTCATTCTGTTGACAATCAAAACAATAGCTCACCTGAGACAGAAAAGAAGAATCAATCTATCAACATGTTCTGCAATCAAACGTGTGAAGTTTACAAATTCTTTTTGAAACATTGTCACAAGCTTTTTTTCATAACTGTTAAAAATATGTGAGGGAGGCATATGAACCTGGGTATTACCAGGGGCGGAGGAAGACCTGGGACTGACACAAGGTCTCTCGTTTCCAAGGGGAAAGAGACTAACCAAAGACTGAGAAACATCCTGAGAAGGCAAAGTTGGAAGAGACATTTGGTACCATTTTCTGAAATTGTTAAACGGACCGAGGAACCCCTTTTTTCTGATAAAAAGCCATCACCTTTTGGGTCAGAAGCCAGCAATCGTTTATGTATTGGGAAAAGACCTTCACTGCATTCTTGTTAAAGTTAAGCTCTTTTTTCGTTTACACTGATAGGTATAGAAATCAACCTAGAGCAGGTTTCTGGATGGCAGACTTTACTTTTTGGACATTCTGACTTGCACTCTTTTTGACTCCTTTTCTTTCTCCTAGAGTAGGGCAGAGAAACTCAGGGACAGCTTAGGTGTTGGGTATTCAAATAAAGAGATACTATTCAAAAATGCCACCTTGCCCGTCTCTTGATTCATACTCACCATGCCACTATTTGTGAGTTAACTTTCCAAGAGGATTGCTCGGGGGCAGCTCACTCTTCTTGCGAACAAGACAATACTGAGCAACATCAGTTCAAAACCACGCTCCGTGCTTACAGGCTGGAGTCCTGCATAATGCACAATATTAATAACCAATTCAATTCAATTCATTGCTCTCAGCCAGGATATATTCTTTTTACATGAACCCCCTTCCTGTTTTCTGGTACTACAGGACTCTTCCCTCCACAAGTTGGTCTGTACTTGGCAGGCTACCAGTTGAAGAGATTTTACCCAATATATATTTGTTTTTAATATATTACAGCCATGAACAGAATTGAATGTTCTCTAATTGGATAGAAATATACAGCATGGTGATGTTGGACTGATTTCTATTTTTACTCTGGGGAAAGAGAAGAACCCAATTGTGTGAATATTTGCACAGCAGTCATTTGTCAATGGATTCATCATTATGGCATGTGCACTTGCCACCTTTTGAGATTTGTGCAGTATTCTGGGAACTTTTCAGAATCTAACAGAGAGATAATAGTCTGGAATACTATCTTATTTTTTATAAAAAGCAATAAAACAAGTTGTTTTCATAACAGACTGCAGAGGAGTGCCTCTTTTTTATCTTCTCTTTTATAAGGTCCTGGTTCAACACTCGATAATTACAAGTACATGTTTCCATGCCATTTGACACTTAAAGAGCAACAGGGTAGCAAACTTAATATGGACCTTCAGTTTCTGCAAAGGACCTACATCACGTAGTTACCTCCTTCTCGATTACGTTTCTTCACATAATGCAAGGAGATATCCTTCTGGTTGATGGTACTCTGATGACAAAGGGGACTTCTTGAGAGTAATCAGAATGTTTCCTCGGCCAGCCATCGTTTTCTGTCTATGACACCCGCAAGGAGTCTGTGCACCCTTATGGTCATACCACAGCCAGTGCCACTGGTGGTCAGAACACTGCCACTTGACCAGCAGGAGGAGTCACCTGTGGACTAGCTGTTATCAAGAATAGATTATCAAAGCTAAGCCTGAACTGTCCTATTTTATACACACTCCTTTGCATTCACTTCCATGAAAATCGAAAGATTGGAACTTTCTGGACATATTGCAAGGGTTGACATATCCCACAATGCTCTTGAAGGCAGTTTGGAAATCTTCGAAATCTCTATGTTACCTTCTGAGACGTAAACTCCTAGGATGTCTAAGGTGCCTGCTTCCCGTTCACTTTCCAAGACCCAGCAGGGAGATATACAATGATGTTACTGTGTACAGCTGAGTGAAGGCTCTCTGCCTGTTTTCACACAGGTCGTTGCCTTTTGGTAGGTGATATGTAGGCAGCATGGCTAGCAGAGCTCCCCATTCTTGCAATGAGGATATCTTCTGACCTTCATTCTGAGAATCATGTTTTCTATCCTCCACCCAGTTACTTTTCCTAGTTTCTAGAACTTTCTGTTCCAGTCTCCAGTGTCCTGTGACGACTTTCAGACAATCAATTTGCACAGATCCTTCTCCTAGTCCCTAATTCCTTTTGTTCTGCTCCATGTCCCCATTCCCCGGTGTTCCATTCCCAGTAAGGAGTGCCCCTGCTCCATTCTCTCTAGATTGTTTAATGTTCCAGCACGCAAGGAATACTTGTTGATGAACCCCTGGCCAACTGAGAACAGATTTATTTTGCGTTCTAGGTTCATCCTTCAAATTATTTTTCTCACATGTGGTCTGTATTCCACTGTAATGGTTACCCCTGGGAAAATACCATATTTCACTGTTATAATCCTCATGAAACTATTCCTTTTTGGCTTGTTGTCACAAGGGCTGCACAAAGTTGTCAGACACAGCCTTGACAAACTTCTAAAGTTTACCACAAAGACTTGCAACTTTCACAATTTTGCAAAGCTTTTCACATGCACCATTAAATGACTGCAAGCAGGCAATTAAGTATGCATATGTAATAATTAGCATGATATACTGTATTTTTTGTCAAGTCCACAATCAGCTGCAACCATGAATACAATTCCACTAATTTATATGCATTGAACCATTGAAGGTAGTGTAGGGGGGGGAATATCCCTGCAAAATATTATTTGCGGAAATCATTCTCATAAACCAATAACTTCCATGTCAGAAAAGGATGTTAGAGACAAGCATGTCATGCACTGCGGGCAGCAGGTTTCACTGTACAGCACTTCTACTTCCTGGTTTTCTCTTGCAGCTGCCGTGGGTAGGATGTTTGACTATATTGCTGTGACTGGAAGAATCTGGATGCCTCCTTTGGTCTGCTGTGTGATCATCATATTGTTTCATACTACGAAACAAGTAATTATTTCATTTATTATAACTATTTCGTTATTTTTTGTTGAGCTTTGTTAACAATTCTTAAAGGAGGGATGGAAATGTGCAAATGGGATTCAAATATAGTTACGCCTCTTTTGTGGTCCCCTAAATGTATGTTTGCTAGTGATAGTCTTTGCAGAAGTGGGTAGCAATAATTCTGATGGAAAAGCAACTTTTCATTTTAGCATACCCCTAGCGTTCACTTTCTTTGATATCCAGCTTTGAAATCACAATCTCTGCCACAATTTGTATTAAAACAGTGCTGCAGTCAAGCTGGATATTAGACGTGATCTTGTGAGGAAGTTTGTAATGTATCACTTATCAATAATTTGGCAATTTGAGATGGCAAAACCTAACTTCATCTAATAATGAATGAATGCATGTTGGCTCTATTGTGTGGTAGATTACTTCCGCCCAAGTCTGTGACCCCGGGCAGAACGGTAGGGTCTCTAACGATGGCGAAGGTCAACGTGCACAATATAGAGCCTGATGGCAAAGGCTGCAATGCTATTAGAGTTGGGAGAGGGTGGGTAAGGACAGCCTTAACCAGGACTTCCTGTGACAAAGATTGTCGGTATATCCTTGATAAGTGCCTTGTGTGTACACCCCAGAAAGGGAAGCTTGATGTGCAGCCTTTACAGGTGGTTAGAGCCTTCATTTCATGCTTGCTGATTGGCTAGAGAGCTGGAAGATATAAGAAGAACAAAGGAGAAGCAAAGAATGTAACCTTCATCTATGGTCAGAACCTGGATTCCACACTATCTGATTGTCTGAAAAGAAGAAAAGAAGTTCTAAATATCGTGGTTGTTTTTGAAAATGTCCCCGGGAAATGCAGTCAGCAAAAAGTCATTTTACAAAATGTAGTCATTCATAAAAGCAATGCAAAGTGTGAAAATACTGCCACTAATAAGGTCGCCAAAAAAGGTATTTTTAAATACATAAATGTACAAGGCTCTAACCGTAAATACGACTCAAACCTCTAACGAAACTTCCACAATCAACCTTCCTCCACTACTAACGCTTCCCCTACCTCTAATTACACCCCCTAACCTACACTGGTCTCTCACAGAACATTAACCCTTCAGCATGCTAAAACATTTTATTTACATATAACTGCATCTAAAATAAATAGAAAATGAACAGTGAACATATCTCCAACCACATAACCAGCTCGTAACAAATTTCATAGCTTTTGCCCTAACCCAAACCCTTGCTGTGAAACTAACCTTACCCTAACTGCAGCTTTAACACTTACACTAATGTTTACTTTACCCTAACCAATAGGTTTTTCCTAACCTTTATCCTACGCAAACATCACCAACCCTTTCCAACCTCTGGATCCCTACCTTGAACACTTATTGAAACCTGTATCCTAACAGTTACCCTGACACTAAATCAACCCTAACCACTAATCAAACCCCAAAATATTTACTCTAACCTTAACCCCTATCCTTACCCTAACCCCTGTCCTAACCCTAAACCAACCACAAGCAGACTAAACCCTCCTTAACCGTAACAATTACACTAGCAGCACTCCATTTTTGCCAGAGTACGGGTAGCGATTTCTGCAAAGCAAGAGAACAGTTCTTAATGGAAGGTGGTCCCAGCCCAACCGATTCAGGATTCTAAATCTTGTACAAATATTACAATCCTCTGATTTTATAAGCATAACATCCATATTGGACCACTCAGAACTTTTAACACGTATGGATCTTGGGGTGTAATCAGAGCCAACTCCTTTATTTACAGATATATTTTAACAATGTCCCAATGGTCAATCAGAAATGTGACTGCTAAATGTGTTTGAATTAGCAGTGAGCCATATATCTTCCCACTTCTTTAAATTGGTAGTGACTGTGAGGTTTAGGTTCTAGCTAGTTCCTCTTATTTATTGGAAGTGGACTGTCACTTCTTAGACAATGGCCACTTCTGGGCCATGTTTCAGATGTGGTGGTTCTTGTTTATGCAGATGTGTAATAATTAAAGTAAAAAAATAACTATCAACTGAGATTTATCCCAAATAATTCTCCAGCTGAGACTGGGTAGACCTGATGTTCCTTGTGCGCTCTTTGACCCCAGGGAATTGCTAGTGAGGTGGCACTCATCCTACTTCACCTGGACCGGACATCCGTTTTTAAACTATCTTCATCTTACACTGTCCGGCTGTGGCAATTTTAACTTTTTGACTACCCAATTACACATTCCTCAGGAATGGAATTGCAGTGAATACGGTTCCTGCATGTTGGGAATTACTGATGAGGAGAAAACCATGTAACCATGTATGAATCAGAGATGTGCCCACTGCATGGCTGCAGCAAGCTTTGGGTCTCCTTCACATGAGGACATGTGGCATGCAAATGCTAATTGCATCCTTCTGTTGTCAGTTGAATACTAGCGCAAATGCCACTCCTGGACCTGTGGAGGCAGGAGGAACACAGGCAAACACAAGACTAAGATGTGGGTGTTCTGAATGGATACAGAGAGGAATGATTGCAGTATGAGGTAGTGTGCGAAGAACCATTTTACTGAGAGCTGTCATTTCCACTCAGAGTTCAATTGGAGCTCCAGTAGCAGAGGAAATGGCAGAATGGAAAATTGGTCGTGCCACTCATTTCATCTTCAGGGGGAGGTAAAGCAGCATTATTTTGTGTGATGCCTCTCCACCCAGGTTTCCCTCGCCTCACGACCCTCGACCTCTGATTACATCACCGGAAGTGATGTCATTTGACCCCACCCCAAAGTGACATCTCAGGAAGCGATGAAACACGACCTTTCACCTAAACAGGACCTTTCACCCCATGACAAAACAGGAAGTGGCATCAAATAGCATTGTTCCTAAGTGCACTAAATTACTGCCAATCCAAGCAGACGTCCAAGGCCAAATGATAATATGATATTGTATAGCACTTACGCTTAAGCTCTTTTTTTATACAACAAATATGCACACAATATCACCCAACCTGTGTTGGTACTCATTTATCGACCTAAGAAGGATGAAAGGCTTTTAGGAAAGAAAAAGAAAAAATGATTTGAAAAAAGATATATATTTTTTGTCCATTTATTTTTCTTCCAAACCGGCTCAGACACGCCCAGAAACTGGCCCCCACTCCCCAGGGACGATTTCGTCCCAGCCACGGGCCGAAAGCCCGAGGGGCCAATCCGGACCATGAGAGAGTGTACGGTGGGACCCAAACAGTGAAAATGCATATAAGAGGCCAGTGAGTGTGGAGGTGGAGAGATTACTTGAAATGGGGACTGTGGTTAAACAAACTTCTCTTAATGTGCCCAGTGGAAAGCCCAAACATGTCTGGGGTGCAGTCCCGCCGTCCAATCTGGAGGGCTGAGACTTATGAGGGGAGTTTGACCAGTCAATCAGAGATCTTGTGTTATACGAAAAGCATGTTTGAGTGCTTTTAAAAAGCCCATTATTCTCCTGCTTCCTTTTCGTACATATAATTTGGCTTTCGATTTAGGGATGGACAGGGTAATCTCACATGGAAGAGTTTTAGAATGCTTTTGGCGAGTTCAGGAGCGTTGCATTCGGGATTTGTGGTAGGTTTTTTTTTTTTTACCTTTGTTTGATACGTTTATGTTTGTACTAGTTTGTATTGTTTTTAGTGTTTCTTATCTCTATTTTCCTCTTTTGTCTGCCTATTTGTATTCTTAGCCCCTCCAAACTCCAATGTTTACCCATGCTCCCTTACAAAGGTTTTTAAAAAACATATACTATTCCTTATGCACTTTCCCCTGCTCCCGTTTTCTTTTCCGACACCCGAAAAAATAAATAAAAAAATAAGTTCTCTTGCACTTTCCTCTGCTCTTCTTTCCGTTTGGGTCACCCAAAAAAGCTTTAAGAAATCTAAAAGGTTTCTCGACGCCTTTGCTTTCTTGCATTTGTAGGAACGTTTATGAGAACTTGACATGTCCTCTTGTGCGGTGTTTTAGTCAAACACCTTCCCTACAGTTTGTCACGTTCTGAGAGCCCTTTCCCATTGTGTGAATCTTGCATGAATTGTTTTGTTTTCTTGTTTCACTTGTTATTTTTTTTATTTAAAAATATTTATGGCACACAACGTACTTTTACGTTACAGTTCAACGAAAACAAATTATCCAACAGCATAGAATGAAAAATATGATTAAAAGAAAAAAACATTTCAATACACAACTCTAATCATTCGAACATTAACACAATAGTCGTCAGGGCCCCTCAAATGAATGCAGGGTTTAATGTCATAAACCCGCTCTTGCTCTCAAAGTCCGGAAGAAAGAAAACAACTAAAAAGAGGAAACATAGAAATACTAAAACGTTCAAATGGTCAATGTGCCACATAAAAAACAAATGATGACAGCATAAGTGCCGAACAGAAATGAGAATATATTCTGCCGGGGGTAACAACACTTGTCGATCGTTACCTTACACAGAAAGTTGATCTGTAGTGTATTGCACTTCTCAAGTTCCGCCTGAGCCCCCATCATCACTTCCTTGAGGATGTCAGAAATAGTCACCACTAATTTTCCAAGTGCCAGTGTCAGTAACAGTTGGACGGTCGTCATGAGGTGATGCCAGAAATCGACGGAAATGACGGCACTCGATGAATTGATGAAAGGTTAGAAGGAAGCAATCCTGGGGCAAAAGAGAACCAGATGCCTCAATATCTCTGTTTGCACTCCACAGAATCTGCAAAGATGCAGCTCTGCTGGAATCCCCAATTTGGGCTTAATGACTTCCAAAGTTGGCAGGCAATTAAGTCTAAACCTAAGATACAGATCTCTCAGTTAGCCAGTGGGATTTTTAAAGTACAATCTGGTCTCCCTCACAGGTAGGTACAGCAGTTCTTGTCCACTATATCTTTTTAATTGACCTAGATGTGTCAGGTCTTCTGAATTATCCCAACTTTTAACCTTGGTTTTTAGCAGTGCATCGGATACGGGATCCTACAAGCCCAATTGCTCCATGAAGAACTCACACCACGTGTTATTGGTTTTGCACATGCTACCTCAGGAAGCATGTCCTTTTACTTAGAGGGAGTACTGTGGGTAAAATATGAGGAGCTGCGCTATTCCTCAACTGCTGTGTCAGTGGATGAGATAGCGAGGGAGATGAAGGTTGTGGGGGCAGACAGACATTTGCGAAAGAGTGTGAGAAGGGGTGGTGGAGGAACAGTTGAGTTTCTCCTTCTAAATGCAGATGGGGTTCTCAGTGCTCAGACCTTCTCCTCTTCGTTCCATTGTACATGGGGCTCTTAGTGCTTTGGACTTCTCATTTTCCTACTAAATGCACATGGAGTTTTCAGAATTTTGCTCTTCTCTGCCAACTAAATGCATATGGGATTCTTAGTGATTTTGCTTTCGTCTCTCCCTCTCTACCTACTAAATGTCTGTGTTCTAAGTGCTTTGGCCTTCCCCTCTGCCTACTAATTGCACATGGAGTCCTCTATGCATTGGCCTTTCCCTCTGACTCTCTGCCTACTAAATGCAGACAGGGTTGTCAGTACTATGGCCATTTCCTCTGCCTACTAAACATATATGGGGTCTAAGTGCTTTGGCCTTCTCCTCTGCCTGCTCAATGCAAATGTGATTCTAAGTACTTTAGATTTTCTCTTGCGCCTACTAAATGCATGTGAGTTTGCGAGTGCTTTGACCTTCCTCCGCCTATTCAATGCACATGGCGATCAGTGCTTTGGCCTACTCCTCCATCTCCTAAATGCATGTGGGGTTTTCAGTGCTTTGGCCTTCCCCTCTGCCTACTAATTGCACATGGAGTCCTCTATGCGTTGGCCTTTCCCTCTGACTCTCTGCCTACTAAATGCAGACAGGGTTGTCAGTACTATGGCCATTTCCTCTGCCTACTAAACATATATGGGGTCTAAGTGCTTTGGCCTTCTCCTCTGCCTGCTCAATGCAAATGTGATTCTAAGTACTTTAGATTTTCTCCTGCGCCTACTAAATGCATGTGGGTTTGCGAGTGCTTTGACCTTCCTCCGCCTATTCAATGCACATGGCGATCAGTGCTTTGGCCTACTCCTCCATCTCCTAAAAGCATGTGGGGTTTTCAGTGCTTTGTCCTTCCCCTCTGCCTACTAATGGCACATGGAGTCCTCTATGTGTTGGCCTTTCCCTCTGACTCTCTGCCAACTAAATGCAGACAGGTTTGTCAGTACTATGGCCATTTCCTCTGCCTACTAAACATATATGGGGTCTAAGTGCTTTAGCCTTCTCCTCTGCCTACTCAATGCAAATGTGATTCTAAGTACTTTAGATTTTCTCCTGCGCCTACTAAATGCATGTGGGTTTGTGAGTGCTTTGACCTTTCTCCACCTATTCAATGCACATGGCAATCAGTGCTTCGGCCTACTCCTCCATCTCCTAAATGCATGTGGGGTTTTCAGTGTTTTGGCCTTCCCCTCTGCCTACTAATTGCACATGGAGTCCTCTATGCTTTGGCCTTTCCCTCTGACTCTCTGCCTACTAAATGCAGACAGGGTTCTCAGTACTCTGGTCATTTCCTGTGCCTACTAAACACATATGGGGTCTAAGTGCTTTGGCCTTCTTCACCGACAAACTGCACCTGTGGTCCTCGGTACTTTGGCCTTCTACTCCCCATACTAAGCTGACGCTGGGTTCTGAGTGCTCTGCCTTTCATCATCACCAACAAAAAGCATGTGGGGTTCTCAATATTAAGCCTTCTCTTACGCCTACAAACTGCACATGGGTTTCTTATTGTTTAGGCATACACATCACCTAAAAAATAAACACGTTGGACTCACAGTGCATTGGCGTTCCACTCTGCCTATAAAAGGCATGTGCTTTGTTTTTGCACTCTCCTGCACATACAAAAAAAACAAATGTGCCTAAAACTGTTTTAATCTCACTGACTTGGTGTACTGCCACTCTGCCAACAAATCATTACAACCATCCCCAAACATTCTACCCTAATTCCTTAGCTCTACCTATGCCCTTTTTGTGAATTAATTCTACTTTAACCTACACTATTAGTATTCCCGAACTACCTAAGCTTTCCTAACTAGACAGAGTGAGGCCTTCCTCTTCAAACAGGAGCAGCTGACTGTTGCGATTTTCCACTCATCTGCCTTGATGTAGACGTGAGGTGTAACCCAGTGGAACCTCTCATCGCGAACACCAGAAAGTTCGACCTGGCTGAACCTATGGAAATTCTCGGAGATCGGGTTTTGTACAAACAGCCCCACCCATGCCTAATCAGAACCATGATGGGCAAAATATTTGGAGTGGGGGAAATGAACATCAGGATCACATGGTTGGATGCAAGACCAATCCAGAGATGCTTGTCAGTTTCGGATCATAGCAGAGCTGTTTGTGTATATTGGGTAGGAGGTTGTCTCCAAGTTGTTCTTGCTGGTGACAGATGGAAGCCAACGTGTTTGCGCTAACAAGGCTGCATTGGTTACTTGGCACTCAAAGCCGGACATGATGATTTGCCTTAATCCCCTTCTCCTATATCATCATCCATTCTGATAACCAGCAACCAGCGCCTTGGTATAAAGCGCTATATAAATAAATAAATCAATCAATCAACCGGGTCCCAACGATGTCCTTCTGAATGCAAAATCCACCACCATATGCACTTGCACACTACTTTCTGCGATGCTGACTCTGCTAAAAATGGCATGCAGGCAAGCTTAGGCTATCCTTTATCTATATAGGACAATGTTTTTTTTTAATTTAATGGATTTGATTTTTTTTATGTAAAAGCTCATTTATCTAACTGCGCAATGAAAAATATATATGAATAGCTTCAGACTTTCAATTTAATTTGAGTGATATTTTTGCTGTGACAGGGCTTGGACGTTAGTTTGGAATTACATTGCCTGCCGTGCAGATTTATTCAGGAGTTGGCGCCCCTCCTCTCGGGTTCCCCATAACTTAGAATCTAACACTTCTGAGCAAGACAGAATGTTCGAGAATGATGTGTGCTGTACGATTTAATACAAAGGCCCACTTACAGTAGGCTCGCGCGGTTCATCATTGCTCTTAGCGGCACAATACTATTCATAACCGCTTGACAGTGTTTGATGTGTCTGTGTTCTTTATGTGTGTTCACAAATACCGCCGAGGGTTCTGCGGGGGGGAGGTCTGACAAGTGCATTAGAGAGGTTACAGGGGTGCGCATATGTTTATCTGGAAATTAGAAGCCGTGTACCGTGCCTGACTAGACTAATACTCTATTTAACTCCAGTGTAAAGATTATGACGCAGCGTGAGGTGAAGCTGTCGTTCTTCGCCCGCAGTAAATGCATATCCATTACACCCTTAATAGCATACATTATTTGTGTGTGTATGTAAATCACCCCACACTTTGCTGAATAGACGTTTCAGAAGGTGCCATTGAGTGTGGAATTGTATTAAAGGCCCATCACTCACGGTGAAGTATTGGCCCTTTTCTGTAACATGAACATTAATGTGAGCACAAAGCGGAGGGGGGAGCTTGGACACAATTAGGCCACAGCGGCGGCGCAACACACTCTGCATTCAGCGGCCATGAGGGCTTGAACGATCGATCTGTGCATTCAGGGGCTGTTAAACAGGGCGCATGTTACAGAAAACACACTTATTTCCTGAGGTTCAAATTGCTCTACCTGCCTGTCAACAAAAAGGAAGACTAATAATTGCATGTGTAATTTGACGTCCTTTTTCACAGGAACTAATGGGCCAGGTTTGTAATGCGTTTTTCAGTGGAACTGTGCCATTGTAAAACACTTTTGTGAATTAGGCCCAGTATGGGTTTTCAATGTTTACATCCTGCACTGTCCCTGCTTCCTGTAATAGGGACCGACCAGACAAGAATACACTGGGCCTCATTAGGAAGACGACGGTGCGGTAAAAATGGCAGCGGTAATGCAACGGTAATTCCATTGCTGCCAAATTACTGCCGAATTACCGCACGAAACTATACATTTGGTGGTAGGTTTACCTTCAATTAAAAGTTGGAGTTAAAACTTCCACCCGTATGCCATAAATCAGCGAAATCACCACGCCAGAATAACTGCCGGCGGTAACTCATCCAAATACCCAGGGAGTCCTGGGGACTCCAAGAATAGGGATTTTCAACACCCTACCAGCACTTGTAATCCTGCTTTAAATCCACAGGACCAAGCGGCAGTAGCAGTAATTCCATTTGGCGGCATTGTGGCAGATTTCAGCTAGAATACCGCCAAACTCACAAGGAGGTACTGTGTGCATTTTAGAGTTCATATCCAGGATGGTCAAGACCAGATTTTATTATGAGAGGAATCCCTTGAGCACTCTTTGAATAATCTGGGAATATAACTTGATTGGAAGGCACAATAATCAAAGGAAGCCATACAGAGGAAATAGTTGACACACGACAGTGCATACATGCAGGCCATATTTTTCTGCAGAAAATGCAGATTTCTTATGCGCAGACTTTCAAAATTCTCTGCAGATTTTCGAAATTACCTACAGTTTCTAAAATGTTTGGACAGTTTCAGCTAATTTCCCCTCTGAAACTATGTAATTTCTGACTCCATAGATGTATGACAAATATTTCTTCAGAGTTTCACAAAGTTTTCCATAGGTTTGGGCTGACTCTTCTTGATCAGTACATTAAGTTTCTTTTGTAAATGAGGAGAGACAGATAACTTCAGAAATAGGAGAAAACAAGCTCGAAATTCAGGCTCTTCCACGAAGAACAGGAGTGAAACACTAGTTTAATTGTGAACCTTTAAAGAGACAACATTTTTGATCTTTTCATTAATGTAGCAGGTGAAAAAAATCAACTAAGCAGTAAAAAAAAGTAGGTGCAGAAAGTGGATTTGTGCAATATTTAATAATTTTAAACATTTTGCAGGCCCTGATTGCTGCAATATTATTGGTTTAGCAGAAAGCAGTATTTGGTGACAAGTATATGTTGTTAATAAAATCTAAACTTGTTTACAAAGATGTCATTAAAAAAAGGTATCAAAGCTATTGCACCAGTGTTTCTCAACACGCCAGATGTTTTGTTCTTCCTATATTTGCAGAGAGTAGCAGGGAGATATAGGATGTAGTTCCGCTCATGCTGTACACCGTGGGACAAGCAAATCAGCCAAATGAGAAGCAGATGAAGAAGGATTTGTGGGCATAGTATTTTTGAAAGTGGTAACTATGTAGAGCAGGAGTCAAAGAGCAATAAGAGCCATTTTTTTTCTACTTGCGGCCTTAAGAAGGTGTGGTATTCGAAGGAGATGGCAATGTGGACTGTCTCTACTGTCTCTACCCGCATTACATCGGCGGATGCCTGCAAGATATGCCATGGGTTTGCACAAAAGACTTTGAAGGACCGTAACTATCGGCTCATATCTTGGTTAAACGAGGGCACCTACTCGGCTTCGCAGGTGGGTACAGCCCAGGGGAGCCAGTCTTCAGGAAGATCGGTGAAGGCCTCTGAGCACCACCGAGCAGCATTGGCGGAACCCCCGTTAAAAAGCCACACACTGAGTTGCCTACGTCAGAGATAGGGAGAGGTAGCAAGTCATCTACATCCAGGTCGCATCATTCGTAAGGGGCGAGTGGTTCCTTGCTTTCCAAGGCAGATTGGCCTGACAAGTCCAAGGGGTCTGGTGGTAGGCCCGAAAAGTCAAAGGTGTCGGACAAAGGACAGGCGAAGCCAAAGGAGTCTTCCTCGAAGCACTCGTCGTCCAGAGATCATCATAAGTCTTGTCCAGCCGAGCGTTTTCAAAACACTGTTCTGGTTCGTCTTCCAAGAAAGCAGGGTCTCTGGTGAAGGCTAAGACCATGGAAGCAGCAGTTCTGACGAGATTGTAGACTGATATTCCCTCGTCTGCGGGGGCAGTGCAGTCTGCGGTTCCGTCGTCGACAGTGGTGTTGACAGTGTCATCCACGACTCTGACGGACAGTGGGCCGCTGTTGTTGTCAATGCAGATGGAGTCGCAGGGCTTGTTGCAGACGGGTGGGCCGTGGCTGTGCACCGTCTTTGGGCCCATGCTTCCTGTGGACATTTTGCTACAAGATCCTGCTGGGTATTCTGTTTCTTCGGGGATGGAAGAGGAACAGGAGCCGCTTTTTGATCTGTCAGCTCTGGGTCTGTAGAGTGTGCAGCCATCAACGTCGAGTGGGGTGGGGGCTAGGCCGCCCCTTTATCCGTTGGCTAATCAGCAATCTCTGCTGTCTTTACAAGTATTGAATATGCTCCAGTCTCTGCTGGGGCAACTGGCCGCAAGGCTGCCCCCACGTCCGGCGGTGCCAGTGGTCGGCGGCTTGCCTGGTGAGGCCCCGAGGAAGTCGCCTATGGTGCGGTTGCCATTGCCGATGGGGGTTGGGCCGCCCATGGAGTCATCCTGAGGGTGAATTACCAGAGTCCGACCAAGAGAGTGCTGCGCGTGACTCCCTGTCCACGGTATCTTCGCCGACTAAGGATGACGCCTGGGACACAGACCCTGAGGTAGAGCAGCCCAGTAGTATGGCACAACCATCTCCACCGGATAATATTGGGGCAGAAAAAAAAATGGATAAAAAATGAAATGTTCAATCTTTAAGATCAGTTAATCACACAAACTTTAAAATTAGTCATACAAATAATCTCAGCAAGTTCCAGTCTCCCAAACATTTTACCACTTCAACAGTAAGAAAGACCTTGTGTCCTGATGTCAATCTATCCCAAAAACAATCGGTCTCAATCCACCAGTAATGGGGGGCAAATCTAACTAACCTTCGTGTTCTCTCGATGGTCTAAGGGCAATCAATCATCAAATGTCTCAAGGTTTGGGTCTCATTCTCTTGGCATCTTTGACAGATTGGGTTCGCTATCATAACAGCATCACTAATTTTCTGGATTTCCAGAGTTGGGAGCACATTTAACGAAATCTCAGAAAATCAGCTCTTGTAGATGGGTCAGGGAATTTTGTCAGGTAGGTCAGCCTCATAAATCTAGGATTATCTGTGGGTGTAAGAGAGGCATATATCCTAGATTTGTCCTCATCACTGTGATGGTACGAATCCAGTCCATTCTCTTAACAAGTTCTTTAGCCTTCATAGGGTTTTGGATCAAGGTTTCCTCCAGACATTCTAATTCTACAAGGATGTTGGCACATACAATTTTCACATTATTTAAATAAAGGCTAGATGCCCCCTGATACCAAGACCTCTTCATAAAGCGAGAGAGGGGGTGGAGACAGGATCAACCTGTATAGTGTAATCAGCTTCCATTCCGAGCAGGCCCCGAGTGAGGGGACACCCAGTTTATATCCCAGGCTTGCTACTGGGACACAGTTAGAAAGGGACAACACTCTCCTCCAGAGCATACCCGCCAATCTTTCCCAGTCAACTACATGTGAGTGTGGATTAGTATACAATACGAAAAGCAGTGCCGGTATTATCTTATCAAACTAGTATTTGATGAGTGGCAAGATAGAAAATGTGCAGCATTTATTTGCAATTGTTTTCATCTGAGAACCTAGGCGGAAGATTTTTTTCGGCCAAGATAGCTGTGACTGACCCCTTTATTGGATAGGATCTAACCACCGATCCCAAGTATACGACCTCCTTGACTATAGGGATTTCCTGATTATCCAGAAATGGTATACACCAAATTGTTTGTTTACAATTGTTCGAAATAACAATTGACCGATTTTACAGGGTCACAATTGACCTTTTCACAATTGACTGCATATATATATATATAATATATATATATATATATATATATATATATATATATATTTCGCTTTGGTTTTATATATATATATATATATATATATATATTTAGTGAAAAAACGTTGTTAAAGGGACGTTATGGTTAAGTTGCGCTACTAAAACCTATAAAATTCAGTGAAAAAACTTTGTTAAAGGGACATTATGGTTAAGTTGCGCTACTAAAAACCTATGAAATTCAGTGAAAACACTTTGTTGAAGGGACGTTATGGTTCCAAGTAAAACCGAAAAACCCCTGAAATTCGCCAGTTATGGTAAGCTAAGCAACCATAACTCGCGCCACCACCGTGCACTGCTAAGACTAACACCCACAACATCAAAGATGACATCACAAATGTCCCTGAATAATTTAAAAGTACATTTTCAAGTAATCCACAATATTTTTCAATAAAAACTAACCATAGCACAAGTCCCACATACTAACCATGAGTTTCTACATACTTTTTGAAACCTTTTGAACCTTTTTTTGTGTTTGATCTGTCCGCGGACAGCGTGAATGTCCGCGAACTGCGTACAAGCACCCCTATAAAAGACCACACCCTAGAGCTTATTCTCATTGTGTTTCTGGCTATTCTTCAGAGCACAGCGATTTTTCCTGCCACTTGCAGATTGATATCTTCATCAAGATGGTATCCATGGCTGCACTACTGCCACCTGGTGCTGCACCTGCTTCAGCACCACCCCCACCCCCTCCACCACCACCACCACCACCACCTCCCCAAGGGCCTGAAGAGGGGAACAGGAGAGAGGATGCATAGGAGGAAGAAGAGGATGACGAGAACGAGGTAGTGGAAATCCCTACTACCCGCACTCGGCGTGAGTCTTGGGTGTGGCGGTTATTTACCATTCATGGGAATGGTCCTAAGGCTTGTGCGAACCGAGTCACCTGCAATGAGTGCAAAATGGTACGCAGTCTTGGGAGGCATGGTTCGTATAGCTTTGGGACCACCACCATGAAGCGACACCTCAAGTCATTCCACACTGGGGCCGTTCACAAGGTTGTACCCTGTGAGGAGTGCAGCAGGTTGATTTCCTCTACTTCATCCTCCGTTTCTGATCCTGTCACCACAAGGAACACTCCTGTGGGACAGCGTCTTCCTCAAGCTGCCTCACAGGCCATTCGCAATGCTGATGACCTTTACCTTTCGAGGGTCACAGTTGTGTGTATGTACTGCGATGCAGTACTCTGCAGGGGGAGCGACTTCAAAGTGCTTTTGAGACTATCGTCTCAGAGCACAAGAAGATCTGCTCACTACCCAAATAAAAACCACTCTACATCTTCCTCTCTCAGCTCGCCCTTTCTTATCCCTGTGGTTGGTGTACCCCCCCCCCCCTTTACCCTCCTTTCCTCTCCTCTCCTAGTGTGTCGTGTATAAAAAACCAAAAAATATATAAAACAACAAAAATAAAAAAAAATAAGGCTCTTTTCAGAGCCGCCTTTCACAGTTAAAAAATAGAAGTGAAAATAAATGAAGCAAGGCCCTTTGTATTTTTTAGAAGTCTGCGGACATCTAAAATTTTGGGGTGCTGCCCTATCATAACCATTGCAAATTTCTCTGGAAGGAAGTGGTGGCTCTGAAAAGAACCTTTGGGTGGTGTTTGTGTTTGAAAAATTAAAAATACTCAACACCTACTTCAAAATGGATGCTGTACTTCTAAAAAAAGGTCGCAATGCATTTTGTATGTTTCTTATAAAAATCTGAAAGTACATGAACACATTTTCTACTTTCATATAAACAGATTAAGTAACTTTTAGCTTCTATAATCTGTAAAATGAATCTACTGTCTTTTTTTCAATCTCCTAAAATCAACTGTCACTTACAAACCTTTATACTATTTAATTTCTTTATATACACACACACACTCAAATCATGTTGAACTAACATTTTTTAAATAAAATATATAGACTACATATAGTCAAACAAAATTGCATGCACACTCTGTGTTCAAATCTCAAACAACAATACTTGTACAATTACATAAACATTTTTTTTAATTTTTTTATTTATTTAATTACTTAAATTTATATAGGACAAGCAGCCCATGACATTGAGGCACTATTACTTACAAAACCTTAGTTACAGGAATAGTGGTATTCAGTGGTACATTATGAACTCCACAAGGCATACTAAATATATTTTGTTTGCTACAGTTAGTCATTGCAATACAGTTTATTCATTAACAACATATGATTTGTATTCAGCTGGTGCAACGTATCTTATGTGAATAAGATAGTTTTAATGGTTTTGAGGAAGGCGCTGAGGATGTCAATTAAAAAAATCAATGACTAAATTAAAAACAGTGGCATATACAAACAAAATTACTGATATAATTCTTTTACAATTGCAGTAAAGACCATTCTCCTGAAAAGAAGCAGCCAATTTTGAAGTACAAAGAACAACTAAGAAGTAACCTGCTCATTTTCGAAAAAAAGTAAGTTGAATACAGCCATAATATTTCTATTATTACTCAAACAAACTGAAAGATTAATTCATGCTATTTCTGTGCCTAAAAATAGAGATTCTGCACCATTCTGTTAAAAAATCCCCATTTCTTAAACAGCGATTTACAGCCAGAATGGCCCACTAATTCCTATTTTTCACACACAAATTACCCAACTCAGCCACTAGAATTTTGATGCTATAGAACAAACAACTGTTTTAATTGTATAGCATTATATTTACTATTTGTACTTCTCCACACCTCTAGCTTACTTTTTTCTGTAATCTGAACCGAAGTTTAGTAACACATTAATTCAAGAATACCCATCCCTACTAGTTGTAGTTGCCCAAGCACAATTGCACACCATTACATACATCTTTATCATCTTAACACTCATGCACACAGCACACATACATTGCAGAACACCCCAACCCATACCTTCTTTATTTTTTTCAACAGACCGTAAAGAATGTCTACCAAAAATCAAGTCCGTAGAAAGCAACGCAGAAGTAGAGCAAATGCAAATAAAAGTGTCCAACATAAGCATCCATCTTTAGCAGAATTTGTAAAAAAAAGTTGAAACAAAACAGCTAATACAGTCATTTATTGAAATAAAAGAAGTTTCAAGTACAAAAACTTTGCCTTCTCTTTCACAATGTAAAACAAACCAGAAAACAATTAACAGAAAATCAGCTATCACTACAGATAAAACTGTTTCTATAAATCTTGATATAGTGCAAAGTAAGCATTCCAAGAAAAGTATTTTAGCCAAAATGTTCCGTCACAAAGTCCTTCAAAATCTTATAAAAACAGAAGAGAAACCAGGTTCAACCCTTAAAACCTATCGTAGGAAATTAATCTAAGAAGCGCTGACAAAAGAAAGTTATTTTAGTGTTAAACAAAATGAAACCACTAACAAAACTAATAACTAAATTACAAAAAAGACTTATCAATAAACGAAATGTCAACAGAAAGAACTTCTTAAGTATCTGCGGAGGTGAATGGAGTCACACTACAAGCACAGAACCATACTTTAATGAAGAAGCATACAAACAAAAGCAAATACAATTGCCATACATAGCAGTGGTCGAGGTTTTGAAAAAGTTAATAATACCATAATGGAACAAGAAGTACTCCTTACAAAAATATGCCCTGAAAACTTAGAATGACCCCTCCATTCAACTGAATCAGAACGTCTAGTGTACAAATGGCCATGCAAGTCAATGTGTAACATTCCCAAAAAATGTTTCAATTCTTTACGCCAATTCATCAATCAATATGTGAAAAGCAAAGACAAAATCAAAATTAAACTACTGCAAAATATGGATACCTGTCCAGTACGCAAGTACACAGGACTACAAGGACATTCAATTGGCCTGCATTACAGGACCTACTTGCAAAACCACCTTCCATGATATCAAAAGGATATCAACACATAATTCAACTATAAGAAATCTAGTTTATAAACTGTACTATGCTAAAAGTCCTGTTTTAGCACTAGCCAATTTAAATAACATTCTTCTACATGGTACAGCAAAAGACCTACTTGAAGAAATCGACTATTTCCAGAAAAAAATATTTTGGAAGTGAAAGCCACTTACAGCATGAAATAGCTGTAAACCAAATTAGTAAATATTCTACACATGGCAACCTTTTACTACACACATACAAAAAAGAAATACTAAAATTTAAAAGTACATCAGCTGAAGTACCAAACCATGTGTGTGTATGTTGCCGCAGAACTTTTTATAAAAGTAACACAAAAACTGTAGACCTATCATACAAAATAGGAGACAATGAAGATTCTAAATGGTTTGAATTAGCTCTATACCTTATAGCAGAAAACAAATACGAAATAATTGACCCCTTAGATCCCAGATTTAGACAAAATGTGGAATACACATTCCACCTACTCTTTGAAAGTGAACTAGCAACTTTATGTACGGAGTTGCACACATATTAAAATCACGATCGCACTTTCAAAATATGACAGCTACACAATTATTACAAAAAGTTCAACAAAAAGATGAGATTTTACAATCAAATATTACAAATCTATTGGCAAATATGTGTGGTACTAAAGAGTACTGGTTTCAACGTCATGGAGATGTACGTTGTATGATCAGAAACCTTGGCCCACCCACTTGGTTTGTTACATTAAGTTGTGCAGAATATGCATGGGAAGATTTACATGATTTCCTACGCATATCAAACAAAAACAAAACAAACATAGATATACCAACACCTGGAGAACTTTGTTCTCTGGATCCTGTTAATTTTTCAAGATATTTTCACCATCGCTTCATTGCTATGCTACATTTTATTTGTAATAAAACTGTTCCTCCCTTTGGAGAAGTGCAACACTTCTTTTGGAGAAAATAATACCAAGCCAGAGGAGCACCACATATCCACATGCTTTTATAGATTAAAGATGCTCCTAAATTTGGTCAAGACAGTGATGCCATTGTTTTACAGTTTATTGAAGAATATGTCACTTGTGAAATTCCATCAGAATCCACAAATAGTGATCTTCATGCACAAATTTTACAATTTCAAAGACATTAATGTGGAAAATATTGTCGTTGCAAATACAAAAACCAAAGGAAATACTACACCAAATGTCGATTTGGTTTCCCTAGACCAGTTACAAATACAGGTCAAGTGAACAACCTCATGTCTTCAGTTAGACATAGTGTTAAAGGTAAGTCACCTAAAAATACATATTACATAAAAAGAAAAGAAGAAGAAAAATATATCAATGATTACAATGCAATCATTGTTCACTTATGGAATGCAAACATAGATGTGCAGTACATTGCAGACAATTCTACTGCAGTTTCACGATATGTCACAGCATACTTAACCAAAGCAGAAAAGACAGAGATGCAAGACCTCTGGAATGACCTGTCATCAGATAAAACAGTGTCTCAGAAATTATACACCTTGGGCATAAAAATGCTCTCCCATAGAGAATGTGGATCCTATGAAGCAGCTGATCGTTTAACTGGTACTGCATTGTATGGTCAATCTGAAAATTTAGTATGGCTAAGTCTTGGTCCAGCTAAATCTAGAAAAAGAGCTCTAAAATCATATGAAGATATAGAAACAATAGCCAAACATGATCCCAACAGCCAAGACATTTTAAAAAACAATGTATTGGACACATACTACCCAAACAGGAGTACCACTTTGGAAACCATGTGTCTATACCACATAGCCCAAAACTACACATACAAAAATAATATAAAACCTGATGAAAAAAAGGTAAATACAGAGTGACAAACCAAATTTAATTAATCATATCAAATTGTCATTAAAGAGTCCTCAACATAAAGAAGTATATTACATGTCCCTGCTACAACTCTTTAAACCATGGAGAAAAGAAGAAGAAATACTCGATAACTATGACTCATATGAAGACACTTTCAAAGCAAATGAAAGCACTATAACTGATGTAACATTTACATAGTACAAAACAATGTTGCACAATGAACAGCAACACGAAGAAGAACTCCAGGCCCAACTAGATAAGGACACTCCTGACAATAGTCAACCTTCTGTAACAGGAAGCCAAGAACCACTTGGAGAACCACTAATTACAAATGAGGCAGAATTAGCTATGATAGAAGTAGAAAACACCATGTGTCAGTATGAAGATAAAGAAGACTTAACTATACTACAATCAAAACTAAACAATGAGCAACGTAGCATTTTTCAAGAAGTAACAAAAGAAATTGCACATGGTGTACAACATGAAAACAAAGAATGCACCTGCCAAAATTACAAACCTATACTACTGTACGTCAGTGGTGAAGCTGGTTCTGGCAAAACATTCCTACTCAAAATCATGAGTAAGTTCCTTCAACAATTAACAAACAACAAACTGTCAGCTGTTGTCACTGCCCCCACAGGTTTAGCTGCCTACAACATAGGTGGTGTCACTTTACACCGATTACTACTCCTGCCAGTAGAACACCAAAACAAATTAGACTATTACAAACTTTCTACAGAAGCTGCAATGGAACTACACAGAGTATTGAAACAAATGAAAATGCTACTAATAGATGAAGTGAGCATGGTGTCCAACCTAATGTTGGCTTTGATTCACCTCAGATTACAAGAAGTACTCAAAACAAACTATGAAGAGCTCTTTGCAGGCAAACACATTATTGTTTTCGGAGATCTTCTTCAATTGACACCAGTAAAAGGTGAGCCTATTTTTAAAACATTAGGACACAAACTCTGCAGTAAAACTGTTGTCAGCATTGGAAATGTCAACCTTTGGCAACATTTCCAATATAGAGAATTAACAGAAAACATGCGGCAATCTGCAGATCTCACTTATGCCAACATCTTAAAAAGTATCAGAGTTGGTATATTTTCTAAAGAAGCAGAAGAAATATTGAAAACCTGGCACATTCATGCACTTTATGGTGATAATGCATGTGCTACAGATGTTATGGAACAATTAGCCCACAAAAATGTCAATTGTATGGCCTTAATGCCAACTCTAGCAAGCTGTTTCAAATTCAATGAAATAATGTTAAGGAAAGAAATGCAACCAATAATGGAAATTAACGCCACATACAAACTAGATGTACATGGTATGACACTACCCATGTGTGACCAAGCCACAACAAGACTAAATAGTTTAGAAAAATCAATCTCAAACACAGCAGGCTTGGAAAAGATATTAAAATTATCCTTAAATTGCAGAGTAATACTTAAACGTAACCTTGATGTGGACCAAGGACTAGTTAATGGAGCACTGGGTACAGTTGTTGGCTTTCAAACATACCCACGTGACAACAAAATTCAGTTTGTCAATATTCTCTTTGACAAACTTTCAGAAGTGAAAAGGATAGGACGCTCAACAGCTCGATTCCTTCTCTTCAAAGACATGTATGTACGCAGAGAACAATTTTCTCTAACTCTTGCATACGCAGTCACCATTAATAAATCACAAGGTCTTACCTTAGACAAAGCAAAGATAGACATTGGTAACACAGTCTTTAAAGAAGGCATGAGCTACGTAGCACTATCACGCTTAGGTACACTTGACGGTCTATTTCTAAGCAACTTTGATGCAAGTAAAGTAAACGCTGATATTCCTTGCATTTTAGAATACAATAGACTTCGCTCACTATACACGCCCATCTAAACGCATATTCTGTACCACAAAAAGTAAAACGTTGTAAAAGAAAACTAAATCAAACAGAAATGCAACAGGATGTCACTGCAAATCCTCCAAAGAGAGTAAAAGAAACTAAAACTTCATCAAGTACCACAAACATAAAAGAACCCATTAGGGAAAGTAAACCAGGTACTTCATCAAAGAAGGAAGACAAACAAAAAAAAAATCAATCAGATACAGAACTACCTGGTCCATTTAAACTCTCAAATATAGTTGGAGTAAGTTGCTACGCAAATGTAGCAATGAATATTCTATTTCAATTGCCACCAATTGTTGACAACATTTACTTACACAGTACAGACCAATTGTGTTTGCAAATGTTAGTACTTCACAGAAATGCAACAAACAATCCTAATAACACGTATAGTGTTTATGGAATAAGACAACAATTGGACTACTGTGATGGAATGGTTAAATTCACTATAAACTCACAGGAAGATCCACAAGAATTTCTAATGTACTTACTACAAGTACTGGAGAATAAAAACATACATATAAATGAAATATTTCAGATTTCATTCATGTGGAAACATGCATGCACTCTCTGCAACAATGTTACACAAGAACAAATCCCCAATGAACGCTTCATATATATTTCAATACCTAATTGTGAATCCATTCCATTTCAGCATCTTGTGCA
This sequence comes from Ambystoma mexicanum, assembly GCF_040938575.1. Classification (NCBI taxonomy): domain Eukaryota; kingdom Metazoa; phylum Chordata; class Amphibia; order Caudata; family Ambystomatidae; genus Ambystoma; species Ambystoma mexicanum. Next base: position 1,360,420,415 of record NC_090935.1, read on the forward strand.
AAATGCAAACCATGGTAGATTATCTACTACCTGCAATTCGGATAATCGCTCCACGTTACTAATACAAACACATAGTAAATACGTAATACTAATTCTTCTACGTTATAATGCAGATGGTACCAAAAACAACTGCAAGCTGACTGGATTCACACATGGTCAAGTATCACTTGTTAAGGAAACCTTCACAACACAGGTATAATCTACCACGCAGGAGCCACAACCAATTCAGGGCACTACACTGCATATACAAAAAAGAAATGTGGATGGTTTGAATGTAATGATAGTACTATTACTATAAAGCAGAGATTACCAGCAAATCTTTCAAATGCTTATTTAATGTTCTTAAAACCAAAATTTAATAACTAAACTGTACTTAAACCTTAAGTAAACTTGTAGTAAAAACATATAAACTGTTAGAATATTCCAAAACCTATCTAACTGGCCAAAGATTCTACAACAACTAATCAGATAAATGAATACCACTAAATTAGAGCAAAAAACAGACAGTTAGAATACGCCAATTGGTATCTAACTGTCCCAAAATTTTAGAATATCCAAACAGATAAATCAATACCACTAAAATATATCAAAACATAGACAGTTAGAATACTCCTACTGGTATCCAACTGCCCCAAAATTTTACAATATCCAAACAAACAAATGATATGTTACTGCTCCAACAAACTGCAACAAACCAATATATACAGCATTAGCCAGAAACAAGTAAACACTGAAAACAAACAAACAAATGAACTGTAGCATAAAATGCTCTTTTCTTTTATCACAGAAATGAACAATTAGTACATGTACTCCAGTTACTAAACCAAACAGTAAGTATATTATAATAAGTACAACCATCGCAGCATATCACACCCATAGTGGCTTATAACTTTGTTCCTTATAAATTTGTTTTTGATCCCAAAGTTATAAGCCACTATGAGTGTGATATGCTGCGGCGGTGCTTGTGGCCAGGGCATAGAGTCTTGGGTGCACAGCCAAATGGCCATGCACCCAACACTCTATACCCTGGCTACAACCACTGCAGCATATCACACCCATAGAGTCAAACATTTCAACTATGGCCTATGGGAACTATTAGGGGCTGATTCATGGAACAAACGTGCACCGAAAATCCATGCGCAAGCAGGCGCAAGGCAGCGCAAGCGTGAGAAACGCAGCGCACGCGCATGCGTGCGATTCAAGGAAGACGCTGCGCGTGTTTCCCGCTGTCCGTGCACCCAATCCAGCCATGGCGCACGCAGGCGTACACGGCGTGCGCTACACGCACAGTAAATGCGCACATAGCGTGGCGCACACAACCAAAGTGGGTGGAACAGTGGGCGTAACACGCGGAATGGGGAACAACGCGTGAAAAAGAAGGCGTAACTGGGGAAGTACTGCAGGGAACTACACGGAACGCCCACACGCACGCGAACAACCCGTATTCATGGATCCAAATACGGGAAAGCCACGCACGGCAAAAGACGCGCACAGGCATCAACGCGTCCGCCACACGAAGGCAGGCGGAAGCGTGCCCGCACACAGTATAAAAGTGCGCGCAAATAACATACGCGTATATACAGCTACGATGAATGCCCCATTTGTCGCAGCACTGATCGTGGGACACCGCAGGAGGAGGAGAATAGCCAGGGCACGCATTTTCGCACCACGGACAAGCCTTTTTGGGATGCCTGACGACCAGGTCTGTGGCAGGTATAGGTTTCCACCCCATATCATCCTAGACCTGGTCAGGGGGTGGGAAGATGACCTTGCATCCCCTAACTTTGCTCCCAAGCATTGAGCCCCTTGGAGAAGCTGCTCAATGTCCTGCATTTTTTGGCCACTGGGTCATTTCAGCGGACCACTGCCATAGTGGGGGGGGTCTCACAGGCCACGCAGTCACGCTGCCTACACCAGGTACTGGCAATCATGACAGCGCGCCCCTCAGTCTGCAGGCACATATACATGCCCAGAACACCTGCAGAAAGGCAGGCCGTTGTCCTGGATTTTTTCTGGGTGGCACACTTCCCCAAAGTGCTCGGTGCCATAGATTGCACCCATGTGGCCTTACGTCCACCTAGGGCCACTGAGCACATCTACCGAAACCGCAAGCACTGGCATTCCATCAATGTACAGGTGGTATGCGATGCAAAGGGAATCATCACCTCTGTCTATGCAAACTACCCTGGCTCCACCCATGACAGTTTCATATACAGAATGTCCGCCCTGAGCCGGGCCCTGGAAGCTGGGCAGCATGGCGACACATGGCTCCTAGGTCAGTACAAATGCCCTTGCACATGCATGCAAGTCACACACAGACAAATATCCAAACCCTAATAATCTCAACTATTATCACCTCCCCAGGGGACAGTGCCTACCCTCTGAGCAACCACATGATGACGCCAATCCGGAACCCCACCACACCACCCCAGGTAAGATACAACGCCGCCCATATTGCAACCAGGGCCATAGTGGAGCGCACATTCGGAGTGCTCAAGTCACGTTTCCGCTCCCTTGACCGCTCTGGAGGGCAACTACTCTATGCACCACCAGTAGTGTGCAGGATCATTGTGGCAGCATGTGTCCTGCACAATGCTGCAACACGGCAGGGCGTCACGGTGGACATGGTGGTGCCCCCACATCCCCAACCACAGGCACAGGCGCTGCCCATGGGAGGGGACAGGGCACGTGGCGAGGAAGCCCGGACCCAGCTTGTGGCCACATTTTTCACCTAAACTCCCACCCCTGCGGAGTGCACACAGGCCTGGCACATACCAGGTGACAATTGATGATGACAAAGAGACAGTCAACTGTCACAACCCTACCACCCTGAGATAGTTGCCATGGAAGTGCAACATCGCCTGCATCCCTAGCTACTTAAAACACAAGCTATCCCGTGTGACCAAAAGGCACACATATGACATGATATGGCCTATACACAAGTATTTCAAGGTGCGATGAGGCAGGGAGGGGGGAACAAGGGAAGACAGACAACGGTACTACTAGGCCAGGTGTCATTTAGATTGTGAAAGTGCAGGGGTACGGGGAAGGGAAAAGTTCAAGGGGAGGGGGGGAGTGCAGTACAGGGTAAGTAGACACAAAAACAAATACATAGGCCAGCTGGTGGCAACTGCAAAGGTAAGTGCAGACAAGTGCTGGGAAGGGGGGGCTGTAGGGATAGAGAGACAGTACCGCAGTGCAGGGGTTGCCAGGGAGGCAGTGCAAGTGGAGTGGCTGGGCCAGGGACCGAGGTCGGTGAGAGTGGCCCAGTTGCAGATCCAGTGCAGTTCCAGTGAAGAATTTTGCAAGGGAGAGGCAGAGAGAAAGCAGAAGCAAAGAGGAAGGTCTTGAGGTGCTTCCCGAACCGGAGATGGTTCTCCTCAAGTTCCAGTGAGGCAGGAAGGCTGTTCCAGAGGGAGGGGCCTGCCGCGGAGAGGGATCTACCCCCAGCTAGTTGCTTTGAGAAGTGGATGACCCTGACATGCAAGGTGTGAATCACACACACCTGCAAAACAGGCCATGGCCATCACTGTTATGTCACTCAAACCCTCCCAAACCACAACATGACATGGCAAGCAATACCCATACACCAACACAGTAACAATAAGGTACACATTGCCATGTTCAAAATGTACAGTGGCATCAGACAATGATGCCTGACCTGGAATCAGATGAAATGATTGACCAACAACCTCCCACCCAAAATAAGTCATTTCCAAATGCATTACAAGAGTTGTAGACGTAACATAACAATGAATGCCTGTCTACATGCACATTGTGCATTGCAAAATCAACACTGCAGCTTCTGTGTGCTGTGTCCTACTCCTGCAACACACTGCTCAGCGCACAGCACAGTGAACAGCCATTGTGTGTGATGCACACCCTGAGCATCACATCTAAGCGACAGACCACATCAAAAAGCAAATTAGGCATGTACAGGATCCATAATTGGTCACAGAACATGTGCTGCAGGGACACAGTGGCCACCAGAAGGCAAACAGTGTACACGTGGATATGCAAGGGTGGTAGTACATGTAGTGCATCAGAGTGCAAGTGTGTGGGTTAGCAAGGACATGCACTCAACATATGCATGTGCAATCAAGTGACCATCAGTGTTCTCTACACATCACATGTGAACATTCACCATGTGTACACCCCAGCATGTCAAACCACAACTATCCCCTCGCACCTGAAAGGTAAACACAACACATGAACAGGCATGATCAGCAGAACACAACATGTGCATAGGATACCACCATTACAATGTCAGGGTTCCCATCACACTGCAGGGCAAGGCAACTATCAACAAACCCCCCTCCCTCCCTCACAAATGACCATGACCAACTGAACAACTGCACCTGGGTCATGGAGCCTTCAACCCTCAATTCCACCTGGCCACAGGATCACCTTTACCCTTCGTCACCATCTCCCACCTTGTGTGTAAAAAGGTGCCTGCACCCTCAGAATCCACACTCATTTCCAAAATCACAAAATCCAAGGCATAAAAACGAACCAGAACACCCTCCAGTAGATGACTTGACGTAGCAGTACCTCACAAAGGCCAAGTACTACCACAATGATGCAACAACCAAGGTAGCACAGTAAAACAATGTCACAACAGGATGTGAACCATGTGTGGTACATAACATAGAATGATGCACCATGAACGGATGTGTACCGTCACAGGTCCCATGTACAGGCGCGGGAGTGTCACGAAACAACCACCCCCACCGTGTCCTGGGTGCCTGCAAGGTCAAACTCACACAGGCCCCTGAGACCCTGGTGGGGAAGGAGGTTCAGGGATATGCAGTCGGGACAGGTGTTGGCACACTGGATAACTGGAATGAGTGGCAGGAGAGGGGAGGAGGAATGACACATGAAAGTAGGGAATGCACGAAAATGTACTACCTGCATGAACACATACACAATCCAAACAAACTTGGGCATCATTGTCATGGCCTTCTGTAGTCCAGGCTCAGGAGTGGTATGAACCAACCACCCCCTCTAGGGTTTTGGCGCCTGCAAGTTCGGGGCTTACACAGGCATCCGCAACCCCAGCGGGGAAAGAGGGTCAGGGAACGTTGCTTGGATAGGTACGGGAAGCAAGAACACCGGGTAGAGGGTACAGGGTTCAAAATTGCATAGGATTACGGGTGATTAGGGAGAAAAAACATACGAAATTGAACCACACATACATCCATGCATTAGTACACTCCCCAGCAAGCCTATGCAGAGCAGTTTGAAAGAAAAACAACAAGACACTTAGCTCTGGTTTTGAGTGCTGGCCTCCTGCCTGCGCACTCTCAGGTCCGGTTACAGGAGCACTGCAATGCTGCAAAGAGAGCCACAGTCAACAACCTGTACGTGCCAATTACACAAAAACCCAACACCAAACATGCCCCATAGCAACAAACTACTCTACAAACAGACAATCTGGTGTAGATGCTTCGTACCCATATATAACATCACCCCTGTGACTGGTCATACACAGTCAATGCAGTAAGTCAGCCGCTGGTGGGTGCGTGGCAAATGGAACACCAATGTGTCACAATTCACACAACATGCAATGTTCCCTGGGTAAGCAGACAGACCCATATAGCAAGCCATGACTTCTGAGCAAGTTGCGTCCCACTATGACCAAAACAAAGTTGGCAGTGCATTTATCATAAAATACATGGGAAAGACATGCACTGCACCCGAATATGTCCCTTGCTGTATGTCCCTGTGAGCTGCCCCTTTCCATGTCTCGGAAGGCTACATGGTTGATACAAGTGCCTCAATGGACCTTGGTGTACCGGAGGGTATGTGCCACTGCCCCTGCATGTGTCCCAGATAACCTTACAATCAACAGCCATCAGTCCACCAACACATCTGAGCTGCATTGTGTGCTTCAACACCAATATTCGTCTAAGCTCACCCTCAGTGCTGTGACTAAGCCTGCATGTGCAACTCGGCCTGGTGCAAGCTTTGCTGTGTCGTGGCCCCCCTGTGCTGCTCACCTTGCCTGGAGTTCCTTGGAACATGTCAGCAGTTCTAGGATGTGGGTCTGCAATCCCTGTGCCTCTGCTTGTGCACACATGTGCATGTGGGCACCAACAAACGTGTCCAGAATTCCGTCGTCCAATGGGCCATGTCTGCTGGCAAAGGTGCTCTTGAGGCTCATCCCCCTGCAGAAAGGGCATGAAACACATTATTAATGCTTCAAAGTCATCTGTGTGTGTCTCATCAGGCATCTCATTACTTGACCATGTCAGAGAGTCACATCACAAATCACACCATCAGTCCTTCTTTCACATCCAAAGTGTGGAACACTATCTACAGCATGAATTGCAACAAGCACATGTACAGTAAAGATATGAAACATACTACACAATGAATAGCAATTAATGTACACATTAATCATGACACACCCCATCTAGCAAAAGCTGAACAGTGGACAATAACACCAAAATCATCCCCACTAGGGGTGTCAACACAAGTCACACAGCACCAGACATGCCACAGATATGACAGTCCAAAGCCCTTGTGTAAAATTCTGTAACACCGAACCATCCTTGCGAGCCCATGGATAAGGGAGGCAGGAGTGGCATATGTGAGTCAAGGACCCCAAGCAGCAAACACATACACATGACAAGCCTGAAGGGCCCAGCTGGAACAGAGAGTGGATGCCTTCAAAAGCCACAAAGCACCGCACCGTCACATGAAAGCACAATAGACTAGCAATTTTAAAATAAATCAACTATTAACTAATTACACTAACAATGGAAAACCTACATTACCTAATTAAACTAACTATCAAACAGAAACTTAACTAACTAAACTAAAAGAAAAATCAAAAATGGCCACATACGACCCGGGGGGGGAGGGGAGGCACCCAGGAGGGGGGAGGTACAGGGTGCTGCTCAACATCCACATGCGATGATGCTGAGCCAAAAAAAAAACCTCCATGGGCTCAACGCCTGCACAGCCCGACCTATGTGGGAGATAGATGGTCGTCCGAGTCTGGCTCATCCTGTAAAAGAGGATGTGGCACAGTAGCCTGGCCACGCCTAGCTACAGCTTGCCCCTCGTTGGCAGCAAGTCTGCCGGACGGGTGAGCCTGGTTCTGTGTGGCGATGTGACGTAGGTTTGCATGCAGAACCTCACGTGATACACGTGCTTCCTCTTGCAAGGTAGCACGTGTAACACGGAGTTCCTCTTGCAAGGCCTGGCTGGACAACCGCTGCACCTCCCGGCAAGCCTGTAGCTCAGCCGAGATGGTACGCTCAAGCTGTGCAAACCTCTCCTCTGCCTGCTGCCTCTGGGACATCATAAGGACACCCAGAGTGGATCTGAGGGAAGCATACTCCTGCCTCAGGGCATCCATGTGCGCCTCTGCGTGAGCAGCAATTGCTTGACGCAGAGACGACATTTCAGCCTGGCGTTCCCTGTCTGAGGCCGCCATGCCCAGCCTGAGCGAGCGGGCCGTAGACCGTGCCACCTGCTGCTGGAGAAGCACCTGCCTAGCAGGAGGAAGCACAGATCGGGCCACACGCTCCATGCTCTCAGCGATGTTCTCCATTGCTACCCCCTGCCGTTCGGAATTGGCAGTCATGTCTTGCTCCCACTCAGTATACTGAGATTGCGCACGGCGACCGCGTTGCCGGGCTTGACCCCTGAGGGACCCAAGGACCGGGGGTCCTCGCTGTGTTGGCACTGCCTGCGGCTGCACGACTACATGCCCCCGTCGATGTGATGTCCCAGGCACATCAGTGACTGGTGTGGAGGGTGACCCTGTGTCCCGATCCACCACGGGCGGAGGAACCAAGACTGTCTGATCCCTCAGTGCAGGGGTCGCAGACAGAGGAGTGTCCACATCAGAATCACTCACCCCTGACACATGGACTTGATGCTCATCCAACTCAACATGGACGTCAGAGTCGTCATCAAGGCTGGACTCATAGGCAGCCAGAGACAAGATGGACTGCAGCACTTGGGGGTTTTCGTGGCCTGCCCCCACGACCCCCACTAGTGCCGGGTTGATGTGGTGTTACCAACCCTGTGTCTGGCATGACAACACCATTATCCGCCTCCATTGCGTCATCACCTGAAAGATAGAGAGAAAAAAGGTCACTACACATGTCAGAAGCACACAACACATACACACCGACAGCAAACGCATCCGGCAGACATGTGACACACAACATATAACTTGGCATGCATGCTGGGTCAACTATGAATAGCTTCTGTGATCAGACCTGTTGAAAGGTGGCAGTTTCCATGGAAGTGGGTCTATGCAGTGCAGAAAATGTGTACGCCACTCACTACCTACATGTACAAGGACTCCATGGTGTGTGCCAGGAAATGTGAAGGCAGTGCAATTTCAAATTCAGACATCACATGCATTGTGCATTCAATGTGTACCATATCTAGAAGCCAAGCACCCCTCCACCCCAGTACCAAAGCATGGATGCCTAGCATGATATCAAAAGGCTGACCATACACCTGTGTATTGACAGGCAGTGTTGACTGGCATCAACAGCTTAATGTGATTCAAGTGACAACACTGCAAATGATGCTGGGACAGTAGGCAGGACACATGATGAAAACTCTGGAGGCCGCCCACGTGTGAAGAAGACACAACAAGAGTTGTACAGAGTCATTGGCCATTGAACAGGCTGAGGCCTGTGAGCCACACAGATTGTCAGACCCTAAACATGTGTGCAACGCAGGACTGAGCCACAGTTGACATGGGAAGGCTGATGAGATGGCAGGCAATGTATGTAACCAAGGACTTGTATTACAGTGATCATCCAGTCAAGGACACATAGGGGCATGCGTGCAATGCACATGGAGCATGAATGGGCACTCATGTCCCTGCGGGACATCTGACCCATGCACAGTACAAGTGAGATACCCTGCATCGAGTACTAAGGCTGTACCACACGGCATATGTCTGGCAGATTCTACGCTGGAAGTTAGCATCTACACAGGACACATGAACAAGAAAGTACACATTGGCAAGATTGAAGCAGACCAGTGCAAAGGTGGAACTGGGGTGCAGAGTGGCGGAGGAGGGGCAAGGGAGCATGCCTACATGGAGTCCCGCATGCAGGCAGAGGAGACATGCATGACGGAAGCATTGCATTACTTACACATCAGAAACATGTACACGTCACATGTAGCAGCAATCATGCACAACACATCCCACAAGTGAAACACACACGTTCTCAACAAACACGCATCAACACTCACTGGATTGCGCATCAAAGTCCAGCATCTCTCCCACTCCTTCAACCAATTCAGGTGGTATGAACTCCGCAACGAGAGCCTCATGCCGAGTGAGCTCTTCCTCCTCTGGTGCAGGCCCACCGCCAGTCACCGGAGTCAAGTTGTAATTAGAGGCACGCTTAGCCTTAGTGCTGCGCTTGATGTCATTCCAACGCTTTTTGCACTCTTGCGCCGTGCGCACCTCATGGCCGAATGAACTGACATGTTCCGCAACATGCTTCCAGTGGGTGTCACGTTGGGCAGCCGTAGTCTGACTATTGGCACCCACTAGCATGTCACGGCTGTGGCCCCGCACCTAGTCCACGAGGAAGTCCAGTTCCTGCTTACAGAAAGGCTTCTTCCTCGACGTGCAGGAGGTCGTGGCTGTGTGTGGGGTCCCAGCCTGTGCTGCAGGTGCAACCTTCCTCCTCTTGGACTGTGGCGCAGACCCTGACTGGCTAATGCCGCCCTGACCAGTATGGCCACTGGGTTTGGTGGATTGAGCCAAGGGAGTGGCAGGTGGAGGGATGACCAAAGGCCTGACTTTTGTCAGTGGCAGCTGGGTGCCCACTAATGGACCCTGCGCAGCAACATCAACTGTGGCAGGGTCATTGACCGCAACGGTCCTGGTTGGCAGACTCACAACCGGGGTGCTGTTGGGTGCATCTGCCCCTGCACTTGCCAACACCCGGCTGTTCGGGGCGGCAGATGACATGACTGCCCCAGGGACACGTGTCTTGGTCTGAGCAGCCCGGCCTGCCCCTATGGTTTCCCCCTGGCATGTTGGAGATCTACCAAGGGCTCTTCAAGTGCCAACGCAGCCTGCGCTGGCAGACCCTGAGCCTGGGTGGCGGTGCCCACAGCTGCACCAGTCGATGGAACAGACTGCCGGGTCAAACGGGTGCCAGTGCCAGATGCAGGAGCTGCATCCCCCGGAACCACAGGGGGTGGTGGCATGACTGCACCGACACATGGCACTACATCGTGCTCAAGTGGCGCACCCCAGCCTCTTCCCCCTCTGTGGCTGCCCTGGACACCCTGGAGTCCCCCTACTCCCTGGTCACCACGGCCACGTCCCCGACCACGCCCGCCACGAGGAGGACGCCCAGCTGAGGCGCCCCTCACCTTTGCTGGCCTCCCAACCATGGCACTGATGTAGTAGTGCTGGCACAGATGGAGTGGTGCCAATGGGAGGTGTACACCACAATTGACATGGGCAATTGGGGTGAAGGGGGTGGGAAGCAAGATGTTAACAGCCCCCCTGCACCTGCAAGGCTGTATGTGACCCCGGTGATGTGGTGACGGGTCACGCAACGCTCAGGCACCCCAAAACTGCAGTAAAACCGTGCACGCAACCCTGCAGCCTACGTGCGTGGATTCAACCTCCCGCAGAACGCGGTGGCACCCAGTAACACGAATAACGCGTACGCGTGGGACACGCAGGCTACTATGACATCGAACATGGGTGCGATACACAGGGGCACCCGCAGTGGGAAAAAGAGCGTGTGCGACTCACCGTCTGACTAGCGCGATGCAGAAAAACACGCGTAGCCAATACCCCCGCCAAAAGAAGAGATACGTCCTTGATAGCTGTGAAGTTGTGATGGCGCGCGAAACAACAGGAAGCAGCAACACACATCAGTCTCCACGAAAGGCACGTACAGCGAACTGCTGGGCCCGCTCACCTTTAACCCGTGCTGAGGGAAACGCATGCACGCGTCACGTCACTTACGCGCATGGGCCCTTTCCTCGTATTACACGCGGACGTGCAGTTTTTCACGCGCGCTGAAATGCCCATGCATGCCTGTACGCGTCACGTCACAGGGGCATTTGCGCTTCAGGGGCCTTCTGTCCAATGAAATTGCGTATGCGTGCAGACGCGCTTACGCGCTAAGGGCCTTTCCTCGAATTACACGCTGACGTGCCGAATTTTCACGTGCCAAATCACTCCGTATCAAGCTGGCCACGCGTAAGCACACAGAAGACCACGCTCCTGCCCAGAAGGCCGAACAACTGCCCCCCAGAGCCCCGAGCACGCTCCCACCTGCCATCTGCTGCTGCCTGACTGCCTGCTGCACACATGCCCTGCCATTTGCTGCCTGCACATTAGCCAGGGGTGCTGTTGCTGTGACCACCCCTGCTGGAACCGAAGACCCCCGACTGGAATTCCATTGCTCCACAGCCCAGCCCCAGGTCCCAGTTGCCCACCCACTCCTGCCTCTGGGGTTGTCATGTCGGGGCAAACACCATCTGAGACCACTGACAACCCGCGGCCAGAGAGGCAGAGGGGCACTAGCTTCAGTGCCACCGAAGTTGGTGTCCTGGTGGACTAAGTCCTGGGGCAGTATGATGCCCTCTTCGGAAGTTCCCGCGCCGACAAGGAAGGACGGACTCGGATCTGGACTGACATCGTGACTGCCATCAACGCGGAGGGGGTGGCAGTCCGCGACTTCCAACATGTCAAGAAGCGCTGGGAGGACTTCAGGTCTAGGACCCTGAACAAGGCCCGGCGCCTCTTGAAGGCAGCGGATGCCAAGGGGCGCCGGGGCCACTTGTCGGAAGAACAGATGAGGGTCCTGGAATGCATATCCCCAGCGCTCCACGTCCAGGTCCTTGAGAGGCAGACCCGTCTGCAGTCGAGCGGTAAGTGTACATGCATCCTGATTGTGAGCTGTGCGTGTGGTGATTTTTCAGTAGTGTGCAGGTTGCACATCTGTTTGTATGGGGTCGAGTATGGGTGGGGGTGTACAGGGCCGTGGGGCTAACACATGCAAGGGCTGGAATGTGTGAGACATGGATGGTGCTTGTGTGTTTAGGCTTGCATGCCAAATGCAGTTGTGTGGGCACACATGTTTGGATGAATGTGTATGTAAGTAGACATGTACGTGATGTCACGCATGTATGTTGTTTTCAGCTGCATGTATCAGCACTGTGTACATGTGCATCTGTGTGTATTTGACAAGGGTGCAACAGTGATGCAACATGGATGCATGTGACAGCGGTATGTGGAAGCCTGATTGGCAGATGTGACATGGATGCCCATCTGAACACTGCGACACTTGGCAGAGGTGTACACATGCATGCAAGTGTGGTGGTGTGTGTACATGTGAGGTGCACTTCCTGTGTTGCATGTGATGTCTGGCTCACCTTTGCCTGCTCATGCTGTTGTATGTTTATGGATGGTGCTGGCAGTTGCGATATGGCTGTGGTATGTGTGTGCGAGTTGAAATGGCATGTGTGTTGGGGATTGTGATGGCATGTCTGAGGTTTGCCAATGCCACTCATGTACAACTGTCATGTGTGTATGTGTCCATTGTACAGTGCCCTGATGCCTGTGTTTTATTTCTCCCTGTCTGCAGAGTCAACTGATGAAGAGCGCAGAGAAGGTGCTGTGGAGCACAGCGGCGGGGATCAAACCGCCAGCCGGAGACGCAAGGCCCGGCTCCCCTCCCATGTTGTCAACTTGTCGGGGAGTGAGGAGTCCGGTGCCGTGTCCCAGGCCGCAGCTGCCGGGGGGGAGGTCCAAGAGGCGGAGGTTGGAGTTGGACTCCTCAGCAGCAGAAGGGGCAGCTGGGACCCCACAGCGCCCAACTGGGGAAGATGGCACGGAGTCATCCAGGTTGGTGGGGGGTTTGGTGGAGGAGGAGGCCGTGCAAGCAACAGAGACGGGGTCTGGAGGTCGGGATCCCACTGGTGCTAGTGTTGCAGTGCAGGACCAGGGACAGGAGGCAGCACAGGCCGCCGCGGAGGTGCCTGTGTGCAATCCTGTCCCTGATCCTGTCCCTGCATCATCTTGCACCAGCAGGGATGCCTACGTCCAGACCCGTTTTCAGGCAGGGGATGAGCTCACGACAACTGGCCTTCCTCTGCCTGCGGACGTGGCTATCCGGGTCCGGGTTGAGCCTGTTCTGACTGGTGTGGCGTTGCGTCAACGGGCCATGCGAGGTGACCTGCAGTCTTTTCATGAGGAGACTGCACGTCATCTTGAATGGCTCGTTGACCACGTCAGCCTGCTGGGACAGGTCACCCAGGACGGATTCCTCCGTATGATGGGGCTTGCTACGACCCCCTCCTCAACTGAACCCCCTACGCGCCAGTCGTCCTCCGTGCCATCTTCCCACCCATCAGCCACCTGGGTGCCCTGTGGAGCTGCCTCTGACGGTGCGGCCAGGCTGGTGGAGGAGGCATCCCTGCCACAGTTGGGAGTCGGACGACCAGCAGGGGTGGCCACATCAACGACTGCACCCCAGCCGGCGGAGGATGTGCAGGCAGCAGGAGGCAGTGCACGGGCAGAGGCACAGCAGCAGCAGCAACGTGGTGGGAGCCATGAAGGCTCGGGGCCTTCAACATCGGAGGGGCAGGCATCGGCTGGAGGGCAGGAGGACCCAGGACAGAGAGTGTCTTCCATGTGGCAGCGGTTGGGCCATGCCATAGATGCGGAGCGGCAGCGGGTGGAAGAGGCACGGCTCACAATGGTCAGGGTGGAGAACTCCATGCGGAGGGCCCTGAGGCGGGCCGAGTGCCTCGAGGCAATCTGCAGGGGTTTGGAGGTGGACACGTCGACGGCCCTGCGGACCCTCGGGGCCATGGGGGAGGACCGCCTCCGGGACATTGAGCAGGAGTTCGATGATGCCCTGGCCCGGGACATCCAAAAGTGAGCCGTCAAACTAGCCCGCTGCCCTTGTACATAGTTATGTAGGTAGTGTTAGGTTTCCTTTTTTTTGGATTTATTTTGGACCTTTTGGACATTGCCCACATGTTTGTATATAGTTTATTTTATTAGTTAGTGTAGTTAGATAGGTTTCATTTCTTTTGTTGGGATAATGGACCCTGGCTTGTTTGTATGTACATAGTTCACTGTTGGATTGTATTTTTCTTTTACATTTTAACCATGGAGCAATGGCTTTCAATTTTATTTCCCATTGTATTTTGTTTTGTGGACAGTGACTTTGGACACCATTACTTTGGATTATGATTTTTGGTTTTGCTTTTTTTCACGGACATGCTTCTTTTCATTTTTGTACATTCCCATTTCTGTTTCTTTATTTTTGATTCTATTTATGTTTCCTTTAATACATATTTTTTTTATCGAACTTCAATGTGTAGTATCTCATTGGTTTCATGCATATCATGATATGGGTTTTGAGATTCACTGACACCCATTGGGTGTATGTGAGGGAAATGTGTTTGTTTCGGAACTTGCAATTGGTGTTCTGTCATGTAATTGCCAATTATGAGTGGGTGGATGCAATACTCGGGTGGGTGTTTTGCATTTGGAGGCTGACCATTGGGACCATGGATCTAGATTGTGATGACATGTTGGCTGGGGAACATGAGTTGGACATGGGTGGGGGCCTGCTGGCAGGTGCCCCACAGTGCTGGGGGGTCGGGGTGGTGGGACACATGAGTGGGGGTCTGGTGGAGGCTGCCCCTGCACTGCTGGGAAGTGGGGGTGGTGGTAGACATGAGTGGGGGCCTTGTGGAGGCTGCCCCTGGTGGCTGGGGGGTGGGGGTGATAGGGTACATGAGTGTGGGCCTGGTGGAGGCTGCCCCTGGTGGGTGGGGGTGGGGGTGGTGGGAGACATGGGTGCGGGCCTGGTGGAGGCTGCCCCTGCACTGCTGGGGGGTGGGGGTGATAGGGGACATGAGTGTGGGCCTGGTGGAAGCTGCCCCTGGTGGCTGCGGGGTGGGGGTGGTGGTAGACATGGGTGGGGGACCTGGTGGAGGCTGCCCCTGGTGGCTGGGGGGTGGGGGTGGTGGGAGACATGGGTGGGGGCCTGGTGGAGGCTGCCCCTGCACTGCTGGGGGTGGGGGTGGTGGTAGACATGGGTGGGGGGCCTGGTGGAGGCTGTCCCTGGTGGCTGGGGGTGGGGGTGCAGGGAGACATGGGTGGGGCCTGGTGGAGGCTGCCCCTGCACTGCTGGGGGGTGGGGGTGGTGGTAGACATGGGTGGGGGCCTGGTGGAGGCTGCCCCTGGTGAGTGGGGGGTGGGGGCGATAGGGGACATGAGTGGGGGCCTGGTGGAGGCTGCCCCTGGTGGGTGGGGGTGGTGGGAGACATGGGATGGGGGCCTGGTGGAGGCTGCCCCTGCACTGCTGGGGGGTGGGGGTGGTGGTAGACATGGGTGGGGGCCTGGTGGAGGCTGCCCCTGGTGGGTGGGGGGTGATAGGGGACATGAGTGGGGGCCTGGTGGAGGCTGCCCCTGTGGCTGGGGGGTGGGGATGGTGGTAGACATGGGTGGGGGCCTGGTGGAGGCTGCCCCTGGTGGCTGGGGGGTGGGGGTGCAGGGAGACATGGGTGGGGGCCTGGTGGAGGCTGCCCCTGCACTGCTGGGGGGTGGGGGTGATGGGAGACATGGGTGGGGGCCTGGTGGAGGCTGCCCCTGGTGGCTGGGGGTTGGGGGTGGTGGGAGACATGAGTGGGGGCCTGGTGGAGGCTGCCCCTGCACTGCTGGGAAGTGGGGGTGGTGGTAGACATGGGTGGGGGCCTGGTGGAGGCTGCCCCTGGTGGCTGGGGGGTGAGGGTGATAGGGGACATGAGTGTGGGCCTGGTGGAGGCTGCCCTTGGTGGGTGGGGGGTGGGGGTGGCGGGAGACAGGGGTGGGGGCCTGGTGGAGGCTGCCCCTGCACTGCTGGGGGGTGGGGGTGATAGGGGACATGAGTGTGGGCCTGGTGGAGGCTGCCCCTGTTGGCTGGGGGGTGGGGGTGGTGGTAGACATGGGTGGGGGGCCTGGTGGAGGCTGCCCCTGGTGGCTGGGGGTGGTGGGAGACATGGGTGGGGGCCTGCTGGCAGGTGCCCCACAGTGCTGGGGCGTGGGGGTGCAGGGAGACATAGGTGGGGGCCTGGTGGAGGGTGACCCTGCACTGCTGGGGGGTGGTGGGAGACATGGGTGGGGGCCCTGCTGGCAGGTGCCCCACAGTGCTGGGGGGTGGGGGTGCAGGAAGACATGGGTGGGGGCCTGGTGGAGGGTGACCCTGCACTGCTGGGGGGTGGGGGTGGTGGTAGACATGGGTGGGGGCCTGCTGGCAGGTGCCCTACAGTGCTGGGGGGTGGGGGTGGTGGTAGACATGGGTGGGGGGCCTGGTGGAGGCTGCCCCTGGTGGGTGGGGCTGGGGGTGGTGGGAGACATGGGTGGGGGCCTGATGGAGGCTGCCCCTGCACTGCTGGGGGGTGGGGGTGGTGGTAGACATGGGTGGGGGCCTGGTGGAGGCTGCCCCTGCACTGCTGGGGCTGGGGGTGGTGGGAGACATGGGTGGGGGCCTGATGGAGGCTGCCCCTGCACTGCTGGGGGGTGGGGGTGGTGGTAGACATGGGTGGGGGCCTGGTGGAGGCTGCCCCTGCACTACTGGGGGGTGGTGGTAGACATGGGTGGGGGCCTGGTGGAGGCTGCCCCTGGTGGGTGGGGGGTGGGGGCGATAGGGGGCATTAGTGGGGGCCTGGTGGAGGCTGCCCCTGGTGGGTGGGGGGGTGGGGCTGGTGGGAGACATGGGATGGGGGCCTTGTGGAGGCTGGCCCTGCACTGCTGGGGGGTGGGGGTGGTGGTAGACATGGGTGGGGGCCTGATGGAGGCTGCCCCTGGTGGGTGGGGGGTGGGGGTGATAGGGGACATGAGTGGGGGCCTGGTGGAGGCTGCCCCTGTGGCTGGGGGGTGGGGATGGTGGTAGACATGGGTGGGGGCCTGGTGGAGGCTGCCCCTGGTGGCTGGGGGGAGGGGGTGCAGGGAGACATGGGTGGGGGCCTGGTGGAGGCTGCCCCTGCACTGCTGGGGGGTGGGGGTGATGGGAGACATGGGTGGGGGCCTGGTGGAGGCTGCCCCTGGTGGCTGGGGGGTGGGGGTGGTGGGAGACATGAGTGGGGGCCTGGTGGAGGCTGCCCCTGCACTGCTGGGAAGTGGGGGTGGTGGTAGACATGAGTGGGGGCCTGGTGGAGGCTGCCCCTGGTGGCTGGGGGGTGGGGGTTATAGGGGACATGAGTGTGGGCCTGGTGGAGGCTGCCCCTGGTGGGTGGGGGGTGGGGGTGGTGGGAGACATGGGTGGGGGCCTGGTGGAGGCTGCCCCTGGTGGCTGGGGGGTGGGGGTGGTGGGAGACATGAGTGGGGGCCTGGTGGAGGCTGCCCCTGCACTGCTGGGAAGTGGGGGTGGTGGTAGACATGAGTGGGGGCCTGGTGGAGGCTGCCCCTGGTGGCTGGGGGGTGGGGGTTATAGGGGACATGAGTGTGGGCCTGGTGGAGGCTGCCCCTAGTGGGTGGGGGGTGGGGGTGGTGGGAGACATGGGTGGGGGCCTGGTGGAGGCTGCCCCTGCACTGCTGGGGGGTGAGGGTTATAGGGGACATGAGCGTGGGCCTGGTGGAGGCTGCCCCTGGTGGCTGGGGGGTGGTGGTGGTGGTAGACATGGGTGGGGGGCCTGGTGGAGGCTGCCCCTGGTGGCTGGGGGTGGTGGGAGACATGGGTGGGGGCCTGCTGGCAGGTGCCCCACAGTGCTGGGGGGTGGGGGTTCAGGGAGACATGGGTGGGGGCCTGGTGGAGGGTGACCCTGCACTGCTGGGGGGTGGGGGTGGTGGGAGACATGGGAGGGGGCCTGCTGGCAGGTGCCCCACAGTGCTGGGGGGTGGGGGTTCAGGGAGACATGGGTGGGGGCCTGGTGGAGGGTGACCCTGCACTGCTGGGGGGTGGGGGTGGTGGGAGACATGGGAGGGGGCCTGCTGGCAGGTGCCCCACAGTGCTGGGGGGTGGGGGTTCAGGGAGACATGGGTGGGGGCCTGGTGGAGGCTGCCCCTGCACTGCTGGGGGCTGATGGGAGACATGGGTGGGGGCCTGGTGGAGGCTGCCCCTGGTGGTGGGGGGTGGGGGTGGTGGGAGACATGAGTGGGGGCCTGGTGGAGGCTGCCCCTGTACTACTGGGGGGTGGTGGTAGACATGAGTGGGGGCCTGGTGGAGGCTGCCCCTGGTGGCTGGGGGGTGGGGTGATAGGGGACATGAGTGTGGGCCTGGTGGAGGCTGCCCCTGGTGGGTGGGGGGTGGGGGTGGTGGGAGACATGGGTGGGGGCCTGGTGGAGGCTGCCCCTGCACTGCTGGGGGGTGGGGGTGATAGGGGACATGAGTGTGGGCCTGTTGGAGGCTGCCCCTGGTGGCTGGGGGGTGGGGGTAGACATGGGTGGGGGGCCTGGTGGAGGCTGCCCCTGGTGGCTGGGGGGTGGTGGTGATGGGAGACATGAATGGGGGCCTGGTGGAGGCTGCCCCTGGTGGGTGGGGGGTGGGGGTGGTGGGAGACATGAGTGGGGGCCTGGTGGAGGCTGCCCCTGGTGGCTGGGGAGTGGGGGTGATAGGGGACATGAGTGTGGGCCTGGTGGAGGCTGACCCTGGTGGGTGGGGGGTGGGGGTGGTGGGAGACATGAGTGTGGGCCTGGTGGAGGCTGCCCCTGGTGGGTAGGGGTGGTGGGAGACATGAGTGGGGGCCTGGTGGAGGCTGCCCCTGGGGGGTGGGGGGTGGGGGTGGTGCTAGACATGGGTGGGGCCTGGTGGAGGCTGCCCCTGCACTGCTGGGGGGTGGGGGTGATAGGGGACATGAGTGTGGGCCTGGTGGAGGCTGCCCCTGGTGTGTGGGGGGTGGGGGGGGTGGGAGACATGGGTGGGGGCCTGCTGGCAGGTGCCCCACAGTGCTGGGGGGTGGGGGTGCAGGGAGACATGGGTGGGGGCCTGGTGGAGGGTGTCCCAGCACTGCTGGGGAGTGGGGGTGGTGGGAGACATGGGTGGTGGCCTGCTGGAAGGTGCCCCACAGTGCTGGGGGATGGGGGTGCAGGGAGACATGGTTGGGGGCCTGGTGGAGGCTGCCCCTGCACTGCTGGGAGGTGGGGGTGGTGGTAGACATGGGTGGGGGGCCTGGTGGAGGCTGCCCCTGGTGGCTGGGGGGTGGAGGTGCAGGGAGACATGGGTGGGGGCCTGGTGGAGGCTGCCCCTGGTGGGTGGGGGGTGGGGGTGGTGGGAGACATGAGTGTGGGCCTGGTGGAGGCTGCCCCTGGTGGGTGGGGGGTGGGGGTGCAGGGAGACATGGGTGGGGGCCTGGTGGAGGGTGACCCTGCACTGCTGGGGGGTGGGGGTGGTGGGAGACATGGGTGGGCGCCTGGTGGAGGGTGACCCTGCACTGCTGGGGGGTGGGGTGGTGGGAGACATGGGTGGGGGCCTGCTGGCAGGTGCCCCACAGTGCTGGGGGGTGGGGGTGGTGGAAGACATGGGTGGGGGCCTGGTGGAGGGTGCCCCTGGTGGCTGGGGGTGCAGGGGGACATGCGTTGGTGGGCAGTAGTGCAAGTTGACATGTGGGTTGGCTGGGGGGCATGGCCATGGTGGATGGGGTGCCTGCAGGACATGTGCAGGGTCGGCCCCTGTGGTGTGAGCCACCTGCAGGGGCTGTGGAGGGTGTAGAGGGAACACCTGGGAGGACCCACACGTGCAATTCACGTGTGGTGCTCCCCGCGCACCCCTGTAATACACGTACCCTGATGGAATCGCGTGTGGAACTTCCCGCGCACCCCTGGAATACACGTATCCTGCTGATGTTGCGTGTGAAACTTCCCCCGCACCCCAAAATACACGTACCCTGATGAAATCGCGTGTGGAACTTCCCGCGCACCCCTGTAATACACGTACCCTGCTGGAATCGCGTGTGGAACTTCCCGCGCACCCCTGTAATACACGTACCCTGCTGGAATTGCGTGTGGAACTTCCCGCGCACCCCTGAAATACACGTACCCTGCTGAAATCGTGTGTGGAACTTCCCGCGCACCCCTGAAATACACGTACCCTGCGGAAATCGCGTGTGGAACTTCCCGCGCACCCCTGAAATACACGTACCCTGCTGATGTCGCGTGTGAAACTTCCCGCGCACCCCGAAATACACGTACCCTGATGAAATCGCGTGTGGAACTTCCCGCGCATCCCTGAAATACACGTAACCTGCGGAAATCGCATGTGGAACTTCCCGCGCACCCCTGGAATACACGTACCCTGCGGAAATCGCGTGTGGAACTTCCCGCGCACCCCTGGAATACACGTACCCTGCGAAAATCGCGTGTAGAACTTCCCGCGCACCCCTGAAATACACGTACCCTGCTGTAATCGCGTGTGGAACTTCCCGCGCACCCCTGAAATACACGTACCCTGCTGAAATCGCGTGTGGAACTTCCCGCGCACCCCTGAAATACACGTACCCTGCGGAAATCGCGTGTGGAACTTCCCACGCCCCCCTGGAATACACGTACCCTGCTGATGTCGCGTGTGAAACTTCACCCGCACCCCGAAATACATGTACCCTGCTGTAATCGCGTGTGGAACTTCCCGCGCACCCCTGCAATACACGTACCCTGCGGAAATCGCGTGTGGAACTTCCCGCGCACCCCTGAAATACGCGTACCCTGCTCGCATGGGGCCAATCGCGTGTGGAACTTCCCGCGCACCCCTGAAATACACGTACCCTGCTGAAATTGCGTGTGGAACTTCCCGCGCACCCCTGAAACACACGTACCCTGCGGAAATCGCGTGTGTAACTTCCCGCGCACCCCAGTGATACACGTAGCCCGCTTGCCGTGCTGGTACAGGGTTAACGCAGCCCTTTGCGCTGGATTGGGGATTTTGATGGCTTTTCCCTGCGCGAGAGGCGTTCTTGGGGGCGTAACTGGCGCTGCTGCAGGGTCGCTGCGCCACTGTGCGCCACGGCTGGTTTTGGTGGCTGGAATCCATGAATACGCTGTGCGCAGAAATGGATTTTAGCGCACGCGGCTGGCGCAGGGATTCGCACGCGCACACTGTGCGCCAGCCACGTGCGCCACTTGTGCGCTGAATTCTATGAATTACCCCCTTAATGTCCGCGGATATAATGAGTGTTCTTAGAACACTTTCAACTTGCCAGCGAACAATACGGACAACGTCCTCAGGACACCCCCATTTTGTTTATTTACGAACATTTCAGGACACCTCTAGAGTTCTTAGAACACATTCAACTTGTCAGCGAACAATACGGACAGCGTCCTCAGGATAGCCCCATTTTGTTAATTTACAAACATTTAGTGGACACCACGAGTGTTCTTAGAGCACTTTCAACTTGCCAGAGAACAATACGGACAGCGTCCTTAGAACACCCCCATTTTGTTAATTTACGAACATTTGAGGACACCGCAAGTGTTCTTAGAAAACATTCAACTTGCCAGCGAACAATACGGACAGCGTCCTCAGGACACACCCATTTTGTTAATTTACAAACATTTAGCAGACACCGCGAGTGTTCTTAGAACACTTTCAACTTGCCAGCGAACAATACGGACAGTGTCCTCAGGACACCCCCATTTTGTTAATTTACGAACATTTTAGGACACCACGAGTGTTCTTAGAACACTTTCAACCTGCCAGCGAACAATACGGACAGCGTTCTCAGGACACCCCCATTTTGTTAATTTACGAACATTTAGCGGACACTGCGAGTGTTCTTAGAACACATTCAACTTGCCAGCAAACAATACGGACAGCGTCCTCAGAACAACCCCATTTTGTTAATTTACGAACATTTTAGTACACCGCAAGTGTTCTTAGAACACATTCAACTTGCCCGCGAACAATAGGGACAGCGTCCTCAGGACACCCCCATTTTGTTAATTTACGAACATTTAGCGGACACCGCAAGTGTTCTTAGAACACATTCAACATGCCAGCAAACAATACGGACAGCGTCCTCAGAAAACCCCCATTTTGTTAATTTACGAACATTTCAGGACACCGCAAGTGTTCTTAGAACACATTCAACTTGCCAGCGAACAATACGGACAGCGTCCTCAGGACACCCCCATTTTGTTAATTTACGAACATTTAGCGGACACTGCGAGTGTTCTTAGAACACATTCAACTTGCCAGCAAACAATACGGACAGCGTCCTCAGAAAACCCCCATTTTGTTAATTTACGAACATTTCAGGACACCGCAAGTGTTCTTAGAACACATTCAACTTGCCAGCGAACAATACGGACAGCGTCCTCAGGACACCCCCATTTTGTTAATTTACGAACATTTAGCGGACACCACGAGTGTTCTTACAACACTTTCAACTTGCCAGCGAACAATACGGACAGCGTCCTCAGGACACCCCCATTTTGTTAATTTACGAACATTTCAGGACACCGCAAGTGTTCTTAGAACACATTCAACTTGCCAGCGAACAATACGGACAGCGTCCTCAGGACACCCCCATTTTGTTAATTTACGAACATTTAGCGGACACTGCGAGTGTTCTTAGAACACATTCAACTTGCCAGCAAACAATACGGACAGCGTCCTCAGAAAACCCCCATTTTGTTAATTTACGAACATTTCAGGACACCGCAAGTGTTCTTAGAACACATTCAACTTGCCAGCGAACAATACGGACAGCGTCCTCAGGACACCCCCATTTTGTTAATTTACGAACATTTAGCGGACACCACGAGTGTTCTTACAACACTTTCAACTTGCCAGCGAACAATACGGACAGCGTCCTCAGGACACCCCCATTTTGTAAATTTACGAACATTCCAGGACACCGCGAGTGTTCTTAGAACACATTCAACTTGCCAGCGAACAATACGGACAGCGTCCTCAGGACACCCCCATTTTGTTTATTTACGAACATTTCAGGACACCGCAAGTGTTCTTAGAACACATTCAACTTGCCAGAGAACAATACGGACAGTGTCCTCAGGACACCCCCATTTTGTTTATTTACGTACATTTCAGGAGACGGCGTGTGTTCTAAGAACAGTTTCAGCTTGCTTGCGAACAAAACGGACACAATTGCGTCCTCAGAACACCCCCCATTTAGTTTATTTAGAACATTTCAGAACAGCCGTAATTTCCGCAGACAAATCGAACACAACAAGAGGGTCTACCACATAAGAAAATACAACATTTAACCTACCTCATACTCTCCCACCCTCCCCAAACACTCTTAAACACCAACACACTCTACTAAATACAAATTTTAAACCAAGTTTCACTGCGCTGTCCGCGAATCCAAGATGGCGGGTGCTACTGAAAATCTGACGCACTTCACGCTCTACGCCGTCCAATCAGCGAACACGCTGCAAGTCCACGGACATGACGCAAGCGGATTGGCCAATCAGGACACTGTCCGCGGAGCGAACAGGGAAGTGTGTCGCAGACCGAACACAGATATCACTAATTTTTTATGACCTACTTTTTGGTCATTTTAAAAAAAACTACTGGACAGATTTTCACCAAATCTGCAAAAGCACGCTTTCCGGACCAAGTCAGTACTCCTGGTCCAGATTTGGTGAAAATCCATCCAGCGGTTTGGGCTGTAGGCGCGAGCAAAGTTTTTTCCCCATTCAGTCTATGGGAAAAAATTAAGTTTTGGGACCCCCCTTAAACTTTGCCCCCCCTGGACGAATCCTCACCAAACTTTGCAGAGTGGACCATATACTTTTTTTGCAAAGTTTGGTGAGGATTCGTCCAAGGGGAGCGAAGCAATAAGCCGCCCAAAAAGTGCTCTTCCTATGGAAACAGCAACTTAACCATAACTACACAGCCACTACCTATATTGGGTTTTGGGGGGGTTTTGGGTTCGGTGGCCAGTTGCGGGGGTTTCCCCCTGTACATATGTTACAATTAACCTTCACAATTCGGTCAACTGTGAAAAGGTCAATTGTAATTCGAACAGTTGTAATGCGAACAATTTGTATACAACCTCCAGAAACCATGAGAATGGTTTAGTTTGCCTTAACTGGTGTTTGAAAATTTAGAATTTTATGTTTTTCACAGTTGGTCTTCAAACCATTCAGTTCAGCATATTTCTGAAAGGCAGTTAATGACCTCTGAAGGCCAATCTGGGTGCATCAAGAAGCACTTCGTCTGCATAGGCCAGGTATTCCGATTTTAGATGTGCCCCGTTTTGGGCTGGCCAATGCTGACTCCACAGTCCATTTAACCAGGTTGGCCAAATAAAGGTTAATCAGGAGGGGCGCCACCAAGCACCCTTGCCTGACACCCCTTGATATGACAATAGATTCAGAGAGGAGACCTGATCTATCGAGTATAAACTGCAATTCAGTGTCCCTGTATAGCTCAATCAGAATGGCCAGCAGGTGTTCTGGCAGTTCCCGCTCTCTTAATTTCCCCAAGAGGCGGTCCCGGTTGATGGTATCAAAAGCCTGGAATAGGTCAATCGATACCCCAAACAAATGAGGACCGCCCCTGGAGAAAGATTCACCACTCACCATGTTCAGGACCAGACTGTTCAATGATGTAGATAGACATCTCCTAAAACCTGTTTGATGTTTGGAAATAATACTGGGCCTCATTACACGGTAGGCGGTAACCATGACGCTATTAGCGACATGGTTGCCGCCGGTATTTTACTGTGTCCACCTTGGTGGATGGTGGAATTACCGCCTTACTCCAAGGTGAGCGGGGGCGGTAATTCCCCATTCACCAAGGCTCTTTCCCATTCCCATTTTTGCCCCCATAGGGCATAATGGGAATGGGGAAGGTGCTAATTACGGTACCGCAAATTGCGGTACCGTAATTGGCTCCGAGGTCCCTTTGCGGCACCCTACTTTAACGGCTGGTAAAACCGCCGTTAAAGTCGGGTCCCGCAAAGGGAACTCGTAGTAAGGCGGTAGGGGTTTACTGGTACCGGTGCCCTTACTGGTACCGGTAAACCCCTACCACCTAACGTGTAATGAGGCTCACTGTGTGTTTTTGGGCAATAATTCCAAGTCCCTATGAACGAGGCCCACAAAGATTTTTCTAGAAGATGTTAACCGCCCTTCTCCAAGAACTTGGAAAATGCTTTGAGACCACTATTCCCTTAAATAAGGCCTCCAATACCATTGCCTGTGTATCAGGGTCTGATTTCAGAATCGTGTTGCTCAGGCCATTAGGACCCAGAGATCTAGAAGATGTGTTCTTAAGAATGAGGGTATTTATTTCCTCTAGAGAAATTTCAGTGACCATGGAACATCTTTATTCCCCGCCATTTTAGCTTTCTCAGATGTATGGTGTATTCTGGTGAAATGATCGACCCACACCTGCTGCTGAATAACTCCATCCTGGGCTGCTACAACTGGACTTTTCCAGGATCTGATTATTGTTTTGTCCAATAGCTCACAACATACCTTGTCCCTCGAGCTATGCGTGGTGGGCACAATGGGCTCTGGACCAATTTCTATAGGAATTTTTGACTTCCGTCTTATAGTCCTTCAAATCCTTAGACCTATTCTTTCTTCTTCTTAACTGCCCTCTCATTATCCTTTTCTTTTCCCAGTTTTGTTTGTCAAAACTATGGGGATGTCTCGCTTGCTGCTTCACAGCTGCCTCGCTCGGGGAATTAGTGTTCCATAGGAACTCCACAAATGTTATGGGGTGGCAAAGCTCCCTCTGCCACCATTCTGACATCAGGGAAATAGAGTGCCCCAGGATGTTGGTCAGTGGCCGACCATTGTCTTTAAATCTGACGACTCTATTCCCTTCATTATTCACTGTCCATTCCTGCGGGAAGTATTCAGCTATCCAAGCTTTTTTCAAAAAGTTAGATTCTAGGATAGCTTGATCACTCAGAAGGCCATTTACAATAGCAAAGCGACAGCATTCTTCAAACAGAGGCCTAGACAGAAACAGATAATTGTTGAGAAACTATCCTCCCTCCCCCAGCTAGAAGCCGGAGGGATGTCCCTCTCAATAAAACCGTTTTCCATAATTTCCAGACCCCTGGCAGGTGAGTGGTGTGTCCTGACCCCATTTGGGCCAAATTTGAAAAAGAAAAAGTTTTCACCAGACCCCCGCATGCCTGCATCTTTCCCGAGTGCAAGGTTGCTTCCCCCACCTCCCATCCCGCCCACGGCCCGCGATTGGCTCCCCTAGTTCTTCTAGCTTGGGTCTAGCAACCTGCATTGTGGCTTCCATCCGCCATTTACAGACCCCTGGCAGGTGAGTGGTGTGTCCCGACCCCCATTTGGGCCAAATTTGAAAAAAGGTTTTCTCCAGCACCCGCTACCCCTACATCTTTCCCAAGTGCAAGCCTGCTTCCCCTGCCTCCCATCCCGCAAAAGGCCCGTGATTGGCTCTCCACCATGGTCATAACTGACCTATCCAGGGCAGCCATCTGCCCGTGCAGCCCCTGTGGCTAAGGGCCCAAGGCAAAGGGTGGCTCCTACAGAGGCGGCTCCAGAAAGTGTCCACAGGGGAAGCCAGTAGCCAGCCGTCAACCAGCACCGACCACACAAAAAGTAAGTGCGCCATGGGTGGGGGGGTAGAGCAATTACTCTACTCCAGAAAGCCCAGCCACTCTACATTATCTTAACACTGAACTGTGAATGCTTGCATATGCCACACCTAGATGTAATCAAGAACTTTAGTCTGCATCGCTTCTAGATAAAATTGTGCATGTTAGCAAATACCACATTTAGATGGAATTGTGAAATTTAACCCTCGCAGGACCCAGACAGATTTGTCAATGACAGCAACTGCCCTCAAGACCGTGTCACATCTAGCTATTGTCCTCCAAGAGATATTGTATTACATACCTCCCTTTTAGTCTAACAATTTGAGAAAGTGCACTGAAAGTTACTGAATTGTACTCCACCCCTTAAGACTGTCTCACAGTGCACTCAAGATTACTAGAAAGTTACTTAGATGGATTTGCGAACATTACCTTGGGTCGCCTCTAGATAGAAATGTGATTGTTAACATGTCCCACCCCTAGATCGAATTTGTGAATGTTAACAGGTCCCACACTTAGATGGAATCATGACCATTAGCCTGTGTTGCATCTAAATAGAATTGTGCATGTTATCATGTCCCAGCACGTCCCACACCGAGATAGAAATGTGAATGTTAGTATGTACCGCACTTAGAGATGAAATTGTGAACATTAGTAAGTCACATCTAGATAGAACGTAATTGTCATCATGTCCCCCACTTAGTAGCATGTCCCACACTTAGATGGATTTACGAATGGTAGCATGTGCCACACTTTCATAGAATTGTGAATGGTTGCATGTGCCACACTTAGATGAAATCATGAGCATTAGCCAGAGTCGCATCTTGATATAAATGTGAATGTTAGCATGTCCCATTCTTAGATAGAATTGTGGACAGTAGCATGTCCCACACAGAGATGAAATTGCGAATGGTAGCATGTGCCACACTTGGATATCATTGTGAATGGTAGCATGTGCCACACTTGGATATCATTGTGAATGGTAGCATATGCTTCACTTGGTTAGAATTGTGAATGGTAGCATGTGCCTCACTTGGATAGAATTGTGAATGGTAGCATGTGCCTCACTTAGAAAGAATTGTGAATGATAGCATGTGCCACACTTAGTTGGAATCATGACCATTAGCCTGTGTCGCATCTTGATATAATTGTGCATGTTAACATGTCCCAACAGGTCCCACACTTAGATGGAATTGTGACTGGTAGCATGTGCCACACTTAGTTGTGTGGACTGGACGAAGTGTGTACATGCGACGGATGGAATGCATGGAACAACTAGAAGACATGGAATGAACATTGTGCAAGAATGGTTGGAGTGCAGGGAACGGTTGGAGTGCATGGAACGGTTGGAGTGCATGGAACGGTTGGAGTGCATGGAACGGTTGGAGTGCATGGAATGGAGCATTAAGGCACTCGATCTCAAGCACCTACTGAAAACTACCATATCACATCACCACGCTTACTCACTTGTATACACCACCACTCAACTAGAACACAGCGATACTATGACACATTCAGTATAGCTGTTCTCATACCAACACCTGCCACATACTCTCCATCATCCTAACTAAACACAGCTGGCTGCACACCCGCCAGCCTAGGCATTCTCCTCAGGCCTAACGCAAGAATCGGTCCGGGTAACACCATGCCAGAACAAACACATACTCCTGACCTCCCAACCACCACATCTACCGCTAAGAAGCAGCTATCATACGAGTGACACACCTGCTGCACACATATCCGGT
Source organism: Ambystoma mexicanum (assembly GCF_040938575.1). Taxonomy (NCBI): domain Eukaryota; kingdom Metazoa; phylum Chordata; class Amphibia; order Caudata; family Ambystomatidae; genus Ambystoma; species Ambystoma mexicanum. Next base: position 1,360,448,662 of record NC_090935.1, read on the forward strand.
GCACACATGCACCTTATTTTTCTCTCTCTCTCTACTGACTTGAACTACGGTTCCCGAGGGCGTTCAACCTACCAGCGCCTTGAGATCATACCAATGGTACATAAGCCACTATATAAATGCAAAGTAACATAACATAACATAACATTTTTAAAACAACGTACAAACAGCGTCTAACTAAAAACACAATCACGGTCCGGATGTGCAGAAACTAGGCAAGAAAGAGGAATCTCAGGATTATTGGACAAAATTAAAAAGAGAGAGGGGACTCACTCACAGGTGAGTGTAGCATCAGCAGAATTGATTGACCCAAAACAGGATGTTTTTTTGAGCGTGAGCAGCCAGCTGAACAAATTGGAAAACATTTCAAGTAGATACAGCATAAAAAACAAGCATTGGCAATGCCAACAGTTTGGGATTTTGTGTAGGCATGGGGAAGGCACCTGTCAGGCACTGCTGTAGTGGTTTTAACTGGCTATTGATGGTAGCAGGTGCAAAATGGTGCGAGTACCTGGGCATCTAATAGCGGTGCCTGGCAAATCCCTAATGCTTGTTTTTAACAGGACTTCTGTGAAGAACACACATATACATTATAAATTGAGTGGCTAAAGGGAGACCTGGTTAAGGCATTTTTTATTACATCAGTAGTGGGTTTACAACTCTTTTTATGTAATGAACTCTTAGAAGTTTGTTTCGAAAAAACACTGACACGCCCTTCATGTGTAATGTTTGATGGTAAGGCTTGATTAAAGGGCGCTCAACAAGTTCTCATTAGGTGGTGTTCTGGGCAGAGAGGGGCAGGAACTGGGTTGGAATTGCCATAGGGATTACCATGGCCATGGGCAGTCAAAGGATGGGAACACAACTAAACAACACCTACAAGCTGTGTGTGCCACCTCATGTGCCATTTCTCCTTATTTGTACTCTTATGCAATAGTTTTGGCTTATAGGTGTCGTAAGCAACACATAAAAGCCCAAGATAAAAATGAAGAATGGATCCTCTGGTTTATTCCAGTGTATATTAAAAACACCACAAACCAGGCATTGAATGAGGTAGGATATCGGGTTGATATAAAGTTAATAGGAAAGGACATCTCAGTGATTAGACCTGCATACATGACAAACTTGGAGACTGATAAAGGTTGGTTCATGGATGACGCTACCTGGTCCAAGATATGAGCACAAGTCCACTCTTTTTGCAAGTGCACTACATACCGAGAATGTATGTATAAATTATGTTACATCTGCTACCTATCACTCTTAGATTACACAAACTGAATTTGATTTGTGACCCGTCTTACTGGCATGGGTGTGGCGTTCAGATGGGCACTTTCCATATTTGGTGGACCTGCCCAAAGATCTAGTGGATCTGAATGGAAATCTTATCCATATCAAGTCAGTAACGGGGATCCTCCTACCAATGAACCCTCGCATTGTGCTTCTAGGGTGCCACGTGCTAGAAATATGGCAAGTCTCTTCACTTACCTACCGATTACCATCGCTAGAGGCTGGAAAACCCAGATGGCCCGATAGAGCTGTGGTGGGGGAAAACATTGGTCATTCCGGTGACCGAAAAGATTACTGCATGTCTGAATGATGATGAACGCACAAAATACCTTAACATGTGGTTACCGTTTATTGAGTACTAGCTGGGGTCCCTGGCGTTGCCTGTGTCCTGATCGAGTGGTGTCGCATATGCCCTGGAGGATGTTGCTGTTGTCCTCATGTCAGTAAATCTTGCTTCAGTTTGCTCTGACATCTCTTTTGTCCTGGAGAAAGTTGCTCTTGTCTCTGGTCAGCAAGTTGTGCTGCTGTTTGTTGGTGTGTTTCAGAAGCTCTTGATATTGATTTTCGGTTCGCATCAGATGGAGCTTTTGCAAGTGTTGTTCGTTTTTTGTGCGGTATGTTTCAGTCACTCAATTTCTTCAGCACATTTGAGAAATATTGATTGATTGTGCTCTCTTCTTGTGAATGAAAATGTAACCTTGCCATTTACCATATTTGGAGTGGCATTATAAAACATTTAATTTATTGTAATTCCCTTTCAAAATGCTTTAAGGAACACGTTCAAACCGTATACAGTAGTACTGCATTTCTAAGGAATAACCAACAAATTGAACATTTTGCTTCACTTTTCAAAATGTTACCTCCTTCTAGTACCTACTGTAGTGAATCAGGGGAGAAAATGTAAATGAGGGTGTCTACCGAGTGAATTGTTTGCATCCAAACATAGACTCCAATCTTGCCCCAGACAAATGAGAAATCCATGCTAAATTTGGTAGCAATGGGTTCAACGGTGTGGATTTGTATAGCCGGACAAACATACACACACATCCCAAAAATGTTTTGCATATAAGATGTTTGCATCTAAAAATAGACTATGATCTTGCCCCAGACAAAAGAGGAATCCCTGCAAAATGTGGTAGATGTGGGTTCAACGGTGTGGATTTGTATATCCGGACAAACATACACACATACATACATTCCGATTTATATATAAAGACTGTCAGTAGTTTTCTGCACTTACCTGTAATGCCAGCCTCCTGAAACATTTCTCACTGCTATTAACTATCACAAGTGAAATGATCTAATATGCCTGGCCTTGTATGTAAAACGTTATTGTAATCTTGATGGAGAAAATGGATCTATTCACCTTTTGGGGAGAGGGAGAAAATGATCATTCAGGGAAACATGACTTCATTGTCGGTTTTGCTTGGAAATTATTACTTTGTGAAAACCTGCTGTACCACAACCACAGGAGTTAAATAAAAGTTATTTTTTTAAAAAAGGGTAATAGCAGATACTCTGTTCCTCAATGTGCTAGTATCGTGCTGAATTTCTAAAGCGAAAATAATCTTTGAACACATTGTTTCATTCCTATTTATGGATTGTATCCTGCTGGACTAATTATCCAATGTTAAATCTGCGATATGCACAACATATTTGTAAAAGGCCTACACATGTTTCACTCCATGGGCTTCTTCAGGATTTAACATTAATTGATGGTAAATGAATCTTGGTGATCTGGTTTTGGGAAGTTATTCTGGTGCCATGTGTACATGTCCACTTTTTCGAATGCTTTGCACCAATCATTATTGATACAAACAGCACATTTCCTGACGCTACCTTGGTGCATAATCCATTGTCATATACCCTTTGTAGAGTGTGAACAGATGTTCTGGCTGCTAAATGTTTCCATGAATCAGTGAAATTCCTCGTTTTTGTCTGCTTTATTTGGCCTCTGTTCTTGCTGCGTGCCCATGGCGAGGAATCTTTTCCTCAACAGGTAATAGCAGCAAGCCTTTGTCTTTTCCCCCTCAGATTTTAACAACACCATGCACTTTACCTCTCAGCCACGCTGATGCCACAATTGCAGAGAATTCAAAATGGTGCAACTTTGAAAATATTTCCACATGTCTTTTTGGGCCACAAATGATTTGTCCATTCATACATAGTTCTAGAAATAAATGAAATGTAACCTCATTCAAATTGCAGCAACACCATTAAAAACGGTAGAAACATAATACATATTGCTATGTGGATTTTTAGGCATTTAAAGTATTGTTAAACCATTAATAAAAAGATTTGGTATTCAAATTACATTCATTTAAAAAATTAGGTTTTAAAAAATAAACACACAATTTGATTTACAAATTTAATTATTTTCTTGTAACTTTAAGCTTACATTTTAGCTTTAAATTGAATTTAATGTCACCTTATTTTTAAATAAATGTTCTCTTTATATTACTTTCAAAACCTTTGAAGTTTCTAAAAATCTTCAATAATATATTTTACCATTTTTCATTTTTGTACAAAAATATGTTTCATACATTCTGTATCACCCATTCATATATATTTGGAAATGTCATAATGCTATGTATATATATGTATATATATATATATATATATGTTCAATACCTGCTGCAAAAGCAGCAACAGAAAAGCGAGTTGCACTCTCTGAACCCACTACCAGCATGAAGCAAAGACCAGTTGGTAACAAAACATATCTTTATTAGTGCTCCATAAAAAGAAAACAATTAAAAAATCCATAAGATATGGTGTTCCCAGAAAGACAACCGAAAATTCAGCCAGCATTACACGTTTCGTGACTAGCGCGTGGCTTGTTCACATGGCCGGCCTGTGAAAATGGGTGTACACTTATAGGAGGAGTTAGTGATCCCCAGCCATGTGGCAACATAATATTAGGACTCGTTTCTGAGTGTTAATGCGTTCAGCTATGTTGTAGTGCCTCCAGTACTACGACTTTTGGATGTATGAACGCTGACATCAATAATAAAATGCCCAATAGGTGCGAATTTCACACTCCCTAATAACACATCCATACTAGTACATAGATACACAACGGCAATAGTTATTAACACTTTGTTTCACACATTATCAATACCCAGTCCGTACCTCACTGTTAACTCTGGCACTCAAACAAATGTAGGCATTTAGCAGACTCTCAATCTACATACAACTTGTACATTCAGTCTAAGCATAAAAATCCATGCGTGTTGCCCACCCGCGGCTATATGTAACGTGATCAATCCAAGGAAATGGCCCCAGACGGAAAGCACAATCCTAATGAAAACTCTGCCAATGGAAAGAAAAAGGCATCTAGTATACCAGCAATGACAGAATTATTTTGCACTGCGATAAAGAGCCTAGGGCCCTGCAACATGTCAGGGCTGAAACATTGAATGCTAATGCTTCCAATACACTCAAAGGCCTTATCACAAATTTCACTATCTACTCCTGGCCATGTAGGTTGCAGACCCAATAGGGACAGTGCCCTGAGTATAGGTATGGTAAGCCAAACCTGCCAGCCATACTAATACCTGGTTCACCTCAGACATCCTCACACGCCACTCCAAGAAACGTGCAGCCCTAACTCTATGGCCAACATCCCACTCAGAGGAAACCAAACGTGACTTCAGTTTAATAGCGAAAGAGTATAAAAAAGCAATAACTCACGCCAAAGCCAAATCCTTTCAAACTAGAATCCATGAAGCCCAATCCAAAATTAGATTTCGAGACCCCTACACCTACGCCACATAATTTTATTAAAGACAAATCCTGGTGCGACAAGATCAATCAGCCATGAACAAAAAACTTACCACCCTCCAAACCAAAATTCAGGCAACTAGGCAAACTCTCAACATCACAACCCCCTCCTCTATAACACCACACCAGCCAGATACTACCAACTCCTTCTCCTTCAAGGAAATCAAAGAAAGTGACATGACTAATATCATGAAGTCTATTAAACCTTTTAATTGCAAAGGGGACATCTGCCCAGCCACAATCATCAAGGACTGCGCAAGCCAACTTACCCCGTTCCTCACAGCCTTTGTGAATTCCTCCTTTGCCACCGGCACAGTGCCATCTTGCTTTAAGGAAGCCTGGGTCTGCACCCTCATTAAAAAACCCACCATCGACCCCTCCACACCCACCAACTATTGGCCCATCACGACAGTCCCCTTTCTCCTCAAGATACTGGACAAAGCGGCCTACTTGCAGGTACAACAATTTATTGAGGAGAACCAACTCCTTGGGTTGCGTCAGTCAGGTTTCCGCCCATGGCACGGGACTGAGACAGCCTCACTTGACATTAAAAAAAAATGTATGATGCAAGAGACCTAGGGAAACCCGCTCTCCTCCTAGACTTATCAGCGGCATTTCATCTTGTTGACCACAAGGTCTTATGCCACCACCTCTCCACCACAGCCAAATTCTCTCCTATAGCTACCGCATGGATCACCTCCTTCCTGCAAGGCAGGACCATGCAAGTATTCTCTGACATGGCATCTGCCTCACCTGCTACCATCCTATGTGGCGTCCCACAAGGATCATGCATCTCACACACCCTCTATAACATCTTTACATGACCCCTCTTCCTCATTATTGACTCCCTGTGTATCTCATACACCAACTACGCTGATGATACCCAGATCCTCCTCACACTAACGGGGGTCTATGACACCGACTCTAAGACACTTTCTTTTTTTTTGCATTCTTTAAATACCTTTTATTTGGTGAAAACCTCCCATAAAGATGAAGACAGTCACATTTCTAAATGGTCTTCTCCAATCATGGGTACACAAGGCAGAGATTTTTCTTCCTTAGAAACATCCATTTCATTAGCTGAAGTAGTGAGCACCATCGATTCCATGCCCAGGGGCAATGCTTCAGTGCCATCTGGTCTCACTACATATTTGTAGTTCTCTTTTGCCACACATCTAGAGCCTGTGCTGCTCTGGCTATTCCACTTTCTGATAGAAACTAGCACCCCTCAGGACGCCACCTTGGACGCAAACATGGTTCTCTTCCATTAACTCGGCTGCAACCTGATGTGATAAAACCTACAGTCCATTTTCACTAATGAATTCAGAGTTTCAAATATATATGCAAAATTTCTCACTGCCAAAATAAACAAAATCCTCCGCGTCTTAATAAGTCCAGATCAGACAGGCTCGCTCTGACAACACGTGGCTCTTATGCAGCATCCTTCAGTTCACTGCTCTTTTGCGAGGTCCAGCAAGAAGGCATTTGATCAGATGGAGTGGCATTTTATGCTTAGAATTCAAATTGTTAGGTGTCATCCCCTGCGTGATCTCCTTTTCTTTTTTGTTGAACTTCATTTATTAGCATTTTGCGTTAACTACAACAACCAACAAACAGCATCCTCCCCACTCCCCGATGCTTATACACAGATGACACAGATGACAAATTGGTCCACAGCAAGGCCGCCAATGGGTGAGTCCCAGGTTTAACATAGAAGATCACAAAGAAAAGCCATACAAATAATAGTCACAAAGCCGAGGAATGTCCACTGGTGGGCCCAGGCCGCAGCCCCATGGCTTAGTCCCATTTAGTACTCCATGTTGCCCCGGCTCCAGGATTCCTACCGTCCTCGGTACCAGGTAACGGGCATGACATGCTTACGGCAATAATGAGTGTGGGGAGCTCCGCGAGGAGCAAGGTGCCCACTCCTCACTGCTTGGTTGTCTGAGCAGATATGCTGTGTATGCGTCCCACATCTGCCCACCCCCCTCATTACCCCTCTGCATTATGCCCCACCTGGACTCCATGTTATTACAGTACAAAGTATCCTCAGACCACTGGGCTACTGTCGGGGCACGCTTCTTTCCCCAACCCATAGCTACCCTGCGCTTGGCTAGAATTAGCAGGAGACTAAACAACTTCCGGGTGTCCTTAGAAACCTGTTTAGTGTACCCCAGCAGAGCCATCACCAGATCTGGCTCAAACGGTTGGCCCGCTATTTCACCAACCACTTCAAACACTCGCCTCCAATAGTGACTAAGCTCCTCACACTCCCAGGCTATGTTCAGGAATCCGGCCGCCTCTCGCCCACATCTAGCGCAGGCCCCAGACCTCAGAGGGAAGTCGTTTTTCAACTGAACCGGTGAGTAATAATACAGTTGCAAAACATTAAAATGAATAAATTTAAAGTTAGTATTGATCGCGCCCTTCCTAATCATTTTACAACAATATGTCCAGGTGGCCTCCCGTATCTCCCTACCCAATACCTTCTCCCACTCCTCCCATGGAGACGCTGCAACCCACGGTCGATTTTGCAAGGCCGCCCTGTGTAACTCAGAGGCTACTTTCCTCCCTAGACATCCCCTTACCGCTCTGTCCAGCATGACAGCTGTCCGGGGTTGCTCAGGGAATGTTGGGAAAAGCTGTCGCAGCACCACCCACAGTCTGCAGTACAAAAACACATCCAGCCCTGATACAATCCCTTTCTCCCTTAGCTGAGCAGCAGAGATGAACCACCCATCTGGGAACAAGTCCCCAAATTTAGTTACACCCAGTCTCTTCATTAAAGCCACATGACCCGCTTCGCTAGACAGGGGAATTCCCGGTACGTATCTAATCGGGAGTTCTGGCGAATATAATATACTGCCCTTGGGCGCGTGCTCCAACTGAGCCCAGGCCCTGCACGTCAACTGCACAAGGTTCCGGGGTGCCTGGGAGCCGACCGGAGCGGTGAGAATAACTGAACGCAGCAGCGCTGGGGAAGCAATTGACCTCTCTATTTCCACATACCTTCGCTCGGCCACCAACCCGTACCAGTACTGGGGGAAACTAACTTGCGCCACGACATAGTACAATTCAAAGTCCGGCAAAGCCAGACCTCCTTCTTGAATAGGTGCAGTTAGCATATCCCAGGAAACCCGTTCCCACTTTCCAGCCCACATTAATTCCGTGACCAACGAGCGAAGATCCTGAAAATACCTCTTGGGCACCCTGATAGGTGCATTGAGAAACACATAAAGAAACCTGGGAAGGATAGTCATCTTGACCACTGAGATCCTGCCAAATAAATTGAGTGGAAGTGAGCTCCAACTCCCCATCGCCGATTTGGCCGACTCAAGCACCGTTCCATAGTTACTACGAAATACCACCCCTTCATCCCTGGCTACTGTGATCCCCAAGTATCGAGTGCTGACCAAATCCCACTGAAACCACCACCCATCTTGGAACCAGACCGACCCGTCGGTCAACAGGAATGTAACCAATTTGCTAGTATTCATCTTGAGGCCAGATATCTCCCCGAATTTTTGGACATCTAACATAACTGGCCGTAGGTTAACCTCCGGGTGACAAATGAACAGTACCATATCATCCTCATACAATGAAATTACTAGTTTGTGAGTGTGCAGTTGAACTCTGCAGTGCATATGTTGCTCTCTAACTCATTAAGCCCATGGCTCTATTGCCAGGGCAAATAACAAGAGGGGACGGGGTGCACCCCTGGCATGTCACCCGCTCAAGCGGGATTAACTTGGTTGTTTGACCGTTCACCCGCACTCTGGTGACCGGTTGTTTATATAAAAGGGACACCAAGGAAATGAAGAACCGACCCAACCCCATTTTGCGCAGGACCGTGAACAAGAACGGCCACTCAACAGAATCAAATGCTTTAGTGGTATCCAGCAGAACTGCCACGACTGGGTCGTCTCTCGGCAAGGCAGACATCAGCCCGAACATCCTCCGCAACTCTAACGAGGTCGACCGGCCGGGAATAAACCCTGCCTGATCGGCCAACACCAGGGTCGGCATCAGTGGCGCCAGCCTAGCCACCAGGATTTTAGCTAAGATCTTGTTAACAATATTGATAAGCGATAACGGGCGATTCAAAGAGCACTCCCCCCCCCCAGGCTTCCCCGGTACGACAACCACAGCCTCTCTAAGGGAATCCGGGAAACGGCCCACCGAAACTGCTTCTTGATAAACTTGCAACAGGTACGGCTCCAACTTGTCAGCATAGCACTTATAGAACTTGGCTGTGAAGTCGTCGGGTCCTGGGGACTTCCCACCCGGTAGCGACCTAATGGCACCCACCACCTCTTCCAATGACACCGGCCTATTCAACCACTCCCGCTGCCCCTCGGAGCACCAATACAACCCTACCTGGTCAAGAAATGCATCGATTTCTGCTTGTCCAGTCTGCGAGTATAGACGGCTGTAAAATTTGTGAAACTCACTAACAATCGCCTCATCTTCAAAATGATCTATCCCCCTCTCATCCGTTATCACCGCTACTCTACCCCCCTGCCCATCCATCTGAGTAGCCTTTGCGAGTGATCTTCCTGGAGTTTGGCCCTCACCATACCTCGACGGGCTGGGGGCCGCCTTTTGTAAAGTGTGTTTCTCCTCTTCTTTATATACCAACTCTCTGCGTATACGCCGCAGGATCCCCGACTCCTTAGCTACGCACTCCCCCCTAATCACGCACTTAAACCCTTCCCACAGAGTACCCGCTGAGGTAACCGACCCTGCATTCAACTCAAAGTACTTGTCTATGGCACACGAGAGCTCCTCCTTAAAGAGGATATCAGTGAGTTCCTCACTACTGAACCTCCACTGAGGCCTACCTCCCGCCTGCCCTCTCAGCCGGATAGTTAATTCGACAGGACCATTATCAGTGCGCGCTAGGATATCCACCCCCCGTAACCTGCCCCATGAGCCCATCGGACACCAGAAAGTAATCCAATCGTGCCGCTGAATTATGCGGTGCTGATTGATGCATAAATTGATTAACCAGTGGGTTTCGCACCCACCACACATCTGCGAGTTCCCACACCTCCAGCATACCCCAGATTTTGGTAGCACTTCTACTGGTCAGACGCGGCACACTCCCAACCCGATCCTGAGCCGGATCTAGCACCGCATTGAAATCCCGCGCCCACAAGACCACACCCTCCGGAATGCCCCCCAGTTGCCTCTCGACCCACTCCAGTGATTCGGTCATATCTTGGTTAAGGCCATAGTAACTAATCATCATATGTAGTCTCCCCTGAATGACACCCTGCACCGCCAGTGCTCTGCCCTCCTGATCTTTCAGAACCTTAGTCTGATGAAACCCCACCAAGCTATGTACCAAGATGCATATTCCCCTGGAATATGAGGAATAGAAGGAAAAATACCTATGGCACAGACTCCAAGACACTTAATAACATTAACAACACGATCCAAGCCTGGATGGCTACCAATGAGCTTTGACTTAACTCGGACAAGACAGAACTACTAATGTTTGGTTCAAAGGAAACCCTTAAGAACCTTGACCTGAAATTCAGCCACTTTATGATCGACAGCATTAAAATCCACATAACCAGCTCAGTAAAAACACTGGGTGTCTATCTCGGCTCTAACCTAATAATGACAAGGCAAGTCAATGCCATTGCCTCATCAGCGGCATACAATGCCAAGCTCATGACAGCAGCCAGACCCTTCCGATCCAAGGACAACTGTATCACCATGGCCATTGCTATCACTGGATTAAGATTAGACTACTGCAATGAACTGTTCTTAGGTACCTCCACTAAAAACATGAACACGCTGCAGATGATACAAAACAAAGCTCTACGTGCAGCTACAGGAATCGCCAAAAAGGAACACATCAAAGCCACCAGGATACAGGCACATTGGCTCCCAGTTAGAGAAAGAATCCTCTTCAAAGCGCTTGCCCTCACTCACAAATGTATCCACCACACGGCCCCACCATGCCCCTCTGAAAGAATCCACTTATCAGTCTCCACAAGACCAACCAGAGCACAATATGCAAACATGCTCACAGTCCCCAGAGTTAAGAGGGCCCGAGCCGGGGGTGTTAGCTTCCCTTACCTTTCAGCTCTGCAATGGAATGCACTACCACCACCCTTAAGGGGAGAAATCTCCCACCTAGCATTCCGCAAAGCCATGAAAACTGTGCTCTTCACTTAATTCCTGCCCAAGAGCAATGCTTTGAAAGAAAATTGCACTAAATCCGTTCATATAGGGAGGATGTCAGAAAGTATGTATCCTGTATTATGATCTGTTTGAGTATGCTATGCCAATTGTATTGTACACCCTGTATTTTATGTAACTAAACCTGCTACAAGTAACAGCGCTGCGATGCCCCTGGGCTGTATGTGCGCCATAAAAATGCAAAAAATAAAATAAATAAATTGAGACTAGAAATGTCCAAGATGGTGCAATAAAATAAAATAAAGTGCAAATTTACTGTCAACATACACCTCAGATTAACAACCACAAGGTTAAAGTGCAAATATGTCCACCTAAGCCCTGCTCAATTATGCATAAGAAAAATGGAGAAACTTCATGTCTTCACATTCTGTGCATACATGTGCAAAATGTGCCTATAAAGTGGCTAGTGCACAGCAGCAGACTAGGGTCATTAGATTGAGAGGCCATTAAACCAGAGTGTAAGTGCACTTCATAAGGCAATACAATGTTCTAAAAATGAAAATGATTGACCCCGCATCATCTGACCTCCCAGCACGGGTGTGCAAAATTATGCAGTAATGAGCCTAGTGTTACACTACATGTTAATATCATTAAGCTGAAAAATGCTAAACACTTTGAAAGCAAAATGTAAAGTGCAAATGCTTATCAGTGACCATTCCATTAAGAACATCTTGCCTACTAAATAAGAAATACCCCTACAGTTTCTCCTGACGTGTACACTCAAAGTTAACAGAGAAAAAAAAGGGAAAGAGGAATGAAAATTATATCATAACAATAATAACCAACCGCCCTAAAGAGAAAGAGTATATGTTGCTCAATAAACATCCACTAATCTCAACTTGAGAAAATAAACAATACTCAACATGAAACTCCTTATGTGACTGTAAGAAATAACATAGCAAGAGTAAAAGAATAAGGATCAGAAAGACCAATGAATATATACATACATATTTAAAACCTAGTCATCACTAATGGATGAATAACAAACAAAGAAGAAAAGAAAAACAAGTACAGAGAAAGTAGATAAACCCCTCCTTATAACAGTTCCTGTCAGCACATATATACATATAACACCAAAACATAGACGGAGCAATACATTGTTTAATGATATGACCTAAATCAGTTCATGGTATAGGTCCTATAACTATAAAGTGTAGATCCACTATTGGTCACTATTATTGTCCTAAAAATGTATATAGCTCCTGGCCTATGTTGTGTCCCTTCAGATTTTTGCTTTCCATGTCCAAAATGCAGCGTTTCTCCTGTTGTCTTAAATTTTGTTCTCTGTCCCCACCACGTGGGCTTACTTCAATTCTATGTATTTCAAAGAATTCAAAGCCTACCAAAGACCCTTTATGGAAATCAGCAAAGTGCTTGGCCATAGGATAATTCATGTCATTCTTCTTAATGGCTCTCACATGTTGTTGTAGGCACACTTTCAACTTGCACTTAGTACTCCCTACATACCATTTCTGCCATGTACATTGTAGGACATACACCACATAATCGGAATCACATGTAATTCTATACAATATGGGTATACTATGTCCCAAGACAGGAGGTATGTAGGAACCACATTTCAGAGCATATCTACACATGCGGCATCTAGTACATTTGGAAAAACCTGTTCTCTGGCCTTGTAGCTACATCCGGGTATCCACCCGTTCAACTGGTTTCATGTAGCTACTGACCAATTTATTCTTTATAGAATTGTTGCGTTTAAAGCTGATATCAGGATTTACATTCAACCTACTCATCAGATCAGCATCCACCAACAATACCTTCCAATGTCTCTTATGTATTTGGCGTATAGATTGTTCCTCAGTGCTGAATGTGAGTATGAGACATGTAACCATTTTCTCAGAGTTAGATTTTTCTGTACTTCTGCAAGTGGTGAGAAGATTCAGTCTATCACTTTGTTGTGCCTTAATATAGGCACGTTCAATGATCTGTTTCGGGTACCCTTGCTCTTTGAACCCCCATGCCGTAATGCTACTTTCTTTATCAGCAACCTCGATAGTCGAACAGTTTCTACGCAGATTAATACATTTACCATAAGGAACACTCCATAGTAGATTCTTTGGATGTCCACTAAGGGCGTGCAGTGGGTCATTCGCCCGTGTTGGTTCCCTGTGTAATTTGGTGGTTAGTTTTTGATTTACCACTCTTAAGTAGACATCAAGATATGTGAGACAGGTATGGCTATGGGTTTCTGTGAATCTCAAATTATATTCATTCATATTAAGTAGCTTTACAAAATCCAACCAACCTTTTTCTGTCCCTTTCCATATGATGAAGAAGTCATCAATGAACCAAAGCCATAATATGATGTTCTCAGTTATGGACTTGTTTTCTTCTGTCCAAACACAAGTCTTTTCCCAGAACCCCATACTGAAGTTGGCATAAGGGGGCGTGAAGGTCGTGCCCATCGCAGTACCCTGCACTTGGCGGAAATACTTGTTATTAAACATAAACACATTGTTGGTTAAGCACAACTCTAGCATCTCCAGAATCATAGCAGTGTGTTGTAAATAATTAAGAGACTGAGTATTCAGATAATATTTGCATGCCTTCAAGCCAAACTTGTGTCCTATAGACGTATATAAGGACACCACATCCATGGTAGCCAGTATATAACTGCTATCCCATGGTATGCCCTCAACATGAGAGAGAAAATCAGTGGTGTCATGTATGCATGATGGGAGAGAAGATACAAAATGGAAACAACATTTCATCAATGAATTTGGACATGTTTTCCAAAAGGGAACCAGAAAGGGTGACAATGGGTCTGCCGGGTTTTTAAAAAATGTTTTCATGTGTTTTAGGGAGAAAATAGTCAGAATGATGGAGTTCGGAGTAAAGAGGAAAACACAATTATCTTCCTCGAGGAAGATCATCATATATTTTATAATATATATATTCAGTGAAACCTTAATTAGGAGAAAGTTAAGGTGATCACATATAATGTGAAACACATAGCAGAAAAACCTTTCAAATTGAGTGAAAAACACATTTGTTAAGAGAGAGTTAAGGTGATCTGATTTAATGCAACAAAACCCCTGAAATTCAGCAATCACATTTCAAGCAAGTCCACCTTAACTATGCTCCCCCCTGTGGCGCATGGTATGATCGCAGATGACATCACTTTCCACACATCCAGAAGTCATCACAAAGCAAGATACAGACAACAGATTCAAAGTTCAAAATTAAAACACTTTATTAACTTAAATGTCAGGATGGAAAAAGGCCTAACTTACCCCATGCTAAAGTGGGATTTGCCTACCCAAATTAAACTAAGGAAAGTCTCAGTCAAAGAGTTCAACTTAAAAATCTGTCTGGGTCCAAAACCTTTACTTTCCCTCACAAATAATCTATACAATGTGTAGGGATGTCAGCAACCAAAAGAAACTGTGTTGAACATAAAGTTATGTGCTTCTTCAAGCTCGTAGCTTCCTTTCTGTTCGCTTCCCCAAATATAAAACAGTTTCAACAAAAGTCTCAAAATGACCTTCATTAGGTTGAAGATGACACAGTTTTAACCAATATTCAGGGTTCCCTTCCCCAAGTTCCAAGTAACACAGTTGCAACACAAAAGAACCTTAAGACTATGTCAAGTCAATACATGTCTCAGGGTCCCCTTCCCCAAGACTTAGTTTCATCATGACAGAAATACCCTAGCCCTCTTAAGATTCTTTGCCACACTTGTACCCTCTCTTTATAATTTGTTTTCATGTGGGTTTCTTGAATGTATTGGATTTAATTCCAGTATTTGAATTAATTTTTCTTTCATTGTATATTTATGCTGTTTGTAGCTTTCACACAATTTGATATTCAATACGACTCTCTTTGGTTCAATTTTAAAGTTCCATTTTATTCAAGCTTCAGTATACATTTGTTTTAGCTAATTCTTTAAAGTTCCATTCACTTTGGAATCCAGCATACAGTGGTTTTACTTGAATTTAAAGTTCCATTCACTTCTCAGTTCAATATTTTATAATTCTGTTTGTTTGTAAAGATTTTATTCAGTTTGGTATTCAATAGACATGGGTTTTGCTTGTGACACAATTTCAATTCAACCCACTCTTTAATTTTTGTTCGGTTTACTTTAAATGAAATGCCCAGCAGTCAGAGGCTTTTGAAAACATGTTTTCTTAAACACGC
The DNA here is from genome assembly GCF_040938575.1 of Ambystoma mexicanum. Taxonomy (NCBI): domain Eukaryota; kingdom Metazoa; phylum Chordata; class Amphibia; order Caudata; family Ambystomatidae; genus Ambystoma; species Ambystoma mexicanum. Next base: position 1,360,464,100 of record NC_090935.1, read on the forward strand.
GTCCACTCTGATACAAAGATTTCCTGGTAGTTCAACAATCGACAATGGTTCAAACTGGAGACTTTCGAAAACGTGCTCTTGTGACACATGCAACCACTCCAATACAAAGTATTCCTCAATACACAGAAATGTTAAAATGTTCACGCAACAGGTTTCTCATTTGTTAGAAACTCACTGGTTGCTTTGACAGCTTTCCCAGCAGGGCAGGTCACACAGCCTTATATTTTTTATGTCAGCAGTCCAACTTCTGCCCCTTAGACACTCCTGTGTTGAGCTCTTAACGCAGGAGAACCGGCACCTGGAACAGAAGGGAAAGGGACAGCCTCTTGACACGGCTCCCTTCTCAATGTTCAGTCCACTCCAAGGAGCCCCATCTTCCACGCCACACTTCCAAAGACTACCTTTCTCTGCAGTCTTTAGCGTTTCTGCGTGCTGCGTTCAACAGACTGCCCCATAGCAATTTTCCCCAGCTGCTTGCCTCACCTCAGATATGGTTCCCTGCTTATGGTACGGGCCTCCCTGTCATGCTTTCTGCATCTCTGCCTCTGGGTGGTGCTGTCTATGGACCTTTAAGGTGTTTTCTACAATCTACAGAGAAGACCCTAAAACATTATTTAAGATTTCCCTTTACAAATCTGTGTATCCAATAACATGCACTTCAATTCCCATAATGCACCTTGTGGCAGTTCTCGTTCCCTGGTTATTCCTATGCATCAGTCTTGGAACCACAATCCCCAGATGATATGATGATATAATAGGTTATTTATAACGTGCTTAATACCCAGAGGTTTCTAAGCGCGGACCCGGGAATCGAACCTGTGTTGCTCTGTGTTGTATTGCTTCCAGGGTGAGCTTGTTGCCGCTGAGCTATCCTCCCGAGACGAGATGCCCTAGAGAGCCCTAGAGAGCAGTGCTGCTTTCACTTTCCCAGGACCAGAGGGGAGGAGGCAGATTACTTTCAGGTGTGCTGCTCAAGGTGCTGCTAATGCGCCTGCCTCAGCACATGGCAGGTCAGTATTTAAGCTGTTGTCTGAAGGAGCACAGGGCTCTTGCATTGAGTTCAGCCTTTTGTGCCTTGACCCTCAAATTTCTGTTGTTTCCTGTTGCTGCCAGAACCTGCTCCTGTTCCAGTGCCCTGTGCTCCCTGCCTGCCCCCCTCTGTGCCTTCTTCACTGTCCTGTGCTTCCTGTACTGCAGCCCTGATGCCCTGCTTGAGAAAGTCTCTTGTTCCCTGTCTGAAGCCTCTTGCTTCCTACCACCAATTATCGTGTTCCATGCCTGCAGTTCCTTGCTCTGTGCCCATAGCCTGTGTTTACTGTTTTTAGCTTCCTAGATTCTAGTCTTGAATTTCCTTGTTCTCTGACTGCAGTTCTGCCCTTGTTATTCTAGCTCAAAGGTATAGTCCCATGTATTCCTGTTACATGCTGCAATCCAGTCCTTGTTATCCTAGTGCAGGGTTTTAGTCCTGAGTTTTCCTTGTTCATGGTTTACAGTTCAGTCCGCTGTACCACCGGTCCATAGTTTATAGTTTGCAGTTCTAGTCTCCTGTACCACTGGACTCGGATTCTTCTCTACTTGCTTTTCCTCTTTCATTCCTGGTCTTTGTACTGAACGTTGCTTACTTTGACTGCCTATTCTTCCGTAGATATTTCTGTTACCGTTCTTGTCCTCACTCGTGCTTATTTTATTCCTTTATTCAGAGTATAGCTGCCGAGTTTCCCAGCAGGCAATCTCTGTCCCTTCCTTTGTCTTGCTTGTAGTCTATAGTGAATTTAATGTAACAGTGTGTTGCGTTCTGTTCCCTCAGAAGGCATCCACTGAATGTTCCGGCTGGGCACACACTGACTTGTCTCATGCAAGTACACTCCTTGTTTGTGCCCTGGGGTTCAGACACAGAAGCCACGCGTGCTGCCACCTTCCGTGGGCTTGCAGGGTGTGGTCCCTGTAAAAGTAACTTGCACAGAGGTATTGAGCTTCCCTTATATATGTGAGTGGTCTCTAGTCCAATCTGTGTATACACCGCGAGTGGCATTCCTCATTGTCCAGTGCATGGTTGCCATCCCTTCTTGCTCACCATTGATGTCTGTCCTTTCTTCCTGTCCTGTTCAGAATTACCTTGTCTATTCTTCCTTCTTGTTTACCCAACTGCTGTATGTGTTTGTCCCTTTACATCAGCACAGCTACACCAAACCTACCTGGGTGTCCTGTGCAACTCCTGACACTTGCTGCCTCTGCTCCCTGTGTTGCTTTCTCCTCCTCATTTGATACACCTGCAACCCTCTAACAGGTTTCAGGTGTGCTTTCCCAGTTTGGCTTGGCTGACCATGATTAAAAAGACATGACTGACCTTCCCAACACTTAGCAGGCTTCTTCGTCTCAGTACCAGAAGGGTAAAATGTGTTCATGGCTCTCAGCTACCTCTTCCTCGTTTCGTGACCTACAATAACCCATAAATGTCTGGGAAAGGTTAAGTGGATCATCAATAGAGAAAGGGGGATACCATGTCTCACCTGATTGTACCCCACTCCCAATACCCAAGGACTCTACACCCAGGTGATCCTCCCTCGCTTCTCCACCCCCAGTGTTGGAATCCAAGAGAGATGGCCTTTCCCTGACCACCTGAGAAGAGAATCCAGGGGGTGTAAGGCTGAGGATACCCCCCGGTTTCTAACAATCTGCAGAGTGCTTCCTTATTTTTTCTTAGCTTTATAAACCAAAGTACAAAAGTGAAGATGCATTGAGAAATAATCACACACAAGAAATTCTAGCAAGTTTAATTGCAGAGTATGTGGGATTATTTCAAATTTCAAGAGATTATTTTCCCCCCTTGTCCCAATGATTATACTTTAAAGACTATATTGTATGCAATTCTAAGGTACACCATAAGTGGGCACACATGTTGTACACAGTTTGGGAGTAAAAAAAGGGATCTATTTGCACTTTGTTGTTTTCAGTTAAAATGTAATTTATTTTTCATTTTCATATGCATTCAACTTAACACTCCAAAAGTGGTTAATATGATTAGATGAGTGTTCTTTTGAATTATGATTTATTGTCCTTTTTGTTGTACTTTTTACAAAGGGTTATTGGAACTGTGTTCAGAGAACTATTTCTATGATACATTTTTAGTAATACATAATAATATTGTGGTCTTTAGAAGTTCAGAAAAATAAAAGAATTAAAAAAATGCAATAAACAGCAGCGCATATGCTTATGTTGAAGAACAACTCTCCAAAAAGCTTTGAAAAGGGGATGTAATGTTGAGTTTCTGTTCTTAACAGAAAGCAAAGTGTGGCAATTTTGGACATACAAGTTAGTTACTAAAAGATTATGTTCACAATACAATAAACGATACAATATAATCAGTTGTTTCTGTCAGATATGCACAGCGTTGTTTAATTGAAATGTATGAGTGTTTCAAGGAACACAGTAGATGTTATATATTAGAGTACATTATTTTTCCATTCAACTCATACCATATACAACAAAGAAAGGACAAGCTTCATTTTAGGGACTATATGGTAGAGTTTATATTTTACAGATACTGATGCAGAAAGGGACATGCATTGTGTTGTACATTTCTTTTTAAAAGAGTAGCATAAAGACTATAAATATCTAGAAAACAGACATGCATATGTTTGGATATATGGATCAAGGTCAGAAATTACCCCCTATAACACTGTTATTGCGAAGGCCCCCCACTGAATGCCACCGCTCACACAGTCGCTCTTTGCCTCTCCAGTCCTTGCCACTGTCAGGGGTCCCCTGTGGATGAACAGACATGCACACAACCTTCTGGCTGCATGGCACACTGGCCTGGACCCTGCCCCTCTCCATCTCCCCCCTCTGGTCTGCCACTCACCTTCTGTTGTCACCTCTGTGCTAGCACATGCTCAAAGTCACGTCAGTGTCAAGCACCTCCACCACCAGCAACTGACCAGCCACACACATCAATGATACATGTGGCCGCCTCGTCCCATCCTGCTAAATCATCACCAACACAGCAACTGCCATAGGCAGCAGTCACACGTGTTACACATCCATGTCACAACCAGCCACAACACCATATCAAACAGCTTGTGTGGCACACCCATGACACCCAAACCAGGAAACACCAGTACCCCACGCAACAGCCACTGCACACACCATGTTTGCACACCACACATGCACCAACAGCATCCCCGACACAGGCATGTGTGCACCATGTCATGGCCACCACCATGCCCATGACACAGCATTGCTTTCGGAAAGTACTACCACTAATGCCTGTCTCATGAATCCACACCCATCACTGATGCCCTGCCTTTCTGACCTCCACAGGCACATCATCTGCCAATGAGGCTGAACAGCCTAGTACATCCCGGACCATCAGGCCACACCACCGACAGACCACCACCACATCCACGCAGGACTCAACTACATCCTACGGCAGGTGAGAGAGGACAACTCCTGCATCCCAGCCACCCACAATCCAGGAAGCACCTGCCCCCCAGCCACCCACAAACCAGGAGGCACCTGCAACCCAGCCACCACCCGACCAGGAGGCACCTCGACACAAGGTGGGTCCACAAGGGGTCCAGATGACAACATTGGGGATGACGGTGGAGTAGGAAGCGTGGAAACAGACCACAGCTACCAGGACACTAAGGGCTTCACTACCGTGGGCCCAATGAGCCCCCAACCACCACAACCCCCACCCCTATGCAATTTCAGGAACTGTCCAGAATGGAGGCACGTCAGGAATCCCTTGCTTCTATGGTTCAACAGCACCTGCATGTGATCCAACCCATGCAGGAGGGTTTTCAGGCCAGCTCCAGGAGGGCCGCACAGGGCAGCGCCACAGGTGGCATTTTTCAACTAGCACAGCGTGTGAGGGAGGGGAACAGTGTGATGTCCTCCCTGGTTGAGTCAATTTCCATGTTGGTGCAGGACCTCATGGACCAAAAGCACATGCCCATGCCACTGGCTCCCTCCACAAGCTACACCACAGGGAGTTCCCTTAAGAGCAGCCCAAAGCGCTGCTCTGAGCGGCTGTCTTGACCTGCAGAAGGCCACCACCTTGAGCCTAAAAGGGGCTGGAAATAGGACACTGATTGGGTGGGTGTGGGGAGGGACAGTTGGGGAGGGGGTGTGTGGATAGTTGGGGAGGAGGTGTGGGGATAGTTGAGGAGAGGGTGTAGGGAGGAATATTTGGGTGGTATTGTAGAGGGAGTTAAGGCTTATCACTAATGTAAATAATTGTTTTTGTCATAATATATTTGGTGTTGAAAAAGAAATCATGACTGGACATTGATCTTTCAGTGTGAGTGCATTTATTCATGTACAGTACCCAATGCCCAGTTTGCGCGATGTACTGTGCCATGTGTGTAACAGGTGCTCAAAAGTGTGGGGTTGACTGATGGGGGTCATTAACCATGGCATCAGGGGATACCCAGTATCATCTGCATGGGAGCAACAGAGAGTGTACATGATAATTTCCTGGTCATTTCATGTTGGCACAGGCTGTATAGTGTTCATTTGAGAAGAATGACGTGCACAAGTAAAATTGAGTTTAGCTAGCATATGTTAATTCTCGTGTACCAGAAGGGCACATTGTCAGAATGAGTGTGGGGTGTGTGTTGTGCAGTTGCATTCACATGGACCAATCACAGGCACCATGACCTCTATCACTTTTTGTACAACTGACACACAAGGAATGGATGTGAGAAGCAGTAATTCGGGTTGGGTGGGTGGGGTTCTAAAAATCATATATTGGAGAAAAATAAATCGTTAAGTGTTTTTTCATTTTGCAAGTTTGAGTCTAAAAGCATTCGATTTAAAAGTGTTTGGTATAAAGACATGTAACCGGTACTAAAAGGGAGTGTACCGTCAAACGTGTGTGCAGCTAAAAATTGTTTTGGGGGTGGTAGCTTCTGGATTCTCTGGCTGTGCACCATGAGTTGTGGGTTTGCTTGACTGGGTTTTTGCTTGTTGTCAATATGGTGTGGTGCATTCTGGTAGATGTAGTTTTTAGTTTATCGCTGTACGGAATAGATGTAGTTATGTATGCACTGTATATTTTTCATACATGGAGACACGGCTGTCAAAGCCTTGCACTCTGGCATGCTACTACTGTGGTGCACCTTGAGTTACACCTACACACTTTGCACATTTCATGCACTCACAGTGCTGAGTAGGGTCATGTCCCCTTCAATGTTTGAGGTTTACTAGTTTTACAATTGTGGGTAATAATGTTCCTTGCGCTTATTTTTCATCTACCTTAGCCCTTTAACGCCCTATCTGGCCTCTGTGCACTTTCACAGAGGTTTGTTAATTGTTTCAGTAAATTGCAGTAGGAGTAATGATGGATTAATGCATGCAGTGTGCATATCCACTGGTCATGGGTGTCATACCGGGCGTCATACCGGGCCATAATTAAACATTGCACATGCCCCCATAGTTGGACTCACCCAGCAGCCAAGTATGCTATGCTGGTTAATGCCACCCCCCCAATTCAACACTGCACATGGCCTTGTAGTTGGACTCACCCAGCAGCCAGGTATGCTATGCTGGTTACTGCCCGCCCCAATTCAACACTAAACATGGCCTTGTAGTTACACTCACCAGGCAGCCATGTATGATGTCCAGCGTGTCGTGCCTTGTACGGAGGCAGTGTGGAGTTCCGCAGCAGCATGGAGTCATGTGTTGACCCTGAAATCTTGCACAGCAATGGGTGATGAGGTGACAGGCATCACACACCATCTGTACGTTCAGTGAATGAAACAGCTTCCTGTTGCGGTACACTTCCTCCACATCATGCCTGGCCACCAGTTCCACATGTGTGCAGTCCACTGCACCAATGGCATTAGGCATGCCTGCAAGGGTATGGAAGGCTATTTTTGTGCCATTCACCTCGTCAACAGTCCGGGGAAAGCTGATGTGGTCTCATACATGACAAAGGAGTACATCAATCACTTGGAAGAGCACACGGGAGAAACAGGGTTGCAAGATCCTACGCAGCTGCCTAACTGTGGGCTGGTATGAGCCTGTGGCAAGAAAGTGTAGCAGAGACACTACGTTCAGCAAGGGCGGAGGGGTGGCTGTGCGGATATTAATGTGGCTCACCAGGTCATCATGTATCAGGTCCACTATTGAGGTGATGGTGTCCCTGTCTAGCCGTTACAGGGTGTGGATCTGACTGGGGCTGAGGTTGAATGGTGTGGCCCTTAAGCAAGGGATTAGTGGCTGCTTGTGGGCTGTAACCTGCTGGACATTGGGGATTTCCTGGGCCATGATAGCCCTCCTTCTCCCCAAGCACCTCCGTTGCATCCTCCACCTCACTGCCTCTTCAATTAATAGGTCTGCAGGGATGGCCTCCAGCTCCAGTACAGCTACAGCTACTGTTAGCATTGTGGTGTTGGAAGGGGTGTGGGGGTGGTCCTTTTGTGCCCATTGGGTCCACCTGTGCTGATTTTGAGCACCTGTGCCATGTTTCTACACACCAGAATCCACTTATCGCCTGGTCAGCGATGCCAGTGATTCCGGCATTGTTTTCGCGTTCTTACCGGCATGTTCATGCCGTTGATTGTGGGTCCATGCACCTCAGAATGTTCACTTACTTAGGCCATGCGGGTATCTCGGGCACGGCTTGCATGTTTCTCCGTAGATACCGGCAATGGTGTTGCCAGGTGTGGTGGATCAATTGCAAATCCGGTGTTACCAGCATCGCAATTCGGACTACACCAGTCTGGAAAAAGGTGCCGGTATGGATATACCTGCAATGCTATTTCCAGACCGGAATACTTGTAATGAGAACCATTATGTTTTTGGCACAAAATCCAAAACCATAAAAATGTGCCAGAAGAAGTGCGAGGGGGGGAGGGTGCCGGTCAGCTCAAAGTGAAGTAAAAGGGAGGGAGGGGAAGTGCAGGGTGAAAAAAGTGCAAGAGAAAAAGAAAGGGTCGGTGGTGGAAGGGTTGGGGGAGAAGCCACAAGGGCTAGGCAAGTGCTGAGGGGAGGCCATAAGGGCAAGTGCAAGGGATTGCATGGGATGAAGGGAGAGAGGGTCCACATGCTAATTGTGAGGAGGGGGTGGACTGGGCAGGGGGGCTTGATGCCTGTAGAACCCAGAAGGAACCATGTGGCAGGTCACTAAGGCAGAGGGGTGTTAACAGGGGAGGCGGAGAGGGAAGGAAGAAGAAAAAATGAGAGTCTTGAGGAGCTTCAGGAATTTAAGGAGATCTGGCTCAAGCATGAGAAGGAGAGGGAGACCATTCCAGAGGGAGGCTCCTGCAGAGGACAGAGATCTACCCCTCACTCTCTGCTTAGCAAAGCGTCTGATCTGCAGAGAGTTGGAGCTAGAAGACCGAAGGACCCTAGCCGGGAGGTATTTAGGAAGAGAGAGATGGATGTAGCAGGGTCCCAAGCCCCAGAAAAGCCTTGTGGAGGATGCAGAGGGTCTTGAACTTGGCCCTAGCTGCAACCGGGAGCCAGTGGAGATATTTTAGGGCTGGAGAGATGTAATCCCTGGGCTTGAGGCCAAGGATAAAACTCACATTCCTATTCTGTATTAGTTGAAGGGGTCGAAGGGAGAATAAAGGAAGATTCAGGAAGAAGCTGTTGCAGTAGTCCAGTCTAGAGAGGACCAGAGGTCTGGAGACATTGAGTTTCTGGGTGAAGGTGAGGAAAGGGAGAATGCCTCTGAGGAGGGGCAGCTGATAGTGGGCCTTCTTGGCAAGGTCCCCAATGTGAGGAGAGAAAGATAGAGAGGAGTCAAAAATGACACCAAGGTTTTTGCCTCACAAGAGAGTGAGGGGAGGGGGCCCATGGAGGGCAGCCATAGGGAAGGAGGGAGCTGGGGTCGCAATGAGAAGGCTCTCCATCTTACTGGCATTATGGCAGAGATCATTAGCAGCATGCTTGAATAGCAATCAGACAGTCAGGGATGAGAGTGGAAGAAGAGGAGGACGTAGGGGGAAGTTTGAAGGAGAGCTGCGTGTCGTCTGCATAACACTGGAAGTGAGGAGACAAGGAGGAGATTAGATGGGTCAGAAGGGCAAGGTAGACGTTGAAGAGCCACAGCAAGTGGATAAAGCCTTGAGGGATGTCACAGGTGGAGAGTGTGATAGGGAAACAAAAAGGGCTCAGTTGAACCTGGAAAGGACAGTCAGAGAGGAACGAGGTCAGCCAGTCCAGTGCCAAGCCTGTGACGCCAAGTGTGTCACAGAGCCGATTAGTCCGAGTGGCATGACTAACCGTGTCAAAGGCAGAGGAAAGATCCAGAAGGATAAGAACACATGTAGAGTTGGAGTTGAGATTTGAGAGCAAGTCTTCATGGGTGTTCAGAAGAACATTTTCTGTGCCTCTGGCTGTTATGAAGCCAGACTGGTGGCGTGGAGACAACCAACAGATTCAGTGTGTTGGTTTAGTTGGGAGATAGCCAGCTTCTCCAGGAGTTTGCCCAGGAAGGGGGTAATGGGGATAGGACTATAGTTAGCAGGGCAGGAGGGGTCGGCAGAGGGCTGATTGAGGAGAGGTTGCACAAAGGAGTGCTTGAGGAGTGGTGGGAAGGAGCTAGTGGCAAAGGAGTGATTACAGAAATCGGCACAGGCTGGCGCAAGGGAGGCAATGTTGCCCTTGATAGTTGTGGAGGAGCAGGGGAGCACCTGTTTGGAGACTTTCATAGAGAGGAATTGTCTAGAGACGCTATTCAGTGCTTTGGGCGAGAAAGAGAAGAGTAGAATGTGGGTGAGGGGGTCCAAGGGAGGATTGAGATTTGGGGAGGGAGGGAAGAAGAGGGGAGTGAGGACAAGATGTCCTGAGTTTTAGTTAAAAAGTGAGAGGCCAGTGAACTACAGAGGGTCAGTGAAGGGAGGGGAGAAATGGAGACTGCACCAACATTGGCAAGTTCCATGCAGATTGTAAACAGTTCCCCAGAGTTATTTGTGACCCCAGAGATGCGGGCTTGGAAATGGGCCCTCTTTTTCGAGCGGATGGAATGTCTGTAGTGTCTTTGGACTTGCGTTTCAGAGAGACTAGGTTGAAATCATACCAGGTGCTGTGCTTGGAGGCAGGCTTCATGAAGACCCTCATGACAGGGGCAAGAATGTCCATGGTGTTGGTGATAGAGAGATGAAGATTGTCAAGGGCAGAGTTAGTGTGGGAGTTAGAGGCAGGAGTGGGAGGGAGAATGAAAAGCAGCAACTGACAGAGAAGGAGACTGGCAGTGCATGAGATCCAGGTGAGAGGAAAGGAGAGCATGGTCAGACTAGGCGAGAGGTGTAGAGAGAGGATTTGAGATGGGGATTTCTGCATGGATGAGAGCATACAAGGTATGTCTGGCAGAATGCGTCAGCCCAGAGGGATATATGGTGAGGGAAAGAAAGTCACAGAGGCTGCGGAAGAGACTGGACGACAGGGAAGTCAAGGCGAATACTGAAGTCCCCAAGGAGGAGAAGCTTAGAGGTGGATCAAGCAGAGAAGAGAAAAGGTCATAGCATTCTGAGAGGAAAAGGGAGACCGAACCAGGGGTCTAATAATAAAGAGTCAAAGAGAGGGTTGGAGAGACACCAAGTCTGCAGAGGAGGCATTCAAAGGAAGAGTAGGACTGAGTGGGGACGATAGTAGCAGGGACTCATTCAGGGAAGATCAAGGCCTCTCCTCCTCCAGACCAGTTAGGCTCTTGTAGCCCTTAGGGAGAAGGCAGTGACAGAGCTGACAGTCAACCATGTCTCAGTGAGAGCAAGAATGTCAAGGTCAAAGTCTTCAAGGAGGAGACAGATATCAGAATAGTGTTTAACAGCAGAGCGAGAGTTGAGAGTAGCTAGGTGAAGCTGTTTGAAGGTTTTCCGAGGTGGGGTACAGTGATGTGGTATGCCTGATAGAGGAGGAGAGGGTTCAAGAGGGGTGGAAGACGGAGGAGATGCAGGAGAGGGAAGGAAGTTGATGAGAGATGGAAGATGCCTATCAAGAAGGAGGCGGTTGGGCTGAGAGCCATGGGCCATGACCGTGCCATTCAGATAGACAATAATGATGCACCTAGAGGATGAGAAGCATGCCAAGAGTACTTCCCATCTGGTGCCACCATTAGCGAAAAAGAGTACGGAGAGAGGACAGACCCCACATGGGGAGTCCATAGGTCTGGAGAGGGAACGACAAAGAGAATGTCTGTGACAATCTTTTTGGAAGAAGTGTTGATGTAGGTGTAAGCAATGGCAGGCCAGAATTGTAGATCAAGAGAACCTTTTTAACTTATTTCTTTCAGGCTTCGAGAGAGAGGAAGGATGGGTGACAGTGAAGCAGTTAGAATAAATAGGAGAGATAGAAAGAACCATTGAGGGACAGGGTAGAGAGAAAGAGGACTGAAGAGGGAGAGTGAAGAGGAAACTGCACAAAAGGAAGAAAACTGCACAATGAACAATGAACTCACCAGGCAGCCTACAGCAAGAAAGTTTCAGACAAGTCAAGAGAACGGAACGTCACAGGTCACTGAAACAGGGTGAGTAGCTTGATGCAAGGGGTGACACCCCTCATTAGATGTTTAGAGTACCTGAGCCTCCCAAAGGTACCCAAAGACAGAAAGCTGCAGTATGATCAGAATACCAACTCGGTAAAGACCAGCATAGGGCAGACCAGTATGGGGGAGACCTTCCCAATGTGCACCTCAAGTGCTCCCTGCTTTCCCAGTTCATCACTGGCAGTACTCCAGAGTGTTTCAGCTTGGGCCCTTCAGTGCACGCTTGTGGCAAGTCCCAGGGGCCCAGTTGAATGGGCAAATTTAACTGCCCACAGATGCAGACTGGGCAGGCTGTTAATGACTCCAATCAAGCAGTCCCACTAAGTCAGTGCCTTGCCTGGGATTTCTCAAGGGAAGCCCTTATTTATATATTTTGTTGACAAGTTATAATCTGGATGATGAACCCTTGTATCACGCCCCTCTCTTTGAATCCCCCTGACCCCACTGAGCCAAGAAGTAGGTTTGTTTTGCAAATTAAAAAGGTTTATTTGAAAAATTAAGCAATAGATATATATCACACTTTTATAATAAATTAATATTTGATATCACACTTAGACATATGACAGTGAGTGATCAACAATGGATGATGTTATACTAGCACACTGATTTAATTACTTAGGAGTAGTATAGAGGATAAGGTAGCTGAGAATGCTTTATATGGTACAAGGAAATGCAAGGTGGAAAAGAAGCAACACAGGAATGAACTTGATATGATTTCAGCAAAACATAACATAATCACTTTTCCCCTTTTGGCAATTCACCCCCCTCTATGCAATGTAAGGAAGTGGAAGTAACACACACAGTCTTCAGGAATACAATACCAGTACAATACAAATTCAGTTCCCCCCTAGCAAGCTTAGATCACAAGGATGATTTTAAACACAGGCAAAGTACTTTAAAGGTGGTATGCAAAGAAGGGAAAAATATGCTAAAAATTATTTTAATCCCCTCTAGAGGTTCAGGGTGAGTGATAGCTACTTTAAATTAGTTCAGGATCACTTTAGCAATGCTCTATGAATGATTGTCAGGTTGCAAACGAATTTCAGCAAAGGAAACAAAAGACAAATATTTTTACACGTGGCTGAAATGAAGCAAAATGTCAAATCGCTGCAATTTAGTCGCGTGCGTCAAGCGCAATTACGGAGGAAGTATAAGAAGTAGCAAGTCGGTTTAGGGTTCTTTGGAAAGCCCAGAATCTTAGCTTTAAAATAAAGGTAAATCTCGCTTCTATCACAAACGGTTCAAGAGATACGGACGATTTTGTGGAGGTAGATTTTCAGAAATGAAATTTTAAAGTTTCAGAATGACAGATGACAGTTTTGCAGCTTTAAAGTCACAGAAGGACACACAATGCTATGGTGTAGTTCTTGATAGGTTAAAATAGTTTGAATTAGATTATTTTAAACTAAGAGATTGGTTTTGCACAGTTCTGGCTGAGTACTCACACTATATTTTGGACAGGAATGTGACTTCATCACGGATCGGGTCAGGATTGGCTGCGGTTCGCTCACCACTGGGTACTGGTTCTGCGCACAGCAATTTGGGTCAGCTCTCAGTGATCTGGTCTGGGTCTGGTCTCTCTGGATCTCTGGTCTCTCTGGATAATTCTGCCTTCTGGGTCTGCTACTGGGTCTGGCAAAAGTTCTTGGCAAAGAATTCAAACAGCTCGCCCTGCTGTTGAATAGTTTGCAAATGATTTGGAGGCCTGCTGAAAAAGGATTCAGCTTGTAGATTCAGGCCCCTCTGCTACAAGTTCTGGAGTTAAGTTCTGGTCTCTGGAGTTTGATGGATTTGAAGTCTGGAGTCTCTGGATGTGAAGTCGTCTGTCAGCGTGCTCCGCAAGGAATGGAAATTGAATGTCCCTGTCTGGTTTCCAGTGGCTCTTTTTATGTCTTTAGAAAGTGGGTGTGTGCGTAGCATAACTGAGTCTGCCCCTCTCAACTTATCATTGGCCCAGTTCTCCTCTCTTCCTTGATAGGGGGAACTGGGTTGTGAGTCAGAGTGATGAGGTAGGTTTATGGTCAGAGGATCTTCCCCTTGTCAAATTGCACACAAATCTATTTCTGATCCAAAGTACATATTTCCCAGATACACCAGTGGTTGACATTACATGTACATATTACAGATTACTTATGGTACATTCTGTTCCAACGCTGATGTTTCTAAGAGCTTGCATTAAAAACGGACAACTTATTTTCGTTTTTAGTTAGTTTACCAATATCGGACGTTTACCAAAATGGCACACATGTACATCGCCTTTCTACACATATTCCAGTAACTTTTCATTTTTCTAGCGTGAACCCCGTGTCTGCAATCTCCATAATTCATGGGGTTTTGCCTCAGAGCATGGTACAGAGTTCTAACACCTCTTAAAATGTGCACAGAAAAGTCAGCACTATGAATTATCTGTCTTTTTAAAATTATGCTCTGGCCCTGAGGGGTGTGGTTTTCCAAAGCACATGGTGGAATTTCTGGTTTGTCCAATTCCCCCAAGCTCAGCTTACTCACAGATGCAGTGCCCCTCCCCGTTTCCTTCAAGAGGAAGCCATTTACGACCCCCCTAATTTAACATTTGCCTGGGCCAAGGACAGTGCTTTGTTTAGTTTCCTGCAGTCCCCAGGTGCCACTCCCCTAATTCAAATCAGAGAGGTGTCATCTCCTTTTGGCAGGGGCAGCAGAATGCAGCCAGGCCTGGGAACACAGCTGCTGATCAAGTTTCAACTCCTGTCGGGGGTAGTTGCCGGGCAGAATTCACTCTCTTCAAGCCAGGCTTCAGCCAAATGTCACTTTTGTTCCCAGTTTTTCTTCATTCAAAACAAACTTACAATTTTTACACATGCAGCTAGAATGCTGATTCTAAGTTCAAAACTATGACATTTAACAGTTGCAAACTATGTGACACTCAACAGTAGGTCACTCATTTATTTTAAACATTTAGATTTTAGTGGCTTTCAGTCCAATTTAACTTAGGCTGCTGACATTCACAGCTCAGCCAGTTTCATTATGAACATTATTTTAGGCTCTTTCTTTTCCCAGATTTTGTATGCACACAAGACTACATTCTGCCAAATGTCTGTTGGTGTTCAGTGAGATTTTTGAATATCTTTCAATGTTTAAAATAAGCATTTTTAGCTTGCATTTCAGAGAAACAAAGGTAATTTCAAAGCGCTTTCTGAGCTAACACGCACTGCTGTTTTTCCTTTGGCACCACATTTCACTCATGGCGCTTCTGGCCTATCACGCTCGCACTGGTGGGTGGCAGATCAGGTGACCATTTTGGTGTGCGCAAAACTGCGCGGTTCTCCAGGATTCTGGCGCAAATGTGGGCTTTTCCGCCCTCTTGGATTTCTTAAGCCCACAGCACAAATGTTGTAGCCTAATAACTTGAACGTGGGTCAAGACACCCAACAAGCCCCCCCGCCCGACTGCACTTTGATTTCGCGTCGAGGGGGAGTCGGGTGTAAAGGATGTTTGATCCACGCGCTGGTATGTCCGCATCATCTTCTTCCAATTTCGCAGATGGCACAGTTCAGCATCTTTTTCTCCATCCGGTTGGATCGATCGGTTCTCCTCGCCTGTCCTGATGGGAATATTGGGCGGTACCACGGTGCCCTCGGATCTTTGCTCCCGGTCTCCGGGTCGTTCTGCTTGGTCAGTCTCCATGGTTTCCTCTCTCCTAGGATGATAAAGCAAAGAGGCAATACACATTCCTAGACATTTCTCCCCCACTATTGATATAGTGGGGTGGCATATACATTTTATAAATCAATAAACATTTACATTCTTATTTTAAAAAGAAGATATAACAGGAAACATTTTCATACCAGAATCATGATATTTTAGAGACTATATGCAGGATATTTTAGGGTTGGAACTGAATTACTCTGGAGCGGCCCCCTCTGGGATTCCAGAGGATTCCTCCAGTTGCTGCAGAGTGTGCCTGGGATGGCAACACTTTAGCTGATTTATATGTACCCACTTGTCTTCCCCTTCCGATAGACTACCTTTGGGGACGCGGATCTTATAGGCTACTGGGGAGATCTTGTCTATAATTTCAAAGGGTCCCTTCCATGTAGGCAAAAATCATAATGGGTCTTCATGCTATCAGCTGATCTTTCTAGATTCCGCTGAGCATAGGCAAAAGCATGTTGGAGGTGTTTCCTCAAATTCTCCACATACTCATGAGTGGTGGAGGCATTTATCAATGTCTGCTCTTGGGTCCTGTAGAGCAAATGCTGGGGAAGCACCATCTTGCGTCCAGTCATCAGCTCAAATAGTGACATTTTAGTTGCAGATGAAGGGGTAGATCTAATGGCCATTAGGACCAGAGGTAATCGGATATCCCAACTTGGCCCAGAATCTGCCATAAACTTTTTTAATATGCTCACAATAGTTCGGTTATAGCGTTCTACTGCCCCAGAAGAAGCTGTCCGGTAAGCAATATGTAGCTTCCTTTTGACCCCGAGTATCTCCCACATCTTTGTCATCACTTCATTAGTGAAGTGGCTACCTCTGTCTGACTCAATCCTTTGAGGTAGACCCAAAACGGGAAAAGATGTGGTTAATCATCAGGGCAGCTGCTGTTTCTGCCTTGCAGTTTGGGGCCGGGAGACATTCCACCCACTTGGTAAACAAGCATGTGACCATCAACATGTACTTGTTTCCTCTAGACGAGCGAATCACAGGGCCTACGAAGTCGATTTGCAAATCTGAACATGGCAGTGTCATCCCCTCTTTTGGAGAGGTGCACAGTGTGTGAGGGATGTCGGCTGAAATTGTGCACACACAAGACACCCCTTCAAGTATTGGTCGAGGTCCTGCCCCATGTGTGGCCAGTATGCAACCTCTCTTAAGATTTCCAGTGTTGTGTGAAACCCCCTATGACCGGCTGTGGCCCCATCATGGGCGTGACTTAACATCAGGCTTCGGAATGAGGTAGGAACCACCCACTGATCATGGCCAGCTTGGGATTTCCTTACCAACAAACCATCTTTGATTCGGAACATCTTTGGACATTTCATCAACGCTCTAAGGTCCTCTTTCCCAATGTAATCAGTATCCGTCAGGGGAAAGTTCTCAGGGTCCTCAATGTGTTGGTAAAACTTACCAATTATTGGATCCCCCTTCTGAGCCATAATTAAATCAGCATCAGGGGTCTCCTTACTCCATTGTGCAGTTGAAAGATCGTTGTGAGCATTTGTCTGGGACCTAGTGATAGCAGTGACCTGGATTTCCCCCAACAGGGACTCTATTTCTACTAGATCCCCTTGGATGGCCCCGGTTTTGGCCAGCTGATCCGCTAAGTCATTTCCAGTTTTGTCTGGTCCCTCTACTTTGGAATGACCCTTGATCTTTTT
Source organism: Ambystoma mexicanum (assembly GCF_040938575.1). Classification (NCBI taxonomy): domain Eukaryota; kingdom Metazoa; phylum Chordata; class Amphibia; order Caudata; family Ambystomatidae; genus Ambystoma; species Ambystoma mexicanum. The sequence continues at coordinate 1,360,480,951 of NC_090935.1, forward strand.
CCAGTAGATGGTCATCCCATTCGAGGTGACCAGGTCATCAATGTTTTGGATTAACTTCCCATGTTTCAAGGGTTTGTTATTAGCACATAACATGCCTCTGGTTTTCCAATTAACCAGGTGCTCCATGAACCCGTTCCGTACATAATCCGAGTCTGTGATTATGACTAGTTCGTGAAGTTGATGTTGGACAGCAGTGAAGATGGCTTGATGCATAGCCATCAACTCTGCTACCTGACTGCTTCGGGGACCAATTTTGTCCCCAGCGGAGGGTTCTGGGGACTCATTCACCCATGCATTCCCTACCCCGGCCACCAGTTCTTTTTCCCCTTTGTTGTCAACATGGTAAGAGCATCCATCCACATAGACAGTGGGCACTCCCTCACACTTGTCTTCTTCAAAGACTTTGTGCGGGGAATTAAGGTATGCCTCCATGTTGTCCTTGATTTTTAGACTTTCGTCCTCGAGACAGTTTTCTCTGGCACTATCATGCAAGTCAGCCAGACCTTGCGCGAGGGGACTCTCCTTTTTTGGCCATATCTGACCTCCACAGGAAAGCCTTGCATTGACAGAATCCAGGAAGTAATTCGGGAATTACTCACATTTCCGGCCCGGATTCTGTCACTTTGGAGGTAGTGCAGAGGCTGGTGTGGAGTCTCCACTATGATGTGTTCCCCCTGGATGAACGGGTGGTAATTCTTCAATGCCCACAGGGTTGCCAGGAGTGCCTTTTCGCAATCGTTGAATTTTTCCTCCACAGAGGATAAAGTTTTGCTCGCATAGGAGATTACTTTATTGACCTTGTCATGCTTTTGGTATAATGCTGCCGTCAAGCACGTATTAGAGAACCCTGTCTCCAGGAAGAACTCCTTGTTTCTGACAGGGTAAGCTAGGCAAAGCGCTTGTGAGAGGCTTCCTTTGAGTTGTCGTACTGCCTCAGATTGTTCTGGACCCCATTCCCACTTGACCCCCCCACCCTTCAAAAGATGAATCAGGGGTCTGGTGATCTCTGCGTAGCCCTCAATGAACTTTCTGCTGTAATTAGTCAGTCCAAGGAGGCTCCTTAGTTCCCGCAGAGTTGTGGGATCCTTCAGTTTCTGAAGTGCTTCCACTTTCTTTTCCTGGGGACAAGGACCCTGAGGAGTAATCTCATGCCCCAAGAAATTAACACGGGTGCTACACCACTGTGCTTTCTGAAAGGAAAGTTTGGCACCAGTGGCCCTCAACTGTGTCAGAACATAACGGATCTTCGCTATATGTTCCTCCACAGATGAACTTTTGATGAGGACATCATCTACATAAGCCAAGGTTACCCCTCGCACCCAGGTCGGGCATGGCCTTATGTAGGAAAATGTTGAATTCATTGCCGGAGTTGAGGTATCTGAAGGGAGTCCGGGTCCATGTGTACTGCTGGCCCCCAAAGGTAAAAGGCAGTTTGTATTGGTCCTCCCTACTGACAGGCACTGTCCAGTATCCATTGGTCAGGTCTATTGCAGTGAATACCTGTGACCCCTGAATCTGGGCCAGCCCTTGGTCAATGTAGGGCAGAGGTCATCGGGACGTATGGACCCGTTTGTTGAGCTCCCTAAGGTCAGCACAGAGTCTCCACTGGCTGTTTGGCTTCAATATTCCCAGCACTGGATTATTGAAGGTGCTGTGTACTGGACGGATTATTCCCCGGGACTCAAGGTTCTTAATTATTTCAGTAAGGGACTCCATGGATGCGAGAGGCAAACAATATTGCTTCACAAACACTGGAGTCATTCCAGGGTCCGTGGGAATTGTTGTTGTGTGGATGTCGGTGCGACCACAGTCATATGAGTCTATTGCAAAGAGATCTTGTAAATCCAAGAAAACTTGTTTCAACTTTTGCTTCTGTTCCGTAGTCACACAGGCATCAGCTAGGTTGACTCTCTCTTCCACCATCTGCCTGAAGCCTGGAAAGACTTCTGGTTTTGCTATCTCAGCGGCCACCTCCAGCTGGGTGGAGAAGTCCCTGGTTAGAGTGCTGATTTGGGCCGGAGGCTTCAGGTGGGAAAGGCAGCCCTCATGGACCTGGAAAATCACCTCATCCCCTCTGAAGTCACAAGTCACGTCTTCCTTGCCATAAGGGCAGGAAGTGTACACCAGGAAGTTCCACCCATGCCGGGTAAAGATCCTGTCTGGTGTTGTATTGTCATCACTGTCACTGTCAAAACAGTCCTTGGGGATTGGTCCTAACAGTTCATTTCCTAAATCAATGGAGAAATGTCGGTCATCAACTGCCATTCCAATAATGGTGCCTGCTGCTAGAGTAATACTCTTTAAGTCGCTGTTATCCACCTCTATTGGAATGGTATCATGTTCTATGTTGACTAATGGTGTTGGGTTTACCCCTAACCCTTGCTGTTGAAGGAAAGCATTTAGATAAATATAAGCATCAGGGTTTTTCAATTTTTGTCCTCTTTTATCTTTCACTTCCAGGGAGAATTGTCGGGTCTTTTCTGGGATGGTGACTTCCTCTTTAATCTGAATTTCAAATGCATAATGTAGCAATTGGGCTGACCTAAATGCTTTTTCTGGTTCCTCAAAGCCCATGGGTTTAGCCGCTAATCGGGACCAAGCTTTGAAGTTTATTAGGTCCAAACTAATGGCAAAGCGATTGAGAATGTCACTGCCTAAGTGAAAGGCGGCAGTGACGTCTCGCACGACCCAACAATTATGGACTATGCTCTTGTTGCCAATGGAGATTTTGAACATACACCTGCTTGGTAGGAGATGTTTCGAATTGGGTGTTTCCAGATCCATTTCCCATTTGTCTATCAGTTTGAATTTGGGAATGGCTGGATCTTTTGGGAGTTGGCGGAACATGGCTTCGCTGATGAAGCTCTTAGCATTGTTCACACACACTCGAGCGAGAACAGAGTCCTTCCCATCATTTAACTGAACAGGGATGAACAACTGCTCTCCAATTTGCTGAACATCAGCCAGGCTCTGAGCTGATTTCACCTCTTTCTGGACTATAGAAGTGGGAGTGTCTGATTGTGGATTGGTAAACAATTTCAGAGTATTTCCTTCCAGTGTGGAATACCACCTTAAACTGGAAAGAAGGTTGATTTTCAGAAATAGAGAGGACCTCCCATCACCAGTCTGTTGTCCTACTGCTATTACGGTCTGCTATTACGGTCACGTCAGGAATTTGGTTGTGAAATTCTACTTTCAGATTTTTGGTCAACCATGTGGCAGGTGCCGTTTAAACTAACATGGTTGATGCTCTGTTTTAATTTTTTTGGTCGGCTAGTCTGGGTCCAGAGGACCTTGTTTACGCAATCTATTAGGGGTGACAACCTTCTCAGCAGGTAATTCCCTAGTAAACAAGGGGTGCCCTCTGGAGTTACTACTATGACCGGGTGTTTCACCTTGTGTCGCCCAATTTTGATGTCCAAATCTGCAGTCCCCTCGACGGGAATTTCCTTCCTGTCAAAGTTCTGGAGTTGTCCAGGAAGAGAGGTGAGAGGGATACGGTAATTCTCCCCCAGTCCTGCATTTAGTTCATCAAAGGCCCTTTTGGACAGAAGGGTAGCTTGGGATCCAGTGTCCACCAGTGCCACAATTGCACCCTGCCCCTGTACTTGTACTGGGGCATAGTATCTTCCCTCCTTCTCCTCAAGGGGGCACAGATAATGCACATTTTTGGACAAATGCTGGGCTAACTTTCTGGTTTTGGACATTGAGAGAGAAGAAATTTGGGCAGAATTCTGTGGAGAACCTTGGGAATCTGAAAGAAAAAGTTGGCAACTGGAAATGGTTTCGGGTTACCCTGGTTCCGGTTCTTGTCCGCCCCCTCCCCTTTTTGGAGGCAGTCATCAGTATGGGTTTGAAACAGGGGTTTTTGGTATTGTTGGTTCTGGGATAGAATGATGGGCGGCGACAGCTCAATCCCCACATCTACCCAGTCTGGGTTGGAATCCCTTGGGACCCATTTTTCCTTGGGAGGAGTTCCCCCCCTCTTTGAAGGAGAAGATCCTTTTCCCAGGATCCTCCGAGGATCCATCTCCCTCAGATTGGAAGACCTGTACCTCCTCCACAAAATGGCCTAGAGTTTGGGGCATTCTGCGGTGGCATGCTCATCTGAGGGTTCTGTTGAGCCCTCAGTATGTGACCCAGATCCCGTGCCATATTTTGGACCTGGCGCTCAAGTTGGGAAACCCGCTCAGGCTGATACGGGGTTCTGTTTTCTCCCCTGGGCTGATCCCGGGAAGGGTAGCTATCCCTCCTCTGGTAGTGTCCCGGGTTGGGAAGATTTGGGTACCCCTCCACCCTTGGCCTCCCCTCTCCCGGATTAGGTTGTCTGGGCTCAGGAAAGTGGGGAAAGAAAGATGGATGATTTTGGGACTGGAAGTTTGGTGGATGCCTGGGGAACAAGTTCTGCCCAGGATTTGGTGAATTTCTGCCCTCCTGGGGGAAGTGCGGAGGGAAGTTCCCTGGGTTGGGCGCTTGGTTGGATCCCCCCCCTTGGGCCGGAGGAGTCCACACATAACCCAGGATTGGTCTGTTTCTCTTATAGAGGGAACTTACATAGTCAGGGGAGCGGGGGACCCCATTTGTGGACTACCTCCTTGACTCCCTGTCTGTGACTAGCCCGAGGGCCTTCTGGGCTGTGAATTATTTGGTGCAGGCAGGTTTTTAGGTCCCCCCATCTCCAAATCTAAAACGGGGGCAACCTTTACCTCTTCCACCTTGGCCGCAGCAGGGGTGCTGTTGGTTTTGGGGTTTTTGGGCTGATTCTTATTTTCCAGCAGTTTCTGCACCTCGTAGATGCGGGTGGCTTGCTCAATGACCCAGTCTAAGGATCTTTTCTCGTGAAAATCTCTCACGAGCTGGGTCATTATGTATTTGGGGAGTGCATGGAAAAATGTGTTGATGAATTCTCTGCTGTCCGTGTGCACCCTTCTGGTGGTCTGCGCAAAGGCACGCTTCAATTCTTGCACGAATTCTTGTGGGGCCTGATCCTCCCCACATTGCAAATTGTTGGCTGCCTTGCGAGCCTCTTGGGGATTCCGGTGAACAGAAAAATGTTTCAAGATGGCCGCCCTATATGTGGACCATCTTGAATGGTTTTGGTCCTCCAGCCCCGCAAAGAAACTGGAGTATTCTGGGGAGAATGTCCATTTGACGTACTGGATGCAGCTACTGCTGTCCTTCAAATGGAAAGTCTCCATCATTTGCTCAAAGAGCTCCAAGTGTTCCCAAACAGAATACTTGGAGTTCTTGTGATAAGGGATGATGACACTTCTTATTGCCTTGATCTGCTTTAAGGGGTCCTTACGAAAGGCCCTTTTTGCCTTGTTGGCCTTTTTGGTTCGGGTAACCCTGGTCCACTCATCCTCTGACTCAGAGGTGCCGGTCTGAACCGCCAGGTTTTCCCGGATTCTGCGAGCCTGGGAATGGCTGGCAGAATGAGGGAACCTGGTCTCCTGTGTCCTGGGCCGCTCAGAGGAGTCTTCAGATCCCTCCTTGCTGCCAGGATTTGATGGGTACCCCCCCCCCACTGACCTAACTGGGCAGAGGTTTTTAGGATGCCCTTAGTGGGCCTACTCTCCTGGGGCTCCCCACTAAATTGCACTGTGCTTAGGTTCCCATATCCATTCCTGGGAGGTACTGGCCTATGAACCCCATACTTTTGGCCGGATAGCAATTTGCCCTCCCTGTGGCCCTGTGCTCATGTGAGCCAGGGGACATGGGGGTGGCAGAGTCCAAGGACTGGGAGAGAGGAAGGCCTCTGGTACTAGGGCTCCTGAGGTTATGCTCAGGTGTTTCCCTTTCCCACCGAACTTCATCACTGTCAGCCCCTGCTCCCTGTTGCAATGCAAGAGCCTGCACTTTCAGTTCCTCAGTTAAGGCCTTACTAGACTCTATCAGTCTTTCCTGCATGGCTACCTGTTGCTGAAGCCTATCTTTGTGCTGACAGAGAGCCTCATTCTCTCTCTGTGCCTCCTGATTGGTCCTGGATTACTGGGCCTGTCTTTGCTGCAGGAGGGTTACCTCCTGAGTCCCATCCCTACTGGCCTGCTCCTTTCTTGCCAGAGCATCTTCCACCCTCCTGGTGTGCTCTAACAAGTTCTGATGCTCTTTTTGGAGATCACCCAGCCCCTGCAGGGCCAGGTGATTTCCTTCAATTTTTTCTTTTAATTGGCCTAAAGTGTCCCTTTCCTGACTAAGAGCCTGCATCTGTGCCGCCAGGTCGTCCCTCTGCTTTTGAAAGGCTCCAGCTTTCTGGCGTGCTTGATCAAACTCTGCCTGGGTATCCAGGTCTTTCAAAATCAATATATTGCTTTCCTCTTTCTCCCTATCTAGGTGGCTTTGCAGGGTGACTACCTGCTCTGCGCATGCCCTATTGAAGTCCAGTTGTTGCTCCAGCTTTTTCTGGCTCTGCAGTAGGGCGTCCAAACCTTCTTGGTACTCCTTCTGCAAGGCCAGAAATCTGTTATCCTGGTCAGACTTTTCCTGTTGCAGGATATCCATTTCCTCCTTTATTTTAATAATATACTGCCTACTATCATTTTCGGACTCCTCGCTCCTCTGCAGCCTCTGCTCAGAAGAGACCAGGTCAGATTGGGCCTTCTCTAATGCCATCAGTTGCCTATTTGCCAGATCTTGGCCTTCAGCACATTTGTCCTGTATGGCTCCCATATGTAAATATAAATATGCCGCTACCCTGGCACTCTTGTTGTGCTCATCCTTGGCCTTAGGGGCCATATATAGTTCACTCAGGGCCACATGTATGGGACCCTGATCTCTCCATATATTTGACCCTGTTTCAGTGATCTGGGGTGTGACTGCCTGCAACCAGACCACCTGGTCCTGATGAGACCACTCACCTCTCACAAATAGCTTATGTAAGAGGTGTTCTCTGGCTATTTTGATATCTACCAAGGTCATTATTCTGGAACTTGATTTCCTTCCTGACTTACAGAGGTTTGTATTTTATTTTGCAAAACAGACCGTTTCCTCAGAGCGTTCCTTTGAGGAGTGCTTTACAGCGTACCACAGCGTGGTGATCCGACCGGTTGTATGTATCCCGTCAGTTAGCACACTGTATTTAAGCTGCACAAATGGTAGGTCTAATCCAGAATCCCCGGCTACGAGCCCCCACTCTGTTAGTGACTCCAATCAAGCAGTCCCACTAAGTCAGTGCCTTGTCTGGGATTGCTCAAGGGAAGCCCTTATTTATAAATCTTTATGACAAGTTATAATCTGGATGATGAACCCTTGTATCACGCCTCTCTCTTAGAATCCCCCTGACCCCCTGAGCCAAGAAGTAGGTTTGTTTTGCAAATTAAAAAGGTTTATTTGAAAAATTAAGCAATAGATATATATCACACTTTTATAATAAATTAATATTTGATATAACACTTAGACATATGACAGTGAGTGATCAACAATGGATGATGTTATACTAGTACACTGGTTTCATTACTTAGTAGTAGTATAGAGGATAAGGTAGCTCAGAATCCTTTATATGGTACAAGGAAATGCAAGGTGGAAAAGAAGCAACACAGGAATAAACTTGATATGATTTCAGCAAAACATAATATAATCACTTTTCCCCTTTTGGCAATTCACCCCCCTCTATGCAATGTAAGGAGGTGGAAGTAACACACAAAGTCTTCAGGAATACAATCCCAGTACAATACGAATTCAGTTCCCCCCTAGCAAGCTTAGATCACAAGGATGATTTTAAACACAGGCAAAGTACTTTAAAGGTGGTATGCAAAGAAGGGAAACATATGCTAAAAATTATTTGAATTCTCTCTAGAGGTTCAGGGTGAGTGATAGCTACTTTAAATTAGTTCAGGATCACTTTAGCAATGCTCTATGAATGATTGTCAGGTTGCAAACGAATTTCAGCAAAGGAAACAAAAGACAAATATTTTTACATGTGGCTGAAATGAAGCAAAATTTCAAATCGCTGCAATTTAGTCGCGTGCGTCGAGCGCAATTACGGAGGAAGTATAAGGAGTCGCAAGTCGGTTTAGGGTTCTTTGGAAAGCCCAGAATCTTAGCTTTAAAATAAAGATAAATCTTGCTTCTATCACAAACGGTTCAAGAGATACGGACGATTTTGTGGAGGTAGATTTTCAGAAATGAAATTTTAAAGTTTCAGAATGACAGATGACAGTTTTGCAGCTTTAAAGTCACAGAAGGACACACAATGCTATGGTGTAGTTCTAGATAGGTTAAAATAGTTTGAATTAGAACCTTTTAAACTAAGAGATTGGTTTTGCACAGTTCTGGCTGAGTACTCACACTATATTTTGGACAGGAATGCGACTTCGTCACGGATCGGGTCAGGATTGGCTGCGGTTCTCTCGTTCTCTCGCCACTGCATACTGGTTCTGCGCACAGCGATTTGGGTCAGCTCTCAGCGATCTGGTCTGGGTCTGGTCTCTCTGGATCTTTGGTCTCTCTGGATAACTCTGCCTTCTGGGTCTGCTACTGGTTCTGGCAAAAGTTCTTGGCCAAGAATTCAAACAGCTCGCCCGGCTGTTGAATAGTTTGCAAATGATTTGGAGGCCTCCTGAAAAAGGATTCAGCTTGTGGATTCAGGCCCCTCTGCTACAAGTTCTGGAGTTAAGTTCTGGTCTCTGGAGATTGATGGATTTGAAATCTGGAGTCTCTGGATGTGAAGTCGTCTGTCAGCGTGCTCCGCAAGGAATGGAAATTGAATGTCCCTGTCTGGCTTCCAGTGGCTCTTTTTATGTCAGTGGGTGTGTGCGTAGCATAACTGAGCCTGCCCCTCTCAACTTATCATTGGCCCAGTTCTCCTCTCTCCCTTGATTGGGGGAACTGGGTTGTGAGTCAGAGTGATGAGGTAGATTTATGGTCAGAGGATCTTCTCCTTGTCAAATTGCACACAAATCTATTTCTGATCCAAATACATATTTCCCAGTACACCAGTGGTTGACATTACATGTACATATTACAGATTACTTATGGTACATTCTGTTCCATCTCTGATGTTTTTAAGAGCTTGCATTAAAAAATGACAACTTATTTTCGTTTTTAGTTGGTTTACCAATATCGGACGTTTACCAAAATGGCACACATGTACACCGCCTTTCTACACATATTCCAGTAACTTTTCATTTTTCTAGCGTGAACCCCGTGTCTGCAATCTCCATAATTCATGGGTTTTTGCCTTAGAACATGGTACAGAGTTCTAACACCTCTTAATATGTGCACAGAAAAATCGCAAGAATGATGATGTTATTTATATAATTTTTACAAGTCCGCAATATGAATTATCCATCTTTTTAAAATTATGCTCTGGCCCCGAGGGGTGTGGTTTTCCAAAGCACATGGTGGAATTTCTGGTTTGTCCACTTCCCCCAAGCTCAGCTTACTCACAGATGCAGTGCCCCTCCCCGTTTCCTTCCAAGAGGAAGCCATTTACGACCCCCCTAATTTAACATTTGCCTGGGCCAAGGACAGTGCTTTGTTTAGTTTCCTGCAGTCCCCAGGTGCCACTCCCCTAATTCAATCAGAGAGGTGTCATCTCCTTTTGGCAGGGGCAGCAGAATGCAGCCAGGCCTGGGAACACAGCTGCTGATCAAGTTTGAACTCCTGTCGGGGGTAGTTGCCGGGCAGAATTCACTCTCTTCAAGCCAGGCTTCAGCCAAATGTCACTTTTGTTCCCAGTTTTTCTTCATTCGAAACACACAATTTTTACACATGCAGCTAGAATGCTGATTCTAAGTTCAAAACTATGACATTTAACAGTTGCAAACTATGTGACACTCAACAGTAGGTCACTCATTTGTTTTAAACATTTAGATTTTAGTGGCTTTCATTCCAATTTAACTTAGGCTGCTGACATCCACAGCTCAGCCAGTTTCATTATGAACATTATTTTAGGCTCTTTCTTTTCACAGATTTTGTATGCACACAAGACTACATTCTGCCAAATGTCTGTTGGTGTTCAGTGAGATTTTTGAATATCTTGCAATGTTTAAAATAGGCATTTTTAGCTTGCATTTCAGAGAAACAAAGGCGATTTCAAAGCGCTTTCTGACCTAACAGGCACTGCTGTTTTTCCTTTGGCACCACATTTCACTCATGGCGCTTCTGGCCTATCACGCTCGCATTGGTGGGTGGCAGATCAGGTGACCATTTTGGTGTGCGCAAAACTGCGCGGTTCTCCAGGATTCTGGCGCAAATGTGGGCTTTTCCGCCCTCTTGGATTTCCTAAGCCCACAGCACAAATGTTGTAGCCTAATAACTTGAACGTGGGTCAAGACACCCAACAAGGCACACCACAGTGAGGCACCGGGGCAGTCTCTCTCAACACGGCCTCTCAGTCAGCGCATTCACTGCAGCCTATCTCACAGGGAGCTAACGACACGCTTGTAGCTCCTTCAATCACGAGGGTAATGTTGGTGTAGGTACCAAGAGTCTCCTATTCCCCAACTTGTTAAAATGGTGCCTGGAGTATTTCAACTGTCTAATCATGGCTCCATGGAGACGCAGCCCAGTACTCCACTTCTCTGCTACAGCCGGGACCCCAGTGTAAGGCCTCACCTCCTGTCTCCTTGCCTTATGCCAGCCTACTTCATTTCCCCGGTGGAGCGGGATGGTACATGTCTTCCGATTCTATGCAGCTGAATACGAGGACCTGGACACTTCAATGCTTCGTTCAAGACGGTTTGCCCCGCATACGCCCATTGCCTATCTTGGAAAGGTCCTCGGCACCTCTGGTCTCTTAAGCCACGTGCATATAAATGTAAATACATATTTTGAACCAACAAAACAATATTTCGAAGTTCCATATAAACATCCAAATAGAGTCCCTCAAACAATTATAGCAGCAAAATTGAATACAATGTACCATAATATTATTGAAGTCATTATGACAAGACGAACAAACAGGGTGTGGCCCATAATGGCCATATTTACAAACAGGGTAATTCAATTTCTGGAAGACATTTTGAAGAGCAATTTCTAAATTAAAATGCATGCCAAATTCTATTGATCCATGTTTTTAATAGGAGTAAAGTAGAGCAAACATTATGCTTACTACATAGATATTTAATAATGTCATCTCATACGTAGTTCTGCAAGTAATGAGCTGATTAATAGGACATTTTCCATGACCGTTTAGGTCAGAAAGTCATTTTTTCATATGCAGCGCAAAATTCCAATTTCACATGTGGTGCATCTAAAAAACTCAGCAAATGATTGTTAAGCCAAGAAACTGAATGTGATGTCGCCGAACTAGAACAAAGGTAACAATCGCACAACTAATCTTTTAAATTTAGTAATCTAAAGAAAGTGATCAGCGGGCCACCTCCTGAATGACCTAGACCCAAATTATCTAGCAACAAATACAAGTGTATATTCAGAATGTTATGAATTTGTTTGTGATCAAAATAATATCTAACAATCAACCTACACGTGTGTTACCCATTTCCTGTAACTTGTCCATAACCTCTGCAAGTGTGTAATAAGGTGTATCTACCAATCTTAATCAATCTGCCTCACAGTTCCTATATGCCCTAATTGGTTCTCTATGTGGCATAGACTTCATCGAAGATGTTGGTGGGCACTTGAGGCATGAGGAATGCTATTCCTTATGGTAGGATTTCCACAAATATTGACATAGCTGTATGCCAAGTGGTAGTTAGTCATGAGCTCCAATCCTAGATACACTTATTAAGATCTAGACAGTTTAATAGTAGAAGTGATATTAAATTAATTATCATCTAAAAGAAACAAGTAGGACAAAAGTTCTTCTTCAGAAACTGACCAGGGTAGCATGGGGGCATATATTTCAAACAGCAATGCTCCTGATATGGATGACATGAACATAAGTTGCATTCCCGCCAGAAAACTAAACATACAGTATGTTACATCAACTGGTGGTTTTCAGTTTTAGAAAATGTATTTACTTTATAACAGTTTGTTTCTTTAAAGAAGCTGGAATTATGTCCATTTGTATCTGACCCACTCAACAAATAGTTGAAGCTATTGTAGTTAAACCATAAACTTGTTTCCAAAAAAGATACCTTAATCCCCAAACACAGCAAAGCTGGGCACATCGTTTCTTGTGCCAAATATGTGCCATTTGTTAAAAAAACTTTAATTTTAGTTTTTCCATTTCTCTCACTTGGCTAACCTTGAGAGGAAACAGGTGCATCCCAGGAAGGTATTTTAAAACACTCTCCCTACTGAAGTCCTAGAAAGAAGGAAAACATGAAAACTCTTGGTAATGAGTGTTTTACAGTGATACCATGCGAGGAGTACTAGAATGAGTGGAATTGTGATTGCGTGATGACCCTGAGCTGTGCTCAGGAAGTCCTTGGTATATAATTGTGTGAATGCTAAGCACCTTTCAGGAGTGACAAGTCCAAGGATAGGCTCTGTAAAAAGGTGATGTCAGGTCATCAGAATGGGAGAAAAGGGAATAGGGTAGGAGAAGTAGAAACCTCTCCAGGGGCGTGATTCGAGAAGTGGGAGATGTGAAGCCAATAAGTTAGCATCATTTAACCCCTATGCAAATTCAACTCCACTACTAATGCCCAATGCAGGCCAGTATGCCACATAACTAATCCCAAAGCAAACATGTGAATTAGAGCTCAGAATACAATTAAATACATGAAACGTGTCAAAGTGGTTTTCAGTGGTGCAGCACAACATTTTGGGTCCCCCCAGTGAGCAATGCAGAGGGGCCCCTGCCAACCCCAGCTCAGCAACAAATCACGGGTCGCGCCACACTCTGGACCAGTCTAGACTACCACGCTTGCGTAATACATACATTCATGCTGCTGCAGTGGCACACTGTTCACTGCGATAGGAGAAAGATATAAATATGCTTTGAATGCATTATACAGTAAACCTTTGGAGAAATATTGGCTAAAACGCCACAGCATTTGCAATTGTTGTGTAGGGCAACACCAGTCCAAAAATCCAATACACGCAAGTCACCAACAGTGCACAATGTAGACCAATTTAACAAGTAATAACATATTACAGTAAAACATGCCATACCACATTAATACATACCTCGACTGGTTGCACCAAAATGCCAGTCATAGCAATACCACTGATCATGGTCATTTTATCACAGATGCCCAGAAAAATATGGAATTCCACAGTAAGAAATCGCTAGACTGGCAGCACCCAAATGCAAGTCTAGCCAGGTAATTACACTTAGCAGGGCTGCTTTATCAGAGATGCCCAGTTAAAAAAAAAAAAATAATAATAAACTCAAGCCAAAGTAAGAATTGACTAGACTGGCTGAACCAAAATACCTGTCTAGCCACTATTTATTAATTTTGTATTTATTTATTTGGCATTTGTAAAGCGTGCCTAACCTGTAGGTATCTGGGCGCTGGACAGACGGAAAGTTGGATATTTTTACAATTATACATAGTTTACCATATTTACAGTATGTACAGGCTGCACATAGATGAAGTGTGCAGAGGAGTTTAGAGAGACTGAGAGTACCTGGTACAATTCTATATATTGCGTGTTAGGAGCCAGGTTTTGAGTTCTATTACGGAAGAATATGTGGGAAGGGTCGGATCTGATGGCTAGAGGGAGGACGTTCCATTATTTGGCAGCTACTACCAGGAAGCTGTGGCCCCCTGCTTTAGCTCTCTTGAATTTGGGCACAGTGAGGAGATTGGCAGTGGAAGAGCGTGTAGGTTTGAACATTTGGGGGGCGTGAGTAAGTTGGAGAGGTATTTCGGGGCAGTATTAGCCAGGCATTTGTGAGTAATCAACATCATTTTGTATCTGATCCTGTCCTGGACCGGAAGCCAGAGTGCTTTGCGCCTCGATTCGGAGATGTGCTCTCTCATGGGGATATTTAAGGCAGCTGAAAGGGTGTTGTTTTGTGTGACCTGGAGTTTTTTGATGTTGCTAGTCGAAGCTCCAGCGAGGAGAACGTTACAGTAGTCGAGTTTGGACAGGATGAGGGCTCTGGCTAGAGTCATGCAGCTGTGTGGTGAGAGGTAGGGTCTGCATGCATTAATGAGCTTATCTGTGTATGCTGCAGATTAAATTGTTGTGTTGACTTGTCTAGAGAGCGATAGTGATGAGTCAAGGTACACTCCCAAGGTTTTTACCTCTTTCAAGACGGTGATGGTGTTACCGTCTATTGTGAAGGTTTTGTATTTTGGGTCAAGTTTTTAAAGGCACGTTTGGGTGCCTACTAGTAGTAGCTCGGTTTTGTCGTAGTTTAGACATAGTTCATGTTGGGCCATCCAGGTTTGGATGATCTGATAGATGTTATTGAGTGTGGTAGAATCCTTTTCATAGTTGCCTGTGAGTGCAATAGGATCTGTGTGTCATCCGCATAGTTAGTATAAGACACTCCGAGTTTGTCTATGTGGTCTAATAAGGGCTTAGTGAAGATATTATAAAGTGTCAGTGCAAGATGCATGGGGCACACCGCAGAGAACTAGGGCAGCAGCGGTGTTTGCTGTGTTGGAGAAAACTCTCATTGTTCGTTCTGAGAGACATGATTCTATCCATGTTATGGCTTTCGAGGAGAAATGGACAGCACTAGATAGGTGACGCACAGGATTTCATGATTCACTAAGTCAAAGGCCCTGGAAAGGTCAAGGAGAAGTAAGAAAGCTAGGTTTCCATTGTCAATGATGATGTCCCACTAATAACACATATCATGTCTGCTTAGCTTGGACATGGATGACCATTACGATTTAGCGCACAGCCCCCTCAACCCACCCCCCACATATCCCTTTTACCTCCCATCCCCTTCCTCAACCCCCAAAATCAGCTCCTCTTGCCAGAATCACCTCCACGTCACTCTTCCTCATCCCAGTGCTTATGGATGAGGCACCTTGCCTCATAGGTAAGTACTGGGATGAGGAAGAGTGGGACTAGGAGTAATAGAGATTACAGGTAACTAAGCCAGGCATTAACTCCATGTCTTTCTACCTTGTCCCAGTACTTGTGTAGGGGGCAAATTGCCTCATATACAAGTACTAGTTTGAGGAAGAGTAGGAGGGAGTAATGAAGATTACAAATAAGTAATCCAGGCATTAAACACAAGCACACACACCATTCACCATACACTCACACACACCAGCCACCCATAAATGTACACGTGCACCTTTTCACCATACACTCACACACGCACACCCAGGTAGCCACCCATACATCATGCACTCACACACATTACATTAAATGTGTTATGTTACGTGGTCTTGTACCGTGCACTGCTGCCACTTGCATGGTCTCTTTGCGCCCTGACAGATGTGCAATGAAAGGACGGTTGGGGTGGGTCACTTAGTGGGATTGAGAGGGAGAAGTGCAAGGGAGCTTTGGTATGCTGTTGACAGCTTCAGTTCGGAGAAACTGGTCACTGAGCATTGGTGTGGTTTTTTGGTAGCTGTTGTGTGATGTTGAGGCATGATTGTGCGTGGGTGCTTTGTGTGTTTTTTGTTTCATGTTGGGTGTTGTGAAGTGTTTGTGGATTGTGGTGCGGTAGAGAAAGGGCTGAGTTTAGTTTAGAGTTTGCACGTGAGTCTGCAGAATATTGAGTTTCTAATATGGTTAGTCAAGTGCAACACATTTCCTAGCCCCAAAATCCATATAGGTGCAACACATTTCCTAGCCCCGAAATCCAACTAGGTGCAAAACCTTTCCTAGCCCCAGAAATACATCCAGGTGCAATACATTTCCAACCCCCTTAATACAGCCAGGTTGAGCATATTCCCAACCCCTGAAAATCTGGATGGAATATGGAAATATTTTTCGTTTACAGCACTTTTGTAACAAAATCATCATCATCACTGTGTAACTGGCTGAGCACAATGCATTAAAAAGGGAGCCGTTGATAAAAGAGAAGTTTTATAAAAGTAAATAAGAGTCCTCTGTTAAGGTGTCTTCTGTCTGCCTTTTCAACAAGTACCTAAATATGGAAAGTGGGTGCTTCAGACATTAACAAACTGCTGCCCATTTGCAGGGCATGCCTATAAACAAAGACAAGTGTGAACGCTTTGCAGCTTGTGTCCCCAAAGAATGAGCAGCTGGTCCCCTTTCTCTGAGCTGCAGGCCCCTCTTGGCGAGGCAGCCGGGAAAAAGAAACATGGACCGGCCGTTCTGAAATGACACCCACACCCAGTGGTGGGTATGCCACTGAGTCCTACGTTTCTGCATCTCTCTAGACTACAAACGAGTGCGTTGTGCATTGATTAAGCGGGGTTTGAAGAGCACACTGCATGCCTAGCGATTTAAGGCCGGAGGTTTTATGGGAAGCTTTAAAATGCACTCTGAGGGGTTATTTGATTAATTTCACGTGTGGATTGAAAAAGAAAAATGCTAGTAGACAGAAGGAACTTGAGATAAGGATTAGTGCTTTATCAAAGATGGTCATGGCTGACCCGTTTGACAAAGATGGTCATACTGAATTGAAAAAACTAAAAAGAGAACTTAATGATATAATTGAGGAGAGGACGGAAAAGAAATACTATAACCTGAAATGTGATTATTTTGAGAAAGGTGAGAAATGTGATAGATGGTTGGCATATAGGTTGAAGATGAGGGAATCTGAACTGTCAATTGTATCCATTCAAGATAAAGATGGCCAGATCACATTTCCGCCAAATGAAATTAACAATGTATTTCGGGATTATTACATGCATTTATATAAGAGTGAAATTGATGAGCCAATTGGGAGTGTTGACTTTCTTGAGAGAGCGAACCTTGGTAGAGTTTCTGATTATGACTCGCAGATACTAAAGGTGGATTTGACAATGGATGAGATTAAGAAGGCTGTCGGCAAATTAAATATTGGGAAGTCGCCTGGATCGGACGGCTTTCTGGTAGAATTCTACAAGATATTGCCAGATTCACCCCTGAATTTACTTAAGGATATGCATGTGTCCTCTTTGGCTAATGGCCTACTACTGACTTCGACTAGACACGCCATGATATCGGTCTTTCCTAAGAAGGGAAAAGATGAGAAGCTCCCTGGGAGCTATCGACCAATTAGTCTCATTAATACGGACAATAAAATTTTGGCTAAGATCTTGGCCATTAGATTGGAGGATCTTCTGCCGAAGTTGATCAATGAAAATCAATCAGGTTTTGTGAAAGGGAGAAAAGCTTCCAGTAATATCAGGCATTTACTCCATACAATTAATAAGGCGACAGACGAGTCAGAAGATGCAGCCGTTTTTTCATTGGATGCGGAGAAGGCTTTTGATCGGGTGGAATGGGATTTCTTGTTCTTAGTGCCTGAAAAATTGAGATTTGGAGTTAATTTTAGATCGTGGATTAGGCTCTTATATTCGGAACCGACAGCAGATGTTACACAAATGGGATTCGCTCTGTTCCTTTTAGACAAGAAAGGGGGATGAGACAGGGTTGTCCCCTTTCGTCTTTGTTGTTTGTTCTGGCGATTGCACCTCTGGCAGCTGTTATTAGAAATGATCTGGATATAGACAGTGTCTCATGTCGGGGTTTACAACAGAAATGATGGTTGTTTGCAGATGATATAATTAATGGAAGTCTTAACTTCATTCCAGTAGATTTCTGGTTATAGAGTAAATTGGAGCAAATCAGGAGTGATGCCGCTGGTTCCTGGATGTAGCAAAAAATATGTCACTGACGTGGGGTTTCGTTGGTGTCCAGATTAGATGTTGTATTTGGGGATTTGGATCACTCCGAAGATTTGTGACTTGGTAAGAGTGAACATGAATGTGCTTACTGTGGCTTTTAACAACTTGAGATAAGGATTGGTGCTTTATCAAAGATGGTCATGGCTGACCCGTTTGACAAAGATGGTCATACTGAATTGAAAAAACTAAAAAGAGAACTTAATGATTTAATTGAGGAGAGGGCGGAAAAGAAATACTATAACCTGAAATGTGATTATTTTGAGAAAGGTGAGAAATGTGATAGATGGTTGGCATATAGGTTGAAGATGAGGGAATCTGAACTGTCAATTGTATTTGGATCACTCCAAAGATTTGTGACTTGGTAAGAGTGAACATGAATGTGCTTACTGTGGCTTTTAACAATGATTTGGAACGATGGGGATTGCTAAATCTCTCGCTTTGGGGGAAGGTTAATGCTTTAAAGATGGTGTCCGCCCCTAAAATCAACTACATCTTGGGTATGATCCCATTGAGTATTGAGGCTTCTCATTGGAAGGAATTGGACAGGCTTATAGAAGGATTCTTATGGGACAGGAAACTGCCAAGATTGAGTTTGTGGAAACTACAGTTAACATTGGAGAAAGGCGGGCTAGGAGTACCAAATTTCAGGGCCTATCATCTAGCCTTTAATTGTGCTTTCATAGTTGATTTCATGGAGACAAATCCTAGTGTGTGGGCTACGGCCGAGGCAAGTGCTAATGGTCCTTTGTCACCTAAGGCATTGTTAACCACAGTATCAAGAGGTGTGAAAGATACATTGACTACATAATTGAGAAATTCCTGGAAGAATTTGAATGTCTTGTTGTGTGTGAATGCATGCAGAGATCCGAATGCGTCAATATGGATGAATCCCTCTATTAAACTGAATGGCAAAATGTTATTCTGGCCTGAATGGTTTTTAGGTGGTGTCAGTTGGATTGGTGACCTCTTCACTGAGGGTGAATGGAAAAGCGCTAGAGATTTACAAAGAGAATATCACATTGATGGTTTGAAGTTTTCACACTAAAGGAAACTGAAGATAGCTGTTGATGTGATGGATTTTCAAAATAGTCTGAATCTAGAATTTCTTACGAGGAAATCTTTGGTGAATGAGGGCGGTTTAGCGAGCCGGGTATGCAGGCAGATTCTGCTTGAATATAAAGGCAATGATTTGCTAAGAATTTAATGGAGTCGGAGAATTGGCACGGACATAACTGTGGAAATTTGGACAAGGATGTTTGAGAATGTTAAACTGTGTTCCTTGGGTTTGACTGAACGGACAAGACAAATTAAGATCCTGAATAGGGTCAATTGGACCCCGGAAAAATTATGGAGGAGAGGTTTAAAGGATGGTCCGGAATGTTGGGCATGTGTTCAGGAGAATGGTACATTGGAACATATGATGGGTACTAGGCGCGTTATAAATAACCAATCAAATCAAATGATGTGGGATTGTGTGAAGGTTCGAGGGTTTTGGAGTGATATTGGTGAAATTTGTGAAGAAATCCTGGATGAAACAATTGGTTTTAATTTCGAGACAATTATTCTGGGGAATGATTTCATCTTGGATGATCTCTCTCAATACCAAAAAAGTTGGTTATTTAGAGGGGCTGCAGTGGGTAAGAAAATTATCCTTAGGGGGGGCGCTGTTGAGCAGCCAGCAAGATGGCTGCCTAGCTTTTAGCTCCGTGCCCTACTGCCACAGATCCGTTAACATCAGCGACCTTCTACTGATTCCTGTGCTTGGAACTGCTGTGTTTTATAAAGGAGATTCAGAGTTACAAACAGACATGTCCTCGAACGAAAACAGAGCACTGCAGCTGAACCTGGACCCGATCCTTTCTCCCCGGCTGACTGCCTCGCCTGCTGTGGCCTCGCCGAGCCATGCGCCGCTATCACGGGGCCCGTCCCTCCTATACTACTGAGGCCGCGCCTTTCATCCCGGGGCCTGTACCAGCCGGAGCGTGGTGTGCCTGAGCCCCGCCGCTGCACCGGGCTGCCCCTCCTCTCCTGGGAGCCTTTGGGGCTTTGTTCTCCTACGGCCACAGCCACTCGTACTGCAACTGTTGAGGCCTTGTGCCGGGCTGCGGGGGCCTCTGGAGCTCTGACTTCTGCTCCGTGTGTGATCGCGGCCCCCCACCCTGCGCCCAGCGGACTCATCTCCTCCTTCCCTGGTGCTGCCCCGCTCGGCGGGTGTGGACGTCTTGGGCTGTGTGGCCGCCCGTCATCCACCGGGGCTCCTACCCTCGGCTGCTGGCCTGGGCCCCTCCTGCTCACGCCAGAGCCTGCACCAGCTGGAGCGGGGGGTGCCTGGGCTCCGGGCTGCCCCTCCTCGCCTGGGAGCCCCTGGGGCTGTGACCGTGTGCACCGGAGCCGCTCGGACTGCAGCTGGTGCGGCCTTGCGCCGGGCTGCGGGGACCACTGGAGCTCTGCCTTCCGCTCCGCTGTGATCGCGGCCCCCCGCCCTGCGCCCGGCTGACTTGTCTCCTCCTCCCCTGGTGCTGCCCCGCTCGGCGGGCGGGGACATCTTGGACCGCGGAGCCCGCCGACATCCACCGCGGTCCCTTCCTCGACTGCCTTCCCGGGCCCCTCCTCCTCATGCTCCGGAGGGTGATCCGGAGGAAACCTAAGACGCCGACCCTAAGCTGCAGGTGAGGAGCTGGGGTGCCGAGTACAATACACCCTGCAACTTCCCCTTTTGGCGATCCGGCCCATCCGTGCTCCCGCTCCAGTGGACCATTACCACCACCTCCACCACCCGCTCCCGGTGCAGCCCTCACTGGCCAAGAACCCTCCTGCCTGGTGGTACTTCCATTGATCTGTGTCCAGCTGTGCACCTGGGGATCCTCACGAAGCCGTCCTCCCCCCCATTGAACTCCATTTATTGGACACACTTGCCGCACTTTGGGCGTAATCTACTCAACTCTGTGCCTGGGCCACTGCGTTAGCCTCCCCACTACTGAGCAAACAGTGGCGCGCCCCCCATCCTTCTTGCCTGCAAACCCTGGAACTAGGGGACCTGCTCCCTTCCCCAACCAGCGATCCAACCAGTCGTCTGGGGGTCCTGACACCACGGCACCCCCTTTCCTCACCGAAACTGGCGATCCTGGCCTGTGCTGACTGCCAATTCCGGTACATGCGAACTGGGATCCTCCTGAGACGTGGTGGGTGGCCCCGGTGAGCCAGAGATATAACCCACATTACATAACGCACCTGCTTGGGATTGTCTGAGGGGTACACACCCTAATGACATAATAGATACTCCGGAACGGACCAACCCTGCAAGTTACCCGCCGTCGACCCTCTCCGCACCCGACCTGGCCTCCGGTGGGACGTGGCGCCCTCTTCTCTGCCATTTCGACGTAAACCTTGCCAAAGGCCTCAGAGGCCCCTATCCACTTGACCTCACTGGACTCCCGCAACATGTCAAGCAGATCACGCGGTACTAGCAAGGCGGGAGCTATGGATAAATATGCCAAGTCGATTCCCAGACAGGAGCAGGGTGGGTCTGCTTCTAACCACGAAGACTCTGATCCACCCCCTGACCCCCCTCAGCCCGATCTGACAACACTAATGGAGACCATGGCGAAGAACTTTGCCTCGTTCCACGAGAAGCTTGATGACATTAATGCAAGCGTGGCCTCCATGAGAACCAAACTAGACCAACACGGGACTAGACTACTGGAGGCTGAGACCAGAGTTGGGGTCAACGAGGACAGGGTGCACTCTCTCCAAAATACGGTCTCAGAGCTGGTGCGAGATATGTAGCAGGTCAAGGCGAAATGTGACGATTTAGAATCCAGATCCCGAAGAAACAACATCCGCATCGTTGAAGACCTCCTCAGAAACCTCTTGGACAACCCCCAACTGTCACCGTTCTTCACGATTGAGCATGCTCACCGATCACTGGCCCCCTGTCCTAAACCGGGCGACTTCCCCAGGCCAATTATTGCTAAGGTCCTCAGCTACAGGGATAGGGACCACATACTACGCCTGGCCCGCGAGAAGGGAGAACTGAGACTAAAATCTCAAATCATCCGAATTTTCCGGGACTTCTCCGTTAACGTACAAGTGGAGCGCAGGCAGTTCAACGGCGTGAAGAAGATGCTCCGAGAAAGGAATATTGAGTAGGCCATGCTCTTCCCGGCACGCTTGAAATTCACCCATCGTAATAAACTGTACTTTTTCACTGTCCCAGATGAAGCAGTAAAGTTCATTGAAGCACAGATTCCGCTCTCTGATCCGGTGGATGAACCACTAGAAAATGATGACTAAGACGAGAGTTCCCACAAATCTCATGTGAATTCACAGGATGTGGCAACTCTGTGATCTGCCCCCTCATTAGCTCGCTCTGTCTCCCTGATCCATCCCACTCTGTGCCCATCCTGGCTCCAACGTTATCGCCCTGGGGGCATCACTTGTGGAGAGGGGGGGACACCCTGCCTTGCTTTGCCATAACGGTATACACTGGGCACTTATCCCAACAGCCATGCCTCGCTGATTAGCGCCTGCCCAAGGCGCTCTCTGGATAAGATCAAGTTACTCTGGGATGCGTTTGTTCTTTGCAACCTAAGCACTACCAACCGTTCGATGATTGCTGATGTTTCATTATATACTTGTTGATAAATGTGAATCACACGGCAGCGGCGGCTCCCACTGCAGCTGCAATGCCGTCCAAGGCAGAGTGTTTTTGTTTAAGCCCCTGTTGGGCTATTGGTCAAGCGTTGCCAAGTTGGGGATGGCATGCAGTTGTTCGCTCCAGGGGGGGGTACTATCACATTGCTAGTTTGTACCGGGCGGTGAGGGTGGGGGGAGGTGTAGTTGGGGAATGGGTTATGAAAATCGGCAGGAAGGAGGCGACTGGTTTCGAAAGAGGCTTACTTACGTCACAGCAGCACATATGGTGAAATGCAGAGACAGATCCATTATTTGGGATGTCCCATAATTTGGCACCATGTCTTTTAAAATGATGACATGGAACGTTAGGGGGTTAACCAATTTCACTAAAACCCGCAGGATCGCGGCCTATGCACAAAGACATGGAGTTAAAATACTCCTACTGCAGGAGACGCATGCCCTGAAACTCTTATCATCAAACCTAGCTCAGTATTGGGGCCCTAACAGATTCTATACCCAATACTCCACCCAATCCAGGGGTGTCCTAACTCTGATCCACAAATCAGTAAAATTCACACTTCACACATCGCACATTGACCCGGAGGGTAGATATGTGATCCTCCATTGCACTCTGGCTAACGAGGAATGCCTGCTTGTCAACTCTTACGGCCCTAACACTGACTCCCCGGAATTTATAGATAGAGTGACCACTATCCTCATGAGGTATGTGGATGTCCCTATTATTTGGGGTGGAGACATGAACCTTATACCTGACAATGTCCTAGATAGAACAACCACTACCCGCAGGGTCACGTCACGAGCCGCCAAACAACTCTATACACAAATGAGGTCCCTAAACTTACAAACGTGTGGAGAACAAGTCATCCCCAAGACAGAGACTACACTTTTTACTCGACGGTACATGATAGCTCTTCAAGGATTGATATGTTTCTGGTGTCGGGATGCTGGGTGGGTAGAGTGGCAGATGTTGAGATCCTCGCACGCACGCTCTCTGATCACTCCCCGGTATGTATGCATGTCCAATTGGGGACTGCCCCGGCGCTCGCGCTGCCTGGTGCTTTAAATCTGATGCCGTCTGACATTGTCTTCAGAGCTGAGATCCTATAGGATATAAACAATTTTTTTGAGAACAACAACTCACAAGAAACATCTGAGGGTACCCGGTGGGAAGCGTTTAAGGTGTACATTCGGGGGATGTGTATCTCGAGGGAGGCGGGAGTACTCAAAGCCATAAGGCGTGCCCTGGGTAATTCTGAGGCGAAACTCCAAACTCTGGAACAAGAGCATGCCTTTGCACCCGCTCCGGCAACACTGGCAAAGATTAGAACTGAACTAGAACTATATGAGTCCCATGCACTCAGCGAAGTCCGATACTTTGCTCGGCCTGTTGCTGCGCGGCAGTATGGTGAGGGGGACAGACCGGGCAGAACCCTGGCTAGATTGGTACGGGCGGAGGGAGGCAGGTCCCGTATAGATAGCATTATAGATAGTCAGGGCACACGACACTGGTCCGATCAGGCCATAATTGACACCTTTGCAAACTTCTATGCCGACTTATATGGCCCCCAGCAGGAACACACAGCCCATGACCTAGACGATCTGTTAGAACGCATCCCAATGACCCTTATCTCCCAAAACACCAGTGAGCAACTTGATGCCCCACTCACCTTGGAAGAGATTGTCCAGGTAATCTCAGACCTCCCAAAGAACAGGGCCGCGGGCCCTGATGGACTTACTTCTGAGTTCTACCGGGAACATGTTGCCATCCTGGCTCCCGTATTGCATGGGGTCTGGACCAAATCTCTCCGATTGGCCACCCTCCCTCCCTCTTTAAGAGAATCCCTGATAACCGTCCTTCCCAAGCCAGGGAAACCCCCAGATCAATGTGGTTCTTATAGGCCGTTATCGCTTATAAACACTGACATAAAAATCTTTGCTAAAATAATAGCGAATAGGTTCCTCCCGCTCATGTCCCATCTGGTCCACGAAGACCAAAGCGGATTTGTCCCCGGCTGTTCAACTACACTTAATATCTGCCGTCTTTTCAATGTAATGTCCAGGATTGACCCCGGGGCAGACGCGGTGGCAGTCACACTAGACGCCCAGAAGGCTTTCGATATGGTCTCATGACAATACCTATGTGCTGTGCTCGACAAAATGGGAGTGGGACCAAATATGATCTCCTACATAAAACTGCTGTATAAGGAACCAATGGCCAGGGTCTTGGTGAACTCCCTCACGTCTCCCCCCTTTGAGTTGCATAGAGGCACCTGCCAGGGCTGCCCTTTCTCCTCTATCCTATTTGCGCTCGCCATCGAACCTATGGCAGACCACGTTAGAGACCGACATACCCGCAAGGGCATTCGCCTGCAGGACACCCCGGAAATCATCTCATGATATGCTGATGATGTACTTCTGTATGTCAGGACCCATCCATACATTTGGACCCGATTATTCGCGAGATAACCAAGTTTGGCACATACTCTGGCTTTACCATCAATTATTCCAAATCAGAAATATTTCCGCTTACTGCGGCTACCCAGCAACCGTCATGTGAATTCCCTCTACGCTGGTCCACGGAAGGCATCAAGTACCTTGGGGTTCAAGTGTCTCTTACCAAATCCTCCATATTGGCAGATAATTATACGACAACAGCGCAGGTCATTGAATCCAAAATGCTTAGGTGGCGCAACCTCCCATTGTCTCTTGCGGGTAGATTATCCCTCATAAAAATGATTGCGGTCCCCAAGCTCCTCTATATCTTCGCCAATGTACCGGTATGGCCTGGGAAGCAATATTTCAAGAGGCTCCATTTGGCGTGCGCCCAATTCCTATGGCACTCCGGGGCTGTCCGCAAGAAGTGGCATCATATGACCCTACCCTACGAAAAAGGGGGCTTCGTGGCCCCAGACCTAACAATGTACTGGCTAGCGGCACAGGCCCAACATGCTACACACTGGTACGCACATGTGAATCCGCCCCCGCACGTTAAGCTTGAGAAACTAGCTGGTGACGGGACGAACATCATGACCTTAATACTGCACCGCATGTTTCGAATGGACGCCCCGGCAGATCCAGTTGCAGCCACGATCAGGGCGTGGAACTCTATATTTTACCCTCAACATGAACATTGCCCATATTACAAGTGGCCCCCTATTTGGCAATTCCCAGGACTCTCCCCTACACACGACCAATATGTCCTACGACACTGGGAGAATCTGGGTTATCGAGCACTAACGGACCTATACCCAGACGGTAAATTCATCACCCCACTGACTTGGCGACCCGAACATTCTAACTCAGCATTAGAGTTCCTACAATACTTCAGGCTAAGAGCGGTAGTCCATAAAATGTGGCCCTCATACCCAGACGAGCCCCCTGACTCGCCCGAACTTCAATACATTGCAAACTATGCAGGCAGTAAGGGCATTATATCCTCACTGTACAAAATACAGCTGGGAAAACCCAGGGGTGTATCCCTCAAATCACGGGAGGAATGGGCTAGGGAATTAGAGCTGAAAATCACTGAAGGGATGTGGAAAAAAATGTGTGCACATACGTGCAAAGTTTCCCTCAATGCCAGATTCCGGTGCATACAATACAAACTTCTTAACAGACTTTATTACACACCACACAAAGTAGCGAAATTCACACATACCCTAACCCACGTGTGCCCTAAATGCAAATCTGAAGAGGCGGATCACTTACATATGTTTTGGGCTTGTGTCGTGCTGAGGGTGTTTTGGACAGAGGTGGTAAAAGCGCTCTCTGAGATGGTTGGGTCCCCTGTAGAATTCGACCCACTGGCTCTACTGTTCGGTATATGGACTGGTGATGATGCAAAGAAAATGTCAACATTTTTAAACGTAAGTGCTATAGAGGAAAAAAGATGTATATTACAATGTTGGAAGCGCCTTCCCCCCCCCCCCCACCCTCGAAATGTGGCTGAAATCCCTCACCTGGGTGCAAATGTGTGAAGAGGAATATATTGGTACCCTCCCAGTGACATCTCCTCCCAGAAATGCAGTTACCTAAATAACAGTGATGGAGCCGAGGGCAGCTCCACCCCCCCCGCCGGTGCCTACTGATACTACCCAAACTCTGGACGATGTATACACTATTGAGTCTTCAGCTTCCCCCCCCCCCCCACAGCACATCCTGGTCAAACACTTGTATGATATACTGCTTAAATGTGTCTGTCATTTTTTCTCTTGTTCCCATTGGTTTCTGTATTTCGCTGCAAATTATATACTGTACCTGTCGTAACTTCCTGCCAATAACCAAAAGTTTAAAAAAAAGAAAATTATCATTAGGAATTGGAAATCTGTTGCTACATTAGAAAAAGAAATGTAGCTGAGTGAAATGCGAGATTTGGCAGCTATGGAGGAACGTTTATATAGGAAGCAGGGCAAGAATGGTTGTTTGAAAAGATTTGGGGGACATTTTTGGAACTGTATTGAATTTGATTTTGTAGGTAATGAGATGTGAACTGCAGGTTAGGGTGGGTTTTGTTTCTAAACTACTGTTATTTTTGATGTTTATATGAATTTGTATATAATTTTTGTAAATATGTTGTTGCCTTTTCCATTGATGTTTTCTTTTTCTACATTGCAAATAAAGTTCCAGCAAAGCAGCTGACACTGGGCAGAAGAGTACAGGGAGACAGAGAAGTCTTTATAGGAGGGCAAAAGGGGCATTTGTCCCAGACCCCCACCTTGGAGGGGGGTCCCACAAAGCTGCCATATCTAAAGATGTCACTTACATTGTTCACTATTCTTAAATAGCACCTTTTATGGCATGCTGCCGAGATTCTAAAATTATTTGTTATCTATTGTCAACAGGTACATTCTGCTCTGCGTTCTGTGTTCACTGTGGCATACATAGTTTGTGCATTCCCGGCAGCCCAACTCCTGTACCATTCCTCCTGTAGTGGAAGAGGTTCTAGAGAGAAGATAGTGGAGCAGACATCACAGGCCTCTGGCAAGCATATTTTATGGTCTGCTTACTTGACACAAAGAACGGTTTGCCCTTTTGTACAATTCAAAGGCTTTTCTGCACGTCTATAAATAACAATTTCACAGGCCTGTGTTTTGGGCGTATTTAACGCTTTAAAATGCAAAATAGAAACCTGGATCACATCAATTAAAATGCCGGTACTTATATACTTCCCTTGCTGATGGACACAATAAAGCTAGAACCATTCCCATTTTGCATAATATGCTTTTATAACATTTTGTTTTTAGGTATTGCCATGTTGGATTGTGTGAATTGTGTACTTTGCAGGTCAATTCTATAAAATGGGATTATTTTAGTTCATGGTAAGAACTGAGAAAGAAATTGGTAAATGCAGACATTACAGAGTGAGTGCAAATCCCAGCCTCACCTCCTAACCAACGTGTGATACTGGTCTTCTAAGGTAATCTCGTTTTGCCTAACCTGTCAAAATTACCAGTCCCTAGACATGTGGAAATTGTCCCCCTTCAGAGGGATTTTCCTCTCAGGGTGTCATTATCATCGTTTGCTGGCTTTAGTGTTGCTTCTGCTGTAATAATAGTGAGTATTGATATATATAGCACACCAGAGCTACTTTGCTCTCTAATGGCAACACTTCTTGAAATCTATGTCCCTCTTCTAATCTCAGTATGCTTGAATATGGACTCGTGTATGGTAGTTTTTAATCATCATCCAATAGCTATGGTATTGTATCTGTTTCTTTCTCCTTGCTTTCAATTGGTTTCCTGTATCCATGCTTGAGCATTTTTGCATTCTTTTAGGCATCTAATCTGAGTCATCTGTCTATTCTGGATTATGTGCACTTTTTTCATACAAACCGTGTTCTGAATTAATACTATGGCCGGTCTACCTTCCTCGTGCCTGCTATTGTTTAAATGTTTCCTGTACCTATGCTAGAACACAAGTACACTTGTCATTGACTGCTAATGTTGGTCTTGAAATGCTACTTGTTTATCATTCAGATTACATCAATATTGACGAGGTTAATGGGACCAAAAGAGAGTACCCATGAATATGTTGATAGCTGAGGGGCAGCATATCAAACTATGGGTTGTGGTCATGATGAAGGGGGTGCAACCAGATGTTTTAGATCTTTAAATTCCTTTGCTTCAGTGGAGGGGGCCCCAAAGGTGTCCATGCCCAGGCCCCAAAAGTGTTTAAAATGGCCCTGCATGTGCCTCTTCTATGAGCACACCGCCTCCTTATCCTGACCGAATGAAGCATTATTGACACTGTGGTATGGGACTTTACCAATCCCCCTAGCCACTCCACCAAAATGTAGGGAGCGCAAGGATAACAGTGTTATATTATTTTAAAGGATTTCTATACACACTATCACCACCTGTGTGGTCCCCTGGCGGTCTGGCGGATCTGTAGAGCAAGAGGGTAAGGTGTGGGGTATAAAATAGTAAGACTGAGTGGGAAAGAAGAGCAAGAAAGCTGTGATGTACTATTGGCAGCTTCAGTTCGGTGTACACTGTTCGCTGAGATAGGTGTGAGTTTTCAGTCGGTAGCCGTCATGTGCTGTTGTGCAAGGCTATGTGTGGTGTGTTTTGTTGTTGCAGTCTAGTGAAGTGTGTGCAGTTTTTTGTGCTGTAGAGATATGGTTGTGTTTAGTTTAGAGTTTGAGAGGTGTATGCAGAGGGATGAGTTATTTAGTGGGTGGATTAGTGGCAATACCTTATCGTACCCCTTCAGTTTTGGCCACCTGTGGCACATATTCCTGCCAATGTCATACATTTTGGTGTGCTACAATTCCCATTCCTTTTTTTGGTGTAGAGGTGTTGGTCATTAACAGGTCTATTTGGTGGTGATACTTTCTCCAACCTGTGTTCAAGCGAATGGGTGTCTACATCAATTTACCCCCTGTGTGCGGCAACCATCGCCTCCACTGGCCCCTTGATGAAGGGGCACCTCTTTCTTGTGCCCTTGAGCTCCCTGGGCACTGTGGTCTATCTGTCCGGTCACCATTCTTTCCGCTTTAATTCTAATGCCCTCGGTCTGTGGTTCAATTAGGTCAGTCACATCTCTCTCCTTTGTTTTCCAGTAGGGCCCTCGATGGGAACGGGTGCACCTGGGTCTCCCTCCCATTCGGAGGCCTCTCTACTTCTTTGCACTTTGCTAGTGATCTGGCCTAGTCCCCCGTCTTTCCATTTGAGTGTCCATACCATGGGGTGTGGGTGTTGCTAATTCGTTTTTATCCCATTCTGAGTAGGAGAGCCAGGTTTTTAGATGTTTTCTGAAGTTTAGATGATCCTTCATGGTACGTATTTCTCTGGGGGGGGGAGTTCCAAAGTTGAACTGCTAGGCAAGAGAAGGCTGATCCAACATTTGTTTTCCTTACGTACAGTTTAGGTTCCAGGAGGATGTTGTCGCTGGATCTGAGTGTTCTTGTCGGCCAGTAAATGGTGATTTTCTTTAGTATGAATTCTGTTCCGGGGCCGTGGATTGCTCTGTGTGTTATGCGCATCTTTTTAAATGCAATTCATTTTTTGACTGGCAGCCAATGTAGCATCTTTAGAGCTGGAGTGATGTGTTCCTTCATGAGAGTTTGAGGAAAGGTCCGGCAGATGCGTTCTATATACGTTGCAGTTTCTTCAGTAAATAATCCATCATTCCGAGGTATAGCCTGTTGGTGTAGTCTATCCTGGACATGAGGGAGATGATGGCCAGTGTTTTGTGCGTGAAGGAGAGGAATGGTAGAATCATTTTGATCATGTGTAGGTGGAAGAAGCATTTCTTGATTATCGCGTTTACTTGTGGTTCTAAGATCAGCTCGTTGTCCATTAGGATGCTAAGGTTTTTTGACAATTTTGGATAGTGTGGGTGCTGTTGCTAGTTCGGTGGGTCATGGGATTTACTGACTGCTTTCTTGGTTTTTGGATATAATCATGATTTCCATCTTGCCTAGGTTGATTTTGAGGCTGTTAGTGCTCATCCATTCATAGAGTTCTTTAAAACAGTCTATTAGCATTGTGTTCTACTCTTAAACAACTTCAATTTTGTAGATGATTTGGGTGTCATCTGAATAGTTGTAGCAAGTGAAGCTGTGTCTTTTGATCAGGTTGATTAGTGGTGTAATGTAGATGCTGAAGAGGAATGGGGATAGGGAGGATCCTTCTAGTACTCCACACGTGGTGTCGCGCAGTGCGGATTGGAATGGTCTTATCTATACTGTTTCTGTTCTTTCAGACAAGAAAGATTTAATCCAGAGAAGTGCTGCGTCAGCGATCCCTATTTCTTCCAGTCTCTAGATGAGCATGTTGTGGCTGACTGTGTAGAACGCTGCAGAGACGTTGAGTAGAATCAGTGCCAAGTTTGTGTTGGAGTCTGTGTTGGTGTTTAGGTCATCCCAAAAAGAAAGAAGTGCCATTTCTGTCCCTCTCATGGGTCTGAAGTCGACTTGTGCCTGGTGGTTGTGTGTGTTCCAGTGTTTCTTCATAGACATAGGTCTCTAACAGTTTTGCCGGATAGGGAATGTTTGATATCGGTCTGTAGTTAGAGAGGTCTTCCACATTGCCCATTGTATCCTCGAGAAGTGGTTTGATGTACACAGATTTGAAATCCCGTAGTCTCTCCCTGTTGGGAGCGAGAGGCTGAAGAGGTTTATGTGGCATTCCGATGGTCTGCCATGTGTAAGGATTGATTTATAGATATCAGGTAGTGAGGGGTCCATTGGGGAGCCTGCTTTGTTGCTTTGTTTCACCAGCTTGAGGAATTGCTCTTGACATATGGGCGAAGCTTTGCAGCTTGTTCTGTGGTTCCAGGGTAGGTTGGGGATGGTACACGGTCTGGTTGATTGGTCTACTTTGTATGATCCGATGTATGTCAGTGATTTTATTTTTAAAGTGGTCTACGAGATAATTGCATAGTTTTTGTGAGGGTACCGTGTGTTGTTGCATCCAGGGGAATTTCTCATCTCATTTATGATACTGAATAGTTATTTCTGTGTGTTGGTGGCTTTTGTAATTTGGTTCTTGTAGTATTTAATTTTGGCTCTAAAAATCTCCTTTGTGTATGCTCAGATTTGTTTTTGATAATTTATTATTTTGGCTTGGTCGTAGTTTTTCCTCCATTCTAGTTCCAGTTTCCGGTGTTTTCTTTTTTCATTGTATTGAGGTGGGGTGTAAACCATCTTGCCACTGCTTTCTTTCATGATGGGATAAATGGTTTTTCTGGGGGGATTGTTCATTGTTTCAGCGATCCAGCTCTGGATTAGCTTCGTCTAGGCCAGTTCCATCCAGGGTCGCACTCGATGGTTTTGAGGATTCAGTTGTTCTTAAGTTACTGCTTTTTATGGAATTCCAGTTTCTTTTCCAGATTTGGCCGAACTTTTGAGGCTATTTGGGTGCTTTAGATGGTAGTTGGATCACAAACGGTATGATGAGGTGTGCGCTCCATAATATTTGTATTGGTGGTGCAATTGAAATAAGTTTTTTGTTGGTGAAGATTGCGTCGAGAGTGTGTCCTGCCATGTGTGTTGCTCCTTTCACCATCGAGCGTAGTTTCATTGTCTCGAGCTGCTTGATTAGTGATTTTTGTGAGTTTGCGTTCTCTTCTTTAAATCATTTTTTAAGGTCCCGGGGGCTTATAACATTATCATGTTTGATGGCCAGGTTCCTGATAGCTTCTATGAAGGTGTCTACGAAGATGGCGTTGAAGGTCGGTGGTCTGTAGATGAGTATGAATGTGAGGTTTGTTTTTGAGTCTGCTGTTGGGTGAAGGACGAGGGATTCACAGTTTCTGATTTTTAGCGGGTCAGATATTTGTATTTTCAGGTGTTCTTTGTAGGCTACTGCAATTCATCTGCCTCTGATTCCTTTTCTGTTTACCTTTGTGTAGACAGCTGTATAGTGTGACTTTGTAGCTGTCTACTAACCGGGTTTCTGTGATGAATAGGATGTAGATTCCACCATCGTAGAATAGATTGTGGATCTGTGTGGTGCGTTTGGACATTGATCTTGCCTTGATTAGATTGCAGTGTATTTTCTTTTTAT
Organism: Ambystoma mexicanum; assembly: GCF_040938575.1. Taxonomy (NCBI): domain Eukaryota; kingdom Metazoa; phylum Chordata; class Amphibia; order Caudata; family Ambystomatidae; genus Ambystoma; species Ambystoma mexicanum. Next base: position 1,360,513,244 of record NC_090935.1, read on the forward strand.
AGTGCCTTGCTTTGTTCTTGGTTTCATCTTAGAGTGGTCTTGTTGGCGAGTTTCCTCGTTACTCACAGGATGTGGGGTGTGTGCAGTAGGGTCTGTTTCATCATTGAATAGATCGGCTATATTTTGTATTGGATTCCTGACTTCTACTGGTTCTGTATCTCATTGCCATTGCGATTTGTCCCCTAGAGTTTTGGTGATATATGGAGTGAAGGTGCCATTTCCCCTCTTACTGCATCTGGATGTTTCTGCTCTATTGCTGTGGGGTCCTGGTATCTTGCTGGAGTGACTGGCATTGTTGGTGGTCATAAATACTTCTGGTGGGTGGTCTGTAGCGAGATATGGTGTTAGATATAAAGATTTTTGTCTCGTTTTAGAGTGTGTTCTAATTTCTGTCCTGCTTATTGGTGTGTGTTCCGTTACTGTGTCTGTGTTTGTTCGTGTGGTAGAATGGTGTGGTTCAATTTGGTTTATACTTTCTCCCAGTTTTCTCTCGCATCATCCCATTCTGTGCCGTGGCATATTCTGGTCCTTTGAAATTTTGTAGTTTATAGAGTTAGAGTTATTGTGTTTGGTTCGCAAGGGCTCTTGCCCACCTGCAAACATTTCTGAGTTTTGTGGGGTTATTGTTGTCCTTCGGTTTCTTTGTGGTTTTAGCTGTCTTTGTTTATGGTCGGGGAGCATGGTAAAGGGGTGGGGGGGTCCTACGGTCTGATAGCTAGCAAATTGGGTTGAGGGGGGATCCTAAAGGGCAAAGTTGTGGGTGTTTCCTGAGTGCGCGCCTTGGATGGCCTTATTCTTTGGGCTATCTATATGAAGTTTACATTCCTTGGGTTATTATACCACTGGTAGTTTGTGACTGCCTTTCGACTTTCTGCTAGCTACCCCTAGCAACGCCTAGATTCTAAGCACAGTGGAGCTTGGAGCACCTAAAGTTGGAGCCCCTTATTATGTGGAGGCCTACTTCTGGAGTTGTTTCACTCAGAGCACAGCCGTAATGCTAGAGAGAGGCTTGAGCTGAATCTAGCAGAGGCGATGGAGCAACCAGAGCTGGAAACACGGTGCTGGATAGAGGGGATAATACCTAAATGCCTGAATAGGGGGAAGAATGCCTAAATTGCAGAGGACAGCAAATGCAAAAAAAACAGATTTGAGATTCCTGGATAGAGGGAAGAATGCCTAAATTGCATACACAACAGGAAATGCAAAACACCTAGATTTGAGATTCCTGGATAGAGGGAAAAAGCCTAAATATGAGATTCCTGGATAGATAGCTGCCCTTTGTCTTGGGGCACTTAGCCGAGGGCTGACCAGGCAGAGGGGCTGCCCTGGAGTATTGATTTAAATGGGGCACTAGGCCCAATCTGGGGACAGGGACGGGCTGGGAGGAGGGAGTGGGGAGGCAATCAGGAAGAGGGCTCTGGGAGGGGCAGCTGCCTGAACAAAGAAATCAAACAAAATGCAGGTAAATGAGCAGGAGCTCTATGGCATCCACACACTTACCTGTGCTCCGGCAGCAGTCTTCTAAGAATGCGCCATACACATACCGATACAAAATAACACTGCCTAAGTGTTTTGCTGCAGGCACTAGCCTCAATCAGGGGCTAGGGGCAAGCTGGGAGGAGGGAGCGGGGAGGGAATCAGGCAGGGGACTCAAATCAAAAAAATGCGGGCTAATGAGCAGGAGCTCTATGGCATCCTCCCACTTACATGTGCTCCGGCGGCCGTCTTCTAAGAATAGGTTCTCAATGAGATACAATAGTCACTAGGTCTACTCCTACTAGGTAGCGTCAATGCCTGTGGAGTTTCATATCTCTCACAGTTATTCAAGCAGTTCAGCCATTCTTGGACGGTAGGCGCTCTTTTGTTTACCCCATGTCTTTGCGATCAATGACCACACTACAATGGACACCGTATCCAGCAACTTTTTTTCTGCCCTCGAACCAGTTTCAAATAATGACAATAGCCATGTTTCTGGGGGGGGGGGAACGGTGGTTGGCAAGAGGCCATCTGTCCCATGATTCTTCTGATCTGTTGGGCGAGTGATAATGCCGCGGTAATAGCGTTACCACTGCGTATTTACTGTTCCGCCCAAATTATGACGAGGCCCCTGTTGCAAAAAGGGGCACCAAATCACATCTTTAATGTTCCGCTGAACATTGGTGTACTGCACAGATATTGAGGGGAGTTGTTTATATTATGTTTTGTTACCATACCCAGCTTCTCATTTGAGTGTTGAGCTTCACTGGATCTCTCTTTTAGGGAGTCCTTCCTCATTGGTATACACTGCCGACAGTTATGACCTACTTTTTAACCCTTATAATGTCTTGCTATAGTGTTTAACATGCTGCTCATAATATGTTGTGTGGTATTACTCAGCTTTCATGCAAATATTCTAATTTCACAGAATGCCATCTTTTAGGGGTCCTTCATAAACAGTATACATCCATCACAATGAGGAGCTACTTTTGTACCTCTAAAATGCTGTATGCACTGTCTATGTTCTGTTGTGTTACGTTACTCAATTTTCAATGCACAATTCTTAACTGTTCTTCTTCACCGCTGTACTGTGCAAGGCCTACTTTTGGACCTTTAAAATGTCATCTTATACAGTTTCTTGTGCTATTCGTGTTATCTTATGCTGTGTTACTCAGCTTCTAACGTGAATTCCCAACTTAACTGAATCACACTTTCAAGGTGTCATTCCACAACAGTATACTTTAATGATAGTGAGGAGCTGCTTTTTGGATCAATCTTACAAAACGGTATGTGTGATTTTTGTTACCTTATGTTATTTTACTCAGATTGTCTTCCATGTAAATCACCATGCATGAGATTCATGAGAAAATGATTTCTGTAGCTTGCCTTTGGTGCCCATTACAAGCATATATGTGCATCTCCTACCAATGTCCTCTATATCACAACTGCCAATTGACATTCTCACTCTGCCATAATCATGTCATCTGTCTCGCTCTCTCTTTCTCTTTCTCTCTCTCAAATACATAGTACACAGTGTGTAATACGGATCTGGGAATTGGCCTTTTAGTAGATTGGTCAATCTGGAGTCTCTGCTCATTACCGAAAGGTTACGGAAGGCATAAACATGTGGTACAGCAAAAGGGCTGCCTGCAATAAGATGACCCCCAGCTCTCAATTCACCTTCCTTACTACGATTGTGGGCAGGCACAGAGCCACATCAAACCTTGCTGTAACTAGCTGAGGTGCTGTCCTAAGTGGGTCTGGTGAGACCTTCACCAGCCAAATCAATGGCAGTGTTTGTCAGGCTTTCGGATCATGGAGATGAGGGGATGTAGTGTTATTTATGAATTTGATATTGGTAATGACAAGCACTTCTGATTTGTAATTAATTGGGATTTTATTAATATCAAAATCGGTTTCAGAAAAGAGGATACACCAATGAATTACAGACATATTGAGGAATATTGAGAAAGCATTTGAGCCTGCTAAATTTCTGCCCGGTGATGTTGAAGTCCAAGTAAACAAGTTACTATCTTTGAAAATACGAGATAATTTACCATTGAAAATTAGAAAAGAACTAGAAATAAAACTTTTAATAAACGATCATGAAAATGATTGCAAAATGTTGTCCTCAATGGCTGGTTCAATCGGACTGTAGAAAGCTAATACCACGAACTACAGAGGAAGGTGTCTGTGGTGTGTTTTGTCTATGGAAATGGGAAATGTTTAAAATACAATCTCGAATAGAGCGACATGAAACGTGTTCAGATGTTATAATGTTTAATCAATTATTACTAAAACATAATTTAGAAATTTTAAAGTTGTCTGTCGAGAATTACCTAGGGTGAACTCTGGGGATGAGCTTGTATAGAAAATAACTTTCAGGAAAGAGCCGCAACCAATTCTGTCAGTGATGAAAAGTATTTCTGGATTTTATTCAACTTGTGTAACTTTAACGCTTGCCATTTATGAAGAAAACGTTCTCCCTCCGTCTTTCAACAAATGTCTATCCAGAGAAGTTCACACTGGTCTCCTAAATATTGTGAGAATCCAGTTATACCAGTGATTCTCGAAAAAAAAAATAGGACAGGAAAGATCCTTCTCGTTTACAAACGTTTACAAAAAAAAGCCCATTCTTGACCCAAATGACCTAGCAAGCTGTCAACCACAATGCACATACAGGTTTCTAGGAATTGTAATTGAAAAATGCAGTTCCTACAAAATGACATTACATCCGTCATGTACACCAGTCAGGTTTCAGTCCAGGATGCAGCACAGAAACAGCATGCGCACCTTGTGCTGCACCGTAAACCAAAGGAAATGCTCAGAACGCGGGCTGTATTAACTAAGCTCACTTCCCTTCCCTCCCCTGCTCCCTTCACCTTAGCACTAATGTAATCAGGGCCGGCCTTAAGGGCAGCAGGGCCCTGGGCGAATTGGCGCCCCCCCTCGTGCCCCTGGTTAACAGGGGGCAGGGCGGAAGGGAGTGGGCCTGGATGGGCCACTTTAAAAAAAAAAAAATATATATATTTTTTCACCTCCTCGCTCCGGCGAGGAGGTTAAATAGGACGCGTTAGCACCCCATTGTCATTGAATGAGCCCGCCGCTGCGGGTTCATTCAATGACAATGAGGCGCCTGCCACGCCTTCTGCCACTACGCCAGCTTGGGGGCTCCCTTGAAAGACTCCCCGAACTGGTGTGTTCGGGGGCTAATGGTGCCTTTTCTTATGAAAAGTGCCCGCGGTGGAGGGACGCATTGAAATGCACCCGCGGGCACATGTTACAGTTAGAGGCCACCTGCTGCGCCTTCTCCCACAACGCCAGCTCGGGGGAGCCCTTGAAAGACTCCCCCTAGCTGGCGTGGTGGGGGCTAATGGCACCCTGGGGGGCGTGGCGCCACGGACGGTTGCCTGGCGCGCCCCCCACCTAAGGCCGGCTCTGAATTTAATAAATAGAAAAATAGAAACTTACCTTGGCTGCACAGCCCGGTGCCATGCAGAGCAGTTGTCAGCTTATGCCGTTTTCCTGTTGAAGACATCACAGTCATCAACATGGACAATGAACTTGCTGACAACAGCATTATGAAGCGCTTGGCCACACAAGAAAGACAAGTTTATTTATTTATTTTAAAAGACACCGTTATCACCCATCTAAGGAACTTCACTGGTTCTAATGGTGATCTGCCCCTCAGCAGCAAGCCGACCCTTTCTGTAATGGCACTGCCACCCTCGTTAATGGACCCTCACTGCACTCTGGCTGTTAACTTGCGTGGCGGACCATTACAGAAAGGGTCGGCCTGCCGCCGAGGGGCATGCCGCCTCATTAAAAAAGATTTTCTAAGACACACTCTGCATCACAGAAAAAGTCATCCCCTGCCTCCCAATCTTGCTCAACATCTCACCTTCTTTCAACACTATCACTCATAAATTATAACGGACACTCTCTATCAGCATGCGCTGGATTGGATTTAGCAAGAGTATCATAAAGTGTATTGACTAACCAATCCCCCCGTTGGAGTGCTCCAAATACCGCAATCTTGCAGTCTTATTTTAGGTTCTCCAAACTATAAATGGAGCTCCTGGAAGATAAGTGGTCAACCACTGAGCCAGATTTCTTCAGTATGTTGAATAAACCCAGTTAGATTTTCAAGTCTCCACCGAACAATTATACATCCACTGAAAGATTGACCCTCAAATATGAATCCTAAATGTCAAACGCATCCCTGAAATCCAACCCCACGAAGACAGAATCATCACGCAAAACCCAAGACTGGCCTCATGCAATGTAGCTTCAGGGACAGGAAGCTCTATGGCTTCACAACACAACTCACCAGCATTAAATGCTGCAAGCCCAATAACTTGCTTTCTACATTGACAGCAAGCTCTCCTTTAACACTGTGGTGCAACAAAGACCCATGCTGCATAGGACCAGTTCTCCCAGCGATGTAAAACAAAGCCTACTGATCTAGATTTGCAAACCATTGACCAAATCTAGTATTCAAACACCTAGATGATAACACTGCCCTATGCATAGGTTTCCCTAAACCCACACTGACACCATTCAAGCTTGTATGTCATATGGCTCATTGCCTCTTCAAAGGCATGAACAAATACGACCACAGGCAGCCTTCCTAACAGATCTGAAGTAGTGTCAAGCACCAAGTCTCGGGACGATAGCTCCGGGGCAATGTTCTCCCCTTGGAAGCAAGACGACACGGAGCACCACAGGTTCGATCCCCGTTTCCGTGCTTATCAAACTCTGGGTATTAGGCGCGTTATAAATAATCTATCATATCATAACCTAGCGATGTGGCGGCTTATGGGGACTCAGCAGGAGGCTGTGCCTGGGAAATGTGGGAAAATCCCTCTGAGTTGTGGCTGCATGTGTTGGCCATGTTTTAGGGGCAGTCAAACTAGACACGTCAATTGCAGTGATCTTCATTACCTCAGAACATCAGAGCATGACAATAAGTGGACAATAGGGAACTTAAATGCAGGTAAACACTTTACAAATGTTGTGGTACTACACTTCCCATAACTGTCAGTGGCCGTCATCTTGCTGAGCTCCTCCTATAAAAGGACATCCCAGCCCATGAATAAGGATCGTTATTCTTAAAGCCCAAGGAGTACGGTGGATTTTCTCTGGTTCAAATTAGGCTGGAGCAGAAGAAATAAAGGCAGATAATCGATTTGGTGGAAACTACATGTGGGGTCCATGCAATCGATGCAGAATTAACAATGCAAAGATCGTATGAGCGAACATGCCAATTGTCAGTGCAAACAAAGTGAGTGCACAATGGAAAGAAAGAGCACGTTTGGAGACAGCTTTGGTAAGGGGCCTGTGTTCATTTAGGAAGTTATTGGGCCTCATTACGACACTGCTGGTCCGGAAAGAACAGTGGTAGTAAAACCACCGCCACCGTTCGTTCCGGACCGGCTGATTGAGAGTCCTGCATGCGGGGGGTGTCACTCCCGCCAGGTCTGACCTGGCGGGTTTAACACCACCTGCCTAAAGGCGGAAATGGAAACACTGTCTCCGTCATAGACGGAACCAGTGTTTCCATTGTCCCCATCCCCATGGAGTCGTAGGGGACTCCATGGGGATGGGGACTTACACAATTCCGCCTCCGGAATTCCCGGGTCACCGGGGTCATAATGCCCCAGTGATTCCGGGAATCACAGAGGCAGAATGGTAATATAAATCTGGCGGTAACCTGCCGGAATTTCGGGCTCGGTTACCGCCTCACTCGTAATGAGGCCCATTGTGTTTGTAACTTTTTACATTCTTTTAGCAGCACATGCATATCACGGTAACTCCCAATGGAGAGTGCATTGATAGGGGCTTAACAGGATTGGCTATTAGGAGAAATGCAGGAAATATCACTAGGCACACTGGCTTATATCTGGAGTGTAGAATTGGGTACAAAGAATGGCACCATTTTGGGGAGCGACTCAAGCAGAAAGGCTTCTAGTGAATTAGGTGTTAGTGCACTTATTTCTTCTAAAATATTGCTCTGGGGAAGGCTGTTATCCTGAAAACTTCTTGTTGTTTCAAGTAGAGCACCCCAAGTTGTCTCTTGACTATTTTTTTTTGTTAAAGTGTGCTTGGGTGATATAGGAGGACCAGATAAACAGTTGCGTTTTCATTCCCCATCTAAACAGGTTATATTCCCTCTGGATACTATCCAACCCTTTGCACTGCAGCTTTGCATTTTATCCATGTAATTCTAAATATGGGAAGTCCTGTAAGGTTTTTTCTGGGCACTGGTTGCTTTTGTGGGTTTCATTCTGCTCTTGGGGTGCTGCCAGCAATTAGGACAGAATACTAAGACATTTTTTGGCCCAATCATCCGGGAATCATTGGCCCTATGTTGGCAGCCATTATGAAGATCAGTAGAACACTACACATATTCTGACATTGTTAAGGTAGAGGCCACACACGTCACTATGCAGTGGTACAAGGGTGGATAAGTTTCAAGCACATGTTAACCATCTACCTGATGCTCAGGTCCCTGATCTGTTTGCTGGTAAGGAGGTATGCCCATTATTTGAGGAGAAGTCATAGTAGCCATACCGGTTTATGTGGGTACTTCAACCTTGGTGCTGTTGGTAGCTCCCAAAAGTTATGGTAGGGCCCGTTGCAATTTAATATCTTTTAATGCTTACACAACTGCATTTCATGGCACATCCCCATGGTTTTCTAAATGATGTGGACGAGTGGCCTTTTTGATTTCCAGTAGAGCAAGGGCTCAGGCTGTTGTTGCAGAGAGCAAAGTATGAAGAGTTGCTTGAAGGTACACTGCAGTTGGCCTTTGTTGATCTGAAGGCTGCTTTCAATTCTGTAAACGGGGACAGGCTGTGTGAGGCCCTGAGGACCAAAGCAATGGATCCTGTTACAGCATTTGCAATTCAGGCCCATTATAAAAAACAAGTGAGGGAGAGTGAGTAATCAGAAAAGTGAAGAGGTTATAGGGAACTTCTCTGTTGCAAGGGATGTGCCTGTTTAATCTCTTTGTTAACAATATTTATTTTCAGTTACATGGTGCTGGAAACGACCCAACAAATTAATATCAAAATCTGTTCCAGAAAAGTGGATATGCCCGTTCACTTCATTTCCAGACGATGCAGTCTTGTTGGCGCATGCAGCAAATGAGCTGATGAAACTGATGATCAGCTTGAGAACTATTGTGCAGTGAAAGGGTTTAGGGATTGACAGGTCTAGAACTAAATTAATAGCCTGCAGAGTGCAATGAACAATGAAACATAGGATAGTGCTGGGGGGATGCACTAGACACCAGGCAGGGATAGGATTGTCTTTCGATCAGTCTCTCGTCATTGAGCACCTGGTTACCTCAAGTTGAAAAGAGCTTGCTTTAAAAAGGACAGGTGATATCATCCGCTGCTTTACCTAGAAGATTGGGGCAAACTGCTTCACCCCCACTCCAAGCTTACATATCAATAGACCTTTATACGAGCAAGCTTTGGGGGCATGCAAATGTGCGGAATCAGCAAAAGTTGGAAAATTCCTTTTTTTACATCTCTACTGGTGGTCCCACTCTCTTCTTCCAACATAACGGTCACAGAGGAATTGGACATGAATCAAATTAGTATGGAGGTATTTTATTGTTTGCTTGTTAGGTGCTTATACAATAAGAAAATACCGCTTCAAAGCACCCACAGGGCAATGGAGGGAGCAGGAGTGGGAAATGCATTAAAATACATTAAAAACACAATATATAAAAGCAGTGGGGGCAAGAGGAAAACAGGACAAACGTACTATGCCTTGTGAGTATTCAGAACGTACAGGTGCAGCAAGGAAGAAGGCAGGGTGTCAGTGCTGTGGAGTCTGAGCTCATGGGTGAGCCACAAATGAAGTGCTAGGAATGTTGAGTGCTACATGGCCTGGAACCGTGAGGGGTGTAAGTGCGAGCCACCAGGGCGGAGGGTGTAATTGCAAGTGCATATAGACAGGTGCTGGCCCGATTGGCTGCGGTAGGTCAGGGCCCTGAGGATGCATAAGGGCCCCCAACACCAATCACAGCAATTGTGGGATTAGCAGGGGAGAGAAGAAGGGGAGAAGGAGGCCAAGAGGAGATTCTTAAGAAGCTTCCGGAATTTAAGAAGATCCTGCTCAAGGTACAGAGGGAGGGGGAGGCTGTTCCATAGGAGGGAGCCAGTTGAGGAAAGCGAACGACCACCTGCCCTTTATTTAGCAAAACACTTTACACACAGAGAGTTAGAACCAGAGAAGCATAGTGGTCTAGAGGGGGAGTATTTAGTAAGATGATGTTGAGGATAATGTGGTTCCAGGGCCCAGACCGCCTTGTAGATGATGCAGAGGGATTTGAATTTAATCCGTGCAGCAACCGTGAGCCAGTGAAGACTTTTTAATGCAGGATAGTCCCTGGGCTTAAGGCGAAGGATAAGTCGTGCTTCCCTATTCTGGATGGCTGTAGGGGTCGCAGAGTGGAAGATGGCAGATTCACGTGGAGGCTGTTGCAATAGTCAAGCCTAGAGAGAACCAAGGCTTGGCTCACATTGAGCCTCTCGGGTAAAGTGAGAAAATGTAAAGTTCCTTTGAGAAGGAAGATCTGAAAGTAGCTGAAAGGTAGCTTTAAGACTGTTTCTCCTGTGGGTTAAAATGTGGGAACTGGAGGAAGATAGTTTATACAGTTCATTCATGCCACTCAGGGGTGCTCTTTCGCTGCTATGATTAGCTCACATAAAAAGACTTCTAGGCACTCTGCCTTTTAACTATCGTTGGGATTCACCCAATTCTGTCCTGCCTTTGGACCTAAAAACAATCAGACCAATACACTGGGAGACACATTGCTTCGGTATGATGCGACCTAGTAATGATAGGTCCTAGGTTGGAATGGTATGTTGTGCATAAGTGCCACGAGATGCGGGAGCCACATCTTGATTAAATGAGAGCCACTGATTTGCACAGCCTTTATTTTAAGTTTCGATTAACAGTTGAATGCTAGGACCTGGAAATGGACAAGGCTTGAACCTCCAGAGTGTCTTTGTTCTTGAAGGCAAACAGTATATGTGTTGGAGACAGCTTTTGGTTAAGGTCACTCTTGAGGGAACCTTAGAGGGAGGTACTTATCTGGGAGCATTCGAAAGCTAGTCCAGCTATGTTTTGTGCAGTTGCTTGCTTTATATGGAAAGCCTGGAGGCTACAGAGGCATGTACATAAACAATCCGGGAAAGTTTGATTAGGATGGATTGCGAGGGCTGATGAACCGTCTATTTTCTTTGTTTTCCTCGATCCTCTACCAGCTTAATTTTGGATTTTGGACTCTGTATAGATTTGTATCAAGTATGACTAGCAATACTTTTATCGATGCATTTGATATTTTATATTTTCTTCATGTTGCTCATAGTAATGAAAATGGAATTTAGAGTGTTTTTAATCCCGATGTTGCCAATCAAACAATGAATGATTGATTTCCAATCAAAATGGAGATGATGCATCACCGCCTATCCTTATGGCCGTCCAAAATAACAACCCAATGTTTGCAAATTGGGACAAGTTTACTTTATTTAATTTTATTTCATTGTATTGAGCATTTGTTAGGAGCCTACACAACAGAATCGTGTTTCAAAGCACCACAAGGCTAAATGGGAAGGGGACAGGGGAAATAATAACACTGCTTTCAGAGTTTGAGTACAAATCCTATGGTTGTGTGCTCACTTTAACCACAGATAGCAAATGGATGCATATGGTACAGAGTAATAGGGACATTTCAGCCTGTGGTGAATATTGTGGAAGAAACACTTTAGAAACGGACTGACGAGAAGAGGGGGGGGTCTCCAGGATTTTATGGAGGTCTAGGGGGTGAGTTAAAAGATGCTGTGGCCCAAAAAGAACTGAAGCCTTCAGCATGTGAGGAGTTATTCAATCGGGTTTTGAGTTTGGGCCACATGTTGTGTGGAATAGTGAAATTAACAATGCATGATTATGGCAGTAGACTGCAAACTCAGATTATGGACTTCCAATATTCATTTTAGGTGACTATCACATGCTGTGTCACCTGCACACTGAATCAGTGATGTTTCCTATTACACAGTGCTGGTGGTTGCTCTCCCCAAGATAATTAAAGGCAACAATGTGCGGTTCGTGTTTTGATGTTTGCCCAACCCCATTTTTCCATTGTAAAGAACAATAATTTCGAGGAAACATCATGTGCCAGAGGCGACTGCGAAAACATTTGCTAATTAGCCAGAGTCATGCGGAGATTGTAGGCTTGCAAAACGGGTTCACTTTTTTTTTCAAAAGGAATTGGTGACTTTGTAGAGGCGCTATGAACTGTGATGAGTGCCTTGTGTATGATGGCCGGATAAGGGGGGCTACTGTCAGGACTCAACCTCAGGATCAAGCTGTTACATGGGCTCAAGTGAAGGCAACCAGGGTATTCTTAAAAATGTCACCAAAGTTTGTGCAGAGGTAGCAGTGGTGCATAAGCAGTGTATGACTCCATAATAGCAATGCAGCACCCTTGATTAAACAGGGTCGAGAGCATAGCGCAGGGCAATGCCTTAGCCTTGGAAGCAAGATATGCAGAGCAACACAGGTTCAATCCCCGGGTACGTGCTTAGAAATCTCTGGGTATTGAGCACGCTATAAATAACCAATTATAGTCATATGAATAGCCACAGAGTTGCGTGAACAATCAGGAACCTAATTGCAAGAAAACACTGAAGAATCATTGAATAACTACATGCCACACCACAGACACAGAGGCAGCAATTTTGCTGAGCTCTGTCTATAAATGGAGGGTCACACACGAGCTTGCACACTCAGAATTCTTGAGGTTCAGGCAAAAGGGTTGCTTTCTTCTGAATCTAATGAAGCTAAAGCAGATGTTCGAGCTTGGGATACAAGTAATCTACTTACCGTGTCTCACAAAGGAAGTAGATCACTTGTACCCCTGAAAGTGAGGGCTCCTAAGTGGCTGGAAAAGAGAGGCTAGAGACTTGCTACACATATCTCAGTGCCTTCAGTTTGTAGGCAAGGGATCCTGTCTCACGGCCCTCAGAAAGCTTTTAATTGGAAAGTGGAGCGGAAAGTACATAGGAAAAACTGAAAACTGGAACCAAAATAGGGGCGAATGAAATCCTACCCTGGGGCATGTTGCAACATTGCTAAATACACCCAACAGTGCGACCAGAGTGCTGTTCAGCTGGAGTCTATCTCCCCTTCCAAGGCTGCGAAGTTCTGTGAACTGTTACTTTTTATATCCTCTCCTTGGATAATTATTGACTTTTTATACCTTCTTCTATCCTCTAATGTTTTTAACACTATGAACCCAAAGAACTGACAGTGGGCGAATTGTATTTCAACAGAGCTAAGCCATGCCCCTTTGCTGCCGGATTCTGAAAGGCTGACTGCGCGCACAACTGTGCGCGTGCAAGCAAGAGTTCAACTTAAGTCCTGTTGGGGGGGCCGAGGATGGGGTACTTTATATTCTTCTGTAATTTGATTATTGTACATTTTTTGAACTACTTGTTGCCTAGTGTAAGTTGCTGGTGGCTTGCCTACGTTGCTTATGGAAATGTCATATCTCTCCTCTTTTCTCTCATTTTACACCCTCTCGCTCTCTTCGTTCTGCCGATCTCTTCTTACTTTCTGTTCCCCCACCCCCTTGTGCCTCTTCTCGTTTCCGCTCCTTTCAGCTCCTTGCCCCCCTACACTGGAACTCCCTACCTCTCTCTATATGCTCCATCCCCACCTATTCCTCCTTCCGCACCTCCTTGAAATCACTCCTTCATTCCCCACCCTGACACCTTTTTCCCCTCTCACCTTTTTCTCTCTCCTCTAGTACACCAGTCATAGTTCTCTTACGTTCTCCCTTCTCTCCTAGTCCGCCCCTCTTCCTACTGACTCACTCTACTCCTGACTCTCTCTCCCTCTTCCTTTCCTTCCCCAGCCCTTCCTCTCTTCTTCATCCTCATATGCAAATTGTTCTACATACTGTTTTACTGGTTTGATTCATATATATTGTTATTTGCTTCTACTGTTTCATGTTCGATGTATTCTTGTTGTTAAACTGTAAAACTCTTTGAATTAAAGCGCTATATAAAAACAATAAATACAAATACAAATATGCATACACTCTAAAAACAACTATGCCACAATTCTCAATACAAGCCCCCTAAGAAGGCAATAACTTTAAGGAGACCGCTCTAACATTTCAGCGTCTAGTGAAACGGCTAACAAATTCATCCACAGCGGATTCCAAACAGAACCACTCAAAATCATTGATTTCAGATATCAGGGACTATTGGAAGCAACCAGTGGAGGTCAAAGATATGAAGGCATCACACATTGTACACACACCAAGAGACGTTACACAATGTGAACAGGATCCTGATGCCTTTATAGAACCCTTGATATATTGTGAAGGGATACCTGACTCAGCCTTAATTGCAGAACTGAGAGGAATTGATCAAGGATTACCTTCTACACTCTCGAGACTAGAGTTTGTAATTATTCAGGATAACAGCTCCTTGCAAAAAACCTTGCAGTAGCAGAGAGATGAGATTATGTGGGTGGAGGTCCCTTTATCCCAAACGCCTGTTATTACGGAAGCTCAGATGCACTTTAGGGAAGAGCAAGAAGGGTTTTCCTCCGGTCCGGCAAGGATCTGCAAATTCTCCTACCCCCACCGTTATATCAAATGGCACATTTATAACTATCCAGAACCTCAATTTGCTCAAAAGCTTGAATAAACTTGATTCCAAAGTATATCTTTCGCCGCTTCTTCCACCATCGACAAGTGAAGTGGGGTTAGTACTGTGAAGGCATCATGAAGTAAGAAGCAGACAACAGAGAAAACTAAGGAAAGTTCAAGCAAAACATATTTATTAACTTAAATTTCAGGAGGATTAAAATCCTACCTTGCCCTATGCTGAGGTGGGATTTCCTTACCTGAACGAAACTAAGGAAAATCTGAGTCAAAGAGTTCAACTTAAAAGTCTGTCTTTGTCCAAAACCTATCCTTGGCCTCACAACTAAAGATAGTAAATGTCTAGGGATATCAAAGTTCAAAGAAATAAGGTTCTGAACTACTTACAGCTCCCGAAATCACACAGCCCATTCACATCAGGTCTCCCAAGTCTGCTGGGCTTGTTGCCGGCGTCCTGGCTCAGTCTCCTGTCCCACCATGGCTGCCTCTGCACCCTGGTATTCTACTGCTCTCTTCATGGATCCCTTTATAGCGCTCCTTCCTTGATCGTTGCTTCTGGCTGGGCTGGCCTCCTCTTATACGCCTGCAGCCCCTTGACAGGTTTCAGGTGTGGGTGACCAATTATTCCTGGCTGACCACAATTAAAGGGACACGCCTGACCCTCACAACTCCTTGCAGGCATCTTCTTCTTCTTCCCAGTACCAAAGTGGTGAAAAGGTGTAATCTTTAACACTATCAGTTGCCTCCTCTTCATCCCAGTACTGGCAAGTGTCACATGTGGAAAAATGAGGGGAGCTGACTTATAATAGCCCATAAAGGTTGGGGATGGTTAGGTTGGTCATCAATAGGGAAAGGGGAATACCATGTCGCGCCCAAGGGTACCCCACTCTCAATCCTCAAGGACCCCCCACCACGTGATCCTCCCTTGTTTCTCCACCCCAAGGATCAGGATCCAAGTGCAATGGCTTTCCCAGGCCACCTGGGTAGAGGATCCAATGGCAGTGCGAGTGAGATTGCCCTCAGGTTTCTCACAGTACAGGACACTCAGCTTCCGGATACACTTATTCCACAGCCATTGAACAGTTCGGGTTCCCTGATTTTTTTTTACCCAGATTCTTGAAACTCTTCCTCTCGTTCTTCAATGCCATTCATAATCCAACATTTCGAAGGTCGCTTGGTCTGAACACAGCTATAAACACAGGTTTATTGGCCTTGGTGAAATTAATTGAAATCTTTGCCACAAAGTCCAATTAACAACCAAGTTTACTTAGTGACCAGTAGAACAAGGTGGTCCAGAAGGCCACTAAGAACGGCCAGCACTAATGCCAATAGTTATGAATATAAAAGGCAGCGTTCAACATGAATTTTTGAGGGTACCTAGACCAAGTGCCCTCAGTAAGAAACAAAGTCAATATAATGAGTGAACTGCGCCAATTTACAATAATACATCAACCACTCTCCCTTGGATACAGTTGTTGCCGGAAGGCTGTCTACTATAATTAGTCATTGCAATTGCAATTTACATTAAGTCCTGGAATTGTACCCTAGAATTAACCGTACTATTGATTATTCGCCTTCGACAAGCATCAACGCCTTTGAAGAAGAGCTCTGCTCGAAACACGTGTCAGGCTGTGGAATGGAATTAAAAACATAACTCAACTGGTTGATGTATTATTGTAAATTGGCGCAGTTCACTGATTATATTGACTAAGTTTACTTATTGGCCTGAGTTATAAGGTGGTTCAGATTGAAGAACATATTTGAGGGAGGGGACCTGCCTGCTCTACGCAACCGGAGGGATTGCAGGTGGTACCATTGCCTATAGAAATTAATCTTGCTCTTCCAGATCCTCATCCCGTAACATCGAACTTGGATGCTTTAAATACTATAGATTTACCTCACCTTTCATTGGAAGGTGTATGCACTATCTGCCCTCCTCCAGAAGCTGTAACATTCTTCGCTATAGTATGCATTATCTGCTCTCCTCCAGAGGTGGCCGGGTTCTTTGCTAAAGTATGCACTATCCACCCCTCTCAAGACGTGGCCAGGTTCTTTGCTAAAGTATGCACTATCTGCCCCCCTCCGGAAGCAGTGACATTCTTTGCTATAGTATGCATTATCTGCTCTCCTCCAGAGGTGGCCAGGTCCTTTGCTAAAGTATGCACTATCTGCCCCTCTCCGGAAGCAGTGACATTCTTTGCTACAGTATGCATTATCTGCCCTCCTAGGAAGGTGGCCATGTTCTTTGCTATAGTATGCATTATTATTATTATTAGTTTATTTTGGAACATCGCCCATGGGCATAGAAGTGTGAGGACAAGACAAACACCATAAAACAACAACAGAGAATTAGCTAAACCAGACCATCAGGGAAATTCCTTACTGAAGTTATTCAAACAGGAGTGTCTTGAGCTGACGCTTAAAAAGTGATAATGTCTCACATAATCTCAGATCCACAACCGAAGGGCTGCTACAGAGAAGCAACCACTTTGAACATGGGACAGCTTGGCTGCAGGTATGCCCAGAAGTTCTGTGTTTTATATGGTTCGGAGTGTACGCCTAGCTGGCAGCCACTTTAACCATTTAGTAAAATAGGCAGGGCTTTTCCCATAGAGACATGCATGAGTAATGCACAGTGTCCTAAAGAGGATCCGCTTTTGTACAGGTAACCAATGGAGTGGCCTTCTTACTGCAGACACATGCTCCGTTCTACGAAGCCCTGTGACTGCCCTGACTGAATTCTTTTGAACTACTTGCAGTTGATTAAGCTCCATCTTGCCAATACCCTGAAGAAGTCTGGCACAATAGTCCAGACGTGTGCCGATAACTGCCCAAGCTAATGTGGCACTATCTGCTTTATCAAGGAATGGTCTGACCTGCACCAGTTTCTTGATATAATAGGAAGCACGGGATACAAGACTGCTGACATGTACTTTCATAGAGGGTTCTGAATCCAAGACCATACCCAATGTTTTAACTTTTGTAAACGTTGTCAGATGACAGACAGCAATTTGAAAAGTAGCATAGGCAGGATCCATTTTGCACAACTTGGAGGCAGTCCCCACCAACATCATTTCAATGTTTCCATTTCTGAGTACCAGCCCATTCAAAGTCATCCATTGATCAATTCAATTGTAGGTGTCATTAATAGTCTGTGAGTCTAGCTCATAGTTGCCGGTAAGTGGAAAGAGGCACTGGGTATCATCCGCATAGTTTGCATACCCAATGCCTTCGGCATCCAGACAGTTGAAAGGAGGAAGAGTGAAAACATTAAAAGGTTTTGGGGACACACGGGAGCCCTGGGGTACCCCACAAACCAATTCATAGCCTTCTGCCATATAATCTTCATGAAAGACTCTCACTGTTCGATTTGTGAGAAATTACAAGACCCAACTAGATGCCTCACTAGAAAAGGAGGCAGAGTTTTATAGTCTAGTGGCCAGGATGGCATGATGAACAGGGTCAAAGGCTGCAGTAAGATCTAATAGCATCAGAAGAGATGTTTTGCCTTTGTCTGATTGCTGAAGAATAGATGTTTTTTAAATCAAGGAGAGTGGTGTCTGTGCTATGATTGCTTCTGAAGTCTTATTGGTTAGAGCCAAGAATGTTATATGTTTCTAGGAAGTTTTGAATTTGTTGATACACAACCCTATCCAGAATCTTCAGAAGGAAGGGCCAGTTTGTTATTGGACGATAATGCCAGGTAAGTTGGGATCCAGTGAGGGTTTTTCACAGGAGAGGCTACCCAGGCCTGTTTGATAGAACTAGGACCACATTTTCCCTAAATGAAAGGTTCACAAATTTTGTGATGAAAGGTATCAGAAAAACTGCACATGACTACACAATAGGCACAGGACAGCTTTCTCCCTTGCAGGATGTAGGTTTGATTTTCAACAGCAGTTCAAGCATATCAGATTCAGATATTGAACCTAAAGAGAGGCTGAGGAGCGGCTGATTGCTCAGGTCTGGCTGGGGTAAATAGAACCTTAGTGACACAATGATTGTCACTAGATCCTTCCTTGATTTTAGCAATCTTTTGCATCAAAGATATCAGTGCACCAGGTAGTATCTTTTATCACTGGCGAGATAGCAGGGCATGGTTCTTCTAACTCACTGAGAATCTTAAACACTTCTTTTGAGCTTGATGCTGCATCCTCGATTCTTTGTTTATATGAGGATTTCTTAGCCCCATGAATGGCGGATTTATATACTTTAGCTGCTATAGAGTAGCTAGCTTTGTCCTCCAATGATGATGACTTTCTCCAGCTCTAAGTGCCAGTTTATTCTTGCACTTAAGTGACTGAATTTCTGTGGTATACCATAGTCTAGAGGGCTGAGATTTAACCAATCTTTGTTTCAATGGGGCTAGTGTGTTGACTGTCAATGCCATTGTTTCCTCATAGGCTGATACCAGCTTAGTAGATGACTCAAAGCTGGCAAGATCATTAAGAATGTTTGCAAAAAAGGGTAGCCGAGCAGCTAGAGTGAGCTTACGCAGGTTATGACACATGACTTTCTTAGGAGGTTCTCTAATTTTCTGCTTATACATTAGCGGAAAAGTTGAAATTGTATAAACAGGTGGTCTGGCCATGGGTATGGGACGACTTCCACATTCGCCACATGAATCCCATGTGTGACTACCCACTCCAGAATCCTACTGGCACTATGTGTGGGTTTGACAATATTATGTTTACAGCCCAGGCTTTTCAAGGAGGTCTGTAGAGTTCTAGCATGTGGGACAGATAGATCTCATCAAAACTGAGATTTAAATCTCCCAGCAGAATGGTCTTGGTGCTTGGTTTAAGGTCCATAGACAGCCGCTCACATAATTATGTGCAGAACTCTGGCATATTATTAGGAGGACGACATATTAGAAATATATTGCAGGTGTTATTGGGACCAATGGCCTACTTTAAATGCAAAGGTTCACAGTCAGAGATGTCCTCAACATCCAGCTGTTGAATATTCAGTGATGAATGAAAAATGAGGGGAACCTCACTCCCTTTCCCTAACCCTCTCCAGAAGTGCCCAGGTTCTTTGCCATAGTATGCACTATCTGCCCCCCTCCGGATGCAGTGACATTCTTTGCTATGGCATGAATTATCTTCCCTCTTCAAGAGGTGGCCAGGTTTTTTGCTATCGTATGCACTATCCACCCCCTCCAGAAGTGGCCAGGTTCTTTGCTAAAGTATGCACTATCTACCCTCCTCCTGAAGCAGTAACATTCTTTGCTACAGTATGCATTATCTGCCCACCTCTACAGGTGGCCAGTTTCTTTGCAATGGTATCTAACCCCCTCTCCCATCCTCTGGAAGTGGTAAAAAATGGTCTCTTTTGTGACTAATCAACTTCTGGGGTACCAGTGGTCCAGGGGTGAATATCATTTTTTAAACCATCAATCAGCCCGACACCTCTAATACACCAGAAGGGATCCAAACATATTGGAACAACAACCAAATTATAAACCTCCTTGTCCTATTTTGGTAACGTGGATGGAACGGCAGACTTATCTCCGAAAGGTTGTGGATCATTGGTTAGCTGCAACACAGCGAACATACAATTATTACTCAATGATAAAGGGACTGTGAAGTTAAGGTTGTATCAAACATATACGTTTATCACAACAGATAATATAACAACACTACAAAATACAACTCACAAAATACAACTCAAACTGTAAAGGAATGCAGAGAACAGACAGTTTCAGAGAAGGAAAAGAGATGCACTCTGGATATTGACAGGAAGGTAGTCGGTATGTTTAATAAACACACCAGTTTGTTATGGTTTCTTGGTTTTAGCACAAAGAGAGCAATCGGTCTTAACATGTCTCTGGGGGCTTCTGAGAAAGAGCAGGGGGACAGAATTACAATGTACCTTGTGCTGTAAGTGTTCTTGGTGCTTGACAGGGTTGAGTAGGCTTCAGGGCTTTTTGCAGGCTTCTGTGACAGAGTTCAAGAACGGAGTCAGCTGCAGGTATCAGGCGGCAAGATGGTTTGGCGAGTGAAGCTAGACGAACGGTTGAAGGCTGGCCTACACGGCGACTCTGGGTCAGGAATTGTTGTCTCAGTGCTGATCGGCAGTTCAAGACATGTCAGATGTCTTTAAGCGACAGCGGCTTGACAGCGATCAGCGTTGTTGTCAGTTGCAGATCAAGGAACTTGACTAGCTCGAAAATGTCCTTTATGGCAGACGTCGATAGATACTTGTCAAAGCACTTCTCCCAGCTTCATCAATGACCTTGTGATGTCCTTTAAGGCAGATGGCTCAAAGCTAAGGAGTGTGTGGCAGGCAGCTGCCTTGTCCTTTGTTGTAGGTTCAAAGACCTTCTGGCACTTTCTATCCAGGAAGCTTGCTGCAGAGCCTAGCAGGGCACGCTGTCTGCTGGCTGGGTACCATTTCTGGAGCAGTTGGAGGATCCTCTGAGTTCTTTATCTCCCTCTGTTCCATCAGAGATGTTTGGGGGAGGGATCTTGCTTCCCTCTTTAGAAATCCTGCCTTTCTTCACTGACTGAAAATGTAAGGCAGACTGTACCTTCAGCCAGAGTCCATGGTTGAGTTCTTCTTTCTTGCTTCCGGTGAAGCCTTTGGATGATCTCCCAGAAGGGAGGCTCATCCCTCTTGTAAAGCCAAGTGGGCGACAGTGATTGGTTTAGGCTAAGCCTACCTTAATGAACCAATCATGGCTTCCATACCTACAATCTCCTATATGCATGAGGTCATAAGCAGAGTGATTTGCAAAAAGAAAGGTAAAGAGGTGAAAACTTGTGGTACTAAGTCCCACCCATCTTCCTGTCTGTTGTTAATCAGAGTGTCTTTCTGGTTAATTGATTGCTCTGTGGTTCCTGATTAAAGTGTCAGGTCTATTTTGAAGCAGTGGTGAGACCAGACTCTCTGGTTCCTTCAAACCACATTCTCATACCTTAGAAATGGGGTCTCCCGACTGGGGTGGACACACACACTCTGGGAGTTGTTTAGCTTTTTACCCACCCTTCTGCCACCCATGGCCATGCTAATCCATGTGGCCGTTATCACACACCATGCAGCAATCGCTGTGGAGAAGACACCCTCCTGGTGTCCCATGGAGCTATCTCTATCGCTTAGCAAAATCAAACCATGGGCTGTTTTGGGGATGCTCTTGTTTTTGTAAGCAGTCTTCTGAAGGCTAATGGCTTCATTGAAGCTGTAAATCAGACGCTGATGCAATAACAATTTATTAGCCAAGTGTGCCTTCTGACCCTTGATTCCTAGTCAATATGTTCGTCCTTGCATAAGTTCCTTGCACTGTATCCCTACTAAAACAAGCATCGGCAAAGCCAACAGTTGTGGTGCTCTGATAGGAAATGGATAGGCACTACCATCATATGCCCAAGTATTTAAACGTTTGCTAGCTGTTGGAATCTTATGGCCAGAATACCATGCAAATGACTATGCCGTGCCTCCACAAAAGCCAAAACTGTTGACTTTACCATGCTAGTTCAGGGTGGGAGTAGGAATAAGCTGCAATACAATCGCCAGTAAATCACAATTCAGAAAACCGGCTCCGTCGGCACCAATGTTCCATGCCATGCTTTTGTGGCATCTGTCTCCAAACACATCAGTGCCTGCTGATTAAACACTGTGCAGTCTGTATCATGTGTATAACGCCTCAGACACCGAAACGAACTTAATCATTACATTATTTGTATTACGTGTTTATTTCCGGCAGGCACACATATAGACAGGAGCTTCAGTTATGTCAAAGTTGCCTTAGAGACTCAAGGGAACCTCCTTACTGGTTCACCATTTAACAGGTTGGAGGTGATCATGCCACTTAAATGCAGACCTCAAAGGCAATAGACTTCGGGTGAACTGGTCAAGCCTCAAGAAAAGAGTAAGCATTTTTGCCAGGTCTGTGGCTTAGAAGAATAAAGTGTATAGTAATAATAATAATTATTAAATTTTTTATGTTAAGTTACTGGAATTTACACAACGAACGCCGCTATCATTTGCACGGACTCTGGCCGCTCTGGTGGATCTCCCGAATACAAGAAGCTTCTCTAACAGAATTGAATTCATAGGGCACTTTGTTGGGCCAAGAAAAATGCGGCACCCAAATAAAAAGCCATCCGTAGACAAGGGTGAACTGGGCACTGAAAGTGGCCCTGGAAATGTTGGTCAATTGGGCCCATTATTACACCATGCGAGCACCCCAACCCACTAAGTACGGTTTGCAGTATTCTCCCTCAATATATTTTTAAAGGTTCCAAATAGTGAATCTTATGGAGCATTTAGAAAGTAAACAAATAAAAAACTGGCATGAAATGTGCAAAGCCCGAGGCATAACATAGTGGAAGTTTTGTAACAGATTCTTTACGTCAAGCAGATGCGGGTGAGGTGTGGGTGGGTTGAATTGCAGAGCGGGTAAGAGGAGCAGAAAACCAGGGTACCCACAGAAAAGTCGCCCTTGGTGCAGAGGCCCACCAGGAAATCTCCTGTGTTCCCTGTAGAAGATTGGAGGCATGAAAACTGCCAGCATGGTGTCTTACGGGATAAACACTTAAAAATATGTCTTTAGCTGAAAGGTCTTGGATTGCGGTTGAAAGATAGCATTTAACAACTGCCTCCATTTCTGAAGGCATCAAGGCACAGTATTTCTATCGCAATACCAATGCAGCCTCGTATTAGTACATAGTTTGTTAAAAGCTTAACTAAAACGAGAACTGCAGGTTTCCTTACCTGTACAGACCCCATTCATGACGCATCCCTGCATCAAGTTTGTTATTTTCCATTCGGAACCGTGGCGGTCGACCTACCTCTATCTCTGTGTATTAACCCAAAGCGGCCCAGACATTAAAGAAGGACTAAACCTGCCGGTGCAACCCTAGATGTATGTCTGAGTTAGCCCGTAAGATACACCATGAATGTAAATAGCAGGTCAATGACAGTCCACTCCTCAGGAAGACAGGCAACCCTGCTATTGCAGCCCTAGATGCTGCCTGGTCGAAATTAAGAGAAGGGAGGTCCCGTGTAAAAATTAGAGAAGATAAATGTATCTCTGAACAACCTTTAGTCGACAAATGACTGTGTTGTATGAACTTTGTGACGAGTGATTGTAGACAAAATTATTATTTTTTTATTCATTTTATGGTAAAGCATTGTATGAATTCTTAAACATTTACCAGCATTTTAAGGTGTGAGCTTTGTAGATAGGGATTTGTGCATTATAAATGGATTTAAACTCTATTATTAATTCAGTGATGAACATTGAATTGCACTTTGCACTTTATACCTTTAGTGTATTCTCCATACATTCCACTGTACCATTACTTGCCCTATATGCCGAATAAGTGTGTACAGAAGCTTTTCCAATTGTTACTAATTTTCTATTTATATTTTACTATATAGGTAATGCTAAATTATAGTGTTTATATAATAATAAAATATGTTATTTTTGCAAATCTTTCTGTCCTGATCTTCCAACCTCTGTCTAAGTCAGCAGTATTCAAACTGTGGGGCACGACCCCCCAGGGGTCCGCGTGTGCATCCCTGGGGGGCCCTGAGAGCTCAGCATGAAATATAAAAATATATATATATATATATATTTTTTTTAGATTGGAAGAAATGGGCAAGGGTGGCTCACATGGTCAGGCTGAAGCATGAAACTGTCTCAGGAAACAATGAAAAAGTGGCCCGCAGTTGTAAATGGATATTCATTCCTTTAGTCACAGACTGGGCCTCATTACAAATATGGCGGTACGGTGACACTACTAACGGTGTAAGCTATCGGCACCGTTGCTCCCGTACCGCCATAGTAAGAGTTGTGCTCGCGGGTGCCTGACAGCCCGCCAGGTCTAACCTGGCAGGCCGAGCGGCACCCGCAAGCACAGCTCTTATTAACAGTGCCGGTGCATCCTAGCTCCCTTTTCCCATTGAGACCTATGGGGCTCAAATGGGAATGGGGATCTACCGGTACCAGCACCCGTGAAAGGGCAATTATCAGGTCCGCCTAACTCAGCATGACAGGGCAATTGCCCATTCACGGGTGCCGGACCCGGATGCAACTCCGGCGGTAGCCGTGCCAGTTTTACCAGCACAGCTACCGCCAGGGTTGTAATGAGGCCCACTGTTTCAATAGTACCCAAGGGGGTGCTTTGTGTTAAAATGCAAGTAAATTGTGATATATTCAGCAACAATGGTCAAAATTACTAACTGCATAGTTAAGTAACTCATCAATGCTCTAGTTTATGCGGCCCATGATGAAGTGCAATTTTGGTGATCACAGCCCTTGCCAGATTTGCTTGTTTGGTAGCCAATCTGGCATGATATTGAACCCTTAGGGGGCTCTTTAAATCAGTAACACGTCTTACTCAGGACGGGATGCAGAATAACTCTTACATCAAATATTAAGACCGACTCAGGAAGTTGGCAAAAAGTCTCCTCTGACTGTTTTATTTTCAATTGTCTAAAACAGGGACTTACAACACACATCAACAGGCATCGCACATCATTATCTCAACGCATTTCATAATAATCAGTTTTTTATAGTAAAAAACCATCATACGTGACATCATACTACGTGGCAAACTAAGAAAACCTACTGGGGGTTGTGATTGGCTCATGGGTAACATCTAATCATACTTTCTCTAAGGGATCAGGTTGTGATTGGTTCTCTACAGTCAAGCGGACAATTTATGCCCACCCCTAGTGCAAGTCATATTCATCAGTTACTAGAAACACGGTACACCATGGGCTATCAAACTATAAGGCCCTTCGTTGTATGGCCCTCTACAATTGGTTGGCATGCTTGTACCCTTCTGGAACATTTGTCAACCTAGCAGCAAGTAAGCTGGTACCCCAGGTGCCAGTGGGTGGATTCAACCATGTCCCCCCGCCAAATTAGCCCAACATTTCTCATTACTCATGCTGTCTGCCATTCAGATTGTCTTTGAACTTGTCCTTGCAAAGTATCATTGTTCCTGAGAATAAAAGGGAGTACAGGCACACTCTTATCACAGTGCAGGTCTGTACGCCTAACTCCTATCCTGGACTCACGTGACAGGAGACCGTATTCCGACCTGTTTTGTAGCATTCAATTGTCTTGAATTAATAAACTTGCCACTCATGGTGTTCTTTCTTGCACCTTAACAAGGGCTGCTTCAGCTTCTCATGTTCACTGTTCTTCAAGGATAGATAACCAGTTCTTGGCCGCTCCATCTTTTGACACCAGCCCAGACAGTTATTTCAGGCCTTTCCTCAATCTTCAGCTGCTTACTTACTGCGCCACAGCTTTCCGATCCTTCTTTCTTCACAGGTCTAAGCTTACTAAATATGTGACCCTGATGTCCAGATTCTCTATAATGGCGGCATCGCCTGCAGTCTATTCACTACGTATAGCCATACTTTATGATTACTTAGTCTACTTGTGTTGCTGCATCTGTACAATTATAAAACAGCTTACATTTTCTGCAGTGTTCTTCACAAGTGCAATCTTCATTCCGCATATGAAAGTTTACTCGATTCTTTACTTCATCATCAAATTCTATTAGGTCTATGCATTTTCTTCTTCAACCACTCTTCTCAGTGTGTCACGCTCATTTCCTGTGACATCTCCAACCTCCTTTTCTCTCATCTTCATATTCCTTCAGGGATCTCCTACAAGAGATTGTCATCTCTGCGGGGGTACATCATATAGGGTCTTCTCAATGGATAGCTTTTCTAGAAGATTCTCTGTTGAATTGGCACCACCACTGGTGTCGTGCATGTCACGATTTCCAGTTTCCAACATATAGGAAGAATGGGGGTGAACTTCCTGCAGAAGCATTCAGCTGATCCTCTACAATATTACAGAGTAGTCTTGCATTTGTTGCATTTATTGCATCAAAGAGTACCAGATGAAAACCTGTTTTTAGTGCTTATTACTTAGCCTAATGTTGTTTATTGTATTTATTTATTTTATTTTATTGAACATTTGCTAGGCACTTTATACAGCAGAATTGTGTTTCAAAGTGCCACAAGGCTAAATGGGAAAGGGAACCAAAGAAATAAAAAAAACAATGGCCAAACAGTAATATACATTTGTGGTCCTACTAGGCCTTGTGGCATTCGACCGTGTAAGTGCATTGAGGAGAAGTGTAGTGGAGGGGATGGGGCGGGGAACAGAGGAGTCGACAAGTGCTGGGGGAGGGCCCGGGGAGGAAAGTGCTATGGGGAGCCAAGGAGGATGACCTCAGGCTAAGCGCTGGTACAGGCAACTCTCTCAAGGTGGGATGGGGCGCCACAGAGCAGGGGCCTGCAGGGCAGTGCAGTGGGGGAAGGGGTGCTGGTGATGACTGGGAGGAAGGGCCTGGGATCCTGTGAGATTCATGAGGAACAGGCCACTAGTCAGAGTGGCAGTGGGGTGATTAGCAGGGAAGGGAAAGAGGGAAAGATGTAGAGAAAAGTATAGTTTTGAGCAGTTTCCAGAATTTAAGGAGGTCCGGCACAAGTCTGAGAGGGGCAGGAAGGCTGTTCCAAAGGGAGGCACCCGCTCAGGTGTTAGGGAGATTTATCATTTGTATGCTTCATCCCCTCTCCTAGTGAGACCATCAGCACTTTTTGCTGGATTTATGGACCTTTCTCTTTCCATCCTGAATGAGTGGGGAATTTTCCAACTCATTCTTTCTTGTAGGCTGTGTCTTTTGTAACTCTGTTCTGTGCAGTTTACCTGTACTATGGAGTCTGTCTTCTCCATAGCCCTTAAAGGTGTCTGTGTCTTTACAACTGCAGCACACAGATCCTTATGGGCAGTATTGCTGGGGACCATTAGGGTCCTCCTTTAAGATTATTTTTCTATATCCTCAAGTAAGTAGAGTTCTTAAGGAAAGAGAGATACTTACAGGGTAATTCATAGAATTTCGCACAAAAGTGGCGCACGCGGCTGGCGCACAGTGTCCCCGTGCGATACACTGCGCCAGCCGCGTGCGATAAAATCCATTTCATCGCACAGCGTATTCATGGATTTCAGCCTCCAAAAGCAGCCGTGGCGCAGAGTGGCGCAGCGACCCTGCAGCAGCACCAGTTACGCCCCCAAGAACGCCCTCGCGCAAGGAAAAGCCATCAAAATTCCCAATTCATCGCAAAGGGCTGCGCTAACCCTGGACCAGTTCACAGGGCTGCCAAACAGCAAATGCCAAGCGGGGAACGTGTATTTCAGAGGTGCGCATGAAGTAACACACGCGATTCCATCAGGGCACGTGTATTACAGGGGTGCGCGGGAAGTATCACACGCAAAATCAGCAGGGTATGTGTATTTCAGGGGTGCGCGGGAAGTATCACACGCGATTTCAGCAGGGTACGTGTATTCCAAGGTGCGCGGGAAGTACCACACGCGATTGCCCTGGGTACGTGTATTTCGGGGTGCGTGGGAAGTTCCACACGTGATTTCAGCAGGGTACGTGTATTCCATGGTGCGCGGGAAGTACCACACGCGATTGCCCTGGGCACGTGTATTTCGGGGTGCGCGGGAAGTTCCACACGCGAATTCAGCAGGGTACGAGTATTCCAAGGTGCACGGGAAGTTCCGCACGCGATTGCCCTGGGCACGTGTATTTCGGGGTGCGCGGGAAGTTCCACACGCGATTACAGCAGGTTATGTGTATTCCAAGGTGTGCGGGAAGTTCCACACGCGATTGCCCTGGGCACGTGTATTTCGGGGTGCGCGGGAAGTTCCACACGCGATTGTCCATGGTGCATGTATTTCGGGTTGTGCGTGAAGTTTCACACGCAATTTCAGCAGGGTACGTGTATTCCAAGGTGCAAGGGAAATTCCACACGCAAATCCAGCAGCCTACGTGTATTCCGGGGGGGCCGGGCAGTCCTACACCTGAATCGGCCGTGTGGATCCTCCCAGCTGTTCACTCGACACCCTCCACGGCCCCTGCAGGCGGCCCACACCACAGGGGACTACCCTGCACATGTCCCGCAGGCAGCCCATCCACCATGCCCATGCCCCCCAGCCAACCCACATGTCACCTTGCACTACTGCCCACCAACGCATGTCCCCCTGCACCCCCACCCCCCAGCACTGTGGGCCACCCTCCACCAGGCCCCCACTCATGTCCAACTCATGTCTCCCAGCACCCCCACCCCCCAGCACTGTGGGCCACCCTCCACCAGGCCCCCACTCATGTCTCCCAGCACCCCCACCCCCCAGCACTGTGGGGCACCCTCCACCAAGCCCCACTCATGTCTCTCAGCACCCCCACCCCCCAGCACTGTGGGCAACACTCCACCAGGCCCCCACTCATGTCTCCAGCACCCCCACCCCCCAGCACTGTGGGGCACCCTCCACCAGGCCCCCACTCATGTCCTACTCATGTCCCCCTGCACCCCCACCCCCCAGCACTGTGGGGCACCCTCCACAAGGCCCCCACTCATGTCCAACTCATGTCCCCCTGCACCCCCACCCCCCAGCACTGTGCGGCACCCTCCACTAGGCCCCCACTCATGTCCAACTCATGTCCCCCTGCACCCCCACCCCCCAGCACTGTGGGCCACCCTCCACCAGGCCCGCACTCATGTCCAACTCATGTATCCCAGCACCCCCACCCAGCACTGTGGGCCACCCTCCACCAGGCCGCCACTCATGTCTCCCAGCACCCCCACCCCCCAGCACTGTGGGGCACCCTCCACCAGGCCCCCACTCATGTCCAACTCATGTCCCCCTGCACCCCCAACCCCCAGCACTGTGGGGCACCCTCCACCAGGCCCCCACTCATGTCCAACGCATGTCCCCCTGCACCCCCAACCCCCAGCACTGTGGGGCACCCTCCACCAGGCCCCCACTCATGTCCAACTCATGTCTCCCAGCACCCCCACCCCCCAGCACTGTGGGGCACCCTCCACCAGGCCCCCACTCATGTCTCCCAGCACCCCCACCCCCCAGCACTGTGGGGCACCCTCCACCAGGCCCCCACTCATGTCTCCCAGCACCCCCACCCCCCAGCACTGTCGGCCACCCTCCACCAGGCCCCCACTCATGTCTCCCAGCACCCCCTTCCCCCAGCACTGTGGGGCACCATCCACCAGGCCCCCACTCATGTCCAACTCATGTCCCCCTACACCCCCACCCCCAGCACTGTGGAGCACCCTCCACCAGGCCCCCACTCATGTCCAACTCATGTCCCCCTGCACCCCACCCCCCAGCACTGTGGGCCACCCTCCACCAGGCCCCCACTCATGTCCCCCTGCACTCCCACCCCCCAGCACTGTGGGCCACCCTCCAGCAGGCCCCCACTCATGTCCAACTCATGTATCCCAGCAGCCGCACCCCCCAGCACTGTGGGCCACCCTCCATCAGGCCCCCACTCATGTCCAACTCATGTCCCCCTGCACCCACACCCCCCAGCACTGTGGGGCACCCTCCACCAGGCCCCCACTCATGTCCAACTCATGTCCCCCTGCACCCCCACCCCCCAGCACTGTGGGGCACCCTCCTTCAGGCCCCCACTCATGTCCAACTCATGTCCCCCTGCACCCACACCCCCAGCACTGTGGGCCACCCTCCACCAGGCCCCCACTCATGTCCAACTCATGTCTCCCAGCACCCCCACCCCGCAGCACTGTAGGCCACATTCCACCAGGCCCCCACTCATGTCTCCCAGCACCCCCACCCCCCAGCACTGTGGGGCACCCTCCACCAGGCCCCCACTCATGTCTAACTCATGTCCCCCTGCACCCCCACACCCCAGCACTGTGGGGCACCCTCCACCAGGCCCCCACTCATGTCCAACTCATGTCCCCCTGCACCCCCACCCCCCAGCACTGTGGGCCACCCTCCACCAGGCCCCCACTCATGTCCAACTCATTTATCCCAGCACCCCCACCCCACAGCACTGTGGGCCACCCTCCACCAGGCCCCCACTCATGTCTCCCAGCACCCCCACCCCCCAGCACTGTGGAGCACCCTCCACCAGGCCCCCACTCATGTCTCCCAGCACCCCCTCCCCCCAGCACTGTGGGGCACCCTCCACCAGGCCCCCACTCATGTCCAACTCATGTCCCCCTGCACCCCCACCCCCCAGCACTATGGGCCACCCTCCACCAGGCCCCCACTCATGTCCCTCTGCAACCCCACCCCCCAGCACTGTGGGGAACCCTCCACCAGGCCCCCACTCATGTCCAACTCATGTCTCCCTGCACCCCACACCCCAGCACTGTGGGCCACCCTCCACCAGGCCCCCACTCATGTCCCCCTGCACTCCCACCCCCCAGCACTGTGGGCCACCCTCCACCAGGCCCCCACTCATGTCCAACTCATGTATCCCAGAGCCCGCACCCCGCAGCACTGTGGGCCACCCTCCACCAGGCCCCCACTCATGTCTCCCAGCACCCCCACCCCCCAGCACTGTGGGGCACCCTCCACGAGGCCCCCACTCATGTCCAACTCATGTCCCCCTGCACCCCCACCCCCCAGCACTGTGGGGCACCCTCCACCAGGCCCCCACTCATGTCCTACTCATGTCCCCCTGCACCCCCACCCCCAGCACTGTGGGGCACCCTCCACCAGGCCCCCACTCATGTCCTACTCATGTCCCCCTGCACCCCCACCCCCAGCACTGTGGGGCACCCTCCACCAGGCCCCCACTCATGTCCAACTCATGTCTCCCAGCACCCCCACCCCGCAGCACTGTGGGTCA
Source organism: Ambystoma mexicanum (assembly GCF_040938575.1). NCBI lineage: Eukaryota > Metazoa > Chordata > Amphibia > Caudata > Ambystomatidae > Ambystoma > Ambystoma mexicanum. The sequence continues at coordinate 1,360,544,069 of NC_090935.1, forward strand.
CCCTCCACCAGGCCCCCACTCATGTCCAACTCATGTCCCCCTGCACCCCCACCCCCCAGCACTGTGGGCCACCCCCCACCAGGCCCCCACTCATGTCCAACTCATGTAACCCAGCACCCCCACCCCCCAGCACTGTGGGCCACCCTCCACCAGGCCCCCACTCATGTCTCCCAGCACCCCCACCCCCCAGCACTGTGGGGCACCCTCCACCAGGCCCCCACTCATGTCCAACTCATGTCCCCCTGCACCCCCACCCCCCAGCACTGTGGGGCACCCTCCACCAGGCCCCCACTCATGTCCAACGCATGTCCCCCTGCACTCCCGCCCCCCAGCACTGTGGGGCACCCTCCACCAGGCCCCCACTCATGTCTCCTAGCACCCCCACCACCCAGCACTGTGGGGCACCCTCCACCAGGCCCCCACTCATGTCTCCCAGCACCCCCAGCCCCAGCACTGTGGGCCACCCTCCACCAGGCCCCACTCATGTCTCCCAGCACCCCCTCCCCCCAGCACTGTGGGGCACCCTCCACCAGGCCCCCACTCATGTACAACTCATGTCCCCCTGCACCCCCACCCCCCAGCACTGTGGGGCACCCTCCACCAGGCCCCCACTCATGTCCAACTCATGTCCCCCTGCACCCCCACCCCCCAGCACTGTGGGCCACCCTCCACCAGGCCCCCACTCATGTCCAACTCATGTCTCCCAGCACCCCCACCCCGCAGCACTGTGGGCCACCCTCCACCAGGCCCCCACTCATGTCTCCCAGCACCCCCACCCCCAGCACTGTGGGGCACCCTCCACCAGGCCCCCACTCATGTCCAACTCATGTCCCCCTGCACCCCCACCCCCCAGCACTGTGGGGCACCCTCCTCCAGGCCCCCACTCATGTCCAACTCATGTCTCCCAGCACCCCCATCCCCCAGCACTGTGGGCCACCCTCCACCAGGCCCCCACTCATGTCTCCCAGCACCCCCACCCCCCAGCACTGTGGGGCACCCTCCACCGGGCCCCCACTCAAGTCTCCCAGCACCCCCACCCCCCAGCACCGTGGGCCACCCTCCACCAGGCCCCCACTCATGTCTCCCAGCACCCCCACCCACCAGCACTGTGGGGCACCCTCCACCAGGCCCCCACTCATGTCCAACTCATGTCCCCCTGCACCCCCACCCCCAGCACTGTGGGACACCCTCCACCAGGCCCCCACTCATGTCCAACTCATGTCCCCCTGCACCCCCACCCCCCAGCACTGTGGGGCACCCTCCACCAGGCCCCCACTCAGGTCCTCCTGCACCCCCACCCCCCAGCACTGTGGGGCACCCTCCACCAGGACCCCACTCATGTCCAACTCATGTCTCCCAGCACCCCCACCCCCCACACTGTGGGCCACCCTCCACCAGGCCCCCACTCATGTCTCCCAGCACTGTAACGCTCACCTGATTCCCACGGAGGCGCAGGTCGTGGCAGGAAGGTGTCTGTGACTCGAAAGGTGATGCGCAGGACTCGATGGGCTTCTGGGGTTGAACCTCTTCGCACTGTGTGACGGACTCGTAGGGTGAGGTTTCTGCAGATGAAAGAATATAGGGGTTAATGGTCTGGGTTGTTTAATGTCTCTCTTCCTCTCTCTCCCAAGCTTCTCCGTAGGGCCCCCCGGTCAACGTGCTCACCTTAGATAGGTGAATGCTGGACTCTCCATCTGCGTCTGATGCAGGGCGCTGTTGCCAGTTCCTTCACTGGTGAAACATAGGCCTCTTGGACTCAGAGGACCTTTACCGTCGTTAATCGCACGAGCGGTGAGTTTCCAGACACCTTTTTAGTCTTTATAGTCTTTTTAGAGTCTTTAGGTGCAAGGCACGTTAACATTGAACAGGACTTCGTATGATGCTTTTCTCCCCTTTTTGCTTGCAGGACTCGTGAGGAAGATGAAATAAAACGCCTGGAAATGCGTGAGTATATGCAAGCACTCTAGCTGTTCTTTCCCTTGCAGCGTAGTTCGTGCTGAAGAGGCACCGGAGTATTTGCAGGCGTTCTATTGTGAAGAGCGCGAGGGGCGTAAGTAAATACCTGTCTAATGTCTCTTCTTTTGTCTTTCAGAAGCTTGTTTGCAGCGCCGGAGTCCGCGGAAGGCCCGTAAGTAAATACAATGCTTTTATCTCCGCAGGTGGCGATGCAGCGTGAAGAATCCCAGAGTTCACGGAGTGCCGGTAAGTAGTGACAATGCTTTTGTCTTCACAGGCGAAAATACAGCGTGCCGAAATGACCGCAGCCGATGGATCAGGTGAGTAAGCACTGCGAGTTAAAACTGCCTTGCTAACCTGCTGTTTCTTGTCTCTGCAGATGCTGCTGTCGACTGGATACTGGAATGGTGAGTATGATTCTTGCAGATTGAAGAAGAAAGGCTGGAACAGACTCGGTGAGCGTTCTGCTGCAGATGCAGAATAACGCGAAGCAAGTTTCATCCATCGGGTGTGGTTTAAATAGCCTTGGAGTGATGAGGCGTCTTCCTCCACGGCCCCGCCTAGGTAAGAAAAGAGTTCCAGTTCCAGAAGCTTTCCCCATGCTGAATCCAGGGAATGGAGCTGCCCCACCCAGGTAAGAAAGTAGTTCCTGTTTACAGAGGACTTCTAAGTGGCTGGTAAGTAAGCAGCATGGTCTGCTACAGGTAAGTGCACCCAAGCATCTGCACACATATTATGAGCCCGGTGCTTCCAGTGCCGGGACCGATGATTCTGATGAGCCTGGTGCCACCGGCGCCAGGACAAGGTCCAAAAGGTCCCCGTGGGGACCGGCTGGTGCCGAAGATTAGGGTTAGGGGCCTGCTTCCAAGGACGTTGGGCTGGTCCTGGCTCCTTGGAAGCAGTGATCATGACAGTACCCCCCCTCAAGGCCCCTCCTAAGCGTGTCTTCTCCGGGGGTTTTGGCTTGTCGGGGTGATTCAGATGGAATCTCTTGACCAGACAAGGTGCGTGGACATATTCTGAGGGTTCCCAAGACCTTTCCTGGAGACTGTATCCTTTCCAATCAACCAGATAGTATAATTTAGATTTGGAGATTTTGGAGTCTAGGATGTTCTTTACTTCGAATTCGAGTTCTCTGTCTACCAAAACAGGTTCTGGGAGTTCAGTCAATCGAGTTTCTGGTTGTACTGGTTTTAATAAGGAGACATGGAATACTGGATGTATTTTCATATGCTTAGGTAATTCCAATTTGACCGCCACCGGATTAATTATGGTAGAGATGGTGTAGGGTCCAAGGTATCTCGGGTTGAAGTTGCGGGATCCTTTTAGAGGCAGGTGCTTAGTGGATAACCAGACCTCGTCTCCTACTGCGTAGTGAGGGGCCTCTTTACGGTGTCGATCTGCTCCCTTTTTGACTTGAGCTTTAGCTCTTTGCAGATGGGCAGTGGCTTCCTTAAAAGCACGGGTAATCTCAGAGTGTAAATGATCCACAGCTGGTGTTTCGAATTCTTGGGGAGGATCCAAATTAGAGGTTCTAGAATGATGTCCGTATAATAGGAAGAAGGGAGTCTTCCCGGTTCCAGAATGAGTCGAATTGTTGTAAGCGTATTCAGCGATCCATAGAATATCCTTCCAAGGGTTTTCAGTTTGTTGGAGCATGCAACGTAGATATTGCTCTAGAGTCTGATTTGTCCTCTCAGTTTGTCCGTCAGTTTGGGGATGGTGACTGGTTGAAAGTCTTACATCAATTTGGGCTAGACGACAGCAACTTCGCCAAAAATGGGAGATGAATTGACTTCCCCTATCGGAGATTAAAACCGAGGGAAAACCGTGTAACCGAATGATGTTTTCTAAAAATTCTCGGGCCAATACCGAAGCCGAAGGTAGGCCCTTCAGGGGAATGAAATGAGCCATCTTGGAGAATAGATCCACGACTACTAAAATGGTATTATACCCTGAGCATGGAGGTAAGTCCGTGATGAAATCCATGGACAGGGTATGCCATGGACAGGGAGGAATATCCAGAGGGTGTAAAAGGCCGGCTGGTTTCTCCTTCTGGCTTTTATTCTGGGCACACACACCGCAGGAGATTACAAAGTCTCTAATATCCTTCTTCCATGATGGCCTCCAGAAATGTCTCTTGATCTTTTCCATGGTTTTGGTAATGCCAGGGTGACCCTCCATCAAAGAATCGTGATAACCGGAGATTACTTGTTTTTGTATTTTCTCACATGGCAAGTACAATCGTCCTTGGAAATATGGCAGGTCTTGATCCACTGAGAATTCTTTTCCTTTCAATTGCCAGTCCTGCAGATCGGCCGGAGTTAGGAGTGACTTGACTGCAGTCTTGATGTCTTCAAAGGATTGAGTGTGGACTAACCCCAAAATCCTTTGTTCTGGGATTATGGGTATTGGTTCTGGATTGGTCAAATATTCATCTACTCCCATCCGAGAGAGGGCATCTGCTTTTCCGTTTTTACTGCCGGGTCGATAAGTAATTATAAAGTCAAACTCAGCCAGAAACAGAGCCCAGCGAAGCTGTCTGGAAGACTGGGCTTTGGCCGTCTTTAGATATTGTAGATTGCGGTGATCAGTCATTACGGTGACTGTGTGTCTGGCTCCCAAAAGATAGTGTCGCCAGGCTTTAAAGGCCGATCTGATAGCTAAAAGTTCCTTGTCTGTAATGGAATAGTTGATCTCGGGAGCCGAGAATTTGCGGGACCAAAAGGCTACAGGGTGTAATTGGTGTGTGACCGGATCTCTTTGTGACAAAACTGCCCCCATAGCAAGACTAGAAGCATCTGTTTCCACAATGTAGGGGAGTTCTGGGCGAGGATGTTTCAGAACAGGTGCAGAAATGAATTTAGCTTTTAAGTCCTGAAAAGCTTGTTCTGCTTCAGTAGACCATTCAAAACGTTTGTTCTTTTTTAACAGAGCGGTGATGGGCTGGACTATCCGGGAAAACTCAGGAATGAATCTGCGGTAAAAGTTAGCGAATCCCAACATGCTTTGAACTCCTTTTACCAAGGTTGGTGATGGCCACTTGATGATTGCATCGACCTTCTTTGAATCCATATGAACCCCATTAGGTGATAATATGAATCCCAGGAACTCAACTTCAGTTACGTTGAAAACGCATTTTTCAAGCTTGGCAAAAAGGTTATGTTGACGCAGTCTCCCGAGAACCTTTTTAACGTGTCTCTGATGTTCCTCTTCAGATGATGAATAGACAAGGATGTCATCAATATAGACAACAACACACACATCTATGAGTTCTCTAAGGACATCGTTCATAAAATACTGGAAAGCGGCAGGAGCGTTACAAAGTCCAAAGGGCATCACTTGATATTCAAATAGCCCATACTTGGTGCGGAAGGCCGTCTTCCATTCATCGCCTTCTTTTATTCGTACCAAGTGGTAGGCTCCTCTGAGGTCCAATTTTGTATATATACATGCTTCTTTGACTTGGTCCAGGAGTTCAGGGATCAAAGGTAACGGGTATCTGTTTTTAACGGTGATTTGATTCAGGGCGCGGTAATCTATACAAGTCCTAAGGTCTCCTTCCTTTTTCGGAACGAAGAACAAAGCCGAGGAAGCTGGCGACTTAGAAGGACGGATAAACCCGTTAGCTAGGTATTGGTCCAGATATTGTCTGAGGTGAAGATTCTCTGGCTCGGTGAGGGCATAAATCCTACTGCAAGGAGGAGTTGTTCCGGGTATTAAGTCTATTTGACAGTCGTAAGACCTATGAGGAGGCAGGGTGTTAGCTTGATCCTTCCGAAAGACATCTTGGAATTCCTGGTAGTCGGGAGGTAATGTAGGAACCTCAGAAGAAATTGCAGCCACTGAAACTTCAGGCCGAGGATAACAAGTGGTAAAACATTCTGGAAACTGAACCGTCTTTGCTCGCCAGTCGATCTGAGGATTGTGTTTCTCTAACCAAGGGATTCCCAGAATGATCTGGAACTGAGGGGCCTGGATCACATCGAACACAATTTTCTCCCGGTGGCCATCTTGGCTCACTAGCGTCACTTCTTGGGTGGCGTGCGTTACTGGTCCGGAGGCTATCTCCGTGCCATCCACTGTAGTAATGACGTCCTTTACTGCCTTAGGGACAAGGGGTAGATTCATCCTTGATGCCATTTCACGGTCCACATAATTGCCGATTGCTCCGCTGTCGATGTAAGCTTCAATTGCATGCAAACGATCCGGACGTGCTGGACTAATGAGGACCATGGGCACTACGAAAAATGCGAGGTCACGGGACAGATCTTTACGCTCGGCAAGAGGACCTCTACACTTGCCGGGCTAGGTCGTTTCCCTGCTTAGGACTTGTGGCACTGGTGCCTGCGGCTCCTACAGCCTTCTTAGCTGGTTTCACTGGACAGTCTCGAAGAAAGTGCCCTGAGTTCCCGCAATAGAGGCATAATTGCAGCTGTCTTCTTCTTTCCCGCTCCTTTTGGCTTGAAGGACCTTTCATCCCCCCTATTTGCATGGGTTCCACAGTGTCAGCTCCCTTAGCAGAAGTTTGTGGTTTAGAAAACACTTGGGTGTCAAATTTGGAACGATCAGCCTTCCTGTTCTGTAATCTGTGGTCCAATTGGACGACTAAGTCAATATAGTCTGAACATTCTTGTGGAGGGTTCACAACTTGAGCTAACACATCCTTGAGCTCTCCACGCAGGCCTCTGTAGAAAAGCGTTATTCTCTTGTCCTCGGGCCATTGAGTTTCCACTATGAGTCTGTTGAATGAGGCTATATAGGTCAAGAGGTCTTGATTTCCCTGTCGTAATGAAAGAAGTTCATGGTCCAAGGCCTGTCCTTGTGCATGTCTTGCAAACAGTTTCTCCATACTGGACTGGAAGGCCTGGAAATCATGCAGAACCGGATCATCCTGGGTGACTAAAGGAAATGACCAATCTGCGGCGCTGCCACTGAGATAAGAAAGCACGAAAGCCACTTTGGTCTGATCTGTTGGGAATGCAGCTGGTCGACATAAGAAATGTAAGCAGCACTGGTTGATGAACACTGCATATTTCTTTGGGTCACCAGAAAAACATTTGGGCGGAGCCAAGGGCACATTACCAGGTAGATTGATTTGCACTGGATTTACAGATGGTGCAGAAGGATAGCTTCCTCCTGGAGCGGGCAGAGGTGTCTGTCCGGCCTGCGTTTGTAGCAATTGCCTAGCGAGGTCCTCTGTTCGCTCCTTGGAAAGTATTAGTTCTCTTCTTAGAGAGCTTGTTTCCTGACGAGCTGCATGTACTTCTGCTCTTAAGTCTCCGAGCAACTGGGCTAAGTGATCAGTGTCTGAGGTTTCCATTGCGCCTGGGTAGGAGTTTTGCGGTGGGCTTCGCGTTCTGTAACGCTCACCTGATTCCCACGGAGGCGCAGGTTGTGGCAGGAAGGTGTCTGTGACTCGAAAGGTGATGCGCAGGACTCGGTGGGCTTCTGGGGTTGAACCTCTTCGCACAGTGTGACGGACTCGTAGGGTGAGGTTTCTGCAGATGAAAGAATATAGGGGTTAATGGTCTGGGTTGTTTAATGTCTCTCTTCCTCTCTCTCCCAAGCTTCTCCATAGGGCCCCCCGGTCAACGTGCTCACCTTAGATAGGTGAATGCTGGACTCTCCATCTGCGTCTGATGCAGGGCGCTGTTGCCAGTTCCTTCACTGGTGAAACATAGGCCTCTTGGACTCAGAGGACATTTACCGTCGTTAATCGCACGAGCGGTGAGTTTCCAGACACCTTTTTAGTCTTTATAGTCTTTTTAGAGTCTTTAGGTGCAAGGCACGTTAACATTGAACAGGACTTCGTATGATGCTTTTCTCCCCATTTTGCTTGCAGGACTCGTGAGGAAGATGAAATAAAACGCCTGGAAATGCGTGAGTATATGCAAGCACTCTAGCTGTTCTTTCCCTTGCAGCGTAGTTCGTGCTGAAGAGGCACCGGAGTATTTGCAGGCGTTCTATTGTGAAGAGCGCGAGGGGCGTAAGTAAATACCTGTCTAATGTCTCTTCTTTTGTCTTTCAGAAGCTTGTTTGCAGCGCCGGAGTCTGCGGAAGGCCCGTAAGTAAATACAATGCTTTTATCTCCGCAGGTGGCGATGCAGCGTGAAGAACCCCAGAGTTCACGGAGTGCCAGTAAGTAGTGACAATGCTTTTGTCTTCACAGGCGAATATACATCGTGCCGAAATGACCGCAGCCGATGGATCAGGTGAGTAAGCACTGCGAGTTAAAACTGCCTTGCTAACCTGCTGTTTCTTGTCTCTGCTGTCGACTGGATACTGGAATGGTGAGTATGATTCTTGCAGATTGAAGAAGAAAGGCTGGAACAGACTCGGTGAGCGTTCTGCTGCAGATGCAGAATAACGCGAAGCAAGTTTCATCCATCGGGTGTGGTTTAAATAGCCTTGGAGTGATGAGGCGTCTTCCTCCACGGCCCCGCCTAGGTAAGAAAAGAGTTCCAGTTCCAGAAGCTTTCCCCATGCTGAATCCAGGGAATGGAGCTGCCCCACCCAGGTAAGAAAGTAGTTCCTGTTTACAGAGGACTTCTAAGTGGCTGGTAAGTAAGCAGCATGGTCTGCTGCAGGTAAGTCCACCCAAGCATCTGCACACATATTATGAGCCCGGCGCTTCCAGTGCCGGGACCGATGATTCTGATGAGCCTGGTGCCACCGGCGCCAGGACAAGGTCCAAAAGGTCCCCGTGGGGACCGGCTGGTGCCGAAGATTAGGGTTAGGGGCCTGCTTCCAAGGACGTTGGGCTGGTCCTGGCTCCTTGGAAGCAGTGATCATGACAAGCACCCCCACCCCCCAGCACTGTGGGGCACCCTCCACCAGGCCCCCACTCATGTCTCCCAGCACCCCCACCCCCCAGCACTGTGGGCCACACTCCACCAGGCCACCACTCATGTCTCCCAGCACCCCCACACCCCAGCACTCTGGGGCACCCTCCACCAGGCCCCCACTCATGTCCAACTCATGTCATCTGCACCCCCACCCCCCAGCACTGTGGGGCACCCTCCACCAGGCCCCCACTCATGTCCAACTCATGTCCCCCTGCACCCCCACCCCCCCAGCACTGTGGGGCACCCTCCACCAGGCCCCACTCATGTCCCCCTGCACCCACACCCCCCAGCACTGTGGGCCACCCTCCACCAGGCCCCCACTCATGTCTCCCAGCACCCCCACCCCCCAGCACTGTGGGCCACCCTCCACCAGGCCCCCACTCATGTCTCCCAGCACCCCCACCCCCCAGCACTGTGGGCCACCCTCCACCAGGCCCCCACCCATGTCTCCCAGCACCCCCACTCCCCAGCACTGTGGGGCACCCTCCACCAGGCCCCCACTCAAGTCCAACTCATGTCCCCCTGCACCCCCAGCACTGTGGGGCACCCTCCACCAGGTCCCCACTCATTTCCAACTCATGTCCCCCTGCACCCCCACCCCCCAGCACTGTGGGGCACCCTCCACCAGGCCCCCACTCATGTCCAACTCATTTCCCCTGCACCCCCACCCCCCAGCACTGTGGGCCACCCTCCACCAGGCCCCCACTCATGGCCCCCTGCACCCCCACCCCCAGCACTGTGGGGCACCCTCCACCAGGCCTCCACCCATGTCCAACTCATGTCCCCCTGCACCCCCACCCCCCAGCACTGTGGGGCACCCTCCACCAGGCCCCCACTCATGTCCAACTCATGTCCCCCTGCACCCCCAGCCCCCAGCACTGTGGGCCACCCTCCACCAGGCCCCCACTCATGTCTCCCAGCACCCCCACCCCCCAGCACTGTGGGGCACCCTCCACCAGGCCCCCACTCATGTCTCCCAGCACCCCCACCCCCCAGCACTGTGGGGCACCCTCCACCAGGCCCTCACTCATGACTCCCAGCACCCCGACCCCCCAGCACTGTGGGGCACCCTCCACCAGGCCCCCACTCATGTCTCCCAGCACCCCCACCCCCCAGCACTGTGGGCCACCCTCCACCAGGCCCCCACTCATGTCTCCCAGCACCCCCACCCCCAGCACTGTGGGGCACCCTCCACCAGGCCCCCACTCATTTCCAACTCATGTCCCCCTGCACCCTCACCCCCCAGCACTGTGGGGCACCCTCCACCATGCCCCCACTCATGTCTCCCAGCACCCCCACCCCCAGCACTGTGGGGCACCCTCCACCAGGCCCCCACTCATGTCCAACTCATGTCCCCCTGCACCCCCACCCCCCAGCACTGTGGGGCACCCTCCACCAGGCCCCCACTCATGTCCCCCTGCACCCCCACCCCCCAACACTGTGGGGCACCCTCCACCAGGCCCCCACTCATGTCCAACTCATTTCTCCCAGCACCCCCACCCCCCAGCACTGTGGGCCACCCTCCACCAGGCCCCCACTCATGTCTCCCATCACCCCCACCCCCCAGCACTGTGGGGCACCCTCCACCAGGCCCCCACTCATGTCTCCCAGCACCCCCAGCCCCAGCACTGTGGGCCACCCTCCACCATGCCCCCACTCATGTCTCCCAGCACCCCCTCCCCCCAGCACTGTGGGGCACCCTCCACCAGGCCCCCACTCATGTCCAACTCATGTCCCCCTGCACCCCCACCCCCCAGCACTATGGGCCACCCTCCACCAGGCCCCCACTCATGTCCCTCTGCAACCCCACCCCCCAGCACTGTGGGGCACCCTCCACCAGGCCCCCACTCATGTCCAACTCATGTCTCCCTGCACCCCACCCCCCAGCACTGTGGGCCACCCTCCACCAGGCCCCCACTCATGTCCCCCTGCACTCCCACCCCCCAGCACTATGGGCCAACCTCCACCAGGCCCCCACTCATGTCCAACTCATGTATCCCAGAACCCGCACCCCCCAGCACTGTGGGCCACCCTCCACCAGGCCCCCACTCATGTCTCCCAGCACCCCCACCCCCCAGCACTGTGGGGCACCCTCCACGAGGCCCCCACTCATGTCCAACTCATGTCCCCCTGCACCCCCACCCCCAGCACTGTGGGGCACCCTCCACCAGGTCCCCACTCATTTCCAACTCATGTCCCCCTGCACCCCCACCCCCCAGCACTGTGGGGCACCCTCCACCAGGCCCCCACTCATGTCCAACTCATTTCCCCTGCACCCCCACCCCCCAGCACTGCGGGCCACCCTCCACCAGGCCCCCACTCATGGCCCCCTGCACCCCCACCCCCAGCACTGTGGGGCACCCTCCACCAGGCCTCCACCCATGTCCAACTCATGTCCCCCTGCACCCCCACCCCCCAGCACTGTGGGGCACCCTCCACCAGGCCCCCACTCATGTCCAACTCATGTCCCCCTGCACCCCCAGCCCCCAGCACTGTGGGCCACCCTCCACCAGGCCCCCACTCATGTCTCCCAGCACCCCCACCCCCCAGCACTGTGGGGCACCCTCCACCAGGCCCCCACTCATGTCTCCCAGCACCCCCACCCCCCAGCACTGTGGGCCACCCTCCACCAGGCCCCCACTCATGTCTCCCAGCACCCCCACCCCTAGCACTGTGGGGCACCCTCCACCAGGCCCCCACTCATTTCCAACTCATGTCCCCCTGCACCCTCACCCCCCAGCACTGTGGGGCACCCTCCACCATGCCCCCACTCATGTCTCCCAGCACCCCCACCCCCCAGCACTGTGGGGCACCCTCCACCAGGCCCCCACTCATGTCCAACTCATGTCCCCCTGCACCCCCACCCCCCAGCACTGTGGGGCCCCCTCCACCAGGCCCCCACTCATGCCCCCCTGCACCCCCACCCCCCAACACTGTGGGGCACCCTCCACCAGGCCCCCACTCATGTCCAACTCATTTCTCCCAGCACCCCCAGCCCCCAGCACTGTGGGCCACCCTCCACCAGGCCCCCACTCATGTCTCCCATCACCCCCACCCCCCAGCACTGTGGGGCACCCTCCACCAGGCCCCCACTCATGACTCCCAGCACCCCCAGCCCCAGCACTGTGGGCCACCCTCCACCATGCCCCCACTCATGTCTCCCAGCACCCCCTCCCCCCAGCACTGTGGGGCACCCTCCACCAGGCCCCCACTCATGTCCAACTCATGTCCCCCTGCACCCCCACCCCCCAGCACTATGGGCCACCCTCCACCAGGCCCCCACTCATGTCCCTCTGCAACCCCACCCCCCAGCACTGTGGGGCACCCTCCACCAGGCCCCCACTCATGTCCAACTCATGTCTCCCTGCACCCCACCCCCCAGCACTGTGGGCCACCCTCCACCAGGCCCCCACTCATGTCCCCCTGCACTCCCACCCCCCAGCACTATGGGCCACCCTCCACCAGGCCCCCACTCATGTCCAACTCATGTATCCCAGAACCCGCACCCCCCAGCACTGTGGGCCACCCTCCACCAGGCCCCCACTCATGTCTCCCAGCACCCCCACCCCCCAGCACTGTGGGGCACCCTCCACGAGGCCCCCACTCATGTCCAACTCATGTCCCCCTGCACCCCCACCCCCCAGCACTGTGGGGCACCCTCCACCAGGCCCCCACTCATGTCCAACTCATGTCCCCCTGCACCCCCACCCCCAGCACTGTGGGGCACCCTCCACCAGGCCCCCACTCATGTCCAACTCATGTCTCCCAGCACCCCCACCCCGCAGCACTGTGGGCCACCTTCCACCAGGCCCCCACTCATGTCTCCCTGCACCCCCACCCCAGCACTGTGGGGCACCCTCCACCAGGCCCCCACTCATGTCCAACTCATGTCCCCCTGCGCCCCCACCCCCCAGCACTGTGGGGCACCCTCCACCAGGCCCCCACTCATGTCCAACTCATGTCCCCCTGCACCCCCACCCCCCAGCACTGTGGGCCACCCTCCACCAGGCCCCCACTCATGTCCAACTCATGTATCCCAGCACCCCCACCCCCCAGCACTGTGGGCCACCCTCCACCAGGCCCCCACTCGTGTCTCCCAGCACCCCCACCCCCCAGCACTGTGGGGCACCCTCCACCAGGCCCCCACTCATATCCAACGCATGTCTTTCTGCACCCCCACCCCCCAGCACTGTGGGGCACCCTCCACCAGGCCCCCACTCATGTCCAACTCATGTCTCCCAGAACCCCCACCCCCCGCAACGTGGGCCACCCTCCACCAGGCCCCCACTCATGTCTCCCAGCACCCCCACCACCCAGCACTGTGGGGCACCCTCCACCAGGCCCCCACTCATGTCTCCCAGCACCCCCTCCCGCCAGCACTGTGGGGCACCCTCCACCAGGCCCCCACTCATGTCCAACTCATGTCCCCCTGCACCCCCACCCCCCAGCACTGTGGGGCACCCTCCACCAGGCCCCCACTCATGTCCAACTCATGTCCCCCTGCACCACCACCCCCCAGCACTGTGGGCCACCCTCCACCAGGCCCCCACTCATGACCAACTCATGTCTCCCAGCACCCCCACCCCGCAGCACTGTGGGCCACCCTCCACCAGGCCCCCACTGATGTCTCCCAGCACCCCCACCCACCAGCACTGTGGGGCACCCTCGACCAGGCCCCCACTCATGTCCAACTCATGTCCCCCTGCACCCCCACCCCCCAGCACTGTGGGGCACCCTCCACCAGGCCCCCACTCATGTCCAACTCATGTCTCCCAGCACCCCCATCCCCCAGCACTGTGGGCCACCCTCCACCAGGCCCCCACTCATGTCTCCCAGCACCCCCACCCCCCAGCACTGTGGGGCACCCTCCACCAGGCCCCCACTCATGTCTCCCAGCACCCCCACCCCCCAGCACCGTGGGCCACACTCCACCAGGCCCCCACTCATTTCTCCCAGCACCCCCACCCACCAGCACTGTGGGGCACCCTCCACCAGGCCCCCACTCATGTCCAACTCATGTCCCCCTGCACCCCCACCCCCAGCACTGTGGGGCACCCTCCACCAGGCCCCCACTCATGTCCAACTCATGTCCCCCTGCACCCCCACCCCCCAGCACTGTGGGGCACCCTCCACCAGGCCCCCACTCATGTCCTCCTGCACCCCCACCCCCCAGCACTGTGGGGCACCCTCCACCAGGACCCCACTCATGTCCAACTCATGTCTCCCAGCACCCCCACCCCCCACACTGTGGGCCACCCTCCAACAGGCCCCCACTCATGTCTCCCAGCACCCCCACCCCCCAGCACTGTGGGGCACCCTCCACCAGGCCCCCACTCATGTCCAACTCATGTCCCCCTGCACCCCCACCCCCCAGCACTGTGGGGCACCCTCCACCAGGCCCCCACTCATGTCCTCCTGCACCCCCACCCATCAGCACTGTGGGGCACCCTCCACCAGGCCCCCACTCATGTCCAACTCATGTCCCCCTGCACCCCCACCCCCCAGCACTGTGGGGCACCCTCCACCAGGCCCCCACTCATGTCCAACTCATGTCCCCCTGCACCCCCACCCCCCAGCACTGTGGGGCACCCTCCACCAGGCCCCCACTCATGTCCTCCTGCACCCCCACCCCCCAGCACTGTGGGGCACCCTCCACCAGGACCCCACTCATGTCCAACTCATGTCCCCCTGCACCCCCACCCCCCAGCACTGTGGGGCAGCCTCCACCAGGCCCCCACTCATGTCCCCCTGCACCCACACCCCCCAGCACTGTGGGCCACCCTCCACCAGGCCCCCACTCATGTCTCCCAGCACCCCCACCCCCCAGCACTGTGGGCCACCCTCCACCAGGCCCCCACCCATGTCTCCCAGCACCCCCACTCCCCAGCACTGTGGGGCACCCTCCACCAGGCCCCCACTCAAGTCCAACTCATGTCCCCCTGCACCCCCAGCACTGTGGGGCACCCTCCATCAGGTCCCCACTCTTTTCCAACTCATGTCCCCCTGCACCCCCACCCCCCAGCACTGTGGGGCACCCTCCACCAGGCCCCCACTCATGTCCAACTCATTTCCCCTGCACCCCCACCCCCCAGCACTGTGGGCCACCCTCCACCAGGCCCCCACTCATGGCCCCCTGCACCCCCAACCCCAGCACTGTGGGGCACCCTCCACCAGGCCTCCACCCATGTCCGACTCATGTCCCCCTGCACCCCCACCCCCCAGCACTGTGGGGCACCCTCCACCAGGCCCCCACTCATGTCCAACTCATGTCCCCCTGCACCCCCAGCACTGTGGGCCACCCTCCACCAGGCCCCCACTCATGTCTCCCAGCACCCCCACCCCCCAGCACTGTGGGGCACCCTCCACCAGGCCCCCACTCATGTCTCCCAGCACCCCCACCCCCCAGCACTGTGGGGCACCCTCCACCAGGCCCCCACTTATGTCTCCCAGCACCCCAACCCCGTGGGGCACCCTCCACCAGGCCCCCACTCATGTCTCCCAGCACCCCCACCCCCCAGCACTGTGGGCCACCCTCCACCAGGCCCCCACTCATGTCTCCCAGCACCCCCACCCCCAGCACTGTGAGGCACCCTCCACCAGGCCCCCACTCATTTCCAACTCATGTCCCCCTGCACCCTCACCCCCCAGCACTGTGAGGCACCCTCCACCAGGCCCCCACTCATGTCCAACTCATGTCCCCCTGCACCCCCACCCCCCAGCACTGTGGGTCACCCTCCACCAGGCCCCCACTCATGTCTCCCAGCACCCCCACCCCCCAGCACTGTGGGGCACCCTCCACCAGGCCCCCACTCATGTCCAACTCATGTCTCCCTGCACCCCCACGCCCCAGCACTGTGGGGCACCCTCCACCAGGCCCCCACTCATGCCCAACTCATGTCTCCCAGCACCCCTACCCCCCAGCACTGTGGGCCACCCTCCACCAGGCCCCCACTCATCTCTCAGCACCCCCACCACCCAGCACTGTGGGGCACCCTCCACCAGGCCCCCACTCATGTCCAACTCATGTCCCCCTGCACCCCCACCCCCCAGCACTGTGGGGCACCCTCCACCAGGTCCCTACTCATGTCCAACTCATGTCCCCCTGCACCGCCACCCCCCAGCACTGTGGGCCACCCTCCACCAGGCCCCCATTCATGTCCCCCTGCACCACCACCCCCCAGCACTGAGGGGCACCCTCCACCAGGCCCCCACTCATGTCCAACTCATGTCCCCCTGCACCCCCACCCCCCAGCAATGTGGGGCCTCCATAAGGCCCCCACTCATGTCCAACTCATGTCCCCCTGCACCCCCACCCCCAGCACTGTGGGCCACCCTCCACCAGGCCCCCACTCATGTCCGCCTCATGTCTCCCAGCGCCCCCAGCACTGTGGGCCACCCTCCACCAGGCCCCTACTCATGTCTCCTAGCACCCCCACCTCCCAGCACTGTGGGGCACCCTCCACCAGGCCCCCACTCATGTCCAACTCATGTCCCCCTGCACCCCCACCCCCCAGCACTGTGGGGCACCCTCCACCAGGCCCCCACTCATGTCTCCCAGCACCCCCACCCCCCAGCACTGTGGGCCATCCTCCACCAGGCCCCCACTCATGTCTCCCAGCACCCCCACCCCCAGCACTGTGAGGCACCCTCCACCAGGCCCCCACTCATTTCCAACTCATGTCCCCCTGCACCCTCACCCCCCAGCACTGTGAGGCACCCTCCACCAGGCCCCCACTCATGTCCAACTCATGTCCCCCTGCACCCCCACCCCCCAGCTCTGTGGGTCACCCTCCACCAGGCCCCCACTCATGTCTCCCAGCACCCCCACCCCCCAGCACTGTGGGGCACCCTCCACCAGGCCCCCACTCATGTCCAACTCATGTATCCCTGCACCCCACGCCCCAGCACTGTGGGGCACCCTCCACCAGGCCCCCACTCATGCCCAACTCATGTCTCCCAGCACCCCCACCCCCCAGCACTGTGAGGCACCCTCCACCAGGCCCCCACTCATGTCCAACTCATGTCCCCCTGCACCCCCACCCCCCAGCACTGTGGGTCACCCTCCACCAGGCCCCCACTCATGTCTCCCAGCACCCCCACCCCCCAGCACTGTGGGGCACCCTCCACCAGGCCCCCACTCATGTCCAACTCATGTCTCCCTGCACCCCCACGCCCCAGCACTGTGGGGCACCCTCCACCAGGCCCCCACTCATGCCCAACTCATGTCTCCCAGCACCCCCAGCCCCCAGCACTGTGGGCCACCCTCCACCAGGCCCCCACTCATGTCTCCCAGCACCCCCACCCCCCAGCACTGTGGGGCACCCTCCACCAGGCCCCCACTCATGTCTCCCAGCACCCCCACCCCCCAGCACTGTGGGGCACCCTCCACCAGGCCCCCACTCATGTCTCCCAGCACCCCAACCCCGTGGGGCACCCTCCACCAGGCCCCCACTCATGTCTCCCAGCACCCCCACCCCCCAGCACTGTGGGCCATCCTCCACCAGGCCCCCACTCATGTCTCCCAGCACCCCCACCCCCAGCACTGTGAGGCACCCTCCACCAGGCCCCCACTCATTTCCAACTCATGTCCCCCTGCACCCTCACCCCCCAGCACTGTGAGGCACCCTCCACCAGGCCCCCACTCATGTCCAACTCATGTCCCCCTGCACCCCCACCCCCCAGCACTGTGGGTCACCCTCCACCAGGCCCCCACTCATGTCTCCCAGCACCCCCACCCCCCAGCACTGTGGGGCACCCTCCACCAGGCCCCCACTCATGTCCAACTCATGTCTCCCTGCACCATCACGCCCCAGCACTGTGGGGCACCCTCCACCAGGCCCCCACTCATGCCCAACTCATGTCTCCCAGCACCCCCACCCCCCAGCACTGTGGGCCACCCTCCACCAGGCCCCCACTCATCTCTCAGCACCCCCACCACCCAGCACTGTGGGGCACCCTCCACCAGGCCCCCACTCATGTCTCCCAGCACCCCCACCCCCCAGCACTGTGGGCACCCTCCACCAGGCCCCCACTCATGTCCAACTCATGTCCCCCTGCACCCCCACCCCCCAGCACTGTGGGGCACCCTCCACCAGGTCCCTACTCATGTCCAACTCATGTCCCCCTGCACCGCCACCCCCCAGCACTGTGGGCCACCCTCCACCAGGCCCCCACTCATGTCCCCCTGCACCACCACCCCCCAGCACTGAGGGGCACCCTCCACCAGGCCCCCACTCATGTCCAACTCATGTCCCCCTGCACCCCCACCCCCCAGCAATGTGGGGCCTCCATAAGGCCCCCACTCATGTCCAACTCATGTCCCCCTGCACCCCCACCCCCAGCACTGTGGGCCACCCTCCACCAGGCCCCCACTCATGTCCGCCTCATGTCTCCCAGCCACCCCAGCACTGTGGGCCACCCTCCACCAGGCCCCCACTCATGTCTCCTAGCACCCCCACCTCCCAGCACTGTGGGGCACCCTCCACCAGGCCCCCACTCATGTCCAACTCATGTCCCCCTGCACCCCCACCCCCCAGCACTGTGGGGCACCCTCCACCAGGCCCCCACTCATGTCCTCCTGCACCCCCACCCCCCAGCACTGTGGGGCACCCTCCACCAGGACCCCACTCATGTCCAACTCATGTCCCCCTGCACCCCCACCCCCCAGCACTTTGGGGCAGCCTCCACCAGGCCCCCACTCATGTCCCCCTGCACCCACACCCCCCAGCACTGTGGGCCACCCTCCACCAGGCCCCCACTCATGTCTCCCAGCACCCCCACCCCCCAGCACTGTGGGCCACCCTCCACCAGGCCCCCACCCATGTCTCCCAGCACCCCCACTCCCCAGCACTGTGGGGCACCCTCCACCAGGCCCCCACTCAAGTCCAACTCATGTCCACCTGCACCCCCACCCCCCAGCACTGTGGGCCACCCTCCACCAGGCCCCCACTCATGTCCAACTCATGTATCCCAGCACCCCCACCCCCCAGCACTGTGGGCCACCCTCCACCAGGCCCCCACTCATGTCTCCCAGCACCCCCACCCCCCAGCACTGTGGGGCACCCTCCACCAGGCCCCCACTCATGTCCAACTCATGTCCCCCTGCACCCCCACCCCCCAGCACTGTGGGGCACCCTCCACCAGGCCCCCACTCATATCCAACGCATGTCTTTCTGCACCCCCACCCCCCAGCACTGTGGGGCACCCTCCACCAGGCCCCCACTCATGTCCAACTCATGTCTCCCAGCACCCCCACCCCCCGCAATGTGGGCCACCCTCCACCAGGCCCCCACTCATGTCTCCCAGCACCCCCACCACCCAGCACTGTGGGGCACCCTCCACCAGGCCCCCACTCATGTCTCCCAGCACCCCCTCCCGCCAGCACTGTGGGGCACCCTCCACCAGGCCCCCACTCATGTCCAACTCATGTCCCCCTGCACCCCCACCCCCCAGCACTGTGGGGCACCCTCCACCAGGCCCCCACTCATCTCCAACTCATGTCCCCCTGCACCCCCACCCCCCAGCACTGTGGGCCACCCTCCACCAGGCCCCCACTCATGACCAACTCATGTCTCCCAGCACCCCCACCCCGCAGCACTGTGGGCCACCCTCCACCAGGCCCCCACTCATGTCTCCCAGCACCCCCACCCCCCAGCACTGTGGGGCACCCTCCACCAGGCCCCCACTCATGTCCAACTCATGTCCCCCTGCACCCCCACCCCCCAGCACTGTGGGGCACCCTCCACCAGGCCCCCACCCATGTCTCCCAGCACCCCCACTCCCCAGCACTGTGGGGCACCCTCCACCAGGCCCCCACTCATGTCTCCTAGCACCCCCACCTCCCAGCACTGTGGGGCACCCTCCACCAGGCCCCCACTCATGTCCAACTCATGTCCCCCTGCACCCCCACCCCCCAGCACTGTGGGGCACCCTCCACCAGGCCCCCACTCATGTCCTCCTGCACCCCCACCCCCCAGCACTGTGGGGCACCCTCCACCAGGACCCCACTCATGTCCAACTCATGTCCCCCTGCACCCCCACCCCCCAGCACTGTGGGGCAGCCTCCACCAGGCCCCCACTCATGTCCCCCTGCACCCACACCCCCCAGCACTGTGGGCCACCCTCCACCAGGCCCCCACTCATGTCTCCCAGCACCCCCACCCCCCAGCACTGTGGGCCACCCTCCACCAGGCCCCCACCCATGTCTCCCAGCACCCCCACTCCCCAGCACTGTGGGGCACCCTCCACCAGGCCCCCACTCAAGTCCAACTCATGTCCACCTGCACCCCCACCCCCCAGCACTGTGGGCCACCCTCCACCAGGCCCCCACTCATGTCCAACTCATGTATCCCAGCACCCCCACCCCCCAGCACTGTGGGCCACCCTCCACCAGGCCCCCACTCATGTCTCCCAGCACCCCCACCCCCCAGCACTGTGGGGCACCCTCCACCAGGCCCCCACTCATGTCCAACTCATGTCCCCCTGCACCCCCACCCCCCAGCACTGTGGGGCACCCTCCACCAGGCCCCCACTCATATCCAACGCATGTCTTTCTGCACCCCCACCCCCCAGCACTGTGGGGCACCCTCCACCAGGCCCCCACTCATGTCCAACTCATGTCTCCCAGCACCCCCACCCCCCGCAACGTGGGCCACCCTCCACCAGGCCCCCACTCATGTCTCCCAGCACCCCCACCACCCAGCACTGTGGGGCACCCTCCACCAGGCCCCCACTCATGTCTCCCAGCACCCCCTCCCGCCAGCACTGTGGGGCACCCTCCACCAGGCCCCCACTCATGTCCAACTCATGTCCCCCTGCACCCCCACCCCCCAGCACTGTGGGGCACCCTCCACCAGGCCCCCACTCATGTCCAACTCATGTCCCCCTGCACCCCCACCCCCCAGCACTGTGGGCCACCCTCCACCAGGCCCCCACTCATGACCAACTCATGTCTCCCAGCACCCCCACCCCGCAGCACTGTGGGCCACCCTCCACCAGGCCCCCACTCATGTCTCCCAGCACCCCCACCCCCCAGCACTGTGGGGCACCCTCCACCAGGCCCCCACTCATGTCCAACTCATGTCCCCCTGCACCCCCACCCCCCAGCACTGTGGGGCACCCTCCACCAGGCCCCCACTCATGTCCAACTCATGTCTCCCAGCACCCCCATCCCCCAGCACTGTGGGCCACCCTCCACCAGGCCCCCACTCATGTCTCCCAGCACCCCCACCCCCCAGCACTGTGGGGCACCCTCCACCAGGCCCCCACTCATGTCTCCCAGCACCCCCACCCCCCAGCACTGTGGGCCACACTCCACCAGGCCCCCACTCATTTCTCCCAGCACCCCCACCCACCAGCACTGTGGGGCACCCTCCACAAGGCCCCCACTCATGTCCAACTCATGTCCCCCTGCACCCCCACCCCCCTGCACTGTGGGGCACCCTCCACCAGGCCCCCACTCATGTCCAACTCATGTCCCCCTGCACCCCCACCCCCCAGCACAGTGGGGCACCCTCCACCAGGCCCCCACTCATGTCCTCCTGCACCCCCACCCCCCAGCACTGTGGGGCACCCTCCACCAGGACCCCACTCATGTCCAACTCATGTCTCCCAGCACCCCCACCCCCCACACTGTGGGCCACCCTCCAACAGGCCCCCACTCATGTCTCCCAGCACCCCCACCCCCCAGCACTGTGGGGCACCCTCCACCAGGCCCCCACTCATGTCCAACTCATGTCCCCCTGCACCCCCACCCCCCAGCACTGTGGGGCACCCTCCACCAGGCCCCCACTCATGTCCTCCTGCACCCCCACCCACCAGCACTGTGGGGCACCCTCCACCAGGCCCCCACTCATGTCCAACTCATGTCCCCCTGCACCCCCACCCCCCAGCACTGTGGGGCACCCTCCACCAGGCCCCCACTCATGTCCAACTCATGTCCCCCTGCACCCCCACCCCCCAGCACTGTGGGGCACCCTCCACCAGGCCCCCACTCATGTCCTCCTGCACCCCCACCCCCCAGCACTGTGGGGCACCCTCCACCAGGACCCCACTCATGTCCAACTCATGTCCCCCTGCACCCCCACCCCCCAGCACTGTGGGGCAGCCTCCACCAGGCCCCCACTCATGTCCCCCTGCACCCACACCCCCCAGCACTGTGGGCCACCCTCCACCAGGCCCCCACTCATGTCTCCCAGCACCCCCACCCCCCAGCACTGTGGGCCACCCTCCACCAGGCCCCCACCCATGTCTCCCAGCACCCCCACTCCCCAGCACTGTGGGGCACCCTCCACCAGGCCCCCACTCAAGTCCAACTCATGTCCCCCTGCACCCCCAGCACTGTGGGGCACCCTCCATCAGGTCCCCACTCATTTCCAACTCATGTCCCCCAGCACCCCCACCCCCCAGCACTGTGGGGCACCCTCCACCAGGCCCCCACTCATGTCCAACTCATTTCCCCTGCACCCCCATCCCCCAGCACTGTGGGCCACCCTCCACCAGGCCCCCACTCATGGCCCCCTGCACCCCCACCCCCAGCACTGTGGGGCACCCTCCACCAGGCCTCCACCCATGTCCGACTCATGTCCCCCTGCACCCCCACCCCCCAGCACTGTGGGGCACCCTCCACCAGGCCCCCACTCATGTCCAACTCATGTCCCCCTGCACCCCCAGCCCCCAGCACTGTGGGCCACCGTCCACCAGGCCCCCACTCATGTCTCCCAGCACCCCCACCCCCCAGCACTGTGGGGCACCCTCCACCAGGCCCCCACTCATGTCTCCCAGCACCCCCACCCCCCAGCACTGTGGGGCACCCTCCACCAGGCCCCCACTCATGTCTCCCAGCACCCCAACCCCCCAGCACTGTGGGGCACCCTCCACCAGGCCCCCACTCATGTCTCCCAGCACCCCCACCCCCCAGCACTGTGGGCCACCCTCCACCAGGCCCCCACTCATGTCTCCCAGCACCCCCACCCCCAGCACTGTGGGGCACCCTCCACCAGGCCCCCACTCATTTCCAACTCATGTCCCCCTGCACCCTCACCCCCCAGCACTGTGAGGCACCCTCCACCAGGCCCCCACTCATGTCCAACTCATGTCCCCCTGCACCCCCACCCCCCAGCACTGTGGGTCACCCTCCACCAGGCCCCCACTCATGTCTCCCAGCACCCCCACCCCCCAGCACTGTGGGGCACCCTCCACCAGGCCCCCACTCATGTCCAACTCATGTCTCCCTGCACCCCCACGCCCCAGCACTGTGGGCCACCCTCCACCAGGCCCCCACTCATCTCTCAGCACCCCCACCACCCAGCACTGTGGGGCACCCTCCACCAGGTCCCTACTCATGTCCAACTCATGTCCCCCTGCACCGCCACCCCCCAGCACTGTGGGCCACCCTCCACCAGGCCCCCACTCATGTCCCCCTGCACCCCCACCCCCCAGCACTGAGGGGCACCCTCCACCAGGCCCCCACTCATGTCCAACTCATGTCCCCCTGCACCCCCACCCCCCAGCAATGTGGGGCCTCCATAAGGCCCCCACTCATGTCCAACTCATGTCCCCCTGCACCCCCACCCCCAGCACTGTGGGCCACCCTCCACCAGGCCCCCACTCATGTCCGCCTCATGTCTCCCAGCACCCCCAGCACTGTGGGCCACCCTCCACCAGGCCCCCACTCATGTCTCCTAGCACCCCCACCTCCCAGCACTGTGGGGCACCCTCCACCAGGCCCCCACTCATGTCCAACTCATGTCCCCCTGCACCCCCACCCCCCAGCACTGTGGGGTACCCTCCACCAGGCCCCCACTCCTGTCCAACTCATGTCCCCCTCCACCCCCACCCCCCAGCACTGTGGGGCACCCTCCACCAGGCCCCCACTCATGTCCAACTCATGTCTCCCAGCACCCCCACCCCCCAGCACTGTGGGCCACCCTC
Source organism: Ambystoma mexicanum (assembly GCF_040938575.1). Lineage (NCBI taxonomy): Eukaryota > Metazoa > Chordata > Amphibia > Caudata > Ambystomatidae > Ambystoma > Ambystoma mexicanum. The sequence continues at coordinate 1,360,567,804 of NC_090935.1, forward strand.
CACCAGGCTCCCACTCATGTCTCCCAGCACCCCCACCCCCCAGCACTGTGGGGCACCCTCCACCAGGCCCCCACTCATGTCGCCCAGCACCCCCACCCCCCAGCACTGTGATCCACCCTCCACTAGGCCCCCACTCATGACCAGCTCATGTCCCCCTGCACCCCCACCACTGTGGGGCACCCTCCACCAGGCCCCCACTCATGTCCAACTCATGTCCCCCTGCACCCCCACCCCCCAGCACTGTGGGGCACCCTCCACCAGGCCCCTACTCATGTCCCCCTGCACCCCCACCCCCCAGCACTGTGGGGCACCCTCCACCAGGCCCCCACTCATGTCCAACTCATGTCCCCCTGTACCCCCACCCCCGAGCACTGTGGGGCACCCTCCACCAGGCCCCCACTCATGTCCAACTCATGTCTCCCAGCACCCCCACCCCCCAGCACTGTGCGCCACCCTTCACCAGGCCCCCATCCATGTCTCCCAGCACCCCCACCACCCAGCACTGTGGGGCACCCTCCACCAGGCCCCCACTCATGTCCCCCTGCACCCACACCCCCCAGCACTGTGGGCCACCCTCCACCAGGCCCCCACTCATGTCTCCCAGCACCCCCACCCCCCAGCACTGTGGGCCACCCTCCACCAGGCCCCCACCCATGTCTCCCAGCACCCCCACTCCCCAGCACTGTGGGGCACCCTCCACCAGGCCCCCACTCAAGTCCAACTCATGCCCCCCTGCACCCCCAGCACTGTGGGGCACCCTCCACCAGGCCCCCACTCATGTCCAACTCATGTCCCACTGCACCCCCACCCCCCAGCACTGTGGGGCACCCTCCACCAGGCCCCCACTCATGTCCAACTCATGTCCCCCTGCACCTCCACCTCCCAGCACTGTGGGGCACCCTCCATCAGGCCCCCACTCATGTCCCCCTGCACCCCCACCCCCCAGCACTGTGGGCCACCCTCCACCAGGCCCCCACTCTTGTCTCCCAGCACCCCCAACCCCCAGCACTGTGGGCCACCCTCCACCAGGCCCCCACTCATGTCTCCCAGCACCCCCACCCCCAGCAATGTGGGGCACCCTCCACCAGGCCCCCACTCATGTCCAACTCATGTCCCCCTGCACCCCCACCACCCAGCACTGTGGGGCACCCTCCACCAGGCCCCCACTCATGTCCAACTCATGTCCCCATGCACCCCCACCCCCCAGCACTGTGGGGCACCCTCCACCAGGCCACCACTCATGTCCAACTCATCTCCCCCTGCACCCCCACCCCCCAGCACTGTGGGGCACCCTCCACCAGGCCCCCACTCATGTCCCCCTGCACCCCCACCCCCCAGCACTGTGGGCCACCCTCCACCAGGCCCCCACTCATGTCTCCCAGCACCCCCACCCCCCCAGCACTGTGGGCCACCCTCCACCAGGCCCCCATTCATGTCTCCCAGCACCCCCACCCCCCAGCACTGTGGGGCACCCTCCACCAGGCCCCCACTCATGTCCAACTCATGTCCCCCTGCACCCCCACCCCCCAGCACTGTGGGGCACCCTCCACCAGGCCCCCACTCATGTCCAACTCATGTCCCCCTGCAACTCCACCCCCCCAGCACTGTGGGGTACCCTCCACCAGGCCCCCACTCATGTCCCCCTCACCCCCACCCCCCAGCACTCTGGGGCACCCTCCACCAGGCCCCCACTCATGTCCACTCATGTCCCCCTGCACCCCACCCCCCAGCACTGTGGGGCACCCTCCACCAGGACCCCACTCATGTCCAACTCATGTCCCCCTGCACCCCCACCCCCCAGCACTGTGGGGCAGCCTCCACCAGGCCCCCACTCATGTCCCCCTGCACCCACACCCCCCAGCACTGTGGGCCACCCTCCACCAGGCCCCCACTCATGTCTCCCAGCACCCCCACCCCCCAGCACTGTGGGCCACCCTCCACCAGGCCCCCACCCATGTCTCCCAGCACCCCCACTCCCCAGCACTGTGGGGCACCCTCCACCAGGCCCCCACTCAAGTCCACCTCATGTCCCCCTGCACCCCCAGCACTGTGGGGCACCCTCCATCAGGTCCCCACTCATTTCCAACTCATGTCCCCCTGCACCCCCACCCCCCAGCACTGTGGGGCACCCTCCACCAGGCCCCCACTCATGTCCAACTCATTTCCCCTGCACCCCCACCCCCCAGCACTGTGGGCCACCCTCCACCAGGCCCCCACTCATGGCCCCCTGCACCCCCACCCCCAGCACTGTGGGGCACCCTCCACCAGGCCTCCACCCATGTCCGACTCATGTCCCCCTGCATCCCCACCCCCCAGCACTGTGGGGCACCCTCCACCAGGCCCCCACTCATGTCCAACTCATGTCCCCCTGCACCCCCAGCCCCCAGCACTGTGGGCCACCCTCCACCAGGCCCCCACTCATGTCTCCCAGCACCCCCACCCCCCAGCACTGTGGGGCACCCTCCACCAGGCCCCCACTCATGTCTCCCAGCACCCCCACCCCCCAGCACTGTGGGGCACCCTCCACCAGGCCCCCACTCATGTCTCCCAGCACCCCAACCCCCCAGCACTGTGGGGCACCCTCCACCAGGCCCGCACTCATGTCTCCCAGCACCCCCACCCCCCAGCACTGTGGGCCACCCTCCACCAGGCCCCCACTCATGTCTCCCAGCACCCCCACCCCCAGCACTGTGGGGCACCCTCCACCAGGCCCCCACTCATTTCCAACTCATGTCCCCCTGCACCCTCACCCCCCAGCACTGTGAGGCACCCTCCACTAGGCCCCCACTCATGTCCAACTCATGTCCCCCTGCACCCCCACCCCCCAGCACTGTGGGTCACCTTCCACCAGGCCCCCACTCATGTCTCCCAGCACCCCCACCCCCCAGCACTGTGGGGAACCCTCCACCAGGCCCCCACTCATGTCCAACTCATGTCTCCCTGCACCCCCACGCCCCAGCACTGTGGGGCACCCTCCACCAGGCCCCCACTCATGCCCAACTCATGTCTCCCAGCACCCCCACCCCCCAGCACTGTGGGCCACCCTCCACCAGGCCCCCACTCATCTCTCAGCACCCCCACCACCCAGCACTGTGGGGCACCCTCCACCAGGCCCCCACTCATGTCTCCCAGCACCCCCACCCCCCAGCACTGTGGGCACCCTCCACCAGGCCCCCACTCATGTCCAACTCATGTCCCCCTGCACCCCCACCCCCCAGTACTGTGGGGCACCCTCCACCAGGTCCCTACTCATGTCCAACTCATGTCCCCCTGCACCGCCACCCCCCAGCACTGTGGGCCACCCTCCACCAGGCCCCCACTCATGTCCCCCTGCACCCCCACCCCCCAGCACTGAGGGGCACCCTCCACCAGGCCCCCACTCATGTCCAACTCATGTCCCCCTGCACCCCCACCCCCCAGCAATGTGGGGCCTCCATAAGGCCCCCACTCATGTACAACTCATGTCCCCCTGCACCCCCACCCCCAGCACTGTGGGCCACCCTCCACCAGGCCCCCACTCATGTCCGCCTCATGTCTCCCAGCACCCCCAGCACTGTGGGCCACCCTCCACCAGGCCCCCACTCATGTCTCCTAGCACCCCCACCTCCCAGCACTGTGGGGCACCCTCCACCAGGCCCCCACTCATGTCCAACTCATGTCCCCCTGCACCCCCACCCCCCAGCACTGTGGGGTACCCTCCACCAGGCCCCCACTCATGTCCAACTCATGTCCCCCTCCACCCCCACCCCCCAGCACTGTGGGGCACCCTCCACCAGGCCCCCACTCATGTCCAACTCATGTCTCCCAGCACCCCCACCCCCCAGCACTGTGGGCCACCCTCCACCAGGCTCCCACTCATGTCTCCCAGCACCCCCACCCCCCAGCACTGTGGGGCACCCTCCACCAGGCCCCCACTCATGTCGCCCAGCACCCCCACCCCCCAGCACTGTGATCCACCCTCCACTAGGCCCCCACTCATGACCAGCTCATGTCCCCCTGCACCCCCACCACTTTGGGGCACCCTCCACCAGGCCCCCACTCATGTCCAACTCATGTCCCCCTGCACCCCCACCCCCCAGCACTGTGGGGCACCCTCCACCAGGCCCCTACTCATGTCCCCCTGCACCCCCACCCCCCAGCACTGTGGGGCACCCTCCACCAGGCCCCCACTCATGTCCAACTCATGTCCCCCTGTACCCCCACCCCCGAGCACTGTGGGGCACCCTCCACCAGGCCCCCACTCATGTTCAACTCATGTCTCCCAGCACCCCCACCCCCCAGCACTGTGCGCCACCCTTCACCAGGCCCCCATCCATGTCTCCCAGCACCCCCACCACCCAGCACTGTGGGGCACCCTCCACCAGGCCCCCACTCATGTCCCCCTGCACCCACACCCCCCAGCACTGTGGGCCACCCTCCACCAGGCCCCCACTCATGTCTCCCAGCACCCCCACCCCCCAGCACTGTGGGCCACCCTCCACCAGGCCCCCACCCATGTCTCCCAGCACCCCCACTCCCCAGCACTGTGGGGCACCCTCCACCAGGCCCCCACTCAAGTCCAACTCATGTCCCCCTGCACCCCCAGCACTGTGGGGCACCCTCCACCAGGCCCCCACTCATGTCCAACTCATGTCCCACTGCACCCCCACCCCCCAGCACTGTGGGGCACCCTCCACCAGGCCCCCACTCATGTCCAACTCATGTCCCCCTGCACCTCCACCTCCCAGCACTGTGGGGCACCCTCCATCAGGCCCCCACTCATGTCCCCCTGCACCCCCACCCCCCAGCACTGTGGGCCACCCTCCACCAGGCCCCCACTCTTGTCTCCCAGCACCCCCAACCCCCAGCACTGTGGGCCACCCTCCACCAGGCCCCCACTCATGTCTCCCAGCACCCCCACCCCCAGCAATGTGGGGCACCCTCCACCAGGCCCCCACTCATGTCCAACTCATGTCCCCCTGCACCCCCACCACCCAGCACTGTGGGGCACCCTCCACCAGGCCCCCACTCATGTCCAACTCATGTCCCCATGCACCCCCACCCCCCAGCACTGTGGGGCACCCTCCACCAGGCCACCACTCATGTCCAACTCATCTCCCCCTGCACCCCCACCCCCCAGCACTGTGGGGCACCCTCCACCAGGCCCCCACTCATGTCCCCCTGCACCCCCACCCCCCAGCACTGTGGGCCACCCTCCACCAGGCCCCCACTCATGTCTCCCAGCACCCCCACCCCCCCAGCACTGTGGGCCACCCTCCACCAGGCCCCCATTCATGTCTCCCAGCACCCCCACCCCCCAGCACTGTGGGGCACCCTCCACCAGGCCCCCACTCATGTCCAACTCATGTCCCCCTGCACCCCCACCCCCCAGCACTGTGGGGCACCCTCCACCAGGCCCCCACTCATATCCAACTCATGTCCCCCTGCAACTCCACCCCCCCAGCACTGTGGGGCACCCTCCACCAGGCCCCCACTCATGTCCCCCTCACCCCCACCCCCCAGCACTGTGGGGCACCCTCCACCAGGCCCCCACTCATGTCCACTCATGTCCCCCTGCACCCCACCCCCCAGCACTGTGGGCCACCCTCCACCCGGCCCCCACTCATGTCTCCCAGCACCCCCACTCCCCAGCACTGTGGGGCACCCTCCACCAGGCCCCCACCCATGTCTCCCAGTACCCCCACCCCCCAGCACTCTGGGCCACCCTCCGCCAGGCCCCCACTCATGTCTCCCAGCACCCCCACCCCCCAGCACTGTGGGGCACCCTCCACCAGGACCCCACTCATGTCCAACTCATGTCCCCCTGCACCCCCACCCCCCAGCACTGTGGGGCACCCTCCACCAGGCCCCCACTCATGTCCAACTCATGTCCCCCTGAACCCCTGTTAGGCGGAAACCTGTGCAGTTCCCTCTGGGACCATTGCAAAAGATTTAAGACTACAGGTGTTTGGCGGTGAACCCACTTGGTAGCAGTCTGTACCACACAGATTCACTTGGTAGCTGTGGCTGAGCAGTCAGACTTCCCTCATGAAGAGTTGAGCAGTATGTGGAGTATACAAAATAGGGCAATTCTTCACAGCAAGACAAGCAAACACGCAACGAGGCTTAGTGTAAAGATATTAAGGTATTTATTTACAACGAAACATCTATCAAAAACACTATGCACTTTCACGGCAAACAAATCAAACACAATTACTCTACGAAGAAGAAACGATCAATCCCCCTAGTAATATTTCGACAAGTCTAGGTTCTACCGGCACCACTTATTTACAGACAGAGGTGAATACCTCAACCTAGATGGCACTCTAATATTAGTTAGGACAGGAGAGAAAAAGATAGGCAGGTTACGAAATCAACACAGTTCAATACTTCACGGGTAAAATGCAAGGCAGGAAGGCAAGAATCACAATAGAGCATAAAGTTCAGAGGCCAGGCCCACTCGGAGAGAGGCAAGGCGATATGTCCCAAAAAGTCTCTAGTGGAGAGGCCTTCAAGTCTTTGTAGCAAATTGTTATCGGCAGATTGAACCAGTTCAGAACAATAAATGAGAAAAGCTTGCAGGCAACCCAACGGAAAGGAGAGGATTAAGACACCTCACTCGAACCGATTGAAAGGGAAGCCAGGCGGACACGGTACCTTGTTGTGGAGGGCAGCTCCGGCGGGGGCAGTTGTTCCTGGTGGTGGATGCACGTCGGGTCTTTGCCAAGAGTAGAGATGATCTCGTCGTCGAAGAAAAGTGAAGTCCGGTGCACCACCAGGGAAGAGAACAGCCGCGGAGTGCTCCGTCACAAGGCGCCACCTTTTGGTCGTGGTACAGGGGTAGTGGCTATCCGGTTGCCGAGGTGCTCTGCATGGGCAATTCGATCACTGCGTCCTGAGGCGAATAAAAAGCAAAGGGGACTGGTTGTTCCCACCAGTCAGGGGAAGAGACTCTCCGGCAGGGAGATCTCCTCTGTCGTCGGGAAGTGGTGAGTCGGTTCTGCAGGCCTCCACCGGAGGTGTCGTCGTGCAGGTCGGCTCAGCGTTACCCTCGTCGGATTCTTAGGTCCTGTGGCGACTTCTGAAGATCTAGTCCCAAAAGCCCTGCTTTTATGCAGAAAAACCCCCATTCATTCAGCCTAGCTGTCAATCAACACTGGCTAAGTGGTGAGCGGGGAGGCTCACCACCTGGGCCAATCACTCCAGAGTGCGACCGGAGTTGGCAAGTCAACTCGGTCCAGGGTGCCTAAACTCCCTCCCACACCCCTGTGGTAACCCAGACAGAATGGCACCACTTTGGAGGGTCTCTGTACAGAGGCCCGCCAAAAGTTGAACAAAGGGCTCAACCTTTGGTTTAGGAGTCACAGAGACGAACACAGACGCCATTTTTCAAACCGAGTTCTGGCAGAAAATACCATCCGATAAATTTATTTAAGATAAGTAGACCGGTGCTACGTTAGAGATTAACGAGAAAAAGTATTAATCTCCAACAATGGGACGAATCCCATAGGGTTATGTTCGGGGTCGGACATAACAAGTAGTTTCCACTGCCACCAGCCAAAACTCGACGAGGGGGGACGGGACAGTGCCCCCTCGAGTAACAGATCCAGGAGTAATCGAATTACCCCTACTAGTACGTCCACAATAAGATGGTTTGTACTAGTTCTGTTAGTAAATTTAGGTCTAGTAAAGCCAATGGTGACTTTACATGCCCGGGGAGACAGTAGTCAGTCACCGGGTATGGAGTCTATGGTGGAGGTCCGCTAGGACGCCCCAGTGTTACGGCACGTAGGGTGCGGTGTAACACACATAGAAAAACATGAGACCCTATGGAGTAAAAGACCCCATAGCCCATAGAACACATTGACATTCAAAGGAATTACACACATACATGTCCAAGAGTGGGAGAAAAATAGTCTCACTCTTGGCAGGATGGAAAAAAACACACTCCAGAAATCCAGCAAAGCTGCTGGGGGACTCACTAGGTTAGTAAATTCAGCCTAAACAGAGAATTCTCCCTAACAACCCCCACACCCCAGCACTGTGGGCCACCCTCCACCAGGCCCCCACTCATGTCCAACTCATGTCCCCCTGAACCCCCACCCCCAGTACTGTGGGCCACCCTCCACCAGGCCCCCACTCATGTCTCCCGGCACCCCCACCCCCCAGCATTGTGGGGCACCCTCCACCAGGCCCCCACTCATGTCCAACTCATGTCCCCCTGCACCCCCACCCCCCAGCACTGTGGGGCACCCTCCACCAGGCCCCCACTCATGTCCAACTCATGTCCCCCTGCACCCCCACCCCCCAGCACTGTGGGGCACCCTCCACCAGGCCCCCACTCATGTCCCCCTGCACCCCCACCCCCCAGCACTGTGGGCCACCCTCCACCAGGCCCCCACTCATGTCTCCCAGCACCCGCACCCCCCAGCACTGTGGGCCACCCTCCACCAGGCCCCCACTCATGCCTCCCAGCACCCCCACCCCCCAGCACTGTGGAGCACCCTCCACCAGGCCCCCACTCATGTCCAACTCATGTCCCCCTGCACCCCCACCCCCCAGCACTGTGGGGCACCCTCCATCAGGCCCCCACTCATGTCCAACTCATGTCTCCCTGCACCCCCACCCCCCAGCACTGTGGGGCACCCTCCACCAGGCCCCCACTCATGTCCAACTCATGTCCCCCTGCACCCCCACCCCCCAGCACTGTGGGCCACCCTCCACCAGGCCCCCACTCATGTTCCCCTGCACCCCCACCCTCCAGCACTGTGGGGCACCCTCCACCAGGCCCCCACTCATGTCCAACTCATGTCCCCCTGCACCCCCACCCCCCAGCACTGTGGGGCACCCTCCACCAGGCCCCCACTCATAACCAACTCATGTCCCCCTGCACCCCCACCCCCCAGCACTGTGGGCCACCCTCCACCAGGCCCCCACTCATGTCTCCCAGCACCCCCACCCCCCAGCACTGTGGGGCACCCTCCACCAGGCACCCACTCATGTCTCCCAGCACCCCCACCCCCAGCTCTGTGGGCCACCCTCCACCAGGCCCCCACTCATGTCTCTCTGCACCCCCACCCCCCAGCACTGTGGGGCACCCTCCACCAGCCCCCACTCATGTCCAACTCATGTCCCCCTGCACCCCCACCCCCCAGCACTGTGGGGCACCCTCCACCAGGCCCCCACTCATGTCCAACTCATGTCCCCCTGCACCCCCACCCCCCAGCACTGTGGGCCACCCTCCACCAGGCCCCGACTCATGTCTCCCAGCACCCCCACCCCCCAGCACTGTGGGGCACCCTCCACCAGGCCCCCACTCATGTCCAACTCATGTCTCCCAGCACCCCCACCCCCCAGCACTGTGGGCCACCCTCCACCAGGCCCCCACTCATGTGTCCCAGCACCCCCACCCCCCAGCACTGTGGGACACCCTCCACCCGGCCCCCACTCATGTCCAACTCATGTCCCCCTGCACCCCCACCCCCCAGCACTGTGGGGCACCCTCCACCAGGCCCCCACTCATGTCCAACTCATGTCCCCCTGCACCCCCACCCCCAGCACTGTGGGCCACCCTCCATCAGGCCCCCACTCATGTCTCCCAGCACCCCCACCCCCCAGCACTGTGGGGCACCCTCCACCAGGCCCCCACTCATGTCCAACTCATGTCCCCCTGCACTCCCTCCCCCCACCAGTCAGGGGCACCTGCCAGCAGGCCCCCACTCATGTCCAACTCATGTCCCCCTGCACCCCCACCCCCCAGCACTGTGGGGCACCCTCCACCAGGCCCCCACTCATGTCCAACTCATGTCCCCCTGCACCCCCACCCCCCAGCACTGTGGGCCACCCTCCACCAGGCCCCCACTCATGTCTCCCAGCAGCCCCACCCCCAGCACTGTGGGGCACCCTCCACCAGGCCCCCACTCATGTCCAACTCATGTCTCCCAGCACCCCCAACCCCCAGCACTGTGGGCCACCCTCCACCAGGCCCCCACTCATGTGTCCCAGCACCCCCACCCCCCAGCACTGTGGGGCACCCTCTACCAGGCCCCCACTCATGTCCAACTCATGTCCCCCTGCACCCCCACCCCCCAGCACTGTGGGGCACCCTCCACCAGGCCCCCACTCATGTCCAACTCATGTCCCCCTGCACCCCCACCCCCCAGCACTGTGGGGCACCCTCCACCAGGCCCCCACTCATGTCCCCCTGCACCCCCACCCCCCAGCACTGTGGGCCACCCTCCACCAGGCCCCCACTCATGTCTCCCAGCACCCCCACCCCCCAGCACTGTGGGCCACCCTCCACCAGGCCCCCACTCATGTCTCCCAGCACCCCCACCACCCAGCACTGTGGAGCACCCTCCACCAGGCCCCCACTCATGTCCAACTCATGTCCCCCTGCACCCCCACCCCCCAGCACTGTGGGGCACCCTCCACCAGGCCCCCACTCATGTCCAACTCATGTCTCCCTGCACCCCCACCCCCAGCACTGTGGGGCACCCTCCACCAGGCCCCCACTCATGTCCAACTCATGTCCCCCTGCACCCCCACCCCCCAGCACTGTGGGCCACCCTCCACCAGGCCCCCACTCATGTTCCCCTGCACCCCCACCCCCCAGCACTGTGGGGCACCCTCCACCAGGCACCCACTCATGTCTCCCAGCACCCCCACCCCCCAGCACTGTGGGCCACCCTCCACCAGGCCCCCACTCATGTCTCCCAGCACCCCCACCACCCAGCACTGTGGAGCACCCTCCACCAGGCCCCCACTCATGTCCAACTCATGTCCCCCTGCACCCCCACCCCCCAGCACTGTGGGGCACCCTCCACCAGGCCCCCACTCATGTCCAACTCATGTCTCCCTGCACCCCCACCCCCAGCACTGTGGGGCACCCTCCACCAGGCCCCCACTCATGTCCAACTCATGTCCCCCTGCACCCCCACCCCCCAGCACTGTGGGGCACCCTCCACCAGGCCCCCACTCATGTCCCCCTGCACCCCCACCCCCCAGCACTGTGGGCCACCCTCCACCAGGCCCCCACTCATGTCTCCCAGCACCCCCACCCCCCAGCACTGTGGGCCACCCTCCACCAGGCCCCCACTCATGTCTCCCAGCACCCCCACCACCCAGCACTGTGGAGCACCCTCCACCAGGCCCCCACTCATGTCCAACTCATGTCCCCCTGCACCCCCACCCCCCAGCACTGTGGGGCACCCTCCACCAGGCCCCCACTCATGTCCAACTCATGTCTCCCTGCACCCCCACCCCCAGCACTGTGGGGCACCCTCCACCAGGCCCCCACTCATGTCCAACTCATGTCCCCCTGCACCCCCACCCCCCAGCACTGTGGGCCACCCTCCACCAGGCCCCCACTCATGTCTCCCAGCACCCCCACCCCCCAGCACTGTGGGGCACCCTCCACCAGGCACCCACTCATGTCTCCCAGCACCCCCACCCCCCAGCTCTGTGGGCCACCCTCCACCAGGCCCCCACTCATGTCTCTCTGCACCCCCACCCCCCAGCACTGTGGGGCACCCTCCACCAGGCCCCCACTCATGTCCAACTCATGCCCCCCTGCAACCCCACCCCCCAGCACTGTGGGGCACCCTCCACCAGGCCCCCACTCATGTCCAACTCATGTCCGCCTGCACCCCCACCCCCCAGCACTGTGGGCCACCCTCCACCAGGCCCCCACTCATGTCTAGTAGTAAGGTAAATGCACACCTAATTAGAGAAAGTATTGCGAAGTATTGTTTAAACACCCACAAGGAGTGATCTCTATATTCTTATGAGGTGCAGAGGAGGAATAGAGGGTTTTGGCACAACAACCCTATAGTAAATAAGAACAAAGGAAGAGGACCCAAGGTTGGAGTCCTCCCGTCCCCTGCACACTCTAAGTCTACGCAACAGGGGCGTAGATATTTTAAGGTAAAATTCAAAATATTTGTTTTTAGACTATCTATAGGAAAATGATTTGTCGAGACTATTAACTTAGAACAGAAGAACAATCGTTTTGGTTTATTAGGTGTTCAAAAGTGGAATGAGCACCTATTTATTAATACATAAAACAATGTGTAGTCAAGGCAGGAAAAACACAACAACATTATAATGTCAACGTAAAGATGATTGATTGAGATTCCACTTTCTGTGGCTTGACGCGTTTCGAGGAGATTCCTCTTCTTCAGAAGCCTTTGTGGATCTACTGTCTGACTGGTAGTACAGGTATGGGGGTGTCTTGCGTATCCATCAATAACTCTCCAAAGAGGAAAATGCCTGCTCGTGCCTCGTGTGTCAAGGTCCAGATATATTCTATTCTGCTTGCCAGATTTTCTTCAAGCACTCATCAATGATTCCGTTATGATGTTTCCGTTTTAATTTGGCTCGCCACAGCATACACTGCATATGCTGTGGCGAGCCAAATTAAAACGGAAACATCATAACGGAATCATTGATGAGTGCTTGAAGAAAATCTGGCAAGCAGAATAGAATATATCTGGACCTTGACACACGAGGCACGAGCAGGCATTTTCCTCTTTGGAGAGTTATTGATGGATACGCAAGACACCCCCATACCTGTACTACCAGTCAGACAGTAGATCCACAAAGGCTTCTGAAGAAGAGGAATCTCCTCGAAACGCGTCAAGCCACAGAAAGTGGAATCTCAATCAATCATCTTTACGTTGACATTATAATGTTGTTGTGTTTTTCCTGCCTTGACTACACATTGTTTTATGTATTAATAAATAGGTGCTCATTCCACTTTTGAACACCTAATAAACCAAAACGATTGTTCTTCTGTTCTAAGTTAATAGTCTCGACAAATCATTTTCCTATAGATAGTCTAAAAACAAATATTTTGAATTTTACCTTAAAATATCTACGCCCCTGTTGCGTAGACTTAGAGTGTGCAGGGGACGGGAGGACTCCAACCTTGGGTCCTCTTCCTTTGTTCCCCACTCATGTCTCCCAGCACCCCCACCCCCCAGCACTTTGGGGCACCCTCCACCAGGCCCCCACTCATGTCCAACTCATGTCTCCCAGCACCCCCACCCCCCAGCACTGTGGGCCACCCTCCACCAGGCCCCCACTCATGTGTCCCAGCACCCCCACCCCCCAGCACTGTGGGACACCCTCCACCCGGCCCCCACTCATGTCCAACTCATGTCCCCCTGCACCCCCACCCCCCAGCACTGTGGGGCACCCTCCACCAGGCCCCCGCTCATGTCCAACTCATGTCCCCCTGCACCCCCACCCCCAGCACTGTGGGCCACCCTCCATCAGGCCCCCACTCATGTCTCCCAGCACCCCCACCCCCCAGCACTGTGGGGCACCCTCCACCAGGCCCCCACTCATGTCCAACTCATGTCCCCCTGCACCCCCACCCCCCACCAGTCAGGGGCACCTGCCAGCAGGCCCCCACTCATGTCCAACTCATGTCCCCCTGCACCCCCACCCCCCAGCACTGTGGGGCAGCCTCCACCAGGCCCCCACTCATGTCCAACTCATGTCCCCCTGCACCCCCACCCCCCAGCACTGTGGGCCACCCTCCACCAAGCCCCCACACATGTCTCCCAGCAGCCCCACCCCCCAGCACTGTGGGGCACCCTCCACCAGGCCCCCACTCATGTCCAACTCATGTCTCCCAGCACCCCCACCCCCCAGCACTGTGGGCCACCCTCCACCAGGCCCCCACTCATGTGTCCCAGCACCCCCACCCCCCAGCACTGTGGGACACCCTCCACCCGGCCCCCACTCATGTCCAACTCATGTCCCCCTGCACCCCCACCCCCCAGCACTGTGGGGCACCCTCCACCAGGCCCCCACTCATGTCCAACTCATGTCCCCCTGCACCCCCACCCCCAGCACTGTGGGCCACCCTCCATCAGGCCCCCACTCATGTCTCTCAGCACCCCCACCCCCCAGCACTGTGGGGCACCCTCCACCAGGCCCCCACTCATGTCCAACTCATGTCCCCCTGCGCCCCCACCCCCCACCAGTCAGGGGCACCTGCCAGCAGGCCCCCACACATGTCCCCCAGCCAACACGTCATCACAATCTAGATCCCTGGGCCTTATGGGCAGCCTCCAAATGCCAAACACCCACCCGAGTATTGCATCCACCCACTTAGAAATGGCAATTACATGATACAACCCCATTGGCAAGGTTGTAAATGAACACATGTCCCTCACATACACACAATGGGTGTCAGTGAATGTCAAAACCCATATCATGATATGCATGAAACCAATGAGATGATACTACACATTGAAGTTTGAAGAAAAAATATGTATTAAAAGCAACATAAATTGAATCAAAAATAAACAAACGAAAATGGGAATTAAAAAAAAGAAAGCAGCATGTCCGTAAAATAATGTAAAACCACAAATCATAATCCAAAGGAAAGGTGTCCAAAGTCACAGTTCACAAAAGTAAATCCAATGGAAAATTAAAATCGAAAACCATTGCTCCATGGGTAAATCATAAAAAAAAATAGAAAATCCAACAGTCAACTATTTACAGGTAAACAATCCAGGGTCCATGATCCCAACAAAAGAAATGAAACCTATCTAATAACACTACCTAATAAAAAAATCTATATACAAAAATGTGGCCCATTGTCCAAAAGGTCCAAAAAAAAATGCAAAACCAAAGGAAACCTAACACTAACTACAGAACTATTTACAAGGGCAGCGGGCCAGTCTGACGGCTCACTGCGGGATGTTCCGGGCCAGGGCATCATCGAACTCCTGCTCAATGTCCCGGAGGCAGTCCTCCTCCATGGCCCGAGGGTCCGCAGGGCCGTCGACATGTTCACCTCCAACTCCCTGTGGATTGCCTCGAGGCACTCGGCCCGCCTCAGGGCCCTCCGCATGGAGTTCTCCGCCCTGACCATCGTGAGCCGTGCCTCTACCGCCCGCTGCCGCTCCGCATCTATGGCGTGGCCCAACCGCTGCCACACAGAAGACACTTCCCGTCCTGGGTCCTCCTGCCCTCCGGCCGATGCCTGTCCCTCCGATGTCGAAGGCCCCGAGCCATCATGGCTCCCACCTCGTTGCTGCTGCTGCTGTGCCTGTGCCCGTGCCCTGGCTCCTGCTGCCTGCACATCCTCCACCGGCTGGGGTGCAGTCGTTGATGTGGCCACCCCTGCTGGACGTCCGACTCCCTACTGTGGTAGGGATGCCTCCTCCACAAGCTGGGCCGCACCGTCAGAGGCAGCTCCACAGGGCACCCAGGTGACTAATGGGTGGGAAGATGGCACGGAGGATGACTGGCGCAAAGGGGGTTCAGTTGAGGAGGGGGTCTGAGCAAGCCCCATCAAACGGAGGAATCCGGCCTGGGTGACCTGTCCCAGTAGGCCGACGCGGCCAACGAGCCATTCGAGATGACGTGTAGTCTCCTCATGAAAAGACTGCAGGTCACCTCTCATGGCCCGTTGACGCAACGCCACACCAGTCAGGACAGGCTCAACCCGGACCCGGATAGCCACGTCCGCAGGCAGAGGAAGGCCAGTTGTTGTGAGCTCATCCCCTGCCTGAAAACGGATCTGGACGTAGGCATCCCTGCTGGTGCAAGATGATGCAGTGACAGGATCAGGGACAGGATTGCACACAGGCACCTCCGCGGCGGCCTGTGCTGCCTCCTGTCCCTGGTCCTGCACTGCGTCACTAGCACCAGTGGAAACCCCACCTCCAGACCCTGTCTCTGTTGCTTGCACGGCCTCCTCCTCCGCCAAACCCCCCACCAACCTGGATGACTCTGTGCCATCTTCCCCCGTTGGGCCCTGTGGGGTACCAGCTGCCCCTTCTGCTACCGAGGAGTCCAACTCCGACCTCCGCCTCTTGGACCTCCCCCCGGCAGCTGCGGCCTGGGACGCGGCACCGGACTCCTCACTCCCCGACGAGATCACAACCTGGGAGGGGAGCCGGGCCTTGCGTCTCCGGCTGGCGGTGCGATCCCCGCCGTTGTGCTCCACAGCACCTTCTCCGCCCTCTTCATCAGTTGACGCTGCAGACAGGGAGAAATAAAACACAGGCATCAGGGCACTGTACAATGGACACATACACACATGACAGTTGTACATGAGTGGCATTGGCAAACCTCAGACATGGCATCACAATCGCCAAAACACATGTCATTTCAACTTGCACACATGAGCCATACCACAGCCATATCGCAACTGCCAGCACCATCCATACACATACAACAGCATGAGCAGGCAAAGGTGAGCCAGACATCACATGCAACACAGGGAGTGCACTACACATGTACACACACCACCACACTTGCATGCATGTGTACACCTCTGCCAACTGTCGCAGTGTTCAGACCGGCATCCATGTCACATCTGCCAATCAGGCTTCCACATCCCGCTGTCACATGCATCCATGTTGCATCACTGTTGCACCCTTGTCAAATACACACACATGTACACAGTGCTGATACATGCAGCTGAAAACAACATCCATGTGTGACATCACGAACATGCCTACTTACATACACATTCATCCAAACATGTGTGCCCACACAACTGCATTTGGCATGCAAGCCTACACACACAAGCACCATCCATGTCTCACACATGACAGCCCTCGCATGTGTTAGCCTCACGGCCCTGTACACCCCCACCCATACTTGGCCCCATACAAACACATGTGCAACCTGCACAATACTGGCACATCACCACACGCACAGCTTACAATCATGATGCATGTACACTTACCGCTCGACTCCAGACGGGTCTGCCTCTCAAGGACCTGGACGTGGAGCGCTGGGGATATGCGTTCCAGGACCCTCATCTGATCGTCCGACAAGTGGCCCCGGCGCCCCTTAGCTTCCGCTGCCTTCAAGAGGCGCCGGGGCTTGTTGAGGGTCCTGGACCTGAAGTCCTCCCAGTGCTTCTTGACATGTTGGAAGTCGCGGACTGCCACCCCCTCCGTGTTGATTGCAGTCACAATGTCGGCGCGCAAACTTCCGAAGAGGGCATCATACTGCCCCAGGACTTGCTCCACCAGGACACCAACTTCGGTGGCAGTGAAGCTGGTGCCCCTCTGCCTCTCTGGCCGGGGGTTGTCAGTGGTGCCAGATGTTGCAGTGCCCAACATGACAACCCCAGAGGCAGGAGTGGGTGGGCAACTGGGTCCTGGGGTTGGGCTGTGGAGCGATGGAATCCCAGTCGGGAGTCTTCGGTTCCAGCAGGGGTGGTCACAGCAACAGCACCCCTGGCTGATGTGCAGGCAGCAAATGGCAGGGCACGTGGGCAGCAGGCAATCAGGCAGCAGCAGATGGCAGGTGGGAGCGTGCTCGGGGTTCTGGGGGGGAGTAATTCGGCCTTCTGGGCAGGAGCGTGGTCTTCCGTATGCTTACGCGTGGCCAGCTTGATACGGAGTGATTTGGCACGTGAAAATCCAGCACGTCTGCGTGTAATTCGAGGAAAGGACCTTAGCGCGTAAGCGCGTCAGCACACGCACGCGAATTCATTGGCCCAAAGGCCACCAGCGCGTATGCGCGTCTGTGACGTGCATGCGCGGGTGTTTCCCTGTACACGGGTGCATGTTACACGTCCAATGACTGCATGTCAGAGTGTCAGCTCGTGTAATTGGAGGATGGGACCTTAGCGCGTACACGCGGAAGTGACACTGGACGTGTGGGCATGTTTAAAAGGTACGTGTAGAACGCCATTTCCTTGTACGTGCTTTTCGTTGAGAGCGAGTGGGTGAAATCTGTACTTATTGTCGGTTCACACGCGATTTACTTCACGGCATTCCAAGTTCGTACTCCCTGTTACCTCTGACAGCTTTTTGTCTTCTTGTCTTTTTCCTGGGCCTGTTTCCTCAAACAGCGTTCACTTCTCCTGTTGTCCTGTCTCCTCAGACAGCGTACAATTCTTCTTTTGGCGGGGGTGTTGCCAATGCGCACACGCACGTATATTTCATGCGATCTTTCCTGGCAGGCGGTGAGTCGCGCACGTATTTGACATCTGTGCTTGCCCCGTGTGTTGCCTACCCCTTCAGAGGTCAGTCTAGGCTGCGTGTGACACGCATACGTTCATTTTTGTGTTTCTGGGTGCCACAGCGTAGTGCAGGTTTTTTTTTCCACGCACGTGGTCTAGGAGGGGTTGCGTGCACATTATCTCCCTTTTTCGGGGTGCCTGTGCATTGCGTGACCCGTCATCTACCCCCAGGGGTCACATACAGCCTTGCTAGAGCACTAGGGTACGAATTCTATCTAGTACCCTACCCCTTTGACCCCCAATTGCCCAGGACAATAGTTTACTGCAACTCCCATACGCACAACAACATCAGTGCCATGGTTGGGAGGCGAGCACGCGGTAAGGGTGGCAAAGGTGGGCGAGCCACAAGTGGTGGCCGTGGTGGATACGGTAGGGGACGTGGCCAGGACTTGCAGGGTGCCCCTAGCCCCCCATGTGTGGGTGACCAGTCAGGGACACCCATGCCCCCCCCCCTGGTTGAGGGTAACGTGGCTGACACCATCCCTGCTCAGCCCTTGTTGGACCAGCCCATTGTGGCACCAGACCTGGCACTGGGTGACTCCATGGCTGACTTCCAGGTCAGCAGGTCTAGGCAAGTGTGGCGGTGCACGTTGGTGTCACCAGCCCACGTGGATCAGGGGCAGCTATGTCATCTGCTGCCCCGAGTAGGCAGGGTGGGGAGGCTGCAGGGGCAGCTGCGGCTCCATCCACCCCAGCTCTGAGTGTCCCAGCTAGGACAGTGTCGGTCCTAGTCCATCCTGCTGACGTTCCCCCTGACTACATCACACTTCAGCTAATGCCTGCACCAAGTCCCATGGTGAGTGTTCATTCCCACACTCCTAGTCCACAGTCCACCGGGGCTCCTGCCCCTAGTGTCCAGAGCGGCGTAGGACACTCAGTATCACCACCTCCTTCCAAGCGGAAGAGGAAGAGTGCTTGTCCAGTACAGGCTGATGCCCCAGACACGGCTACACAGTCCGGCCCACCAAGGAAGCCCAGCTTCAATCAGGTTGAACTTGATGCACTTGTGGAGTATGTGTCCGCACATGACAGCGAAATTGTGATTACTGCAGGATGCAAGACCACACCTGCACAACGTCAGGCACACTGGCAGACCATTGCGGAACTCATAAGTACCCTTGGATTCGTGAGGCGCACAGCTAATGATTGCTACAAGCGCTGGAATGACCTTAAGCGCAGGGCAAAGAAAAAGCTGGCCTCAAGTCATGCCGCAACTCTAGTGACTGGAGGTGAGTCTCCGGCAGAGGACATAGAATTCACTCCACATGAGTATGTTGCTGGGACCTACGTCACGGAGGAACAGATCCAAGGCGTGGGAGACCTGCCAGATTACGAGGCATTGTCCGGTGAGTGCACATGCATGTGTGTGTCATCCATGTGCATGGTGTGTGTGTAAGTGCTTCTGATTGAGTGCCAGGTGAGGGTGTGTGTGCCTGAGTGGTTTGGGTCACCCATGTGCTTCATCCAATACATTCTGCTCACCAGGATTTGGGTGTTGCAGTATCTCTTCTGGCAACAGTAGACATTCAGCCCAACCTCACCCCAGTTGCCCTTGAATTGTCATCTTGCCACAACATAGTTGCATGTTATTCTGTGTTCATTCAGGCCCGATTGTCTGCATTCCACCACTTTCACTAGGCATTTCTCAGTCCTATTGTCTCATGTGTGACATGGCTAGGGTACATGCCATCTGTGTGATGGCATGTGTCATGTATGTGTATTGGACATGCCAATCACAGGCGAATGTGTGATGTCACTGCTAGGCAGCATGCAGCAAATTTGTTGGTCTTCCATTTTGGTGTCATCAATGTGTGCTATTTGCCTCCCCTTCATACGCAGTGACAGTGCATGCATGGGAGGGTTATAGTCATGTGGTACATGTGTCAATGAAGTACTGTTTCTGTTGCTTGTCAGCCCTAATTGTGTTCCATGTTGCTAATGCCTGTTCCCATTTCTTTTCTTTCATGTCTTTGCAGGGGATGACGCACTTGATACTGCTGGGGTTGTGGAGATGGTGCAGGCCCAGGAGGGGTCTCAGGCCTGACCGGGCACCAGTGAGGGACGTGGTGTGGTGGTGGGTGAGAACCAACACTTGCTGCAGGCCGTCATCTCAAGGGGTGTCTCTGGGTGCACCTCCCCAGAGCTCTATTCAGGTGTCGATTCGGATGATGAGACCTATGTGCCGTCGCAGGTAAGTGTTTCTGGGAGGGATTCTGTACTGTCCAACCCACCTGCACCAGGGGTAGAACCCTCAATGGGGATGTCAGTGTTGGTAGGTCCGCCTTTGGTGGTTACGGATGCAGGGTCACACTCCGCTACATCTGATCCTGTTCCTGGGCCAGCAGATCAGAGGGGGAATGCAGTCCTGCAGCCTCAGGCAGTGTCGGCACAGCAAGGCGCTGTTCGCCTTGCCCCAGACAGGTGTGGTGCCCGCCAACGGGGTGGCCGTACGCCACCTGGCAATACCGCATGGGAGCAATCCATATACGGTATGGCAAACCAACAGGCAGCATCAACTGAGATGATGGCTCAGGCCATGGATAGGGTGGCCACTTCCATTGTCCCCCAAGAAAGGCTAATTGAACAACTACAGCAGGCAACAGACTCCATTAGCCAGTCACACAGGGAGGACATGTTGGCGTCCAACAGGGACAGGCGGGCGGCACTGGAGACTCTGCGGGAAGCCATTTTTATTGAGTCCCAGGGCCACAGGGAAGCCCTGAGGGTGGAACTCCGTCAGCTCAGGGCAACTCTGGTTGAGCTTGAGGCTTCAGCTAACACGAGGACAGAACAGCAGCTGGAGCGGCTCACACGTACGCTCTCAGCTGAGATGCAGGCAACTAGGGCGGAGGTCTGGGCATCCCGTGAGTTGTTGCATGGGGACCTACGCACAATTATCCTTCAGAACCAGACCTTCCACACCCGCATGCTTGCTGCCATGGAGGACACGACTAGGGCTTTGCATGGGCTGCCTCCCATAGTGCCACAACCTCCTGATGCAGCTGCAGAGGGTGAGGAGAGCGACAGCAGCGATTCTCCCACAATAGAGTAGCCGTGCAGGCCATGAGCCCATGGAGGAGTTTTTTTTTTTGCAAGATCCACACAGGTGGGTTTTGGTGTGCACCCTGTCCTCGGACCTCCTGGGTGGCCTTGCTCACCCCCCCCCCCCGGCCCATTCATGGCCATTTTTGATTTTTAATTATTATTTTTTTATTTTGTTTATTTTTTAATCTTGATTTTTTTGACAGTGTGTTGCCTTGTGTGGCTCCCGTGGGCATACGCTGTATTGTGGCTGGGCACATGCAGGCTTGTCCTGAATTTGGGTCAGATGCTTGGGTTTGTGTGACACACACCCCTCCTGCTTCCTGTTTCCATGGGCTTGCAAAGGGTGTGCCCAAGTGACATTGACTTACACGGTGACGTTGGACTCCCATATGATGTGTGGGCAGTCTGTAGTCAATACTGTGTATACATTCCTAGTGCATATTGTGGTTGTATTGTACACTGCATGGTGTAGTGATATGTGCCTCTGCATCCATCTCATCCTAATTTGCAGGTCCATTTCTCATGTCTTCACTAGGCGGTCTACTTTGGAACTGGAGTCCATGTTGTAAGCAGTGCACCTACACTCTTGCGTGGCGCTAACACTGTATAGTTGGAAGTGTTCAAAGTGCTGGAATGATCAGGTAGTGAGGCTACCAATTTTTTAAGTCTGTACTGTCATGTTTATGGTAGGTTGGAGGTTGTGTAGGTGATTGGTATTATTGGCAAGTATTTGGTAATGTGTGTTGTTGGTCCTGCATTACTGTGAGCATTTCATGTGTGGCCAGTTTCCATTAAGAACACTGTAGTTGGTGACACTTGGGGCATGTTGTGGGGATTAATTTGTTTGCTCTCACATTGCATGACATGCCATGGTGTGTTGTGTGGCCATGCCGGGGAGGGGTTGGGTGACATGGCACTGTTCTCATGTTGTATTTTGCAAGTGGGTATTCATTTTTGCTGCATGGAAGTGTGTCTTTTGATGACACTGCATTGGTGGTGTTTGTGTAGGTAGGGATGCACACATTGTGACAATTCCAGGTGAACAATCTCAGGCTGCTATGGTTCTGACTGTTGACTGTCCCTTAATTCATCAGAATTGTCAGATTGAGTCACCATTGATTGTCAGATGGTATGTGCCAGGGCTGTGTGCACTCCACAGGGCTGTGCTTTCTATGTGAAGTAATTAGCCACCAGCTGCGTACAGGCTACCTCACCCCGTGCCCTTTCCCCTCCCATGCGCAGCGAGCGTGCATGTGGTTGGGGATGTGGGGGCACCACCATGTCCACAGCCAGGCCCCGGCGTGTTGCAACATTGTGCAGGACACATGCTGCCACTATGATCCTGCACACTACTGGGGGAGCGTATAACAGCTGCCCACCAGAACGGTCAAGGGAGCGAAAGCGTGACTTGAGCACTCCGAATGTGCGCTCCACTATGCCCCGTGTTGCAATATGGGCTGTGTTGTATCTTACCTCGGGAGGCGTGATGGGGTTCCGAATTGGCGTCATCATGTGTGTGCTCAGAGGGTAGGCACTGTCCCCTGGGGAGGTGGTGATGGGGATCATTAGTGGGGTATTGGCATTACTCTGTATCTGTCATGCATGCATGTGCTGTGGCATTTCTACTCACCAAGCAGCCTTGCATCGCCATGCCGCCCAGCTTCCATGTCCCGGTTTAGGGTTGACATCCTGTAAATGAAGCTGTCGTGGGTGGACCCTGGATAGTTGGCATATACTGAGGTGATGATTCCCTTCGCATCACATACTACCTGGACGTTGATGGAATGCCAGTGCTTGCGGTTTCTATAGATGTGCTCAGATGCCCTGGGGGGACGTAGAGCCACATGGGTGCAATCAATGGCACCTAGCACTTTGGGGAATTGTGCCACCCTGTAGAAATCCTGGCTGACAGCCTGCCTTTCAGCAGGTGTTCTGGACAGGTATATGTGCCTGCGGACTGATGGGCGTGCAGTGATGATGGCCAACACCTGGTGTAGGCACCGTGACTGCGTGGCCTGTGACACCCCCCCCTCTATGGCACTTGTGCGCTGAAATGATCCGGTAGCCAAGAAGTGCAGTACATTGAGGACCTTCTCCAGGGGGCTGAGTGCTTGGGAGCACAGGGTGGGTGATGTGAGGTCATCCTCCCACTCACTGACCAGGTCGAGTATTATGTGTGGTGGAAACCTGTACCTCCCATACACCTGGTCATCAGGCATACCAAATAGGCTGGTTCTGGGTGTGAAGATTCTGGCCCTGACTATCCTTCTCCTCCTCCTGCGGTATCCCACGGCCACTGCTGCTAGGAACGGTATATTCATCCTGACGTCTGAGCTTGTTTGTTGTTTGCGCACTCTTTTATGCTGCGCCAGACGTGCGCCTGCTTCATGCTGGCATACATGTTTCAGGATTGGACCTTTTATTTTTTGGCGCGTTGTAGGCGACCATGTAAATCTTCCTGCCCACCCCAGGAATACACGTACCCCACTCGCACAGGCCCTGTCGCGTGTGGAACTTCACGCGCACACCGAAATACACGTACCCTGCAAATTCGCGTGTGGAACTTCCCGCGCACCCCGAAATACACGTACCCTGCTGGTATCGCGTGTGGAAGTTCACGCGGACCCATAATACACGTACCCTGATGGAATGGCGTGTGAGACTACCCGCGCACCCCTGGAGTACACGTACCCAGGCAAATTGCACAGCTGGGGGGTGGGGGTGCAGGGAGACAGGAGTGGGTGCCTGGTGGAGGGTGCCCCTGGATGCAGGGGGTGGGGGTGCAGGGGGACAGGAGTGGTGGCCTGGTGGAGGGTGCCCCTGGATGCAGGGGGGTGGGGGTGCAGGGGGACAGGAGTGGGGCCCTGGTGGAGGGTGCCCCACAGTGCTGGGCGGTGGGGGTGCAGGGGGAAAGGAGAGGGGGTCTGGTGGAGGGTGCCCCCTGATGCAGGGGGGTGGGGGTGCAGGGAGACAGGAGTGGTGGCCTGGTGGAGGGTGCCCCTGGATGCAGGGGGGTGGGGGTGCAGGGGGACAGGAGTGGGGGCCTGGTGGAGGGTGCTCCTGGATGCAGGGGGTTGGAGGTGCAGGGGGACAGGAGTGGTGGCCTGGTGGAGGGCGGCCCTGGATGCAGGGGGGTGGGGGTGCAGGGGGACAGGAGTAGTGGCCTGGTGGAGGGTGCCCCTGGATGCAGGGGGGTGGGGTGCAGGTGGACAGGAGTGGGGCCCTGGTGGAGGGTGCCCCACAGTGCTGGGCGGTGGGGGTGCAGGGGGACAGGAGTGGGGGTCTGGTGGAGGGTGCCCCTGGTTGCAGGGGGGTGGGGGTGCAGGGGGACAAGAGTGGTGGCCTGGTGGAGGGTGCCCCTGGATGCAGGGAGGTGGGGGTGCAGGGGGACAGGAGTGGGGGCCTGGTGGAGGGTGCCCCACAGTGCTGGGGGGTGGGCGTGCAGGGGGACAGGAGTGGGGGCCTGGTGGAGGGTGCTCTTGGATGCAGGGGGGCGGGGGTGCAGGGGGACAGGAGTGGTGGCCTGGTGGAGGGTGGCCCTGGATGCAGGGGGTGGGGGTGCAGGGGGACAGGAGTGGGGGCCTGGTGGAGGGTGCCCTACAGTGCTGGGGGGTGGGGGTGCAGGGGGGCATGAGTGGGGGCCTGGTGGAGGATGCCCCTGGATGCAGGGGGGTGGGGGTGGAGGGGGACAGGATGGGGGCCTGGTGGAGGGTGCCCCTGGATGCAGGGGGGTGGGGGTGCAGGGGGACAGGAGTGGGGGCCTGGTGGAGGGTGCCCTACAGTGCTGGGGGGTGGGGGTGCAGGGGGACATGAGTGGGGGCCTGGTGAAGGGTGCCCCTGGATGCAGGGGGGTGGGGGTGCAGGGGGACATGCGTGGGGGCCTGGTGGAGGGTGCCCCACAGTGCTGGGGGTGGGGGTGCAGGGGGACAGGAGTGGGGGCCTGGTGGAGGGTGCCCCTGGATGCAGAGGGGTGGGGTGCAGGGGGACAGGAGTGGTGGCCTGGTGGAGGGTGCCCCTGGATGCAGGGGAGTGGGGGTGCAGGGGGACAGGAGTGGGGGCCTGGTGGAGGGTGCCCTACAGTGCTGGGGGGTGGGGGTGCAGGGGGACATGAGTGGGGGCCTGGTGGAGGGTGCCCCACAGTGCTGGGGGGTGGGGGTGCAGGGGGACAGGAGTGGGGGCCTGGTGGAGGGTGCCCCTGGATGCAGGGGGTTGGGGGTGCAGGGGGACAGGAGTGGGGGCCTGGCGGAGGGTGCCCTACAGTGCTGGGGGGTAGGGGTGCAGGGGGACATGAGTGGGGGCCTGGTGGAGGGTGCCCCTGGATGCAGGGGGGTGGGGGTGGAGGGGGACAGGAGTGGGGGCCTGGTGGAGGGTGCCCTACAGTGCTGGGGAGTGGGGGTGCAGGGGGACATGAGTGGGGGCCTGGTGAAGGGTGCCCTGGATGCAGGGGGGTGGGGGTGCAGGGGGACATGAGTGGGGGCCTGGTGGAGGGTGCCCCACAGTGCTGGGTGGTGGGGGTGCATGGGGACAGGAGTGGGGGCCTGGTCGAGGGTGCCCCTGGATGCAGGGGGGTGGGGGTGCAGGGGGACAGGAGTGGTGGCCTGGTGGAGGGTGCCCTACAGTGCTGGGGGGTGGGGGTGCTGGGAGACATGCGTTGGTGGGCAGTAGTGCAAGGTGACATGTGGGTTGGCTGGGGGGCATGGCCATGGTGGATGGGCTGCCTGCGGGACATGTGCAGGGGTGCAGGGTAGTCCCCTATGGAAGTTCACGCGGACCCATAATACACGTACCCTGATGGAATCGCGTGTGAGACTACCCGCGCACCCCTGGAATACACGTACCCTGCTGGTATCGCGTGTGGAAGTTCACGCGGACCCATAATACACGTACCCTGATGGAATCGCGTGTGAGACTACCCGCGCACCCCTGGAATACACATACCCAGGCAAATCGCACGGCTGGGGGGTGGGGGTGCAGGGAGACAGGAGTGGGGGCCTGGTGGAGGTTGCCCCTGGATGCAGGGGGGTGGGGGTGCAGGGGGACAGGAGTGGGGGCCTGGTGGAGGGTGCCCCTGGATGCAGGGGGTGGGGTTGCAGGGGGACAGGAGTGGGGGCCTGGTGGAAGGTGCCCCTGGATGCAGGGGGGTGGCGGTGCAGGGGGACAGGAGTGGGGGCCTGGTGGAGGGTGCCCTACAGTGCTGGGGGGTGGGGGTGCAGGGGGACATGAGTGGGGGCCTGGTGAAGGGTGCCCTGGATGCAGGGGGGTGGGGGTGCATGGGGACAGGAGTGGGGGCCTGGTCGAGGGTGCCCCTGGATGCAGGGGGGTGGGGGTGCAGGGGGACACGAGTGGTGGCCTGGTGGAGGGTGCCCTACAGTGCTGGGGGGTCGGGGTGCTGGGAGACATGCGTTGGTGGGCAGTAGTGCAAGGTGACATGTGGGTTGGCTGGGGGGCATGGCCATGGTGGATGGGCTGCCTGCGGGACATGTGCAGGGGTGCAGGGTAGTCCCCTATGGAAGTTCACGCGGACCCATAATACACGTACCCTGATGGAATCGCGTGTGAGACTACCCGCGCACCCCTGGAATACACGTACCCTGCTGGTATCGCGTGTGGAAGTTCACGCGGACCCATAATACACGTACCCTGATGGAATCGCGTGTGAGACTACCCGCGCACCCCTGGAATACACGTACCCAGGCAAATCGCACGGCTGGGGGGTGGGGGTGCAGGGAGACAGGAGTGGGGGCCTGGTGGAGGTTGCCCCTGGATGCAGGGGGATGGGGGTGCAGGGGGACAGGAGTGGGGGCCTGGTGGAGGGTGCCCCTGGATGCAGGGGGTGGGGTTGCAGGGGGACAGGAGTGGGGGCCTGGTGGAAGGTGCCCCTGGATGCAGGGGGGTGGCGGTGCAGGGGGACAGGAGTGGGGGCCTGGTGGAGGGTGCCCTACAGTGCTGGGGGGTGGGGGTGCAGGGGGACATGAGTGGGGGCCTGGTGAAGGGTGCCCCTGGATGCAGGGGGGTGGGGGTGGAGGGGGACAGGAGTGGGGGCCTGGTGGAAGGTGCCCCTGGATGCAGGGGGGTGGGGGTGGAGGGGGACAGGAGTGGGGGCCTGGTGGAGGGTGCCCTACAGTGCTGGGGGGTGGGGGTGCAGGGGGACATGAGTGGGGGCCTGGTGAAGGGTGCCCTGGATGCAGGGGCGTGGGGGTGCAGGGGGACATGAGTGGGGGCCTGGTGGAGGGTGCCCCACAGTGCTGGGTGGTGGGGGTGCATGGGGACAGGAGTGGGGGCCTGGTCGAGGGTGCCCCTGGATGCAGGGGGGTGGGGGTGCAGGGGGACAGGAGTGGTGGCCTGGTGGAGGGTGCCCTACAGTGCTGGGGGGTGGGGATGCTGGGAGACATGCGTTGGTGGGCAGTAGTGCAAGGTGACATGTGGGTTGGCTGGGGGGCATGGCCATGGTGGATGGGCTGCCTGCGGGACATGTGCAGGGGTGCAGGGTAGTCCCCTATGGAAGTTCACGCGGACCCATAATACACGTACCCTGATGGAATCGCGTGTGAGACTACCCGCGCACCCCTGGAATACACGTACCCTGCTGGTATCGCGTGTGGAAGTTCACGCGGACCCATAATACACGTACCCTGATGGAATCGCGTGTGAGACTACCCGCGCACCCCTGGAATACACATACCCAGGCAAATCGCACGGCTGGGGGGTGGGGGTGCAGGGAGACAGGAGTGGGGGCCTGGTGGAGGTTGCCCCTGGATGCAGGGGGGTGGGGGTGCAGGGGGACAGGAGTGGGGGCCTGGTGGAGGGTGCCCCTGGATGCAGGGGGTGGGGTTGCAGGGGGACAGGAGTGGGGGCCTGGTGGAAGGTGCCCCTGGATGCAGGGGGGTGGCGGTGCAGGGGGACAGGAGTGGGGGCCTGGTGGAGGGTGCCCTACAGTGCTGGGGGGTGGGGGTGCAGGGGGACATGAGTGGGGGCCTGGTGAAGGGTGCCCTGGATGCAGGGGGGTGGGGGTGCAGGGGGACATGAGTGGGGGCCTGGTGGAGGGTGCCCCACAGTGCTGGGTGGTGTGGGTGCATGGGGACAGGAGTGGGGGCCTGGTCGAGGGTGCCCCTGGATGCAGGGGGGTGGGGGTGCAGGGGGACAGGAGTGGTGGCCTGGTGGAGGGTGCCCTACAGTGCTGGGGGGTGGGGGTGCTGGGAGACATGCGTTGGTGGGTAGTAGTGCAAGGTGACATGTGGGTTGGCTGGGGGGCATGGCCATGGTGGATGGGCTGCCTGCGGGACATGTGCAGGGGTGCAGGGTAGTCCCCTATGGAAGTTCACGCGGACCCATAATACACGTACCCTGATGGAATCGCGTGTGAGACTACCCGCGCACCCCTGGAATACACGTACCCTGCTGGTATCGCGTGTGGAAGTTCACGCGGACCCATAATACACGTACCCTGATGGAATCGCGTGTGAGACTACCCGCGCACCCCTGGAATACACGTACCCAGGCAAATCGCACGGCTGGGGGGTGGGGGTGCAGGGAGACAGGAGTGGGGGCCTGGTGGAGGTTGCCCCTGGATGCAGGGGGGTGGGAGTGCAGGGGGACAGGAGTGGGGGCCTGGTGGAGGGTGCCCCTGGATGCAGGGGGGTGGGGTTGCAGGGGGACAGGAGTGGGGGCCTGGTGGAGGGTGCCCCTGGATGCAGGGGGGTGGGGGTGCAGGGGTACATGAGTGGTGGCCTGGTGGAGGGTGCCCTACAGTGCTGGGGGGTGGGGGTTCAGGGGGACATGAGTGGGGGCCTGGTGGAGGGTGCCCCTGGATGCAGGGGGGTGGGGGTGCTGGGAGACATGAGTGGGGGCCTGGTGGAGGGTGCCCCTGGATGCTGGGGGTGGGGGTGCAGGGAGACATGCGTTGGTGGGCAGTAGTGCAAGGTGACATGTGGGTTGGCTGGGGGGCATGGCCATGGTGGATGGGCTGCCTGCGGGACATGTGCAAGGGTGCAGGGTAGTACCCTGTGGTGTGGGCCGCCTGCAGGGGCCGTGGAGGGTGTAGAGGGAACAGCTGGGAGGACCCACATGGCCAATTCACGTGTGGGACTCCCCGGCACCCCCGAAATACACGTAGGCTGCTGGATTTGCGTGTGGAATTTGCCGCGCACCCGGAGTACACGTACCCTGCTGAAATTGCATGTGGAACTTCACGCGCACACCGAAATACACTGTTAGGCGGAAACCTGTGCAGTTCCCTCTGGGACCACTGCAAAAGATTTAGGACTACAGGTGTTTGGCAGTAAACCCACTTGGTAGCAGCCTGTACCACACAGATTCACTGTTGGTAGCTGTGGCTGAGCAGTCAGACATCTCTCAAGAAGACTTAAGCAGTATGTGGAGTATACAAGATAGGGCAATTCTTCACAGTAAGACAAGCAAACACGCAACAAGGCTCAGTGTAAAGATATTAAGGTATTTATTTATAACGAAACATCTATCAAAAACACTATGGCACTATCACGGCAAACAAATCAAACACAATTACTCTACGAAGAAGAAACGATCAATCCCCCTAGCAATATTTCGACAAGTCTAGGTTTTACCAGCACCACTTATTTACAGACAGAGGTGTATACCTCAACCTAGATGGCACTCTAATATTAGTTAGGACGGGAGAGAAAAATAGGCAGGTTACGAAATCAACACAGTTCAATACTTCACGGGAGAAAGATGCAAAGCAAGAAGGCAAGAACCACAATAGATCATAAAGTTCAGAGGCCAGGCCCACTCGGAGAGAGGCAAGGCGATATGTCCCAAAAGGTCTCTAGTGGAAATGCGTTTGAGTCTTTGTAGCAAATTGTTATCGGCAGATTGAACCAGTTCAGAACAATGCGTGAGAAAACTTGGAGGCGACCCCAATGGAAAGGAGAGGATTAAGACACCTCACTCGAACCGATCGAAAGGGAAGCCAGGCGGACACGGTACCTTGTTGTGGAGGGCAGCTCCGGCGGGGGCAGTTGTTCCTGGTGGTGGATGCACGTCGGGTCTTTGCCAAGAGTAGAGATGATCTCGTCGTCGAAGAAAAGTGAAGTCCGGTGCACCACCAGGGAAGAGACCAGCCGCGGATTGCTCCATCACAAGGCACCACCTTTTGGTCGCGATACAGGGGTAGTGGCTATCCGGTTGCCGGGGTGCTCTGCACGGGCAATTCGACCACTGCGTCCTGAGGCGAATAAAAAGCAAAGGGGACTGGTTGTTCCCACCAGTCAGGGGAAGAGACTCTCCGGCAGGGAGATCTCCTCTGTCGTCGGGAAGTGGTAAGTCGGTTCCGCAGGGCTCCACCGGAGGTGTCGTCGTGCAGGTCGGCTCAGCGTTACCCTCGTCGGATTCTTAGGTCCTGTGGCGACTTCTAAAGATCCAGTCCCAAAAGCCCTGCTTTTATGCAGAAAACCCCCATTCATTCAGCCTAGCTGTCAATCAACACATGCTAAGTGGTGAGCGGGGAGGCTCACCACTTGGGCCAATCGCTCCAGAGTGCGACCGGAGTTGGCAAGGCAACTCGGCCCAGGGTGCCTAGGCCCCCTCCCACACCCCTGTGGTAACCCAGACAGAATGGCACCACCTTTGGAGGGTCTCTGTACAGAGCCCGCCAAAAGTGGAACAAAGGGCTCGACCTTTGGTTTAGGAGTCACAGAGACGAACACAGACGCCATTTTACAAACCGAGTTCTGGCAGAAAATACCATTCGATAAACTTATTTAAGATAAGTAGATCGGGGGTACGTTAGAGATTAACGAGAAAAAGTATCAATCTCCAACAATGGGATGAATCCCATAGGGTTATGTTCGGGGTCGGACATAACAAGTAGTTTCCACTGCCACCAGCCAAAACTCGACGAGGGGGGACGGGACAGTGCCCCCTCGAGTAACAGATCCAGGAGTAATCGAATTACCCCTACTGGTACGTCCACAATAAGATGGTTTGTACTAGTTCTGCTAGTAAATTTAGGTCTAGTAAAGCCAATGGTCCCTTTACATTCCCGGGGCGACAGTAGTCAGTCCCCGGGTATGGAGTCTATGGTGGGGGTCCGCTAGGACACCCCAGTGCTACGGCACGTAGGGTGCGGTGTAACACACATAGAAAAACATATGAAACTCTATGGGATAAAAGACCCCATAGCCCATAGAACACATTGACATTCAAAGGAATTACACACATACATGTCCAAGAGTGGGAGAAAAAGAGTCTCACTCTTGGCAGGATGGAAAAAACAAACTCCCGAAATCCAGCAAAGCTGCTGGGGGACTCACTAGGTTAGGAAATTCAGCCTAAACAGAGAATTCTCCCTAACACTCGCCCCCCTCAGACTAAGGGACAGGAGGATTTAATCCACTCCTGGATGGATCTCATACCTCTAGTCGATGACATACATCCTAGAGAAACCATCAGCATTTTGGTGGTGACATCCTGACCTGTGCTCAATGGTGAAATCAAACCCTTGCAGGCAGATCGACCATCTCAATAGTTTTGGGTTTTCCCCTTTCATTTGCATTAACCATCTCAAGGGTTGGTGGTCAGTCTGAAAGACGAAAGTAGAACCATACAAGTACGGCCTAAACTTCTTCAGAGCCCACACGATAGCAAAGCACTCTCTTTCGATTGTTGCCCACCTTGTTTCAGGATCCTTCAGCTTGCGGCTGATGAAGCAAACGGGGTGCTCCCTACCTTTCCCATCCAGTTGACTGAGTACGGCACCTATTCCTACATTTGAAGCATCTGTCTGCACAATGAAGTGTTGGCGGTAATCAGGAGCTCTGAGTACTGGGGCTTGGAAAAGAGCCTTTTTCAGGTTTTCAAAAGCCTGATTGCACTCCTCGTTCCATCGAACCTTTTTAGGAAATTTGGGCGAGGAGATGACATTCAGTGGAGAAGCTATGGTCCCATAGTTCTCTATGAAATTCCTGTAATACCCAGTGAGGCCTAGGAAGGCTCTCACTTGGGTTTGAGTAGTCGGTGTTGTCCAATTTTGCACAGCTTCAATCTTACTGTGCAAAGGCCTTATTTCTCCACCTCCTACCTCATGTCCAAGATAGACTACCTTACTCTGTCCAATTTGGCATTTACTTGCCTTTATGGTCAGATTGGCTCGTCCAAGAGCCTGCAAAAGATCTCTCAGGTGGGTTACGTGTTCTTCCCAGGAATTGCTGAACACTGCGATGTCATCCAAGTATACCATGCAGAAGTCCACCATCCCATTCAGAACCTGGTTTACGATCCGTTGAAACGTAGCAGGTGCATTCTTCAATCCAAAAGGCATTACCTTGAACTGGTATAAGCCAACGGGGGTCGAAAATGCAGTTTTCTCCTTGGCATGGTCTTTTCAGGGCTATTTGCCAATAGCCTGACGTCAAGTCAAATGTGCTGAGGAACTTGGCGGCGCCAAGTTTATCCACCAACTCATCTGTTCTTGGCAAAGGGTGGGCATCAGTCTTGGTGACTGCATTAAGAGCTCTATAATCCACGCAAAATCTAAGTTCTTTAGATCCGGCCTTTGGTACTAACACGACTGGGCTAGACCATGGACTAGTAGAGGGCTCTATTACCCCGAGATCGAGCATCTTGTTGACCTCACCTTTGATGTGGGTTCGTACGTTTTCTGACATGCGGTATCCTCTGCTTTTGACCGGCAGACAGTCACCAGTGAGTATGTCGTGCTGGCCCCAAGGGGTCAAGCCTGGTGAAAGCGAGAACAGAGAGGCAAACTGATTCAACATAGATTTGCACTCTTCTTGTTGCTCGGGTGTCAGATTGGAGGAGAGATTTACTCCTTCAATTTTTTCATCTAAAGGTAAGTCTCTGAGGAGATCCGGAAGAGCTTCACTCTCTTCTTCTTCCTCGGATGATGCTAGAAGCAACGCTCCTACATCAGGTCGTGAGACATACGCTTTAAGTCGGTTGGTGTGGAAGACTGTCGGAGCCTCCTTGGGATTGCCCAAGTCCACCAGATAGTTGACCTCTCCGAGTTTACCCACAACTCTGAAGGGTCCCATCCACTTATCTTGCAAGGCCCTCTGCCTTGTTGGGATCATAACGAGAATGAGCTGGTCTTGAGCGAACTCAACCATGTTAGACTTTTGATCGTGCCAGTGCTTGACCAATGCTTGTCCAGCTTTCAAGTTATCGCTTGCTTCCGTCATCATGTGCGACATTCTCCTCCGGAGACCTATCACGTAGTCAGTCACTCTGACTGGCTTGGGGGAAGGAGCACTCTCCAACCCCTCCTTAATCAGGGCCAATGGACCTCTGACGGGATGACCATAGAGTAGTTCGAGGGGAGAGTAACCTACTCCCTCCTGAGGGACTTCTCTATAAGCAAAGAGAAGGCATGGCAGTAGAAGGTCCCACTTACGTTTAAGGGGTTCTTCTAAAGCACCTATCATGCTCTTCATGGTTCCGTTGAACCGTTCTACCAGTCCATTGGTTTGTGGGTGGTACGCTGTTGAGAACTTGTAAGTAACTCCGCAGGTTTTCCACATGGCTTTCATGTAGTGGGACATAAAGTTTGACCCCCTGTCAGAGATTACTTCCTTAGGAAACCCGACCCTAGTAAAAATACCAAGGAGGGCCTTAGCCACAGCCAGAGCTGTAACAGTCCTCATAGGAATTGCATCAGGATACCTAGTAGCATGGTCTACTACAACAAGTATAAACCTGTTGCCTGAGGAGGTTGGAGGATCAAGGGGACCAACAATGTCAATCCCTACTCTCTCAAATGGGACTCCCACGACTGGGAGAGGCACTAAAGGTGCCACATTCTTGGAGCCAACCTTACCAGAGGTCTGGCAGGTGTGGCAGCTCCTGCAGTGTTTTTCCACTTCAGCCCCCATCTTCGGCCAATAGAAGTAGAGAGAGAGCCTTTCCTTAGTCTTCTTGAAACTCAAGTGAGCAGCCAAAGGAATCTCGTGGGCTAACTGCAAGAACTGTGGTCTGTTCCCTTGGGGTACTACAAGTCGTTTGTAGTCCCCAGGTGCAGACTCGGTTGGTTCACTGTAGAAGAGGCCATCTTCCCAGTGCAACCTGTATTTCCCAGGCTCTTGCCCTTCGGCCTGAGCTTCTGCCTGGTGGCGAAGGCCTTCCAGAGTTGGACATTCCCTCTGTCCCTTACTGAAGTCTGTCCTGCTGGGTCCACCTTCTGCCAGTAAAGACTGCAGCTCAGGATGGTCAACAGGATCCAGATCTCCAATGAGTTCCTGGCCTTCCATTAGCTCTTCCTCAGAGTCTAATTCTACCACACAGGGTCGTACCTCCCTCTCAGCCTCGGCTGGAGGTGGAGTTACGGGTGTAACTTTGGACAACCGCGGGGAAGTCCGTGTTAGCTGCACTGGAATGCTGGCTGCTGGTTTCGGGATAGAAGTCTTAGGTTGCCCTTTCGCTTCTGATTTCTTGGAGACAGCGGCCGACAATTCCAGTGGAGCAGGAGTGATTTCCTTCTTCATCATCTCCTGGAGAGTACCGCGCCTGGTCCTCTCTCTTGCGGGTCTAGTTAGCTCCTGTAACCGTTTACTAGGAGGTCTGGGAGTATGCGATACAACTCCGAGAGTTTTCAAATCGTTACCCAACAGTACGCGTCCTGGTACCTCACTCTGTATGCTGACAGGTATCTTTACAGTCATGTCGTTACACTGGATGAGAACTGGTAATTGGGGAAGCATCTGCACAGGCCCTCCAGCTAACTTGGTGAGACGTTTGGGTGCCTTAGCAACATCCTCAGCCTGAAAAAACGAATTATCCGCCACAGTTATGCTGGCCCCAGTGTCCCTAATGGCAGGAGTCTCCTGACCATTCGCCTGGACACTGTCCTTATAATACTCTTTAGTATTATCGGGGATAGAGTTATAGACATCTAAATTCTGTTGTTGCCACAAACCCAGAGATACTAAAGAAACGCTGGCTGAGACTCCAGTGGGTTCGTCAGCTAGCAGTAGAAAGTTTCCACTTGCCATTTGGACTTCCTCCTCTGGAGCGAAGGCTAAGGAGACAAGCTGGACCCCTGAAGGTTTACCCTTACATCTGGGATCTCCTTTCACGTGGTCAGTCGAGCCACAAACAAAGCATTTACCAAATGCTTTCTGGAATGGTGGCTTGTTCTGACCTCCTTCCAGTTTGGCACCAGAAGACACACTATTCTGCAGCGGTTTTCCTTGTGGCTTACCCTTCTGGTTTTGTTTTGGGCCCTCTTTGGAATATGAGTTATTAGAATTCTCGTTTGAGTCTTTTTTAGGCTATTTCCCC
This sequence comes from Ambystoma mexicanum, assembly GCF_040938575.1. Classification (NCBI taxonomy): domain Eukaryota; kingdom Metazoa; phylum Chordata; class Amphibia; order Caudata; family Ambystomatidae; genus Ambystoma; species Ambystoma mexicanum. The sequence goes on from NC_090935.1 coordinate 1,360,603,106, forward strand.
CCATCCTTTTTCTGAGTTGCCCCAGGATCCTTATGAGTAGCCCTGTTGGCAACCCATAAGTCAGCAGCCTTAGCTAGCTTCCGGAAATCCAATTCCTTCGAATCGGCCAAGTGCTGTCTGAGCTCAGGAGAACAGGCATCATAAATAGACTCCAACATAAAAAGATTCCTCATACCCTCATAAGTGTTCACTTTGTAACCCTTAATACATCCCTCTAGGTTTTTCAACCCTTCACTCACCCAGGTAGCCCAAGGGGTACCATCATGCTTTTTGAGGGTTCTAAACCTCTTAAGATACTGGGAAGGGGTCTTCCCGAATCTAGCTATCAAAGCTAGCTTCACACTTTCGTAATCCGTCTTATCCGCCTCCCGCAATTCCATTACCACATCAGTCGCAACAGGAGGGAGCCTAGAGAACAACCAGGGAAGCAAAGCATTCCCGGTGATGTCCTGGAGCCCATGATTGTATTCAAACAGTTTCAACCAATCCAACACATCCAATCTCGGTTCATACATACCCACTAATTCCTTCGGCATCCAGGGTCTTTTGGGACTGGAGCTCCTAGAGGAACCAGAGGAGAGAGAAGTTTTTTCCATAGACAACTTTTTCATTTCTAACTAGTGATTAAGTTCTATTTCCCTGAGTCTTAACTCAGCTTGCTTCTGCTCAGCCTGGGCAATCATCCGTCTGAACTCAAGCTCTTGGTTTCGTTCAGATTGAGCCAAGAACCGTTTGTATTCTAATTCGAGCTTCATTTTTTCAAGTTCAAAATAAGCAGGGTTACTTGTGGGACCTGGTATGGGCCCCGTAGGCACAGCTGGTAAGGCAGGTAGAGGAGCAGGGGAGACAGTTTCGTTAGCCTCTCCGTCCTCGTCAGCCTCTTCATCGCTAACATCAGAATTACGATTCAGATCAACACCATCACTGTTATCTACATTTGCTGGAGAAATTGGTTCCTCTGAACCAGTACCCAGACTTTGGTTCGCCAGCAATCTCTCTATTAGTTCTAACTTCTTGCCTCTTACAGGAAGATTCTCTTGCCTACACAGAGCTCGAAAACTCTCAGTATTTTCACCTGACAAGGATTCTTGACTGTAAGTTTCCATCGTAGACATGTTTTTGAAAGTTGCTTTTTAGTGCTAAGTTTTGTGGTTAGTTATCCTAAAGTGTCGAAAAGCACTCTAAACTGTATACTCGATACAAATCCCACTGCTGTACACCAGTGTTAGGCGGAAACCTGTGCAGTTCCCTCTGGGACCACTGCAAAAGATTTAGGACTACAGGTGTTTGGCAGTAAACCCACTTGGTAGCAGCCTGTACCACACAGATTCACTGTTGGTAGCTGTGGCTGAGCAGTCAGACTTCTCTCAAGAAGAGTTAAGCAGTATGTGGAGTATACAAGATAGGGCAATTCTTCACAGTAAGACAAGCAAACACGCAACAAGGCTCAGTGTAAAGATATTAAGGTATTTATTTATAACGAAACATCTATCAAAAACACTATGGCGCTATCACGGCAAACAAATCAAACACAATTACTTTACGAAGAAGAAACAATCAATCCCCCTAGCAATATTTCGACAAGTCTAGGTTTTACCGGCACCACTTATTTACAGACAGAGGTGTATGCCTCAACCTAGATGGCACTCTAATATTAGTTAGGACGGGAGAGAAAAATAGGCAGGTTACGAAATCAACACAGTTCAATACTTCACGGAAGAAAGATGCAAGGCAAGAAGGCAAGAACCACAATAGATCATAAAGTTCAGAGGCCAGGCCCACTCGGAGAGAGGCAAGGCGATATGTCCCAAAAAGTCTCTAGTGGAAATGCGTTTGAGTCTTTGTAGCAAATTGTTATCGGCAGATTGAACCAGTTCAGAACAATGCGTGAGAAAACTTGGAGGCGACCCCAACGGAAAGGAGAGGATTAAGACACCTCACTCGAACCGATCGAAAGGGAAGCCAGGCGGACACGGTACCTTGTTGTGGAGGGCAGCTCCGGCGGGGGCAGTTGTTCCTGGTGGTGGATGCACGTCGGGTCTTTGCCAAGAGTAGAGATGATCTCGTCGTCGAAGAAAAGTGAAGTCCGGTGCACCACCAGGGAAGAGACCAGCCGCGGAGTGCTCCATCACAAGGCACCACCTTTTGGTCGCGATACAGGGGTAGTGGCTATCCGGTTGCCGGGGTGCTCTGCACGGGCAATTCGACCACTGCGTCCTGAGGCGAATAAAAAGCAAAGGGGACTGGTTGTTCCCACCAGTCAGGGGAAGAGACTCTCCGGCAGGGAGATCTCCTCTGTCGTCGGGAAGTGGTAAGTCGGTTCCGCAGGGCTCCACCGGAGGTGTCGTCGTGCAGGTCGGCTCAGCGTTACCCTCGTCGGATTCTTAGGTCCTGTGGCGACTTCTAAAGATCCAGTCCCAAAAGCCCTGCTTTTATGCAGAAAACCCCCATTCATTCAGCCTAGCTGTCAATCAACACATGCTAAGTGGTGAGCGGGGAGGCTCACCACTTGGGCCAATCGCTCCAGAGTGCGACCGGAGTTGGCAAGGCAACTCGGCCCAGGGTGCCTAGGCCCCCTCCCACACCCCTGTGGTAACCCAGACAGAATGGCACCACCTTTGGAGGGTCTCTGTACAGAGCCCGCCAAAAGTGGAACAAAGGGCTCGACCTTTGGTTTAGGAGTCACAGAGACGAACACAGACGCCATTTTACAAACCGAGTTCTGGCAGAAAATACCATTCGATAAACTTATTTAAGATAAGTAGATCGGGGGTACGTTAGAGATTAACGAGAAAAAGTATCAATCTCCAACAATGGGATGAATCCCATAGGGTTATGTTCGGGGTCGGACATAACAAGTAGTTTCCACTGCCACCAGCCAAAACTCGACGAGGGGGGACGGGACAGTGCCCCCTCGAGTAACAGATCCAGGAGTAATCGAATTACCCCTACTGGTACGTCCACAATAAGATGGTTTGTACTAGTTCTGCTAGTAAATTTAGGTCTAGTAAAGCCAATGGTCCCTTTACATTCCCGGGGCGACAGTAGTCAGTCCCCGGGTATGGAGTCTATGGTGGGGGTCCGCTAGGACACCCCAGTGCTACGGCACGTAGGGTGCGGTGTAACACACATAGAAAAACATATGAAACTCTATGGGATAAAAGACCCCATAGCCCATAGAACACATTGACATTCAAAGGAATTACACACATACATGTCCAAGAGTGGGAGAAAAAGAGTCTCACTCTTGGCAGGATGGAAAAAACAAACTCCCGAAATCCAGCAAAGCTGCTGGGGGACTCACTAGGTTAGGAAATTCAGCCTAAACAGAGAATTCTCCCTAACACTCGCCCCCCTCAGACTAAGGGACAGGAGGATTTAATCCACTCCTGGATGGATCTCATACCTCTAGTCGATGACATACATCCTAGAGAAACCATCAGCATTTTGGTGGTGACATCCTGACCTGTGCTCAATGGTGAAATCAAACCCTTGCAGGCAGATCGACCATCTCAATAGTTTTGGGTTTTCCCCTTTCATTTGCATTAACCATCTCAAGGGTTGGTGGTCAGTCTGAAAGACGAAAGTAGAACCATACAAGTACGGCCTAAACTTCTTCAGAGCCCACACGATAGCAAAGCACTCTCTTTCGATTGTTGCCCACCTTGTTTCAGGATCCTTCAGCTTGCGGCTGATGAAGCAAACGGGGTGCTCCCTACCTTTCCCATCCAGTTGACTGAGTACGGCACCTATTCCTACATTTGAAGCATCTGTCTGCACAATGAAGTGTTGGCGGTAATCAGGAGCTCTGAGTACTGGGGCTTGGAAAAGAGCCTTTTTCAGGTTTTCAAAAGCCTGATTGCACTCCTCGTTCCATCGAACCTTTTTAGGAAATTTGGGCGAGGAGATGACATTCAGTGGAGAAGCTATGGTCCCATAGTTCTCTATGAAATTCCTGTAATACCCAGTGAGGCCTAGGAAGGCTCTCACTTGGGTTTGAGTAGTCGGTGTTGTCCAATTTTGCACAGCTTCAATCTTACTGTGCAAAGGCCTTATTTCTCCACCTCCTACCTCATGTCCAAGATAGACTACCTTACTCTGTCCAATTTGGCATTTACTTGCCTTTATGGTCAGATTGGCTCGTCCAAGAGCCTGCAAAAGATCTCTCAGGTGGGTTACGTGTTCTTCCCAGGAATTGCTGAACACTGCGATGTCATCCAAGTATACCATGCAGAAGTCCACCATCCCATTCAGAACCTGGTTTACGATCCGTTGAAACGTAGCAGGTGCATTCTTCAATCCAAAAGGCATTACCTTGAACTGGTATAAGCCAACGGGGGTCGAAAATGCAGTTTTCTCCTTGGCATGGTCTTTTCAGGGCTATTTGCCAATAGCCTGACGTCAAGTCAAATGTGCTGAGGAACTTGGCGGCGCCAAGTTTATCCACCAACTCATCTGTTCTTGGCAAAGGGTGGGCATCAGTCTTGGTGACTGCATTAAGAGCTCTATAATCCACGCAAAATCTAAGTTCTTTAGATCCGGCCTTTGGTACTAACACGACTGGGCTAGACCATGGACTAGTAGAGGGCTCTATTACCCCGAGATCGAGCATCTTGTTGACCTCACCTTTGATGTGGGTTTGTATGTTTTCTGACATGCGGTATCCTCTGCTTTTGACCGGCAGACAGTCACCAGTGAGTATGTCGTGCTGGCCCCAAGGGGTCAAGCCTGGTGAAAGCGAGAACAGAGAGGCAAACTGATTCAACATAGATTTGCACTCTTCTTGTTGCTCGGGTGTCAGATTGGAGGAGAGATTTACTCCTTCAATTTTTTCATCTAAAGGTAAGTCTCTGAGGAGATCCGGAAGAGCTTCACTCTCTTCTTCTTCCTCGGATGATGCTAGAAGCAACGCTCCTACATCAGGTCGTGAGACATACGCTTTAAGTCGGTTGGTGTGGAAGACTGTCGGAGCCTCCTTGGGATTGCCCAAGTCCACCAGATAGTTGACCTCTCCGAGTTTACCCACAACTCTGAAGGGTCCCATCCACTTATCTTGCAAGGCCCTCTGCCTTGTTGGGATCATAACGAGAATGAGCTGGTCTTGAGCGAACTCAACCATGTTAGACTTTTGATCGTGCCAGTGCTTGACCAATGCTTGTCCAGCTTTCAAGTTATCGCTTGCTTCCGTCATCATGTGCGACATTCTCCTCCGGAGACCTATCACGTAGTCAGTCACTCTGACTGGCTTGGGGGAAGGAGCACTCTCCAACCCCTCCTTAATCAGGGCCAATGGACCTCTAACGGGATGACCATAGAGTAGTTCGAGGGGAGAGTAACCTACTCCCTCCTGAGGGACTTCTCTATAAGCAAAGAGAAGGCATGGCAGTAGAAGGTCCCACTTACGTTTAAGGGGTTCTTCTAAAGCACCTATCATGCTCTTCATGGTTCCGTTGAACCGTTCTACCAGTCCATTGGTTTGTGGGTGGTACGCTGTTGAGAACTTGTAAGTAACTCCGCAGGTTTTCCACATGGCTTTCATGTAGTGGGACATAAAGTTTGACCCCCTGTCAGAGATTACTTCCTTAGGAAACCCGACCCTAGTAAAAATACCAAGGAGGGCCTTAGCCACAGCCAGAGCTGTAACAGTCCTCATAGGAATTGCATCAGGATACCTAGTAGCATGGTCTACTACAACAAGTATAAACCTGTTGCCTGAGGAGGTTGGAGGATCAAGGGGACCAACAATGTCAATCCCTACTCTCTCAAATGGGACTCCCACGACTGGGAGAGGCACTAAAGGTGCCACATTCTTGGAGCCAACCTTACCAGAGGTCTGGCAGGTGTGGCAGCTCCTGCAGTGTTTTTCCACTTCAGCCCCCATCTTCGGCCAATAGAAGTAGAGAGAGAGCCTTTCCTTAGTCTTCTTGAAACTCAAGTGAGCAGCCAAAGGAATCTCGTGGGCTAACTGCAAGAACTGTGGTCTGTTCCCTTGGGGTACTACAAGTCGTTTGTAGTCCCCAGGTGCAGACTCGGTTGGTTCACTGTAGAAGAGGCCATCTTCCCAGTGCAACCTGTATTTCCCAGGCTCTTGCCCTTCGGCCTGAGCTTCTGCCTGGTGGCGAAGGCCTTCCAGAGTTGGACATTCCCTCTGTCCCTTACTGAAGTCTGTCCTGCTGGGTCCACCTTCTGCCAGTAAAGACTGCAGCTCAGGATGGTCAACAGGATCCAGATCTCCAATGAGTTCCTGGCCTTCCATTAGCTCTTCCTCAGAGTCTAATTCTACCACACAGGGTCGTACCTCCCTCTCAGCCTCGGCTGGAGGTGGAGTTACGGGTGTAACTTTGGACAACCGCGGGGAAGTCCGTGTTAGCTGCACTGGAATGCTGGCTGCTGGTTTCGGGATAGAAGTCTTAGGTTGCCCTTTCGCTTCTGATTTCTTGGAGACAGCGGCCGACAATTCCAGTGGAGCAGGAGTGATTTCCTTCTTCATCATCTCCTGGAGAGTACCGCGCCTGGTCCTCTCTCTTGCGGGTCTAGTTAGCTCCTGTAACCGTTTACTAGGAGGTCTGGGAGTATGCGATACAACTCCGAGAGTTTTCAAATCGTTACCCAACAGTACGCGTCCTGGTACCTCACTCTGTATGCTGACAGGTATCTTTACAGTCATGTCGTTACACTGGATGAGAACTGGTAATTGGGGAAGCATCTGCACAGGCCCTCCAGCTAACTTGGTGAGACGTTTGGGTGCCTTAGCAACATCCTCAGCCTGAAAAAACGAATTATCCACCACAGTTATGCTGGCCCCAGTGTCCCTAATGGCAGGAGTCTCCTGACCATTCGCCTGGACACTGTCCTTATAATACTCTTTAGTATTATCGGGGATAGAGTTATAGACATCTAAATTCTGTTGTTGCCACAAACCCAGAGATACTAAAGAAACGCTGGCTGAGACTCCAGTGGGTTCGTCAGCTAGCAGTAGAAAGTTTCCACTTGCCATTTGGACTTCCTCCTCTGGAGCGAAGGCTAAGGAGACAAGCTGGACCCCTGAAGGTTTACCCTTACATCTGGGATCTCCTTTCACGTGGTCAGTCGAGCCACAAACAAAGCATTTACCAAATGCTTTCTGGAATGGTGGCTTGTTCTGACCTCCTTCCAGTTTGGCACCAGAAGACACACTATTCTGCAGCGGTTTTCCTTGTGGCTTACCCTTCTGGTTTTGTTTTGGGCCCTCTTTGGAATATGAGTTATTAGAATTCTCGTTTGAGTCTTTTTTAGGCTATTTCCCCCCATCCTTTTTCTGAGTTGCCCCAGGATCCTTATGAGTAGCCCTGTTGGCAACCCATAAGTCAGCAGCCTTAGCTAGCTTCCGGAAATCCAATTCCTTCGAATCGGCCAAGTGCTGTCTGAGCTCAGGAGAACAGGCATCATAAATAGACTCCAACATAAAAAGATTCCTCATACCCTCATAAGTGTTCACTTTGTAACCCTTAATACATCCCTCTAGGTTTTTCAACCCTTCACTCACCCAGGTAGCCCAAGGGGTACCATCATGCTTTTTGAGGGTTCTAAACCTCTTAAGATACTGGGAAGGGGTCTTCCCGAATCTAGCTATCAAAGCTAGCTTCACACTTTCGTAATCCGTCTTATCCGCCTCCCGCAATTCCATTACCACATCAGTCGCAACAGGAGGGAGCCTAGAGAACAACCAGGGAAGCAAAGCATTCCCGGTGATGTCCTGGAGCCCATGATTGTATTCAAACAGTTTCAACCAATCCAACACATCCAATCTCGGTTCATACATACCCACTAATTCCTTCGGCATCCAGGGTCTTTTGGGACTGGAGCTCCTAGAGGAACCAGAGGAGAGAGAAGTTTTTTCCATAGACAACTTTTTCATTTCTAACTAGTGATTAAGTTCTATTTCCCTGAGTCTTAACTCAGCTTGCTTCTGCTCAGCCTGGGCAATCATCCGTCTGAACTCAAGCTCTTGGTTTCGTTCAGATTGAGCCAAGAACCGTTTGTATTCTAATTCGAGCTTCATTTTTTCAAGTTCAAAATAAGCAGGGTTACTTGTGGGACCTGGTATGGGCCCCGTAGGCACAGCTGGTAAGGCAGGTAGAGGAGCAGGGGAGACAGTTTCGTTAGCCTCTCCGTCCTCGTCAGCCTCTTCATCGCTAACATCAGAATTACGATTCAGATCAACACCATCACTGTTATCTACATTTGCTGGAGAAATTGGTTCCTCTGAACCAGTACCCAGACTTTGGTTCGCCAGCAATCTCTCTATTAGTTCTAACTTCTTGCCTCTTACAGGAAGATTCTCTTGCCTACACAGAGCTCGAAAACTCTCAGTATTTTCACCTGACAAGGATTCTTGACTGTAAGTTTCCATCGTAGACATGTTTTTGAAAGTTGCTTTTTAGTGCTAAGTTTTGTGGTTAGTTATCCTAAAGTGTCGAAAAGCACTCTAAACTGTATACTCGATACAAATCCCACTGCTGTACACCAGTGTTAGGCGGAAACCTGTGCAGTTCCCTCTGGGACCACTGCAAAAGATTTAGGACTACAGGTGTTTGGCAGTAAACCCACTTGCTAGCAGCCTGTACCACACAGATTCACTGTTGGTAGCTGTGGCTGAGCAGTCAGACTTCTCTCAAGAAGAGTTAAGCAGTATGTGGAGTATACAAGATAGGGCAATTCTTCACAGTAAGACAAGCAAACACGCAACAAGGCTCAGTGTAAAGATATTAAGGTATTTATTTATAACGAAACATCTATCAAAAACACTATGGCGCTATCACGGCAAACAAATCAAACACAATTACTTTACGAAGAAGAAACAATCAATCCCCCTAGCAATATTTCGACAAGTCTAGGTTTTACCGGCACCACTTATTTACAGACAGAGGTGTATGCCTCAACCTAGATGGCACTCTAATATTAGTTAGGACGGGAGAGAAAAATAGGCAGGTTACGAAATCAACACAGTTCAATACTTCACGGAAGAAAGATGCAAGGCAAGAAGGCAAGAACCACAATAGATCATAAAGTTCAGAGGCCAGGCCCACTCGGAGAGAGGCAAGGCGATATGTCCCAAAAAGTCTCTAGTGGAAATGCGTTTGAGTCTTTGTAGCAAATTGTTATCGGCAGATTGAACCAGTTCAGAACAATGCGTGAGAAAACTTGGAGGCGACCCCAACGGAAAGGAGAGGATTAAGACACCTCACTCGAACCGATCGAAAGGGAAGCCAGGCGGACACGGTACCTTGTTGTGGAGGGCAGCTCCGGCGGGGGCAGTTGTTCCTGGTGGTGGATGCACGTCGGGTCTTTGCCAAGAGTAGAGATGATCTCGTCGTCGAAGAAAAGTGAAGTCCGGTGCACCACCAGGGAAGAGACCAGCCGCGGAGTGCTCCATCACAAGGCACCACCTTTTGGTCGCGATACAGGGGTAGTGGCTATCCGGTTGCCGGGGTGCTCTGCACGGGCAATTCGACCACTGCATCCTGAGGCGAATAAAAAGCAAAGGGGACTGGTTGTTCCCACCAGTCAGGGGAAGAGACTCTCCGGCAGGGAGATCTCCTCTGTCGTCGGGAAGTGGTGAGTCGGTTCCGCAGGGCTCCACCGGAGGTGTCGTCGTGCAGGTCGGCTCAGCGTTACCCTCGTCGGATTCTTAGGTCCTGTGGCGACTTCTGAAGATCCAGTCCCAAAAGCCCTGCTTTTATGCAGAAAACCCCCATTCATTCAGCCTAGCTGTCAATCAACACATGCTAAGTGGTGAGCGGGGAGGCTCACCACTTGGGCCAATCACTCCAGAGTGCGACCGGAGTTGGGAAGGCAACTCGGTCCAGGGTGCCTAAACCCCCTCCCACACCCCTGTGGTAACCCAGACAGAATGGCACCACCTTTGGAGGGTCTCTGTACAGAGCCCGCCAAAAGTGGAACAAAGGGCTCGACCTTTGGTTTAGGAGTCACAGAGACGAACACAGACGCCATTTTACAAACCGAGTTCTGGCAGAAAATACCATTCGATAAACTTATTTAAGATAAGTAGATCGGGGGTACGTTAGAGATTAACGAGAAAAAGTATCAATCTCCAACAATGGGATGAATCCCATAGGGTTATGTTCGGGGTCGAACATAACAAGTAGTTTCCACTGCCACCAGCCAAAACTCGACGAGGGGCGACGGGACAGTGCCCCCTCAAGTAACAGATCCAGGAGTAATCGAATTACCCCTACTGGTACGTCCACAATAAGATGGTTTGTACTAGTTCTGTTAGTAAATTTAGGTCTAGTAAAGCCAATGGTGACTTTACATGCCCGGGGAGACAGTAGTCAGTCCCCGGGTATGGAGTCTATGGTGGGGGTCCGCTAGGACGCCCCAGTGCTACGGCACGTAGGGTGCGGTGTAACACACATAGAAAAACATATGAGACCCTATGGGGTAAAAGACCCCATAGCCCATAGAACACATTGACATTCAAAGGAATTACACACATACATGTCCAAGAGTGGGAGAAAAAGAGTCTCACTCTTGGCAGGATGGAAAAAACAAACTCCCGAAATCCAGCAAAGCTGCTGGGGGACTCACTAGGTTAGGAAATTCAGCCTAAATAGAGAATTCTCCCTAACATACAAGTACCCTGCAAATTTGCGTGTGAAACTTCGCGCGCACCCCGGAATACACGTGCCCAGGCCAATCGCGTGTGGAACTTCCCACGAACCCCATAATACACGCACACGCTATTTTTCACACAGCGGGCGTCCGTGTTTGTCGGTACCCCTTTGCACCTCATTTGTCCTAGAGGGCCACTGTATGGATCATTCATCGTAGCTGTATATGGGTGCTTTTTGTTAGCGCACATTTTGGCGCACATTTATTTCAGGCGCAGGGACGCTACCGCCTGCTTTCTTGTGGCGTGTTTGTTTGGCCCTGTGCGCGTCTTTGCCCGTGCGCTGGTTTGCCCTATTCGATTCCATGAATACGAGTTGTAGGTGAGCGTGTGGGCGTTCCGCGCACTTGCCTCCTGTACTTCCCCCGTGACGCCCATATTTTCACGCATTGTTCCCCATTCCGGGTGTTACGCCCCGTGTTCCGCCTACTTTTGTGATGTGCGCCGCGCTATGTGCGATTTCGCAGAGGCCGTGGCGCACGCCGTTGGATGACCTGTGCGCTGGCGTGCGCCGCGCACTTTTTCAGCGCACATCCAATATTTTTCTCGCGCACGGACTTCCATGAATCGATGTGCGCTGGTTTCCCTGCGATTTTCGCAGTTGCACTGCGATTTTCGCACTTTTACTGCGAATCGCACGTTTTGGCACCTCTGCGCTGGAATTTTCGGCGCACATTAATTCCATGAATCGGCCTGTGAGTATCTCTCCTAAAACCTTTATAGCCAGTTAGATTGACAAACACCACTTTATGTGGAGTGCCAAAGGGATACATAGACAATCACCTAGTTATGACTAGTGGCAGTGGACGTGTTCTACCAACTATTGTGTATTTTTAATACCGCAGACTATGTCCATAGCCTCTGTAGAGCACAATAGGGGCAACCAATCACCAAATTGGGGCCTTCCCTCTTTTTTCACCATTACTACCATGGTTGTTCTTTGTTATCCCTTCTTCTACCATTCTGGGAGGGGAATATCAGTGTGTGTTTTGCCTTTGGCGGGAACCCATAGGTATGCCTGCCTAGGCTCCAGAGGGTTTGGACCAGCAGGAAGTAGGGGAGGAGTTTTCCACTCCCCTGTCCTTTGCTGCCAGAATGCTTGAATAGGTCCAGCTCCCACAGGGGATCGGACTGTCCTGATTGGACTGCCAAATGCCCCTTTCCATAAAATGCTTAGAGAGATTGCAGAGGAGTGTGTGCTGGAACTGTATAAAAGGCGACGCTTATGGAATGAAAAGCAAGTCACCCACTCGAAGCTGAAATAACTGAAGAAGAAAACCAGAGACGCCTGCAGACCCTTTGAAACACTGTGAAGTGACCACTGCTGTCCGGACCCCGTTTTCTATTCGACAGAGGAGCACCAAAGAGGCGACTCCTTCCCTTTGGCTGGTGGGAACAACCAGTCCAAAAACGAACTTTGAAACGAGTCATCTCCCGATGTCCTTGTAGTTTCTCAAGCTGCGGAACCCCAATGCAGGGAGACCTGCTGCCCATTTCAAGTGCATCTTCATGGAAAGGCTGAATCCATTCAAATCTTTGCTGAACCTGTAAGGACAGTCCAGAGATCCGATCCAACTCATCTAGACCCCCCACAAGAGTGTGGGACACTGGCGATCCATGTTCTTTCTTGGTGCTGCAGAAAAGGCACCAAAACTGCAGAGTGAACCAAGAAGTTGCTGAAAGTTGTGCCAAAGGTCCTCCGTCGAGACTGATGCTGAGTGATCCCATCCATTGTCCTCCCTTCAGTTACCAGACCAAGAAATCCGGAGGTTGGGTCCAGAGCTGCAACATCGCAGAGCATCCAGCAAGAACATTTTCTTTTAACCTAAGGTACTGTGGGGAAACGGTTATTACTTACCTGATTCCAAGCAGTCGCTCCAGATTGTTGGAGTACATGTAGAAGTGCAAAATCAAAAAGAGTCCCACAAATCAGCTTAATTCCCTTTGTGGGACTCTTTTTGATTTTGTGTTTGATTATCCTCACCCACTCAGCCCCTAAAAAGAGGATCATTGTGGCTCATGGAAATTTGATGTACATGTAGAAGTGTCCAGAGGAACCCCCTCTTACCTCTGACCCAAGCACTGCTTGTGTCCCCTTCTCAGGTTTGTTTAAAGGTCTCCTTTGTTAGCTGTTAACTGCTTTAATAACTCTAGACACTAGAAGAAATCCACTGAAACTCTTCGTATTTTCGCTGATTGTCCAGACTTCAAGCCCTCTCCGAACTGCCTCAATCTAGGGTTGCATTTTTTCGACTTAAAAGACTTATTAGGCAAAGAAACCATCTCTAGAACCTTGAACTAAGCTCATGATACACTAACTAACCATGTTCCTCCCTTTAAGTGACTTTACTATATGTGTTTGCAGAGTAAATGCATTACTGTATAAACCGTTGGTTATTGGTTATTGGTTATTGCGCACTCATCATTGGTTATTGCGCATGAGTGCACAATAACCAATAATAGGATAACATTGGGGGTCATTACGAGTATGGCGGTAGGGGCTTAACGGCACCGTTAAGGATGGCGGTGCCGTTAAGCCCCTACCGCCATATTCTGATGTCCCTTAGCGGGTCCTAGCAGGAACGGCTGGTCTGACCAGCTGTTCTTTGCGGGACCCGTTAAGGAACCTTGGAGCTAATAACGGGCCTGAAATTTGCGGGCCCATTATTAGCGCCTTCCCCATTCCCATTGAGCCCTATCTGGGCTCAAATGGGAATGGGGAATGGTTTACTGAATGGGGACTTACCGGGTCCGCATAGGTCGGAATGTCCCGGTAAATCCCCATTCAGTGAGACCGGACCCGGACCCGGGTTTGGAGGCAGCCATAATAGCGCCATGGCTGCCTCCAAACTCGTAATGACCCCCATTGTCTTTTCCCTTTCTAGCGTTGCTACTAATGTAACTGCGAACAAACACAAATGTCAAAGTGGTCTATCAAGTGTATTATCAAGTATTCCTAAGTGTTCTAAAGTAAACGTCTGAAGTATTAAAAGTGATTCTGGGGTAAATATATAATTTTAATATAAATATAAGTGCAAGTGCTTCTTAGTGGTTCCTGTCTAGCTAAGATTCGGTGTACTTACCTAGAGCTCACATCTTCCTCTTAAGATATGCCTGGCTGCTCTGCCACTCTAACAAGGTCCTGAACTAGTACAAACTCATACTAAAAGTTGGGGATTGACAAACCACTCGGATAGCTTACTAAAGTCTTACTAGCAGTAGGACTTTAGGAGAACTCCCCTAACATGAGGAGAGAGACCTGACCCCCATGCTCTGCTTGGAGAAGCATTTGACAGTCAAAGTTGGAATAAGAAGATCAAATGGATCTAGCAGGGGAGTATTTAGGGGGGGACGTTGGTGATAGCATGGTCCCAGGCCCCAGAAGGCCATGTGGATGATGCAGAGGGTCTTGCATTTGACCCCTGCAATCACTGGGATCCAGTGGAGAGATGTTAGGGCTGGAGATATGCCACCCCTGGGCTTGAGGCCATGGATAAGACTAGCAGCCCTATTGTGGATTAGCTGGAGTGGGCGAAGGGAGGAAAGACGGAGATTGAGAAAGAGGTTGTTGCAGTAGTCCAGCCTGGCGAGGACCAGTGCTCTGTAGCCATTGAGCATCTAGGAGAAGGTGAGAAAAGGAAGAATGCCTCTGAGGAGTTGGAGCTGGAAGTGGGACTTCTTGATGTGAGGGGTAAAGGAGAGAGCAGAGTCAAAGATGACCTTGAGGTTTTTGGCCTCACAAGATGGTGGGGGTAGAGTGGACAAGGAGGGTGGCCGGAGGGTGGGAGGAAGAGAGGGGCAGGTGTCCCGATGAGGAGGATCTCGGTCTTACTGGCATTGAGACAGAGAACATTTGCTGCACACCGTGCCTGAATGGCGGACAGACAGTCAGGTATGAGAGAAGAGGAAGAGGGGGAAGCAGAGGGAAGTTTGAAGGAAAGCTGTGTGTCATCGGAATAACACTGGAAAACATGAGAGAAGCAGGAGATCAGGTGAGCAAGAGTGGCAAGATAGATATTGAAGAGCCATGGCTATAGGATAGAGCCCTGCGGGACGCTGGGAAGGGCGGTTAGTGAAGAAGGATGTCGGACAATCCAGTGCCCGGTCAGTGATGCAGAGAGTGTCACAGGGTCGTTTTATGAGGATGGAATGTTTGACCGTGTCAAAGGTAGAGGAGAGGTCAAAGAGACATGGAGTCGAGATTTGCATTTAAATATGGAGCAACCGTGTGCATTGCAGCACATGCAAAATGACACTTGCACTGCATTTTATTTTGCACAGCAATTGGTTTTGCGCAGGAATGTGAATCTGTACAAGTGCTGCCTGATTATATGACGCCACAGTAAATATTGTGCACATGTGCATACTAAAGGCTGGTTTGCGGTTGACGCTTTGCAATGCGCTGGCCACACACCTATGGCCAAATCACCTTTGCGCAGAAGGGTCTCACTCATTGTAGCACCCTAGACAACTACTTACTATTTGCTGATTTTAGGACCTTTTAGGACAAAACGGTTAAGTATGCAGACTACAAATTGATATATAACAACAAAATGGCAGAAATTCAGACGTCACTTAGTTTTAAAATGCAGACGAAGTAAAGGTAGAAGAAGTAAACGCATGAAGAAGTACCCGCATGGACGTCATTTAGGGGTTGCCAGGGGTCGCAACTGTGACCCCTGAGGTCTCCCTTGCTATCCCTGTGGTCTCCTTTGCTACCCCTAAAACACATTTCTTTTTAAAAGTATATATTTTTTATTTTTTTACATTGAGGCTCATGGGCTGTGACTAGCAGCATGTGGCTCTTTGTTCCTGGAGTGGCTGGTTTTCTTATGGCCATTGCTGGTAAGATAGCTCAGTGGGTTGCGCGCAGGCTGCTGCAATGTGTGTGTGATCTGCAAGTTGCAGGTTCAACTCTCAGCAAGGTCAACTCAGCCTTTCATCCTGTTGAGGTTGATAAATGAGTACCAACACAGGTTGGGTGATGTTGTATGTATATTTGTTCTTTATGAAGCGCTTAAGCGTAAGTGCTATATAATGACACATAATTATTGTTTGGCCTTGGACGTCTGCTTGTATTCACAGTAATTTGGTAATATGGGCCTATACGCACTGATATTAACGTCTCATATGGTGATCCAATCTTGTAGGAAATGTATATCACTTTATAGTGATATTGTAACCATATTATTCGTAGTGTACTCAGAAACAATGCTATGTGATGCCACTTCCTGTTTTGTCTGTTGTCATCAGAGATCAAGGGTCGTGTGATGTCACTTCCGTTACCCCTGGCATTTTGGTGAAATGAGTCCCCGAGTACATATCTGATGAAACGAATGCTAGAAAATAGGTAGGTGTTGACGTTTTTTGGGAGAAGTAAAGTGGGGATACCCTCTGCAGTGTATTGACCTCCAAGTGTGGCTTACCGGGACTGCGAAATGTGAACGTAGGTAAGGTACATTTTGATTAAAGTTAAAGAAGAAATATAACCTTCCAATTTCATTGAGCATAGTTATAGTGCACTATTTACACTTGCTTGACAAGGGTCATGCTGCAATGTAATTGTGACACAATTAAATACTGTGTTTTGTAGCGCACCGTATCTGCAGTCCGTGGATTGCGTAGGAGGACGTGTCCTTTGTCTAAAGCCTCATTAGCAACTATCACGACCACACGAGCTATTTTCCCATTGCTCTGCCACTAAATCCCATCGCCACATGTGCTCTGACAGATTCATTGAAAGTGTAATAAATGACGCGATAAATAATACATGCTATGACAAGAGACTGCAAAGTACCGTTAACGACTTCCCATATTCATTTTTGACGCCATTCGCATTCATTAGTCGCCTGAACACTGAAAGTGTGGGATTTCCTAATACACAGTTGGGGGCGGGGGTGATGGTTCGCGCCTCGATAATTGGGTGCTCAAATGTGTGGTGCGCGTTTTGATGTTTGACCAACCCCGTTTTTCCATTGTAAAAACACTAATTTCGCTGCGACATCGCGCGCCACAGGCGACCGCGAAAGACTGGCCTAATGATCCGGGGTCATGCTGAGATTGTAGGCTTGCAAAATCGTTGCCCTTTTTTCAAAGGAATTGTTGACTTTGTAGAGCCGTTATGAACTGCGATGAAGTGAGACGCTACTATAGCACGTGGAAAGTAGGAAACCGTGTGAACATGAGTGCTTCGTGAAAGCTTCTCTTGTTTCCTAAATCTCGTTCTCAAAATGAAAACGACCACAGCGGGCTATTATGCATGTCTGTGCAAGTAGGTCCAGCACACTCGCCCTCAGCACTTAGGAGGTTAAATCCACACTTGATTTTTTTTGATGTATGTGGAGCCACATATCTGTCATGGGCATCAAAAGAGCACAGCAAATTTCAGGGGACAGAGGCTTGGTATTAGTCTTGGCCGGGCCAACCTCTTGACCGCCCTGAATGTTTACACGAGGGATGGTTTAATAGACTTGTCTTGCTATAAGTGTGGCCCTTGCATTTGAAACTAGACCACCAAGCAGGGCTGCTTTATCAACATTCAAATGTTCCCCATATTTTTACAGAACATTCGAATTTTGACTTTTATAGTAATGACTTCGCACCTGCTCCTAGTGGGTCACGTGATGGAGAGACTTTATGTGTGTTAGTAAAGGCTTGCCCCCCTCTGAGCTTTATCCAGCAGAGTTCCCGCTTGTCTGGGATACACATGCGCAATGCGATGGTTAGCGTCTGCCCTCTCCACATCTCCAGTATGATGTAATCAATATAATAGAATATTGTAAAAATAGAACAGAACAAATATAACAGCAATTAAAACAAATGACGATTCCACAGGCAAGCCACACGGCCATTTTACACTACTTAACTAGATTTTCCAAATTGAAAAAGAAAAAAGAAATGGCCATGAGTGAATCAATGTATCTTGCCAAGGGAAACATGGCATGCCTGTCATTTGACGTTATCAGGGACTGGTTGTTGAAGGAATGAACCAAAAACAATCTTATTCACGTATTTATACATCCAAAAAGCTCAAAATCACACCTACAAACAGTGGTGGGCCACAGTACGACGGCAATCGCACAAATACAATAGAACTGGCTACCTGCATTTTTTCATTTTAAAGCAATGCATGAGCGTGGATCTTAAAAGCGCTGTTGGGGTATAGCGACATATACGTGCACACCTGGGGCAAAATGCAATAGAAAGCTAACAGATTCAACAACACTAGTAAAGCATGGACAGAACGGAAGACTCTTGTTTGAATGTTGCCACACAGCCAAGCTGTCTCCAATAGGCAACCTTTTGAGGCTCAGCCGAGTTGAGCCATCTTCTGGCTTTCGGTTCTGGAACCCATTGTAGATACTCCTGGGTTATGTCTGACGCGTTAACAATACCGTTTTCAAAATTATTTTTCTCAGCTCGGCATCCTCTCAGTCAGGACATACAGAGTTGTTCAATTGGTTTTCTATAAGGGGAGGAAAATTGGCGAGGCCTTGGGTCATGGGGAGGAGTTGCTGGATACGGCGCAACCATGGAACCTTTGCAGAAAGGTCCCCGCTTTTTGTGTCTAGCAGGATTTGGTTCCTAAGCACTGCTTTGGGGGTTGTACCAGCACCATAAAGAAAATCCACAAAGAATCGGGTTGAGTCTTGCTTCCTCAGCAACGTTGTCCTGATTCAGCACATTACGTAACACCACGTTTGGTGCAGATTTAGTTAACCCCATAATATGCTTAAAATTGTTGTCCTCAACTTTAATTTTGTCATTATGTCCTTCTTGCCCCCCCAACCACCACCACCAAAGCGCTGATCAATAAAGATTGCACTTGACGCAAGTACTTGATTAAGTACTGCTTGGCTGCCACGGTGCTCTGCTGCCTTTCTGTGTCTGTGATTTTGCCGTGCTGTGCCCTGCTGTGCTGCAGTGCTTTTGCGGACTGTGGACCCTTTAAGAAGAGTCCCACCTCTTCTCCGTTCAGATTGGAAATCTGTATTTAAAAAACACACGTGCACACCCGCGCGCGCGCACTCGACGCAAGTACTTGATTAAGTACTGCTTGGCTGCTTAGCTACGCAGCCAGCGGTCGAGGCGTTCCCGGTATTTTTTCTTTTTTCCTTTTATTATTTTGTCTACTGTTTTGAAAGTTGAGTATCGGACAACGAACAACAAACAAACAAAATATAATTTGTAATTTTATTGTTTGTCTAATCCGATTTAAATTTTCTTGAGGTGCCTTCCTAAGTGCCTCTTTAGCTGCCTTTTTTGTCGCTCTATGGCATATACTTAAAAACTGGCATGCCAGTTTCGTTTCAACAGAAAGGTCCGCACACTCTGCTTGCACGCGTCTCATGCCTGTCCCACAAGACTATTACTTTGTCCCCTGTGAACGCGGCGGCTATTACAAAAAGAGTTATTTTGTCCGCTCCGCCATTAATAAGCACTGAGACTACGCACACCCCACGAGTATTCTTTCTGTGTGCTCCAATAGCTCCCGTCCAACAAGAGCTTGGTTCGAACTTCTCAGCGCTTCCCCTACCAGATAATACCATGCTTCATACACCCCTCCCTTGCTTCTCTCTTCCAAAGAAAGGAGCTGCGAACATAGCGATGCCTCAAACCTCTTTGCCTTGCACCGACTCGACCTCTCCATAAACGCTAGCCAGTGTGAGTCACCAACTTCTATGCTCACTGGCCCCAATGGTGTCGTGGAACTTACATCAGACTCGGCACCATCTACGAGTTCCCCAACCATCTCCTTCGTGTAACCCACCCCACGAAGGGCGTGTGCATTGGCTGCTCTTCCTCCCTCTCCCCCAACCCAGGACCAAGATTCTATCCCTCCAACCCCAAATACTCAGCCCCGTCCTCTCATGCTTGATGCTACTACACCGGCCATACCTTCCTTGCCCCCCATGCTTGATGTCACCTTAGCTGCTATGCAACTAAACCTACAAAGCCTCTTCAAATTATATGAAGGTCTAGATGCAAAAATCTCAGAACAATCTATTCAATTTCACCAAGTGCTCTCTCTATTAGAAACACTTGTACAGCCCTCCAAGTCGACTCACCATGAAGCCTTGAATGCAGACGATGTCACAACTGATGATATCTCCATTATCACAGTTGGCTCTGCTGGATCCCCATGTCCCCCTCCACCACATTTTTCAGCTCTACCAGCAATTGCAAATATCATTACCCCTGAGGTTAGAATTAGTCCTCCTGCTGAAATTGTTCCTCCCAATGAGTCGTGGGCTAGTCTACCGGCATCGCCAGTTGGCCCCGATATCGCTGTAATTCCAGTCCTTCTACCAGCCACGAGCTCTACTAAGGAGGGGGGCACCACATTCATTCCAACTGCTATCAGAAAGAAAAAAACAATTTCAAAGGTGTCTCGCCCTCCAACCAAAAATAATCCAAATCACATTACATTAAGACTCCCTAAACAAACAATTAAATCCTTTTTCCAAACTTTGAAACCAAGTTCTCAGACAAGTAACTCTGTTGAAGTAATAACGTGTCCACCACTGTTAACCATTGAAGAAGGCCCGTCTGTCCTGCCACTTAGACACAGCTCACAAGAGCCTGCCTCTTTTGTCCAGGAGTTAACAGTGCCCTTGAATCAGTTTGCCTTGCCATTTAAGCATGTCTTCCCAGAGCCAATTCCTAGACATCAAAATCCTGTGGTGCCTGCAGTGCCTATTCCATCTGCAGCTGCCTCTTATCCCCCACTGGACGCCCTTATTCGAGAATTAGACCATGCAAACATCCAACGATCTTCTGTTGCTGTCCAAAGTATCTCAGGACAGGTAGTTCAATCAAAAATTATGCCTCCCGCCATCTCTGTGAGTGAAAAAGAGGCCGACGTACTGGCAACGATCCAAATACGCGAGGCAGTGGACTCTTATATAGCTTCTTGCATCCAGCCCCCTGCACCCACATCGATTCAAAAGCCCAGAGAATCGAACTCCAACTTGCTTCAATGGCTCCTCCCAAATACCGTTCCTACAGACGCAGATGGTCCCCGTCACTCCTCCCGACCCTCTAGCCTTGCCCATCTGCAGGCACCACGGCCCATGGTAGCTTCTTTCCATCCATTGAATGATGTTGCCCAAACTACAAATATCAAGCCACAAGGTGCCCATTCTATGTCCATCAGACCTCACTCCTAGACACCCGGAAATGCCATTCTTTAATTCTAAAATGTCGAGAAGGTCGTTTTGGCACCTATGATCTTAACAGACGTAGTGTGTTAAACATCTTCTCAGAACTAGTGGAACTCGAAGATATTTGTTCTGGTGACATCGAACAAATTGAATTTACTTCTGAGTCCACTTGCTCGGTGGTGCGCTTGTGGATTCCCTCAGGAATTGTGCTAAATACTGTTTGGAAATCTAAAATGCAATTGTTCAATATGGGCTTTTTACTAGCGCAAGATCCAGCGCGTATGCATGTGGGAAATGATGAAAAACAACTAATATCCAACACCTACTCAAATGAAACATCAGTGAAAAATCCATATCGCGAACAGCCTTACATGTCATAACCATCAGTCACACCTATTGAATGCCATTTTACCATTGCTAGTTGGAATACACGAGGCCACTCGCACTTACAGGTGTCTATTACTAGTTTTCAGGTAGAGTATGACATCATAGCCCTGCAAGAAACTTGGCTCTTGCAACCGCCTGCTTGGAATAACTATGAGATTGTATTACTTCCAGCGATTGCTGGCCTCAAGGGTCGTCCGTCTTTGGGCCTTCTGGTGGGGGTAAATATGGCAAGGGGATTTGCTGTTCAGTCATGGATCTCGGTGTCTGCCTTTATACAGCTTGTGAAAATGTCATGCCCCTCCCACACTATTGCTTTGATCAACATTTATCGCAACCCTCTAGGGTTTACCGATTCTGCCTTCTATGCCGGCCTAACCAACATCCTTGATCTGGTAATTCTGACTTCGGGAATTACAGACACAATTATTGTGGGAGACCTCAGCTTAGATTGCCTACACCCTAAAGGCAAAACCACAATTGCAAGGGTTAAGCGTTGGTCTGCATTCATGTTGGAACGCAACTTTCACATGACTAATGGTTCTATACAAGGCGACATTCCAGTTCACCCAACATGGCAAAGAGAAAACATATGTACCACTATTGATTATATGTATACTCATTCTAACTTAAATGGGGAGAAACACATGTTTCAAGTTATTCCACAGGTGCATAGCGACCACCATTTGCTCGTACTAACAATAAACTGGAATTGTGCATCACCTAATAATTCCTTCTTCTTGCAGAATCTGGTTGTTAACAATGCCAAATCTCGTTTTCGTTGGTCTGATACCAACTTACTAGCCTTGTGACGGTTGGTCATTTGTAACAATAAGTCTTTTCACCCCACCAGTATACTAATCTCCTAATTACATTCAAGAACCCAGTGAAAAATTTGATTCACCAAGAGTCTTCCTACAAACATTCCTTTAACCCTTTAGTTAAAGCCAGAAAGACTGAGTTAATTTGTAAATTAAATCAGCCAAGTCACAACCAACAGCTGAGATGTGCTAAATGCAAATACCAAAATGGATGCAGCAACATCAAGCCCACATTTTGAAGCTTGATGGTGAGCATATGCTCAAGCTTATAGCAAATATAAACACAGCTGAAACCTGGGCTATATTCAATCAGTGTGCTCACTGGACTCAATCTATCATGCAAGTCCTCAATGTGACAGAGGCGCAGTGGATCCAGCACTATACGAATTTGTATGCGGATCCGACTTTCTCTAACTCTGCCTATCGACCTGAAGGTCCACAAACCTGGTCTCTTGAATGTTCTCCGCCTATTCTTGAAGATTATGTCAAACACATTAGCCCCTCCCAAGCTATGGGACCTGACGGCCTCAGTAATTTTATGTTTAAATCTAACCCCCCTATGTGGGCAAACATTTTGAACAATCTTTTCCAACAGACCATGGTTTCTCGCAGCATTCCCTATTCCTGGAAAACCTCCATCATAGTGCCAATTCATGAGAATGGTGACCGCACCCTCTCTTGTAATTATAGGCCTATTGCACTTCTGGATGCAACTGTGAAGCTTTTTTCTAAACTAATAATCCGGGATTTTAACCTCTGGACCAAAGCTACCCGTACTAGAACCCCTTTCAGATGGGTTTTCTAGCAGGCATGGGCACGAATATTAACATGCTTTGCCTTAATGCGGTCAAATTCCAAGCGCAAGCAGCAAAACAGGCAATTTATTTTGCCTTTGTAGATCTTCACACAGCCTTTGATGCCATTTCCTGCCCCCTTCTTTTTGCCGAACTTACCAGAGACAAATGCCCTTTCACATTACAGCAAATTATTCAATCGCTACATTGCGAAACGTCCAACCGCATCAGATTAACCTTAGAAGGATTACTATCTACGGCAATTCCAACTGACCGCGGCCTAATACAAGGTTGTCTTTTGGCGTCTGCGATCTTTAATTATTTTATGCATGACGTCCGGCAGGTCTTTGAGGCAATACCATCTGACTCACCCAAAATAAACAATCATTTGATCCAGACTCTCATGTATGCCGACGATCTGGTATTAATTAAAAAAAACCCGAGTGGCCTTCAAAGTCTACTTGATGCATTCAACGGCTACATAGTGAAAAACGAACTGCGGGTCAATACTTCAAAAACACAGATTGTTATTTATAGACCTAATAATTCGGGCAAGAATACGTTTCGATGGACCATTAATCACATCAATTTGGCAACAGTATCGAACTATGTCTACTTGGGAATGGTATTTGATGGTAGTGCCTCATTCGCCGGCCACTTAGATGCTGTGCAGCACAAGCTAGATACAGCTATTTCACAAGCTAAGATCATAATGCACCGTTATGGTACCTTCACCATGAAGCCAGCGATGATCTATTGGAAACAAAAAGCCACTCCTTGTATACTGTATGGCCTCGAATCTCAACCACTCTGGTCCCCTGTAGTGCTAGATAAACTGGAAGGCAAGTTCTGGAAAGCGATCCTTCAACTTCCCCAAGACATCGCATTGGTTTGGTTGCGCTTTGAACTAGGCTTAACCTCCCTTCGTGCGCAGTACCAGTGGAAAGCCTGTGCTCTCCTCTGTAAATGTTTAGTGTCAACCAAGGAAACTAACATCTTGCAATTCCTGTCAGACTATATTTTCAAAACGAAACATCATTTTGTCAAATGTTGGTTACGTGCCATCTATAATATCTTAGATCTTAGTGCAAGCGGATGTCACTCTTAAAATGCTTCTTACCAGTCCCGATAAAGTGAAATGTCTTATCTATCGTTGTGATTGGATTGAGACTAGATCTCAATGCCGTCAATATAAAACTGCTATGCCTGAAAAATTCGAACACAAAATCCTGGGGTCTATGGAACCGTACCTCCTTAGATTTCCCTGTAAAAAAGTACATTCAGGAATACTAAGGATGCGCCTCAACTTGTGGCACACTCGCGAACTCCTTGCTAAACGTAAGTGCATCGAGTTGAAATCATCCTTCTGTCGATTCCGTTTAGATACCAAGGCTATTGAAACCCTGGAACACATTGGGCCTCATTACACAGAATGCGGTAAGGGTTTACCGGTACCGGTAAGGGCACTGGTACCAGTAAACCCTCACCGCCTTACTACGAGGTCCCTTTGCGGGACCCGACCTCAACGGCTGGTTTTACCAGCCGTTAAGGAACGGGCCCGCAAAGGGACCTTGGGGCTAATTACGGTACCGCAATTTACGGTACCATAATTAGCTCCTTCCCCATTCCCATTGAGCCCTATGGGGGCAAAAATGGGAATGGGGAAGTGCCTTGGTGAATGGGGAATTACTGCACCGGCTCACCTTGGAGTAGAGCGGTAATTCTGCCATCCACCAAGGCGGACACGGTAAAATACCGGCGGCAACCATGGCGCTAAAAGCGCCATGGTTACCGCATACCGTGTAATGAGGCCCATTGTGTCCTTATGCCCAGCCTTAATTCATGAGCGATTGAAATATTTTTCTGTTCACTGTAATCATTTGTGAATTCTGGACATAGTCGAGAGGTGGTCTACATTGCTGTGCACCACAAATGTTTATTTACAAATTGCAACAGTTAATTTTCTTTATGCAGTGAATCTAACTTGTTGAGCTATTTATGTGTTTGTTTTTTGGTAATTCCTCTAATATTTCTAATCTATAAAACGATCCAACTTCCTTGCAATCAATAGTTTTGTTCTATTAACTGTGTAACTAGAAACATCCCTATTGTTATGTTGTATTTTTTAAATTGTATTAGATTTGGTTTCTATTTCCTTTAATATGATTGTTTTAACTGTAAAGTTTTGTATTGAAAAGTTGATTAAATTCAACTATATCAATAACAAAAAATAAAAAAATAAAGATCAATAGTGGTGGTTAGATTCAATGCTATGTCTTGCTGAGGTTGAGGCCCACTTGTAAAAGCAAAACGGAAATATCGAGGCTGAGTACCGCAAAAGGAAACACACCAAACACGGGCTTATAAAGATTCACAGATCTTTATTCTAAAACTGTACAGTTACAAAGAAAAACAAAGTATCAGATAGCTATCTTGCCCTCAGTACATCACAGTGAATACGAGCCCTTTCGGTGTGAGAAGTGAGAGGTACTGGACGTCTAAACAGTTGTACATTTTATACATTTCCAATTACAATGTCCAGCCCCTCTACAGGTTAATTATACATGGTCTAGAGTTCATGCCGAGTTCACTTCTGGTTTGTCCAACTGTATGCATGTGGATCATCCTCAGTTTACATATGAACAAATTACAATAGCAACAGTGTATTCTTGGATTTAAGAATATACCTTAACACATGTCCTATACAATGCAGTTCAGCTAGTGTCTACGTTCAGTATTTGTATAACATTGTAGTCGATGTATGTCCGCGAATCAGACTTATTGGCGCAGACAATCCTTTGTCTACAAGTCAGGCATGGGACAAGGTCTCTTTACTCAAGCCAAACATTCGGCCAGGTTCAGGACGGCTCAGTTACAAGCGAGAAACACTGTCCACCATTTTAGAACACAGAATCACTTTAGAATAGAAATCAAAATGGCGGATGGACCAAAAATGGCAGCGAAGTCAATCTAAGATCGGAACTTTGTAACATGGTTTTCTTTGCAGAGTGACTGGGCTTAGGCCAATATATACAATAAAGGAGGCACAATATAATATCTCGTTTAACACAGTAGCTATTTTCTATATAAGCAGTAGCTTTTTGCAGCATCATTAACACAAATAAATAGATGCATTTTTCATCAACAGAAATGTAAATGTTTGCACAAAGGATATATATTAACTACAGTAGTCAAAATAAAATTGCCGTAAGATTTCATGTTATTAATATTTTGAAGTCAATTGTGTTGCTACTCGGCGTGGATATCTTATGGGTAACAGAAGCTTAAACCCACCAAACCTGAATTCATCATCCTCAGCTGCTCATTGAAACTGAGTCCAATTCCAAAGGTGTCTGGCAGATACAAATCTTGAAAACTTTGTCCCCCATCTCTCCTTCAGTGTCAAATCACTTGGATTCGCCATTGCTGACAACCTTTCCTTCAAGCCTAAGGTCTCTAAGAAATCAGAGTGCCTGGTCCCAATTTGCTCTCCTATGCGACATCAAGCCCTTCCCCCACCTTCACACTTCAGAACCATCATCTAAGCCCTCACCCCCTCCAAACGGGAAAGTGGCAAAGTGCTTTTCACCGGAGTTCTACCTTCCTCCCTGACCCCAAAAATAAGCAGGTGAACCAGCTGTAGCCCTATCATCAAGGGAGCAAAATAATTCAGCATCACACTCATCCTCCAGGAACTGCATTTGTGTACCTCTTCCCCAGCACTGCTCTGGTTAACCCTTCCCTCCTTATACAGCAATCTGGTACTTCCAGGCTAGGCTTGTGCCATAGAGTAGCCTGTAAATCCCTCCATCCTCAAGGATGTCCCCAACAGAATTCCTGTCTCTATTACATCGACCACCGTTAGTTTGTGGTCTTGGAGTTTGACCCTTCTAAGTCGACTCATTTTTCATGTTTCTTATTTTAATTGGAGGCCCCCAATATCCCCCTACTCCTTGCCCTACCTCCCCTCTCCCCTACAATCCCCACCACACACACATATTACAGGGCCTGTGGTAGCAACCCTGTAGTTATGGTTAAGTTGCTCAACTCATAGGAAGAGCACTTTCTGGGTGGCTTATAACTTCGCCCCCTCTGGACGAATCCTCCTGAAACTTTGCAAAAAATATGGCTCCATCAGATTGATCCTGCAAAGCTGGTGAGGTTTTGTGCAGGCGGGCAAAGTTATAGGGGGGTCCCAAAATGTGTGGTTTTTCCCATAGATGCAATGGAATAAATGTTGCTCACATCTACAGCCCGTACAGCGGGACAGATTTTCAGCAAATTTGTGTCAGGAGCGGCAGCTTGGGCCCGAAAGCCTGCTTTTGGACATTTCGTGTAAATCCATCCAGCAGTTTTTATTAAAAGACCAAAAAGTAGGCCAAAGAAATGTGTAATATCTGGGTTCGGTCCGTGAACTGATTTCCCTCTTCGGTCCACGGACGGGCCCCCGATTGGCCCAGGGGCGGGCATGATGTATGTGGACATAGGAACACCGCCATGTTGGCTACGCCGTTCTCTGTGAACATTGCAGTAAAAACATATTGTAAAACACAACTTTTCACTTGTCAAACTAATGAAACAATCTCTGGAAAGATGAGGGGTAATGAGGATGGGATGGGATATGGCTTTAAAAAGGCGTTTTTCTTCCCCGAAGTCCGCGAACAGTCTGTGGTAGTCATGTGGTGATTTGCAAACATTTTAGATGTTCGAGGGCATCTATGTTTATTTGTTTATTACAGCGTTGGTGATAAGCAGTTTTTGGATAACTTATACCTTTGGCACCATTCAATGAAACTGCATGACATTTTGGAATTTCATCCTAGGCCTGACTCTGAATGGTTCTGCAAAGTCTGGTGCTGTTTTGACAAGAGGGAACAAAATTAGAGGGCGTTCCCAACATATTTGAAAGGCTTATACATGTGGTGCCATTTGACAAATCTGCACATCAGTTTGCCAAAAGATTGTAGACCTAGATTCTAATGTTTTTGCCAAGTTTGGTGGGAGTTTCTCAAGAGGGGTCAACATTAGAGAAGGGTCTCAATATTTTTAGATGGCTTATAACTTGAAAATGTCTGAAACACATTTTGGGTCATTTGGAGGTGGAAAGAGGGGCTGGCAAGGGTGGGAGTGTGGACAAATATGATATTGGGCACTTTCTGTAGGTTGAAAAACGCCAGGGCCGGTACTATAGCAATCCGCGTGGTAGTGTGTGGGCAGCGTTCTGAACGGACAGCTTGGGAAATATATTTGGGGTTATTTGATGGCTGAAAGAGGGCATAGAAATGGTACGGAAGTGGAATGAAGGTAATGTAGAGCTGTTTTTATAGGTGAAAAAGGGGTTTGAAAAGGCAGACGGGCCTGTGGTCAATTTCTGGTGTCCACGGACATAATTTTGATTGCAGGGGTGTGGGGGTGAGTTTCTTTAGTTGGGTGTGTATGATACGTACTTGTTATGAAGTTCATTGTGTTGTGGTCAGTGGCTAGATTCTGGGGGGCATGGCCTCTGGGCACAATGACTACAGTAGTAGTATGTGTATTGAAATTATAGGTAAGGTAGTAGGCACAAGGCCAGAATGATCATAGTAGCAAAATGTGTAAAGTAATTGTCGTAATGTAGTGGGAGTATAAAGTGTTTGCAATATGAAGTATTATGAAATTGAGTCATTGAAGAAAAAAAACGTACTGGAGAAAAAAAATGAAATAAATCTAATATTACAAATAGTTGCAGGTAAACCGTTATGAGACACTTCTGTAAGTGCACTACACTTTCAAACATATAAGTGTATTGTTACATATTGGTGTGCACTAACACATGCATTGGTCTATGGCACTCACCTTACCCTTACACACCCCCCATCTAGTATCAATGGTACTTGACACCGGCGATGGTGTGCTCGCAAGGGGGCAGGGTGGATGGAGACGCTGAAGGTTTGGTACACCATGTGCATCAGAAAGGTATCTTATGCACTGTGACTATTCTGAAAATGGACACCACAGTACTGGTGTCTGCAGATTCTCCTTTGAAGACCTTGTTCCTGCAATGAACATATGTATGAGTCCATTGAATGTTGTCCCAGTCCTATTGCGCTTACCCCATTCTCATTGTCCTTATCTTACTTTTACCTACAAACTGAACGTGTGTAGGGCAATGGTACTTTGTAGGCTGTACTATTGCAACATTCTCTTCTTTAATTTACCCACTTTATTTCGCGGCACACTCCAGGTCATTCGAATTAAAGCTGCCAGACTTATCATTGGCCTAAAGACCAGGGACTGTATATTTGATCCTTTTTTCTTCAACCTTTACTTGGCACCTCTAGCGCACCTAATGTGTACATTGCTATCTAACTTGAAGTGTTATACGAATGACAAGCTGTGTGCTGCATCCTCTTCAGTCCTATCTCCCTTATTGCTGACTTTGTATGTGCAAATTAGGAATTGTGGGCATCCAACAATGTGTACCTTAATGCCAGTAAGCCTGAGGTAATTTGTATTAGACCCCTGCTACTGTTTTCCCTATTTCACTCCGACTGTCCTCTTTGGGTCCTGTACCTACGCCTTCCGGTGAGAAAAAAAACCTTGGTGTTATCTTTCACCCCAGCCTGTCCGTATGTCCTCACATTGTGGACGTGTTGAAGAAGTTACACTACCTGCTGCAACCACTAAGAGCTATTGTTGCTTTTGTGTATGTGCCACAGTATTAGTCAATATTGAAGTAACAGGCGGCGGTATTTGTATTGCCAATGTGCATTAGGAACATGCGACTTTGCACATTTACATCTTACTGCACAGGGCAATGAGGGGTACGTTCATGAATGCAGAAATGGATATGATTGAGGGAATAGATGTATGCAGAAGCTAGTCAGCTTCTACTGCACTGTTTGTGTTTTTTACACTTTTACGTGATGACTGCATTTGTATTTTTGTCAGTGTTATTCTTTGAAGTTCCAGTAAATTATGCTGAACAGTGTGTGCAGCCTTGGTGGTTGCTTTGAGGATGATATTGAAGATCCTTGTATTTTCGACAAGGCTGTCCAGCCCTTGGAAACACAGTACCTGCATCCTTCTGACAAACTACTTTTCTTCATGATACATTTGAGGTTGCCGCTACAACTGTGTGCTATAGAAATGCTTTTTATAGTTTATTGCAGGGGGCACATTACTATTGACATATAAGGAAATACGTGCCTATGTGCACCTCGGATAAGGTTCTTTTTGAAAGAAAATGTACATGTATTGTAAACAGGTACGTTGATACCGGTAAAATGGAAATAAATATTGTGATACTGGGTTCACTTGAAATATTTGGTTGTTTTTGTACTACACTGTTTGCTAGTTATAGTGTTAATTGATGTGGCATGTGTTTCCAGAAACAAAAATGACTTGGGAATGCTGTGAACGCAACATGAAAGGTGGCATTGTTATGTGTTCTTAAAAACAGTGGACTAAACATTTGTGGGAGTAAATGTGTCAACAATCCGCAAGAAATTATAAGATTCACTGTATTAAAAGCAGACATTGGAAAGTAAAGTTTCTATTTTAGAAAACTGTGCTGTGAAGCAGTTGGTCCTCTACAATATAGGACAAATTGATTTGCAAAACACAATTTAAGCAACGTTTTAAGTGAAAGCTATTGAAGTGTGGAAAGTGTACTGTCTGTCATATGATAAACGCTGTGACGGATGAATGTTCAATTTGCCGCAAAGAGTAGATGGCGTACATGTTACGTGAAACTTTAATTTATAGCCAAAATAAGAATATATTTGTATATTTAAATGTAAAGTGCTTACTGATATATGTTTTTTGTTATCCATTTGACATAGTTATATACTCCTACTATGTGCGTGTCATGGGATCCGTCTACCAGCCTACAGCTTCTTCAACAGTGTTTGGACAATAATTATCAACAAAGGATATGTAATAAGTATTGTGTGGGATGATCGCCAGACAACAATTTCTCCTATTGCGGTTGCAGAAACAAGAATCAACATTGTCGCATATAGGTTTTAGAAAAGTGCGGATGTGAAAGTGTTGCATATATTTAAATTTGAAAGCAGTAATTTCTTCATGCGTAATGGAGTGCCATGGTCACAGAGTATTTGTCGCTTATGGAAAATAAATTTTGGTGGAGAACGCAAAGACTTGCATTGATGGATCGATGATCGGATTTGGCAGCAGAAGATTACAGTTGACAGTTTCAATTAAAATGTAAACGCTGTGAAGTTCGGCAGCTATGAACTGTATTCAAAACGTTTTTGTGTACTTAAGTAAATGTTTTCATCGTTATGTCAAAATGAAAATTATTTCTTATGGACCCCACTATTGCAGTTTTCACTGAAATAAACTCTGTTAAAGGTACGTTATGGTTACAAGTAAAACCGAAAAAACCTCACAAATTCACCAGTTATGGTAAGCTAAGCAACCATAACTCGCGGCACCACCATGCACTGCTAAGACTAACACCCAGGACATGAAAGATTACATCACAAATGTCATTGATGACATCACATATTACATTAATTTTAATAAACAGTCCCTACAAGTGGTTGTGTTTACAATGTTGGTAACAATATGTTAGGGGTAATTGGAAGACATATCATGACCCACTTAATGTATTAAAGGATGGACTCATGTAAACAAAACATCATATTCTAGTGTTGTCGTTAATAGAGGAACCTAATCATAGATAGACAGACAATCAGGTTTCCGCCCAAATCACAGCACCAAAATCGCCCTCCTAGATTTAAAAAATCAGATGGACTCCATTAGAGACTCTGGAAAACTGTGCATCCTACTACTCCTTGATCTCTTCGCAGCGTTCAATATAGTCGACCATGACCAACTTCCATTTTTCAAAAAAAAGCCACCACTTGGATGAAATCCTTTCTCTCCGACCGTACCTCAAGAGTCAACCTAGAGGAAGTAGCAGCAGACCCCATCACCGTACCCTTGGGAGTTCGACAAGGTTCCTGTCTTTCCCCCACAATTTATAACGCCTACACAAAATTATTATTCGCAGCCCTAGATGATATGGGGGTAATCTATACAAATCTTGCTGACAATACTCAAATTCTGATCCCCATCTCAGGCAATCTAGAACAAGACACGATCCATATTTACAAAATCTACTGCATCATCCAAAATTGGATGGCGAATAACAGTCTATGCTTAAATGGTAAAAAAACTGAGATCCTCATAGTCGGCTTCCCAGCGAGACTAAATAAACTACACCCAGACTACACTTCCATAGTGAAAGACGGCACCCCCATCACCATCTCCCGCAAAATTAAAACCTTAAGAGTATACCTTGACTCCAGCCTTACTATGAACAACCACATCAGCTCCCTCGCTTCCTCAACTGCTTATACCGCCAAACTCATCACACTAAGCAGACCTCTCTTCACCACACAGAACTGTTTAACATTGGCCAGAGCCCTCATCCTAACTAAAATAGACTACTGTAACATTCTACTACTAGGTACGTCTAAAAGAAATCTCACTAAACTCCAACTCCTCCAAAACAAAGCCCTTAGAGCAGCACTTGGCATCAACAGAAGAGATCACATTTCACAACACAGAAGAGATGCCCATTGGCTCCCAGTTCAAGCGAGAATCATGCACAAAACCCTTACCATCACCCATAAATGCATAGCAGACACAGCTCCCAGTTACCTCTGTCGTAGCAAAAACATGCTCAGAACACTCAGATCCAACTCCAACATGCACCTCCACATCCCACGGTTCAGCTCAACCAGAGCAGGGAACGCCAGCTTCCCCATAGCTGCACCACGTATGTGGAATACGCCCCCTCCTTACCTCAGTAACAAAACTTCCTTCACCAAATTCAAAAAGCAACTAAAAACCTGGTTATTCAATAAATACCAATAACACAATGTCGCTAGACATTTTGTTTGTGGAAAAGGAACGGATCATAGCAATTAAGATGCATATATTCCATGTGCCTGTAAACCAAAATGCATGTAGCAATGTGTTTCAATGATTATTAAGATGATTTTAACCTACGCCTGTTTCAACTAAGATGTCTGTAATTTACACCGTGATACCTCGGGGTTTGGGTGTGTAATCAAATGCAAAATATTTTTTTTTTTTTAAAAGATACATATAGGCAATGGTTGCAGCATGCACTATAGAAGTACAACATGTTTAATCAGGTAATTTCTGATAGTAAAATAATAAATGCTACCTTATGAGAGTTTTAGGTAATGTTAAACATGGAATAAATAGGTAACAATTGAAAACTTACCACACACTTGTGTTAGTAGAAAAAATACATATAGAAACCCACAATTTATACAAATTAGAGGCACAATCAGGGAAACTAAAGTAAGGAAGAAAGAAACAACAGCATGAAAAAATACAATAACATTACAGTTAATCATCATGTACACAAATGAATTGTGTGTTTGAGGTATGCTTATTGCCCCATGTGTGTGCACTATGCGCTCAGATTAAACTCTAAGGAAAGTACTTTCAGAACATATAAAAAGGTAAATGTGAGAATATATAGCACCTTTTACATTTTGGATATTCTCACTGTCAGTAAAAAGAAAATCCTAGCCTAAACAGGTAAATAAACAATAACAAGTGGCCCAAATAGGTCATGTTATCAGTGCTCTCATCAATGACATTTTTTATATCATCTTTCACATCCTGGGTGTTAGTCTTAGCAGTGCACTTTGGTGGCGTGAGTTATGGTTGCTTAGCTTACCATAGCTGGCGAATTTGTGAGGTTTTACTTGTAACCATAACATCCCTTCAACAAAGTTTTTTTATTGAATTTCATAGGTTTTTATTAGTGCAACTTAACCATAATGTCCCTCTAACAATGTTTTTTCAGTGACATAGATATATATATATATATATATATATATACATATTTCACAGCCACAGTAGTGGCTGTGTAGTTATGGTTAAGTTGCTGTTTCCATAGGAAGAGCACTTTTTGGGCGGCTTATAACTTTGCCCCCCCCTGGACGAATCCTCACCAAACTTTGCAAACAAAGTATATGGGCCACTCTGATGTTTGGTCCGGGGGGGGGGGGTTATAGAGGGGGTCCCAAAACGTCTTTTTTTCCCATAGAGTGAATGGGGGAAAAACTTTGCGCATGCCTACAGCCCAAACCGCTGGACGGATTTCCACCAAATTTGCGGCAGGAGGAGAACCTTGGTCCCGAAAGCGTGCTTTTGTAAATTTGGTGGCAATCCGTCCAGTACTTTTATTTCAAACGACCAAAAAGTATGTCTGAAAAAATGAGTGATATCTATGTCCGCTCCGCGGTCACACTTCCCTGTTCGCTCCGCGGACAGGATACCGATTGACTAATCCATAGCGTTATGTCTGCAGACATGTGGCACGTTCACTGATTGGTTGTGGAACAGGGTGAAGTACGTCAGATTCTTTCTCTGCGCCCGCCATCTTTCATTCATGTGTTGGTGGACACGGACATCGCCGCTAACACATATAAAACAACACAGCATTGCACTTGTTAAACTTATGAAATACTGTTTCGGAAGGTGAGGGTTAATGAGGCTGGGATGGGATGTGGCAGCAGAAGTGAAAAAGTGGTGTATTCTTGTCACCAAAGTCATACGATAAATTGGAAGTTGCTGCTCAATATACGGCGAAGAATAACTGCGTCTGTGTTATAATATATTCAAAATAATATTGCAGTCAGACTGGCGTCCTAGAGTTTGAAATCTGAGGCAGCCACCTGCACTGTTTGATGGAAACAGCGGTTCTGCAAGTGCATGGGAGTACGGTTCTCATGAATGGATTCTGATATGTTTTTGCAAAGTGAAAATGTATTTGCATTCTGAGTGAAGGTCACTTGCTTTGCTTTTTTTGGTTGCGAGCACAATAGGCCCACACATCCGACTGAACTCATAAGGGTCAATTGTTGTTTGACCTTAAGCGAAAGGGAAAATTCATTAAGAATGCAGGGAGTGAAAGTTTGCAAAAAATACCATTTGATAAGGTTATGTTTTAAAAACGTTTGTAAGTCACATGTAATATCAGTTCACAAAGATTCTTTGGTGCAAGTACATTGCTGTGTGACTTTACCGAAGACAATGAAGACGGTAAATATCATGTAAGTTTACTTTTGACAACTCTACACTGGACCGAGTTTTAATTTTTTATTACCAGAACAATAATTTTGACAATGTAACTGAAGTACTATCTTTCTGTGTAGTTGTAATTTTTTTTCACTTATGGAGAGTGCAGATTCTCCACGTTTGTAGGCTATCACTAGACTCACCCATGTTCAACGATAATATTTCTTTAAAATGTCATGTTTGACCACATCGCTTTGTGTATCAGTTTGCACGTTCTTTTTGTGTTTTTTGAAATCACAAGATTTTAGTTTTTATTACTTGAACATTAATTTTGGCATTGTAACTGAAATACTATCTTTCTGTGTAGTTGTAATTTTTTTTGACTTATGGAGATTGCAGATTCTCGGCGTTTGTAGGCTGTCACCAGATTTACCCATGTTCAACGCTAATATTTCCTTAAAATGTCATGTACGACCACTTTGATTTGTGTATCAGTTTCCACATTCTTTTTGTCTTTTTTGAAATTGTTTGATAAAGGTTGGGTATTGATACGTATTTTCTCTTATGTTTTCCGACCAGCTACATCCTGCCTTAATGTGATTGCCATGGATTCCAGATGCCAATTGATGGCTTTTTTGGATGCCAAATGCACCTACTCGTGACCGGCTGCCTATCCGTCACAATTTTGTGGGACGATCGCGCCGGACCCCTTTGTCCATATGCTGCAGTGGGCATTGGGAGTAACATAACATCTTTTATGGTGGTGTAGGCCGAAGGTCATGGCGACGTCTTGGAAATCACTGTGCGACCAAAGCGGTTCCTTTATCGAAAACGCATACTTTGTGTATGTGAAAAGAACAACGTGTTCCTCACCATTAACATTTTCGATGACGCCCATAGAAACAATGTTACTATTTGATTGAAAATGGGAATACTCTGATGGTCTCGGACAGTTTATTGTGAAATAAAACTACTTTACAAATTCTAAAATGTTAATGTTTTCTTTTAAAACCCAGTTTATTATTTCCAAATGTAAAGTGCTACGTTGTACGTCACTGTATGTTCATTTTCAGGTTCTGCGTCATGGCACGTAGGGGCTTATGGGCGCATTTGGCTACGCTGGAGAGGAACGTCATCCAAAAAAGGTGTACAATCTCATTAGGGTTGGTTATGTGACGAGGGAGTGTTTTCGTACTACACAAGTGTCGCAATGTCGTTAAAAAATGTAGCGGTATACATTTATTGATTGAGGGGTAGGCTGCAGGCATGGGGAGTGGGCAGAATGTCGCGGTCATGGTATAAGCTCATGATCCGCACAATGTGGCTACTGGCCATGACCAGAAGGGAGAAAAGATAGTATTACAGTGACCATGTCTACCTGGGACTGGCTTTGTGATAAAGTTGTTTGACATTAGGATACATTTGAAAGGGAAGAAAAAAGTGCTTGTGGTAATATGTTAACAGGGTTTCCTTTTTTTTTTGCAGGCTGCCATGGAAAGCAAAGAGGGGCCCTGTATGGAACAACCGCCTTTCCCTTTCTATGGTGGCCATCTTGGAAAAGGATTTTGTTTTCTAATCCGGGACGCCCCAGGTGTCCCGGATTAGAACGAAAAATCCTCTTTTACAGTAGCATGCGTTACTGCTTTGCAAATCTACACTGTTAATGGCAATCATTCCCCATTTTAGGGGTGGAAGTGTCCTTTACTGATAAATATAAAGTAGATGCAGTCTATGCGCTTTTAAAAAAAAATATTTTTAAACTGTGAAAGGTGGTTCTTAAAGGAACATTTACCTTGTTTACGGATGGCTTTTCTTTTTGGAAGCACAGCTCAGAAAGAAAGGTGTGGACAGAAATGAGCAAAGAGGCACCAAACAGTAATATGGGGGGTAGGTGGATGGGGCAAAATGTTGTGCATGTGTTATTTGTAAGCTAGGGGCAGTGTTTCTCATGCTCCTTCATTACAGCAGTGGTGCTGTCTCTTGGGGAGGAGGGATGGCCTTAGCTCATATCGTTTTCAGATAAATAACACTTTTGCTGAAACTATGCACTGTGTACTGCATTGTTAATGGCTGAGTACGAATAGGTGTTGGAGCTGTGTAAGGGAAATGTTGAAGTTGGAAGTTCCTACATAAGTAAAAAATGTATTTCCACACTGCCCACGAGGCATAGATCTTATTGTTAAGTGTGTACAGATTCTCGGACACGTCACCATGCTGTGCGCCAGCATATGGTCATGTGGCATTCTCTGCAAGGTGTGCAATGAAGTCAAATGTTCGTTTACATTATGGTTACGTACCACCACTAGAAACCTATGAAATTCAGTGAAAAATGTTGTTGAAGGGATCTTATGGTTAAGGGGCGCTATTAAAAACCTATGAAATTCACTAAAAAAAACGGTGTTA
Source organism: Ambystoma mexicanum (assembly GCF_040938575.1). Classification (NCBI taxonomy): domain Eukaryota; kingdom Metazoa; phylum Chordata; class Amphibia; order Caudata; family Ambystomatidae; genus Ambystoma; species Ambystoma mexicanum. The sequence goes on from NC_090935.1 coordinate 1,360,640,418, forward strand.
ACGGGACGAAGTAAAACCGAAAACCCCCTGAAATTCGCAAGTTATGGTAAGCTAAGCAACCATAACTCGCACCACCACCGTGCACTGCTAAGACTAACACCCAGGACATCAAAGTTGACATCACAAATGTCATTGATGACATCACATGTGCATTTAGTTTTCATGCACAGCCTCCACAAGGGATTGTCATTATAATATTGGCAGAAATGTATATGCTAAACATTTCATTACGCAATGCATTGCTATAAATACCATTGCATTACTGAGTTCTTTCAGTACATGACCGAACTCGCGAAGAAATTTAGGCATTGTGTGCAGCATGTGCCATAGAGGTGCCATATTCAAAATCTTCCCATGTTGAATAGTGAAAAGATAAATGCTTCCATTACAGATTTTTGCACACTGTGAAACTTAAGTTCCTAAGAATGCTTCCCTTACTGCATAACTGTACTATTACACACAAAACATAAAGAGACCACAATGCATACAAATAGAGGCATATACAGGGAACGTAAAGTAAGCAAAAAACACTGCAGTTTTACCAGAAAGTGTCCATAACCAAACTATTTAACGTCATGCACACAAAATATTCTAGTGTTTCAGGATTCCTTCTTCTCCTATGTATATGTATCATATGATGTAACTGTACCCTAAGGAAGTATTGTAAGAACATATGAGAAGGTCTACAAATATAGTACTTTTAATTTTTTTAATTCCTGACTGACAGTGAAGAAAGCCACCTGGCTTACATATGTCAGTGAACAAAAAAAGAGGGACCTAGACATGTGATGTCATCAGTGATGTCATCAATGACATTTGTGATGTCATCTTTGATGTCCTGGGTGTTATATATATATATATATATATATAATATACATACATGAGCAAAATAAAAATGGACTTTCAAGAGTCAAACTACAAGACCACAAACCAACTTTAGTCAATTGTTCTCTCTGATGATTGGATAAACACACTGTTTTGTATTTTTTAGTTCATTCCATTTATTTTGAATTTATGAGTGTATTTTTCTTGCTCAAATGACTCAGAACCATTTAACATATATTTTTCATTTAGAGCTAAGCAGATGTCTTTCTTGAAAATAACATGCAAAAGTTATCAAACTAATCAGGGAAGCAACTGATATGATACAATACATCTGCAATATACTTCACAACTGTGGTTAATGGAATCACCCAGGGCTTTAAGCGGGCCAGGGCTGAGCCCTGGCAGGCTCCAAAGAAGTGTGTTTGAGACAGGACCCTGCCGGGGACCCTGAAGTTCCCTGCAGTAGAGGAGGACCCAAGTACCTCTAACAGAGGTTCTGACCTTATTATGCCTATATGTGGGCAACCGGAGATTGCAAAATGTGCAATACCAGTAAAAGTGCCAATACCACGTAAAGCCCTTGAAACAAGGTATACATTGAGAAAACCCTATATGTATCCATGAAGAAATTATGATCTTCTGAAGATAGTTCCGGAAGAAGTGTGAAAATGAACGAGAGAAAGAACTGGTGATGTCACATAAAGTAGAGGTGACGCACACAGAAGAGATATAAATGAAGTAAGGATATAGACCCTATACAACCTGATTACGAAGTATATACATTTACGCCCCTGTAATGCAGATTGCATGTGCGGAGAGGCACTGAAGAAAATGCAAAACCATTTTACAATTGTACAGACGCAGTAACGCATGTAGACGAAGTAATCATAAGGCTGGCTATGTAATGAATAGATTGTGGTGATGCGCCAATGTATATACATAGGAATATATAGAATATGGATGTTCCACAACACACTTTAGCAAACTTGGACCCCATGAATGAAAGGGTTCGAAGTGTGGTGCAGCAGAATAATAGCTGACGGCGAAGGAAGATTTGAGAAAGGCTTGCCTGGCCCAGTGTCAAGAGTCAGGGCCACTGAGAGCCTTGCCATGTACTCAAGAAGATACAAAAACATGAGAAGCAATCTCACCTCCAGTTTTAGGTGTAATGAAAACCATTGAGGGTGCCATGATTCCTTCATTTAATGGTATTAAAATACAATGAAGAGCTCGAAAACGTGGTTTCTAGTCACATGGTCGGATGTGAATAAACTTTGGGGCAAGCTACACCGAGACCAGAAGATAAGACCATGCTTCACTCGCTTTTATTCTCAGCTGCAGTGAGCCTCTGCAAGGCCATGTTCAAAGGGTTTAATTGAATGGCAGACTGCAGGAGTGCTAGCGTGTGGAAACTTCCAGAAGGGTACAAGCGTGCCAACCAATTATAGATGGACACGTATTAAGAAGCCCTATAGTTTGACAAGCCAACATTATGTTGTATATTTTCATGACACGGAAGATGACCTGCAATTCGGTTGGGCTTACTTGCCCACCTAACCTTAGAGATCCAATCATGTCCTTGTATCCCATAGAAAGTATATGTAGATGTTCTCCGTACACCAACCATAACCCCCCAAGGGTTTTTCTGCCACGTAGTATGCCATCATTTATGATGAGTTGATGTCCATTGTACTCCCTGTTGTAAAGACTTGGTATTAAAACAGCTTTACCTTTTGCCAACTTCTTGAGTCGGTCTGATTATTGATGTTTGAGTAAGATCTGCATCCCCATCCATCTCAGATACTCGGTCTCATTACAAGTTTGGCGGTAGCCTTGCCGGTAAAACCCGGGGGCTGCTCCTGAACTTGCAAATTTTACCGGCACCTGGCAATGGGGAAATACAGGGGCATTACAGCCCTGGTGGACCCTGTATTTCCCCATTGCCAGGTGCCGGTAATAATTACTCCCCATTTCCATTGAGCCCAGTAGGGCTCAACGGGAATGGGGAGGCCAGATGCACCGGCACCATTCATGAATGGTGCCAGAGCATCCAACATGGTCTACTCGCAGTTGCTGGTACAACAGCCAGGTCAGACCTGGTGGGCGGGAAGGAACCCACGACCAGAACTCGTAGTTTGCTGGTCCGGTAAAAATGGTACCAGCAAACTTACCGGTACCGTTGTTACCAGACCAGCAAGCTTATAATGAGGCCCACTGTTACCTTGTCTTAAAGGACCCATTGTCCAGGTTCACTGGGTAGCAGAGGATGGTTTAGACACATCAACTGATAAAGCTCTTAGAGATTGCAAAGCATCGGGCGTCTTCCTCCATCTAGCTGGAAGAACGCAAGATTTCCTGTGAAAAATAGACAAACTTGCAAGTTAGGAAGATACAGGTGGGGCAGGTACCTCTTTCACAAAATCCCTCCTGGTTTCCACAGGCACTGTGCAGACCGAAGGCGAAAGTGGCCGATTGGAGGAAGAGACGATCCGAGTGTCAAGAGCCAAAAGGCGAATGGTGAGTGGATTGAAGGATGTGGCAAAACTAATGTGAGAACGAGGGTTTGTGATGATAGTGAAGAGTAACAGGGGCTGATTGAGTAAATAAATATATATATATATATATATATATATATATATATATATATATATATATATATATATATGTGACGAGGAACATCAGAGACGAAGAGCATCTGAGATAAAGCCCAGTGTCCTACACTTAAGAAGTGTCTAGACGGAGTTGTCTCAAAACCCAAGTGGGTAAACCTAGGCTGCATATAGTTTGATCGGAGTAATTAGGGGCAAGTAATAGCAGCGAAGAGCACTGAGGATGTATATGTTGGAAAGTCAACTAGGTTGTCTGTGCATTTTATGTATAGGAGAGGTGAAGTGTCGAAGAATGACAAGGACAGGGTGTGTTGGGTAGAGATGAAAATGATCTGCTTTAGTTATTATTGGTGCCAGTTGAAATAAGTAGATTGCAGTATAATTGTGAACTAGAGGTTTTGAGCGGTGACTGTTGGTGCGTGCCCATATTTGAATATTTTTCTGAAATGTATTTTGTGTAAAGTAACGGTAAGTATTGACATTCAATTGCCACTTGTCACAATGGGGAATGATACTCCACTAACACATTTGTGCAAGCAACTGCCAAAGCATGCACCTAAGCTTAAACAGTAGAGTGCAGAATGGGTTAAAAGGTACCGTAGACAAAATGTTCATGCCATGGCCACAAGGGGGATCACTGTCAAAAGCAGTTTTGCAAAACATGACTACATACTTGCACGCTGCATACACAGAGAAAACATTGGAGAAAAGGTTAGATAGCTTAGAGCTTTGGAAGATGTACCAGGAGGAACGAGAAGATCTGCCTCCTGAGGATTGGATGCTTAACCAGTGTAGGGAGGAGGGTGCCGAGCCTTCTGCTCCCCCTCCCGCACCTGAAGTAAATGGCGATAGTACGAAAGATGATGGGTTGTACCCATTGAGCAAACTAAAAGCGGCAATAGGATAAAGTAATCCGATATCTGAACCGCCTGCCTATAGCAGTGATGAGAATCCAGAAAGAGAAAGAGTTAAAGGAAGGGAGGACACCTCCAAAGTCATGCAAGATAAATAGGAGAAGAGTGAACGACCAAGCGTATCTGTAGATATAGAACAAGAGATGAAGTGATGGAAAGGAGAAAGAGATAGAACTGACAAGGCTATGCTCGAATAGAATGAATGGATGGGCAGACAGATATTGCTCAAACTCGATGGGAAGAGCATCGAGGAAGTAAGGCAAGGGGAAGATCAAGACGAACAAGATAGAAAAGACACGGAACAAGAGAAATGATTGAAAGAGGATGAGCATAAAAGGAAGAATAGACAAAGGTGAGAGCAGATGTATCAGGAGGAGCAACTCAGAAACGAAGATAGGGCAAAGAACAGAGAAAGTATGACAACAGGCAGATAGCAATCGAAGAACCAGGCAGGTTAGAGAAGAAGAGAGAAGCAGAGGAAGAACAGAAATTACAAGATAAAAGAATGCAAAGATGAAGAGACAAAGAAGTGCGTAGAGCAAATGAAAGAAGGGAAGAGAAAAGACAGGAAGAGGATAGAGTTAGATGGGAACCGAGAAAACTAAGGGAATTAGAAGAAGAAACAGAATGAAAAAGGAGACAGAGAGCATGTGATATTGAACGTATTGAGAAAGAGCTGATGGAACTGAGTCCAGTAATATCATGGGGATACATAGAGGAGTTTCTCCAGTCGCAAGGAGTAATGCCAGGACCATCTAGGGTCACCCTAGATGAGAATTTTGAATTAGGAAGTATCGGAGATAGAATCAATAAGGTTTATGAAGAGATGAGGACAAAAAATGAGTTGAGAGGTAAAGGTAAGGACTATCGAATCACAGGTGCCCAGTCACGAGAAAAGGAAGGAACCCTGTTTAGTCTTGAGCATAGGGCCTTGTCTTTGGGCAGGCTAAAGTTAAGTAGAGATGAGAATGATGAAACCCACACTAGTTGGGGACTAGACATGTCAGACAAAGAAAGAGAAATCTCCAGTGGAGAAGAGGGAGAAAGTGTATGCGGTGCTGAGGAATGCTGCAGACAGATAAAGAAGTAAGATGGTCAGATTTAGACCAACCTAAAGATAGAAAGTCCGACCCTGTGGCGAACCCAGAGCGACCTAAAGGGCGATCACACAGCGAGAGAGGAGAAACGCCACCATATGGGAGCAGGTTGAGGTCATTGCCAGGTAGAAGGCAATCAAGAACTATTGTTCCCACTATGAGTAGGCACTGGCAGATAATGGGAGTGGATTGCGGATTTGGGTTTACACAATTCCCCCTACTAGAGAAAGGAGGGGCCAGACCACAGTATATTCCTTGGCCCCAAATGGACAAGGACAATTTAAGATGTAACCTCCCCAGCTTAACGGCGGGCGCTGGGAAATGTAGCTGTGAGTTAGAAAAGATGACAGGAGGAAACATGTTAGCTATAGGGGACATTAAAGGTCTCCTAGCAGTCATTCTCGGGGAAAGAGCTGATGATACATAGACGAGGGTAGGTTATTCGAGTGTCACAGCACAGAACACAGCTCATGATGGAGCAGCGTTTAATAATTGTATGGCGGCTTTCTGGAAAGCGCTCAGAGTACAGTATCCTGATACGTCAGATATGAGTGCAATTATGGCACGTAAGATGCAAGAAAATGAAGATCTGCCTGCCTGTATTCAAAATGTTCAGGAACGGTGGACCTTGGAAACTCGAGAGCCATGGGGGAAATCTGTGCCAGTATTTTACCACATTTTGTGTCAGGGGTTGCCAGAACAGGTACAGAGACAGCTCAAGAAGCTATTGTGAATGGAAGCAAAGCCATGGACGGAGATGCAATTGACTATCACACACCATTGCCAATTGATACAAGAGAAAAATAAGAAGAAGGAGGATGCTAGGAAACTTGAGGAACCTAAGTTATTCCAGAAGAAATTATCAAAGTACGCTATAGAAGGAGCAGTACTGACAAGTGGAGAGGGGCTTGGAACATAGCAAATAGCAGGTGTGCAACAGGCGAATAATGAACGCCAGTTGGCTCAAGGAGGAAATGGGTTTATGCCAAGAGGCAGAGGTACAGGCTTTAGAGAAAGGGGAGGTTTCCAGAAATCAGGGTGGTTTTCAAAAAAATCAAGGCAGAATTCAGAATCTGCAGAATGATAACCAAAATGTGCAGGGAGGGCAATTGAGGAGATTTCCCCCTATATGTTGGACATGTGGTATTGCAGGGCATATTGCGTGAACATGTGGGAGCCAAGGGTATGTACAGAATGGACAATTCTCAAGAGGGGGTACAGCTTATCCTCCAGCATATAGCCCACAAAGTAGGGACGGGTTTGCCTAAGATCAGACAGTGTATCAAGCACAAGCTCTGCAAATGCAACAAACTTTACAACCACAGCAAGCACCATTGAATCCACTACAAGGGCAATTGCAGCAGGCATCCATGCAGATACAGCAGAGTGGAAACACGGGACAGTTATTGAATCCTAGAGTGGGGGCGTCACTATTGCAGGAGAATGCCTTTCACGGGCCCAAGAATAAACATGTACACACAATAGGACAGCTCACATGGTGACTTGATGTGTTCAGTACTATAATTGACACCAAATCCTCAAGAGGAACCAAGGGTCGATTTTACAATAGGAGGCAATTTATTTTCTTTTTGGTAGACACTGGAGCAACTCGCTCATGTATACGAGAGGGAAAGTTTTAGTTATCAGGAAATGCCATGAATGCTCAAGGCTTCTCTTGAGATACAAGTAGAGTTCCTTTTACTGATGAATTACCAGGGGAGTGTGATATGTCTGTACCTTTATTGTATTCAAGGCAGACACCAGTTAATATTCTGGGAGGAGATTTAATGACGAAATTAAATATGAAAATGTCCTTCACTGATGAGGGAACAGTGCGCTCCACTCCAGGGATACATTATTTGGCGTTTATATGGCAGATAGCTCTGAGAGGAGTGCCATTAGAGCCAGATGATTTTCTGTATGTGGTACATATTTTTTTAACATGGTTATCTGGTTTAGTGGGAAGGATTATGAGGATACCTGATTCATTTTGTTTCCGGTCACAGATACCTATGGACGAAGAGGGGGGGGACACATTTTTCCCCTACAGTTGCAGGCAGCTATAGTACAAGGGGAATTTGCCATGCTTGAAGGATTTGATGGTGAAGACAGCCCACATGGAGAACAGTAATTGCCATTGGGTAAGGGTATAGGTTGACTGACGTCACAGATGAAGACATGTTTAGGGATGATCCATCAGACGATGAAGCAGTATTCGAGATGAGTACTACATATTGGGTCAGAATAGAGAGAAGGGAGATCCCACAGTGAATGGTGATTTTGCGGCAACGCCCCACATTTTTCAATGAGGACATGGAAAAGGTGGCAACCTCTTTATGGATTACAGGCCCTTATGACGTGGCCTATTGAGGGAGGTGGGAGAAGTTAAGATTAAGCTGAAACCAGGAGAAATGTTACCTCGAGCAAGGCAGTATCCAATGTCTTGAGAGGCAGATGAGGGTATTTTTAAGACAATATATTAGCTATGATGGAACAAGGCATTTTGGTAATGTCAGAGTCGCCTTGTAATACCGCCCCAGTGTAAAAATCAAAGGGGGAGTTGTGGGGTTTAATTCAGGACATGAGGCCAATTAACCAGATTGTAGAGGCAGAGTTTCCTTTAGTTTCGAATCCTGCAATGATTTTATGTAGAAATCCTACGGAGGAGCGATATTTCAAGTGATTGACTTAAATAAAGCATTTTTCTCAATCCTGTTGCATAAGCACTCTGAAGACCTCACATCCTTTATGTTCCGCCAGACTAAGCTGAAGAGTACTTCTTTGCCACAAGGGTACTGCGAGTCCCCATCAATCGTTAATAGGGTCCTGCAGATGCACCCGAGCAATATTGATTTGCCAAGCATTGTGCTACAGTACGCAGATGATATTTTATTTTGTAGCATGACAGAAGATGAGTGCAGGCAAGATTCAATTTGATTGATGACTATTTTGGCAGACAAAGGATATAAGGTGGATAAGGAGAAGCTACAATATTGCCAGGAAGATGCATCGTACATAGGTGAGTTGATTTCACGTGAGGGAAAGAAGGTTACACCTGAAAGAGCTGAGATGATTATGAAAACATCAAAGCCGCACAAAATAAAGCAAATGCAGCAGTTGTTGGGATTGTGTAACTATGTTAGAGCATGGGTATTTGATAATAGTTAATATAAAAAACCTCTTTTGCAGGCTTTAAAGAAAGCCCAAGTGAATAATGAGAAGATAGAATGGTTGGAGGAAGGGTTTCAGGAGTTGAAGAAAGCAATTTTTAAAGCTCCAGTTTTAGGAATTCCTAATTATTCTGAGGAGTTCTTTTTGTTCTCGCACACAAATGGAACAGTTATGACTGCAGTGCTTACACAGAGAACCATACTTGTGTATAACCCTTTAGCATATTATAGTGGGATTCTAGATCCAGTCATGAGAGGACACTTTCGTTGTAAACAATTGCTGACTGCAGCCACATTCACCATTGAGAAATATGCCAGCATCATGATAGGGTGTTCCATGACTCTATTTGTTGAGCATGCTTTGTTTGCTGTTTTGGAGAAACCGAAGGGTACATTAACGTCATAAAGGGCTTCTGCATACTAGGTAGTTATATTGAGCTCAGCAATCAAAATAGTCAGGTGTAAAATAGTGAACTCTGCCATGTTTATAGCCAAACCTGTGACAGAGGATGAGCAGGTGCATGATTTCTCGGATTACGAGGAGTTTTATGACAAAATCTCGAGGGTAAAGGAGAATGCTCTAGCCGGGGGAGGTTCTCTTTATTGACGGATCTTCGAAAATTGATCAACCAGATGGAGAAAGGCATTCAGGTTCAGCTGTGGTAAGCCACAGAGCTAAAGGGGAATTTGAAGTGGTAGCAAGTTTGAGCCTATAGTCTCATTTTTCAGCACAGTCTGCAGAATTGGTGGCGCTTATTGTCATGCTCGAGACTCACACTGGACAGGAAGTGACGGTGCCTTGTAACTCACCTATGTGATGTCAACCGTACACGCAGGGTTAGCACGTTGGAAAAGGAGGGGCTACCTCCGAGCGGATGGCACTCCAGTGTAACATGCAGCATTATTGGACAGGCTTATTAAGACACTACAACTCCCAGTAGCCATCACAATAGTTAAGTGTGCAGCACATACTAAGAGAACTGACTTTATTTCACATGGAAACCAAGCTGCAGATAAAGAGGCCAAAAGGGTTGCATATTCTCAGGATATTTTTTAGTTTTGATACTCCTGATGTGAAAGAAAAAGTGGTCATGATTGTAAATGAATGATTTACAACTGTAATGTGTTAATCATCTCACAAGAACACAATTAATAGACGTTCAAGGTAGTGCTCCACAGGAAGAAAAAGAGCAGTGGACACGGAGGGGGTGTTCTTTATACCCCTCTGAGGCATTGTGGCAAAAGGGCAACACTAGTAAAGCTGTGATGCCTATAGCCCTATTAAGGGTAGCGTTATAACAGCTACACTACCCTTGCATGTAACTAGGGAGAGTCTTGCTGCAGCTATTGCTTAAGACTGGTTCGTACCGAACCTGTTAGAACACGTTGCATTTTATGTAGAGAATTGCATTGTATGTCAAACGTATACTGCTGGGCACACATTGCGAACAATTAGAGGAGTGATTCCTCGACCGAATTGTCCTTTTCAGCATTTATATATTGACTATTTTGATTTGCTGCAGGTATGTAGTGGATATAGGTGTATGATTGTGGTAGTATGCTCCTTTTTGAGGTGATGGAAGCTGGTCCATGCACATATCCTGATGCCACTTGCGCTGCAAAGTTTTTAGTCTGAGAAGTATTTCCTAGATGGGGAGTATGTGAGGTGCTAAGATCCGACAATGGGTCCCAATTTGTTAATGAGGTGGTCGAGCAAATTAGTCAATTGCTTAGTATTAAACACAAGTTTTCCTTTTCTTTATCACCCGCAAGTGAATGGTTTATGTGAGAGACTCAACGGCCTTCTTCAAATTGACACTGAAGAAGGATGGGCTGTATTGTTTGCCTATTGCATTATATGCATTGAGAAATCAACCCGCGTCGGACCACCACCTCACACCCCATGAATTAGTAACAGGGAGGTGAATGAGAATGCCTCTGACTCCTCCTAGGAGTGATGCCCAGACAAATGCAGAACTGTTAATAAATGAGTTACATGCGTATTTAACATGTATGACTGCTACTATCTCTGTCATTTGAGATAAACTCAGGCGTAAGGGGTGTCGGTAACAGGACACAGATGAAGACCATTCAACAACCGGTTACCAAGAACTACCTGTTCCTAAACTATTTAGTGGAGATCTCATATTGATTCACAATTTCACAAGAAAGTGGCATGAGCCCTGTTTTAATGGTCCTTTTATAGTGGAGGACATTACTCAATCTGCAGTAAAAGTTCAAGGAAGGTGTGCCTGGATACACCCTAATGACGTGAATCCATATGCTGGTGAGACCGGAACACCCCCACCCGATTTGGATTTATTTAGACAGCACAGCACATTTGGGGAACAACATGTGGTATCAACACAAGAAAGAGGTAGGAAAGAGAACAACTGAGGAGGATTGCTATGTTTGTGCTCTCCTTCCTTATGCTATGGCAAAGTCTAAGATATTCATAGCTATAGAGATTGATGTCCAAACAGCCCATTGCTTAACTCACCTTGCACTCTGCCATACAAAAGGTCAATTCCAGGGTTGAACAGCATCTTTGGTCTGGGCAGCTGAGTGTACAGCATCAGATGAAGATGACTTTGTTTAAGATTTAAAGACAAGAGCAAGAGCACACACCAGAGATCATGTGATAATATATGAACAGCCAGGCATGAAAGGAGCAGGAATTCAATGGGAGATAAATAAAAAGCTCAATTGTCAAGGAAAGAGTGATGAAGAAATACAAGGATGCAAATAAAGAGGACAGATGCAGGTCTGGGGAACAGTACTTTCTCCAGATGGCTGGGAAGAAGGCATAGTTGATTGCAGAGCTGTGGCAGTAACTGGACATCATAAACCAGTTAATGAACACATGGAAAAAGGATGCAAGCCTCTCTGGCCAAGGCTTGCGAAGTTGCTGACGTGGGTTGAAGACAGAGGGGGCCCGTTGCAGATAGTGTCTTTGGCCAGTGCAGAACTGTGCTTCAGAAATAATGGGACAAGGAAAGTTGAAAAAAATCAACAATGTGGACGAATTTCTGATGTGCCAGGAACGAAAGATGGGACAGTAGTGATAATAGACCACTACTGGGCCTGTGGATCCAGAGCATATATGAAGCTGCCCAGAGATTGGGGAGGACTATGTTGTTCCATGGTGATTATCCATGTTCCAGGATTAAAGATTCCAAAGAGTAACCTGAACATTGGTGAGTTTCCAAAAGCAGATGCTCACCTGAGAAAGAAGAGGTCTGTTGAACTCATTGATCAAATGAAGAGGGAACATTATTTCTCAGCTAAGTCAATAGAAGCATTTGATGCTATCCCATATGAACATAGACTATTCAGCAAGACTGCTTCAGTTTTTACTATTAGCTTCATGCTGGAATTCAGATGATGGCAAATGCCAAGTGGTTTCAAATAACCAGATGGGAGCTTTTGCAGATGATTAATACTACGATAAAGGGATTCAATGCTATCAAGGAAGGACTGAAAGCCATACGACTTATGACTCTTCAGAACAGATATGTTCTGGACATGATTACAGCTATGGATGGAGGTGTTTGTGCCAATATCATGGAATCATGTTGCACATTCACACCTTCTCATGATGACAAGAATGGCACCTTGACAGAGGGCATAACGATGTTGACAAACTTGCACATCAAAATGGAAGATGAAGTGGAAGATATTGCTGATGGCAGCTGGTTTGCGTCAATCTACTCATGGGTTTCACAATGGATGGCGAATATTTTCAAATTCCTTGGAGCCCTGTTAGTGATGATCATGTCTGAATTCTTTGTGGTTAGGATTACAATCACACAGTGCAAAAAGACAGCAAGAAATCGACAGGAGTGAAGATCATGATTGATGTTGAATCTGGATTCAAACCCAAAGAGCTGACAGATGAAGAAATCAGAGACTATGTAAAGGCTAGTATTCACACACCTGAAGGAATAACATTTCTGTATCCAAGAAACCACAGGAAGTATGTGGCAAGATGGATTTACTGCAGTCCCAGTGGACAGTGCAGTCTTATGACCTGGAATATTGATGAGCATGTGAAGTCAGCAGGATGTCTGAAAAGAGTAATACAGAAATGGACTGCAAAGAAACATTTCTTCAGACGAGGATGTCTAGATGTGAAGACTGATGGGAAAGTGGTTGATGAATCGCCCAGAGGGGGGGAGTGTAGAGGAGGAACCAAATACCTCTAGCGGACTTTCCGCCCCTATTCTGTCTATATGTTGGCAACCGGAGATTACAAAATGTGCAATACCAGTAAAAGTGCCAATACCACGTAAAGTCCTTGAAACAAGGTATCCATTGAGAAAACCCTATATTTATCCACGAAGAACTGATGATCTTCTGAAGGAAGTTCTGGAAAAAGTGTTAAAATGAATGAAAGAAAGAACTGGTGACATCACATGAAGTAGAGGTGACGCACACAGAAGAGATATAAATGAAGTAAGGATATAGACCCTATAGAACCTGATGGCAAAGTAAAGAATTATGTCACAATTTGCTCCTGAGATGAAGATTGCATGTGCAGGTAGGCACCAAAGAAAATGCAAAACCATTTTACAATTGTACAGATGCAGTAACAAAAGTAGACAAAGTAATCATAAGGTTGACTATGTAGTGAATAGATTGCAGCCTTGCGCCAATGTATATACATAGGAATATATTAGAATCTGGATGTTCAACAACACACTTTAGAATTGGAAGTGTGGCACAGCAGAATAATAGCTGATTGCAAAGGAAGATTCGAGAAAGGCTTGTCTGGGCCCGTGTCAAGAGTCAGGCCGCTGAAAGCTTTATCATGTACACGACACAATACAAAAACATGAGAAGCAAGCTCAGAACCTGTTTAAGGTGTGATAAAAACCATACAGGATGCCAAGATTTCTTCATTTAATGGTATAAAAATACAACGAAGAGCAGTCACATGATTGGATGAGAATAGACTTTGGGTCGAGCTACATCGAGACCAGAAGATAAGACCATGTTTCACTCCCTTTTATTCCCTGGCACAGTGAGCCTCAGCAAGGCCAAGTTCAAAGGGTTTAATTGAATGACAGACCGCAGGAGTGATGACGGATGTTGGGCTAATTGGGTGGGGAGGCATGACCAGGCCAAACCACCCCCAGCACCTGGAGTGCCAGTTGCGTGCTACTAGCATGTGGAAACTTCCAGAAGGGTCCAAGCGTGCCAACCAAATATAGAGGGCCATGTATTAAGAAGCCCTTGGGTTCAGCTGCCCACATGACCTTAGAGATCCCATCACGTCCTTGTATCCCATTGAAAGTATATGTAGATGTTCCCCATTCACCAACCATAACCACCGTAGGTTTTTCTTATTTGCCACAAAGTATGTCATTTATGATGAATTTGTACTATAAAAGTGTTCTTTTTTATGAAATGCTTCGAGATAAGTCTATGCAACGTCCGTTGATGTCCGTTGTACTCCCTGTTTTAAAGACTTGTTATTAAAACGGCTTTACCTTTTGCCAACTTCTTGAGTCGGTCTGATTATTGATGTTTTAGAAAGATCTGCACCCCCATCCATCTCAGATACTGTTACCTCATCTTAAAGGACCTGTTGTCTGGGTTCATTGCCAACCCCAGCCCACCAGGCTGGTAGTAGGCAAAGCTTTTTTTGTAAAGTCTGAAGCTCTATAGTGGAAGCGAGAGCTTCAGGCTTTACAAAAAAAATGCCTTATCTTGTCATTATGTCGTTGACCTCCCTTCACCTCTAATGAAAAGGGTGTCTTGCGGGGGATCAGTGACACAATCAAAAGGCAAGGCTTTTTTTCTAAAGCCTGAAAATGTTGTGTGCAAGTGAGAACTTCACGCTTTCCAACCCAAAAAAGCCTAGCCGTTTACCCCCTGCCAGGCACCCCTTTTATTACAGATGCAGGGATCATCACCCTTAGTTAGAGAGTGATGATTCCTGCATCTCCAGTGAAAGGGGTGCTTGGCAGGGGTCAGTGCCACAATTAAAAGACAAGAAAACACTTACCTCACAAGAATGGTGCCTGTTACACCACAGGAACTGCCCTTTTGCACAATCGATCTATGGCTCTTACAGGTGCATGGCCTAACAGGCAGTATTCAGGTGAGGTAAGTTTTGCCTCATAATTGCAGAGGACATAGAGACCACAACCTATTGTCATCTGATTATGCAGGCTTGCACTGCTGGTGTAAAGTCTTGCAGCACTTGAATAGCTATCCATGATGACGAATTCCCAGTACTCTACACCTGTTCCTTGGATGTCCAGTGAACTGAACACCCACATACTCTGACTCCTAAGAAGCATAACTACCTTCTGTTGCGGCACACAGGGCTAAAGTGATACTTTAATTTTTAAATGAAAGTGGAAATACTTTTAACCGGTCTAAAAACATGGGCAGTATTTATAAAAAATATTCAGAATTTACTATGATCCCTTTCATCAAATTTCTATTTTAAGTCAAACAGCATAGTCGTATGTTTAAAATGATGAGTGCAGACAAAATAAACAGGGCCACTCTACACATGAGTGACCATATCTCTGTGCACACTTTTGAGCAAAATACTATGCAAATTTCGATTTGGCCTTTCAATTATGAATTCAATCTCAAAAGTAATTTTTTCGATTATTTAATGTTCTGAGATAAAGTATAAATGTGTTTCAAAAAAGAAAAGAATTGAATTTCCGTGTTTCTCATGATGCATTCAACATTAACAGTTTTCTATGTACATGGTACATTTTCAATAACATAAATAAACATTTCTTTTTTTTGCATCTAATATAATAATGAATTCAGTCACATAGTCCAAATGTATGGCTTATTTCTTTCACTTAAGTTGCCTTTACGCTGTTGTTTAGTGCACAACGCGTTTCGGGCAATTCTTGCCCTTCATCAGGTGCGAGCAATACTCAAATTCTGGTAACTCTGTTTCTGAAATTTAAATAGAAAAGGATCCAATCAGTTTCATTTTTTACTCGAAATTATTCAATATTATATGACTGTTCCTCAGGCTATAAATTAAAGATAACTCTGACCTTCAGTTTCACTGATGTAGAAGATCAAATGTTCTTCCAAACTCTTTCCACACTTTCAATTAGCCGCTTCTCTCATGGAGATATGTTTATCTCGAGCGTGCAACGCGGGATCTTTTTTTTGTATCTGTTTGGAAAACAATGAACAGATTGTTTTCACACTCTGTGTTTTTTTTCTTTACATTTTGGTGCGGGTTTTGCACCGGGATCAGTCGCTTTGAAATAGCGCTGAGTCCCAGTGTCAAAACCCTAATTCTTTTGATTTACTGATAGATCATTTTATGAACACATGCGATGTGTGTGCTCACCTCTGATGTTGGATTCCCATGGTGTTCCTTTCTCGTCAACGTGGTGGTAACGCCGTGTTAGTTTCTCGTCAACGTGGCGGTGCCGCCGTGTGGAGGCTGACCGCTACTCCCCATTCGATCGTCTGGTCTCTCTTCTCTCCCTCTCCGTGATTTTCTGTGTGCGCAAAGCAGTTCGCTGTAATGAGGCGTCGCCTGTTCATTCGGTTGTTATGGTAACTGAGTCACTGTTGGATTAGAGGAGGTGACTTACTGTTAGTTGTGCCCGGGCGCCATCTTAGCATGGATTTATTTACAGTAGAGTTCTTGTAAAATACTGATACTGCATGTTCAATCAACTTGAAGTCTGGTGAATTTAGCTTCATACTTCATTAATTGTTGTGCGTGCCAAATTGCTGAGTCCACATTGAGTTGAATTTGACAAGTTTCTTGTTTTAATATTGGTGTCGCTTTGCAGATAAATTCTTGTTAATGCATATCGCTCCTTTTTTTTTAAGGAATTGATGTTATTTTTTTGTCAATTTTATTGGAATGATTTCTCACAGTTCAAAGTATCTTGTGTTAAGGTGATTGCAAAATGTGTCTCATCACTCCACTCTGCATATCAGTTGTTAATATAGGTTTCACAAAGCTAACTGCTTTATAGATTCTTAACTAATCTTTCTGCATACTTTCAGTTTTCACAAAAAACAGCTTAAGTCCCATTCTGCATTCATGCCATTGGGTTGCATGGAGTCTAGTTTTTCAATCCAATATGTTTCCCTCTGAAGCAACATTTTATTTAAATTGCCTCCTCGTCTTGGGGCTTTCACTTGTTCCAGGAGGATGAACCTCATCTGCGCAATGTTGTGTCTCTCTTGTTTGAAATGTTGTGTCACTGGTGACTTCAGGGCTCCTGTTCTTATATTAGACTTAGGTTCAGCCCATCTTGTTTTAGCTTTTCTCATTGTCATCCCGACGTAATATATCCCACATGGGCATTTTATGCCGTATATTACGTTTTTAGAGTCACATGTAGTGGTATGTTGGAGATTTATCTTATATCCTTTATGAGGATGAGTGATGGTGCTGCCTTTTATTAGGTTGTTGCAGTCGTTACAATTATGACAGGCAATCGTCCCTTTATGGTTTTCCTCTGTTGTCTTTGCTGCTAAGAAGTCTGCTTTGATTAACTGGTCTTTGATCGATCTGCTTTTACTGTAGGCAAAAAGTGGAGGTTCAGGGAAGAGTCTTTTCATCATAGGATCCAGCGTCAGTGTTGCCCAGTTTTTTTAAATGATTTTTTTAATTTTGGGACTTTGTTGTGAAAAGGTAGTAAGATATACCAAATTATCCACTTTGTTCTTAGTTTTATGTTTCAGAGCGTCTTCTCTGCTGATTTTGCTGACCTTTTCTGCACTGGTTGTTATATTTGTTGCTTGATAGCCTCTTTTTTAAAACTTTTCTTTCAGATCTTGTGATTTTTTAATGTATTCAGATTCTTCCGATATGATTCTTCTAGATCTTAGAAATTGACTGAATGGTATGCTTTCTACAGTTTTTTTAGGATGGAAGCTGCTGGCAAGCAATATGCTGTTTCTGTCTGTTTCTTTTGTGTATATGATTGTCTCCAATTTCCCTCATTTCTTATATATTTGTACATCCAAAAATTCTATTGTTTCTTTGCTTGTTTTCGATGTTAGTCTGATCCTTGGTGCATTTGATTAAGATGTTGAAAAAATGCTTCCAGTTCTTCATGTGAGCCCCTCCAAATACCAAATATGTCGTCAATGAATCTGTCGATGCATTTGAGTTGTTCAGTCCATCTTGCATCATTAAAGATGTTAGTTTCTTCCAAATAAGCCATGTATGTGGTTCCATAGCTTGGGGCCATCGCGGCCCCCATTGATGTTCCCGATGTTTGTATGAAGTATTTCTCTTCAAACATGAAGACATTGTTCTGTAGTACAATCTATGATGAGTGCACCATAATAAACTGTGCAGTTTTTCCCCTCCCACTCCTTAATGGTATCCTCAGCTGCCTGCCGACCCCAGGCCTACAGTGCTCGGGGCACTTGCAAGACGGTTCCAGTCACTCCTGTACCAAACCTGCTTTCCACGCACCGGCCTCTCTCCACTCATGCATATCCTCATTTTGCAATCCTTGTTTGCTTTGCCTCGTCTCGCATAGGCAGTTCTGCTAATGGTGCGAGGAGACATGAGGGGACGCTCGAAAACCGGGAACACCACGCTCTTCCCCGGAGACTGGGAGAAGAGAGTAAAAACCCAGTGTCTCTGGGCCAGTGCCGGCCCCAGGTCTGCCAACGACCTGTGCAGGATTTGTGCATTCCCCACACCCCGCTGTGCCCACCACAAATGCATAACAGCAAATGCATAACAGCAGGTGGCTCAGTTCTGTTGTTCGGGTGATAGTATAGTATCAGCCAAACAACAGAACTGAGCCCCATTCTGTTCTTGTAAAGTGTGTTTATGGGTACCTTACCTCCAGCTGAGTGTCATGTAAACAGCGCCTATTAAAGAATCACATCACGTCGTGATCCTTTAATAGGTGCTGTTTACATGACACTGAGCAGGAGGCAAGGAGCCTTGGGGGCGCACTTGTGCTACGCACCCTCTGAATGCACCTTGAGCAGGTGCTGCTCCCGGCTAAACCCAGAGGTTAGGCCAGTATGCTGAGAAGAGGAACTACAAAGAAGTCTGACCAGTGTCCAACAGTTATGCACATTGAGGTTTTCTACCCACCTCCCCAAACATCCTCCCCTAGGGTGGCCTACTGTCCCGTATTTTGTGGGATCGTCCCGTATTTGGGCACTCTGTCCCACAGTTTGCAGAGTGGCTGTGCAGGACGCAGGTTGTCCTGACTTGCTTTGTTCCCTGGAGTGTGACTCTCGGGAAACAGCAAGTCCGGACAACCTGCATCCAGCACAGTCACTCTGCAAACTGAAGTGGCCATCTACACACCATGGCGCTGCCGCCTGCTGCTGCCTGCAGTTTTCTTTCTCTGGGTGGCTTTGTGGCAACAGCTCCTTTTTTGAGCCTACAGGTCGAGCTGCTGGCCTGCTGCTGCTGATCCAGTCTTGCTGCTAACGCTCAGACACCTGTCTTCATTCCAATGCTAAAGCTTTGTCCCTGGGGTTGTGACCATCATCTCTCAAGGACAAACCATTTACATTGCAATAAAGACAGGTGTAAAGAGCCGTTAACAAATTGTTGAAATTACAAATGGGGCGGGCCAAACGTGAATGATGCTGTAACGCCATCACCACCTTGTGGGCATCTGTCCCGCAAAAGGATCTCAAAAAGTTGGCCACCCTAGGCTCCCCTAAAGCAACTTAACCTCTCGTTTGCTGTACAAAAGCACTATGTGCAGCCCAATCGGTAAAACGCCATTTCATTTCCAAGTCAGCATCTGGGATGTTGTGACCATCTGTCTCCAAAATCTTGGTAAAAAAAACACAATTCCAGAGCTCTGAAGTTACCCAGTCCTGTTTTTCTTTGGAATTCTGGCACTTGCAGCTTTACTAGATTTCAAAGTGAAAAGGGAAAACTACAAGTCCCAAAATCCAAAGGAAAAAACAGGACTGGGTGGCCTTCTCACGCTTGGGCGGGGGAAACTTGAGAGCTTTACAACTCCCACCTACACTGACCATTGTGAAATATGAAGCTTACATAATGAATACATTATTAAAAAGCATTTCTAAAAACTGAATTTGCTTCGGGCAATATCACTCGCGTCCTGCAAACCTTTCTTTGAGGAAGATTTTAAACATTTAGGTTTTAAAATTATGCCACCCGTCCCATGCTTCAGAATTCAGCTGCAACTATAGCAAGTGTGCAAAAGTCGTGCAAGGGGGTGGAGACGTTCTTCAAAGAACAGCACAGAGTTTGTGAAGACCAATTCAAGACGTACTTGATTGTGTTCGTTTCAGGTGTAGAAAAATAGGACTGCTGCTATCCTAATTATCGTCAGCATTTCCCTAGCACCGAGTTTTTGAAAAGAAATACAATTATGGCAGCCCTCGAGGTTCCATTCCACGGACTAAGCACGCTGGGGACTCGGGAAGAAGCAAGCAGCACACACATCCTGCCAGGCCTTGTAGAGAATACCGCGCAGCCGGGCACCTGGCCTTCATTAGCGCTGCTGCGCCAGTTAATGTGTTGCAGGTGTTAAAGTAGGTGGCGGAAATCCGACGGAACACCTGTCTTCTGTGTCACCGCGAGATCTGCCCGGTGCGAGGCGCGACCCCTCAGGTGTGCTTTGTCCAACCTCCAAAGGCTCAGTCGGCATTGTCCTGTAATTACGAATTCAAAGTCATCATCCCCCGAAATGAATTCCTTAACAAATTATGCTCAATTAGTCTGAAATTACCTCCAATTCATTGTGAAATCATAGGCTTAGCTGCGCACTAAAACACCTTCTTTTTTATATTTATGCAAATATGATTATAGACTATCACACTGGCACACCCAGGCATGGGAACAGCTGCAGTGTGTTCTTTGGTTCGCAAATGGGAACTGGAAACGTGCCACGGCGTGCGCTGTTTTGAATTTTTCTTTTTTTTTTCTTTAAAAGAAAACAACAAATAAGGCATGTTGTTCCCGTAGAAATGCCATTATTTGCACAAGTACATTTATCAGTAATTATGAATTATTTTCTGCCTGCCCCTGGCAACTATGTGACGCTGTTTTTGGCTGCCTTCATATTGCAAAGCATGTGCACACAACACGCAAGGACATTTAGATCAAAATATGGAATGTCCGTTGTAGAGTGCAGTACTTTAGAATTTTAAAATTAAGGCTCCTTACCTACTTGATCCACCTACAGCATCCCACAATGTGTGCATCCATAGAAATGCTAAACTACAGACCGTTCATCATTGCTCCAAGTCGTACTTTTCCTCACAACATCTTTGTCTTTGCGGTGTCGCGACTCTCAAACCTGAAATTTTTTGCAAAAAATGTTTTTAAACCTCCCCACTACACAATGAGGTATAAATATCTTCCTTTTACCTACTTGATATTTCTCCTGAATATACCAACATTCCCAGGGAAATCAGTGGATCTTCAATTTTTGGCTCTCCAGATGTTTTGGACTACAACACCTGTCAGCCATAGACAGCATAATCAGTGGTGGGTGAACCTGGGTGTTGTAATGCAAAACATCTGGACAGCGGCCAGTTGCAGACCCCTTGCCTAAGTACTATGAGAAGGGATATTAAGTCTAAGAGTAATTAAGATTGCCAGTAAGTAATTACAGTATTACCCCTATTTCCTCTTTCTTTTAGGCTAAAGTAGCAAATCTGCCCCGGGGTTCAAGTGTCTTCCCAACATATCTCAAAGCTAGTAATCCCCAACCCTCAGCCCAAGAAGCACAATCCCTGTGGAACACACGCCCTTAATATTCACTGGAAGAGGGACATATAAAAGAGTACAAGGCAGAAGCGTCATTCTAGCATTTACCAATGGCAACCAAGGAGGCTTTTTTACCCTTACCCGAAGAACAGAATTCTACCATCTGAAGAATGTGCTCTCTCCTCTGTGACCCGAGAGGCATAAGCGATGGAAGGAAAATGCCATGCCCTAACTGAAATTTAGGCATTCCCTTTTGATCAAAAGAGAACCACTTCGCAAGCTGAAGCCCTCACGATGTACTGTCCAAAAAGATGTCTCCTGGGGAGGGATCCTACTTCCTAATGTAGCTGACGTGATTGCAGTTAGAAACAAAACCTTCATGTTTGAGAATTTCATATCAATAGCTTCCAGGAGCTCTGATGTGGTGGCCCCGCAAGTGTCTTGCGACCAAAGGCAAATCACAGGATAGAATAAAAGAACAACATGGGGGTCCATAAATGGAAAAGTTAATTAAGAGACTTGAGACCAGACATGCCTCTACATTCACCTATAGTTAGGCTTTTAGTAATGCGCAAGTTTCTGCCAAGTGACCCCTTCATGAGGAGGTAGCTAGTTCTAGTTAAAAGCCATGCAGAAGGCATTGTGATAGGTCTGGAATCCCACAATCAAGGGAAATGAGCTGCCTAACACCATATTATTTCTGAGTAGAGGTACATCTAGAATTCTGCAAGAATGGTTAACCTGACAGAGAGGCCTGTAGTCAAAGAACTTTTCCTTCATGTTTCAGACCAAACAACTCCAAGTGAGGAGCTCCTGAAAAGATGGTGGATCCAACACTGAACACAAAGATTCTATTCTATTCTATACATTTTTAGTTTTGGCTATTAGGTGGCGCTGAAAGCGCTACCTTTAAGCCGCAACTATTGTCATTACAATAAGAACTTTAACATAAGAACTTCAAGTAGGGGCTTTGAATTAGGGTCTCTAATGCTTTTCAATGCAGATGACATTTGAGGATGGATTTGTTTTGTTGGCTATCTGTCCCACCCATTTAACACCCATCTCTAAGTCAAACCTATATAATTTTCCACCCATTCCCACCCATATCTACCAAAAACCACACCCGATTTGCACTCTTCAACCGGAATTTGTATTGTGTGCTAGACTTGTTAATGCTAATAAAAAAGTTAATTGGCTTGATTGATGCTTTACAAAATATTTGATACAGTTTTTAAGTTATGTTGCATATTTTAAATTATTTTAAATAACCAAGTTGCTGTTATCGTTACGTTTTGATCTAAAATGTTTAAGAAAATGTACATGTACTGATTTGTGGGGATTGGTCTAGTGTGCATTATGTTTGTGATCTCACTGTGATCCTACTGGGTGTGCAGTATGTGCTTTTTTTCTAGCAAGGTAGCCATTTTCTTTCACCAAATCATGGTGTACCAAGGACAGTGTTCCTGAGCCTGAAGAGCACCCAGGCCATGCCCTTCTTTTGTGGCTCATGAGACTGGAGGCATATGTGAGAGCAGAAGAGGGTCAGGGGGTCATCCTGTGCTTGTTTATATTCCGCCGCAGCTAGCTTGAAATTTTCCATTCCCCCGATAAAGAAATGGTGTCTGAGAAAATAATTAAATGCCTAGTTAACGTGTGCATGATCACAGTGTCTGTATGGCATTATGAGCAGCATACATTTGCAGAGGTGTCGAGTTGCTTCTGTCACAGCAAATGTGGTTTAGTAATCCCAGCAATAATCTTCTGTTCCACTAGAGGGTTACTTAGACATCTGCTGTGTGCTTTTCCTTGTGCGAGCACCTAGCTCACGCTGAGCACTGGTCACAGATGCCTTAATATGGAGCTCATTGTGGCATGCACAGTGGAAATTATTTTCATAGTCTTTTCTCTCTGATAAATGCTTCTTGGATGAAGAACAGCATGTGGCCAAACTCGCCGCCTCACATAGCATAGCACAAAGGGCCCCTACGAGGTGGATTTATGATACAGCTTCAGAGTGATCTCCCCAATGCCGCCGGGGGCCCCTCCTTTCCTGCCTGACAGAGGCCACTGTCTCTTTTAATGTTGGTGAGTTTTCCAAGAAGTTGTTTGCCATACGGCTGGGTTTCTGTGCATAGTGTGAAATTGTACAATGCATGCGTCTCCGACCTGTTCCCTTTACTTCAGTTTGCGCTGTGGATTCCTTTCGCACAAACAAGGTTGGAGTGTTTGCACATCTGGCTCAATAGTCACGATTACATTTCCACTTCCCTAATGTGATGAACAGGTGCTGTTTTTTAGAAGTAGTTTGATGAGTCCCGTTCAGTTTGGGTTTTAGAAAAACATGCAATATTTCTCTAACCTTATTCTATGGTTGCAGACAGACACATGCTAAGTTACTCACCTAAGCCCATCTCAGTAGTCTTCATCCTTGTGTCTTCTCTGAATGTTTTCATCCGTGTTTCTACTGCATTTGTTGAAGTTTGAGCGAACACCCGGTATTGTTGGTGTTTCTGGTGACTTAGGGTTACTGGAGAATATTGGTCTGCCCTTACATCGGACCACAAAATGCCCGACCATCCGAATGAGGAGCAGAGTCCTTGGGTTGAGCACTGCAAGAAAGCATCTTGCTTTCTCTGAACAATTCTAAGACTTCCAAAAGTAGTGTAGCAGTGTATAGTGGTCGGCGTGCGTGACTGGCATGGCCCAGGCCCTTCGAGCTGTAAGAAAAGGAGTTTCCGCAAAAGCAGAGCAGCAGGTGTTTAACCTTTCTTAAATGAGCATCCCGGCCTGCTTTGAGTACGGAGAGGAAGCATAGTCAAGTGTAACTCTCATAGAAATTCAACCTTGGGAACAAGAGTTACGACCTAAATTGTGTTTTTATATCCCCAGAAAATGTTAAAAAAAGAGGAGAATCGGTGAGTCAATAGCCTAATAAATTAGATGTCTGTATAGAAAATGGCATATTGATGACTGTTAGAATTTTTTATTTAATCACGAAAAGTCCAATTCGCACGTGCAACATCGGGCTGAGATGAGACACGTTTCATCAGAACCGGCATAGTCATCTAAATATTATTGTTCTTAACTATATATTTGCAACAGCTGCCATGTAGTGACTTTTTAAGTGCAAAAACTGAAATGTGTAAAAAAAATAAATGCAAGTGGGTGGGCTGATCCCCTCCCAATTTGGCCTTGGTAAACTGAAGAGGACAATCACAGAAAAGGGGGCATCCCCTTGAAGAAGGGGATGGGAAATGCTTGTTCAAACAAAACTGATGACTAATAAGCTGGCTTTTCATAATTCCCACATTTATGGGGTGTAGTCAGGGACGTCATTTAGGGGTTGCCAGAGGTCGCAACTGCGACCTCTGAGGTTTCCCTTGTGACCTCTGTGGTCTCCCTTGTGACCTCTGTGGTCTCCCTTGCGACCTCTATCTTAAAAAGAAAAAAAAACTGTTTATTTTTATTTATTTATTGTTATTTTTTTGTGTTGCAAGCTCCTGGGCTGTGGCCAGCACCATGTGGCTCTTTACTTCTGGAGTGGCTGGCTTTCCTGATCAGGCCCCTTTAAAATAAAAAAGAAGAAAAATAAGAACAGGAGTGCCACAAGTCTAACACTTTCAGCACTGATACTAAATAAGAAAGAATAGGAATACAAAATAATGTGTCTTTCTGGAATTCTATACAATAATTGCTAGACTCATTAAAGGTTTATTTCAGGCACACTTCAAGGGGTGAGACCCTGATTTAGTCTGTTCTTAAATGCCTCAACTCAGCCTTTCATCCTTCTGAGGTCGATAAATGAGTACCAACACAGGTTGAGTGATATTGGGTGCATATTTTTTCTATATAAAGCGCTAAAGCATAAGTGCTATATAATAACACCTCATTATCATTTGATCATGGACGTCTGCTTGCAGTCACGGTAATTTCGTAATATGGGCCTATATACACTGATCTTAACAATATATATGGCGATCCATTCTTGTATGAAATGTACATCACATTATAGTGATATCGTAACCATATTTTTCGTATTGTACAATGCTATGTGATGCCACTTCCTATTTTGTGAACGAGTGAAAGGTCATGTTCCATCGCTTCCCGTGATATTACTTAGGGGCGAGGTCAAATGACATCACTTTCTGTGATGTCGTCAGGGGGGTCAAGGGTCGTGTGATGTCACTTCCGCTACCCCTGGCATTTTGGTGAAATGAAGTCCCTGGGTGTGGTAAAGGATTCATAAGGAGACACACAAGGGACGTCAAGGAGAACTGCCTGGGAAATGAATCAGAAGGATTGATTGACATCATCTGGGTGGAACTGCTAACCACAAAAAGAGATAGAGGCTGGGGATCTTTGACCAAAAAAGGCAGGAGAAGAGATGCAAAATGTAGAATATCCATGACTGTTGTTGGATTTTTGAACATATTCCTGTCCTGTACCGGAAAAGTGACTTGGCTGTTCTTTCCTATGCGCAAGCCCAGAGAGGATTATGTTAATTTACTTGTCCAACCAACTTGTCCAACTAAACTTAGTCTTGTGGGGATCTGATTTATTTCATACCTTTTTATTAATTAGCAGATTGGGGCCTGACAGTAGACCCTTAGCAATTTTATTAAACAATAATTGTATTAAATTCACATTTAGCCCAATTACACAGTCATTTTGTGAAGTTCGAAATCAACAACATTGCTTTCAGTGTGAATAAAAAACGTTAGCCTCAACCCTAAAAATCCCTAAAAGAAGGGGTGCATAAAAACGAAATTCCCTACTGCTTTCTGATTCCCCTGAACCCTGCATTAAGGCTGCAGGGTCCCAAACGATTAACTGAATAACTTGGGTTGTGTGCTGGGACAAAAAAGTGTTCCCCAAAGAAACAAAATAAAGTCCCTGATTTGAAAAGCACACATTCTACAGAAAGTGGGAAAGTTTTCCCTGAGAGAAGGGAGATTTTGCATTGCAGAATGGGCATATAAAAGGTTTTCTACAAAAATATATGAAGTGTTTGTTTTAAAAGTTAGTTGCGCTATAACATTGTGAGCAATGCAAAGTGTTCAGGGAGATTAAAATAAAGGGCACAAATTCATTTTTGCCAATAGTAAAGAGTGGCATTTAATTTAAATGAAACTTGTTATGTTTTAAGAAGCTACCCTATTTTGCCACTCAGGGACTTTTGTATGTGATAAACGTGTTGAAATGTTCATTTGACCTGTATTCTGTTTACGGGACACAGAAAAGCAAAAATGTACATGTGGTGTAATCTCACATCTTTTGTTGCTGTTTATCCCCAAGAGGTGAATTATTTGTATTGAATCTTTATTTTGGTGCCATGGAGAATGTGGCGTGCCGGGTGAAGTGATGTAAATATTAATTTGTCCATCATAATTAATAAAAATATATTCTTTCTATACACTGGCCTGGTTCCTGGCTTAACATTGCTAAGGAGGGAGATATTCACTGGTTCTAGATGAGTCACAGACAGGGCGAAATAGAACATACAGGGATCTTGGTGTGGCACTTTTGAATGGGCAGGGAAGGCACTCCCTGTATTATCAGGGGCCACGTCATATCTCACACCGTCTCATTCTTCCACTTCCAAGTAACCTATTCTTAATCTATTGCATTAGCCTTCCTCGTAACAGCACCCTATTAGTAATCTGTTGCATTACCCTGCTTCCTCTTCCTCATCCTATTACTCAATTAGAAATCTGTTTTATTACTGCCACTTCACTCTTCCATGTCCCAGAATCACATTACCCCCACCTCCCTCTTCCTTGTCTCTTCCTTGTCTCACTTCTCTATTACCACCACCTCACGTTTGCTTGTCCCAATACCCCATTAGGAATCTATTGCATTACCCCATCTCCCTGTTCCTCATCCTATTACACCATTGTATTACTCCCACCTCGCCTATGCTCATCCCAAATCCCCACTAGTAATTCATTGCAGGATGACACCAATCCCTTCCTCAACCCAGTACACCATTAGTAATCCATTCTTATCTCCTGGACAAAAACATGACATACTTGGGAAATCCTGTGTTGCCTAGCTGAAGAACACATATTGATAACAAAAAAAGGATATGGCATCATGTTTGTTATCAGAAGAAAAAAATGATCGAATTACAAGTAGCAGGAGGTATAGCATAACAAAACCCTTGAAATCTAATGAAAACATTTTACTTAAGGGACAGTTAAGGTGAATAAAATCAGTGCAACAAAACCCTTCGAATTCAGTGAAAAAAATCAGTCGAAATGATGTTAAGGTGGAGATTTAAGGCAAAAATACCCCAGAAATTTGGCAGGTGTTGGAAGCTACATCACCTTAACTATGAGATCCACATTGCCTAGCACCTGAGCAAACTGATGGCATTACAAAAGACATCACTTAGAGGGCTCAGGGGTTTAGTTGAGTGAAATCAGCATTTTAAGGTCACATATATATATTAAAATGCGGATTCTAATTCTAATATCTGAGGTGACAAGCAGTGTTTTTTTCTATCAGTACAATGGAAAACTACATGGAAGGACTGGAGGAGAATTAGCCTACAGAAGAAGTAATTAAATAAGAAGAGGCTCAAGAAATGTACCCAGAACAAAATACATCACAATCAAGATTTTGTCAGTCCATTCTTTATATTTATGTAAAATTAGACTAACAATAATATGTAATTGAACACATTTCAGTCACCAACAGATATAATGTATCTAATTACTTTTAAATATCTATGCAACCAACAAAAATATATTTTTAAGTAGTATATCTTCAATATTTCAAATATTTTCAAACAGATGAAGAAGTAATTCAAGTATCACGAAGAATTAAAAAAGAAGCACCACTACCAACATAACTAATCATGGATTCATTAAAAGAATTAAAACAACAATCAATTAAGGTTAAAAAAGAAGTACAATCAATGAAAAAGGACATTGAAAATATAAGACAAATCGTGGGCAGCAAGAATCAGGTAATTGGGCTAAAGAAGGAGATGTATCATGTGTTCAAACTAAAACTAAAAGAAAAAGAAAACCCACAACCACAACCCTCCCAAATAAACCTGTTTCTAACAAACTTTGTATATTTATTTATCTTTTTAAAGTATGTACACTTATATGTATTATTCATGAATAAAAAGTATTAAACATGCTACAAAAACTGTTTACACATACTGCACTCAATATGTCTTAAAACAAATTTCCAATACAATACAAGTATATGTGGCTGCTTCCTAGCTGCGGCTGCACGGTATACCCGTGGGTAACAACCCGTGGTGTGGGACGGGTTTGGGATAGCTGTGGGTAAACACCCCAGTCGGTGCTGTTGCTAGGCACCATCCTCAATACACCAATTGCTCCCCTTTTATATAGACGCGGCTAAAAAAATGTTCTTTAAAAAAGGTCTGTATGGAATATGAATGATGAAAGAGACTTTAGTAGTACAATGGAAGTTAAAAGATCAAAACAGTAAATCACTGCTAATGTAGTTATGTAAGGTAGATGATAAAGAAAGTAGAGTATACATGGCAGTAAACTCGGTGGGGATACATTTAATGGGTACAATTACACAAGATATAATAGCATGGGTGAGAATACACAGGCTAAAATACAGTGGATGAGACATCTAAAACTACAGAAGGGTGGATCATTTTTGTATTGATTTTTTTAAAAATGTTCTTCTAAGGCACTGGATGTCTGGTAGGCTAATCCGAGAAAAATGTGCCAGAGACCTGACGGCTATCGAGCTTTCTTTAAACACACCAACTAGCAGGGGTAGGATCTCCACTATCTACCGCCTCCTAGACAGGACAGACCCGGGGAAAAAAGAAAGATTTATGCTGGAGTGGGAAAAAGATCTAGGCCGAGAAATAGAGGTTGAAGAGTGGGGGAAAATATGGACGAGATTGCACAAAAGCTCTCAATGCGTCACAAATAGGGAAGGGGGCTAAGTTATGCTACAGATACTATATGACCCCAGTCCAAATTCAGAAGGCCAATCCAAGCGCTTCTGGAGGCTGCTGGTGCGGTTGCCCGGCTCCTGGATCATTGTTCCACATGGTATGGGACTGTCCGAAGGCAGAAATGTACTGGAGAGAAATACTAAAACACATTAAAAACATCACTGGGCTCTCCTTATCCTGGGATCCGGGGATTGTTCTATTGGGGGAAACAGGTAGCGGCGCATACCCACTGTCAGGGCAGAGATCCAGTCTATGCACCCACCTGCTCCTAGCGGCGAAGATCGCAATGGCCAAACTATGGAAAGATGAAGGGGGCCCATCGATAGAGCTGTGGTGGTTCAAATGTTGGGACATAGCAGTAGCCGAGAAAATTGCAGCTATCCGAGTAGGTGCCCTGAACAGATTACTGACCACTTAGGACCCGTTTTTTGACTTTTCGGCTAAATTCCCAGCCCTTACCAGGAGGCCCCCTCTCACCAGATGGCTGCAACACAGCCCGCTTCTCTGAACAATGGGCTCTACTGGGAAAAGCTAATAGCAGAGTAACTAGCGCCAGATGGGGCCTGAACTCTTTCAAAGTTGACAACCACGTAAACATGAAGTCATTAGCAATTCCTGCAATTGACAACCACCTTGGGAAACATGTCAATATGTAATATCTCACACTTGTTGCAGTACTGTGATTTCTGTATTGAACTGTAAAATTTAATAAAATGTTGTTTTAAAAAAAAAAAAACATTCTTTTATTCTCCACAGTGTCACATGTAAGAAAGTCTGAAAACACACAGACAAAATAGATAAGTCTCCCAAATACCTACCGTGTCACTGACCGACTGTGATGCTGGAAATGCATTGGAGAGACAGTGCCTCCATGTCCTTGTACTGTACTCTTTTATCCTGTGTGTTCTGTGTTGATTTCTGCAAAGGAGTCCATGTGGGACTCCTGGCAGTGCACCTCTTCCTCTTTTTGGTTGTGGTGAACAGACCCTTGGGATACCCGTGTGGCACCCATGGGTGGGAGTACAACCCTGGACCCCTACTGTATGTTTGGCACCTGTGTGTGGCCCACAGAGCAGGGTATGGGCTGGTGGCAGCTCCATGCTGAATTCGACAGGTGCTCTGAGTATCCTCCATTTTGAAATACCTAGGCCCTGCCATAGGAATCAGTGGATTCCTGATAGGAGACAAGGTGGCCCCTCTGGCCTCTTGGTTTCTATTACCTGTTACCTTGTCCTGGGAAGCCCTGACTCTGTCTCTGCGCATGACTGGCTGTTGGGTCGAAAAACCATATATGGTATTGTGGGGGAAGTCCAGGCCAGACTACCTGGAGCATCCCAGTGTGACTGTATGTTGTGGGTACACCCTTGGCGTGGGACCTGGGTGAATGGAGTGTAAGACCAACACACATTCCATGCCATGGGTGTCTGGTATTTGTGTGTGTGACACAAAGAATAAGACAGCTCTGCTCGAAACTGACATGAATGCAGTGTGGTGTGCTGAAAGGCTGGGTGCTTGCCCCATTCCACATTCCTTGCTATGGGTGTCTGGATGGAAGTGAATGGCCCTGATGCACTGTGAGCCTGATTGGTAGCCTGCCTCTGTGAATGCCCTTCTAAATGATTGGGTGCCTTAACTTGGCTCAGCAGTATATCTGGGGACCTCTCACTTACCAGAATTGTTCAGAAGGTGAAATCAAAACATGATGCTTAATCTTGAAGCTCCCCTGGAAGCCAGCCCTGAAAGACTGTCAACTGGAGACGGAACCTCCGAGGAATCTGAAGTAAAGCACCCGGACATCGAAGTCTATCGTCGTTGACCAGGGATCGGAGGACCACCGTAACTGCTGGTAGCCCATCGAGTGTTGTTGCCCAGAAGCGGTGGACAGCTTGACGCCATGATGTCATGGACCGGAGCCGCAACGCTCCATCATTGCCTAAGACACTTTGAAATCAAGGACTCCCTTGCCATCACCATCAAGCACTTTTTACCGCCGGAGAAAGTTGAGGTCATCGACGAACCAAGGAGAATCCGCCAGTGGGTTTCCCACCACGGAAGTCCACAAAGACGCAGACGAAGAACCGAAAGCCAGCCTGGGTCGAGTCCTTATCGTCAACGCCAACGCTGTCACCCGACGCCTGCTGCCTGGCCTACGTTCTTCATCAAGTACTCTTTGCAGCAACAAACTCTCATCATCGAGGTGCACCGCATGCCTCATCTTCACAGGACGTCCATGACTGATCATCGACGAGCACTGCGAAGGTCAAAACTGCTGTTCCGATGACTGTGTTCACATTTCTTCAAGGAATCTCAATGCCCTTTGGCTCCTGCTTCAAAGGGAGTTCACCCACGAGGATCTGTCAATGAACCGTTGAAGAAACTCTGCTAAACCAGGTACATTAGGGTAGCAGAACATGTTTAGCAGGAAACAAGACTATTTAAAACTTATATGGACTGGGCTTGTTAATACACTTATTTACAGGTTGCCCAGGTGGGGAATCCTCACACAGAACTGTGTCTTTGGTAGAGACAATCTATTCTGCCATTTGTTTAACACAACTTGTCTTCCTTCCTATGTCAATTGCTGATTCACTCTACTATTTGATTTGTATGCCATTGAAACTTTCAGCAGTTGGTGCATTTTAAAGGAGTCAAGAGTTAACTGTGGTACCACATAGACATTGTACATATGTACCATATTAGTATTGCCAAAGCACAAAGTGGGTTATTGATTGTGTATATAACTTGAAACTTATTTATATAAAGAACTGTGTTATCACCTAACATAGTGTGTAGACATTCCTTTGTGGTGGCTTGGGGACCACACTGTACTTAAGAACCAGCCTGCATCACCTCCTGAGAGCTTAAGACTTCATTGCTCGTCCATTGCTACCGCATAGAGAATCTTGGCTGGGGTGTTCTGTGCTTCTACTCTGTCATTTAGCGGGCAGGAGTACAGAAACCCCACTCCAGTCTTTACACCAGCCAATGATTTTTCACCCTAATGCCACTTTACCTATAAAAACATCTTTTAAAAAGAAATAAAACACAGACATCCCAAAATGTATAGCCACGGGTATGGAACTGCTCTGTCCCGTGGCTACCTGTAGTCCTTTGAAGCCTCGAATATAGCCGTGAATATCAGAAAAATGTATGACATTCTTTTTTGTTTCCTGCCCCTCAGGCCCTCCTGAAGTGCTCCCCTCATTTGTGCCAGCTGCCCCCACTCCCCATATGTCTTCCTCAACTCCCCTGCCCTCTCCCTTTCCCCCCGTAGCAAACACTGGATCTGTGACGCAGGTTGCTTTGAGATCTTGGCTATTCACGACTATAGCCGAGGCTACAGAAAGCTTTGTGTTGCAAACTCAGCTCCTATACCCTCTCCAACTCCCAAATGTCACTTAGTGCCGTCTAGCCACCCCCCTACCTCTAGCCTGATCAGAGGCGTTGACAGGGTAGGACCTGAGCGGGCAAGGCCCACCCAAAATCTGTAAATGCCCTCTCAGCAACGCTTTGTGGGCATTTACAGATGTTAATGTCGCTACGGTGAGCCCAACTACATTAGCTTCCGGCCCCACTTGTTAGACTGTCCTTGCCTCGGAGTCTGATGGCATTTGCATGTTTGTTGACATGCAAATAGCCTTTTTACTGTGTTTCATTTCTCCATATCCCCGGCTATAGCTTCAGTTATCTCTTGCATCGAGAGAAAAAAAGATTGCAGCTGTTTCATTTCTAAAATCAAATAACTACTGCACGGAATAACCCCAAACTATGCATTGATCGCAAGTCAATGCTTCGTGCCCAAGTTGTTTTGGAACTGTTCCAAATCCGTCTAGCCATTTGGGCTGTGCGCTTTGACAAACATTTAGGTTGTTTATCTATGGAAAAATTAAAGGGAAGTAAGTCGCAACTTTGGAAAATAAATTGTTTTTGTCTTCTTAATAACTTTCTTATTTATTAATCTATCTTTACGAAACTTGGCAGTCTGGTGGGTCTGGAGTAATCATTAATCACTTTTCGGTCAAATCCGTTATTCGAATCAAAAGTTATTAACAATAGAATTTTAAGGGGTTCCTATGGGAGTCTGACTCACCTTGACTATTGGACGTCAATATATATATTACAGGGCCTGCAGTAGCAGCCCTGTAGTTATGGTTAAGTTGCTCAACCCATAGGAACAGCACTTTTTGGCCAGCTTATAACTTTGTCCCCCCTGGCAGAATCCTCACGAAACCTTGCAGAAAAAGTATATCGCCCCGTCAGATTGATTCTGCGAAGACTGAAGAGGTTTCGTTCAGGGGTGCCAAATTTACTAGGGGCGACCATTATGTGTGTTTTTTCCCATAGACGCAATTGAAAAAGAATTTGCTCATGCCTACAGCCCAAACCGCTGGACGGATTTTCACCAAATTTGTGGCAGAAATGGTAGTCTGGTTCCAAAAGTGTGCCTTAGTAAATTTGGTGTAAATCCATCCAGTAGTTTATTTTAAATGACCAAGAAGTAGGTACAAAAAATAGTGATATCAGGGTTCGGTCCACGGACTCATTTCCATGGTAGACCCACGGACAGCCCCAGATAGGTACAGAGGGCGGCATGATGTCCGCGGACATGGGATGCACCCGCTGATTCTCAGGTGAAAAGCGCGACGTGCGTCAGATTTTTGGAAACGCCCGCAATGTTGGATTCCCAGACAGCGCCTGTTGTCCACAGACATCGCAGTAAAAACAT
This sequence comes from Ambystoma mexicanum, assembly GCF_040938575.1. NCBI lineage: Eukaryota > Metazoa > Chordata > Amphibia > Caudata > Ambystomatidae > Ambystoma > Ambystoma mexicanum. The sequence continues at coordinate 1,360,674,410 of NC_090935.1, forward strand.
ATTAAAACATATTAAAAAACACCATTACACTTGTCAAACTAATGAAAACATCTCTAAGGAGGTGAGGGGTGATGAGGATGGGATGGCTATGGCCTTAAAAAGCCCCCCAAAAATTGAGTTTTTTCAACTCCAATGTCCGCGAACAGTCCGGATGTCCGGGGCAGTCCTGTGATGTTCGTGAACATCTGAGATGTTCTGCTTATAACTTTGGCATCACTCAATGAAAGTGCATGAAGTTTTGGAATTTCATTCTAGACATGTCTCCGAATTGTTTTGCAAACTGTTGTGCTGTTTTGTCAAGAGGGAACAAAATTAGAGGCAGGGTTGTCCCAAATAATTTTAAAGGCTTATAAATGTGGTGCCATTTGACGAATCTGCACAAAAGTTTGAAAAAAGATTTCAGACCTAGATATGAATGTTTTTGCAAAGTTTGCTGGGATTTTGTCAAGCGGGGGCAAAATTCGAGGGGGGCTCTCTACATTATTAGATGGCTTATAACTTTGTTGCCACTTGACCAATGTGGACAAACATTTGCAGAAAGATTATAGACCCAACCTTGAAAGTTTGGGCAAAGTCTGAATGGATTTTGGCAAGTGGAGGCTAAGTTATATGACTATTTTTTGTACAAACATTTTGAGACTTTTGAAAAAATAATACCTGGTGGATTTGCAGTAAACTCATGTAAGGAGCATTGGCAAGTTCTGAAAGCATGGTTTTGCCAATGTGTCTGTGTTTTATTTTTTGAAAAGTGTCATAATGTATGTACAAACAATAGTGATATACCTTTGATGACTGAGGTATAGCCTGTGGCCATAGGCAGTGGCCAGATTGTCTGGACCCCGACCAATTGCCATGACCTGGACAATCTGGCTACTGGCCATGACCACGAGGGACCAGTAATGGGGTTAAAGTGGGCATGGCCACCAGGGGCCGGCTATGTGGTAAAGCATCTTAAAATTGGGATAGGATTCTGCTCGTGGGTACAGGTTGAAGTGCTGAATGGGATTGCAGAAAATATGCACGAGGAGGGTCAGCAAAAACGTCAAAGCATGGTTTTGCAAATATGTCCTGCGTTTGATTTTTTTGGAAGTTTGAACATGTAAGTATGCAACACAGTGATATAACATTGGTGTCTGGGCAATGGGTCTGGCCGTCAGCAAGGGGAAATGTGTGCTGTAATTTGCTTATTGTGGCATGCGGCATGGCCGAAGCAGTAGGTTTGAATGGGAAAAAATATTCTGCTTGCGGTTACAGCCTCAAGTGGTGGACTAGATTACAAAAAACTTGCGCGATGAGCATTTGCAATTCACCCCACTTCCATTTCTCCAAGACAGAAACTCCTTGCACTACGGGAAGAAACACCAGTGCCCGATAGAAAACGCCTACAGCAGGGAATCCAGTGCCCCTCCCCCCAATAGAGTCCAGCTGCAGACACGGGATGACAGACAAGGGCCCTCATTACAACCCCGGCGCTAAACCATGGCGCTATTAGCACCATGGTTGGTGCCGGTGTTGTAACGAGTCCGCCATGGTGGAATGGGGAAATACCGCCTCATTCCACGGTTGGCGGGGCGGTAATTCCCCATGCCGCCATGGCCCTTCCCCATTCCCATTTTTGCCCCATAGGGCTCAATGGACTGGGAAGGCGCTAATTACGGCACCGTAAATTACGGTGCCGCCTTTGCGGGTTGGTTTTTTAACGCCTGCTAAAAGCAGGCATTAAAGTGCCACCCGCAAAGGGACCTCGTAATCAGGCGTTAAGGGTTTAACGGCGCCGACACCTTTTACGGCTCTGTTAACCCCTTAACGCCTGGGTTGTAATGAGGGCCAAGGTCAGTGGACACAAGAGGACATTTAACAAGCCCTATGCAATCCTTTCTAACATTTCCGGAACCAGGAGCCATGGTCAAAGAGAATTGTTTTTTATATAATAACCTGAACACTAGACATGAGAGCCTGTGGGTGATACACATGAACGTATGTCTCGCCACGCCACAGCGCTCACCAATCTGAAGGCCCATTCGAAGGCACCCACACCAGCAGCCGAAACGTCTCTGGTCCACGACTAACTACAACTCCTTACCATCTTACCAAGTTCCACACTATCCATAGTGACGTAGACCAAGGATTGGCCAAGACATGCTCTTGACGCAACCGAACAATGAACTGTTCAAATGATTAATTGCATTACAATTTGTTATGTTATTTCAGATGTATTTTCACTGTTGTTTCACAAATACACTCCATGAATGTGTCTCACTACATGTTGATATTTAAATGTTGTTTTATCAATCACACTGTGTATGAGAAATCATCAGAAGCATCATTGATAGAGTTGCCCAATAATTAAATTGGGTAACAAAGAACAATGTGTAAGAAAGAATTAAAGCCAAAAAGAAATAAAATTGCTTTAAAAGTCCTTATGAAGGATCACTAAGTGTTGTGTACTCCTCCATATATGACAATACCACGAGCTGCTCTAGGAAGGTAACTGGAATTAAAGTTCCACACAAACATTAGACTAAAAACCATGCAAGATTGATGCATGTTGAAAACAATAGGGCAGGACACCTTTTTTTATTATACTACAATTGTAAAGCCCATAGTCCCTGCCAGAATAGGGCCACCCTCCTGTTTCATATCTAGTGAAAACCCTGGTAGGCCTCCTGCCCCAGGCTGATGGTGGTCAATATATCCCCTGACAGGGTCAAATCCCTGGCCCTCTCACAGGTATTAGGAAAATGAGAATGGCTGCACTGGTTAGTAGAGACACAATAAATGAAGCAGCACCTCCACATTATGAGTGCTGTAAAAGGTGTATGAGAGCGGCTTCACGGGTTGGAATCAGCAAAATATTGAGGATTAAAGAAAAATGTAAATCTTTCAATTTGGCATGCACTGAACTACTAATGAGTGAAAGTCAGACATGTGTCTCCTGTGGTCTGAGGCACTAGCCACATCAACATGAATGCACATTCAGACTGCACACTGGCTAGGAGGCAGCTTAATGACTGCAAAGTTAATGGAACAATGACGCTTGGCCACACTAAGTCCTTTTGCCAAGCCATATATGTAGTGGATCACCATCACTAAACAGTAAATATGTACCTAGAACATAGCCATTAACCTCCTGGTCTGCAGTGGACCCATAGTATTCTTGTGGGGATCCTGATGCCTAAAGCAAGCGAGACTGGGGGAGGAGTCTGTTGTACTGCCTCTCCCATTGTTCCACTGAATGAGAGCTTGACATGGTGTCCCCTTAACAAGAGTAAAAGTTAAGGAGCACTGGATCCCTGCACTGGTTCATGGATCTCAGACATTTGTCGCTTCTTGTTCCATCCAGGATATTAAATGTCTCTAGTGCATCCTTTCACATGGAGAGTGCACCCTCTTGCAAATGACACTGCTTTGCATTTTCCTCATGCTGTTTAAAAGTTGTCACCTTTATATTAAAGCATGGGCCAAGAAAAGAAGCAAGAAGGTACTCCTTGGACCATGTCGAAAAGTCAAGAGTAGTTTCATGGCCATTTGTCCTGCTCTACATCACCAGCCATGTCATATTAATGGATTGTGTTGAATAGTGTGATGGGTTGGAGGAACTCCCCACACTTCGGTATGAGGGGAGTGGGACACAGGGGATGCAATAACTGAATATCAGCCCTGGGTGGTCTTGCAGCTGGAAACTGCATTCCCCAGAATGCACCACAAGGAAGCTGTCTGGCCAAATGACTTGAATGTAGAATATAGAAGCAAACAGTTTGGCGCTGGTCAACCACATACTGCAGTGCACATACCAAAGGAAATGCTATATCTGGCATTAGAGATACCATGAGCCCCAGCATGCTGGTATGTGTGAAGTACCACAGACATATTAAGGGGTTTTAAAAATGACACTAAATGCCACAGGCGTGAAAATAACATCTCACTTGTAGACTAGTGGGGCGGAAAATGATACACCCTTTGGTAAATACCAAGAACCAATCAGTAAAGAGATTTTAAGAGGAAATTCGGTCATCACTTAGTCTAACCAATCCCATGGAGGGAGACAGATGAACCAAGGAGAGAGCAAATCTGAGTTTTTTGCCCCAACGTCCAATGGGTTAATGTTTGGGAAACATCAGTCAACTTCTGTGTTTTGGATATGGAAGAATGGAAGAAAAGAAATGCAACGTCTGATGCTCCCTTGATATAAAAGGAGTCTGATGGTAGGGGGACTCCTGGAAGGAATGTTGCCTGGTGGAAAGTGGTGTAGCCCAGATAAACTGGAAGAAGAGGGGAAGAGCAGTTAAGCTTTGAAAGCACGGAAGAGGAAGTTTGAACTGAAGGAAACTGCAGCCAAACTGGAAAGCAAAATCCTGTGGTTTACACCTGTGACTCCTGTGGAAGATAAAAGAAGGTTGCAGGCCCTGACAGGAGTGGCCCAGTCCTAGGAGAGCGCCATGTTTTGAATGCTGACCTCAAGGCTTGGAGCAAGACCTATTGTACTGCCTGTACAAAGAGCCTATAAGAGGAGTCTACTGAGAATCCTTAATACAAAAGAGACAGGGGAACAAAGGACCTTGATGCTAGGGGAGAAAAGTGTCCTGTAACCCAATGGCTTAGAGAGAACCTGCTGTGCATTTTGCAACCTGAGACCCATGGGAGAGGCTTACTGCAAATCCTGTACCCAAGGACCCATGAGAGGGGCCACTGTGAACCTTCATTCAAGGAGAGACAGCCTAACATAGGACAGAAGGAGGGACCCTTAGTGAATTCTGAATCCAAGTTTCATGGGGCACCTGCTGTGAATCCTGCAAGTCCTGGTCCTGGATGGTTCCGTGTTAAATCTTGAAGGATGAAAGGAAGCTTTCTTTTTCTCTTTTACTTTGGGGATGGGATGAGGCATGAGTGGTTAGGTGGATGAACTGTTACTGTGGCTGAATTCTGGGAATGTTTGTGTCATTAGCACAGGGTAGACAGGAGGCTAAAGGCTCTTTGGATTAAGACATTTTGTTTAGCCGCATTGATTTTACATTTCCTTGAAGATTAGGGAATCCCCGAAGGAGTGATAATTATTTGAATTGCAATTGGATCTTTATGCTCTGTCGCAGGGAGCAGTAAAGGCCCACCCTTTAGTTTAACCCATTCTTACATGGTTTCATTTAGAAGCTCACCTTGAGTTGAAGAATTTCCCCTAGCACATGCTAGGCATTTATGTAACCTAACCCTGATTGTTCTGTTATTCACAGTAAAGATATGTTGAACTTTAGTCAAAAGTGATATGTTCTATTGCCTGGAGTTTCCCAAAATAGTTGTCATTTCAAGGGATATAACAGTGGCAGTAACTCGATGAATGACTCAGTCTATAGTCACATGCTGGGTGGCCTTTTTAAAAGGCTGCAGTATATTACAAACACTGGCCAACATTGTTCACTCTATAGGTGTTAGGCAGTCAGCCTCTGCATGCTGGCACTGACTCCTGCAGTAGTCAATCAAAGCACTGCACTGTTTTCACTGATTCTCCAGCTTATGTAGGTTTGAAGTCTACTGAGTCAGCATTGCATTTTTCATCTGAATGTAAGTTATGTTGTATAACAGCCGCAGCTTTTGTAATACATTTCTGGCACAGTAGGAGTGGCTAAATTGGGCAGAGATCTTCTGGGCCACACTTACAATAACATTAAGTTGTGGATACTGGCGTATCAAGTGTGTTACCAGAAGATGTAGGACATTAGCAAAGTAGGGCGTTTTCATCGTCTTGCATACCCTTAGGCGATTACAACATTAGAATCATTGCCAAATGCCACGAAGCTCACTTGCAACCCAAGCAAGCGACCCAATGTGCTACAAATCCATTTATTTTCCCAGAAATTCACTCCACTTTGTGATCTACTGTCAAGTCCCTTCATATGCACAGTTGTCTACAGGCAAATGTCCTTCTGAAACTGCTATCCTGAGCTTTGCTTGCAAAATGTATGGGAAAAGTTGTTTGAGTGCCTGGTGATGGGCATGCAATCCATGCCTTGAGCACTGGCCCACATGACCATTGTCAGGTTTTTTTCTCTTACACTCACACTGTTCAAACTTCCAAAACGTGGTTGTTGAGGTGACGCACTGACGTTCGAGTGAAGCAGTGCAAACTCAGAATTCCCCAGTGCAGATGGACAAGGTCAATAGGCCATATTAAAACACATGTTTTAAATAAGGATTCGAAAAAAAAAATGTATAGCCAACATGAGGCTAAGGTTTTCATTGAAAAGATCTAGTTGTTTTGTGTCTTTTGTAGCATGCACCAAAGCCTCAGAAATGGCGGGCTACCATAGGGGGAATATGTTGTAAATGTGCCATGAGAAATGCAGTTAAAGAATGTGTTCCAACATGTGTTCCAAAGCCGGAGGGCCCAGCTTCCCTGTGCTAGCAGCCAAGACTTGGAATCCTCTAACTCCAGCTCTTAGAGCCGATTCATCACTATTCAGAAACAAAGTAAAATCCTGGCTCTTCACCCTGCGTACCCAATGACGCCCTGCTCCTCATCCTCTACACACATCATTTGACTACACCCTACCAATGGGTCCCTCGCCTAGATGGTCCACACTGGATTGTGAACCCCATCTACATTGGCCTACTACACTGTAGATAGCTGTTTTTACTGTGAACCCCATCTACAATGGACTACTACACTGTAGATAGCTGTTTTTACTGTGAACCCCATCTACAATGGACTACAACACTGTAGATAGCTGTTTTTATTACTCTTTTTTCAAGGTTAACCTATGCGACTTGATCTGTAACACAAGTCACCTTTTCATGCTCCGCATGGCACTTGACTCATCTCCAGTTGTGTTCACCTGTCCTTTTATTGTCTTACCAGTCTGTAACATTTGTTCTTTCATTCAAGTGAAAGCGCCCAGATACCTATGGGTTTGGTGCGCTACACAAGCAAATAAACTATACTAAACCTAACTAAACTAAACGGATTAAGACAACATTTGCAAATCTGCATGACCTTTTTGTGTAATGATGCAAGATAGTGTTGTAAATATGCCTATTGTTTGAAGTCAAGAGGTGGTGGGCTACCTGACACCTGTTGTGAACTATGTGAATGACACTAACATATGTGAGCCCATGTGGAAGAGGTCCCCCATGTTGGTACATGGCTTCCCTAGCAAGACACCTTTTTGAATTTGTCAGGAGGCAAGATGTGCTTGTTGGTATTGTGCTGTAAAATAAGTCCACACACTATTTTAGACGGCTGAGGCAGGTCCTATCCTCTTCTCCTTATCTGTATGTGCCGAGTTTACTTTGCCATATGGGTGCTATTGCAAGAGGTTATGGTGACTTTGATGTGACTGACTGCAAAGCTGTATTATCACTAGTATCTGTTTTTGTGAGCATGTTGTACTCCTTTGTAACTTTGTAAAACTTGGGGTTTCACCCTAATAACCCTGGGTAATCCAGACGTTGACCCCTTGCTCACAGTGTCTTAGGCTCAGCTTCACCTCACTGATAAGGCCTGACTAGGCCAACACATGTGTCTGGGGTTGCTCGTGGTACTCTTGTTCAGAGGAGAATTGCCTAGTATTTCGCTGCTGGACTGTGCGTGGGGCCAGACTGACATGCACATTTATTTTTCTCCTCTGTGAAGGGTACAGTGAGCTAAAATGTGGTTGTAGACAGTGGACGAAATTCCATGGAGCAGGGTATTTGACCCAAGTTCGCTCTCTGTAGAGGGGCTCCCACACTCCTTTGTGGCTTTGTAAAACTTGGGGGTTCACCCTAAGTAAACCAGGGTATTCCAAACGTGGACCCCTGGCTCACTGTGTCTTAGAGATGCTTAGTTTCACCGCACCGATGAGACCAGATTAGGCTGAAACATGTGTCTGGGGTTGCTGATGGTACTCTTGTTCAGAGGAGAATGGCCTAGCATTTCGGTGCTGGACTGCTTGTAGGTGGGAAAAAGACAAAGACTGCTATGTAAATGGATATTTCTCCTCTCTGAATGGTGCAGTGAGCTAAAGCAGGGTTGTAGACCATCTTGAGTGGAAGAGATTTCATAGAACATTGTATTTGACCCTTGACAAAACTTTGATTTTGTTGCCAAGGGCATTTTTCGCTTCACTCAAGTTTTCCTTCAGAAAGGTACCCACTTCTCACTGGTTTCCATTTCTGAACATAATAGCAGTTTGATTATATGACAATGTTATGATACATTAAGTTATGCCATGCTAAATTATATCTTTTGTTACATCATATTTGCAATGTCGTGCTGCTTGTGCAAGGGCGACAAGGGCTGTGAAGCAGCAGAAATGTGGCAAATGGCACTCCACAGCCCCCACAAATGATATTATACATGTAGCGGGACTCTGTTCAGATAAAAGGACACATTACCCATTCTTAACCTTCAAAAGCAGACTCTACAACCCCTCTGAACCTGCGACCACAATGCTGTCCTCTACTAACAGGATGAGCTAACTGTAGCCCAGGTTGACAAGGGTAGGCAAGGCTGGATTATGCACATTAACTCCCATAAGAGGCCAGCATCAGGTCAAGAGGAATGCAGCCTCCCAACAACACAATTACCATTGCCATAAAGCACCAGCAAGTTTCAAAAACTGTCAGGAAGCCCTATCTAAGACCTTGTTCCAAGTGGTGCCATTAACTAAAAGCCACCTTCATGTAAGATTGCCAGAAGTTTTTTTCAACTTACCCAAGTATAGAACCTCACCGTTTGTTGCCGTTCAGGCCTGAGAGAGTACGTGGAAGATGTTGCCCTCTCATGCTCCTTAACACCTGGGCAACCAAGACATTTTCACACTAGCGGGTAAGCACTCTAAAATGGCCAGTCTTCTGCTAACAGCCACACGCTTTACTCTGGCCCATAATTGGAAATGATAAGAGGCGCCCGGGCTACATACGTGTTGGACGAAGCTCTGGCACATTTGCACCAGTGATTTGCATCACTGCCACGCTCACGGACAATTATGCCAAATATATCTCAATTAGGAAACCGTGCGTAACATATGTTAATGCCTAGGAACTCCACGGGTTGACTCCATGGCAATGGAAATCCTTCTCTTTACTTCAATAGACCTCCCTGAGCAATGAAACAATGATCCCATATGTTCTTTATTTTATACACACGCTTACTGAAATGTTTAATTTTACGACGGTCTCTATTTTTATTGTCAATATTTAATACTCTAATAAGGCATTGTAGATTCCCGCTGATGTTCCGCCATTCCCACAGTTGTAGTCTTTTATTAGGAATGTTCTTTGTCATGCTATACTCTGTTCACTATTCCTTTTATAAAAGCTATACACATACATACAAAAGAAAAATAAATAAAACACCCAGGCAGTGCAGAAAAACCTCAAAGCCAGTGCTTAAGGTGCCAGGCAGAGTCTGCAGATGATCCTTATAATGGACAGGCACCCTACTAGATCCGTGTCCTTAATGTTGAATGCCTCTTCTGCACATTCTAGCCTGCCAGGCATTATACCACATCCCTGCCTCTAATTCAGTTCTCTCATAATGCATTCCAGTAGCTTATTTACCAATTCACTACATGGAAGGACAACCCTGATTCTCTCTTGTCCAGTGGGCTCCGCTTTACCATAACTGGTCGAATAGGATTATCTGGGTAGTAGTGGCCACAACTCTAGGTATACTGAAGCACACCTCAAGGCGATTGCGCATCCACAGCATGACATAATGTAATACCACCAGCACACTAGTAATAGACCCCATGAAGGTTCGGTGGGCAAATAAGATAAGATCTTGTCCCTTCTTTTGATTACATTTTCTTCTGGTCAAAACACTGAAAACTACAATCATGCCGAAGATCACTAAACTAAGCCCATTTGTACAGCTCTCACTGTAAGTGGTCATTCCTTTTGAGAATGGTGCACTGAATATTTGCTTTCATAATTCTTAGAAGCAAGGAAAGCTCTATTATAAAGCACTGCACTTAAGCATGGTATTAGCGCATTGAGATATGAGAATCAAAAATATTTAATAAAATCAGGGTTAATTCATAGAATCTTCTTCCTGCTCTTAATCCTTTCTCCAAAGCTTTTTTTTAAAACATATTTTTATTAACATTTTACATAAGTAACACACAGTAACAATCCCTCTCCCCCTGACCCCCCTCCCAGTCAGCAGCCTTCCCCCAAGTCTACCTTCAAACCCCCAGGCCTGATGTACACATCTGAGTCTTTACATAATGTCCAAGATTTGTGAGTTAAGCGGGCATCATTGTTTCATATAGTCCCCTTGCAGGTACCAAAAACCCTCCCCCAGTCCTGCGGGACTTCCCTCCATCTCCCTGTATGTTATGCATGATACACTCCATTTTAATCATCCCCCCAGCGTCTGCAGCCCCTCAACCCCATTGGGGGGTGTCCCTGTTTCCATAATTTTGCTATAAACAACCATGCTGCTACCAGCATCATCATGAGCACTTTTTCCGGACCCAAGTGGAAAGGCTGACTCCTGGATCAAATAGACAACAGATCCACTCCCTAAGGCTGAGGGACGTATCAAATGTGACCATGGCTCATATCTGGGAGGAGATGTCTGCCCAAAAGCGGGCTAATACCGGGCATTCCCGCCATATGTACTTGCAGTCACCTCTCCCCCTGCACCCACTCTAACTCTCCACTGGGGACGCTGCATACATATTGTGCAATCTTAACGGGGTGTAATGCCACTGCATTGCCACTTCATGCCATGTCTCTCTAAGTTGAATGGAATGTATCAGTTTAGGGATATTCCCCCATAGGTTCTCCCAATGCGCCATAGGGATGCTCATACCCAGCGTGGTCTCCCATTGTTTCATGTATACCCACTGTGGGAAGGTCTTGGATTCTAATAGCATCTTGTATAGCATTGAGATCATAATTTTTAGATCCTGTGTGTGTGTAGTAATATATTGTTCAAATGTGGTCAGTTCCCACGTTGCGGCCCGTTTGACCCTGGCATCGGATAGCCAGTGTCGCAGTTGACAGTACCCCATTCTGTCTTCTTCTGTAAACCGGAAGGATTGCTTGCACTCCTCAAACATAGGTATCCTTAAGCCCTGTACCATGTCCCCCAGCTTCCAACAGCCCACTATATGCCAGTGTCGGAAGGAGCCCTGCACCATCCTTGGGGAGAACTGGGAGATCCCAAATAGTGGTGTGAAGGGAGATAGATATGAGGATAGGCAACCTGCCCCAACGGCCTATCCCAAATGTCGCACACCACCGCCAGCACACGACTTAAGTGGGTGTTCTGGGGCATATCCTGCCTTCAAATCCACAGAATCTCTTCCAAGGTGCTCCCTGCCATTACCCTATCTATCCATTCTAGCCCATGGCTTGCATGGATACCCTGAGAACCACTCTCTAACCACCCTCAGCTGTGCCACCTCATAATACTTGACTAAATTCCGAAGCCCTGAGCCCCCTTTATCCCTAAGAGCCATTAGAACAGGTAATGCCACCTGTGGGTGTTTTTCTTTGCCATACAAATACTGACACCAACTTGTTCAGTGGCATGAAGAAAGCCATCGGAACCGAGACCGGCAAGGCCTGAAAATAGTACAAGACTCTCGGCAGCATGACAGCATGACCAGGTCCATCGTTGCGATATGACCCAACACAAAGTAGAGAGCAGATTACACTTTCCCCAGTCCTCCCCAAGGATGGTGCAGGGCTCCTTCCGGCAATGGCATCTCCAGATAGTTCCTGTCATAAAGCTGCAATATGGTGCTCACTATGTTGACTCCTAGATGCTTTATAGATCCGTCAGCCTGGGGAAAGGGAAAGTACCCTGTCAACAAGTCCCTCTGTGCTGGCGTAAGCGCCAGACCCAACAGCTCTGATTTCTGCATATTAATTTTAAGCCCTGCTGCTCATTCCACCTCTCACAACTCTGCAACCAGGACCGGTATCGACGTCTCCGGAGCTTTCCTGGTCCTTAAGATATCATTGGAAAATGCGCCCACTTTATGCTTCTCCCCCCAAAAAAGTATACCTCTCTGTTCCAGGTGAAGCCTTAGTCTAATGAGCAATGGCTCTAGATAAAGGGCATATGGCAGTGAGGACAACGGGCACACCTGCCTAGTACCCCACCGGATCTGGATGCTACTGGACAGCTGAGCGTTCACAGTAAGTCACATTGTAGGGTTGTTATAATTCTCCCCCAGCATCCACAAACAGTTGGCACTGGCTCCCATCCGCCCCATTGTACGAAACTAATATTGCCATTCGACGCAATCAAATGCTTTTTCAGCGTCCAATGAAATCAAGATCAACAGGGTCTGTCTCTTTGATGTGTTTTCCACCAGGTGGCACATCCGTCTGGTGTTATCAAAGGTCTACTGCACCACAATAAACCCTGATTGATCGTGATCAATCAGTTTCAGGACCAGTGGAGAAAATCTAGCCGCCGGTATGTTCCTATATAGCTTGGCGTCGATATTCATCAGTGCGATAGACCTTTACAACCTGCACTTAGTTTGGTCTTTGTTCCGTTTCTTGAACATTATTACGTTAGCCTCTGTCATATGGCCTCATAAGGAGGTTGGCGGTAACCCTTGTAACACTGTTACTGTCGCCTGATACCCAGTTGCCACCGGGATATCACAAGTGGTGGCGGTAATGGTTACTCCCCATTTCCATGGAGTCCTATGGGGACACGGAAGCACTGGCACCGTTGCTAATGGTGCCAGGGATTCCGTGACAACCATGCCGGTAGGGGCCTGAACTCCCGGCAGATCAGTACTGCCATGGGATCCATGGACCGTACTGGCATCATTATAGTATGGTGGTCCGGAAAGGGTGCTGGTACGTTGCTACTGGCACACTTATTTCCAGGCCGCCATATTTGTAATGAGGCCCAGAGAGTGTCCAATGTATCCTGAGGCCACAATCAAATTAAACAGTTTGGTGAGCCTCAAGACTAATTTGCCTCTACATTTGTGTAGAATATTGCCAGGAACCCATCTGGTCCGGATGCTTTATTCAGTGGAAGATCCTTAATTACTGCATCTACTCCCTTCTCTGGTATATCCTCCTCTAACTCTTGACTCTCTAAGGGCGTTGGTTTTTGACTCTCTAAGGGCGTTGGTTTTGTCATTGGTAGGACCTCTAGATACTCCACTATTCCCCTGTTATCCGGGTTCCCCAAAGTATACAGGGACTCATAAAAATCAGCAAACGTCCCCACTATAACCTCTGTATCCATCGCCATCGAGCCGTCCGGTCATGCTATCTGGAGGATGGTCTGTGCTGCCGTTGTTGTACTTCATTGCTGCACAAACAGCCAATATGTTTTATTTCCACTAAGCTAAAATCTCTGCTTGGCCTGTAGGAGGGACATTTTGGCCCTATGCATACGTATTAGGTCCAGCTGGCCCGGGATATGTTTCAGCGTCTGGTATAAAGTCCTGGCGCATTTCTCCACTGGGGTCCAATGACCTCCCCAAGCTGCTCCTCCAGCGCTTCTTCCATTCTCCCCCATTGTTTCTCCCTCTGCGCCCTAAGCCCTATCAGTTCCCCTTTCATCCAAACTTTAAAGGCGTCCCACAACCCCACTTGGCTGATCTCCGGGGTGTCGTTATCCGCAAAGTATAGGTCAATTTTCAACCCTAATGTGGCCATGATCACGCTATCTTTCAACAGTTCCCCCGGGAACCTTCATTCCCACAGTCCACTCCATACATCCCACGCCCGAACCGTGATAGTGAAAGGGGCATGATCCAACAGGGAGATCCATCCCATCTCGATCCCCCTCACAGCCCCCATCAGCCCAGCAGTTACCCACCCATAGTATATCCTCGACAATGACTGGTGGACATGGGAAAAGCATGTGTATTTTCTCTCCTCCCCCCTCTTGATCCGCCATACATCTAGGAGAGTTACATTTTCAAAGCGCTCCACTAAAGAGCAGGTGGGTCCCTGCACACCCCTCTGCACCCCTGACCTCCTGCCCAGGTTGGGTGCACATGCTAGGTTGAAGTCCCGAGTGAGTATAATCTCACCCACTGCAAATTGCTCCAGTTTGGCCTTCACCTCCCTCAGGAACCCATCCTGTCCCACATTGGGAGCATATATTGTCGCCAGTGTGAATTGTCGCTGCTCTGCCTGCAAGAATAGGTATCTGCCCCCTGTGTCATCTAGGGAACATGCCACCTGGACAGTTACCATATCCCTGCAAGCTATCAACACCCCCACCATTTTCCCCTGGGCATTGGCCTGCTACACCCTGGAGAATTGCCTCAACCAGATCTTTATATGGGTTTCCTGTAGCATTAGAATATGCACATTCTCCTTCTTTGCCTGCATTTCTACTTTCCTCTGTTCAATCGGGGAGTTCAACCCCCTTACCTTATGAGATAATACCTTGAACATGCCCTGGGCAATCTCCCTTCTGTGACCCTTCCCCTTCCCTTGGGTTGCTCCCGCATTCCTTCATCTTCCAGGCTGCTGACCCCATATGCTCCCAAACCCCTTCCTCAGCTTTATACCCAACATCAAACGCCCTTGCTGTCTAATTATCTTAACCCCTCCCTTCCCTCCACCCCACCCAGGCTCGACCCAGTGATTCTACAATACCCTTGGGGAGCTGCCCAGTGGCTCTTGTTCGAGAAACTACCTGAGTCAAATCCATGCATAGGCTACCTAAACCTCTCTCAGATCCCCAAATCTCCAAATGCTCCCAACCCCATCAGCCTCCATCCCGGGCCACTTACCCGCCTCGTAAAGTGCGTGCGCTATACCGTCCAATTACCTCCTCCCTTTCAATGCCTATGCTGTTCCCCTCCACCCCGCATCTTAGCCTCCTTTCCTCCAGTACTCAATATAGACACCTGCCATCTAAGCAACTTTATTCCCATCAGGGCTCGCCTTCCTTTGCCCGTGCAGATGGTCCTTTCAATTGCGCCTCCCTCCCTTTTGAGCCGCAAGTCACCCTAGACTGTTCACATTGTCTGCTCCCTTGCATTGGGGAACGCCTAGCCTGTACTGCTTGCTCATCTGCCTCATCCTCCATGCGCAGTAGGGCCTGCTCTTCAACGCAGGTTGTATGCAGTACTATGTCCCATCCAGTGTAAAAAGTAATCCAAATGGGAAAATCCATTTATACCTGATCCGTTTCGCATTCAGTGCTCTCGGCACCGCACCCATGGCTCTACGTTTCTACAAGGTCATCAGTGCCAAATCATGAAACAATTGAATCGTTGGCCCATTCACTGTAATGTTTGCCTAGCTACGGGCCGCTCTGAGGATGTTCTCTTTCTGCACAAATGGAGACAGTGCAACCAGGGCATCCCGCTGATTCGCTCCTGGGTTCGGTCACATGGGACCTACTCTGTGGATTCAGGCCACTCCTATTGCCGCTGGCGTAGTCTCTGTTAGTAGGTCCCCGAAACATTGCTGAATGGTCGCCCTCAGATCCACATCTTGAACTGTCTCACTAAGGCCCTTTACTAGGTTGTTGGACCGGCATGACCGGTTCTCCAGCTCCTCCACCTGAATTTCCAAGTTCTGGGTCACCCGCAACACCTGCTCCAACTGTTCACTGTTCACTGTTTTGCCTTACTTCCTCCGAGACATCCATCAGAGCTTGTTCCACAGTGTCCACCCTATCGTCTAGGCTCCCAACCTCTTCTTTGATTTCTTTCAGGGAGCTTCTTAAGTACTCTTTCAGGAGGTGTGCTGCACCTGGAAGGTGGCCGTCATTTGTCCCTCCATGTCTCGTAGACATTCCTTCAAACCTTCTTGTGAAGGCCATGGCGTCCTCTTCAGTGTCGAGGTTGTCGCTTTCTTGATGTCACACCGCGCAGGTGCTTGCGGCCCGTCCGCCCACTGCTTCCAGCACCTCTCCAGTTGTCCTTCCCGAGGAGGAGGCGAGTTTCCTTTATCATGCTGGTGTACCCTTCCCCTTTTCTCCGGGCATCTGGGGCTTGCAGCGTTGTCTGACGTCCCCCATCACTAAGGTAGGGCCGCCACCACCAGCTTTCACTTCTGCTAGGAAGTCCACATTCTATCAGATGGCTCTTGCTTCTTCAATCCAGGCCACTGCTGCACATTGCACTGCCAGAGTCTACTCCAGGGCCTGCTTCACACTGCCACCAGTCCCTTCCATAGGGTCACCTCCCTTTGGGCCCACCTGTGTGCTTGGGTCCCTCCAAGGGCTCTGATGTATGTTGTAGTTCAGTTTGTGGCTCCTGCTCCCTGGGGTTACATACCCCTGTGCCTCACAGTAACCTCTGGTCCTTTCAGGGTCGTTGGGACCTTTACTCACTCTCCACTCCACTTTGTTACAATGGGGCAGCCTTTGCCGGATCACTCTCCTCTCCTTGCGCGCTGGCGGTTGGGGCTCCTCTCGCCCTCTCTACCCACCTCCCTGGAGGACTCGCCGGGAGGCTCCTCTCCTTAGGCTTCTCTCTGTACTTCCTGCATACCACGGGCCTCGGGACGGCTCCTCACCTACTCCCCTTCTTGAGATCCTGCTGCGCAGTGCTGTGCAACTCTCCGGGCCTTACCTTTAGGTGGCAGGCCGCCGCTTTTACCAGCCCACCTCTGCAGGTCTCTAGATGGGGGGCGCATGACCCGCTACCAAACTCTGTCCCAGCTGCCTCTGCTACTTGCTGGGTGGGGGAGCAGCCACACTTCTGCTGGCTCCTCAGCATGGGGGGGTACCACTCCCCATAGTCGCACCCCGCGCACCCGCCTCTTTGCTCACCCGGGCCTCTGTCCACATTCCACGTTGTGCCACGGCTTAATGCATGCCACACAGGCTGCTGCAGTCCCTTTCGCTCTGCTGCCCCCTCCGACCTCCAGCAGTGGTGCAGCAGTGTCTGCCCGTAGCTCCGGAGGGCCTCTCTAGTCACTGCCTCCCGCTCCATGGGATACCCGTGGGGAGAGCAGTGGTACTGCCAGCCAGTGCTGCTCCGGGGCGAGGACGGATGCATGTGGAGTTCTAAATGATGTTGCGTTCTCCTTCACCTAGCAGACTTGCATATTCTAATTCACACCTGTCCAAAATTAAGCAGACTGCTAAAGAAACACTGCTTTTGGCCTTCTTCTCTGCTTCCAAGACACATTTGGACTCTTGCTGCTTTAGACTCCTCCTCTGACTACAAAACACACCTGCCTAATACTGCTTTCCCGTTCTCCTATCTACGCCTACAAAATGCATATGTGCCTAAGCTGCTTTGGAATGTCCTCCCCTTACAAAATGCATGTGTGCCTAACCCCGTTTTGGCATTCTCCTCCTCCCTCAAAACGCACGTGGGGTTCTGACTGCTTTAAACTTCTCCACCCACAAAACACATGGGTGCATAACACATTTTGGCAATCACCTTGATCTACAAAGTGCATGTGAGATTTGCTCTATGTTGTCCATCAACTCTGCCAACAAAATGCAAGTGTGCCTAACATTCCTTTGACCTCTACACCCTCTTTAAAACTGCACGTGGTGTTCTCACTACTTCGACCTTTTCTTCTGCCTCCAACAGAGAGGGGTGCCTAAAACAGTTAAATCATGTGTCCCCTAAACCTGCACAAAGCTCTACTTTAATTTCCTAACTTTACCTGGGCCATATTATCTGCGTAAATCTACTCTAACCTACACTAACTCTAACACAGTTAATCCTAAACTGACCGGAGTCTCAAATAGGGGTGGACTGGCCTACAGGGTACTCTGGAGGTTCCCTGGTGGGCCTCTGTGTCATGGGCCTCTTTTGTGTGGGTACCCTGGTTTCCTGCTCCTCTTACCCTCACTCTCTTGCACCCTACTCCCTTCCATCACCCTTCATCCTCCACACCACTTTGAACTAAAGAATTATTGAAAATGTTCAGTGTTTTATTCCTCAAATGTATACATATTTTATCAGTTTTGTCATGTTTAAACACTTTTTATCCCTATACAAGGGTCAACTGTGTTATGTTATGTTATGTTACTTGGCATTTATATAGCGCCTTATATATCATTTGTATGACCTCAAAGCGCTGGTAGGTTGCTGCTTTAAAATTCACTAAACAGACCTGTTTGTTTTCCAAATTTTCTTGTGGAAGAACCCCAAATCCGCGCTTAGAGGATTTTTGGAATGCCCTCATGGTGCCAATTTAAAAAACATGTCCAGGACCTCTTTTGGTTTCCAGTCCACACCTGGCCTCAAATATTCCATACCTTAATTAGCCACAGTTTTGTGGCATCTCTCCTGTCTTTTCCAAAATGCCCTAATCCGAGATTTCAAAGGTTCTTCTCATCTGCCCTTAGATAGACATCAGGTTGAACTCACCCAAAGCACATATTTCAAGCCACGGAAAAGAATGGCAATTTCAACCTGGTTGAACAGGTCCAATTCGAGAGATTTTGGTTTTGCTCTGATAGTCTCGCCCAGGTATTCCCTATAGTATTACTATGCTCTTAAGTCTGGCAGCACTCTTATACGTCCTTCTTCAAAACTATTCTTTAAAAAAGTACTGTTGGGACATACAAGCGTACATTTTGATTCTATGTTTGCCTCCAGGGTGCACTGTGACTCATGAAAGTAGCCTTTAAGCTTTGGGCATATCATCTACTGCAGGCAAGGTGTGCAGTGCGTATAAATCGTGCATACATCCATCTGATATGATGTGCAGTAACACATTTCATCATGTTTCTTTTCTATACTCATGCTGTTAAATAACCTGACACGTCTACTTCCACTTCTTCACTATGCCGACATTAAAGGCCGTGCAGAAGTGCATCATACACAAGGTAATGCAATTGGTTGTGAAATGTTGTCTAGACTGCTCGGCTTGTTGAATTATTCAGTACATTCAAGAGTCTCTGCCTAGCCGACAGGCGCTTGCTGAAAATGAGAGGCGTGCCTTCACTGTGCTCGATTCCTCCTCCATCACATCCAGTTTCTAGCCGATCTCACGTGTTTTTAAAACCAGAACTTTCCTCCCCCAGTTACTGCTTTGTGACAAGGCATCAAGTCATATTCAAAGAATGTATGTAACGTGTGACGTTTATATAGCTGGTAAGATAGACCAGCAGGTTGAGTGCTTCCTGCTGCGATCAGAGCGTGATCTGCAGGTCGCAGGTTTGAATCCCGTCAACGCCAACTCAGCCTTTCATCCTTCTGAGGTCGATAGATGAATACCAATTTCGATTGGGTGATATTGCATGTAAATATGTGCTTTGTAAAGCGCTTTGGACTTAGGCACTATATAAATAAACACATCACATATAGTGCCAACTCAGTTGGGAAGCAACAGTTTGCTGATAGGGGGTTACTGGTATGGTGGCGGGTTACTGGGATGGGAAGGTGGAACCGGGGAACCTAGTAGAGGGGGAGATGGAGGGTTGAGTGGAGTGATCCATGCTTGCTGAGATCTCATTGGAAGAGTCGGGTCTTCAGGTCCCTCCTGAAGTGAAGGATGGAGGGGGACAACCGTGCATGCATTATCAAGGTGTGATTGGGTCTCATTATCGCTGATATGTTTCTGTGGTAAAGATTTCGAAACTGAAGGCCCATTTCCTACTTTTCCCCTCCATTGGAGTGAATTATTACAGTCTGGAGATGTCCTGGCTTTTGGTGGCGCATTGACTTCCAGAACCGTGCCTACAAAAGGTACAGATTGGAAAAGATGTTCCCCATTCATCGACAACGAGAGGGGGTGGCTTATGTTCAAATTCAGCTGGGTAAGACTCAGCTGCACAAGGGGACTTTTCAAAAAGGAAAAGCATGCTAACAATATTAATGTATTAAGTATACCAATAAGCCGCTACTCCAATATTAGTATAGATCTTGACCACTGCTCCCTCACCTTACCATTGGCACCCTCGCCTTTCTGGTCCTGTGGCTCCAATTTGAATTATTAGAAGGTGAATGGTCAGAAGGAGATGCAAATTCAAGTCTAATTATCTTATCAAATCTCCTGTTCCGAAGCACAGTCTCTTAATCTTGTCCATACAGTGCATTCCCTCCTATCTTTCCTTCAGGGGGCATAATCCAGTGGAGAGGCATTTTTCTTACAATCTTCCTGCTGCCTTATATCAGCCCCCTTTATGGAATCACCAATGTGCATAGTGGGCACCTTATTTATGGATAAAAACCTTGTGTGCTCTTTGTTGGTCTGTCTCAGCTGCCTGGAGCACCGCATACTATGTCCCTAGGCAGGGCACGCCCACACGCTTCTGTCAGAATATTATGTTTCTACTTCCTGCAGTATGGGGCAGTTTCTTATGCGCTGGTCAACTGGTGCACTAATTGTGTACGTGCCGCTCTCGGCCGCCACTGTTCTGATATCCAGCCACTCACTGAAAAATGTCCTTGCTCCACCTTCTTCTTCCTTCCTGGTGCTTCTCAAGCATTTGGAAGAGGCTTCCTTTTCAGCACCTGTCCCTCCAATTTGTATTCCCACCGCAGCTGGGGGGGGGGGCAGACTTGTTCAAACGAAATCCTCCATACTGCTTCCAACATGAGGCTGCAACATTGCAGCAGAAGTATCAATATTAACAATAATCGGGATGTGAGATCCTCAAACAGTTAAACAGTTTTGGACATATTTATTCCAATCTCAAAAACAGTTTTTAGAAGTTTACATTGCTTTCGCTAAGCACGAAAGTAACACGGACAGATTACATACAACAAAGGGAGGTACAACTGTGTACCATCCTCAAAAGAGTGGAGGAAGAGTTCCCTGACAGATCGCACAAGTGTGTACAATAAGTGGGTGAGAGATAGCTCGAGTGAGTGCTGCCCGAGGCTGCTATTCAGTCCGGGTATATCTAACAAACAGTGTACACAACACTATATAGAAACATACAGAAAAGGAGTGAAGACAGTTGTGTCACAGGTCATCGACACTGTAGTGTTTGGGCCACAGGGGCTTGATCAGAGCTTGTAATTGTAATCTGTCCGTGTAACTTTCGTGCTTAGCGAAAGCAATGTAAACTTCTAAAAACTGTGTTTGAGATTGAAATAAATATGTCCAAAACTGTTCAACTGTTTGAGGATCTCACATCCTGATTATTGTTAATATTGATACATGTACCCTCCTGGGCATATCAGCACTCCGCCAGGTGCCCTTTAGATAATTTTGACCTTGCGGCACAAGCCACGCCATGCAAACTGTTTGGCAATGTTTCCTTTCAATCCGCCCAGGTCCCTAGAGTCATTCCACTAAAAGCATGGATAGATCACTCTCCTCTATGGCTTGGGGTCTTCTCATCTGCTTTTGTTCAATTGTTTCCGCCGGCCTGCAGGCTTGCTAATCTTCAGGAAACACACCCTTATCTTTCAGTGGCCATCTTGGAATTCCTCACTTCTTTAAACAATTTCCAGAGGTTCCAGTGGCACCAACTTTAGTATGAAAAACCAACATATGCCAAAGATTAACACAAATAAGCTACACAATTGCCAAATAAGTTGTTCTGAACAATTTGATTGATTCTTTATTAAAATTCAGATTTCTCCATTAATAAACAACGGTAAATATAATCACACATAAACATCAAAATATACAAATTAAAATGATGCTCTATGTAAAAAAGAGGCCCTCCTTATGAGGACCCTAGAGACATAATTATATAGATTGTTCAAAAATCATCATCATGACAGACCATTCTTAAACAAATTACATCTAGATAACATCTAATATTTTTCGCTTTGCAGGCACTTCAAAACAGAACATCAACAAAATGCAGGTGATCCAAAACAATGCCCTACACTCTGCACTCAACATTTCTAAAACAGATCACATCTCTGCAGCAGGATGGGAGGCCCGCTGGCTCCCAATCATGAAAGGATTCTTTTCAAAACAATTTTCATCATTCACAAATGCCTTTCTAATACAGCTCCCGTGAACCTGGCACAAAAGATCATGAGAGCCAATACCGTTAGACCAGAAAGGTTTGTACACGCACTCCGCCTTGCGCTACTAAAATTTAAACGAGCCAGAGGAGGAGGCTTTAGCGACCCAATGGCGGCAGCTAAGCACTGGAACGCCTTCTCACCGGAATTACGAGCAGAGGAATCATATTGGGCCTTCCGAAAAGCCCTTAAAACTTTGCTGTTTGCCTAAAGACACTGGCCTCACCAAGGCATGCTACACTGGCCTCACCAAGGCATGCTGACTGTGTGTCTTTGGGAGAAAAGTTTAAACATATGTACTTTAAGCTGTCTGAAATGTACGTCCTCTAAGAAGCCTCATTGTGTGTAACTGGTTTTGACACAGCGTCTTGATGCCTTTGGCCTCAGGCACTTTACAAATGAAAAAAATAACTAAATAAATACTAGCACTCTGCACCTTTTCCAAGGGTGCTAATGGAAATAACCCTTGCGTTGGCATCAAAGGCAACACATTTGTCTGGGAAGTGTCACGAGGATGACCAGTTGTTGAACTTACCACAGATCTCCGACATCTTTGAGACTCAAAGAGATATGCTGTCCCTGAACCTAGCCAGACTGTCACCCCAATTGGTATAGGGATACCAGGAGGCGTCTCCAGTTTCAGGCCTTTTTTAATGGGAAAAATCCCAGAATGCGTGAAAAGAAAACCACACAGTTTGGAGAGTTGTTCAAGGAATCTGCCAGGTTTCCAGGAGATACAGGAGGCAGCAAAGTCAGCCAGCAAGAACTGAGGCAAATTCCTCGTGTAAAATAAGGCAACAGCAACATAGAGCAAGATCAGACTCTCAAGAGGAATCCGAGCAGAAGAGAAAACAAGTAGACTCAAAAGGTAAGTAGAGCATTCAAGAGTTAGAGCAGAAAGACAAAGAAACAAGAGGAAAAACATACCTCAGGTTCAGCAAAGCTTTGTGGCCGATAAGGAGAGTGCCCGCCATCTTGGAAGATGGCACACTACAGCGCAAGTCTGAGGGAATCCTGGAATACTACAATGCTAACGCCACCTGCGTGAGCGGGTGTAACTGTTCCAAAGGAAATATAGTGCGCGCGATCTGACTGGAAGCAAGATAATGCACAGCAACACAAGTTCGATTTCCGGTCTCCTGCTTAGAGACTGGTCTCTGGTACTGAGCACATAAAAAAAAGAAATTAATAGTAACGACCGACGCCTGCTTGCCAGGTTTGTGACCCCCAAGCTGAACAAACAGGCTCTCTGATCACCTGTTCAAAGCAGTCCTGTGTAAATAAGACAAAACTGCCCTTTTCTCAACCAACTTGTGCCTCTGGAGAGGCTGGTTTGGGAAAGATACGTGTGCAGAACAATATCGTGTCACTGGTGAAATTTCAAATTAACCTTCAGAAGAACCACGGATCACACCAGAGAACAAGAGAGCCAGACTGGACTTGAAGAAACACAGACTTTACCATCTCTGTCCTGTAATGCTTGTAATATCAAGGCAAGCTCCAACGGCAGAACTCTGGCAAACACCATTGGTCTGGCGAGAAATAAACATTTCAGCAGCAGGCCACACGTGGTTCACAACGGGGGTTAGAACCCATGGCTCACGAAAGTCCTGAACAGCCACCCACTGTCCCATAAAGAGGAAACAGCCAGTCCCACAACTCAACCTTACTGTAAGTATTGTAGTGTCATGGAAACAGAGCAATCTACAGATTGCACTGATCTCTTGGCACACCACTGTGTAAAGTCCTTCTCATTTGTATTATAAGCGTTCACTGTGGAACCAAAGTCAGCTGTGAGGTCAGCCCCTGTCTATGCAACCCCTGCCTGTGAATTTCCCAAGCCCCCAACATGGAATGCTAGAGGCTTGCATACCATGTACCTTCCAGAGGGGACACAGGAGAAAGGCATGTACCACACCAGAGTCGCCGCTGGTTTCATCAATAGAGGATACCAGGACCACCATGTCCACTCTGGTGCCACCACATTCACCTCTAATTCCAAGTCTCTAATCTTGATCAGCACCTATGACATCAGAGATACAGGTGGAAAGCCATAAAGAAGTCTTGGAGGCCAGAACACCATCACGGTATCCACTCGCTTGGCTTCTGGGCATGGCAACCTGGAGAAGAAACAGAGATGTTGAGCATTCTAAGGAGAGCCAAAATGCCCAGCACCAGAAATGTGCACCTCCTGCAAATCAGGCTAATCACCTGCCGGTGTAACACCCAGCATGGAGGAAGGAAACACCTGCTCAAATTGTCAGCCTGGACATTTACCACCCCTCAGATGTAAACGGCACTCAGTGACAGTAGGTCGAACACTGGCCAACAGTCCAACTCGAAAACCAGCACCTCCAGCTGCCAGGACTGAATTCTCCCTCAGCAATTCAAATAGGCTATCATCGATGTGCTGTGCATCCTCACCAGAACAGCTGATCCCTTGAGGTAAAGTAAGTAGACTTGAAGAGCCCTGGAAATCACTGTGCGTTCCCACCAGTTGACGGAATGAGATGCCTGCAAGGGAGTGCATTGTTCCTGGCAACTGAGGTCCCACAAAGTTGCCGCCCCAGCTCAGGCCAATGGTCTCAATGGTAATTATGTTTGGACAGGGCGGCAGCAGCAGAAACCCACTCAAAATATTTTAAATGTCCAACCACCAATTCAGCTGGTCCCTCAACTCTGGAGTGATCACAATCCTATCCTCGTATTCCTGAGAGTCAGTCCTCCAGCACCTGTGCGGGTGAGACACCAAGACGCATATGTTCATCCATTGACCCGGAGAGGGCAGGAGTCTTCTCTTCCAACCAGACGTCCAACGCTCCCAGTGAGGAGCACATCCAGCATCTACTGCCTCATGCCCTCTTGTGAGAGAAATATCTGTTGCTCGATATTTATTGAAATATAAATATGTCCTAACAGCACAAATTATCTACTATTGCACCGCCGATGCGGGAAGTGACCTGCACAACCCGCACTGAAGCCATCATTCCTGGGGCCTCATTGAGTCCCCATTGTCCGCAACGTGCGTAATGGGTGCACATACTTTTGCCTATTCTGCAAGGTGGAACAACATCGCCAAGGCTAGCCTCTGATTGGCTAAGCTCACCTCGGAAGCCGGCTGTGACCACGGGCCTGTCTGTGTCCTGTCCGTGGCCGTCTATGCCGTCTGCTGGACACCCTGCTGGTTCGCCTATCGCACACCGTGAGTAAGCCACCTCTACCTGATCCACCAAGATCCTCGCCCTTCACCACAGGTAGCTCCCACTTGCCACCCGTGACTACTGCCAATCCATAAGCATGCCAACTGCCTCACAGGCCCCTCAAGGCATGACCTAAATGCAACTGTCTATTATCTGCACTCCTGCTTTTCACCCTATGCAGCACTTGTATCGGGGCTGTGTAGCTCCCGTGGCTGCATTGTCTGTAGTACAGTGTCACCCTGCCACTTCTAACGCGCGCTTGCTACCCTGCCTACTGTTCCTCAATCCAAGAATCTTGGTACCACAGGTGCCTTTGTGACGCCACCCCCTTAAGTGTATTGCACGCCTGTTTGTAAAGTATGGAACGTGCCTCTTTTTTCCTACTGCAGCTCGCGCTGTGCCACTGCCATGCTGGTAACTGTACTACACTCCCAGATTGTATAATATTGACCGTGCCATTCTGCCTTCGCGCTGTTCCACTGCCATTCTGATAATTGTACTACGCTGCTAGATTGTATAATACTGACTGTGCCATTCTGCCTTCTGCAACTCGCGCTTTTCCACTGCCATTCTGATAATTGTACTACACTCCTAGATTGTATAATATTGACTTGCCATTCTGCCTTCTGCAACCCCACGCTGTTCCACTGCCATTCTGATCATTGTATTACACTCCTAGATTGTATAATATTGACTGTGCCATTCTGCCTTCTGCAACTCACGATGTTCCACTGCCATTCTGATAATTGTACTACACTCCTAGATTGTATAATATTGGCTGTGCCATTCTGCCTTGTGCAACCCGCGCTGTTCCACTGCCATTCGGATAATTGTACTACACTCCTAGATTATATAATACTGACTGCCAGTCTGCCTTCTGCAACTCACGCTGTGTCACTGCCATGCTGATAATTATACCACTGCAATTCTGGCAATTGTACTACACTCCTAGATTGTATAATATTGACTGTGCCATTCTGCATTCTGCAACTCGTGCTGTTCCACTGCCATCCTGATAATTGTACTACACTCCTAGATTGTATAATACTGACTGTGCCATTCTGCCTTCTGCAACTCGCGCTGTTCCACTGCCATTCTGATAATTGTACTACACTCCTAGATTGCATGATATTGACTGTGCCATTCTGCCTTCTGCAACTCACGCTGTTCCACCGCGATTCTGATAATTGTACTACAATCCTAAATTGTATAATTCTGACTGCCAGTCTGCCTTCTGCAACTCACTCTGTTCCACTGCCATTCTGATCATTGTACTACAATCCTAGATTGTATAATTCTGACTGCCAGTCTGCCTTCTGCAACTCGCGCTGTTCCACTGCCATTCTGATAATTGTACTACACTCCTAGATTGTATAATACTGACTGCCAGTCTGCCTTCTGCAACTCACGCTGTGTCACTGCCATGCTGATAATTATACCACTGCAATTCTGGTAATTGTACTACACTCCTAGATGGTATAATATTGACTGTGCCATTCTGCTTTCTGCAACTCGTGCTGTTCCACTGCCATTCTGATAATTGTACTCCACTCCTAGATTGTATAATATTGACTGTGCCATTCTGCCTTCTGCAACTCACGCTCTTCCACTGCCATTCTGATGATTGTACTACACTCCTAGATTGTAGAATATTGACTGTGCCATTCTGCCTTAGCATAGCATAGGAATATAGCACCTAGTGTCCTAACAGCGATATTCTCACTGCATTTGGTCTTCACCTAAGGGAAGCCTACTAATCATTAAGCACAATGGTCACAATGCCTAAATTAACCCACACATACACAACTGTGCTTAGTATGACCACTGCAGTGCGCCCAGAATATTCAAATATTCCACCTACCCATTTCTTACCATCCTTCTTTACCAAACCCAACTTGTCAAACAACATCTCCAGAACCTACAAACCATCTAAACACCCCGGATCTACTGACACTTGGCCTACGCTCCCGCAGGGAGGGAGAGGAGGCCAAGGGTAGCCTGAAAATGAGCTGGGTGTTATCCACATAGCACTGAAATTCGGGGCAGAGAGTGGCATTGCAGTGGGCAAGGAGTGCCAGGTATTGGTTGAACAGCCAGGGAGAGAGGTTAGACCACTGGGGGACACCACAGGTAGAGAAAAAGATAGAGGAGAGGAAGGACCCAAGTTGGACCTGGGAGGTTCGGTCAGAGAGGAAAGAAGTCAGCCAAACCAGAGCCCGACCAGTGATACCCAGGTTATCACAGAGACGGTTGAGCAGGATGGCATGGTTGACAGAGTCAAAGGCAGAGGAGAGATCAAGCAAGATGAGGACACAGGGGGTGTTAGAGTCAAGGTTAGAGAGCAGGTCTTCACGGATGTTCAGGAAAGCAGTTTCCGTGCTTCTGGCAGCTGTGAAGACAACCAACAGATTCAGTGTGGAGATTAAGCTACGAGATGGCCAGTTTCTCCAGGAGTTTGCCCAGGAAGGGAGTGATGGAGATTGGGCGATAGTTGGCCGGGCAGAAGGGGTCGGCAGAGGGTTTCTTAAGGAGAGGGTGCACAGGGGAGTGCTTCAGGGGGCATGGGAAGAGTTCAGTGGCGAAAGTGTGGTTGTAGAAATCAGCCAGGGCAGCAGCCAGGGAGTCGATGTGGTCCTTGATAGTTTTGGAGGAGCAGGGGTAGGCCTGTTTCGACAAGACTTTCATAGATCAGACTTGTCTAGAAACCTTGTCTGCAGAGAAAAGGGGAAAGGCAGAGAAGGAGGGAGGGGAGGTAGCTGTAGAAGGGCCAGAGGAAGAGCAAGAAGTAGGGGGAGGGAGGTGATAGGAGGAGAGTGAGGACAGGATGTCCTGAGTTTTAGTGATGAAGTGAAAAGCCAGTGCCGTGCTTAGGGCCTGGGAGGGGACAGGAGAGGTAGAGACTGCAGCAGGATTGGCCAGTTCCTTGTCGATTTTAAAGAGTTCAGCCGAGTTGTTAGATGCCACAGTGACGCAGGCTTGGATATGAGCTCTCTTCTTGGTGAGGACGGAGAGCCGGTATTGCCTTTGCAGCAGGCGGCAGGCCAGTTTGTCAGAGGATTCACATGAAGCACACCATTTCCTCTCGGCCACTCTCCACTTTCGTTTTAGGGTGACGAGGTCTGAGTCATACCAGGAGTTACACTTGGCTTTGGGCTTCAGGCGAATTCTCATGACAGGGGCAAGGATATCAAGAGTATCATATATAGCAGAGTGGAGTGGGCTGTGTCAGGGTGAGAGTCAGCCAAAAGCGGAGGTGGGGGCGAGAAGGTGGTGGCTAAAGCCTCAGCTGACATGCGCTTCATGGTTCGGATGACCGAGAAGGTGGGTGGCAGTGATGGAGGTGGCTTGGCCTTGATGGAAGACTCGTGAGAGTATTCTCAGATGCTTCATGTGCCGCTCCCACCATCATTCATTGTTGAGTCCCACAAGGTTCATGTACTGCCCCACCTTGAACAACATCTTCACCATTCTGCTCTTCAATGATCTGGATCGTTGTGACATAGCCTACACAAACTATGCTGACGATACGCAAGTCCTTCTCCCCCTCACTGGCTACTACGAACATGACGCTGCAGCCCTAGCCAATATCTACACCGCCATCCAAACTTGGATGGCAGCCAACAAACTCTGCCTCAATGGAGACAAAACAGAGATCCTCGTTGTAGGCAGCAAAGAGACACTCAAATAACTCTATCCACAATACAGCACCATCAACATCGACAATACCACGATCACTGCTTCATCAGCAGTAAAAACCCTAGGCGTGTACCTTGACTCCTCATTATCCATGACATGCCAGGTCAGTGCCATAGCTTCCTCGGCCTCCCTCACCACAAAAATCGTTAACGCAGTCAAACCTTTCCTATCTACCAAAAATTGCCTATCAATTGCCAGAGCCACAGTCGGTACCAGACTTGACTACTGCAGTGCCCTCTTTCTCGGCACCTCAGCCACAAATCTGAAAAGGCTACAGTTTACACAAAACAATGCCCTCAGAGCAGCACTGACTATTTCCAAAAAGGAGCACATCTCCCAGGCAAGGAAAGATGCTCATTGGCTGCTGGTTAGAGAACGTATTCTCTTTAAATCTATGGCCATCACACACAGATGCCTCTCACTCAACGCACCCCCCTATTTATCTGAAAGGATCTCCTTCAGTTCGTTCTCCAGACCCACCAGATCTCACCTCTCTAAACAGGTCTGTGTCCCCTCATTCAAAAGGTCCAAAGCAGGAGGACCCAGTTTTCAACACCCAACACCCAAAAACTGGAATGCCCTCCCCTTTGCACTCAGAAATGAAAAGTCCTACACGGTCTTCTGCAAAATGCTGCTGAAACCCAAGCTATCTCATTAACCATGTCAGACCTGCTACAACATGCAACATTCACAACCTGCTTTGTTGGTCCCTTGTAACCCATGATCATGCCTGTACTTACAGTCTGCATTTCTGATCTCTTGAAGTATTGTAAACCTGCACTAAGAAAGTATTCAGTAACAGCGCCACAATGGCTGAGGGCCTCTGTGCGCTCTATAAATGCAAATAATTAAATATGTGCAATCGTACACATGGAACCACAAACAAACCAGCCGCTATATGGCCCTGCACACAGAGAACTTACTAGAACGTCACCTATCCCATGACAGCATGTTCCTCAGTTGAGGCTCTAGACACACTACCTGAATCAACGGCAGCAATACCCACCCCTACACTGTCCAGAACAAAGCCCCAATCCATTGAAGATCCTGGGACGGCTGCAAGTGATACTTTTCCTGGGTCAGCAGAAACTTCAGCTCCTGCATCACCTTGCACATGGCCCTCACATGTTCCAACAAGACGTCCCTGGAGGAAGCCTTGATCAGCCAATTATCCAGATACAGAAAAACCTGCCTTTGAAGAATGTTTTAATCAGGTGACATCTAGTTTTTGGAGAATTGTCCACCCACCCAAAATTAGGTGTTTACAATTCTTATTCATTGAATATAGTTCTTTTTATGAACCTGGGACTCCCAATTTAACAATATTGATTTACAATTGTCTCCCTCGCGTTTCGGCATAAGAAACATACAGGGTTGCACCAAAGGTCTATTTATGAATAAAATAGAAAAAATTAAATGAATTTCAATATAAACAAATTATGCATCTATGAAATTCCAAGCTCAATTGTGACTCCAATGACGAATAATCAATAGAGTGCAAAAACACACAATGGGCCTCATTATAAGGTTGCCAGTCCGGGAACTATGGTACCGTTAAGCATGCCATTACCGTAGTTCCCAGACCGGCAAACTACGAGTTCTGCTCGCGGGTGCCATTGCGGCCACCACGTCTGTCCTGGTGGCCGTACCAGCACCTGTGAGCAGAGCATGTCGGATGCACCGGCAGCGTTGATAACGGTGCAATGCATCCGGCTTCCCCAATCCCATTGAACCCTTTTGGGCTCAAATGGGAATGGGGAAGAATATGTTCCAGTGCCCAGGTATGGGCAATTACCGGGTCCAGCAAGGCTGTAATGACCCGGTAATTGCCCATTCCTGGGCGCCGGAAAAAAATATATACCGGCGGCAGCCGTGCCTGTATTGCAGGCACGGCTACCGCCAGCCTCGTAATGAGGCCCTGTGTACATTTGATGTACCCTGAACACACATTCACCATGGATTGAAACATTTAAGAGGATTCAGTAAAAGGCTTTCATTTGAAAAAAAAATAAGTTAAATCAGAAACATCGCGGCCTATTGAAATCTCTCTACTTCTTATTCAATGAAAATAAATATCTCCTCTTTACCCAATAGACATGTGAGCATCTCCAGCAGCATTCCAGCAAACCACATTTAAAAGACAAGCTACTTGACATTCTCACATGTAAATTGATTGCAAAATTAAATGTATGTTTAATATGTATATTTGCTAGATTCCCTTCAGTGGTGTTTATATTGCATTAATGTGTAAAAGTGTATATTTTTTATTTTCAATGGGCAACTTAAAGATGGGAAAATGGGACGCAAGAAAAGAACCCTTTCCCTTTTTTCTTGTTTAAGTCAGCGCTAATAACAGGACTCTGCTTGCTAATGTAACCAGGGAATTACTTCAATTGCCTCATTGTTCTAGGCATGTACAAAGTGAGATATCCTTTTGTCTCTCAAAATACTTCTGTGCTTGCATATTACAAAGGGAAGGAGTGAGGGGATCTCGCTGTTCACGCACCATCAGACCTATTGTATTAAATCTATGATTCCAGAAGCACATACACTTCTTATATATTTACTAATTTCCAAGAATGTAGAGTCAATGTATGATCCCCCTCTGTATTTTCACAAATAAAAAGGGCTGGGATCTCCTTTTAGAATATGGTTTCATTCAGTCCAGATATTTCCCCTCTACATAATACCTACATAATAATATATTGCGGCTGTCTCACAGACAGGCAGACACCCTCTGAAGGACTGGTACCATTCTCCCCCGCAGGTAACAGGTCAGTCAGCAAAATGGGGGGGGGTCAGCTTCCCTTCACAGCCAGGTTTCGCTCTTTCTGAATTAGGCCTATCTGCTTTCTCTTCCACTCGAGAAGGCCTGAGGCTTTACCCCCAGGTAGGTCACTCTTACAGTGTACTGATAGTAATCCAAACATGGGTCCAAAAGCAAACAAACATATTCCATTCTCCTTTCTGTTGTTGTCAGTTCTCCTTTAGCCAGTCCGTCAGTCACTCCATCCCAGTCAGTGAGTGAGAAAGTGAGTTCCAAGAATCTATAGTTTTGGGAGCTAGGATATATGAACCACTAATGTGTGCTGTTACTGCGCAAACATATTTACATTTACCTAATTTGCATGATTAAACAAATATTACAAATAATTGTTTTACATTCAGCTGATAGAGTGTTTCACCATGAAATTCTTTAAATAAAACAAATTATCTTCTACAAAATCTCCATCAAATGTTATCAACAAAATATGATTCCATATTATAATTTGAATGGGTTATTATTTCAGCCACATGGTAACAGTTCCTTTTGAAACCCAAAGCTAAGCCATTTATGACTCCTGACAATGTGGTTTCCAGTAGACCAATGTCAGAGAGCTCCCTGAAGAACAAAGCTGGCAGGGCCAATTGTTGACCCAATCCCATCTCCTTGAATGAGTCCAGCATGGTTCTATCACTTGAGCCAGATTGCAAGTCTCCGAAGGTGTGATTTGTATCATCCTAAAAAGACCTGGCTGATGGGAAGATCTGATTACAGGAAGAACAGACCACTGCATGCCTCTTCCAAGAGCGTTCTAGATGTACTTGAAAGGGTTTTGGCCTAGGCCCAGTGGAATATGGAAGCTGTAAAGGAGGAGCTTTTGTTTTGTTCTGAGAAAAAGGCAAACAAGCTGTGTCTTAAAGTTTAAATTCGAGCATTAAGGCCTGGATTTTTCTTCTCCGAAGCAAGCCATCCCCATTTCACATTTTTGTTTTTAAATACAGTGCTTTTCTCTGAAATGTTGTATACATTTTATTACGCACTCCGCTGGCATGAAAATGCACCAGAAGCGCTGAGTCTGCACAAACACATTTAACCTCTTCCAGTCCATCACCAGCCGTAACCTGAAGTTTGGTTATTGGGGCAGCAAAGACAACAGAGTAACAGCCCTGTGCTCCCTCCGTCTTGGGAAACTCCTGAATCTCCCCTTTCTCCCACAAGTACAAAACCCCTGAGTCCTCACTTGGAAACTCTTTGCCTTACTGGAGACAGGGCTTCGCATCTGCCCCCAATAGAGGGGAATAAGAAGAACCGCAATAATATACCAAGTTCCAAAATGGCCTCTGTCATCCGAAAAGGGACCGAGTCCCTTTTCTATATTTATGGTGAACATTTTTTTAAAGCTTTTCTTTATTTACAACGGTGTGGGCGGTGAATGCACAATCGCGCCCAGGAAAGGTGGATTGTGATTGGTCAATCTGCCTTTCCCGGGTGTGAATGCTTCTTCTGCAGCAGGGCTTCCTCCATCCTGACAGGCGAGGAAGAGAGCAAACGAACAGAGTCCGCCATGAAAGTCAGATGCTTCCTCCTGGCCCCATGCTTTTCATGATTCAGGGCCGCCCAGCAGGAACCACTGCAAAGTACAGTTCCCCACACACAGAAATCCAGGAACCACATGCTCACCAGCAAACCTGCCAGCAATTATATGAGAGCAGCTGCGTGAAGCAGGTGAAACCAGTTCACAAATTGTAGGCAAACTGATTAATTTGTTTCCATGTTTGTTTGTTTTTTAAATGGGCCGTCCCCGTGGCCTTCCACTGCCCCAAGCTCCCAATGGCCCTCCTGAGCCTTAGACAAACCCAGTGCTACACAGGGCTCCCAACCTCTGTGAGCCAGCACGGAGTTCATCATCAGACAGGAAACGATGTTGAATATGTAGACCTCTGCACTCCCTCACTTACTGCATTTCTTGATATGTGTCACTACTCACCCCTGCTTGAAGTACTTCGCAATCTATCGTATCACTTGCGCCCAATTCTGATGTATCATCAATTCTGATGATTGGTGTCATGGATTGGTGGTATGACACTTTCAATACGTGTGCTGTATTCTGTTTGTTCCAGAAAATGGCGGTAATGTCGAAGAACTGCCGTAGTCATATATTTTGGAAATATCGTCAGTAGTGCCAACACGGACAGTAGTTTAGGTATTCCAATACGTGCTTAGCATGCATGTAGCAATATCACAGACATGATTGAGATATGACATGGCAAGAGCCATGCTCAGATATGATTGTCCCGCAGAATTCAGCAAGCCCATAAGTCTGTGCGGCCGTGCCATTAGTATCTGCCTGGGGTTATTGGCACCAAAGAACTCCAGGCGAACTCACAGAGAGCTTTCAGGTCTCTCGGGATAATTCATCACCCAATCAGGAGCCATGATTTTCAGGGTGAATAACAAGTTTATTCGTGGAGTTGTGCAGCCATTCAGTTCAGTCTCAGGCGATTTGTTGTGTTTGTTTAGCAAATAAGAGCGCTAGAATCTCCTAAATGAGTGCTGCCCCCTTTTTAATATGCCAGTTCACTTCCTGTTCCTTTGTGGATTTTTCTAGGATGTGAGGGAAGCTGTACAAAGGACAGACTCCAATTTGGAGGGTGCATGGAGTGGTTTTGGTGCTTTGAAGCAATGTTTTCAGAAGTGTGGAGGAATTATATCTCTTTGGTGTTGGTCTTTTGTTTAGTTGGTTGGTGTTTAGTTTGTTTTTGTAGCCAATGTGTATGTACCTTCGTCTTGCTGTTCGTTCAGTATGTGTTCTGCTGGTTTCCCCATAAAAAAGGAAAACAACGTTTGCCTTAATTCTTACGCCTGTCCCCTTACAAGTGTTTTACAAAACAAAGGTTTCTTGCAAGACATTCTACCTTTTCTAAACCCCACAACAAACACAAAACGTTTGTACACTTATTTATGTATAGTATGCTGTTGTAGTAGTGTTGCTTTTTAGTTTAAGTGGTAGTTTTAGTTTTAATTTTAGGTTTGTTCAGGTGTGGCTGTGCTTTGGTTCGCTCAAGTTACTTTGAGTTCACCCTTTTGGGTTTTCTGGTTGTGTACCTGGATCCTCAGGGTTGCTATTTGTGGCACATGTCATGGTACACATGCGATGCTGAAAAATGTGACCAGGAAGGCATGGGGGTAAAGAGCAGGCGGAGCTGCATTTCTCCTCAAGGGAAGAGCATTCACCCCATGGTAGATGAGAAGGGGGGAATCTTGTGCTTTTTGTTGCTGTGAGTTCATGGGGCTGGACTACACATCATCACTGATTTTCCAAGTCGGTGGGGAAGTTCTCAGGAGTGGGAGAGGAGGCAAGGCTTTTGGAGGAGACTCCCACTGACAGGTAGCGCAGAGGCAGGGTGGTAGGGACCCTTTTCTACATTGCCATGGATGAAGAGGAGACATAGCCTCTAGCGGATACCGCTACAGAGGCAGTGGGGGCAGGGCTTCATTTGAATGCCTAACCAAAACACGCGAGGAAGGGATTCATGTGGACTCCACACCGAGGCAGAGCCTCTGTGTGGACACCCCAACAGAGAAAGAGGAGTAAGCAACCTATGTAGTGTGGACACCCCCCCTGTGGCAGTGGAGAAGGAGCTTGAGTGATCTCATAGGTCATAGAGGATGAAGTGGTCTCCACACCAGCATGCCGACAATGCTACTGGGGATGAGCGGGAGGTCCATCGGGCATGGCCGAGGTAGAGAACCAGCCACCCCCTCGTCCATCAAAGAGGATCCTGCTTTGGGCACGTCCTCCCCATGATCTTGACGGGACAGTTGGATCCTGGGGCTCTGCAGCCCTCTGTGCTCTCCTTGAAGCCCCTGCAGTGCATACGCCACTGGAACAGAAGTGGGAGTTGCTGATGCATGTTAGAAACCAAATGGCATGCTGCTGTTAAAAAAACTGCCTACTCTCTCATGAGACATGGGCTATCTCTGCCATAGTACTTCCTTGAGGGACCTTCCTGGATCCTGTTCTTTAAGCTATTTGTTCTAAATGAAGCATCATTTGACCTATAATAAAGGTTTAGCAATACTCCATGCACTCCTTAACTCCCAACTGTTCTGTTTGTGCTTGTCCTGAAAACCCAGTTGGGCTTATATTATCGATGGACTAGCAAAGTCTCAATAAACCACTGTCCATCATTTCGTAATTTAAAAATTTAATACAAGTTCAGTACACATAGCCGACACGTGTTTCGACCTTTTGGAATGTCTTCTTCAGAGTTTTAAATAACGTAATTGTAGCTTCTTGCCTAGTATTCCATAATGTCAGCGTTGATCGCCCCTTTAGTACACTAAAAGATTGTTTCTCTCAGATATTTCAATGACTCTTAATTAAAAAAAACTCTTGTCCCATAATTTATAGTTAAAGATCATCAAGCGGTGGGCGCATCTTAATATTTTCCATCATCTGATTATTAGGAATGATCTCTCACCACTGTTACTGGATAGTGGTTCAGTATTCATAAAAGAATCTCTCCCGTATTTTCGTTAGTTTCACTGTTCTCAATTACGCTGCTTCCATATCTAGAACCGTGCGTTAAGGACTGCTTTTCCGGGAACGGATGCTGCGTAGGGGCCTTCTTGGCAATATTCCTGTGTGTGTACCAATGTATGTTGGGTTTGGCTAGCCTTCACTGATTGGGTGGCTGACCACATCTTTAATTGTGCAGGAATGAGGATCTGTGGGGATCGCTAGTCATTCAATAGAAACTACCTGGAACTTAGTCCATCGTAACTAAAGGAATGAAGATAGTGCAGGAGAAACATTGCTAAAGCTGTGATGCTGACACTCTACAGTTGAAGCTCTGCCCCTCCTCCATCCAAGTGAATCCTGGTTCAGGTTCATCCTACTCTGGTTCTTGAGGGTACAGCTGTGCTCTCCTAGAAACCTCTGCAGTGTGTGTTACACTGGAGCAGAACTGGGAGACACTGAACGGTAACTAAACCGTTAAGAACGGTGACTGTGCTTCCGAGTCCCCACTTCCATAGAGTCCTGTAACACTCTATGGGAATGGGGACTTACATTTTACCGGCACCTGACATTCTGGGCCACCGGACTTGTAATCTCCCGGTGGCACCAGGAAGTCAGGCACTGGTAAAGTATTATGAGTCCGTCGGCAACCCGCCAGTAGCACTGGAAGGGTTACCACCGGACTCGTAATGAGGCCCAATGTATCTTATGCTCATACCACCGAGATGCCTATTCACCATGCCCTATTAAATTGTATGGACAAGGTTTTCTGACATTGTAAACTAACCAATGTCTCTGGAAATTTTACTTACTTGTTAAATCATGATGAATACCTGTTTCGATTGAGAATTGTGATTTTTCACTAAACATTAATGTTTTTAATTTGCATACATTTTATTTTTAAAATACGCATGGGTATTGTAGCACTTTTCTGATGCCCACTGTTATGTAGGATTATATTTTCATTCGTATACTTTATGTACTTTCCCATTCTGTTTGCTGATGTGTGTTTAAGCTGCACCCTAGGATCAACTCCCATCTGAAAAGTGATGCCCAAATACTCTGTTACAGCTATCACTGTGAGAGTCAGTTCTAGCTTAAGAGAGACCCTGCCTGTTACTAGAGTTGAGTCATCTAAAGGCTCCACAAGAGGACTAGTGGCAAATGCTCTGAACCGGCCCAATCTGTTCAGTGAGACAACTCTCCCCAGCCCCCATCAGAACTAGCAAAGCACAACGTTTTTAATGGGATCATGTTAGAGGTTATATTTCAAGTACATTCTCAGCCTTCAACACCTCTCCCGCCCACTGGTCACTTCTCAGACTGTTTTGCCCACAGTACAACCAACAATGCTTGTTGTGGTGTAACAGCCCTACCATGTACCTGTGGTTAAACAACTGTAAAGGTGGGCGGGGCTCTCTAGCAGTCATCCCAATTATCAGAGAACACTTTGGCCTATCGAAACCTCCCCACCACAAAAACGGAAGAATCAGTCATGGGGCAAAGTTACTGTCTTTAATTAGCAAACAAAATGACAGGGACCACACCAGAAAAACACAATTCTCCAGAGCTCTCGTCTTCTAAGCGTGTGTCACCTGATTTTATCCTGGTGTGACATCACAAACTCAGGTTCCAACTTAAAAAACCTATCAGCTGATTAGATTGGTCAGTGTGAGGAGGTTATGTGTGGAGAATATATCGATTAGTCCTATGTTTGGATAGCCATGTCTAGGAGCCCCTCCTAAGAGCACTCCTACTTTTATCAGTCAACGATGTTGCAGGGTCGCAGATGGACCATTGGCCTTTGCAACACATTATCCCCCTGTGAAAGATTAATCTGTATTGGTCAGAGTGCGTCCCCACATCCCTGGGACCCTGGACAGTTACCAGACTGAGTGTTCCTTTTCAAGGCAATGGGAATTAACATGGAGGTGCAAAGTGTTCCCTAATGGTGCCATTCTCTGATCACCTAAGCCTGTGAGAGTGCATTCAGTTGAACACCCAGATGCAACACATGTAGCTTCTTCTCCTTTGGTTCGATTGGAACGACTCTCCTCGTCTACCTTGGTTGAATGGGCATTGTCCCATTCAGCTGGGTCACGTGTGCTGAAACCATGAAATGAATACCTCTCGCCTGTAATTATGAGGATTTTAGCCTGACTTTCTGTAGGTGGCTTATTGTTTTGGTAACTGGAACTTTTCTGTCTCCACTTGTCCTTGGCTGAGTGCCTTGTTTCTGCTCACCTCTTGCTTTGGCGATCGTGTCATCCTTTCCATGTGCTCAAAGCCCGTCTCGTTTCTGCCATCCATCTCAGAGTCTTAGAACTGTAAGGCGTCTGTATGGCGCCTCCATGTCAATAGTAGTTAAGCTTGTGCAGGCTAAATATATGAACCCTTTCCATCTTGCGATTTCAGCTTTAGCAAAAGATATGAACACCATATGTACATGTATATGTCCTCTTACCTACATGGGTCATAAGCAGGTGCTACATGCCTATATGCAATAAACTGGTGCATATCCATGTAGCTTCATGAATCGATGAATATATACTTCATGTATAATATGGCTACGTCGCAATGTCAGTGATGACATCATTGATTTCTGGCTTTGTAGTCAGTCGACTTGCTCGATCGATGTCATTTGCATATTGTCCATGTCATCGATTGGGTATGGTCTGAACAGGTGTCTGAGCAAATAGCGCTTTTCACACCTGCGATACATTGAAGTTTGTGGTGATGGGCCTAGAAGTGAGGCACATCTGTAATTTCTCTGCCTTTGTTCTGAGGTTTGTGGTGGGCATGAGAGTTAGATGTGCCACCCCCCCCCCCCATCTACAAAAATGCCTTTAGCGGCAGCTCCACCACCTCCACTGCCTCCTCCCCTGCCTATTTTCCCTCTTCCAGGAGTAGGCTGTCACATACAGTGCCAGGGTTGACTGGTCCTCGGTCGTCCTCCAACCTAGAGAATTGGAATGGAGAAGATGCTACTCGCTCTACAGCAAGGGCCTTTAAGAACTGCTAGTCAACGCTTTGGAATATCTAGTTCCTGAACCAGCAGTGACAGAATTGGGTTTTAGCAAATGCCCTTTCCACAAAACTTGAGAATACTGCACATCTCTTAAAAGAAAACATGCTCAAAAAGGTGAATACATTATTGCGAAGCGTCCGCACTGTGACAGCGGTCTCCAAACAATTGGACTGCTCTGTGCTAACTTATGCCTGAAGAATCAGCACAATCAGCGGTGGTAGCAGCAGCTTTTGCTCACTCACCCTTCCGCTTCACACCACTGTTGCACCTGGGATCAAACACACCATTTTCCAGAAAAGTCTAGGCACTCAGAGTAGTGCAATGTTGATTTGGTGTGGTACAAAAACATTTTAACACAAAATTACAAAAGGACTGTAAAACAGAGGTTAACCAACAGATTTCATGATTGCTTTTACAAAGCTATAACCCGGGATATAGCCAGAGAAGAATAACATTTCCACATACTGCCTGGTTTTGTTCATAATATTGTGCATTTATGATGATATATGATATGCTAGGTTATTAATAATGCGCTTATTACCCAGAGGTTTTTAAGTGCAAACCCGGGGATCGAACCTGTGTTGCTCTGTGTCATCTTGCTTCCATTTTGCCCCTGAGCTATCCTCTTATGTATCCCCTCACATGATATCTTTGGTGGTGGTCCTAGTGGCGGGGGCAGAAAAGCAGAGTGCAGGATGATAAAAGAAATCAAGGAAGGCTAAGAATTGTGGGAATACGGAACCTGCGGTCTAGGTCAGCAGCCTGCACTCCCTGCAGCGTACTTGGGTCTAAGAGGAACTCATCTCCGCTGCCATGACTGGGCGCGCCACCATGCACCGGCCAGGTGCAGGCACAGCTGCGCCGTCAATGAAGCCCTCACCTAAATACTGAAGGACATGGACACGCTACTACACTAAAGGCTGGAGCAACAGGAGTCTACAGTTGTGGGAATGGGGGCAGAAATGAATCAAGGCTACCTTCCGGGACAGTTCTATTTTATCAAAGGAAACTATTGGAATGGCCTCATCATTATCATTCATCCAGAGAGTCCCAACTCCATCGCTGCACTGAGTGAAAGCTTGATACGTTTTTGCTTAAAGTGGAGTTGTTGCTACTTCTCTTGACAATTGTCTTCTTTGTTATGATGCAACAGGTCACTTTTAAATTTATTTTACAGTTTGATGTTCCATAAATTATTATGTAGAATTTCTATTACATGCGTCAGGCAGGGGTGTTGCTAGGTCTGGAAAAGATCCGGGCTAAGCTAATGTCGGGACTGGCGGGATTCGGGACTAGCTATAGCCTTTTGGTTGTAGACCCTGAGCTTCCATCTGGGGCTACAAGCAAAAGACCTGGGGTTATAGCCCCCTCAGCCCCTCCCTAGCAACGCCTCTGGTGTCAGGTATTCTT
This sequence comes from Ambystoma mexicanum, assembly GCF_040938575.1. Taxonomy (NCBI): domain Eukaryota; kingdom Metazoa; phylum Chordata; class Amphibia; order Caudata; family Ambystomatidae; genus Ambystoma; species Ambystoma mexicanum. The sequence goes on from NC_090935.1 coordinate 1,360,714,866, forward strand.
CCATGAAGGGTCAAGTTTCATAATGTTAAGGCGTAGAAAATGTACAGGTTTTACTTCGCATTTGTCAGGGGGTAAAGCAAAGGCACATATGCAAGCAGCAAAGGCACATATGCAAGCTGCAAAGGCACATATGCAAGCAGCAAAGGCACATATGCAAGCTGCAAAGGGACATATGCAAGCTGCAAAGGCACATATGCAAGCTGGATTAGGGACAGGTTTTCTCAACTGCGCAGAACGTGTGCGTAGAGCGTTTGGCCAAGGAGCGCTACAGGTGGATGAACTAGGAGCGTATCGTTTGAGAGAGCACGAGATTGGGAAAGAAAGTAAGGCAGGGCGGTGGAGAGAACATACATTTCTCTAGATGCTAGGCCCAAGGCCCGATTCACCTTCCATTCGCTGCTCTAAAGTTTGTCAAATATTCAGTGTGACTCCATGTAAAACGTCACCAGTAGACCCCTGAGAAATGACAAGCATTGGGAAACATTCTGCGCCCTCACAAAGAGAACATGAAAAGGAGGAAAGCAGAAGCATTCACATTTAACGTGTGGTTTGATTATTCAGGCATTTAGTCTCTTCAAAACAGACAACAACAGCCCATGGACTGAATGATCCATTTTCAACAAAAACTGCCTGCAGGCGCCAATAATCGAAACGCGAGGCTATTCCAATTGTTGACTTGAATGAAACGTCATCCTATGCAATTCTGCTGAGATATATATGCAGACTTTGTCAGGAGCGCATACACGGAGGGAAGACGTGCTGTAAAAAGACCATTGTCGGTATTATTGTATTACGGTACTAATCCGCCCCATTCAGTGATTGTACAATAATCACCTCACCCCAGCATGAGGCAGTCAAGAAATGTTCCACCTGAAACAAACAAGAGTGTTCGTTTATTAACTGTATTATGACAGGACGTGCAGGGCCGCGGGGAAAGGCTTGCGCGTTGTGTCCTCGCCTCACCTTGCCCTGACTCAGGGAGGGTACAGTATCAATCGATGTCACTGTCCTCTCAGACTAACTTGACGCGCCTGAGTGGAAAGTCCCGACAGTGACGTTGACTGCGCTGCCTCACCTGGCTTTGAAGTTTTTTTTCACACCATCTGAGTTCGCAGCCTAGCACAGGTCTCGTGCATGCTCCACACAAACAGGGTCATTGTTTACTTCAGAGGTGTTCCTTCATGCAAAATAAAAGAATGGCTCTCGGAAGCCCGGGTTTGGAGGGGGGGTGCGGGGGACGGGGGGGGGTATTTCAGATACGTAGGGTGAAGTAAAAAACAAACCTGAGTTTTATAGTAACTCAGTAAGCAACACGCTGCTGCATTTTGAAGACGGCTTCCTATTGACATTATTGTGATTGTGATTATTACCAATAATATTATTATTATTATTATTATTATTATTGGTATCATTACTATGTAATTAACAGTGTTATGGAAGCAAAAGCAGAAACAAAGTAACAGCATTAAAACCAACACCTTGGATTCGAGGGCTGCTTTTATGCATTCACTATACTGTATAGAGCTGACAGCAAGGGAGTGCATATAAACATTCACAATGAACACATCTTTTATAAACGGTTAATACATTTAATGTGGAGGGGCGCGTCAGGGCCCTCATTACGTGTCAGGGTGCCCATGTAATAAGGGCATGATGTCATAGGGATCTCCTCTTCTCTGGTAACTAGCAACATTAAGTAATGGAGCAACATTAAGTACCCTTTATTAGTTTGGACTATCATGTGGCTGTTGCATCACATATAGGCCTGAAATATTGCATTAGAGTACAGATAGGGAGAAATGGCATATGAGGAGGGACACACAGCTTGTATGGGTTGTTTGGCTATTTGCCCACCCATTGACTTCCCAGGGCCAATCTAATCCCTATGGCTATTCCCGGCTAGTTCCTGCCACTCCCCACCCAACACACATCCTCCTGGAAAGCCTTACCATCAAACGTTGTGCTCAATGTGCCTGACAGTGTTTTTTCAGAGCAGCCATCTGAGAGTTAGTGACTTAATTGGAGCTGTAAAACTGCTACCGGTGTAATAAAAACAAAGCATTGGCAAAGCAAAGACTTTTGGCTTCTGAAAAATGATTAGGCATTTGCCAGGCACGAGTCGACTATTAGATGCCCAGGTAGTCGCATAATCTTGCACCTGCTACCAGCATTTGCCAGTTAATACTACTGCAGCAGTGCCCAGCTTTCCTATACCAACACTGTTAAGGATTTTAAAGATGCAGCACACTCCAGACCAGGACTCTTTCTACTGGCCAAGGATGCGGCGCACATTAAAACGTGTTTAAGATTATTACATTCAGCTTCCGTTTTTGAGAAGGCAGCCAACCCGTCTCACACCCCCTTGAACGTATACCGTGTGTCGAAATGGACCATGAACCAGGCCGGTGTGTAATCAATGACATTTTTATGTATTTTTAATTTTGAATAAAAATCAAACACATTCAATATAGGGCAGCAATCACCAGTGTGGTGATAATTACACAGTAAAATGATAGGTTACACTTAGTTTAACCTTCTAACATCAGATACACAATGCACACATGAATGAAAGCAAGATTACTTTTCGGGTAGTATTTTCAAATAGCACCACAGTTAGGCATTCCCCCTGCAACATTCCCAAAGACCCCTGTTAACCAAGTTTTGTGTGGGCAGAGAGTAGTAGCAAGGAGTCAAGTATAATAGGCAAAAATGAAAATCCAACCTATTACCCCTGAATGGGAGGCCAAAATCCGATTGAGCTACGTTGAAAAATCAGTAAAATGGTACTCGGAATTACTGAATGGTGATTTTACATGTGCGGTTGAATGGATAAGGCAATAATGTGTGTGGCTGTATCAAAGAAGCAAGAAAACTCACAAGCTACAAGGCAAGGCACTAAACAACGGGCATACAGTTTAGAACATTGACTTTGGGAGGAAAAACAGTGCAGCAGGAAACACACGTGGCAACATTGAAATAGCTTAGTTTTCACAGGTTTAAAAATAGCAAACAATTTAGGAACTGGGCTAAACAATCAAAATAGGAAGGTTTTAATGCTAAGGTACACAGGCACATAACAGGTATGGTACTAAAGTGGAAGGATGACTCTGGATGGGTGACAGTATGGGATTCTTTAAGGAAAGAAAAATCAGAGTTTTACACGGGAAACACTTTCACAGGCAACTCGGGTTTGTTACCAAAAGGATTTATTCTACTGCTACTATATTTTAGTGGCTAGGTATTTAAAGAAAGACACTGTACATGAGGAAGTTACTTGGAAGGTTAACTTATCCACGCCGCGTTCATGTCTATGGGAATTTAATTAAATTATTCAAAATAGTAGTCAGGACTTACAAAAGGATTCAAATGACTAGAAAAGAATTGCGCTAACACATGAAGTCTAACACTGATTTTTCTAAGGACAGGATACACAGAGGATTCTAACAATTTTAAGAAGTTACTAGGGTATTTATAGGATTTCTTTTATGGTTTCTTATAGGGTTGGACAAATGGCAAGGTAACAGAGCAAATGATGCAGTTTTTTGATATTGGGGAGGGGTGATACTTACAAGAAGCACTGGAATTGGGTAGTTGGGACAGCTAACCAGGTTTCTGGACAGCGGGACAAGGGTCTGGTCACTGCGCTGCAGCGGGTCTCCTCTAGGGACACATCGAGGCAACCGGGGTCTGGTCTCAATGGTCAGCGGGGTGCATCAGCTGGGCAAGGACAGGTCTGGTCACAGATTTTCCCTCAGGGTCAGCAGCCTTTCCCTCTTTCTCGCTGAATTATTGGGAATTTGTAGGGTTTTATTCTAGATATATGGTTCTGCCTGGATAGGAGATTCTGGATCTGGATCACCTATCCCTGGGCTGGCACTGGAGTCTTGCAGGGTGAATGTGGAATGTCTGGATCTCTGGATGTTGATTTGTGATTGAATGATTCTTGAATGTCTGTTTCTGGAAAGTCTGTCCCGTGAATCTCCTGCCTCTCCCTAAAATTCCTCCTTTTATAAACTGCATGACATCAGAGGTTTTTACTATGTGGGCATAACTGGGCTAGACCTACCTCTAAGATCGGATAGGTCAGCCTGTGGATGTCGCTGCCTCCCTGTAAGCAGATTGGACTCAGGGAAGTGACATTAGTTTTAGTGTGGGTGTTTTTATGAGGTGCTTTGTTATACCACAGTTACTTTTGCCAAAATCACTTACAATTGTTATTCTCTTGAAAATCAAATAGGCAGACCCCATATTTTACAAGGAATATGCTGTTCCAACTCCTAAGTTTGTACAATGCTGTTTTGTCCTTCTGGCACTTTTTTTCACAATTTCTATGGAAAATATTTCCCCTAAAATTCAAAAAATGGATACACCTAAGCCTATTGGGCATCAGGGTTACCATAGTACACTTTCATTCTGGCAGATGCAAATGAAGAGAGGTGTCACAAGAATTCACACTTGCCTGTGATAAGTCCAGTTCCCCTTGATCAATTTTTCCCGGCTGGAGAAAGGCCAGTCAATCTGACGAAGTCGAAAATTCTCACACCTTAGCCCGTTCATAGTTTGTGGGGGAGATTCCTGTCCCAGGAAGGTTTAGTGCCTTTGAATTTCCTGCCCAGGCCCCTTTGTTCTGCTGTTCTCAAACACACATGTTTTTTCTTCCTTACTTTCTTTCACAGAAACCAAGTCTTTAGTACATAAGTATAATATACACTTAAACCACCACAGTTCCACCCATAACCTACTGTTTCTGGTCGAGTATCTCGGATGATTTCACTTTTTCAACTTTAAAAAGTATTATGTCACTGCCTTTGCAAAACAAATTTACACATGCTTATTTTAAATGGGGTTTTCACAAGATGCGGTTTCTTTAACACACATTTCAGAAAAGCCTTGACAGATCAGATCAGTTTCAGGGTATGGAAAGATGCTGGAAATATTGTTCTTTGTAATTGACACATGGCCCGGGAGAAAAAGCTTTCTTTTTGAAGTCCTCTGCATATGTTACTTTGTTACAAGAGTGAACGCGGGTCATACGGCCTGACATGGATTTCTCTGATCTTCACAGATTTTGCTTGACACAACATGCCATTCAGTGAGGAATGGCCCCATTTGCTGGTGCGCAACCAGAATATGGATGAACATGGCTGTGTTTTACTAAAACCCAAGCTGGGTGATGTTCAGAAATGAAGATAGCACCAGTGCAAAGTCGTTTTACATAGAACATTTCCTTTGGCAGTTTGAAGTTTATGCAAATCCCAGCACTACAGTGCTGAGCCAGGCTGCCATTGAATTCCTCTTTTTGGATTCCCACGAAGAAAGTAAGTGCAGCCATTCTCGGGGTGTCTGTGATCCATCTCGCCCCATATGTACACAACAGAGACAGCACAGCCACGGTTTCTGTAACTGCTAAATGCAGTTTTGTGAGGCAGGGATTTCTGGTGGGCTTTTAAATGTACCCCACAACACAAAAGTACAAACTCTTGGATTTCCAATTCTTGTTGCACTTGTTATTAATGATTATGCGAGGCACTGTTTATTTTATTATTTGTGTGAAATTCTTTTGACATTTTAGTGCAATATGTGCTTTATACAGTGCTGTTTATGAGGCAGCCTGCTAGTGCTGCACTGCCACCTATTCAACTAGTTAATTGTTTTCTTCCACACCAAGTTGCTTGTTGTGGGGTCAGTGAAGTGGTTCCCAGCATTTCCTTTTTCATTGTGCATGCTGCTGCAGGCATGGGAGGTGCTGCCACTCTATCACTTCTCCTCTCTCCATCTATATGAAGCGCTGGCACATCCAGTCAGATGCCACCAATCTGCTCCTGCACGCTCACCTTGGTCCTTACTGTTTTCTCCTTGGCTGCTTGCTGCTTCTGAATAAACATTGAAAACTTCTCAAAGGCTCATTTATCAGCTGCACACCATATCCTCGTGCTCCAGCACCAATGGAGGGTATTCATCTCCTCTGCTTGCCTCCTTTTGGCTGCTTGCAACAGAGTTTCTTTAAATATATTGTGCCACAGAAGGCCACAAGAACACACCAACCATAGAAGATAGTTCAAGTGGTTATATTGGAGGAATCATAAAGGGGCTTGCTAATGGCAGTCCCTTAAACGGCGCATGCGGCATGGCCAGTGTGGGACGCCAAACACCAATATTAATTTTGGAAGGCATTAGGCTGCATTTATTATCTTACATCACCGAAATTCGACAATGTATGTATTACATTATTAAACAGCTATGTCATAATTTACGTCATCAATTGCATCATCATTACATCATCAATTAGGTCATCATTACATATTAGAGTGTGGGGGGAGTGTCCATGGACATCACCCCCACACTCCGGGACAGGCCTGAGGGAAATTTGTGACCCCTAAACCAACCCAACCTCCAGACCCGCTCTCCCCTTGCACGGCCGTGTGAGGACCACTCTATGAGCCACTGGCCTGACACCTCACTGTTCCATGCAGAAGCTAGGACCGTAATGTAAATCAGAAATAAATCTCCTTTCCAGTGACCAAAAAGGTTGAGCCTCTTGCTCAATTCTGTGCAATGTGCTCCAACCTACCAGCAGAGGCCCACTGTCCTACTTGCCAGAGGCACTCCCCACCCCTTCCAGAACAGAACTCCTGCACAACACCTGAGACCGAATACGTCCCGACACCCTGACCTCCAACCCACTGAACCCTGGACACCATCAGTACCACATCATCTCTTCCCTGATGCACCCATTCTATAGGATACCCCCCGTAGAGAAACCCTCCCACAGACATGCAGCCCTTCAATCGTGCATACATATACAAAAAAAGTCCACCCCTTCTAGAGGCGCCAGTGGCGGAAGCCAACCAGGAATTCTTGGATGCTCCTTTCAGATTGGGCTGACCCCCTCACTGCTCTTCAACCGGTTGAGCAGCTCACAGATGTTACCACCCACAACAGTAGCCTTGTTTGTGTTGATGGTAATTTACCAGTCAGAAAGCCTGGGCTCATTCTCCTCATCATATGGGGTCATCTAGAGATACAAAACCGGACAAGTAAAACACATATCAGAAGGTAAACCTGCCAACACCACAACCTATCCAACCATGGAACTGGGAGCCCTCAGCCCCCCACCACATCAACCAACTCCTGCCATTTAATTTTACTGCTCCGGAGTCCCTGAAGGGGGCCATTCTCCTTCGTCATGGACAATCCGCACAATAACACAGGAACCAAGTCCACCATGGTTTGGCCCCACTGGAGGAGGGGGGCGTCGACAACCTTCCCCCATTGAGGAACACACCCACCTGTCATATGGCGACCACACTGGCCACTGTACCCATACCATGGCCACCCAACTCCTCAGAAAATCACTCATAACCCATGTTGACCACACTAGCCTCACACCAACCCGTGATTTTCCAGGCAACCCTAAGACAAGATTACTGTGGACTCCTCTGCACCTTCGAGGTCAGCCGCAGGTCCGTCACAGGATCCCACCAGTCCTCTCATGGTGTCCTCACCACCTGCACACCAGCCTCAGCTGTTTCAAACCCTGAGAAATGATACCCTGGGAGCCAACTAATTGTAGGCCTGCATCCAGCATGCCCGGATCTCGATCTTCCAGACCCCTGCAGGCCCTCCCTGCCCTAAGCCACCCCCAGCCCAACTCCAAGTGGAGCCACACATACCAATGGCCACAGACACATGGGCCCCCACCAGGGGGCAAGCACCTACCCCACAAGCCTCACGCAACCAAAACTGACTACCTTTCATGAAATGTAGGCACTGCCCTGCTAAAGGGGTGAACCCCCACCCGTCATTCACTTCACTTACGATACCCGGTGAGGACCCAGGCCACAAGCCTGTGTCCAGGGTCCCTCGGATCTCGATCTTCCAGCCCCCATAGACCCTGCCTGCCCGCAGCCCTTAGTCCCACTACAGCAGGGACTTCACACAAACAAGGCTCCGGACACCATTACTGTCGCCAGGGGGCAAGCATCTAAACACAAAGCTCCTCAAGAAGACACTAACGAAAAGCCTGTCTCTCAGCATGGGCACATGCCCAGTAGAAGGGTGTAACTCATCACTCGCCACATCTCTTTTGAAATGGTACCTGAGGAACCCCCCCAGCTCCTAAGCCTGAATAGAGTGCCCCCTTATCTCTTGGCTTCCATGGGCAATACCTGTCCCCAGCACCCCAACTCAGCAAGGACACTTGAATAGCTGCAGACACCAGGGCTGCCACAAAGGGGCAGGCACCTCTGGCCCTGCTCAAACAGGGACCTCTCACTCCAACAACTCCGGATCAAAAAAGGGGAGTAGAGGAGCAGGTGAATACGTCATCCCTAGCTCCCGCCCTCTCGCCTCCATCATTATGGAACAGCAGAAGAGCCCTATGTGGGACACCAGGTATCATCCCAATACCACATCCAGTATATGAGAGACCTTAAGCAGTCAGACAACCGTATCGAATGTACCCTTGCACTAAAAGGGTATAAGGATGTCGACACACAGCATTAGAGCTTTAAGTGAAATCGGACGAGCGCAGGGTGACGTCATGAATAAAAGATACTGAGATGCACTGAAACGATATGCAAATACAGAAGAATAAAGTGGTAACTGAAGTAACAAGAGAAACATGTAATCAGATATGAAAAAGTCATATATGCAAAGAAGATAAAATAACCTGTTGACAGATAAGTGTATATATGCAGAAACGCAAAGTAGACGAGACATATAGATGCTTGCTGCAGAAGAAAACATAATGTGGCTGGGGCGGCCATGATGGAAAGATGGACGCCACACTCTTATTAAAAAACAAATCAAGCTACCTCTGAGCCAGACCAGGGCTGCAGAGTCAGAAGACGCTGGAAGAACAGCTTTGTGTGAGGAATAAAGAGGAGTCCATTGGCTTGGGATCAAGGATGCTACTTCAAAGAATAATTGCAAGGCACAAGTGGAGTCAGAAGGATAATCCATGCAAGTAAGACATATTTCTCTTAGATTGATTAAGTAAAGAAGAAAACATCTGCAGGAGCTAAGTATTGTACAATTAAAGATGTGAAAGGCCTATGCAAGGTGGAATGAGCAAGACTCTTCAGGGCGAGAGGAGCAATGACACCCAGCACAATTGAATCAAATAGCAGTAAATAGAAGGTCGAAATGGCCAAATTCCTGTCAAAAACCAGGGCTATTCATTAAGCTCCAGATGAAGATAATGGTGTGCCTACACACCGTCAAAAGTCAGAACATGCTGCAAGGTCAGCTACAAAGGCAAAACCTTGTTTTAGGGCCAGACCGATGAGAGATGATGGACTATTGGGAATGTGGGGAGTTTTCTGACGTTACTCTCGGCACCTGGGTTCCATTTTGCTTACGTGCTGCTAACAAGTCAAATGTCTAAGGTTGGGAAAGCATGCCAACCAATCAGAGGGTCTATGTAGCAACATGCTATACAATGTTGCAAAGACCAATTTGCTACCATTATTCTGCTATAAACAGTATTGTACACATTTAGAGGTTTTTCGAGGTGTTCCATTGATGTTATTAACACTTATACATACTATAGGTACATATGTTCCCATAACCAATCCCTTCCTTCAATAGGTTTTACTGTTTGCCACAAAAATATGTCATAGATGATGCATATTAAGGTATAAACCTTTGTCTAACCAAATGTGGATATGAGTGTGTGAACTACAGCTTGTTGTTTGCCAGATTGCCCTACTTTATTTTATGATGATAATAAAGTAATACTTTGCCATATTCTTTGAGTCTGTCCGTCTAGTTGCTCCATAGATCATTATTGGTAATTCCATCTAGCACCAGAGATGCTTCAAGAGGTATCAGGTATTAATATCGCCACATATATGGTTGCCGTAAATAATATCACCGGGAAAATGTTGTGGCGATATTATTTGGGTGACCATATATATGGTAACAGGGGCAAAAAAAAAAATAAAAAGAAAATAAAATACAAAAATACAAAAAAAAATTTGGGGGTTGCGGGGGTGTCCTCCGCATGTTCCATGCAATAATGTCGCCACAAAAAATGACTATTTTTCAGTGATATTTTCGCATGGCGATATTTTTGTGGCGACATTATTACATGGAACCCTTCAAGGTACTTTGAGCACATTTTGGTAGCAGTGCAGATGGTTATGGTCTAATCGACCTAGGCCCTGCTCACCCAACCTTGAACTTTTGGCTCGTTAGCAGCATGTAAGAAAAACGAAACCCAGGTGCTGGAGTCAAGTTAGATTACTCCCACCACTTTCCCAATTAGTCCATCATCCCTCATCAGTCCAACCATAAGCCAAAGTTTCCCATCTGCAGTTGACCTTGTTGCCAGCTCTCTGTTCTGGGACATTCGATGGATTGCAAGCACATCAATATCTTCCTCCAAAGCTTAATGAATAGCTCCTGTTTTTGACTTCTGAATCGCGTGTGAGGAGACCGCAAATGTGTCCTTTTCGACCTCTTATTCACTGCTATTTGATTTACTTATACTGGGTGTTCTTGCTCCTCTTGGCCTCTAAAGACTTGCTCGCTCCATCTTGTATAGACCTCATTCACTGATAATTGTCCAATACTTGGCTCTTGCAAATGTTTTCTTCTTCTTTAATCTAAGAAAAATATGTCTTACGCACACGACTTATCTGTATGCCTCCCTTTGTGCCAAGCAATTATTCCTTAAAATAGCACCCTTGATCTTAGGCCAACGTAGACTCCTCTTTATTATATATACAAAGCTATTTCTCCAACATCTCCTGACTCTGCATCACTGCTCTGTCTCTGAGGTAGCTGGATTGAATCAAACATGAGCGGATGCATATTTTCCCTATCATGGCCATCCTAGCCACATTATATTTTCCTCTATATCAAGCTTTTATATGTCTCATCTACCTTGCTTTACTGCGTATTTACAGTTTTCAGTCAACAAATTAGTTTATCTTCTTTCTTTTTATGATTACTTTATCATTTCATACATGTTTATGTTGTCACTGCAGTTACATTGTTACTCTTAAGTATTTTCATATAGCTTCAGTATATCCTCATATCTCTTCCACATGGCATCAATCTGCCCTCGTCACATTTCTCTACAGCTCCATAATGTCCAATGGGACGGGCTGATATCCTCTGACTCTTTCAGTACACGGGTACATTTGGTATGGTTCTCAGAGTAAATACAGTCTCTCAAACATTCAATGTGCTATAGGGATAACACATTGGGTCCCACATAGAACTCTTCTCCTGCTGTTCCAGGATGATGGTGGTGAGGGGGCTGGAGGTAGGGAAAATGCATCCACCTTCTCATCTACAGTCCCTCCTGTGGTCGAGTCCTGCAACATATTTTCCTCTTCAATCTCCTTCATCTTCTCTTCATACTGTCATTTCTTCAGGATCCATATCTTTGTCACCCCTTCAGATGACCTGCATTCTTTATATGTTTGTCCACATTCCAGGTTATGCGACAGCAATCTCCTGATGGTGGACAGAATATTCAATGTCCTACATACTTTTTATGATCCTTAGGGTAGCAGAACCTCATTCCTGGAGGTGCCAGGGGACTTGTCCTTACATTATCACAAGTACTGTCCTCATCTTGCATCTTCCCATCAGCTCCAGCATCTCTATCAATCATTATCTTCATCCTAATAATTTTCTTTGCTGTCTTCTGGCACTGTCCCGCAATGATCCTTATGAGACACAATCCTAGCAATACCAACACTAGTATTATTCCAAGTATTTTGAAAGCATTCGCCAGCCAGGTTGGAATCCATGATAAGTGAAAACCAGTCATCTCCTGCTGTCTCTTCAGCGTCATCTTCACATGCAGGGTTGTCAGCATAGTTATTGCTTCCTTCAGGGTTCCATTTTCCCCATCATGGGAAGGTGTGAATGTACAGCAGGATGGCCTGACCTTGGCGCACACACCTCCTTCCATTCCTGTGATTAGATGCAGGACATACCTATTCTGGAGAGTCATCAGCCTGATGGCTCCCAATTCTTCTCTGATTGTATTGAATCATTTTATTATTACATTGATCATCTGTAACAGCTCCCATCTGGTGATTTGCACCCAATTGGCTTTCACTGCAGTCTGGAGTCCCGGCATGAATATCGAAGTCATTATCATTGCTGTATTGCTGAACCATTTATGCTCATCTGGAATATCTTCATAGGACCTTATTGATTTTGATGTGAAGTAGTTCTCCCTCTTCAGCCGGCGAAGATTGAGCAACCTCTTCCTCCTCTGGTGATCATTCATCTTTGGAAATTCAATGACTTTGAGGTCACTTTGAGGAATCACTAATGCTGGAACATTTATTACTACAATGGAGCATACTCCTCGCAATTTATAGGCAACTGCATGTAAGCTCTGGATCCACAGGCCCAATATCGGTCCATCAATACTGCAGTTCCCTCATTCATCCTTGGGACCTCGATTGTCTGTCCACATCCTTTGTTTTCTCCAACCAGAACTGAGCCTTCATTCTTGAAGCATGCGGTTGCATTCTTTAGTGATATTATAGATAATGGCCCTGCTTTGTTGTCAACCCATGCTAGTAACTTAGAATATTTGGCCCATGACTCTAGGCATCTGTCATTCACTATTTGCATTAGTTTCTTCTTCAATAAGTGCGCAGGGCAAGATAATAGTCTTTCTTCCCATCAGGTACTGGTGGCAACACATCCATACACCAATAGCTGAGGTCTCTCCAGCATCCTGGTTCTCCTTTCAGTCATACCTGAGCAGTCCACCCTCCTCATCTCAACAATTTTTATTTGTTCTTCCATTCATTTCCATCCTTCTTGTTTTCACATAAGTATGTTCATATGGAAATAATCCTCTTGATTATCATCGTAGAGTTGCCAACTTTCCTTCTAATTGCCCTCTAGATGTACACACTGCTAGACGACTGAGACATTTTGAATCATGTGCAGGAATTTCTTTGCCAATAAATGTTCTTGCTGCATTCCCCAACATCGCTTTTAAATCAAAATGGATGCCTCATAAGATTATGAAAAATGCTGTCCGTACTTTTATCAGTGACAATTGTAAATGTTTCATTGTTATCCACCATGTATGTATTGTTTTTTATAACATATCTAAATGCCATAATAATCAGGAGGAAAACACAAATTATAATACAAAATTATATCACAATTATTATCCTATGAAAATCAATTTTCTTGATGGCAAGGAGACTCTTACGTTCTGATATCTCCTCATCTTATTTTAGCTTTGAATATGTAACTTCTGTAATTCGTTATGAATCACACCTTTATATGAAGAATTGTAAGATCATTTCTATAATTATTCTGAAAAATAATATGATTGTTCTTAGGATTGATGAGAAACGTCACAATATTCACATCGCCTCTTAATAAAGCTGGAAAAGACAGTAATATATATGTAAAAACAGCATAGAGGAATGTGTATATTGTTATTACAATGGGTAACATGAGAGATCAAGTGTGAGTCTTTTCTTTCAGCTCCGATACGATAAACCATTGTCTCTATGGCCGATCTAAAAAGTTTCAGGATAACTGAAAATCCATTTATTCCTTATCAAATGTTGAAAGAGATTAGTCTTTAATCTAAATTGTTTCTGTGCTCCTCATTTTCCTTCTCCTTGCTCTTGGTTATTGAAAAAGTCTGCATGCGTGGAACTTCTTCTCTTGTTTCTCGTCAGTGCAGGAGGAGTCTGGATTTCTTCTTTATATGATTTGATGTCGTGCAAATGCAGCCAAGCTCGCCTTCCTTTTAATTTAGCTGCTGCGGGGGTAAATTCTTCCACCTCATAGGGTCCTTCAAAATGGGTCATACTCCAAGTGGGTACAAACATTCGTATCAGCACCTGGTCCCCTGGGTATAAACTCAATTGCTTCAATAAATAATCTTAATCAGTGGGTTGGGTGTCTTATCACTTGTCTTTAAACCCTCCCTCGGATTATTGACCTGTTGAGACATGAAAGAAACACTTTCAATCATTGTTTCTAGCTAATCATGTATTGCGCCCCATAAAGTCTTCGCTACACTGTGGACATCCGTTTTCAACCTAGATGGAGGAGCAAGGGGGGTTTGCATGCAGTGTCCAGTCACCAACTCATGAGGAGTTAGATGGTGATCTTACCCCGGATGATTTGATTTCTTAGAGTGTATAAGTCAAGGGGTAGGCAATGTAACCATCCCTTCCTTAAAGTCATTTTTATTTTTGCAAGCCTCTCTTTTAATAATCCTTTCAAATCTCTTACAGAAACATTTCACCTGTGGATGATAAGCTGAGGAAAATGTACGCTTAATGCCTAATAGCAGAACTATTTGTTCAAACAATTCATTTACAAAATGCGGTCCATTTTCAGACCACTGCCAGAATCCGAGTCCTCGGATTCTTGACTCACCTGTTTGCTTCTTGTGGATTTTTTCTTTGGGTTTGCGTGTTTCCTTTTTCCTGGATGAGCGTGCCTTATAAAGGTAAGCTCTGGATTCTTCATGAGCCAGTCTGCTGGGCTTCGGAAACAGCACTGGTTCGCGAATCCAGTTTGCGGTGGCCCCGCGGCTCGTGTGAAGGGGCACTGGTCTGCGACTCCCATTCGCGGTGGCTCTGCAGCTCGGGTGAGGCGATGCTGGTCCACGGCTATCGCTCGCGATGGCTCTGCAGCTCGGGTGAGGCGGCGCTGCTCCACGGCTCAAGCTTGCGTTGGTGCCGTGGCCCGGGTACGTTCAGTTGTCCAGGAGGGGACCAGGAAGGAGACAGATAACTAGGTACAAAAATGGGCCTAAAGACAATAAGGGGGGCAACCAGGAGGGATGGAAGGAGGATACCAGGATTCAAGGAAAAAGGGGCGAGACACTAGCACACAACTTGCCGGACGGAACGCAGGCAAGCTAGCGTTGAGACGCACAGAGGCGCGGGGTCGTGTCTCTTTTCAAGGGAGCATGAGGTCTCTACAGACGACTAGACCGCACTGAAACCTAGCATCAGCCATGTTGAAAGGATCGGATCAATGGCTAAAGACTGCGGGACCAGGCAGACCAGAAGGGTCGATATCGCTGATACATGACAACCACAAGACCTTGTACACTACCCATCTTGGGAACACCTCACGCACAAGAAAATTTGCCTCTATCCATCTAGAGAAAGGACATACCACAACCAGCATATATCTGTAACATTGCGTGCCTGTAGAATAGAAACAATACGTGGTGGACCATTGGGGGAGAGGGATGGTCTCTAAATATTCTGTACGTTCTTTTAATAAATATCAACCAACAGTTCTTGTCATTTACAAACAAATCAATTTAAATGTGTTAAACACATTATAAAATACAATTAAAACTTTTTTTTCACAAAAATAAATTTATACATTCATTCCCAATACTCTGAATTAGTTCCAGTATTGGTTGTATTGCCCCATATCCAATTTACTACAATTCATTCGCTTTAATTCTCCATTCCATTCATATTCCTTATCTCATCTTTTTCTAACCACTTTTGGTTAGATGCTGCTATTTCACTGTGATAGTTGTTTGCAGGGTTCTGATCTATTGCTCGATAACCCAATCTATGTAGATTTTAATCCCACATAGTTTAAACATCTACACATGTTTTGGCTGTCTCTGGTCCCCAAATGCAGCAACCTTCTTCAGGATGAAAAGACAGCGGCCCATCTATGTCGTGTTCCTTTAGGTAGAGTGAGCCATGGTCCCTCCACTTGTTGTTTGGCAAAGGTGGTTCAAATAAAAGGATTAATCCAGAGTTCTACATATGTCCGCATGCCCCAAGATGGTCCAACATCGACATCTAAGGTCGTAGGTATTCAGTAAGTGACCTTTGTTGTTGTAACAAACTCACACTCAGATTTTTCTATGTCTTCATAGGTAAGTATCTCTTCTTGTAATCCTTGCTGGATCACATCCAAGGTCCTCAAATTGCCTTTCCTCCGGAGTTCGCGCATATTTCTTCTTTGCTTCCTTTCCCAATAGTTGAGTTTGGCTGTAGCATATCCACATAATCCACATAATCCATATGTCGATCCTGAAATGGGACATTGCGTCTAAGGATTGCTCCTCTTACTGATCGCAAAGTGTGCTCTGCAGTTCATTTTTGGCACACAATGCAACTTACAATAAACTGTTCCACATGCTCCAACAAATTTGGCGAAAACCAATCTTCTGCAATTGTACAATTGTAGCAGCAAGACTCTCTCGGGTCATATGCGTGCCATAGTGAAGCTGCACCAGCGCTACCCTCAATAATGCTAGAGACATAACTGGCTTTCTAATGCTATCCTGCCTCCAAATTGCCTCTGTGGGGGATAAAGAACACCCCATAAATCCTGCTCTTCTTGTGGGACTTGACCTTGTATCTCAATTAACTGGACAATCGACAGCATGTTAAAGCCCTCCTTTACCAACATGCATTGTACTGCCATCTGTTTTAGGCTTTCTATTCTAACATTAGAAATGGTTGGGAAATAGGCTGACTTTTTTGGCTTCTAAATCTGCAGATTAGTTTCCATGAGAAATTACGTCTGCCTTTTTAGAATGTTCTGTACATTTTATGACTCTGAGCGTAAATGGAAGTCCTAATGCTTCAATAAGATTATCCGGTAGGGCCTCATGTTGCACTGGAGTGTCATCTGCTCGTAGGAAGCCCCTCATTTTCCAGCGTACCAGCCCTGTGTGTATGATTGACGTCACATAGGTAGAGTCAGAGTACAACGTCACTTCCTCATCTTCAAATCTCTGAAATGCAGCGTTAAGCGCCACTAATTCTGCAGCCTCTGCGGAGTAATGAAAAGGCAATCTGACAATTGTCACTACCTCAAATTCACCCTCTCAGTTCGGCTTCACTAACACTGATCCAGTATGCCTTTCACCAGTTGTTTGGTCAGTTTTTGAAGAACTACCAATAAAGAGAACGTCCCCCCTGTAAAGACTGGAGGGTGGTGTCTGTACTTCCGCTCTCTATATGGTAGAGGAGAGGCACAGAGGACCCCAGCCAAGATTCTCTATTATTGGTAACGTAGTCGAGCAATCAAGGCCTAGCTTCTCAGGAGGTGATGCGGGCTGGTTCTTAAGTACAGTGTAGTCCCCGAACCCCCACCTAGGAATGCCCACACAATGTATTACTGAAAACACAGTCTTTATATAATTAATATTCAAAGGTATGTACACGATCACAATAACGCACTTTGTACTCGGAAGTCAACAATGATAAATATATACAATTCTAAAGTGGTACCACCAATGTTATCAAATCCCTTTAAAGTGCATCAACTGTACGGTTAAAATGTCACACAGATCAATAACGAGGAAACCAGCAATAGAGATAGGAAGGAACTCAAGATGGTGGAAACAATAGGCAGATTACCTGCCTCTACCTTTAGACACAGTTCTGTGTGGAGATCCCCCGCACCTGGGCAACCTGTAAAATAAAGATATATAGCACAAGCCCAGTCCATATATGGTTCACTAGTCTTATTTCTTCCTATTAAGGTTTTACCCCCCCCAATGTACCTGGTGGAGTAGAGTTCTTCGAAGACACGTCGAAGGATCCTTCTTGAGTGACTCCCTTTAAAGCAGGAGCCACGGATCGTTGAGAGGCATCGAAGATGATGAACTTGTCGTCGACGGAGGCGATGAGAAGTTCAAGGGTGCCGAGACCCCGATGTCGATCCAGGCAGTGCTCGTCAGCGACGTATTGCGAGGATGAGGTGTGCGGGACTTCTCGGCGATAGATTGTTCAGGACCACAAAGAGTTTCAGAAGAACTGTGGCCCAACAAGGGCGTCGAGTCGTCAAAGTCTTTGTGGCCTTCAGGTGGCGGGAAACCCACGGGTGGATTCTCCTCGGTACGTTGGTCGTCCTCGACTTTCTCCGGCGGGACAAAGCAGTCGATGTTGCGTACAAGGGAGTCCTTGGATTCAAAATGTTCTTAGGCAAAGGAGCGGGCTGCTCTGGTCGTCGGCAGCACGGCATCATGTGGTCCTCACGGCTGGGCAACACAACTTCGACGGGCCTCCAGCGGTTACACAAACCTGCGAACCCTGGTCGACGGCAACGGACTTCGACAGCGGCGAAGTCCGGGTGCTTTGCTTCGTTCTCCTCAACGGTCCCGTCTCGGGTCGGCAGCCTTTCGAGGGTTTGCCTTCCAGGGAGCTTCAGCGAAGGTTAGCAGTGCTCGATGGTCCCTCGGAGCACGGGAAGAGGCGCCTTACCAGGTCCTCTCTCGGATCAGTCTTCGACGGATTCGGCAGCTTTCAGATCAGTCGAAGCAAATGCAACAGCAAGTCTTCTTCTTCCAGCTGGGCATCGAGGGTCAGCAGTTCCAGTTACTCTTAATGTGAAGACACAACTTCTGAACGCTTCTGAACAATTTCCAGTGGTGAGAGGTCCCCAGATATACTATCTTGTCTCTCATCCACACTGCTGGGTCACTCTCAGCAGCCAATCATACAGAAGGGCATTCATGCAGTCAGTCAGCCAATCAGGCACACAGTGCATTTAGGCCATCCTCATCCCTCTCAGACACTCACAACAAGGAATGTGGATTGGGACAAGTACCCAGCCATTCAACACTACACACTGCATTCAGGCCAGTTTCGGGCAGGGCTGTCTCAGTCTTTGTCTCTCATGCCAGAATCCAGACAACCACAACAAGAGGTGCATATTGGTCACACACTCCATTCACCCAGGTCCCACCCACAGGAGGTACCCACAACATACAATCACTGGGAAGGCTCCAGCTAGTCTGGACGGGCCTTCACAACAACACCATATATGGCACTTCCACCCAACAGCCGGTCAGGGCGAAGGGACAGAGTCAGGGCTTCCCAGGACTTTGGCAAAACAAGGTAATAGGTAATAGAAAGCAAGAGGCCACAGGGGCCATCTTGTTTTCCATCAGGAATCAACTGATTCCAATGGCAGGGCCGGGGTATCCCAAAATGGAGGATACTCAGCGCACCTGTCAAATTCAGCATGGAGCTGCCACCAGCCCATACCCTGCTCTGTGGGCCACCCACAGGTGCCCAAAAACATACACTAGGGGCACACGGTTGTACCCCCAGCCATGGGTGCAATAAGAGTATCCCAAGGGTCCGTTCACCAAACCAAAAGAGAGAGAGATGCGCCGCCAGGAGTCCCACATGAACTCCTGCGTGGAAAATACAACAGAACACATGATAAAAGGCAGTAAAGGACAAGGATACGGAGGCCCTGTCCCTCCGATGCATTTCCAGCATCACACCCCCTCCCAAGAGCATTTTCTCTAGCTTGGGGAATATCATGATAGTATTCAATATATGTCATGCAATCATTCACATAATCATCCTCCCCTCCTGAATCTGCTATGAACGTTGCTGGGTTCACTGTCTTGCATCTAAGAATTTTGATCATAGGGTTCAAAATAATTACCTGTTGTTAATGTACTTTTAGGCTTTTTTTTTAAACACAAATAGTGTTACTGAACACCCCATTGTTATTCTTGATTCTTTTTCAATCGCAAATGCAGCAGCAGCCAATGATCACTCACAGGGGTAATGCCCTTTCATAACTGAATTTAGAATCCCTCTATAGTAAGTCAATGGTTTATGTCCATGTCCTAATGTCATTTTCTGTGTAAGGACTGCTGTCATAACTTCTACATTTGAAGGAGAAAATAAATAAAAATGTTCATGATAATCTGGGATTCCTAACACTGGGTCTGTACTGATTTTTAATTAATCAAATCCTTCAGTCATCTCATCTGTCCATGTTATTTTACTCTTGCTTATCCTTGCTTCTTTACGTCCTTTTAAAAGTGGTCAAATATATGTACTGTAATTGAAAGCCCACACCCTACAATAGTTACATAGGCCTACAAATTGTTGCATTTCTCTCATTGTTTTAGGTTCTCAAGTCTTCATAATTGCTTCTGCTCTCTCAAGTCTCACTTGCCTCCCTTTGTGAGATATCAACTGTCCTATATACAATACCTTTTTCTGACAGTATTGTAACTTTTCTTTGTCCACCTTATACCCTTTATCTAAAAGTATGGTCATAAGCTTAACTGAATCTTCTCTGCATCTTTCTTCTGTCTCACTACACATCAAAATGTCATCTACATATTGAATTATTGCACGTTCGAGCTGAACATTATCCAGGTTCATCTGGAGGAATCTGTGAAAGATTGAAGGGGACTCATAGTACCCCTGGGGCAAACAAGTATGTTTCAGGTCAACATTTCTATACGAAAAGCAAGTCAAATCTTGTGAGTCTTTATGGAGGGGAATTGAAAATGTACACATTGTTTAAAACTATAACTGTGAAGTATCTGACCTTAGATGGGATTTTGCACAATATTGTCTTGTGATTTGAAACTAAAGGAATCTGAGCTTCATTGTTTAGGGGGGGGGATCCTATATGAACATCCATGACCACCCCGCTAATTGTTTTCACTGGGTACACAGCCGTGTTACATGGAGAATTGGATGGCACCAATATGCCTTGCTTCATTAAAGTGGAAATGGTCTCAAATATACCTTCATCCGCTTCTCTAGACATGGAGTATTGCTTTGCTCATGGCAAAAGAGCTTCTGGTTTCAGCTTAATTTTAACTGCCCCTAGTCCTTATAGTAGACCCAGTCATATGTACTCATGGTTCATAAAATATTCAGCAGTTTCTCTAAATCTTCCTGCGAAAATGCAGTTTTTATTTACCAGAGCCATTCTCTGCAGTATTTCTCTATTCTCTACTTTGATCCAATAAGTGAGATTAATGAAAAATACTAATTCATCATCTGAGTATTCATCCCTAAACAGCTCCTCATCTGTCAAATTTGTCAACCTCTATCCTTCACTGAGGGCTATCACTGCTCTCATTCCTCTTCCCTCATCATCTGAAGAACCACCCGTTCCTCTCCGACCACTGCAGCTTCTAACTCCAAAGGGATTATATGCCCTTCTTCATCATCCATGGGGATTTCTGTTATAAACAAAAACGTATTGTTTCTTCACAATAGTTTATCTATCAACCTGGGTAACCATGATAATAAAACAGTCACTCCATGCAAAGGGAACACCTCGTAACGCCTTCTGGCCTGTGCAGGCTAATATAGGCTCTATCACATTCATATAATGTATCCCTGCAGTAGAGCACACTATTCCTTCATCAGTAAAAGATATTGGCCCTCATTACGACCCTTGCGGAAATCAACCGACCGGACCGCCATAGCGTAAATAGCGTTTCCGCCATTGCACGATGGAGCAAAGTGCGGCTCATTCCGACCCATCGGGCACGAGCACCACGCCATGGCGGAAGTGCAAAGTCCGCGATGGCGGAAATGACCCCAAAACGGCCCACACCGCCGCCGTACGGCGCCCTAGGTGCAATACCGCCACCCATCTCAGCGGACACCGCAGTGAGCGCCAACCGGAAAGTACGGTGACCGTAAATATACGGAAACGGAAGTAAAAGCATGGTCCCGGAACGGGAAACATCCCGCCGTACACCTATAAAACCACAAATTCCACACAACCATTAAAAATACTACCCTGAGACACATCCCAACCCGTCATCCACCCTAGTGAAATCAAGAAAAATGGGAAAAGTAGCGAAGAAAGCGTGCGACCGCAAGCGGCAGGTCCACTTCTCCCGTGAGGAACTCACCGTGCTCACGGAGACCCTCCAGGAGAATGCTGCCGCCGTCTTCTCCACGCAAATGACCAGGACGGCACTTGCGAACAAGAAGGCCATATGGGCCCTGGTGGCACAGCGGGTAAGTGCGGTGGGGACCGCACCCCGCAACCCACAGCAATGCAGAAAGCGATGGGACGACCTGCGGATACGCGTCCGTAGCATACTTTCTGCCAACCGCAACATTGCCACAGCTACCGGGGGAGGATCGGAATCACCCATCAAGTTGACCCCCTGGGAAGAAATATGTGCCTCCACCATTGGAATGGAGAGCATAGAGGGAGTCGGAGGGATGGAGAAAGGAGTGCAGACATCCGAAGATTCAGGTAGGTGACCCAAATAAAACAATGCCAAAACCACAACGTCCAATCATGTGAAGTACCACGTGCCCACATAGTGCAACAGGAACACATGTCCAGGAGAACGTCCACATACATAGGCCTGATAGCACACTTTAAAACTCACATCAAATACATAAATAATTAAAAATCCTAAAAACACCCTCTACACGTGCAGCAGGCACACCCTAACTGCAGGCTGCCAAACAACTGCACCCACACTCCACACACAAATGAAACCACCTCCAAGGCCCCGACCCAAATCACCCTCAGGTACCACCCCAATGCATGTGATACATTGCCATTCCAATTCCCACAGACCCATTAATAACGCTCGCCCTCCTTTACTCCACCACAGGGTCCGATCCAAACGACGAGCTCCAGGACACCCCTACCAGCACACCTGCAAAGAGTACCAAGACCAACGGCCAAAGACCCTCCACCTCAGCTGCACGCATCAAGACACGGCAGCAGCACAAATCAAGTGACAGCACACAGGAGGGAACTCCAACAGGCACCCCAGCAGCCAGCATGCCCACAACACCACCACCACAGGTCCCCCCAATGGATGCCACAGTAGGCACTGCTTCTGGTGGCAGCAGCACCATAGGTGATACTGCATTAATGGCAGCATGCTCCGACACAGAAAACGGGGATGTCGAAGTTAGATCCATCCATGATCTGTCTCAATCCCCCTGTCTGTTCCATCCCGTACACCATGAGGATACCACGCAGGGGCACCCACAAGACGACGACTGGCCATCCCCCACAAGCCCTGTGGCAAGGCAACATGAGGTGACCAGCCCCTCTGTGACACCACCGCAAATGGCCATGGCCCAGCAGAGGCAACAGTCCCTCGACCAGGTAATCGTGCAACAGCAGCAACTGGCCACGCTCCTCAAGGACCATGCCGATGAATGTGGGGGCACTAAGGCAGACATAGAAACATCAACTGAGACACTTAGGGCAGAAATGGAGAGAAGTACAGAGACACTAAGGGCACAAATGGAGAGTAGCACCGAGAGCCTGAGAGTACAAATGGAGAGAAGCACCGAGAGCCTGAGAGTACAAATGGAGAGAAGCACCGAGAGCCTGAGGGGGGAACTGCATGCGACGTCCAAAGACGTATGTGCCGAACTTGCCGCAGTGCGCCGTGTGCTCACTGAGCTCTCACAAACCCTTAGGGACATGCATGGACGTGAGCAGGCAGAGACATCATCCGTTGCAAGTTCCGTCCAGGGCAGCCCCCAACGTAGATCTGGGAGGAACCTGCGCTCCACAGGCAGGGGTGCCCCTGATACCCGCAGAGGGGGCTTGCAATAGCGACTGCCCACTGACAATGAGCATCTTTGGACACTGGTGTTCGGGGGGGAGGTAGGAGGGTGGAGGGGGTGTGTTGGGCTCACTTGGGTGGCGGGTCGATAGGGTGTTTAACATGATATCACATATGCCATAAACAATGCACGATCATGCAATGAGATGTGTGGACATTGATCTTTGTGTACGAGGTCATTATAGGCGTACAGTCCATATTGTGCATGTTCCAGACACACACAGTGCCACGAGTCCCGTGTCCATGTATCAGCCACCAGGCGTGAGTGCTAGAAGCATGCATCTATGAGATGCTGACGAATGTCACGGCCCTCCTGTGCCTCGCAGACTCCTTGAGGTGCTGCCACATCCCCACCCTCATCATGACCATCATCAGGTGCTTGCAGTTCTGCGTCAGGGGGCATGGGCACATTTCTACGTACGCACATGTTGTGTAGCATGACACATGCCATGACCATCTTTGCAACCTTCACATGGCGGTACAGGAGTGCCCCGCCAGACCTGCTGAGGCAGCGGAAACGAGTCTTCAGTAGGCCGAATGCCTGTTCTATGACTACACGGGTACGTGAGTGGGCATGGTTGTAGTCCTCCTCATGCTGGTCCCGTGGGTTCCGGACTGGTGTGAGGAGCCATCTCTTCAGTGGATACCCGGCATCACCTGTATGTGGACAAGTAAGGAATTTTGAGGAATGCCATTGCTACGTACGCACCCCCCCCCCCTTCCTGCCAGGTCATTGCCGCATCACATACCCCACATCATCATGCATGAAATGAGACTCACCGAGTAGCCAGGATCTGTTCCCTGCGTGTCGCTCCATGTAGCGTGGTATAGTAGAGTTCCTCAAGACCATAGAATCATGGGTTGATCCAGGAAATCGGGCACAACAATGTGTAATGATCCTGTTGGAGTCACACACCATTTGTACATTCAGAGAATGAAATTGTTTTCGGTTGCGGTACTGGGCCTCCATGGCATGTGGGACGACCAATTCCACATGGGTGCAGTCGATGGCACCAATGCAACCCGGTATGCCGGCAAGTGCATGGAATCCCACTTTTGTGTTGGTAATTTCCTGCTCCGAGCGTGGCAGAGAGATGTAGTCGTCTGCGTGCTTCAGGAGGGCATCGAGCACTTGCAATAGTGTCCGTGAGAACAGTGGCTGTGATATGCCATGCAACTGTCCGACTGTGTGCTGGTAGGTGCCTGTGGCCAGGAAGTGGAGTACAGACACCACCTTCAGTAGGGGTGGGATGGCGGTTGGGCTATCTATCATGCTGACAAGGTCAGCCTGTGTCATGTCCACAATGGCGGTTATGGTGTCCCGGTCCAAACGGTAGAGGGTGTGGATCTGCTCATCAGTGAGGTTGAACGGATGTGCTCGGAGGCGTGGGATTGCGGGCTGCCTGCGTGGTGGTAGTGGCTGTGCTGGCGGCCCTTGCTGGCCCTGCCTTGCCCTCCTCCTCCTCCTGCGTCTCCGCCGTGCGGCCGGTTGTAGTTGGTGTTCGTCTTCTTCTTGAAGTTGGAGTACTTGCAGTGCTATCAGGTCCCCCAGGGCCAACATAGCTAGTCCTGCCGGTAGCATTTCGGAGTGGGTGTGGTTGTGGGAGGAGGCTGGGTGTGCAATTTATGTGTTTTCAGGCTGTATGGCCTCCACCGGTGGTGATTCATTCCACCTGTGCAAGCTGCACTCCCCTTTGGGCGAGCACGTCCCGCACACAACGCTGCAATTCGACGAATGGCATCTTGCTATTGCAATCATGTATTTGTACCCGATGGCAGTGTAACATTGGTTGATATGTTCATTCGGCTATGGTCCCATTGTTTCACATACTATCTTTGCAGTCGCGAACAGACTTGTGAAGGGTCATTGGAACGTAGTACTCGAGTAACGGTGGACCCTCATGCAACACTGTACCGAGCTTCACCGACGGGCGGGGCGTCCCATTTGTGAGTGAAGGCAGTTGCCATTTTCACACACAGCCGCACTAGATGGATTAATTTGTGATTTCAAGCGGCCACAGTTGCCTTTTCGACGTGATGTTGCAATTGAGGAATTCGAAGGGCGGCGCTTTCGGTTTTCAGCTAGCGGCGAGGAGATGCCCACAGGTCTGACTGCAAATATAACGTTCTATTGTTCAATGTCCTTGGGACAGGGGCCATGGCGAGGATGCAATGATTGATATGAATAGTTTGGGATGCGCAATAGCGACGTGGGCGATGAGGCCGGACGTCCCAAATACATGTTACTTCACAACACTGGAATTACGGGCTGGGGCACAGTGGATTTTGCAGGCTGCATAACGCACAGACTCAATGGAAATTTCACATGTTATGTGAGTATGGAGACAGGCGTTTTCATTACGGGATGAGGGAATGATGTATGGATGCATGGACAGATGATTTGATACAGAGTTTGCCATGTACAGGGCTTCTTGGAATCTATCCGCCTCCCCTGCGCTATGTGATGCAGGGCTGCCATAGTGGGACCATCGTCTATCTGGCCTTGTTGAGCCCTCCCTGTCTCGACGCGCCTTCAGACACTTGTGTTTATGCACGTTACCAATCCCATCAGATGGATTCTGTTTTAACAGACGCATTCACAGGTACACTCGTTTGTGATAGTGTTTTCACCTCGATATAGATAGTTATGATTCGCAAGTGGTTTTTGGGTGGTGATGATCCTTTGGAGTGGGCTAGCATGCATATGGCTGTGGATTTGGTGTGATCATTGAAGTGAGTAATTCAAATGTAGTTCTGATGGCCATACTATTCTTTTTCATTTCATTTGGTTGACAGGTATCTCCTCCCCTTTTGCCACTGCCATCTGTATGCCACTCCTGCAGATGGATTTTACTCCCGACACCTGCTGCTTCGTGTTAATCAGTGGAGCAGCATTACGACCTTATGGGACGATCGCCAATGGGCCACATGCCCTTACGCAGTACTAGTGGCTAGGAGCAACATTTCGGCCTTTCAGCTGGACTAGTGCCTCCCTATTGGGACGGCCCTGCGGTTCTAGGCGCTTCCATGTTGCCTTTTCGTACGGGAATGTAGCCCCTGTGTACCATGAAGGAACAGGGCGTCACACAAGAAGTAGCTGGTCATTTATTGCGGATGCAGCCCACAATAATGAAATATATTTTGGAGTTCATGGCCTAATGGCTGTATGGGCTTGGAGAATTTGTTGTGCATTAAATTTCTATTCTGATATGAACCGTGTAGCGTTCTTCTTTGCAAGTGATGTGGCATATTACTATTTGGGGAGCGATGTATTGTGAGGAGATCTGCATTGGGTTCCAGCTTCGGGGTATAGTTGCGTGGTACTGTGCTGGGCGCGTTTGCCTACGAAGCCCAGTGAGGTCAGGGATGAGGGCTGCCATTATGACTGTTTTGATGATGTCATGCTCAGGGGCGGGGGATTAGCTTTTGTGTAACAGATGCCGGTCAGCCAGTTGGATAGGTGGAATGTTGTGATTATCGGAATATTGCTGGTCACAGGTGCCTGTGTTTGCGTGCGTTTCTTGGTGGGAGACTGAGGTCATGTCCATTTGTATGGCTTCTGTATTCGTGCCATCTGTGCCCTGCAGCTCCCATTGGGCCCTCTTGAGATTCTTTTGTTTGTTGGCAGGCATGGATGACTAGTACATTTCACTGGTTGCATTGTGTGACTTCATTGCACCTACGGGGGGTTGTACAATGTGGCCAGGGAGCGGTGTACAAGCACTCAGTAGGGCCGTTTACGGTTGGTTCGCGATGCCGTACTTCTCACCATGGCGTGCTTGATGGCGTTAGGTGCATGTCCGCTAGGGTCGGAATTCGCGTACCGTTGCGCCATGGTGCTAATTACGGTTTGGCATGGCGCGCGCGCGCGTACTTGGTGCAGTTAGCGTTGGCGTTCACTACGGTGTCGCTAATGGCATCGTACTTTGCGGTGACGGGTCATGATCGCACCGAGTGCTATTCGATGGCGGTATTGCATTTCCGCCATCGTTTTTCGATTTCCGCCAGGGTCGTAATGAGGCCCATTGTCATGTTAAGTTTCGTCATTAAGTTACGCTCTAATATGTTAACTGGCGCATGCCTAGAATATAGTAATGGCATCAACATGAGGTGTTCTATAGAGATTGGGAATTTGTCTGTAAAAGAAACTAGGCTCATCTCCCCAGAGAATCCCTGCGCATTCATGGCAATGACTGACATTGGGTATTTTCCCTCACAGACACAGGAACAAGTTGTTCCAGTGTCTACAAGAAAGGAACATGTCTTGCCTCCTCTTGTCACCTTGTCCCTTGGTTCTTCTTGGGGGCCCGGTGTCACTGATAGTACTGAACACATCAGGTCACTCTGTGGGCTGTCCTATTGTGGATATACATTCATCATTGTACCTGTGAAAGGATTTCCTCATACCATGGTCACACTCCCTAATTTTTATGCAGCCTTACGCACTTTAAAAATTAATCTATTATACAGACCTCCGGTTCCAGTCCTGACCTTTGAGGAAGATATCTCACAACTCCTCTCTACTAATACTAAACCTGGCTCACAAATCTTACTGGTTGGTGATGTCAACCTAGGCTTCTTAGACACAAATAATAACACTGCCACCACTATTGGCAACTCAATAGCAGAACTAGGCTTTTCCCATCGCATCACCGAGCCCACACATATCAAAGGCAGATTCTTAGATTGGATTGCTGACCTTAATTGCGATATAAATATTGTCACCAACGCACCATGTGCCTGAACAGACCGCCACTTTATCTCATTCACCTTACAGTCTAGCAATTATCTAAACCAGCACACTGCTATAGCACCACAGGCACTAACCAGGAACAAAAAGAACATTACAACAGAGAATCTATTACCTCTTAAACAACCTATCCTTAACTACCCGACTACTAACTTGGACCCCCTCAACATTTGTAGATCTTTACAATTTAACACTCAACCATCTATCATCACCATAGCTCCTTTGAAACTGTGGAAAGCCAAACCTCAAGCACACCTTCATTCTTGGTTTACCCCAAGTATCAACACTTTACGCAATAACAAGAGAAGAGCAGAAACAGCTTGGAAATACCTTCCTTCAGACACAAAGACCTATTTGCAAAAACTGCCAGCTGCTACAAGTCTGCCATCCTCCAAATCAAAAGCGACACATACACCAATAGAATTACCAAGGCCAAATTCGGCACTAGAGAGCTGTTTACTATCCTTAGAGAGCTTCAGTCACCCACACCCCCCACCGAAACTTGCTCTAAAGAGAAGGTCTGGTGTGCCACAATACAAGCAGCACTACTAGATAAAATATTGATGCTACAATCTAAATTTGAAAAGAAAAAACTCAGTAAAGCCTCTGATCTTGACCCACCCAAACATGAATTTACTACACCTAAACCTGGTTGCCTATTCAACTTCACTCCTCTGTCCATCAAAGAGGTTGAAAATATATCAAGCCTCAAACCCTCACGCGGTCAGGGCTACATTTGCCCTGCTAACATCTTCAAAGATGCAGCCAAAGAACTTGCACCATCCATTACCACATTCATAAATGCCTGATTCGAAACCAGCACAGTCCCATCTAACCTGAAGGACGCCTGGGTCCTTCCACTGTTAAAAAAACTGAACCTTGACCCTGACATCCCTACAAATTACAGACCTATCACTACTGTGTCATTTTTGCTCACAATTCTAGACAGGGCTGCATATTTCCAAATACAAGCACATCTAGAGACCAAGAATCTTCTATTCCTGCAGTAATCTGGGTTTAGACCTAGACAGAGCACTGAAACGGCAATATTAGACCCAAAAACCCAAATAGATGACCAAAAAGACAAAGGTAATATATCTCTCCTTCTGCTGTTAGATTTATCAGCTGCTTTTGACCTTGTCAGCCAAGAAGTCTTGTGTAACCAACTTACCTCATCAGCCCACTTCTCGGACAAAGCTATGCCATGGATACAATCCTTCCTTGACAGTAGAAAAATTAGAATCTTCTCTCCTACAGCATTGGCGGATCCTGCACCAGTAACTTGTGGAGTTCCACAAGGGTCATGTGTCTCTCCGACGCTGTATAGTATTTTTACCAAGGCTTTGTTCGATGACCTGGACCACTTGGGTGTCACCTACACTAATTATGCAGATGACACCCTAGTCCTCATTCCCATCACTGGGAACTACGACCTGGACATAACACTACTAAACAAAATATACCACATCATTCAAGCATGGATGGCCACCCGTGGCCTCTGTCTCAATGATGAAAAGACAGAATTACTTCTTACGGGCTCCGAAGCCAAACTTCACAAACTTGTCACAAGATACAAATCCTTTAATATCGACTGTATTAAGATCCTAGTCTCTAAGGAAGTCAAGACAGTAGGATTTTATCTCGACTCTTCCTTAACCTTGACCAAGCAAGTAAATGAGACAGCCTCCGCTACAGCCTATAACTGCAAGCTCATAAACACCAGCAGACATTTCCTTCCTTTCAACAACAAGCTTCTCCACTCTAGCCAGGGCACTTATCTTATCCAAATTGGATTACTGCAATGCACTTTACATAGGTACTAATAGGTGTAACATGAACAAACTTCAAGTATTGCAAAATAATGCACTTAGATGCGCCTTCAATATACTGAGATCTCACACATATCAGAAACCAGACGTAATTTCCGCTGGCTCTCGATCAAGAACAGAATCTCCTTCAAAACCCTCACCCTTACTCACAAGTGCCTGTCCAACTCAGCGCCTAAATATCCGATAGATAGATCCACCAAAAACAATCTGACCTGCCTACCAGAGCCTCTCAATTACATTGCCTTAGAGTCCCAAGATTTAACTTGCAAAAATCCGGGGGCAGTAGCTTCCCTGTCCTAGCATCCAAACTATGGAACTCCCTACCCACAGATCTAAGAGTAGAACCTTCCTTTTCACGATTCAGGACTCATGTAAAAAACTGGCTCACCATTCAGGAGATGCAATACATTTCTTATCATCCTGCGACCACTGTACTCATAACTGTATAGTTCAACAATGTATCTTGTTTCTATGTATCGTCCCTCCCACTGTATATTACTGTTTTGCCTAGCACACCTTGGTACTTGTACTACATTGTATCTAGTTATTGTAACTTGTATTGTAAACTTCTTATGTATCTTAAGCAATGCGCTCAGTTACCTGAGGGTCAGGTGTGCTATACAAATAAACATTTCAATTCAATTCAATTCAATTCCATGTACTAACTGCATTAACCCTGCTTCACTTCACTAGGCGGGCACACCGAGCACCTTCGGGCGGTAAGTCCACAACCCCTCGCACACAAATGGACTGTGCTTTTTGCAGCGTCACATATTTGTAAAAATGGTAGATTGAATTATACCTGAAATTTCCATACACCCTAGATGCAGGCGTACATCGGGAGCAGAGCCGTAGCCACCGGGTCCGCAGTCCAGGGTCTCCTGCCCTGTGCCAGACTTCCCCTGGGGCTCAACAATACATTCCATGGACCGTGTTGAAATGTTCCCCGCGGCATGTTGCAGCACGCCTAGGGCTCTGCAGTGCATACACCAAACCTAATAGCACCGATGGTCTCTAACCTTGGGACCGTCGCAAAAATTCTCCCTGCGCACTCCGCCCGCAATTCTGCATTGTGTGAAACCTGCGTTTCACACACAGGCCCGAACATTACCACTGACCCCTAAATGGGAAAGCGCCTGGAGCGGAGAGAATTTCCCACTCACATGTACCCGGTACTGTTTTCTGTGTTCTCCGTTGCACACCACGATGAATCCGTCCTTCATGAAACGCAGCTGGTTGTTCGGTGCCATGGGAAGCTATGGACCAAACAGCGCATGTGTCGACGATGCAAGACCCGGGAACATAAGACAATCTTCTTCTGGGGCGCGGGCGGCAGAAAAGAGGATGCAGCCGCAGCTGAGCTCCTTTTTATGAGTCAGCCCCACAGGATGTAGGTAAGCACAGACCCTTACCTTCCATCACCATGTCCCTTACCATTGTCCAGTGTCTCCCCGGAAGTTTGTTACAGCAACCAAGGCGACCCTGCAATGGCCCACGGGGCAGCCCCTAATGGCGTCTCTCATTTAGGGCCATGGCGGCGCCTCCATGTCCTTGATCTGCGTTTATCTGACCTTTTTTCTCTTACGCTTTTCCTTCTCCTTTTCCTTCCTCGTCACTTTCCCTTTTAGGTTCAAGTGGAGAAGCAAGAGAAAAGGAAAGAGGATATAACAGCTCACATTCCAGGTAAAGCAGAACACAAGTTCAAGCGGAAATAAAACATGGCTGAACTGTGCCATTCATGCTTCCAAAACATGCAGGAGTGGCACACGCTGTTCTAAGAGAGGAAGGCTGCATATTTTCGCACTTCTACGTATTCATTTGGGAACTTGAACCAAGGCTGTCTCAAAGAGAGGTGCCGTTTTGGTGCACGTAGCTGACGTGCAGTGGTTGCCACAGGCACAGGAAGACTCTTACTTAAGTACTTTCAGCATCATTTCCTCAACTAGTTCAAAGTTATCTTTCGTACCAAGACTGGGGGGGGGGTACTTCGCTTGCCGACTAATGGTCCTTTGCATCAAGCTGACACTGGGCAGACACACTTAGTTCTGTTGAAAAAAAACCTGCAGACTTCAAGGCTCCCTCTTCCATTAGGCACTGTTCGTTTCTCAAATCAATCATTCCGCTTATTTAATGAAGTTCACAGAGTAATCAGTATGTATATAGTTCAGTGCATTTTGTCCCCTTCGCAGGGGAATCATAGAACCGTCCGTGTGCTGCTTGGGCAATGTATTAAAGACCACACAAACACACCGGAACCACACCACGGCAGACATGCCCGCATGATCATTTTAAAAAGTAGGACTTTTATCTTTAACTTTTAACGATAAAAATATAGGGCCTCATTTTATTGAGCCACGTAAATCAGCGGCGGGGACCCTTTATGTGCAGACATACACGTGTGCAGTTTTGCAAAATGACGTGCAAATGAAGTAAACACCACCTGCAATGTAGGCATGGCAGGCAGCGTTTACAATGGATACCTACAGGGTTGGCCTGCTTTTTGCTGGCACATAAAGTTGGCGGACCGACTGGGGATCCCCGGAATTTGGCGCTGGCATGAAAATGCATGGCTGAGCGAAAGGAGGGTGGCAGAAATGCAAGTTGCGTTCAGGCCCTGCTCTCTGCCATACAAAAGAATGAAAATGGGCAGTGACATAAGAAACATGCATAAAAGCCCTACGCAAGGCTTTTACGCATCTTACTTTACACCCCTAACGAAAATTAGACCCTAGTGTCTTCATCAGAACCAAGATTACACAAAGAAAAAGGGGTGTTTCTGCTTTATAAGTCCATGCTGCGTTAGTAAACTTAAGTGTTACCTAAAGTTGTTATATCCTTATGATAGTTTGTGCTCATCCTTCAATACGTGTCTAAGATGTGCCTTGTCCCGTGGCTGCACCCCCCTCACTTTTCTCCCTGCTCTGTGTCCTTGCCTTGCTTGCGTGCCATTTCCTTGTCCCTACCACCTCAAGTAAAGTCGACGCACAAACCTTTGATGTCCTGGGTGTTAGTCTTAGCAAGGCACGTAGGTGGAGCGAGTTATGGTTGCATAGCTTACCATAATTAGCGAATGTAAAGTGTTTTTCGGTTTTACTGTGAAGTATAGCGTTCCTTTAAGAAAATTTTGTTACTGAATATATATATATATATATATATATATATATATATATATATATATATATATATATATATATATATGGCAGTGAACAAAAACAAAGGGCCTACACATGTCATGTCATCAGTGATGTCATCAATGACATTTGTGATGCCATCTTCCATGTCCTGGGGGCTAGTGTTAGCAGTGCAGAGTGCTGAGGGCAGGTATGGGTGCTTAGCCGACCATAACTCGCGAATTTCCGGGGTTTTTCGGTTTTATTTTCAACCATAATGGGATGTGCGAATACATTTTTTATTGAAGTCCACAGGTTTTTGTTAGGGCAACTTAACCATAAGGTCCCCTTAACAAAGTTTTTTTTGGAGTGAATTTCAAAGATTTTTAGAGCTCAATTTAAGTAGAACATGCGGGTAATAAAAAAATGTTGTAGTGATTGACACAGAATATCAGTAGGGCAACCTAACCGTAACGTTCCTTCAGCAAGGATCTTTTGCTAAACAGTACAGACCTTGCGAAGAAGCAACATGACAATATGCGGGCATACAGAACGGTAACATGTCCCAGAAGCAGTACACACTTACCAGTAACATGTATGCCACCTGCACAGTGTGGAAATATATTTGGTATGGATGTAGGAACGCCCAACTTCAACACTTCCTTTACACAATGCCAACACGTATTGGTATGCGGCAATTAGCAATCCACTACACATTATATATCTTTAGCAAAAGTTGAACTTATCTGAAAATGACATCAGCAAAAGACATCTTGCCTTCCTAAGAAACAGTTGCATTTCTGTAATGATAAAGCATGAGGAACAATGGCGCTACCGTACAAATAACAAAGGCACAAAAGTTGGCGCCGTACATCTACCGACCCATATTACTGTTTGGTACCTCTTTGCTCATTGCTGTAAGCAAAATGGCTTATGACCTGCCGTACCAAAAAATAAAGCCTCCCGTAAACAGACGTAATAATGCGGTAATGACAGCCGTTCACAGTGAAAGGAACAATTAAAAAAAAGTAAATATGCACTGCATTTACTGCATATTTCTCAGTGGAATACATAGACGTAATAATTCTTGCCAGTAATAGTGTACATTTGCAAAACAGTAAAGTATGGTAATAAAAAGGAACATTACTTGCTTTAATCCGGGGCGGTTTTGGCGGGTCGGAGTACAAAAGAAAAATCTTTGTCAAGATGGCTGCCATAGAAAGGGAAGGTGGTTATTATGTACCTAGTCCCTCTTCCCTTTCCATGGTAGACTGCCAAAAACACAAGTACGTGACATGATGCAGGACCTGTAAATAAAGGTACAGCGAGTTGCACACTAAGAATTTACATATCGAAATAATACACTGCATTGTAAAAAGAAACGTGAACATTTTAGAGTTCATACAGTAGGTTTATTTAACAGCAAAAGGTCAGAGACCATCAGAGTAATGCTATTTTCAAAGCAACGTTAACAATGGTTGTAAGGGCAAATTTACAAATGTTTATGTAGAGCAACACGTGGGTTGGTTCGCATCCAAACATTTTCGGTTCTCCGATAAAGTAGGCGCTTTGTGTACACAGTGATTTCCAAGAAGGCCTCATGAACTGCGGCCTACAGCACCATAAAGGATGTGATGTTGCACCGAATAGAGAGTTCAGCGTAGGAACAAAGCGGAATTAGGGTGTCATCCCACATAATTGTTATGGACAGGCAACCGGCCACGAGCAGTTGTACTTGCCGTCCGAAGAAGCCTACACTTGGCACCTGAAAGCTGTGGCACGGACAGTATGGCAATATATATCTAGAGGGTGAAAAGTTACAGGAAAATACGTATCAATAAGCAACCTGGACCAAAAAATTGCCAAAAAGACACAAAAAATGTGCAAAGTCATACACATATATTAGTGGCCAAACATAACATTGTACTGAAAATGTCCTAATGAGCATGTGAAAATGTCGTAACAGGCTACAAAGGCCGAGAATCTGCATGCACCGTAAGAGAAAAATGCGAACTACACAGGAAGGCGATAATGAAGGTTGGGAACCAAAATGAATGGACAATTATTACGTCGCGAGATTTCAAAGAAATTCAAAATAGTGTGCAAATTAATACACAAAGCAATGTGGACAAACAAAACGGTTGAAATCAAAGTATTAGGGGTAAGAAAGGATGACAGTACGCATACTGTACAAATGTGGAATGTGCAATCTGCAATATTGGACGAAAAATCAAATATAATTGGTCATGAGTTATATGAGCACAATTAGATTATTTGTAAAATAAAAATTAAGGGGCGGGATGCTGTCGAGTGGGCAAAAGTAAACTTACATAATATTTATTGCCTCCATTCTGTTTCTGCAAGTCAGACAACAATGTGTTCACAGCAAAGATTCTTTGTCGACTGGTCGTGCATGTCCCTTACAAACTTTTTACAGCATAACCTTATCAGTTGCTATTTTTATGCACCCATTCATTCCGTGAATGTCTTCAAAGCTTTCCCTTTCAGTCAAGGTCAAAAAACAATTGCCCCTTATACGTTCACTGGAATGCGCGGGCGTATTGTGCGTCCAACCAAAAAAAGCAACTCATGGGACCTTGACTCAGAAGGCAAATACATTCTTATGTTACATCAACAGAATGAAATTCAATTGAGAGAACCGCTATTCATGTACACCTCCGGAATCGTTGTTTGTAGCAAAGAGTGCAGATGTTGGCGTAAGTTTGAAAATTTAGGACTCCAGTCTGACGGCAATAGTATTCCAAAAACATTTTCACCCACACACAGTGCACGCTAATGGTACTGTGAGGACGAACTTCCATTTAAACGTATGACTTAAGTGACACGAAAACTTGCACTTTTTCAGTTTGTGCTCCCATTAGATGGCACAAACTTTTTCCCCCAATCAGTCTAAGGTGAAAAGAGACGTTGTGAGGAACGATCCCCCTTATAGCTTTCCACCAGCTGCAGTACACATCATCAAAAAGTGCAAGGAAAAACAGAGTGTCTGATATATTTGTTTTTGACAAACTTTGGTGAGGAATTGTCCCAGGGGGAGAGATGTGTAAGGCACCCAAAAAGTGCTCCTCCTAAGCAAACAGAAACCACACCGTAAGAACACATCCACTAATGTACCTCTGTAATATGCAGTAGCGGTTGTGTGCAGGACCTAGGCATGTGGATATAAGGCCATACGTATGAGAATATATGGGGGTACATTGGCTTATGACGTCACTGCTTATAATGTCGTTCCTGGGTGCATGGCCTTCGCCCATGCGCCCAAGACTGTACACACTCCCTACAACCATGTAATCGGCAAGCAATAGTGCAGGTGTATACATTGCTCTGACTTGCGGCGGTGGTTGTGGCCAGGGGGTAGAGTCTTGGAAGTATGGCCTTCGGCCTACAGCCATTCATCCAAGACTCTAGCCCCTGGCCTCAACACCCGCAGCATGACACAACTATGACTGCGTAGTAATCAATAGCAAACCGACATTAAATTGGAAATGTATTAACGATATATACGGAATTGTAGTGGTTGCTAACAGCACGCGTGTTCTTACCTCAGTTAAAAGGTACCTGGCCACAGCATAGACGAAGCAAGTGGTATACTGATAGAATGCCCTTGCAAACTTCGATATGTTGGGCAAACTATGCACAGCGTAGGCACATGAATCTCGGAACATTGGTCAGGGATCAGGTGTAAAAACCTCACATCTCCGCTGGTACAACATTATTTGGACAAAAAACACACCACACAAGACATTAGATGGTGGGTCCTTGAAAGAATACGGGATGGTCCTAACATTCAAGGACGTCTGCTGAACCTTGAATGCAGATGGATCTATAGATTGGATTCAGTGCAACAAGGCCTTAATGAGCAACAGATATTTCCATTTCAGTGAGAACCAGGCAATTCTGGCACTTTCTCACCACAAGACATTATTCATTTGTCTGTGAGTTTGCTAGACTCCTATGCAGAACCACCAGGTTGTTCATCCTTCTTTGTGGTGCAGCCCTCCTTTAGACTCCCACAATGCAATACAACAGGCGCCAGCTAGAGGAAGGTTTCCCTTGGTTCTGATTCCCAATTGGGTGTAGTCCCAGTCCATTATGATTGGTCTGGAGCCTCATACCCACTGGCTCTATTGCTGACGCTGCCTCTTTCACCGCAGAACACCCTTGAAGCATTTACTCTTGTTTACGGGGGCTCGTTTTCAGTACCAGAACCCCCATGCTACAGCACCAGCGCTGCACAGTTTTGGCGCCACCCTTTCAGCCCGCAGAACAACATCTGCGCATTTATACCTACCTACGGGAGCTTGATTTCAACAATGAAACCGCCTAGCTAGGGTACTGGTGCTACGGCATCGGCTTGCAGCGGGCCGTAGCTCTACATTACCATACGACTCCCTGACAGGGGGACACTCCCAGGAGTTCAAAGTCCCCCAACCGACTCTAGTTTTGGCTTTCCCATTGAAACCTGCAGGGTCCGCACGCATGGAGGACTCCGCCCCCTCTGTTGTGATGCACCTTACCAACTTGGTTCTGCATTCCCGAGGCGAGGGCCAATCCGTCACCACCACGTAGCACGCTCCGATTGGCCTGCCCCCTCACACACCTTCTAGGAGGACACATGCCGCGGTTATAGCCTATCTGGCTATACCACATAGCACGTGTCCACTGGCCAACAAACTCACACACTTTCCACTATGATATATGTCTTAGTGCAGCCGACGCTGACTACTGGACACTCGCCAAATACAGCGGACGTGCGTTTCATCAACACACGTACTCGCTCCGGCAGAACCATGCAGACAGAGCTGCACGAAGCACACCCAAGGTAATGCTGGTTTTTGACAGTCTAGCCCAACATCATGTACCCGCTCACCTTTTGAGCTGTTGCAACCGGGATAATGCTTGTTTTACTTTAAAAATTTCCCTTTGCTTCACACATTAGGATGCACGGAAATTTCTCTGTTCAACAACTAGAGCCACGCTCCGGCCATCCCTCCAACTGGGTTCCAGTTCGGCGCGATCCACGGCCGGCTACCGGTTACCCAGGACCCATCCGCCCCTCAGCCCAGGTACATTTAGGGACCCTAATGTTTTGTACAATCTTTCCCCTCTTTCCCTGCACGAGAGCAGGCTGGTGTATATGGTACAATGTTCATGTACTATTATGAACGGGGCCCTAATTCAGTTTATGGTTCCCACGTTAAATTAATTCACACCCAAATTGTGAATTCTTTACACATACTGTGTGCGCTTGCCCAGCTTTGACTCCCCCTTGTTTGCCTCCAGTTTAGAGCAAGCCGTCTACCTGGCTACTCACATCCCGAGACAGGCTCCAGCCTCTCTACATTCAGTGACACAGCAGTGCTGAGATTCCGGCTCAACGTGTCCTGGGAGCCTGCCCCACCAGCGAGATTCATGGCAAGGTCCTAGTGGTGAGTCAGACATATGTTTCCCACCACCACCCCGGAAAATTTAACTACCATGTGTTGATTACCTTGTTACTGCAAATTCTGTGCCCGTATTTCTATCTTTAGTTAATGTTTCTAATAGAACCACACACACGGTTCTTTTTAACACAAATCTAGTTGTGGGTACTACCATACCCAGTTATGTCCAGTAAGAATTAAGGTGTTGACACACAAGAACATCCCATTTATTACTACTCTTTTATGTTTGATTTTTCACTACAGGGGCCACTCATTTGCACTGATGAAGGCGGTTCATGTAAAGTAAATGCTGATCCGGCTGATGTATTTGGAGTCGGACACTTCTTCCGCCGAAACGTGCACCACACGCAAGGGGGTCATTTGTTCCAACAAGTAACCTTGTGGCCTATGGACTAAAAATCTTTTTTCAGGCCTATACTTGACACTTAGAAATCTAACTACGGTCCCCCTGCCACGTTGGCACCTGTAATATGAGACATCCGTAATATGAAATGCTTTAGGCACCTGTAATACGAGGCACCCGTAATATGAAATGCTTTAGGCATCTGAAAAATAAGATGCCTTATTGAATACGGTGCACGGGTAGTACCCCACACTCACCCTTGCACTAAAGCTTAGCCTCCATGACTTCACCAGTGATGTATGCCATGTTACATGATCAAGGACTTTGAACTGATCTATATACTGAAGCTAAACTGTGAACTTTTTTTTGATCTCTTTATTCATCTATGTTCAGAGTATTTGAGCTCTTCATATGTAAATTGTTTCTAAATGTGTTCTTGTTCGTGTTTGAATGTTTTTAAGTTCAATACAACTCACGTATACTCATCATCATGGTTGTATGTGATTTATTTTTGTGTAACCCTTCTCTTCTTTCTGGACATTCCCATGGGGTACAAATTTAGAGGTTTTTCCCATTAGTACCATTAATACCAGGTCTCCCACTATCAGGATATACTTCTTTCATTCATTGATAACATATGGGAGTATACCTGGTCAGTAGCAGTACTAACTCTTCTTGGTTTTTGCACAGCATAGACTGAAACACTACCCTTACTAGATCCCTCATTTTCTGCATGTACAAACATCCCAAACAAGAGGCGCATAAAGAATACATAATTAATGACTGTTGACCAAACAATTGTGTGCAGGACCTAGGCATGTGCATATAAGGCCATAAGTATGAGAATGTATGGGGGAGTACATTGCCTTATGACGTCACTGCTTATAATGTTGTTTCTGGGTGCATGGCCTTTGCCCATGCTCCCAACACTGTACACACTCCCTGCAACCATGTAATTGGCAATCAATAGTGCAGGTGTATGCATTGCTCTGACAAGCTGCGGTGGTTGTGGCCTGGGGCTAGAGTCTTGGAAGAATGTCCTTCGGCCATTCATCCAAGACTCTAGCCCCTGGCCACAACCACTGCAGCATGTCATACCCATGACAGCGTAGTAATCAATAGCACATCCACACTAAATTGGAAATGTACTACCGATATGTACACAATTGTAGCGGTTGCTAACACCACGTGTGTTCTCACATCAGTTAAAAGGTACCTGGCCACTGCATGGACTGAAACACTACCCTAACTAGATCCCTCACTTTCTGCATGTAAAAACATCCCAAACAAGGTGCGCATAGAGAATACATCACTAACGCCAGTTGACTAAACAAGTACAGTATTACACCCATTTCTAACTATCTGACCCTCCCCAAGCACTGTAGGAGATCAAAGTAGGTTCCTAAACAGCAATTCTCATGGAGAAAAGATCATTAACAATTGTCGGCCAAACAAGTGCATTATGTAACCCATCTCTTACGCTGTAAACCTCCCCACGCACTGTAGGACAGGAAAACAGTTTCGGAAGCAACATTTCGGCTCTGCTGACGACCGCTCTGTCCTGGCTTCCAAGATGTCGGGCGCAGCCACACAATCTAACTCACATTACGGCTCTCTGCAGCCAATCGGGTAAGACGTTGCGTGTCCGCGGTCATGACTCCACCCTCTGGCCAATCGGTATCTTGTCTGCGGCGCGAACAGGGAAGTGTGACTGCAGAGCGGACATAGATATCACTAATTTTTTTAGATGCATTTTTTGGTCGTTTTAAAGGAAACTACTGGACGGATTGTCACCAAATTTACAAAAGCACGCTTTCCAGACCAAGGCCCTGCCCTGACGCAAATTTGGTGGAAATCCGTCAAACGGTTTCACCTGTAGGCGTGCGCAAAGTTTTTCCTCCATTCAGTCTATGGGAAAAAAATATGTTTTGGGACCCCCCCATAACTTTTGCCCCCCTGCACCAAACAACACCACACGTTGCAAAAATATC
This sequence comes from Ambystoma mexicanum, assembly GCF_040938575.1. Taxonomy (NCBI): domain Eukaryota; kingdom Metazoa; phylum Chordata; class Amphibia; order Caudata; family Ambystomatidae; genus Ambystoma; species Ambystoma mexicanum. The sequence goes on from NC_090935.1 coordinate 1,360,755,698, forward strand.
CACCGTTCCCCATACCCTTTTTTTGCAAAGTTTGGTGAGGATTCATCCAAGGGAAGCGGACTTATAGGCCACCCAAAAAGTGCTCTTCCTATGGAAACAGCAACGTAACCATAACTAACAGCCACTATCGTGGCTGTGTAATTAAGTCTACAAATCCAGTTACTCTTAGTATTTACATCAGACAGGGACAGATCTTAGGGAGCCCACCCACAGGCAATGCTCACACACCCACAGCTCAGTCCCCAACTCTCACTCTCAGAACACTCACCAGCATTTGCTCATCAACATTCTCCTGAGCTACCAACCACCTCATGCATCAACATTCCACAACTACATGCATAGCCAGCAGGACCAAACAAGACAACATGAACACATCATAACATCCCCCTTCCTACCGATTCAACGCACATTAAACAAGAGCAACCACCACAGACAACCCAGCACAACACACCTGACACATGTCGCACGCACCAAGCAGTCACCAGGGAGCAAAACACCTTCCATCTGAGACTGCCACTCCCAGATCCAGGGACTGCCACACCCCAGCGCAACACTCTACTGAGGAGAAACCACTGAGATTGAAACCACACACCAAACCAGGAACCAAGGTAGCAGATAAGGCAGAACCGGGGTTGCCACCACAACAGGACTGCAGCAATTCACCACATGCAGTCATGTCCGCAGCTTGGGGGCAAGACCTCCCCTTCCCCTGAAACGCCTGGAAGGAAGCCATGCAAGAAAAACCATACTGCATGCTTGTGATGGATGGAGGCTGGCTTAGTGTCAGAGTTCCAGATAATAATGCAAGGAGTGCACACAAGGGAGGGTGTTCAAGAAGGGTGGATACATAGCTGTGCTGATATAGATCCCTGGGCGATTAAAGGCCACATAACCACGTATGCGGTTTACAAGATTGCAACATTACATTTTCATGGGTTGTAGGGTTCGAGGGAGGTTGCACTTTTTGATGGAGCCAGCCTTACTAGGATGAGATCAACAAAGAATGCAGGGTCCCAAACTCAGTCCATTCAACTGCAAGCAGAGGCTCACAGTTCAATCATCCATGTGTACATTCCATAGAAGCAAGTCTGTGAGTTTGCTAGCCTCCTATGCAGAACCACCAGGTTGTTCATCCGTCTTTGTGGTGCAGCCCTCCTTTAGACTCCTACAATGCAATACAACAGGCGCCAGCTAGAGGAAGGTTTCCCTTGGTTCTGATTCCCAATTGGGTGTAGTCCCAGTCCATTATGATTGGTCTAGAGCCTCATACCCACTGGCTCCATTGCTGATGCTGCCTCTGTCACCGCAGAACACCCTCGACGCGTTTACTCTTGTTTACGAGGGCTCGTTTTCAGTACCAGAACCCCCATGCTACGGCACCGGCGCTGCACATTTTTGGCGCCGCCTTTTCAGCCCGCAGAAAAACATCTGCGCATTTATACCTACCTACGGGAGCTTGATTTCAACAATGAAACCGCCTAGCTAGGGTACTGGTGCTACGGCATCGGCTTGCAGCGGGCCGTAGCTCTACATTACCATACGACTCCCTGACACAGGGGGACACTCCCAGGAGTTCAAAGTCCCCCAACCGACTCTAGTTTTGGCTTTCCCATTGAAACCTGCAGGGTCCGCACGCATGGAGGACTCCGCCCCCTCTGTTGTACTGCACCTTACCAACTTGGTTCTGCATTGCCGAGGCGAGGGCCAATCCGTCACCACCACGTAGCACGCTCCGATTGGCCTGCCCCCTCACACACCTTCTAGGAGGACACATGCCGCGGTTATAGCCTATCTGGCTATACCACGTAGCACGTGTCCACTGGCCAACAAACTCACACACTTTCCACTATGATATATGTCTTAGTGCAGCCGACGCTGACTACTGGACACTCGCCAAATACAGCGGACGTGCGTTTCATCAACACACGTACTCGCTCCGGCAGAACCACGCAGACAGAGCTGCACGAAGCACACCCAAGGTAATGCTGGTTTTTGACAGTCTAGCCCAACATCATGTACCCGCTCACCTTTTGAGCTGTTGCAACCGGGATAATGCTTGTTTTACTTTAAAAAAATCCCTTTGCTTCACACATTAGGATGCACGGGATTTCTATGTTTAACAACTAGAGCCACGCTCCGGCCATCCCTCCAACTGGGTTCCAGTTCGGCGCAATTCACGGCCGGCTACCGGTTACCCAGGAGCCATCCGCCCCTCAGCCCAGGTACATTTAGGGACCCTAATGTTTTGTACAATCTTTCCCCTCGTTCCCTGCACGAGAGCAGGCTGGTGTATGGTACAATGTTCATGTACTATTACGAACGGGGCCCTAATTCAGTTTATGGTTCCCACGTTAAATTAATTCACACCAAAATTGTGAATTCTTTACACATACTGTGTGCGCTTGCCCAGCTTTGACTCCCCTTGTTTGCCTCCAGTTTAGAGCAAGCCGTCTACTTGGCTACTCACATCCCGAGACTGGCTCCAGCCTCTCTACATTCAGTGACACAGCAGTGCTGAGATTCCGGCTCAACGTGTCCTGGGAGCCTCTCCCACCAGCGAGATTCATGGCAAGGTCCTAGTGGTGGGTCAGACATATGTTTCCCACCACCACCCCGGAAAATTTAACTACCATTTGTTGATTACCTTGTTACTGCAAATTCTGTGCCCGTATTTCTATCTTTAGTTAATGTTTCTAATAGAACCACACACACGGTTCTTTTTAACACAAATCTAGTTGTGGGTACTACCATACCCAGTTATGTCCAGTAGGAATTAAGGTGTTGACACACAAGAACATCCCATTTATTACTCCTCTTTTATGTTTGATTTTTCACTACAGGGGCCACTCATTTGCCCTGATGAAGGCGGTTCATGTAAAGTAAATGCTGATCCGGCTGATGTATTTGGAGTCGGACACTTCTTCCGCCGAAACGTGCATCACACGCAAGGGGGTCATTTGTTCCAACAAGTAACCTTGTGGCCTATGGACTAAAAATCTTTTTTCAGGCCTATACTTGACACTTAGAAATCTGACTACGGTCCCCCTGCCACGTTGGCACCTGTAATATGAGACATCCGTAATATGAAATGCTTTAGGCACTTGTAATACGAGGCACCCGTAATATGAAATGCTTTAGGCATCTGAAAAATAAGATGCCTTATTGAATACGGTGCACGGGTAGTACCCCACACTCACCCTTGCACTAAAGCTTAGCCTCCATTACTTCACCAGTGATGTATGCCATGTTACATGATCAAGGACTTTGAACTGATCTATGTACTGAAGCTAAACTGTGAACTGTTTTTTTGATCTCTTTATTCATCTATGTTCAGAGTATTTGAGCTCTTCATATGTAAATTGTTTCTAAATGTGTTCTTGTTCGTGTTTGAATGTTTTTAAGTTCAATACAACTCACGTATACTCATCATCATGGTTGTATGTGATTTATCTTTGTGTAACCCTTCTCTTCTTTCTGGACATTCCCATGGGGTACAAATTTAGAGGTTTTTCCCATTAGTACCATTAATACCAGGTCTCCCACTATCAGGATATACTTCTTTCATTCATTGATAACATATGGGAGTATACCTGGTCAGTAGCAGTACTAACTCTTCTTGGTTTTTGCACAGCATAGACTGAAACACTACCCTTACTAGATCCCTCATTTTCTGCATGTACAAACATCCCAAACAAGAGGCGCATAAAGAATACATAATTAATGACTGTTGACCAAACAATTGTGTGCAGGACCTAGGCATGTGCATATAAGGCCATAAGTATGAGAATGTATGGGGGAGTACATTGCCTTATGACGTCACTGCTTATAATGTTGTTTCTGGGTGCATGGCCTTTGCCCATGCTCTCAACACTGTACACATTCCCTACAACCATGTAATTGGCAATCGTTAGTGCAGGTGTATGCATTGCTCTGACAAGCTGCGGTGGTTGTGGCCTGGGGCTAGAGCGTTGGAAGTATGGCCTTCGGCCATTCATCCAAGACTCTAGCCCCTGGCCACAACCACTGCAGCATGTCATACCCATGACAGCGTAGTAATCAATAGCACATCCACACTAAATTGGAAATGTACTACCGATATGTACACAATTGTAGCGGTTGCTAACACCACGTGTGTTCTCACATCAGTTAAAAGGTACCTGGCCACTGCATGGACTGAAACACTACCCTAACTAGATCCCTCACTTTCTGCATGTACAAACATCCCAAACAAGGTGCGCATAGAGAATACATCACTAACGCCAGTTGACCAAACAAGTACAGTATTACACCCATTTCTAACTATCTGACCCTCCCCAAGCACTGTAGGAGATCAAAGTAGGTTCCTAAACAGCAATTCTCATGGAGAAAAGATCATTAACAATTGTCGGCCAAACAAGTGCATTATGTAACCCATCTCTTACGCTGTAAACCTCCCCACGCACTGTAGGACAGGAAAACAGTTTCGGAAGCAACATTTCGGCTCTGCTGACGACCGCTCTGTCCTGGCTTCCAAGATGTCGGGCGCAGCCACACAATCTAACTCACATTACGGCTCTCTGCAGCCAATCGGGTAAGACGTTGCGTGTCCGCGGTCATGACTCCACCCCCTGGCCAATCGGTATCTTGTCTGCGGCACGAACAGGGAAGTGTGACCGCGGAGCGGACATAGATATCACTAATTTTTTTAGATGCATTTTTTGGTCGTTTTAAAGGAAACTACTGGACGGATTGTCACCAAATTTACGAAAGCACGCTTTCCAGACCAAGGCCCTGCCCTGACGCAAATTTGGTGGAAATCCGTCCAACGGTTTCACCTGTAGGCGTGCGCAAAGTTTTTCCTCCATTCAGTCTATGGGAAAAAAATATGTTTTGGGACCCCCCCATAACTTTTGCCCCCCTGCACCAAACAACACCACACGTTGCAAAAATATCCACCGTTCCCCATACCCTTTTTTGCAAAGTTTGGTGAGGATTCATCCAAGGGAAGCGGACTTATAGGCCACCCAAAAAGTGCTCTTCCTATGGAAACAGCAACGTAACCATAACTAACAGCCACTATCGTGGCTGTGTAATTAAGTCTACAAATCCAGTTACTCTTAGTATTTACATCAGACAGGGACAGATCTTAAGGAGCCCACCCACAGGCAATGCTCACACACCCACAGCTCAGGCCCCAACTCTCACTCTCAGAACACTCACCAGCATTTGCTCATCAACATTCTCCTGAGCTACCAACCACCTCATGCATCAACATTCCACAACTAAATGCATAGCCAGCAGGACCAAACAAGACAACATGAACACATCATAACATCCCCCTTCCTACCGATTCAACGCACATTAAACAAGAGCAACCACCACAGACAACCCAGCACAACACACCTGACACATGTCGCACGCACCAAGCAGTCACCAGGGAGCAAAACACCTTCCATCTGAGACTGCCACTCCCAGATCCAGGGACTGCCACACCCCAGCGCAACACTCTACTGAGGAGAAACCACTGAGATTGAAACCACACACCAAACCAGGAACCAAGGTAGCAGATAAGGCAGAACCGGGGTTGCCACCACAACAGGACTGCAGCAATTCACCACATGCAGTCATGTCCGCAGCTTGGGGGCAAGACCTCCCCTTCCCCTGAAACGCCTGGAAGGAAGCCATGCAAGAAAAACCATACTGCATGCTTGTGATGGATGGAGGCTGGCTTAGTGTCAGAGTTCCAGATAATAATGCAAGGAGTGCACACAAGGGAGGGTGTTCAAGAAGGGTGGATACATAGCTGTGCTGATATAGCTCCCTGGGCGATTAAAGGCCACATAACCACGTATGCGGTTTACAAGATTGCAACATTACATTTTCATGGGTTGTAGGGTCCGAGGGAGGTTGCACTTTTTGATGGAGCCAGCCTTACTAGGATGAGATCAACAAAGAATGCAGGGTCCCAAACTCAGTCCATTCAACTGCAAGCAGAGGCTCACAGTTCAATCATCCATGTGCACATTCCATAGAAGCATGCATTTGTCTTCCATAAATATGTTGAAGCACTAAAGGAAAACATGAACAAAATCATACTGTGGAAGGATTCAGTGCGCTCCAGCCACTAGGGGCCTCATGGCAACGTTGGCGGTGTGGGAAAAAAGTGGTGGTAAAAAAGACGTTTGGTGCTGGGGTGGCCGCATTTATCTGCAGCTCCGAGCTGCCGGTAATTCCAGCACCCCACCACCCAAAGATGCCGGTATTACCAGCAATTCCCCCCATTCAGTCCTAAGGACTCCATGGAATGGGGAATTGCATACACTTACCAGCATTTGTAATCTGCCGGTAATTCCGGCAGATCAAGTGCCAGCAAAAGTAATACTGTCGGGTGGTATCCCACCTGATTGACCGGCAGGATACCACCAAACTAATAATGAGGCCCCAGGTTTGCTCTCTACCTATAACAGCCTGCCAAGAGTACATGAACTGGGACAGGATCAGATGACTGATAACATCATAGATCCAGTCGTACAGAGTACTCACACAAGAACCTGGAAGGAGGGGTACAGGGATGAATGTTAATCTCATGAGTTTCAATGCCAGAACTGTTACTGATGGCACTCACCCCCCCACCTTCATTCTCAACATTACGGAGCTAGCGTTACTGATCAGCAGCAGTATTTTACTTTAAATAATGATTTGTACCCTGTGTGTCACCAATTAAAATTGAGTCCAGATTGAAAGCCGATTACAGAGCTTGTGACCCTAGAACTGGCGATCCAATAGACCAAGGTGGGCACAGCCTTCAATGTGTGGCTCTACTGCAGGGAATTCCTAGTGTTGTTTTCTTCCGAGGAACCATACTTGTCCACATGGCTGCAAAGGAGGACCGTGACCACACCAAGGAGAATATGCCAGAAAGGAACCACGAGAGCGGTCAAACATTGTATTTTGAGAAATATCAGTTCCGTCATCACTGGGTCAAACATGTCAGCTATATTGTTTTGGAGGCAGGATTGACTCTCAAGACAATGGGCCTCTTTATGAGTTTGGCGGTAGCCGTGCCTGTAACACAGGCACGACTGCCGCCAAACCTGTGATTTTACCGGCACCCGCGAATGGGCAATTACGTAATAAGGGACTCCTTATTACCGAATGGGAATGGGGAGCTCGGATGCACCGGCCCCGTTGATAACGGGGCCGGTGCATCCACGAATTGTGCTTGCGGGTGCCCGCACAGCCCTGGCGGGCAGAGCGAGACCCGCAAGCACAACCCGTAGTATGGCGGTACGGTGACAACGGTGCCGGTAAGCTTACCGTCACCGTTGTCACCGTACCGCCAGGGTCGTAATGAGGCCCAATGTTAGTGAGAGCCATCTACCACCAAATCCCTCCACGGAGCAACACCTGAGGGTATTCTTAGGTCTGGCCAAGTACTACGAAACGTTGGGGGAAAACGACTTGACCCAGACTGAAAGAAAGCAGCCCTTGATGAAGAAAGGTATTTTGTCTCAGTGGAGCAAAGAGCGCAGACTGCTTTCGACAAAATCAAAACAGACATGAGGAACTCTCATTCTTGCTTGGAAGTTTCTCACACTGTGTGTACTTATGTGCAGCTCCTGGATTTTTGACCTGCGTGTGTTGGGGTAGTCCATATGTCGGCCCACTGCCCTCCTTCTTAGAGGGTCATCTGAAGCCGAACAGGCTAGGGTTGTTTGTGGCCTGGTGTTCATAGGTGTCAGAAAGCACCAAAGTATTAACTGAAAAGGATACGGTACTTAAAAGGATACAGGTGGTAGGGTCTTCCGGATCCCTGTTCACGCGTTTTGATAGTTGTGAAGTCAAGTTAAGACCTTCCAAATGATACAACTCTCTGACTGGTAAAACAGGCAGAGTGATGGATCACTGGAAAGGGCGTGGGTAAGGTATAAGAAGTCAGCCTAGAACAAAATAAAGTATCATGAATAACTGCCCCAACCTGGGTATGATGGAATAGGAAATGTCATGAATGCACACACTGACCTTGAGTCTAGGGCAGATGAATCCAGCAGAGTCTCTTGTGGAATCCAAGGTAGAACAAACGACAAGGAAGGGAAGATTAGTAAGGGAGACTTATCCCGAACGGAACGAGGCTCACGCTAGATACCGGGTTGATGCACCACAGGATAGCGTCCAAAGTACTGTTCACTGTCACCTTCCAATTATCCTTGAAAAGTTTCCTTCCCACGTAGTGTAAAGTAAAGAAATGAATCAATCCCCCTGTTAATAACACAGGTGCAGGAGTTGGAAATAGCGCTCCTTTTAAGGTATAAACAAAGTACACGCGGTTCTGGACAGCCGCGAAGAAAAGAGCGTGTGCGTGTGGATTTACACGCGATTAGGATTCAGGCAGTCCAGGCCAGCAGCGCTTGAAGACAACATATGCGTGTGGATTTACACGCGAGCAGGATTCACGCAGTCCAGGCCAGCAGCGCTTGAAGATAGCGTGCGCGTGTGGATTTACACGCGAACAGGATTCACGCAGTCCAGGCCAGCAGCGCTTGAAGATAGCGTGCGCGTGTGGATTTACACGCGAGCAGGATTCACGCAGTCCAGGCCAGCAGCGCTTGAAGATAGCGTGCGCGTGTGGATTTACACGCGAGCAGGATTCACGCAGTCCAGGCCAGCAGCGCTTGAAGATAGCGTGCGCGTGTGGATTTACACGCGAGCAGGATTCACGCAGTCCAGGCCAGCAGCGCTTGAAGATAGCGTGCGCGTGTGGATTTACACGCGAGCAGGATTCACGCAGTCCAGGCCAGCAGCGCTTGAAGATAGCGTGCGCGTGTGGAGTTACACGCAAACAGGATTCACGCAGCCCAGGCCAGCCGCGTTTGAAGATAGCGTGCGCGTGTGGAATTATACTCGAACAGGATTCACGCAGCCCAGGCCGGCCGCGTTTGAAGACAACGTGTGGATTTACACGCAACCAAACAGCTCCAGGAATCAGCGTGTGGCGGAAAACACGCTATAGAAGGCCAAAAAGGTAGCTGTAGTAACCTGCAAGGATGCAGACCGGAGGTTCAGCTACACAACGCCAAATGATTCGATCAGAAGCAGCGAGTGAAGTTTCCACGCTGCTTAAATACGTAATGCCGTAGTTCACGTGACGAAGCAGAATACACGTGAGTTAGCGACGTGAAAAGTGCAAACGTCGTTTTCCCGGCAACATGTCGAACAACCGCCATTTGGAATAGAACGGTCTAGCTGTTCTACGAGCGTAGGATGTAGGACCACGTCCAGCATGCATGACAGTGCCATCCCCCAAAGGGGCAACCTCTCCCCTTCTCGTGTGAAAACGCTTCAATAAAGCAGGAGCATGAATATTAGAAAGAGGTTCCCAGGATCTATTTCGGGACCATAGCCCTTCCAGTCCACCAGATAAAACGGCCTACCAGAACGTAGTCTCATATCCAGTATGTCCTGTACCTCGTATTCATCCGAACCCCGCACAGAAATAGCAACAGGCCGTACAGGCAATCTAGTAGCTTCAGAACATGGCTTAATGAGTGACACGTGGAATACGGGATGCACTCGCCATCGTTGTGACAAAGCCAGACGGACAGCAGCCGGATTAATTACTTGGAGCACTATATACGGACCAATGTATTTAGGCAATAATTTCTTTTTGCCAGGAATTCTCAAGTGCTTAGAGGACAGCCATACTTTCATACCAGCCTTGTAGACGGGTGCAGGTATCCTATGAGCATCGGCATAGAACTTGTCGCGTCTTTTAGCCTGCTCCAATTGCTGCTTCACTTTCCTCTGTAATTTCTTCAGATCACGAAAGGTACGGCCTGCGGCAGGAGTATCCAAAGACAAGCTGGAATCCAAAGGTATTGATCGAGGGTGCTGTCCATAAAGCGCATAGAACGGTGAAGTGCCTATGGCACTATGATAGGAGTTGTTATAGGCGAATTCAGCTGCCGGCAGGACCGTGAGCCAATCTGATTGGTACTGCAGACACAGACACCGCAGATATTGTTCCATAGTGCAGTTGACTCTTTCGGTCTGTCCATCAGTTTGAGGGTGATAAGCACTGGACATCCTATCATCAATCAGTAATGCAGAGGTTAGTGCTCTCCAAAAGCGTGACGCAAACTGTGAGCCCCTGTCTGTAATGATTACTGACGGTAGACCAAAGAAACGAAATATATGTTGGATGAATAGGTCAGCCAGAACAGCAGCGGTTGGTAAACCAATACAGGGAACAAAAAGAGCCAATTTAGTGAAATAATCCACTACAACCCATATGGTATCGAACTCCTGGTTTGGTGGGAGTTCTACCACAAAGTCCATAGATATCATGTCCCATGGTTTGTTAGGGACAGGTAGGGACTGGAGTAAACCCACTGGTTTACCAGGAGTGTTTTTACATTGGATGCATACAGAACAAGTAGATACATGATCTATGACATCTTTTGACATGGACGGCCACCAGCACCATCTTTTGAGTAGTTCTAGTGTCTTCTTCCGTCCAGGATGGGCTGCGATCAAGGAATCATGATTCCACTTGAGGGCTTTATTCCGCGTTGAAGACGTCGGTAGGTAGAGCACTCCTTGTGTGAATGGTAAACCGTTATGTACGTCCAGATTCATATCCTGGATAACTTGTGGATGATTTTTCACCCACTCTTGTACTTCGGTTTTTAAGGATGGTTGAACAGAACAACTACATATTACATGATCTGCCAACAACTGATTCTGTACTTGTGCTTCTTCTTTCGCCTCTTCACTCATACGGGACAATGCGTCCGACTTAACGTGTTCTCGGGCAGGACGATATGTGACCTGGAAATCGTATGGGGCAAAAAAGACATGCCATCTGGCCTGTCGGGCCGTAAGGCATTTCATGGATTTGAATGCTTGAAGATTTCTATGGTCAGAGTACACTAACACCTGATGTTTGGCCCCAAGAAGATGGTGACGCCATTCTCGGAAGGCATCCTTGATAGCCAGCAGTTCCCGCTCAGTGACGGTGTAGTTCCGTTCATATGGGGTAAGTTTGCGAGAGAAGAAAGCCACTGGGTGCTCCTCCTTGGTTTCTGTGCAAACTTGTGAGAGTACCGCTCCAGTAGCGACACTGGATGCATCCGCTTCAACGATAAACTGGCGATCTGGATCTGGATGTTGAAGCACGGGTGCAGTGGTAAATGCCTCTTTCAATTTTTCGAATGATGCTTGGGCATTTGGGTTCCAACAGAAAGGAACTTTAGAACTAGTTAAGGCCGTCAAAGGAGCTACTGTTTTGGAGAAAGAATGAATAAATCTGCAATAAAAATTCGCAAAGCCTAAGAAAGACTGTAATGACTTGACATTGTGCGGAATCGGCCAATTCAATATGGCCTTCACCTTGGAACGGCTCATTCGAGCACCTAGATTGGTAATGTCATAGCCCAGGAATTCCACTTCCTGTGAATGAAAGACGCATTTCTCGGCTTTCACATAAAGAAGGTTCTCCCTGAGTCTTTGTAGGACTGTAGAAACGTGTTTGACGTGTTCCGAAAAAGATGATGAATAGATCAGAATGTCATCCAGATAAATCACCACAAACTGGTCCATTATGTCCCTGAATATATCATTCATGAAGAATTGAAAAGTGGCGGGAGCGTTGCACAGACCAAAAGGCATCACCAAATACTCGTAAAGACCATACCGTGTCTTGAAAGTGGTCTTCCATTCGTCGCCTTCACGAATGCGAACCAAATTGTATGCTCCTCGCAAGTCCAATTTGGTGAAGTAACTGGAGGTACCTAATTGATCCAATAGAATGTTTATCAGTGGTAAAGGGTATTGGTTTTTTATGGTAATGTCGTTAAGTGCCCTGTAATCAATACAAGGCCTTAGATCTCCCTCTTTCTTCGGAACAAAGAATAGAGGAGACGCAGCAGGTGATTGTGATGGCCGTATGAAACCCATCGCTAAAGCTTTGTCAATGTATTCTTTCAACACAACGTCTTCTTTTGGGGTCAGTGAATATAAACGACCTGTAGGGATTTTGGCACCAGGAATCAGTTCAATAGGACAGTCGTACTGTCGATGGGGAGGCAAATGTTCTGCCTGGCCCTTGTCAAAGACATCAGCATACTCAGCGTATTCGCATGGTATGGTAGCATCGCTTTGATGTACCACGCTGATAGTCGAAGCTCCCACCATAGAGGCCAATATGTGTTGCTTGTTTGACACCTCCTGACTGGTAAAGCAATGTTCATTGCAATGAATCGAAGGATACTGGAGCAATCCCGAAACCCAGTCAACGGCGGGATTATGAAGGGTTAACCATGCAAGACCAAGTATGATCTCGTACTGCGGAGCAGCTATGACATCGAAGATGATTTCTTCCGAATGATTATTCGATAATGTCATCTGAACAGATACCGTCTCCTGGGTTACCATACCCGAAGTCAAAACAGATCCGTCCACGGTATTAACCGTTTCAGGTTTGTTTTTGTTTACAAGGGGTATGGAACAGTTCTTGGCATATGTGATGTCTATGTAATTGTTGGTGGCTCCGGAATCAACCATGGCCTTGGAAACCAGTTCTCGTTCCCCACAACGTTACGTCACCTCAACAATTACGGGTGCGTGTTTAGGAATGGTACTGGAGTCCGATGAAACACTCGACATAGGGACTCCTGCTATTGTCGAGTTTTGGCGTTTCCCGAACGCTTGATGGGTTTTTTAGGACATGTCGCCAATAAATGCTCGGATGAACCGCAATACATACATAAATGGTTCTTTCTTCGGTTCTCTCGTTCTGCATTGGACAATCGGCCTCTCACGACGCCAATCTGCATGGGTTCGGGGTCATTCGAGAGGACTGCCGGTGTCTCTGAATGCCCCGAGGCTTGCATGAAGGGCTTTTTCTCTCCTTTCCGAGCATTCCTTCGGGCATCGATTTGTAAAACCAAATCGAGCAACTCTGTGAATCCCGTAGGAACCACCGGAACTGTAGCTAAGGCAGCTTTCAGTTCTTCTGAAAGACCCTTGTAGAAAACAGCCGTTTTCTTGCCGTCAGGCCATTGAGTTTCGGCCGTTAGTTGATTGAACCGGGCAATGTAAGGCAAAAGAGGTTGATTGCCTTGTTGTAGATTAAGTAACTCCAGATCCATGGCTTGAGTAGCATAACGCATGTCAAAGACTTTACTCATAGCAGCCAAGAGATCGTCACAGTCGTACAACAAAGGGCTATTTGTTTCCAACAAAGGGTTAGCCCAAGCAGCAGCTGTGCCCCCTAAATGGGAAAGCACGAATGCTGCTTTTGTGGTTAGGTCAGGAAAAGATGTAGGACGGCAAAGAAAATGGAGTCGGCACTGATTAACGAAGGTTCTATAGGTTTTGGGATCACCAGTGAACCGTTCCGGAGGGGCCAAGGGAAACTGAGTGGGCATAACCACATTAATAGTTTCCTGTGGGGGTGTCATAGTCCCAGATCCAGATGCAGTGGCCATTGGAACCTGTGCTCCCTGAGGACTACCGTGCATGGCGTCTTGCATAACGTCCATACGGTGCCGTAACATGTCCTGTGCCATAACCATTTCATTTCTCAAATCGCTGATCAACTGAGTCAAAACAGCTAAAGGATCCGTACCCTCCATGGCTTCTGATTCTGTCAGAAAGCACCAAAGTATTAACTGAAAAGGATACGGTACTTAAAAGGATACAGGTGGTAGGGTCTTCCGGATCCCTGTTCACGCGTTTTGATAGTTGTGAAGTCAAGTTAAGACCTTCCAAATGATACAACTCTCTGACTGGTAAAACAGGCAGAGCGATGGATCACTGGAAAGGGCGTGGGTAAGGTATAAGAAGTCAGCCTAGAACAAAATAAAGTATCATGAATAACTGCCCCAACCTGGGTATGATGGAATAGGAAATGTCATGAATGCACACACTGACCTTGAGTCTAGGGCAGATGAATCCAGCAGAGTCTCTTGCGGAATCCAAGGTAGAACAAACGACAAGGAAGGGAAGATTAGTAAGGGAGACTTATCCCGAACGGAACGAGGCTCACGCTAGATACCGGGTTGATGCACCACAGGATAGTGTCCAAAGTACTGTTCACTGTCACCTTCCAATTATCCTTGAAAAGTTTCCTTCCCACGTAGTGTAAAGTATAGAAATGAATCAATCCCCCTGTTAATAACACAGGTGCAGGAGTTGGAAATAGCGCTCCTTTTAAGGTATAAACAAAGTACACGCGGTTCTGGACAGCCGCGAAGAAAAGAGCGTGTGCGTGTGGATTTACACGCGATTAGGATTCAGGCAGTCCAGGCCAGCAGCGCTTGAAGACAACATATGCGTGTGGATTTACACGCGAGCAGGATTCACGCAGTCCAGGCCAGCCGTACTTGAAGATAGCGTGCACGTGTGGATTTACACGCGAGCAGGATTCACGCAGTCCAGGCCAGCAGCGCTTGAAGATAGCGTGGCGTGTGGATTTACACGCGAGCAGGATTCACGCAGTCCAGGCCAGCAGCGCTTGAAGATAGCGTGCGCGTGTGGATTTACACGCGAACAGGATTCACGCAGTCCAGGCCAGCAGCGCTTGAAGATAGCGTGCGCGTGTGGATTTACACGCGAGCAGGATTCACGCAGTCCAGGCCAGCAGCGCTTGAAGATAGCGTGCGCGTGTGGATTTACACGCGAGCAGGATTCACGCAGTCCAGGCCACCAGCGCTTGAAGATAGCGTGCGCGTGTGGATTTACACGCGAGCAGGATTCACGCAGTCCAGGCCAGCAGCGCTTGAAGATAGCGTGCGCGTGTGGATTTACACGCGAGCAGGATTCACGCAGTCCAGGCCAGCAGCGCTTGAAGATAGCGTGCGCGTGTGGATTTACACGCGAACAGGATTCACGCAGCCCAGGCCAGCCGCGTTTGAAGATAGCGTGCGCGTGTGGAATTATAGGCGAACAGGATTCACGCAGCCCAGGCCGGCCGCGTTTGAAGACAACGTGTGGATTTACACGCAACCAAACAGCTCCAGGAATCAGCGTGTGGCGGAAAACACGCTATAGAAGGCCAAAAAGGTAGCTGTAGCAACCTGCAAGGATGCAGACCGGACGTTCAGCTACACAACGCCAAATGATTCGATCAGAAGCAGCGAGTGAAGTTTCCACGCTGCTTAAATACGTAATGCCGTAGTTCACGTGACGAAGCAGAATACACGTGAGTTAGCGACGTGAAAAGTGCAAACGTCGTTTTCCCGGCAACATGTCGAACAACCGCCATTTGGAATAGAACGGTCTAGCTGTTCTACGAGCGTAGGAGGTAGGACCACGTCCAGCATGCATGACAATAGGGGATTGCTTAGCATGACAATTCCGCACTGCTTTTGTGGGTGGGGCCAGACTTGCATGCAATTGGATATTCTCTACTGCGAACGGTACTGAATGTTGAAAGTGGGGCACAACCCAAAGAAGAAGTCGCTATAGCTTTTGCTTGTTCTTGGTTGAGTTTCTCTCAGTGTATGTATTTATGTGTGCACCTTGGGTGTTACCTTAAGGGGCTGATTCATGGAATATTTGCCCGGTTCAAAGTAAATTTACACAGCTTAAAAGCGACTGTGCACAGCAGAACCAAATGATTCATGTAACCGTGCAAAGTGTTTTTTTGACGGCCAAAGTCAGCGCATAGTCATTTTTGCAGTACAAAATTACTTTGCCCGGACTTTACACGGCAAAAATACACTTTGCACAGGGTTTGTGTTGGCAGTTTAAAGTCACTTTTCAGCAGTGCAAATTCACTTTGAACCCGGCAAATATTCCATGAATCGGACCCTCATCAGTGTTTTGAGGTAATCCAAACATGCATCCCCTTATGTCAGTTTCCTAGACAGCAAGCAGCACTTCACTGATGAAGTCCAACTGGCAGAAACACATGTCTGGATTTGCTGGCTGTATTTTTACTCAGAGGAGATTGCCTAGCATTTCAGTGCTGGACTACACCTGTAGTTGGGACAAGACTGAGAAAGGTATTCACTGTTGAAACGCAATTGAGACTCTCTCAAATGGGCCAGAGCTTACAGAACCAGCTAAACAGCTTTTATTCATTTTTGGTTGAGGGTGTATTTATGATGAAGTATCTATGTTTGACTCTGTTTCACCGCAAGACAGTGAAGGTAGACACAGCGGGTATGTGTTGGGTGCTACGATGATATGATGATGCTAAATGGCAATTCAAATTAATACGTGCTGGCTTTTAAAAACGATGTCTCACTGACCTCTGGTAAAATTAATAATGTATTGAAAGGATAATGCAAGCCTATTCGTGGGCCATGGAACTTTATGACGCTTTTACAAGGGCACAGCAATGTCTTCTTTGTATGGAAGATAAATTACTGATCAACAGTCAGCGTGTTACTACTGACTTCTGCAATTGCATTCGCTCTCCTCTCTTGCTTCTCCACTCTTTTTGACTGCTTACTCTCTGTTCTCTCCTCCTCTCCCTTTCTCCCTTTCCTATCTCTTCCCCTCCTCCCCTAACTTTCTTCTATGCACTACTCTATCAGAATTCTGCCTGGACCTAGTGTGATAGCAACCAGGTCTGCCTCCTCCCCCGTCCCCTTCCTTGTTCACCCCCATCCCCCTCCAGCACTATCTGAAATGCTGTCAGGCCTAGTACGGTTGTCGCTTGTTTTGTTCCTCCCCTCCCTTTCTGCACCCCTCTCCCTCACCTTTTGTTTTTCTCCAGCTCTACCAGAAATGTCGTCAGGCCTAGTACGGTAGTCGCCTGTCTGTTTCCATTTCCTTCCCACTCTCCCCTCCCTTCCTTATCTATGTCTTAGCTCTTGCACTATCTGAAATGTCGTCAGGCCGAGTACGATAGTTAATTTCACATCCTTACTGTTCATGGCCTGTAAGAAAGTCATTGTATTTTCCCTTGTTCCCTCCCTTGCCTTGAAGCGCTTTGAAACACATTGTGTATAGGCGCTATATAAATAAACTATCATATCATATCATAACAACTTGCCGCCATGCCGCATTAGAAAAGTGATTTTAGGCTGCAAAACGTGCTGCGAAGTTGCAAATGTTTACTTGGAAAAAATAACACCCACATGTCAGAACAAAAAAACAAATTGCATGTCCTGGATTCTGATATTAGACTTTGAAGAAACAAGGTGGGACATGCACAAATGCATATTAGCCACCATTCAGGTTTCCTCATTGGTCATTGAAGACACCATAAGTGAGGCAGAGAGAATGGAATCCGTAGCTGTAGCTATACTGTTATCATGCCTCAGGTACACAGCCAGGATGTATGGCCTCCAGAAAACCTTTTTAGAAAATGGTTTATTTGAGGGTTGCTGCCAAAATTACAGAATAATCAAAGCTACTTTTGAGGGGCAACAAACTCCTGCAGGTTGCACCTCGGGACTACATTAATCCTAACAGCACATAATAGCCATTTGGGGAACACCTTAACATAGAGGAGAACTTTATTTAATTATTTGTTTATGATGAGCCAAAACCCGCAGCCATCAGGGCACACATTCACACTAAAAACAGGACATGTGAGATACCAACAGCATGATCTACCCGAATAAACACGTTTTCAACCGGAGAGAAGATTTATTTCCTGATGCAACTCAGTTGGAAGAGTGTTCCATGCAGTTGCTGCTTGGACTGGGAAGGAGCGACCGTTCTCCCTCACCCGCTTGGTTCTAGGGCACACCAGGCGATTGATAATGCAGGAATGTAGAGTTCTTCTTGGTTCGTACTGCTTCAGAATGCAAGAGAACTATTAGTGCCTTACCATGGACATCGATCGATGTCAAACACAAAGCAGAAGTCTTGGCCATATGGTAGGAGGCCAGCATGCCACTTACCACTGCAATTCTCGCCAGGACCTGCTTAGAATGAATTGGGAAAATGTGGATGAAAGTTAATATCGTTCAACAAGTACATGCAAAATGACACGTGCTATGGTGGGGTGTTCATAGACTAAACATGCAAATTGGTTACGCTGCTATTCCTACAAGGTGCCAGGCCATTAAGCAAGTCTATGCAAAAAGGACGAGCACGCTCGTCCGTGGCACTTAAGTAAACACCAGGTCCGCCATCTCTACACTAGTAGAAGTGTTCCACAGGGAAGCATGCCTACCTTCAGTGCTCGGTAATAGATAATGTGGTGCAATTCAGGTCCCAAGAAATCAGTGACTTTCTGTCACCGACTGGTCTCACCTGGGTTCTTGTTTGCAGGCGTTGGGAGAAGAGATATAGGCGATGTCTTCAAGACGCCACCACACCCTTCTGGGAAATAAAAAGCAGTTGGGAAAGTGGGGACCCCAGAGGAAAAAAAAATCAATTGGTTACAAAAAACTACCAAATTGCCTGCTTCGAGGTGGAGTATTTGGTGTGCTGGATTGCTGGTGGCTGTGGCATCGTCCAAGAAAAATATGCCAGGACGCTGTAGAGCAAATGAGGTTCGGACTAGACCAGCAATGGTGGTAAGGAGGAGAACAGGATAAGGGCTGCAGAAAGGATATGATAACACGAGGAGCCAAATTGGGAATGGAGCAAGAGTAAAATAAAGGACGACGGGAGAACTTTGCCAGGAAGCAGGGAATAGCGGGAAATGCAATAACGGGCAAATATCCAGCAGAAGGTAGGCCCACCTGAAGTGTTCTAAAGTCAAGCAGGCCTTCAGAGCATGTGTAAGAAATGAAGCCTAGGAAATTAGATGTTGTCAACATCAGTAACTGTCTTGGGAAAGACTAGACTGCAAAGTAAGGTTCAGGAAAAAACATGATGGAACTACGATGGAAAAGGCAGTCATCATCTGGGTCACCAGTGATGCCAGAGGGACCCCCGGAAGAGACCTGGGGCAAGATTTGTGGCACTTTCTACTTCACCATGGCATCATACATTCAGCAATGGTCAAGCTGGGAGGATTAACTGTTTTGTCAAAGCAAGACTACAACTAGTACAATCAAGTGCCAGAGACTGTCAAGACTCAGGAAGTTGGCAAAGCGTCTCAACAGACTGTTTTATTTTCAATTGTCTAAAACAGGGAGTTACAATGGACATCAACGGATGTCACACAGCATAGTCTTGAAGCATTTCATTAAAAATCATACTTCTATAGCAACAATGTGTCATACTTGACGTCATACTACGTGGCAAACTAAGAAAGTCTACATGAGCTTGTGCTTGGTTCAGGGGAACATCAAAGTATACTTTCTATAAGGGATTGGATTGTGATTGAGTCCCTATTTCTCTATAGTCAGGTGGACAACTTCTGCCCACCCCTAGTGCAAGTCATCTTCCTCAGTTATTAAGTACACATCATATCATTGGCTCTCAAACTATAAGGCCCTTCGTTATACGTCCCTCTATAATTTGTTGGCATGCTTGTACCCCTCTGGAATATTCGACTCACTAGCAACACATAAGATGGTAACCCAGGTGTCAGTGGGTGGACTCGACCATGCCTCCCCACCCAATTAGCCCGACATCCATCATCACTCACGCCGTCTGCCATTCAGATTGTCTTTGAATTTGGCCTTGTAGTAGCTTCTCTTCTCTATAAGGGAATATAAGGGAGTGTGAGTGTATGCTTATCAAAGTTCTGGTCTGCATGCCCACTTCTGTTTCCATCCTGGACTCAGGTGACACGAGACCGTGAATCAGCCCATGTTATAGCATTTAATTGTCTCGAATAAAGAAACTTGGCACTCATGGTGTTCTCTCACTGCAACTTTAACAAGGGATCCCTCAGCGTCTCACATCCACTGTTCTTCAAGGACTAATAACCAGTTTTGGCTGCTTCATTCTTGACACCAGGCCAAACAGCCTTTCTTGGTCTATCTTCGAGCTTCAACTTATTTCTTTGCTGTGACACATGCATAGCTATCAACCCTTTCTCCACAGGTTTAAGCTTACTAAAATTGGGACATCGAATAGCCAGATTCTGCAGGACACGCTGACCAGGGAGGGTAGGAGCCCATCCCTCCTCACCGCACCATCATCGATCCATGAGAGAACCCAAAAATGAATCTACAACTTCTGCCGTGGTAAGTAGAACACCACCCTAATCGCCACCAGGCTTAGCATCTACGCACTACCTCATCTGCGGATGCTGCACGAGTCCAAATAATTGCTCCCCGCATCTACTGCTACACTGTTTTCATTGTCTACATTGTGAAAAGCCGGATCCGACCATTTTAAAATGGCTGATGCCATGCGATAGCATTGTTGCCTAGCAACATGCTACAACAATGCTAGGACCGCTCTGATACGTCCCACCGCGATATTTCAGCCACCAATCCAGTTCGCTGGCAGGCAGAAGCCGGCCAACTCCAGAAGGCCAGTTTCCTGTCTGTGCCTGTCCTTGTCATTATGGGCCAGAGGGGCATCCCATGTTGCACGCAGCACCGAACAACCTACTATCAAATCCCTTCACAGGGTAGGCCTACCCCACCCTTTTCCACATGTCTATGACTCTTGAAAGCCTCACCGCTCGCCAATCTCTATCTTCACTGCCAACCATACACGGCCCGGGTGATCGTGACCTCACATATCCGTAGCACTCTACTACCTATGTGACTATCACCCCTAGCGAGACTATTCAACAACCTACAGCTACACATGTGCGTGCTCACACTGTAGCATATATTGTTAGTTGTTGCTCCATGCCTAGAACTAATCTGCTGCTGCCCCCACTCATACAATTGATTGTTGCTGCCTCCATGCCATAATTAATTGTTGCCGCCTCTATGCCATAGTTGATTGTTGCCGCCTATATGCCTAGAACTAACTGCAGCCACCCACACTTAAGTGATAAATGCTGCTCTTATACTCTGAACTAATTTGCTGCCCCTACACCCACAACTGCTGCTGCTCCTATGTCCAAAATGACTCATTTCTGCTCCCGTGCACCTCACGCTGGTAACATGACCAACACTGCATGCCCCCCATCTGCACTCATCCTTCCCACTCCATTCCTCTCATCCTTCTCCACTAAACCTAACCCCCAAGTGACCCATACGAAACCCAAAATTCACACAACACGACCAAGAACCACCAGTTCCAGAAACAAAATACTTGCCCTCCGCTCCACGCACCTGCCCAAAACCTCACATGCCAACCATGGTAACACACAGGCCACCAACCCAAATACACACAGCACGCCCAAGCTCATCCCCCCTCCACCACAATGGAAGCAACCAAAAGCAAAAACGTAAATTGACTTCCTTGACACCATCAAACCTACAATGTGCCCTGATCAATGATAAATCCCTTCCCGCTCACGCTACAGAAATCTGTGACCGCCTAACCAACCCCGACCTTGACATCTTAGCCATCACCAAAACCTGGCTTCACACTGTCGCTGGTCCTGCCCTCTCTGTAGCTGTCCCACCAGGTTACACCATTCTTAGACAGGACATGCCTTTAACCACAGTCGCGGGAGTAGCCCTCATAGTCAAGGATCACTTAGAAATAAGACAAACCTCTACTGAACTACTGAACTTGGAGATAACATCGATTCCCTCACCGCTAAGCTCTCACTATCCTCCAATACCACCATCACCATCAACCTAGTCTACCGCCCACCAGGTCCCATGTCAGACTTCCATGAAAACCTTACACACCTCCTAGCCGAAAACCTAAAAACCACTACCAAAACCATCCTCCTAGGTGATCTCAACCTGGGATTCCACCCTCAGCCCTAGCTCAAGCCCTCCAAGAACTAGGCTTTGACCAAAAAATCCACTCAACTTCCCACTGCAAAGGACGCACTCTTGACTGGGTAGCAGACCACAACTGTGGCATCGACATCAGCTCCATCACACCCACTGCATGATCTGACGATTCACTTATTCACGTCCTCATCCCCACTCACTAGCACGGCAAAAAAAAACAGCCCAACACCTCCAGCCATGGTCAGAAACGCCAGGTACCTTACCAAAGAAAGGATCCTACCATACGTAGACACACTCATCAACAACCTCCCTACCGCCCCTGACCCAGCAGTACTGCCGGACATCTACAAGTCCACCATCAGCACTGCAATAGACATCATCGCCCCTCTCCAAAAGAAAAAATCCAAAAATATCAAACTCTCCAACACCTGGTTCTCCTCAGAACTAAAAGAACTACGAACCAAGAAACGTAAAGCATTGAACAATTGGCAAAGCTCCCCTAGCATTTCCTCATTATCCTCTTATAAATCACTTGACACCCGATACAAAAAAGCCATCATTGCAGTTAAGTCTACATCTTACAACGACAGAATTTCCAATGCTAGCTCAGAATCGAAAGAGCTCTTCGCCATATTCAAGGAACTATCTACACCAGCCACTAAGTCTGAAGAGATTGTTAAAGATGAAGCTTGGTGTAACACCATACAGTCCGCCCTCTTGAAGAAAATTGAGCTCCTTCAGAAAAAAAACCTAATCCACCACAAAAACCTCACTCAGCACATCCAATCCGCCTCCCACGCTGAAACAATGTCTGAGGTCAAAGTAAAACCTAGCACACCATTCAAATTTAGAGAAGTCTCTGAACTAGAGATAATAGAAATTGTGAACAAAATCAAGCCCTTCAATTGCAAAGACAATGCCTGCCCCACATTGAAACACTTGCACTGTTTCTCAAGCCCTTCATCAATGCCTCCTTCAATTCCAACTCAGTCCCAGACAGCCTAAAAGAATCCTGGGTGCACCCACTCCTCAAAAAACTCACCCTAGATCCTGAAAATGCCAACAACTACAGACCCATCACCACCGTCCCCTTCTTGCTTAAGATCCTGGACAAGGTGGCCTCCACGCAAATCCAGCAATACCTTGAAGAAAAGAAAATCACATTTTAGGTAAAGACAATCGGGTTTCCGCCTGGGACGCGGAACCAAGTCGGCCTTACTTGATCTCAAAATACAACTTAACAATATCATGGACAAAGGCAAACCAGCTCTCCTGCTCCTGCTGGACCTATACGCTGCCTTTGATTTGGTTAACCATGACATCTAGACACGCAAATAAAAAACAAAGCCCACTTCTCGCCGCAAGCCATCTCCTGGGTCACATTCTTCCTTGAGGGTTGATTCATGAAAGTCTTCTTAGACTCTCCATGTGCCACCCCAACCACCATCAGCTGTGGAGTCCCACAATGCTCATGCACGGCACCTACACTATATAATATTTTCACCCTCCCACTCTTCAATGATCTGGATCCTCGAGGCATAGTCTACACCAACTATGCCGATGATACCCAAGTCCTACTCCCCCTCACAGGCATCTATGACGCTGCGGCACTAACCAGGATCTACAAAGCCATCCAAACCTGGATGGCAGCCAATGGCATCTGCTTAAAAGGAGATAAAAGAGAGATCATCATAGTAGGCACCAAAGAAACCCTCAACAAACTCCCATCACAATACAAAACCTTTAATATAGACAACTCCACCATTACAGTTCCGACGCAGTAAAAACTCTAGGAGTTTACCTTGACTCTATGCTGTCCATGTCACGGCAGGTCAATGCCATAGCATTCTCTGCTGCACTCACCACTAAAGTAATTAATGCTGTGAACCCCTTCTTCTCCACACAAAAAACTGCCTATCTATAGCCATAGCCAGAGTAGGCACCAAATTGGATTACTGCAATGCCCTCTTCCTAGGCACCTCGACAAAAAACCTAAAAAAAGTGCACGTCACTCAGAACAATGCCCTGAGAGCAGCTCGGAGTATTCCAAAAAGGGAACACATCTCCCAGGCACAAAAGACGGCCACTGGCTGCCAATAAAAGAACGCATCCTCTTCATATCCATGATCATCACCGACAGATGCCTCTCATCAGACACCCCGCCCTATCTATCCGAAAGGATCACCCTCAATGCATCCACCAGACCCACCTGATCTCACCTGTCAAATCGGACATATGTACCCACATTCAAAAGAAGTAAAGCCGGGGGGTCCAGCTTCCAACACCTAGCACCTAAAAACTGGAACGCACTTCCTACGGCACTAAGGAACTAAAAATCATACCTTGCCTTCCGCAAACTGTTACAAACCACTCTCTTCAACTAATCTCTCTACACAATCCTCATAAACACGGTTTGAAACAACTGTATGTACACTCTCTTCGTGATTGTATGTATCAACGTTATTTATCGATTATATGAAATTACCCTGTGTAACTTCTGTATGTAATGAATGTAAATAATGCACTCAAAATACTTACTTGCTGTATACTACGCAATCCTGTATGACATGTACTAAGTAAGCCTACCTATCAGCTCCACAATGCCCCTGGGCAGATGTGCGCTATACAAATCCAAATAAATAAAAATAAATAAATATAATGGCAGCACCGCCTGCAGTCCACTCACTACGTATAGCCAGCCTTCACGATTACTTAGTCTACTTGCATTACAGCATCTGTACAGTTCTAAAGCAGCTTGCATTTTCTGCAGTGCTTCTCACGCGTGCAATCTTTATTTCCGCATATTAATGTCTTCTCAATTCTTTATTTCGTCATCCATCAGATTTCATACGGTCTATGCATTCTCTTCTTCAGCCACTCTTCTCAGTGTGTCACACTCCTTTCTTGTGTGACGTCACCAGCCTCTCTTTTCTCATCGTCATACTTCTTCAGGGATCTCCTTCAGGAGACCGTCATCTCTATGGGGGTACATCATATAGGGTTTTCTCAATCGATCCCTTGTCTCAAAGGCTCTTTGTGGTATAGGCACTATTACTGGCAATTTCCGGTTTCCAACATATGGGCAGAATAGGATCGTGACTTCCAGCAGAGGCATTCAGCTGCTCCTCTTCGAGGTCACCTCCACAGAGGAGGTAAGACGAAAAGTTCAAAGAGTATGAGCTAAGTGGGAGTAGTCTGATATAGGGACAGTAGCCTGGCCTTGTCAAGCAGCAACAGGAATTCCTATCAGGTGGTGGTTGTCAGGGTCAGGAGAAAACCAGAGCCAGTTCCCACCATAAGGGTGATAGCTGGAAGGGCTCCAATTGTTGCTCCCCCTTGTGCCAATATGTTTCCGTGCAGACCACATTGTACTGCATACCGTGCCATACCTCGATTGCAAAATACTTGTAAGTCTTTGTCCGATTTTCCTACAGAATCCAGTATGGTGCAGAGCCAAGGGAACGCCGGCAGAAGGATCCACTTGTAACTGGAGGGACAGCCCTAAAGTCGGACAGGATATAGTGGGCTGGAAGATCAAGGTATGTGTACATTGGGTGTTCCTGTCCTCTCTAATTCCGTACTGCAGTCACTTTTGAGCAGTTTGTGATTCAAACCTTCCCAAGGGACCCATGCATTAGTGATAAATCCTAATCATGAGGTGAAGAAACAACCATTGACTATGACTTGTTTTATGGTAGCCTCTTTATTATTTTAGAGGCTAGTCTTGTGAGTTTTTTTCTTAAAAAAAGGATTAAGTGTTCAGATAAAACGAGACAACACAGAGAAACACCATGATTTTAACTTGACATAGCTAGGTCAAAAACAGGTCAACAACTGTGTGTATATAAGCAAAGATAAAGATGAACAATGCAGAAAAAGTGCAATTCTTCTCAGGTCTGTACAATCAATACGCAATGATTCTTTGTAATTGTTATAATTGAACTAGAGGTGTGCACAATATTACTTCACAGAGGTCACAATCTCATAGTTTCAATGCTGTGAAGTATTGTATTCAGTTCCTGTTTTTTTCAATACATTCAAACAGACCGGTAAGGTTAAGGAAGCACAAAGTCCTTTTTGATGTGAGGCATAGATATTATGCCCTAACCGGGTTATTGTGGATAGAGACAATTGTATTTGTCTATGTGACAATGGTTAGAAAATGTGGTCAGCTCTGGCTGATCCCTGACCAAGAGAGACTGGCAGAAGGATCCACAACAATAATAGAAAAGCCCCAACCAGACTGACTGGCAGCCATCCCCAGTTACCAGAGGAAATCATTCTCTGGAGCAGAAGAGGAGAGGGAAACCCACAATGCCTATATGTGGTAGTGGAAATAGCTGCACATTGCAGCTGTGGAAGTGCGGCATTCAGATGCAGCTGCAACCAAATTCCCGAGATCACGAGAGACTTGTGACAATGAACTTTCTGGGCTGAAATGGCCATTCTGTGGAGCACAGGCAAAGACAGTGATCAGGCTTAGCCTGCTATTTCTGAATTCACATGAAACAGCACTGCCTAGGTGGGGAAGACAGGGCAAGATTGGCCAGGCAAAGGGGAACAATCCCAACAAGAGAGGATGGATAGAAGAAAGGAACAGGAAATAGGAAGTTTGAGGTTTTCGGATGAGTACAAAAGAGGTTGAGGTGACAGACCAGCAGACATGCAGGAGGGAGAAAGTAACGGTAGAGTGTGAAGGTGTTTTGTGGAAAAGGTGCAGTATTGGCCAGTGAGTGGAAGTGGCGCAGCAGTTTTAGCGTGCATGTTTGTGTGGTAAGTGTGGTGAGTTAATCCGAGGATAGTTGAGTAGTAGTTTTGAGCGTTGATTGGTGATTTGTAGGGAGGACTAGTGGTTTGAATGGAATAATAGTGGTTTGGAGGGTTGAGTAGTGGTTTGGAGAGTTGAATAGTGATTAGAAGCTTGAAGAGAGGAGTATTGCTCTCGAGGAATCAGTAGAGGTTGGAGGAAGGAGTAGCGGCTTAGGGGAGGAGTAGTACAGAGGAGCGAAAAGTAACATTAAAGGGTGGAGGCAGGGCTGACAAGAGTGAGAAGATCAAATGGATAGGAAATTGGAGGGAGGAGCTAGGGAAAAAGGTGGGAAAGGGAGAGTGTGAGAGTGGGTGTGGTAAGTGGAGTCTGAATCAAGCAAGGTGTTTGTATCGCAGAATCCCTATCCCTGTAGAAAACTAACAACTAGATAGAGTAGGGACAGTTAGGAAATACCAATTTCAGATAAAAGGGTGAGGGACATGGCCCACAAAGACATACATACACCCCCTTGAGTGCCTCTAAGACTTGGTGTGATTTGTTGCGATCATCTGTGAAATTACATGCTGCAAACTATTGTGAAATAAAAGTGGGAGTTCTGGTGGAAGTAAAACTCAACCACAAGTATTAAGACAAAGTCCTAGCCCCTCTTTTTCTCTCTTTGTTTATCAATGTAATTGAATACCACATACTTCTACAGGCTGTAGATGCGCCTATAATAGATGGTGAGAAGATTAGTATACTTCTGTTTGCATTCAACGCGGTCTTCTTATCCACTACACCTATGGGTCTTAACAAGTTTTTAATTAATGTGTTAATTTGTGTAAAATGAAAGATCTTTTTATTAACACATCTAAGACAACGACAATGATGTGTAGTAAGAAAATAATTACCTAACATATATCTGGAATTGTTCGGTGTTGCTACAGAATACATTGGACATTTTCACTACTCAACAAAAATGTTAATTGGAGTTCACAAATTGCGAAAAAGCAAACTGATAAGTTGTTCTAAAGATCCTGGTAAAACAATGGTACTTTCAACCACAGAGGACTACATGGCTCAATCCCAAAGTGCAATTTTGTGGGGTCCTAAAGTTTGGGGATAAAAGCAAATTAGCCACCTGTCTGTTATTGTAAACAAATTGTATAGCATGGTATAAAAGCTTGTGGGACTTACCCAAGGGTTTACAGTTTAGCAGTCAAAATTGAACTTGGGCAGAGGGGAATTGTGTATGCAGCCTAACTAAAACCAGTATTGTTATTGATTAGATAATAGAAAAAATGTGAGCTGAGCACCTTTAAAGCTTCAATGGTTGATGTGTTAAAAAGTAGTAATACAAATACATGGCCATGGTTTGTACACAGGAAGTGAACTTTCAACACAATTTGAATGGGCAATTTACCCAGATCTAAGTTCTACAAGATCTATGAATCTAGTCAAAAATACTTAATTGGACTGGGCCTGACAGTCGGATGCCCTTAAGTGAACAAAAGGCAAGCCAATAATAACTAAATATATTGGTACAAAGTTGCTTTTGAGCTATGAAAGTTAACTTGATTGGCTTGATTCTGCGCCGGCAAGGAATCTCCTTTTGAAACTGAGGTTTTCCATCTTATACTATAATGCATTTGTCCATTCCTGGGCATCTTATGTCCCAATGAGTAAGGATTAAAATGAGGGTGAGCTTCACTTCTTATTTTTCTGTCCTCATTTGATGGATCTAGGTGTAAATGGAGGATTTCTTTGCCCAAACGTTGTAACATCATTACCCTTACGGGAGTACCAAATTTCTGTAAGAATCCAGTTTGTAGACCAAGGGTGCAGTCTGTTACAATCTTTTAACATGTACTTGGTGTCTGGAGGGAAATATTCTAACTAGTTATTAAATGTATCTTGTTTTTATTCTATGATTTTATCTTATGAATGTATTATTAGTGTTATTTTAACAATGAATGTTTGGTGGTATTTTATTGGGAGCATTGAAGTGTATATTAACGAACTTGTTGAAACTGTGAGGAATTTTCATTTTGATGAATTTGTGGAAATATGAAAGAATACTATTGTCCTCACTTCTGTAACGCTTTTATGGTATATTGCCAAACTAAAGCTTACGCGATGATGACAAAAACACTGCTTATAAGGTCAGTGCTCCATATAGAGTTGCCTTGTACATACCGAAAGAGGCAGTTCTTGTCAAAGGGCGGAAACCCAGAAAACAGAGGCAACTGAGGATCAGCCTCATCATTCGGGATAGTGGGAGATGTGATCCCTGAAATTCTGGACACTGACTGCACACAACACAACGGCATAGGGGACAAGCGGCCCAACAATGGGCATCACTGGATGACCTCATGGAGGTACCAAGTTAGGAATGGAGCGCACCACAAAGGTCCATAGGTACAATAGGCCCAATGGTCGACTAGCCTATAGTGAACTCTGTAGATTTCCTGATAGGCCTCTGCACCCTGGCACTCTTTTGTGTGGTAACCTATTTTATTTCCACATTTTCTCATAGGAAAAGGGTTGGACTTGCTGAAAACGTGTAATATAGGGTTACATTGAGAAAGATTTTCAGGGCCTATTTTGGTTCGCAGTCCATCCCTGGAAGGGCCGTCCCAAAGAGGAGAAAGGAAAGTCCTTCAGAAATACAATGATTTTGAACAATTTAAATAATTCTGTTTGATTTTCTTCAAGTAAGGAAGATGATGTAGCCCCCTCTTTTTCCTCTTGCTCCACCACTTTCACCTTTTCCCTTACCAAGCCTTCTGCCCCCTCACATGTCTTTTTCTAAGGCTGCCATCTTATGTCCCCTACTTTTAGCGTGGCACCCAAAGCTGGTGTGTGAAACTCAGCACCACTGCTAAGAAGAGTAGTAACAGAAGCAGATATTCACCAGATATTCACCAGACGACAGAAGTCTGAGGGTATAGGAGGAAGGCAGATTTCAAGAGGGTGGAGTAGAGAGAGTTGTAGTCAGCAAATTAGCGGGGAAAGAGAGGGTGAGACCATAGACAGATTTGTAGATGAAGAGAAGGTGTTTAAAGCAAGTGATTTTTCAAGGTGAACCAACCAGTGAGGTGTCTGTGTGCAGAGTTGGGGAGGATCTTGGCAGGTTGTGGAGGATGCTGGTAGCAAAAATGATAAATTTGCTTATGTGAGGGACGGAGTAGAAGATGAGACCAGAGAGTACGCACGGACAGCCATCAGGTTTTCTGTTTTGAGAGATTAGAGTTTTAGCTGAGGGGTGAGTGACAAGGTTTCCTCATGTTCAGCAAGGCAATCCTGGCCAAAGTGGAAGTTGCCGTGATGTACTGCATGAGTCTTACATTACTGTCAAAGTGGTACATGAAGTGTGTTAATATATTCCAGTAAGCAAACTACAATATTTGTTACTTATATAATCAAGGTGTATATCTCAATATAAATCCATCAAGTTAGGTCCTGATCATGCCATATGATAGGCCCCTCCTGCAACTGCTCAGCTCAACTTCCTCTGATGCTGCCAGGTGACATCAACCTGCTTGCCCGGAAGTGTCCTAAGATCCCAATTAGGCATAAATGGCTTATTGTCAGGCTTTTGACACACTGATACTGCACGGGAACCGATGAGCTCACACAGACCCTCTTCCATATGCTCACCGAGGAAATAGCAAGGTGGGTCGGAATGGTGTGCCGGAATGCTACGCATACATGGACTGTCTTGGTGGGATGGGAGCCGGAGTCTCCCCCCTAGCATGAGGAGATGAGGTATGAAGGGATGGCACAGCAGCTTAACAGTGGTGCGCTAGTCGGGCTGGAGACATATAATACTTAGGCTTGCTCAGAGTCCTCCCTCTACCAAGTGCCCAGCTCTCAGGCTGCTTCATACGCAGATGGGTTGCATCTTTCTGCTGAAAGCTGGGCTCATGCAGAGAAACCCAACCAGAGCTAAACACTGTGGTACATCCATAGAGCACCGAGACACATGAAGCCATTTATCTGTGAAAAGATCTGAGCGTATTCCTGACAGTACCCCACTCAAAGCTCTTATGCCGGAATCAAGAAAGACTGAATCTCAGGAGCAGCAAAATTGGAAATGGTAATGTCAGAGGCGCTGGTAGGCCAATGTGCACCATGAGCAGTCCTTCGGAGGGGCATGTAAAAGACGAGATGTATGCACTAATGATTTGGAGGTTGTAATTTGAAAGGTACCTTGTGGGATGTATTAACCCACTTCTGCTCTGCCCTGCGACATCACTGTGTGCTGATGGTGCCAGAATTATCCAAATGGCCGCAAAACCTCTGGGCGTACCAAAACCTATAGAAATTGTGCTTTGAAACATGAAAAGATGGCCGCCAAATTTACCTTGCCTGTTGTCAGTGGTGGAACGGAGACTTCACTGCTGAAACATGTCACTGGGCTGCCCACCAAGTAAAAATGGAAACTGCAGGAAAGGCAGTGCTTTACTGAAAGAAACCCAGAAATTGTTCTTAAATCCCTTTTTCTTGGTTGCTGAAACTGCAAACTGTCGGTCCAAAACATCATATAACATCCAATATAATATTCCAATATTCTTGCTGGGTGTTAGTAGTCACTTCATTCAAGAAATCATTATGAACACACAATGTCATTAAAAGCAGAATATGTCATCAAAATATCTGCAGCAAAAATGTGCCTGCCTGTGAAATCTGTCAAAATATGGGTGCAGTACCAGCGGCCGCATGTATGACAACTGTCAGTAGTTTGCATCAGAAGTTTAAACTTGTGCAATTGACATCAAATGTCTGGAAACTAAGTGACCTGTTATTAAGAGGAACCTAGGTTGTAACTATTTAATTTCCATGGTTTAGACATTGAATTTAAGCTGAACTCAAAGCCACCAAACCAGTTCCACAGCTTCCCCCCACAAAAGGCATCTCCCTTCTGCTTCCCACCAAGGCCAGGAAATCACACGTTTGTGAGAATTAGATCAGGGGAGGAGATCTTGGGCTGCAGCAGAAGAGGACAATGGACTTTCTCTGGCTGAAAGGATATGCAGCTTGTGAAGTGTCAAAAATGGCCTCTCCCAGAAGGAAGGGGGCAGATTGCTTCAGAGCTACCAGGAGGAAAAGGAGGCGGGGACAGACAACCATTTGTGGATTCACAAGTACAGAAAGCATATTTTTAAAAAGACTGATAAATGACTGTGCACATTTGTAAAAATTATAGAATTAACAGCATTCTTAATGTGATTTTTGGGTGCACATTTTAAGAGATGCCAGAACTCCGTGCGATGTTCTGGGAAGGCACAGTGAAAATTCTGGTTTTGCAGCAAATGTATTTATGTCAGAAGCATGAAACGTCACACGCTTATGCCCACATACAATGCGCACACGTGTACACATTTTGGATAAATTAGATATTGTGTCCCAGACAAAAAGTGCAAAATTCTGTCAAATCCAGACCCAAGATCCTACAGCGACAGGGCTTGGAAGAGGATTTGCTCCACAAAATATGTGATCTATGTATGTTATTGTTATAACGTTTGCACACATGTTAATATGTATTATACCAAAAGTAGATTTTATGTTCAAAAGGCAAGGGGAGGATGTTCTGAATCATAAAACCACATCATCATGGTGACACCCTGTTTTCTCCTCCAATCAAGGGAGAGAACAGACTCTAGCCAATATCCTACCTAGGGGGTGTGCTTAGGATAATTCCACATACACACCCCTTTATCAAATGCATAAATAGAGAAATCTGAGGACTCAGAAAGACAGACAGATACACCCACCATCCCGATCTTGGCAAAGCACCCTGAAGGAGATCCATCCATACTCCCTGTTCCAGACTCCAGAAACTTTGCAAGCAGAAAGGCTCATTGCATAGCTGAAACACTTTCAGCTGGGCCTTAACTTCCAGAAACCATCCCACAAACTTAAAGGGGAAACAAAAGAAACAGGCAGGCTGCGCTGTAACTGATTGCCAAATAATATTCTTCATAACCAACAAGGGCAGATTAAACCCAATCCTGTGGCTGCTCTGTGCTGTGCTGTGACCAGAGAGCCATTGCAGATCCAGTCCAGTCATGCTGTGCCGTGCAGACCAGAGCGCCTTGCTGTCCGGTCCTGTCGTGCGGTGACCAGAGCACCTTGCTGATTACAGACCCTGTCCAGTCCGGTGTGCCCACCAGTCTGTCTCAGAACCAGATCCCTGACCAGAATTCCTGATGGTTCTGCTCAAACCTATATAGTGAGTATCCATAGTATAGGACTGTCACTAGCCTATGTACTGTACATAGCAATCCCAAATCCACCCTATCTTGTCTTCGGAACTGCATGGCTAGAAATATTTTTGAATTGCCTGAACTCTTTATCTTATCCCTACTACCTTCCTTCTGTAATAGTATTGTTAAACATATCTTTGCGCTGATATATTTCATCTGAAGAAGGCAAGCTCATCGGCAGGCAAAAACTTGATCCACAGGTGTCCTGGGCTAGTGGCTGTGCTCCCGTGTAGTATTTGCTTCTTCATAGTCATTCCCTAGTGTAAAGAAATCCTGTTTGTCTTTTAAAAGCACATCCCTGTATCTCATTGTTACACCTATTGCAGAAAAACGACCTCCACGAAAACGTCCATAACTTCTTCAAATTTAATTTAAACGTCTGCTTGTAGCTAACATCCACAGCTTTCCATAGAATCAAAAACCACATCTCAAATCCATGCAGTTTTTCCGCAATCGTGATTACCGCACACAGAAAAGTTTGCCGCAAATTTTCCTTTTGGCAAAATATTCCACGTGTAAAATAGCTCTTCATTGCACCCGACCTCAAATTTCAGTTTGCACATTGCTTCTTAGTGTCAAATCATTGCTAGTGTTTGTCTGCAACCATATAAAGCGGCTCCCATTAGAATTTCAACAATTTCAGTGATCTAAGCCATATTTAGTGTTTTACCCAATCCATTCTCAGACAACTTTAAAAACCAGTTTGACAGTTTGCCAATCAACTCTGTTTCTCTCTTGTGTTTGCTGGAGGGAAATTGGGATTGACATTTGCTTGAATTCTGCATTTCTGTTACCTGTTCTCTCTCCTCCTATCCCTCTACTTAAAAACTGTTAAACAAGTTTCAAAGTCCCAGAAGGACCAGCAAGGTGGGTTTGAGCTTTGGGTGACATTGCTGGAGCTGGATGTGTTTCTTTAATAGCTAAACTCGATCATGGATTGCATATGCAGTAGCTGTTCTTGGCTAATAACCACTGAGGCTCTTGACCCATGTCTTTATCCTGTTGCAGTGTTTGCTGGGCTGTGTGATGTACAGAAACAAGTTTCCTTGCTACTTCTCGAAATGTGGCTGGTTCTGAGTGTGGGTCAGGGAACATGCAGGGCTAGCAGCATGTCAGACATTTTAAAGGCGTCATACCAATTGTATGGTATGATGGTTGTAGTAGAAAATGGTAGGTTGTGAAAGCAATTCACTCTAGTTATCTTGTGCTTGTGATATAAAACATCTGAGATACCGTTCTATGATGTAGTTAACCCGTTCTATCTGGTTGTAGGTTTGTGGATGGAAAGCAGTGGAGTGGGGAACATATTTGTTCAGCCAGATCATGCCAATTTAGCTGTGAACCAAGGCCCCTCGTCCAAGCCCCCTCTGTGAGGCAAGCTATTAAGATGGACAATGTGTCACACAAACAGAAGTGCCAGGCATTCTACAGAATGTAGCACTCTGAGTGGAATGAAATGTCCCATTTTGGAATATGTCAGCTACTGCCCATTTCGCAGTATTTAT
This sequence comes from Ambystoma mexicanum, assembly GCF_040938575.1. NCBI lineage: Eukaryota > Metazoa > Chordata > Amphibia > Caudata > Ambystomatidae > Ambystoma > Ambystoma mexicanum. The sequence goes on from NC_090935.1 coordinate 1,360,789,878, forward strand.
GTGTGAACGAGGTAAGCCGGCTCCGATTGAAGGGCCGCATCAAAGGCCTTTTTGTTTCCTGTCTGGGTCTGTTGTGCCATTTGGGGCCCAGAGTGTGCAAATTAAGACCACCTTACATCTTTTTTTTATATCATATCCGAAGGTTAGCCTTGTGGGGCTTACAAAAGCCACACTAGAGCATTGCTCCCTTCCATCGTGGCTGCCTTGGAACTATTACTTTGTTGCGGCTATGCTGTTTTCCTGATCCCGCCTCCGCTACATGTGGATTGCCTGGGATTGCGTTAATAGTCTGCACACCGAGGGAGCGGCAGGCAAGCCAACTCCCATCGAAGAGCTGCGTCAAAGAGCCTTTTCGTCTCCTGCCCGGGACTGTCTGGGTGCTTCCTGGGGCATCAGCCCATATACTATGTGTGCAGCTTCCATTCACCTACCACTCATGATTATCTGTCTTTACTGCCAGATCACCTCATTCCCCCCACCCTCCAAGTTGGCTTTCCTCCCTCACGAATGGTAAGGAGTCACGCTGTCTCGCTGTATGTGCTCTGAGCTTGATCATCAGCCCGCACTGCTTTGGTAAGCTGCCGGGACCCAGCTTGTTATTTGATTTTTATTTTCTTTGCTGTTGGTGGTACCTGCTGCCACCTCTGCCTTCATTGACTTTGCCTCAGTAGCTACATGTACGCTGCCTGGGTTCCTAGTGATTGCATCGAATGCAAAAGCATCAAATGCAAAACCATTGAAAAAAAATGCATCACAAAATGCATTTTCTTTTTTAAAAATGTAATGGGGGGGTCCACCACAACCCCTGTTTTTTTACCCCTTAAAACCCATCATAGTAAAAAATAAAACCTTTACCTACAAAAAAAATGCATTTTTTCGATGCATTTTTTTCCGATACTTTTGCTTTCAATACTATGTATTTCATCCAATGCCTGGATACCCGCTGCCTGTTACCATCCTTTTATATCTTAGGCAGCTACGTTGGATTTCTAACACTTACCTCCTACGTCCTCTGTATTTATGTTGTAGGCCCCCACACCATAGGGTGTGTTTCATTTTGGCATACCACTTTCTTGCAACTGCATTTGTGATGTAGCCCTCCACTCCATAGGGTGTGGATTTCCATATTTCCATGTTTTCATACCACTGACTTGTAGCTGCATTTCCCCATCTAATGTATTGCACTTGCAAGCTCTGAATTGTCTCATGACCTAGAAGGAACGTTTCTATTTGTCTTTGTCCCTGCTCCCCTTGTCACTTCCCCTCATTCCCCACTCTCCCTCATCCCCCAGACCCCCTTATTATCTGTTACTGCACTTGCAAGCTCTGAATTGTCTCATGACCTAGAAGGAACGTTTCTGTTTGTCTTCTTCCCTTCTCCTCCCCTCACCTTCCCTCGTTCCCCTCTCCCCTCATTATCTGTTGCTGCACTTGCACACTACGAACTGTCTCATGACCTAGTAGGAACATTTGTTTGTCTTCTTCTCTTCTCCTCCCCCTCATGACCCCTCACCCCCCCCCTCAGTTCTGCTATTGCACTTGCACAGTCTGAATTGTCTTATGACATAGTAAGAACGCTATTGTCTGTTTTTCCCTGCTCCTCCCCAACCCACACTAACCCTTTTCTCTCTCCCCTCATTATGTGTTACTGCACGTGCACACTCCGAATGCCTCAAGACCTAGTAGGAACATTATTGTCTGGTTTTCTTCTCCCATGTACCTCCCCCTTCCTTGTCTTGATGTGCTGTGAAACACCATTTTGCTGTATAAGCGCATAACAAATAACCAATAAATGAATAAAACAAAAAACTCAGCGATGAAGTTGATAGTTACAAACCTCCATACGCCCGTCATGAAATTCTGATTGCTGTAAGAGGACAGTTGTTGTTGAGTTTCCTTCTGTTGTGCACAAAATGCCTTACACAACATCATTGTTAATATCCTTTGCCATGTAGGGTCACCAAAATCAACCCTGGACCATATCCTTCATCTTGTCCTGCCTGGTTTGTCCACGCAACTTTGAATTGCTTGGAAACCTCAGGAGCTGACAGTGATACGCTGAGTGGCTTCTCCAGCCCCGACAGTGCTCCCGTTGTGGTTGGTTTAACGGGCTGCAGCATGCGTTGGGGATCCACTGGTTTCATAGAGTTGGAACTGGTGGAGAATAAGGCATCAGTTTGACAGCAATTTGTCAGTAAATCTGTCGAATTACTGCCAGAATTGTTAGCCACTCCCGCCACTCTTTAATATGAAATTACCAGAGGATTACGAGTAGTGCACTGCTGTATAATTCTCCATATATGGAGTGTGTGTGGAATCTGGACACATAAAACACTACATACAGAGTTCTTTTATGTGATATGATTCCTTACAATCACAGAAAAAAGGAATCCTATAGAAAATCTTTCTATTAATTAATTGCTCTTACTATTCTTTCATCTTGTTCTTGAACTAATTGATTGCTCTTATACCTGTATTTAATTTTTTTGTTTTCCTTGATTGTATGAGAGTCAAAATCATTGTTCACTGAAAGCTGTTCCTTTTATTTGATATTTTTGTGTATTACGTCACTCTTTTGATGTTACAATACATTGCAATACTGTTATTTCCAGTTTTGATTTAAACTCAATTTTGAAACAAAGCACTTCAATAAAAACGAGAGTGTATTTACACAACCAACCGTGAATGTACTTTTTGCCTCTCAGTGTACCGAACGAGATTTCCTAGTTGATACGCTCCCCTCACAAATTAAGTTTATTGAATGTTTACAATTTGTATACAACGTGGACTATATATCTTTGTTGAATATAATTGCAGTAATTCTGCAATGGTAATTCTGGGGTTAAGTGGGGGATTTATCTCCAGAGTTTTGCTGCATAGGCCTTTCAAACTGTCATGCTTTTGATTCACTGATACTCCACAAGAACCAATGTGGGCTGGCAATGCCACTAACCCTCTCACCTTTCAAGCACTCCACCAGGAGATATCGTGGTGCACTGGAAAGCTAAGTTGGCCAGATGTGTCTGGGCAGGACATGAGAGGGCTTGTTCCCTCAAGCGCAAGGCGTTGAGGTAGCAAAGTCTGCAACTGCAGCTGCACAGTGGACAAACTAGTGTGGCTTGGTAGAAATAAGAACAATAAATACTTGGGCTTGGCCAGATTCCTCTCATGAACAAGGTACTGAAACCTCTCGCGGAACTCAGACTCACCAAAGTAGCATAGTCCGGCATGCAACCACACTGCTCAAAGAAACATGAACTTAGACGGAGGAACTGGCTTGTGATGAGATGAAATTGGCGGGAAGCAGCAGCCAGGATGGGATATGATGGAGAAACACAGGCAGGTGAAGTCTTTCACTTGAATCATGGCAGGCTGAAACCGATGCCCAATGATGTTGCAAGCCAAAGAACGTGGAAAAGAGCAAGCTTTTTTAGGATGCTGCATACACAGTTCACTAGGCTTCTTCAGAAAAACTTAGAGTTAACCCCTACAATACTTCCATGGAGCACCCAGGCCTTTGGAGACAATGATCTGCAAGTAGAAAAGAGCAGATTCCTGACACTAATGTGCTGGATGAAAAACTGGTGTATATCCCCTGATGACCTCCACCTCGGTGCCTTCACCCTTACATCAGGCACTGACCTAGTATCTGGCCATGCTGTCTTCCAGGTCCCTGCAACAATTTATCAGCTCCTCTTGATACCACACATATCCTACACTAACTTATCCAGATGTTTCTCCTGAGGCATTGATTGGGCTGTGAAAGGACCACGTGATGACCGGATTCAAACAGGGATCTATATTCTATAGCTTCCTTCACTGTACTCTGTGTCTCTACGTCTGCCATTAGACCTCAGTCCTGGTCATGTCCTTTGCCTGGCCCCTCAAAGCAACTTCTTTGCTCTGCTTTTCTATAACTTATGCTTCGGCAACCTCCACCCACCTACCCATAAGTGCTCTGAGTCACTGAATGGATCATGTGATCACTGGGCAAAAGATGGAGGACAAATACCTGATGGACTTCTCCAGAATGTGCTTTGCTCCTTAGTCTGCAACTTAACTCGGGCCTGGTCAGTCATTGGCCAGGAAGATACAACATCTTTTTTTCTCCAATCCCTTTTTGCTGATGTTGACCCACACCCATCCACAGTGAAATCTCCTGAGGCCCTATTGGCATTAAAATCCAGCATTTGCACATTTCATTTAATTTGCACATTTTGTGACTTTGCACTAATTTATGTTTTTACACTGTAATTGACGAATCTGATAAGACCGCACTTGACACTTTATGTTCATCTTCACCTCAATTATATGTATTGTGCATGCCTTGAGAACTTTAATTCATTATGGACATTTGAAGCTATTATTTGAAATTAAGGAAAGATGGAGAGATGAAAATAGCACTTATGTATGGTTAAAGCTTGAATATGTAGAATATTTCATTCATGGCTTTCTTAAGAAATGCATTTATTTATAAATGGAGAAATAATCTTTTTAAATGAAGGCACAATACAAGATGCTCTTTGAATACCACATGACAGGTTATGGGACCTGAACTATAATGGCAAGAGATGACGGACAAGCATTGGGCCTCATTACGACTTTGGAGGTAAGTTCTGGTACTTACCGGCATGCTGGAAAGAACCAGACCGATCGGGTCACAGACCGCTAATTGCGGCCTATTACGACCTCGCGGGCACAAGCTTTCCGCCATGCCGGTAAAGCACCTAGCTGCATGCCGCTAAATGGCACGTAAAACCTCCTACCGGCATGCTGCGAGACGTACTTAACAACACCGCCAGGGAAGCAGCGACATTTGTAAATGACGGTGGCCGATTGGCATCCAATTTATGGCATCCAATTACGGATGCCATAAATTACGGTCACCGCAAAATAACGGAATCGGAAATATCGTCATCGCACAGGAACGGGAAGGAGCGTGGCGGCCATCTTTGAAAACACAATCCATTGCCATCCTCATCAGGCAGCACCCTTGGGAGCAATCTAAAGTTTGGAAAAGGCCTACACACCCGGTAGCAATGCCAAAAGCACCAAAGAAGTCAGCGGACCGGCTCCGCAAACAGCGATTTAGCCCCGAAGAGCTGCAGGCCATGGTCGACACCCTAGAGGAGCACGCTGATGTCGTGCTCAGCGGTGACATGCGCAGGGAGGCAGTGCTCCACAAAAAAAACATCTGGACGCAACTCGCCCAAAGGGTGAGCTCTGTAGGCACCACCCCCCGCATCCCCTGTGACTGCCGCAAGCAGTGGGATGACTTGCGGATGAGGGTTGCGGAGCCTCCTCTCTGCCAACCGGAGTCAGGCACAGCAGACCGGAGGGGGCCTAAGTTCCCCAATGAGACTGGAGCCATGGGACGAGACATGCGCTGCACTGATTGGGACCACATTCATAGAGGGCGTCGGCGAAATGGAGTGTGGGGCACCATCGTCTGCTGATGGAGGTGAGTGTCCAAAGCCAACACCGCCAATGCCAATTACATGATAAACACACACCCAAGGGCCGTCCAAAGCACCTTGTCATGGTGCCCTCCCCCCATCCAAATCATGCTGAGCCAACTGCCACCCAAGCAAGTGCCAAGTGCAAGTACATAACGCACATCACACATAGTGCACAAACTGGCACATCCAATGATGCACACCGTGCAGATAGGTTGGCAGTGTTGGAGTCAGACTGCACAGTACCAGGCCAGGATGAGTGACTCCGACACCTGCGTACATATCAGACACATGTTGCAACGTCGAAAAGGCCACAAAACCCAAATGACTGAAATGTGAATGCAGCCATTAATGTAATTAGCGTCTCAAACAATCACTCATGCTGTCCCTCTCTTCTACTACCACAGGCACTGAGCATGAGAGCGAGGAGGCCGAGACGAGCAGTCCCACCACCTCCACGGGCAAAGGCAGGGTCCGCCGCATACCAGCCCGGACAAAAACACCCACCCCGGCTACCCAAAGGTCCATGGAGGATGCACCACCCCATCCCTCCCACATCGGCGCCTGCCACAATGCCCACCCCAAGGTCAGAGGAGTCGAGCTTTGCTGGGGAGGTGGCAGCCACGGCCCCCCTGGTAAATGTGGACAGCCCCTTGTCCATTGTGGGGCATCTGAGGAGGACTTCTACCCCACTGTCCACACCCCAGAGCCCCGCAATGTCCCCCTGGGTGTCATACAGTGACTCAGGGGAGCCTGACACACCTGGCCGAAGTGCACGTGGCGAAGCACAGGGAGACACCGATCCCGGGCCCAGTTCCCCAGTCGAGGACCTGTCAGGGCAGGTAGGCCCAATCCCCTGCAGGGATGAAAGACCACCACTGGATGCATTTCGTTTGCCACAGCTCACTCCCCTCATCACTGAGGCGATGGAAGAGAACCGCCAGGGCAGGGTGGAGTGGCTGGACGAACTCAGGGCAATGCGTCAGGTGGTCACGGAGAGCACGAACCGGTTATGCGACGTCCTTGGACGCATTGCAGATGCCCTTGAGTCTGCGCATCCCAATCAGCCGCCTCAGCAGGAGGACACCCCCTCATCCAGTCGCACCACCCCGGCAAGCCCATCGCGACGCACCCTGCATTCTCAGCGGCACCGGGGCATGCCTCCCGCGGGCCCCGGGAGCATGGAGTAGTCTGCATTGCTGCCACATGTGGCCTTGATGGACAACATGGGACTACTGTTGTGGAGTTGGGGGGGGTGGGGAGTGAGGGTTTGTTGTGAAGTTGGGGGGAAGGGTGGTGGAGGGTGAGGGTTTGTTGTGGAGTCGGGGGAGGGGTGAGGGGAGTGGGGTGGTGGAGGGAATGTTCACACTTATGCTTTTGAATCAACAATACACCGTTGGATTTGCAAAGTTAAACATGTGTGGACATTCATCATTGTGCATGCATATTATGATGTATGACAGTGAATGGTCTACAAGTATCCACACCCAGTGCCCTCTGTGCCCATTTCATGGCACCCTCTGCTGACTTGTGTTTCGGTTTTGTTGTCCAATCAATGTTTGCCACACGTAATGTCCCTCCTGTGCACCGGCTCAATCATGCTGTCTTGCCCCTTCCTCCTCCCCCTTCACTCCAACTTCATCTGGTGTTAGCAGTCCCACGTCAGGGGACAGGGCCATGTCCCAAGGGATGCACAATTTCGTACAGCATCACACATGACATGGGGCTCTTGGACACCTACTCATTGCAGTAGCTGGGTCCCCCACCGGACCAGCTTAGGCAACTAATATGTGCACTGTAAAGCCAAGTGGCTGCTTCATCTACACGCATGCATGGGTATGGGCAGTATTGTAGGTCTCCTTGGGCCTGTTCTGCGGGTTTGTGACAGAGGTCCTGTACCATGGTGTCAAGGGACAGCCACCAACACCTGCATGTGTAGCCAATGAAGGTAAGTGTCTTGACTGTAATGGTGGAGTACTGAACTTGTTTTACATGGTAGCAGGTCATTGATGCCCATACACACATGTCCATGGATGCATTTACCCCGTTCATGGCCCCAATATGGGTCCTGTGCAATGGGATGCTGAAGGGGGGAGCGTCTTCGAGATGGTCTGTGAACAGTGACCCGCACATCTCGTGGTACGTGCTTCATTAATGCATGCAGCAGTCTTGAGGTTAGATCCATGAATTGCAGTGTACTGTGCGATTACGTAGTTGGGTGTGTTGGCTGTAGTCAGTGGCATATCCATCATACTGCTCTTATCCGTACTATGGTGACACAGTCAGATGACTCAACATGCAGACAGGCACGTCATCCTGCATGTCGCCCCATGCGGCAGGGTAGCATGGGGTTCATCTGGCCCATTGAGTCATGAGTTGGTCCTTGATGTCGGGCCCACCCATGTGTGATAGTGTTGCTTGCGTTGCATTACGTCTGCACGTTGGTGGAGTGACATTGCTTGCCGTTGCGATATGCCACCTGCATGCCATGTGGGTTCCGGCAAATCCACGTGTGTGTAGTCAAGGGCACCCATGCAATTTGGCATGCCTGCCAATGCATGGGGTGAAACTTTTGTGTTGTATATCTCCCGGGTAGTCCATGGTAGGGATTTGTAGTCCCTTGTGTGCTTGTGGAGGTGATCCAGCACTTGGTTCTGCGTCCGTGAAATGGACGGTTGTGATATGCCATGCATGGGCCCCACTGTGTGCTGGTAGGTGCCTGCGGCATGGATGTGGTGCACAGGCACCACCTTCAGTTGAGCAGGGATACCGGTGTGTATTTGTATGATGCTCACTTGTCTCTCATAATTAATCAGGGCAACTATGGTGGTGATGGTGGCACTGTCAAGCTGGTAGAGGGTGAGTATCTGCTCAGGGGTTTGCTTGAGGGACGGACCTGATGCATGGGAGTGGGGGTTGCTTGGGTGGTGATGGTGGCTGCACTGGTGCTGCATGCTGGGCCTGTCTCACCCTCCTTCTCCTCCTGTGTCTCCTCTGTGGTGGGGCCTGGTGTTGTTGGTGTTGTTTTTGTAGTTGTGGCCTTGCACGCAGGGCCTCCTGCTTCATGTACTGCTACCACTATTGGTATCATCTTGCTGTGGGAGGGGGTGTGGTGTGTGGGTGTGATTCTTTTCTGCCGTGGCAGACTCCATTGCCTACACCTGTGCTGAATGTGTGGACCTGTGGCTCTGGGAACCACTGCTCAGGGTTCTTTAAACCTTCTCTGAGATGCCTGTATGCACTCCATGCCGGTAAGGTACTTTACGGCCTTAAGGAGGCCATTATTTACGTTTGCGCGTTACTTGTGATCAGCTCCTTTTTATGCCATGCCGCTAATATCGGCATGGTGTGTCGCGCACGCGATCCAAGACCGCTATTTACTGCATAGTACTTTACGGTTCCGTAAATAGCGGTCTGGTTGGTCAGAATAGCCCATAGCGGTAAGCAATGCCAGTAACCCTTTACCAGCATCGTTTTACCCTTACCTCCAACCTCGTAATGACCCCCATTGTTTTTTATGTGTAGAGAAAATGATTTTTAATGTATGTGACAAGGCCAGTACCCAGGCCTTGCCAGTAGGGGATGTGGGTGGGATGCATATCTGTGAGAAATCTAGAGCCAGTCCTACCCCCGAGGAGGATGGTCACCGTTGATAGGGTCCCAAGTCCTGGCCACTCTCTTGTTCTAATGTGTTTATGGGTAGGACACTTTTGTCTAATGCCATGTCTCTTATGAAAAATGCTTGTCAGGGTCTTTGGGTTTTTTCTAGGAACAATGGAACAATGTAGCTGACCTGGGCAGCAGCAAGACCCAGAATAGAGAGCCCTATCATGCACTGGCACATGCTGTCAGCGTGAAGAAGTCAGAGACTGCAACCCGACCAAGTGAGAGCAGCCCTCCTGCAGCTCCCACTGACCACAATACTATGACTGAAACAGCAAGCAGGAAGAGAAAGAGGGGAAGGAAACCTACCTATGTGGTGGCGAGAATGACCACGTTACTACCCCTAGACACAACCACAAGCCCCCGTGGGGCTCAGCAAGAGCTCTATGCCACTAGGCACTGAACAAAGTGGCACAGACCATGGCACACACAGCTATTTTCTTGGGCAACTTAAACAGAGCACCACCTAACAAGAACCTTGATGCTGAACTATGCATGTTGAGTGTGTGTGAGAGAGTAACGAGAGTGGCCAGGAAAGAAAGTGTAGGGTGTGTATGTGTGAATGCAAGGAGTGTGTCTTGGCATAGATTCCCAGCCAATAGAAACAGCTTAATATTTGTGCCTGTGCCTTGACTGTTCCTAAGTGACCACCTGTTAAATGGAAATGAAACATTTAAAGCTGTCATGATGCCTACCTCCAGGCATCCGGACCAAGTCCATCAGCCCCGGGAGCAGGCATCTAGACATTTAGTAAAACCTCAGCAGCCCCGGCTAGGGGCTATCTGGGTTCAGTCCTGGCACCTTAGGTGCCAGACTCATAGTCTAACTTACCTCAGGCAGACCATGCTGCAAATTACTCCAATCCAACATGAAGCCTGAAAGGGACTATTTTTCTACAGGGACTATTTTTTACTCGGGTGTGGTTCTAGGGACTTCTTACCTGGGACTACTTTTGAGGCTATTTAAACCACACCGACCAGCAACACACGCTTCGCGTTATTCTGCTCCAGCAGCGTAACACTCACCGTGCCTGCAGCCTGCATCCAGTCTTCTGCCACGCCCGCCTTCGAATCCGGAGCTCCTAAAACAAACAGGAAAGAAAGGGACAAGGTTAGAAAACAAACCTATTTCTATTCCACACCTGATTCTGGATCCATCTTGTCTCCGGACCTGTAAAGAACATCATTTCTGCACGCGCCGCACCTCCAGCTGACGCCGCGCCATACTCACCAGTCTTCACAGCATTCTTCGGTTTGGCGCTGCCTCCATCTTTTCTTCGCCGAACTTCAGCACCTAGGAGACAAAAGAAAACCACAAGCTGAGCTGAGGGAACCAACAAATATAATTCTTACCACAATAGACTTGCCTGATTTACCACCGGAGGCATCCTTTTGTGACTCTCCATATTTTCACGTGCCGCATCTGTAAAGAGAGACAAAACAACATGTTTTCCTCGTGCAACATTTACCGGACTAGCGCCGGGTAATACAGACTCTTACCTGAGCGCCACCAGCTGCCACAAGAGCATCTTTTCACGAGCCAGCTGCAAGACAAGAAAGGAAGGGAGGTGATTAGTTGGGGAGGACTGTGGGGTGCCATCACTTGATTCCACAAGTGGCTAAATCCATCTCTCCACTTGCAGGGGAATATTTCTACGGGTTAAGCAGACAAGATTAGGAGGGCAGATCCAGTCAGTCATTGCTGCACTACGCATCACGTGGGTGGACACCGCAGCTGTCCGGGTCCGACCGACGCCCCTGTGGGAGCCAGGTGAGCATAACAAAAATACCATTCTTTTTTGGCTTTTGGGTACCATTATCTGACATCTTTAGAAGAAAATGTCCCCTCTTTTCTCTCTACCTTCATCCTTCAGGTAACACATGAAGGAAAGCTTCTGCAAGCAAGCGATCATTCCTTGGGCAAATGCTAAGTCTGGAATAATCTCAGCTTCCTCCCCAAGGGCTTTAGGTGGTACTGCCTCAGATGTAGTCGGGGAATCTGTGCTTGACTCTCCAAAGCCTTTGCTCACCCTCTCAGTTTTATCAGTGGTCTTAACTTCCTCTGTTTTGGGAAACAGATCCCTTCCAGGATTCCCTGGGCTATTTTCTCTGCTGCCTTTACTTGATATGCTTTCTTCCCACTGTTCTGATTCAAGATTTATATGTCGACTCCATAGTCAGGGTCTATGACGCCTGCTAAGACATCCAGGCCATATCGCTAAGCCAGGCCTGACTTAGAGGCAAGTCTGATGTAAGTGCCTGACGGCGGTATTAAGACCACGTCAGTTGGTATTAGTACTCGGTCTTCAGGTTGTATTAACTCCCCGCCTGCTACTACACAAATCAATTACAATGGACTGTTCTGTAGCTACTGATGGATCAGAAGTTCTGTTGCTATGTTTTTCAAACCTGAGGGTCCCCCAGTTTGTGTCAACAGAGCCCGATCCCACACCGACACCATATGTGAGGAGCCAGGAATGAGACTCGGACACAAGGGAGTCATGGTTTTGGTCAAAGACTTTTATTAAAATAAAAGGGGGTGGGGAAATGCCTCTCTGTCCCTGCTTAGAGGTGTCTCCCTAACTAAAACCAGAACTATGGGTCTGTCAATGTCAGAATGTCCAAAGCAAAATGGTCCTGTGTCCAAAGTACTATTCTGGCCCTCACATTCTACCAAGGATAACTCTAAGGAGAAAAGGCTAATTTCTTTGGCCTTGAGTGGTTTATAAATGTTCAAAATGAAAAAATGCATAACTCCAACACAAACGTTTTAGAAGGATAGAGTTCCTTGTTCCAGAGGGTGGTTCCCTTCCCCTGGATTTCTCTCCACTTTGTTGTACATTCAAATGTATCCATTCCTTGAGTTTCTCTTGATCAGCAACACAATTGGTACACAAACGAACTTGGCTCTTTGTCTTTATCTTCTTAGGGTATACTCTCCTGCCAGGTCTTCAATCCTCTTCTCTTGATCAGCACAGCATTTTGCTAGTCCTTATATATCTTTGTCAGGACCACTTTAGGTGATGTATTTCTTAGGCACTGTTCAGTTTGTCCTTGCCTGGTGTGCTTCCCTAACAGGTATTTCTTATATGAACACACTTGAAATTGCCTGGTATCCTCTCCTGCCAGGACATTCGTATATGCACACATTTGCAACTGCCTGGTATAGTCTATGGTATAGGACTTCTTATATGCACACACCTGCAATTGTCTGTTATACTCTTCTGCAAGGGCTTTCTTAAATGTGTATTTTCCTTGCAGCTTTGTCTGGTGGCTATCCTGCCAGGGCTTTTCTCTTGTGGGCTCTGCCCACACTTACTTCCAAACTTGATATCCTCTTATTTTTGTTTTATCTGATATTGTTTCTGCCTGCTATACTATCCTGCCAGGGCTTTTCTTATATGTGTATTGCATACACTTGAAAACTTGAAAACCTCTTAAATGTTTTCCGTTTTCCTTTTAAAGAAATGGCCACTTGCTCTGTCTCGGTGTCACTGCTTCCCTCGGGTGCACTCACCAGCCCTTGTTGGGGTACTCTGTTTTTCCCCAAGCAAGCCAGTGGCAGTCATTTGGCATTTCCTCCCATCTCGCCACCACCGTTCCTCAGCTTTCTGCTGGGCTCTTCTGCTTTGTTTTGGGCTTTGGTAAGTCAAACGATGCCTCTCAACACCTTCAAATGCCCAAGAGCCCTCCATCAGATTCAGGCATTCCTCTAGCATGTTCTCTCTTGCGGTCAGCCTTCATTTTCCTGATCCTCAATCCAGTTGGCTCCATGGAATTCTCTGCAGGCCCACAGTCTCTCTATACAAAGCAGGAAGAACAGCTTTCTCCCACCAGCAGTGCGCCTCAGTCAGCTGCTTCTGCTGTTTACATTTTTCAGCCACAGGTATGCACTCGCAACAACTAGAGTGCAGCTTGTGCTCTTGGCCTTCTTTGCTCTGCATTACTCAGCTCATCTTCCTCATCCCAGTATTCTTGTAGTTATGGGAATGGAAATCCATTCTTGATGATTTGTATGCAAAGTCTGGGTAAGTGTTCTTAGTGATCTTTAAGGGCACCTCAACTCTGGATGACTTGTAGATAGAGTCTGAAAAGGTGTTTTCATGAGTCTTAAAAGGCAAGACAGATTTTGATGGCTTGCTTGCAATGCAGATCTTGTTAGAAGGTCTTCAGTACCCTTTCTAGGTGACTAATAATATGCCATTAAGACATTGAGTATGGAAAGGGTATCCTCAAAAGAAGAAGGGGAATACCATGATCCCCCTCATAGAGCAGCACCCAGGGTCAGGATCAGGTAGAGGCTGCTGTCCCCTGGCCACATGGGCAGAGGTCACCACCAGGACAGAAATGATGACACCATCAGATTCATGACAATCTGTATAGCTTAGTGTACTGCTGACACCATAACATATAGTTATATTGACTCTTTGTTTTGCCTGCAATTCTACCAAAGAATTATTATACTGCATAGCTAGCAATTATCTATATGGAATATTTGTGTTTGGCCTCCACTACATCTGTACAGCTAACTACACTGCCGCATGCATGCCGGACACAAGGCAACATTGACCCATTGGAATATTTTGAGTTTTTGAGGCTGGAGTCTGGTGACCACACCGCCACATTTCAAGATCAGTGATAATTCTCTATGGAGCTAATTTTGCCAGCAGAATTAGCGCTGGAGAATTTACTGCCACTAAAACCAGTGTTGATTCCTCCAGTTTAATTCCTCTGGCAGAAATACAGCCAAAAAAGGAAATGATAATTCCATATTATTACACAGTGAAATACTGTCAAATTATCACCAAAACCATTCGGTAATCCCTCCAAAATAGGAGTGTGTTTCATGCAGGTTATGAAAAAAGGCCACATATGCATACAATTGTATCCAAAAGAGTATTTAAGGCCAACATATTTTACCAAACTCACTAAGAAGCAACTTGCAGCAACTTGCAGACATGGATTATGGCCTCCACAATGTGATGTTATATACTGAGATGCAGAGACATGCAGTGCAGCAGCTGCCAAGGAGATTGGCTCCACAAAGGTAGAGGAGACATGCCATGAGGAGGCCACCCATACCCCGGGTCAGACCCTCACCCTGGGCACTGACAGATGAGCAGATAAACACACTCTTCCAGTTGAACAGGGACACCATAGCCGAGCTGCTTACTCTCACACAGCTAGACCTCCAGAGTAGGATCAGGACTCCATAACACCCCTGATGAAACTGATGGCTATCCTGCCCTTCCTAGCTACAGACACATTTCAGCACAATTTTGTGATGCTACTTGAACATTTTGGTACAGATGCTTGACACAATAATGCAACATGCACCTAATCATATCACAATGCCCACTACCACAAACCAGGTGAATGCCACCAAAGCATGCTTCATTGCCACAGCCCACTTCCAAAATGTGATTGGTGCACTGGACTCTACGTATGTGGCATTTGCTCCAGCCCAGGCACAGGAGCAAATGTACTGACACAGTACCATTCCATGCAGGTTCGAATGACGTGCAATGCTGATCTGACAGTGAGACACGGCTATACGCATGTTCCAGATGCCTGCCATGATGCTATGCTCCTGGGGAACAGCACCCTGACATTTTGCATGGACTCCCACAGGGACCATCCTAAATGGTTATTGGGTAAGTAGCAACAGTGAAACTGCAATGCACATGTGAACCGAAAAATGTGAAGAGGTAAATCTGGGGTTGGAGGTACAAGAGTATGGCCAAACACTTTCCAGAACATGATGTGTGTGAGGGAAAGAATGTAATCCTGCATGGGGCACAACGCTCTACACTCCAGAGTGTACAGCCCTTTGCCCACGGAGGATGCACTGAGGTACTTCCCATGATTCCCGACAATAACCATCTCACAGTAACAGACAGAAAGGCATACAAGTCGCAAGACTGTCCTATAATGCCCAGCACAAGTAACATTCAAAATAAGCAGCAGGCTAGTCATATTGAATAGAGTAAGGGTGATGTTGTGCTTGTGACAAAGTAGAGAAAAAGATGGCAAAAGCATTTACCATGTAGCACATTAACAGTACTACTTCGTCACCAGCCATTGAAAGGCCAACATAAGGCCCAGACACCCCTGATGTCATGCAGAGAGTGCCCTATGTACACCTGAAGATGTTGCACTGTTGAAGGAGGCCTGTGTACACAACACACTTTTTCATCATTAACCATTTATCTTACCTATTTCAGGTCACTCAGGCTATCCACTGCTGCCATGGGTGATGACATTCATCAGAAGCCCTACCTTACCTCAGGAGCTGTCGTACAATTTGGCACATGCACGCACCTCAGTCTGCATAGAGAGAACATTTGGACTGTTCAAGGGAAGTTTACGGTGCCTCCACCAGACCGGTGAATCACTCATGTACAGCCCTGAGAATGTGGAGAAGATGGTCATGCCAGTGCAATGCTGCACAACATGTCCATTCGGAGGAATGTCTCTATGCCGCCAGAGGATGGCAATGCCCATCCCGACTCTAATGCAGCTAGTACAGGTCATCAGAAGCCTCCTCAAGGTAAACGTGACGATACAAGGGAAGGACGCATCATCTGTCGCGAACTAATTTAGAACATTTTTTGAATACATTTAAAGGCCCTTTTCACTGTAACAAAACATCACTAAAATCATGTATATACGGTAAATTCAATGGCTACTAGACTAATTTGCTGTAATGCTGTTTTTTATTGAAAGTTATCAGATGCATGCCCACCCACGTCCTACATCTCCAACACTCATCACCACCTAACTCACGCATCCCCAACTTTCGTGCCTGTGGCATGGCCACCCCCTTCTTCGTTTGTGTCTGTCCATGTGGTGAGGGTGTCCGCCTCTGTTGAGAGCTCCTCAGTGGGGAGTTGGGCAGAGATCCATCTGTGGGCATTGGTAAGATGGAGCTGGCCGTGTGACTCCCCCCACCCGAATTTGCTGCAGAGTGGGTGTGATGGCCCTCAGCACGGTCTCATTGCTGTATAGAATCAACTCTGCTGACTCCTCCACCCTTTGGGCCACTGCTGTGACAGCCACAGTAACATTTGTCACTCTCCGGCTCTGCCTCTGAACAGCAGAGGCCAGCCTCCTCAATGCCCCGTGAATGGCATCACACATAGACTGGTAAGAAATGTAGGGCGAGAACCCTCTTTGTTGTTGATGGGGGCCTGACTCCAGAGGGAGCGTATGAAATGAACAAAAGAAAACAGAGTACAGGCGACCACTCCCATCAACGCACAGGTAGTGCTAGAAAACCTACAGAAGGCTAGGAGTTGTTTGAACTAGCCATATGAGATCACACTTGCAAAGTGAGAGAATTCAGATAAAACTAAGTTTATTTTAGAACATAATAAAATCACAAAAGGGCAAATTAACACCTTTGTCTTTAAATATACAGCCATGTAAAATCAATACATAGTCAGTAATACATACAGTTTTGTTATATGCACTGTACAATGTTAACAGCACATTTCTACTGTCGACACATTGTGTGTTTCTGGTTCAGATACAATTTTGCAACACATTCTCTGAGTGATACAAATTGTATGGTGCTCCGAACTTTCCTCAAGACAGAGAGGGGTGTTGTTGTCAAGGGACGTGTAGAAATGGTCTACAAGATCAAGGATAAAAACAATTAAAAAGTGTGACAAAAAACCTTATTAAATAAGGTGGACAAAAGACTGCAGGTTGACACCTACCTATCAGTAATTGAAGGCGTCTTGGGAACTATTATTTGTCAGCTGTCACGTCTACAGTTAAATATTCTCAAAGGCTCTGGAGAAGGCTACAGAGGAAAGAGACAGAGGATTATGTTTAGGCTGGGTGATGTTACACCAGGGTTGAAATACCCTGTTGGTATGGAGAACAATATTCAGTGTATAGAGATGTCTATTTACCTGGTGCCAGGTAGGAAAGAAAAAATAGCAAAATTCGATTCTTAAATTTCGTTGAGTGTTCAAGGCAAAGCTGTATGCTGGCACAAAGGCAATAGTCCTATGCAGAGTCCTAAAAGGGGACGTAGGAATAAAGCGAGTCAGATAGCTGCTCATATGTAGTGGAAAAATGTACAATGCGTTGGCAAAGGTGTGATGTAAGTGACATGCATTGCAAGGCCAGTGAGGCAGTGAAGCATGCTGAGCAGGTCTTAGTTGATCAAGATATGCGCTGTGCTTAACAGGGCCAAATGAGTAACCTGGTGGGATGGATGAATATCTGAGGGCTCAGCAGGCGACCGAAAAATGCGGAAGAAAAGGGGTCAACCAAGATTTATGTTGTGAAACTAAATGGTTGTCCGGTGGCTCTTGCAGCAAGCGTGGTCATGGAAATATCAACAAATGGAAGCCAGAAAGGTCGGAAAAGCAACTGCCTAGCAACCTGTGTACGCTTCGGGCAAGACGCCGAATGATTGGGCGAGTCAGATTGAGCTGCCGAGTGGTACTAGTGCTGGAGATTCGCTAGTTGCACAAAGTAGTAGGGTGTGCACTGGTGGACAAGCAAAAAAAAAAGGGGCATATGACTCAGATAGAGCGTAGTGTTAGCTTAGCTGATGGGTGAATGGGGCTGTGCGAGTGTCTGTCAGTGTCCCGGTCTTGGCGCACGCGTAGACGCCTGGGAGTTCTATTGAAACATACTAACTTTATTGACTGGGGCGAGGCGCGCATGACATAATGGAGCAGTGTGCATATAGAGGCTTACAATGGGACCTCGTATTGCGATTAACATGTCAAATAGAGATTACAAGAGGCGTCACCATGAAAATAATAATGTTGAAGCTGACTGAGGCATGTTGGCTCTTGCGTTTATGTCAGCATGAAACAGTTGCTGAGGGCGTATGAGGTGATTGTACTGGAAACAGTAATAACAACAGATTCAATTGAAGTGTTCACAAGGGAAGACACCTATCTTGTTAACGGTGTGTATTCCTTTACACAATTAAGTACAAGGTCAGAGGAGGTGGTGACCTGAAGTTCTAACCAACATATTGATAATAATAAATGCAATGTTATTATAGCTGGTGAGACGTGGTGAAGGTTACAAGACACGTTTCCATTAATGCAGCAAGAAATGACATACACCCCAATTCAAGGTACAGAACCACACTCCATTGTATGTTAGCATAAAACAGTTGACAATTGTTTGACATGTAGTCGCTACCAGAGAAGACTCATTTTTTCTTATAGCCCTCAGTAGACAACATCCATATCACAGTGGATTCAGTGTTCTAATGGTTGATGGGCATGATACGGGCATAGCCGCCTTGTAAACAGCTGACTCACCCGCCAAGCCTCCTGCACGCCCATTCGTTTCAATGGGCCTCTCACCCGCCAAAAATAAAATCGGGTGTTTTCACCCGCCTTTGCGACACAAATGGTTGAGAGCTATGGATACGGGTTACAAAGAATGTTACAGTTAGTAAAGATCACAAGATGGTAAAGTGACCCAAGGCAGGATTAAAATACACACTAAATGGCTCATAGTTGTTTGTTGGCATAAGACAGTTGTTAACAGCATACAGTGTGATATTAATGAGAGCAGTATAAACCATGTGAGGAATACAACTAGATTGACAGTTGTTTGCCATGTATAAACTAGCAGAGACAATTGCTATATTGTTTCATCATCATTGGGCAACAGACGCTATTTTAGGGTATGTGGGGACCTAGAGACAGAGGCCGCATCTATGTTGAAAAGTTACAAAATGTTAAAGGTGACACAGGTCGAGGAAGTAGATTAGTTAAAGAACAGGTTCCATTGAATGGAGACATTGAGGCCTTTCCTTACAGTGTCTAAACAATAGATCAATTTCTGTTCTAGTTGGTGCAAGAGGAGGTCACGGTCGCCGCCTCTAAGGGGATTTTTTACTGTTTGGATTATAAACCAGAAAAGGTCCATATGTTGGTGCTTCTTAGCCTTGAAGTGGCTACCACAAGCTTATCTTCGACCTCATTTTTAATGCATGATTTATGTTCATAAATCCGTTGCCATATCTCCCTTTTGCACTTGCCTATGTATAGTAGGGTGCACGGGCACTTAATGCAGTACACCGACCATTTGGTTTTGCAATTGGTAAATGAATTGAGCTTCCATACTGTGCCGTTGAGATCTACTTCTTTCAGATCTTTAGTCAGACTGCAGGCAGAGCAAGTGCCGCATCTATAGTGTCCGATGACAGGTGGTAGGTTCCATAGAGTGGTTTGGCTGTTAACCAGTGGTTTTGCTTATTCATATGTAAGTACCCTTGAGATTTTTGCTGTGCTTGAAGGCAATCTGATGTTTGTTAGGTTTAGAGGTATCTGTTTTGAGAATGTCCCAGTGACGTAGTACCATTTTTCTTAATGAATTGCTAAGAGGGGTAAAAGTGGTAACGCAAGTGATTTTGTCCAATTTTTTTCTCTGGAAGACGGGGTGAGGTATAGCTTTCTGTTTGTATTTGTTGCTCTTTTACGTGCTCTCTGTGTGATATATGCCAGGTAGCCAAGTTTTTTCAGATGGACGGCCAGATCTTTGCTGGTGCTTTCGAAATCAGACAGTGTGGTACAGTTCCGTTGGATATGAAGAAATTGGCCGTAAGGCAAGTTTTCCTTCAGGCTGGAAGGGTGGAAACAGGAGACGGCGAGCAAGGTGTTTTTCTGTATAGTGTGGTTCCTAGCAGGTTTCCATAGGTTTTGAAAGTCTCCAAATCTAAGGAGGCTATCTTTGATTTGTCGTGATGTATAGTAAATTTGATTGAAAAGTTATGGATGTTGAGCTAAGAGAAAATTTCTTCAAGGAGGCTTTCAGGACCTCTCCACACAATGAACACATCGTCTATATATCGATGCCAGCAATTCAGGTTATTTTTTAATCTGTTGTCTGTGTGGTAAATGGATAGTTGTTCAAAAGTATCCATATGAAGATTAGCCACATCTGGGGTGAAGTTAGCCCCCATGCTGGTCATGTGGCATTGTTTGTAAAAGGTATCCTTATAAACAAAGAAGTTTTCCATTAGTGCCAATCTAGTGCACTCGAGCAAGAAGGCAGTGGGTGGTTCGGTGTTGGTTCTTTGGTCGAAATATGTTCTTAGTACATAGATGCATTCTAGTTGAGGAATGTTTGTATAAAGTGATTCAACATCAAGTGTAACAAGGAGTTCTTCCTTCTTGACAAAGAGGTGGCTCAGAATTTTGATCATTGATGTTGTATCTTGTACGAAAGATCTCATTTTGCCGATGAAAGGGCGAAAGAAGTTGTCAACATAAACAGATAATGGTTCAAGTATAGAGCCTATACCAGCCATGATGGGTCTGCCAGGGGGTACAGAATCATTTTTGTGGATGTTGGGCAGTAGGTAAAAGGCAGGTAAAATCGGATGCCTCTTGACTAGGCAAGATTTTTCGTCATCATCTATCCGGCCCTCATTCCATGCGTGTGTCATAAGACTCTCTATTTCAGATAGTAGTCGCGAAGTTGGATTGATGTTGATCTTTTTTTATAGAATTTAGCATCTTCAAGATGTTTGTTGATCTCGTCCTCAAATAGTTGTCTCCCCCAGAGGACTATGCCACCTCCCTTGTCAGCGGGTTTGATGATAAACTCATGCTCTCCCTCAAGATGCTTAAGGGCCACTCTTTCTTCGTTTGTCAGATAGTCGGCGAACCGTGTCTTCTTAGTAAACATGCTGTTGATTTCCATAAGAATTCTATTCTCAAAGGCTAGAATTTCTGGGCATATCATCGTGGAAGGAGGTGTGAAAGTGGAGGCAGGTTTTAAACCAGTTGATTTGTGTGATTCTTTTTCTGATGCATCTCGAAAGAAGTATTTAAGGCGGTTAAGCCTGAAGAATTTACGTAATTCCACTTTGGTGGTAAACCAGTCAGCGCTGGTGCATGGTATGAAGCTAACTCCATTGCTGAGGGTGTTGATTTTATTTTGGGTAAGTGTATAGTTTCTTAAGTTAACTATTAAGTTAAGTTAAAGACATCAGCCCTGATGTACCAGAATTCCACTTTACACAAGTCACCACTGAACAAGTCCTTAAAACAATAGCCTCCCTTAAACCCTCGAATTGTAAAGGCGACAGCACCCCAGCCAAGGTAGTCAAAGAATGCGCCACTGTACTAGCACCCACCATTACCAACTTTGTGAATGAATCCTTCATCTCCAGAGAAATACCAGCCTCCATTAAAGCAGCCTGAGTCACACCACTACTGAAAAAACTCTCCCTAGATCCCACGGTCCCCACTAACTACAGGGCCATAACAACAGTACCTTTCCTCCTAAAAATCATTGACAAAATAGCCTACACCCAAGTACAACACCACCATGAACAGAATCATCTACTAGGGGAAAGACAATCACGCTTCCACCCCAACCACAGCACAGAGACCGCTCTTCTAGATCTCAAAAATGCCATTAGGGACTCTGGCAAACTATGTATCCTCCTACTCCTTGACCTATCAGCGGCGTTCGACCTCGTAGACCACGATAAACTCTGCCAAATTTTCACTTCTCCCACAAGGCCACCCCATGGATAAAATCCTTTTTGTCTGACCCCACCTCAAGAGTATCCATAGGAGAAGTTGCAGCAGATGGCATCCCTGTACCACTACGTGTACCACAAGGATCCTGCCTCTCCCCCACTCTATACAACGCCTACACTAAGCTACACTTTCCAGCACTAGATGCCATGGGAGTAATCTACACAAACTTCGTGGATGACACACAGATCGTCATCCCTATCACAGCTAATCTCGATCAAGACATGGCCACCATTAATACAATCTACTCGCACATCCAAAGCTGGATGGCGTACAACAGTCTCTTTCGCATTGGAGACAAAACTGAGATCCTTATAGTTGGCTCCCGCAATAAACTTAGCAAACTCCACCCAGACTACACCTCCATAATGATTGACGGTACACCCATTAACATCTCCCATAAAGTCAAAACATTGGGTGTATACCTCGACTCTAACCTCACCATGAACAACCATATTAGCGCCCTCTACTCCTCAACAGCCTACACCGCCAAACTCATCACACTCAGCAGGCCTCTCCTATCTGTCGACAACTGCTTAAAACTTGCTAGAGCACTCATCCTAACAAAAATAGCTTACTGCAAAATTTTTTTGCTAGGTACCTCCAAAACAAATCTAACCAAACTCCAGCTCCTACAAAACAAAGTCCTTAGAGCAGCTCTGGGCATCAAAAGAAAAGAACACATCTCACAACACAGTAGAGATGCACACTGGCTCCCAGTGCAGTCCAGAATCCTCCATAAAACACTCACCATCACACACAAATGCCTATCAGGCACGGCTCCTACCTACCTCAATAAATGCATTGCATGCAAAACCATATCGAGATCCCTGAGGTCCAACACAAATATCCAATCACTCATTCCCCACTTCACCACTACAAGAACAGGCAACTCCAGCTTCACTATCACAGCCCCCCGCATCTGGAACTCCCTCCCACCCCACCTATCAAATGAAACCTTGCTACCCAAGTTCAAAAAACAACTCAAAACCTGGCTGTTCAACAAGTACTAATACTCTCACAACTCCTACCCCATACACAAAAAATACATAGCAAAATTAGATCAATGCTATAGTAGACAATAGTAAATGCACCTGTTGCACAGCTGCAATCATAAAAAATGACAACCATCTGTTCCCTGCTATTAACAATGATGTATGTATATGTAACCCGCTACATGTAACTTGCCACCTGCTATTAACAATGATATATGTAGATGTTACTCGCTATATGTAAGTTGCTGTCAACAAAGATATATGTAACTGCAACCGTCAAACAAAGATATATGTAACTACGCCGTGCCAAATGCAATAAATAAAAAATAAAATAAATATTGTTATTAGCACATCTGGGGTGGGAGAGGGACTCATTCTCTGGTCCTCATGCCGTGCGATCCTTGTTGGCGGGTCTTGCCTCTACTTCCTCTTCCTTGAAAAAACTGAGGTTGGTCTTGGTTGGATGTGGAAGGCCCTGCATTAGTGGAATCGAAGTCGCTG
Source organism: Ambystoma mexicanum (assembly GCF_040938575.1). Classification (NCBI taxonomy): domain Eukaryota; kingdom Metazoa; phylum Chordata; class Amphibia; order Caudata; family Ambystomatidae; genus Ambystoma; species Ambystoma mexicanum. The sequence goes on from NC_090935.1 coordinate 1,360,813,031, forward strand.
CTATTGGAACTGTTGGAGAAGGTCACAAATTTTCTAGGGAAGCAACGTTGATTGTAACTGCCAGTTGATTGGTTGAGGTTTCGTTGGTTATAGAAGCCTGGGACCAGATACTGATACCTTTTTCTCTTCTTTATAGTTGTTGATGTCGTTCTTCAACTTCGACATTTTCTTGTCTATTGTACATTTTTGGAATTTTGCGATTTCTTCTTCGATCTTGTCAAGTTTTTTCTTAATATCCGGAATCACAGAGTCTGTTTTTATTTTATCTTCTAAAGTTTTGAATTCTTCTTTCTGTGCTTCCACACAGATCACCCAATTGCGTGAACATTTATTACCCACGCTGCTAAACTTTATCTTAAAGTTAGGGTTACCCAAAAAGACTTGTGGAATGTTCTTCACCTGAAGACCTTCAGGAATAACTCTGGCTTTAAACTACTCCAGCATCAGCTGGCCGTGCAATTCAGTTCTTACTAAATTCTTTTTCTTTTGGGTGATTGTGTCGAGGTCTGTTGGAGCCAAGGTTTTGTCTATGGCTGCTGGTGTAGGTGTTTGCCCCAGAAGAGATGGTGCATCTAGACGTTTTTTGTAAAGTGACTATGCATTGTCATCATCATCAGGTCCTGCTCATGATGCCCCTGCAGAGCCTGGCCGGTGGATAAGGGTGATGCTGTGGTGGTGAGAGGGGAGAAGGGGGGAAGTGGATGAGAGTCCAGCTGATGAGGCACACCCCTGGTGATGAAAGGAGTGTGTGGAATGGTGTCCTGGAATTCCAAAGGCACCCTTGTTCCAGAGCTTGCAGTGTGCACAATGGTGGTCAGAGCCTCAAGGACAGATGCAACTGTGGGGATGGTTGATACTATGCAAACAAAGGGGGGTCTGGGAATCTCTCTACCAGCACGAACACAGCCCAATGACCTGTTCTTGGGTGAATAACCCCTGGGAGAGACTCTACCAAGTCTTTAGCTCACTGTCCTTTTCACAGAGAAGAAATTTCCCCGCATATCAGCCTTTGTCCTGCCCAGGGGCAGTCCAGCGCCGAAATGCTAGGCAATTCTCCTCTGAACAAGAGTACCATCAGTAACCCCATACACGTGTTTCAGCCTTGTTGGGCATCATCAGTGAGGTGAAACTGTTGCCTCTCTGAGAACAGTGAGCAAGGGCTCCACGTCTGGATTGCCCTGTTAACTTAGGGTGAAACCCAAAGTTAATGTATGCAAACAAAGTGGGGTCTGGGAATCTCTCTACCAGCACGAACACAGCCCAATGACCTGTTCTTGGGTGAATAACCCCTGGGAGAGACTCTACCAAGTCTTTAGCTCACTGTCCTTTTCACAGAGAAGAAATCTCCCCGCATATCAGCCTTTGTCCTGCCCAGGGGCAGTCCAGCGCCAAAATGCTAGGCAATTCTCCTCTGAACAAGAGTACCATCAGTAACCCCATACACGTGTTTCAGCCTTGTTGGGCATCATCAGTGAGGTGAAACTGTTGCCTCTCTAAGAACAGTGAGCAAGGGGTCCACGTCTGGATTGCCCTGTTAACTTAGGGTGAAACCCAAAGTTAATGTATGCAAACAAAGGGGGGTCTGGGAATCTCTCTACCAGCACGAACACAGCCCAATGACCTGTTCTTGGGTGACTAACCCCTGGGAGAGACTCTACCAAGTCTTTAGCTCACTGTCCTTTTCATAGAGAAGAAATTTCCCCGCATATCAGCCTTTGTCCTGCCCAGGGGCAGTCCAGCGCCAAAATGCTAGGCAATTCTCCTCTGAACAAGAGTACCATCAGTAACCCCATACACGTGTTTCAGCCTTGTTGGGCATCATCAGTGAGGTGAAACTGTTGCCTCTCTAAGAACAGTGAGCAAGGGGTCCACGTCTGGATTGCCCTGTTAACTTAGGGTGAAACCCAAAGTTAATGTATGCAAACAAAGGGGGGTCTGGGAATCTCTCTACCAGCACGAACACAGCCCAATGACCTGTTCTTGTGTGAATAACCCCTGGGAGAGACTCTACCAAGTCTTTAGCTCACTGTCCTTTTCACAGAGAAGAAATTTCCCCGCATATCAGCCTTTGTCCTGGTTGATACTATGGCTGTTGTAATTGCACTTATGGCAGAGGTGGTGGTGATGGTGGTGGTGGACACAGTGTCACAGCTGCTGGAGGTGGGGATGGCCCTTGGAATTACCGTGCCAATTAGAGTGGCTGATGCAGCGATGGGGGCCTCCGGCACAGTGGTAGCTGATGCAGACTTGCATTTGCTTTTCTGCACAATGCCTGTACTCTGACCTCCATCCCTAGATGTGTAGTGGCAAGATGGTGCTGGGGTTGATGTTGAGGTGCCATAGATGCATACTGCGCTTTGCCTTCTTGGTTTTTCTGGCTTCCATGGCTACCTGTAATGAGATAAGTGACGAGCTATTCAATGCTATTGTCAAAAGGGGTTGGTTGTTCATCCAAGCCCGCGTCTCTGCGGCATCTAACAACTCGGCCAAACTCTTTAAAATCCGCAAGGAGCTGGCCAATCCTGCTGAAGTTTCTACCTCTACTGTCCCCTCCCAGGCCCTCTGCATGGCCCTGGCTTCTGATTTCATCTCTAAAACTCAGGACATCCTGCCCCCCCTCTCATCCTCTCCTCCTCCTCCTTCTACTCTCTCATTTATATCTGCCCCCCCTGAGGCCACCTCTCCTCCCTCTTTCTTTTCCTTTCCTCTGTTCTCCCCTGACAAGTTTTCTAGACATGTCCTATCTATGAAAGTCTCATCAAAAAAGGTTCTTCCCTGTTCTTCCAAAACCATCAATGACCACATTGAAACCCTTGCTCCTCCACTGGCTGACTTCTGCAACCACTCCTTCACCACTGGAGCCTTCCCTTCCCCCCTGAAGCACTATCTTGTGCACCCTCTTCTCAAGAAACCCTCAGCCGAGCCCTCCTGCCCCGCTTACTATTGCCTGATCTCCATCACTCCTTTCCTGGGCAAACCCCTGGGAAAGTTGGCCATCTCCCAGTTTAATCTTCACACTGAATCTGTTGGCTGTCTCCATGACCATCAGTCTAGCTTCAGAGAAGCGAGCACGGAAACTGCTCTCCTGAACATCCATGAAGACCTGCTTTCTAACCTTTATTCTAATCACCCCTGTGTCCTCATCTTACTTGATCTCTCTTGTGCCTTTGACACGGTCAACCATGCCATCTGGCTCAATTGTCTCTGTGATCACCTGGGTATCACTGATCAGGCCCTAGCCTGGCTGACCTCGTTCCTCTCTGATCGACCCTCCCAGGTCCAACTGGGGTCCTTCCTTTCCTCACTCGCTACCTGTGGTGTTCCCAGGTGTCTAACCTTAGGCTCCCCTCTGCCACCTCTTCTCCTTCTTTCATCTCTGACTGTCTGTCTGCTATTCAGGAGTGGTGTGCCGCCAACAATCTCTGCCTTAATGCCAGTAAGACAGAGATTCTCCTCATCATCACACCTGCACCCTACGTTCCTGTCACTCTCTGGCCGGCCTCCCATGGTCCTTTTCCTGCTCCCATCTGTGAGGCTAAGAACCTTGGGGTCATCTTCGACTCCACACTCTCCTTTTCTCCTCACATCTCTAATGTCTTTAAGAGGTCAAACTACGAACTGCACCTGCTCAGAGGTATTCTTCCTTTCCTCTCCACACCCAGAATCTCACTGTCTCCAGAGATATGGTTCTCTCGAGGCTGGACTACTGCAACAGCCTCTTTCTAAATCTGCTGCTTCTACGCTCTGCCCCCTGCAACTCATCCAGAACAGGACTGCTAGACTTATCCTTGGCCTCAAGCCCAGGGATTGTACCTCTGTGGAACTGAAATCCATGTATTGGCTCACAGTGGCTGCAAGAATTAAGTTCAAGACCCTCTTCATTGTCCACAAGGCCTTCTGGGGCCTGTGTCCTCAATACCTCCAACTCTCTGTTTGTAAATACCTTCCTACTCAAGCTCTTCTCTCCTCTACCTTCAACTCCCTCATGGTCTGTCGCTTCTCCCAAGCAATAAGTTGGTGGTAGATCTTTTTCTTCGGCTGGGGCCTCCTTCTGGAACAGACTCCATGCCTCTCTGAAACTCATAGAGAATCATCTGCGGTTCCGGAAGCACCTCAAGACCTTCCTCTTTGCCTCTGCCTTCTCTCTTCCTCTCCCCTGCTGCTGTCTGATGCTGCACTGGCCACCTGGCTACCCTCTGATTTCGGGCCCAGGTCCCTACCCGCCCAGTTGCACACCTGTACTGCCTCCCGGCAACCCTTGCCCTTGGGTCTGTATTTGTAACCCTACAGTCCTGCAACACCCACTTTTGGACAACTGCTGTCTGCACTTACCCTTGCATTTGCAACTTGCTGGCTGCACTTCTTGTTATTCTTTTGATCCCATGTACAGCACTGCCCCCTCCCCTGGCACTTTTCCCCTCCCGCTCCCCTGCACTTGTGCAATCTCAATTTCACTTGTCCTAGTAAGATCGTTGTCTCTGTCCTCCCTCTGTTCCCCATTCCTTGCCTGGTCGCCCCTTGAAACACTTGTGTAAAGGCACGTTACAAATGCCATATCATATCATGTCATTACAGTGCTGATTGAGGCAAGTGTATACAGTTCTTGTTGGGAAGGTCTTGGGGCTTGGCAGCTTGGTTTCATGCAACTGGTGAATATCTCTTGACTACCTGCATGCAGCAGGTACTGTGTCTAAAGGGATTGTGTAGTGGGCACAGGGGATGCTCTGAGCGGTGAGGCTTTGTGTGTCATGTCATGGAGTGGACCTTCACTGACGGCTGAAGCATCTCCACAGTCCTTTTTAGTAGTTGCTGGTGCGTGGATAGGTGACATATGCCCCACATATGTCTGTGTGTCCCATTGCATGTCATGTTTGTGTCTGGGTGATGGATGATTCTGCATTCATATTGAACGTAGATTTTGTGGCGCATTCAGGATAAATCTTTTATGTTACAATAGGGGTACTTCAAAGAGTGTCCTCTCACTGCACATCATAGGTTCCATCGTCTATCAACAATCATTCTGCCCATTTCTGCCCTCCACAAGCTAGAGGTGCGCTGTGCGACTAAGATGTTCCGGTCTGGACAAACCACAAGCATAGAGATTTTCAAATCGACACACAGGTAATAAGTGCGTCCAGCCTACCTCTGTCAACACACCAGGTTTGGGCCGTCTGTTTTCCAGCTATCCAAAGGCCCTGTTTCTTAAAGAGCCGCATGCAGCAAGGCCAACATTATTGGCATAGGGGTGCTATATAAGACCAGGTTATATAATGCTAGAGCCTGAAAAATAACCGCTAGTGGAAATGGATTGGTTTCAAGTATAACTTCATCCATTAACTCGATCTGCATCTGACTGCAGATCCGAGGATCTCGTTCTGCGGATAAGATCCGGAACTGGAGTCAGCAGCGAGCTCGTTCATACGCGCTTACGCCCGACGCCACTATGGACAATGATGAATGAGGGACTAAGCACTTCTTGTCAAACAAGGAGTCCCAGGAGGCAGTCCTGTGTCCGGGCACTATTGAAATGCAGGTGCACGTGCAACGGGGAACAAGATGCAGGGTAATTTAAACTGGGCAGCGGCTGTGAGCCCATTAGACAATTTTATTTTTGTCGCGTTTTTTTTGACTCCGAGTAATTTATCTTAGCAAAAAGATGTCAGTAGAATTGGCAGCGCTGGGCAGCATTCACGGTGTGTGACCTTCACAATGCCTCAGGAGCCAATCTGCACAAGCAAGCATACCATCCCTTTCTACACAAGTACATGCCATAGTATGATGACTCTTCCATGTAATATGAAGCGGTCTTTCAGATAAGGAGAGCGTTGAGTATGTTGCTGCTGCCTCCAGAAGATCTGATTCGGCGAATCAAAGGCTACATGCCAGATGTCATTGGTACTTACTACACTTTTTTATAACTCCCTTATTGTTAATGAAAACCCAGACTGAAGCTATCACAGGTTTCTGCAGGGGCAGTGACAAACAACTTAGCGGGGTAGCTGTCATTTTTGTATGAAATCACTGTCTACAATCACCGCTGTCATGTTTTACCAGAACTTATCTGCCTGGCCCTATAACAATGTATGATGTCATATAGAGCACGCTGCAGCATTTTGACGCGTCGTAGCAGGTTATTAGTTTCACCAGCTCAATGGTACTCACTTACTGCATAGCAGAGGCAGCTCTGCTGGAATGCAGCCAAGTGCATGCGAGTCGCACGTAGATATCCTCCCACATCCACAGGGTTCAATGCCCTTTGATCGTCTCCCTTTTTCGGGGGACTACTTAACTGCACAGATTTAACACTCATTTATGATGTGGTTTGTTGTTACTGTTGTTCCCTTTTTAGGTCTGGCTCGAGAGATCTTCAGTCCTCTGTGAAAGCTCTTGCAGCAGTATGTAGAGCGGCCCTGGCATCAGCGATCCACTCCATGATACACAAATAGGGCATCACTTTTGCACTTGCCTCTGGGCCGTGGCACTTTGTTCAACATTACTGTACTTTCAGCGTATGCTCCTTGAGCGGGGCAACCTCTCTGCACTTACCCCGTTCCATGCTGGACCAGACTCTTGGTTCCCCCCACCACGCTCCCCGTCTCTGCACCTCTGTCTGTACGTATGCACAACCTAAATGTACTAGGACCGGTTACTATGTCTGTCCTGCCTCCACCCCACTCTTTTCCGTCCCTCCCTCCCAAGCTTGGTCTCAACTGTAGCACTACATGCCCTTGCACTCAGAGAAATGTCGTCAGGCCTAGTATGCAAGTTTTTTATGTTTAGATCATTCGGAATCTTCAAGGCCTAAAAATGATGACTGTATTCCCTTGTTCCCTTCCCGCCTTGAAGCTCTTTGAATCACTTCACCTGTGTATAAGCGCTATATAAATGCACAGTAAATAAATAAAAATAAGTCACAGTGAAAGATGGGTGCAGAGTTGCCAAATGTTCTTTTCCTGAGGCCTTTCCATGCTGTTTTGTGTATTGAAGTGTTTTCCACTTGTAGGCTGCATTACATTTCTTTCTTGTTATTATTGTTACTAGAACATGCCATGTATTTGTTAATGGCTGACAATGTTCCTGTGGTTGAAGAATATGATGCCAAGGCCCACAATATGTAACACACTGCTGCTCGTTAAAGAAGAGAGTACCTTTCAATGGCCCATTGTATCTTAACTAAAGCAGTATTTGAACAGTTGCCTTCTTGAAATGACAGAACACACCTGACAATGTTATTGGTGAATTGTGTTCTCTGTTCTTTTGAGCATACACTTGTGTATGACGACCTCACCCTGGAGCATACAATGATTCATCATAATTAATTACTCACTACATTTGACCATCTGCTCTCTGTGTTTTTGTCGTGTGTTACAACTTTGAGCTGTGGCATGTCATGTAGCACTATACTATGGTGAATGAGCCTCTTCATTGTATGCTACGAAAAAGAGTTTACTGTAAGTTTTACACAACTGAGCTGGTCACAGGACCCGGGAATTGGTGTATGTGTTAAAGCAACTTACGATCTCTTGTGCCACAGTATGTTGCAGAAACATTTTCCAAACGAAAACAAATGAATGTGTGAAACACTATTTCTGAAAAATGTCAAATTTAGGATGAACATGTTTTTTCTAGTATCACTGCATGTAAACCCCAACTCAAAGTTTCGCAATCCACCCTGTCTGAAAATATAACATGAGTTATAAGACAAAAGCAAAAAAAGACCTGAGAGGAAACAGAACTTGAGAAGCTGGCAGACATTATGGAATGGAAGCTCTGGGAATTGACTACAACTGCATATGTACAATGTATTTATTTATTAATGTATTACTATACTGTTAGCCAGAACGGCTTAGTGTATATACATCATTTCATTACAACACAACACATCATTGAAACTACAATCTAAACTTCAACATTCATATGTACAATTGCAAACATGGGTAAGGCCATTAGCTCTGCCTTTGTAAATGTATAGGATAAACACCATACCCTCTACATTCAGTAAGCCATTTTTTTTCCTTTGGAAATGTACCTATGTACTTATTAAAGGGGTTGGCAACTCACAGCTATCCCATTTTTCTTCCCCTCCCTTACTACTTCCCTCAGCTCATTCGGGATAGCAGAAAATCTGCAAGTAGAATTGTGTCGGCTGCACTTCATGCCAGCATCATTTTTCTGGCAGATTGGTGCCACCTGATTGTCTTTTCTATGCAGCCCCTGTAGAAATGCTGGTTGGTCTGTTTCCTGCCAGCATATTTCTCTTGTACTCACTTTCCTTCAGGGTCTCTGCCACCACACCGGTACCCTGTTTTATTTCTCGCCCCTGCCTTCCAGCATAAATGGCCCCATCCACTTTGCTTGACTTTTGCCCAGCACACCTTTCCCCACTGCTCCTTCTGGGTGTCTCACCTCATGGCGTGAGCTGCATGGGCACGCTGCACGCCGCTAATGGGTGACGCTTTTCCTGCCAGTCGGAATATGCCGGTTTAGAAGGATGCTGGCATATTCCTACCAGGAGTTTTGCCTCAGAGCATCTGTTATCTGTTTAGTGTTTTCGTTTGTGTCAATACACAATATTGAGGTGATACAAGGTGAAAATGCACAGTGAAAAAGAGAACCAAGACAAAACTCATCAATGAAAATGGTCTCACATAACAGCACTCTTTCATGTACACTAATTTCCCAAATGTATGCAGAAACAGGCCTCTAAATATTGCACAAGTCCCTTTTTTTAGCACTTGTCAATTTGCCTTCCTGCTTAGCATTTTTGTTTTATTGTCCTTCCATGGATGCAGCCCACGAGTGTCACAAAGCAGAGTGATTTGAGCCGAAACCTCAGGATTGGATTATCACCTAGTCCGATTTGACGGAGTGTTATCTAATTTGGGGCTAATCCCAGTGGCTAGTATGAAGCTCAAGGACATCCTCTGTTGTGGCGAGTGCAGGTCATCAGCAGAACTTGCAGCTAAACCTGTAGACTGTTTTAACGATGGCACTGCCCTAACCCCCTTCTCCTGCTCTCTTAACGGCTCTTGGGTGTATTGGGGCAAAGCCGAGCTGGAGTGCGTGTCCCATGCTTCTTCGACCTTATAACGGTGACATAAACAAATGAATCATCAGGACTTGAAGCTAAGGAGTGAGTGAGGCTACAGGCTGAAGTTAGCGAGGGGGGAATTAACTTCACTTCTCATCTTCCCCTAAAGCCAGTGCCAGCATTGAATCCAGTCCCCTCTGGGCTTTTTATGAGGGAGGCAATAGTCTACCTATATTTCCCGGGACAGGCAGTCCTAGGGGGAATGTATGGTGCTGGGACAGAATGCCGGCTAATTAATCACCTGCTGCACTCATTAGAACAGAAAGCAGTGAGGACAGAGCACGGGAGAGGGAGAGGGGGGGAGAGTCAGAGAGTCAGAGTTCTGATGCCCTCATTCGAAACATGCAAACAGCACGCTACACAGCCATGTCTGTAACATATGTTTCTGTTTGTGGAACAGGTTTCGTGTTAATTGTGAAACTTCCGATAAGGGAATGGTTCCGGAACTATAGGCCACATTTAGCAGGAGAGGGGAAAGTACTTTTGGGAATAAAAACCTAATCATACACACTATGTGACAAGTGATAAAGATATACGCACTTGTTTAAAAGAAAACGTGAAACAGTGGCCACTTTTTAAAAACCTTCAATTTCATTTCTTCAAGCTTGCTCTGCTTTCAGCTGTTCCAGTAACCTTACCTCAGCCTCCCGCTCCCTGTTACCTTATCTCAGCCTCCCGCTCCCTGTTACCTTACCTCAGCCTCCCGCTCCCTGTTACCTTACCTCAGCCTCCCACTCCCTGTCAACTTACCTCAGCCTCCCGCTCCCTGTTACCTTATCTCAGCCTCCCGCTCCCTGTTACCCTACCTCAGCCTCCCACTCCCTGTTACCTTACCTCAGCCTCCCGCTCCCTGTTACCTTACCTCAGCCTCCCACTCCCTGTCAACTTACCTCAGCCTCCCGCTCCCTGTTACCTTACCTCAGCCTCCCGCTCCCTGTTACCCTACCTCAGTCTCCCACTCCCTGTCAACTTACCTGAGCCTCCTGCACCCTGTCAATCTACCTCAGCCTTCCGCACCCTATCACCCTACCTCAGCGTCCCACTCCCTGTCGCCCTACCTCAGACTCCCACTCCCTATCATCCTACCTCAGCCTCCCACCCCCTTTCACCCTACCTCAGATTCGCTCTCTGTATCACCCTACCTCAGTCTCCCAATCCCTGTCACCCTCCCTCATACTCCCACTCCCTGTCACCCTCCCTCATACTCCCACTCCCTGTCACCCTCCCTCAGCCTCCGACTCCCTGTCACCCTACCTCATCCTCCCACTCTCTGTCATTCTGCCTCAGCCGACAGCTCTCTAGCACCCTACCTCACCCTCCCACTACCTATCACCCTATCTCAGACACCCACTCCCTGTCAACTTACCTCAGCCTCCTGCACCCTGTCATTCTACCTCAGCCTTCCGCTCCCTATCACCCTACCTCTGCCTCCCACCCCCTGTCGCCCTACCTCAGACTCCCACTCCCTATCACCCTACCTTAGCCTCCCACTCCCTTTCACCCTACCTCAGATTCGCTCTCTGTATCATCCTACCTCAGCCTCCCACTCCTGGTGGTCACCCTACATCAAACTCCCACTCCCTGTCACCCTCCCTCAGCCTTACGCTCCCTGTCATCCTACCTCAGCCTCCTGCACCCTGTAATTCTACCTCAGCCTTCCTCTCCCTATCGCCTACCTCAGCCTCCCACTCCCTGTCGCCCTACCTCAGACTCCCACTCCCTATCACCCTACCTCAGCCTCCCACTCCCTGTCACCCTACCTTAGACTCCTGTTCCTTGTCACCTTATCTCAGCCTCACTCTCCCTATCATTCTACCTCAGCCTTCCACTCCCTATCACCCTACCTCAGCCTCCCACCCCCTGTCGCCCTACCTCAGATTCGTTCTCCCTATCTCTCTACCTCAGCCTTCCACTCCCTGTCACTCTACATCAGACTCCCACTCCCTGTCACCCTACCTCAGCCTCCCACTCGCTGTCACCCTACATCAGACTCCCACTCCCTGCCATCCTACCTCAGCCTCCCACTCCCTGTCACCCTACCTCAGCCTTCCGCACCCTGTCACCCTACCTCAGCCTCCCACTCCCTGTCACCCTACCTCAGCCTTCTGCCAGCCCAACACCACTTTGCTGGGTTACCATGGAGAGTAGCCAAGCTTCCAACCCAGGGGGATCACTCACAGTCATCTTGTACTTTCAATGCTGGATATAGGCTACTTGTGTTTCTGTTTCACACACGACATCCCTGAATATGCAGACCCCCTTTTGTTTCCAGATACCATTTCAACCCTTCAATTGCAGTAAGTAGACCTGCAACAATGCTGGACGCATGACTTGATCATTGCTTCAATGCGTGTATGTCATTTTCATAACATATTGCTCAGGGGAGTTGCTAGGTCTGGAAAAGACCCGGGGCTAAACTGAGGTCAGAACTGTTGGGATTGGGGGCTAGCTAGTCTTTTGGCTGTAGCTCCTGAGATTCTATCCGGGGCTACAACCAAACGATCAGGGGCTATAGCCACCTTACCCCCCCTAGCAACGCCCCTTGCTGATGATGTACCATATGCGCCATTAGCAGCTGACCAGTTAAATAGCCATGCATGTCTGAAAACCAGATTTACAAAACTATAGGTGGCACCTTAAATAAATGGCCAGCTTAGAAAATAGCACTAACGAAGGACAATGAGGAATTAAGGGTGCAAACAAGATAAACGCTGTAGTGTGGGTTCATTTTAAGACAAAACACTTCAGTTTGCCATATTACTTAATATTAGTACCCAGCGAGGGGGGGGTGGCTGCCTCCCAGCCAATGGGGAGGCTCAGAATGTGGATGTTACCAGACAGTAATCCTGCCGCCCTGAGCCTCCTCAGGGCTGGCGACCGCCATCTCCCCTTGCCGGGGAATGAGGTAAGTCTCCCCCACCCCCATCCACAGAATTCCCTCCCCAACTTCGCACCCCCACTTACCTTCTTTTCTGTCCATTTCGGAAGCAGACACGCTGGGAATACTTCTGTCCCCAGACCGTACGCTCCCGATACGCGACAGGCCAGTTCCATGGTGGCCATTCTTTTTGTTTACTTTTTTTCTTATTCTTTGATTGGCCGCCATGGAAAGTGAGAAGGGACTACGTGCCTTCTCCCCTTCCATGGCAGCAATTTTGCTTGTTTACTTTTTTCAATTCTTTTCAATGTCCGCCATGGAAAGGGAAAACAGACTTTGTTTTCCCTTTTTCCTGGCGGCCATTTATTTGACATTTCATTTGTTATTAATACCCCGGTCTTACGGGCTTGGTTACTAATAGCAATAAGCCCCTCACCGGGGGGCGAGGGCATTACCACTACAGGTAATGCCACAGGACCTTCGCTACTCGGGCCTGTAACTATAGGCCCCAGGGCATTACCTGAAGTGTTAATGCCCCCCCTGCTCGGGGCTTATCGCTTAATAATGTGTTTAAAACCACAGGTAGTCATTAATATAGACACAAACACTAAGTTTGTACAGTGCATGGACAAGATCACGAGGCTGCACCAAAACACAGACAAGGCAGATTCAGTGGCATTGTTTAAGAGGCTGTGGACTTGCAATAGGCACATTTCAAGTGTTTTTCATTGCTCCTAAATATCTTAAATCAAGCTTCTAATTACAGTCCGCTAGGCCCTGAATGTCAAAGTATTGGTGGGACTCAACTCCGAGTTGCTCAGATGAAATGATATCTATATTTGTGTGTGTGCTGGCACTGGGTGAGGCTCCAGTCAGGTGTTTTTCCATTATAGACATAGGGCCTCCCTATAAATCGGGCGGTGCAGTAGAAATGTGGCGGTAATAGTGTTACCACTGCATTACCGCACTGCCCAATCACGAGTTTGGGGGAACATTAGAGGATTCACCTCCAGCTCTGAGCTGGAGGTGAATGCGCCGACTTGCCACCCATTTATGGCACAATTACCACAGTGTAATTACCACCAAGGCAATTACCACTGCGGTAATTGCACCAGAAATGCCAGAATGAGTCCTATAGACTCAAAATAAAATTACACTGCCACTTGTGATCCGGCAGTAATACGGCTGGGCCAAGTGGCGCTAACGGTAATTGCCTTGGGGGGTGTTCTGGCAGATTTACCACTGGGATACCTCCCAACTCCTGATGAGGCCCTTAGTTTCGCAATACTGCATGTGCACTGCATGGCGTCATTGCGCCACCTTACATAGTCATCTGCATCAGGGTTTGCAGCAATTCTGCTGCTGTAGTAGGGTGCAGCACCAGAAGTAGCTGGTAGCGGTCAATCCAGGCACGAGACTCTGAACTTCATTTCAAGAGCATGACCTATGGTCTGTGGATTGGGCTCTGAAGAATGTCATGGTTGTAATGGACAGCTATTAGCGATTATTCACCCTTTAATTCTTTACTCTGGATGTGTGCTAATATTGCTGATACTTATGGACATGTTTTGATAAACAGCTGTACACCAAGTACTTGCAAACAATACTGACAAGTCTTGCATAGCTTGTCAAGTAATGCTATACGAAGTAGAGCAGTTTGTTGAAAAGTACAGCAGAGAAATGTAAACTGACAATCGATCGGCATTAACTTAATGCTGCAGAAACTCGCCTCCTCTGGAGATTTCCCAGTGGGCAGCTGCATCAGGGGCCTCTATTGTGTGGTCACCTAGTTTATTTCCAAATGTTCTTATGGGAAAAGGGCTGGGCTTGCTGGCAATGTGTAATATGGGGCCACCCTGAAAAACATTTCCAGGTCATTTTTTGGTTCCCAGTCCACCGCTGGTTACATTTATTACATTTTTAGGAATTATTTTAAAACGCTTCCTTAGCCAAAGGCTGCAGGGTGCCTTACACAATAATCAAAACAGGTAAGCTTGTCATCAAAAAATGTAAAATTAAATGACATAGAAATACAATGTAAAATAAAATAACCATGGAAAACAAAACCTGAAAGAAGATAGTTAACATTATCTTGTCAGAAACAAATCAAAAATTAAAAGAAGCAAAAATACAAAATAAAATGTAATAAACATGAAAAATAAAAGCTGATAGAAGGTGGGATAGTAAAAATAATAAGTCATTCCAAAACATATGGGGGAAAGGCAAGTCTGAACAAATGCTACTCATATGTAACTGCTTCGAAATTCAGGTAGAGAAGAGGACAAAAGCCCAGCTATGTGAATAGAATCCGTAGCCCCTGACTGTAGTGGAAAAGGCCCATTTAGAGAGCCTGGACTTATTGCATTTCCTAATATCAAGTCTCCTGAGCTCTTACCTTCCCTGCTAGATATATCTGCGTGCTCAAGACAAGCTGCGTGAACGCTACTCATCCCAATTATCTTAAATGCACAAGTAGAAAGCTATCCTAATTTCAGGCACTGAGGTGTCATTGTTGGTAGTTGAGTTGTAAGGACGGGGTGCATTGCAGGATGTATTCATGGCCCAACTTGTTAAAAAGCACATGGAAATGTATACTAAACATCAGTAAGCATGTTCACAAGCATGCTTACTCCCTAACTGTTCAAGACATTTTTGCAGGACACAATCCTGTTTGAAGGTGGTTTCAAAAGCTGCCATTTTACACAAACGGACACACAGAGGACTACAATATACAATGTGACGCCAGTCTGCAATGTGTGTTCTACTTGTCATGAGTTTTGGTGCAGAAACAAGGCTGGCAACTGATTATCTATGACATGTCAAGGGACTAGTTGAAATATCTACAAATTGCCATTATTTTTGGTTTCCTTCAAAGAGAAAAACAGGTACATTGGGGCGTAAAAACCACCCGTGATACTTGTACACTTTGATTTACCACTTTTGATGCAGAGACAAGACGGAGAAGAGGCTTGTAGCCGGGATAGGTTCTCCACTGTGCGTTGCTCCTCTGTCTTTTCAGTGCTTTTGGCTGTATGCCTGCATGACACTATTATGTAGGCATACAACACATGGATTGCTAGGGAATCCACCTTAGTTTTGACCAGGCCGAGTCTATGAGAATAATTTAATAAACACCACCTGCAGAGCGTATTTGTAGGCAACCTTTTTCATACGTCAGAGAGGAAAATAAAAGAGTAAAAGTGATGTCACCCCATCTTTTCTCTTTCATTCTGCCTTCCATGAACATTAAAAATTGTATGGAATGTTCCCAGCGGCAAGTAAGTGCTAACGGTTCCCCTGCATGCATTCACATTTTTTTTATAAAATAACCCTGAAAACCACTCTCTAAAAGAGCCCATGTCACATCACCTTTTTTTTAGCCTTTGTTTCTCACAGATTTACAGCTTGTCCTGTTCCATTTTGTGAACAACATTTCCAGTCTCACGAAATGCAAATAATTTGAGTTTTTGTTTGCATTCCAAAAATGCAGATATCAATGGAAATGGAATGGACTTATTTATAACGTTCAAGAAATTGGTTTTACTCTGTGTTTTATTTTTTGTTTAGTTTACTCGTAACAAGGCACAGATTGACCAACCAGCTCGGGTGTGGGTCACGTGTTTAGCTTTGAAAAGTACATATACTCATTCCAGCGCCAAAGCCCAAAGACAATACCATTTTTCAGCAGGGTCTGAGATTTACAAAGAAGAGAGTGGCCACCACATTCCATTTGCCACACGTTCCCATGTCTGCTGCAGTACTCATGCAGTGCACAAGAGCTTCAATTTGTAATCGTTTTATTGTTATTCAAAATAATATAGTTTATACAAATCTTTTAGACACCAATACCAAAACAATAACAATTAAGATATAGTGCAAACACTAAATACACATCTATAAAATCCGAATGTCAATTATCACCACACTGAACAATGGTCAAAACGCTAGCCAATTCATTTGTCCAAAGCTAAATTTCACGTGAATGTTTACCTTTTGAAGGACACATCCCACCAAATGTACATTTGGTTTACCCTGAGCGCACATACGCAATGGGTTGAAAAGAGTGTGTTATCAGGGTTCAGGATATAGCTTTCATTTGTTTGTTTGTTTGTTTGTTTTATTATTTGTAATGCGTGAGCATACCCTCAGGTAACAGTGCGCAACATTTACATGAAATTGCGAGGCTTACTTACAACAGCAAGAATATATAACACAGTAATATATACATATATACAAGTAGGCAACAATGAGTATAGGCAATAGGCAGTACAGTATGTACAGATGGCGGGAGTATGAAAGACTATGCGCCTGGCTGTATTGGGAAGCCTACGTTTTCAACCATAAAACTACCTTAGATCGGAAGTTCTGATAGGGCAAGTCTATTCTGAGGGTTGGCGGTAAAGAGTTCCACAGTTTAGCTGCTTTCACTGGGAAACTGTTACACCCTATAGTGTAACGTTTAAAATTGGGGACAGAAAGGCAGTCTCTATATGCTGTTCTTGTGGGTCTCAGGGAGGTCTGTCTATGGAATCTGTCGATCAGATAGATGGGGGCAGCGTTATTGAGGGATTTGTGGGTGAGTGAGGCAGTTTTTAGGAGAATTTTGTCTTTGACAGAAAGCCAATTATTCTGTTGGCAGTATACTGTAATATGCTCTCTTCTGGAGATGCCCAGCGCCGCTCTAAGAGTGTTATTCGGAAGAGTTTGAAGTTTTCTGGTGGTGGCTTTGGACCCAAGATAGAGAGCATTACAGTAGTCCAGGTGGGACAGTATGAGGGCTCTAGCGAGGGTCAAACAGCTAGGGTCGGACAGAAAGGGTTTGGCTGCACGGATCAGTTTACACGTGGAAGCCGTGGAAGAGGCTAGGGAATTCACCTGTCTGTTGAAGGAGAAGATAGAGTCCAAGTAAAAGCCTAGTGTTTTGACCTCTTGTCCCACTTTAACACTATTGCCATCAATCATGAAATAACAATAGGCAGGGCCTAATTTCTTTAGGCTGGTGGTAGTACCTAGAATTATGAGTTCAGTTTTATCATCATTCAGGCATAGTCCATGGGTGGCCATCCATGCCTGGATGATGATGTACACTCTATTCACCAAGGCCAACTCCTTCCCATAATCTCCAGAAAGCGGAAGGAGGATTTTGATAAAAACACAATTAAATTAAAACATCCATGTTTATTTAAATCTCTGTAATTATTTGGAATAAACTCCTCCTCTCTACCCAATAGATACATAAGTATCTCAAAGAACATTCTAGTAAACTCAATTTTAAGACAGCCTACTTGATATTCCTGAATGTAAATTGCATGTAAAAAATGCATGTTTCATCTGTATGTTTGCTAGATCCCTTTCAATGGTGTTTCTATTGTATTAAAATGTAAACATGTGCATTTGTCATTTTCAATGGTCTACTTAAAGGTGAGAAAAAGACAGCAATTGATAACCCTTTCCTCTTTCTCTTTAGTGGTTCAGTGCCAGTAACATAACTCTGCTTGGTGACATAACTACTGAGTGACGTCAATTACGTTATTCTTCTGGTTATGTAAACAGTGAAATATCATTTTGGCTACCAACATAATTATTCTGTGCATATGGAAGGAGTAAGGGGATCTCTCAATATACACATCGTAGGAACTATTTTACCAAATTTACAATTGCAGAAACACATGCGTTTCTGGCAACAGGTGGGCATAAGCAGCAAGATGGGGTCAACATCCCTGCAAAGCCTGGTTTCCCTCCTTCTGTATTGGGTATGTCAGCTTTCTTTTCCAAAAAAAAGGCTGCCTTGGGTTTTAACTCCAGACGGGCCTCTCCTACAGTGCACTGCTTGCAATACAAAACGGGACCAAAGGAAAGCATTCTATTACATGTTTCTTTCTGTTGTCAATTCTCCTTTCTCTCCTTCTTCTGTCAGTCTGTTAATCAGTCCATCCCAGTCAGTGAGTGAGCCAGTGAGTGTCCCCAGAATCTATGAGTTTTGACATGTATAGATAAGAAACCCCTCCCTTTAGAGGTGGGCACAGTTTCTGTAACCTAATTAGTCAATGTATGTGATCGGATAGTGTAGCAAAAGTGACATCACACCATACCATCCTTTGTACTCATTGGGCATATTAATGAAGAGGGTAGTTTAAAGGGGGTGCATTCAAAACTCAGTTTCCCACCCATTTGATGTCATGTCATCTTGGATATTTCTATATTAAACAATTATGGCATTCTGAAGCATCATGTTCTTCACATGTGATCATGTTACTAATCAGTTTGACAGATAGCTCTCACTCAGGTGAATCCAATGATGCAAGTTTGATTTCGGCACAACATGTGATAGGTGTGTGACATATTTTTGCTTTTTATTTTCTAATAATGGCCTAGCCTACACAGATGCTAGGATATATGAACCCCTAGTGTGCAACGTTTCTGTGAAAAAAAATCCACTTTAATCTCATTTGCATAATTAACATAATATACAATTCAGCTGATAGTGTCTTTTACCATAAACATTTAAAACAAGTAAGTTCCTACGACTTTTAGTTCAAAAGATATAAACAGAAATGTGATTCAATATGTAAAGTGTTATCTTTTACATGTAATGGGATGAATCACAATATGAAATGGCCTTCCATCCCTGGACTGTCAGCAGACCATTTGGTGTCACATACTGTTGGTTCCTTTGAAGTTCAGAGCTGTGCCATTTATGCCTCCTGAGAATGTGATTGTAAAGGACTCTGTGAAGGTTCTTGCAAGTACGCTGGACAGGCCAGTTGTTGACATAGTTCTGCCCCCTTGAGCGATTCCACCATCTGCCTGTCCCATTTTCAGGCTCCAGTTCTCCAAAGGTGTGAGTTGTTTGCTGATGGAAGGACCTTGTTGATTAGACGGTCTGATAAGTTGGGGGAAGACCACTGCAGTTCACCTCTTAGAGCCTATTATTTGTATTTTGAAGGAGTTTTTGATCAGGCCTGTTGCATATGGAAGCTGGAAATGTGAAGCATTTGCGTATATTAATCAGGCTTGTCTCTGAGAACAAAGCAAACATTTGATTTTTTGGTTCAGGCAGTGTCAAAGTTTTATAGCCCTTCCTCCGGGAAGGAGTTCCAATTCCTTGGAGAAAGCCATCGCCCTCCTGTATCTGTTGGGGGAAGGAATGTAATTTCGCTGTCCGGACATGTTGCAGGCTTCATTCTCCAATGTATCATTTCCTTTATTCCTCATTTCCACACTATTACTGTCACTTTAAACAGGGAAACAATGTTACATTTTTCCAATCAAACGCCCGTCAAAGACGTATAATGGGTGTACTAGTAGGTTTCATTTTGTAATGCTGATTCTTAGGCCTATAAAGAAAGAAATAGAAATAAAGTAGGCCAGAATTTGATTTTTCTTTTTTTATTATTTTATTTCTTTATTGCGCAAGTAGTTTATTATAAACTTTTCACAATTTTTTATTCCACATTTAAAACTTAAAATCATTTTTCAAATTATCTTTGGCCATCTCTATTAGCATGGTACCTAGAACATTACTTTAATCCGTTTCCTCTTTTTCTTTTAGTCTTTTTAGGGCAACCTCCAGGAATTTAACGGTCACAACATTTATTATTTTGTTTTGGCCCCCATATATAAATTCCCACCATTTCTCAGCATCAAGCCTACCTAAGTTCATTTTTCGATCACTTAGATGGATGGACCTCAGATCTTTCAGTCTTGGGCAGAATAAAATCAAATGGCTCAGCGTTTCACTTTCCATTTTACATAATCGACATTTGATGAATGCTTGATGTCTCCCATATCTTCTGGGGGTAGTTTTGTTGTCAAGTGCATTCAGTCTAAGTCTCAGCAGTAAGTCACATTGTTTACAGTGTGGACATTTTTTTAAAGTATACTGTAGTTTTGTTCATCAATCCATAATTACTTTCTGAAGGGGTATGTGTTGAAGACTTTGATAGTGCCTCTTCTGTTTTACACCAATCATTTACCCAAAGGATCTTCTTTAACAACAATGGGTTATTCATCAGAGTATCAATGAAGGTTCCAAATGTTATTCAAAATTGAGTCGCACTCCAATTTCCATTCATCTAATGGCCATTCTTTGTTCCCTGGTTTAAACATTCCCAAGACTTTGAATTGGGGTGCACAGTTACTAAGGATTGCCTTACTATAAATAATCAACTTATTCCATATAACATTTAGGCTTACAGATGTCAGTCTCAATTCCTGTCGAAATTACAGCTATTGCTAGTCACAGGATATGTTTCTAGACAGAACCTTCCAATAGATCCCAGATATCCTTTCAAAGTCCTAGACACGTCTCTCTTCCAAATACAAGTATCAGAGACCCTTTTTGAATGTAGAAACTTATAATAGGTTGTAGCGCACATTTTCCAAATCTTCTGTCAACAGCCTTTCCTGGTGCAATTCATCTTTTGTTTTTTTTTTTGTTTTAGGGCATCTATCCATGCTTTTTTCTATTTTTGACGTACTTAACTGGACACCCAAGTATTTCATTTCTTTTACCAGTTGCAGATGTTTCCCATCTAGTGACCAGCTTTCATTTGATCCCCTCATTCCTCTTGTGTCTCTTAGAATCCTGATTTCTGATTTAGCAGCATTTATTTTCATATACTTCAGTCACATAAGTCACTAGGTGGTTCAAAGTCCTTTGTAGACCAATCTTAGTTTGATCCAATAGGATTAAGTCATCTGCATATAGCAGTCTACCAACTTCAGTACCATTTATCTTTGGTGGGAAGGAGCATTTATTATCTGTATTTTCTTTATTTCTATGTAGAAGCTAAACAAGGTAACCACTAAAGGGCATCCCTGTTTTAGCCCCTTGCCGGTCTTGATTTTTTTTGTTAGAGTCCCTGTTTGATCCAGCTTAACTTTCATGTACGTTTCAGAATAGAGTTCTTTTATGGCCTGTAATAGATCGCCTGGGCAAAATTTGGCTTCTAAGTTTTCCCATAGCTTCCTTCTGTCTATAATATTGAAAGCTTGATGCAGATCTATTCTAGCCATGTAGATGTTTTGTTTATTGTGGAGAGCTCTTTTCTTTAGGAGGCTGATCGGGAAAAGATTAAGGCTGCAACCCATTTCTTTTACAGATCCTGATTGCCGGTTATCAAAGGAATTAGTTTCATTGATCCAAATTTTCAAGCGCTCTGTGAGTGAGGTAGCAAAGATTTTTTCAATGCAGTCAAGCAGTGCAATGGGACGATAATTCATAGGTTGTATCCTGTCCCCCTTTTTGAAGATGGTCACCACAATCGCTGCTTTCCATTTTTCCTCTCTACAGATCTCTAAGTTCAATGCTTGTTGTAATTTGCGATCTTTGCTTGGTTTCTTTGAGTTATTATTACCATACTCAAATAACGCTTGGAAGTGTTCCATTCATGCATCTTCGGCAATTGGGTTTATAAGTCATGGGCCATTTAGTCCTTTTTTCTCAATTAATAATTGCCACAAATTCATACTATTTGTATTGTCTAGGGCTTTCAACATATATTCTTCATCTCTTTGAAGGAGTATTGCTTTATGTGACTTCTGCCAGTTTGTATACTGCTGTCTTCTTCGTTTCAGTACTTTGGTATCCTGACGTTTTAATTTATTTAGTATCTAGAGGTCTTTTCTTAGTAGTTTCTTTTGTTTAGACACTTCAATGTCGTATGTATGCATTGCCTTGAAACTAGGCTTTGAAGCTCACTCATCTCTTTCTTTATACGCTATCAAAGTCTGATCATTCCCGACAAAGAGTGGCTCTAGATTCTTCTACTCTTTCAGATCTTTTGTTATTCTCGGGATGTCTTTTAACTGGATCCTTACACAGTTTCACCCTCCTTCCAATTCCAGCTTATCGGCCTGGTATATCTTTGGTTCTTTTTTCCTCCCTGATATTATGGCAATAACAGGGTCATGATTGCTTTGAGGTACAGTTTGTACCTTTAGGGATACGATGCTAGGTAGTAGGTTTCCTGATACACAAATGTAGTCTAATCTTGCCTTCTGGAAACCATTGCTCCAAGTTGGAGCGGCGGGCCTATCTCCTTCAATGTTCCCATTTAATCGATGTATGCCTCTTTGCGTCATTTCTTCCTTCCATCCATTCTTTTCCTCTTTTTCTTTTATTGTCTTTATGGAGGGTCTTAGATTCAAATGTTTGCCCATCATCTCCTAAGCACTTGGCATTGAGATCTCTAAATACATATATCTATCTTTCTATTGCGATATTTCTCAGATAACTGATCAATCCAGTCAGTTACCACATCTAGAAAAATTGCTCCCTCTGCTTTCATAAGAGTCCAATAAACATTTAGTAATAAAAGGATGTCATAATTACTGTGGGTCAAGCCAGACAATTTTATTACCGTAATCTAAATATAGGGATTTTGGGTTTATGGCCTCAATTACGGACATCTCGGTTCCAGTTTTAATCATAGTCAAGAAGGTGGATTAGGGTCTTCCATGCGGCCCCCCTTCTGCAGGGTTAAGCAGAACCGTATAGCCATCAAGTAATAGAGACTATTTAAGCCAAGATTCTTGTATACATATGATTTCTATGTTGGCCATTAGTTGTTGCGTCCCCATTGAAAAGATGTCCAAACCCCCTGGTGTTCCAACTCCCTAACCGCCAACCTGTCTGTATATTGAACTATCCGAATCTATAGCTTTCTTTGCTAGTGCACCGGCCACCCAACTCCAAGTGGCTGGATCTTCGAACGAAGTTCAGTCAGCCTTTATCCTAAGTTCTTCACTTTTGCACTTGTTGGATGAAGTTCTCCCTTTGATCGTGATCCGGATCTTGCTTAGAGGTTCTCTTTCTTTCTTTGCTTTTTGTAGATATTGATTACCCTTTCCTCCATTTTGATTTGTTCTGACTTGAGTGTCGTGTAGACTGTTGAAACCTCCGTCCTCAAGTGACGCACAGGGGAACTAAAAGAAACCCGCTGTGCGACCTTTGGGGCCACAGGTGGGAGATGTTACTTCCCGGATCCACGGAACCTCTGGAACACCAATGCTGCTGTCAAAAAGAACGAGGTTAAGTACAAGGCAATTACAGTATATAATCACAATAACCAAAGAATCTGAATAGCCTTACCTATCCGGTGTTTGGAAAACCCAGGAAACCTAGGAGGGAGGTTCGAGACTCAGCTGAGGCAGTCCCTAGAACATGAGGACCGCAGACAAGTGTGGATGCAGGATAAACCACCTGTAAGACTGAAGGCGTAACTTGAATCCCAAAAAGGGAAATGGCGTAGCAGTTCAACAAGGTACCAAGGGATGATCCGAAGGCAAGTCAGGTTCGTGTCCGAAATTCAGCAACAGGTAAACAGTTCCAAGCAAAGGTACAAAGGGGTAATCCGAAGGAGTCCAAGAAAGAGTTCCAAGATCAAGGTGAACCAGAAGAGCAAACCAAAACGTAACGCCAAACAGGGTCTGAAGCCAGCTGAGAAGCAATGAGTGTTCCGTGTCTCAAGCCTTATATACTGTGCATTTCAGGGTCATGTGACGTCCACCAAGGTCACGTGAGGAACGCCACTCTGGATCACGTGATCAGCTTGGAGATGTAACGCCGCCCCTTCTGCTGTATGTTCTCCATGGCAACTGCCAGTGCAGGAAGGGTTGCAATCGAGCCCGTAAATCATACCTGGTACGGAGCTTTCGGTCCTTTGGGTAAACCGAATCACATGAGTCTCGAACCCTGGAGGGAGGTGTTGGGGAAATGTGAGCAGTATTCTGGTGTGCAGTGGATCGGTGAGCAGAGGATCGCCTAACAGGATTTACAGTCAGTCGTTGAGATGGTTCTCTCTCCGACCGGGATGCTTGCTTACCCATGTTAAGCAGTGATGATTTGTCGATGCTTTAAGCGCTGGGCAGGTTTGATCACATAGCTTGATCTATGTTTGAATAATTTTGCAGTTCTTCACTTTTCCTGATGTCGAATCCCAGTGCTCTCAAATCAACATGTGCTTCAAGCATTAGTGTACTCAATGCACTAGATTTTAGTATCACTACTACTGAATCATCTATTGTTTTAATTTGGGAAGCTCACGATCCTTATGTCCTCATAATGGATCACTCACAGTCAAGGAATATTTCATTATGGTGGACCTATTCAAGATTAGTCCATCCTCAACTCTCAGGATTCTCTCCAATGTTATGGAAACACTTGAATTCCAACTAGTATTTTTCTGATTGGGGGTTTGGAGTTCACCTTCCCCCAAGGAAAAGGTTCTTGAGTAAGAAAACTCTGACCGTGGGTTTTTATATCTGTGTTTTTGAGGTCCTGTTTTGTTTTCATGAGGAGGGACATCGATTTTAGGCCTGCACTTTTCCCATTTCTCACTTAGAGTCATAAATTGACTATTGTCATCATTCGTTATCGAGGGCGACAGACATACTCTTCTTCCTCCATCTTTGTCAGGTACATGGATTTTTCTCTCATCTTCCGTAGTTTCCATCAAATTATCATCCTCGTAAACTGACAGATCAAGTAAATCTACAATAGTATAATTTATCTTACTGTCCTCATTTTCTGATTCATTTACACTCCTTTGGGGACTCTGTTCTCTAGTTGTTGTTGGTTTGATCTTGTTTTCATCCTTAGCTCTTGTTTGGTCACTGTAAATTTCTTTAGGGGCTGGCGGAAGAGAGACTTTTCAGAGAAAACTTTGAGAGCCACAATTTCTCCTCACATTCACTTTTTTAATGTTTTTTGTCTTACAAGTATGCTTGCCACCACACATTTTCATTTTTGCCTCTTCAGTATTCTTTTGTTTGAAGATGGAAAACAGATTGTTTTGGCCCTTAGGCTTCTCTGCTAATGATCTTGAGGTACTTGATTTGCACTCATTTGTAGGCATTATATTGACGTCTTTTGAACAGCTGCCCAGGTCACTACCAATTTGGTTTTGCTGGCATTTGGAAGTACCTAGGTTGCTTACTGATGGACAATGTCCGTAAGCATTACTTCTCTAGATCGTCTCGCCACAATTTCTTGTTTGGCGATCTGCATCATGACGTGACAATGGGCACTTTAGTCTGATACCAAATCTGATCCTTCCCTTTTTTTAGATTGAGTTAATTGTTTTGTATCAGTCTTTTTTTCCTGAGTGAATTGCCATGAGATCATTTCTCAGACGCCCTCTAGAAATATACGTTTATCTCATTTAGCGTCCTGGAGAAGATCTATCCGGGATTTGAGGATGATTCCTTCCATTTCTTTCTCTCTCCCTGTTTTCTCTCGTAGTGCTTCCATCACAGATTCTACACATATCAATTTCGAGTTCATCAGGGCTATTAGAGTAGTTTGATCTGTTTTCTCTCTGTTTTTCATATAATTTCAAAAACAGAGCTAAATTTATTGTAACAGCCAAAGTGATGGACTCCTGTATCTCACAAGGCCAAGACAGTTTAACAACGTCTTGTTGCAGATTTTGTGCTCCAGATTGGCACCTATGTTGAGGAGGCGGTCTAAGGTATGTCTCCTTGATCTCTCCCAGCTAAGAGTTACTCTGTCATCTGTTTCGGTCAAATCTTCAACATTGTGGTGTTTTCTTAGTTCCATCCTAGATGCCCTACTAGCGCTACTTCTGTTGCTATCGGGTTGGGTTTGTGTCTAGTTGACAAATCTTTAGTCGATGCAAAGGCTTGCACATCATTTAAATAGTCATTGCTATGTTGCTTCTGTTTTTTAAGCGGAATGATGTACAAGTCTTCCGTGTTTTCCTTTTCTTGTTCTTGTTGAATACCCTTTTCAGATGTACCAATGCTTACGTTATCATTATAACAATTGTTCGCACCACATCTTGCTCTTCCATCCGTGGTATCGCAAGGTTCCATCTGGGCAGTTCCTTGGGCGGATTTTGAGCCAGTGCCTGTAGATTTCTGTCTCAGTCTTTCCTTCTCCCAACTATCGGCTTCTTTTTCAGAATCAGCCTGGTCCCAAAGCAATGGCAGCTATCCTGTGTTGTCAGGATTGGTTGGGTAAGACAATCCATTTACCGGTGCTGCAATTTCTAAATCATTTTTGTCAGCGTCTTGTTGTAATTCAAGTGAGGGCTCATCATTGGCATCACAAATGGGGAGTTGATCCAAATGACCTTGCACTGAGGTGGCCTTGTTTGTATTATGTTTAAATAGCGCTCTTTCATCCAATTTGGATGTCCTTGTTTGTGATTTGTCTACTATTCCAGCTATTCCAGTTACATTTGTAGAGATCTTATCACTCAATGCAGGAATATGTGTTAGCTTTCTTTCCGAATGAGAACCTGCCGAGCTTTCCAGGCAATCAGTGTCTTTGTTAAGAGCTAAACTGGATGTGAAATCCTCATCTGTTACCTCATGGAAATAAGAGCATTGAAATGCCATTATAACGTTCCCTCATGGGTCTTCAAACGCTTATTTTAATTGTGCACCTCTTAGCGGATCTAGCCTCCACTCTGAAATCAGTTTTGATCTTCAATGTGTGCTTCGTATTAGGCCATGTTGTCATGGTAACTAGTTCTGACACAGCCTCAGTGACACACGCAGTGAACTCTGGGGCTGCACCTTCGGCCCGCTCAAGGGAGGGCGGAGTCAAGGTGTTGGCAGCGGGCAGCCATCGTTGAGCAGCAATAGGGCCTGCAGACGGGCGATCTCCCAGCTCTTTGGAGGAGAGCGGTCGCAATTAAGTGCGGGGGGGGGGCAGGGGGGCAGAACAGGGCGAGTTTGTACCGCCAACCTCTTTTGACTCATATTTCTATTTATCGCGCTCGTTACTTGTCACGGACGTGCCATTTTGGTATATAGGCGGTACTGCTCTTATAGGTGCGCCAAACATACGTATTGATAAGTCCAATGTTACAACTTGCATAATATGAGTGTTTAAGCGTACCTGGCTTTGAGTCCGTTGTCCATTAGATCCATTTGGGTCCGGCTCCATATTCTTCACTGAAGAGTGGAGGGCACAGAGTCATGGAGCTCAGCAGGTGTTGCAGGTGAAACAGGGGCAGGTTTTACGAACCCTCCTGCAAACACTCTGAAAACACTCTGCAATGCTCTGTGTCCAAAAGACTGTTTTCAAAGGTTGTTTGAATAGTCACTGTCACTGAAGACAGACTCCCCAGAGTCTCCAAGTACAGCACAGCATAGCTCCAGGAACAGCAGGTACAGCAGATGGTACACCCTGCAAACACTCCAATTCGATTTTTACTCTTTCATAACATGCTGTGATTTTATAAAATACAATCAACTGTTTTCCAGTTAACAAAAGGTTGCTGGATTCTTCCATGTAACTGAAAGGAAATATTTTCTTGGACTTGTCACATACTGTGAAGAAAAACTCAATTTTTGTAGATGGGCCGCTGACTTCTCCATACTTCCTTGCATGTGTCTTCTTCAAAAGCTTTGCACAGGATGTAGTTCACATGTTTTTAAACCAGACATTTTGCTCTGCATTGTTTTATCGATTTTGCTACATGTTGGAAGTCTCTGCAAGTGGCATCCAGAAACCTTTTCCAGACTTTGATGCTGTAGCAGAATTAATTCTACCCAAATAGTGCCTACTTATATGATAACAACATCGGATAAAATCACTGCACCACCAAGCACCTGCACTACCACCTGGGAATGCAGAGGGCACATTTACACCAGAAAACCACATCCAGCCAAGTCGCTTATTATCAGTGCATCTCTGTAGCCTGGTGAATTCCACAACTTTTACATATGGCACCTACAAGGTGCCACTTGTAAAGGGGTTCCTCTCCAGCACAGGGCTGCTAAGGGTTCACTAGATTACCCATTTGTGGTCATTGGGGCATCCAGAAGAGGCTATCATTCCCCAAATCCTTTCACTTAAGGAGAGGAGATGTGCTTCACTCAATCTCCAGGGAGTTAATATACTGTGGGTTCCCTTGGCCCAGGCCCTGAACCAGAAGCCCTCGCCTACATAAAATGCAGCATTAGTATTAGTAATTACACTCCTGATTGCAGCTTGATCAGTCCATAATCAGTGGCCAGCAATCACTGTACACCAGTCAGCTATGATTTCATCATGGTTGGCTCCTGGAACAGGCTAGAGCTATGCACTGAAAGGCCCACACATCCATAGTCTCTTTGAGGAGCCAGAAAAAATGTGGAACCCCCAACACTGGCTACCCATGGGACCTGCAACCCTTAAAGTACTTTTAAATCCAAGGGGTTGATCTTTTGGCACACGGTCTGAGCTACCGTGGCTCTCTCTGCACAACTCACCAACTGATCACTTGGGCATTCTAGCCAACCAGGGCACCTGGATACTAAACACCAATCTCAGACATATTTTATATTAATTAGGAAAAATAACGGCCACACATTAGTATTCGTCTGGCCAAAATCATGGCAGGATTTATTTGAATCGATAAATGTATTAATAAGCTTTGTGGGTAAGATACATAGAGGTATTTCCCCATGATGAGCCCGATCTCAAACACCTAAGGTAAACCACCATGTCACATCTCCACGCTTACTCTCTTCTTTACACCACCACTCAAGTAGAACACAGCGATACTATGACACCATTCGGTATAGCTGTTCTCATACCATCACCTGCCTCATGCTCCCCATCATCCTAACTAAACACTGCTGGTTACGCACCCTCCAGCCTAGGCGTTCTCCAAAGGCCTAACGTAGCCAATCGGTCTGGATAAAAACCTGCCAGAACAAACACATACTCTTGACCTCCCAACCACCACACCTACCACTAAGAAGCAGCTATCACACGAATGCAACACCGCTGCACACATATCCGGTGCACACACGCACCTTTAACTCTCTCTATTCTCTCTACTGACTTGAACTTCGGTTCCCGAGGGCGTTCAACCTACCAGCGCCTTGAGACCATACCAATGGCACATAAGGCGCTATATAAATGCAAACTAACATAACATAACATACCAAAGCTATGTTAGTGTCGGTCCCCCTCGTGCTTTCTGGTATACCATCATTTCCAGTCACAAAGGACGTTTTTCATTTTCATTTTGCAAAAAGTCCAAAACAAAAGGTGGTCCATCGGCCTCATGTTATGGGGCATGTCCTGCTTGTCACCGCATCCTAGTGAGAAGTGTTCCTCACCTTGGAAATGCGTCATGCCCATTTCTTCTGACAGATTAATTTCATGCATGGGAACAGGTCAAATCTGTGGCACGGATTTCTCTTTGACGATGTAGAGGCAGCTATCAACATAGGCCAGCAGCACTGCTGGCACCGACAGAGAGTTTCATTTAATGCAACGACAAGCCAGCTGGATTGCAGGCTGGGCTGGCCAGTGGGCACCCACAGCGTGGGCCTTTGAAGGGAGTCACGCCATCAACTCCTAGCAGGAGCTTTACCCTATCTTGCAAAGCAGAAGAATGCCCTTGGCGGCCTGCCACCATTGCCAAGGACTCATCCACTGTGAATAATCAACAAACTATAGGGGTAAAGGGAGACGTGCATGGGTGGGGCAAAGCAGCTAAATAATTAAAATAGTTTGTTTTCTAAATAGGTGCACATTCTAAAAGTACAACTGAACTGGTTACAGAACTTCGTGCATTTTTATTTTTACATTTTTTTTATTTTGATGAGGAAATACTAAGGTTCGTTTTTAGTTATGGCCTCTGTCGCCCAAGGAGGCAAGATTAAAATGGTATAGATTGTGTGTAGAGGGATGGTGACTGGCAGTCATACAACGACTGCAGCAGTTCTTAGGCTCTTTAGGTTTGGTGCAGGTAAATTCTGTTTCTGCTGATTTTCAAGTTCTCGCAAAAGATTTCCCTTTTTCCCTCCAGAAATGTTTAAAAAAAAAAAAAAAGATTACAGCAGATTTTCAAGAAGTTTCTTTAAATCTGAATTGCCTCTACTCAAGAACATCTCATCGTTGGTATATTACCTAGATGGCACTTCTTCTAAGCAGGTTCACGTGTTATGCAGATGGCATTTACTTTCTTTGAAATCATTTTGATAGGCTTGTACTCACAGAAAAGTAATCAGGGGGTCAATATTTATCTTGACACGGTAGACTGATAAACTTAATTTTGTACTCAAATTCACTTGTCATCGAATGTCTTCCAGATCGAAGGGCATATCATGTAGTTTATGGTTATGTTGTCTATTATAAAGATGTACAGCACACACCACAGATAAATTAGCCATCACTGGGTTGAATAATAAATATTAGCACGTGGAGATTGTCATTGACCTCCTCTAAGCCAATCAGAATGTTCAGAGTGCAGTCAATAACTACTGATATTGACTGTGTTCTTAACATTCTGTCATAAAAAGCAGGCATAAAAAAAACAATGCAATTTCCAGGCAAGATACTTTTCAAGAAGACACCTCCACTCTGGGAAGAGCTTTTTCTCCCTGCAACATCCTATTTAACAAACCAACGAGAAAGCTAAATCATGGGAATATCGTCTCACTTTCTTATAGAGAAACTGTTTACTTTCTCACAACATCTAAAACATGCTTGTGTCAAAACCCGCTGTAGTTTAACCAATTTGCAATTAAAATGCTTAACTCATAAAAACCACTTTGTTTTTAAATACTACTAACTAAAAACACATTCACTTTGCTAAGATAGTATGTCTATTGTTTTTACTCATTATTAAAGTAATATTTTCTTACCACCAAAACTCCAAAACATATACGGGGTCATCACAAGTTGGGTGGTAGCCCTTAAATACGGTGATAACGCTATTACCGCTGCATTTAAGGGTCCGTCCAATCACGTGTCTGGCAGAATTTACCCCTTGCTCCAAGCTGGGGGTAAACGCGCCGGGAAAATTCCCCTTTTTGGGCGCAATTAGCACACGCTAATTGCGCCTGAAAATTCCCCAGTGGGTCAAATGGACCCAATGGGGAATTACAGTTATCGCCCAACCCTGGATCCGGCGCTAAAAGCGTTGGACCGGTTGGTGGTAACGCTATTAGAGTGGGCAGTAACCCGGCGGTAAAACTGCCGAGATACTGCCCAACTTGTGATGAGGCCCATAGTGCTAATTCCAATATGTGCTAATAGCCTTATAGACTCAGGAGGGGGTCATTATCTCTTGGGATAATGAGCCTTGTCCAACCTATGGCCCTCGGCTTTGCCTTGGGCTATAGCTTGGAGGCAGTTCATTTTCTGCAATATTTATAAGGCTATATTAGTGTTTCCCAAGCTAAAAGTACTCACTCTGTTAACCTGGGAAGAATGAAACTGAGTCAGGCATGGCAGTATTCTAACCTGGGACCCAGCCAGCTCTGCTCAGCTCAGGCCACTGATCAATGGAATCTATGTGATCACTGCGCCGCCCGTAACCGCACCGACAAAAATTTCATTGCCAATTACAGGGCGGCACAGTGATCAGATCGATCACCTTTGCCCACATGCCCCTCAATGCTCCAACCCCCAACCCACTTACCTGTACTGTGGTGCACTTCTGTCTGCGCCGCCAAAAATGTCCTGCACCTCTGCAGCTTCAGTTCCTCCCACTTACATGGGGCGGTGCTGACGCCACAGGGTCCTTTTAAAAATAAAAAAAACAAGGAGAGTAGGGGACACCCCCGCTCCACTTGTGCACAGTAACGGGAGTCGTCATTTTCTAAAATGCTGACAGCACCGTGAAAGCCCAGTCGAGATTCCAGAGTCGCAGTTATGGTCCGGTTCCGATCATTGTATACTTTTTTTTATAATTCCAGGTTGTAATGAAAACTCACAAATGATTACATACTGAGCCAATCAGAGCACCCGTTTGTCGAAGCAGATTCATAGCTCTAGAGTGATTGCACTCTAGTATGGACAGCCAGTGACCTCCACCATCCAAGTGAAAACTCTGAGCACCATCAATGAATCCAGCTTGTGAAAAAAGGACCCAGAATATAGAGTAAATTAAACTGTCTATATTCGGCGCCATACATGTAGTACTGTGTAAAGAACCACACAAGGGTGAATGGACATGACATTTTTTGAAAAGGGCAAAATTGGTGTTACAACACGAAAAAAAAAGTGCCATGCATTGCTATTTGACTGCACTTGACCCACATTATACTGGCCCCTCTGCTTGTACTCTTTCGCTCTATGTACAGTGCTCAGTTGCTTTTCAGTTAGTCTTGTGATCGATATATACACAGGTGGTAGGCGCTGTGCGTAAGGCGCTTTCCAAGAAACCATCAAGTCAAGCGGAGCGAGGCAAAAGTACCCATGTCGGAGCGCTTCTCTGCAGGTCGTTTAAGCAGTAAAAGTCATTGGCCTCATTAGGAGGATGGAGGTAGCCATGCTGTTCTTACCGGCATGGCTACCCCCAAACTGGGTACCGGGTCCGGGTCCCAAAAATAGGGAATTACCGGGCCATACCGACTTTATTCCCATTCTCGGGACCCGGACCGATACATCCCCATTCCCATTTGAGCTCCCATAGGGCTCAATGGGAATGGGGAAGATGCTAACAACGGACCCGTTAATGACGGGTCCGTTGTTAGCATCCTGGTTTGCTCGCGGGTGGCGGTTTGCATGTCTGGTCTGGACCAGACATGCATTCCGCCACTTGCGAGTAAACCCGTAATGTGGCGGCCCAAATGAACGGTGCCGGTCCCTTACCGGTACCGTTCATTCCGCAGCCGCCAACCTCTTTGGACTGCAGGACTTCCTCTTGGAACTTACGCACTGCAGTCGGCGACAAAGGGCTCCGTTGGCGGGATCGTTTAGTCAGACCGAGAAGAGCCATCTCACCGTGAATATCCCAGCGTGCCTCATTATTTGAAATGCATGTATTTCTCATCCGAACGTGAATGATGAATTCTCTTTTTTTGAATCAAAACCAACGTCTGTTTGAAACCAACTTGCAAGAACAGCCATACTCACCTTGCACTATGACTGGCGAGCTCACACATTAGACGCACTATCCGTACAGGGAAGGCTCTGGACGACTCGGATTTTGTCACGTTTGCTATTAGCAGCACCTTTTTAGTTGTTTACTACAAACCTCAGAAAAAAGTGCATTTTTATGTGCTATGCTCCTACTCTTGGTGCATTATTTATGTCTTTGACTGCGAGAGGGGCATTTCCCCCTGTTGCATAAGAGGTATCTCAGTGACAGAATTCGAACCACTCAAACCCAGTCAGCATATGGCGCGGGCTGGTACTAAACCTGCCCTGGCCTTCTGAAACTGGAACTCACTTAACAATCCTCCCTGCAAAAGGAAGGTTTTGCTGGATTTACTTATCCACAGGCAGGTTTGTTGACTCAGTGTCAGGATGGGCAGCGAAGCACAGCATAGGCTGCTTGGCCGGAAAGACCTGCCTTCTGCGCAGACCAATCTGAAGCGTGGGGCAGAGACTATGAACTTACTGGGGGACCAAACTGCTATGAAATGTAGTAGTGACAGAACATTTGGTGATAAATGTCTTATGTTGAAAGAAGCCCTCCCAGGGTCCAGGAAGTCCTACTGTGTCTCCCTTCCCATATTAATATCCTCTGATCCAAACCATCTCTGGTTGATACAACAGACCTCACTAGAACAGAAAAAAAACTGTACTGCACTAGGACCCAGGCGTTAATCCAGGAAGGGACAACATGCCTTCATCCTTCCAAGGGCAATTCATTGAGTACCATTACGTTGGCTATTGTACAGTGCTCACAAGTGGGAGGAACGTGGCATGAACAGCTAGAGGTGGGGAGCTATAGAACGTATGGGTAGAGTCGAGCCAGAGCTGAGTCCTGGGGTCTGGCTTGGCCCTAGGAGGTGATTGAGAGCCGAGCTGCACTAGATGTGTACATAGCCACCTGCTTCCCACCCTCAAACATGACAAAGCCCACACCTGTCATCGTGCCTCCCCAACCCCACAACACAAATCCAATACCTGGAATCCTCCTCCACGCCCCCGTAACACAAACCCACACCTGGTGTCCTGTCCGGGTGATATATTTCTGGGGCCACAGGTAACATGGAGAGTACTTTCCCCCCCGCAATGAAAAGCGCCACACAAATAGACCTTTGCAATAATTCAATCTCGTTCTGTCTTTGCTCATCTAGAACCACTATCTGTCCCCACCCCTGTGCACTAAATAAGCCAAGAACCAGGACGGTGTGTAGAAAGAATATATTTTTATTAATGAATATGGAAAAGTTAAAAGTTACGCAACATCACACAACACGCCACATTACCTGTGGCACAAATAAAGTGCAGTACAAATAATTCACCTTTTTTCGGGATAGACATTAACCAATCCAAGATTACATCACAGGTGCATTTTTCCACAGTGAATAGAATACAGGACAGGTGAGCATTTTAATACTTTTTATCACGCACAAAAAGAAATCCCTCAATGCCAAAATGATATAGCACCTTAAAGCATGACAAAACACTTTAACTACCCTCTATGCTTGGCATGAGGTACACTTTGAACAACATGTGGCACCTTAAAACATGACCGGATCATTAGCTCGGCACTAATATGACATTTAATTTAAATAAACGCAACACTGATTTTCAAAAGAACATGCCACGGTCTTAATTTTGATCTCCCTGCGTTTGGCAATTCAAACAAGGTTGGAGCACAACAAACTTTTCTTTTTTTTAATATGTTTATTGGTTTTACATCTTAACATTTCAATCAACATTTCAAAGACGCCTCCCACCTTCGCCCTTTCTGTTGAACCCCCTTTGTCCCTGGATGGCGGGAACCGTCTATAAGTTCACTGTTTTTCAGACTTGCTCGGATTACAGAATGTTCAGGATACGGATCTTGTGCGGGCACTATTGGAGCATGTACTCGCTCTGCAGGTATGACAGGATGGTGCCCCAGTTTGCCTGGCACTCTTCTGGTGTTCCTTGGATTTTGCATGTTATCCATTCTATCGAGATGCATTTCCATACTTTCTGGAGCCATTGCAATTGTGTCACAGGCTCTTTCTGTTTCCAGTGCTGGCCTATTATAAGCCATGCCGCTATGATCAGGATCATTATTCCTTTCTGCTGCTTTTTGGTGTGTGTTCTCTGCGCCGGATCCCACATGCCCGCTAGCCAGATCCTTTATTCTAGGCTTTCTGCTCCAGGCACCATTTTCCTCACTTGTTGTTTAATTTCTTTCCACAAGTTTGTTATAGCTGGCAGCCCCACCAAATGTGTTTCCAGTCGCCTAGTTGTTGGCAGCCTCGCCAGCAGTTCCCATTGGCTGTGGGGTAGATTGTGTGTAGTCTTTCGGGGGTGAGCTGCCATTGGAGAAGGATTTTTTGCCACATTTCTCTCAATTGTATAGGCCGTGCTAATTTGGCAAGTTTATGCCATACCTCTTTCCATTGGTCACGCGATATCGGTTCTCCCAGCATCTTCTCCCACCTTCTCACGTAGCTCCATTGCACCTCTTCCCCTTGTTCATTCAAGAGATTGTACAGATTAGATATTCGTTTATGAGAGCCAGTGTCCGTTGTCAAGAATGTTTCAAACCTTGTTAGTTGCCTCGTGGTGGCCTCCCTGTTGGCCGGGGTGGATAGCCAGTGTGTTAGCTGAGTGTGTTGGTACTCATCCAATGGTTTCATTCCCACAAACTGGATGCATTCACGGAACGTTCTAATTGTCGACCGCTTGTAAATATCTCGAATTGATGCAACCTACTTGTTTCCAGTTGGCATATGGTTTGGGGTCCATTCCTGGCTGGAAGTCTGGATTCCCGAACATTGGGATGAAAGGCAACGGATATGTCATCAGATTTCTTCTCTTGACTGCTGCGTCCCAAGCATCCAAGTCTGCTCCCATGTTTTCGCTAATTTTTGTGTTCAGGTGTCTATATCTCTTGTCTCTCCATAGTAGTTTGACAATGGGGTATCGGCCACAACCTCGTCTTGTTTCGCCCAAATGTGTAGGGGGGAGTGAGCCACCGATTCTTTTATTACTCGTAATTGTGCTGCTTTATAGTATTTCCTAAAGTGGGGAAGCGCTAGCCCACCTTCTTGTTTCTTTGTTGTCAGCGTTGTCATTGCTATTCTTGGTTTCTTGTGTTGCCACACATATGCAGATATCATCCTGTTCAATGACCTGAAAAATGTTTTCGGGAGTTTTATCTGGAGCATCTGGAAGTAGTGGAGGAGCTTTGGTAGGATGGTCATTTTGACCGCCGTCATCCTGCCCCACTATGATGTGTTGAGGGGTTTCCATTTCTCTCTATTCACTTTCAACTGCGCTAGTAGGCTCAGGAAG
This sequence comes from Ambystoma mexicanum, assembly GCF_040938575.1. Lineage (NCBI taxonomy): Eukaryota > Metazoa > Chordata > Amphibia > Caudata > Ambystomatidae > Ambystoma > Ambystoma mexicanum. The sequence continues at coordinate 1,360,849,175 of NC_090935.1, forward strand.
TTGGTTGCATATTGTTGTGTGACCGATGGTGTCAGCTTGATTCCTAGATATGCTATGCTGTCTAGCACAGTTTTCATACTGTTTGTGCAGGACAGTTCTTCAAGCCCATACAGGTCCATTGTCAGGTTTAGGATCTCTGATTTGTGTTTGTTTATTTTAATACAGGAGAAGGCCCTGAATATGTCCAGTTCCTGTATCAGCGCTGGTAGAGATTGGTCTGGTTCTGACAGGGCCAGGAACATGTTGTATGCGAAGGCCATTGTTTTATGTTCCTTCCCACCCATTTGGATACCCTTGATCTGTCGTTGTGTCCATATTTTTGTTAGCAAGGGTTCCAGGAACAGAGAGAGCATAAAGAACAGCGACACCGGACAACCTTTTTTTGTACCTCTGGTCAGAGCAACACTGGGCGACTGTCAAGCTGATTGTCCCGAGAGGACCGCGTACCTGTAGTCTTGGTGGTTGGTCTCGCAGAGGTCGCCAGTCTGGAGTCCAGGAACTGATGAGATAGCGGCACGAGGAATCAGCCTCTCCACCACCCAAAAGAGGAACTGGGTGAAGGATGGACCAACCCCCAATGTCACGAAGGCACTCTCCCAGGTAAGCGTGACAAGAGGATGTAGGCTCAGATGGATGGAACCATAGTCCAGGTAGAGCTTGTTGTCAAGACCATGAATCTTCCAAGAACCTCAGTGCAGCGACAGTTGATAGATAGACCAGTGTAGCAGAAAGGTATTCGCAGTAGGCAAAAGGAGCTTGGCTGGTGCAGATGGTTCCAATGGTACACAGGATGAGATTAGGAGTCAGGCAAGACAGGAAAGAGTGAGGACAGTTGGAACTAGCATACTGGCCAATTAGAGAACTGTAGGAACGTGCCCAAGATGGAACAGGGGGAATGCAGGCTAGTGTGGGATAAGTCCCATCTACTCAGGACAGAACTCCGGAATGGGCTGAGGGAAGACTGACCCAGGGCAGAACCCAGGTAGTAGCTGGAGGCTGGCTGGCCCAGGGCCGGACCCAGGTGAGGATTGGAGGCAGGCAGGCCCAGGACAGGCCACAGGTAAGGCTGGAGGTAGGCAGGCCCAGGACAGGCCACAGGTAAGGCTGGAGGCAGGCAGGCCCAGGACAGGCCACAGGTAGGACTGGAGGCAGGCAGGCCCAGGACAGGCCACAGGTAAGGACTGGAGGCAGGCAGGCCCAGGACAGGCCACAGGTAAGGCTGGAGGTAGGCAGGCCCAGGACAGGCCACAGGTAAGGCTGGAGGCAGGCAGGCCCAGGACAGGCCACAGGTAAGGCTGAAGGCAGGCAGGCCCAGGACAGGCCACAGGTAAGGCTGGAGGCAGGCAGGCCCAGGACAGGCCACAGGTGAGGCTGGAGGCAGGCAGGCCCAGGACAGGTCACAGGTAAGGCTGGGCAGGAACAACGAGGTGAGCAAAGCGAACCGCGTTGAGACGCGGCCCGCTTTGACTCGCGGCCTCTTTTATGGGCCGCCGGCGCCCGAGAGACCTGGAACGCAAACCGTTCCGTTTCCGGGCGCCGGCGAACCCAGAACGAGGCTTGGGAGGCAAGCCCCCACGGCGCATGCGCGGAACCGAGGGAGAGGGCCTCTGCGCATGCGCCGAAGGCCGCCGGCCCCGTAACCCGTCGCTCCCCTCCCGGCGAGTCCCCAGACGCGAACACGCGGGTAGACTCGCCAGGAGGAAATGGGAGCGGCAGACCCCAGTCTCCCGCGTGACATGACAGCGACAGGAGACTGTTTATTGATATCCTCATTGAGGGTGTTTTGTAGTTGGCTTTGACCATTTGCATGTATGATTGTGCCCATGCGTTCCATCGTAGAGAAGAGTTGCGTCCATTCAACTCTGTCGAATGCTTTTTCTGTGTCCAGCGTAACGAGAATTGCCTGAGTGTTTGTGCGTTCTGCCTTTTCTATAAGGTGACATACTCTTCTTGTGTTGTCCGCCATCTGTCTCTTCGGGCTGAATCCTGCTTGATCTGGGACCACCAAAGTTGTTAAATGTTAATGTCCAGAGAGTCTGTCCACCAGTATCTTAGTGTCAAGTTTGGTGTCCAGATTGATATGGGCAATTGGGCACTATAACCCCGGTAGGGTCGGATCCTTTCCCGGTTTGGGAAATATCACTAGCTTCGCCTCGTTCAGAGAGGGTGTTATGTTGCCTTGTTATTTGAAGCTGTTGAATAGTTTGGTTAGTCTAGGGGCAAGTGAATCTTGGAATGTCTTATAGAAAAGCTTGGTGTAGCCGTCTGGACCCGGAGCTTTATTCTTTGGTAGATTCTTGATTGCCTGGATTATTTCCTCCAGGGAATGTTTGCTTTCTTCCGATAGTTGGGGTAGTGTGATGTTGTCGAGGTACGTCTTCTGGTCTTCCACCTTTGGCTTCTCTGACCAGTATAGGTTCTGGTAGTAAGCCCTCATTATCTCTCCCATTTCTTCGTTGGTTGATTTGGTGTCCCCATGTGAGTTTTTTAGCTTTAGTGTTGTCATATTTCACCCCTTCTCGCGGAGTTGTTGTACCAAGAGTCTGTCAGCCTTATTGGCATATACGTAATACCTCTGTTTGGTTCTCAGGAGGGCTTGTTTACTTTTCTTGTCTGGAGAAGTCCCAGTTGGCCTTGGATGTGTTTCATGGCCATTTTCGTTTTTCTGTTGGGATTGTTCACTAGCTCTTTCCTTGCTTCCACCAGTTTCTCCTCCAGGTGTTCCTCCCATTGTGCAAGGTGCCTGTCTCTTCTTGCCTTCAGGGCTATCAGTTCTCCCTGTAATAGTGTCTTGAAGTGTCCCCTACTATCCCCTGGGGAGTGGTCCCCGTATCGTTCTCTGCGAAATATGTGTTTATTTTCCCCTGGATCTCTTCCACTATCATGTTTTCATGCAGGATATCCAAAGGGAATCTCCAGGACCACACTCGGGTTCTTTAAGTTGAAAGAGGTTATTATCGGGGCATGTTCTGCGAGCGAGATCGAGCCAATGTCTATGTATGTCACCTTCCCGACCAGGCCCGTTGATGCCCACATGCAGTCTAGTCTCGATTGACATGTATTTCTGGGAGCAATGTGTGAAGCCTTGCCGTTCCCCTTTCTTTGCACACCAAAGGTCATGGAGGGACAGTGTTTCAAATGCCTTCTTCAATGTTTTGGAGGGTGCGTTTGTCTCTGAATGCGTTTTGGCGCTTCTGTGCAGTTTGGTTCACATGCCATGTTCAGGTCCCCATCCATGATGATGCCCCCTGACGCACATTCTGCTAGGGTGTCTTTTAAAAATCCCTCTTGCCCCGTGTTTGGGGCATATATTGATGCCAAGGTTTTGTGTTTTCCTTCCAGTATCACGTTCAGAAAGAGATATCTCCCTTCCTTGTCCGCTCAGTGGTTCTGTACTTGCACTTTCAGTCTATCTTAACGGGCAATGAGGACTCCTGCTCTCTTCCCCTCTGCGTTGGACTGGTACACGTGTGAGGTCCTTCTTATCTTTGTCTGGGTTTTCTCGCTCCTTTTTATATGCATTTCCTGATACATAATGATGTCTTCCCTCATTCTCCTGTCTTTCCAGTTTTGCTCTTTTTGTCAGTGTGTTCATGCCTCTGACATTCTGAGATAGAATCTTTATCTGGTTCATATTCTTCATATCCCTGGTTGATCCGTTCCCATGTTCCTTTTTGCCACGCTACTTTGATCCTTCCTGTTCTGCAATCTTGTTTCCCTACCACCGTCCTGTCCCTCCCCACTCCCATACCCCTTCCCCGTCTACCCTTTCTCCCTGAGGGGGGGCAGGGTTTCTACTTGCACTCAGACGATTTGTCCTGCGCTCCTGATCCCCTGTCCACCTCATAGTCCCGTCGTGGGGGGTCCTAAACCCCACTGAAGATTCCAATCCCGTCCTATTCTCTTCTTCCCAGACCTGGAATTGTCTGTTTGGGCGAGTCTTTGTCCATCCTTGTTTTATGTCCTGTTTGCTGCGTTGTGTAACCTCAATATTGAGTGGGTTTTCGAGTTCCTGTGGGCTTTATTTGTTCTTCCCTCTTCTGCCTCTTTTTGTCACTGTTGTCCACCCTTCTGGTCTGTTTGGGCCCCTTATGCTCCTTTGTGGAAGGTTTTAGGTATTTTCTGTTCCACTTTGCATCCCCAGGACTCGTTCACCTTCTCGCAATTTGTTACCCTGTGTTGTTTCTCCTCCCAGGTGAACAAGAGGCCGAACGGAAACGTCCATTTGTACTTCACTTTGGTCGCTGCTAAATGTTAGAACACTGAGCCCATCATCCGTCGCTTAAAGAGGGTGTACTGAGATTGGTCATGACACAGGTGCACTTCTTGGCTATTTATTCTTGTTGGTGTTGCATACCCTGCCTTACGCAGTATCTGCTCCTTTTGGGTGTAGGACGCTATTGCTGCTAGGACGGCCCGTGGTCTGGTCCCTGGTTCCACTGTCCTTTTGGGGCCTACCCTGTGGAGACTGTCGATTTTTACCTGTTGTTCCATGTCATCCGCCAGGATTTCTGTGAATAGTTGTGTTATAGTTCCCAGTAGGTCCTAGTCTTGGATGGATTCGGGCAGGTTCTTAATCCTTATGTTGGATCTTCTAGACCTATTCTCCAAATCCTCACATTGAAGTTCCAGGTAGGTGGATGCTGTGGCAATTTGTTCCAGCGTTTCATCCGACCTTTGTGTTTCTTTTTCTACCTGCTGGACTTTTCTTTCAAGTATATCCATTTTTTCCTCTAGCTTCACTATGTCCAGTTTGACTTCCTGAAAGGATTGTTTCATGTCTTCCCGTAGTGTTTTGAATTGTTCTTGAACGGATATTAGTAGATGGGACTGCAGTTCTTTGAAACAGTTCTGCATTTCCGTTTTGCTCATCGTGCCATCCTCCATGGTATGCTGGGTGGTTGCGTGGGCCCGATAATGACTCCTCTGTTTTTGTGTTGGTTGCGTCTTGTGTACTCCAGAGCTGTCTCAGGTTCCGGTTTTGCTTTCTCTTGGGGGGACTGCGCCGGAGTTTTCGCCCTTGACTTGTACATCAATGCGTGCAGTGTTGACTGCCCATGGGCCTCTTCTGACTCAGGATGGTCTGATCTTTATGTGATACATAGCGTCTTATGTGGTACAGAGAGGCTTGTGCTCCTCTCGGGTTTCCAGCACCCCCTTCTCACTGTTTTCTTCGGGGATGCCCGGTGATGTTGATCACTTTTAGGTGCTCCCGTCTCGCCCTCCAGGCCGTCCGATTTATAGGATAAAGCCCTCTGTAGGGGCTACTCTGTGCCCCCCGTCTTGTGGTTCTCACCTCTGCTCGAGCTCTTCATCACCTCAGATCAGTGGAGATGTTTGAAATGTGTGAAATATGGTGGCGCCTGGTTGTTGGTGCTATGGGAGTTTGTGCTGGGTTGGCATGCATCGTGTCTTTTGCTGTCTCCCCTTCTATAGAGCTTCGTGCTGCGGGTTGCTCTATTCTCATCACCCTCTCTCTTGGTGATCCGTCTCCCAGTCTCTGCGTAGCTGCATCCTGGGCTGATTCGGGTGCTTTCTGAGCGTGCAGTCAGCAGGGACATGGGTATATTGTCCCCGTGTGGCCCCCGTCTGTGGTCTGCCTGTTCACGCTCTCCCTGCAGACCTCCCCTGATGGTGGCTAAGCGCCCTCAAGGATCGGTACTGTGTCGTGCTGGATGGGGTGGCCGCTCTGTTTTCCCTCTTTTCTGATGGTCTCTGATCGTTGTAGACCCGCTAGCGTGGGGGCGGTGATTGGGGCTCCTCCTTGCTGTCCTGTCCTCCGCTGCTGCTCCGCTGCGGTGGTGCTGAGCCGTACACCCTCTGTATCCCCTCGGGAACGTTGGTGAGTGTCATCTGCCTCTCTGGCTCGGGTCCTGGGGTATCTGGAGTGCCCCGCAGAGGATGTGGGATCGGCTGAGGCATCCGGTGCCCTCTGGAGTGGATATGGGGGCGCCGGAGTGTGTGTTGTCTCGGCTGATGGGCTGGCGGCCAGACGACCTCTGCTCTGCCTTCTTTGGACGTTCCCCGGTAGCTGGGCTCACCGTCTGATGTTCGGGGGCTCCCCGGCTACCTCCCTGCTGGTAGATGAGGTCTTTGTATGCGTTATGGCAATGTTGACCCCCACTGCTGGACGGCTCTTCCTCAGCGTCTAGGTCCACTCCTCCATTGCTTCTGTGGTATGTATTATAATTTTTCATGGGCTAGTACTCGCGCAAACTGCTTGTTTGTGGTGCTTGATTATGCGGGCTGACGGGGAGAGAGGCTCAAGCACATCCTCCTTTGCCAGGCGCCATCTTGGAATCGCCACAACAAACTTTTAACAACAAAACACTTTTTTTATATATTTGTGACACAATTCTTCATCCTCACTCTGCACTGCAAAATCTCCTTTCTCTCAGGAATCACATTCTCACTTCCTGCAGAGATACACTTTTAACTCAGTGACTTCCCTCTGTTTGCTTTTCTGTCTAACAATGCTGCATGCTGTACAGGGGGATCCATCTGCTCTGCAAAACCCTCTTCTCATCCATCTTGACAGCCCTGAATGAACAGTTGTTGTCACATATGCTGAGTCTTAATATATTGTTACTTGGCACCCCTGTGCTAACTCAAGCGCTTCAATGAGGGCAATAAGTTCTGCTGCTTGTGCAGAATAATGTCCTAGCAACCTCTGCTGCAAAACAACTTCATATTCTGCATCAGTGGACAAACCACTGCCGCCCCAGTAGGCCCCAGTATATCTCTGACCTGTCTCCTCGTCAATAGTTGAAGACCCATCAACAAAGTACACTTCTCCTTCACCTGGAGCATAGTCACGTGCCTTAGGAATGTGACATAGTCATGCACCTCGTCATCATCAGTAAAAGGTTCAGTCAAAAAGGTATCTGGGTTCGCTGTCTCACAACAAACAATGTGAATAGACAGGCTTGAGAGCATTACTTCATATGCAGAAGCCCTTTGTGTAGTGTAGTATTGCAAAAACTGCATGCTTCACGTACTATGTTAAAAAAATCCCATGACATTAGTCGCAGACTTCTCAATAGTGAAGGCAGCAGCAGCCAACACTTCTTTGCACCGGAACGGCCCTTGCATGACAGAATCTAACATACCACTTTAATAGGCCAAAGGTTTGTGTCAGCACCGCAGTCTTCATATGACCATTAGAATGTGAAAAGAAATAAAACTCTTGCCTATAATCAGTGGTAGCCAATACTGGGGCAGTAGAAATAACACACTTAAGCTTCTGAAATGTAGTAATATTTTCCTCTGTCCAAATGATAGTATTTTTTGTCCGCTGAACTTCTTTGAGGGCCAGGAGCAATGGTTTAGTGTATGATGTGTAATCAAAAATCCATGCTCTACAGTAATTCGATAACCCGAAAAAAATGTCTGCATGTCCTTTTCTGTCACTGGCTGGGGTGTGCCGCACACTACTACCACACCTTCTGGGGTTACTTTTTTACCATTCACTGAAATCAACTGTCCTAAATACAATAGCTCTTGTTGATAATATTGTAATTTTGTTGGATCCACCTTGTACCCTTTGTCAGCCAACAATTGTAACAGTGCTATAGAGTCCTCCATACATTGGTGTTCCATGCTGCTACATAGCAACAAGTCATACACATATTAAATATTGGTACTTGGGAACAGCAATGTTACCCAAATCTGCGTGTAGGACCCTATTAAAAATAGTTGGGGGCTCAAAGTACCCTAGAGGAAGCCTAGTACATTGAAATAGGCTACTGGCAAACTCAACTTTACTTTTACTTTACTTTAGTTTATTTATAATGTGCAACCATAAACCAGTGGGTGTGAGGCGCGCGGACAAGATAAGACATGACAAATAACAAGTGGGGTCCAGGCATAAGGGGGAGAGAATTTCCACAACCAGGCAGAGAGACTGAAGACAACGCAATGAGATGCTGCGAATCAGGATGCAAGGGTACTGAGAACATTTTTTTTCAAGTCCACTACAGTAAAGTGGATGGCTTCAATAGGTATATTGCACAATATTATAGCAGGGTTTCTCCACTGGATAAATAGCCGTGTTACAGGGTGAGTTTGAGGCTACTATGATGCCTTGATATAAAAGGTCCATAATAGTATCATAAATCCCCTCCTCCACTGCCCTTGATCGAGGACGTTGTTTTACTCACAGCAACACAGCGCCGGGTTTCAGGGTGATGCATTTCGGCATGACACTTTTTAAGAGTACCACATTGTGTGGATTGCTCGTGTACAATTTGTCGGGAACTTGAGCCAAATACGCAGAGGTGAATGAAGGAGCAGTACCTACTAACAGCATGGGACAAACTACATGCCTTTGCTGTATCATTATTTCACAGGAGACACATACTTCCAGTATTATTTCTCCCTCATTTTCTCTGTTCTCAAACAACTCTTTGTCTGAGAAATTTGTCATTGGAATCGTGGTGTCAATGCACAGGACCGTGCCACATTCCCCTTTGTTGGAATCAACTGCTATCAAAACAATCCAGTCTTCTGCCACTAGAACTCCTTCAATATCCAGTTCAATAATGGTACCTGCAACTATCTCCTGAGGCTGGGCGGCCTTAGCAGAAACTCAGAGAGTACTCGCTAGTACTTGTTTGCCACCTGTGGCACTGCACTGAGTAACCTGTAATACTGTATAGAAACAAGCCAGAGGCCACTGGTATTCCTCTTGCCATGGACTCAACACCTTATGCATGCAAGGCCAACATTACTTTCACAGCACACATACTGGGGGTGGAGCACACCACACCCCTTTCTGTGAAAGAGATGGTAATGTTGAGCATACTCAAAATATCCTTTGCCAACAGATTGATTAGAGTTGCGGTTGAGTATAACCAGGGGGCCCACACCTCTCTGCTCCCTCTTTTGATGGGTAATTTCTTTGTAAAAGGAAGCAATTTAACTGCCCCAGAGAAGCCATGCATTTCCAAAACTTCTTCTGATAAAGGGAATCCTCCCTCACTAAAACATGATTTAGTCACACCTGTATCTACCATGAAAATAAATGGGTTATTTGCTATCTCCAAGCCTATGAAAGGTTCCTCTTCTTGGTTGGCAGTGACCGACAGAACTGGACACATAAGGTTCTCTGTGGGCTGTCCTAATACGGGCATTTGTTAATCCCCGGAAAAATGAATGGGTTTCCTCCGACCACAGTGGCTCCCTGACCTTGGGTCACCATACCATTCGAAACAGTGTTTTGCTCAGGATGAGGCAGTCCAGTGGCTGCCCCTGATGAAAAGTATATGGCAGAACATTACTAAATCGCGGGGCGGGTAACCGTGGAAATGTTGGTTGGGGAGCAGGCGGGGTTATAGGCATTGATGCAACATAAGGGTCTGTCGGGGATCTGTCCATATGACTGAGGGTTTAAAACTGGACATCCCTGAGAATAAGGGTACGTCTGTTGTTGGCGATTTGCATACGCCTGTCTGCTCCAGCATTCTCTTGAAAAATTGCCCATGCGTCCACAAGTCCAACACTCGCCTGCTCCTCCTCCTCCTTGCAGTCCCATTCCTCCAAAATGAACCTCACCCTCACCGGGCACCTGAAAATCCCCCTCTTCCCCTTTGAAATTCCCTGGAAACCTTGCTTGATATTGAGGTTGGTAGTCACCTGTCCACCTGTGTTCTCCGCCCCACCCTGGTGCTGAGTGCACGTGAGCCTGGATCGCGCTTAATTCTGTCGACCCTTCAGTCTGCACTGCTGTCATAGCCCCCTCCAATGCAACTTTTGCTTACTTCTTTTGAACCAGTTTTGCTTCCTCTGATTGTGCTCGCTGTGCTGTTTCCTTCTCCTTTTCTTTCAACCGTTTACAGTCGTGAATAATAATGACTGAATTTCTGCCCAGCCTTTTGGCTCAATCAACCCCTCTTTTAACCACAAAATAGAAACATATAATTGCTCGATCCCATGAGTCCCCTGTCTCAGCTTGCCACATCTCTTGTATGTCTAATATATATTGGTCATATGTATGTGTATGTGTGTTATATATTGGGCCGGATCCTCATCATCGCACATTGTTTGTTGCATAATCGACTGAAGATTTGATGTGTCTGGGTATGCACGCCATAACGTTAGCCATTCTTGATGCCTAATGGCGTTAAAAGGCGGTCCATCATGGCTGTCATCACACAACTTCACACCGGGATACCCTGCTTTAAGTCATATCTCATCAGCCTGATCTCCCAGTATTGACACAAACAAATGTTTCAAATCCCCTACAGCCAAAGTAGCTGTGTGCTTTTCAAATGCATATATCCACTTACCCGCCCTAGCTGTGAGGGATGGGAGTGTCTTTATGAGGTTATTTTTGTCCATGTGTGCCCAAGGAATATACTGTGCTCTCCCTGGGCCCTTGTGTAACAACAGGAACTGTGCTCCTAACATCTTCCCAACTTTCTTCCTTCCCACTGCCGAACTCTTAGCTACTGCCATTCATCCAAACCTATTACTTTCTACTTGTGGGGAGATTACAGGTGGCTGCTCTGCTCCTTCCAATTCATCTAGATATCCCACTCCTCTTCTCCTTCATGTGTCTTATCATATGCCTACTCTGACTTGGCCGCTGTATAATCCACATCCACCTCTCACTGCCTTCTATCTTCACATTCCTTTTCTATGTGCACATCTCTGATAGCTGTGCTATCTATAGGAAACAAAATGATCCCCACCCTCCATTCATCCACCCCTATGGGCATCCGCTGTCCATACAGTATAGGAATCCGCTGGCCATCCAGTCGCTCTCATTTTAGCTGTGCCAACTCTCCCTCCACCTTCCTTAATGCATCCAATAGCTCTTTTTGTGGTTTTGCTTCATCTCCCTTTGGCCCTTTACCCCTCCCAGCTACTGATGCTGTGGGGTTGTGAAGATTCTGGTAGTGTACCAACATGGGTGGTGGGGGTGCCAACGTGGGCATTTGGGCATACATGCGATTGTGTATCCTGATGCACCACACATAGGGTAGCATCCTAACAGAGGACACCTGTATGTTTCTACGGGGGCCACAGTAGTGCTTGGGACAATAACCGCAGTAGTAATAGTACTGTGCGGGGTGACCACCTTACATACCGCCTTGGAAGAATCATGGAAGCTATCGTCCAAATCTTCCACTATTTTCCACAATTCCAATACTTGCTTTCTGTTTTTTTAATTTTCTTCCCTTATATTTAGCTGTTAAAAATGGATACATGTGATTTAATATCTCTCTATTATTTGTGCCCTGGTCTGCCCATGGCTTAATCGTCCCTACCTTTGTTTCCGCACACCATTCCCTATGGTATTTAAGAGTCTTATCACGATACAACGGAAGGGCGTGGCACATGTAATCCAATGGAGTTGTTGGCTCCATGATAGTCAGTACTTTTACAATATTACCAATACCCTTATCCAGCCCTAGAGCCCAAATCCTTCCCTTGTACCCACTTCTCATACCTCAGACTCACCCCTCTTCACAACCACACACAAACACACACACGTCTTACAGCCTTCCTATGTCACACCTCATTCAATCCTACGTCAAACGCTTAACTACATCACAATAAATCACCAACAATAAAATCACAATAAATTCAATTTTTTTGTTCCAACACCACCAGGTTATCAGGTCAGGAGATCCTAGGCCACTAAGGGCCTCTACCACAACTACTTTTTTGTTCTCATGCCCCCCCCTATAAACCGGATGCAGAGATCCCAGACTCACTAAATATACAGAGCCACTATCCATATCCTCTCTTCTTCCATTATACAGCTCTGTCTTCTCCCCTATTACCTAAAGAAAAGATCCCGTTACTCCACAAACCATAATATAAAACCATAATACAAATATATACAACACCATATAGTTCTCTACTTCATCAAACCAAACTCTCCTCATCACACTTACATACCCACTCTTCTTTACACTTCCCAACACTCATTCTCCCTCGTCATACCTCACTTATTTTTCTACAAAGAGGGGTGAACTTACATTTGCATGTTCACCCGAAGTGCTCTGTCACAGGGTCCTGTCAATGGCCTGCACAATCTGTGGACAGCATCCCGCTACAAAGAACAGACAGGAATTCTGATAAGACGGCTCCTGTATACCTCTGAAAGGTTTTTCACAAGGGGGACTGATCACTACAGGTGGGCAAGGCCCCTTCGGATATGCGGCCAGAAATACTCTGTCTTCACAGGGGTCACTAGAATCACATTGGGGTCACCAAAAATGTAGGGCAACTCCCAGTGATCAGACTAAGAAAATACAACCCGCTAGGGAAAAAAGGCTAAATGCACCCTTTTTCGAGAAAGACAAGAGCTGTATTTTGTATACAAAAGAAATCGGCGACAGGGTATTAGAAATCCACTGCCAAAGAGCACTCTGATGACTTTCATACAAGATTCAGGTTATAAACAAAGCTCGATATACAATGTTAATCCCCCACCCTCATTGGCTACTGCCTAAATACATGCTAATAATTACATATAACCCATCCTCCAATTGGTTCTGCTGTATTCTCGCTCCACTTCACCACATGTGAGTAACGTCACCGTCCATCATGGAAAGCAATTGGTTCACATCAACTGGAACCAACCTACCTTAGATCCTAGCCATGTGACATGCACCTGGTTATCAATGTGAACTCAGTGGGCAAATTCGAGGTCAACCTGGTCCTTACGAACAAGATAGCCCTTTTCACATCCCAGACACGTTGACGCCCCCATCATGCTCTCCCCACTGTATGGGCATCATTCTTAGCTCTCCCTGGCACAAAACATAGATCATGTTGTTCTCTGCTTTCCCCTTTATCATTTCCACTCCCCAGGAGTGAACCTAGTATCCTGGTAACCAATTGAGTTCACGAAAGATTTAGAGCCCATTTCCCTGCGCATCTGGTATTTCAAATAGAGTGACCATCTTTCTGGGGAGCGCTAGTGTCTTTTTCATGTTTTGGCATCCCAAGACCTCTACCTTCGCTCCCAGGAATACGATATTGGTACTAGGCCTCAGCCCTTCACTTCTTCGGCTGCACACATTCCCACTTAATTAGCTCAAAGATCTAACTGAAGTGAGGGCTTATGCGTATTCTTTTGCCGCGCCTGGGAATCGGGATGCAATGGTGAGGTGAGGGATAAGGCCTCATTGTTCTGTGTTTCTGTGAAAAAAAGGACTGCGAGAATTAAGGCTTATTCGTGAACGCGGTGTTAGTTCAAATTATGACTGCCATGTATATATGTATACTACATCCTACGAAGTTCAATTGCAACACTACTGAATAACTTCCCCCTGTATGATTTCCCACTCCGGCCAATTATCCCCACCCACAACACACCACCCTGCCCCCTACACCGTCCTGTGCTCATTTCCATATGTTAATATATTGTTAGCAATCTAAATCGTCTAGGAGGTGCAGTGGTCTGGACATGCATCCCAACACCTTGTTGACACAGGCCTGCAAAAAAGTCCATTAACATTCTTGCACAGTCAAACGATGGGCTAAGGGATGCTGAAGTGATCCTATCTCTCTGGCCAGATGGGACTGTAGCTTCATGTGGCAGTCTTGATTGTAGGCCATCGCCCAGTCAGCCCAGGGATGGGCCTCAACATTTCTTGAATTATGGGGATTTTACAGAGTTAAACCCATTAAGGGCTGGCTGTTTACACTGCTGTTTTTTTAGTTTTGTTTTTTTGCTCACCCCATCATTCATTCTTTCCAAAGCATTGATGTGGCTTCAAATACCTTTGCAGATATTCTGATAAGCGTAGGTGGAAGGTGGACAGTCTTTAACTTTCAGGGGGAAAAGTCTTTAGCCCTCACCCAACCCTTTGGGGCTCTGAACAATAGAAATATGTGCTATTCAATCTGTTACATTTTCTTTACATGTGACAAACATGCCTGCGAATTATTGCAGTATTTCCTCATAGTGCATCTTTAGATTACTACTTGTATTAAAATGTACAGGGTCTCATTGCAGCTCCATTTTGTAAAACCTGCATTTTAAGTCTGCTGCAGTGTTGCCTCATTTCTCACATGTTCCTTACTCCAACTGCAGACGTGCATACATTTCCATGGTCGCTCTCTGTGTCTGTTGCACTTTAGACATCAGTCTTATATAATGGAAAGCAGTTTCATATATACCAATGTTCCACTTCATATTTTAATATACCTTTAAATGGTTTAGGCCAGCGAGTTTCACTGGTACACAGTTCCTTTCTTTCCAAACTGTAAAATGCTCACATTTTTCAGCAAGGCTGCTTGTGTTGAAAAGTAGGCCTCTGGATTTTGGTTTTAACAATTCACTTTGTGAGGCCCCTTTTGGACTCATTCTTTTCAACCTCTTTGTCATTCCGGTTGGGTGCTGTCTGAGTTGAAACAGGCCATTGTGACCCTGCTTCTTAAAAAGCCCTCACTGGATGGGACGGTGTTAGCCCATTTCCATCCTATTTCTTTGTTTCCCTTTTCTATGAAGCTATTGGAGACTCTAACAGCCCCTCTTCCTTCCTCCTTCTTGGAGTCGTCATCCTTTTTTTGAACCCGTTTCAGTCCGGATTCTGTCTAGGACGAGGCACTAAAAGTGTCTTAATGTCTATGGTCGACAATCTTAACCATACTAGCCGACCAGGACGGAGTGGGAGCCCTGACCTTATTAGATTTGCCGGTGGCTTTCGACAGGGTCGACCAAGCCGTCCTGCTATCCCGCCTACAGACTGCTGGACTCTCAGGGCCTGCCCTGGGTTGGTTTGCCTCCTTCCTGCCTGAAAGGGGCCAATCTCTATCTCTGCCTCCTTTTCTTTCACCTTCTCAGGTTCAACTCTGCGGAGTTCCTCAGGGGTCGACCTGGTCCCCTATGCTTTTTAACATCTACATTCAGCGTCTAATTTGCCTCATCCGTTTCTATGATTTCTGTTGTTATTCCTATGCCGACAACATACAGATCCTTGTCCGTCTGGATCAGGGCACGGTGGCCCTTGAATTTAGGGAATGTCTGTCGGCAGTGGGAAATTGGATGAGTGGGTACTGGCTGAAACTGAATGGGGACAAGACCACAATCTTGATGGTGGGTTTCTCTCTGGCCTCTGCTGCATGGTCTGATGTCTTTTGGCCTTCATCTTTGAGTAACTGTCCCACTCCGGTGAAGGTGGTTCAGAACGTAGGGGTCCTCTTGTCATCGGACCTCTCCATGGCATCCCAGGTTAGTGCGGTCTGTAAGGGCGGTCACTTTCTTCTCAGTGTCCTGCGCTTAATTCTGCCTTTTCTTCCAGATCGTCTGCGGCCTCCTGTAGTGCCCACCCTGATCACCAGCCGGATTGACTATTGTATCGCACTATAAATGGCTCAACCTCTCGGCTTGGTGCACCGTCTGCAATTGTTGCAGAATTTGGCTGCTCGGGTGGCCACTGCCTCCCCTTATGGAGTCCATATAAGTCCTGTGCTTCAGGTACTTCACTGGCTTCCGGTGGCACAGAGGATTACATTCAAGGCCTTATGCCCGGTACACTGTGTCTTTTTCAAGCAGAGACCAGAATATTTGCAGGACAAATGTCCCTCTATGTTCCTGACAGGCCGTTGCGATCCGGAGAAGCCAACTTAGTGGTTGTGCCGAAGGTTCACCGGGTCCATGTGGGTGGACAGGCATTCTCGTATGCTGCCAGTAGATTGTGGAATGGGCTACCCGTGGGTCTTAGAGGCATGGTAACATATCTTCAATTCAGTAGACCACTGAAAACGTTGCCGTTTTAGGGTTAATATTGGGCTTGTACTTATTACTTTCCTCGCACCAAGATGCTTTCGGGTGAAAGTGTGCAGTATAAATGCACATAACATAACATAACATAGTATAACAATGTAAAACAGTATTTTAGTTTGTTTTTCAATTTGCAGAAGGCCCACATTTACATGGCCTTTCTGTTTCACCAAAGGAAACAGCGCTTT
Source organism: Ambystoma mexicanum (assembly GCF_040938575.1). Classification (NCBI taxonomy): domain Eukaryota; kingdom Metazoa; phylum Chordata; class Amphibia; order Caudata; family Ambystomatidae; genus Ambystoma; species Ambystoma mexicanum. The sequence continues at coordinate 1,360,865,108 of NC_090935.1, forward strand.
CATGTTTTACAGTTTGGAAATGAACCACTGCACTTTCAGTCTGCCAGTCAAAATTGGGCTTTCACTTTTTAAACACAGTATTTGGGCATTTTTAGGCCCATTTAATTGTGTTTCACTGGAAACTGCACTTTGATGATAGCATGATATTATTTTAACTCTTACCGTATGTCTGTGTCACTTTCCTCTGTAAATGTAACAGTGGATGAGGTGATGCTTTGTTTGGCTCCATTTGGGCTCTTTTTTCATAAACACACTCGAGCCAAGCCAGTAGCAGGCATTTGGCTCTAACCAGACTCAAGCCGGCTCTGACCTCTCCACATCTAGAAACAGCAATATAAAACATATCATTATTAGTAGGAGTGCTGTCTGTGACAGTAGTGGATGTCACAATTCTAAATAAAATACTATCAGACTGATTAGCCAGGGTTATCAGTAAACTGGTCACTGATAACCAAACAGGATTCATCCCTGGTATTAACACCTCCATGAGTCATTGGACATTTTGTATGTTTGCGGAGAATGTTGCCGGAGCACGATTCTCCACAGGACCATCCTGGAACTCTTGCAACAGCTCAATTCCCTTGAAACCTAGCACCACCACTCAGATGTGTAACTAAGGGTTGTGTGTAAAGTCCTAGTTGGAAGAGGTTAGAGTGTGGCAAGAGGATAATGAACCTGCAGAAGTGGTGGGGACAAACTGGATGAATGTGCAAAGTAGGATTCAATCAAAATTCCTATTACTTGCTAAGCAAGCAAACATTACCTACTCAAAAGCAGGCAGTATTTATACATGCCCTTTGGCAGCCTGTGAATGAGTGATTGACGAGCCACAGACACCTGATGCTCTAAGGCAGGTTATGCCCAATCACTGTCAGGCAATAAAGTAACCCTCAATCATAGCCTTTGCCACTCAGTATTTGAGGTCTGTGCCTTGTGGCATTCAAACTGTCTGAATGATCCAAAAGTTAAATCCTTAAGCTTTTTCTTACTCAGGATGGGATGTGAAAAAGGAGGCTAACTATGTCATGGTGTGTTGTCTAACCAGCGTGACGGCGCAGGTGGCCTGACGGACGGCATTGGTACAAAATAACGAGTGACAAAAAAAGAGGCACAAAACAATTATTTTTTTTAATCTAATTTATGCACAGTCCTGGGAATAAATAGAGGGGTTCGGGGGTTAGTGTATACATTAAATTGAGGGGGTGATGGGGGTCTGCAGGAGGTTTCGCCCTGCATTCCCTAAAAGAAAACGGTGACATATTAGATTAAAAGAATTGTAGTTTTGGGATTCAGTATGTGTCATGAACTTCTGGCATGTGTGTTGCCTCCTTGGGAATCATCAGTGGTTAAGTCTGGTCCTTCGCTGAGGGTACTACAGCCTTAAATACCAGGCTAATTATGAACCACTTGAGGCATCACCAAAATGGAATAGTAGAATCCCACTTCACGAACCTTTGCTTATTGATGATGCCCAAGGAGGCAAAACACAGGTCTGGGGTTGCTATAGGTACTCCTGCTTAGAGGAGATCTGCCTTGCTCTTCTGGCTGGACTTCCCTTGTGGGTGCGATCAGACTGATATACAAAGTGGTAGCCTCCTCTGGTATGGCACAGAGAGCAATAACATTATTGAGCACCCCTTGGATGGGATACTTCAGTTCAGTCTCAGTAGAGGATTACACACATACGTAATTGTGAATCCCTTTGGGCTGCAGCTTAGGTTAATAGGGAAATCCAAATGCAGGCATCTTGTTCTCCTAAACTAGGGTGGTAGATACCACTTCTGCAGCTGCTCTTGGCTGTAGAATGAAATGCCCTGCGCTTATGACTCGTGTCCCCTCAACTAAGGCTGCTGCGAGACAGGGCTAAAACCTGCTTGCCTCACGTGTGATGGTGGAAACAGGTCTGATTCAGGGGGCACCAAAGCTGCATGCAGCAGATTTGAAAATATCTGGTTCGGGGCATCCAGTGCAACCAAGCTAGGTACCTGCTGGCAATGGGATAGGTCTCGTCTTTGGGTAGTGCCGCTGAGTCTTCAGTCGGATTACTTTTTCCCCCCACCAACCTCCATCTGAAGAGCCACTCAGAGTCTCTGGGATTGCCTCCTGCATCCCTCCTGACTGCCCCCTCGCCGGCAGTGTTTACTACGGAAAGTAGGTTGGAACAATGTTTTGATTTAGCAACACTCTTTTTAGAGTGGGGGATTTGGGAGTGGCGAGTCAGTTCGTTTTAGGGTGATTTCATCAAATACATTTGGTCAAAGGAGAATTCATCATTTCTTTTTTTAACAGGTTGTTTTTGCTGCATGTACATGCGGGGTGAGACCCCCATGGCCCCCCTCCACTTAACACCCAACATTATTTATTTCAGTAAACCCACCACCCACATATATATGTGGCACAATTCGTCTAAATAACTGCGACAAATTCTCCTTAGACCAAATATGCTGCGCGGTAATCTGGTGATCCCGGTCAGTTCCTGCTCTCTGACTAACTCCTTCCCTTTTCCTCGCCAAACTGCTTGTCCTGGATCTAGTCAACCGTCCTGCAGTGATCAGTTAGTAGCAAAACAGCAGATCACTTCGTCCTGCAAGTGCATGCAGTATCCCAAACTGCCACAAAAACCCATATCTCTCAAATAGCTTGCACCACTTTGAAATCAGTGGGCCTCATTACGACTCAGGCGGTAAGGGGTTTACGGCGGCGTAAACAGCGCCGACCCTTACCGCCTGATTCCGAGGTCCCTTAGCGCCATGGAGGTTTTAACACCTGCTTTTAGCAGGTGTTAAAATCCCTGGCGCTAAGGGACCTTGATGTTAATTATGCCACCGTAATTTACGGTGGCGTAATTAACGCCTTCCCCACTCCCATTATGCCCTATGGGGCAAAAATGGGAATGGGGAAGGGTAAATGGGGATTGGGGACTTACCGCCCCGCCAACCTCGGAATGGGGCGGTAAGTCCGCCAACCACCATGGCGTAAACATAGTTTACGCCATGGTGGTAAAGGTACGACCCAGGCGGTAACCTACCGCCTGGGTCGTAATGAGGCCAAGTGTCCTGCAAAAGATAGGAAGTGGGAAAAGTTGAAGGACAATTCAGTGCAAAGGTCAGTCCAAAGTCATTATTATAAAGGAACCAGGTAATTGCGAGCCACCATACACACTTGTATACAGGCACAGTTTATCTAGAGCCAGATACATCCAGTCAACAAATGGGGCCACAGTAGGCTTATTTAGCTTCCACACTATAGCACTTCTCTATGCTACTCAGTGTCGCTTTTTCAAAAAACACCAACTTAGCATTAGTTATGTAGTCACTTGCTGAAATCTAGGTATTTGTAAAATAATTCAAGGTATCAAAACGTCTCTTTTGATGACTGCACTGTATAGCTCTGGTCTGTATTTTCCCATGGCGAAAGTAAAATAAGCCACTCCCAAGACAAGCCTTGGCGTTGTTAGACCACAGGGGTGATGACTGGCGCAGCAGACAGCACTCCTAACATAAGACGTGTAGTAGACTCTATTGCAACAGAAACACTGTTCTCTAGGTGGAAGCTTATAAGATATGAATTTAATAGTATGCATTTTACTGTGCAATTCAAGCGGTGTTAAAATCACTCTATTTGTTGCATACAACGTAAAAGCTTGCTTGCTCAATCAATATAAAACAATTAACTTTAAGGGCTTTTGCCTTGTTGTCAAGGTGGCTGTGTTTCAGTATCAAAATTGGGACGATAGCAGAACACCTCACATTCTGGGGCACCTGGTCCGCGTATCGATTGGATTTCTGACAAGTAGTTGTGCCGTAAAAATCATCCTTTGCTGTCAACAAAACCACCAGCAAATTAAAAACGCTTTCTCGCCTCAACAGTCCTTCCTGCATTTTTGTGTGGGAGTTATTTTATTGAGTGCCCATGTAAATTGTCACCCTGCGGCTGTATGCGTCATAATCTTGCCAGCTGCGAAAAAACTATTATGACTTGAAGGATTTCAGCTGTAAAGACAGGCAAAGTAATTGGTTTGAGTTAAGCTGGAAGCCAGTGTGATTGGTAGTCGGGCAAGAGCAGCACAAACAAGCATTTCAATTCAACTAAATATATTCTATTTTCAAGTGTCGTTATGCCGGTAAGAGGTGGTTGAAATCAATCACGTTTTAATACGTTTATAAGCACACTCTACTCCATGGGCATTATTACAAGTTTGGCGGTAGCCTTGCCGGTAAAACCGGCAGGCTGCCGCCAAACTTGCACATTATTCCGGCCCCTGGCAATGGGCAAATACAGGGCCATAGCAACCCTGGCAGGCCCTGTATTTCCCCATTGCCAGGGGCCGGAAACTTTTACTCCCCGTTCCCATTGAGCCCTTAGGGCTCAATGGGAACGGGGAGGCCGCATTCAACATGCACTGCTCACGGGTGCCGGTACGCCCGCCAGGTCTGACCTGGCAGGTGAAAATGCACCCACGAGCAGAACTTGTAGTTTGCCGATCCGGTAACTATGGTACCAGCAAGCTTACAGGTATCGTAGTTACCGGACCAGCAAACTTGTAATGAGGCCCTATCTCCTTTAAAGGAATGTATGGCGTGTTGGAAACTCGTTTCAGTTTGTATGTAAGTCTATGTCAGGTCGTCGTTGATTGGCTGAACTACATGTACACCCACATTACCTATGGCCCCTCTGGTTCCACTTCAGAAGTCTCAGATTAAAGTTGTTGAATATTGCTTGAGCTGTACCTATCCTCTTTTTAGGGGCTGAGTGGGTGAGGATAATGGAACACCAATTTCAAAAAATCCCACTAAACAGCTTCCTTCCCTTACCGTGCTGAGTGAACCAACTTAGATGTATGTGTACTTAATTTTTGCATACTTAAACCTAAACAAAAGGGCACTTCACCTCTTAATTATCGAAAAATACTCATATTTTATTGTTTATCACACCATATTGACAATTCTAATATACACAATTAAAAATATTCCAAACACATATTCAACAATAAGTCATTGTATGTACATCTTTCTTCATTACAAATGAAGGCATAGACATATCTGCTTAGACAAACCTTTTATATGCCTTACTGGGGGTGTGTTCTCTTTTATAGAACGAACCCCACTCTTATTTCTGCCCTTCCTAATTTCTCTGGGCAAAGCGGACTGTGCCACTGGGGGTGTGTTCTCTTTTATAGAACGAACCCCACTCTTATTTCTGCCCTTCCTAATTTCTCTGGGCAAAGCGGACTGTGCCAACACTTTTATAAAAATGTGTTTCTAGGACCAGCATGGAAATATATCTTTAAGAATAGGCTAGGTCAGTAATCCCTATGGCGAATCCTGCTGGTACTGTCTTCAGGGCACATAGGCTTAGTTCATATAGTGGTTTTCACCCACTTAATGGTTTGTCGTAATTTGCAATCTTTCTGGTGCAGGTACATTTCTGATAATAGCAGATCTTGTTAATCAGGTGCCTCTTTGGATAGTAGTAGGATGCTTGTGGGTCCAATTTGATGATATAATGTATTTTTGGGTTGGGTCACATAGTTATCCTGATGCTAATTTTCAGAACCGAAATCTGGTCAGATGAATGATACAGAGTGTTTCATTACTCTGTATCATCCACAAGCATCCTACTACTATCCAAAGAGGCAGGGATAATGGAAGACATGACATCATTGTGCATGGTTTCACTGGCAAAGTGCACTTGAAGGAAATGGCCATATTAGGTTTTCATGGAAAAAGCACGAAAGAACATTATTAAGGGGTTGTTTAGAAAATGTGAGGAGCTAGATTAAGTGAAAAAGTGGGAGCAGTTATCTACACCAGAGACTGGGGGGAGTCCTGCGGGCTGAGCTCAGATTTCTACTGGGGCATCCATCATGTGAAGAAAAGGGCTCAAATCAGGTGAATCCTCAGAGAGTCCATTTCTCACCCACCACTCTGTGAGGATGTGTGCTGTTATGCCCTCAGCCCATCTAAGAGGGGGCAGAGCTGAGTGCCCCTTAAAGGCCCCCATGAAAGTAGGTTCAACCCTCAACTTCACTCACCGCTCGAAGGTAAGATGTTAGATCATGCACCCAACCCAGTGCAGACGGTATGGCCCTTTCCAATTGCGTGCTTATGCCCTGGGGCCACCATACTATCTCTGGCAATGGTGATGGGTCACCCAATGTGATTTGCTCCATCAAGCTTAATGTGCCATTGGGAGGCTTGAGCTTGATGTGTGAAGAGTGGTTTGTGGTGGTTCCTAGTGATTCCATCGACAGCCAAACCATCGACAACCATACCATTGACAAAAAAAGCATCTAAAAAAAACATCTAATGCATTTTTTTTTAATGGGGGCTTTCCCCCAAGCCCACATTAAAACACGTTTTTACTAAACTAAACCCTTTACCATTTAAAAAAATGCACTCGCTGTTTTTTTTTTTCCGATGCATTATTTTCAATGGTATGGTCTGTCGATGCTTTGTATTCGATGCAATGACCGGATACCGTTTGTGGCCATAGTGTTAGGGTTAAGGAAATTCAGTGGTGTATCGGTTAGTTGGGGAAATAAGGAGGATTAGGAATAGTGAGGCTTTCAGATGGAGAGTCTCGCCACGAGACTGAACTAACCGTTACACTCGGCAGTCAAAGTGTAAGTCAGATTCCAGAGATGTTGCTCTCCAATGGTGGGAAGAGTTCTTGCGGTGTCGGATCCGTTTGAAGACAGGAACAGGAGCACCTGAGTCTGACTTCCCGAGTTTATTGATTGAGTTCTTCTTCAAAGGTGGAAGGAATGGGTAGGTGAGACAGCCTCAAAGTGTCCTCTCTCAGTAGCATCAAGAATTGTCAGAACTGCTGTTGGTGGTGTTCTTTGCACAAGGTGGCTTTGAACGAAGGTGTGTACTTTAAATACAGTTGTAGTATTACACAACCTTTGAGGTCGCGAAGATCATCCAGAAATGGCAGTCTTACAAAATCTTCACAAAGTGGAAAAAGAAGGTGGTTCAGATGGCTTGATCTAGTATAAACATACCTAGTCTGTTTGTAGTAAGGTAGAGGAAGCATGGGATGGGGTAAGTACTCACAGAGGCTAATTGTAACTGCAACGGTTGCTAGGTATGCCAGGAGCCAACGTGAATGCCTGCTGGGCTCCGTATGCATCCCAGGGGTATATCCCAAAGTTTGACATGTCATGTGGCCCAAACATGCCATTGGCACAGTGGACAGGAGTGAGTTGGGTGGACTTGAGATAGGCAGCAAGGAAGAGCATAGCATGCTGCAGAGGAAAACCTAGTTGCCGCCAGAGTATTTTGGGTGCAGCGTAGGATGCTAATGGGGGTTAAATTGAAGGGGGATCAATGCAACTCTTGTGAAGATGCTCTTCCTGGTGTGATGGAGGGCCATGCTATTTGGTGGGGGCAATCATTGATGATTCTGATTGGGGGTGTGTGCTGCCTATTTTGCCTGGTTACACCAAGGTTGCAGAATGCCCGTCATCTGATAGCTACGCTCATGAATTTCCCAGCCTGTGTGAATGTCCAGCAGTATTTCATCTTGACTGCAGTGATTTAAACTTTCTTACCCTAAAACTGTGCAGCTTTGTTCCCACCCACATTCTCAGACCTTTTCAGGGTACGCTTTTGTGTTCACCAATTTTCTCACCTGTGTGGAAGGGTTGCAAAGCCTTCATTACGTCTCTTTGTAGTGTTCTTTCTCCTTCAGTAGGCAGTTTGTTTAAGGAGCTCGTTTCAGAAGAAAGTGAAAATAATCCTCTTCCCAAACAAAGTAGGGCATGATGTTTGTTGCTGAAGGATGATTTCAGCTCTTCTTAACACCTACACGCCACTACAATGACATATCATTGCACAGTGATTATTGCCTGAATTGCAACCAACAGTGAGCATACTTTCCAAGGCACAGAGAACATGTAGGTGTGTGGCATAGTCGTAACCAGGTGATGCGATGCTCCTCTGGATCTCGTTTTTCCTCATAAGGGAACCATACCACACTGACTTTCTTTTAACAAGTGCTATCAGTGGTTCATATGCTATTGATGTCAGCTCAATGACCCCTTCAGGAGTCAACAGTCTTGATCTTACCTCCGCTTTGTTGATTAGAATTGCCTACGCTTGACTCCAGTCCTTGATTCCACTCTCGTCTCTTGCAAGCATTGCAACAGCGAGAGAATGGCGGGCTGACAGCTACTAAACCCTTTAGTGTGAGTGGTATATTGCTTCTGCCTCAATCGTCGTATGCGCCTCATTGCTTTCACGTTTTCAGGTTGCAATAGACTTGCACTGACAATGACTGCTACAATTCTTCAAAGAGGCTTCCGGGATATGGATCTACACAACACTGAACATCAGTCATGAGCTACTTGTGAGGACGCCTCTCTAGCAGCCTATGCATGTTGCCTTGTAGCAATATGATTGTTAAGTTCATCTCTACTCCATGTTTTGCTCACGCATGCATTGGAGACTGACATTTTGCAACTGTAGATGTGAACCTCTGAACAAACAGTTGGCCAACATACTGCCAATAAATAGTTAAAATCATGTCTCTCAAAGCAATATTTTTACAGAATGCCCCCATCCGTTTCTCTGGTTCGCTCTGCCTTTGTAGTATTGAGGTGCACATGTTCCAGTGGTCTCCTTACTTCCCTCACAAGAAAGTCCTGAACAAGTTCTGAAGGGGCTGATTGGTAGAGCTGTTCGCACTATCCTCTGCACATTTCAACTACAACAACACAATTTCTTCCACCTTACTCTCCATTGTTTCTACTACCATCAATAATTTCACCAATGAATTGCATTGTTGATTTAAGCGTTGCAAGGCACCCAATTAGCATTGCGGTGGCTGCCTCGCTGATACGGATGCATGGCACCCTGGCTGTTGTCATTGGTGAAACACCGGGGTTGCAAGCATGGAGGACTACTGTTCTTCTTCCCGCCCAGAATGTACAATATATCCTTGCCCTGGACTGACCTTCTCAACCTGACACACCAATTGTTATCTCTTTCCAGTTTGTCCACCCATGGAAAGAGAAATGAGGCTCATTTGCAACCATCCTTTTCTTGCCTCAATGGGGCCATTTATTTTTGGACAGTTTTTTTTCTCTCCATGAGTGACCTTGAGAATTTTGCACGGGAGGATCTTTTGAGAACATCAACACCTGTTTTCCCAGGGAAGCTAATGGCAATAAGTACTTGGGCGGGGGAGCCAGTCAATCAAGTTTTTCAGATCGCGGGCTGAATCCCACAATCCAACTTCCAAGCAACCTTGAAGTTGCTCTCCTGTCCCCCCTGCCCCGAAACTCCCCCTTCCCTTCCCTTCAGTCACTGCTCTGTACCCTACCTACCACCAAACCCACTTACCTGATTCCTTCGTAGCTGCTCTGCAAATACGTGATTGAATGACGGGTTGCCGCGAGAGCGCCCCGTTTATTCATACACAACGACATTGCTGACACAGGGAGTGTCAGACTGAATGTGAATGTTTTTAATCTTGTGTTTTTAGTCCCTTGTTGTCGAACACTGATACCTTAGATTATGAAAAATGTCACTTTATCTGGTTTCCGTATTGAAAACCCGGGGTGCTCATAGCAATGAGACTCTCGCGGGCAGGGCCGGCTCGCGTCTTTTGCTTAATTGTCACCGTACCAATGGTTCATATGGTCAGTAAGGCCTTCCTTCAGCTCTTGTTCGGTTAAACTGGACCTTGTCCCGTTACCACCAGTACGGTGATGTTTATTGCCTAATTTGACATGGATGTTATGGTTGTGTGGGTGCGGCCATAACTGTTCAATAGAAATTAATGTGATGTTGAAAGAAATCATTTTTGGCTGCTACATATTTTGAAGGGTATTTGATCTCAAACTCTTTTGAAATAAATATCTGAGATTTAAGGCTAAACTGCTCCCCACACACAGGACGTGCTGAATTCTGCGTGACCTGGGCCTCTTGCTTATGGATATTTACTAACTGTATGAATTATTCTTGTCAAAATACATTTTCGTCAGATGTACTTTGGGGCCCTTCTCGCATCAATTGCCAAAGCATTTCAGTTCAGAGTTGTTCGCGCGTTCTCCTAATGGACTTTGAGCGGCGGCGTCTCCCCGCGTGCCTGCCTGTGGATGACAGGACACACTAAGGATATCAGACTTAAGCGACTGGCACGGCTCAAGGTGCGCTCTCGTTTACACGCTCTCGGGCACGGCAGAGCGAAGAGGCAGCGCAGCTAACAACAACTGACAGCCTCTCTGCAGCAAGTCAACCTTGCCACGGCACACATGGCCCAGTCCCCTTGGCTTTAGCGAAAAAGATGGGTGGGCACCATGCCACACACACACATATGGGCACTGCTGATGGCAGGCCAGAGAACAGGTATGTGATTACAAAAAAAAAGAGTGTATTCTGAAGGGCAGCTCTCCCAGCTGGCGCGCGCATCCAGATGCCCGCCCGCACTGAGCTGTTACACTAATCCAGCTCAGAGCTAGATTATTTTTTATTTAAAAGTCAACCGACCAAACAAGCAATTAACCCTCGCGTTGCCACATTCCGCCCAGCCATCGGGCACAGAAGAGTCGCACGGACATGCAAAGGCTAATCTTCTCCCAGGCTTGGAAATATCTGCATAATAAAAGGGAATAATTATTAAGGAGGCATCTTGAGATTGTAACGGAGATGAAAATAGACATTGTAAAGTGGCAGCTTTCCATCTTTCGTTTTCACAGCTGCTGGCGTACGAGCTCTGGAGGACGCCACGCGCCTGGATGTCCAGCTACAGGTCTAAGGGGGCGTCAGACTGAATGTGGATGTTTTTAATCTAGGTCCCTTGCTGTCGAACACTTATTTATACCTTAGGTTATGAAAAAAGTCCCTTTCAGGGAAAAGCTTGAACACTTTTCGCTGGGTAAGGTTTGAACTCTGCCATAAAAACGAATTATATTTTGCGAAAATTAGTAGTGGCCACATGGTCAATTTGATGAAGGTTTTCATGTTGAACAAGAAAGTGTTGTTTTGCACTGTTCTTAACGTAGATGCAAAAAACAAAAAAACATATTTCAAATGAGTCCACTTCAATTTTTAAAATTCTTGTCATTCTTGGAAAGCCAGAGTTAGCCCTGCACTTGAGGGGGAAGTTGGCAACTAGGACGTGCCCATTTTCCAGCCCTCCCTAAGTGCCTGTATGTCATACAGCAGCACAGTTGTGTCTCACACCATGCGCCAACAACAGTCCCTTTCTTTCTTTTGTAGAGCCTGTGAAGCAGAGGAGCAGCAGCGCACCAAACCCCAACCAACACACTCTGCCTGTGACAGAGCCACATAGACCAAGGCACTAGTGAGTATAACAACCCCTCCCGGATGCCCTGGATACAGTGTCCCATGGCAGCAGCAGGGAGAGCCTGGGAAAGAAAAAATGGCATGGCAGGTCCCACGCCAACATGCAGCAATTAGCGGCTCACTTCGGCACCCTGGCGGGTGACTCACCAGAAACCTGAGTCCAATCCTAGACCACTAGAGAGGGGCCAGCACCCTGGCGGGTGACTCACCAGAAACCTGAGTCCAATCCTAGACCACTAGAGAGGGGCCATCACCCTGGCGGTGACTCACCAGAAACTTGTGTTCAATCCTAGACCACTAGAGAGGGGCCAGTATCACTGTAGAGACTATTCTTACCTTGGAGAATGACTGCCATGGAAACACCAACATGGATTGGGACACTAAGCTGACCAACCCACCATGGTCGACCTGTGGTGACTTTGTGCAGAGAAAGTGGGTGGTGCTTAGTCCCAATTCTAAAAGCTTTTTCCTGCACATACATGCCCTGGCAGGGAAAAAGAGAAAAGCAGATTGGCTAGGGAAAGCTGGCCAATGGCAGGAAGAGAGGAAGTCTAGAGGAGGACACAGGTGGTAATGGTTTGGTAAGTGCCTTTTGAGTGTACATGGTTGTGTGGCGAATGAGAAGTAAGTTGGTGTAAGGAGTGTTTGTGAAGTGGATGTGCAAGTGACAGAACGGTGTGCTGTAGTGAGTGGGTGGATTGGTAGGAGTTGTAGTGGGAGGACAGTAGTAGCAGTAGGAGTTCTATTCAAGCACAGTTGTGAAATATAATCACCTTTATTATTGACAATGAATTCTTAGGATCCCACAGTGTCCTCTCTGTTGATTCAGTGCTAGCAGATCTTCCCGTTTAATCATGTTGTTTTGTCAGTTCAGGCAACATGGTTTGTAGCTGGTACCAAAATCCGCAGATTTGCAAGATTTAGAAATTCACTTATGTGTAAATGTAGGTAACTATTAGGTCAACTCATAATAAAGCATTATTGTTGACTCTTGATATAAGCTTTTGTCCTCTGCAGACTAATTTTCTAGAATGAGAATATTCATCTGTAAAAATCAAAAGAGTACCACTTTTAGTAAAATAACATTACATGGCTGTTTTAGAGTATCCTAAAAATATTCTTAGTTTAGGCACTTAACTATGTAAAGAGTAGAGTGTAGCATGGTGTGGTTGACTGATGTTAGCTTGTGATCCTGCACCATTTTGAAATCTGTATGCTGAACCCATAATCAAAATGAACCAGGGACTGGTCATTTGCTTGTAGATGTAAAGCAGTCGGTCATCTTAGAATGGTTAAGGTATCATTCAATAACCTTCAATATTCATTGTTATTAGTAATATTTAATTGTGTATCACAATACTTTGTGTGTCCACGTCATGCGACTAACTCGAAGCATCTTGCACTTACTATCTAATATATTATCTACCTTAGAATTGGTCTATATGAATTTGCACAATTGTAATGATCTCTCTGTGTCTCCCTTCTAATGCACTTATATGCAACAAAAATGTAGATAATTAATTATTTTTAGCATTATTATCAATAATATTTCAATTTCTATGATTCTCATCAAAAGTCAATAGAACACAACTTTTTTCATAATCTGTTTGATTTGCGTCCCCATAGGTCATTATTAATGATACTTAAGAGTTTATGCCACAAAATTGTAGTCAGTCATATTGTAATGACACACTTCTCCTGGTTCCAAATCACAGAAAAAAAGTGTTGGGAAAATCATAATGCCTTCACAATCCTTAAGTGTTTTTTTTTTTTAAATAAAAAGGAAGGCAGTCTGTAATCTGTGTTGAAGCCAAATTTAGTTGTTCTATAGAAAAATATGTATTTAGCTTCTTTTTATTGTAACATTGTCTCTCTGCCTCCACCTCTGATGTTCATTTGAACCTTTTGAATATCACAGAATTTCAAATACTCCATTGAAGACTCCCCATGTTCTTTCCACCAATGTGTTACCAATGATTGTTTTATACCTTTAATTATAATTACTCTAAAATGTCCACATTCTATTTTTTAATGGTTTTATGGTATTTCCTATGTACACTTCGTTGCAAATACAAGTAATTCCATATATTACAAAATTACTGGTACAATTAATTCATTTGTTGATGGATACCACGTTCTTTGAATCATCTGATAATTCCTCTATGCTGTTGTTTGCAAATTTACATTGGCTACAATTGCCGCACATGAAAAAAATCCTTTATTGCTGTTTTAAAGAACTTTGGGTATTCTTATCATCATGTTTGTCTTGTACGAAACTAGGAGCCTATATGTTTCTTAGTGCGTTGGCCTTTTATACATCTGTTACATGAGAAGATCCTTTTCCAATCTCAGTATGCTCCAGTATTTTTCCAGCATTTTGTGAATTGTGTAATATTGCATGTTGTATGTTGTGATAAACCAACATCTGCCTCTCTTTACTCTGCCTGTCACTTTTGGAATGGGTACATTTTCCTCCTTTTTCCATGTGTCTCTTTGTTCAACACCTTATTGATATGTGTCCCATTACAGCCTGAATCTGTGTTTTACAATCAAATATTGTTCCTCATAAAATGTCTTAGTTGAACAGTTTCATTTTTGCTTGTAAAAACGCTCCTTGTGGAATATTTCTATTGACAGTTCTTTTGTGACAGCTGGAGGCATGCAAAATTGTATTCGCCTCTGTTGCTTTCCTGTAAGTCGTCTCAATTGTATTGTGATAATCAAAATGTGTAAGTCCAGAAATTATATGTTGCCTTTGTCATATGTTAAGGTGAACTTGATGTTATGTTTTTTGTTTTTCAAATGCTCTACAAACTTTAACAATTTCTCACAGTTGTTATTCCAAATTAGTAATATATCTTCAAGGTATATTGTCCTTCTGATAATCTGTGTGTAGTTATTGAGCATGATAATGGCTTCTTCCAGAAAACCCATCACAACATTAGCTGTTGTTGTTGACATTTTTTATTCTGGATACAAATTATATCCATAAAACATGCATACAAAATCATAAAACATAAAGAGACATTGCCATAAAATCACATCTTTAGGGAAAAGCACACAAATTAATTACAGAGATTGAGCTTCATAGAGATAATATCACGATCGATCAATGTCACAGTGTAAATCATCAAAATGTAGCTCTTTTTTCGAGACAGAATATAAAAAAACGGTTCATAGTGATAATATCGAATTAAAAAATCTCGAAAACAAAAATCTCGAATACAAAAGGCCGAAAAAAAAAATATCGAATTTTTTTTCAATGTGTTTTTTTTGAAAATGGGGGGTTCCCCCCAACCCCCCTTTTTTATTTTTTATTTTAACCCTTTTTTTTACTTACCTGACCCCAAAAACATATATAAATAAATAAATAAAAAATTCGATATTTTTTTTTTCGATATTTTGGTTTCGGGCTTTTTGTCATTCGAGATTTTGTTTTCGAGATTTTGACTGTCCACCATAAAAAAACACACACATTTGAATGCACTTTTGACATCTTTGGCTGATACTAACAGTAAGAAGGCAGGACTGCAATGCATATATGCTGAGGCTTTCATAGGATCATAACATTTTTGAGTGACTTTTTCCAGTGAAGCAGGGAACACAGAAGTACTAACAATGTTGTTGCCTGTTTCCCATAGTCACTTCAAAGACAGTGGGTAATGGTCACTATCACAATGGTGTATAATATCAAAACCTTTGATATTTTTCCAGATATACATTAGAGTCAAAATATAATCAATAATACTTTTAACATTTAAAATGCCCATTATTAAAAGTGAAATTGCAAACAGACAATGTTTGGAACCTCCAATTGACGCCTTTATAGCATGATTTAATAATGGTATCCCACAGAATTAGGGCCATGTTTGATAAAGTAAGGTCCAGAAAACTGGGACTTGGAACCGAGAATAAGAGCTTGTCTTCTCTATCATAAAGGAGCTCCTCACCTGTACCAATTCTAAAAATGAAATCCCCTTTCAATTAAGATAGTGAGATTTGATCTGTGGCCATGAGAGTCTGGTGGAATAGTGCCTTGTAAAACTGTGAGCACATCTGTTGACTTTGCACCATTGCTATTGTAAAAATGGATAATGCCCAGTTGATTAGCTCCCTTGTTGTTTGCTTTTAGAAAGAGTACATTCGGACGGTCTTGCACTTCATTAATCCTCCACCCCAGTGTATTTGCAATATAGGTTGTAAAACCATATTTTGCATAAAACCGCCTGATAATGAACATTGACCTAAGCTCATTCGCATTTTACTGAAAACCGCGTTTGAATAGACCTGAATAAGAATTGACTGTGCCGCCATTTTAGAATCATCCGCCATTTTGATTTACTCCTGCCTACCGTTCCAAATTGAACTATGTGTTTTTTCGGCTCCAGCGAAGCAAATTGAACTTTGTACTGTTTAAACATGTTGTGACTGCTGAGAGCAGAATGTTTGCCTGTGATAAGAAACCTTGGAGCTGAAATGAACTGATATTTAGGTGTTGTCTGCACCAATAGCTTCATCCTCATTCAAATGGTGGAACTGAATGCTGAACAACTAAAACTGTGTGCCTTTGCAGAAACCCATTGTGTTTGTTTCTTGAAACGGGACTTACTTTAAGCTTAAGAACAAGGAAAGATCAACATGACCAGACAGAACAAAGTTCGTCACCATTGTATTTGATGTATAGGAAAAACATGTCAAGTTTTTAGAAACAATATTGCTGTTTTTGTCATGTAACCTGGGTATGAACCCTAGCAAATGTTTAATTTGAGTAGAGGCTGGATGATGTAACTGGGGTTGTATATAAAAAATACCTATTTTGTGTTGTCCAGCACTCTTTCTCCTCATGGTGTCTGCTGGTACACACTGCAAGGTGTTGGGAGCCAGATAGCTATCTGTATCTGAATAGGAATAAAATATACATGTATCTCTGAACTCGTGATTGGCGTATTTCATTTTTGGTGGTACTAAGCCTCGATATTTCCTTTGGTCTTTCAGATGGCACCCGAATAGGGACCCTCAAGATTGATGTCATCACTGAACAGGAGATGCGGCTATCAGACTGGGATCGGAGAGTGCAGGGGCCCCTTGCAAGAGATGTGACACCTCAGCAGTACTGCACAATCTGATCCCTGGACGGTGAGCAAGTGGTTCAAGAGGGTCCACATATCGAGGCAGGCTCTTTGCCAAAATCACCAGCCATGGCGATCCTTTGTAATCCGATCAGACTCCTTTGTTTTGAAATCAGGTGAGTCGTGCCCCGATTCCTAAGAATCCTGATATTGATTGCAGTTTTGCACTTGCAAGTACAAACAACGCCAGGTAACACCAGTAATCTGACATGCCTGCGAAATTGTCATCCTGTTTCAGGGTATTATTCCGCAGATATAGACAATCTTTGAGACAAGGCCAACCGACGCCACCCGTTGGGTCCCGGCTTGTTTAATGTACTGTAAGTATGGCCTAAGTAGTATTGTATTTAATGATATTTGGCACAGACAAGCTAGACATGTTTCCAAAATTCAGTGCCCAGTTTATGGCAGTTTTGAAATTGCCCGTCTAGAGTATTGAGAATCTATATTGTTGAAGAAAAAGGCTAAGGATGCAGCATTTGATGCAATTAAAGATTGGAGAAAGGAAGCCATGCAGCAACTTAAAAGTAAAGAAAAACATGCACGTAGACACATGACAAATGCTGAAAAATCACTATTGCATGATCAGCAAAAACAGTCAGAATCTATTAGAAGTATGGATAGGGCTTTCTCACTTGATGTGCAAAAAATATATCCGTCTCAGGATTTTCATACATCAGATGAATTGATTAATAAATTGTTAAATGAACATAGAACTGTTGCAACTGCACCTCCTCCATATGCGCCTCCCCACTTGTTGTGCCTCCTTCTGTTGTAGTTCCTCCTCTTCCTGTTGTTCTTCCTCTTCCTCTTGTTGTTCCTCCTCCTGCACCTCCACCCTTACCGACAGTTACCGTCCTCATAATTCCGTCTGTACCTCCAGCGGTATTGCCTTTGTTACCTATTGACTCCTTACCAGGTGGTGCTGTCTCACCTGTAGTAGTTGAAGGGGTGGGAGTTGATCCAAGAATAGTGACTCATGGTACAGTATCCAAAGCTAGAAAAAGAGAATTGTATACGTGGGCTAAAAGGTACATAGAGGAAGGCAATGAATCGGCTGTTTTAGTTGCGATATCTGTCCAAGAAAGCATTCCTGAACAGACTGTTTTGATAGAAGGGATGGGAACGCATTTAGCTGAGATATGGGGTGATTTGACAGACATGAATGTCCCACAGGGGTTAAGGGATTTGAATGTTCTAGCCTGCTCAAGGGACACTGCGGAGAAAGTACATGAGCATGTTGAGAAGGTATTTGAGTTTAAGAGGGAGCTAGATCGGTTACAGAAAGATGATAAGGATGGTAATGGCCGGGAAGCTTCATATGTGCAGAAGTGACTTCTTCCTCCATTAAAACCAATGAGAGAGGAAATGCGCATTTGCACAAGAGATGGATTTCGGATGTTTCAATTCCTCCCATTGAAGTGCATGACACGTTTAGTCAGTATGCTCCGGCAATGCAAAAGAAAGTGTTACAGGTGATGTTAGAGCAGTGGTCTTCAAACTTTTTTGGCTCGGGTCCCCCCTGAGCCAAGTTTGGGCAGGCCGGGCCCCCCTAAAAGTGCCGGATGGACAGTATGTAGAAATCGCCATGAACTTTTGCGTGCCGTCACCGCGCCCTACTCCCAGTACAGACCCTGGGCTCTCCCCCACCATACTCCCACCACTATCCCAGTTCTGCCGCCCATCCTGCCCCCACCACAGTCCCATAACACAAGCATACACATTTAAATAAAAAATAAATCGCCATGAACTTACCTTCTGCAGGGGCCTGCGCATGGTTGCTAAAACGCCCCGCTCCAGGTTGCTCTGCCCATATGTGCGAGGAGGCGCAGGAGCACCCCCTCGCACATACATACATGCAGTGCCCCAGCCAGCATTTCCAATGAGCTATGCAAGGCTGGCGAAGCAAAACACCCCCAACGTTGCATGGCTCAGTGATCATGTGCGGCTGGGGAAATTAACTGTCAAAGGCAAACAGTGTTTCCCTTTGACAGTTCAGCCAGCCCAGGAGCACTCCCTCAGCTGGAAAAAGCAGCTGAGGGAGTGCTCAGTGTTTCACTGGGCTGGCTCCTCGGTTCCTCCATAATGGGTGAGGTGGCCAGTGGGTGAACGCCCCCTCACCCATTAGGGATGAGTCAGCAGGCTTGGACTGGCCTATAGGGCAATAGGGAGATGACTGTACCAAAAATGCAAAATGCTAGTGTAGGCCAATCAAAATGGGCCACTTTTTTGCCCAATGTGGGCCAGTTTGAGGAGTTGCTTCACTATGCAGCTAGTAGTTTTGACCATTGTTGCTTAATAAATATTCTTTAAATATCACAATTTGTTTACATTTGAATAAATAACAACCCCTTGGGTACTATTCAAACAGTCTGTGACTAAAGGACTGCATATCCATTTGCAACTGCTGGCCATGTTTTCATTGGTGGCTAAGACCGTTTTATGGTCCAGTCTGACCATGTGAGCTGCCCCCTCCCATTTCCCCCAATCTAAAAAAAATAATATATATTTTCTTTTTACATTTCATGCTGGGCTCTGGCGCCCCCCCTAGGAGGCAGCCGCGCCCCCATGGGGGGGCGCGCCCCACAGTTTGAAGACCTCTGTGGTAGAGTATCTACAAGATGAATTTATGAAGAAAAAGGTTTGTTGCCCTGCAGATTTGATGGTCATTTACAAGAGAGCATTTTCGCCCGATACAGCTTTAGCTACTTTGTCACTTGATTTAGCCTTGTTGCTTAATAAACGTTCAGATTTGCCTACTTTACAATTGCCGATGAGGGAGGCTCCTCCGACATTTGTTCCAAAAGTAGAAATTCCAGCTAATGCCACAGCAGGAACGCCCGCTACTACTGTCGAAGCACATTATGTTTCTCAGTTTGTTCATGTCCCGTTTTTTAAACAGGAATACCGTTAGACAAACAATTCCAGATATTAGGAAGAATCCAACAGGATTTTATAAAGAAAGTGAATCTGTCTTTTATTTGTCAGTTTTTACATTGGGTGATATAGATTTATTGTTTCTCTTGATCTTTCCTGCTGATTTATGGAAGCAGATTAGAACTGTAGAGGATCAGGCAGGGATGGGTGATAAGATGGGATAACTTAGTACGAATAGATGGAGAGATGAATGCTGGTGAGAAACCACCACAAGTGATACTGATGTTGCCAGACAGAATAATAGCTAAATTGAAAACCTAGATTCCTGAGAAAAGAATCATATGGGATAAACGTACGGCTTGCATAGAATTGAAGTCAGAGGGTTCAACAGAGTTTTTTAACAGATTTGAGCAAGTATTTTCAGATTTTAATGGTCAAGACTTGAGTAAAGAGTCAGGAAAAAGGCTGTTTGTAGCCAGGTTTGTGCGCAGATTATTGACTGAAATCCAATCACAGATTATGACTTCCGAGAGTGCTTGGCAAGTGAAGTCACAATCTGAAGTATTACATATGGCTCAGTACTATGAAAATAGGGTTAATACAGAGAAGGAGAAGGCGGAAAAGAAGAAGGGAAACTTGAAATCTAGAGTATTATTGCAGCGATAGCTAGAGGAGCTAGAGGTGGGAATACACAGCTTAGAGGCCAATTTGCACCACAGGGTAATGCACAACTGGGTCCTGTACACATGAACCAATGGGCATATTGTAGACAGGAAGGTCATTGGCGAGCACAATGCCCAATCCTTCAGCAGAGATCGAATAACACATATGGTGCCATGGGTAGACGATCCAGAGGCCGTCCTGGGATAGGGGGACCTGCTAGAAGTCAGTTTGCACAGAATCAATAGGCACCGTTACAGGATAATCAGCAGCAAATTGTTAATAGTGGGAACATTTTCGATAATCCTTTGACTGTCTGTTTTTCTGAGGATCTTGCATTTGATGATATACTGTTCTGTTAGGACATCCCAAAGCAAAGTCTGGAAACAATACCTATTCCTGTCAATCAGAAAGGGCCCTATGTTGAAATGAAGGTGGGGAATAGGCAGCATCTATTTTTGGTAGATACAGGAGCACAGAAGTGTTCTATTGATCATTCCTGGGTTCCAGATATTCCACTGTCAGGGCAGAACAACATTATAGTAGGGTTTTCTGGTACGCCAGTGGTTAGTCCGGTCTCTCAGCTGGTGCATATTTCACTGGGGCCATTCACTGATTCATGTCCATTTCCTCTGACGACAAATTGTGGCGAACATTTGTTGGGATTAAATTTATTAAAAGATTTGAATGCTGTAATTTACTGTTCTACGGAATGGAGTACATTTAACGATTTTGCCTCAATAAACATCTGTTGCACAATTTTTGTCTAGACCTTTAACGCATGAATTGAATAGACTTCCAACATGTCTATGGGCAGTTAATGACAATGATGTCTGCATTTTGCAAATTAAACCAGTTAAAATTGTGTTGAAACCAGGTGTTAAATTGCCACATATTTCACAGTATAAGATTTCGGTTGAAGGTGAACAGGCTTTAAAAAGTATTGTTTCTGATTTTATTGGCGTGATTGAGGAAATTGTATTGTAATTGTAATGTGTAATAGTCCGATTCTATCAGTTTATAAAAAAGGGGATAATGCGATTCCTTTTTGTTTTATTATTGACTTGCGTGCCATTAATAAGGTTGTTGCTCCACAGTTTCCGATTGTACCTGATGCTGCTACAATATTGACCATGATTCCAGCTATGGCTACACATTTATGTGTTGTGGATTTGAAGAATGCTTTTTTCAGTATTCCTGTACATGTTGAGAGTAGATATTTGTTCGCGTTCACTCTAAGGGAATACTTGTTTACATTCACTCGTGTGCCAATAGGGTACACTGAGAGTTCAAGCATCTATAGTAGGGCGTTGAAAGAACAGCTTGATATGCTTGAGTTACCTTCTACTTGCACGTTGTTGCAGTACATAGACGATTTGTTTCTAGCTGCAAATTCTGAAGTTGCTTGCAAAGAGGGCAGCGTGTTAATGCTTATTCATTTAGCAGAACATGGGCATAGGGCTTCATTGAAGAAGTTTCAGTATTGTCAACAGGAGGTCGCTTATTTAGGCTATCTCCTGTCGAAGTAGGGAAGAAGATTGACACCTGAATGGATACAAAGCATCTCTAGCATGTCTGTCCTAAATACACAGAAAGAGGTCAGAGCTTTAATAGGCATGGCTTCATACTGTAGACAGTGGAGCCCACATTTTTACTTAATGATCAAACCTATGTTGGCATTGACAAAAAATTGCATTTATTTGCCTTTACCATGGAACATGGATTGCCAGACTGCTTTTTATCTTGTCAAGGCTGCGTTGTGTTCAGCACCAGTTTTGGGAACACCAAATTATGAAAAGGCCTTTGTGTTGTATGTGCATGAATGTGATGGATACGCTTTGGCTGTTTTGATGCAGGAACATAGGGTCAAGAATAGACAGTGCGGTTATTTTTCCTCCACGTTAGACCCTGTTGCATGCACTTTGCGAGATGTTTGAGAGCTGTAGCTTCTTCTGCTGCATCTGGGAAACAATGTGAGGGTGTGGTTTTAGGTCACTCTTTAACCGTGATGGTACCCCACTCTGTAGATGTTCTATTAAACAGAACACAGATGCAACATCTCACATCAGCATAACTAACACGGTACAAGCTGATTCTATTTGCTCCGCGAATCCAAATTAAGAGATGTTGCTCATTAAATCCGGCCAAACTATTGCCTCTTCTGCAAGGAACTGATTGTAGTGACAAGAAGTCACATGACTGCCTCTATACCACAGAACAAGAAACTAAGGGCAGAATTGATTTGAGTGATACATCGCTAAAGAATCCGCAAGGGGAGCTGTTTTGTGATAGCTCCTGCTTTAAACTCCCGGATGGTACATCCACTGCTGCTTACGCAATCACCACGTTAAGTACTATTGTGGAAACCAAACAAATTCTGCATAACTATGCGCAGGCAGCAGAGAGTATTGCGTTGACTAGAGCTTGTGAAATATCTGAAGGGCTTAATGTAAATATATTCACAGACAGCCAATATATGATTTGAGTGGTGCACAACTTTGGTCAACTATGGGCTGAGAGGGGTTTCTTGACCTTACATGGAACAAAGATTCAGCATGGCACTTTAATAGTTTGGTTACTTTCAGCACTTGCTCTTCCTACACGGTTAGCAATAATGAAGTGTGCCGCGCATCAGATGGTGACGGACAACATAGGAAAAGGAAACACTTTTGCTGACAGAATAGCCAAACAGACTGTCACTGATTTACATTAAAAAATGTATGTGTTGGACCAAACAAAACGGGTCACTGATATTTGTATGATAGATGAAGGAATTGGTTATATAAAAGAAATCCAGGCTGATGCTACTCCAGATGAAATTAAACAGTGGGCTGAGGGTCCAGCAGGTTTGGATGATGAGGGTTGTCGGGTAGACACTGAAAGACAAAGATGGATGCTGCCCAATGCTTTTATCAACGCTATGATTACTATGGCTCATGGTTGAACACACGTATGTGCCAAAAAGATTTGCAAACTGTTACATCCTGTCTGTGTTAATGCTAATATTTCAAAAACTGCTTAGCGTTTTGTCCAAGTTGCATGATATGTTTGCAACATAATACTGGAAAAGGAACACCGACACAAAAGGGTAGTTTTGCCCCCCCATGCCTTTTGAGGTTATTCACTTTAATTTTATTGAAATGGAGCCTTGTCAGAACTATAAGTATGTTTTAGGAATCATCTGTGCCTTCAGTAAATGGGTTGAAGCTTTTCCACTTAAAGATGCCACAGCAATGTCAACGGCGAAAACCATGCTGAAGGAATATTTTCCTAGGTTTGGTTTGCCGAGAGTCATTTGGTTGGACAATGGACCACATTTTATCGCTGCTGTCATCCTGCAAGTATGCACAGGATTACAGATTGATAAACGGTTCCATTCAGCCAGGCACACTCAGAGTGCCGGTCTTATAGAATGCCATAACGCATACCGAAGAACAAGATAGCCAAGCTCTGTGTGCATAGTAATTTGAAGTGGCCTGACGCCGTACCAATAGCCTTATCATCAATGCGGATGACTGCACAATCTAAGACAGGGCTCTCCCCCTATGAAATTATCACGGGGAGATCAGCCAATGTATGGAATATACCAAAACCCAAAATGCTGAAGAATATTGAGCATTTGCTTCTTTCTGACAACTGTGACCAGTTAACTCAAAACTTGTATTTCATTCATCAAGAGGTGCAAGAAGCCCTCCCAGTAAAATACAAGGGTCCAGGTCATCGACTCCGACCTGTCCAGTGGGTCTTGAGCAAGAACTTTGAAAGATACTCCTGTCTTGCACCTCGCTGGAAAGTAGCGCACCAAGTCCTTTTGACCACGCAGGCCGCCATATGAGTGGCAGGAATGAAACACCGGATCCACGCGACACACGTGAAGAGGATTCCTTTTCATCTGCCCTATGACAAAGGAGAGGAGAAGGGAATTGTTCATACTGATGATCACTATGAGCCTGCTCTAACCGACACAGAGAGTGTAACAGGAATCCTTCCTGGGCCCATGGGGCCTGGGGAGACTGCTGTTTTGTCTACGAATGTCCTTCCTGAACTCCCGGGGCCTGGGGTGATTGTTGCTTCTTCTTCAAATTCTTTTCCACCATCCAGCAATCTTGCTTCTCCTTCCTCATTGTTATCAGGAAACAACAATTATTTTGTGGATCACGCTGTACCTGGAGTCTCAAGGTACGATCTGCGACCACATAATCAAACTTAAAGTGCAGCAAAGGCTATGCCAACAAGAAACCCACAAGAAACCATTGTTGAGCCAGTCCCTCATCATTCCTCTGCTGCATCAAATAAAAGGCAGGGACCGGCAAAGTTACCTTCAGTCAACATAGACCACGTGGTCAGGAGCCACCGTCGGATGAACTAAAAAAGCCTAACAGAGAGGCTTCTTAACGGACTCTGAGACACAAAGCCCACTTTGAAAGCCACTCGTACTGAAAAAGACGCTGGTCACTTGTTTAATGATGAATCTGCCCATTGTGGGTCATGGTCCCTGAGGACCCAATGTTTGCTGGTCACAATAGCAGTTTCTTTAGTAGTCATATTTACATTTGGATTTTGGTATCTCGAAAGTGTACATCCGCTTGACATTCTGTTGCCTGCTGCAAATGTCTCCACTGTGTCTCCACCCTTTATGCATTTGCACACTATTCTTCTGCGAGACTTCCAACATAGAAAGGGCTATCATAATAACACTCTTTTAATGCTTATGAACGCTACCCATGTGATTCTGAATAAGACAAATTGCTGGGTGTGCTCACATTTGCCGCAACATGGGGAAAAGGGACTTGGGTGGCATATACATCCTCTTCCTATAACCACTGCCTGTTATGCCTCACATAGAGCATTATTCTTTGGCTGTTGGAACAATAGTATCACTGGGAATTTTGACGGGAGTAATCTTAATGAATTTGAGAAACGGGTTTTAACACCTTTAGGATGTTCTCTCTTTGCAAATAGGAGCAAGCTCAATGTTGCTTCTATTAGGCCTTCTGATAGACTCTCTAGTCCTTTTCAATCATTCATTCCCTTTAAGATGTCTCCCGTAGGCAATAGTGATGCCATGCCTCCTTCCTATACCATCAATCATAGTCCAAACTCTGTCCCATTCTGCATACAAAGAGAAGGTTCTCAACCAATGGGTACATTCGAAGGTTGTACTAGCATTGCAAATCTAAACAGTGAGGATAGACCTTTGTATGTAGGAGACCCTGTTTACTTTGTTTGCGGCAATGAGGCCTATCCGTGGTCACCCAGAGAGTGGGAGGGTATTTGTTACTTAGGTATATTGTTGCCAGGAGTATATGTTGCCACCACCGCCGAAGTCTCTAAATCTCGTCCCAGGCGGGATGAGAATGATGATACTCTTTCACAAGTCTTGGGTGATGTTGCCAAATGCTTTGTGCCATTCTGGGGACAGATAGTGAACACCAAGGATATCAGAAGATTAGCAAGGGTATTGGAGAAAACCATCAATACGACCACTGATATTTTGTATAATATAACGATAGAGCAAAAAGTAATTAGATTAGTAGCCTTCCAAAATAGGATGGTGTTAGACATCATTCTAGCTGATCATGGTGGGGTATGCAAAATGGTGGGATCTGCATGTTTTGTTTTTGTACCCGACTCCTCCCCCACCATATTTAAGGCAATTCAGAATATACATACCCTAAGCACTGAAGTACATGTCCCAGAGGGAAACTGGGATATTAGCTCATGGTTGTGGGACTTTTTGGGACCCTGGGGTTGGAAAATCTTTGCAGTTCTTATGATAATCTTTGGCATCATACTATTCTGCTGTTTTTGCATACGTCTGCCTGTCATTTGTTCAATGATAGGAGGGAGTTGCGCACAAGTAATAGGTACATTAGGACTGAAAAAGCTACCAATGTCTTAATAATGCAGGATATTTATTAGCATCAAGGAATTAATGGTTGATTGATATTTCTGAAACCAGTGACTCAGCTTGCTCTGACCATGACACATGGTCTTTGTATAGTGAAAATGTTTGAGAAATGCTCTTGGTTTAGGCCAAAAGGAGGGTTTGTAAAACCATATTTCGCATAAAACTGCCTGATAATGAACATTGGCCGAAGCTCATTCGCATTTTACTGAAAACCGCGTTTGAATAGACCTGAATAAGAATTGACTCACCACCATTTCAGAATCATCTGCCATTTTGATTTGCACCTGCCTACTATCCCAAATTGAACTATGTGTTTTTTCGGCTCCAGCGAAGCAAATTGAACTTTATACTGTGTAAACATGCTGTGACTGCTGAGAGCAGAATGTTTGTCCTGTGCTAAGAAATCTTGGAGCTGAACTGAACTGCAATTTAGGTGTTGTTTGTACCAATATCTTCATCCTCATTCAAACCGTGGAACTGAATGCTGAACCACTACAACCGTGTGCCTTTGCAAAAACCCATTGTGTTTGTTTCTTGAAACTGGACCTACTTTAAGCTTAAGAATAAGGAAATATCAACACGACCAGGTAGAACAAAGTTTGTCACCATTGTATTTGATGTATAGGAAAAAATATGTCAAGTGTTTAGAAGCTATATTGCTGTATTTCTCATGTAACCTGGGTATGAACCCTAGCGAATGTTTAATTTGAAGAGAGGCTGGATGATGTAACTGGTTTTGTGTATAAACTATGCCTATTTTGTGATGTTGAGCACTCTCTCCCTTCACGGTGTCTGATGGTACAAACTGCCAGGTGTTGGGAGGCAGATAGCTATCTATAGATAGCTATTCAGTATCTGAATAGGAATACAATAAATATGTATCTCTGAACTCATGATTGGTGTATTTCATTTTTGGTGGTACTAAACCTCAATATTTCCTTTTGTCTTTCAGGTTAGCCAGGCCTCCTGATGGCCTCCCCTTGTTGCTTGATCTTATGGCATGCTCACAGTATGACGAAAATCCATGAAGGTGAATTGAGTCAGTTGACCAGGTCTTCTGTAATATGACAAAGTGATATTTAAAAATAAATAATGGGAAAAATGCACTCAAAATTGTTCTTTTTGACCCTATGAAGGGCTTGGGCTATATGCAATGCCGTCCTGCTGCCTTACTGTTATTATCAGCCAGTAACCATCACACACATTGTTAAGGTGACCAGTCATGTTCTATACAACAATTTTAATTAGCCTTGAGTCAATTTCTTCTGGGGTCCCACTGATCCGATCATCCTGGCACAGTACTTTGCAATTAATGGGACCTGCACTCCCCCCTCCCTTCAGCATACCCGCAGGTTCATATCTCAAATCAGTCACTCCACACCCTCCATGCCACCTAGACATTCAAATCTATTAGACAGTAGTAACAGATTAGCTATCAATTGGGAACATTTAGCCCCCATCGCTACACCACTACATTGTATTTGTTTCTGTGCTCAAAGCATCATGTTTAAAAAATCGAATTGAGATATTTTTACATTATTTTGCTTAGAGTGCCTTGTTTAAATAAAAAACAAATGTAGGTGTTTTTACATCTGTGCAGCCGTATTCATGTTTGTGCTTAGAGTGCCTTTTTTTTTACAAAAATCGAATGTGGGTGTTTCTACATCTGTCAGCCATATTCGTTCTTGTGCTTTAGAGTTCCTCTAGCGTGTCCTTCATGTGGGTGTGCCCTGCTCTATGCCCACTGCTTATTATTCACTTACCTACTGAGGGCTTTACTGTGTGGCAACCTGATTGATATTGCCCCTCACTCCACGAGGTGGGCCTTCGCCAGTCTGTGTAAGCGTACCTATTTGACTCACATGCTGCCTGATGTAGCCCCCTGTAACATGAGCTGTAGCTTTGCCAGTCTGTTTAATCGTACCTATTTGTCTCATATGCAGCCTGATGTAGCCCCCTGTAACATGAGGTGTGGCTTTGCCAGTCTGTTTAATCGTACCTATTTGTCTCATATGCAGCCTGATGTAGCCACCTGTAAAATGAGTTGAGGCTTTGTCAGTCTGTGTTCACACACAATTTTATGTATGTAACCATATGTCTATCCTTGCACTTCACCAATGTACCATAAACCTTCTGTAACTAGTGCCTAGATGCCTCAGGGCTGTGTGTGCTGAAATAAATGTAATTAAAATACATTGGGACTCATTACAAGTTAGGTGGTAAGGGTTTACCGGTACCAGTAAGGGCACCAGTACCGGTAAACCCTTACCGCCTTACTACGAGTTCCCTTTGCGGGACCTGACCTTAACGGCTGGTTTTACCAGCCGTGCAAGTAGGGTGCCGCAAAGGGACCTTAGAGCTAATTACGGTACCGCAATTTGCGGTACCGTAATTAGCGCCTTCCCCATTCCCATTATGCCCTATGGGGGAAAAAATGGGAATGGGGAAGTGCCTTGGTGAATGGGGAATTACCGCCCCGCTCACCTTGGAGTAGGGCGGTAATTCCGCCATCCACCAAGGCGAACACGGTAAAATACCGACGGCAACCATGGCGCTAATAGTGCCATGGTTACCGCCTACCGTGTAATGAGGCCCATTGTCTGCACATGTCTTTGTTAAATAGAAAAACGTTGTTATTTAGAACAAGATGTGTAAGATCCCCCCAAAATTACTTTTCTAAATATATGATGCAGATTTATTATTTTAGTAGTACCCAATGGTTTGTAAAACTAAACTGTGTTCTAGCGAGGTACACAGAGCTACTACATCTGGAGTGACAACCCGCTGTTTACATTCCTTTTTATCATTGCAATTTTTGCAGTGTAGACATACTATCTCAAATATATTAATGTAATATCACAACAAATGAATTTAGAAAGCTGTCAATTAATTCTGTGATGGGCTCTAAAATGGAACCAATCCCATTTACTATTGGTCTTCCTGATGGTAAATGATCAAAATGTTTGTGAATTCTAGGTAGAAAGCATATAAAAGTTTTGATCGGATGTTTGAACCTCAGTTGAATAAAGTCCTTCTTACTGATTATACCTTCATTGTACTAGTGTTCGAATTTAACATTTGTCATTTTCGCAAATGATCCATGGATTATCTTTTATTAATGTGTACTCTCCTTCTTGATGTAAGTGATGTCTGCCTAATTCAATATAGTCATCTTTGTTGAGGAGTATTACATTCCCTCCTTTGTCAGTTTGTCTGACAAATGTATTAGATTATGTGTAAAGTTAATTTAGGCTTTTGTGTTCTTCTTTGTTAAAGTTAAATTATAGATATGGTCTTTTGAGTACTTTTCATCTAATTGAATAACATTTTCTATCATTTCACTGTAAAACAAGTAAGTAGCATTCTTATTGGGTAAAATTGGATTGAATTTAGATTTGGTTTTGAGACTTTTTCTCTACTAGCTCTCTGATTTATATTTAAGTAGTCAATGAGGTGTGCTGTACTAAGCGTAGTATCATCTTCTAGGCTTAACAATGTTTTTATGTGTTCCACATCTTCTAACGTGTGTGCTGAAGTAGCTTGAACAATGATACTTTCCTCATAGCACCATGAAGTAAACTGCCCTGAGAATGTGTGCATGTGGCTGGCTGACATACCACAGATCAGACACTGTGGGAGGTAAGAGTTGGTGTACTGCTGCATACTGGGATTTTCTGTGTTCTCTCCCCACCTGTCACCTCACCATGGCATGGTACAGTTTGTTGCAGTGCATTGCCATGCAAACATCTTGTAATCCATCCATCATTGTGTTGGGACTGGTTCAAATATGACCACATTGATGTTTCGCCGATTTCAAGCAACCAAGCAACCGTCTCCTGTGTGAAGGTGCTGAAATCCAGGGAAAAATTGTGGGTTGTCCAAATGCCATGTAGCTAGTAATGTCCAAAGGGTCATAACAGGTAACTTTGCAAAATTTGGTGCAGATTGGTGAACCAGTGTGAAATTGTATAAGGAACAACACTTTGCCAAGCCACAAAACCATAACACATTTTGACTTGTGCTGAAATCTAGGGTATGGGTGTGGTGACCAAATGTCATATAGGCAGTAATGTCCAGAGGATCCCAACAGGTAACTATGCAAAATGTGGTAGAGATTGGTTAAACAGTGTGGAATTGTATTAGGAACAATGCTTCGCCAAGCCATAAACCCACTAACAAATGATGACTTTTGCTGAAATCCAGGGAAACGAGTGGGGTATCCAAATGTCATGCAGCCAGGAATGTCTGGAAGGATCTAACAGGCAACTATGCAAAATTTGGTGCTGATTGGTGTAACGTTGTGGAATTGTATAAGGAGCAACTATTCTCCACAAATTCCGCCACAAACAAACACATTTTCACTTTTATATATATTCAATAAAAAAACTTTGTTAAGGGGACATTATGGTTAAGGTGCAGTAATGAAAACCTATGCAAATCAATGAAAAAACGTTGTTAAAGGGACTTTGTGGTTAAGTTGCGCTACTAAAAACCTATGAAATTCAACGAAAAAATGTATGGTTACGTTGCACTAATAAACACCTATGAAATTCAACAACAAAAATATTGTTAAGGGGACATTATGGTTAAGTTGCACTAATAAAAACATATGAAATTCACTGAAAAAACTTTGTAAAAGGGATGTTATGGTTAAGTTGGACTAATACAAATTTATGAAATTCAATGAAAAAGGTGTCCGCGAACTTCTCATGATGGCTAGAAGACGTTCACAGTGAAAAACACCTGTTTTTTGCTTCTTGCAGCCATATCCCATCCCATCCTCATCATACCTCATCTCCCCGGAGATTTTTAAATAAGTTTTACAATTGCAATGTTGTGTTTTTTAATATGTTTTACTGCGATGTCCGCGGATACCAACTGCTGTTCGCAGATCCAAGATGGCGGGCATGTCCACGAATCTGACGCACTTCACGTTTTTCACCATCCAATCAATAGGCGCGTCCGAGGTCCCCGGACACCACGTTGCCTTCTAAGCCAATCGGTGTTCGGTCCGCAGAGGGAACAGGAAAGTGTGTCCGTGGAGCGGATATAGATATCACAAATGTTTTAGCCCCACTTTTTGGTTCTTTTAAAAAAAACTACTGGACAGATTTTCACCAAATTTACAAAAAGCACGCTCTGGGGACCAAAGCGCCGCTCCTGCCGCAAATTTGGTGAAAATCCCTCCAGCAGTTTGAGCTGTAGGCATGAGCAAAATATTTTTCTCCATTCGGTCTGTGGGAAAAAAACACATTTTGGGACCTCCCTATAACTTTGCCCCCCCTTGACCTCACCAAACTTTGCAATAAAATTCAGAGTGGAGTGAAGTTATAAGCCACCCAAAAAGTGCTCTTCCTATAGATTTAGCAACTTAACCATAACTACATGGCTGCTACTGTAGGCCATGTAATATAGATTGGGTGTCATATTATTTAATGAGAGTTTGTTCTACAGTGGCATCATTCAATAATGTTCTGTATTTTTTCACAAAACATATAAATGTTTTTGAGTCCTGTGAATTGTTAAATAGAACTGTTCAAATTGAATGTGTTTGCGCAACTTGTAAATTTGCATCTATATGGTAAACAGTTTTAATGGGAAGTAATGTACTTGTAGAAGTACACTTGAATGATCTAGTTGCAGCAACAAAGTAGACATTACTCAACACTTACAATTGTTGATTCATTGATTTCATGTATTGTACTCCACTAGCTTTTGGCTTCATTATTATGATAGCTATTATGTAGTTATTGATCAAATGTTAAAATGGGACATAGCAAGTGATGGTATATAAAAGTGGAATATAGTGAGGAACTATACTATGGCATTGAGCGCAACAATTCCAGGCTTAATAACAGAGATCCAGTTTGCAAATCATGCAGTTGTATGTTGAAAGCAGTGGTCTCATCACCTCTAATTCATTGGAACGCTCTTGCAATTAATAATTTTTCCATTGAGTGAACTAAATATTCCCTTTATATCTATGATGGTGGAGATGCAGGACGTGATGTACTTTTGGAAATTAGAGCTAATGGAAAAGACCTACATTGTCTGTTGTTAAGCGAGACAAGGAAGTTGTTCCAGTCTCATAAAATATATACATATGTTAGTAAAACTCAAAGGTTACAGTTTAATGAGTCACTCTAATTCCTTTATTTTAATCCACGTGGATAGGCAGTATCCGTTCCTGATTGTGATTCCAAGCCCAACAAATCACGTACATCGAATACAAAAATCTAACTATATGATAGAGGCAAATAATATTGACATACTGGTTTTCCCAAGGTAGAATCTTGGGCTACCCTGCCAATGTGGCCTTAAATTGTGTTATTTGGATGCAAACACAAAGAAATAGAAGCCATGGTATATATAGCCCTAGTTAGCGAGATACTATGAATTGGGTTCATTGGACGTCTATTTGTACCCATAACATAACATTTATGTTATATAATTAGATGCAAACAAAACATTTAAGCGAGGGTATACACATCCCTGATTAGCGACATACTATGAATAAGGTTAATTGTGTGCTTATATTTATCACAACGCAATATATATGTGATATATTGTTGGCTTTACAGTAATTTCTAAGTATGGATACCATATAAATCAATTGTTGATACATATATTATTGGGAAGGTATATGCTACAAGCATCAGTGTGGTCCATTGTCCACCATCAAGGCTTAATACATTGGAATAAACCTTTTTTATTGATGTTTTGAAAGTGACACATAAGTAACACATCTTTAGACCTCTGAGTGGTAGTAGGTTTTGTTTTTATCTCATGCTTTCAATGAAGACATTTGTCATTCTGGAAATGACTCGTCACGCATCTTTGCAAGCATGATGTTTACGAATGTAAATGAACCGTGACATCAGCGTCCACTATATTAAGGTCAGAAATTCAAAATGGCGCCCCTTTGCAACATGCAGAACACCACAATCTGTCACCTCTAATGGCTTTTCTGTGATTATTACAAACCGCTTATTGACATATGTAATTGCTTTTAGGATGTCTCTTGCTGGGATTTAACCCCTTGGAATAACATTATGAACCATTAGTTGATTATCTGAGACCTACAAGTTGTGGACTGGCGCAGAGCCATTAGGTCACCTGGTAAAGTTCTGGGATGTTTGTACCCTCATGGGTATGATTACATTGATGATTGTTAAAGAACACATGTGGTTATGTTAATTTTTTTTAATGTTTAAATTATGTATGATAGACTAGACAATATTTGTACATTCATGAACAGCTTGAAGAATTTGGGAATATTGGTGAGTTATTGACCATGGCACTCTGAGAATATATTATTTCAGCGGCTTGAGGAAACGTAATGGTAAGAATTCTGAACATAACAAGTTTAGTGGAGTCTCGTGATGATGAAAGGCTAAATATCTTTTTAGCTTTGTCAGATTTACCTTAAGGAATACTAGTAAATGTGGAACATTGAAAATAGGAACCTCTGAAAATACAGTGAACGTGAGCAGCACACATGGTAAATAGTTTAGATTAGAGTTCTTGTTTATTACTATCTGATGGACCATCACTGATAGGTCAAGGGTGTGTAGATCGATATTGACTTCAAACACTTGGTGCCTTCTATTTATTTTAATTTGTGTTAAGTGTTGGTAGCGGACATATTATTGCAGTGGTTCTCTTCTCTTTCTTTCGACTTTTCTTTCAATAATGAGATTATATATCACCAACAATGAATGCTAAGGTTTTAAATTGCAACAAGTACATGTTTGTATTAGAGGAATTAGATTGTATAGATATTGACATTGTATATAACCCTGTATTTTTTCCTTGTTTCCTCTTTTCTTTGTTCCTCTCTTCTTTTCCATGTGACATATCTCTGGCAGTCTGCTGGTTTGTATTTTTCAATCTTAATTTAGAATTGTTTTTGGAATATTTTGTACATTGTCTAATTGTATTATGATATGACGTCCCTGAAGAAGACCTAAGCTTAAAAGGTCAAAACACACATTGGCAAAGGCTCAATACTGGCAAGAGCTGAATACTAGTGAAAATTAAAGCACAATTGTGTATCTAACCAAGAACATACCATTGATTATTATTGGGTTTTGCCATATTTGGTGGGTGGCGCATTGGTTAGATAGTAAGGTTTATACATGCATATGTTAGCATTGTGAGGAATAGCAGTGAATGGGCTAATTGGACGGGAGTTACTATTACAAATATAAATCAAAACAATATTCAAGGAGGTTATGTAAAAGAGTCTCTATGAACTAGACAGTTTACAAACATTGGTAAACCTCTCTACGAAGGCATCCAGCAAAGGTTATGTGAATGGCTCTGTAACCCCCCTTAAAAAGATGATGTATCTTAATGCCTTCCCTAAGTCATATGTGCAGAAGCAGTTCTTAAGAATAACATTTTAACTTGGTAGAGACTTACAGCACACTGGAGTTGAAGATGGGAATAGATAAACAAGGGGAATAGATCGGAATAGATATACAAATAAATGAACAAACAAAAAAAACATAAATCAAACCGTACCGTTAGGCTTTGTGGAATGGAGGTGAGTTAGACGGCTAAACATCTCCTGTGTGTATATGACAATGTGGCTAAGTGCAGGAGAATAGCTATATCAGCAGCTGACTATATACAGAGTGGACCAGAGATATGTTATGAATTGTGGAGAGAATATTTGGGGGGCGATAACTTGCCACTCATGTGTCATTTGAGGAAACTTTGGAAAGTGGTCAAAAAGAACTTAACAAACTGTACCGGACTATACCAGGTGGACTGTTTATGGATTTGACATTTATTAGGAGATGCTTGGTGGGAAATAGTTTTCATGTGATCTAATGTATTAGGCAACATGAAATCCACATGTATTTATTATTTTTGATTTTATGATGTTTGTATTATTCTCTCTTATATAAAACCTCTGTTGGCTATATTATAATATTTAAAAAAAAAATAAAGAGTCACTGCTTTCCATTGTTAACTGCACTCTCCACAGAGCAGCTGTAGCTCACTAGACATGCAGAAGAAATTTATTTTATAATCCCCAGTTTCAAAGGGAAACATTTCTATACTTAAACCAGCCTCACTTACTGATTTAAAAAAAGTATACTTCCTATAGACTACCCAAGGGGATTTCGTATCATTCAACTTCTTGCTTGCATAAGGTATTTTCTTGTTTGAAAATATGTTTTTCTCATGGCAGACAAAGCCAAACTAAACCATGTACAATAGCAAGTATATGTTAAGTGTTTGTAAATTACAAGTCAATATTTCCATATTATGCATGTCTATATCACTTGTTACGCTTTTATTGTGGACAACAGTCTCCATATTGCCACAAAATCATGTTGGATAACAGTTGTAAGTCAACTTGGGGTTCAGGGGGCATTGACATCACTTGGCCTTGTGATGAATTATCCTTGCCCCAGTATCCCTCAATGACTTAAAAGGTACATGGATCATGTTTTAAAGCTAAGCGTGAATGCCACTAGGGAAGTGGTAAGGCTTTCAATCCTAGTGAAATCCTCTAAAAGGAATTTTTTTGCCCTTTTTTCCTATGATGAAATGACTATTGAGCTGAAAGGAGGCAACTATTTTCATCAGCTTCAGACATTATTGAGAAACTCATTTGGTATGTAGGAGATCATGTTATATTTAATGTGTTTATGGTTCTACTGTATAGTCAGCGAGATTCGAGGAAATGGCCAGGAAAATTGTCAGACAAATAACGGGGACTGCTCTTGCCCTTCCTAGTCGATCATACATTTGAATGAGGTCATGGCCAACAGCAATTCTATCATTCATCACTTTTTTCAGTAAATTCATCGAGGTTGAGGCAAACAACAGACATGTGAAAATGTGCAATCTCGCTGGTGACCATTGCTGTTTGATATCAATGTAAGTTTGGCTTGGGTTTAGGAAAAGGAAGAATTTTAAGGATGTACATGTGCCATCAAAGCAAGTACACAAGTTATATTTGCGCAATGATGGAAGCGGCCAGAGATGCATGTGATCAGGAAACCTGGTGCCATAAGGCTTGAACACAGAACTGGCCATTTGCTGATGGTGTTATTGCCAAAACAGCTCCTTAATTGCCCTTGAAATTACTTAATAGGCATTGAATTGTGCTGGGCTGTTAATATAGATCCCATGCAAGTATGAGTAAGTATTGATCACAAAAGCTGGAACTATGACTAAGATATTCATGTGTGTCCTGGATCAAACAGAAAAAGTCCCAGAGGTCAAGCAAATCTAGGAATCCAGAGGAAGCAGAACTCATTTACTGGATGGTGACCCCCCTCTCTTAATTTTCCACAATAAGAAATAAAAATAAGATTCACTGTTTCAGGAATGTTGGCAGATTTCTGAGAACTTCCCTTCCTCTGACCATCGGACGCGCTCAAAGATGGGAAAGTGAATGTATCTGATGAGCAAATGTGCACTAGCTCCTTGAGTAGAGGTAGGCGTATGCCCATTGGTTTCCTGGAGGACTTCCTATTGCTCACCTTCCAAAAGCCAATTACAGCAGTTCATATTTTAGGATGCTAT
Organism: Ambystoma mexicanum; assembly: GCF_040938575.1. Classification (NCBI taxonomy): domain Eukaryota; kingdom Metazoa; phylum Chordata; class Amphibia; order Caudata; family Ambystomatidae; genus Ambystoma; species Ambystoma mexicanum. The sequence goes on from NC_090935.1 coordinate 1,360,901,548, forward strand.
TTGCCGGCTACTTTTGGTTGTAAGAATGTGTGGCAGATATGACACCCGCTAATTTTTGAATCACACATGTTACAGTGGCAGCAGATATTATACAGTAAAAAATGATATGCAAGGAAAGGATATAGCAGTTACTTAGATGGTTTGAATTAAATACATGCAATGTTTACGTGCAAACCAATTCACTTATCTGCATAACATTTCAAACACAGATTTGCTCTGGCACTCCACATGCTCAGCCTACATGTTAGACAATGGTTTTGCAATTTGAAATGTATGAGGCGTGCCAAAGCTACTGATATATTAAAAAACACCACATTATAAATTAATCCTACATCTGTTAGCGTGCAGATGGATTACCAAATCTTGGGGCCTTTCTGGTCACGCAGTTTCATTCTGGGTACAGGATAATCACTGGACCTTTGCACATCGATCATTTGGTTTCACTATTATAGCACATCAGTATGCCCAACAGAAATGTCCAAACCCTAATCTTAACAAGTATTTTAGCTTCCTGGCTACCCTAGGGTTTAATCTCAAATGTTCCAATGTTTATCCAACAAAAGAGCTCCCAAAATCCTATTACATTTTCAGCCCATAACTATTGAACCAAATCAAGTTTTCATGGCAAGGCTCTTCTAGGGTTTACCCACTATGTGACCTCTATTCAGTGTTCTTGGTTCCACCATCCCTATGACTTCCTCTTCCAGGAATAAGGTTCTTTGGCTCCTTTTATCATATTATTTTCTTAGGCTTTCCTTCATCCTCTGGTTTCGTCAATGTACATTAACCTTCTCATGACAATGTTCAGTTCTCTCCCTGAAATTTGGTTGCATTTATAATGAGACAATAGACCTCACACAGACCTTAAAATGTCATCAACTCTCATAGTAGGTTTCTACTAGGACTGGCGTTTCACTCGCTTTCCCAGTAGGTCTCTCAAAGACCTTGGGTTTTCTCAGCTTTTACATTTGGTTTTTCCCAGGCCTGGGGTTTCATCAACTTTCATAGTACATCTCTCGCAGACCTTGGATTTCCACAGCTTTCACAGTATTCACTTCAATTAGTAATTATACCCTCCTCATTGAGAGGTCCTTTAAGGCAGACAATATTACACCCCCCCCCCCCGCCACAGGTCTTTCATTTTAAGGAAGCACTTCACCTTCAGGGATCGGTCTCATTCCCAAAGGACCATCCACTAGGCCCATCTGCTTTACAGCCACCTGTCCTCTTGTGGGTATGAGCTCTTGGTTAGCCCTCTCCATAGTAGTTGTTACAGGTTGGCCAGGGCATGGACTACCTCTTCCCAGGTAGTGTGGTCCCTGTGTATCCAGGGATGGTTTGCAAACATACCAGCTTCCATCAGAACTCCTTCTCCTTCTCACAGAAATTTTCTCTAGGGAATTGGTTCTTGTTTTTGGCCTTTGAATTTCCTGGGGGAATAGGGATTTAGATGCAGGGTCTTAGATTGGTTCCTTGTTTGACCTTACCTGAGCAGATATTTGAATCTCTGATTTGGGCATGTGATGCATTGATGATTTGGAATATTTCGCTCACATGTTCCTTCTGCATCACCACACTCACGGAATTCCACTAGTTCAAGCTTTTATGCCCTCTTAAAACCACCAAAATGTGTATTGCCACTGGCAAATCTTAGATTAGCTTCCACTCCTATGAGCAAACTCTGTGCTTGATGTAGAGGCGAGAGAGAAAGCTTTGTAATATTTTCACTTGCGTGAAACATCTACTAACAACTGAGTTCATGTTAGTCAAGCATTATAGGAGATATTGAAATTGCACATCAACTTCAATATGAACCTTGGTGCCTTCTATGTAACTCACTGGCAGCACTATAACTTGACTTTAAGGTGTTAAAAAGAGATTCTGGGTACAAAGTGAAGAGAACAGGTGCTAGGTTTAACCCCATATGGTCCCCACAACTAGCAGCCGAAAGAACTGAGATAAAGGATCCCTTTTGAACTCTCTGATTTTTATTTGCCAAAAAGACCCATCACCAACGGTGTCATTGCTGAAAAAGTGGGACACCAATGACTAAATATCAATAAGATCATGAGAGTGACTGTGTTGAATGTCGCTGATAGGCTCAACATGACCTGCAGCGCCCCATTACCTCTGCCAAATAAATCCAAGACATCATCATGTTTTGAGATTTTTTACAAAGCAGAGCTGAGTTAAAAGCAAGCAACCGCTAGAATTGGTTACAGAAGATAGAAGTTTAAAAAAAGGAGTTGGGGTTGGCCTGCTACAGTTCTAATTTTGCTTGACCGGTTTTGATGTCTTGGCATCTAATACAGCTCCTCATCTCTAGGTATCGAGAAGTTTAGGAAATGTGTTTTTGTCCTCCATCCAAAGGTGTTTATAGCATGTGTCTTCAGCTCTTCCTTTGGATTTCCTCAGATGCTTATGTTCCTGATTGTTCTGGGGTGTTGTTTGAGTTTAACTAGATGACATGTATTTATTTATTTATTTAATGTATTTATTCTTATTTATCTGTTTCTCCTCTGCTGTGCACTTTTCCACTTCTCCCCCGTTCAGTGCACTTTTCCCCTTTTCCCTTTCCCATGCACTTGCACGTTCTCAATGTCACTAGGTCTAGTAAGACCATTGTTTTGTTTCTCCCCTGTTCCCCTCCCTTGCCTTGTCGCGCTCTCTGAAACACTTGTGTATGAGCGCGATATAAATAAAATATCAATTCAATTCAATTCAACAGAGACATAGTGGAAACCTTGTCCAAAGGCATAATGAAACCCATCAGAGTAGGAATTAGAGGCTGCTTAACCTACATCTCAGTGGGAACTCATGCTATTCCCAATATCTGTCGCCTCTCGTACTAATAGAAGAAGGTCATCTGAGATTGAAACCTAAGGCTTTATCAAGGTCATGACTTTCAGGCTTTCTAGCTGAGGTGAAGAGTGTGCCACATCAAATGAGAAGAGGAGCAAATCACTGGAAATGGCTTTTTGGGAGGTAAGCAGTGAGAAAGTGGAGGAAACAACATCTAAAGTATGTCAAAGAATGTTTGTGGGGGTAAGATGTAGGTAAATTATACCCCAAAGGAATTAAGATCATCAAAGTGAGCACCTACCCATCAATTCCAGCTCTAGAATATTAAAAATCTTAAACTGGACAGAACTAACCTCCTCAGTATTATTTTAAGGGTGCTCTTTGTGATATGTTGACCCACTTTAACCCACTGTTCTGCCACAGAAACTGCCAGTGTTAATTTGGCAGGCCACCAAAACTCAATTCCTTCTCATCCATTCAAAGTTGCAAGTCTTATCTTCAAATCCTTTACCCAAAATGGTCAACTCACCACATCTTAATAAATACTGGGGACATACATGCATCATAATCCGACGCATAGCCAGAGCACCACAAGACAGAACAGTAGCCTTCTAAATCAAAGATATCCATTCCAGGGTATCTCAGAAATGATCCCTCTTTGTATGGGTTCAAGAACAACATGTTGTCCACTGTTGCCCAGTATTTACCTGGTCCAGATTTGGATTCTGGGGCAATCTTAGTTGCGTTATTGCTTTCCCCCTGTACGTTCTGCAGGAGTAATGTATCCCTTTACTCAAAGATGACATTCTTTGAATTCAGTCTAAATGTGTTATTCAGACAAAACATACATTCACATAAATCAGGAAAATGGAGAATGCCAAAAATGCACATCTGCATTTGAGTCAGGGCACAAAAAAACATAGCTAGTCTGTCTTCTGTGGGAATCGTGCTGCAATGTAAACAAGACTCCTGCTGGAAAAAAGTGACCCAAATAAGAATACATTCTGATAAAATGGTATTATGTATCCTTCCTTGCAACTCAGATAATGCATGTATGCATTGGTAATCTGTACTTCGCTGTACTTTAGGTAGCTTTCTATGCAGAGTGCCAAGAGAGGAGACAGGGTGGGGAAAATGGGGTGAGGAGAAACGAGGAGGGACCCAAGGAAAGTGTAGGCTGCATTGTGGTGTCAATTTTTAAAATTAGATGGCTGTTGAATGCCAGATCTGGAGACACGTATATTCAAAAGGCAATTAATTATGGCTTCATGTATTTGTCTGTTATCCTAAAAATCTTAATGGAAGAGGACAGTCTTGAGAGCCGTCCTTAAGTACTAGCCTTTTGTAGCACATCTTTTAGGGAGAAGTGCGTTTGGGATGAGCAGCCACAGCATGGCGTCAACTCAGCTGATGCTTGCAGACAGGGTGGGTTTTTCATAGCTTAAAGGCATGGTCTAGTAAAAATTTTTATTTAAAAAATAGATAGGCAACATAAAAAAAAATACTAGCATTCTCTGTTTTAAAACTTCCTATGTAAAATTTTGAGCTATTCAAGCTCAAAATTTGCAAAAGCAAGCATATGGGCGCATCCATTTTGTGAAATGTTTTTCTAAGTTTTCCGGGCTCCTCCAGCCCAGAAAACTAAGAAAAAAAACCCCAGCTAGTGCTTATTTTTATTTTTTAAATAAATACCACTTACCGAGATTCAGCTGCAGCTTTCCTGCTCTGGTCTCTGGTTGCCGTCCTCCGCGTACAGCACTAATGAAGGGAAAGCCACCCAGCGGTAGCTTTTGTTTACTACAGCTGGCTGGCTTTTCCTTCATTAGTGCCGCAAAAGCAAAAGCCAGCACAGGAGGGCATCCATTTCACAAAATGGATGCGCCCATGTGCTTGCTTTTGCGAATTTTGAGCTTGAATAGCTCAAAATTTTACATAGGAAGTTTTAAAAAAGAGAATGCTAGTATTTTTTTTTATGTTGCCTATCTATTTTTTAAATAACATTTTTTACTAGACCATACCTTTAACTCCAGTTTCTTAAAGTCATGTAGCGTGTTTCTGCTTCCATTCAGTAACGAGGACACCTGGTACAGTAGTCTTTGTGGGTGGTGCATGAGAGTTCGATGCTTGGGTTTACTGGAAGCAAAAATAATTCAAGCAGTGCAGAGGGATGCGGTCTAGCCTGTACTAGATGGTTTTGGATTAGTTATTTTCTTAATCATGAGTGTTCTCTGCTTAGGTGCCATTTCAGTGCATAAAACAAGTGATTAGCAAGGATTTGACCAGGTTGTCCTTCAATTTATAGTGAAATCGAATCTGGTATTCTTGAGAAGGTGGAGTTGAGGTTTGGCTCTCTGAGGCCCTGCAGCACTCAACTAAGCAAACATATTGATATTGACGAATTAAAGGTGATGATTAATTACAATACATATTAACACAGGTTTAATTCTAAACACAATCTCATAATAAACAGTCAAACTAAACCCAACAAAAATAACAATTACATCGTATAGCATTTAAAAAACGACTTCAATTTCACCTGCAAAACTCTGAACAACAATATTTAAAATATTTGATCACACGTGTTTATTTCCATAATTAATCAATTTCACATCTAGAATTCTCTACAAGAACCATAAAATATTTGGCGAGACCTATTCACAAAGGAAATCTATTGGAGGAGACCCCTTGTTGTTTGAATGTCCTCATCGCAAATAAATAAGTGAATTATTTTCAACTAACTTAGTATGGAACGCTTCCGACACAAAAAAGCAAGTGAACAGCAATGTCAATTGCAGCACTATGGTACTTGCATACATATATATCCTCTTCGTCTGCAGTAGCTGAATATGTACTGTCATTACCTACTTGGCCTTTCGATGGCCTAATCTTGGTTTAGTAAACTGGCTTCCAAGTTCATGACTGGGCAAGTAATCATGATAAGCCTGGCAAAGTAAAGCATTTAAAATAGAGCAGTACACAAGCAGTGTTTTAATTGAACTGACCGGTTTTCCAATCCTTCTTTGTTGAAAGTTGAACAAACATATCCATGGCTATTTTTAATTAATGTCTACATTTCTTACTCTGTCTACTGGCTTTAGGGCTTGCGTTTGGGCCCATTTGAATGGTAACATATTGAGATTGTGTGCAACACATTTCAGGATTTCGATATTTGTTGCAGTGAGATATTGGCTATTGTCCTTCATCCAGTTGTGGATTTTGGTCAGGCATGGTTATGTGTCCCCTTGGTAGCACTTCCTGAGATAAGTGTCATGCACACACGTTTGCATAGGCACTGTAAATGTATTAATGAGCATGGACAGAGTGTTTCATGTACAGCCAGTTCTCCTATTCCTATGGTAAAATATGTTGCACTTGGAATTCACCTCAGTTGCCAAAATAAATGACATTTCACATTACTTTATTTTATTATTTTCAATTTAAAGGCAGGGAATTTGAGTTGCGGTGACATAGATAAATCACCCTTCAAAATGTAACGTAGGAAGGAGGGTATGGGACGTAAGAGCAACACAAGATTTACTACAGTTTTCTGAACTGTTTCAATTCCTTGCATGTCTACTACAAAGATTGACCTTACAGCATTTAATTAGACATTAACTTGCATTTCATGCTGCTATTTCAAAGAAAATGAGATAACATTTAGAAACTACATTGTTCTTCATTTGGATTCAGGATATTAAGCACTTGTGACGAATCCCATGATGTTGTCACTGCTTTCAAAGGGCAAGCCCCTTCCCGTGAGGCCAGGGTGGTGAGGCCGCTACCCGATAGGCCCCTGGGGTGGTACTCAGCGGTTAGACCCTCATACCCTATGTGCTTTTCTAAGGCAGTCCAAATAGAGAGTACTGAGATGAGGAGGAATCTTACTGAGTTACTAAATCAACCCTCATTTAGGCCTGTGAGGAGGGAATGAGCAGCAATACCGAGTAACCATTGGAACCACTTTCAGCAGTCTAGTGGTTCACGAACAGTGATTGGAGGAAACAAGATAAAAACCAAAGAAGAAATTTACAAGTTGTCAAGCCCTCCCTGGAGGAACTGCGAGAGCCAGAATGAGCCCAATGAGCAGGTGGGTGCTGACCTAAACGCCGAGAGAAAGGAGAGGGGGTTCCAGCCCGGTCCAGGATGTGGGTACCACACGGTCCACAAGCAGTCCGAATCTACAGATGCCCCAGAGATCTGGAAAGCTACCCGAGAGCAACAAACACAGCTGCATATGCCCCAGGGAACCGGGGGCCACAAGAGTGCAGAAACACACTCTCCCTGAGGGAAGAAGACTGCATAGCCACTGCAGGGAAAGGAAAGCTCTGGTAAGTTATCAGAGTGCCACAAATGAGCCCAGCTGCCTCGAGGGAGCCAGCACTCACACAAGATATACACAAGGTACGTGGGTAACCAAAAATGCTCTGAAACTCAAGGCAGTGGTTGCAAAGCTGGGAAAGGGGGGTCTGGGATCCTAACACAGTGGGAGTAAAATGAGAACATACATTGCTAGTACTAAGGCTGGGCAGGAGAGTAACCCAGGTCTACAGAAGGGAAAAACAAAGCCAAAATTTTAGGTCTGGGATCGCACCCAAACAAAAAGAATTGGAAGGTAGTGGAAAGTCCACACAGTACTTGTCAGGTTAGTGAAACAAGTCTGTATGACCCACTACAGCTTGGAAAGCACATCCAAGCAGCTCTTCTTCATCGCAGGACTTTGTGAGAAGGAACCAGGTCTGCACCCAAGGCTCATGGACCAACTACAGCTTGGAAAGGACATCCAGGCACTCTTCATTGTCACAGTACTTGGTGAGAGCGAACCAGATCTGCACCCAAGGGTCACAGACCCACTACAACTTGGAAAGAGCATCCAGGCTGTTCTTCTTCAGTGCATTACCTGGCTGGAGGAAGCCAAGGCTGACAAGCAGGGTCTGAGACCCCAAGGAAATTATCACATTTCCTTCCAAGACAAGATCTGCCTTTTGTCCAGGGGAAGACATTCCTTTGAACCAAGGAGACATCTCCTTTTGATTAAGTTAACTTAGTGTCTAAGGGGCAGAATCAGGATTTTGACACTAGACATCAGGACCTTTGATTTGAACATTCTGACACTAGTTATTTCAGTTGATGCAGGGAATCCCCTCTTAGAGTTAGTGAGAAATTGGATTTTCTTTTCCTTTTTTGCTCTTGAATACAAGTTGACAACAAATACTATGACCCCTCCTTGTCAGAGTCTTACTTGTGCACCCTTACACACTATGAAAACTCTGTCACTCTGTGAATAATTTAAAATGACAAACCACTGATTGAGCATGGATTTGTGGGTAACTAATCCATTGATACTGGGTAGTTTGGCAGTGAATTCTGCTATCACCATGATTTCTAATATGCAATATTGAACAGAAACATTGGAAGCATAATGGAAATATGCCTAATCTGTATTACTGGCTTGTATTTTGAACATATGGAAAATGTAATCTATTTTTATTCGGTCGTGTACACCACTAGTCAAGTCAACGTTATTACCTCTTGGTGCTTATGGACCAGCAAAAGATCCTCTTAGTCTCGACATATGTATTCCCTAGAGTGGGTATATCTGGTATCAGGTGGGAGCTTGTGTGGGGACCTAGTCAGATTCATGCATGCATGTTATGTGCTTTGGGGTTGTAGTCAGTGGTATTTGGTATGCACTGTTTCAGTGTTATGGTTTTGTAGAGTGATACAATATAGCAGGCAGCAAAACAGAGCAAATTAGCAAATGTAGTATACTATTCATTGGCAGCTTGGTAATGCTGAGAATGTGTTCTGCATGGTTTTGGTGGGGTGTTTTGTTGGCTGTGTTATCTTTTAATGAATAGTGGGTGTCGAGATGTATTGCATTGTCAATCCATATACGGCTGAGCGGTGCTACATTTGGACTATATGTGAGGTGTCAGTGGGTAGCTGGATGGGAGGCCTGGCAGCACCTGAGTTTGCAAGTAGAGTGCTATGTGGGAGAGCAGACCACTGAAGCATGTCCCCTTCACTCGCCACATTTGATCTTGATGCACAACAGCTGAGCTGTGGGTCATAGGAACTTCTTTTTCTCAACGTGTTTGGAAATTCTTTTCTCGGAGTGATGGATCCCATTCCTCAACACACTGCGTGCCACTGTGCTCAATGGAGTGTAGTGATATGAGTGGCCTCATGTTTCTCACAAGCAGGGTTGCACCAAGAGAAGTTAGCACTCTATGACATTTTAGGATAATTTGGGATTTCTAAGTGCAGTGTTCTGCAATAGGGTGAATTTGGAGCTTGCAAGAAAAAAATGCTGAAATGGGTACATCCTGGGAATGCTGGAAGCTTGCTGGGAATGCGACTCTGGAGGATTATTCGGAATGTCACTCTTAGAGGGAATGTCAAAATGTGAGTTTACCGGGAATGTTTAAGTGTGTGCTTATGATAAATGTCAAGTTTACTAAGAATGTAAATATGAAAGCTTAGTTGGAATGTGAAGTTGGAATTTACTGGATTTGTCAACCTTACTGGAAAGGCCAATCTGGGATCTCATTGTAAATGTCAGGTATAGCTAAAGAGCTGAGAGGTTGAGGAAGGTGGGAAGTAGGGAGGGAAGGGAAGCAAGACAATAGAAGGGGAGTCATTTTCACTTAAACCATTGGCACTGAAGTGCAAAAGTTCCAGTCTGTCCAATATTTATAATGTCCCATCACGCAGTGGAAAAGTAAAGTGAACTCTTCGTCATAATTTAGCTTTCCATTAGGCTTGAGCAAAAGTGAAACGTCTCCTGCAATTAATGGATGCAGGTGGCATTTACAATAGATTCCTATGGAATCCGCTTCCTTTTGCCAGATGGTAATTTCAGGCGGATTCCACAGGAATCCATTGCACTACAGCCAGCATGAGAAGAGATGCTGGTGGTAATGAAGCCAAATTTGCCAGGCAGAGTGGAAACAGCAGCCGCACTTGTAAATTCTATCCTGCTCCCCATCTCCACCTGACAAACTGATAAAACCCCACAGATTGGTAAAAACGGCAGAAAAGCTGTACTGTCACTTTTACTTCCATTGTAACTGAATGCACCTGACCCAGAAAATGACCTAGGTTGATAATCGAAGGAGTCTATGTCACAAGGTACCCAGAACAATTAAGGGTGAAGGCATCATTAAGGCTATTTTAAAAGTAATCTGTTGTAACTTAAAGTAATGTAGAGTAATCTAAAGTAATCTCAGGTTATCAAAAGAAATAAAAAGTAATGGAATGGCAATCCAAGTTAATGACAGGTAGTGTAAAAGTAAGTATGACAATCTAAAAGTAGTCCAAAGTAATTGTGGTAATCTAAATGTTATCTCGGAGAACCTCAAAATAGGAAAGGGTAATAAGTTGTCTGCAACATTTAAAGTGCTGTTAAGTAGTGTATACTACAATGTACTATGGAATCGTATAGCATGCTAAATATAGGTGAAAGAATGAGTGATGTGGGCCCAAGAAAGGCACATGATGAGGTCACCTCCAGGTGTATTTAGACATGTTTGACACTTTTGCCACCATGTCGGTGGGGTCATAGGTGCTATGCTTTCCTAAGTATTTGGAAAGCCATATCTTAGAGTGATGGATACAAGGCCTCATCACACTGCTTAACATTATAATCTACGGGGATCTATTCTCATTTTAGTTTAAATTGTGCAAGTAGTGTTTTTCCAATGGCAGCTTTTTCTTTATGACATTTGGAAAACACAACAGAACAAATAAAACCTTCATATAAAAATGGGGAGATGTTAGTAAGTAAGCAAAATATAGAGCAAAAGTAAATTTTTGATGAAATCAAAGATAGGATCTTGATGGTCTTAAACATGATAAGCATGGATGTTTCTGTATCCACTATAACCCTTTTTTGAAGTATGTTAGCGGATAGGCTGGTACATGAAAATCTTTTCTAATTTATGCATTGTGAGCAATGCTACGACACGTGACTAATTGCTTTGTATCTTGTATTCTGACTGCTCTCACAGGCTTAGCAGCATTCAATATAGGTGGTGTTACTTTACTTTGGTTGTTGATGCTACCAGTGAAGCATGACAATAAACAGCATTATTGGAAACTTGCATTAAATGCAGCACAAGAAGTAGGGAGAATGCTGAGAAAATTAAATATCTTGATTGTGGATGAAGTGAATATGGTGTCTAACTTGATGCTAGCTTTCATTCGCTTGCAAATGCAAGAGGCCTTGAGGACTGACTATGATGTTTTGTTTGAAGGCTAACATGTTCTTTTTTTTATATTTGTTACAATTAATTCCTGTGAAAGGTCAACCAGTCTTCAAATTTCTTCAATGAAAAGATAGTCAAAGAACTATAGGTAGCATTGGTAATGTGTATATTTTGAATAATTTTCAATATAAGGTGCATACCATCAATATGAGGCAGTCTGCAGATTTAGAGTATACAGATATGTTAAAAAACATTCATAAAGGTTTTCTTGAGGACGTTTGAAAACGGTCTTAAAAGGGAGATTGGTTTCTAACATGTTTCATGCAGTTTGCACTGGACCTGATGTCATGTTGAAGCTTCAAGAAAAGAACAATCCTTGTGTTGCTTTGATGTGTACACTTACAGAGTGTGGCAAGTTCAACTCTGTAGTTATGCGCTCTGAGGAGCAACCAAAAGCACTGTATGCCACTAGAATTAAATAAAAAAGCAAAAGCACAATTAACTCAATTAGACAAATCCATTTAAAAAGTAGCAGGTCTAGGGTCAGTTTTCAAAATGTGCTTAAATGCGCTGGTTATGTTAAACAGGAACCTGAATGTTGAAATTGGTTTGGTGAATGGAGCAATGGGAGAGTGGCTGCATTTGTCAATTTTCTTCACAGTACAAATATAGAATATGTGTTGGTTAAGTTTGATTGTGTGGAGGAACCTCACTTGATTTGTCATATTTCTGCATGTTTCATGATTTGTAAAGATATGTTTGTGAAAAGATCACAATTCCTATTGTGCTCTGTATATGCAATAACTGTGCATGACTCACAAGGATTGACTTTAGAAGCTGCACCGATAGACATGAGTGACAAAGTGTTCAAAGGGGGAATGCCATATGTGGCACTGTCACAAGTAAAACATAAAGAATAATTGTTTTTATTAAACTTTGACGAGAGAAAAGTGACTTTGTACAATCCATGTATTGAAGAATACAATAGATTACATGTACTGCATTATCAACTCCTGTAAGACTTATTTCAATGAAAAATAAGCAACAGGTAAAGGTACATTCTAAGAAAGGAAGGCATTCTAACAGTGTTGGAAAGTAAAATAGATTTGAAATACATAAACTGTAGATTTACTAATGAAACAGTAGTTTAATGCCACTCAAATGCAGCGTTGTGTATGTTGTTTCAAATGGCACCACTCAGGCAAAACTAGTTTCAACAGTAAAGAAAAACCTATGTGTGGAATTTTTCACACTGCCGGTAGATGAAAGACCCCAAGAAATACATTTGGCAATGGCAATCCGACATGTAGTAGCTGGAAGAGAGAATATTTATGGAAATACTCAAGAAGGTGCTCAAGAATTTAGTGTGAGTATTTTTGAGGTGTCAGTGAAGGAGACAGTACGTGTAGATAATTTGATAGGAATGTCTTATGGGTGGAACCATGAGTTTCCACAATGTCATGAACAAAAAAATATCTGTGATCCTCTGGAAATGTTTTATATCTTCCAGTAACTGATCAGAAAAGTGTACATTTTGCTGATTTGGTAATACACGTTTATCATGAGAAAATCTAGAGTATAATAAGTACCTTTTTGTGAAGTTACAGAGATATACAATGCATACAAGGAAGAATAATACTTCAATTTTAAACTTTAAAAATGCTCAAATATTGATTATCAACAAAACGTTTTAAACATCTTCAATTATATTTCACAAGGGTGCATCTATTCATAGTGTACATTTCATGATATGGGTGTATACAGAAGTAGAGTGGCTTGGGTGCAAACACTCGACAGTATCACACAAAGCTAGATTGCCTAATGGTTTAAAGAATGCCTACTTAATGTTATTAGAACCCAGGTTTTAAACTATGTGTGTATATCTGTAATGACAATGTAAACACACATTAAGAAGATCTAAAAAGGAGAACTTTCTAATTGTACATTTTTAGAAAGTAATGTCCACACATTTAGTAATTTGTAGTATGGTATTAATAAAAAAAACTATTTGTAACGCAGACAGTCAATATGCTAGAAATTATACAAGTGAGCATTCGACAATCATCTACTTCTCTACATGTATTAGTGTTTCCTATAAGTACTAGGTTATATAAGTGGGTTCAATGTACATTATTTTGAGTCCTAGGGAGTGTAGTTTATGATAACTGTTTACATATGAAACAAATAAACAGCTGTAAAGAGCGCTATAAAGATAAGTCACAGAAATGCAAAGTACTTAAAAAGAAGACCGGTATAAAGAATGTGTGTAATGTGAAATACAGATTGTAGAATAATGTCATTAACCTCTTAAGTGTGTAGGTGGCCAAAATAAGGATTCACACAGATTTTACAAGAGGTATTGTAATGAAAACAGATTCAGTATGCGTTGTATTAATTATCTATGTATTTATTGATAGTATAATATTTTATTTGTCTTCCTATTATTTTATATAATAGTTTGACTTTACATTAAAACGTTTTTACTCAAAATAATGATACAATGTTGGTATGGCTTTATATATGTAGTAGAACTGATGGCAGTTAGTTTATGTAACTTGGTTTCTTTAATGAGGTTACATAAACTATGTTGCAAATCCTATACATAGTAAAGTAACATAATAGTTTGTACAGACATGAAATGTAAGCAATTTGTTTATAGTTATTTACTGTTATGATGTTGTTAGTGTACTTATTATGTAAACCAAGTGTTATTAAAATTAAGTTAGGAATAACTTTGTAAAATGTTTTAATATAGTATTTCTTTTAATTTGCATATATATGTTTTTGTACAAAGTAAAATTACATATAGGAAAATTATGTTACCAGTATGTACATTAAATAGTAATTATGTTTTTAGAAACAGAGGAATACACATGTATTAGTTTTATAAATCTTATACTTTAATACTATCATAGTATTATTAAACACTATTGTTATAAAAGTGAGAATATGTCACACATTTTAGTTTTCTGGAAGTAAATGTAGAGGTTTTCTTGTCCCTCCAACAAGAGTTTTTTTCTATACAGCAACATTGTGACTATTAAAATCATGTTACTGTAGGGGGTGGCAAGTTCATGTAGCTTTGCCCGAATTGTCTGCCAAATTTGGGGGGTTTTGTCACGCTACAGTTTCAAGAAATGACATAAAGTACCATGTAATGACATGATATTACCTAACATGACATATGAGGGCATGATATAACGTTACTGTTGATATCATTGAATACCATTTCACCTAATGAGATTTCACCAAATCTATTTCACTGAAAATGGTAGGTGGAATGATATATGTGTAATGCATAATAGGTGGGGTTTGGGGTAAGGGTATAAATTAGGGTAGGGAGGGGGAGAGGGTGCTTTGGTGGGTCACTCCCCCCACATTATTAAAAAAAAAAGTGGAAAAAGTAAAAAGTTCATTTTGTTTTTCGGTGAAATGGATTTGGTGAAATTTCCATTAGGTGAAATATTTTCGAAGAAATCACTTACATCCATGATATAAGGCATATCATGGCATGGCATATCCTGACATAACATGAAATGGCATATCATAACCTGCCATATCATTGCATGTTTAGACATATTTATATATGTTAATGTGTATTTGGCTCTGATGTCTGTCACAAAGATGAGAGGTTCTGGGATAAGGGTGGTCCAAATTCGAAGCCTTCCACAACTCCAACTGACAGTGATAGGGTTGGTGTGTTGCAACAATTGGTTGGGTTGGGGATGTTTGATTTCATGTTTTAGTGACCTAACCTTGTGCGGCATGTAGAGCAGGTAGCGTATGATATGATATGATATGAAATGGCATTTATAACACGCCCATACACAAGTGTTTCAAGGCGCGACGAGACAAGGGAGGGGAACAGAGGGAAAACCAACAGCGATCCCAATAGGCCAGTTGTCATTCAGTTCGCGGGGTGGGTGGGTTTGTTGGAATGTTGGTTTGATTGTTTTGTTGAGGGGTGTTAGTTTGGGTGAGGTCATAAAGTTATTCATGATTTGCAGACTTGATGAGATTAATGGGTGGTTTAATTTGTTGTTGAGTGGTTTTGCTGGTGAATGATTTTACTTGTTTTGTTTAGTGTGTGCAGTGATTGATGGGTGGTTATCTGAGTCAGTTGGTAGTTGACCAGTTGATGGATGGCAGTGCAGGTAGATAAATGACTGTGTGGGTTTGATGAGTGGCTATTGTGGCTAACCCAAACTATTTGCACATGTTAACTTGATGCCACCCATTGCACTTGTTCAATCTGCATACTTTATCAATTCTGACCCCATCTTGACTGTCATGTCATGATATGTCATGGCATGATATTTCATGCACAAAAATACATTGGTTGGTTGGGAGCATATATTGGTGTAAGAGTTGCTTAAAGGCAGTCCAGGGTGTGCTTTGCCTTTTGGTTCAGCGGACCCCAAAGTAAATATCAGATATTGGAGGTCAGACTCCTAACTTCTTCATACAACATCTTTGGCAGCTTTACTGCCCTTAGAGACCATAGACCATGAGCTTACAATCTTCCTAATGGCATCTCTGGGGTGGGCAAATGCGGGCAGTATCCCCTCTTATCATGTTTGCCCTGCGTTGGTGGGCATGGACGTAATGAGTCGGTCACTGGTTACCATCTGCCCAGCAATGCTTGGGATGGGGTACACAGTCAGTCACAAAGGGCCTCATTCCGAGCTTGGAGGTAAGGGAAAAACGATGCCGGTAAAGGGTTACCGGCATCGCTTTCCGCTAGGGGCCATTCTGACCTTTCAGACCGCTATTTACGGCACCGTAAACTACGATGCAGTAATTATCGGTCTCGAGTCGCGCGCGCACCCCACCATGCCGAAATTAGCGGCATGGCGTAAACTGGACCTGATCACAAGTAAGGAGCACACGTAAAAAACGGCCTAGTTAAGGCCGTAAAGTACCTTACTGGCATGGAGTACATACAGGCATCTCAGAGAAGGAATAAAGAACCCTGAGCAGTGGTACCCAGAGCCACAGGTGCACACAATCAGCACAGGTGGAGGCAATGAAGTCTGACACAGCAGTAAAGGATCACACCCACACACCACACCCCCTCCCACACCAAGATGAGACCAATAGTGGTAGCGGTACATGAAGCAGGAGGCCCTGCCAGCAAGGGCCCAACCACAAAAACTACACCAACAACACCAGGCCCCCCCACTGAGGAGACACAGGGGGAGAAGGAGGGGGAGACAGGCCCAGCATGCAGCACCAGTGCAGCCTCCTTCACCACTCCAGTAGCCCCATTCCCATGCAGCAGGTCCGGACACTCAAGGAAACCCCTGAGCAAATACACACCCCCTACCAGCTTGACTGTGACACCATCACCACTATATTTGGTCCACGAAATAACGAGATAAGCGAGCAGCATACAAATACACACCGCTATCCCGGCACAACTGAAGGTGTTGCATGTGCCCCACACTCATGCCACAGGCACCTACCAGCACACAGTGGGGCCCATGCATGGCATGTCACAACCGTCCATTACACGGACGCAGAAACAAGTGCTGGATCACCTCCCCAAGCACACAAAGGGCTACAAATCCCTAACATGGACTAGCCAGGAGATATACGACACAAATGTTGGCCCCCATGCATTGGCAGGCATGCCAAATTACATGGGTGCCCCTGACAGCACCCACATGGATTAGGTGGACCAGCATGGCATGCAGGGGGCGGATCGCAACTGCAAGCAATACCATTCCCCCAACGTGCAGACGGAATGCAACGCAAGCAAGAACATCACACATGGGTAGGCCCGACATTAAGGAACAACTCGTAACTCAATGGGCCAGCTGAACTCCACGCTACCGTGCCGCATGGGGCGACATGCAGGATGACGTGCCTGGCTGCTTGGTGAGTCGTCTGACTGTGTCATGCCAATGCATTGGTGCCATGAGGTGGGTGCCTGCATGAACAAACTGGGTCGGAATGATGAAGCCAGTGCACAATGTTCACCCCACCAAACACTGTGCCACAGAACCAGTGTAACGGCACTGAGTACAGATTCCCACATCGATGGAGTAAGGCACACACCAAAGACAACATTACCAACATCTGACAAGGCCAAATCCCACAACACATGCACCACTCATTGGCGGCCCCCACAACCGTAAGGGCATATAATAAGACACACATGCATCATGTGGTTGCCTCCAGCATGTCACCACACCGGAGAGTCATCCCTGGGAGTGGATTGAACTGAGGGCAGCAGGGATACCACACCACATCACCGGTTCAGCACACCCATAGGAGTGGTGGAATTCACCATAGTATGGATCAGAGCAGTAGGATGAATATGAGCCACTGACTACAGCCAACACACCCAACTACGGATTCACACAGTACACAGCACTTCATGGATATAACATCAAGACTGCTGCATGCATTAACGAAGCACGTACCATGAGAAGTGCGTGCCATTGTTCATGGACCATCTCGTAGACATGCCCCCCTACAGCATTCCATTGCACTGGACACATATTGTGGCCATGAATGGGCTGAATGCATCCATGGACATGTGCGTATGGGCATCAATGACCTGCTGCCATGTCAGACAAGTTCAGTTCTCCACCGTGACAGACCAAACACTTACCTAAATGGGCTAGACATGCAGGTGTTGGTGGCTGTCCCTTGACACCATGGTACGGGACCCCAGTCAGAAACCCACAGAACAGGCCCAGGGAGCCCTAAAATACTGGCCATACCCGTGCATGCGTACAGATGAAGCCGTCACCTGGCTTGCAAAAGGCACATATGAGTTGCAGAAGCTGGACTGGTGGGGGACCCATCCACTGCAATGTGGTGTCCAAGACCCCCATGTCATGTGTAAAGCTGGACAAAATGTGCATGCCTTGGAATGTGGCTCTGTCCCCTGACATGGGACTGCTAGCACCGGATGAAGATGGAGTGAAGGAGGAGGAGGAAGGGGCAAGACAGCATCATGGAGTCGGTGCACGGAGGGACATGTCGTGTGGCAAACATTGGTTGGACATAATAACCACAACACAAGTCAGCAGAGGGCGGCATCACATGGGCACACAGGGCACTGGGTTTGTGTATACTTGTAGTAGACCATGCACTGTTAGACATCATTATACACATGCTCAATGATAAATGTCCACACAGGTTAAACTTTGCAACTCCAATGTGTATTGAAAATATAAATGGATGAGTGTGAACATTCCCTCCACCCCCTTTCACCTCCCCCCCAACTCCACAACAAACCCTCACCCCCCACCCACCTCCCCCTCAACTCCACAACAAACCCTCACCCCCCATCCACCTCCCCCCAACTCCACAACAACCCCTGACCCCCCGCCCACCTCCCCCCAACTCCACAACAGTAGTCCTGTGTTCTCCATTATGGGCACATGTGGCAGCAATGCCGATTAATCCATGCTCCCGGGGCCCGAGGAGGCATGTCCCGGCGCCGCATGGAACGCAGAGTGCGTTGCGGCGGCCTTGCCGGGGTGGATCGGCTGGATGAGGGTGTGTCCTCCTGCTGAGGCTGCTGATTGGTGTTTGCAGCTTCAAGGGCATCTGCGATGTGTCCTAGGACGGCACATAACCTGTTGCTGCTCTCTGTGACCGCCTGACGCATTTCCCTGAGCTCATCTAGCCACTCCACCCTGGCCTGGCGGTTGTCCTCCATGAACCCAGTGATGAGGGCAGTCAGCTGACTTGCACGTAGTGCATCCATTGATGCTTGTTCATCCCTGCAGGGTATTGGGCTTACATGCCCTGGCATGTCCTCGACTGGGGAACTGGAGCCAGGATCAGCGTCTCCCTGTGTATCGGCACGTGCACTATGGCCAGGTGTTTCAGACTCCCAGAGTCACTGCACGATGCCTGGGGGACATTGCTGGGCTCCGGGGTGTGGACTATGGGGTAGAACTCCTCCTCGGATGCCCCACAGATGGACAAGGGGCTGTGCACATTCTCCTGGGTTGCCTTAGCTGCCACCTCCCCAGCAATGCTAAACTCCTCCGACCCTGAGGTGGGCATTGTGGCAGGCACCGATGCAGGGAGGGTTTGGGATGGTGCATCCTCCACTGACCTTTGGGGAACCGGGGTGGCTGTTTTTGTCCAGGCTGGTATGTGTCGGACCCTGCGTCTGCCCGTGGAGGTGGTTGGACGGCGTGTCTCGGGTTCCCCGCTCTCATTCTCGGTGCCTGTGGGGGTAGAAGAGAGGGACGACATGAGTGATTGTTTGAGACGCTAATTACATTGATGGCTGCATTCACATTTCAGTCATTTGGGGTTTGTGGCCTTTTGGGCGTTGCAACAGCACTAGTACATATGCATGTGTATGACATGGACGCAGGTGTCGGAGTGACTCATCCTGCCCTGGTAATGTGCAGTCTGGCTCGCACACTGCCGAACCTGTTGCGCAATGTGCATAATGGGATGTGCAAGTTAGTGCACTATGGTTGATGTGCGTTATGTACTTGCACTTGTCCCTTGATTGCGTGGCAGTTGGCTCTGCATTATTTGGATGGGGGGGAAGGCAGCATGACAAGGTGCCTTTGACGGCACTTGGGGGAGTATACATCATGTAAATGCCATTGCCAGTGTTGTCTTTGGACACTCATCTCCATCGGCAGACGACGCCGCCTTGCACTCCATATCGCTGATGCCCTCTATCGATTCAGTCCCGATCAATGAGGCGCATGTCTCCTCCCATGGCTCCCGTCTCATTGGGGAACTTGGGCCCCCTTTGGTCTGCAGTGCCAGACTCAGGTTGGTGGAGAGGAGGCTCCGCACCCGCAAGTCATCCCACCACTTGCTGTAGTCCTTGGGGAGTGGGGGGTGGTACCTACTGCACTCACCCTTTGGCCGGTTTGTGCCCAGATGTTTTTCTACCGGATTATTGCCTCTCGACGCATGTTGGTGCTGAACACGACGTCAGCGTGCTCCGCCAGGTTGTCCACCATTGCCAGAAGCTCTTCAGGGCTGAATCTCTTCTTGCGGAGCCGGTCCTCAGACTTCTTTGGGGCTTTAGGCATTGGTCCTAGTTGTGTGGTCCTTTCCCAGACTTCGATTGCTCCCAAGGGTGCTGCCTGATGAGGATGGCAATGGATTGTGTTTTTAAAGATGGCCGCTGTGCTCCTTCCCGTTCCTGTGCGATGACGTTATTTCCACTTCCGTTGGTTTGCGGTGACCGTAATTTACGGGATCCGTAAATTACGGTCACCGATATTTACAGAGGCGGTGGTGTTGTTAAGTACGTCTCGCAGCATGCCGGTAGGGGGTTTTACGGGTCATTTAGCGTCATGCCGCTAGGTAATTTTCCGGCACGGCGAAAAGCGCATGCCCGTGATGTCGTAATGTGCCGCAATTAGCGGTCTGTCACCAGGCCGGACTCGTAGTTTCCTGTACTTACCTCCAAGCTCGGAATGTGGGCCAAAGACTGCAGCCATAGTTTCATAGCTTTCATGACTTGACTCAAAGAAATGGACACTGTGTGGCCCAATGCAGGTTATTCAGGACAGAAAGGTGAGCTATGTGAAGCATGTCCTGCACGTAGCCTCTGCTGTGCTTTAGGATGCAAGAGTGTTATTCCCCTCTCCATACCACCTTATTGTTTACCTTTAGTAACCTTCTTTGCTCTGTGTAAACACCTTAAGACAACGTCATGCAAAATGGGGAGGCAGCTGTTTGTGCTGATTATGCAAGGCGAACTCTAGCAATTTCGGAAGAAGGATCCCTCATTTTAGGAAAACATGTTATTATTGTGTATGTTTTTACAATTGTCTCCACTTTAATGTCTTTCTCTTGATTAATCGGAAACAAATTTCAATTTTCATATCAGTGTTATGTTTTCTCTGGAATTGTTTGACGGTCCCTTCTATAGGCTGCATAGCACACATGGCAACAGTGATTAGGTTCAGGTGGAGCTGAGTGTTCATTTGGGCTTTGGTTCTGTGAAGTTTGCGGATTCCCCACACTGGCACCAGTTTACAGAGCAGCCCAGGTGCTGACAGCAACCAATCCACGAGTCCTGATGTGGTCGCTCCTTGGCACGGTCTACACAATAGCAGACTCAGAATTCCCAGTTTATGGCTTCTTGTTTTTTTATACCGCCTGTGGAATGCTGGGAATGAAGTCTGTCGCAGAGCCATGACCCAGGCAACGCTCATGATTGGGCAGGGGTATAGGGAACACTAGAGATTTCCCGGCAGGTCTCAACAATTTGGGCTTCTGCTGTGGTTACCCTGTTTTTCTACTCCTATGACCATCTCTTCTATGTACACTGCCTCAAACCTTCCATCTTTCCTCTATATTCGCATTCCTTCCTGAAATAAAGATTTTTTTTTTATTTCTGACTGTGCTGTTCCCACTCATAACCCACATATAAGATCAAATGTGCTTTAGAATTCACTATTCCAAATGTTTTGGAGGAGAACTCTCCAAACCCTACTTAGAGAGGTTGAGCTTGCTTGCACGGTGTAACATGCATCCACTTTGAACAACTTTTTCAGGGCCACTTTTGTTTCCCAGTCCACCCCTGGCAACGTTCCCTCCACTTGACTCTGGTGACCCTTCATTAATGCTGGCAGAGCGATGTTAGTACACAGGGAAGGTGTGTGAGCAACGGGAGTGGCGAGGATAAAGTGTTAGGAGCATGGACAGTGACTTGTATCTATCAGGTTCCAGATTTCTCTCTTTTATTTTAATAGTGGTTTATTTCAGATCCTTCAATTTTAAGGGGTGAGCTCAGAGAGTGTGAGTGAGTGAGTGAGTGAGTGAGTGAGTGAGTGAGTGAGTGAGTGAGTGAGTGAGTGAGTGAGTGAGTGAGTGAGTGTCTGCGTGTACGTGTGTGTACGTGTGTGTGTGTAAGTCTCTGTAAATGCCCCAGCATTTCTCTGCTTGACCTACAACTGTTAAGGTAACTCAGCATGGAAAGTGCTTGCTGCTGAGATTTGTGTTCAGCATCCTACAGCAGGTTTGTATCTAAGTAAATCCATCCAGCATGTCACGTGTCTAATGCCATACAATAACTATCATAAAGTTGAGTAATGAAAACAACAGTAGTTTGTGCATCGTGGTACAAGGCAACTATTAAGGCATAAACAGTGATTCAAAAATACAGTCAGATAAAGTAAAACTGGAGATTGTTGAAATAGCCGGCATTCTGAGGCCGGTAGCTACATCTGTAGGCAAAATCTGTTTCTATTATGTTTACCATTTTGTATCGTGCTAACATTGGATGGGTCACTGGTTGATATTTTGCCACTGATTTGGCAACTGGGCTTCTTCAGATGACTGGAGGTCTAAAAGCTGAAAACCTAACACCTGCATAACAAACATTTTGGATTGTTTGGTGCATTGATATTAGTTTGGGTAATTGATGTTGAAAGTATACTTGTGTGCAAACTGATTGGAACAATCAGCCATGTTTATTATTGCCTTCTTGCTGATTCCCTAGTCTTCCCCCACTGGTTGAGTTTGCTGCCACTGGTTCATCATTAAATCTTTTTAAATATAATGTAATGCTGGATTTCTCCATCTTTTAAGAATTTAGACTAGAGAGAGAGAGAGAGAGGGAGAGAGACAGAAAGAGAGAGGGAGAGGGAGAGAGAGAGAGAGAGAGTGAGAGAGAGAGAGAGAGAGAGAGAGAGAGAGAGACTGGGACTTGAGTGGTGATAGTTTGTGAGGACTTGAGGAGAAGAACATGTGTACATAATCTATGAAATGTGTGCTTATTTTAGGAACCGAGGATCTGAAGATCTGGGTAAGGAGATGATGCTTGATGAGCAAGGGTGTTGGGAGCAGAACAAGGGGTTTGTGTGTGATAAGTGTGAAGATTGCGGTGGGTAGGTGCGTGAGTGAGTGAGTGAGTGTGTGTGCATGCGTGTGTGAGTGAGTATCTGTGTCCCATACAATGCAGGATAATAATGGGCCAGTTCCCTTAGGATGTACCTGCTTATAGAGATCATTCAAGTAGTATGATTGAAATAGGGAATTGATATAACAGCATACGCCTGTTAAAAGTATTGGTATCGATAGAAATTCCCCCTTAATTTTCCCTGTGGTGTCCTGTGTGCTCCCTAAATATGATCCCCGGAGATGCCACTCCTTCTTTCCTGCTCCACTGACAGAAGGTGACTCTGGCTGCGTTGGAAGGTTACAGCTAGACACTAATGGGTCGATATAATAGAAAACTGTCAAGATGTGGGACCTAACAGAAACTCTAAATTGTAGTATGTGCAAAGGTGGCATAATGTCAACTAGTAATGTTGAGTTAGTCTGATTAAATGTGCCAACTAGACTTAAAGTAAACTGGCAAAGGTCTGCTAAATGAGTAGGAGGCCTTTTAATCGTGGGACGCAATGTGAACTGGTAATGATGTGCCAAGTGGGTTTGCTGGAAACTGTCAATAATGTGCCAAGTAAGCATAATGTAAACCGGCATTGATAAGCTAGCTAGGTTCAAATGCACACACATGAACAAAGGGATTCATATTTAATTATCAAGAGAAATTGCTGTATTGTAATGGCAGTGCCACCGATTAATTGCATTTCTCTTGTTAGAAATAACAAAAAAGAAATGTACTTTGTGTAAAAAAGCTTCAGAAAATTCACATTTTTGGTTCAAACTAATATTACAAATGTAACTAACTTCATATGCTAAAATATAATTAGTGTGACCGTATCTCACTGTTTGTCCATACTTGTGACATCACACCATTACACATTCCGAAGTTTTAGTGTTAGTGCTACTGGATTTTGACCCTTTTCTACATATGAAAACTCTAGAGCAGCTAAGCATTCGCTGGTTGATCCCTGTCAAAGTTACTGAACATCATACAGAGATATTAATGAGCGGATTACTGGCGTTGCTCAATTCTCCCTTCACTAATGCATGAGGGAATCTCCAGCCACTCATGGAATCCACGTTGGGCCTAATCTAGATGACTCACTAATCTTCCGTTTAATGGAACGATACTTGAGAAGACAGTGAGTGACACCTCAGACCAAGTTCCATAGCAAATGAATCCAAGCAGCTTCCGGCGCAGCTGTGCAATTGAGACTCTAGCCCTCTTGTAAACTGATTGAACTGCTGATCATGGGTGATGTCAATGCTGCCAGTGGCCCACTTTCTTCCTCAGGCATGTGGCTCCATTATTCATCAAGCACTGAGTAAGCATGCAGCCTTTTCACTGGGTTGTCTACACAAGCACCAGTCAAATACCATGTGTCCACGTCTGCGCTCTGAAATTAGGAAAAGCGAGCAAAATGAAACGTTAGGACGTGAAGGTATCCATTTCCTCCATTGGGTTAGGAACGAGGACATTCTTCTGTGTGTCCACTCGTGTACTTTCAATTCTCAAAAACAAAAACAAAAAACATGCACGCGCGGACGCTGGAGTAAATATGTTTCTGCATGCAATGTTTCCAGCCAATTTTTATACCGGATATACAATAGCTTCTATTGTCATCTCTGTGAAAATGGTGGAATTGTAAGTGGGACATCAGTGACACACAGTGTTGTTGATACATTAAGTACACATGTGCAGAGCCGTCACTACTGAACCCTTCTGCACATTGTGTCTCTCCTTGCACCAGGGAGGATAAGAATGGTGCAACACATTCACCCCCTTGGGTACACAGGCATCTTTTTTTCAGGCAAGTGAACGTATGTGCTACTGAATTCCCTTCCCTACGTGGTCAAAAAGTGTTTTGGAGCACTATTAAAACTGATTATTGGGGGTCATTCCGAGTTCAGAGGTAACCACGCCGCTATTTGCAGCATGGCTGCCTCCGAACTCTTCCAAACTCCGGCCTGGTGAATGGAGTAATTACCGGTCCATTCCGAGGTCAGAGGGACCGGTAATTCCCCATTCACCAGGGCCATTTCCCATTCCCATTTGAGCCCCCATAGGGCTCAATGGGAAAGGGGGAAGGCGGCAATAACGGTACCGTAAATTACGGTACTGTTATTGACCCCGGAGTCCCTTTGTGGGTCCCCTCCTTAACGCCTGCTAAAAGCAGGCATTAAGGAAGGACTCGCAAAGGGAACTCGTAGTAGGGTGGTAAGGGTTTAACGGCACCGGTCTCGTTACCGGTGACCGTTAACCCTTACCGCCCTACTCGGAATGTCTTTTAGGTGAACATATGGAGGTACAATTATGGGGAAATATCACTGTTTCCTGTAGTTTTAAAACCCTTAATCATGTGATAAGTATTATCAAGGTACCCCATGAGGTCAGTACCCTAAACTCACTATGAGGGTGTTCAGTAAGAAAAGGTAGCTGTTAAAATACCACCTTCTTTTAAGACTAACACACAATCATAATGAGCCTCCTGGGTGTAAAACTGAGAACTATCAACATTCTCAGAGACAGCCCAGACATGGCATCTTTGTCCTTTCTGCATTCACACACCCCCTTCAGATCTACTTTATTTGTATTAGGATTTATTTATTTGCAAGGACGATTTATGACTAAAAACTCCATAGGGAGTACGAATGGAACGCGGCTGTCCCGGGGACAGAGGGTGAAGTAAGAATGAAGTGTGTGGTGGTACAGAGCGGCGGACAATCCAGGCAAGAGAATATCAGTAGGAACTCTTGGTCGGCAAGGGAGTACAGACAATGTGTAGTTATATTTACATAAAATACAACAGAGAGTACATTTGACTCACAGGAGCAAAGCTATTGACGAATAAGGAGGAGGAGGAAATAATAGACGGCTCCATTAGTGCTGAGCAAGTAGTGAAAGAGAGCGGAAGTGTGAGGTATCACCAGGGGGCAAGGGACAGGAAGCTTGAAGATAGCTGCAGAGTGAAGAGTGTGAGAGCGGACTGACAGGAGATGGAGGTGGAGAGGTAGGGCTGCCATTCCATGAATGCATTCATAGGAGTCGGAGGATGGAGATAGGAACATATCAGGCAACACGGAAGAGGATGTATCCGGTAGCATTACCATTCCAAGTGATGAAGGAGTTCACGAGTAGGATGGAGCAGATATCCAGGTGGCTGAGGACAAGGATGGATATAAGAGTCTTAGCAGACATGAAGGTCAAATGGGAATACATTCTGTAGGTGCTTGGGAGTTAGGTCCGGCAGCCACAGCAGCGGGGGCGATCAACTGTTCAAGTTTTAGGTTGCTGTTAAAGGGGAACCCAGATTGTGAGGGAGACAGAGTCAGGGTGTCAGGAGGAAAGGATAGAGGAGGAAGGATATGATAGGTCAAAGAATAGAGGACTTCAATCTTCGATGAGTTCAGCATGAGAATGCAGAGTGCCATGTAATAAAGTATGGCTGTAAGACATTCTGGGCCTCATTACGACCCTGGCGGAGTACCATGGTGCAATTTGCACCATGGTCCATGGCGCAGAGCTGCCAACTCCGCCATGGGGGTTGGCGGACTTACCGCCCCATTCCGACCTTGGCGGGGCGGTAAGTCCCCAATCCCCATTTAACCTTCCCCATTCCCATTTTTGCCCCATAGGGTATAATGGGAGTGGGGAAGGCGTTAATTACGCCACTGTAATTTACGGTGGCGTAATTAACGACAAGTCCCGTAGCGCCATGGATTTTTCCGCTTGCAAAAAGCAGGCGTAAAAATCACCATGGCGCTACGGGATCTCGTAGTCGGGCGGAGAGGTACGCCATGGGTTACGCCGGCGTAAACCCCTTTCCGCCAGGGTCGTAATGAGGGCCTCTGTGATTTTGGAGGAGAGCTCTAGGGAGAAGGCGGGTAATGAGAAAAAGATGTGTATGTAATAGCCTAAGAGATGGTAATATGACCTATAATATATTATGGGCATACACAGAGAGCAGGTACAGAGAGTAAAGAGGAAGGGGCATAGAACATACCCTTGAGGGACAACAACAGAGGAGTCTATGCTGATTAACTGAAATTATAGAAACGGTCTGAACAAGATGGCCGCCCTGCATAACAAAGGGCACTGCAGATCCTCCATTGCAAAAGAGAAGCGCGGAGCCCCCACAGTGCAATAAAGCACACCAATACCGGGAAGTGCCCAGCTAGTGCCCAAATGTGTATGGAGAAGCGTGAGGCGGAGACATACATGCGGCTGCCTAGAGTGTGCATAGCGCAGAACTGGGCATAAGCACGTACTGGAAGATGAAGATCGCCGACAGAAAGACGCGCATATATAGGCGCGTATGTGGAGACAGGGCAGATTCGCCCCCACGGAAGCCGACTACGTACCGAAAGCAGGGGGGAACTGGGACGCTGGTGAGCCCGGTACAAAGGGCACGGAAGAACGCCCACCGTACAGGGGAACGTGGAGCCCCAGCCGAGTGATAGAGTGCCCCGACACAGAGAAGTGCCCAGTTGCAGCCCAAATGTGCACGAAGCGCTGGAAGGAGGTGAACAAGCGGCTGCCCTGCAAGCACTCAGCGTGAAACCGAGTAAGCAAGCACTGGGAAGCAGAGCCACCAATGAGGGATGCACGCATAAATAGGCGCGTATCAAGAGACAGGACGGACTCGCCCCCATGGAGCCTGCCACACAACGAGAGCAGTGTGGAGCTCAGAAGCCAGCATGCCCGTAAAAGCAGCCGTCGTCTCCCTTACTGGGAGACTGCAATGTGATAGTGAACAGCCACATTACATGTGAGGGCCGGAGAACAAGCCCACACAGGGTGGAACAGGCTGGTATATAGCCTGGAGAGCGAACACTGAAGCGAGCTGTTAACTTGGGAGCCAAGGCAAACGGAACCCCCAGGATTGGTGAAAACCCCTTAATATAAATGCAGTACAGCCACACGGCATAGAGACGCCTGGATCAAGAAGATCGTTTCCCCGCAGACCCAGGAACATGTGTGCACCTGATCAACTAGGTCAACACTGTGCACAAGAAACAGTACGAGACCGGAAAAGTGTAAAATCCGGATAGTGCATGGAGGGACCAGATGGGCGCAGACACATGCAACAGAGGTACAGAGAATCACCCTCTGGCAACAGCGAGTGGGTGACAAACACAAGGACAATGAGAGACATTCTCACTGAAGCAATGAAGAGCACGACCTGAATAAAGACCTGGCAGGAGTGGTCGTATCAGAGTGCACAGGTTGAGGTTAGACATGGCAGCAGAGTCTTGAGCACCTAAACATCCCACGCCTAGGACGAGGCTCCTGGACCCTGGCGAGCACAGCAGGCACCCCCCATAAAGGCCCTGACGCTGGTCAGGTGATTGGGAAAACGAACACTGGCCGGATCGGCTCCGTTCACTTAAATCTACAGTGCTGGGACACAGAGCGATGTCATCCAAACAGCTCAAGACAAAGGGCAAGCAGTCATTGAAGGGGGACTTTACAAATACTCCACTGTCGATCGAGGGGGCCAAGAGCAAAGAAAGGGGTGCCCAGACCGGAACATCCCCGGCACGTGGGGACCAACAGATTCTCGAGCCATAGCGGACCTGAAATTGACACTGGAAACTATCTGGAGGCCGCCATCACCACACTCAAGGAAGTGCTAGAGGTCAAAATTGACACAGTACAAGTGGACCTCATCCTATTAAGACAAGGGGGGTCATTACGAGTCGGGCGGTAAGGGATACCGGGCACCGGTAAGGAGACCCATGCCGGTAATCCCTTACCGCCCGATTCCGAGGTCCCTTGGAGGGTACAGTAAAGAACGTGTGGTTTTACTACACGTCTCTTACGGGTCCCGCTAATGGACCAGGGCGCTAATAACTGGCTTGTCATTCGCGAGCCCGTTATTAGCGCCCTCCCCATTCCCATTGAGCCCTATGGGGGCTCAAATGGGAATGGGGAATGGTTTGTTCAATGGGGACTTACCGGTCCCACCAGGGTCGGAATGCACCGGTAAGTCCCCATTGAACAAGACCGGACTCAGACATGGTATTGGAGGCAGCCATGGTGCTTCGAGCACCATGGCTACCGCCCATCTCGTAATGAGGCCCAAGATGTCAAAACAATCGCAGAAAGAACGGGTGTGTTGGAGGAGGAGATGAAATCTAACACAGCCACCTGTGCATCACACGCCTCAGAGAGCCACGTGCTCCGACAACAAGTAAGCAACCTGGAAAACAGGGCAGAGGAAGCTGAAGGTTGCGTGCGGAAAATAACATATGTATTGTGGGCCTTCTGGAGGGGCAATAGGGATCTAACCCAACGGAATATGTGGAGACCATGTTATTGCAAGAAATAGGGGGCGGGCCAGTCACGCAAGGCTTTGCGGTGGAAAGACCGCATAGGGCTCTGACTAGGAGGCCGCCGCCGGGAGCCCCCCCAAGACCCATTATTGCCAAGATACTAAACTACTGCAACAGAGAAAGGATCCTGGAGCACTTCGGAAAGGAGGTACAATATGCAGAGCATCGGCATCCATAAGCGCTTACCCAGACTACACGCTTCAGGTGCAAAGAAGGCGCCTGAATTTCGGGGCTGTGAAGAGGAGATTACGGGACGCTGGCTATAAATACATGCTGCTGTATCCGGCTGAGCTGAAGTTGCTCCACAAAAACTGAACTGTTTTCTTCGACATGCCAGAAGAAGCAACAGAATGGCTGGATGCACAGAATTGCCCGATTGAGAGGAATGACGAGAAAGATAGCGGAAAGGAATGACAGGGAGAACAAACCAGGGGCCGGGGTGTTGTATATAAAATGTAACTCTGGGACTTGATTATAGAAATGGGAAGTAGTACAACGACGGGCAGGGTAGCTATAGCACAAAGCAGGAGACTAAGAAAACCTGACCTCATACCCCACCATATAGACTAGTTGGGTTACCATTAGTGCGGTAACACCGTGCTGGGCTCCTAACACCAGCTTGCCAGGATAGGACCAGATGCAGGGTTACCTGAGATTTAGGGATGGAGCTGGGCAACAGTTGGGGAAGGGAAGGGAGGTGGGAGGGAGGAAAGTTGGGGAGGGAAGGGGTGATGGGAGACAGTTGGGGACCGCGATGGAGGGGGGCAGGGGGATTGTTGGGAAGTTTGGAGTGAAATCATTTAGGGAGCGAGCTTATACTCACACAAAGTATTTATGGGGTGTAGGATATGGAGGGAGGGAGAAGGGACAAGATTTGGACGAAGATGGGAGACCTTAAAATTGTAACCTGGAACGTCAGGGGACTAAACAGCTACTTGAAGAGAAATAATTGGATAGATCAGATACGAAACTAGAGAAACCCACTCCCGCAGCAAAACCTCTACAGGCCCTGTTGAGAGACTTTCGGTTAGAAGACATTTGGAGGCAGCAACACCCGAATGATAGGCACTGCTCACACTATGCGGCCCCACATAACCCATACACGAGATTGGACTACATGTTTGCCACCCCGGAACTCATTGGGGAGATGGTTGGGTCAGAATATGAAGCAAGAATACTATCAGACCACTCTCCTCTGGTTCTGGCGTGGCGACACCAGCCCCCCAGAGCCAGGATCCCAACGTGGAGGCTCAGAGCTGAAGCATTGAAAGATACTGCATTCCGAGAGGACCTTAGGGAGGAGATAATTGAATATTTTGAAAAGAACACTGGAAGTTTGAAGTCAGAGGGTACTCTGTGGGAACCCTTTAAGGTGGTGGTAAGAGGGGTGGCCATATTCAAACCCAAGGGACTCCAAGGGGGCATATCATGGGAGTTACAGGAGACAGAAAGGAAACTGGAAGTAATTATGGAAAAAGGGGGCACCTCACAGGAGGATGCCGAGTCTATGAGTCTATGAGCCAATTACAACAAGCATGTGGGGGACTCTGGGAGAGGTTATGCAACCTGAACTATAAAAAATACATTGAAAGACAACACGCCAGGGGAGACAAACCGGGGAGGCTGTTAGCATGGCTATACAAGAACGAGACACCCAGAACAGCCATCAGAGAGATAAAAGGAGAATCGGGGCAAATATGGAACACCCAGGAGAGTGTGAACAAGGTATTCCTCTAGTTCTACCAACACTTATACGGGGAGGCAGGGGAGACGGCAGAGCAGGAGACTCAGGAGATGCTAGAAGATATAGGACTACCTAAATTGAGTATAGAGAACAGGGAGGACCTAGATGCCCCAATAACAATAGAAGAAATAGAGGAAGTGGTCATACACCTGCCCACTAACAAAACCCCTGGGACAGACGGGCTCCTTAGCGAATTCTATAAAACCTACAGGAAAGAGGTGCTCCCCCCATTACTGGCAATGCTAAATGAGGCCTTTGAGAAAGGAAGGCTGACGGAATCCTTGAGAGAGGCGGCATAATACCGCTCCTTAAACCCGACAAGCCAAGCACAGACTGTGGATCGTACAGACCATTATTGATGCTTAACCAGGACAGTAAAATCCTCACTGCAGTGCTGGCGAATAGACTTAAACGGGTAATAAATAAACCCATAGACCATGACCAAACTAGATATGTCCCAGGCAGAAGTATATCTGATAACCATACAAGGCTCCACCACATCATAGAACAGGCAGAAGGTGACCCGACCGAGATAGCAATAGTCTCGCCAGATGCAGTGAAAGCCTTTGGCTCAGTAAGATGGCCCTGGCTGATGGCGGCCCTAAAAGAATATGGGATGGGACTAGGGTACCTGAGGTGGGTGAAACTGGTGTATAGCTCCCCAATAGCCAGAGTCAAAACGGGAGCGATTATTTCAGATAAATGGCAACGAGGCTCGAGACAGGGCTGCCCATGGTCCCCAATGCTATACATCCTTGCACTAGAACCCCTAGCCATCTACCTTAGACATCAATGTGAAGAGGTAGGGGTCTACACCAAAGGGGGACTGCACTTGATATCATTGTATGAGGACGATATGCTGTTATTCTTGTGGTACCTGGAAGAAAACTTGCAATACATCTTGGAGGTGATGGAGCGCTATGCAACTGTCTCCGGTATAACGGTTAACCCCAAGAAATCGCGCATGTTCCCCTTGGGAAGATATAGAGGAGTCCCACAGGAAAACTTACCAATCTTGCAGATAGCCTGGAAGATCAGAACATTCAGATACCTGGGGGTTAACATATATCACACAATAGAAGATGAGCACAAATATAATACGGAAAGAGCAGTAGAAGGTATCAAAAACAGCATGGGGTTCTGGGCAAAGCTCCCCCTAGCCATGGTTGGGAAGGCAGCTCTGCTGAAGATGGTGGTCTTGCCTAGGCTACTGCACTTTTTCATAAACATCCCACATATGCTGCCCAGACGCTTCTTCACTAGACTACAGAGTTTATGCAGAGGCTTTCTGTGGCGCAACATCAGAAACAGAATTGCCTTTTGGAAATTACAGAACACGCATGATGGGTGGGTATAAACCTGCCGAACTTTGAGATATACCATTTGGCAGGGCAGCTACAGTACGTTGCTAGGTGGCTGTTGGAAGAAGCAACAGCAGAATCCAGATTGTTGAGAGACGAATATGAACCGTATTTCCTGAAAGAACTGATATGGCTACCCAAATCAGAGTTGAAAGGGTGATCAAGATTGTTGGAACTGGGCTGGCAGTCTTGGCAAAAAGCATGCCGAGCTACAGGGAACCTGACCCCATGCTCCCCGCAGGCGCCACTAGTGGCGCTACGTGGGATAGATGAGCAGCTGAGGAAAGGGATCTGTAAATACTGGGAGCTGGTAGGACTAGCAACCCTGGGAGATATATGGTGAGATGGGAAGGCAGTGGACTTACAAACGATAGTTGATGAAACTGGGATACACACGCGGCAATACATCACTTACACCAGAATGGTTAAACGGGTGAAGGAAACGTGGTCTGAAATAGTACTAGCAGAACAGCCTGACACTGCCATAGAAAGAATATATGATATCTCGGAAGGAGGGCTCGAAATATCCAGGATCTACGAACTGATGATGGCTAGAGTGGTTAAGGAGGTGCCCCAGCTGAGACGGGATTGGGAGGAAGATGCAGGAGTACCTATGCAAAATGGGCAATGGGAAAGAGCACAGAGATACCATAAAAAGGTGTCCAGAAATGAGAGGCTGCAACAGATCCAGCTATATGTCATCCATGGGGCATACATGACCACCCAAAGGATCGCCAGATTCGGGAGCACAGCAGCACAAACATGCTCCAGGTGTGGGGAGGTGGATGCAGGGATGACCCACATGTTTTGGGTGTGCCCAGAGGTTGGGACATTTTGGGGGGAATTCATCAACGGCTATCTGAGAAGGGAATTCAGCTAAATTTGGAATCTGTGTGGGCATGCATGGTGGGGGGATTCACTAGACCATGCAACTTGAAACATGTGTGCAAACTAAAGGACCTGGCCTACATCCTTGCTAAGCAAAGAATAGCCATGAGCTGGAAAACAGCCCATAGACCCAGAATAGAGGCATGGTGGCATGATCTCTTGAAATGGGCCGATGCTGAGACAGTAGCATGGTATGAGGCAGCCAGCAGAGGGGAGGAAGTGAAGTAGGGCCCCTGATGGAGTGCAAACCACTGGTAGCCACATTGACGGCAACCACCCACACCAATTCAAGCGGAAATGATGCATCCGAAAGTAGCGAGGGGGATGAACCCTCCAAGACAGGAAGTGTGAAGAATTGAGGAGAAAAGCTAGAGTTAAAAAGGGGGAGGGGATAAGACAGTACTAAAAACATGCAAATGTATGCTATGAAGCTTGTAACCGAGAATGTCGGGTGTGTTGGTTGAGTTTTGTGTGTTGTAAAAACCAATAAAAATTGTTTTTAAAAAAAAAAAGAGCTAGTCCCGGGATTGACTGCGCAATGTCTCTCCTTTTTTGCTAAAGTTGTCCTAAAGTATTTGCAGGATTGTGTGGATTTGAGCATGATTCTAAACAATCTCCAAGCACGTTTTAGAGAGGGAATACCTACGTTAGATCAAAGCTTCCAATTCCACCTTATCTTTCAAAAATATACAGTTTTATGCAAAATAAGGATCTATGCATTTTTTGTAGATCTGCGCACAGCGTCCGATGGGTCTCTAGAAACCTGCTTTGGCATACTCTTGTTAATAGGAATGTCCCACCAAATCTTTAAAAGACTCATCCAGATATTGTACTCAGGGAATCGGGCTGTGCTACTGTGGGGCATAGTAGGCAAGGTGATAGATCCATTTCATGTTAGAAGGGGGGTACACAGGGGTACGTTCGTGCACCCCTGTTGTTTAATATTTATATTAATGAGTTGATTGACAATATGGTGTGAACTTGTCTGGACCGCCAGAGAAGAGAAAATTATAGGTTTTCAGCCCTCTTTCTTTTGCAGATGATGCTGTGCTGTTGGCTACTTGCCTGATGGGCTTAAAGAGAACGATTGATAGTATTACTATCAAATGTAATCAAATACATTTTAAAACTAATTTGGGGAAAACAAAAGCCATACTCTTCAAGCTCAAACACTCAAGACATCGGGCCTCATTACATGGATGGCGGTAAGGGTTTACCAGTGCCGGTATTTTACCGGTACCGGTAAATCCTTACCGCCTTACTACGAGGTCCCTTTGCGGGTTGGGGAATTTAACGCCTGCTTTTTGCAGGCATTAAAAACCAACCCGCAAAGGGACCAGGGAGCTAATTACGGTACCGCAATTTGCAGTGCCGTAATTAGCACCTTCCCCATTCCCATAGAGCCCTATGGGGCAAAAATGGGAATGGGGAAGGGCAATGGGGGAAGGGGGAATTACCGCCCCACCAACCTTGGAATAGGGCGGTAATTCCCCTTTCCACCAAGGCGGTGCCGGTATTTTACCGGCATGGACCAAGGTGCTAGTAGCACCTTGGTCCACCGCCATCCGTGTAATGAGGCCCATCGTGTCTTGAATGCTTGTGTCGAGGGCTGCAAACTCGATCAGGTCAGTTTTTATGATTATTTGGGAACAAGATTTACAGACAAATCTTGGGAAGCTCAACTTGACAGGCTCGTGCGACTCTTGAAAGGAATTGTGGGGCGACAGCCAAATTTTACTGCAGCCACCGAGGTTTGACCCTCAGTCCTGCTCTCAAATTGTATCAGCTACATTGGCCATGTATGAAGTTGAAATTTGGGGGCCCAAATATGCCAGAAGTCTTGAATCTGTGGAAAATAAATTGCTCCTTTTACGATTAAGTATCCCAAATGTGCTGTTACATATTGAATGCAAATTGCAGAGTATTGAAGATGAGCTGGGACCAAAACCAGTAACACTAGATTAGATTATGGGGAACCCCAATCTTGAATACCTATAGAGAATGCATGAAACATGTATTGGCACTAGGTGGGGGAAGAGCCCTCCCATGGTTTGTCCATGTTAAAAGATGGTTGACCTTGTTGGAATTAGATGTTTTAGGGGTAGATTCATATACTATTGCTAATCAAAGCAAATCTAAAGTTAAACAAGCAGCTTCAATCTTGCTCAGAGTGAGGCTGCAGAATGAATGTCATAGAAGGAGTTTAGGATTGTGAGCAAAAGTGATTCCATTTACAAGGATTATCTAGATTACATCCACCCGCAATACGCATGAGTCTTGTATATCAAATTCAGGTTGAATAGCCTACAAGTGGGAGAGTTTAACTGTAAGTGAACAAAAACGAACATCAATAATCGGGGATCCATTAATGAAACTCTGGCCCACTTCATGCTTTTATGCTATGGTACTAAATACCTGAGAAATAAACACTTTAACCCCCTCTTTTTACGAACTGGTAAAGGTACCACCAATGAAGCAATGTTGTAATGCAAAGTGACTGATAATTTGTATGTAGTTTATAGAGGTGTCTCTCAATTCATACCCTTAGCCTTGATAAAAAGGAGCCGGCTGCTACAGTCATGAGCTGACCACTAATTTTAATTTGTACTAATTGAAATTGTTCTATTATTGGAACAACAACTGTTTTAAATTTTGAAATGTTAATAGGCAATTTTGGTTAAGTTTTTACTTTTTGTGTGTATGTACCTAAAGACAACATTATTGAATAAAGGTTGTTATTATTATTATTTATTTATTTGTGGTTAAAAATAAACCTTTAAAGAAAGATTTTATTTTTTACAAATGTATTCAATCACAATATTCTACACATAACTTCATAATGAGATTCATGCACATATTCCAGACGATCGACAGTTCCTTTTATCGCTGATGCATTTCAGATATAAACAATATCCTTCTTCAGGGGAATAGGAACTGCCTTCCTATTATTATAAGTAGATACACAATCAACCTTTTAACTAGTCAAGTACTGTTGAATTCACTAATCACAGAAAAATGTACAAAACTAACCTTAGTTTTCTAGAATGTATGGCACTTTAAGACCAGTATCTAGAAACAAAAGACAAAGATATCTGTGATCTATTAGGAAACTTTGGTTTACAAAGAACTGAAAAATCACATTTGACTTACCCTTTTCAGTAAAGGTCTATCGATCAGGACTTGATGTGTTCTTACCTTATTGCTGTATGAAAGACGAGAGGCATGGCACAACAAGCTGGAAAACAGCGTCTTGCCCAGTGCTCATCTTTTGAATTACTAGCAAGTCACGTGATTCATAGCATGTGACATCATGTGCGTTGTATGTCACGACCTACAGTGCACAGTGGCGCCCATCTTACAGTGTTTCACGGACACTACCTCACTCAGGAAAGATATTAATATTGTCTGAAATGAGTGTATCCAATGGTCCTTATACAAAAACCCAATCATGAGAAAGTCAAACAGATGAAGTTATGGTCACAAATAACTTCACAATTAGGAAAGTACCTCTTCTTGTTCTGTACATTATACGATATATTCTTCAGACCTTCTGTTAATAACTACATGGTACAATCATGACAAATACAAACAGATGAAGTTATGATCACAAATAATGTCCTCCCCTTGTGTTGTGCATTATGAGATATATTCCTCAGACCTTATGTTAATAACTCTAAATGGTCCACTCATGTCCATAACAAGTTAAAGGAAGTGATAAACCTAATGTGCTTAACAATGTTTCAGTGTGGTGTAAATGGAAAATCCACCAGCTGTCTCATTTATAGATACCATAATGGCAATCAGGTACCTTTTGGAAATAATAAATAATCGTCCTGTCATTAATTGAATAATTTACACATATAATATGTTTGGCTATATTAAATACAATACAGGTGACCACCTATGTACATAGAGTTAAACAACATCAGTTTAGAAAATGCATGTAAGATCCCATTCTATATTTATTCCTTTTGGAGTTGTTGCATCTAATTTGTCAATCCAATGTGTTTATTTTTGGAGTAGCATTGTATTAATGTCACCACCTCTCATAGGAGTTACAATCTGCTCCAAAATTACAAAGTGAATTTGTGCAATAGAATGTCTATCTTTCACACAAGGTAATGCTACTGCTGATTTTCCGTGTTGTGTTCACTCATTAGACTTATGCTGTGTCCAACCGATTTTTGGTTTTTGTGTAGTTATTCCCACATAAAAATTGCCACAAGGGAATCTCAATCCGTAAATAACATTAGCTGAATCGCACGTGGCAGAATTATTTAAATATCTTTTCTTACCACTGTAAGGATGGTTAATCTAGCTCCCTTATATTATGTTACTGCAATGCTGACAATTATTGCACAGTCTTGTGCCCAGCTTTGTATTTAATTCAGATTTCATAATCTTCTTTAATCAAATGGTTTCTAAGGGAGTTACTCTCTCGATACAAATACCGGGGGTCTGGGAAGTAAGTGGGTCAAAGTTGAATCCAATTTCAAAATACTTCAATTTTGTTTTATGATATTTTGTATCATCAAGCTCTGAAGTGAATAGGTTGTTACATAAACTGAGTAGGATGTATCCCTTTTTAGCTTTGTCGTCAAGAGAGGCGTGCAATAAATCTGTGATGTATTCTCCACAGTTGAATTAATAACATTCGGCTTATATCTCCTTTCCAGGAATTTGTCCCTCAGTTGTTTGTACTTTGCTGTGTATTCTTTAATGTGTGGGATACTCCTCTTGTACCTCAAAAATGTACTTTATGAAATGCTTTCAAGGGTTCTTTGTGGATGAAAGCTAGTTGCAAGTAAAATTCTATTCCTATTTGTTGGTTTTGAATATACTGTTGTTGGTAATTCTTCATATTTAACATAAGCTTCCACTTCTACAAACTGAATATTAGAAAACTATGCTTGCTGTTAATTTTTATTCTGAGCTGCAAATGATTCATATATATTATATATATTGAAAAAAGTTCATTAATTCTGAACTAGTGCCATGCCATACTCCAAAGGTATCATCTATATGATAACTCTTCTAATGTCACATCCACTTCATGCAGCTGAACACATTTTCTGTTTCAAGAAACAACATGTATGTGTTTGCATCACTCAGGGCCATCACTGCCCCCATGGAGGTCCCTGAAGTTTGTAGGTAAAATTGATTTTCAAATCTAAAGAAATTATTCTGAAGTACAGTTCAGAGAAGCGACAAAGTAAAAACTTTGTCTGATTGACATTTGACAATTCACAAAGGCAACCACTCAATTGCCTCAAATCCTGCCCCATGTAGTATATTTGTATATCGACTGGTTATGTCCAATGTGAAGCTTTCCTTAATGGATTTTTTATTTTTTGCTTGTCTGGTTTTCTTTGATCTTAAAGGGAAACCATTTTGTGGATGTGTTATCAGAAAAATAATGCTAGTTTTAGGAGTATATTTCTGAAATGTTTGACTACCGCTCTGTTGGTAATATTCCTGCCATTTATAGACTATACTTGTGTGTAATCTACAGTAGCTCTACGAAACATTCTGATTTTTTTAGATTCAAGTTCTTTGCGATATGTCTCTAATTTCAGGTTAATATCATCTAGGTTCGCTTGGATTTCGTCATGTGTCAAAAAAATTATCAAGTTGGTTTCAATGAAACTTATTTCTTTCTCAAAAGTGTTCAGATAGTTCCTGTGATTAAGATGGAGACCACATGTTTGGGTTTCTTTGAACAGTGAACGAGTAGAGAGACAGGACAGCAATAGCCAGGTTATTTGGGGTAAGCTGTAGGATTTTTCAGAATAAAATAGGAAGCACAGGGGCTACTTTGCTGAGAAAATCCAAGAGGAAAGGGAAAGATTGAAGAGATAGGGGGTTGTGAGGTGCTGATGCAATGCAATGGGATGTAAGGTGTCACAGGAGGGGTGGGCTGACTGGAGGATTGGAAACAGTTTCACTCTGGATAGAGGGGATAACTCAGAGAAGAAAGAGGAGATGGGTTTAGAGAATGGTGAGGAGAACAGGGAGGAAAGAGGGAAAAGGGTGGAATTGAGAGTACCAAAAATCTTAGAAATCTTTGAGGGGAAGAAACAAGAAAAGTCATCCACCGAGAGAGGGGAGGGAATGGAGAGAGGACGAGGGAAGCATGGTCTGGGGATTTGGCTAGCTTGCAGGGGTAAGAGCAAGAGCATAAATAAGGGAGGTGTAGTAGCAGGATTTGTCAGAGTTGAAAGTAGAGGAGAGTGAGAAGAGGGCTTTGTAGCAAGTGATGAGGGAAGGTGAGTGGGATTTTGGACAGCAACTGAAGTGTTATAGCATGTTAATCTTAGCTTTTCAATGGGAGTTGAGATCCAAAGTTAGGGACGAGACAAAAGGAAGAGAAGGAATATGCAGGATAGAATTGCCTGAAGAGGCTAGTAGGGGAATTTTTAAAGTCCTAAAATTATTTCTAACTGGAGAAAAATACTGGGGTTAAAGAGCTTGGAGCGAAGAGTCTAAATCGGAAAGTAAGGAATCAGGTGGAAACTTACCTTTGGTGTTCAAGGTAAGTTGAGGAGAGCAGAGTTGTAGAAGGACAGGAAAAGTGAAGTGTTGCAAGAGTGATCTGATGGGGAGGGGGTGGAACAGAAGGAAGGATGATAGGAAGATCGTGCAGAGTTAGTTTCCAGGGACATGGGTGGATTGATTGTGGAAGGAGAGCAGAGACAAGAAGGAGAGGAAGTAGTCAACCAGGAGGCAATGACTATAATTGGGCCTTCAGATGGGATTGATCAAAGTCATAAAAGAAAAGGTTAATAGTGCCATGGGGCTATATATGGCAGTGATGATAATAGGGGTAGGAGAAAGTGGAGAAACCACAAGAAAGAAAGAAGATGGAGAGTAGTCAAGAGTGGGGAGAGGAGAGGATGCTTTACTTGATCCTAATATCCACCCCATCTCTTCACATTGTTCGCTGAACAGATTGTGGGAAGGTACTGGCATCAGTGTGCAGGACTGCTAGTGTGGCTGTGTTGTGGGGTGCAACCCAGCTTCCCCAGTTTCCAGTTTCCATTTTCCAGTTAGCTAAATTGAGCATCGCTGACGGATGCTATTCTTGAGATAAACCAATTTCTTGTATATATTTCTTGTATATTCAATTTTGTGAAAGGATTACTGGCTCTGCAACCTGTGATTTCAGGAAGATTTCAGGAAGATTATTGAGTAAGATTTTACTGTGCTGGATCTTGCATACGGGTGACTCACTTTGTCAAGTTGTACGTAGGTGGAGAAGTCAATCTTGTCCTCTTCTATTATTTTATGATCGGGTAACTTACCTCACAACATTTTCTGTGTATTCTGATTGATAAGCTACCTGTCATGATTTGCATTTCTAAGTGGAACCTCTCTGCCCTTGTACACAGCAAAACACACAAGGTGGTGGCTGGAAGGTTTAGAAGGAATCTTAACCTCTGGCATTGCTCTGGGCAACCCTCCAGATCATCGCTCTTCGCCTGCCAAGCCATTACAGAAGGGGAAAGACCATATGTAAATCAGGCTTGGTCCCACCCCATAAGGGGCAGTCAAAGCCAAACTGCTTGGTCACATCTCATTTGCACAAGACCACAAGCATCCCCAGACATGTTTCGGCCTCGTCAGGCCTCATCAATGTGGAGTGCACAGCCATGCTTGTCTGACCTAGCTATTTCTCTGTTTCCTTTGGACCCCCTAATTTTCAGGATCACCAGCTTTACCTATGTGCCAGTATGGTAACACCACAGAAAAAGCGGGTACAAGTCCTGTTGGGCTCCTTTGATGGTTAGTGAGGAACACATGACTGCATTCATGTACTAGACGTATGAGTAGATCAACCCTTTCACCAGTGAATTGTCTATTAGATGTATGGGAAAGCTGAATACCTACTGCTTTATTGTTACATTAGCTATAATGCTTCTATGACATCAACGGTACCCGGTTGA
The DNA here is from genome assembly GCF_040938575.1 of Ambystoma mexicanum. NCBI lineage: Eukaryota > Metazoa > Chordata > Amphibia > Caudata > Ambystomatidae > Ambystoma > Ambystoma mexicanum. The sequence continues at coordinate 1,360,942,673 of NC_090935.1, forward strand.
ATGGAAAGAGGTATTTTCTTATGCTTTTACGCATCTACCAGGCACAATTCTTTCTGCCCTTCAGCTATACTTTTTTTTTGTTCATTAAAGAGTTACTGCTCTCTGTGATCATATTCTTCACAGATTTTTGGGACATGTGAATGCTGTTCAGGCATTTTCTGACTGTCTCAGTCAGTAGATTCTGGGACTGCTATCTCAGGGCTGTAGCTTCTGAATTTGTCATATGAACTTCCACATACGTAGGGTCTCGGGAGGAAGAGGAGTTCACCTTCTTAGGCATCAAGCTTCAGCCACCATCACCACATCATACCATGCAGTTTCTCCAACAGAATGGAATGCCGACAGCTGAATGAGGCTCTTTGGTGGAGACATAGGCGAACATGACCTGGGGTTGTAAGTAGTCGGATAACTAATCCTCAACCGCTAGGGATTCCAGCAACAGCATAAAGTCAAAGTATTCACTCCCACCGCCCTGTCATCTGGTGACCCCCTGTGGTATCCTTCCATTCTAGTGAAGGTCCTGTCATTTGTCAGCTTGAAGCTTGTTGCCTAAGCTGCCGCCACCTTCCCACCCTGTGTCTCCTGTAGTAGTCCTTCATTCTCCTCGAGGCACTGTCTTTTCATGGTGCAGAACATTTACAGTGGCAATATATATTGAAGCAGGCAAGATGATCATCTTTTGGAACAACCCGCATTTGACCAGGGCACCGTGCGTGAACATCTACTGTTGGACTCATCATATTTTTGGGTCACAGCTGCATGAAAGGGGTTCCAACACTGGCATATGTTCCTTTGATAGGCCTCATGGTATTCTATGGCACAACAACCATGAAATAAGGTCAGTACTGGAATGTACTGGTGTGTCATAGGTGTGTCAGACCTATTGATATTCCTTGGGCACAAGCCGAAAGAAAGGGTGTCTGTTACTGGAATACCAGAATGTGTGAAAGGCCTCGTAATATTCTTTGGTTAGAAGCAACATGAAAGCAGTACAGCGCTGCCATATATTGTGGCAGCACTCATGATAATCTTTGGGCACAAGGAACATGAATGTGGATCTAGCATTGGCTTATATTGTTGTGGCAGCCTGCCAGAAGTCTCACAGGGGAGCAACTTGGCTATGTTTAGAAACTGCTCCGTTTAAAGAGCTAGGAAAAGCGGGGGCAGTAAGGGAGAGAGCATGATGAAAGTATAAGCAAGGAACAGGATAAAAAGGCAGACCAGAAGGTGAACAAGAAGTAATGTGGACCATGCACTAGACAAACCACACAGAAGACGCATAGATGTGTTCACAGGTTGGTCCCAAGACTACTGTTAAGGTCTGCCAAGATGTCAGATGTGTGACTAGTAGGCAGGTAGAAATACGTTCAAAAACACCCCCTTCCCCTGCAAGTGGATTAGACAGAAATGGGAAAACGTATTGGGGTTGCTCAATGTGACAAAATAAAATACACCAACCACTTAGCAATGTAGCAGACAAGCCATCCAGTAATCAGTCCTTCTGTCTTCCCGCTATTGGCACCTACCTTGCCTTCGTTTTCTTCCTTACTAGGTTCTCTAAAAGATGGCAACAGTGTAAAGTCCATAGGCCATAGTACCACCCATCAGTACCAAGATGGATGAAAATCACATAAGAAGTACAGGAAATGGTCCACAGGGACCTACCCCAGATTCGTGTGAGGATGCTACTAAAGCGAAGGAGAGCCCAGGTGATGGATAGTCCAGCAGATGCACAAGGTATCCCCAAAATAGCGAAATCCAAGAGTACTGTAAGCAGAGATTCACACAAGACAAAAACACAGAAGCAGGTCACCACAAGCGCCCAAAGATAATCTGACTATGAAGTCCAGTCTCACTTTAGGATCCACAACATATAGCCTTTCAGCAAAGCTCAATCTAGAAAACTGGCAGTAGGCCACAAACCCAGAAATCATGAAAACGAATGCAAGGTACCATCTGTTTAGCAGGAATAATCCAGGTGTCAAACAGATGGTCAAAATCCACAATAGACAATGAGTATAAGGAACGTGCTCAACATGCTGAGAAGCACACAGCGGCATTCTTCTCTTAATTTACTTCCTCCTTCCCCAGCGATCATGAACCTTGCAGAAACACCTTTGTCCGAAATGGATACAAGGCCAGCAACAGAGATAAGTTAGGTTTCAGGCAACAAGAAATAAGAACAGATGCACACTAGCAAGGAAGAAGGACAACTGTAGTGAGTCACTAGAATTCGGTCACTGGAGCAAGTGCCTAGAACGAGGTAACCATGGCAAGGGACTAGAAACTAGGTAACTGAAGAATGCTATAGAACTTGAATGGAAACAAATATGATATAGAAAGCAGGAACATAGGACTCTGAACTAGAACAACAGAGAAAGAACCAAGCAGAAGTAAGAGAAACAGAGGCTAACTATACACAGTAACGATTGAGCCTAATTGGACATGAAAAAGCAGGAAAATAGAGGAAGACTGAGCGGGGGCCCAGAAAGCAAGAGCACATTTAAAGGAACAGGAGCTGGCGACTCCAGTTACCAATCACAAGGAGAGGAGGCTGGAGACTGCCGGGACACAGCACAAGAGATTGGAGCAGGGCAGCACTGAAGCAGGACATTAACACTGGAAACACGCAGAGAGGATTTCAACATGAGTTCCAGCTGCAAGATGATCATCAATCAATGCATTAGTCTCAGGAGGATAGCTCAGTGGCAACGTGCTTGCCTTGGAAGCAAAACGACTCAGAGCAACACAGGTTCGATCCCCGGGTCCGTGCTTAGAAACCTCTATGTTTCTAAGAGTGTTATAAATAACCTATCATATCATATCATTAATAAGGACATCCAGAACGTGACAGCTTATAAGCAGTGCTGACAGAGGGGATCCTAGGGTTCTATTAGATAGTAGGGTTGCACACAGTAGTTGTTGTTAATGTAAATCTCTGGTAGGGCATTTGGCAGAGGAGCTGGTGCTGACAAACTCCAGGAGTTTCTGTATACAAATGAAACCACAGAAATTGCCATAGCATTCTGAGTACTGCAGCCCTTTGAAATATACTTTCCATTTTCTGTTATTGAAGGATTGTTTGTTGATCCAAATCAAAGTCAGAGGTGGTTTCTACATAAGGTTGACAGGTTTTACAGACATCTCGAAATGTGTGTTTTGGGAATAGAAATCCCTTTTATTGAAAACACAGGTTTGTGCAAGAATTGTTTGAATTGTGAATTCAGAGTAATATCTGGAGAAGGTTGCCAAAACCCAGCTGGTCTGCAGACAGCACAATGCAGAGTCACAGGCCGTATAATATTACATGGGCAAAAGCAGCATAAAATGGGGACGGAGTGGGAATATGTTGTTGTAACAGGCCTCAAGATATTATATGGGCACAACCAGCATGACAGGCAAGACAGTCCTGGCATATATTGTTCAGATAATCCTCTTGCTATTATTTGATCATTACTGTGATGTGGCTCTGGCATCCATTTTTTGAGACAGGCCTCATGTTACTCTTTTGGCACAACCGACATGACAACGGGGTGACCTGTGGCGTGTGTGTATATATATTGATATATCAGGCCTCATAATTTGCATAAGGTATGAGGAGCATGAACTGGTTGTCCAGAGCTGACATATATTGTTGTGATAGGCCTAAAGATTCTTCTCAAATGCAATATGAAAATGTGTTTTGCTGTGGCAATGCTGGCATATAACATGACAGGGCCTCATGGTTTTCTTTGGGCACAGCTGGCATCACAATGTGTTACAAAATGCTCCTGTGAACCTTTGAGAACCTGGTGTGTATTGGAGCATTTAATGTGTTCTCCTATAAAATCATGCGTATATTCTATGACATCGTACTCAATTTTTCTGAAATCTTTGTCACACACTGCACCATTTCCGCCCATTATGTTAACAAATTATTTTAACAAAATGACTTAGAGGATAGCTTATGCACAACACAATCACATTGGGAGCAGGACAATGCATTTTGTCCTGGGTTTGACACACCTGAAGGGTCAAATCAGCCGTTCACCCACTTCTAAATTGCCATGTTGATAAATCACACACTGGATTCCTGGTAATAATAGCATTGCATAAATCACCAGTATTATTACTATTATTACTGGTATTAATATACATATTAGTATTATTACATTTCACAGGAGGGAGAACCAACCTGAACACCCCAAAGGTGGTTTGGGTGACTGGTTGCTTGGTCACTCGGGTCACTGAGGAGAAAACACCTGCACCGTGACACTCTAGTAATTCCCCAGACTCCTTCAAGAATGGTTTGCACAATTTATGAATTTCCATATAATGCATTTGAGATGATTGTTTGATTGAATGTCATACCCAGTGGCTTTCTTTTACAAGACTCAGAACCTTCTGTTAAACGTTTCACGCATTCTTCACTAAGGGGTTGGAAGAGTCTATCAGCTACTTAGCACGTATCATCTGCAAGCCGAAATGACTGTTTTGGCTTTTGTTGTGGAATATTCCACAGCCACAGTGTGGATGGTATAATCATTTGGGCTCATTATAGGTTTGGTGGTATCCTGCTGTTAAATCTGGTGGGATACCACCAAAAGGTAATACCGCTATGAGCACCTAGTTTGCCCAAATTACCACCAGATTACAGGTGCCAGTAAGGGTATGTTAATCCCCATTCCATAGAGTCCTAGAGGACTCCATGGGGGGATTGTTAATATTACTGGCACTGGTAATACTGGTGCTGGTAATGCAGGGTGTTTGTTGCCAGTGGGGTGCCTGAGTACTCCAGCTCTCGGCTGGAGGTAAATCAGGTCTTAGGTCTCCCCACCAACAAACTTGTAGTTTGGCAATGCAGGAAATAGTGGCAGTAACGAAATTACCACAACTTGGTTCCCACACTGCCAAACTTATAATGAGCCCCTAGACTTGTTGGACTCACATGGATTACACCTCCACTGCACAGGCTCCTTTTGTATCAATCGTGTGTGAGGGAAGTGCACTCTGTGTGTGCCAGTTCTGTGCTAGTTCTTGTATGTAAAGGAAGTATGCACTGTTGTAGCTCACAGAGCACACCTTGGGTGAGGGATGTGTGCAATGAATGCCTGTGCTTGGATTCATGTGCCCTGAGGGAGCTAGTCATAAATAAATCCACTAGGGAGGTGATGGTCGCTGGCCACCCACATGCATTGAAGAGAACATTTTCTTATAAAGATGAGACACTAAAGACTTGTTTCGTACGACTGCCTAGGAATTAGATTTCCTCAAATTCTCTCCTAGTCTTCTCCAATCGGCTTGACTGTCTGCCAGTCAACATAGGGTGTCTTGTGATTTGTACAAAAATATAGAGGAAGAGTAGTTGGATCTGCCTGATTAATGCCAAAGGGCAATTGCGAGAGCTATCAAGGTCTGAAGTAGGAGATTGCAAGAATATAGATTTGTGAAAAGGCTGTTTTTTATGTTTAAATATTTTTATTGAGATCAATAAGCATATAATTCTCATAAAGTAAATACCGGATCAGGTAAATATTTGCAGATAAAAGAACACATAACTCATCCAACGAAGCTTTAAACAGTATGAGAACCTCATATGATGTTATATACATTCAATATGCTAATGAATGAAAATGCAATTCAAGGTGAGCTAATATTTATGTAAAACGTCTCGTAGACTTAAATAAAAAAGAGACACACCGAACAAAACATGAACAAAAGGAGGGGAAGAGATGGTGTTTGCCGATATATACACTAACAACAGACCATATTATCTTTCCTACTAACGAAGTTGTGTTTTCAAAAAATGGCTACCATTTTGATTTATGCTTGAGCTGTAACATTGGGGACGTAGCATTACATTTGTCCATTCTATGGATATTACACACAGAATCTCACCATATTTTAAAATGTAAACGCTTGAGTTCTTGTTAGTTGGAGGTGATTGCTCGAATTGCTATTGCAAGTAATAGGTAAAACAGATAGCATTTATTGTTGTTAATTGCTAGCTGAATAACTGTACCAGCAAGGTAACGAAAAGTAAGCCAGAAATTCTGTTGCAAAAGAAAAATACGCTTCAGCGTTTTCCAAACCTTTTCCCAAAATACTTGACATGGGTACATTCGAAAATAATATGTGTGAAGGAGTCGTGAGTATGAAGACAACTCCAACAATTATCATTTTGTCAGATTCCACTTTTGAAGAGAATCAGTGGGATAATAAAGGCCCTATAATCGAAGAAATACAATGTTTGGAGTAAGCTTGCTGAAACGATAGTTTTGAATATATTTTTCCACACAGATGGCCATAATATTTTGGAATCAATTAGAGAGCAGTCTTGTTTCCATGCCCCTTGGCACTTCCACTGATTTTCATTTGTTGACATCGATATCCATGTCTTGTAAAACATAGAAGCTATAAAATTTGAGTTAGACAGGTGTTGTATTCTTTCAGATTGATAAACATTAGATTTACATATTAATACATCATAATTTTCCATAATTGCATCATTCAAACTTAAATATTGCTGCATAAATAACATTGATGTATGATATCTGGTTGTAAATTCATTAAAGGTGAGTGCAGTACTTTTAAATGAACAGCTGTACAACATATGTAATACCAAGAGAGAGCCATGGTCTCCAACATATAATTATTTTGCTGACCTTTATCAGGGGGTTCATCCAGATATATTGTGAGATAAACTGGGATGTTTTTGTAATGAATGAGAGTACATAGGATTGAAGATATATGACAGAAATATTAATACTAGTACTGGTAAAACACCTATTGTTTCCCTTACTGTAAGGGCAATCCATAAGAATATGGGGGAGACCATTGCTCTCTCTAAAAGAAGCCAATTGGGCACACGAGGATTAGAGAGGATTTGAGAATACAGGATTCCAGAGATGTAAAGAATGAAGTGGGAGAGGAAATAGGGAGCATGTATAGAAAGTAAAGTATAATGATGGAAATTATCATTTTGACAGATTCACGCCTATCCCACCATGATAGGAAAAGGGGGGGGGGCATGAATTAGTAATCTCCTTTAGCCAGATCAGGATGTATGCAGTATTTTGTTTAATAATATCATTGATAAAGGATGATATATGAATGCCTAGATATTGAATACCTTTGGTGCACCATTTCATTGTGGACTGTAAATTGCGATGGTTCTTACAATGTAGATTAAGTGGTAAGATTTCTAACCTGTCTGTATTGAGCTTGTACCCTGATGCTAAGGAGAATTGTGTGATAATGTAGAGAAAATGATGTAAACAAGTGTCTATTATGTTCAGAAGCAGTAATACATCATCTGCATAGGCAGCTGTATTAATCTGATTACCACCATAATGAATACCAGTTATATTATCTTCCTGTCTTATCGCTTCTATGAAAGGTTGAGGCAGAAGAATAAAGAGAAGGGGACAGAAGGGACAACCCTGATGAGTGCCTCTGTAAAGAGGGGAAAAGGAGGACATTTGTCCATTTATAAAAACTGATGGTTTAGGATTAGAGTACAATAATGTAACCATGGATATAAAAGGATCAGGAACCCCATACCATTTAAAAGGCTCAAACATGTGATTCCACTCAACCCCATCAAAGGTTTTTCTGTGCCAAGTGCTATCAAAGCATACGGATTAGTAGATTTCTGAATGATGTTAAGAATATCAATGAAGAGTCTAATATTGGCTAATGACATTCGTCCTTTAACATAGCCTACCTGGTCGTTTTTAATTAGATTTGGTAGAAAGGGGATAAGTCATAGGTCTATTAGCTAGCGTTTTTCCAATCAGTATTGATTAAGGAGATGGGTCTGTAATCTTGGGTCATTTCAGGATCTTTGTAAGGTTTAGGAAATGCAATAAGCATTGCTTCTGAAAAGGATCCCATAGGCTTTTTCATTAGCATTGAAGGAGGTGTATCGTTCATTAAGTTTAGGAACTAAAAGATCATTGAAGTGGGCAAAGAAGTCAATAGGACAACCATCTGGGCTCGGAGCGGTACCTTTTTTTAGGTCTTTAATAGATTTATTTATTTCACTTGGAGATAGGGGGGCATTAAATGTTTGGAAGTTTGCATTTAGATATGAGTCAATGTATATGCCTAAGAAAGTCGTGAGCATGGGTACTGTTGGGCAGTGTTTCAGAGGAATATAATTTTTGATAGAAAGTTGAGACAGCTTGTAAGATTCCTTTATCAGTGAAGACTATATTGCCATTATGCTCCTTAATGACTACAATCTTGGCTTTATCCCTTTTTAATTTAAGATAAGATGCTGGCGATTTACTGGATTTATTAGAAAACTGATACATTTTGGATTTGTACTTTAGAAGATTGGCACACGAGTATTGTGTAGCCAAGTTATTATACTGTACTCTAAGTCTCGCAATTTTTTTAAGGATAAAGGCGGAGTTGGTGTATATGTATTTAGATGCTAGAGATTTTATTGTTTTAAGAATATCATATGCTTCTTGTTTAAGTTTTTCCTTTTAATAGCTGTGTAAGATATGATGTGCCCCCTGAGTATGGCTTTATAGCAGTCCCAGTTATTAGCTTTGGAGGTATCTACATTCAGATTTTCTGAGAAGAAATGGGTGTGATGCTACTGGTTAAATGAGTAAATTGTTTATCTTTCAAGAGGGCTGAATTAAATCTCCATCTGCTATGTTGATATACATTTTATAAATTAGATTAGTTAGTTAAATACGAACAGGAGCATGGTCTGACAGGGTTATACATTCTATCTTGGCATCTAGAAAATGATTAATCATGGATTTGTAAATAAAGAAATAATCAATTTTTGAGAAGGAGTTGTGAGGCAGGGAATAAAAGGTATATCCCAAATTGGAGGCATGGGTCAAGTGCCATGCATCAATAAGGCATAATTAGGAAACAGAGTTGGCAAATTGCAAGTGGGAATTGTTTTTTTTTTAAACATACATTTGATTTCTTGTCAAGATAGTGATCTATAATCTCATTACAGTCACCACACACAATGAGGTTTTTAGGTCTGGAATTAAGGATATCATTTCTTAACTCAATCCAGAATGCAGGGTCAGTGTTGGTAGGAACATATACATTTAGGATAGAATACTAAGTAGAATCAATAAGGAGCTTGACAAGAACCCATCTTCCCAAATCATCTGATTCTGTGGAAATGACCTTACACTGGAGGTGTTTATTGCTAATGGTAATAACTCAATTTTCTTTACATTCGCCGCACTCGAGAAGACTTGACCCACCGATAAATGTTTCAGTTTAGCAGCTTTTGCTTGGGAAAGGTGAGATACTTATGAACATGCGATGGATGGTTTAGCTCTTCTAAGATGGGAAAGAATTTTCTGCTGTTTGATAGGACTGTGCAGTACTTTAACGTTCCATGTGGTTATGTTAAATGACACAGATAGCAATCGGGTTGATGTACAAAAACGTATGGTCCATAATAATAGAATGTTGTATTAATAGACTAAAGGGAAAGAAACATAAGGGAAAGGGAAAGACCAACGAAAGCAACATGGAATTCTGTAACTTCCAAAAGAACCAGATAATGTTGAAAAGAGTAGTGGCTAATTAGAAACAGCCACTCCAAACCATGTTGGTGATGATGAATAGTAGGGGTGGAGAGCCGGACCCAGATGGGTTCACCCAGTGCCCCACTCCGACGAGGACATCACGTAATGATAAAGGTCTTCTACCAAGGATTAAAATTCATGTAGGTGGCCTGGATATATCCATCTATTCTCTTCTGTGACTCTGGATAAAATTGCGCAGATCAGTTGGATTCTGGAAGGTGAACATATGAACATTAAAAGTAACCTTTAAAGAGGCTGGATGGATGATTCTGTATCTGGCATTTAATTGCCTTAGAGCAGGCCTGAACGTCAATATTTATTTTCTTCTTGCCGCAGTGGCATTAGAAACATCTTCAGACAAAGATTTTGGTGCCTTCCCACATAAGTTGCTTTTTCTGTTTTGCTTTGTCCATGATGATTAGGACATGAGTGTAATCAAGTACGCAAAGATTCGACTTCTTGGAGCATTTTAAGAAGAGATTATGGGTCCTACACGATGGGCTGTTTGAGCTGCAAGGGTGTAGGAAGATCCAGGAGTAGAGCAAGCATGTAATATAGGAATTGAATGGGTTTATCTTTTTCAATATTATACAGAAGATCCACAATTCATAGATTATTCCTCCTTTTCCTATTTCCCAAATGTTCTGCTTGCTTCTGCAAAGAGATAACTGAATTTTCAAGTGTCTCCACTCTTCCTGTAACATCTTCAGCATCACTAACCATTCTTTCCACTTCTTTTATTCTCGATTCAAACATGGACCATTTATCGTCCAGCATTTGCAATTTGGCCATTGTAGCTTCCATGAAAGGTTTAAGGGCTTTAATCTCAGTCAAAATGGTGTGTATATCATCCTTGGGTGTGGAGACACGTTTCTGTCTTTTAGGGGCATTGTTGGTCAAAAATATGGGCACATCCTTAGGTTGCCCTTTTTTAGAAGTCATACTGAAGCGAATGTATGACAATAATTGTACACTGACTTACTACCCCAAATTCAGTTAATAGTGAGGGAGTCACATAAATAGTGCACCTTGTTATAGAATGAAAGGCACAATATAAACCAGCTGCCAAATAGCCTGTTGTGGGATGTACCAGCTACTTAAATGTCTAGTTTCAGCTACAACTAAAGGCAACCGTGTGCCAAAAGAACCTTTTTCTTATGTAGTTGTACCAAAATCTCATTGACGTGCCTTCATTGTAAAGAAACAGCACTTCACAGTTAAAATTACAGGCATCCGTGTGCCAAAAGTAACTTTTTTCTTTGTAGCTGTGCTTGAAACTAGTTGACATGCCTTTGTTGTGGAGACAAAGCACTTCTGTGCATTCAGCGGTACATCTTCTTCACGTCAGCCGTACCAGCTGATGGGAAATATCAGCTTCCTCATTAAGTGACCTTGCTGCCGCAGGCCGCATTTATGGTTGTTTTCTGTCAATCTCTTTCTCACCTCCCAGCCGGAGCCTATGAGCAGCGAACCGCACCTGCCTGTCCAGGTTTGCCACGAAGAGTGCCAGCAGTTTATACAGCTTCCCACAGTAATATAAAGTATACAAAATGTTATATTTTCTCGCCGGAGAGGGAGTGCAGAACTAGATGGCCATATGCATCGGCACTTAGCCACGCCCCCCCTTGTAAAGGCTCTTTTAACATACATTGAGACGAATCTCTGACCAGGCCTTTATCCCTTAATATATATTGTATCACTGGCCCCCCACCCCACTGCTCTTCTGGGTTATATATAGACTAATATGATTGGGCAGGCCTGCCCTCGCTCCTGCCCTGGCCGACTTCTGCAACCACTCCCTCACCACTGGAGCCTTCCCTTCCCCCCTCAATTGCTCTCTTGTGCACCCTCTTCTCAAGAAACCCTCAGCCGACCCCTCCTGCCTAGCTAACTATCGCCCTATGCTATATCAGTGCTTGCTGCGGCTGGGCCTGTTGTATTTGCATAGGTGCCTGCTGTGGTTTCCCTTGCAGTGATTGCATTTGCAGTGGTGACTGCTGCATTTGTTGGGATTGTTGCGCATATGTCTGAGCATATGTGTGATCTTGGACATAATATTCCTGCGATTCTGCCTAATATGTGGAGCATAACCCATTCCTCCTCTTGTAGCATGCCAATTATGTTGCAAGCCTCCTCTACTTCTGCATGTCCTACCTATATGTCCCATTCTCATGGCTGTCCACCTTTCAATTTTCCTCTGAGAGTTTTGAAATCCACCTCATTCTTCTCCTCTAGGTCCCTCTTCCTCTTGGCCAAAGATTATACCCACTCTGATCTGCGGTGACCCCTCCTTCATTAATTGTCAATAGTGCTCCCTCAATGGCTCTTTTGGACAACTTCTTCTGAATTAACTTTGCTTCCTGCTGCTTTCTGTTCTCATCTTTCTTCTTATTTTTCTCCTAAATTAATCGGCAGTGATGCACGATTGTCAATTGAATTTCTGGCCATGGCTTTGCTTCCACTCCCACCTGTTTATTCCATTGCTGTTGCACTGGCTCGGTGGCAGCCCCTGACACAAAATGAGGTAAAATAATGCTACCGTTTTATCCCATGGTTCACAAGTCTCCTACTGCCGTTTGTCCTGAATATCTTGAATAAAGACAACAGGATCTTCATCCTCGCCCTTTTCCCTAATCAAAATCACACCCATATCTGATGTATCGGGGAATTACACTCTAAGCGTCCGCAATAGTCTGCTCTGCACTTATTAAATTGCACTCCATTGTGTGTCGTATTTTTCACAGTCACACCTGCATATCCTGCTCGCTTCCAAATGTCATCAGCTTTCTCCCACAAGCTAGCCACTAGCAGGCCTTTTATTTCACCTATGGCTAAAGACATTCCTGATGTCATCCTCTCTAACTCATGGCCATGGTATATATTGTGGTCATCCTCCCCGCTTCTCCCATATTGGAAATTGTGAAAATCCTGCTTCATAATCATATTTACCTACACTCCTTGGGCCTCATTACAAGTGTGGGAGTCCGGAAATAAGGGTGCCGGTTGCACTGTACTGACACCCTTTCCAGACCACCACACTACAACCATGCGGGCAGGCGCCATTGCACCAGACGGGTCCTATGGCACTCCAGGGGAATGGGCACTAACATTTTCCGGCGCCTATCTTCCTGTTCCGCTGGGACTTGCAATGTCCCTGTGACACTGGAAAGTCAGGTGCCGGAATATTTTTCCAAGTCGGCCGGGTTACCGCTGGACTTGTAATGAGGCCGCTTGTCTTGAAAGCAGAGCTAGCCTCACCCATTTGTTTCCTTCCTGGTATTGGTCTTAAGCTGCTTACATATAGTGGGGATATATCCCTTGTACTACGTGGTCGTGCTGGTGATTTCTCAACATAGGGTGTTGATTCTGGTGTCCTTCTTTTAGGGTCCTCTAAATCTGACAATTTTACCCCTTTTTCTGCACTCGATTCATTTGGAAAACCTGCATGCACCCTCTCTTAGCGCCCTCTCTTTGTGCCCTCTCATTCTCATCCCTCTCTTCATGTGGCATCATTATGCATCAGCTCGTGTGACTATTGTCTCCTTCCGCATCATCGAGATTTAATATATTTAAAGACAATGGGCCTCATTACGAGGTGGGCGGTAAGGGATTACCGGCATCGGTAAGGGCACCGGTGCCGGTAATTCCTTACTGCCCTACTACGAGTTCCCTTTGCGGGTCCTTCCTCAACGCCTGGTTTTACCAGGCGTTAAGGACGGGACCTTCAAAGGGATACCGGGGTCAATAACGGTACCGCAATTTGCGGTACCATTATTGTCACCTTCCCCCTTCCCATTGAGCCCTATGGGGCTCATACGGGAATGGGGAATGGCTCTGGTGAATGGGAAATTACCGGTCCTGCCGACCTCGGAATGGACCGGTAATTGCTCCATCCACCAGACCGGAGTCGGAACGATTTTGGAGGCAGCCATGGCACTAATAGCGCCATGGCTGCCTCCAACCCCGTAATGAGGCCCAATGTTCCATACTATATATAAATAAATAAACAAACAAACAAACTCATCTGTCATGACGTCACCTCATCTACCTTCAGTTCCCTTAAATAGGGATACTTCTATATTCTCTTGTGTTTTTTACCTTTCTCTGTCCCAAATTTTCCTGTACAGCTTCCCAAATCTCTGCTCTATGTCTTCTGTATCCTGCCCATTGGTCCATTCAGATCTTGCCATTCCTTGCAGCTTCCTATGGGGCTGTTGTGACCCTCTCTCATCTTCCAGTAATTCTTGTGCATCAACCAGCACTATGCTCCTATGGCTTAATTATTCTATTTCATCGTCTTTAAATCTCCTACTCTTGTTCATCTCTTCTTCTCTTCTCCCCATCTCCCTTAATTCATCTTTCTCTCACCTTTGCTGCAACCTATGTACTTTCATTCTTTGACTTCTATCTCTTCTCGTTTCTTCTCTTCTAGTCTTTCCTTTTCTTATTTTGCATCATATCTTCTTTGTCCTTCCCTTCGCTCGCATTCTTTATGCATCTCTTTGTTGTATGCTCTTTCTTCTTCATTCTCTTTCTTTTCCCGCTCTCCTCTCTCCTCTCTTTCTCGAAGCCCCATCAATGCCTTTATCGCCTAACGTAAGCAACATTTGTCCTCCCATCCATTAATTCTGTACTTTTGTTATTCCCTTAGCCTTACCATTTATTGCTTTCTGTTTCTCTTCTTCTTCCTCTATCTCCATTCATCTGTCTTGTCTGTTCTTTCCCTCATCACGCTGTTTACTTTCATTGAGTGTTGATATATTTTTGCGTTCTCTGCTCTTCCTCTCTTCTGCATTATTCTCACTGCTACAAGTGGTGAGGGGCACATATGTTGGATTCACATACCACGCCACTGCTTTTAATTCCTTTAAAGGGTAAAATCTCTTCTCCTCTGTATCTGCACTCTTCTCTTCAAGAGGGGAAAGGGGAGCCAAATGTGTTTTATCCTCCCCTTTATGCTGATTGAGCATCCACTCCCTATAAACTGGATCTTCTTTCTCACTCTGGTACATTTTCCAAAGTTCTAAAATGGCTAGCCTTTTCTGCAGCCAGCTTTATCCCTTATATGTGGCATGCAAATATGTGGTCATATGCTGCAATACATCTTTTGACAGTGAACCCTCCTGAGGCCTCGGCATAAGTGTCTTATTAGTCGTGCCTCAAACCCTCTTCGAATTATATTTCCTTATTTTCGCTGTGTATCTTGGTGATCTACTACAAAATGTAAAAGAGGCGTGTGCCCCATGATGACAGATCGGTTTTGATACTTACACGTTGGTTTATTCAATTCTTTATTTTATCAAATATACCACACCGATCAATTGGCGCAGGCACCATCAATCGCTGTTTATAATTCCAATCATGATATAATTTAACTATTCATCTTATTTATTATTTTAAAAATCTTTTTAGTTACTTTTACTCATACGCCTTCCTTTACTATATTAGTAAATGTATGTCTTCTCTGTTTCACTCCATTTTGGAATTTCATATGCACTCTTCTGCAGACCTTTCCCCAGGAATCCTTAATACCCTTTACCTTAGTGCATACCCTGATGTCCCCTTGGAGCCAGGAATTGAGGTATCTTATTTCTCTTTACAATCTCCCCAAAACAGCCTGTTGCTTTTAAACACTTCTAATTTACAACACAATCCCTTCTCCTTGTTTTGCCACTTTCATTGTTCTACTTACATCCGTGACCCAATTTGAGTCCTCCGGCATCGACTCTCCCTCAACTGACCAATTTTCCTTTCTTCCACAGGGCACCTGCGGGGACCTGACCTGAAATTCGAAAAAGGTGGAACTTTGGACCAAATCCTATTCACATGTGAGATTGTGCGCCGATCTCCTCAGGAAACTCTGCGGTCGACTTAATGGGAGTAGGCGAGCGTCCAGGGGTCTGGATCTGGCCTAGGTCGACTAGACCGTAACCATCTGCACCGCTACCAAAATGTGCTCTAACACCTTGAAGCGTCTGTTTGTGCTAGATAGAATTACAATAATGATCTCAAACCAAATAATCAGACAGACTCAAAGAATATGGCAAAGTACTACTTTATTATCAATTCAATAAAGCAGGGTCAACTAGCAGACATCAGACTGATGTATGCACTCTCACAAACCAACTTGATTGCATAGAGGTCTTATACCCCAATGTGCATCATCTATGATGTCATTCTACCTAAAAAAATACAAAACCTATCATGGGAAGGGATTGGTGAAGGGAACATGTCTACTTATAAAACATATAAGGATTAGTGCAACATTGGATATCCCTTTTTTGTAGGGCACGCCTTGAAGCTACCTCTAAATATATATAGTACTATTTATAGTGGACATAAAAACAGTAGATTGGCTTCTGCAACATTGTGTGCTAGGTTGGCCCCCAACCCCACTGATTGGTTGGCATGCTATCCAAATCTTGGACTTTTGGCGCTTTTAGCAGCACATATGTGAAACGAAACCTAGGTGTTTGAATCCAATCAGACTACTCCCCATTTTCCTAATTAGTCCATCATCTCTCTTTGGTAGGCCACAAGCCAAAGTCTTCTATTTGTAGTTGACCATGTGCCTGCTCAATGTCCAAGGAAGAGTGAGCACAACACTATCTTAGCTGAAGGCTCTAATGAATAGACTTTGTTTTTTACTTCTGCATCACATGCAAAAAGACCACAAACGTGTCCATTTCAACCTTCCATTTACTGCTATTTGATTTAATTATGCAGGGTGCTTTTGCTCCTCTTGGCCTCTAGAGACTTGCTCACTCTATCTCATATGAACTTTGTACACTTTTAATTGACCAACAGTTTGGCTCTCAGATATTTTAGTCTTCTTCAATATATGAATAACGTCCCACATTCAGGAGTAATCCATGTACTCCTTTGTGCTCTGTGCTTATCCTTTGAAAATAGCATTGTTAACTCAGGGCCAACCTTAACTCATCATCTGCTCTGCAAACTAAGCTGTTTTCCTGCGTCTTCTGATCCTACAGCCTCGGCCTGTCTCTTAGGTAGCTTTGTTATGTTCAATGTGAGCCAGCATCCCTTTTCCTACTATTGATGTCCTTGCCAAGTTAAATATTCCTCTACAGCAAGCTTCTATAAATTGTCTTTCTACCTTGCGTTAGTGCGTATTTGCAGATATTAGTCAGTAAGCTACTACATCTTCTTTGGATCCATGATTACTTTAGTTTTAGGTACATGTTACTCTTAGTGCTTCACTTACATTGTTACTTCTAAATATTATCATATTGTTTCAGTATAGGTTCATATATCCTCTTCATTACATCACTTTGTCTTCCTCAGATTTCATTTTAACATCCATCCATAGTATTCAGTGATTCATTTTGACATCTTGGCAGGCGACACCCTTCCATGTAGTTTTCTTCCATGCGACATGCTTCACACTTTCAGTACGAGGGTACATTCTGTATGGCTGTCTGAGTGCATAAGGTCTCCCTTACACTCTGTGCGGTATAGGAACGATGCAGGGGGTCCTGTTTATGGCTTTTCTCTGACTGTTCCAATATGACGGCGGCGAGGGGGCGGGAACTAGCAAGATAGCATCTACCTACACCTCTACAAAATCCTTGAAGGTGTGCAGTTCTACCATTTGTTCATTAAGAGGGTTCAGATGTGATTTGACTTTTATAGGGGTGGTGGGTGTTACTTTTGTCTGTGCCTCTTATTAACAAAGTTGAAATGTATTTGTGAGCCGTTTTGGTGTTTGCCATCCTGAGCTCTGAATTGAAGGTTGTATCGGCTGCTTGAAGTACTGTTTGGTCCCAGAGGGGAGGAAATACATTGATATTAGAGCAGGATTTGATACCACAACGGATCCCTCAAGACTTCTAATGTGTACCTGGGGAAAAATCTACCAGGTCACTGAATTTGTGTGGTCTCCACCAAGGTCTCACTTGTACTAGTGCACCAGATAGTCCTTTGACAACGTTGGTACTTAGTCGGCGGAATCTCCACCCTTGACTCACAGAGAGCACTGTGTATCACCTGCTTGACTCACAGAGAGCAGTGTGCTATCACCTGCTTGACTCACAGAGAGCACTGTGTATCACCTGCTTGACTCACAGAGAGCAGTGTCTATCCCCTGGTTGACTCACAGAGAGCAGTGTGCTATCACCTGCTTGACTCACAGAGAGCACTGTGTATCACCTGCTTGACTCACAGAGAGCAGTGTGTATCACCTGCTTGACTCACAGAGAGCACTGTGTATCACCTGCTTGACTCACAGAGAGCACTGTGTATCACCTGCTTGACTCACAGAGAGCAGTGTCTATCCCCTGGTTGACTCACAGAGAGCAGTGTGCTATCACCTGCTTGACTCACAGAGAGCAGTGTCTATCCCCTGGTTGACTCACAGAGAGCAGTGTCTATCCCCTGGTTGACTCACAGAGAGCACTGTGTATCACCTGCTTGACTCACGGAGAGTAGTGTCTATCCCCTGGTTGACTCACAGAGAGCAGTGTGCTATCACCTGCTTGACTCACAGAGAGCAGTGTCTATCCCCTGGTTGACTCACAGAGAGCAGTGTATGAGCAGTGTGCTATCACCTGCTTCCATGAGTTTATGCTGATGGGGTATTGACACCACCCCAAATGCACAAGGGGTCAGTGCTCACAATTTGAGGGTTACCCAAGGTAGACGGTCACTGCTCTCTCTTACCAAAGCATAGCAGCCCCTGAAATGTGGGAATATGACCCTCTCACGAGCCTGGACATCAGTGAAGATGAGTGTGGAGTCTGTGCAGGTAATTATCTGAAATTCTGGTCCTGACCAGCAGGTGTGTTGCTAGGTCTGGAAAGATCTGGGGTCATGCTAATGTTCTAACTTTTGGGACTCGGGACTAGCTAGCCTTTTGGTTGTCACCCCTGAGCTTCTATCCGGGGATACAAACAAAAGGCCCGGGGCTATAGCCCCTCAGCTTCCCCTGACAACGCCTCTGCCGACCAGTGTCTCCTTGACCCCAGCCCTCCTTAAGGTGGCTTCCCCTTTCTGCATCATTATCAGTGAGGTGCCACCAGCTGCCCGATCCAGACGTGAGGGTCTCACAAGCCAATTGACCTTTGCTGAATCTAGTCGCGCACTGCCGACGCCCCCAGGCCTCTGCTTGTGCAGCGCTATAGTTGTGGGCTTCTTACTTCATGGCACAGCATAACCACTGGTGCCTACAAATCTTTGACACCTGGTGTCGTCATAGCGGGTGTTCGGTTGTTACATACACTGCTTGTTTAATTTAGCTGACAGATTTTCAGCAGCAGACAGCCATCTTGTTAAGTGTTTCACTCTCTTCCCTTTAGCCACACATTTGGGAGACCTAAATCTCCATAAAACAGTAAAATGTTCCGTAGATTGCCTGCCTTTCACCTTCCATGCTGGACACTCCCTGAAAACCTGTTGTTTTTGCAATGATTGAGCCGAGTATTCAACATACGCATGCATGATTCCACGTTTCAAATGGGTCACTATTTATAATGTCAAAGCAAAGCATTGTTGGCTGACTAGACAAGACCGGTTAAAAGAGACACACATGTCAGGGCATGGAACCACTTAGAAACTATTCTGATAGGCCGACATCCTACAAGAAATAAACGGTGCATATCTTTGGCTTCGGTCCTGCTGCTTCCCATGCCACGACTGCAGGCATATGAAGACTTCACAATATTAATGTGCTGCAGGGAGCACTAGAAAGTATAAAATGGCACATCTTTGCAAATCTTCTGCATGAGTGGTATAGCAATCGATCAGCATAGTTTCATATTCTTTCTGGAGTCTCTGCCCACTGTGAACGAACAAAAACACATGTGGAACCAATAGGAAGCAGACCCAGAGGGCTTAAGCACACCGTACCAGCCCATGCCAGAAAGCTCTCACGTAACAGATGGGGCAATTAATAGAAATACAGTCAAGAGGTAAGGTTGTGTCAAGGTGCCTACATGCGCTGCCAGCTCCCCTTTGTGCTGGCATGGTAGCGTGCAGATGGATGCCCGTTCCGAACAAGGGGAGCGTTGTGCCTTTGTTTACTGTTGTTCAGTGTCACTGTATGTATGGCATGGCAGGTGCTCGTGCCTTTATTTAAAAACGAAAACCGTCCACGATTTTTCTTTTTTTTTTTAATGAGCAGTTATTGGAGAGGGAAACCTATCACATTTAAGAAAAGGTACAATGATAGCAGTCTTTTTCTTTAGAACTTTAGGCATGTACGTAGGAAAGCGACATGTTAACTTCTGTCTTGATTGTGCAACAATGGTAGTTTGTCTTTGTTTATACAAGTGAATCTCGCCTCTCGCGGCGGAAGTGTCATTGGGGCGGTCCGCTCGTTGCACTGGCGGCGAGCTCAGCCTATCAGCCGGCACATCCTGCTTTTAATCTAGCAGTGCGCGCGAGGGCAAAGGCGCAGTTCAAGGCAGCGCACCTTCCGCGGTTCGAGACCGCAATCTGGTCATCGCGAGCTCGCTTTGTTAGCGCCTCTGCGGCGTGTGGCGGTGAAACATTAGCAATTACTGCGCTGCCTTCGGTAGCTGTTGTTCACTCCTTCTACGGCGCTGTCATCTGCTTTCATTAATTAGAAACATCGCCAATTTATCATCATTATCATTAGGGGCTTTCAAATATGCAGTGGCAGACAGGAGGGCAGGCCATTCTGTACATGAGAGAATAGAATACGGTGGTTCCCAGGCATGTTGTGCATCGCCTTGGTTTGTGATGCAAGTGCATAGGAGAGAGGTAGGGAGCTTCTAGTGTGCCCCCTACTCTTGACAGTTTCATACCATAAATCTTAATGTGTCCCTAGTGGAAGTACAATGATGGATGGGAATGTTTTAGCCGCCATTTCGGAAGCAGTAGGAAATCCTCTGGGAAACATTCCATTGCATTGTTTACTTTTAGCTCATCTGAGCTGCTTCAGATGGGCACCAGTCATAAGTAGAGGTAGGGGAGAAGGAGAATGTGATCATTCCTTGTAATTTCTGATGAGATGTCGGGGTTCTATTATTGTTACAGAGACGAGTACTATACTCTTCATTTATTACAACATCAAGAAAACAAACCAATAAACTACAGATCCCATGAAACCATTCACTTCCCCATATGATCCCCCTATCCAGCCTCTGTCCTGCTGACACATCCATCATGTTTCACTCCCTCCATCTCTTTTTGGAATAAACCGTAAAAGCTGATCAGATGACCGCCCTCGACCAATGCATCTGTAGATGCCGTTGATGACGGAGACAACCCATCTCGTCCATCACAAATGGTCCCCACTATTATCGCCTCCTTCAAAAGTATGACGACTTGCCAAAACCATGGTTGTCTAAAGAAAAGCGAGAACAAATGTGAGAAGGTAGGACAGAGGAGGCAATAATATTCAGCTCTGTGCCCTCCATAGAATTCTGCCTTTCCATTATAAACTAGTAGGAATAGTCAGCCTCCAATGACATGGCGCACAGGCTCTTATTATGCACGTTCAGAGCCGTGATAACACTACTGCAGAAGTGTTCCCAATAGGTTTGCAGTAACACTTGTGAAATACTCCTGCCCTAGACCAGTCAGCCGACCTGAGAACATCTTCAAACTTGGCCCCAACTTAAATGCCTTGGATGCAATGGACTTTGGCAGACTGGGCCCAAAACAAACAATGAAACAACAATAACCATCGTGATGATAACCCACCTAATACAACATACCAAACTAGGGAGGAGACCTGATGATAAGGCATCCAAAACGATGAGAACAACTGCTTCAACGTTCTCAGTCACAGATCACAAGCTGCAAAGGCAACAAACTACACAAAGTTTTGAGAAATCATCAAATTTAGGGAAACTGATAATCCTAGAACTTGTTTTGATCCTGCATGAAATACAGAATAAAACCCACCTCAGGCGTACAATTCCTGTCAGATAAGTCAAGGGCCCTGACATCCACCACACTGCAACATGATATCAAACACATGAACATCACCAACTTAGCCGTTAAAGATTGAAGAGGAAGGACAATCTTATCCAGGCAAACCAGAAATAAAGCAGAGACGGGAAGAAGCTAGATTGATATTGAGACTGAGCACAGTAACACAACTGCGACACTCAACGTTGAAGAAGGCACACACCTGTTTCTGAGGAGAGCGGAGGAAGAAGATGATGAGCATCAGCCTCTTCTCTTGGGTGCAATGCAGCCCTACCTTTTTGTCTATCTTTATTGTTTCTCTATAATTACTAGCCGCGTTCTACACAAGGTAGTATAAAATATGCTAGAAAAGGAAAAAGCGGAAGACATTTTGACTTTCTAACATCCGTTAATGTGGAATATCAATGTGGACATTTTGGATTAAAACTGAATATACCTTATTTTTTATGATTTAATCTTATTTTATTCCCATCTAATCTCCCCTTTATTGAAAGCAGCACTCCTTTAGTCACTTCACCTCTTATATAATTTAAATATTTTATAATTGTTTTGCCATCTTGATAGCCATTTTGTTACATTTGAGGGGGTCCCTTGTTTGTGGAATTGTTAATGTTATAATGATATAAGAAATATCTGTTTGATACTTTCTTACCCACTAGTGTGGATTCACTAATAGTATCAGTGGGGTGTTTCTTTCTGAAATCAAGCTAGTACATTATGCACATCCCTCATACAAGAGTATTTAGGTTTAATAGGCAACCATGTGGGAAGACCCCTTATAAGGCTACACACCAGAGGACCTTCTTTCAAAGGGAAAGCTTCTACCAAAGAATGATTGGTGGAAATAGATGTTGTTCATCCATCAATCAGACATACATAAATGGAAAAAAAACAATCAAGCCCAAAAAAGTATCACCTAAATGATGCTAGAAAAGGGACCTTCCTCTCACACCAACACAGCCACGCGGGCAGAACTGAAGAATGTATTGGTACTGGAATCCCAATATTGCCATCTGATGGCCCCAGGCTCTGCTGAAAGTCTCACAAGGGACCGCCTGCCCCTAAAGGTTTCGGGGGCCAGCAGACACAGAGGATCGGCCAGCATGAGAGAATGGGGCATACAAACACGGAAGGCCTAGCAGTTGTCTGGGGGACATTTGCAGTTCCAGGGGATGACACACTTGTTACAGCTACAGAAGAGTGACCAGTAGCAACGAAGTTTCCTGACACTGGACCTCATTACAAGGTTGGCGGTAACCCACCAGTGCCATCGGCAGGTTGCCGCCAACCCCATAACACTGTTTCTGCCGCCTGAGATCCCGTTGCCACCTGGACATTACAAGTCCCAACAGACTGGTATATCAGGTGGCGGAAAAGGTTCTACCCCCCTTTCCCGTGGAGTCCCATAGCACTCCATGGGAATTGGTGCACGGAAGCACCGACACTGTCGTCAGCGGTGCCGGTACTTCCATGGCAACTCTCCCAGCCTGGGTGTGATTTGCAGCTTGATTCTGCCTGTGGATTATTTGGGGCTCGCGCCTCTGCATTATGGGGTACACCAGGCATCGTTAGAAATCTGCACGTGCCCTTGTGTGCTTGCATGTGGTGTTGCGGCCCTGACTGCCCGTGCTGTGCAGAGAGCTCTCCGGCTACGACGCGATGAGCTGCATCCTTTAAGCAGTCAGCAGCAGCAGCACGTTACCCTTAGCGCCCTGCTCTGACTCAAGGCTGTGGGGCTGAGGACAGGCAGCAGGCCTGAGGTAAAGATTGGCACGCTCTTTTTTGTTGTTGTTTCTTTTGGACGCATGTCTCCCAGGCCTCTGCAGCTTGGTATTGCTCGACCTATGCCCAAACCTGATCATAAGCAGTGCTGGGATTTAATGCTCAGAAACCATCCCAAAATATGAAAGAATATACAGTGACTCCCACAACACAAAATTCAGAGTAATAGTGAAGCTTTAACCCTTTCAGGTAGGTGCCTGTACCTCCTGATCTACAGTAAATGACTAAAGTAAAAGTGCCATGATTAACACATAGGGGTCATTATAAATTTGCCAGTATCCCGCTGGAATGTCTGGGATAGTACACATGCCGGCAATGGTAGGTAAATCCCCATTCCATGGAGTCCGGGGGATTGCCGGAATTACTGGCACAGGTAAGACCAGTGCCGGCAATACCAGCTTGTTTTTGCTGGTGGGGGCCTGGAGGGAATTTGTCAACCCCCACCGGCAAATGCATAGTTTACTGCTGCAGGAAAAGTGGCGGTAACAGAATTTCCGCCACTTATGCCACCATTTTTCCCACACTGCCAAACTGATAATGAGCCCTATATCGTTCCTAAATCATGGCTGGCAGGTCAAGCAGCATCGACTGGGTTCAGTTTTGTGACCCTCTTAGGCTTGGACGCACTGACCGCAATGCCGATAGCATGCAATGAACCTCAGTATGTCCATATATCCGCCGCCAGGGTTCCATCTGCCTAAGCCTTCCGAGGTCGATATAAACGCCTACCATCATGTGAGGTAGACTGGTAGTATGAAAATATTTGACTGGGGACTGGATTTCTTTTCCGTTTAAAAAGTGCGCTATGAGTGTGAACTTTTTCCAAGATGCAAATGGTACGCTACGCTTTGTTGGCAATAAACAGGCACACCTGTTATTCTCATGGTCACCCACTAACACACTGAGGACATAGAAGTCAGATTTGCCAAAAAGGAGAGCCACCAATCAGCGAGATAGGCCCATGATATAGGGGGCATGCTTATATTAACAACCCAGGTAACGTTTGTTGCTGCTTCAAATTGTACAGTAAACCATCATTGCCAATGGCACGTACGTTCATTATGAGGTAACTTAAAGTATACCTTACTTTGTTCTTAAACGTGCATTACTGGCGGTTTCAAAACAAAAGAAATTGGACTGTATTTGAACGTTCTAGCAGCGTGCCTCGACCCCAACTCCTCCCCTGCAGATGGCCCATTCCCTCTCTTCTTCTCTCCGGTCTGTTCTGTTTTTCTGCTCCGAGTCCTCTCTGCTCTTATTTCATTGCTCCCGCCTGCCTGGATAGCTTGTCACTCACAAGTGAGCGCCATTGTACACATTCCCCTTTCTCCTGTGCGCTGCACCGCGCACCTCTTATGTCTGCACTGCACCATCGCTTCTCCTGTTCAGGGACTGGGACGAGTGGGCCCCGCTTCCACATGTCTGTCTGTTTTTGTTTTATTAAGTGCTTCTCCCGTCCCGTGTGACGGTCCACAGCACAGCACACTGCGTTTGCTTAAGTCTGTCCATTCTCTGGGCGTTAGTGTCCAGGTCACAAAGTCCTGGCCGAGGTTTAAGTAAGAGGGCTGAGCAGCTGGTAGCCTGGCAGGGCCTATTGACAAGCAGTTACATGTAGTTGTAACACCTGCGTGAATGGACCTTGATATGGTAGCACCATTGCTCTATCCCCTGCCCCTTTCTTTTGATTTCAAAGCGATCCCGAATGGACCAAGCCAATGTGAAATGTTATATCAGTTTTACTGGACTTGGAGCTTTTCATGGCAGGTGGGCTGTGTGTCTGTTTTTGTGCTGACTATTCAGGCAGGATGAAAGCGTTTCTCTCCTTTCGATGTGACCCCCTTGGTCCGATCACACTCCTTCTTAGAACGTGCACCTCTAATAATGACGATAAATGAAGGATGGGGGGTATAAACTTTCATTCCCTGACCACTGCGGTTAGGGTGACTGCCCCGACGACCGTTAGTCTTTAATATGATATGATATGGCTTTTATAATGCGCCTGTACGCAAGTGTTTCTAGGCGCCACAAGACAAGGGAGGGAAGACAAACGATCTTACTAGGCCTTGTGTGATTCACATCGTGCAAGTGCGACACAAGAAGTACAGGGGGAAGGGAAAAGGGGAAGTGCAAGGGAGAGTGCAGGGGAAAGTGCCATCAAGGCAGCAAGCTAAGTGTAAGTGCAGCCAGTGAAGCGCAGCTCTGGGTAAGTGCAAGGAGACAAGTAGGAAGGGGGGGCTGTAGGGGTTACCGTTACAGCCCCTAAGTGTGCGGTAGGCTAGGAGGCGTGCAAGGAAGACTGGTCATGGAGGATCCTGGCACCCGGTGTGACTCTGAGAGTACCAAGCAACCAGTCAATGCAGAGGACAGGTAAGTTAGCAAGAGAAAGAGATAAAAGGAAGGTCTTCAGCCACTTCCAGAACTTCAGGTTGTCCGGCTGAAGTCTGAGTGGGGAAGGGAGGACATTCCAGAGGGAGGTGCCTGCAGAGGAGAGCAATCTACCTCCCACTCTCTGCTTGGAGAAATGTCTGACCCTCAGAGAGTTGGAGGTGGCTGAGCTCTAAAAGCAAGGTATTTCAGCAGAGAGAGTTGGATGTAGTGCGGACCTTGATCCCAGAAAGCCTTGTGGATGATACAGATGCTCTTGAACTTGGTCCTTGCAGCCACCAGGAGCCAGTGGAGAGATTTCAGGGCTGTAGAGAAACGGTCCCTGGGCTTGAGGCCAAAGATAAGTGCTGCAATCCTGTTCTGGGTTAGTTAGCGGGGGCGAAAAGTAGAATTAGGCAGATTGAGAAATGGGCTGTTGCAGTAGTCCAGCCTGGAGAGAACCAGAGTTCTGGAGACGGTGAGCTTCTGGGGGAAGGAGAGGAAGGAAGAATACCTCTGAGGAGGTGAAGCTGGAAGTGGGCCTTTTTGGCAAGGTCATAGATGTGAGGAGAGAAGGAGAGTGTGGGGGTGAAGATGACACCAAGGATTTTTGCCTCACACGAAGGTAAGGGTAGACAGACCTATGATGGTGGCCAGAGTTAGAGAGGGAAACCGGGAGCATGGGTATCAATGAGAAGGATCTCTGTCTTATTTATTTATCTATGTATTTAAATTTGTATAATGCGCCACATGTCGATAGGCCTCAGGGCACACATAAGAGACAACAAGACAAACAAACAAGAAATCGGGAATCATAGGGCAGTATGGATTCAGCACAAGGAGAGGTGATTAGCCTAGTGTGCAGTTGAAAAGATAGGTCTTAATCCTTTTTTTAAACTCAGTCAGAGTCTTGATCTTTCTCATGTCAGGGGGAAGAGTGTTCCAGGCTATTGGAGTCTGGATGTCAAAACTGGTGCCGCCAAATGTAACCAGCTCGAAGCTGGGCTGAAAAAGTGTAACCTGATCCTGGGACCTAAGAGTGTGACTGGGCTGGTACACCTTTAAACGATCAATGAGGTACGTGGGAGCCTCATGATTCCTGCATTTGCGAATCAGTGTCAGTAATTTGTGAGTAATACAATGTTTCACTGGGAGCCAATCCAGGTCCCTCCTGGCATTGGTGATATGATTGCGCTGGGCAAGGCCCAGTATTGCATGCACTCCCCCATTTTGAGTGACTTGCAGAGCTGTGATATTAGCTTTGGAAGTTACAAGCAGCAGGCTATTGCAATAATCCAGACGAGAATTCACCAAGGCCGAGGCCAGAAAGGAGCTATTCTTGGGCTAAATATATGGGCAAATGTGGTTGAGTAATGTATTGATGTAGCCACAGGAAGCACTAGTGCGTGAAGCATGATGTTTCATCGTCAGTTCGGCATCAAGAATGACACCCGCGTCTTTACACTCTTGGCCACTGTAATATTGCTATCGTCAATGATGAAGCCGTGGTCGCTATTGGCAAGTTTTTTTTAGCGTAGGCCAGCGACAACAATCAGGATCTCTGTCTTGACCGTATTTAGGCCAAGCGAGTTGGCTGCTATCCAGGCCTGGATGACACCATAGATGGCATTAATAGCCCAAGAGTGCTGCGTGTAGGTGCCTGAAAGCTCCATGACGATCTGGGTGTCATCGGCATAATTGGTGTATTGGACACCCAGGTCATCAAGGAGCGTTAGAAGTGGCAGGATGTAGATATTAAACAGGGTAGGTGAAATGCAGCATTCCTGTGGAACCTCGCAGGATAAGGCAGCTGGAGAGAACCCAGTGTCATCAATGGCACCTCTTGCATTGTGGGGGCCCCAAGAAAGAAGCAACCCACCGTGCTGCAGTTCCTGAGTGACGCACCTAGTTCTTTAGGCTGGCTACCAGCAGCGAGTGGTGAACCAGGGCAAAGGCAGCGTAAAGGTCTAGCAGCATCAAAAGGGCTGGCTGACCTCTATCTACAATGCTGGTAAGATTGGATTTCAGATCCAGCATGGAGGTCTCAGTGCTATTCTGGTTCAGAAGCCAGACTGCTCTCAATACATTTCTGAAACTGAAGATAGGCCACATGGTCGATGATTTTAAGGAGGAAAGGCACGTTGGTTATTGGGCGGTAGTTTTTTGCAAACAGCGGGTCAAGATTGTTCTTACTGCCATTAAGGCAGAGATTGTTAAAGGCTCACCAAACCTGAATCGCAGATAGGCAGTCAGGAATGAGTGAGGGAGGAAAGGAGGCTGAGGGAAGACTGAAAGAGAGCTGAGTGTCAATCCGCATAACACTGAAAGTTAGAAGGGAAGGTGGAGACCTGGTGGGCCAGGGGGCTAGATAGACATTTAAGAGCCAGGGTGAGAGGTTAGAGCCATGGGGGACACCACATGTGGAGAGAGAGGTGGTGGATAGAAAGGACCCATGTATGACCTGGGAGGGTCGGTCCAGGATGAAGAAGGTCAGCAACACCAGGGCCTGATCTGTGATGCCCAGGTTCTCCCAGAGACGATATGTATCAGGATGGTGTGACTGACCATGTCTAAAGCAAAGGAAAGGTCAAAGAGAATGAAGACAGAGAGAGAGAGCTGGAGTCAAGATTGGAGAGCAGATTGCTTTGGGTGTTCTGGATAGCGGATTCCGTGCCTCTGGCTGCTCTGAAGCCAGACTGATGATCATGGAGACAACCAACAGATTCGGTGTGGCTTCAGACGGAATCTCATGACAGAGGCAAAGATGTCCAAAGTGTTGGAGATAGAAAGATACAGGTTAGAGAGGGCTCAGTCAGAGTGTGAGTCAGCTGCCGGAGGAGGAGAGGAAGAGAAAGTAGGGGCAAAGGCATCCACTGACACTTGCTTAATGGGCCGAATGACTGAGAAGAAAGGTGACAGTGCTGGGGTAGGCTTTGTCTGCGGGACAAGAAGTTTCAGGTGGGAGAAGAGCAGAAAATGGGCAGTTCAAGAGAGAGGAGTGGTGAGAGGGTTAGAGAGGGGGATGTCTGAGTAGATGAGAACATCCAAGGTATGTCCAGCAGAGTATGTCGGACCAGAGGATAGAATGGAAAGGGAGAGAGTGTCGCAAAGGTTGCAGACCAGCCCAGGTGGGATTAGAAGGATGTTGAGGTCTCAGAGGAGGAGAAGTTGAGAGGTAGAGGCAAGAAGGAAAGAGGAGAGGCCAGCCCATTCTGAGTGTAAGAGGGCGACCTTGCCAGGTGGACTGTAGATGGTGGCCACAGTCATGGAGAGGCCAAGAGAGATAGAGAACCTACAGACCAGGCATTCAAAGGAGGAGTATGCCTGCCTAGGAATGACAGAAGCGGGGACCCACTCTGGAAAGATCAGAGCCACTCCACTTCCAGTTGGTTCTGTTCTCTGAGAGGATCTTTTAGCCCTCATGGAGGAGAGTGTCAAAACCTGTGACAGAGGTGGCCATGAACCATGTCTCAGTTAGAGTAAGGACATCCAGGTCAAGGTCTTCAAGGAGGTGGCAGATGTCAGAGGAGTGTTTGACAGCACAGCGAGAGTTGAGAGTAGCGAGGTGGAGCAGGTTGCCACATTTGAAAGACTTCGGGTGTGGGGTACCGGAGTGTGGTACACCCAGCAGAGGTGGTAGATGGGCCTGAGTGTGGGCAGAGACTGCAGACGGAGGTGGCATAGTGGCCATAGAGGAGGAAGGAGGTGGCAGAGGAGCCAGATAGGTTGTAAAATGAGTAGCAGCAGAAGGGAGGAAGTTGATAAGACACAGGAGACACTTATCCAGAAGGAGGAGATTGGGCTAAGAGCCATGGACACCGACGGTACCATTTAGATAGACAACATTGATGAAGGCTTTGGAGGACTGGAAGAAGGCCAAGAGGACCTCCCACTGGGTGCCACTATTAATGGGAGTAGAGGAGAAAGGAGAGAGAACAGAGACCATATGAGGGGTCCTTAGGTCTGGCGAGGGAATGACAAAGAGGATGTTGGTGGGAGTCTGTCTTGAGGACGCACTGATGTAGGTATCAGCGATAGGAAGGCCTGGGTTGGAGACCAGGATATCCCTCTTCAACCTTTTCCTTCCAGACTTAGTGAGAGGGATAGGAGATAAAGTAGCAGTTAGAGAAGATGGGGGAAATCGAGAGCACCATAAAGGGTGCGAGGAGGAAAGTTGGGAAGTGAGAGAGAGAGAGGGAGAGAGAGAGGGGGAGAGGAGCACAGCCCAGTCCAATGCAAGTTTCACAGAAAAGTGAGGGGGATCACACAATAGGGACTACAATAACAAGAAGCAAGGCAGGTGAACAACACAGTACCAACAGTAACCACAGTGGAATGGGAACCTAGAGAGTGGGAGAGAGCCTAGTGGATCAGCAGAGACACAGCAACCAACAGTAACAACCATGGAGTGGGAATCTAGAGAGTGGGAGAGAGCCTAGTGGAACAGCAGAGACAAACTGTGGAGTGGGGACCTAGAGATAGGAAATAGCCTAGTGGACACAGCAAACACAGTAACCAATGGATACCAACAGCGGAAAAGGAACCCAGATGGGATGAAACAGACCTAGAGAGCACAGTTAACCAACAGTGACCAGGGGGTGGGAACCTAGAGGGGGAAATGGACCTAGAACACAGCAGTTAGCCACGAGGAGGCACAGCAGGGACTCACAAAACACAAAGTGTGGCTAACCGCAAGAGGGGAATGCCTATGGTTGCACAGAGACAGAGCACGTTAAGCCAGGTGGTTAATAGAAGTATGGTGCAAGGCCGGGCAGTTTAGTAGAGAAGCTCCCACTGCACGCACCCGTCTTACTTTTCAGTCGACGCTGGTTGGCGACTGCACAACATAGTCGCACTCTGCGCCACTACCTCTTCATCGCCAAACACATGCAGTATACAACATTGCTGCCTTGTCCTGCACAAGCTTTTCCCTCTCTTCAGTTCGCAAAGGATACACTGCGTGGACGTAGCATAAGGTGCAACATATCAGACGTCCAGAGTCTCCTACGGACCTGCGGGCACAACACTGCAGCCTTGTTCTACACAGGCTTTGCTGCAGAGGGACATGTGGGGTAAAAAGGCAGCCCCAGAGTGACAGAGATGGAGAGGCCATGCTAGGCCCCATTTTGAGAGTGTAGCTGGCTAA
The DNA here is from genome assembly GCF_040938575.1 of Ambystoma mexicanum. Classification (NCBI taxonomy): domain Eukaryota; kingdom Metazoa; phylum Chordata; class Amphibia; order Caudata; family Ambystomatidae; genus Ambystoma; species Ambystoma mexicanum. The sequence continues at coordinate 1,360,973,438 of NC_090935.1, forward strand.
GTGTGCAGTTCTATTGAAATATAAAGCCAGTACAAAACAGTGATTTTGCCATAAAACCTAGTGAAATGGAAATAAATTATGTAAAACTGCAGCAGTGCACATGAACAGAAAAGACTCATTGGAAATACTGCACATTTGGAAGATAAAATGGAGGAATGATGCCTGACATTTAAGAAATATAGTCAAGTGACTGATTACATTCATCAGGAATAACAAGTCTTCATATTCATCATATAAAATGACAGCCTGTAAAGAGAAAGGCCTATTTTGTTTTTGTAGCAGTGACATTGGTTTGCTATGTTTACTATGGCCTATTTGTGTGTATTAGATTACGAATGAAGATACCTCTATTCTAATATAGTAGAAAAGAAAGATTGTATGTTAAACCCCATGCCCAGATATAAGACTAATATGTTACATGCAAGCACATCTTGTCGATGTGAAGCTGTATTTTGTGAAGTGTGCATGCAGCTGGTGTTTTCCCCACTCAAATGAAAAGTCTGTGCCTTTGAAAATGTGACCTCAAGACCTTTGGCTGGCCCTCCCAGGAAAAGCAGGACTGGTTCAGTTAAAAAGAATGATGAGGGAGAGATCTGAACTGCAGTGATACAGATAACATGGCCAACAGAAATGACCCTTAAGGTCAAACATCCCCATAAATTGTGCATTAGCTCTGAGAAAAGACCTTTGAAGCCAAGTAGGAAGAGGATAGATAAACATTGCCCTGAGCAGATGGCCTTGTCACATGCCCCAAAGAGAAATGGAAACTTAGAGGGGAAAAGGTGGTGGCCAGATAAGAAAGTACCTATCATATAATGCATTGCCCTATGTTTAACATTGAACACATTTTCCTAAATAAAAAGAGCATCGTGTGTTTCCCTGAGCTCACCCTGGACTCATTTTAAAGGGGATAAAATGCCAGATGGGACCATGTAAAAACTGATTTAAATTACTTAAATTATGATCAAAATTATGATTCTGGCCTTTTCATAAGTCTGAGGAACTGGAAAATTGGCGAAGTGATAGATTGTGAAATTAATGTTTGAATTAGGAAGTGTCTAATTTTTAGCTATTTTGGCACAGCAGCAAACAGCGAAAAACTCTAGTTCCACCCAGCAAGGGCGTGCCAAAAATAACATTTGTATTTTCTGACTCGCCATAAAATGCAGAATTCGAAAATATCTAGATTCATGTAGTTATCTAAAAAATTAGAATAGCTGCCATGTTGTTAGATTTTCAGAACCCAAAAAGGTAAAACCGACCTGTCATTTTGAAATGATGCATTCTTACTCCTCCCTCAGCCTACATCAGACACACACCCCAACTTCTGGTTCTATCAGCAGGCAGTGGGCGTCTTGGTGAGAGGTGAAAAGAAAAAACTAGCCAATCCTTATCGTGGGAATTATGATAATGTAGGAGTGTCATCAGCCCTATAAGAGGTACATTTTGCATCAGAACACAGCTTTTCCACTTTATTCTTTGAGGTAGTCTACTGCTGGATTCTTGTGAGGAACAACTAGCAGAGAGGCTTCAATCCTTGCATTGGAAACAGTTACAGGGAAATCTAGACGCTAGCTGGGACCCACATCAGAGGAGCCAAAGGATGTCTAGGTGCAGGAGAATTCCTTGACTGAAGCCCTTGAGCAGATTTGTGCTGTCCTCAGATGAACCCTGATGTTTTTCCCCGGATGCCCCATAACCAAGGCCTCCCAAGTAAGTAGACTAATCAAAAAGCCATCAATTGTGTGGGGAGCTACCTGCCTTTATCCCTTTCCATTTGTGGGAAGGAGGGTGAACTGGGTAGGCCCTTTGCACCTTTTATAAAATGTCCCTCAAATTATTTCCTCATAGAAAGCCACCATATCTGTGGAAATCGAATTGTGTGGGGAACTGCCTGCTTTAATCCTTTCCATTAAATTGTGGGTGTGGGGGTGAAAGCGTGTGTATCCGTAGCACCTTTAATTAAAATAAATCAATTAATTCCCATATAGAAAATCATGGGATGAGTGTAGTTAGAGTTCGAAACTAACAAAATTCATCCCCAGTGTGTTAGAGCCGGTATAGACAATAAAGACTTGGGTGACTGTCCTTCTGAAACCCCTGACTCTTGTCCAGAAAGGGGAGGGTACTGAATCCCAAAAGAAGTAATCCTAAAACACTACCTTTCAAGTGAATGGGGAGGGAGTAAAACATTTTTTCCCTTGCATCCCAAACCAGAATTACCAAGCATTACATCTCATTTGTATGTGTGTTGCAAAACGAAATGTCCCATTTATTCCTGTGTATCCCAACCCAGAATCCCACTCCCTGGAGCTTGTCTTCAAATCAGAGGAGTCATATCCAATTGTTGCCTGAAGGATGGGGGTTGCTGGGAGTACAGTGTATTTGGAAAACTAACAATTACAGTGTGTTTTGTATGGTTCCTAGTGGTTAGTTTGAAAGAAATCTGATGTAAATTGTGACTACCAACTTCAACATTTTACCTGTGTCATATTGCAACTGAAGGGCTGTTAAACCTGTGTCAGTCAATTTGTGCAAGAATTTGGGATTTGGGATATTATGCAGTGCCACAGCATAGGTGGCTGATATTTGGTTGTTATTAACATTTATCAAACCTTAATTAAATATAAATTCTTACTATACACCGGACTGGTTCCTAGCTAATTGGTGGTACAGAGGGTATTTCTTGGATGGCGTGAGACAGGTTGGAGGCCTCACTAAAGTTGAATGTGTATAAGTGCTTTGGGTGAGCGCCACCTTGCTTGGCTGGGAAAGGAACTCCCTGAGTTGAGAATGACCTCCTAATAAACCGCCGATCACTCCTATCCTCGGTTTTTAAAGGATACGCTGAGTGGATGACATATCAGATGGCCAGCATCTCCTGTGGACCTGCAGCACACCACACATACCGGCCTTGTAATGCTTGGGCTTCTGATAGTAACACATCCACTCGGTAAAGTATTTCTGTCATGGTGCTCTGCATTTGCCAGACTACAGTCAGAAGTGGACTGGCCCATAGAGAACTTTGGAGATTTCTCAGTAAGCTTCTGCACCCTGGGTCTCTTTTTTGTGTTATTTCTAAATGTTCACAAAGGAAAAGGGTTGGCCTTGCTGAAAATGTGTAATATGGGGACACTTGTTTCCAAGGCCTCTTTTGGATCCCAGTCTACCCCCGCCCCTATCTCATTCTCTCTCTCTCTCTCTCTCTCTCTTTCTCTATCTCTCTTTCTCCCCTTCTTCTATACCTCATCTCTCTATAACTGTCTACGTTATGTCTATCTCTTTCTCTACCTCTCTCTGGTGTGCGTTACTGCCTCTAGGGTTTCCCTCCCCCTCCCTTTCTTCTGTAACATCTATTTCCCTCTCAACTTTGCTTTGCCCTGTACCCCCTCCTTCTCACCACCCTCCTTCATGTATCCTCGCCTTCTCCTGACCACCCCTGTACTCTCCCGCCTTCTCCTCACCCACACCAACCCTTATCCACAACCTCGTTTAGGTTGCATGACTACTGACTTGCATAGACTTTCTTGTTTGATGCTCCATGTGACACGTGCTGCCCACTCTATGGTTCAGAGGAAAGATCATCTAGGACACACATTACCTGATTAAGCAGTGAAAACCATTCCAGCAGAGGATGAGGAATTCATTTTTAGGAGCAGTAAGTACTGGCCATCAGACATGTCCTGCATTCATTTTTATTTTGCAAATCTGAGCATATATCCTGTTTGACAATCGCAGTATACTCCACATTAGCACACTCTTTACTCACAGTTTGCATAATCCAAGCATATTGCCAATTTCACAATTTTCGTTACCTCCCATTTGACATCACAAATATGACTCCAGTGTAATAGCCTAAGTGTACTCCCTTTTGCTTATATTCCAGAATCCTCTGTTTCATTCTCACCTCTGTATGTGATTCACTTTGCTGAACCCTGGTACACTGTTACAAAATTGCAGTATACTCCCAGTTTGGGAAATTATATTTAATTTCCAGTGTGCACAATGCAACTATAGTCTCAGTTTCACTAGTATCTTCCCAGTTTAACAATCCTTGTTCTGCTAGTTTGCACATTCTCTGTACATCTCCAGTTATCACAATCTAAGTTAATGTCCAATTTGACCAACCTGTGTTCTTTGTTTGCGCTTTACAAATATAGTCCTAGTTTGACAGTATTGAAAGCTTTTAAATTATCAATACTTTCCAAATTTGGAAATCTCACTTTGCAATATTCAAGTTTACTCCAAATAACAAATCACAAACATGTGTCCAGTGTTTGCAATATTAGCATATTTCTATAGTTACAACTACAAAATACCCCCAGTTTGACAGCCAATTATCTTGTGAAATCTCAATGTATTCCCAGTTGCACTATCCCAGTAAATTCCCATTTTGCACAATCCCGGTATATTCCATGTTTTTACAATTCACTTTGTATAATCTCAGTATAAATCAATTGTACGGTTACAAAATTCCAGCATACTCCAAGTTTACAAAATCCCAGTATGTATTCAGTGTGGACGGCTTGCATAAAATCAAGTGACAATGTCGGTATATGAACAGTTGTTAAAATCGCACTATAGTATATTCCCATTTTAAACTGTAAATATATACACTTTACAATCCCGATTGTTTACATTGTTTTCGTTATCTCAATATAAGCAATTCCACTCTCCTCATAATAATCACACATTTCAATTGTACTCCCATACCTTCAAAGAGTCTCCTCTCTTTGGGGCTGATTCATGGAATTATTTGCGCCGAAAAAAGGGGATTTGTGCCTCATTCTGCCCGGAAATCCATGTTTAACAAACAGGGATTTGCAGGCAGAATGGCGCACAAATCACTGTTTTTCGGCGCAAATAATTCCATGAATCAGTCCCTTTGTTTCTTTTCATTTTCGATTGAATGTATTAATGCGGCCAATTCCATAACAACCTGTCTCACCCATCATTGAAAGTGAAACTTACAAAAGGTCCTTGAGAACAAAGTGTCAATTTCCAGTCTCTGAGAGGAGGCCTATAACCCCTGTCTAGTTCTTTCTGGAAAAGTTGACAAGTCTATCCGTGATGCAGAGGTCTCTGTCATTCTGATCATCACATGACAGAGATCGTTATAGAAAGCACCCACGCGGACGATGACCCCAATCACCCTTTTCTTTCTTTCATGCGGCTGTCACTTTACACAGTTACCTGCTAAATCGCTCAGTCCAAAATGTTCTGTGCCACGTGACACCTCTGGTGCCTCACACAGAACCACTGCCTCTGCAGCGCTCTTGGCTCCTCTCAAATGATGCAAACAGATAGATAGGTAACACATGAATAACAAGCATTATAGTAGAAGTCCATTGTTATTTTGAAGGAAGTAAAGGAACCGTTACTTTATTTGAAAGCATGAATGTCAAAGAAAAGCATAAATGCCACGAAGGGATCACGTGATCGATTTTCCACAAGAGAGCATAAGAAATGACACACCTGCATCCACAAGGGTACATACCTATGCCATGTTTCATAGGTACAAACATATCGGCACACACGTCAGTAGGACAAAACGAACACATGCCATCTTTAATGGCTATTCTCTGGCAGCAGCTTTTTTGTTTGATATTCTGTGGGCATTGCAGAGAAATATAGAAAATCCAAAGAAAACATTATACAAAAAATAAGCAAGCCACAATCTGTCCTCCTTTTAAATCAAAACATGCTGACACAGTTTTTCTTGGAGTTTAGCTCCCCTGTCCCTGTAATAGCCAGATGTAGCCATCTGGTTATTGACTTATTTAACAGAACCCAGATCTCCGTCTTCATTTCTTCGTTCCCATTCTAATGTAAAAGTCTGGAGATTATCTGTGATTGCCATCCAGGAAGTGTCACAGAAGTAAACATCGACGTTTATTGGCTTTTAAAGACTCATTCTGAAAATGTTGCTGAGGCTGAAAACAATCTTGTGTTAATGAACTCAGCAAATAATTCTCAAAGTATGAAAAAGTATGCTCAGTTTGGGAAAGTCGAAATGGTTTCGATGAAAGAAGGATCTCAAAGCTCAGTGATAGAAATGCCATGGAAAGCTCTGGCAGAGCGGGATTTTCAGAATGCATTCCAGCTGAAAGAATATAGAAATGAAAGATTATGCCTTGACATAATTAAGTTTAGATTAATATAGGAGTGTATTATGAATTGTCACAGACAGATACTTTTTTTTTCTGATCAAAGAATTGTAGCGATTACACACTCTCTAATTGAGATATACATTAAAATTGAGCAAACATGTGCTGTATGCATAGTGAGCAAACATTTCCAAAGCCAACTTGTCCTGCTTAATGTAAGGTCACTTGTAGTCTCATATTCACAGATATAGCCATGGTATGGCCTGATATGTCTTCATATGCACACATGATGAAATGATAAACTGAGTCAGAATCTACAACCTGTATAGATGTTTTGGACTACAACGCCCATAATTCCTAGCCATCATAGGGCTCATGATGTAGCCCAAAACCCCGGAGAATTCACAGGTTGCAGACCGATAACTACACGAAGCCGTACATGGTTAGGTATTCCTTTCATGCAGCAGGTGAAGAATCATTTGCCCAGGTGAGGCGAAATGCAACCATCTACCACAGCCTGTAGCCATCCCCACATACCAGGCACAGCCATCACATATGCAGGTGCAGCTCACATGCCAAATACAGCCATGCATTTTAGGTATAGCCCTGTATATTAAGATATTGCAAAAGCATGCCAACGATTGCCATCACACGCCTAGTGACCACAGGACTACACTTCCTAAAGTGAATTCTGCTAATTCAGTGCAGAAACTGAAAACATGATCTAGAATGACTTCTCCCTTATTCCGAAATGCCCACAAAGTAACACATGCCCCCACATTCCACTCTAAGACGATGCAGAGGGCCCTGTGAGGTCGATTTTTGAAAATGCACTCACCATTATTAGGTATCGTTACGGGTATTAGGACAGGGTTATCTGTCCGATAACGAATTATGGTCCACTCATTACTGATGTCACTTCGACTCATTCATGACTAAATGTCCCAAATCAGATGCCCCTCGACATGCCCACTACAGGGCTACAGATCCCAGAATGCACTATGATGCAAAGTATAGAAGCCCACGGGTTGCAATGTAGTCACAGAATGCACTCTGGCTCAGTTCAGTTGTAATGAAGGGAACTCCGGGGTGCAGAATGCATTCTTTCTTACATGGCACATACAACCGCATTGCACTACTTAAGGTAGGATGCAATGTGGCTTACTTAACAAACATGCCTCAGGAAAACGGTGTCCCATAAACAACCTTTCCTCCTTCCACACTGATGCCTCAGCAGGCCTACATGTCCCAAGAGGTACGTTGCTTCATTGCTCCATTCAGTATAGAAGGGTGCAGAGGACATTTGCATGAATGTTCTCTGCCTCGCACAGTACACGTTTCTCCTATGCACAACAACACCACAATATGCTCTGCATCCCCCTAAAAGACTGCCAGTTCAAAAATGCACACTCAGGCTCAGTTCAGTGCCTCCAGTAAAGGGCCACATGTCCAATACTGCACTCTGCCTTGCTGAGCACAGATGTTCCTAAAAGATTACACACATTCGCATACACTCTTAGTAAATGAGGAAGTGTATACTAATGTGTGTAATCCTTTAGGAACATAAAACAGAATTCTCCCAGCCTCAGTAGAGAGATCCATTGCAACCAAGCTACACGTCACAGGAGGCACTCTACCTTACTGTACAAAGGACGCAATTGCACTACATGCTGCACAATACACTGCGCCTCCTGTCACGATGAAGGAGAATCCGAACAATCGGACCCCCCCCCCTCACTATGATCTTAATTGCTTTTATTCAGGGGCTCGAAAAGTAGAGAGAGTGGGAGAATGGGTAGCAACGCAAATAGAATGGCCTACATTTTTCCAGGATTGAGCACCAACAACCATAATGAAAGCACAGATATGAATATCAACAAAGGAACATCTCTCTTTTTGACCTAATGGCCTCCCTTGTGAGTACAGCAGGTAGGCCTGGTGTTGGCCAGTTCCTATCTATCCAGTTTAGGACAGGGTTCCCTTCCCTTTGACTGGTACTCTAATTGAAGTCGTAGCTCATTTTCCATCTTTCAAGCTAGAAGGCTAAGAGAGGGATGGGCAGAACATCTACTTGTTTTGGGCCAAACTCAAGAATACAACTCTATGCCTAACCAGTTGGAATAGGTCAGTATAAAGCAACTTCAGTGAGAGTGTGTGGGGTGCATTCAAAGGCCACAAAAAGAAGTCCATTTCACATGAACAGCAGGATTCTAAACACTGAACCAAAAATGGCTTGTCCTGTGTTTTTTTCAAGTAAAATTGAAGAGTCATATGGAAATGGGGCCTACTGGACATTTCGAAAGGAAAAGCAGCATTTTAATTCACAAAAGAAGGAGGAATCCAAGATCCCTTTCACATGGAAAACAGGATTTATAAACAGTGACACAAAAACGGCTTGCATAGGTGTGTGCAAGTAAAAGCAGTTTAAATGTGAAAATGTATCACTGCTCACAGAAAAACGTCAGGGAAAATTCATGATGTGCGGGTTCACAAAAAGCGAGGTATATTATGTATCACATACAAAACACCAGTGACATTTGAAAAGCCACTTTGTTTGCATGGAAAAATGTCAGCCCAAGACAAACACTTTTGCTGGCTGTGGGACAAGAAATCCTCCTGTGTCAGTATGGATGTTTCATCTCCCATCTAATTACGAACTGCAATAAAGTTTCCTGCTGACGGTGTCGAAATGCAGTGTTCTCCAGACTTGCTGGCTCTGAAGGCATTAACTGCAGGAGAAGTTCCCCTTGGCTGGAGCATGACCAATATGTATGAAAATGGGGGCAACAACATGAAAGAGCAAGCTTCCAACATAAAACGGTGGATGAAAAAAAACTCTGGGTACAGGCTGACACAGTGAAAACAAATGGCCGGAGGGCAGGATAAAAACAATTTGTCCAACATGAAGATTCACAATTAATTTAAAAGGACTATTATGATTTAGGCTTTTTTCTCAGCAACCATAGGGTGGATTTTCTTCATCAAGATTAGTCGATAAAGTAGCAACCATACAGCTTCAATCTCACATGGCAACAGTTGGTATTCTACATAAGAAGCAGTCAGGCTTCCAATGCTTTCATGGCACGGAAAGTGATTTGCTAGACCTTCAGACCCAGATGCTGTCTATGTTGGAAAGGAGCAGATTGGGGCTGCTGGTCCTACTTGATTTATCGGCAGCTTTCGATCTGCTTAACCATGGAATATTGCTGGATAGACTAGCCTCTGTGGGTGGTCTCTCAGAGAAGGCGGTCAGATGGCTGAAATATTTTTTTGGAAGGTCGTAAATCAAGGGATTATTGGAGTGATACCTCTTCTGAAGCAGAAACTATCACCTGTGGAGTCCCTCAGGGGGCATGTGTGTCCCCTTTGCTCTTCAATATATATATTATTCCCTTGTGCATAGAACTGGAAAAACGGGACCTCTTTTTTTATGAATTACATGGATGATTTCCAGCTGTCGGTAGAGATCAGCAGAAACCATACAGTGGACCAGAGAAAGTTAAACCAGGTTTACCAGATTATAAAAGACTGGATTTCAAATAATTGGTTTTGCTTAAATGCCACAAAGACAGTGCTAATGATATATGGATCTCAACATGCTAGAGATAGCATGGACAAGGCGATTGTTAATTTTGAGGTTGAAGGCAGCCGGGTAACAATGGCCCCTAAAGTAAAAACCCTTCGCACCTATATGGAGGCCAGTCTGAATGCAGGGGCCCATGTGGATGCCATTGTAAAAAGCACCAACTGACATCTAAAAGTGCTAAGACAGGTAGCCCCCTTGATTTCAAAACACAATCGGGCTAAGCTAGCTGGGGCAGTGATACTCCCATGGTTGGACTACCACAATGCCCTTTTGAGTGGTTCCAACAAAGAAGACATTCAAAAATTGCAGAAGGTCAAAATGCTGCAGTACGAGTTGTCTACCAAATGGGTCGTAATGAACCTACATCCTCAACTCGGAGGGAGCTGCAATGGTTCTTAAATTGTATTTAAACTGCTGACAATATGCCATAAATGTATTTTTGCATCCGCTCCCCAGTACCTTAAAGAAAAGGTGGCCATCTATCACCCTAAAAGAAATCTCCAATCTGCAAAGGCTTGCTGCCTCAAAGTAGATTGCATAAAAAGGGCCCGGGGAAATGGCTGTGCTTTTCCAGTGTTGCGGCAAGGGCCTGAAATGAGCTGCCAAAGGCTCTCCATAAGGAGGACCACCATTTGGTTTTTTAGGAAATTGCTAAGGACCAGACTGTTCCAGTAATACTTGTGCTTTGGCAAGTTTTCCTGTTGAGTTCCTGTTGATTTCCCTATATGTGACAGTGCCTGGATGCCCTAGGGGTTTGGCGCTATAGAAAAGTAGTAACTTAACAACATAACATCCATGTATCATGTTTTAGGTCATTTTCAGGCAATTTTGGAAATATAAAATTCATCCTCCTGCGACTCATGGAACTGTAATGGCTATCTATGATGTGTTTCTGGCTGATCTGAACATGTTCCAATGTGAGAGTTGGTGAGCGGGTGCAGAATACAATTGAGGATATGGGTAGTAACTTACATATTCATAACTTTTATGCTTTTTATGGAAAAGGCCGAAATGTGCCACATGGCCTTGCTACATGGTACGGACCTGGTGGTCAGCTTATCTAATTCCCCAAGATTAGCTGAATCATAAAATATGTATATTATGACAATTGCTAGTAAATGAGGTTGTGATACATAACTCGTTTTAGGCAACAATTTGAAAGGAGAATAAATGGCCATTAAAATGGGAATTGTCATATGTTGCGCCAGACCCCTAAACCAATCCTGACTTGGAGGCTGGGTTTGGGAGGAGAGAGAAGGGTAACTGTCCAATCCAAGTTGCAGGAAATATTGCAGGCTACTTCCCCAAGATTGTAAAATTGGTGTTGTCATTGCTGCAATATAATGGGGGACTGCACTAGACACACACACACACACACACACACACACACACACACACACAGGGAGAGACACACAGACAGTGAGACAGAGAGGGATGCTGAGACGTACCATCTGACAACTGTAAGGAAACACCAGAGGAGATTGCTGAGAGAGCATCTGGGTGGAGCTGTCTATTTCTAGGAAGGCCTCACAGCTGACTGGGCCCTGTGGTGAAGAGCGGGAGGCCATCTTTGAGAGTGGAGTGACCAGACCCCTGCCCTATCTTTCCAGAGTGTCCTGAGATGCAGCTGGCTTTCCTGAACTTTAAACAGATGCTTTCTATGTAAGTAGAACTGAGCCCTGAGAAACCAAAAGGTGGGGGAGTCAGCTTGCTTTGAGTTCTTTCCCTTTATTGTGGGCAGGGGGGGAACTCTGTAGATCCTTAGCATATTTAACTAAAAATATTAATTTAATTAATTCACCATTTGGCAGAACACTACGGGGTGAATTTTGTTAAAATTTGAAATTAACAAGGCTCACTTCCCAATATCTCCTGAAAACTATTGCCTATAATTTAATTGGGTAATCCTTTTCATACTAGTGAGCCCCTCTTTAAGGAAGAGGAGTGTCTTTGTTCTTAAATCAGGCCAACCTTTTTATCCAGCTTCCCCAACACAGGCCTTTCAGCAGAGGGGGGGCTGAAATCCCAAATTCCCCAAATTATTCCAATATTTCTGTCTGACTTCCCCAACACAGACCAAACCAGGGGCTGGGTCTGAACAACAATCCGCTAAATCAACCTGTGTTCATTTTAAACCAAAAGTGTGGGCGAAATCATAATTGCCATCTGTATTTGTACTAATCTTGAAACCCTACTGCCAGCCTTTTAAACCCGCAGGAAAATCAAAATTGCACAACACAACATGATAATTGCTTTCGTTATTGATCAGTGTGATTATTTCTTGAAGTAAAATTTGCAAAAAGTGCAGAATTGTGATTGTGTTGTTTGCTACTCACTTTTGTGATTTATTTATGCTGAGAGAAGTTGATTGTGTTGTGCCACGGATAAAGTGGTGTTTGACATGTTCATGCTAATTGCTATTACTTTTATTTAAAAAAAACTACCAATATATTTCCCATACACCAGCCTGGTTATTGGCTCATGGTTAGTTCAAGGGGATGGATCTAAGGGGCATTCTATTTGTCGGAAGTAGGGCTGAATAAAACAATCTGTTAAACAGTTTGTTGTGGCACACCGTAAGTGGGGAACAAAGGAAATCCCTGTTTTGAGGGTTTCTTCTCAATAAACCGTTACAAGGGTCTAATTTAGAAGGACCTAGTATACTGGATGCATTTCCAATTCAAATCTAAAAAGTGACTTGCAATCACATGATTTTGTAAGGGTGTTCTCTTTGCTAATGCAGGTAGAATTGTTCTTCCAACTTAGGTGATTCCGGCTAGGAAATTTCCCCCCAGCCGGGTTTCTCAAGGATTAGCAAATTGCCATTATTTTCAGATGATGAGCTTACTGCTACCACTGGAGTCTAGAGTAGAGCCTCCATCTGTCTTAGGGTCTGGCCTCTATTTGCTCCTGGGCTAAGGCTCTCAGCAGGTATCCTATTTAGCCTTGCCTTTTGACCTGGCACATTGTAGTCTATAATACCACTGTCTCTCTGGAACGAAATCCTAACACCTTCCACTTCAAAAGGTTTATGCCTATTTTTTATAGAGATCTTGATAGTGATTCCCCCAAAGAGTGATCTCATGGATTGGGCATTTTCCCCATAAGGTATTTTCTGGGTAATACATTTTTCTCTAATGGTTCCAGCGCCTCTCCATGTATTTACCTAATGATTCCACCACCTCTCCATGTATTTACCTCATCTACGCCTATTTGCTGTTGGGTGTTGTGAGATTTTCTGGGTACTTTCAGATAGAGCTTTCTTTTTTTTTCTTTTTTTATTGTTTTTAGTTGAAATTAATCAACTTTACAATTTATTTATCAATACAAAAGCGAAAAACATGATTATAACAATAAAAGTTAATTTAAAATAAATGTAGGCGTCAAATGGGAGCCAGTTCACAACAACAAGGTCAAGTGTGCTCAAATTGGTCACATTAGCGTAACATTTACTTCACATAAAAACATTTGTATAAAAGTTCACTTCATTTTAATTTTCTTTTTCAGCATCAGGAGATGTCCGATTTTTGTCTGAATTCGTTGTTTCATTCCTTGTCTTTATTTTGTGTTCTCAGCTCTTCTAAACTATTTAAAAAATGTAAGGCTTCCATTCTTAGCCGAATAGAAAGTCCACCAACTATCATTTTCCATAGTGTGTCATGTGACAGGTTTGTGTGATCTCTTACGGCTGGTTTTAAGAATTTGACCCTTTGGTTACAAAGTTCACTGCAGTCAACCAATAGGTGGCGTAAGGTTTCTGTTTGTGATGAATTTTACAGAACCTGCAACCTTTTTCTGTTGTTAAGATGTTTTTCCTTTTTGCTAGAACCTCTTGTGTTGATCACAGATTAAATCTTAAACTCATAAACTCTCTTCTATGTTGCACAGATGGGCTTTTTAGTAAGTATGGTTCAGCCAATGTGTATATCTTATGTATGAACACCGTTCCATCGAAATCGTTATATCTTAAGCACATATTTCTGTTTCTACCCCAGTCCCACTGGAATAGTTTAGTTTTAACTGCATTAGGGTTTTCAATTAATAGCTTCAGTGTAACATCGGCATAAGCCATTGCATTTATGACCTCCTTGCGCCAACCTTGCGCAAAGGTGTCATCTGAGCAGAGTATGTGCTGTGCCAAAACTCCTATGAGCATGTTTGAGTTGATTGCTAAAATGCACTTCCTGCTTAAAGATATTAAGTACCACAAATAGCGAGCGTAAATAGAAATCAGTCTCAATACATTTCTGATTAATGCTATTGGAGTGCAGTTTGGTAAATTTAAAACGCTTTTCCAAAATTTTGATTCGAATTTGGCCCATAAAATTTCATGTAGGATTGGTAGAGTTTCAGCTCCATACAATAGTATCGGTGTTACCTTTTGTTTGAAATATGTCAGGATTGGTGAGATGGAAAACTTCCCATATTTTCCTTGAATTATTTTGGCCTGCGAGATCAGCATATCAAGTTTATTGGACCATTTTGATATTTGTGTTTCATGGGTAGCTCCTGTGATTATCATCCCCAGGTACGTATATTGTTGAACTTTTTCCAGTTTTTGTTTCTGTATTGTCCATATGTAATTCCTGTTTTTTTGCAGTGATGGTTTATATACCATAACCTTGGTTTTTTCCAGATTAACCACTAATAGGTGTTCTGTTACATATGTAGATAATACGTCCAGCAGTTTCTGTAGTCCAAAAGGTGTTTTTGACAAAAGTATCAAATCATCGGCGTATAACAAGGCCGGAATGCTTTCGTTGGCTATTTTAGGTGCGTCTGCAAATATAGCAGTAAATATCCTATGTAAATCTGAAATAAAAAAAACTAAATAAAGCAGACGCAAGAATGCATCCCTGGCGAAGTCCTCTATATGTTTGAATAGCAGGGGACAAGAGACCCTCTTGGTTTATCCTTATTTGGATACTTGTGTCCGAGTATAGAGCTTTTATTAAAGTAATTATATACAACGGGCAATTTTCTTGAATTAACTTTTGATTCAGCATTTCTCGTGAGATTGAGTCATAGGCAGCGCGGAAATCTACAAATGTCATGTACAATGGTTGTCTTGTTTGTTTATGATGTTGAATTATTGAGGTTAGGGTTAGTAGGTTAATTGAGGTGCCAAGGCCTGCTATAAAGCCTGTCTGGCATGGGTCTCTTTTGTCGTTGTTTATTGCCCATTTGTTGAAATCCCTCAGAATAAACCTAGTAAAGATTTTCCCTGGTACGTCTAAAAGGGCAATCGGTCTGTAGTTGGAAGGGCACGTCCGATTGCCCTTTTTGAAAATGGGTACTATTATTGACTTCCGCCATGATGCCGGGACTGTACCTGTGGTTATAATCAAGGAAAAAATGTTGGAAAGAATTTTTGCCCACTGCTCAGGATGTTCTTTGAGCATATAATTACTCAACCCATCAGGGCCCGGTGCTCGTGATCTACTAGATTTCTTTATGAAGCTTAGAATGTCTTCTTCTGAGATAAGTAATTCTTGAAAGTTGTCTTGGTTTTTTAAACTTTTTGGGTTTGCCATCCCTGTGCCAGCATATAGTTCTTGATAATGTCTAACCCAATCCGATTCTAATACACCATTTATTTGTACTGACAGTTGGGTAGATTGACTTGCGTTGTTTAACAATGTCCACATTTCCGAGATGTTTTTGGATTCAAATGCAGTTAACATTTCCTCTCGTTGGTTTTGGTAGAGTCATGCTTTGTGTGTTCTTAACCAGTTCTTGTATTTGTTTTTTAAGGTTTTAATGACTCCACCTCTCACTTCCATTGATAAGGTCTTTGCCAGTTTTATTTCCTTTCTCAAATTGTTTTTACGCTGTTGGATTTTTTCATCAAACTTAAATTTGGAAGCATAAGAATTATGATTACCCCTACTTGGGATTACTTTATATACTTGTAAACACGAGATATAAGAATCTTTTATAGCTTCATTTTTCTTAATTCCTAGTGCAATATCATGATTTAGTTTTTCTAAATTAAGTGGATTCCACCTAAAACGAGTTCTTGAGTTGTTAATCATTAACACTGGAATATATCCTTTATTTTTAGCCATTTCATTCAGTTGTGTATTCTTCCAAGTAGCAGAAAGCATTTCATGGTCACTGTGTTTTTGGTGCAACACTTCAAAATTAGTTATTTGACTGAAAGTTTTAGTGTCAACATACATATAGTCAATTATTGACTTACACGTGCCTCTTGCCCACATGTTTTTGGGTGGTATATCATTTTTTTTAGACCCATTTAGCATGATAAGGTTGCGGGTTTTCATCAAGTTTTCCCATCTAAGACACACTGCATTTTTCTTATGAGCCACGATGGATAGGCAATGAAGATTTAGATCACCCGCAATCAGAATATTTGTTATTTCTTTCGTCATTAGGATAGTGTTTAGTAAATCTTCTATGTCTTTGAAGAATTTTGAGTCTGTGATTCCCACCGGATTTCTATATATGTTGAGTGCTGCAATTGTGCCATGTTTATAGATAATTTTAACCAATTGTAGATAGGGTTTAGGCATGCTCCAAGGTTCCAATGTGAAACCTCTTCCATTCTTTAGTGCCACTAACATACCCGAAGCTGGTCTACCATTTGTTTTAATTGCAGGAGATTAAATTATCTCATAGCCATTCCATAGTGGTGTTGTGAGCAACCAAGTTTCCTGTAACATCACTATTGTATGTGACAAAAGGCTTGAGCAGTCATTAAGTAAGTGTACGTAACCACATGTATTCCAACTAACTATGGAAAGGTGTTTTACATCGCCCTCCTCCGATAGTTATGATGAGTTTCTTTGTAATTGAGATACAGATCTAGATGTTTGATATATTTCATTCATTTGGATTTGTGGTTGATGTCGCTTATCCAATTTGTACACGTTCAGCTCGTTAGTTGTGTTTTTAGTTGTATTTATATCCCACTCAATTTCAACATCATAATTAACCGGATCAATAGCAAGCAAGAATCCCAATGCAAACAGTTCAAGTCGAGATTGCCAGACCACATTTCGAACCACAATCGAGGTGATCCACAATCTGACCACCGCCAGGTTGTCATGGTTTAAGAATTCTACTTGTGCTATGTCACTGGACGTGATATCACTCAAACTCGGTAGGTCACTAAAAATGCCCATTATACTTGTTCGGCACATATCATATTGTGGAAATGGTTCTGCCCGGCATTTGAGGATAAATCTATGATGCATATTTGGATTAAGCTTGTGTTTAGAAACTCTTAAAGATTTTGTTTTTGGTTCTGCAAGCCTTCCTTCGTTACTTGTTTTGGTCGAGTCTATGACTGTTCCCACTTTTCCTCCTTGTGTTTCAATTTTATTTTTTTGATTATCTTTTGGTTCCACTTCCTTGTTCAATCCCTGATAGTTCAATTGAAAATACTCGTCCATTGCTTTGTGAATTATGGTGTGAAAGTTTTTTTCCATACTACTATCTGTTATGATTTGAGCTTTACTATAGGGCATTGGCTCACTGAAGTTAGTTTCTGAGATCTTGACGGCAATTTTTTGTGCTTCATGAATTAGTGGTATTTTTGTACTACACTCCAGATGTTTTTCTGCTGATATCAAGGTTTTTTCATGTCCAGAATTTGGGATTTCAATTTCTGTTGTCGCGGACTCTTTTGGATTAGAAAATCCCTCCTCAAATTTCATATAATCATCAAGAGATCTTTTTATCTCTGCTCTTATATCTTTTAAAATATCATCTGAGTAGAGAGTTTTGTTGTCTGTTTTTTTTAGATTTTCTTTACGGGATGGTTGTACAGGAAATAGACTTGTATCCGTTTTCAGTATTTCTTCTTGTTTTGTCCGTTCCATACTCACTAAAGATGTTTTCATTTTGTCTGGTTTCTCAAGCAAAGAAATTATGTCATTTAGAGGTGCATAGTCCTTGTTGCTGTCTGCTTTTTTTATAGAGGCTTCTTGTCTTAACTTTGTTAGATGATTATGCCGCAGTAAAGCCCGACTGTCCATTCTGGTTGCAAGTTTAAAACTTTTCAGCCGTTGAATAAAATTTGTTTTTTTTTTCTGATTCTTGTTTCTGTTTTGTATCTTTGTCTTGAAATTTGATTTTTCTGAATTTGGATTATTGTTGCCCAAGTTCTCGTTTGTTTGTCTTTCAAATATGTTATATGTTGGTCCTGTTTTAGGTGTAACACTTACTTGAGCTGGCGATTCATCACTTGGTCCATGTACATCTTCTTTTTGATCTTCTAATGTAACTGGACGAATGATATCTTTGAAGAAAGGGAGAGGCTTAGTGGCTAGAATAGGGGTTAGATTTGTTGGCATGTCTACATCTCTTGGTATTTTGTCGATGGTTTGTATTTGTATAGATGTATCCATATTCAAAAACATCTTTTCTGCCTTCTGTTTTGCCTCCCAATCTTTCATCCATCTTCTGATGGCATCAATCTTTTTTTCCTGTTTCCCTATTTTTGCTTCTAGTGTATTAAATAGTTTGGACATAGTCATTATTGTTGTATTCATAGCCTGCAAAGTAATATCTAATAAGGCAACCCTTTTTTCAGCAACTTCTCGAGGTGTAGAAGTAGTGGAAGAGCTAGAAGGAGCAACGGTCTTTTGCGGAGTTGGTCGTGCAAAAGATCTAGATTGTTGCATTGATTCACTACTTAAGTGGTCAAACAGGCTCGGTGACTGGTAAAGGCTGATTTCAGCTTCCGCCATAGTTATTTTATTTACCGGTGTAATTATTTTACTTTTTGTTTTGGGATTCTGATATATTTATAGCAGAAATCTCATTACTTTGTAAGTCTGCCTCCACCTTGTCTAATTCCAATACTTCATTTTCCATATTTTCTTGGTCACTTATCTGCTTCTGCAGAT
The DNA here is from genome assembly GCF_040938575.1 of Ambystoma mexicanum. Lineage (NCBI taxonomy): Eukaryota > Metazoa > Chordata > Amphibia > Caudata > Ambystomatidae > Ambystoma > Ambystoma mexicanum. Next base: position 1,360,992,004 of record NC_090935.1, read on the forward strand.
CTATCGCTTCTTTAACGATTTCAGGCATTTTTGTCACATCATTTTGTTTAACTGCATTCACCGTCATATCTGTAATTTCAGACATGATTTGTGTGTCAGATATTGTGATGTTCGCTACTGGAATTAAATTCGTATCATCACGCAGGTCAGGGAACACACCATTACTAAAATTAGGGCTTTAGGAAGTTAGGTCATATGTACGTAAGGTACAGAACTCACGGATGTCTCCTAGAGCCATACGTTTGTCTGGGATTACAATTGGGCATCCACTAATTTTCCTCTTCATCGCAATTGTTGGAGAAGGTTTTGCTGGAGATGGTTGTAGCGTAACTGATGCTCGTGTTACCATGACATTAAGAGGCATTCCAGTTTTCAGTGTAAAAGGTTTACTTTTTCCCGTCATTTTGTCACTTGTATCACTTAAACTTGTCACCCGGAAAATGTTTAGCCAGCACCCAGTCACCGGGTAAGGAACGCCCGACAGCTTAAGGAGCTGCCAGAGTCTGACTCTCCCCCTTTAACCCAGTGACGTATGAAGATTCAGGGCCAGCGTTAATACAAGGAAACTTCAAACCTGTAATACTCACAGAACAGGCACATGTCACAGCCAAACAGCTCAACAGTGTTTCTCTCCAGCCCTTACTGCCTCCAGGGCTTAACGCTGCAAGGGCGGCTGGGGCGGACTTTTCAGTCCAGGTGATGTCACCTGACAGATCACGTGGTCGACGCTGGGCTCCACCTCCTCCAGGAAGTGGGAAGGGGCTGGCAAGAGTTGCAGGATATTCGCAGTGCCAGGTAGGAGTAAATTCCAAAAAGAAAAAAAAACGAATGTTTTCAAAGCAAAGCAAAGTCCGTTTTAGCACACACCTAGATAGATAGAGCTTTCTCCCCCAGACTAGGTTTTCTTGGGTTTGCAAATGTCCTTTTGCTTTGGCTAATTACCTTTCAACTGCCAACTGAGTCTTGACTGGATAACCCTGCTGGCTATTGTCTAAGCATTTCTCCTTATCGTATGCCCCCTATTGTCCTCTGAATCCAGGTACTCAGCATGACTCCTAACTTGTATATTTAACCTGGCCGAGGATGTTACTGAACAATCCCAGCCACTGAGGCACTACAAGTTGTACTGCCCTGCTTCTCCTGCTCTACTCACTATAATACCACTCTTGGTTGTGCCTCTTTAATGCATCTGCTTAAAGAGTGGCTGTCCCAATCAATGATCTGATCCATGGGTCTGTTTTTCCATTATTGGTTATGGTTAGTTGAAGCAACTTCAACCATTTTATATGGTCGGTGGGAGCATCAGAAGACTGGGTTGTTCTGGACGTTACCCGATGTGCCTACCAGTGGGCGAAAGCAGTGGAATTCCCTGGGCTTTCCATCGACTCAAAGACCCAGCATTTCCATATTTCAAAAGGCATCATCTTTATCTACGAAGTTGTTCCAGGTCTACAAGATCCTGCATGCCTCAGAAGTGTTAGTCTTTAATAATGGAAAACAGGGAATGGCTGGGGCTGGATTCAGCATTTCATCTTTCCCTAAAGGATGTCAAGTATGCCATAAGGTCCCAGGCTGGTGGGAAAGTGGCGGCCCCAGACTGACTCATGGTGAATGTATTCAAAGGGGAACTAAGAATATGGGGCCAATCATATTGAGCATCTTTAATGCCCTACTCAAAACAGACAAACTCCCCAGATCCTGTCAGATGGCAGAAATAGTGCCTATATAGAAAAAGGGAAAAAGGATTAGCCTGAAACTATCGCCTGATATTACTCCTGGATAGCTCTGGGAAGATCTACGCAAAGGCACTTTTGCAACACATACACACCTGGGATAATTCAAATCAGTACATCTTATTTCAGGTACTGCAGTCAGATCCTTGGCTACAGGGACCAACAATATAGACAACAAGAGGAGTCCTTCATATCTCGAAGGAGTCCACTACTCTAGTACGAACATAAACTTATTTATCTTGCTTTGACAACAGATTGTAGATTCTTTTCTTGAATACTGCATAAGAGTTTACATGAAGCGACGGGGGTTCTCCACAAGAGTGTACTGGCATTCCATCAAGATACGAAGGACTCCTCTTGTTGTCAACAATTATATTTTTACCATTTGTGTGTTGTTTGTAGTGTACTCATTTGTACTCGTGTATGGCTACTAAATGTGGGTATTGCCCTAAAATGACTACACCATGCGATTTTCGCTTGTTCTTTGCCCATATTGTTGTTTGGCCTTGTGACTGCCTTTCAGGTCAGGAAATATCATATAATGTCAGCTTTTGCAGGTTAGTGATGGATTTGTGTGTGTGGCACAACAATGGGTTGGGACTTTCTGGTCCCACTTCACATCCATGGTGCTGGATCTTTAAGTCATTGAATACATTTTACGGACCTGTGGTGACTGAATATATGTTTATTATTCAGTGTTGTGTGATATTATCACCGGCTTGTTTCATTTTCCAGTGCGTGTTGAAAGCCTAGAATAAATATTTGTATTTTTATACATTCTTGACTAAATTTAATTTCTATGTGCTTCACTGTGGATTCGTTGTGGACCCCTGAACCCACTCACACTCTCCTGAGAATAGCCTTGATGGCTTTCCACGTTTACCTTGATTGGGTTTTGGCTAACCTCTCAGAGTTCCCCTCTTCACTACAACCAGGGTGACCTCCTAAAATCTGTACACAAGGCAGGGTTCTAGAAATCTATGTTAACACTTGATATCACCAGTCTTTACCACTTAAATCCCTCCTTTAAAAATGATGGCATCCCAGCCTCACTTTCAAATAATCTACACCTCTTCCTACCTGAGCTACATAATGTGATTCTACGTGCACCCACTCTCTTGTTATCACACCAGAACCCACCTCCCTGCATTTGAATTTCTCTACCTATATCTATGTCTTCTGTTCCTGCTTTTTCTCCCCCAACTCCCTTCTAGTGGTATTTCAATGCCTGACCTTGTCCGAAAGGTGCCGGATTTTGACCCCACCAGGGTGTTGCCAGGCCTTAGTTTGTGGATGGTGTTTCCCCAATAACTGGTAAACCAGAGAACCAAAGGATAAAGAAGATAGAAATGGGACAGGAAAAAAATGATTGAAGAATGCAGACAGATGCTACATACTCCCAGAATGACAGCACAGGGCCCTATCAGAGGCGTTATGATAATATGACAAAAGGACACAGTAGGGATCACTTACAGAAAGTAGCAAAATGGTCCTTAAAGACCCAGAAATCCTCTCCAGAGACACAGTTGGTAGTAGTTGTTGCAATCAGTCCTCAGACCCAGAATTCAGATCACTATGCAAACAACACAGACACACACAAGAGGGACAAAAAAACTCCACTCTACAAAACTCAGCAGAGGTCTACAACCAGAATGAACTTCACCTTGCACCAAATCACTATCTAATAAAGATCTAAGAAAAACATTCAAAGTCTTGGAAAGCAGATGTAACACGTAGCCAAAACAAATGCCAGTAGAACTGAGCCAAGAGAGCAGTGGCACATTGGGAGGGCGTTATACTCACTGCAGGTGTTCACTACTTGCGGCTTGTCCTACTGGGCCGCAGGTGGCACGTCCCCTCGTCTGTCATGTGACTGTGGCCTGCGCCATGTGGCGCATTACATCATTGGTTTCCATGCACGGCTGTCACAGGGAAACGTAGCCCATTGTGGGCACGAAAATCCACTGCGGAATGCACCAGGTACACGACAGACCCTTATAGTAAACAATGAGAAAAGGGGTGTGTGAGATGATCGCAGTAGTAGGAATGTATTTTTCATTTGTTATATTTTTTTTTATATATAGATTATACTTGACAACAGTTCAAAAATGATAAAATATCAAACAAGAAGTAATACAGAAGTACAACACAGTTATCATAAATCCAATTGAATCGAAACCCCAAAATATGTGCAAAACCGTAACATAATAAAACAAAACAAAACATTGTGAGGAATCTAATAAACACGTTCAACTTAAATAAAAACCTCAAAACAAAAAAAACGTTTTTCTTTAACGCAGTTAGTCTTCTATGTGTACAATAAAAATGTAAGGAATGTTCTGCTCGATTTACAGCAGAACCTACTGTGATGCCAATATTTAGACCCGACGAAGCATGGTACTAGATGTACACTTGAAACTTTGGGCTAATACTCCATCGAGCTAAGGACTAATAATGCGACACACAAACTATTTATAAAAATCAGATGTTATGTGAGCTAGCAATGGTCATAGCAAATGACACTAGCCCTAGGTCATCAAACTCAACTGCATAAAGGAAGTAATGGTACCAAAGTGCTACACTCAAAAAAATATACATCTCTTTTCAATTATATTCACAAATAGTAATCCCAAAAATTGTGTCCATAAGTATGTTAATACAATGTTGTTTTAATAAGTAGTGTCGGGTGATTTCCCGGGGGTCGGCAGAGCCGCCCGCAGACCTCCGGTGTTGGGGAGGCCCCAACTCCTCCCACGTCCCAAAGGAGTATGAGGCACACACAAGGGAAAAGACTTACTGCTGTTTATTGCACAAAACAGACAGGGACAGATTCTCGGAGCATAGATACCCAAGGAACATCTCAGCAGTGATGCGCTCGCAGGCCCTTTTTCTAACCGGATGACGCAACTATGTGCGTCACCTGGCAAAATTAGCCCCTAAGCCTAACGCTATCTCGGGTTGGCTCCCCGAGTGGTAGGGTCAGTATAGACCCATATAGAAGGAAAGGTTATTGGTAGAGAAGGGGTCAGGTGGTACGCTTGGGTCGACCCTAAGAATTGCTACATGAAAATAGTTACATGGGGAAAGTTAGTGATTGGTTGAATTATAGTGTTGTCAGTGGTTAGCCCTTCGTATTCTAATTGGATCATCCGCGAGCCCCCAAGACTGGGACCATCGCCGTTCCCAGCTCGCAATATACCTGGTGTTGGCAACAATGTATGACTATGTGTCAGTGGCGGACAATAGACAGCTCTTACTACTAGCTGTTGAGTGTCCCTTTCCCATCGCTGCCGGTGTCCAACTTGTAACTTCGTTGTTGCAGTCTGGGTCCCAGATGTGAGACCCCAGAGCTTCTCTGGTGCTTGGAGCTTGGCATCGTATCAGGTCGGCCTGGTCATGTGTTGAGAGACCATGGCTGAAGCAGAATTACAGGGATTTGATTTGTATTTCTGCTCCGAGGAGTGTTTAGCAGTGGCAGGTGTAACCTTGGCACTGGGAGCGTGGCGTGTAGATTGCAACTTCGTGGCCTTAGCTGTGGGGCTCCCGTCAGGGTTTGTTCAGCATGATCCGTCTGAGCTGCTCCGGGCCTGGGGACTCTGGTTTGCGGCCTACCTTGGCCTAGTCTATGTGTGGCGGCATAAAGTCCATAACACTGGGGTCGCGAGGGGCAACTTGGGTCCTTATACATTAATCCATCTACAGGGTAACATCTTCATTGTTTTAGTAGCAAAGAAGCATCTGCAAGCATATACGCGAGCTCTTCTGGCGTCTTGCGTTTCTGCGGTGCAGTAGTTAGCCTATGTGAAAAATAACAACGATGCATGTCTGTGAGCGGGAGCGGTCCTCTACATCATAGCATTGAGTATGTTCTTCGTGTGGGCTGGTGTGTGTCTGATCCAGGTGCTTGGTGGCACGTGTGTTCTTGTCCGTTGGCTATGTCGTCATGTCATCTCTAAAGATGGCGATATTGGTGGCTGACGTCTAATCGAGTTGATCCATATGGTCAGTCTCAGCTCCACCCGAGGTCCCACCACGTGCTTTGGATGACGCACATCTGGAATGGGTGTGCCGGGCGTAGCCACGGTGGATCTTGACGTCCGGGGCAGCAGACAGAGAGCTGAACTCATCCTGCGGTGGGTGCTTAGGTTGTGACGTCATAGGCCATGATCTGGACGGGAATCAGGGAAAGGGATTGTCCCATTTTCCCTCTTCAGTCCCTATTCTTTTATCTTCCCTTACTCGCCATACTTTCGTTATTCCTGCCAGGTGTCCGTATCGGTCCACATGATCTTCAAAGGACCAGGACATGTGCACGCACCCACCACCATGCTTGCAATAAACTAATTTTCCAACATAGATCTTCGGGTTTCGTGGATTCTCAACTTTTATCGATGGTGGGTACAAGTCTGCTTCCACCATCTGATGCCGCAGTCTCTCGCGTTCCTTGATAATTATATCTGCGTGTTTGTCGTCTTCAGCAGGCATTAGCACGTGCATGCCTATCATTTCATCTGCAGTACGCTTTGACCTTCCATTCCATAACTTAATCCCCATCAGTGAAGCCATTCCCAGGATCAGGCATCCTGCCACAACCTTGAGGCCATCCGACAGCCATGATGGCATCCAGGACCAGATATACGAAAACCAGCTACCATTTACTCCCTTGGAATCTTCTTCCATCTTGGCAAGCTGGGATACTGCTGCAGATAGGGTGCCATTGTACTTGTCGTTTGCGGGAATAAACGTGCAGCATGACCTTCCAATTCTTTGCGCAAACACCTCATTCCATTGCTGTTAGAAGGATTAGCACATACCTATTCTGTAGGGCCACCATCCTTATTGCCCTCAGTTCCTCTTTGAATGCGTTGAATCCGTTAACTGTGGAGTTAATCATCATCATTAGCTCCCATCTTGTTGTATGTAGCCATTTTGAATTCGCATACACCTGTGCCCCTGGATGTATCACAGAGGAAAAGAACATCGCCACTCTGCTAAATAGTCTGTGTGCTGGTGGAATCTCGCTCAGTGCTGTTTCTTACCTTTCCCACAGGTAATTTCCAGTCAGTTGTTCTCCTTGTCTTTTTACTCTTAATACTTTATTGTCTGTAGTAATGTCACTCCTTGAGGCGCTTTCTGCTTTTTCCAGGGACCTTCTCTTCCTTTTGTTTCCTTCGTCCATTTTAGGGAACTTCTCCAGGTTGATGTGTTTTTGCGGTACTACCAGGGATGGTACGTTGACGTGTACCATGGTACATACCCCATTCCATTACTGTGGTAAGCTGTTATAAGCTTTTGTCTCGCAGGCCCAATAGTGGTCCATCAGTACTGCTGTTCCTGCTCCCCCCTCAGGAATCTCTATTGTTCTTTTACATCTTTTGTTTACTCCAACATCAACCTCACCATCGTGCTGGTGACATAGTGTAGGTGCTGCAACGGGTATTATCGTTATTGGTTCCTCTTCTTTGTCCAGCCAAGTTAGCAGTGCTGCACTCTTTGTCCATTCCTTGTAGCATTTGTCAATTTCCTCTTGTACTGTCATCACTGATGATTTTGCCAATGTCACTATCTTGCTTCCTACTACTCCATCCACCCATCCGTTTTTCGTATATACTTTGCCATATACTAGTAATAGTGGTCTCTCCCAGAACCCTGGTTCATCTCCAACATCTCTTGCATTCCATTTTCATAGCAGGTAGTTCAATGTCACTTCTTTTATGTCTCCCATGTCGGGTCCATGGGTTATGTATTGAAGTCCTTCAGTCAGCTGCCAGGCATTGTCATACATCGGTAGTGTCTTGATGAAGTTGTCTTCGTAGGGGTATGTTGATCTTGACTTCCATTTTAGTGTTGCCTGTTTACCTTGAAATCGCCCTCATGTTTGAAATAATGCTAAATATAGAAGGTATTCTGCTGTTGCTCCTGGTACTTCAGTAGCCACGAATCGTCGTGAGGCGCTCATGGCGCATGGGATCAACGAGCACACATAGCAGTTGTCCTTTGTCGTGTCCTTACCAATTTTGAACATGTGCTTATACCACATGTTGTTGTAGACGTGTGTGGATTCTGTAAGATATGTGTCCACCCCATGTACATCTATAGAAACACTACGTTTACCTCTTTTTACATTGGGCCCCGTGTTACTTGTACCACCGACACAGTTCTCCTGGCAGCTGTGGTAGGGGAAATGTTAGTAGTGGGAGTTGCGGTCACATGAAAAGTGTAGTATGCCTGCCAGACAGCAGCAGTTATCAGACCAGTGGTGAAAAACATCCCAAACATCTTTATTAAAGTTGCTATTACCACTGGCCTTTTTATCTTACCTGTGCTGCCGTCCTGCAGCTACTTTACTTTAGATGATATAGGTGCCCGCCTGAAAATCTCTAAAAAGTTGCGTTATTACTGTTAGTGTTTGTTATTCAAGCCCTGCGTATCAAGTGGCCATTCAATGCCCAGGCGAAAAGATCCTCCCACGCCTTCCTCACCATCCTATCTCTTAAGGCAGGTGGTGCTGCATGGAGGTGTGGAAATAATTGTATTATTAGCATGAGAAACACATTATAATAGATGCATATTCTCCTGGGCCTTAAGTACTTTGGCCTTTTTATAATGTATACAAATTGGTATGATAGTGCTTCTGGGATATTGTCTGTGGATAGCATTTTTCCCTGGGCAGTGGCGTATGTTTGTTATGAGGTATTTGCATACAGTAATAAGAATGCGCAATACCTGCATGTGCAAGACAAAAAATAAGAAGAGAGAATGCTCGTGTTTACACAGTGTAGTGTATATTACAGATCTCTTTGACAATGTTCTTCTTTTGCTGTTGGTCGGTGCTTTTTAGTTAAACTTATTTTTCCAATTCTATTGGCAGTTTCCTAATTAAAATAATTTTATTGTTCTGGCAGCATATTTGGTCTGTGACTTTGTGACCATGGGGTGGGCTATAGGTGGTTGGTCGTTTGTGTCTTTTGGGGTATCTGGCGCTTGTGCTGTGTTGTTGTTGTTAGTCGTCGTTGCTGAAGCATTGGACCTGTCGCTGTAGAGATGGGGGCAGGTCTGTGCTTTGTAGGGCTTGATGTCGTGAATATGTGTCCAAACGTCCTTATCTGATGTTAGGCAGAAACCTGTGCAGTTCCCTCTGGGACCACTGCAAAAGATTTAGGACTACAGGTGTTTGGCAGTAAACCCACTTGGTAGCAGTCTGTACCACACAGATTCACTTGGTAGCTGTGGCTGAGCAGTCAGACTTCCCTCAAGAAGAGTTAGGCCGTATTTGGAGTATACAGGATAGGGCAATTTACACAGTGGAACAAGCAGACACTGGTCAGAGGTTGGGTGTAAAGATATATAATTATTTATTTAAAAACACATCTATGGAAAACACACTGGCACTAATATGGCAAACAACTTCAATCACAGTTACTATAAGTATATATCAATCCCATAACAATATTTCGACAAGTCTAGGTTCAACAGCACCACTTATTTGCAGACAGAGGTGAATGCTTTAACCTAGATGGCACTCTAGTATTCGTTAGGAAGGGAGAGAAAAAGGCAGGGTATGAAACCAACTCAGTACCAACACTTTTACGAAACAAATGCAAGGCGAGCAAGGCAGGGTCTACTGTAAATCACAAAGTTCAGAGGCCAGGCCCACTCGGAGAGAGGCAAGGCTGTATGTCCCAAAAGTATCACAGTGGAAATGCACTTCAAGGCTTTGTAGCAAAATGTCACAGAAAGGTTGGACCAGTTTAGAACAAAAGTTTAAGAAGGTCTGGAGGCGACCCAATGGAAAGGTAAGGATTTAAGACACCTCATGCTAACCGTATCAAGGGAAGCCAGGCAGACACAGTACCTTGAGAGTGAAGAGGCAGCTCCGGCGGGGGCAGTTGTTCCTGGTGGTGGATGCAAGTCGGGGCTTTGCCAGAAGATGAGATGATCTCGTCGTCGAGGAAAAGTTGAAGATCGTTGCACCACCAGGGAAGAGGCCAGTCGCGGAGTGCTCTGTCACAAGCACCACCTTTTGGTCGCGGTACAGTGGTTAGTGGATATCCAGTTGCCGGGGTGCTCAGCACGGGCAATTCGACCACTAGACGTCCTGGAAGCGAAGAAAAAGCAAGGGACTGGTTGTTCCCACCAGTCAGAGGAAGAAGACTCTCCAGTAGGGAGATCTCCTCTGTCGTTGGGAAGTGGTGAGTCAGTTCAGCAGGGCTCCATCGGAGGTGTCGTCGTTGCAGGTCGGCTCAGCTTTACCCTCGTCGGATCCTTAGGTCCTGTGGTGACTTCTGAAGTTCCAGTCCGAAAGGCCCGGCTTTTATGCAGAAAACCCCCATTCATTCAGCCTAGCAGTCAATCAAACATGCTAAGTGGTGAGCGGGGCGGCTCACCACTCGGGCCAATCACACAAGAGTGCGACTTGAGTTGGCAAGGCATCTCAGTCCAGGGTGCCTAAACCCCCTCCCACTCCCCCTGTGGTACTCAGACAGAATTGCACCACTCTGGAGGGCTTCTGTGCAGAAGCCCGCCAAAAGTGGAACAAAGGGCTCAACCTTTGGTTCGGAGTTACAGAGGCGAACACATACGCCATTTTAAAAACCGAGTTCTGGCAGAAAATACCAGCCGGTGGATTTATTTAAGACAAATAAACCGGCGGTATGTTATAGACTAATGTGAAAAAGTATTAGCCTCCAACAATGGGAAGAATCCCATAGGAATATATTCGCGGTCGAATATAAAAAGTAGTATCCACTGCCACCAGCCAAAACTCGACGAGGGGGACGGGACAGTGCCCCCTCGAACAACAGACCCAGGGGTAATCGAATTACCCCTACCAGTACGTCCACAATAGGATGGTTTGTACTAGTTCTGTTAGTAAATTTAGGTCTAGTAAAGCCAATGGTGACTTTACATGCCCTGGGAGACAGTAGTCAGTCCCAGGGTATGGAGTCTATGGTGGGGATCCTCTAGGACACCCCAGTGTTACGGCACAGAGGGTGCGGTGTAACACACATAGCAAAACACATGAGGCCCTATGGAGTAAAAGACCCCATAGCCCATAGAACACATTGACATTCAAAGAAATCAACCACATTCATGTCCAAGAGTGGGAGGAAAAAGAGTCTCACTCTTGGCAGGATGAAAAAAAACAAACTCCAGGAAACCAGCAAAGCTGCTGGGGGACTCACTAGGTTAGGAAATTCAGCCTAAACAGAGAATTCTCCCTAACACTCGCCCCCCCCAGACTAAGGGACAGGAGGATTTAATCCACTCCTGGATGAATCTCATACCTCTAGTCGATGATATACATCCTAAAGAGACCCTCAGCATTTTGGTGGTGACACCCTGACCTGTGCTCAATGGTGAAATCAAACCCTTGCAGGCAGATTGACCATCTCAGTAGTTTTGGGTTTCCCCCTTTCATTTGCAATAACCATCTCAAGGGTTGGTGGTCAGTCTGAATGACAAAAGTAGAACCATACAAGTATGGCCTAAACTTCTTCAGAGCCCACACGATAGCAAAGCATTCTCTTTCGATTGTTGCCCACATTGATTCAGGATCCTTCAGCTTGCGGCTGATGAAGCAAACGGGGTGCTCCCTACCTTTCCCATCCAGTTGACTGAGTACTGCACCTATTCCTACATTTGAAGCATCTGTCTGCACAATGAAAGTTTGGTGGTAATCAGGAGCTCTGAGTACTGGGGCTTGGCAAAGAGCCTTTTTCAGGTTTTCAAAGGCCTGATTGCACTCCTCGTTCCATCTAACCTTCTTAGGGAATTCTGGAGAGGAGATGACATTCAGAGGAGAAGCTATGGTCCCATAGTTCTCAATGAAATTCCTGTAATACCCAGTGAGACCTAAGAAGGCTCTCACCTGGGTCTGAGTAGTAGGTGTTGTCCAATTTTGCACAGCTTCAATCTTACTGAGCAAAGGCCTTTTTTATCCACCTCCTACCTCATGTCCAAGATAGACTACCTTACTGTGTCCAATTTGGCATTTACTCGCCTTTATGGTCAGATTGGCTCGTCCAAGAGCCTGCAAAACATCTCTTAGGTGGGTTACATGTTCTTCCCAGGAATTGCTGAACACTGCTATGTCATCCAAGTATGCCATGCAGAAGTCCTCCATCCCATTCAGAACCTGGTTTACCATCCGTTGAAATGTAGCAGGTGCATTTTTCAATCCAAAAGGCATTACCTTAAACTGGTATAAGCCAGCTGGGGTAGGAAATGCAGTTTTCTCCTTGGCATGGTCTGTCAGGGCTATTTGCCAATGGCCTGACGTCAAGTCAAATGTGCTGAGGAACTTGGCTGAACCAAGTCTATCCACCAGCTCATCTGTTCTTGGCAAAGGGTGGGCATCAGTCTTGGTGACTGCATTAAGAGCTCCATAGTCCACACAGAATCTAAGTTCTTTAGATCCTGCCTTTGGTACTAACACAACTGGGCTAGACCATGGACTAGTAGAGGGCTCTATTACCCCGAGATCAAGCATCTTGCTGACCTCACCTTTGATGTGGGTTCTTACACTTTCTGACATTCTGTATCCTCTGCTTTTGACTGGCAGACAGTCACCAGTGAGTATGTCATGCTGGCCCCAAGGGGTCAAGCCTGGTGAAAGTGAGAACAGAGAGGCAAACTGATTCAACATAGATTTGCACTCTTCTTGTTGCTCAGGTGTCAGATTTGAAGAGAGATTTACTCCTTCAATTTTTTCGTCTAAAGGTAAGCCTCTGAGGAGGTCCAGAAGAGCTTCACTCTCTTCTTCTTCCTCTGATGATGCTAGAAGCAATGCACCTACATCAGGTCTCGAGACATACGCTTTGAGTCTGTTGGTGTGGAAGACTGTCGGAGTCTCCTTGGGATTGCCCAAGTCCACCAGATAGTTGACCTCTCCAAGTTTACCCACAACTCTGAAGGGTCCCATCCATTTGTCTTGCAAGGCCCTCTGCCTGGTTGGGATCATAACGAGAACTAGCTGGTCTTGAGTGAACTCAACCATGTTAGCCTTTTGATCATGCCAGTGCTTGACCAATGCTTGTCCAGCTTTCAAGTTATCACTTGCTTCCGCCATCATGTGTGACATTCTCCTCCGGAGACCTATCACGTAGTCAGTCACTCTGACTGGCTTGGGGGAAGGAGCACTCTCCAACCCCTCCTTAATCAGGGCCAATGGACCTCTGACGGGATGAACATAGAGAAGCTCAAAGGGAGAATAACCTACTCCCTCCTGAGGGACTTCTCTATAAGCAAAGAGAAGGCATGGCAGTAGAAGGTCCCACTTCCGTTTAAGGGGTTCCTCTAAAGCACCTATCATGCTCTTCATGGTTAGGTTGAAACTTTCTACCAACCCATTGGTTTGTGGGTGGTAAGCTGTTGAGAACTTGTAAGTAACTCCACAGGTTTTCCACATGGCTTTCATGTAGTGGGACATAAAGTTTGACCCCCTGTCAGAGATTACTTCCTTAGGAAACCCGACCCTGGTAAAAATACCAAGGAGGGCCTTAGCCACAGCCAGAGCTGTAACAGTCCTCATAGGAATTGCCTCAGGATACCTAGTAGCATGGCCTAATACAACAAGTATAAACCTGTTGCCTGAGGAGGTTGGAGGATCAAGGGGACCAACAATGTTAATCCCTACTCTCTCAAATGGGACTCCCACAACTGGGAGAGGCACTAAAGGTGCCACATTCCTGGAGCCAACTTTACCAGAGGTCTGGCAGGTGTGGCAGCTCCTGCAGTGTTTTTCTACTTCGGCCCCCATCTTTGGCCAATAAAAGTAGAGAGAGAGCCTTTCCTTAGTCTTCTTGAAACTCAAGTGACCAGCCAAAGGAATCTCGTGGGCTAACTGCAAGAACTGTTGTCTGTTCTCTTTGGGTACTACAAGTCGTTTGTAGTCTCCAGGTTCAGACTCGGTCGGTTCACTGTAGAAGAGGCCATCTTCCCAGTGCAACCTGTATTTCCCAGGCTCTTGCCCTTCAGCCTGAGCTTCTGCCTGGTGGCGAAGACCTTCCAGAGTCGGACATTCCCTCTGTCCCTTACTGAAGTCTGCCCTGTTGGGTCCACCTTCTGCCAGTAAAGACTGCAGCTCAGGATGGTCAACGGGATCTAGATCTTCAATGAGTTCCTGGCCTTCCATTAGCTCTTCCTCAGAGTCTAATTCTACCACACAAGGTTGTACCACCCTCTCAGCCTCAGCTGGAGGGGGAGTTACGGTTCTAACTGTGGACAACCGAGGGGAAGTCCTTGTTGGCTGCACTGAAGTGCTGGCTGCTGGTTTCGATATAGAAGTTTTAGGTTTCCCTTTTGCTTCTGATTTCTTTGAGACAGCAGCTGACAATTCCAGTGGAGCAGGAGTGATAGCCTTCTTCATCATCTCCTCGGGAGTACCTCTCATGGTTCTCTCCCTTGCAGGTCTGGTTAGCTCCTGTAACTGTTTACTAGGAGGTCTGGGGGTAAGAGACACAACTCCGAGAGTTTTTAAATCGTTACCCAACAGAACTCGTCCTGGTACCTCACTCTGTATGCTGACAGGTATCTTAACAGTCATGTCATTACACTGGATGAGACTAGTAATTGGGGAAGCATCTGCACAGGCCCTCCAGCTAACTTGGTGAGGTGTTTGGGTGCCTTAGCAACATCCTCAGCCTGAAAAAAAGATTTATCCACCACAGTTATGCTGGCTCCCGTGTCCCTAATGGCAGGAGTTTCCTGGCCATTCACCTGGACACTGTCCTTATAATACTCTTTAGTATTATCTGGGATAGAATTATAGACATCTAAATGCTGATGTTCCCACAAACCCAGAGACACTAAAGAAACACTGGCTGAGACTCCAATGGGTTCATCAGCCAGCAGTAGAAAGTGTCCACTTGCCATTTGGACTTCCTCCTCTGGAACGAAGGCTAAGGAGACAAGCTGGACCCCTGAAGGTTTACCCTTGCATCTGGGATCTCCTTTCACATGGGCAGTAGAGCCACAAACAAAGCATTTTCTGAATGCTTTCTTGAATGGTGGCTTGTTCTGGCCTCCCTCTGGTTTGGCACCAGAAGGTACACTATTCTGCTGCGGTTTTCCTTGTGGCTTACCCTTATGGTTTTGTTTGGGGCCCTCTTTGGATTTGAGTTATTAGAATTCTCTTTTGAGTCTTTTTAGGCTGTTTTCCCTCATCCTTTTTCTGAGTTGCCCCAGAATCCTTATGAGTAGCCCTGTTGGCAACCCACAAGTCAGCAGCCTTAGCTAGCCTCCTGGAATCCAATTCCTTCGAATCAGCCAAGTGCTGTCTGAGCTCAGGAGAACAGGCATCATAAATAGACTCCAACATAAAAAGATTCTTCATACCCTCATAAGTGTTCACCTTGTAACCCTTAATCCATCCCTCTAAGTTTTTCAACCCTTCACTCACCCAGGTAGCCCAAGGGGTACCATCATGCTTTTTGAGGGTTCTAAACCTCTTAAGATACTGGGAAGGGGTCTTCCCAAATCTAGCTATCAAAGCTAGTTTCACACTTTCGTACTCTTTCCTATCCTCCTCCCCCAACTCCATTACCACATCAGTTGCAACAGGGGGGAGCCTAGAGAACAACCAGGTAAGTAGCTCATTACCTGTGATGTTCTGGAGCCCA
Source organism: Ambystoma mexicanum (assembly GCF_040938575.1). Taxonomy (NCBI): domain Eukaryota; kingdom Metazoa; phylum Chordata; class Amphibia; order Caudata; family Ambystomatidae; genus Ambystoma; species Ambystoma mexicanum. Next base: position 1,361,007,359 of record NC_090935.1, read on the forward strand.
TGATTGTACTCAAACAAACTCAGCCAATCTAACACATCCAACTTTGGTTCATACATACCAATTAATTCCTTAGGCATCCGGGGTCTTTTGGGACTGGAACTTCTAGAGGAGCCAGAGACAGAAGCAGTTCAACAGACAACTTTTTCATTTCTAACTCATGCTTGAGCTCCATTTCTCTGAGCCTAAGAATGTGTTGCATTTCTTGGTGTTTCTGTTCAGTTTGAGCATTAATCCTTCTGAATTCCAAGTCTATTTTCATTTTTTCTAGTTCAAGGGCTTGAGGACTTAGTGTGGGACCTGCTATAGGCCCAGTAGGTACAGCTGGTAAGGCAGACAGAGGAGCAGGAGCAAGGAAGACAGTTTCATTAGCCTCTCCTTCCTCTTCAGCCTCTTCATCACTACCATCAGAACTTTGATTTAGATGAACATCATTACTGTTATCTACATTTGCTGGAGAAGTTGGTTCCTCTGAACCAGTACCCAGACTTTGGTTTTCCAGCAATCTCGCTATCAGTTCTATTTTTTTGCCTTTTACAGAAAGATTCTCTTGTCTACAGAGAGCTCTCAAACTCTCAGTATTTTATCCTGACAAGGACTCATGACTGTAAACTTCCATAGTAGACATGTTTTTTTAGAAAGTTGCTCTTTAGTGCTAAGCTTTGTGGTTAGTTATCCTAAAGTGTTGAAAACCACTCTAAACTGTATACTCGATACAAATCCCACCGCTGTACACCAGTGTTAGGCAGAAACCTGTGCAGTTCCCTCTGGGAGCACTGCAAAAGATTTAGGACTACAGGTGTTTGGCAGTAAACCCACTTGGTAGCAGTCTGTAACACACAGATTCACTTGGTAGTTGTGGCTGAGCAGTCAGACTTCCCTCAAGAAGAGTTAGGCCGTATTTGGAGTATACAGGATAGGGCAATTTACACAGTAGAACAAGCAGACACTGATCAGAGCTTAGGTGTAAAGATATATAATTATTTATTTAAAAACACATCTATGGAAAACACACTGGCACTAATATGGCAAACAACTTCAATCACAGTTACTATAAGTATATATCAATCCCATAACAATATTTCGACAAGTCTAGGTTCAATGGCACCACTTATTTGCAGACAGAGGTGAATGCTTTAACCTAGATGGCACTCTAGTATTCATTAGGAAGGGAGAGAAAAAGGCAGGGTATGAAACCAACTCAGTACCAACACTTTTACGAAACAAATGCAAGGCGAGCAAGGCAGGGTCTACTGTAAATCACAAAGTTCAGAGGCCAGGCCCACTCAGAGAGAGGCAAGGCTGTATGTCCCAAAAGTATCACAGTGGAAATGCAATTCAAGTCTTTGTAGCAAAATGTCACAGAAAGGTTGGACCAGTTTAGAACAAAAGTTTAAGAAGGTCTGGAGGCGACCCAATGGAAAGGTAAGGATTTAAGACACCTCACGCTAACCGTATCAAGGGAAGCCAGGCGGACACAGTACCTTGAGAGTGAAGAGGCAGCTCCGGTGGGGGCAGTTGTTCCTGGTGGTGGATGCAAGTCGGGGCTTTGCCAGAAGATGAGATGATCTCGTTGTTGAGGAAAAGTTGAAGATCGTTGCACCACCAGGGAAGAGGCCAGCCGCGGAGTGGTCCGTCACAAGGCACCACCTTTTGGTCGCGGTACAGTGGTTAGTGGCTATCCGGTTGTCAGGGTCCTCAGCACGGGCAATTCGACCACTAGACGTCCTGGAAGTGAAGAAAAAGCAAGGGACCGGTTGTTCCCACCAGTCAGGGGAAGAAGACTCTCCAGCAGGGAGATCTCCTCTGTCGTTGGGAAGTGGTGAGTCGGTTCAGCAGGGCTCCACCGAAGGTGTCGTCGTTGCAGGTCGGCTCAGCTTTACCCTCGTCGGATTCTTAGGTCCTGTGGTGACTTCTGAAGTTCCAGTCCCAAAAGCCCTGCTTTTATGCAGAAAACCCCCATTCATTCAGCCTAGCTGTCAATCAAACATGCTAAGTGGTGAGCGGGGCGGCTCACCACTCGGGCCAATCACACAAGAGTTTGACTTGAGTTGGCAAGGCATCTCAGTCCAGGGTGCCTTAGCCCCCTCCCACGCCCCCTGTGGTACCCAGACAGAATGGCACCACTCTGGAGGGCTTCTGTGCAGAAGCCCGCCAAAAGTGGAACAAAGGGCTCAACCTTTGGTTTGGAGTTACAGAGGCGAACACATACGCCATTTTAAAAACCGAGTTCTGGCAGAAAATACCAACCGGTGGATTTATTTAAGACAAATAAACCGGCGTATTGTTAGAGACTAATGTGAAAAAGTATTAGCCTCCAACAATGGGAAGAATCCCATAGGAATATATTCGCGGTCGAATATAAAAAGTAGTATCCACTGCCACCAGCCAAAACTCGATGAGGGGTACGGGTCAGTGCCCCCTCATACAACAGACCCAGGGGTAATCGAATTACCCCTACCAGTACGTCCACAATAGGATGGTTTGTACTAGTTCTGTTAGTAAATTTAGGTCTAGTAAAGCCAATGGTGACATTACATGCCCTGGGAGACAGTAGTCAGTCCCAGGGTATGGAGTCTATGGTGAGGATCCTCTAGGACACCCCAGTGTTACGGCACGGAGGGTGCGGTGTAACACACATAGCAAAACACATGAGGCCCTATGGAGTAAAAGACCCCATAGCCCATAGAACACATTGACATTCAAAGAAATCAACCACATTCATTTCCAAGAGTGGGAGGAAAAAGAGTCTCACTCTTGGCAGGATGAAAGAAACAAACTCCAGGAATCCAGTAAAGCTGCTGGGGGACTCACTAGGTTAGAAAATTCAGCCTAAACAGAGAATTCTCCCTAACATCTGACAATTTGACAGCCATAGGGGCCACTTTCTGGACTGTGTGGGGTCATGTAAATCTAGGGGCGTTCCACTTTCTCCAATAGTTTTTGAGGAGTACTTCGTCTCCTTCTTTCACTGTCCACTGTCCAGTCAGCTCCTGTTCCTCGTTGGTTGCTGTTACCTGTTGGTTGTTCTCTGACCCGCCCTGCGTCCGTTGAATCTGTTGAGAGATAAAAGCGCCACTAGTAAGCAGGGAAGAGACATACTCATGCATTTCTTCCCCAAAAACAGTACTTGCTCCATGACAGTCACTCATTGCACTTGATGGTGGTGTGAGGGGAAGGCACATCTGGCACCCAGTCACCACCTCATGTGGTGTGAGGTGGTCGTCCGAACCTGGTTTATACCTCAATTCAAACAAAGCCAGAGGAAGGCAATGGGGCCAGCTCTTTTTGGTTCTTTGTTGTGTTTTTGCTGTTGCTTCTTTCAGGAGGCCATTGAGGCATTCACAGACGCCATTGGCTTGTGGGTGCTATGCACAGGCAAATGTATGTTTGATCCCCAGAAGGGCAGTTAAGTGCTGAAATAATTCATTGGCAAAGTGGCGACCATTGTCTGACCTCAATACTTCGCAAACTCCCCACCTCGGGAAGACCTCCCTTACTAAAAATGTAGCTGCTCTAAATGTATCTGTATGAGAGCACGGGCCCGCCTCAATCCACCTTGAAAATGGGTATACTGCTACAATCATGTATCTGTATCCTTGACATACGTTGATCATGTTGACATAGTCAATGTGTAGGTGCAAAAAGGGTCCTTCAGGCCGGGGTATTGTACTTTTGATCACTTGCAGCGTGTAACCGGCCATGAATTGTTGACATGTGAGGCAATTGCTAATGAAATTTGCAACGTGTGAGTTTATTTCGGGGCAGAACCATGATTCTTTTATTCGTGCTGCAATGACTTCTTTCCCTGTATGAGTAGGGTGGTGTAGTTGGGCCAGAGCTGTTTTCAGTAGGGCCAGGGGCATCACAACTTTCCCTGTATTATTCTGTCACCATAGTGCATCTGTGGGGGACATGTTGCATTCCCTTTTAACTCACAGTTCCTTTTCTGCCATTGGAGCTGCTGCCTGCTGTTCCATAATCGGTGTCTCTGTGATGTGTGTGTACCCATCCTTCATTATCATCTGTCTTACCATCGCTTTATCTTTTTGATTTTCTTCGTGGTCCCATGTCTCGGCAAAGTATGCAGGATATTTTGCATGTGCATCTGCTGTTTCATTACCTCTTGAGTTTGGATCTTCTCCATGTGTATGTGCCTAACACTTCACTAGGGCTACCTCTGCTGGGTATGTTATTACTTCTATTAGCTCATCCAGGAGGAGAGCATGTTGCACTGGAGTACCATCTGCTCTCCTGAATCCTCTTCTTTGCCACTTTATTAATCCTGAATGTACTTTTGAGGTGACATATGCGCTATCAGAGTAGATTGTTACTGTTTTCCCGTTGCTTTCTTCTAAAGCTATGATCAGTGCCACCAACTCTGCTGCTTGTGCTAAGTATTGTTGGGGTAATCTGACACATTTGGACGGAACGTATGTCCAATCCTCCTTCAATCGTACTACAGCAGCCCCAGTTCTCCTCACACCATCACTTTGGTCAAATATTGATGACCCGTCAATGTATAACATCTCACCCCCCTCCAGGGCATTTTCTTCTACCTTTCTAGTGGATGATAAAAATTCAATTGCATGTGTGCGGTCATGAGAGAATAATCTCATACCCTGTTGCTCTCTGAGTGGTCAGTGTGCATTTTGGTTTGTTTAGTATCGTGAAGAAGGCGTGTTCCACAAATAGTGTGGTGGAGCACCCCATAGTAATGGATGATGATTTTACTACTGCGAAAGCTGCTGCGGCCAAGTGTTGTTCACACGGCAAGTGTCCCATCATTACCGGATCCAAATGGCTACTGTAAAATGCTACTGGTTTGTGCCCCATGCTTGTCTTTTGTTTTGGCACTGCTTTCATTACTGCACCATCGCAATGTGAGTATATGTAGAGCTCATTATCATAGTTAGGGCTACCCAGAACTGGTGCTGTTGAAATGGCCTCTTTTAGTTCATTAAATGCATCAGTCATCTCTCTTGCCCATCCCAACTTTCCCGCCCCCTCTGTGCCTCTTTGAGAGCCTCTAATAGGGGTCCTATGTATGTGCTGTAGTCGAAAACCCATGCTCTGCAATAGTTGCATAGGCCAAGAAATGGTTGCAGTTCCCTTATCGTTTGTGGCTGTGGTGTATTCTTTATTGCTTGTGCCCTTTGTGGTGCAATGTTCCTTCCCTTTTGTGAGATGATCTGCCCGATGTATAGCACTTGCTCCTGACAGTACTGCAGTTTCTCCTTGTCAACCTTGTATCCTTTCTCAGCCAGCACTGTGAGCATTTTTACAGAGTCCCTCCTGCACTTTTCCTCAGCGGTGCTGAAGATGATGATATCATCCACATACTGCAGCACTGTGCTTTCCAAGTCGATGTTCCCTAGGTCCATTTGTATCACTCTGTTAATGATGAATGGTGACTCGCAGTACCCTTGGGGTAGTCTAGTGTGTTTCCACTTTGTGTTGCAGTATGTTAAACTTGTTAAATCTTGTGAGTCAGGGTGCAGCGGTATTGAGAAGAATGCATTTTTTAGGTCGATCACGGTGAACCGTGATATCTCTGCTGTATTCCGCACAGTATTGTGGCTGGGTTAGCTGCTATGGGGTACTCTGCCTCCACAATGTGGTTAAGGGGTCTCAGATCTTGTATGAAATGCCAAGACCCTCCCTTTGCCTTGCATACTGTGTATACCGCAGTGTTGCACAGGGATTCTGATGGTACCAATATTCCTCTTTCCACTAGGGCACTTATTGTTTCATAAATCCCTTCATCAGCTTCTTTGGATAGTGGGTACTGCCTCACTCTGGGCAGCATTGCTCCCTTTTTTAGCTTTATTTTTACTCCTCCAATGCTCTTTATGCATTCCACATCATAGGGACTAGTAGTACATAGTGAGGTGGGTACAGCTGCTAAGTCTTCCTCGTACAAATCTGATTGTGTGGGGACGGTGTTTCTAGTGCCATCGCCATTTTCTGTGCTACCTCCTTGTACGTCACTCTCAACAAAACATAGACATTCAGCTGGAACACCATCTCCCCATCTCCTACTTCGTCTGAGAACAGTTCCTCGTCTGACAACTGCGTCAGCCTGCATCCTTCAGCCAATACTATTACTGCCCTCCATGCTTTCCCTTCCCCATCCTGAGCGTGAACTGCAATGTAGTCTTTGGTTGCCACAATACTCTCGATGTCCACTGATATTATTGCCCCTTCTTTCTCACTAGTGGGCATTTCCAGTCTGAACAGGTATGCTGCCGGCCTCCTCCACACCTTGCCATCAATCCCTGGTAGCATGCTATTGCCATGTCTGTTCCGTATTGGAAGATGTCCGCTTCCACTGGTTCTGCCCTTGCCACTGTCTTGCCACAGTAAGCCTGAAGTATGTGTTGTGCGGTGAGCATGTGTATGCCTGGTGTTGAGCATACTATTCCCTTGTCAGTGAAAGATATAGGGCCTCATTACACGGATGGCGGTAAGGGATTACCGGCACCGGTAAGGGCACCGGTGCCGGTAATCCCTTACCGCCCTACTACGAGGTCCCTTTGCTGGTCCCTACCTTAACGGCTGGTTTTACCAGCCGTTAAGGACGGGACCCGCAAAGGGACCTTGGAGGCAATTACGGTACCGCATTGCGGTACCGTAATTTCTGCCTTCCCCATTCCCATTGAGCCCTATCGGAGCTCAATGGGAATGGGGAAGGGGCATTGGTGAATGGGGAATAACCACCCTACCAACCTTGGAATGGGGCGGTAATTCCGCCATTCACCATGGCCGGATCGGTAAATTACCGGTGGCAACCATGGCGCTAATAGCGCCATGGTTACCGCCTTCCGTGTAATGTGGCCCATAGTCCTGTTCAATCTGCTCATGATGTCTCTCCCTAGTATATTTACTGGTGATTGTTTTGAGTATAGCAGTGGCAGAGATAGGTTGTGATCTCCGACAGATAAGGAGATGTTATCAGTTAAAGGAACCAGCCCTCGAGCCCCAGAGAATCCTTGAGTGTGCATGGCATTGCCTGACAAGTTGAACTTCCCTTCCGTTAATACAGGATCTAGTGTCCCCTGTGTCAACTAAGAAAGAAAATGTTTTTTCACCTATCGCCACCTTTATGTGTGGTTCCTCCGCAGGGTTGGGTGTTACTGACAGGATGGGACACAACAAGGATGTCTGTGGGCTGTCTTATTGGGGGTATAGTGATTGACCGTTCCCTGTGTATGAGTTGTGACCCAGTATCGTCACTTTCCCCATTTATGTCTGTGGTATTGGTGTGTCTGTAGGTAGTTGTGTGTTGTCTTTTATTTGTGCAAGCTATTGTACCATTTGGATGTGTTTTTGTTGTGCCGTTGTCATTTGTTGATGTGCTTGATGTTGGGCTGGTTGGTGCTGTATTTGTTGTGCGGTGGGTGTCACGTATGTTTGCTTCTGTGGTTATGGTGGCACTTATTGTGCCAGTTCCTCTTGCTGTTGCATGTGTGTTTCGCCCATTTGTTGTAGCTGTGGTTGTTGGTAGTAATGTTGTCCCCCATTGTAACCCTGTTTCCCATGCTGTCCCCATCCTGCTTGTGTCGGCCTTGCCCTGCATGTGCGTGATACATGTCCTACTAGTCCACAAGTCCAGCACATTGGTGGCTCTCATGCTTGTCACGGGTATCCTCCAGTGTTGTCTAAATACCCCTGCTGTCCGTATTGGTTATACCCTCGGAACCCTCCCCCTTGCATGTGTTCCGTTGGACCTAATCCCCTCCCTCTTGCTAACCGACCTCTCCCTCTGTAGTTGGTGGTGTAGCCGTTGCCTATTGGCATGTATCCACCCCCCATCGGTGGTGTGTATATGTGTTGTGCTGTGTATGGGGGTGGTGGTGGTAATTGCTGTGTTGTAATTGGTACTTGCTGTGACAGTGTTGCTGGTGGTTGAGACTGCTGTGCAACGGCTGTGTCGGTGGGACTGGTGTCGGTGGGGCAGGGCTTGTTCCATAGCATATTTTGACAGTTTCGTATGGACCAGTTTTGCCTCATCTGCCTTCCTATCTTCCTCTTTCTGTTTCATCTTTTCTTGCCATAACCTACAATGGTGTACTGTTATTAACTGTATTTCTGGCCATGCTTTTGCTTCCATCCCTACCAATTTTTTAACTGCCTCTGTACTGGTTCTGGGAGCTCCTGTATTCAGTATGTGGTAAAATATTACTAATGTTTTGTCCCATAGCTCCCGCGTCCCAGGCACCACTTCTCCTGAATTTCCTGGATGTAATTAACAGGGTTCTCAATCTTGCACATTTTGCGTGACGTTATTGCCCCTATGTCTGAGGTGTCTGGCTATTGTACCCTCAGCGCTTGCCATAGTGCATGTCTGCAATTTGCAAATGGTGCCCCGTCATGTGAAGTATCACTGATGGTCACCCCTGGGAATCCCGGCCTCTTCCAAATGTCATCTGCTGCATCACCCAATATGGAAATTAATAACCCCTTGACATCCCCAACTGCTAACTTGTGTCCTACCGTTAGCTTCTCCATTTCATATATCCATTTCCCTGCCCCTCCCCTTAAAGATGGTAGTCTGCATTTAATATTCTCCTTGTCTGCATGCTTCCATGGGACGTATTGTGGGCTTGCCCCCCCTCTCTCTAATAATGGCATTTGTGTGTATTCAGCTATTTTCTCTGGAGTGCGTCTGTGTGGTGATGTGTGTGTGTGTTCACTCTCTTCTTCCATGTCAGAAAATTCTTCGATAAATTCAGTAAGGTGTTGTGCAAGCCGTGTGTCCCCTATACCCTTATGGCCTATTCGTTGACCCACTTGGTCCTTGTTGTGTGTGGTTGCTGATCCCTCCATTCTGCATCCTGGGAGGTCTGGGGTCCTGTTGACATATGGTGTGTGCGTCATTGTTCGTAGTGTCCCTTCCCTTTGTGAGTTTTTGCCCTCCCATCCTGTTGTTTCTTCTTCTTGTGTCCTACATTCCCATGACGACCCACAGCCTGTGCATCTGATATATAGCTTACTTAGCCATTCTCCACTCCCTCACTCTGACCTCCGCAAGATCCCTCCTCCTCTTCACTACAAAAGCCATCTGAGAATGTCAATTTTGTGCATTGGCGTGCTCCCCCCACTGTTACAGTTTCCAAATCTATATCTGTGTACTCACCTGTCTCCTCCATGTCTCCCAGTACTTGCTGTATCGCTACCTCTTTACTATTACATGCATTGATCTTACTCCTGGGTGCTTGGCTTGTTCCTCTTAGCCCTTGATTGCTTCGTTGGTCTCCTTCATTCTCTAACACCGTTCTCGCCCTGCAAAGTTTATTCATTATCGCGTCACTTACCTGTCCTAGCACCCTTGTGTCTCCTCGTATGACATCACTTACTTGTCCTAGCACCCTTGCGTCTCTGTCCTTGTCGTTCCATGTCGCGCCCTCCTTTGCCAGTATACTTTCTATTATTCTCCCTTCCTCGTATTTCCGTGCGCTCTCTGATATTATCTTCTTCTTCCATGGTGTCATCTCCTTGTCGTTCTCTTCCCGTTTTCTTCTTTCCTCCTGATCACCCGTTGCTCCATACGTGCTATTCTTTCTGCAATCCTCCTTATGTGGATCTCTTCCCTTTTCCTTCTCTTTTCCTCATTCTGGTTTAATCCCGCTCGCACCCCCTTTCCTTCTTGCGTCTTCACCTTCCTCTCCCCCTCTTTTTGCTCAAGCTGTCTAATCAATAGGCTTTGCGCCTCCCTCAGCTCTGCTAGTTTCGCCTCCAACACCGCCTCCTCTTCCTTCGTCATGTTTCCCTCTTCCCTGATACTTACCTCGCTCCCTTTCTGAGTGTGTCCTGCCTCTTCCTTATCTATCTTTTTTATCACCTGCTTCTCTTCTCCTGTTACCGTCCCTCGAAGCTTCAATAACACCTGTGCTGCTATCCATTTGTCTGGTCCTATACTCGCCAAATCTATTTGGGTCTTTTTTATGCTACCAGAGCTTACTTGTGTCTGTTTGGTGTCTACTGCACTCCCTATACCCAGTCCCTTTTGGTAGTGGTCTTCTGTCGCGTATGGTGGTGGGCTGTATGCTGGGTTGGAGTATCCCTCAGCAGCTGTTAATTGCAGTTCTGTTGCTTCTCTTAGTTCCCTCAGTGGATACAAACCTTCTGTTTCTTTCTTCACCTCTTTAAATTGGGGTGTCTCGCCCTCACTTTCCTTTTTTATTTCTGCAAAAGGGTATGATCCTTCTGCCTCTTCCTCACTCTCCTCAGCACTGGGAGGAGCTTGGGGCGCGCTGCACCCATCCCCCTCACTCACCTCCTCCTTCTTTACCTCCTTCATGCTCAACATCCCCGTTGTATACCCTTGAAACATTCTCCAGAGGTCGAAAACTTCTAGGTGGCCTGCTAACTTCTTCCCCTTATAGGTGTTATGCAGGTATGCTAACAGTGAATGTTGAGTGGTCATGTCAAAGCTGCCGTTGGGCGGCCACAGTATCCTAATCCTGTCATCTGTCCTTGAGTCCATTCAATACTGTACTTTACTATTTTATCTCTGTGCAGTATTAGTGTTGCGCAGATGTGCTGGAGTGGTGTTGTTAATGTGCTGGCCCTATCTCCTGCCCCTATCCCATAATACACAGACATTTTGAAATTAGCAAATTGTTTTTACCGCCGTTACCTGGCCCTGTAATTTGGGGACTTCCGACTTTCCACTGCAAGGAAAAGCGATGCTGTTATTACAATACTTTTGTGCTGGTCACCACCGCTCTCTTTTTCTTCACAACGCTATCGCCCCCTTGACACCCCTCCTTTCGGAGCTATGGCCCCCTTCAACCCATGGCGCGCGAGGCCCCCTGCGTCCTCGCGCCCAATGCAACGTGCTTTTGAGCCGCCCCTCCTCCTCAGCACGGCTGCTACTCAGTGCGCCTGTGATATTCTTCTAATCTCTCTTCCTTTCTTTCTGTCCCCACTGCCTGCGCAGTGTATGCCTGTCTCTTCCCCCTCCCACCAGTCACACTGCTGCTCAGCGCGACCCCTTTGGTCGAGGACGTGCCGGCATTCTGTGTGCGCGGCCACCTGTCCCCCTTCACCCCTCCTTAGCCACGTGCTGTTGCTCCAATTACGCTGAAGAAGACCGCTGTGTCCTATGCAAGCCCTATGGGTGACTTCAACATCTAGTACAATGTGTTACCGGTAGGTACAGTTGCAACATAAAATGCACAGCAATTTTGACAATGTTATTTCCCACAATCCTTACAGCTCTCTTCCCACCGCGCCCGGAGTGGAGTATTCATTAATCACTTTCATTATTATAATTGTGCTGCACCCGCTGCGTCACCTCGCGTGTGATACTCATCCTCCATAGGGGGGCTTAACCAGCCAACTATCTCTGCACTGAGAAACAATATAGCTACCTCTTGCGGGAATACGTCATCTATTCACTGAACTAAAACACTCAATTAATAGGAATCCTCATCTATTCATCGACCTACAACGCCAACTCATTGGAATGCCACAGTCCCTGTACAGGTGTCCGCGATCTAGACCAATCAGCGCGATACGTCAGTCAACACGTGGTAGCTCGAAGCCCACACAGCACGCCCCATAAAACCATAAGGGACGGCCTTTGTTCCGTTCCCCACTACACCTTACAAATCGATCGCCACTAAAGTACCAAAATCTTTTCTTAACACACTGTAAAACCACCTGCCACCCTGTTCACAATTCCTCCCGCCACCCGCACATCATTACACTGCTGGTTGCATGTGCCATACTCACATCGGGCTCTCGCCTGCCGGTGCCGCTCGGCTGCGGGCACCTCTCATTATCACCTTGCCGCCTTCCCTCACCTGGACCATGTCTGGACACTCGCCAACCGTGGGTGGGAAATTTCTGAAGTCGGCTCCCGACGGCCAATCTCCGGATTACGCTGACCGGTCGTCTCGCAGTTCCGCGATGGTCCTGGAGTCCTCCAAAGGGGCAACGGCAGATGGGGCGCGTTGCCGGGCCTTCTTGAGGCAAATGGTCTCGCTGTGGTCTATCTCACCATCTCAGTAGTGCCTCCAACTTGTCGTGGTGATTTCCTGGGGGTCGGCAGGGCCGTCCGCAGACCTCTGGGTTGGGGAGGCCCCAACTCCTCCCGCGTCCCAAAGGAGCATGAGGCACAACAAGAGCAAAGGGTTACTGCTGTTTATTGCACAAAACAGGGACAGATTCTCGAAGCATAGGTACCCAAGGAACATCTCAACGGTGATGGGCTCGCAGGTCCTTTTTCTAACCGGATGATGCAACTATGTGCGTCAACCGGGAAAACTAGCCCCTAAACCTAATGCTATCTCGGGTTTGCTCCCCGAGTGGTAGGGTCAGTATAGACCCACATAGAAGGAAATGTTATTGGTAGAGAAGGGGTTAGGACGCTTTGGTCATCCCTAAGAATTGCTACTAGTGATTGGTTGAATTATAGTGTTGTCAGTGGTTAGCCCCTCGTATTCTGATTGGTTCATCCGTGAGTCCCCAAGCCTGGGAACATCGCCGTTCCCAGCTCGCGATGTACCTGGTGTTGGCAACAATGTATGACTATGTGTCAGTGGCAGACAATGGACAGGTCTTACTACTGGCTGTTGAGTGTCCCTTTCCCATCGCTGCCAGTTTCCAACTTGTAACTTCATTGTTGCAGTCTGGGTCCCAGATGTGTGAGACCACAGAGCTTCTCTGGTCCTTGGAGCTTGGCATCGTATCAGGTCGGCCTGGTCACGTGTTCAGAGACCGTGGCTGAAGCAGAATTACGAGGATTTGATTTGTATTTCTGCTCCGAGGAGTGTTTAGCAGTGGCAGGTGTAACTTTGGCGCTGGGAGCGCGGCGTGTAGATTGCAACTTCATGGCCTTGGCTGTGGGGCTCCCGTCAGGGTTTGTTCTGGATGATCAGCACCTTGCAGCTCCGTCTGAGCTGCTACGGGCCTGGGGACTCTGGTTTGCAGCCTACCTTGGCCTAGTGTATGGGTGGCGGCAAAAAGTCCATAACACTGGGGTCGTGAGGCGCGACTTGGGTCCTTATACATTAGTCCATCTACAGGGTGACATCTTCATAGTTTTAGTAGCAAAGAAGCGTCTGCAAGCATATACACAAGCTCTTCTGGTGTCTTGCATTTCTGCAGTGCAGTAGTTGGTCTATGTGAAAAATAACAACAATGCATGTCTGTGAGTGTGAGCGGTCATCTACGTCATAGCACTGAGTATGTTCTTCGTGTGGGCTGGTGTGTGTCTGATCCAGGTGATTGGTGGCACGATATTGGTTTGTGACGTCTAATCGAGCTGGTCCACATGGTCGGTCTCAGCTCCACCCGAGGTCCCACCACGTTCTTTGGATGATGCGCAGCTGGCCTGGGTGTGCGGGGTGTTGCCACGTTGGATCTTGACGTCCCGGGCAGCAGTGAGAGGGCTGAACTCATCCTGCGGTGGGTGCTCAGGTCGTGACGCCATAGGCCATGGTCTGGACGGGAATCAGGGGAATGGATTGTCCCATTTTCTCTCTTCAGTAGCCAACAGGTGTTTTGACCTGAAACATTCAGATCTTCATCAGGGATGCCTCTATTCAAATTGTGCACTCCCAAATTGGGGTCCACTACCCAGAATTGCCTCTATGTGAAAGTACAAACTAATTTTGAGGTTTTGCACAAAAGCCTCATTCACTGAACCAAAGTATTCCAAATCCGAGGAATATATCTATCTGCCCTCTGTATTCCTCATTATGTCCAATCCAAGAGTGAAAATAATCTCTTGTATCTTTGTCAAGAGCGATCCTATTTCCTATTTAAATCAAAATTAAGTGCAAAGAAAGACCAGATATTTCCATTTCTATAGATGGGCCTAATAACATCCATCTGTATTGAGTATGGTCTCCGTGGCGTTCCGCAAAATTCTATAGTTATAAGTACCAAAGTACTTTTTCTACTAGCACCAAGGAAAAACTGTCCCACAGTTGCAAATGGCACTTCATTTCTTTTGTGACAGAGTATTTAAATAGTACCCAAGGGTGAGCTTTTTGATAAAATGTGATACAAATTTTGCGGTTCAAAAAATATTTATTTAACAGCAATGTTCAAAACTACTAGCCGCATAGTGAAGTAGCTTATTTAACTGGCCCACATTAGCCAAACCAATGGCACAATTTGACCAAATAACCTGTCCCCCACTAGCATTTTTTGTATTTTTGTTTTGGGCATTTCCCTATTGCCATATAGACGCGTCCGATTCTCTTGAAGGGTCCTAACCACATCAAAGACCTTTATAGGACTCCATGGAAGACTCAATATAATTTAGAGAGGTAGTAGCCTAGGCTGAGATCGACTAGGATTGTGTCCTCTGCGGTATTGCAACCAGCAATAAGATAGAGAAAGAATAGAAGACTTGTCTTGCCTTTACCTGTAACTTTGAGTTGGGCTTCATTGAATGAACGGGCGATCTCAGCTTCTCTGTCTCAACCGAAACTAGTGCATGTTCACACCGTTCTCCTAATTCTTGGCATGAGCACTATTTTTGGTTATTCACCACCTGCTACAGTTTCCACCCGTTTGGATTTGATGCATTGTTTGCTTTAATTTTGCCGCTGAGTGCCTTGGCAAAGGCATTATCAATTGTCTGTTATCAAGAAAGAAAGCAACCAACAGTGAAACAATATGTGCTGCGTCCTTCCAGGTCTCTGGTTCCCTCTGCTCCGGTCACAATGACCTCCTTGGAAGAACAAAGCGGTGCCTTTTTCCAAAACATGTGTAATGCTGGAATGCAGGGCGGCTTCTGTTACTTTAGGGAGGTTTTGAGAATTGGCTTGTAATCTTCAGTCGGTTCTTTAGCCGATTGAAGAGGGGAGGAAGAACAGTCCCAGTCCGGCCTGTTCATCCCACTACGCTTTCAAATGTTCGTCTTAATATGTTTTTATCTATTCATTCTATGTGCTTCTATCTCTTACTTCTACTATGCTTTATCCTTTCATCCTACAATGTGCTTATCTGTTCATCCTACTTGCTTTTAAACCTTCGCCCCTACTATATTTTTAACTATTGATCCACAATGTGTTTATTTGCTCACCTTACTATGTTTTCATCTGTTCATCCTACTTGCTTTTGTCCAATGTGCTTATTGTTCAGTTGCGTTCTCATGGTCACAGACGGTGGAAAACATTTGGTAGGTGATCACAATCTACAGTATTAAGGAAAAGGTGCCTAGATACCTTTACGCGGTCATTGTGCACTCTTATAAGTACTTGTTACCATAACATACCATTGGGAGGTACATTTTTTAATGGCTATCGATCAAGCATGCTGCCTTGCAGCAATTTCGAGGGACTTTGCTCTGTGAGATTTCACCAACAACCATTGGTTTACAATCTTGGTATGTGTGATCTTCTATCAATCTTTATACCTTATTTTGCTGAAGTCGCCCTTGTCGTTCTTCCACCCTCTCTCGGTTCCCTCTCTATTTCTTCCTACTCTGTCATAATGCCGCCCAATTACCACTCAGTAAGCGTTGGTCATGAGAATTATTCCAGTTGAACATCTAATGGAGTGTGAATAATGGTGCAGCTGGATGCATTGCCGGTGCTACAGTTCTAGTCAGGTGCCAAGTGTGCCAGCACTGGAGGAGCCCCAGAATGGCCGCCATTTTGGCCCTACAATTATCAACTGCGGTCTGCTTGTAAGGGTGAGGGAGAAGAAAAATGTCACCTTGGATTGCAGACACCCCTGCACCAGCTCTGAGTGGAAATTAAAAAAAGACTCTGAGTGCTTAAAGAAAACCAGGAGCGCAAGCTCACCAGTGAGAAGCTGCACAGCGCCCCTTAGCATAAACTTGAACTTGGGCAATGCTAAAACCTACATCTGTTTTAGCCCAGAAGCGAAATTTACTTTTTAAATCAGAAATCAATAAAGCAAAATGGACTGTGCTTCGCTTTTAACTGATGGAAGAATGATGTTCCGAATAAAGGTTGTCTTCTCGCTGATGGTTTAGTAATAGCACTTGAAATGCAGCGTTCAAACTTTCTTTCCTGTCTTGGCATGCTTTGGATTGCGTAACGAAGATAGATCTCGTTTTATTAAGCGGAATTAATTTACCTGATACAAAAAAATGCATTCCCAGCGAATAAAAGAATAATAAAAAAAAACGAGGAAATAAAAGAACGTGGGGCGCACCAGGGACATGTCTGAACTACGTGAACGGGTCTCTCATCCCCTGTGAGACGCCGGAATAATGAAGCCCTTTGTTTTTGTGAAGGCCGCCGCTAATTGTTGGGGACTTTATTTTTTCTGAAATCACAGCTTCGGGTTTAATGAAATATTATTTGCCACATGGAGGAAGGAGGCGGAGGTTTCAGGTTTTTACAATGGGCTGCTTGGAATCTCGCCTCGGATTTACTGCAGGCGTTTTTCGTACAGTACATTAGCATTCATAACTTGCTGGCTTGAACAATAGGAACAGTTCAAAGTTGAACGCTTAATGATAAACAGACACACTTTCTTTCATATTTTATTTTTTTATATATGTGTACAATTTTAGAGCAGATTTGGACCGTGATCCTCACCCGACCCCACTTCCTGATACACTTTGCTGTTATCCGTGCTAATAATTCCGTGTCTTAATTCTATCCAGTGTTAGCCCAGTCAGTCTGTCTTAAAAATATGATCTGTTAAAAAAGGCGGCATAGCTATGATTTAGACGCTCGAGCCGGGAAAGCAAGGAACGCGGCGGCTTAGCAGAAAGCATATGTTGCTTGCGAGAACCCCACAACTGCATTCATTTCAAAACCTCTTTCCTGCCAAAGCACGTTGCCATCCCCAAAGCTGCTCGCAGAAATGTCCCCAGTGAGATTCGAAAGGCAGGCTCTGTGCTCTCCGCTGTAAACTGTTAAGGAGGTCTGCAGCACATTCGAACACTGTGTATTTTTCCCCTCAGAAAACACATTTTGCTGATTCGACTCGAGGTCCGCGCGCCACACCTTCTGTCTCTCGACAGCGGCCTACACTGTTGTAGTATTAAAGGCATTGCGGCGCGCCGAGTTGTCAGTTGTGCGACATGCAGTCTGTCACGCTCCCGAAACAAAGCCTCGCGCCTCGCATCCAAGATATGAGTGCAACCCGAGCCGTGCGTGATAATGAGCTGTGTGTTGTGTACTCAGTAAAGAGGTGCGTGATCCCATGGGTGTTGGAGGACGGTGTGCAGCGGGCATAACATTCAGTTCTCGTGGAGGAATAAAGGCTCTCCACATACTGTGGTCCTTTAAGAATGTTCAGGAGAGGATTTGCACGTTGATGGACTTGCCTGTTATTCACAGCCACAGGGAAACGTTGCCAGCTGTTTAAATATATCTGTGACCTGATCTGACAGGACGTAATGTATTTTTCTTTTTTTACTTAACTCATTCAGTATTTCTAACCAAACCGCTCAGACTTCTTTCAGTTTCCAGTCAGGCTTTCACTGTTGGAAACTGTTAAAAGAAAATTATGTATTTTTGGTTTTTCTTCAGACTTTTAACTATGGCGGTTGACGCGTTTGCTTCTACTAGGCCAGAGAAAAATTCGGCAAGTCATTTGTTTTTCTGATGTCCCAGCTTCTCGGGAGGAGGTGAATATAACAATTCACTGATAACTAGTTTTCTGCTGTAGTTAGCTGAGGCCTACCCTTGCTGCTATCCAGTGTCCGCTAATCTAACAATGATATTGTGCCTGTCTAGCAGCAGTGCCCTCTCCAGTGTATGGTTTCTCCACTAACAGACCACTTCTGGAAGGAGGGCCTCGGGCATCTTGTCGGTGGTATCTGGCACAAGCTCAGGGAAGCCTGTCCTGTTTCAAAGACTCAGTCCAAGTCCAATTGACCATCACTGCTTCAGCCAAGTTAGAAATTATCTTCAAGAATTGAAGGCGTTGTTAAAGTGCTACTAGTGAAAATCCATAATATGCTTTGGGGGTTTGAGGCACTTTAACTTGCCCTCACCCCACATCAATAAATCTCTCCTATGTACTTGCTTGGACACACTGAAACCACCAACACTGGTCTTATTTGGGTGACATGGAGTTTTGCATGGGAGTCTTCTTTCCACAGTTTTTACTGTCACAAACTTACCTTATGTGAAAAGCAGGTTAAATCATATTTATCCTTATATACCAGAGGCTGTACTGGCTGATAATGGCCCGGACGTTAATGCCTGAGCAAATCAAGGGCATTAATGAGGGCTGAGGGCCATTAACACGTCAGTACTGTCATCACGTGTGGGATTTAATGAGCATGTGAGAATGGCCAAGAAGTCCAGTTAAGGCTCAGCAAATAGAGTACATGAAGGCATGGTTAGAGCCATTAACATGCTGGCACAGACCTCTCAGGGTGGCTATAAAGCTATTGGCCCTGGGTGATAAAACAGCAGCAGAAAAACAGTCCATGTTTTTGGGAGCACTTGGAAAACTGTAATGACACTTGAATATTAAATTCTAAAAATGAACATTGGGCTGAACGTGTGAAAACAGAAAAATAATATGAGGCCGGGAAGCCCAAAGGAAACACACCAAACACCAGTTACAAAGGAACATACAAGTACTTTATTTTAAGGTTAAGCAGTGACAAAGTCAATGACAGATCGGATAGCTATCAGCCCTCAGTACAACACAACGAACTTCAACGGGGTTCGATGTATTCAGTGAGAGACTATACATTGGGACAATCAGGCTTATATACATTTCTCCAGCCTTTTGTCCAACCCCGTCGCGGGTTAAGCATTCCATTAATGTATTACTGGTCTAGGGTCTCTGCCAGGTCATTTTTAATATATTCATCAGTATGTGCATAGATCAGTTCCGTTGATACAGGTAATCCATTTACACACAGGTCAACAGAAGGACAAGGTCTCAGTTCACGACCCTAACAAGTGGCCTGTAGGCAAGTTATACATTAGCTGTACGGAGGTCATGACGACCAGATTCTGTTCGGAATGGCATTGTCCGCCATTTTGATGTACAGGGTGACTTTTACACAGCAAGAGTACCTAAAATGGCGGCTTGATTCAAGATGGCGACTTACATCAATTTCTAAGGTCAAGACCTTGCTGTAGAGAGTTATTCGCATACAGTTTTAAGCAACTTGGTGTAGGCCAATATACATACAATCGTTACAATAGGAGGCATAATTTAATATCCAGTTTGACAAACCCTCCTTTTGGCCTATGCCAAGTGCTAAGACTATTTCTGATCTCCTTGCAAGTAACTCCATACGTCATCGTCCATACACCCTGAATCACTGTCAGAGATATCTATGGCCATCAGGTCGTTCACTAAAATCTCTTTTAACACATACTCCTTGGAAGTTTTATCCGGGGCATATACTTTATGTCCTATCGTACCTATCGCCTGAGCACAACATCCCCCTAGCATCGAACATATACTAGGCAGACATTGTATACAACAACAAAGGAATAGCAGAATTCCCAAAATGATCAGCAAAACTGAAAGCAGCTTCCAACCCCAAGATCGCAAGAAATCCCAAAACCAAGCACTAAGATTCCAGTTCCCCTCAGGAACATGCACTTCTGAGCTAAGGACATGCAGATTCTGAATTGCTTTAAAAATGGTTGGGGAGGAGTCTGGTACGAAAACACAGCAGCGGACCCCACTAATTCACATACTCCACCACGTTCAGCCAGAATGAAATCTAATGCCATCCGGTTCTGGAAGGCTACTAATCTTATCGCTTTCTGCTCTAATGTCATGTTATAGAGAATATCTGTGGTCCGGTTGATGGTTCTCTCCAGTACTCTCGCTAGTCTCCTGATGTCTTCGGAATTTGCTATCTGCCCCCAGAATGGCACAACTGATTTTGCTGTATCTCCCAGGACTTGTGCGGGGGTATCATCATTCTCGTCCCGCCGTGCACGAGCCTTTGAAACTTCCAAAGTGCTTGCTATGAACACCTCAGGTAACAGGATCCCTAAATAACAGGTTCCCTGCCAATCCCTGGGCAACCATGGAAATGCTACATTACCGCAAACGAAATAGACAGGTTCGCCTACATACAAAGGTCTGTTTTCCCCAGTCAAATTTGCAACGTTGGCACAGTTTTTAAAATCTCCCATTGACCGGGTGCCATTCCTCTGTATGCAGAAAGAAACTGAATCGGGGCTATGGTTAACAGAGTAAGAAGGAGGCATGGCATCCTTATTGCCTATCGGAGCCATTTTAAAGGAAACCAAAGATTGGAAAGGACGAGATAGTCTATCAGACGGCCTAATTGAAGCAACGTTGAGTTTACTCCTATTTGCGAAAAGCGAGCATCCCAGGGGAGTCAGAACACGTTTTTCAAAACTATTCAAATTAGTTCCATCAAAATTTCCCGAGATGCTATCATTCCATCGGCCAAAGAACGGTGCTCTAAGAGAGGCATAACAAGCAGTCGTCAAAGGTAAGGGATGAATATACCAACCTAGCCCCTTATCCCCATGTTGCGGTAAATGCGAGCAGACCCAACAATTGGTTTTGTTAAAAATGGCATGTGTCGAATTCATAATCAACATCAAAGTATTGTTGTGATACTTCTGTCTATGCTGAGAGTCCCTAGGTGACAGAGTATGCAAATGTACAAAAGGAGTAAAAACAGTAGGTACAATTTCAGTTGGCAAAAGAGGCTCTAGAGGATAAATCTCCTCGACGTACCAAAATCCTAAAGCAGTTACTATAAAAACCCCAATTATTATAATCAAAACACAGCAATACGTTTTCGGGGCCCAGGCACATTGTTCATTGTCCAAGTTGGTCACCCCCTTATTTACAAGTCCAATACGAGCAGTAGCGGTGGCAGGCATCGTAGTCTTCGGATGGAAACCCCAATGTTCGTTGCTGGCGACCCCCCGGTCGCGCAGCTTCTTAGTCCTTCCCCAACCCTAGCCAACAGAATCCTCTTTCTCAAATTTGGGCAAAAGCAAGCCCTCGATGATCCTTTCCTTCTTTGAATGCACAGTCGAACCGTGCCGTAGGTCTATTTTGTCCGCAGAAGATTATATCTGGTGGTTCCCGGTACTGTTTGATCCGGAAATAACGTAACGTCACTTCCTGAGGGAAGCAACGTATCAGGGGCAATGGAAGTTGCAGAATTCGGAGTAATGGTTTCCGGAAATTGTTTTTCCAAGAGTGTGGAGACAAAATGGACGGTTACCCAAGCCCCACGGGCTTAGAGAGATTCTCTGACTCACTCACAGTGCTATTTGTTGCTTCAGGATCATCGATTGCAGCGTTAGCGAGGGGTTCTGCTTCTTCTGTAACGTGCGGCATTGGGTGAGGAAGTTTCTTGACATGCGTCGCGTGTATCCAATTCTTCTTTCCAGCCACCCGCACTGCCGTTTGGGTGACCAACAAAACCTGGAATGGTCCCCGCCAGCGAGGCGCGAGGCAAGAGGACCGCTCGTATGCTCTCACCAGGACCCAGCTTCCAGGCCGGATGTTGTGACCTGGGCCCTCCTAGCGTACAGGTAAAGCTGATCGTACCTGATGATAAATGAAATACAGATTTTTAGTCAACTGGTTACAGTAGTCTGAAAGCAATACATTCCCAACACTTCTCAGTGCTTTAGGTTTCGGAAGACCCCAAATATTGGCAGGCCTCCCCATCACCACCTCAAATGGAGGGAGCCCAGTCTTAGTTTGAGGGGTAGTGCGCATGGCTAGTAACACGATCGGTAAGGCGTCCGGCCATTTTAGTTTCGTACCGGCACACATCTTAGCAAGCTTGTTCTTTAGGATACCGTTATGTCTCTCTACCAACCCAGCACTTTGAGGATGTCTAGCCGAATGAAATCGCTTATCAATATGTAGTGCCATACATATCTGCAAAATTACAGCAGCAACAAAATGTGGACCATTGTCCGACCAAATGACTCTTGGCAACCCAAAACGCGGAAAATACTCCTTTATCATAATTTTCGCAGTGGTCATGGCTATAGCATCTTTGACAGGGAAAGCCGCAACCCATTTACTAAAGGCACAAATGACCACAAGGACATATTTTAAGCTATTACACCGCTCCATCTCAATAAAATCAAAATGAATCACTTCAAACGGGACAGAAGGAGGCCCAAAGCTACCCCTTGGAGTTACTGTCCCCTTCCCCACATTGTGCTGTAGGCAAATCATGCAATTTTGGAAACAATGCTGAGCAATTTTTTCGAAATCTTATCATTTACCCAGACTTTCTCTAACATTTTCGTGATCCGTTGAGCACACACATGTGTGGGACCGTGTGCCATAGTAACCATCATGACTATGTAGGCATTAGGAAGTAACCATTTCCCTTCAACTGTGTCCACCCAACACCCATCATTATCTAATTTCCCCAAGCCTTCAGCCCATTTCTTAGATTCTTCCATTGTGGCATCAGCTTGGATATCCCGCACAGACCCAATATCCTCGTCCATTACATAGACATCCCTAGTTTCTCTTAGAGCATACATTTCTGTGCGAAGATCTGTGGCAGTTTGTCAGGCCATCTGATCAGCGAAAGCATTCCCTTTTCCTACATCGTCTGTGATTTTACGATACGCTGCGCATTTCATGATCGCTTACTGACGAGGGAGCGCGAGCACCGAGAGCAATTGTACTATCAGGGGGCCATGCTGAATCTTGGTCCCATGTGAAGTTAGAAACCCTCTCTCTGACCAAAGTCTCCCAAAGTTGTGAGCCACCCCAAAAGCATACTGACTGTCAGTATATATATTCACTGTTAGCCCTTCGGAAAGCTCACAAGCTTGGGTTAATGCTATAATCTCTGCAGCCTGCGCGGAGTTATGCGTAATTCTCTTGGTCTCTACAACCGTACTTAATGTAGTGACTGCATAAGCAGCTGTGGATGTACAATCCGGAAGTTTGAAGCAGGAGCCATCACAAAATAGCTCCCCTTGCGCATTATCCAAAGGAGTGTCCTTAAGATCAATCCTGCCCTTTGTTTCTTGTTCAGTAGTATACAGGCAGTCATGTGACTCATCATCACCGCAAACAGTATTTTGCGGGAAAGGTAGGAGTTCAGCCGGATTAAGAACACAACACCTCCTAATTTGGATGTGGGGAGCAAACAAGATCAATTCATATCTTGTCAATCGTGCGGAAGTGAGGAATTGCGTTTGGGTTTTGTTCAATAGAACATCTACAGAGTGAGGCACCATCAGGGTTAGATCATGGCCTAGGACCATTCCCTCACTCTGCTTTACAGACGCGGCAGCAGCAGCGACAGCTCGCAAACATCTTGGTAAAGCGCATGCGACAGGATCAAGGGCGGAAGAGTAGTAACCGCACGGCCTATTCTTCCCTCCATGTTCCTGCGTTAATACAGCCAAAGCACATCCATCACATTCATGCACAAACAACACAAAGGCCTTGTTGTAATTTGGTGTACCCAAAACTGGTGCGGAGCATAATGCAGTCTTGAGAAGCTCAAATGATTGTTGATGTTCCGATTTCCATGGCATTGGCGAAGAAATGCCCTTCTTTGTCAAGGCCAACATCGGTTTTATCACTAGTGAAAAGTTTGGGATCCATAACCTACAGTAAGAAGCCATACCTATTAAGGCTCTGACTTCCTTCCGTGTATTTGGGACAGACATGCCAGAAATGTGTTTTATTCTTTCAGGTGTCAATCTTCTTCCCTCCTTTGACAGGAGGTAGCCTATATAGGCGACCTCCTGGCAACAATATTGACACTTTTTAAGCGAAGCTTTGTGACCATGCTTAGCTAGATGGATGAGCAACAATACAGTGCCCTCTTTACAAGAGCTCTCAGAATCTTCTGCTAAAAGCAAGTCATCAACGTACTGAAGCAGCGTACAAGTAGGAGGTAATTCAAGAGTATCAAGCTGTTCTTTCAAGGCCCTAGTATAAATGCTAGGACTCTCGGTGTAACCTTGAGGTGCACGAGTAAATGTGAACGAGCGTCCCCCTAAGGTAAACGCAAACAAATATCTACTGTCCTTGTGTATAGGAATACTTAAGAAAGCATTCATCAGGTCCACAACACTAAAGTAAGTAGCCGTAGCTGGAATCATAGTTAATATCGTCGTCACATCAGGCACAATTGGAAATTGCGGAGCAACAACTCTATTAATGGCACGCAAATCAATTATAAAATGAAATGGAATGGCATTATCGCCTTTTTTGTACACGGGTAAAATCGGCTATTGCACAAACTTCCTGTAATCTCCTCAATCACCCCACGATGCACAAAATCGGAAACAATGCTCTTCAAAGCTCGCTCACCTTCAACCGAGATCTTATACTGCGGGATGCGTGGCAACTTAATACCATGTTTCAAAACTATTTTAACAGGCTCAATCTGTAGAACACCGACATCATTGTCGTCAATTGCCCATAAACACTCTGGGACATTACTGAATTCTGGTGGCAAAGGTCTAGTCAAAAATTGTGAAACAGAAAACTGCTGTGGTGAAATCGTCAAACGCACTCCGTCAGACGAACAATGAATTACTGCATTTAATTCCTTCAACAGATTCAACCCCAACAAATTTTCTCCACAATTCGAAGTCAAAAGAAATGGACAGTGGCCCGTAAAGGGACCCAAAGAAATAGGTACCGGTGAAGAAACCGGACAAACAACTGGTGTGCCAGAAAACCCTACAGAGACATTGGTTTGCCCTGACAGTGGAATGTTTGGAACCCGAGAATGATCAATGGAGCACTTCTGTGCTCCAGTGTCTATCAAGAACTGGTGTTTCCTATTTCCCACTACCATTTCAACGTAGGGACTTTTCTAACTAACGGGAATAGGTGTAGGATCCAAACCCTGCTTCGGGCAATCCTAACGAAACAGATTATCGTCAAGAGGAAGCTCCTCAGAGAGGTAAGCAGCAGAGGGGTGATCGAATATGTTTCTAGTATCCACACTCGAAGTCTGATTGTCCTGTGAAAAAGATTGTGGAGGATTCTGCGAAAACTGACCTCTACCAGGGACCTCCACCCCGGGGCGACCTCTGGGTCGTCTACCCATACTCCCAAAGGTGTTATTCGACCTCTGTCGAAGGACGGGGCATTGTGCACGCCAATGACCCTTCTGGCGACAATAGGCACACTGGTTAATGTTCACAGGACCCAAGGGCACGTTCACTTGTGGAACATACTCACCTCTAATCTGCGAACTACCTCCTCTGGGGCCTCTAACAATTTGTTGTAACAATACTTTAGTCTTTAAGTCTCCTTTTCTCTTCTCGACTCTATCTTTTTCATTATTGACACGGTTCTCGTAGTACTGAGCCATGTGCAGTACTTCTGATTGGGATTTCGCCTGCCAAGCGCTCTCGGAAGACATAATCTGTGACTGGATGTCAGGCAGCAATCCACGCACGAATTTGTCCACAAATAACCTTTTCCCAGACTCTGTGCCTAAATCCTGTCCACTGAAGTCCGAGAATACTTGTTTGAACCGATTAAAGAACTCAGTGGCACCTTCAGATTTTCCTTGGACACAGGCCGTAAACTTGTCCCAAATACTTCTTTTTTCGGGAATTATAGTTTTTAATTTTGCAATGATTCTGTCAGGCAAAGTGAGTATCACCTGAGGCGGTCTCTCACCAGCTGTCCTTTCCCCATCAAGCCTAGTTATATTAGCCCACGTATCTCCCAACCCAGGTGCATCATCTATTGTTCTAACCTGCTTCCACAAATCTACGGGCAGGAGTACAGGGAATAACAAGTCAATATCGCCTAGGGTGAACACTGAGGACTGCAAGACGGACTCTATCTCTTTATAGAATCCTGTCGCATTTTTCCTAATGTCGGGAATAGATTGCCTAATAGTGTTCACTTCCTGTCGCGAAAATGTGCGGGAATGTCCACAGCAGCTGTACCCGCTGCAACATTAACGGGAATCTCAACTTTTGGGACAAATGTCGGAGGTACCTCTCTCATAGGCAACTGAGATATAGGCAACTCCGAACGCTTACTAAGCAACAGAGCCAAGTCGAGCGCTAAAGCAGTCGAAGAAGTGTCAAGTGAAAAAGCTATCTTATTAATACCCAGTAACTCTGTGGGACAACTAACCTTCTTCCTCACACATTCATCCTGCAGGTGCTCTACCATTACCTGAATCACCTTCCTCTGCATTTCTAGCGTATATTGACTGTATGTGTCATATACCTCAACTGGAATTATCGATAAATCCGAAATACATCTAATCGCATCTTTTGTACAAATTCGCGCTTCCTCAGACGCCCATTTACGACACGGAAGAAATCGTTTCTGTACATACATACTCTCTTCTTCATGATCCTCATGCCGTAACTTTTCCAAATCTCTCCTATACTCAAATAACCTCTCGACATGCTCATGTACTTTCTCCACAGTGTCTCTTGAAAGTGCTAAAGTATTCAGATCCCTCAGCCCTTGTGGGAGATCCACATTATTTAATTTACCCCACATTACACATAAATGTATCCCTAAACCTTCAATGAAAACATTTTTCTCAGGAAAACGATCCATATTAGACAGTGTGGCAAAAATATTAGCTCGATCATCTCTCTTCATACAATGCTTAGCTCATGCAAACAAATCCTGCTTCTTATCTGTAGGGACAGTATTACGAGTAACAACCTTCGACCCCACACCCCGATCAACTATAGTCGGTTCGGAACCACTCAGGAGTGGAGGTGCAGGCAGATTCAATGGAGGTGTTATTACTGGTGCAATGGGAAGAGGTGGTAGAGCAGGCGGAGGAACAACAGCCGCAAGAATATGAACAACAGGTTGAGCAGGAATAACAGCAGGAAGAGGCAAAGCAACAGGAAGAGGATCATACGGAGGTGGTGCAGAGGCACCAGGCCTTCGCTCGTTTAACAATTTGTCGAGAAACTCGTCAGAAACATGAAGGTCTTTAGAAGGATAGATTTTCTGAAAACCGAGTGAGAAAGCCCTGTCCATATTCCTAACTGACTCAAACTGTTTGTCCTGATCATATAAGAATGCCTTTTCAGCATTCGTTTTATGACAGCGCGCATGTTTTTCCCTACTCTTAAGCTGCTGCAACGCTTCTTTTTTCCAATTCTGCAGAACATCAAATGCTGCGGGTCTGGCCTTTTTCTTTAACAAGACCGACTCTAAGTATTCAATACGAGGGATCTCAAAACTACCATTCATTGGCCACTGAAGTTCGGAGGCATGTCTGGTTTGTCTGTGCCAAATATCATTAAATACTACACTTCCAATGCCATGCTTACAATACATAGTAAATGCCGGTGACCCCTCCTGTGGTGCTGGGTGGCTAAATTGCAAAGATTGTCGATCGCTGCGGAATAATGCCCTAAAGCAGCTAGACAATTTCCCAGGCATTTCTCAAATACTTGGTGTTACCTGGTCAATAATTGTGTCTGCAGATACAATGCGCCAAATTCAAATTGTCAGGGTTAAATTAAGAGTCGGGTCACGACTCACCTGACCAAACCTAAGGAGGACCGTACGGTTCATCAAAGAACTTACCTAACAAATTTTACCTTGTGTTTGGTGATTTTGGCAAATCTGCTCGCCTCAAAAGTGGACCCTCGTCAAGATGCCGTCTCAGACCACACGGCTATCGTCCAAGGATCGGATCATGCAGCGCTGTAGAGGTGTCGTGTCTCGTTCAGTTGGGCCCATAGTATCACACCGTCCGATCCCGGTCCGATAGCATGCGTCAACCTTCAATGGTCCGGCATCAATCTTGAGGGTCCCTATTCGGGCGCCAACTGTGAAAACAGAAAAATAATATGAGGCCGGGAAGCCCAAAGGAAACACACCAAACACCAGTTACAAAGGAACATACAAAGTACTTTATTTTAAGGTCAAGCAGTGACAAAGTCAATGACAGATCGGATAGCTATCGGCCCTCAGTACAACACAACGAACTTCAACGGGGTTCGATGTATTCAGTGAGAGACTATACATTGGGACAATCAGGCTTATATACATTTCTCCAGCCTTTTGTCCAACCCCTTTGCGGGTTAACCATTCCATGAATGTATTACTGGTCTAGGGTCTCTGCCAGGTCAACTTTAATATATTCATCAGTATGTGCATAGATCAGTTCCGCTGATACAGGTAATCCATTTACACACAGGTCAACAGAAGGACAAGGTCTCAGTTCACGACCCTAACAAGTGGCCTGTAGGCAAGTTATACATTAGCTGTACGGAGGTCATGACGACCAGATTCTGTTCGGAATGGCATCGTCCGCCATTTTGATGTACAGGGTGACTTTTACACAGGAAGAGAACCTAAAATGGCGGCTTGATTCAAGATGGCGGCTTACATCAATTTCTAAGGTCAAGACCTTGCCGTAGAGAGTTATTCGTGTACAGTTTTAAGCAACTTGGCGTAGGCCAATATACATACAATCGTTACAATAGGAGGCATAATTTAATATCCAGTTTGACAAACGCAGTATGACTGATGTTCACACTAAACTTACACTACTCCCTTAAGAGGTTAGGGCATTTCCTCTTGAACACAAGAATACGCAACGGCCAACTCAAAGTAATTGTCAATCACTCCTACACCTCAGTGCGTAAGACAATAAAATTGGTCTATACTCAAAACATACTGACATTGCTTTCATACTGTTGGCACAGGGTAATGCTGAACTTTGCCGGAACACAACGGCTTATATGAAGCAGCACACCCTCTAGAAGTACTGCAGAGAGAATAAACGAACTACCAATCATGAATGGAGAGGGGGAAATCCTATGCAGAGGTGCTCACCTGACAACACAACATTCTGGAGTACCAGAGCCGCACTGCACAGAGGAGGTAGTGGTGGTATCTAGGGACTAAGATGTGGAAGAGAGATGCCTGGAGGCCAGCATCGAGAAGTGCAATATCGCTGATCGATAATGGGAGAAACCCAAAGACAGCGGTGGACTGGCCACAGAGAACTCTGGAGATTTGCCAGTAGGCCTGTGCTCCCTAGGTCTCTTTGGTGTGGTATTTCCAATTGTACTCCATAGGAAAATGGTTGGGCTTGCTCAACATGCATTATATGGGACCATTTTGAAAATTATTTCCAGGGCCTCTTTAGGTTTCCAGTCCACCCCTGCATGTAGTACCTTATGGTGTGGCCACACTGCAGCCATGGTGAGCCTGGGTCCCACAAACAAGCACTGAGACCAGAGAGCGGCAGAGGAATGAGTCCACCGTTCCCAGTGCGAGAACCGAAGAAAGCACTGAAGCGGGAGTAATAAGGAAACCGAAAGCTTACACGACAGAGACGCTGAGGAAAGTAAGGATCAGCAACATCCTCCAGAGACGTCACCCCACGGGAGAACACCCAAAGGCAGCAGAGGTGTCAGGGTTGCCCATGGACAAGGGAGATGAGCTGAAAAAAACCTGAAAACGGAGCAAAAAAGCCAGTGGAGTAAAACCAAGCAGGGGTTAGTCTGACACACACAGACAGTATACCCTAAAGCGATATGGGAGCATATAGTAGAAAATTGCAACCTATATGTGAAAGGGAACCTGGAGAGTTCATTCAACCAAGTCAACCAAGAAAAAAGGGGAATTGGGAGACTCCATGTGTATACAATTAGAACAAGAAAACAAGTGACCAAACTGATGTAGGTGGATTAAGGGAATCATCCCTCCATTTAAAGAATGTGAGACAAGGAAGTTCAGCACTAGGGGTATGTCCACACCAGTTCCCATGCAAGGAATCCACAAAGGAGATTATTTGGGCTGTAAACAGTCCAGAACACAAAGAGAGGTCATTACAAGGATGTGTGGTCCAATGGAAGCATGCACAGGCAGTTCAGATGCAAAACAGGATTCAGTACATGGCTGAGCAAGTACGTATAAAGACGCAGACACAAGCAGTCCAGATGCAAAGCAGGATTCGGTAGTCAATAAGGATGAAGA
This sequence comes from Ambystoma mexicanum, assembly GCF_040938575.1. Taxonomy (NCBI): domain Eukaryota; kingdom Metazoa; phylum Chordata; class Amphibia; order Caudata; family Ambystomatidae; genus Ambystoma; species Ambystoma mexicanum. Next base: position 1,361,037,224 of record NC_090935.1, read on the forward strand.
CAGAATACAAGACAAAGTTACTTCAAAAAAAGAGCTAAACAACAGGAGAGGGGCTAACCTAAGCGTTGTTGGGCATGGCCCCTTCTCTCATGGCTAATCCAAGATTTTGTCCCTTCTTCCTTGGTGGGAGCCTCTCTCTTTGAGGCTAGGCTGGTGAGTTTGCTAAGCAAAACCCTCTCTAGAGTTTTGGGAAAGCGGGACATCACTGGGAATGACTCCCCACCCGTGGACAGGAATCCCCATTCTGTTAAGGAACTCTCTACAAATGGACATTGTCAGCATGTTGTCATGAACCATGGACATAGCCCCTTCTGGTCTTCCTGGTCCTGGTCCAGACGGAGAGTGTGCTCCTTCATACTTCCAACATGGCCGTGCCCAGTGCCGTGTTCCGTACTAGCCTGTACATCGGACACGGCACGTTCTATAAATGGGCCATGCCCCCGCGCCTCCGCGCGTCTCAACGCTATCTCTAGGTAGTGTCTCGACGTATGTGTGCTGCTCGGCGTTACGCTTCCAAGTTCCTGGCCAACTCCCTTATTCTTTCTTCCCTTTTCCCCTTTTTCCAGTATCTCTTACCTTTCTTCGATCCTCTTCCTGGACATCCTGGAACAAGCGACTTCCTGGAACCTTGAACGCTCGCGCTGGAGTCAGACTCGACTCGCGCGCACTTATACAAGTCCCGGTCCGGCCGGGAGAAGGAGTGCTCCGCGGAACGCCACAAGAAGAGAACTCAGGTGAGCCGGGGGGAAACCTTTGACAGATTGAGACGCCAAACGATCAACACTGATACCGCTATGGAAAAAGCGGTCCAGGACCTCATGCGCGGCATGCAGGAGTTAACAACCGAGGTACAGAACTTAAAGGCAGAGAACGCAGCCTTGAAACAATTAGTGCTGTCACGTGACTCTGCCAATAAGGAAAGCGTGATACTGGGTGGAGTGGTAGACAAATACGATGGCTCGCCAAAATCCTTACGTGGATTTATGGATTCCTGCTTGGTGCATTTTACATTCAAGCCCTATTATTTTTCAACTTCCAGGGCCAAGGTGTGCTTCATAATCTCCCATCTTACAGAGAATGCGTTATCTTGGGCCACTCCCCTAGTGAACTCAGGAGACGTCCTCCTGGACGATTATGATGCATTTATCCAGGCGCTCAAGTCTATGTTTGACCGCCCCGAACAAGTGTTCAGCGCCCAGGAACGCCTACTTGATTTTCGACAAGGATCCCAGGATATGCTAACGTTCGTTACCAGATTCAAACAACTGGTAAAGGAGGTTGATTGGGGCCCTGAAGCGAGTTTCACCTTATTTCGCAGGGGTCTAAATGACGATATCAAGGATGAATTAGCCAGAGTGGCTCGCCCTAGTTCGTTTCAGGCTTTGGTAGATCTAGCCTTACAAATAGACTTTCATATCCAGGAAAGAAGGGCTGAAAGGAAAAAGGCTAAGACTGCCTTTCAACGAACCCCTCCGGAGTCGACTGTGAAATCCGATCCTGTCTCAACCCCTGATAACGACTCCGAACCAATGCAAATAGGCACCTTTCGTGGGCCAATTACTCCACAAGAAAGGATGAGAAGAATTCACACCGGCCTGTGTATGTATTGTGCCTCAGACAAGCATCTCGTTAGAGAATGTCCTTTAGCCCCTCCACAGCGTTCGGGAAACGCAAGCTCCCGGCCCTAGATGGAGCGAGGTTTCGGGAAAAAGATGTCTGCTCCACATCAATCACATCCTTGAACTCTCCTGGACAGAATAACCTGGTGGTGCTACAGGCCTTTCTATCGCCCTCCAAGCACAAGACCTATCCCATACTGGCCCTGGTGGACTGTGGAGCTATGGGAATTTTCATTGATCAAGACTGGGTTATCAGACATAAAATACCATATGAGTCACGGAACATTAAACAGCCGGTAGAAGCAATTGATGGGAGACCTATCTCTTCAGGACCCATAACCCTACAGACAAAAGAGGTCAGTCTCTCCATAAACCACCACCAAGAGCAGATTACATTCGACATCATCAAATCTGCCCATCACCCATTGGTTCTGGGTATGCCCTGGCTTCAAAGACATAATCCGTACATTAATTGGACAGTAGGGTCATTGTTTCTGGGCTCTGAGTTTTGTATGTCCCACTGTTTATCCCTGGATCTCTCCTTAACACCAGCTATTGAACATTCAGGAGAGCAAAAAACCTCACTCATGGTTTCCAACATTGTACAAGTCCCAGAGGTCTACCAAGGATATACTGATGTCTTTTCGACTGCCATAGTCCAGGCTTTACCCCCTCACAGACCCGAAGATTGTGCCATTGAGAGAGATCCCTCGGCAGTAATTCCCTTTGGCAGAATGTTTATCCTTTCAGAACCTGAGAAAAAGGCCCTCAGAGAATACCTGGACATCAATTTGGAAAATGGCACCATAAGACCCTCAAAATATCCAGCGGGTGCCTCATTGTTCTTCGTTCCTAAGAAGGATTCCAAGGAACTCAGACCCTGCCTCGACTACCGTGGTCTAAATCAATGCACCCTCAAAGATCGGTACCCTCTGCCTCTGATTTCAGATATCCTGGAAGCTGTCAGAGGCGCCGTAATATTCACGAAGTTGGACCTCCGGGGTGCCTATCACTTAATCCGTATCCGGGAAGGGGACAAATGGAAGACCGCCTTTAGAACGCCCTTTGGTCACTTTGAATATCTAGTCATGCCCTTTGTATTAGCTAATGCCCCTGCAGTTTTTCAATGTTTCATGGATAGGGTGTTTTCTGACATGCTTTTTCTCTTTGTCATTGTCTATCTAGACGACATTTTGATTTATTCCAAGGATCCCTTGAAACATGAAGAACATGTCATGGCGGTACTACAACGGCTCCGTGAAAACAAGCTTTTGGTCAAACCTGAGAAATGTCTTTTTCACGTGACTTCAGTTCATTACCTTGGATTCATCCTCAGCCCAGAAGGAGTTGGAATGGACCCTTCAAAGGTAAAGGCCATACTGGCCTCGCCTGCTCCTACATCGGTGAAACAGGTTCAGTCTTTCTTGGGACTTGCTAACTTTTATCGAAAGTTCATTCCTACCTTTTCTGAGCTCGTCCAACCGATCGTTGCTCTGCTGAAGAAGGATGTTCCCTTCATCTGGTCTTCCTCGCAAGAGAAGGCTTTTCAACGCTTGAAGACAAGATTCACGCAAGCCCCCATCCTGGCTCAGCCTGACTTAGATCGCCCTTTCATAGTGGAAACGGATGCCTCCAACCATGCCATAGGAGCAGTCTTGAAACAGGTGCTTGAGGACAAGATGGACCACCCAGTGGCTTACCTCTCTAGAACCCTAACAACCAGCGAAACCCATTACTCCGTCCTGGAAAAGGAGCTGTTGGCAATCTGCCAAGCCTTCACAGAATGGCGACATTTACTCCTGGGTGCTAGATATCCAGTCCAGGTCCGTACGGACCATCGAAATCTACAAATTCTCCAATCTATGGAGTGCAGGAACAGTCGTCAGGCGCGTTGGGCCTACTTCTTCGCCCAGTACCAATTCCAAATCACTGATGTTCCTGGATCACAAAATGTGATTGCGGACGCCTTGTCCCGACGTCCTGACTATTTAACCACTGAAGATAGGACCTATCCTACAATGTTTCCCAACACAATCTTTATAGCTCAAGCGACCAACCTCTGGGAAGAGATTCGAGCCAAAACCCAGTCCTCTGACCTCTGGAAGGACGTCTCTAGGAAGAATCCCAGGAACTTAAGAATCAAGGAAGGATACTTATTCAAGGACAATGCCTTGGTCATTCCCACACCGAAACTTCAACATAATATAATAACTCTCTGCCATGATACTTTTCATTCTGGACATCGTGGTGTAACCAACACGCTCCGTCTTATACAAAGACAGTTTTGGTGGCCGGAAATGAAATGCAAGGTACAAGAGTACATCAAGACCTGTACTGTCTGCAGTCAGAATAACCACGACAATAAGAGACCGGCGGGCCTTCTATTGCAACCTACACTGCCAACAAGACCAGGGGAATGTATAGCTATAGACTTCATCGTGGAATTACCACCTTCCCGGGGTTACACGACCATCATGGTAACCATAGAGTTGTTTACTCATATGGCACATTTCACGCCTCTCTATAAACTTCCTTCCTCTTCAGAGCTCGCAGGAATTTTCCTAGAACACATTTTCCGTCTTCATGGACTCCCTTCCAAGATTATATCGGACCGAGGACCGCAATATATTTCACAATTCTGGAAACATCTCTGTCGTGTTCTAGGGATTCAACGCGCTCTTTCATCTGAATATCACCCACAGACCAACGGGGCCACAGAACGTGTTAATCAAACCCTGGAGCAATATATTCGTTGTTTCGCAACCAAGGTACAGGATGATTGGTCCCTCCTTATACCCTTGGCCGAATATGCCTATAACAATTCAGATCACTCAGCGATCAACATTAGCCCCTTCTATTGCAGTCAAGGTTTTCATCCCTCCGTGTTACCTTCAGTTCTACCACATCCAACTCCAGTACCTTCACTTGATTCCTGGATTGAAACTCTCCTCAACATCCACAAGGAAGCCAAGGAACAATTGGGAAAGGCCCAGATTCGCACTAAGCGATATGCTGATTCCAAAAGAAGACCAGCACCCTCCTATTCTATTGGTGACCAGGTCTGGTTGTCCTCGAAACTATTACCACGACATCTACGCCCTAATAAGTTAGCCCCCCGATATTATGGTCCATTTTTCATAAAAGAAATCATCAATCCTGTTTCTTATCGGCTCAAGCTACCAGACTCCTGGAAGAGAATACATCCAGTTTTTCACACTTCTCTACTCAAACCCTACATCCACTCCACCCGGAAAACCGGCAGACCCAGTCCTGTGATTGTGGACAATCAGCTGGAATATGAAGTATCCAGAATATGTGACTCCAGGTACAAACGGGGTCGGCTTCAATACCTGGTCGAGTGGAAAGGCTATCCTCCTAGCGAAAGAACATGTGAACCACTATCCAACCTAAACACCCCTCTATTGCTGAGAAGATTCCATCTCATACACCCTGGCAAGCCTGGTGGGACGGGGTTTCGGAGGAGGCATGCTGTCATGAACCATGGACATAGCCCCTTCTGGTCTTCCTGGTCCTGGTCCAGACGGAGAGTGTGCTCCTTGATACTTCCAACATGGCCGTGCCCAGTGCCGTGTTCCGTACTAGCCTGTACGTCGGACACGGCACGTTCTATAAATGGGCCACGCCCCCGCGCCTCCACGCGTCTCAACGCTATCTCTAGGTAGTGTCTCGACGTGTGTGTGCTGCTCGGCGTTACCCTTCCAAGTTCCTGGCCAACTCCCATATTCTTTCTTCCCTTTTCCCCTGTTTCCAGTATCTCTTACCTTTCTTCGATCCTCTTCTTGGACGTCCTGGAACAAGCGACTTCCTGGAACCTTGAACGCTTGCGCTGGAGTCAGACTCGACTCGCGCGCACTTATACAAGTCCCGGTCCGGCCGGGAGAAGGAGTCCTCCGCGGAACGCCACAGGTAGAGAACTCAGGTGAGCCGGGGAGAAACCTTTGACACATGTATGGGAATACCAGAAATGGATCTAATTGCCAGCTGTGGAACTATAAATAATGTAGAAAAATGTGTTTGAACAGTTGGCTCAAGGCAATGCTGGCATCTCAATGGGCTTGACAGTTAAAGACACACCTGAGACTTTGCCCCTTGAATGGAGGAGAAGTGATATGCAGAGAAAAGCCTATGACATACAAACGTCATTTGGAGGCAGAGACATTGTAACGTTTATTGAGAGGCCACCCTCAACACGGGGAGTTCCTTCCCTGCCCACTCAAGGTGTCACACAACAAACTGTTTAACTTATTCTTTTATTCAGCCCTACTTCAGACACATATGATGCCACTTGGATCCTCCCCCTCCCCCTGAGCTAACAATGAGCGAAGAACCAGGCGGGTGTACCGGAAATATATTTAGGTTTATTTTGATTAAATGTTACAAAGCTTGCACTGAAATGTCAAACACTGCTATATCCGTGGCACAACACAATACACTTTTCTCAACATAAATATATCACAAAAGTGAGTTGAAAATAACACAAATCCAACCAAATTTACTTCAAGAAAAATTAAACTGATCAATAACCAAAAGGAATTATAAATGTAGTGCTTTGCAATTTTGATTTTCCTGTGTGCTTAAAAGCTAGCAGTTTATTTTTTACTAATTTGTGCAAATGCATATGGCAATTATTATTTCAACCACACTTTCGCTTTAAAATAAACACAGGGTGATTTAACGGTTTGTTTTTCAGATCCACCCCCCCAACTTTGGTCTGTGTTGGGGAAGTCAGACAGAAACATTTAAAATGATTTGGGGAATTTTGTATGTCAGACCCACCACCACTGAAATGCCTGTATTGGGGAAGCTGGGTGGTAAAAATTGGGATACATTTGAGAATTTAGGATTTTCCGCCCCCCCCAGAACCCACACTTATAGACCTGTGTTAGGGGAGAGTTGGACAAAATGATTGGACTGATTTAAGAGCAAAGACATCCGTCGTCCTTAAAGAAGTCTGGGTCAACAGGACAAAAAAGGATTACCCAATAAAATTATAGGCTATAGTTTTTCAGCGCATACTGGGAAGTGAGCTTTGTTAATTTTGAAATTTTAACAAAAATCACCCTCTGGTGTTCCACCAAATGGGGCAGTAATTAAATTAATATTTCTAGTTAAATAGGTTAAGGATCTACACCATTTTGCCCCCCACTTCCCTGCCCATTATAAAGGGAAAGGATTTCAGGCCAGCAGCTTCACCCACCGCTTGGTTACAAAGGGCTCAAGTCCACTTACATTGAAAACTTCTGTTTAAAGTTCAGGAAAGCCACCTGCATTTCAGGACACTCTGAAAATATAGTGCAGGGGTCTGGTTGATGCACTCTCAAGGAAGGCCTCCTGCTCTCCACCATAGGACCCAGTCATCTCTTAGACCTTCCTAGAAACAGACAGCTCCATCCAGATACACTCTCAGCAATCTCCTCTGTTGTTTCCGTGCAGCTGTCAATTGTTTAGCTACATCAGCACTCTTCGATGGTACATTTCAACAGCTCTGTCCCTTCCTCCTAGTACAGTCCCCCTTATATAGCAGCGATGACACCACCAATTTTACAATCTTGAGGGAGTACCCTGGAAGAGGTCACACAAATAGGATTGGACAGTTACCCTTCTCTCTCCTCTCAAACCCAGCCTCCCAGTCAGGGTTGGTTCAGTAGTCTAGAGCAGATATATCACAGTTTAATATACAAACCCCATTTGTTTTCATGTCAAATCTAGTTATGTGGCAAAACTTCATAATTTTACTAGCAGCTGCCATAACATATACATTTTCCTTATCAGTTCATCATGGGAAATTAATTAAGACGACTGCCAGGCCCACACCATTTTGCACGGCCATATGTCACTTTTCTGCCGTTTCTGTAAAAAGCATAACAGTTATGAATAATGACCCATGTTCCTAATTTTATGCTCCACCTGTTCACCAACTCTCACATTTGGAACATCTTCAGATGAGCCAGAAACCTAGCTTAACTGGCCATTACAGTTCCCTAACTCGAAGGTGCATGAATTTTATATCTCCAAAATGGAAATTACCTAAACACTGTTGCATAAATGAAGAAAATCTGCCTTATGGTTGCTGGGAAAAAAGGCATAAATGATATTAGTCCTTTTAAATTAATAGTAAATCTTCATGTGGGACAAATGGCAATTCTCCTGCCTTCAGGCCATATGATCTCACTGGACTCACCTGTAACTAGAGTTTTTTTTAAAAATCATTCTCTTTAAAGTGGGTTACCTGTTTGAAGTTTGAGTTTCAGGCTCCCTTAATTGAATTGTATTCATAGCTCCCCTCTTCACACCTACTGTCTACATTGTGTTAATGCATCAGCCAGGCAAAATGATCCTACAGAGACAGCCAGTCTAAAGAACACTTGACTTTCTACACCTTTCAGAGCAAGCCACATTTGATTTCAGTTGTAAACACTAGGATGCCAGCCTTCCCTTGTTTACGTTCTCTGTGCATGTGTCTAACAGCCAGCAAAAGGGTTTGCCTCTGGCCTAGAAAACATTTCCCATGGAAAACAAAGTGGCTTTTCAAATGACAGTGGTATTACTATACATTACTTTTTGTCAACACGCACCGTGTCGTATTCCCCGACATTTTTGCTATTTGCAGTGGTACAATTTTCACATTTAACTGCAAATACAGATGCCTAGTCGTTTTTTGGGGTCAGTGTTTAAAAATCCTGCTTTTCAGGTGAAAGCAACCTTCAGTTTTCATTTCAGTTTGGGGCCTTTGAATGCACCCACATGCACTGCTCGCTGTTCTTCCATGACTCTTTGGTGTGGAAGAGCAGTGCAGAGTGGGGTTTTCATTAGGTGCAATTTTCTTCATTAGGGAGTGGGCCCTCCCACCTCCCCTTCCCTCTTTGGGTTGGATGGTGTGGCATGGCACCCCGTTTCTTCCTTCATTAGGGAGTGGGCACTACAGCCTCCCCTTCCCTCTTTGGGTTGGAAGGCGTGGCACGGCACCCTCTTTCTTCCTTCTTTTCTGGGGTCCCTTGGGTTCTCACCGGACTCCCCTCTTCCCTCTAGGCTGAAAATGAAGGAAGTTAGTTCTCTAATAAGAGAAAGAAAAAGAGGTTCAGAACTTTTTACTTACATATTTCCCTGGAAGATTTACATAGAATGGACAACAACAACAACAACATACAGATATAAAATGATATTTCCACCATTTCACAAAACATATTTTATCTATTTTCTTTCTTTTCACAGTGAGCCCCAAGTAAATTACTCCCTGTATATATATATTTGTCTTAGCTTCCATCCGATCGTTCATCCTTCCTTTTCATTCTTTAGAGGGTTCATCTGCTCGACTTTCATTTGACTCCTCAATCAGTTGTAAAGCGTGTCTTGGATGACAGCTTTCCAACTGATTGATGTGTACCCAATATTCTTCTGTCTGTTCTCCTTTTGGGATGCAGATCTTGTAGGCAACCAGTGATATTAAATTGGCAATTTCAAAGGCACCACGCCAAGATGGGAGGAATCGCCACTCCCTGGCCTGATTCCTTGGAAAACTGTACAAGTAAGCCTTGTCCTGTACTTCATATTCTTTATTGGTGGTCTTTAGATCATAATAGGTCTTCAATCATTCAGCCGACCTTTCCAAATTGTGCTCAGCATACACAAACACTTACTGGTGGTTCTTCCTTGAATTTTCACTGTACTCATGAGTTGCGGACGCATTTATATGTGTCTGCGCTTGAGTTCTATATATCAGGTGCTGCGGTAACACAATTTTTCATCTGATCATGAGATCAAATTGAGACATCTTTGTTGCAGATGATGGTGTAGAACTAAGAGCCATCAGGACAAACAGTAATCAGATGTCCCAAATGGGTCCACAGTCTGCCACAAACTTCTTTGAGATACTCACCGTTGTTTTGTTGTATCTCTCTAGCCCCCACTTGAGGCTGAGTGGTAGGCAATGTGAAGTTTTCTTTTTACCCCTAGAATCTCCCACATATTTGCCATCACCATCCTTTGTGGGAGGCCAAAATGATAGAAGATGTGATTGATCATTAGTGCAGCAGCTGCCTCTGTCTTACAATTCGGGGCTGGAAGGCATTCTACCCACTTTGTGAACAAGCATGCCACAGCCAACATGTACTGGTTTCCTCTAGAGGAGCGAATCACTGGCCCAATGAAATTGACTTGAAAATCTGACCAAGGCACTGTCATTCCCCTTTTTTGTAAGGGAGCTCTGTGTGTGAGTGAACAGGGTTGAAATTGAGTACACACAAGACACCCCTTTAGGTGAGTGTCGAGATCTTGGCCCATGTGTGGCCAGTAGACAACCTTGCCACAAGATTTCTAGTGTTGTGTGAAGCCCTCTATGACCGGAAGTGCCTATGCCATGGGCGTGATTCAACATCATGCTTCGGAACGCGGTTCGTACCCACCATTGGTCACAGCCAGATATGGCTCTCCTTAACAACAAACCGTCTTCGATCCAGAACATCTGGGAAAATGTCATCAACATCAAGAGATCCTCTTTATCGGTAAAATCCAACGCTGTTAGAGGAAAGCTCAAGGGGCCTTCAATGATGCAATACAATTGCACAATGATTGGGTACTCTTTCTGTGCAGTGATCAAATCTGCATCTGGGGTATCTTTACTGCACTGGGCAGTCGAGAGTTCGCTGTTTGCATGAATTTGTGACATGGTGATAGCGGCAAATTGGATTTCACACAGCAGTGATTCTGTTTCTATGAAATCCCCCTGCAGAGCTCCGGTTTTAGACAGCTGGTCTGCCAAGTCATTCACATTCTTATCTGGCCCCTCTATTTTGGAATGACCCCTTATTTTCTTCCAATAGATGGTCGTCTCATAGGAGGTCACCAGATTGTCAATTGGCTGAATCAGTTTGGCATACTTTAAAGGTTTATAATTGGCACAAAGCATGCCTCGATTTTTGCAGTTAATCAGGTGCACCACAAACCCATTCCTGACATAATCAGAGTCACTGATTATGACGAGTTCATTGAGTTGGTGGTGCACTGCATTGAGGATAGATTGATAAACAGCCATCGACTCTGAAACCTGACTACTTTGGGGTCCTATTTTACAACCACCAGTGGGTTCTGGGGTATCATTAACCGAGGCATACCCAATTCCAGCCACCAGTTATTTTTCTGCCGCTGTTATCAACATGGTAGAAGAACCCATCCACATAAACTGTGGATATCCCCTAACTAGCGTCTTCTTCATAGACCTGGTGTGGGGAAGTTAAGTACACCTCCATGTGTTTGGCAATTAGACTTTCATCCTAGAGCCAGTTTCCTTGAGTATAATCATGTAAGTCCACCAACACTTGCGCTAGGGGACTCTTCTTGTTTTGGCCATTTCTGACCTCCATAGGAAAGCCTTGCATGGACAGAAACCAGCAAGTGATTCTGGAATCACTGAAGTTCCCTGACAGGATTCTGTCACTTTAGAGATATTGCAAGGGTTGGTGAGGAGTCTCGACAATGATGTGCTCTCTGTGTATAAATGAACAGTATTTTTTCAATGCCCACACCGTTGCCAGGAGTGCCCTCTCACAGTCATTAAATTTTTCCTCAACAGAGGACAAAGTCTTGCTCACGTACGAGATGACTTTGTTAACCTGGTTGTGCTTTTCATACAACACAGCCATTAGGAAAGTATCTGAGACTCCCGTCTCCAAGAAGAACTCCTTGATCTTTATGGGGTAAACCATGAAAGTAACCTGGGAAAGGCTTTTCAGTTGTTTAACTGCCTCAAATTGTTCCGTACCCCACTCCCACTTGACTCTGTCCTTTAATAAATGGACCAAGAGGCGAGTGACCGCTGCATAGTCTTCAATGAACTTACGACTATAATTAGTGAGTCCAAGAAGGCTTCTTAATTCTCACAGAGCGGTAGGGTCTTTAATTTCAATAAGGCTTCCACTTTTTTCGCCTGGGCATTAAGACCCTCAGGGGTGATCTCGTGCCCGAAGAAGTTCACTCAGGTTTTACACCACTGTGCCTTCTGAAAGGACAGTTTTGGTCTGGATTTCTGCAACTGGGTTAGAACATAGCAGATTTCTGCTATATGTTCCTCCACAGTTGAGCTCTCTATCAAAACATCATCAACACAGGTCAGGTTTCCCTTTTTGCCCAATTGGGGCATGGCCTTATGTAGGAAGATGTTGAACACATTGCCAGAGTTTATGTATCCAAAGGGGGTACGGGTTCACGTGTACTGCTGCCCCCAGAAAGTAAAGACAAGCTTGTACTGGTCTTCCCCACTCACAGACACTTCCCAGTAACCGTTGGTCAGGTCAATGATGGTGTACAACTTTGACCCTTGGATCTGGGCCAGTTCCTGACCGATGTAGGGAAGGGGACATCTTGACATGTAGATCCATTTGCTCAACTCCCTCAAGTCTACACATAGGGCCTCATTACGAGTCCGGTGGTAACCGAGGTGGTAAAACTGCCTGGTTACCGCCGGACTCATATTACCATTCCGCCTCCGTGATTCCTGGAATTACCAGGGCATTACAACCCCGGTGACCCGGGAATTCCAGAGGTGGAATGGTGTAAATCCCCATTCCCATTGAGTTCCATAGGACTCAATGGGAATGGGGACCATGGAAACACTGTTACTATCTCGTGATAGTGCCAGTGTTTCCACGTCCGCCTGCAGGCGGGCGGTGGTAAACCCGCCAGGTCAGACCTGGCAGGAACGCCACCTCCCGCCTGCAGGACTCGAGATCGGGCAGGCCGAAATTAACAGTGGCGGCGGGTTTACTGCCACTGTTATTTCCAGACCGCCCGACCTGTAATGAGGCCCATAGTCTCCATTGGCCGTTTGGTTTGAATAGCCCTAGTACCGAGTTGTTAAAGGTACTGTCGATCAAACAAATTATCCCAGGGGATTCTAAATTCTTAATAATCTCTGTGAGTGACTCCATAGAAGCAAGAGGTAACCTGTATTAGTTTCATAAATACTGGAGCCATCTCAGTGTCTGTAGGAATGGTGGTTGAAGGAATGGATGTGCGTTCACAGTCGTATTAGTCCACTGAAAAGATACCTGGGAATTCCAGCAAGACCTGTTTTAGCTTTTGTCTTTGCTCTTCATTCTCAGAGGCATCAGCAAGAATGATCCTTTCCTCGACCTTCTGCTTGAAATCTGGGAAGACCTCAGTCTTGGCAATTTCAGCGGTATTCTCCAGTTGGGTGGAGATATCTCTTTTGATGGTGTTGACCCGGACAGCAGATTCGAGATTGTGGTCCTTGACTGTAAATACTACCTCCTCCCTCCTAATGTCACAGGTCACCTCTTCCACAACGCAGGGGCAGGAAGAGTACACAAGGAAATCCCCCCCATGCCTAGTAAAAATCTTTTCTGGAGGAATTCCGTCGCTAATGTCGAAACAGTCGTTTGGAATTGGTCCCATGATTTCATTACCCTCATCAATAGAATAATGTTGGGCATCATCTGCCATTCCAATAAAGGTGTCTGTGCCCAAAATGACACTTCAAGTGTCATGGTTTCCCACCAATATTCGAATGGTGTTGTTTTCTAGGTCTATTAGAGGAATCAGATTTAAATACAAGCCTTGTTGTTGGTCGATGGGAATTTAGACATACATAGGCTTCCTGATATTTGAGGTTCTGTCCTCGCTTAATTTTGATGGGAAGAGTAAATTGTTGCACCTGCTCTGGGTTGGTAATCTCTTCTCACACTTAAACTTCAATGGTATAAGGCAGCAATTGAGCCGTATGGAATGTGTTTTCAGTGTTGTCAAAGCCCATAGGGTTACACACTGTCGGGACCAGGCTTTAATATTAATGAGGTCCGAATTGATTGCGAATCTGTTGAGAATGTCACTTCCCAGATAAAAAGGCGGAAGAACCATCTCTTACGATCCAACAATTATGTTATATGCTTTTGTTGCCAATGGGTATTGTTAGAATACACGTGCTAGATAGGAGATGTTTGGAATTTGGGGGTTCCAGACCTACTTCCCATTTGTCAATCAATTTAAATGTGGGAATGGTCTGATCTTTTGGGAGTTTTCTGAATAATTCTTCGCTGATGAACCTCTTTCCATTATCCAGGCATACTCTGGCAAGCACCGACTCCTTCCCCTCAATTAACTGAATGGGGAAAAACAACTGCTCGCCCTTCTTCTCAATGTCCTTCAGACTTCGTGTCTGGTTTCACGGGACTCAATGTTTCTTCTGATTTTGAACAGGTGTAATGTTTTAGAGTGTTCCCTTCTAGTGTGGATTGCCACTTAAAACTAAGAGGAAGGTTGATTTTCAAGATTGGAGAAGTGTTCCCATCACCAGTTTGTTCTCCTACAGAGATGATAGTGATGTCTGGGACTTGGTTATTCTTGAAATGGAACTCTACATTCTCACAGCATTGATCGATTATGTGACAGGTACCATTCAGGCTGACATAATTAGTACTCAAATTGTATAGGGCAGTTAGTCTGAGTGCAGAGGACTTTGTTTACAAAGTCGATCAGGGGTGATAACCTCCTCAGGATATCGTTCCCCAGTAGAAAGGGTGTGCTAGCTGGAGTCACAACTATCACCGGATGTTTCATCCGGTGCTGTCCAATTTTTATGTCCAGATCCGCAGTCCCTTCGATGGAAATATCATTCCCGTAGACATTTTGGAGTTGTCCCAGAAGTGGTGTGAGAGGAATTTGGTGGCCCTCCCATGTCCTGAGTTAAGTTGGTTAAAGGCCTTTCTGGACAGGAGGGTGGCTTGGGATCCAGTATCCACCAGAGATGATAATTCACACTGACCCTGCACCTTGACCGGGGCATACAATTGGCCTTCTCTCTTGTCCAAGGTGCAAAGAAAGCGCGAGTTATTTGACAGCCCAGTGGTCATTTTCTTAATATTGAACTCTAAAAGTGTGTGTATTGGGCAATTTTCTGTGTCAGAGTTCAGGAAGCTGTAAAAAAATCTTTACAATTCGCAATGGGAGTTGTTGGGGAATCCTACTTTTCCACGGTTCCTTGGCTGTCTCCCGTTACCTGACAATAGTTCTCAGAACCTGGTAGTAGGAAGGACACCACCTCCATTTCAATTCTGTCTGGCTCACATGTTTGAGGTTGAATAGTTTCTGGTTCCGAGTCGGTTTTCATACTTACCCTGTCACACTCAAGGTCTTTTGGGACCCATTTCTCTTTGGGATGGATCCCCCATTTTTGAAAGTGAAGTTCTGCTTACATGAATCCTCCAGGGATTCTTCTCTTTCAAAGGGGATAATCCAGAGTTCCTCCACAAAGTGGGTACTTCTTTGGCCTCTCCTACTTTTACCGTTTGCTCTTTGGGCTATAACATTTTGGGTGTAGAAGAGACTCTTTCAGGCTGAGAGGTTTTTAGGCGTTCTGTTTGGGTGAGAAAGCTTGGCATCTCCATTTTCCCCTCTACTCGGGCTTCCTCCTTAGGAACCTGTTGTTTGTCAGAGGTGTCCTCCCATCTTTTCCCCCCTGAGGCATCAGACCTGGGAGTTGGACTGGGGAGTCCTAAGTATGCACCCCAGATCATTGGTCAGTTGCTAGACCTGTCGCTCCAGTTGCAAGACCTTGTCTGGGTGGTAGGGAGGTCTCAAGTCATACCTCTGCTGCTCCCCAAAAAGGGTAACTGTCCCTTCACGCGGAGTAGACCGGGTACTTGAAATTTCTCCAATAATTTGCCATCCTGACTCCCCCTTCTCCTGGGTTCAAGGATCTATTTTCCTGGAACCGTGGAGAGTGAGGAGGATTGTTTTGGAAGTTCTGGTACAGGGCATGTCTGGGGAAAAAGTTCAGATTGGAAGGTGGAGTGATACTTCTCTCTTGAGGGAAGTTTTGAGGGGAGTGAGGTTCCTGGGGCAGTACTTACCTGGTTAGTCCCCTCCCCCTTGGGCCAGGGGAGTGCATTCATACCACAGGATTGGTTTAGTACCATTGTACCTAGGATGTATATAGGTGACTGGGTCAGAGCGATCATTGTTCTGTGCCTCTGCCAAACTACCATTCGATTGTTCCGAGTTGAGGGGTCCATTCTGCCTTCCATTTTGCTTGTTGGCAGAAGGGTTACTTTTACCCCCCATCTCCAGATCCAATGGAGGGGTAGTTTTTACCTTTGCAGCAGCAGAAGTGTTAGATGGTTTGGGGGTTTGGTGGTATTTTTGTTCTCAGCAGGCTTTTGGACCTCATAAATCCTGGTGGCCTGTTCAATCACCCAATCCAGGGTCCTATGCATGTGAAAATCATGCACCAACTCATTAGGTGTTTGGGGAGCGCATGGAAATATGTAGTCATGAACGCTCTACTATTGGTGTTCACCCGACGGATAGTCTGAGTAAATGCATGTTTTAACTCCTGGCAAAACTCCCTAGGTGCCTGATCTTCCCCACACTGTAAGTTATATGCAGCTTTACAGGACTCTTGTGGGTTTCTATGGGTGGAAAAATGTTTCCATATGGCCACCTTATAGGTTGACCATTTATAATGATCCTGTTCTTCCAGTCCTGCAAAGAAACTGGAGTACTCAGGTAAGAAAGTCCATTTAGCAAATGTTATACAATTGACACTATTTCTGATCTGGAATGATGCCATCATTTGCTCATAAAGCCCTAAGTGCTCCCATACTGAATATTTTGCATTCTTATGGTAGGGAGTAAAAAAGCTCTGTATGGCTTTTATGTGTCGAATCAGGTCTTTAACAAAACCCTTCTTCTGTTTCCCTGTCTTTTTCTTCTTCTGCGCCTGAGTCCATTCACCTTCTGACTCAGAGCTGGTACTCCCTTCCCTGTCTTCTAGGCACTCCCTATCTCTATGAGACTGGAAATATCTCCCAGAACCAAAGGGTCTAAACTCCTCTCGTACAGACCAAAGTGACCTTTCAGGGTCACTCACCCTGGAGTTCCTTTCAGGCCCAGGATAGAACCCAGTTTCCTCATCCCTCCTACCAGGGAGCATGGGGAATTCCCCCCTTCCCCAGAATGTACAGAGGATTTTAGAATGTCTGTCCTATGTTGAGGGTCTGGCATTTCTCCTTCAGCAAAGGGGATAAGGTGGTTTCTTTGTAGTCGCATCTACAGCCAATCAAACTCCCTGACTTTCTCCTCATAAGTGTTTTCATGGTCTGATGTACTTACAGTATTATTCCTTCCTTCCAAGGACACACTGGTCCGGCCCCTTTCCCTTCTGTTTGGTATAGATGAATAGCCTGTTTGTAATTCTCAATTTTGTTTATGAGACTCTAACCTCTGTTTCTCTCTGTCCCTATTTCCTGTTGCTTTTCACAGAACTGGCTTTTTAATTCTGTCCCTAAGGTCTGATTGATATCAAACACACCCTGCTTTGAGCTACCAACCAACCTTTTTTGTTTGCTGCACCTCATATTTACGTGATTCATTCTCCCTCTGTGAGTCTTGTATTCTGCACGCATATTCAAGGCGCTTTTCCTTCAGGAGACTAATCTCTGTCTCTTGCTCCTCCCTACAATTTTCTGCCTCTGATAGTTCAACTTCTATTTGTCTCACATGCCTTTCTTGCTGATTCCTTTCTTCTCCAATTCCGGTGAGTTCCTGAGAACCTGACTGTTCCTTTTCTACCTCCGTTCCCAACTGATTTATCCTCTGTAATAGGACTTTTTTTCCTTATTCGAGAGGGCTTTTTCCTGAATCAGCTGTGTCTTCTGTTGTTTCAGAGTACTAATACCTTGGTGCATTTAATCAATCTCCTTTTGTGAGTCCGTTCTTTAATGATACACTGACTATGTTTTCTTTCCAAGGTCTTGATTTGTTGCTTGAGGGACACAATGTCATCTAATAACCCTCTATTATGACCAATTTGATCATTCAATTGTCCTTGAATGCAGCTTATGGTGTATGCACCCTCAGTGCATGCCTTATGCAAGACAGCAAACTCTCTCTCTCTCTCTCTCTCTCTGCACTGGCTTGCTATTGTGTTTTCAGCTCATTTTTGAGTTGTTGAACAAGATCCTGGGCCTGTGTCAGGTCTCCAGCCTGATTCATCCAACTAGACACGCTATTTTGCCAGCGCTCTTCCACTAAAAGTAAATGAAAATAAAACTGAGCAGTTAGCTAAGCCATTTGTATCTGTTTTTCACAAGCATTCTGGGTAATGTAAAATGCCTCTAGTACATTGTGCAATATTCCACCGTCAAGCCAAATATCATTGCTTACTGAGGTAGCCTCCCACACAGTTCTGGTTTGCCAGTTTCCAGCATCACCCTCAACCCATTCTCCTTTAAGAAATAATTTAGCTAGGAGATGCTCCCTCGCCTCACCAATTTGTACAGTTGTCATTTTCAAAATGGCTTTTTTTCACCTTAGTAAAATGTTCTTTATACAGGGTCAAAATCACCTTCTTCCTGCTTGATTTCCTCACACAAATCAATTCTTACACAATCTTAATTTTTCACCTATATACCTCCGTGGAACACAGGGGTCAAGTCGTTGCAGCAGTTTAACAAAACAAAAATTACTTTCCCTCCACTTTAAAGCAATTGCATCAAACTGAATATGTACTTGTCATGGATCAGGAATAGGAAGCTAAATCCCTGCCATGAGCCCCCAATTTGTAACAGTTTATTGAGATGCCACCATCAACACGGGGAGTTCCTTCCCTCCCCTCTCAAGATGTGACACAACAAACTGTTTAACAGATTCTTTTATTCAGCCCTACTTCAGACACACATCATACAAATGCATATGGCAATTATTATTTCACCCACAACTTTCACTTTAAAATAAACACAGCGTAATTTAGTTAGACCCCCCCCCAACTTTGGTCTGTGTTGGAGGAATCAGGCAGAAAAATTGGAATGATTTGGAGAATTTTGGATTTCGGACCACCTTCCACTGAAAGGCCTCTGTTGGGGAAGCTGGATGGTAAAAATTGGGATGATTTGAGAATTCAGGATTTTCAGCCCCCACACTTTTAGGCCTGTGTCAGGGGAAAGTTGGACACAAAGATTGGACTGATTTAAGAACAAAGATACTCCTCTTCCTTAAAAGAGTTGGGATCAACAGTACAAAAAAAGGATTACCCAATTACATTTTAGGCAATAGTTTTTCAGTGCACACTGGGAAGTGAGGTTGGTTAATTTCTAATTTTAACAAAAATCATACCATAGTGTTCCACCAAATGGGGAATTAATTAAATTAATATTTTTAGTTCAATAGGCTAACAATCTACACAGTTTAGCCCCCCTGCCTACTATAAAGAGAAAGGATTTAAGGGCAGCAGATACCCCCACCTTCTCGTTACAAAGGGCTCAAGTCTACTTACATTGACCAGCTCTGTTTGAAGTTCAGGAAAGCCAGTTGCGTTTCAGGACACTCTGGGAAGACAGGACGGGGGTCTGGTAACTCCACTCTCAACGATGATCTCCTTATTTTTTTTGAATTTTTTTTTTTATTTTTTATTTGGATTTAATTGCTATTTAGCAATTTTTACAAAAACATGAATTGAGTCCCCCTTTTTCCTCTTGCAGTGTGATTAATCCTTGGTTAGTCCTTTTTGTAGTTGGTGATAGTTCTTAAGACTGTTGGCCTGTTTCTTGCTCTAGACCTATGCACTTTAAAATATTTGCAGTAGCTACTGCCAGGGCGGTGTTGTCTCCACTGATCAGTCTGTGCCACCAATAGTCCTCGTTTCGTATGTGGGCTGCATGCAAGGGGTGTTTTAGATAGATTTCTCTTGCCCAGCGTGTTCCCGGGCATCCTAGCAGGAGATGTCGTATCGTTTCCTTTTGAGATGTATCCTTACAATAGCGACATTTGTTGCATGGCTATTGTCCTCTTATGGCTAACATCTCATTTGTTTTTAGCGCGTTTAGCCATGCTTTTAGATATGTAGCACGCAGCACCCTGTCTGGGAATTTCACTTAGTATTTTAATGGAGTACCCACTTTTTGCAAGTTTGGTGGCAAATGTGAAGTTATTTTATAGCTCGCAGCTTTTTCCGTGGTTTGAATCCAGTCCCAGATTTTGTGTTTTTCCTTAACTTTTTCAGGATTAAAATCTAGCTCTTCTTTTGAGCGTCCCATGTCTTGAAGGAGGGTGAGATTGTTTTTTCCACTCCGTCAGCATTCTGTTTCTTCCGCTCTCCATTTCCTTTTCAATGATGTCTAGCAGCTTCTGGCGAGGTGTTCTCTTGATCTTCCTGTAGTACATCAAGCCGTTTCTGTCTATGATCCCTTTCAAAGATGTTAAACTAAGTTCTTTTCTGATTGTGCCGATCGGCATGCCATTTGGTAGTTTCAAAACTTTTTGCCAGTACAAGGCTTCTAACTTGTTCCAGATTTCTATTGGTATTTGGGGGATAGCTTCCATTCTGTATGATATTGTTGGGATCACTTTTGCCTTATAAAAGCTTAATACGGCAAGAAGCGAGAATCGGCCAAATTTCCTGTCTAGAGCAGCTGTTTGTGATGTTAGTGCGGACATCTTGGAATAGAGTGCTTCCTGTACAGGCTTTTCAACCGGGCTCTTATTTATTGTCACTCCCAGGTATTTAAACTCGTTGACAGTTTCCAGTTTTTCTTCTTTTCAGAGAGTTGGCAGCACAGTTTAGTCTCACGCTCATGGAGGTGTCGGTGTAGAGGAGTTTGACAGGTTCCAGGATTGAGTTGGGGCATTTCCATGTTGTAAGCTTAGACCATAACGTTTCCCTATTAACTCTGTCAAACGCTTGCACTAAGTCGATGAAATCGATGAAAATTCTGTGTCGACCCTCCATGACTTTTGCTTTCAAGATGCTGATCATCATGATGTTTGTTTGTGTTCCCAAGTTTTTGTTACAAATTCTGTCTGGAATGGGTCTCGTGGCCTGCCGTTTTCACCCAAGCTGTAAATGTATCACATAGTAGGGAGCCAAACAGCTTACCTATCACGTCGAGCAGGGCTATTGGCTGATAATTTTTCGGGTCGTCTTTCTCTACCTTTTTAAATATGGGGATGACATTTGCTCTTTTCCATGAGACAGGTATTGCTTTGGCAGTGATACATCTCCCGATGATTTTGCTGATCAATTCCGCCCACTCGGCCAGGTTGGTTTTTAGTTGAATGTTGGTGATCCCGTCGGGTCCTGGGGCTCTCGAGTTGTTTAGTTTTTTTATCTTGGTCGTGACCGTTTCTTTGTCATGTTCTATGTCCCAGGAGGATTGTTGGTAATTATCAGCTGCATCCTTCGTGCCATTGGTCTGGTGAAATAGTATTCTGAAATGCTCAACCCACGCCTTTGCACTCACACAATTTTGTAGATTTGTTTCTGTCGAGAGTGAAGTTTTTTTAACCAGTGCCCAAAAGTCATTCGATTTTCTTTGGCAGGGGGCTCTCAGCATGCTTTCAGAGTCCTCTTGATATAGTTTGTATAGGTGGTTCCTTAGCCAGTTTTGATATAAATTTCTGGCTTTTACCACCAAGGCTTGATTAATTTCAGATGGATAGGTTTCTGCATGTCTTATAGCCCGTCTCATCACTCTCTTCCTTTCCCTTATTTCCACATTGTGGGCATGTTGGTGGTGTTGGGAGTGTTGATTGCACCTTGTCCCAGGTTTTAAATATGGTACAAGGAGTGGTTGGTAATCTGGGGCTGGAGGCAGGTTAATAGACGTAACGTTGGCATTGAACAAATCGCTTACTTTGTTAGTTTCAAATGAAGGCCATTTGGGGCACTCTCCAAAGGTATTTTCATGTTTGTTCACTGGTGTTTGAAGAGGGCCAAGTGACCCTTAAGATATTATGATCGCTGTGTTGCATTGCCACCACTTCAAAGTTTGTGATGATGGAAAATAGTTCCTTTGAGGTATAGATGTGGTCTATATCGCGCCTGAAGCCATCTCTCTCCCAAGTTGGGACTGTCCCTTTATTCTTTTTTGTTAAGGAGTGTAGGTTGTAGAGATCTCATGCTTCCATTACCTCGACCCAAGTTGCACCACGCTTTCGTGTCTCTGTGTTATGCTTGCTTGGTATTGTGATCTGCTGCGTTGATTTTCTATTTTTTCCCTCGCCTTGTTCAATGCAGATAGCATTCAGGTCCCCACATATAATTATGTGACTTAGGTTGTAGGCTGTAGTAGCCTCTTCGATTATGGCATCAACAGTGTTTAAAAAGGATTTTGTTGAATTTGTATTTGTATTTATTGATTTATAAAGCGCCTTACGCCAAAGCGCTGTACATGGAACAACATAATACATAAAAGATAAACGATATAACAGTTGAAGTAATTACAATATGAATAAATCAAACAACAAAACAATGAGAAGAGCAATCAACTGAAGGGGATAGGGAGGAAAAGGGGAGATGGGACAGAATAGGGGGCAGTGCAGTAGAAGAGTGGAAGGAGGAAAGGGGAGAGTGGAAGTGGGGAGACAGGAGAGGGGAGAGGAGAAAGCTGGGGAAGAGAGAGAGGGGGGAAGCAGAAGGGGAAGGGATTTCAAGGAGGAGAATGGAGAAGGAGAGATTTAAGGGAAGTGCAGAATGAAGTGAAGGTGGAGGAAGAACGGATTGCAAGAGGAAGGGAGTTCCAGTGTAGAGGAGCTAGGAGTTGGAAGGAGCGAAAACGGGAGGAGGCACATGGGGGTGGGGGTGAAGTGAGAAGGAAATGGTCAGCGGACTGAAGGGAACGGGAGGGGGAGTAGAAGGAGAGAAGGGAGGAGAGATAAGGGGGGGGGAGCATGGAGAGATTTAAAGACAAGGCAGAGAAATTGAAATTTAAGTTGGGAGTGAAAAGGAAGCCAACCTTTTGTGAGTGCTTGTGGGTTCCAGTAGACGTTCAGTACGAGGAGTAGATCAGGTGTAATTTGTGGGTCTTGAGGCTTATGATGTGTCCATGAGAGTAGGGCTGCCTGAGCGAAGGCTGATGATCTTAAGACCTTCAGCCTGTGTAATGGGCTGCAAGAACGGACCACCATCATGAGGCCTGAGGATGGTCTGCCTTTAGGGCCCTTCATGGCCGGCACTAACTTGTTTCATATCCATCCAAACTTGTGTTTAACAGCCATGTTTCTTGTAAGCAGAGCAGGTCAAAGTCGCCCAGGTTGACGTCTCCTTCCTTTGTGAGGTGTGTAAACCCTCTGGTGTTCCAGGATCCAAGCGTCAAGTTTTTTTGTGTGTGCGTGTTCAGGCAATTTGCTGACGGCGACACTGGGACTGCAACTGTTGGTTGCTATTTCCGATGGTTATGAGTCAGAAACCCTGGAACCCATGCCCATTTCTTTACCTCTTGCTCAGACAGTGCTTTAGATTGTACTCTGACCTGGCAAACATATCTCTCCTTAGAATGTTCTTGTCTCACAGTGAATTTGATGTTTGTGTGTGGGCCCAGGGGTTTTCTCTCATCAGTTTTGAAATAGTCTTTATTCGTCTGAGAGTTGTGTTGAGGCGCCCTTTTTTCTTGCCGTTGATCGTTGTCGCGATCATTCTGGATTGAGCGTTCTCTGTTTTTGTTACAATATCTCTCTTTTGATGTGACGTCTACTCACTCAGTTCTCTAGTGCCGGGTTGCTGGCGGTCGACTCTGATAAGAGGTTCTATGATAGATTTCTCTATGGGTTGGTATCACCCTAGATCTGTATTGACTCACACTTGTTTTTTCTTTGGAGGAAGGCACCCTTTCCCTGGCGGGTGATCTGTCCAAATACTTGATTCCTCATTCTCTAACTGATGTTTCTCTGATGTCATAGCCCAGTCTCTGTAGTTTCCCTGCCGCCTTTATCAGCATGAGCTTGACACTCGGGATGTTAGATGTAAATAGATGCTGTCCAGACATCCACTCCTTGCGAATTCGATGATCTTAATGTCCCCTCTCCATAAGCTCTTCAGTTCCGAGATGTCCTTTAATAGGTCTATTACTGTGCTTCTATTCAGAATGTGTTTGTCTTCCTTGTTTGAGATCAACTCCATTTTCAAGGTTCTTGTTAAATCTGCTTTTCTGTGTGAACAGAGTGCTCCCTCTAATTTCTGTACCTTTCAAATTATGTTTGACATTCCCGCTCGGCCAAGTTGATTGCCTTTCTTGATCATTATCATTCTCACTCTTGTTCAATTTGCGTGTGTTATGTTCATGCTCTCTTCTTTTTCGGGTATAGTCTGAGTTCCGGTCAGTCCTCATTGGTGCTATGGTTGGACTGAGCCATCTCTCCCTTCTCTCAGCCCGTTTCCAGCCTGTTTCAGTGCAGGTCTTGGAATCCTCATGAGAGCTTTTACTGTAGGTTCAGCCTTTTGGCCTTGATAGACTCTTCCATTTTTCTTGCAGTGTGTGGACGATTGGGGAGCTCGGCTCTACTAAGGCCGATTTACGTCTTGGTTCACATTCCGGTGCGGTGTCATCCATGAAGCACACTTTTCGTTTTTTTTCGTGTGCTAGTGGTATCTCTGATTCTGATTCTTCGATAGTGTACTGGCTGATCTCCATCAGATTAATTATGTCTTCTGGGTCGTCTTGCACTGTGTTTATTACGTTAACAGGTGGCTTAAGTGATGGATCGTTCACTACTAAAAGTGAACATCTGCATTTTACGTGTTTCCGTGGTTCAAAGATTGGAGCTAAGCCTGGGTTCTGCGAGGCTGTTTTGATTCAAGATGGAAGTGGCTTAGTTTTAGTTTCACTGTGCCCTGCTGTTTTGTGGGGCTTTTCTGGAAACATTGTCAAGATGTCTTTATTTTTCAGGGTTTTCTGTGACGGCACTTTCTCTTTTCTGTTACTGGGTTTATCAGGAAGTTCGAATACCCTTTTTTCCAGTTGTTCAATTTTTTTCTGAGCGATGCATTGCAGTCTGGCTTCTGGAGGTGAAGGGCCAGGTTCAGCTGTCTTTCTAGCTTGGTCCTGGATGAAGGTTTTGCCAGTCTCAGTTGTTTGGGTTCCCATATCGACCCGACTTTTCTTCATCTGCGACGTAGGAATATTGGGGTCCTTCATTTTGTCAGCCACTTGATCTTTGTCTGTCATGGTGCCTTGCTCTCTTGTATTGATCTTCCACGCTTCAGTGGCCATAATGTAGCCTTCCAAGTGTATGAGTTTTGAGTGCATCAGGGCCGTCATAGACATGTGATATTTTAATGTCTCAGATAATGACTCATATAATTTGCCAAATGGGGCAAGAGCTATTATCACTGCCAACATTATAGTGAAGATGTCTGGCTTTTTGTTAGGTGAGATCTTTTCAGTTGTACATTCTGCATCAGTTGATCTTTGAGGGTGGAAGGCAGGGAGTGGATGACAGTTAGGTGCACCAGAGGGATCCTTTCTGGCGGTCTCCCCCTTGCTCCCTTGTTGGTTCATTTTGTCCACCAGTGATTGCGGGTTTGAGTTTTCTGGAGAATAATCTTTCAATTCCAGATCCTTTTTTTTTTCGATTCGGATACTGAGCTCTGAAAAGTCTTTTTTAAGTTTTGCGACTTCAGGAAAATCATTTGGTTTGTTAGCAGAGTGGGTTTTATTCTGCTCATCTCTGCTCTTGGTGTTGAGGTCAGATTGAAGCCCTCGGCTAGCTTTATCTCTTTCGAGAGCTTTTTAATTTCCATTGAAGTATTTTCGTTTGGGGGTCCATTCAGGACTTGCTTGTTCTCAATACCAGGTTTTCCAAAGTGCCATGTAACTGTGTTAGGGCCAGGTTTCCTTTGGTGTGTTTTTCTTACTTTTCCCTTGGAGTCCGAGGATCGTGTTTTTCTGCCATCCGATATAAAATTTCAGGTTCGACACCTTCTAGAATTTCGGTGTCTCTTATTTCACAGGTCTTTTTCCAGTTTGGCGAAGAATTTTTCTAATGTAATATTAATCGTGTGTTTCGTCATCTTTGGTTTCAAAGATCTGGCCAACTTTTCTGTCCCATGGATACATTTGGTTTTCCCGGCAAGTGATTACACTTTTTTCTTCACCGTCCTAATGGGTGGAATTTCTTTTTTTGGGCTAGTTTTTGGCAAAGATGGCAGGCAAGAATGTTTGTTTGGAAAGTTTCCATTTGGTGGTGGGTTGATTTGTTGAATTGAGTCCGTTTCCGCCTCTGAGGGGTACTGATTTAATGTGGGACTGTTCCTCTCTATGGGTTCACAGAGAGGTGCCCGATGTTCCTCGTGCCTCTCGTCTTCCGTGCTTATCCTGCTTTCACTGACTGAAACTGTAATAAAGGAGTGATCCAGGTCATCGCACTTAGCACCCCCTGCACCTCATGCATGTGGACTCTCACACCCTGCACTCCATGCAATCTCTAGCACTGACCCTCCTACCCCCCCTTAGCACCCACCTACCCGCTGCTGCCACCTTCCCCCTCCACCATCCCCGCTTTCACTTGTCCTCTCTCCTCTTTACCCTGCACTTCCCTTCCCACACTAGCACTTTGCATTTGCGCAGACCGGCACTTGCCCCCTCCTTTCCCTCGCATTTCTTGTTACTGCACTTGCATGATCCGAATGTCACAAGGCCTAGTAGGACTGTTATTGTTATCTTTCTCCCTTGTCCCCCTCCCCTTTTTTGTCTTGTATTGCCTTGAAACACCTTTTGTTGTTTAGGCGCCTTATAAATAGCTAATAAATAAATACAACCATTAGGGTTCTGAGAACCAAAGGGAACCACACAAAACGTTGTGCTCTGTAAAAAACAAAACACAAGGAATTGGTGAAAAGAAAGGAATAGGCTACAAACAGTTTGGGGCGTGCAAAATCTTTTGTGACGGGTGATGTAAACAGCAGGACTTGGCGAATGTTCCGCTGGTGGAGTGAAATTGGGGAAAGGCAGGAATAGTCAGATTCCGCAGTATGGCCGGAAGCAAAATCTGGGGCAAATTTTGCCTATTTCGCTCCATGGATGGAATTTTCGCCCACCACAATTTTTAAATACATTGGTGAATGAGGGATGACGGCGCAAAACCTGCTTGCCATGTTGTGTTTCTGACCAGTATGAGCAGACTCTACACCACTGTTCTGACCCAAGATTTGCATTCTGACTTCTATTAAAAGGCCAATATAACTGCAGCCCAGAACCAGAAGGATATAGAAAGGCTGGAATATGCAGGTAAAGTCCCATAAGAGCCCAAGAGTGAGTAGAGAGGACTCCTGCTTCACACAATACTATTAACAATCCCCATACATGTCCTAGTAGGCCTCAAGAAACCCCATGCAGCTTGGTCTGCGGCTTTGCTCCCAGGGAGCCATGTTTGAAACCTCATCCTCATTTCCTCATTTAAAAGTGTTCCTTCCAGCTTTTCTGTCTATAGGAGCTGGTCGTTTTGTACTGGGGGTATTGCCCTCTGGGTTTTCTTGGGTATGGCTTCTGCATGCCCAGGTGCTCCATGACATCATGGCACTGTGGAAGACTGATGCTTGACCCCTGTGGAGTCAACGACAGTGTTCATGTTGTTAAATGTTTTGCACAAATTGTCAAGCATAGGTTACTCTGAGACTAATATGTTGATGACTTGTGTTTTTTAACGAGTCCCCCCACTTTTATTTTTAGGACCTGACCCCTGCATTGAAACACAACCCAATTACCATAACCCCCTATAACAAATCTGCCTCCTCACTTTCTAAGAACCTTGCTCCACTTAACTGCACTACCACACACCCAGGCATCACAGCCCTTCCCCATGGCCTCGCTGCCCTCTTCATCTCTTTCCCTCCCTGTGTTTGTAACATCTTCTTCCCGATGATCTTATCTTCATCATGCTCATTTTCTTTCTTGGAACAGATTAAGGTCTGTATCCCTTGGTGGGCACAGTATACAACTCTGTTGACAAGCCTAGGCACTTTGAAATTACTGGTAATTTTGTCAATTTGGTGCAGTATAAAAGTATATTAACATTACATGAGAGCATGCTTTGCTACAAGGTATGGTTGTTTTTGATGCAAGATCACACATTTCAGAGAATCTAATGCAGAATTTCAAATCTGGAAGTACGGGGTGGATTTGTCTCAATGGTGCACCTGATGTTGCTGATGGCCTCAAGAACGCACCAACTCACAAAGGTAGTTCAAGGGTTATATGATTTGTAGAAAAGGGGTTCCCTAATGGGCATACATCTATATACCATAGGAATGGGCAGTCCCACCATAGCCCAGGCCTTCCTCAACCCCAAACCGGTCACTAGAGATTAGTAACCCCTACGAAGAACTGGCCGGCTCAAGGCAAAGACCTTCTCTGTCTAGCTCTCTCAGGGAACAACCCAGGGGTTCCTATTCAGTTTCTTCAAGGAGATAACGCAGCGGTTGTGCCCTCCCGACACTCTGGCCCCACTCGGTATCTTCATTCCACACTGATATTTCTCTCCCTTTGCCTCTCTACCACTCCTTCTTCTACTCTCCTCCTTTTACTCAACCCATTGTCTTGACTGTCTCCACCTTCCACTTCCTACTCTCTCCCTCCAATGTGCCTTTCTCCCTCCAATGTGCCTCCTTCCTCCCTACCTACACTCTCCGATTTACTCCCTTCTTCTTTACCAGCCCCAATAAAACTCCTCGCCTTACTACCTACTCCTACCTTATCTACTCTACCACTCCCGCCTCAACATTATTATTACTCCCCGCTCCTCTACTACTTCTACACTACCACTGCTCTTCCACAGACACAGGGACGTCATTTCAACAAAATGCCTGGGTAGCGGAAGTGACATAACATGAGCCTTGACCGCTGATGACATCACAGTAAGGGATGTCATTTGACCCCACCCTGAAGTGATATCACGGGAAGCAATGGGATGCGACCTTTCACCCTTTGAAAAAATAGGAAGTGGCATCACATAGTATTGTTTATAAGTACACTACGAAAAATATGGGATGATATCACTATAATGTGATATACATTTCATACAAGAATGGATCACCATATGTAGCGTTGGGATCAGTGTTCATAGGCCATATTACCAAATTACTGTGAATGCAAGAAGATGTTCATGGCCAAATGATGTGTTATTATGTAGCACTTATGCTTAAGCACTTTATATAGAAAAAATATGCATACAATATCACCCACCCTGTGTTGCTACTCATTTATCGACCTCAGAAGGATGAAATGCTGAGTTGAGGTGTTTAAGAACAGACTAATTCAGTGACTCACCCCCTGAAGTGTGCCTGAAATAAACTTTTAATGAGTTTAGCAATTATTGTATATAATTGCAGAAAGACACATTATTTAGTATTCCTATTCTTTCTTATTTAGGGTCACTGCTGAAAGTTTTAGAACCCCTGTTCATTTTATTTTAAGAGGCCTGAACAAGAAATCCAGCCACTCCAGAGGCAAAGAGCCACAGTCCAGGAGCTTGCATAAAAAAAAAAACACAGGACCACAGGGGTAGCAAGTCCCGACCCCTGACGACCCCTAAATGACGTCCCTGCACAAACACGCACTTTATCTCACTTCACCTTCTCAGTCATCATCCGTGTTCACCCAGTCACCCTTTCCCTCAATCCCCACTCTCCTGCTCCCAATCTCACTCACAATACAGTACCACTTTCTCTAACCAACCAAAACCTCACCTTTTCTATACATTGCCCACACGCTCCTCTACACTGTCCTCCCTCTTCCTTACCTCACCCAAACAACCCACACGTTCGTGTTTCCTGTGGTGCCTTATATTCTCCCGCTCCTGTCTCCATTAGTTAAGCCATGCTGGTTCCCTGGGTCAATCCTTCCCAAGTCTTCCCCACCCGGGAGGTGTTATAAACATCACAATTCATAAGGAGTTATAAGCCCCGGCCCCTTCTGGCACACTGCCCGCCGCAGTTCAAAAATGGTGGTCGACTATGGCAAGCTTTTGTGGGTGTTTCAATGTCCCAGTTATTGCAATGTTTGCCTGTGAGTCACTCCACGTCTTCCATATCGAGTCATAACTTTCCGAGAACACACTTGCACTTGTAATCAGCTGTGCGGTGCCATGTTCGTCCTGGAGCTGGGGTGTATTAGCACCTGGTCTCCTTCTGGAGTCTGATGTTGGCTATTCTCTTGCTGGTTCAGCCCTTTGCATGCTGGTAACTGTAGTTTTCTAAAGGAAGTAGAGAAACTGTCCAGCATTTTGTACTCCGACATAGGGTAATCAAGAGTGGTACTATGATCATGCTGATACATAAGGAAGGGACATGGAGTGGGGCCCTCCCAATTACCACTTTCCCTTCTCCGGAAGGACTGGCTTCCTCCCTGGTCTTGAAGGGTTAGTAAACTGATCCTGTCCCACTGTTCGTCCTGAGATTATCCCTCTGTGGCCTGAAGTACGTGGCTTACAATTCATGCTTTTTTCCTTGGCATTGCCATTCTGAGCCATACAGTTGTTCCTTCAAGTACTGTCATGGGACACCCCCTCTGCTTGGGCAAAAGGGCCGATTATATCCTCCTGGCTGTTGAGGATGATCTAATTCATGAGAGGGTGTTCCCTGTTGGGTGTTGGGACCATGTCCCATGCCTGACTCTCGTGGTAAATGGTGGGCTGACCATTGGGGTTGGGGGGCAGAACATCTATTTAATAGTAGGCCTGGGATTTCAAAGGGAAGTATCGCTTTGCACACCCCACCATGCCCCAGACATTCGGCAGGCATTTGTCAAATTAGTAGACCTTATGCCCCTGAACCTTTTAAGGGAACCCAAACAGCAGTAATCGTATGTGTTCACCTGCAAACCAGTAGCTCATTTGCCCCTGATGTCTGCCTGTGGTATTGTCACACCCCATTATACATAGTGGCAGGGAATTCAAGGACATAAAGGGGATATGGAAACACTTGTGTATAGGCGCCATACACATGTCCAATAAAATAATAATATCAGCACACAAGTTCAGTAAGTATGGCCACAAGAATGTATGAATTAAAGAATCACCTGATATACATGTTCCTGGCAATACAGCAGCAAGTCTGGATGATCATTCGACAGAACTCTGCAATTTCATTTCACCAGAGCACCACCATGCACAGAAAATCACCCACATAACTTTGGAAAAAGAGTCCCAATCCTGAGAAGTGACCAATGCGAATCCAAGATGGCGGCCAGCCATAATAAATCCTATTCTGAGGCAGGACCGGAGCCATGATATACCCCACAAATGAGAGCAATCCAACCATTGTACTACAATGATGATGTGTGAATAGGTACAGGTGGGCTATGGGTATCTGGCCAATGCCCTATATAACTCGGGAGCTTGGGCAGAGTGAAGTGTGAGTGATTTGTGAAAAGAGACCTAGTGTTGGTGAAAGATGGAGGGCAAAGAAGTGTGAAAGGGAGTAGTAAGGCCAAGGATTGATAGGTGGACAGAATTAGTGATAGGAGTGAGGTGGAAAACAAGGAGGCAGTGATGAAGAGGAACATCACAAGGGGGGAGTGAAGGAAGACTGCAAACAAATATAATGTTTGTCAGGAATCTCTATGAATTGCTTAATGTATTTGCCAGCCCATATGGGTTTTCCTTATTTTACACTTTTCACAGCCTCGTGGTCCCCATGGTCAACTCACAATGCTGACACTTCACTCAGTGGGAGTATGTGGCAACGCTCATATGTCCGGTCATTTGATCCTCCTGTATGGGGAAAGATCACATTGTCATTCATATCAGACCTTTATTGCACATACAAAGTCAAGATATTTGAGGTGATCCTGTGACGGCAGAGGCTTATGATCAGAACTCATCCACTCACCATGAAACCGTCCTCACAATTGCCATAACTGCAACCCAAGTGCTAGGACCTAGAAAAAGCGAACCTGGGGAAGCACGGCTGTCCCAGCCAGAGTTTTACTTAAGTACTCTCTTGGTGGCTGCAAGGGAGCACACCTAGACAAAAGGTTAAAAGGTATCAAGTGCCACCAACCTGTTCAGTAGAAGCATGCAAAATAACCAAAAATGTTACTTCTGATAAAACAGAGACTGGACAGTGTCCCCATAGCACTTCATGGAAGAGGGCTTGTGCTGCACAGGAAAAATACACACCTCATTAAAAGGGGATGGCATTCCCTGCACTGGCTTGGCTGTCTTCTTTCCTCTCTGATCAACCCTCCCAGGTCCAACCTGGGTCCTTCCTCTCCTCTATCTCTATCTCTACCTGCGGTATTCCCAGGGGTCTAACTTCTCTCCCTGGCTGTTCATCCAATACCTGGCACTTCTTGCCCACCGTATTGCTGTTCTCTGCCCCAACTTTCAGTGCTTTGCAGGTAACAATCAACTCATTTTCAGGCTCCCTTCAGCCACCTCTTCTCCTCCTCTCATCTCTGACTGTCTTTCTGCTATCCAGGAGTGGTGTGTCACCAATGATATCTGCCTTATTGCCATTAAGACTGAGATTCTCCTCATTAGCTCACCTGCTCCCTCCTTTCCTGTCACTCTCTGGCCGGCCTTTCTTGGCCCTCTTTCTGCTCCCACCTGTGAGGCTAAAAACCTCAGGTTTATCTTTGACTCCACACTTTCCTTCTCTCCTCACATCTCTGACATCTTTAAGACATCACACTACCAGCTGCACCTCCTCAGAGGTATTCTTCCTTTTCTCTCCTTCCCCCAGAGCTTTGGTTCTCTAAAGGCTGGACTAATGCAACATCCTCTTTCTAAATCTGCCTGCATCTACACTCTGCCCTCTGCAACTCATCCAAAACAGGACTGTGAGACTTGTCCTTGTCCTCAAGCCCAGGGATCGTATATCTCCTGGACTGAAATCTCTGCACTGGCTCCCAGTGGTGGCGAGGATTGAGTTCAAAATCCTCTGCATTGTCCGCAAGGCCTTCTGGGGCCTGGGACCTCAATACCTTCAAATCTCTCTTCCTAAATATCTTTCCGCTCGAGCTCTTCGCTCATCCACCTCCAACTCCCTCAGGGTCAGTCACTTCTCCGAACAGCGAGTTGGTGGTAGATCTCTTTCTTCTGCTGGGGCCTCCCTCTGAAACAGCCTTCCTGCCTCTCTGAAACTTGAGGAGAACCATCTCGGGTTCCGGGAGCACCATAAGACCTTCCTCTTTTCTTATGCTTTCTCTCCTCCTCTCCCCTGCTGATCTCCTGGCTGAATCTGAAACTGCACTTGTCACCTGGCTACCCTCTGATCTCGGGCCAAGGTCCCCTCCCTGCCAGTTGCACACCAGCACTGCCCCGAGGGACTGTTCTGTATCCCTACAGCCCCTGCTAGCACTTTACACCCGATGTCTTAACATACCCTTCACTTGCCACCAGCTGGCTGCATTTTTATTTATTGTCCTTATTTATCTTACTGTTATCCTATGTACCGCACTGTCCCCTCCCTTTTCCCCCTGCACTTTTCCCCTACCCCCCTCCCCTGCACTTGCACAATCTCAATGCCACATGGCCTAGTAGGATCGCTGTCTATGTCCTCTCTCTGATTCCCCTCCCATGCCTTGTCGCGCCTTGAAACACTTGTGTATAGGCGTCTTAAAAATGCCATATCATATCATATATCATATCATATGCCGCACAGTGAACCCAAAACCACATAAGATAGGTGCCCCACCGGCCTTTGGAAGCAGCTCACAGAAGGTGAGGGGTGCTGCCGTAAAGCAGATGCCAAAGCAAAGATAGGTCTCCCAGAAATGGCACCCCAAAATAGTGAAACGGTTATTTCCCGAACAAATGTAATTGCATCAGCAGAGTGAGGATGAAAACTCGCTTTGCTCCGCTCCTATGCCTTGTAAAGGCACGAAACTGGGGCAGAGCATTTAACGGTGGTGTAAAAGCATTATGCCTCGCTTTTCTACCTCATGTAACTCCCCTCCCTGACAAAAATGACCCCTTTAGTCGTGCGCCTTGAAACAACTTTGCTGTATAGGCGCATTATAAATACCCAATAACAAAAAATGTGTGCTCTGTCAGAGGAAAAATCATGGCATTTGCCCAAATCCCCACTGTGGACAGGACACTAGAACACGAGTACTTGGTGTTCTGTTTAATGGTACACTCCGGAGTTAGCCACTTTCAGAGAGCTTGATAACAGTTGTTACAATGACCATTCTTATTACACACGTTTGTAAATGGAAAACAAACCCGCACATCTTAAACGATGCCGCTGCCTTTCAGTGTCATGGGATGTGGACACTTCATCTCAATGAATGGAGATTTAGTAAACCAAGCTGACCTAAACAAGGGTCCTGTTTCCATGAGCGCATCACTCGCCATCGTCAAGGAATCTGGGTTTTTTGTACCGGTGAGTCTTATGCATGAAATGCGCTGAAACGGCAGCCCAATCTCTAGAGCTCAGGATGAAAGACAACCCTGCCGGAGCATGGATTTGAATACCTGAGAATCAACCTGGTGAAAGATGGCGTGATGAAACTGACAGGAGGCCCATGTCGACCAGATTCTTCCTCCATTTTGAGATGATGCTTCAGGGATAGGGTATTATCCCGCTGAAGATTCACAGTATATCCAAATCTGTGAATCTTCAGCGGGACCAACTATGCTCTCTAACAACACAATAGTGCTTACCGGACAAACTATGCTCTCTAACAACACAATAGTGCGTACCAGACGAAATGAAACCTGGGATGAATTGTGGGTAGATACTAAAGATTCCACGCAGAACGTTTTTCTGGAATCCCTTTTGCGATCTGGACTATTATATCCAGTCTATCATAAGACAAGACACTTGAATTGGCACCTTAGGAAGATATGAAAAACTTTGAAGATTGAATGAATTCATTTTGTTGAAAGGTACAGTTATAAGAATTCATGTTAGCACAACCTCCTGATGATCCACACAAATCTATGTGGTGAAACATGTGTTGAGGAAATTACGATTTGAGAGGCAACTTTGACCTGAGGCAATTGTGATTAAGGATTCCAGTTTTCAGTTTGAATGATTTTACACATAAATAGAGACGGAAATCAATCTACTTTCTGTCTGTATTTATTTACAAACGTGGGAAAAAAATGGAAAAACAGATCTTTCGGTCTGGTTCTCTATGATGTCACTCATACATCACAGGGCAATCACATTGCAGATTGGCAGTATGGAGAGTGTAAAACTTGTATAAATATAGCCTTAAAGCTGTTCAAATTGCTCACCGCACAAATCTAAAGGCAGCAGCAGTCACAGGAGAAACTGTTGGTTGTTATGGACAAAATGGAGCTAGCATTTCTTTCCTTTATGGATGCACGTCTGCTTTAATAAATGCATTTGTTCTTAGAATAAATGCAGAAAAATACTGGTTGAGAAATATCGTTTTGTATGACAAAAAATAAATGTGCATACAGAAAAAAAGCCCCAAAAATAAATATGGAAAAATATAGACTGAAATGGACGAAACATAAATACCAAAAAACCTGAAGCCTGAATAATGATTTAATAAAAAAGTTCATGATGAATTCTACATGAAAAAAACTAAATAAAAATAACAAATAATACACCAAAGCATTACAGATAATTTCGTTTCATCAAACAAGGATAGCATGTCTGCAACAAACTGCCAGGTGCAGTAACCAACCCTTACAACTGCAAGTCAGATACTCAAATATGCTATGTTATTCTCAAACAAGGCAATTTTAAAGCTGTGAAGCAGAAATTGGAAATATATGGAACCAAGGGGGCGGACTAGCACAGAATTGTATACAGTGTTAGAATGTTAAGGTGCCAGGTCAAATTTTACACACGCTTGCATTTTGAACACAGTGGGTGCATAATTACAAACAGGTTGCAGTGCTTCAAGTGCAATGTTGAACTGTATTAGCACTATGGCAAACATTTTTGTAGTTCAAAAAAGCATAGTTCAATGCATTTTTGCACCATAACAAAGTTTGCACCACTTCTAATACCATTCCTTATTAGCATTAGGGCACACCTTGCCCTGATCCAAGAATGCATCCAAATAATGTTTTTTCACCAGTCCAATCTTTGCTCTAATTATAATTATGTATACAATAGCAATTGCACCAGTACAAAGTTGGCCTTGGTTACCTATTACACAATCTTTGGACTGGAGAAATGTATTTTTGTGCCAGTCCAAAAATGAATGGAATCAATGCATATTTGTACTTGTACAAAAAAAATATACATTGCACTGCACTCCTACAACGTGTCTGTAATATGGTTGCAATCCAGCACCAAATGTGTTTGTCTGTGATTCTAAACAAGAGTCATCGCTGGACATGGAGACACATGGTAACAGTCACTAGTTTGAAACATTGTCATTCTTAATTGCAGACTCAAAGCTTTGAATGCCCAAAGGGGGCATCAGTTCAGATGGCATCATAGCTCCTGCAGTCCACCGCCTTCTTTGACTTTCCTGGAGTGCCTCCATATTGGGATGACCTGCATACCTTTGTTAGGATATTCAAACAAAGGAAAGTTAGGTTTACACTTAACCCGTGGAAACCCGGGAAGAAAATTAACATTATTGACGGACAAATGGAAAACTAAGGGGTACATTCTAACTGATGTGAGGAGTGTTATACTATGTTCAAAGAACTATATGTTAATGTGCAATTCAATGGAGTAGCCCACCACAATCAATTATCTCTTTAATGTACAAAAATATGTGTAACATTTAGTAGAAAAACATGATAGAAAACAGTGTGCAATAATCACCGACATACACAAATAGATAGAACACGTGATGTATAGATAAATGTGCTGTTGAAAAATGAATTAAAGATTTTATAATTAGAAGGCTGGAGCCCCTCGTACAGCCAAACATCAGATTTACTAGCTATTGATCCCTTAAACTGTGTCACAGTGCCCAAAACCCCTAGAACATACTATTCTTTCTGCAGTCCCCTTCCATGGTCCATCATAATAGATCTACTTGCACCCAAAACTATCACAACATATGTGTCGACGTCTGTGGCACATCAGCTGCCTTCCCATTCTGTTATCTTCTCCCTACTCCTTTCCCTCTGTTGATTAAGGCCTGGATACCTCAGACCCGGCACAATAAACCAACCTTCACTCTACCCAGGTGTGCTACTACCACTACAGTGGCGATTTGGCTCAGTATAAAAGCCTTTGCAACATAAGAGCGAATGAACTGTTACCGCACCATGTTTTGTGCTAATACCCTTCATCAGGTCACAGTTCGAAAGAAAATTCTTTGGACTATTCCTGACCATATAACTGTCCAAGATACATATGAAGCAAACATGTTTGCTTACCGAGTGCTTTATTAAAAATACTTCAATAAACCAGCAGCATCTCTGCAGTTTTTAGATATTAAACATTGCTGAGTATGAACATGGGTCAAATAGACTATTCTATGTTATTCTATGTTATAGCTAACTGCACACTTGACAGAAGAGAAATATTCATTTGCATATCAATCTTTGTCCCACCCACAAGGGCAGTCCAGCACTGAAATGGTAGGCATATCTCCTATCAACAAGAGTGCCATCAGCAACCCCTGACATGTCTTTTGGGCTAGTCAGGCCTCATTGGTGAGGTGAAGCTGAGCCTCTAACAGGCACAATGAACAAGGGGTCCATGTCTGGAATACCCTGGGCAACTTAGGGTGAAACCCCAAGTTTTCCAAATTAAACAAGGGTGAGGGAGCCCCTCTACTGAGAACAAAAATGGGTCAAATACCGTGTTGTATGGGACTTCTCCCACTCAGGAGGGTCTACAACCACTTTATAGCTAAACGCAACATTCACAGAGGGCAGTCCAGCACCAAAATGCAAGGCAATTCTGCTTTGAACAAGAGTACAATCAGCAACCCCAGACACTTGTTTCTCAGTGAGGTGAAGTTGAACCTCTAAGGCACAGTGAGCAAGGGGTCCACATCTGGATTACCCTGGGCAACCTAGGGTAAAACGTGGTTGTAGACCCACCTGAATGGAAGACATTCCATAACAGTGTATTTGACTGATATTTGTTCTCAGTAGAGGGGCTCTCATACTCCTTTGTAATTTAGTTTTTAGATTTACCAAGATGCACAGTTGGTGATATTGCACTCGAGGTAGGACCACTGCCTGAACTAGGAATGCATGTATTTATGTTCTAACAGACTAATACATCTACTGTTCAAAACAAGATGAAAGTGCTCACTTTTAGCTACTGCATCTATCTGACTCGAGAGGCCAGCTGGCTGTGAAATATGACTCCCACATTTCTGGCTGACTCCACATGAATAGGGTTACCTCCATATATTATGGAGGAGCACGTCAGGGTCACCAAACAATGATACTTCCATTTTGTCCCCATTTAGCCATAGATATGTGTCTTGCATCCAGCTTCGTAACCTGCATAAGCATTCTTCGACCCTTCTTTCTTTAAATTTCCCATTCAGATCAACCAGAATGTGG
This sequence comes from Ambystoma mexicanum, assembly GCF_040938575.1. Classification (NCBI taxonomy): domain Eukaryota; kingdom Metazoa; phylum Chordata; class Amphibia; order Caudata; family Ambystomatidae; genus Ambystoma; species Ambystoma mexicanum. The sequence continues at coordinate 1,361,075,059 of NC_090935.1, forward strand.
GTGTCAGCAGCAAAAGCTGACACACATGACCCCTCTGTATCACTTGTACCCAGGGTTATATGTATACATTGCAGAGAAGGTGGGGATAAAGCTGATCCTTCTAGGACACAGGAGCTGAGGTAAAGCTCCCACCTGTACCCTCTGCCTCCTGTCTTTTAAGTAGGAGATAAGCCTGGCCAGAGCTCGACCCATGATGTGCATTGATACTTCTAGGCGTTTCAATAATATGCTGTGCTCCACAGCATCGCAAGCTTCTGACTGGTCTAATAGGATGAGTGCAGCGGGATTTACTCTATCCCTTAGTTCTGTTGTTTCTGTGCTGTGTAAAGGACGGCAGCCTGATTGTGAGCTATCTAAAAAATTGCTTACTTCCAAGTACTTGGATAGTTGAGAGGTTGCCGCTCCTTCCATAATTTTACTTTGAAAAGGCAGATTAGAGATTGGTCCAAAGTTTGATGGATTTCTTTGCACCAACATGTGCCTTTTTCAATAGAGGCGAGATCTGAACTTCTTTCAAAGAGGTTGGTCTACTGGCATTTTTGAAAGGAGGCATTGATAGCAGACAGATAGTCTGCCATTAATTTAATATTCTCCTTATATATCTTGGAGGTAAAGGATCCAATGATGAGCCAGAGGCTTTCAGCCTTTGCACTTTTTTGTATTAGTTTGGGCTATTAGGTGTTGCATGTGACATCTATAAGCCGAAACTATTGCATTCCAGTACAGATAGGGAGACATGGCATATGAGGAGGGACACACAGCTTGTAGGTGCTGTTAGGTTTTTTTGTTGACTACCCATGGCCATGCTAATCCCTATGGCCATTTCCATCCAGGTCCTGCCCCGCCCCCCCACCCCCACCCAAAGCACCTCCTCATGGGACCTCTTTGATCTATGTTTCTAAAGCCATTTTGTTTCAAAGCAGTCTCATGTGAGTGAATGACTTAATTGGAATTGCAACCCCGCTATTGGTGTACTTAAATGTGAACCAGGTGTGCCTCCAGCAACTCAGATGTATAAGACCTCTGTGTCCTTCACTGAAGTCCTGTCAAAACCAAGCATTGGCAAAGCCAACAATGTTGGCTTGTGTACAAGTAGTAGGCATTTGTCAGACATTCAAACCATTGTGCACCTGCTACCATTAAAGGGCAATTAAAACTACTATGGCAGTGCTTGGAAAGTACCTTTGACAAGACTACACTGTAGCCCAAAAGGTTTTGACATTGCCAATGCGTGTTACATCTGTGCTTGACAACAAGTCAAGGGACTTAAAGTGCAAAGGTTTTTGAGAGGGAAAGTCAGGGGGGATAGCATGCAATCTACACTCAGCCTTTATCAATGCCTGCAAGCTATTGATATTCTCCAAAAAGTACGCTGATAGATCATCACACGATGCTTGGGTTCGAACAATAACATTGCGTATCTTTCACTGAGTGGTCAATTCTCGATAGCTTGTAAACACTGTACTGTCAGATGAGGCAGCCGAAATTTGCTCCGAAAAGTTGATTCTTAGCTTGTTGTATAGCCCACTGCTGGTTGCACACTTCTTGTCTGAGCATGCCATTGTAGAGCTCCAATGTCTCTCCAATTGGCGACCTGACATTTTGAGTGGCCCAAGTTCTGAAGTAAACCAGCACTTATTAAGATGGGCCTTAGACTTATTCTGAATCTGAATTACAGGGACCAGGCAGTTAAGGCACCATAGTACCCTATTACAGAGCTAAGTGATTGAAGTGTCTTAAGTTGTGGTTAGATCACACCCAAGAAAGGTGATATATAGTGCCTGCATCTGACGCAGTGTGCGACTTTGTTTTTGGCTCTGTTGTTGGAGCATATTGCAGAACAAAAAAAGATTGTGTGTTGTTTTTCTGTGCAATGTCCACTCTCAGTGTTTTTATTACGCTCATGTCACATGTTTACTGGTGCTTCTGGTTTATTTGAGGATAATGGCTCTAGAAGTCCAAATTGGTTAGTGTCTTGGCCGACCCATTAGGTAACGGGCCGTTGGCCAAGTTAAGGGCCCGAGCACAGCAATATGCCAAGAGGCATATTGCCATTAGCAACTGTGTAGTTTTCTACATGGGTGCTAAAGTATTTTTTTTTAATAATAAAAAAAAAGAAACTTGCCTTTCCTACGGCACGGTAGTGCTACTGAAAGACACAGTCCATTTTCATTGTTGATGACTCTAACATCTTCAGCACAAAACGGACTATGGAAATACCGCCATGCCGTGCCCGGTGACGCGCGGGAAAGGTATGTTTGTTTGTTTGTTTTTTTAGGGGAAAAACAAGACACCTTTAGCAGCCACGTAGTAGGAAACTACACGGGTGCTAAGATGAGTGGGAAGAGGGTGCAGCGAAGGGAAGCGCCCGACCACTTAATGAAAGTGCTCATATAGCCGTGTTTCAAGCATTTTCATTGGCTCCGGGCGCCTCCCAGGGTGCTAATGATTGTTGGATCTCTCTGCGGAGTTCAACACGTTTTACCACCAGGATATTTGGTCCCATATGTTGTTCACAGCAAATGCACCTCCGATGAAGCAATTGCTTGGTTTGGCATTTCTGAGCAATAGAGCCCGCGAGGTGAGATTGGACCCCATTTCTCTAGGCTCCTGCTTAGGTTTATTGTGGAGTCTCACAGGGCTCCCTCCTTATAACCTTTATGGTGTAACCTCTTTATTCACCACCTGTTCTCAATTATTGATCAATTCAATCTGGTTTATCATTTGTAGGGCGATGACACCAAGGCACACCTCAGCGTGAATGGACACAATGAAGATGCCCACAACTCACTTATGTACATGGATGAGACTGGCTGCTGAATGGTTCACAATGTCAAACAGTTAACCCCTTCCAAGATAAGTGACCTTGGTAAGACCCAACTATCTGCAGAAGCACACCCATAGACATCCTCTTCCCACTCTTCAGCTTTCCCATTACTTATGCAGAATGGGTCAGGAATCTGTGAAGTTATTGTGACAGAGGTTTTGTATTTGGCCTCACGCATTGGGAGTATAGTTAACTCAGCCATCTTTAAGCTCCACCAAACCCATCAGGGTTTCTTTCTGAAGGAGGAGCATGAAGGTGCAGAATGTTTTCTGGCCAATTTGAGGCTTGATTACACCAAAGCTCTATATGCATGCTTGCCTAGTTACCAACTGCAGCATTGCAGAATTCACACAGATCTATTCACCTCTTTTTCAGGCTGTCCAAAATAGACTCTGTTACTTATAAAAGAAGATCATTGCATACGAGTGTGGCCATCTTCAGAATCTCTCAAGATCCTGGGCTTAGTTTTAACATGCTTGGAAAACGTGATTGTTCCTTACATACCTACTTAACCCCTACATTCTGAATAGTCCCTCTTTTGAAGGCTCCTAATTATACCTTTTTAGCGTACTATTTATTCTGTGTATTTCAGCAGTCAAATCGATTCCTAGCTTAGTTCAGAATCTTCCCAACTTTCATTTTGTCTTTCAGTCAGACGTTAATGCTGCCATTATTCATGATTTGTTTGAGCCGATGCATTGTGATCTTGGTAGATAATGATAATTTTTGCAAGTGTTGGTCATATCAGTTTTACTGATGTGCTTTGAAGTATTTATTATCCTTTTGACTTAATACACCTTATGATATTTTGCCTGCTTCCTTAAGAAAATATGTCCCTATCCCTTTCAATGGATCCTTTCATTGCACATTGATGCTTGTGGCAAAATGGAGCCTGCTGTCCAACAGCCAAGGTATTGAATGTGAACCTCAAGATGGATTATCATAATTGACGTATTAGCTTATGTGGTACACTCTTCAATATGTATCTTGCCCATCTGGCTCACCAGATCTCCTCCTTCTATGCTCATTTTCAGTGGTATGCTGATGACACACAGCTTTCCTTCAAACTTCCCTCGTTTACCTGATCTTTCTCCTCTCTCATCCCTGACTGTCTGTCTGCCATTCAGGCATGGTGAGCAGCTAACAATCTCTGTCTTAATGCCAGTAAGACAGAGCTCATTCTCATTGGGACACCTGTGCCCTCCTTTCCTCTCACCCTCTGCCCACCCTCTCTGGGCCAAGCCCTCACATCATGGACCTTACAAAAAGGCCCACTTCCAGCTCCACATTCTCAGAGGCTCTCTCCCTTTCCTCACCTTCCTCCAGAAGCTCAATGTCTCCAGAGCTCTGGTCTCTCTAAGATGGACTACTGCAGCAGCCTCTTCCTCAATCTCCCTCTTTCCTCCCTACCCCCCCTCCAGCTAATACAGAATTGGGTTGTAAGACTTATGCTTGGCCTCAAGCCCAGGGACGGTATCCCTTCAGCCCTAAAATCTCTCCCGGTGGCTGCAAAGATCAAATTCAAGACCCTCTGCATCATCCACAAGGCTTTCTCGGGCCTAGGACCATGCTCTCTCCAACTTTCCCTCCCTAAATACTCCCCTGCTAGAGCCCTCTGCTCCGCTATTTCTAATTCTTCGATTGTCAAATGCTTCTCCAAGCAGAGAGTGGGGAGCAGGACTCTCCTCAGCCGGTGCCTTCCTTTGGTACAGCCTCCATGCCCCCCTCAGACTTGAGCAATACCTCCTTAAATTCCGGAGACTGCTCACAACTTTTTTCTCTACCTCTTTCCCTCTTTCCCTTCCCTGCTAATAACCCTACTGCTGCTGAGACCGGTGCCCTGGTTCATATGAATCACACAGGATACCAGGCCTTTCTACCTAGTCGACACCAGCACCCCCTCCCCACTACCACTGAGACCAGTGGCCTGGTTCCTCATGAATCTCACAGGATACCAGGACCTTCTACCCAGTTGACAGCACCTCCCTCCCTGCATTGCCCCTTTTTATTTTATTGTCATCGCTGATTACATCAACCTTTCAACACTTCAAATTTAAAATATTTACAATCAAGATTTCTATTCTCCAATTCATTGTAAAACAACAATTCAAATTAATTAAATACTAACAATATAACAAATTACACATAATTCCAAATCATCATTAGATTTACATTTCTTCCCTGTCTTCTAACATTAATTATGAGCTAAATTACACAATCATTCCCAGTTAAACAATGTTTTGGGGGGGGGGTAAAAATCACTTAATAAAATAAAAGCAGCAATTAGTTATCTCTGGATTCGAATAATTTCTAGATGAATCAATACTATTTATGATAATTTCATCGCTACTATATAATTCACAATTACTAACTTGTTTGATTGCTGCTGAGCATTAAGAAGCATATTCCACAATATTTCACCCCTGATGTTAGTATAGTGATTGAAAAAATGTTTAAAATATCTTTTATGTTTATCTAATAGTACAGTACATTCTGTTAATAGATGTCTGATAGTTTCCAGTTGATGAGGAACTTGGCACAATCTCCATTCATTCTGTTCTTCACTGATAATCCTTCTAGTCGCTAGAACATCATTGGTGGTGCACATATTGAATCTAAATCTTGGATACAGGAATTCTATCAAATAAGCTTCTGCCGTATGTAATTTCTTAGGCAGCAATGCATGTAGACCGAATAACATTTTCTGCATACATTGTTCCCATGTTGAGATCCAATCTGCGTTCCACAACTTTAACTTTGCTCTATCAGGGCTAGTTTTAATTAATTCCCCAGATATCCCTGCATATAACATGGCATCTTGTATTTTTTGCTTCCGTTGTTGAAAAACCTTATGAGGTGTTGCATTCATATAATTAGCAAATTAACAAGGGGGGTCCTGGGAGTCCCTCTGCCAGACATTAGTCCTGGTTACGAGAGACTTACCCATAGTCTTTAGCTCACTATCTTTCACAGAGAAGAAATATCCCAAACATATCAGTCTTTGTCCTGCCCTGGGGCAGTCCAGCACCGAAATGCTAGGCAATTCTCCTCTGAACAAGAGTACCAACAGAAACCCCAGACACGTGTTTCGGTCTGGTTGGACCTCATCAGTAGGGTGGATCTGTGCCTCTCTAAGAATAGTGGGCAAGGGGTCCACGTCTGGATTCCCCTAGTAACTTAGGGTGAGACCAAAAGTTACTTAAATATGCAAATTAACAAGGGGGGTCCTGGGAGTCCCTCTGCCAGACATTAGTCCTGGTTACGAGAGACTTACCCATAGTCTTTAGCTCACTATCTTTCAAAGAGAAGAAATATCCCAAACATATCAGTCTTTGTCCTGCCCTGGGGCAGTCCAGCACCAAAATGTTAGGCAATTCTCCTCTGAACAAGAGTACCAACAGAAACCCCAGACACGTGTTTTGGTCTGGTTGGACCTCATCAGTAGGGTGGATCTGTGCCTCTCTAAGAATAGTGAGCAAGGGGTCCACGTCTGGATTCCCCATGTAACTTAGGGTGAGACCAAAAGTTACTTAAATATGCAAATTAACACCCTAAGTTACTAGGGGAATCCAGACGTGGACCCCTTGCTCACTATTCTTAGAGAGGCACAGCTCCTCCCTACTGATGAGGTCCAACCAGACCGAAACACGTGTCTGGGGACGCTGTTGGTACACTTGTTCAGAGGAGAATTGCCTAGCATTTCGGTGCTGGACTGCCCCAGGGCAGGACAAAGACTGATATGTTTAGGATAGTTCTTCTCTGTGAAAGATAGTGAGCTAAAGACTATGGGTAAGTCTCTCGTAACCAGGACTAATGTCTGGCAGAGGGACTTCCAGGACCCCCCTTGTGAATTTTCATATAATTAGCTACAACTTTCATTAAGGAATGCTCACTAAATGGCAGTAAATGTTTCCTGTAGAATGCACAGAGGTTCCACATATAGTTGGCATTTATGGGCCGATTCATGGAATAAAATTGCATGGAAAAAGGGTTGCTTGCATGCAAAAGGCGCGCAAGCGCTCGTTTGTCGATTCATGGAACACATTGTGCGTGGCTTAACCGAGACTTGCGCTGAATCCATGCGGGTCCAACACATCACTGAGACACCAGGAAAGCTTTGCGCGAGACGCCCAGCAAAGGCGCATACTGTTTAGTGCAGTCACCTAAAAAGGGGGCAGAACACGTGAAATGGGGAACAACAAGCCTAAATGTGGGTGTTACGTGGGAAGTACGACAGTAAAATACTTGCAACGCCCACACGTGCGCTAACAACACGTATTCATTGGCCCTCAATACGACTCCGGCGTTAACCAATGGCGCTATTAGCGCCATGGTTAACGCCGGTAACTTACCGATTCCGCCAATGGTAAATGGGGAATTACCACCCCATTCCAAGGTTGGCGGGGCGGTAATTCCCTATTTACCATTGGCCCTTCCCCATTCCCATTTTTGCCCCATAGGGCTCAATGGGACTGGGGAAGGCGGTAATTACGGTACTGCAAATTGCGGTACCGTAATTACCTCGAAAGTCCCTTTGCGCGTCCCTACTTTAACGGCTGGTCCAAACCAGCCGTTAAGGTCGGGAGCCGCAAAGGGACCTCGTAATCAGGCGTTAAGGGTTTAACGGCGCCGACACCTTTTACGGCGCCGTTAACCCCTTAACGCCAGGGTCGTAATGAGGGCCATTGAATCGAACAGGGCTCTCCGGCATGTGGAAAAAGACATGCTAATCCGGAAACACGTCCGCCACGCGAAAGCTGGCGTAAGCGTCACCGCGCACCAAAAACAATGTATAAAAACACCACGTGAACACAAACGCGTGTATACAGCTATGATGACTGCCATTTTTCACAGCAGTGATGGTGGGACACCACAGGAGGAGGAGGATAGCCAGGGCACACATTTCTTTACCCACGGCCAGCCTTTTTGGGATGCCTGATGAACAGGTCAATGCCAGGTATAGGTTCCCACCTCATATCATATTAAACCTGGCCACAGAGTGGGAAGATGACCTCACATCACCCACCATGTGCTCCCAAGCACTAAGCCCCTTGGAAAAGGTGCTCAAAGTACTGCATTTTTTGGCCACTGGGGCATCTTAGCGGACAACTTCCATTGTCTGGGGCATTTCACAGGCCACACAGTCACACTGCCTACACCAGGTGTTGGCTATCATGACTGCATGCCCCTCAATCTGCAGGTCCATATACATGCCCAGAACACCCACAGAAAGGCAGGCTGTGGTCCAGGACTTTTAGGGGGTGGTGCACTTCCCGAAAATGCTTGCTGCCATTGATTGCACCCATGTGGCCCTACGTCCACCTAGGGCCACAGACATCTATCGCAATCGCAAGCACTGGCATTCCATCAATGTGCAGGTTGTATGTGATGCCAAGGGAATCGTAACCTCTGTATATGCCAACTATCATGGGTGCACCAATGACAGTTTCATATTCAGAATGCCACCACTACACTGTACCCTGGAAGCTGGCAGGCATGGCAACACATGGCTCATTGGTGAGTACAAATGGCCCTGCAAATGCATGCATGCCTCACACAGACAAAACAACACCACTGACAACCCATCTCACCTCCACAGGGGACAGTGCCTACCCTCTGAGCACCTACATGATGACGCCAATACAGAACCCCACCACACCACCCCAGGTAAGATACAACACAGCCCACACTGCAATTAGGGACATAGGGGAGCGCACATTCGGAGTGCTAATGTCACGTTTCCATTCCCTTGATCACTCTGGTGGTGACCTACTATATGCACCACCTGTAGTGTGCAGGATCAATGTGGCAGCATGTGTCCTGCACAAGATTGCAACATGGCGTGGCATACTGGTGGACATGGTGGTGCCCCCACATCCCCAACCACATGCGAAGCGGCTGCACATGGGAAGGGAAAGGGCACATGGCAAGGCTGCCCGTACCCAGCTTGTGGCACAATTCTTTACCTAATATCCAACCCCTGCCGAGTGCACACAGGCCTGGCACATTCCAGGTGACAATCGATGATGACAAAGGGACAATCATCTGTCCCAACCTTACCACTCTGAGAACCTGTCCTTGGAAGTGCTACATTGTTTGCATCCCTTAGAACTTAAACCAACTCAATCTGGTGTGCACAAAAGTAGCACATGGAAGATGTAGCATGTCACTAACACCATGGAAAAGTACACTTTTAAATGCTGGTATGTCACCTAAACCATCCCATATTACATGTCACCTGGTCGCCACACCTTGCCATGGCATGCAATGTCAAAAGTGTAAATCAAATGGCCATCACTCAACTTCACTGTCACAAAGTGCTCAACAATCAATGGAACCAGTACATAAACAACATAAACAAGTCACTCTCACATATCAAACTATCAATGTACACAGGGACACCAAATGGGCAGTAAAACATACCAGATACACAGGCCTGAATGGTGAATATGTCTGACAGCGACCAATCATAATTGCACAAGTGCACATGTCGTAACTTGCACATGCCACCCTTCCATTATTTGGGGTGGCCCTGATATCTAAAGTCGGCAGGGAAGCACATACAAACCGAAGGCCAACAATAATACAGATAGGCAAGCCAATATATGAAGATAGAACATGATCAAAGGATGGATCCCAATGTACAAACAAAAAGAGATGGCAACCATGCACTGGACATAGAATCATGAATCCCACTAGGGGTGTATACACAGGTAGGACGTGAGACCGTCCACAGATAAAATGGAAGCCCAATGCATCTGTGTAAGTTACTTTCACATGCTGCCCTCCTTGCAAGCCCATGGAAAGAGGAAGCAGGAGTGGCATATGTGTCTGGACCCAAGGCACAAACACCAACATGAGACAAGCCTCTATGGGTCCAGCTGGAACCTACAGTGGATGCCCTCGGATGTCACACAAAGCACCACTCTGTCACATGAATGCACAGTAGACAAAAAACAAAATAGCCCATGGTGGACAGGGGTGGGTGTGCGGCACACAGAAAGGTGGAGGGGCAGGATGCATGTCAACACTCACATGTGCAGGAGCTGAGAAGAAAAAAAACAAAAACACTCCATGGGTTCATGGGCCACACAGCTATAATGGATTGGGAGAGCTGTTGCTGTTGTCACCACCCTCTGGTGTAGCATTAGAAGGTGGTGGTGTTAAGGGAGGATTACCACACATAGCCCGGGCCTGCTCCTCCATGGCATCAGCCATGCAGGGCTGATTTGCTCGCATCTGCAACATGATGGCTCAGAGGTCCCCAGGCAAAACCTCACGGCACGCATAGAGTTCCTCTGCCATGGTATGAGTCAACTGTTGCATCTTCTGTTCAGACCGTCTACTATGGGCTGCCTCAAGTGCAACCAGTGTAGGTCTGAGGGAACTATACTCTTCCCTCAGGGTGTTCCTGTGTGTACAACTCTCTGCAACCAGGGATGCCTGCAGAGCCCTGAGTTCCATCCGTAGGCTCCTGTTGCTGGCCTCCATATGCAGCCTGTGTGAGCGGCATGTGAACCGTATTGCCTGCAGCTGGAGCGCCACCTGTCTAAATGGGGGGATCATGGAATTGGGCACCCTTTTCATGCGCTGAGCCAACATCTCATACGATGCCCCCTGTTGCCGTGCAACACCATACATGGACTTCTCCCAAACAGTATTGCCAGCTGACACACGCCCATCGCGTTGGCAGACCCCCCGCCTGGCAGGCCCAAGGGAACCTGCCCCTTGATGTGATGGGTCTGTCTGTGGCTGCAGGACTGCATCCTTCCCTTGATCAGCTGTCCCAGGACCAGGAGCCAATACTGTGGAGCATGACCCTGCATCCTTAACCACCACAGACTGACGTACCAACACTGACTGGCCCTGTGAGGGGTCTTCACGCCCTGTAGACATTTGGGGGACAACAGCACCCACAGTTGATCCACTCACCTGCAATCGTGTTGAGAAAGCCAAATCTGGTTCACTACCAGACCCAAAGGGATCATCAGAGGCGGACTCCGACTGAGTCACGGCGAGGATGGACTGGAGCACCAATGGATCTTCATGGGCTACCACACCACATCCTCCACTGGTGGTTGATAGCTGCTCTGTATCAAGGCCCTCATCACCTGCACACAGACAGAAAAGGAAATGAAGACCCATGTTAATTGCATAGCCTACTCACACAGCGACCACAATGTTGACATGCAACACATTAACCTGCCATGTCACTCATGGCACAAAACCATGCACATACGCAGTGTAAACGGAAGGGTAGGGAACTATGAATGCAGTCATGGATGTGTGATCAAGGGCTCAACAAAACATTTAGTGCATGGTTCATATCACCCGCTTCACACACAAGCACCTGACATGCATTGTTCACACAATACACAGATGCTGCATAGCCATGCATGAACTGCCAAACAGCATGAGATGGAACCTGATGACTACAATCCTAGAGCCATGTACAACAGTTGTGACATTGTACTCACAAAAAGTGTCACAATGCACAACGATGCTAGGGTGTCGGAATAGGGTGAAGATAAGCACACTGGTACCATGATGTGAGGTCACATTGACATCACGGCAGTGAATAGGCACGTGGAAGGGGATACCTGGGTTTGGAAGTGAGAGGGGGCAGTGCAGAACATGTGAACAGCCTCAATTTCAAACATAAATACGTCACCAGTAATATAAATGTTGTGGCCTGTTTGCAGTGGAAGGGCAAATGCACACATTAGGTGTCAAGTGGTGGTAGTGGGTTGTAGGAATACAGTAAACAGACATCAATGCATGGGTGAACATATTGGCTCAGAGGACCGCGTCAGAGATCAGATTGTTGCCAGGTCACTAGTGCATCATCTCAGTCATCCTGGACTCCAGCAGGGGAGAGCAGGAGGGTAAGTGCAACACATGAGGAAGCATCAGATGTGCCTAGATACCTGGAGAAGGTTCACATCCAGTTCCATTGAGGCAGGGAGGATATACCCGACGGAGTACCCAGTCGAAGACAGACATTAACCACCAACTCATTGCAATGAGGAGCTACTGATCAAGAGTGAATGGGAAATTGATGAGTGAAGACTATGACAGGTAAGCAAATCTTGAAGCTGGAGTTGAAGTAATATCACCCTCAGGACTCCTAAGGAGTTGTGGACAATGCACAGGGTTTAGAAAATAACTGTTGTAGCCACTGGGAGACAGTGGCAACATCGCAGTCCGAGGGAGACACAATCCCTGACCCCAGCCCAAAAGGACACTTCCCACAGTCCTGGTCTGGATGAGTAGCAGAGGCAAGAGAGTTCAACACCAAAATCTAATAAGACTCTGTTGCAGTAGCCCACCATAGGTAAGACCGGTCCTCTGGAGACAGTGAGTTGCAGGGGTAATGAGAGAAAAGGAAGAATACCTCTGGGGAGGTGCATCTGGCAGGGTGACCTCTCAGAGATGTCACAGATGTGAGTAGAGAAGGAGGGTGTGGAGTGGAAGATTATCACAGGCTATCCGCCATCAGAGGTTGGAGCAGGAAGAGGGTCACGAGAGGCTGCACAGAGAGTGACATGGAAGGAGTGATAATGTTTGGTGAGTACGATTGTCACGGTGTGCAGCACATCTTATGCATGCAGTCTGCAGGACAACAAGCACGTGTCAGTCCAGCATGACATGTCCACCTATGTCAGTCATGTAAATACAGGCATAACTGCCAGACAATCACAACAATCCATCCAAGCAACATACACATGTCATGGACACACGCATCTCCACTCACCGGACATGTTGTCATAAATAGGCAGGTCTCCCACTCCTTGGATCTGCTCTACATCAATCATATCACTAACTTGTTCTTCATGTTGAGTGACCTCATCGTCCTCTTGTGGTGGACCACCTCCAGTCACCAGAGTAGAGGCGTAGGCACCACCCAGCTTCTCTTTGGCTCAGCGTCGGAGGTAATTCCAATGCTTCACTGCCTCAGAAGCTGTGCGCCTCTCCTTGCCCAAGGCGTCGATTAGATCTGAGACGCGCAGCCAGTGGGCCATACGCTGAGCATGCGTATATGTGCTCCCTGCGCGCACCAGCATGTCACGTTCGTGTTCCTGCATGTAGTCCACAAGGATCTTGAGTTCCTCATCACTGAAGCTCCTCTTGCTCGACGTGTGCATCTCCTGTGCCTTGCTTTTGGTTGGAGCCTGTCCCGTTAGTGCACGCTTTGACTTCTTGGAAGGCCGTGCAGACCGTGAGTGGCTGGGACCACCTGGGTCAGTAGGGGCTGGAGCACTTGTGGACTGGGCTATGGCGTCACCCACCAATGTTTGGACAGGAGGTTGTTTTGCAGGTATCCGTACCTGTGTGCTGGTGGCCGCCACTTCCCCAACATGTCCCTTCCTCTTCGAGACAGGGGCTACTGCACCTGGGTCCCTGTGGACCCATGCCTTGCCCACTACAGGCCTGGCTGTGTGACCCTGAGCCTGGACGGCAGGTGCTTCTGCTGCCCCTGCAGCTTCTTGACCCTGGCTGGTCGGGACAGCAGATGACACTGCTGCTCTGACCATGGGTGCTGACGACGTCAGCATCAGCTGCATCTCTCTGACCCTGTTGGCTGCTCTGGGACCCCTGGTGCTGGTGAACGCAAATTTCCTGACACGTCCCTTCCCCTTCGAGACAGGGACTATTACACCTGGGTCCCTGTGGACCTGTGCCTGGACCACTACAGGCCTGGCTCTGGGACCCTGAGCCTGGGCGGTGGGTGCTGCAGTTGCCCCTGCAGCTTCCTGACCCTGGCTGATAGGGACAGCATATGACTCTGTTGCCCCGGGACCCTGGGTGCTGGGGATGTCAGCATCAGCTGTATCTCTCTGACCCTGTTAGGTTGGGGGCACAGCTCTCCCTGCATGGCTCTGGACACCTCATCCTCTTCGGCCACCTCGGCCACCTCGGCTACCTCGTCCACTTCGGCCACCCTTCCCACTTTTTGCCCTCCCACTCATGGCACTGATTGAGATGCAGATATCAATTGTCCTGTGCAATTTCAGTGAGGGGGCAGAGTACGTGATGTTAAACATATCAGTGTGCTCCTGCAAGGATCAATGTAACCCCTGGGGAAAAATAAATGGGTTGCGTAATGCAGAGGCACCCCAAACAATGAAAACTATGTGTATGTGGACCCTTGTTAACCCACGTGTAAAGTAAAAACGTAATACAGTACACTGCGGGACACAGCAACGCAAAAAATTGCGAACGTGAAGGACACATAGGGTAGTATGACCTTATAAATGGGGGTACGCGAGACACGGGGACACCCACAGTATGCAAAATGCATACGAGACTCACCGTCAGCCTCAAAAACAAAAATCAAAATGCATGCGCGTGTGCGCGGAGGCAAATCACCCACCAAAAGAAAAAGCTTGCACTCTCGCTGTAGGGAAGAGATCACATGGAAATGCTAGAATCGCAGAAGTCCACACGTCCGTCCGCTATCACCAGCACAAGCGTGTAACGTCTCCTACGCACTGATTTATCCTGATACTGTACGCTAACACCTAACGTCCAGTATGTGTCACGTAGCTTACGCCCGTAGGCCCTTTCCTCTAAATCCATGCTAATGTGCTGTTTCCGCACCTGCGGAGTCACTCTTTCCGGCTGGCCACGCGAGTAATACAGAAGACCCATGCTCCTGCCTATCAGCCAATTTACCTGCCTCCAAGTGCCCTGAGCTGCCTCCTACGAGCCATCTGCTGGTGGCTGCCCACTGTGTGTGCCTGCTGCCCACGTGCCCTGCAATTTTGGTGCCTGCTGAACAGCCATTGCCAGTGCTCCTGTCATTGGACCTGTGACCACATCTGCTGACCCAGAAGACTCCTGACGTGTCAGACCACTGCTCCACAGCCCAGCACCAGGACCACCTTTCCCACCCACACTGCCTCAGGGTTTGCCATGTGTGAAGCAACATCATTGGAGGCAAGTGGCAACCCCTCGGCAGTGAGGCAGAGGGCTGTCCGCTTCTCCACTTCTCAGTCAGGGAAGTTGACGTCCTGGTGGAGCAAGTCCTGCTGCATAATGATGCCCTCTTTCCCGGACCATCGCAAGTCGGCAAGGAAGGACGGAGGAAGATCTGGGTGGACATCATGGGTGCCATCAATGCAGAGGGGTCAGCACCCTGCGAATACATCCATGTCCACAAACTCTGGGAGGACTTCAAAGTCAGGACCCACAACAAGGCTTGGCGCTTCCTCAAGGCTGGTATTAACCAAGAGGGGCGCCGGGGTCCTTTGACCACCGACAACAAGCGGGTCCTGGAGCGGTTCTACTCAGCGCTGTACACCCAGGTCATGGAATTGGAACTCCGTTTGGGGTCGACTGGTTAGTGTCCATGTGTACTTGTCCACCATAGTTGTTGTATGGATGGAGTGTGCACCTTGGCCTTATGTCTGGTATGCCTCTTGTACAGATGTCTGTGTGCATGTCCCAGACAGTTCTGCATGTAAGTCCACATGGCAACATCATGGACATGCATGGTGCATATGTGCATGTGTATGAAGAGTGAGTGTGTGACTGGCCAACACTCCGGGATTGATGCCACTTGAGCATTAGATTGTGTGATTGACTCATGCTGCCAAATTGACCTCTAGTGCACTCTGACATGATAGCTCCATGGCTTGCATCATGACTGTCAGCTTATGTGTGTGAATGAGATGTGTATTTTGCACTCTTACATAGAATACCTATCTTAATCATTTTGGATATTTAGAGTATTTCATCACTCTTTTTTTGCCCTTCTCTTCAGTTGACCAACAGGCTTTTTAGCTTGAGTCTTCTTGATTTATTCAGATTTGCTATTTTGCGTTCTACCGCACTATGCGATCTGCAATGTTACAATATTGCACTATTTCGGTCACTCACTAGACAATTTTTTAGTTATTCTGGCAATGTGCCCGCATCAGCACTCCATATCGTTTAAATGCTTTATTTAGCATACCTCATATCTTACTTTCTCGCACATTTTCATTACTACAGTAACACTTCTCATCACGTCGCGCATGCGCGCGGTGACGTTACTGGGTGATGTCACTCGCCTGGAGACGTGATGATGTCACCAACATAGTATTTAAGGTCGCCATTTTCTGCAAAAAAACATCATCCAGGAAGCGGTTCCTGGAGGTGATGGTGTCTTCCTTGAAGGACTATTCATTTCTTTTTTCAGAATTAAGTAAGTTGCTACGAGGCTACATCTTAGCCTTTTTTACCTCTTTTTACCTCTTTTCACTATTTGCCTTTTGTACCTCTGTTTACATTATGGGAATGCTTTCTTATCTAGGATTTCGACCAAATCCTTTGACAACTACCAGCCAGTGATCAACTGACTACTGGCCCGGGAAATTTCGAACCCTATTCGTTTTCATTATTGAACCATCTCCATATCTTGGAAGGACATAATATAAACCTTGTTGGTAAGTCCCCTACTTGACTGCCTTTAATTTCTCACGCTTATCCGTGGGATTTATATATTCTTACCATACCCTATATCCTTGTTTAGGGTTATGCTACTTCGCTACCACAACTTATTTCCCAAGTGGTTGAGAAGACATATTTACCTCCCCTACTTTTCTTGATTACACAACAGAGGACTCGTTGACACTACAAGCGAGACTCTAGGTAACCATTCACTGATTTACTAGGTGGATCCAGACTATGCATTTCTATGAAGTTCGGGTATTTTAAATTTGATAATCACTGTCTGATACAGATACAAATGTGTAGACACTTGTCCAAGCATAATAGATCACAAACCAATGAACATTATGATAATGTTGGGAATATAACATGTTGATCTTCATGATTTGTCTAAATATAAATGTTGAATAAATTCCAAGAAATGTGCCATTTTGAACTACACTGCTAACAGTGTCAACCTAAATCGCAATAATATGTACTATTTAAATATTTCTTTTTCCTAGATGTTTTTGTTGGAAACTGTTCATTTACTCCTGAAGAAGTGATTTTTCACGAAATGCGTTGGGCTACAAATAAATCAACTCAGTTTGTTAAAGAAATTCAACTGTGTCAGTTTGTCTGATATGTATATATAATTGTTTTACTAAATGTGCAACATTGAATGTTATTTCAATGAACAACAAGTTAACCGAATATAATAAATTACCAGGACTCATTGTTGAGCCACCTATAGAGTGCAGAGGATGGGAGTTCCCACACTTGGGAACTTTTTTCTTGGTGAGATGTGTATGCCCCATGATGCATGTGAGGCGAATGCACAATTTTGAGCTGCTAACAGTGCTTTGTCCAAGGATGTGATTGTCTGTTGAGAATGCCAGACATAATTGTGCATGTGTGTTAATTGCACTAACCTGTGTGCTGTGGACGGTGATGATGGTTGTGACCTTTGAATGTGCCACTCATGTACATCTGCTTTGTGCAAAACAGACATATGTTCAGTACACTGATGTTTGTGTTCTGTCTCCCTATCCACAGCGACGATGGTAGAAGAGGGTGGAGAAGGTGCTGTGGAGCAAGGCAGTGGGGATGCCTCCACCAGGCACAGACGCAAGGCTCAGTCACGCTCCCAGGAAATGTAATCTGCGGGGAGCGAGGGGACAGGTACCGCGGCCGAGGCAACGACCGCAGCTGCTAAGGGGGGTGTTCAAGAGGGTGAAGGTGGTTGTGGACTCCTCAGCAGTGGGAGGGACAGGTGAGTCCGGACAGGGGCAATCCAATGCAGAAGACGGTCGGGAGGCATCCAGGCTGGCGGAGGTGGAGCAGCAGGAAGAGGCCGTAGCAGCACAGCCCATGGGCTACGGCGGGGGTGATGAGGTAGGTGTGACTGGTGCAGTCCAGACTCAGGGACAGGAGGCAGTGCAGGTCGCCATGGAGGTGTCCGTGCCTATTCCTGCCCCTAGGCCTGCGACAGCACCTGTATGCATCTGCGGTGCATGCCCCAGGCTAGACCCATTCGCAGGTGCCGGATGTTTCCACGCAAAATTCCACGCGGATGAAGCAATTCGGGAAAGGGTGGAACCATTGCTGGTCGGTATCACGAGGCGTACAGGCACCATCCAATGAGGTTTGGTGTCTCCTGAATTGGCTATCATATTTCCTGGTCTCGAATTGGGTACGTGGGCTGGCCACTGCTGCAACCCCCTCCTCGTCTTCCTCCTCTGTGCGGCAGTCGTCCTCCCTGCTGTCTTCTGGCCCAGACACCAGCAGGTCCCCCTGTGTACCTGTCCCTCACCAGTGGCCAGTCTGGTGGAGATCACATCCCTGCCAGAGTCGGGAGTCCAAGTTGGATCAACCGAGATGGTCACCACGCAGGTCCAGACGGTGACAGGAGCTGTGGCAATGGAGGAACAGCAGGCACCAAGCAGCAGGGCACATGTCCGACAGCCCCGGGGGTTGTCATCATCCTGGAGCCTGTCCTTGAGGTGCAGGCACCGGGCTATTTGGCAGTAGCAGGCTCGGAGTAGGAGGCTACAGGACTTGGGGCATTCAATCGCAGGGAGGCAGGTATCGGCCATCAGACAGGAGGCAAACGTGGACCTTACACAGTGTGGGAGCATTTGGGCCAGCAGGCTGGGGCAGAGCGGCAGTGGACACAGGAGGCAAGACTCACTATGGCCAGGGCGGATAATTCACTGCGTCGGGCAGAGAAGCGACTGAGTTCCTCAAGGAGACTTGCAGGGAGTTTGAGAGGAGCATGTTGGAGTCCCTGCAAGCCCTCGAGGGGGAAGCGGAGGCCCGCCTAGGGGAAGTGGACGCAGTGTTCGATGATGCTCCGGCCGAGACTATGAGGGAGCATAGTGAGGAGGAGGACTAGCCCGCTGCCATTGTATGTAGTTATTTAGGTGTAAATTTCATTTTTTGGTTCATTTTTTGGGAGTTATTGGAATGTGCTGCACTTTTTGGATATAGTTATTTTTTGGTGTGTTTTCATCTTTTACTTATGCATTTGGGACAATTATCTTATAATTGTACATAGTTTGCATTTTTTTTGTATCGTTTGTGTTCACCATGATGGAATGGTTTTCTTTTAATTTTAGTTTTCATTTTGGAATCATTTAAGGACATGGCCGCATTTTAGAGTTTGACATTTTCTTTGTGTGAACTCTGTTTTTTCATTGGGACATGCTTATTATTTTGGGTGATTTCATGCACATTTTATTTATTTTCTGTAAATTATTGTCACTATCATACTTGTTTTATTATATTTTCTTATTTTTACTTCAAGTGCTCTTTGGTCTCGGATTGTGTGGAAGTTTGACGCTTCCTTACTCTGTTCTGTGTCCCTGATGATGACCAATGTTGTTCATGTGTGTGCACACATGCATGCATGTGTCATGTTTGACATCCATTCACATGGGGCATGTCCTGGTGTGCATGATCACGGGATATCTGTAAGGTGGAGTTGGAGTGTGCACCGTGTGGTGGTCTTTGATTTCACATGTGCAACATATTTGTGTCTTGGTCCTCAGTGTTTTTGGGAGGGTGGTGGGTTGGGTGAGTGATGGGAGTGTGTACATCTTTGGAACCGGATTTGTTTGATGCTTGATGCTGTGTAAGTGCCTTCACAATCATGTGTTTGTGCTGATTTAATTGTATCTCGTGTAGTTGGACATCCTGCTTTGCTATTCCTATTTTTTTATTGCTTGGTTTTGACACATGGACAGACCAATGCTGTAGTATATATTGTTGTGTAACGGTATGTTTGCCATGTACACAATCATGACTTGAGTCATTCCTCGGTGCTTGTGCTTTTGGTACTCCTCTGCCCTGATGAGGTCCTGTGGAAATCTGCTATGGTCAGCTGTTTACCTTTTGAACTTGTCATAAGGTCCCCTCGCACGCCACTTGCACACAGGCACTGGCTCACAGGCATGCACAATATTTAGACTGTTTTTATGTATGCCAACAGACACCTACCGACAGTTTACAACTCCTGTTTCACTTCGGCTTAGAATTGACACCAGCTGGCCAGATTAACATTGTTGTCGTTTTGGGTTTTTTTCTTGAGGTGTCCTTCACATGTGCAGAACTGCCACCTCTTCAACCACATTTCATGTATCATCACTTCCCAGGCACGGGCACCATCTCAATTGCACATGCCCAGAAACATTTCTAGCATCTGTCTTCACTCAGTTCCTCCTCCCGGGACTCTTTGGCCGCTTGCACACTTGTGTACGTGTGCATGACATGTGATTTGATTGGATGTCATGTCATGTCCCTCACGCATGGGAGGGTCACTCGTGTGTTTATGGGGTAATAGGTTAATGTGATGTGTGCTCATTGAGGCTCAGCCATGATACGCCAGGCAAATTTCTCTTAATGTGACACAAATCGAGGGTGCTTTCAATTCTGTCACAGTGTGTGTATTTGTACATGTGTTTTTGTTTTTACATCACTTTGTCACATGGCATGCAGGGCCGCTCTTTGGCATACACATATGTGATGTGTATGTTGGGATGTGGTTGCAGTCAGCAATTGCGTGTGATCAACTGGGACACTGATGCATGTGGGCCAGGTGTATAACTTTTTTGTTGTTTGCTGTATGTTTTGTGGACAGGAGGTTGAGGGTGGTGTCAATACATGGCATGCAAGTAAACAGACACGCCATCGATGGAGTGTACTATGTCAGCATCCCGCATGCAGGTGGTGTCCAGTATACGGGGCCTGTCTGCAGGTTGCCATGACGGGTGATGGGGGTGTCCCATGACATGGGACCTGCCTGCAGGTTGCCGTGATGTGTGTTGGGGGGTCTCATGTGGCGTGGGCTGCCTGTGGGGTTTGGTCACAGGTGATGGGGCAGTCCCATGTGGTGTGGGCTGCCTGTGGGGTGAGGTCACAGGTGATGGGGCAGTCCCTTGTGGTGTGGGCTGCCTGTGGGGTGTCTTCACAGGTGATGGGGGTCCCATGTGGTGTGGGCTGCCTGTAGGGTGTGGTCACAGGGGATGGGGGTCCCATGTGGTGTGGGCTGCCTGTGGGGTGTGGTCACGGGTAATTGGGGTCCCATGTGGTGTGTGCTACCTGTGGGGTGTGGTCACGGGTGATGGGTGTCCCTTGTGGTGTAGGCTGCCTGTGGGATGTGGTCACGGGTGATGGAGGGTCCCTTGTGGTGTGGGTTGCCTGTGGGGTGTGGTGATGGGGGTTGCCTGTGGTGTGGGCTGCCTGCGGGGTGTGGTCACGGGTGATGGGGGTTCCTGTGTCGTGTGGGCTGCCTGCGCTGTGTGGTCACAGGTGATGGGGGAGTCCCTTGTGGTGTGGGCTGCCTGGGGGGTGTGGTCACAGGTGATGGGGTCCCATGTGGTGTGGGCTGCCTGTGGGGTGTGGTCACAGGTGATGAGGGGTCCTTTGTGGTCAGTGCTGCCTGCTGGGTGTGGTCACTGGTGATGGGGGCTCCCATGTGGTGTGGGCTGCCTGCGGGGTGTGGTCACGGGTGATGGGGGTCCCTTGTGTGGGCTGCCTGCAGGGTGTGATCACGGGTGATGGGGGGTCCCATGTGGTGTGGGCTGGCTGCGGGGTGTGCTCATGGGTGATGGAGGATCCCATGTGATGTGGGCTGCCTACGGGGTTTGGTCACGGGTGATGGGGGTCCCATGTGGTGTGGGCTGCCTGCGGGGTGTGGTCAAGGTTGATGGATGCTAGGGGGATCCCTTGTGGTGTGGGCTGCCTGCAGGGTGTGGTCACAGGTGATGGGGGCTGGGGTGCGGCTGTCCCGTCAGGAGGGACCGCATGCTTACCAACTCTAGGTGAATCTGACATGACCTCCTCTAAACGATGTCTCATATCAGCGATATAGAAATGAAAAAGTGCTGAGTCCATTATGCACCCCTGTTTCAGCCCTCTATAAGTGGCAATATGATCTGACAATTTGCTATCCAATGAAAGTCATACTTGAATAGAGGTATCACTATGAAATTAGTGTATCCAGTGTTGTATGTAGGTTGGACAATTTGCTTTGGATAATTTATTTTGTAGGAGTTTTCTCAAGACAGAGTCGAAATCCGTCTGGAAGTCAATAAAGGCCGTGTAGATGGGCTGTTTTTTTGGAGCTTTCTGAGACGTTATGGTGTGGTGTGTCTGTAAGTTTACATTTGTGCCCATGCCCTTCACAAATCTCATATGATAAGGGTCTTGCTGGTCTGTTGCATCTAACCATTTGTTAAAATCCCTCAATATCAACCTTGCAAAAACTTTGCCAGGCACGTCTAGTAACGCCACTGGTCTGTAATTCTGAGGTTCGAGACGGTCACCCTTTTTGTATATGGCAACTACTATTGATTTACGCCACGTTGGAGGTATTTCTTGCCTATCAATTACTTGAGTAAACAGAGTATATAGTATCTTAGCCCAAGCTTGTGGATATGAATGGCATTAGATAAGCCATCGGCCGTGGGGCTTGTGATCTACTAAGTTTGGCTATTAGATGTATTATGTCTTCTATGTCAAAATGTATATCTGTCCGTTCAACTGTCTGCAGTATAATGTTGTATAAAAGGTCTTGCAGACTTCTTCCAGGACGGCACTGACCTGAGCTGTCATTTGTATATTATTGGTGACTTTATTTAAAAGACCCCATATTAGGGCATTGCTCTTCAACGCTATTGCTTGTAGCGTATATTCTGCATCGCTTCGCAGCATTTTTGCCTACCTGCCCTTAACCCAGTTTTTGTACGTTGTTTTAAAACATTTTTTAGTTCCTGGACTCTAATCACTAATGGCTATTTCTTCACTGCTTGCTGTTTAGCTCGATAATTAGCTTTCATGTTGACCATTTCCATATCATATTGATGAAGATGATTTGTTTGAACATTACTTTGAGTACTCTTAGAGGTTTTAAATAACAGTAGAGCTGCGACGTATAGCCCCTCAACGTTGAATATCTCTGAATGCAATAGATTAGGAGGATATTTCAAGGCCAGATCTAATTTGTGTAGTGAATCAGGGTGCCAACGAAATCGATTTATCCATTTATGACAGTTAGATCGCAGACATTTGATGTCTGATTTTTTCCAATCATAGTTGACCAACACCATGATAGTAGCAACAAATGATGATCACTGGTAATTTGAGTTAGTACTTCACATATCTCCACCAATGCAAAAAGGGCTCTGTTTACATAGATGTAGTCAATCAGGGATACTTACGAACCTCTATGCCAGGTATTAGACAGAGGCATGTCTTCCAAGATAGCCCCATTCAGCATCACTAATTGTCTGTCTTCCATCAGACTTTCCCCATCGTTTAATGGTTTTATCTTGTTGTCCGAAAACCGTTTTTATACAGTTTATATTTAAATCTCAAGCTAATATTGTATAATGAATTGTAGTGTCATTAGCTATCAGATCCAAGATACTTTCCAAATCCTGCAGAAACGGATTCTCCTCTGTTCCGTTGTGTCTCCAATATACATTCACCTATGCGATTGTATACATACTTGATTACATTTTTACTAGTTGTAAGTACGTATTGGGTGACGCCCATGGAGATATATGTGGACCAGCTGCAGTTCTGACAGCCACTAATAATCCTGCCATAGGTCTTCCTTTTGGCAATGTCTTTGCTGGTACTAGGGTGAGATCATGGGTATCCCACATAGGAGGAGTAGTAAGCCATACCTCCTGTAGGGTCAGGATATCATATGTCAAGATTGGGGTCAAATGAGCTTACATTAAATGTTTATAGCCTTTTGTATTCCAAGATGCTAGTATGCATTTACTGCTGCTTACGTTTGTGGATTGTTAATAGCAGTTACTATTGTCTGCCTTCATGGGCATGACTTCTATTGAATGGATTGTTTTAAATGCTCCTTGTGATACCAAGACCTTCTACCCAATTGGCAGCACCACCCTCCACACCCCAATGCAGTGCCCCTGCAGGCCCCTGCTTTGCAATTCTACATTTCACCCTTGAAGTTGCCTGCACTAGCACTTGGTCTGATGCCACCTCCTTGGCTCCCCTTGGCACTTCCCCCCTTTGTCCCCCACCAGAACTTGCCCATTCTCTGCCCCCCCGACCTATCCCTATCTACTGCATTTCTCTTCAATGCACTTGCACATCCGAATACCACAATGCCTAGTGCGACCACGAATGTATGATTACTGTTTTGCCAATGTTTGTTCTCTCCCCTGTTTACTTCCCATTTACCCTTCTGGCGCTTTGAAACACAATTCTGTTGCATAAGTGCCTAACAAATGCTCATTAAAATAAACTAAAATAAATACCAATTAACAGGATTTGTTGGAAAAGAATAAGACTTACTTAACTAGAAATGTATGCATACAATTTTTTCAGAGACAGACTTATTCGCATATGCTTAGTTTATAATTAGTTGACTGTAAAGGCTACAGAGGGCTGCTCATCAATCTTTTGAGTTTGGTGCCACCATCTTGACAATCTAGTAATGAAATAATTGTTGACATAGCTTCATGTTGAAATTGTTTTAGGATGTGTACATTATTTTAACACCACTGTTTGTATTATGATTGATACTACTGTTTGTATTGGGATTTGGTAAAGCATGTAAGGTCAATACGCTCCCTCGTGACCCTAAGGCATGCACGTAACCATTATATATAAACAAATGAATTGCAGACAAATATTATCCTGTAGGTTATAATCCAATTATTATTGTGTTCGTCCTGTTGCTTATCAGTCCAAAATTGATTGTGTCTGCCCAATACAGTAAGTTTAAAGTAGTGTACGATATTTGGATTGAGAAATGCACCTAAGTGGACTTAAATTGCAATCATTCAGATTCTATTCATCCAAATCCATTAGGAAACATAATTTGGATTGTATTGCAATTAGAATTTTATTTGTACAAGACTTCTAATAAGTCCTTCAAACTGTATTTTATCAAGACCTCATTTAATCAAGACCTTAACATGTGTTTCATCACTTTCTAGAGGCTTATCGGGAAGATTTCTTGAACATTTCTGTACAGCTAAAATGAACACAAAATGTAAATAGTAACTAGACAGTTGTTTCATAATTACTATCAACATATATTAAACCATTGGGTGAATTCATATTAATGTACATGCACTCACCAAAAATCAGTTTTGCTGTCAAATGTGCTCCCATTGGTAACACATCAGAAAAAACATATATGAGAGTGTATAAGGAATTGCTATTGATTCCAGAGTCCTCTTCTATGATTGAGATGCAGAAAAATGATTAATTGTTGCCTAAAGATGTTGAGCACAGAATGGTAGAGTTCCTTACCTTCATATGTAGCTGGCTGGATATGATAGTCCAGCTTCCTGGGAAAACGGATACTGTCCTGCGTGGGATCCTGCATTTCAAAATGGTGTCCAATATTTATTTTATCGTCATATCATACACATAATGCATGATTGCGTCATCACACATGTCCCTTGCGAGGGCATCATGGTGTTCGTGATCATGGTGACCATACTATATCGGTCATAGAGTTTCATGTAGATAGGATAAATTGTTTAAAACATATCAAAAAATTGTTTGATATCTAAAATGGAAAATATTTATAAAGTAGCACTAAGTAGCAATGTGTTGTATGATCCTACTTCCAATCTAAAAATGTTTGTTCTGCAATAATGTGAATATACATAGTGTTGCTGTTACCAATAGTGATATTACTTCTCTAAATGAATATATAGTTCTGAGCAATTTCAATATATAAACATGTCTTAAATACTCTAAATGTTAGACAGATCAAATTATACAATGATTGGTTGTTATTGATGTCCAATGTTTCAATTTTAAAGGTAGGCAATTAACACATTGGCCGAGTCCAGTGTGACATTATTCCATGATATGGATCCATCTTGATTCCTGTTGGTGAAATTTTAATTCTCTGTTTCTACCTCTTTGATGTTTTTCTACAGTTGTTAAACCCATGAAATTCATTTACTCTATTGGTGCATTCAAATGTTCTCTTCTGTAATGGGCTGCCATTGGACACTTGACTTCAGCATTTCTTATTGCTCTTAAGTGTTCCATACTCCAAAGTTTTAGGTGCCGGACAGTGCTTCCTATATACCACTTGGCACAGTGGCATTTAATGCCATTAGCAACAAATCTTGTATTCCAGTTGATAAATCTGTTGATTTCTGTTGGTAACCATTTGGTATCAAAATAGTATATCTTTTGTCCAACATAAAGGGACATATTTTACAATTTCTGCATTTGTAGTTTCTTACCAGAGGTGGTAGTTTCCAATGTTGTTACGCTCACCTGGTTCCCACGGGGGGTTCGACCAGAACTGGGCCGCTGTTGTTTCCACCAGCATGACGTGTAGCGCCGAGATGACTGACTGGACTGGCCCGCTCAGCCTAGTTTGTCTGGCTCGCAAGAATATTCTTCTGCAAAGGAGAAGAGGAATTAACCACCCGTGGAATTGAGTGTCAACCCGCCTTCCCCACTCCCGTTGTCTTCCCACAGATCACTCTTGATGTCCCCTCCTTAGTCTCACCTGATGGTTTGGAAGGATGAGCTCTCCATCCTGCGTCGACCGCAGGGGCGCGTTGATGACCAGTTACTTCACTGGCGTAGAGGAATTGGTGAGTTCCAGTATTGACTCTAAAGTCCAATTGTTCATAAGAGTTCAAATGTCTGATCTTCACTCTGTCCGATTCCTTGCAGGTTGCCGATTAATCCACTCGAAGATTTCCGAATGGCACTTGGTGAGATTCAGGTAAGTCTATTGTGGTTTTCCCCTTAGGGGCCGGGGTACGGCGATGAAGCAGAGTTGACTGTGCCGACCCGAGATGAGGTGAGACCCCCGTGGTAAATCAGGTAAGTTTTGTGGGGTAGCTTGTATAGCCTTAGAGAGTCCCCTTGCTCACCTTGCTGTCTTTGTCTCCTTAGGTGTCGAAGGGCGGCCGCGAGATGGAGACAGCGTGATGGAATGCTGAAGTACCGCCAAGCAGGTGAGTTCAGCACGGCGCCGTAGGAATGCGAAGCGATGCTTCAAAGACTTCTGTCTTTCAGTTCCCTGGCGAAATGGATCAGGATTCATGTAAGGATTAAAGTTAAAACTCCTGTTCTAACTTTATCCTTCTTTTCTTCTTGTTTCAGGAGTCCCAGGACTGAAGCGGGCGTGGCTGAAGACTGGAGCTGCTGAAAACACGGTGAGCGTTACGCTGCAGCAAGCAGAATAACCCGAAGCACGTGTGGCTGTCCGGGCGTGGTTTAAATAGCCTTGGAAGAAGACCCAGCTAAGTATTCTTCCACAGCCCCACCCAAGAAACAAAATAGTCCATTCAGTAAAATAGTCCCTCCTAAGCCTCATTTGGCTTGAGTCTTCATGCAGCATGGTCTGCCTCAGGTGAGTAAGTTATCAATAATGAGCCTGGCGCCCATGGCGCCAGGACTGACTTTATCTTTATGAGCCTGCGCCATAGGCGCCAGGACTGCACCCAAACAGCCCCTAACTGGGGCTTTTGGGCATGCTCCAAGTGGCATGATGCCTGCTTCCGGGGCTGCTGGGCCTGGTCTGGTCTTCCGGGGGCAGGCATCATGACAGCACTCCCCCTCAAGGCCCCTCCTAAAGGCGTTCTCCCCCTTGGCCGTGGTTTGTCTGGAAATTCCCGATGGAACCTCTTCACTAAACGAGGTGCATGCACGTGGTCACTAGGTTCCCAAGACCTTTCCTGCGGACCATAACCTTTCCAGTCAATTAGGTAAAAGAGTTTTGATTCACTCTTTTTGAGTCCAAAATATTCTTGACTTCGAACTCGGGCTCCCCGTCTATGAGGATAGGTTCAGGTGGAGTGGTTAGCCTATTTCCTGGTTGCACTGGCTTCAAAAGAGACACGTGGAAGACGGGATGGATTCGCATATGAGCCGGTAGGTTCAACTTGACGGCCACTGAGTTAATAATTGCCTTGACAGAAAAAGGTCCCAAATACCTGGGGTTAAAGGTCCGAGTCCCCTTGAGTGGTAAGTGCTTAGTGGCTAACCATACTTGGTCCCCTATTTGGTATTGAGGAGCTTCACTTCTATGCTGATCCGCATCCTTTTTGTATTTTTCCTTAGCCTTTTGCAAATGGATGGTTGCTTCTTTAAAGGCTTGTGTAATAACAGCGTGGAGATGGTCCACTGCGGGCATCTCTAAATGCTGGGGTGAGTCCAAATCCGAGGTTCGAGGATGGTGCCCATAAATGGTAAAAAAAGGTCTTTGTCCAGTTCCTGAGTGTACGGAAATATTGTACGCTTCTCCAGCATGGGATCTGGCATGGATTCACATGCTCATGAATATTCCCCGTCGTCAGGCTGGGAATCCTCGGTAAAGAAAAAATCAGTATCAGTTTCGTTTCTGATCTGTCTTTCGTAGTAGTAACCAATCACTGATCTCTGCGTCATACTGACCACAGCCAATGACTGCTCTCTACCTAAGCCCCGCCTCTGGCAGCCATCTTCAGATTTTTACCGCACGTTCAAGTGTTGGGATCCTCGTGCTATTGCTCTCGAGCGGTAGTGCTATTTTTTCACGTTTTTTTCTCAAAAAATTTCTCTTTTTCAGAAAAAAGAGCCTCAAGCTCCACCGTTTCTTCATCCGATCAACGGGGACCCGTGTCGGATTCGTCTACGCCCCTCAAGGGTGAAGATTTCGTCGAGCCACGCTTTTGGAGGACTCCAGAAGTTTCTCAGGCCCATCTCGGACATGGCCCAGGAGAAGGGAAGCTCGACGCCTGGAAAGCTGTTCAGGGTCTGCCCTGGATGCCAGCTTCAGAATGTCTTTAAGGAGGACGAACACTCCCTTTGTCTTTACTGCCTACATGAGGACAAGACGCACGTGGAGAAGGACTGTGCGTTTTGCGGCAATATGTCAGAGCGGACCATGAAGGACCGCCATCAACATCTCGCCAACTGGCTGGAAGGGAAGAGCCCGTCAGGTGAGAAGAAGAAGAAGAAGTCCGAGCGGTCTTCTAAGACCTTTGAGGACGCCCCGGCGACAGGGGTCCAACAGAAGGCCAAGCACCGCGAGTCCGCTGGCACCGGGAGCGCCGAACGGTCGGGCTCTACGGGCGCCAGGCAGGGCGCATCCTCCCCGGCGCCATCAACCACGAGCCAACGCTCTGGTTCGGGTAAGAGGAAGGCCGAGCACCCGGCGAAGCTCCTGGAGAGACCCCGGTCGAGCTCGAAGGCCCCATCGGAGGGGGAGCGAGGCAGTGACCCTCCCCCCAAGGAGAAGGCGGTGAGCGCACCTAAGGTGGTGAAAGCCTTAATCCATCCGGCCAAGGCCTCTATCGAGACAGTCGCGGCGGCCCTGGCTCAGCCTGTGGAGGCTACACCAGTGGTGGCAACCTCGGGGCTCAGAGTCTCCCTGCCACCGCGGAGGGAGTCCTCTTTCATGCCCATCGACAGGACCCCCGTGAAACCTCCGACGGAGAAGAAAAAGGGGGGGCCGGAGGCCGTCGAGGATTCGGCCTCAACCTCTGAGGAAGAGCTGATCGAAGTCTTAATCCACGGCATTGGCGTGGAAGAAGACCAGCCCGTCAGGAGGGACCCTGACGTAGGAGATGACAATAACATCGAGGGTGCCGACGGGGCTCCTGGCCGCCCGTCGGACTCCCCTCAACCAGTGCCGCAAGACAACTCGGCGGCCATTTTGTTGGCTATACAGTCCTTATGCTCGGAGATAAGGACGAGACTGCCGTTACCACCAGCGGAGGAACCGCTCCCGACGGGGGACCCGGAGCCAGGCCCTTCTGGGAGCGCTCCCCCTAAGAGAAGAAGGATTCAGCCTCCACCTCCTTTTCAGCCATCGCGCCCTGTTCAGCCCTCCTCACCGTCCACGACACGTGGGGATGATACGGGGACTGACACGGCCGCGACGGGTACAGACGACAAGGTTTATGACGAGGATCTGCCGTCGTCACCTCCCACCCGGGCTTCCCCGCCCGATGAGATTGGATCGTTTCACTCCATGATCGCCAGGGCATCCAAGCTTTTCCAGCTCTGCCCGGAAGAGAAGAAGAAGGAAGGTTTCCTTTATCAACGGCGCGAGGCCAAGAGGAAGACGGTCCTTTCTGTACCTCTACTGGACGATATCTGGGATGAGGGCCTCGCCCTCCTCAAGAACCCATCCACGACGCCGGCTAGAAGGGATCGGTACGAGAAGAAGTACCGGGTCTCGGATGCGGCCCCCTTGTGCCTTCGGGCACAGCCGACCCCGGACTCGGTCGTCTCCGCGGCGGCCAGGAAGAAAGCAGGGGGGCGCGGCCTCTACGTCGACCTCCCCGCCGGACGGCGAGGGAAAGAAATTAGATACGATGGGACGCAGAGTCATCTCGTCTGCAGCGACGACGATTAAGGTGGCTAACGCCTTGGCTATCGTAGCCCGCTACGACAGGGAGTTGTGGTACAAACTGGCCCCCCTGCTGGACTTCCTACCAGACGACAAGAGGGCGGAAGCCCTAGAGATCTTGCGACGGACATAGCTGACACTGGATTTCGCCAGTTGGGCAACGGCGTGTGCCTTAGGCGGCGTGGATGGCTCAAGGCTACTGACTTCCTTCAGGACGTGCAGACCAGAGTCTTGGACATGCCGTTCGACGGAAACAACCTGTTTGGGAAACATCAAGGCAGACACGGAGACGGCCCGGGCTCTTGGGGTTCTCCAGCAACGGCGGCCGCCCTTTCGGAGCGGTGGAGGAAAACAGGGTGCCTCCAAAGGTTCCAGCGGCGGATTTTCCACCTACCGTCAAGCGGCCCGTTCGTCGTCACAGGAAGCTTACAGGGGACGAGGCAAGTCAGGTGGACCCCGCCGTCGTCGCCAAGGAGAACAAGGCGACAAAGCCTCGTCGAAGCAGGACTGAACCGGCCGTGGGGTCGGGCCCCCACCGAAGCACCCCGGTGGGAGGCCGGCTGGCGAGCTTCGTCAGCGTGTGGGAGTCCATCTCCACCGACCGTTGGGTGCTGGACGCCCTAGCTCAGGGTCACGCGCTCGAGTTTCTAAAGAGGTACCCGCGCGTCCCCCCTGTGGCCAGGAAAGAACATCACGTCCCTCAACTTCTCTTGGAGGTGAAGGCGATGCTCAAGAAGGGCGCCATCGAGCTCGTCCCAAAGAGGCTTCGGGGCTCCGGAGTTTACTCAAGATACTTCCTCGTGAAGAAGAAGACGGGAGGATGGCGTCCCATCCTAGACCTACGACGACTGAACAAATTCATCAAGGCACAGAAGTTCCGGATGGTCACCCTCCAACACGTCCTGGGTCAGCTGGAGGAGGGCGATTTCCTGTCGTCGTTGGATTTGGAGGATGCCTACTTCCATATTCCCATCCTAAAGGGACACCGAAAGTTTCTCAGGTTCATGGTCCAAGGGCGTCACTACCAGTTCAGAGCCCTTCCCTTCGGATTGAGGTCGGCACCCAGGGTGTTCACCAAGTGCCTCGCACCGGTGGCGGCGCAGCTGCGCCGAGAGGGGATCCACGTCTACCCCTACCTGGACGACTGGCTCATCCGAGCGAAGACGAAGGAGCTCGCCGTGGAGCACACGGCAAGGACCGTCCAACTACTCACGGACCTGGGATGCTCCATAAACTACAACAAGTCCCACCTGGTGCCCGCGCAAGATGCACTGTTTCTGGGAGCGAAGCTCGACACAGTGTCGCTTCTGGCCTCTCCGTCGGAGGAAAGGACGAGGGCCATCTTGGGCAAGGTGCAGCGGATGCTGGTTGCGGACGCGGCCAGAGTGAGGTCCATCAAGTCCCTCCTCGGAATGATGTCTTCTTGCATTTACCTCATCCGCCTGTGCAGGCTCCGGATGCGCCCGTTGCAGGAGTTCCTGGACGCGCGCTGGATCCAGACGACGGGCAGCTTCGAGGAGAGGATCACACTCGACGAGAGTTTCCGACGAGCGATCCGGTGGTGGGGTACCCGCGCGCATCTGACGGCGGGCATGGACTTCCAGACTCCCGGCCACCAGGAGACAGTGACCACGGATGCCTCCCTGGAAGGGTGGGGAGCGCACACCGAAAATCTGCACGCGAGAGGCCTTTGGCTTCCGACGGAGAAGTCCCTCCATATCAACGTCCTGGAGCTCCGTGCAGTGTTTTGGGCCCTCAGGTCCTTTCTTCCGTCCCTCAAGGGCAAGGTGGTGAGGATCTTCACTGACAACATCACCACCATGTTCTACATCAGGAAACAGGTCGGAACCAGGTCCCCAGCCCTGTCCAAGGAGGCGCAGGATCTGTGGCATTGGGCCGTCGCCCAAGGGATGTTTCTGGTGCCGTTTCATCTGGCAGGGATAAAAAACACCATCGCCGACTCGCTCAGCAGAGAGCTGCGCTCGTGCCACGAGTGGGAACTACGACAGGATCTAGTGGACCGCCTCTTCCGACGGTGGGGCACACCCCAGATCGATCTGTTCGCGACGGCGACGAACTCCAAGTGCCGGAGGTTCGCCAGCAGGTTTCCCCAGCCGAGGAGCATGGGCGATGCTTTCTCGTTCCCCTGGGAGGGCCTGTTTCTATACGCATTCCCTCCATTGCCATTGCTGATCCGGCTCATCAACCAGCTCAAGAGGTCACGGTGCAGGATGATCCTCGTCGCACCTGCGTGGCCGAGGCAGATATGGTTCCCGGACCTTCTGGACTTGTCAGCGTCCCCGTCAATCAAGCTGCCAGTGGACGCGGATCTTCTCTCCAGGGAAGGAGGCGCCATCCTCCATCACGACCCGAAGTCGCTGAGCTTGCAGGCCTGGCTCCTGCAGCGTTAGAGTTTGGAGGATACGACATACCGGCCGACTGCAGAGAGGTTCTTGCAAAGGCCAGCGCGTCCTCAACTCTTAAATGCTATGGACACAAATGGAAGAGGTTCTCTGTCTGGTGCCACGCACAGAATATTAACCCTCTACGGATTACGGCTCCCCAAGTACTGCCGTACCTACTGACGCTGGCCAAGGCTGGACTGGCACACGCGTCCATCAAGATTCATCTTGCTGCGATCTCCCGATACACCAGAACCACGGGGCGGACGTCTTTGTGGTCCCATCGTCTGGTGAAAGAGTTCATAAAGGGACTGTTCAGATCGTTCCCGCCGGTGAAGGCTCCGGCCCCGGCGTGGGAGCTCAACGTGGTGCTGACCAAGCTCATGGGACCTCCGTTCGAGCCTCTGCACTCGGCTCCGTTGAAGTTCTTGTCATGGAAAACAGCGTTTCTTGTGGCCATCACCTCCGCACGACGGGTGGGAGAGATCCAGGCCCTTTCCTGCAAGGCCCCGTACTTGACTTTTCACGACACGAGGGTAGTGCTCAGGACGCACCCCTCCTTCATGCCCAAGGTGCCGTCGGACTTCCACCTCAACGAACCATTGGTGTTGCCTGTTTTCTTCCCGTCACTTTTGTCGCCGGCTGAAAGGACTTTGCACTCGCTGGATGTGGCTAGAGCGCTGAAGTTCTACGTGGACCGCACAAAGTGTTTTCGGAAGACGTCACAACTCTTTGTGAACTTTGGACCTGTCAATCAGGGGAAGGCTCTCTCGAAGGCTTCCATTTCCAGATGGCTCTCCGGCTGTATCATGTACTGTCATCGGTTGGCAAACCGACGGTTGCCTGGCCGTCCGAGAGCCCATTCCACCAGAGTGATCGCAGCTACCACGGCGTTCCTATCTGGTGTGCCCTTGCTGGACATCTGCAGGGCTGCTACGTGGAGGTCGATGCACACCTTCACGAAATTCTACTGCGTCGATCGGGATTCCAGGGAGGAGTCCAGGGTCGGCCAAGCAGTGCTGCGCAACCTGTTCGCCTAAGGTGAGCCTGGTGAGGAGGTAAGAATTGCTTAATGTTGAGTTTGATGTAATGCTTAATGGTGAGCCTTTGCCACCTCCCATGGTTGTGCATGTGTGTACTGCTATGTATTCTTTATTCATGAGCATGTGAATCCATGCCAGACCCCATGCTGGAGAAGGAACAAGTTACTTACCTGTAACTGTTGTTCTCCAGCATGGGTCTGGCATGGATTCACATGCGAACCCTCCCGCCTACCCCTCTGCGGCTCTTCACTTGGTCATACTGCCACTTCACGTGCTACCAAATCTGAAGATGGCTGCCAGAGGCGGGGCTTAGGTAGAGGGCAGTCATTGGCTGTGGTCAGTATGACGCAGAGATCAGTGATTGGTTACTACTACGAAAGACAGATCAGAAACGAAACTGATACTGATTTTTCTTTACCGAGGATTCCCAGCCTGACGACGGGGAATATTCATGAGCATGTGAATCCATGCCAGACCCATGCTGGAGAACAACAGTTACAGGTAAGTAACTTGTTCCATACTCTGCGATCCACAGAATGTCTTTCCAATTCCCCTCAGACTGATGTAGCATACAACGGAGGTACTGTTCAAGAGTCTGGTTGGTCCTCTCCGTTTGACCGTCGGTCTCAGGGTGGTGACTGGTCGAAGGCCTAACATCAATTTGTACCAGTTGGCAGCATTTCCTCCAAAAATGTGAAATGAATTGACTGCCCCGATCTGAAATTAACACTGAAGGAAAGCCATGCAGGCGGACAACATTTTCAAGGAATTCCTTGGCCAGGATTGAAGCTGAAGGTATCCCTTTTAAAGGAATGAAGTGGGCCATTTTAGAAAAAAGATCTACAATAACTAGAATGGTATTGAAACCTTGGTACGGGGGTAAATCCGTGATGAAGTCTAATGACAAGATATGCCAAGGGGTAGGTGGTATGTCTAATGGTTGCAATAATCCAGCAGGTTTTTTCTTTTGCCCTTTATTTTGTGCGCAAATGCCACAAGACATGACAAATGACTTGACATCCTTTCGCCAGGTGGGCCACCAAAATTGCCTCCTAATTTTAGCTTCGGTTTTTGCAATACCCGGATGCCCTTCTATTAAGGTGTCATGGTAATGGGAAATGACAAGTTCCTGTAGTTCCTTTTGCAGTAAAAATAGCCAGCCTTGGTAATAAGGTAAATCATCGATGACAGAGTACTCTGGACCTTTCTTTTCCCAGTCCTGTAGGGCAACGGAATCAAAGAGTTGGTGGATCTTGTTTTGAATGTCCTCCAGTGTCTGTATGGATGTCAGGCCAAGGATTCTCTGTTCCGGAATTATGGGTACAGCTTCTAAAGTTATTTCTGCTTCTCCCATTCCAATCCGGGACAAGGCGTCTGCTTTACCATTCTTACAACCTGGTCGAAATCAAACACGGCGAAGAACAATGCCCAACGGAGTTGGCGCGAAGATTGGGCTTTGGCTGTCTTTAGGTATTGTAAGTTGCGGTGATCGGTGATGACCGTGATGGTATGTCTGGCACCCAGTAGATAGTACCGCCAAGCCTTGAAGGCGGACTTGATGGCCAGCAGCTCCTTGTCGGTTATGGCATAGTTTAATTCGGGGGCTGAACATTTTCTTGACCAAAACGCCACTGGGTGAAGCTGGTTAGTTTCGGGATCCTTTTGGGAAAGGACTGCTCCCATGGCCGAACTGGATGCATCTGTTTCCACTATGTAGGGAAGCTCGGGGCGCGGGTGTCTTAATATGGGAGCAGATGTGAATTTAGCTTTTAACTCTTGGAAGGCGTTCTCGGCTTCCTCTGTCCACACAAAGCGTTTGTTTTTTTGCAATAGCGTTGTAATGGGATGTACAATGTGCGAGAAGTCCGGGATAATCCTGCGGTAGAAATTGGCAAAGCCAAGCATGCTTTGAACTCCTTTGATTGAACTTGGCGAAGGCCAATTAAGAATGGCATCCACTTTTCGTGTATCCATGCAGATTCCTCTCGGGGTCAGAATAAATCCAAGGAATTCCACTTCCGTAGTGTGGAAGATGCACTTTTCCAGTTTAGCATATAATTTATGCTGGCGTAACTTCTCTAGGACTGCTCGGACGTGTTTTACATGCTCAGATTCTGATAAAGAGTATACTAAGATGTCGTCGATGTAAACAACCACACAAACGTTGATAAGCTCTCGGAGGACATTGTTCATGAAGAACTGGAAGGCTGCTGGTGCATTGCATAGTCCGAAGGGCATCACCTGGTACTCAAATAGTCCGTACTTGGTGCGAAAAGCAGTCTTCCATTCGTCACCCTCTTTGACACGTTCCAGATGATATGCCCCCCGAAGGTCTAGTTTCGTGTATATACAAGCGTCCTTCACCTGGTCTAGTAGTTCTGGGATCAAAGGCAGTGGGTATCGATTCTTGATTGTTATCTGATTCAGTGCACGGTAGTCTATACATGTTCTAAGGTCGCCTTCCTTTTTCGGTACGAAGAACAAAGCTGAAGATGCAGGGGACTTGGACGGGCGAATGAAGCCATTAGCTAGGTACTGGTCTAGGTACTGGCGCAAATGGAGATTTTCGGGTTCCGTAAGGGCATAGATTCTGCTGCAAGGTGGTTGTGCTCCAGGTACAAGATCTATTTGACAAACATACGATCTGTGAGGTGGTAAGGTGTTTGCCTGTTCCTTTTGGAAGACATCCTGAAAGTCTTGGTATTCAACAGATAATTGTATGGCTACTGGAATTACTGGGGCCAGGACTGTGTTTTGAGTTTTCCTTGGGTAGCAGGTGTGAGCACATTCTGGGAAGGTTAGTCTCTTCTCTCGCCAATCAATACAGGGGTTATGTTTTTCCAACCAAGGTATCCCCAGTATCAGCTGAAACTGTGGGGCCTTGATTAAGTCAAACATCATAGCCTCTCGATGCCCATCTTGACTCAGCAATGTCATCTCTGCAGTGGAATGAGTTACGGGTCCAGAGGCAATTTCCGTTCCATCTACAGTGGTGACAACATCGGCCGTGATCTTGCGGGTGAGAGATAGATTCATCCTGGTAGCCAATTCCCAGTCCAAGTAATTTCCTATGGCTCCACTGTCTACGTATGCCTTTACCGCGTGCATGCGTGATGGCTGCTCTGGATCTACAAGGACCATGGGTATGGTGAAATGCGAGGTCAGAGTGTCCTTCTTTAAGCTCGGCAAGCGGACCTCTACGCTTGCCGGTCGTGGTCGTTTCCCGAGTCAGATTTCACATGGTTTTCGTCTGCTGCTCCTATAACTTTCTTGGGTGGTTTTACAGTGCAGTTCCGAAGAAAATGACCAGTAGTTCTGCAATATAAACATAATTGCAGTTGCCGTCTTCTATCTCTCTCCTTTTGGGTTAAGGGTCCTTTAACCCCCCCGGTTTGCATAGGTTCTGAGACATCTACTCCCTTGGAGCTTACGTGGGTTTTAACCAACACCCTGTTCTCAAACTTGGTTCGGTCAGCCTTCCTGGTTTGAAGTCTGTGATCGAGCTGGACCACTAGATCTATATATTCAGCACAGTCTTGAGGGGGGTTCACGATTTGGGCCAAAACATCTTTGAGTTCTCCCCGAAGTCCTCGATGGAATAATGTGATTCGCTTGGCTTCAGGCCATTCGGTTTCCAATACTAATCTATTGAAAGTTTCAATGTAAGATAAAAGATCCTGGTTACCTTGACGTAGGGATAAAAGTTTGTTGTCCAAAGCCTGTCCTCGGGAGTGTCGGGCAAATAGTCTTTCCATGCTTGTTCGAAAACCCTGGAAATCTCGAAGAATCGGGTCATCCTGGTTAACTAGTGGAATGGACTAATCCGCCGCACTGCCGCTGAGATATGACAGTACGAAGGCTACCTTGGCCTGATCGTTTGGGAAAGCTCCAGGTCTACATAAAAAGTGCAAGCGGCATTGATTCATGAATGTTGCAAACCCTTTTGGGTCTCCGGCAAAGCGTTCAGGCGGAGCACAAGGAACGGCTCCAGGTAAATTTATCTGCACCGGGTTACTCGACGGTACAGGAGCTGGACTTGCCCCAAGTCCTGGTAAAGGTGTTTGTCCAGCCTGGCTCTGTAATAGTTGTCTGGCCAACTCATCAGTTCGTTCTTTTGACACTATCAGTTCCCTCCTGAGGGCATTGGTTTCTTGGCGGGCGGAATGCACTTCGGCCCTTAATTCCCCTAATAATTGGGCCAACTGATCAGTTTCCGAGGTCTCCATGACGCCCAGGTGGCTATTTGTGGGTTGGCTTCGCGTTCTGTTACGCTCACCTGGTTCCCACGGGGGCGTCGACCGGAACTAGGCCGCTGTTGTTACCACCAGCGTGACGTGTAGCGCCGAGATGACTGACTGGACTGGCCCGCTCAGCCTAGTTTGTCTGGCTCGCAAGAATATTCTTCTGCAAAGGAGAAGAGGAATTAACCACCCGTGGAATTGAGTGTCAACCCACCTCCCCCACTCCCATTGTCTTCCCACAGATCACTCTTGATGTCCCCTCCTTAGTCTCACCTGATGGTTTGGAAGGATGAGCTCTCCATCCTGCGTCGACCGCAGCGGCGCGTTGATGACCAGTTACTTCACTGGCGTAGAGGAATTGGTGAGTTCCAGTATTGACTCTAAAGTCCAATTGTTCATAAGAGTTCAAATGTCTGATCTTCACTCTGTCCAATTCCTTGCAGGTTGCCGATTAATCCACTCGAAGATTTCCAAATGGCACTTGGTAAGATTCAGGTAAGTCTATTGTGGTTTTCCCCTTAGGGGCCGGGGTACGGCGATGAAGCAGAGTTGACTGTGCCGACCCGAGATGAGGTGAGACCCCCGTGGTAAATCAGGTAAATTTTGTGGGGTAGCTTGTATAGCCTTAGAGAGTCCCCTTGCTCACCTTGCTGTCTTTGTCTCCTTAGGTGTCGGAGGGCGGCCGCGAGATGGAGAGAGCGTGATGGAATGCT
Source organism: Ambystoma mexicanum (assembly GCF_040938575.1). Taxonomy (NCBI): domain Eukaryota; kingdom Metazoa; phylum Chordata; class Amphibia; order Caudata; family Ambystomatidae; genus Ambystoma; species Ambystoma mexicanum. The sequence goes on from NC_090935.1 coordinate 1,361,113,565, forward strand.
GAAGTACCGCCAAGCAGGTGAGTTCAGCGCGGCGCTGTAGGAGTGCAAAGCGATGCTTCAAAGACTTCTGTCTTTCAGTTCTGTGGCGAAATGGATCAGGATTCAGGTAAGGATTAAAGTTAAAACTCCTGTTCTAACCTTTATCCTTCTTTTCTTCTTGTTTCAGGAGTCCCAAGACAGAAGCGGGCGTGGCTGAAGACTGGAGCTGCTGAAAACACGGTGAGCGTTACGCTGCAGCAAGCAGAATAACGCGAAGCACGTGTGGCTGTCCGGGCGTGGTTTAAATAGCCTTGGAAGAAGATCCAGGTAAGTATTCTTCCACAGCACCACCCAAGTAACAAAATAGTCCCTTCAGTAAAATATTCCCTCCTAAGCCTCATTTGGCTTGAGTCTTCATGCAGCATGGTCTGCCTCAGGTGAGTATGCAGCATGGTCTGCTTCAGGTAAGTTATCAATAATGAGCCTGGCACCCATGGTGCCAGGACTGACTTTATCTTTATGAGCCTGGCGCCATAGGCACCAGGACTGCACCCAAACAGCCCCTAACTGGGGCTTTTGGCCATGCTCCAAGTGGCATGATGCCTGCTTCCGGGGCTGCTGGGCCTGGTCTGGTCTTCCAGGGGCAGGCATCATGACAAATGTGAATGTAGTGTATCTTGTTGCTCGCGTTTCTTGAATTTGAGGAAACTGAGACAAATACAATTTTTTATTTTCTTGGCTTTTTGAAAAAGTCATGGATGGTTTCTCATCAAGATAAACATAACCATTAATCAATCAGCTGTGATTCATTGCTTTTTTGCTGGGTTTGTCTATTCCCTTATCAGATGTTTTAATGTTTGTTCAATCACAAACATCAGCTGTCTAATAGTGTTACACTCACCTGGTCTCCACGGGGCATTGGGGCACGGCTGGAGCCCTCCCTTGACTTGACTCCTCGGAATCGTCTACCCCTCCAAGTTGCTGCTGGGCCTGCTGCTTGAGATACTGGTGTTGCCCCTGAGTGAAGACGAGAAGCAATGAAAATGGAGTGGGGATAGCGTGACCTCTCCCAACCCTTTCGTGCCAAAATACAGTGTGCAAGCGCCTTCCCATATGAGCTCACCTGTTGTTTTGTAATGTTGAGCTATCAGTCCTGCTTATCCTAGCAGGGGCGCGTAGCATGGACCGAGCTGCTTCACTGGAAGTGTTGATCCAGACCAGCTGCAACCAATCCACTTAGAAGGTAAGTCTTTTAGTTATGACTATTGTTCAATTAGACTGTTTGTATTTTGTCTATAATTCTTGCAATGTCTCATTCCATCCCCATAGGTACGAAGAAGTAATCAGAGCCGAGGAGGGTCTGGGAAGTCCCTAGAGACTGATGGAGTTTCAACAGTGACAGGTGAATTGGTCTTTATATGGAAACTATAGTCTCTTGTACGGTGCGGCCAAGCGTTCATTATTCGTATGAGTTCTAACCTGTTGTGTTCTTTCTTCCCTCGCAGGTGCAGGCCGACGGCAAAGAATGGCGTACGGATGCTCGATGAAGATTCACGGTTGCAGGATGAAGATACCGAGGAGGTAATGGAGAGGAGAAGAGCTCCGGGTAACTGGGCACCCAGATTAGGTAAAATGAAGACTCCGGCACAGGCAGTGATGGAATAGAGGCAAGATGCGCGCACAGCGATATAGCGGCTGGCAGCAGGTAAGGAGTGCCCTCAGCGATGGAGTAGCTGGATACAGGTAAGAGGCGCGCACAGCGATGTAGTGGCTGGCAGCAGGTAAGGGGTGCCCTCAGCGATGGACTAGCCGGATCAGGTAAGAGGCACACACAGCGATGTAGCGGCTGGCAGCAGGTAAGGAGCGCCCTCAGCGGTGGAGTAGCTGGATACAGGTAAGAGGCGCGCACAGCGATGTAGCGGCTGGCAGCAGGTAAGGAGCGCCCTCAGAGATGTCTTCAGGAATGGACCGGCAGGAATCCAGTGATGCACAGGTAAGCACAGCGGAGAGCGTTACGCTGCTGAAAGCAGAATAACGCGAAGCGAGGGCACGTGGATGGGTTGGCCTTATATAGGCTGGCTCAGGCCCCTCCCTTTTGCCCCGCCTACTGACTCCACCTTGCCCTTCCCAGGGACTCTGGCACGTGCCTCCCAATGCTGTTCTACGGCCACGTCCAGCCCAACTGCACCTTCTATTGGCACAGAGTGTGTAAGGCACACTTTTACATGAGCCTGGTGCCAGAGGCGCCAGGACTGGGTCCAATTGGACCCTGCGGATGAGGAAGGACTGGCCCCTTGTCCAGTGGCCATGTAAAATAGAATAGTTGGCCTCTATGAAATGTCAAGTCTTTATCAATAAGTGGCCCCTATGGTGAGGCCTCTCGATGGTACACACCACTTCTGAATGCTTGGTTGGCCCTTCTACCCAACGCATCTAATAAGGGGTGTCGCTCCTTGCATCAAGCTACCCACCCTGTTTTTCGGCAGCCTCGGACATTATTCACCTGACTACTACTAGTCCGCCTGGTGAGTTTGTTGTGCACTGTGCAGTTTCTCTGTGTTTTGTATAGTTTCTCTGTCTCTCTCTCCCTCTTTCCATCTTTCTGCCCTCTCCCCCCATGGTGCTCTCCATCTCTCCTATACACTTAAACTGCTATTCTATCACCTATCCTACTTCTCTCTCGAAGCCTGGAAGGAAAAAGTTCAAAAAAGATCTCCTGGTCTCCAATCCAGGCCTGCCCATTGCTGATACTTACGTCAACATTTCTTCTAGGCAGACTATCAGAGACATTCTCTTTGTCGCTCCCTCTCTGGACCTATGGACTCCCCATATGGTCTCTGTCCTCGCCCCTTACTCTTTGTCACCCATTAATGGTAGCACCAGATGGGAAGTACTCTTGCCAGGCTTCTCATCCTCTAGGTGTATCATGAATGTCTGTCAGAATAGCACTGTCATGGCCCAGGGCTCTCAGCCCAACCTCTTCATTGATCAGAGGCATCTTCTGTCTCTCATCAACTTCTTCCCCTCTCCTGCCATTCCTCTGTCTGCCATCCCTCTTGCCTCTTCTCCACCACCAACAGACATACCACATCCCTGTACTCATCCAAGGAAGAATTTCAAAGGTGGCAACCAGCTTCACCTAGTTACCCTCAACTCTCGCTCTGCTGGTAAACACTCCTATGATATCTGTCTCCTTCTTGAAGACTTTGACCTTGATGTTCTCTCTCTCACTGAGGCATGGTTCACTGCAAGCTCTTTCACTGCTTTTGACACACTCCTCCCTGAGGGCTACCAGAACCTCTCTAAGCACAGGCCTAAGTGGTCTTGTTATTCCCAAAATGGGTCCCTGCTACTATCATTCCCACTCAGACCTACTCTTCCTTTGAATACCTTGTCTGCAAGCTTGGAGTCTCTCCAACCCTTTCGTTGACTCTCGCAACCATCTACAGGACCACTGGTCGGGTCTCCCTCTTCCTCTCCTGATTCCTCCACTGGACTCTTCTGCAACTTATGTGACTTTCTTTCCCTCGCCATTCATCCCTCCGGTTCGACGCACTCAACCTGACATACCTTGGTGCTCTCATCTCAGCAGACATCCCCATCTCCAACCCTCTCACTACACCTGTCTCCTGGTCTGACCATGCTCTCCTGTTCTCTCACCTGGATCTCTTAGGTCCCCTGGCTATGCCCCTGCCAGCATTGCCAGTCTCCTTCTCTGTCATTCGGCCGATGAACCGAGTTTTAGCTTCTACTTTTGCTGCCACGTTAATTCCCACTCCTGCACCTGTCACGGACACCAACACTGACTCCTTGCTAATCTTCACCGCTCTATCACCAACACCCTGGACATCCTTGCCCCTGCCATGAGGATCCGCATGAAGGCTGCCTCCAAGCGCAACACCTTGTATGACTCCAAGATAGACTCTTTGAAACTCAAGTGCAGAGTTGACGAACGGAAGTGGTGGGCATCAGGCATATCCTCTGACAGACAGGCCTGCTCCGTGCTCCAAAGGCAATACAGACTCACCATCTGCTCAAAGAAGGGGCCTATACCCAAGCCTGAATCTCTGGGGACACTACCAACACAGGCACACTTTTCAAAATCTGCATGGAACTCGCCAATCCTACTGCAGTCTCCACTTCTCCCCTCCCATCCCTGACCGTCTGTAATTCAAGGACCTCCACTTCTTAACCAAATCTCTCAGACCTCCATTGGCCCCCCCCTCTACCCTTCCCTTCTAATCTCCTCTTTCTCACCCATAGCACCGGAGGAGGTCTCCAGACAAGTCCTCTCTATGAAGGTATAATCCAGACAGGTGCTCCTCTGCTCATCCAGAATCAAGGACAAGATTTCCTCCCTTGCACCAGCCTTGGACGGTTTCTGTGATCACTCCTTTGCCACTGGCTACTTCCCGCTACACCTCAAGCGCTCCCTTAGGCATCCTCTTCTCAAACAAAAGCCCTCTGCCGACCCCTCATGCATGGCTAACTACCACCCTATCTCCATTATCTCCTTCCTGGGCTAACTCCTGGAGAAGCTGGTCATCTACCAACTGACCCAACACACTTAATCTGTTGGTTGTCTCCACGACCACCAGTCTGGCTTCAGAGCAGCCAGAGGCACAGTAACTGCTCTACTGAACACGTGAGAAGCTCTCAAATCTAGATTCCAAGTCCCCATCCGTTCTTTTACTTCTGGATCTTTCCTCTGCCTTTGACATGGTCAATCATGCCACCCTGACAAATTGTCTCTGTGACAACCTTGGCATCACAGGCCTGGCACTCGACGGGTTAACCTCTTTCCTCTCCAACTGACCTTCCCAGGTTCAACAGGTCCTTTTCTCTCCCCTATCACACTATCCACCTTGTGGTTCCTCAAGGCTCTATCGTCTTGCAATGGCTCTTCAACATCTACATTGCCATTGTTGCCCACCTGATCTCATCCTTCTCTCCTCACTTCTAGTGTTATGCAAATTAAACACAGCTCTCCTTCGAGCTTCCCTCTATCTTCTCCTCTTCCTCCTCGCTCATTCCTGACTGTCTGACTGCTATTCAGGCATTGAGTGCTGCCAATGATCTCTGCCTTAATGCCAGTAAGACGGGGATCCTTCTAATTGGGACCCCAGCTCCTTCCTTCCTTCTTGTCCCCTGGCCACCCTCTATGGGTCCCCTCCCCTCACCTTCTTGTGAGGCAAAACACCTTGGTGTCATCTTTGACTTCTCTCTATCCTTCTCTCCTTACATCGAAAATCTTGCCAAGAAGGCCCACTATCAGCTGCACCCACTCAGAAGCATTCTCCCTTTCCTCACCTTCCCCCAGAAACTCCTTGTCTACAGAGCTCTGGTCCTCTCTAGGCTGGACCACTGCAGCAGCCTCTTCCTCAATATTCCTTTATCCTCCCTTGGGCCCCTCCAACTAATACAGAATGGGACAGCAAGACTTATCCTTTGCCTCAAGCCCAGGGACCGCAACTCTCCAGCTTCAAGACCCTCTGCATCATCCACAGAGGTGTTGCTGGGGGAGGGGGGAGTAAGGGGACTATAGCTATGGTCTTTTTGCTTGTAGCCCCGGATAGAAGCTAATCGGCTACAACCAAAAGGCTAGCTAGCCTGAGTTCTGACAGTCCCGCCAATAGCATAGCCCTGATCTTTTCCAGACCTAGCAAAACCTCTGATCATCCACAAAGCTTTCTGGGCCTGGGACCCCGCTACATCCAACTCTTGCTCCCTAAATAACTTCCTGGTAGAGCCATTTGGTCGTCTAACTCCAACTCTCTGCTGATCAGTTGCTTCTCTAAACAGAGAATGGGGGATATATCTCTCTTCTCTACAGAAGCCTTCTTCTGGAATGACCTCACTGCCCCTCTGAGACTTGAGCCAGATTTTCTGAAGTACCAGAAGCTCCTGAAGACCCTCTTTTTCTCTTCTTCCTTCCCTCTCCCCTCCCCTGTTAACACCCCTTTCTGCCACAGTGACTGGCTGCCTGGTTCCCTCTGAGCTCTACAGGGCGCCATGCCCCGCAACCAAGCCCACCCCCCTCCTCGCACTTAGCATGTGGACCCTCTTCCTCTTCACAATATGCAATCCCTGGGACTTGCCCTCCTGGCCTCCCCATAGCACTTGCCTAGCCCCAGTGTCCTTTTCCACCTCCACACTCCCCCTTTCACTTACACTCTCTCCTCTTACCCTGCACTTCCCTTCCCACCCTAACACTTTGGATTTCGTGCAGACTGCCACCACCTCCCCCTTGCACTTCGTGTTACTGCATTTGCATGATCCAAATGTCACAAGGCCTAGTAGGGCCATTATTATATCTTTCTCCCTTGTCCCCCGCTTCATTTTTTGTCTTGTTGCACCTTAAAATACCATTTGTTGTATGGGCACCTTACACATATCAAATAAATAAAATAAATACATGTTCTGTTCTTTCTTCAACATGCCTTGCACATTATGCAGCACATAGATTATCCCATGGGCAATTGGTTGTAGAAATGACACATTCTGCCAGACAAGTCACATAACTCCTTAGTACAAATTCTTCTGTCTGTAGATGAGGGATTTTATTAGTTTTATTATTTGCCAACCTCAAAAAAAACATGTGTTGTGTCTGTCCTCTGGAAAAAAGTTATGCTCTTCACCCACGTGTGTCATTTACTTGTGCCCTGAAAAGCAGCCAGAATTAGGCGAGAATAACAGCACCAGTGTCCAGGATTACAAACTCTATTGCCACATTATGGGCAAATACTCATAACATTCTTGCCCTCTCATCATTTAACCTCCTCACCCTCATGTCTGGCTTTCACCAATACTCTGCTTTATAAGGATAACTTTACAAGTACACATTCCATAGTGTCACTCAAATATATAAATCCTTACTGAGCTATGCTAGGAAAAACGTGTACAATTGTGCCATTAGCCCCTCCCCCCTCCTAGCTGACAGACTACAAATACCAGAATGCAATTCAGCAAAAGGCAAAGCAATGGTCTCTGAGTGCAATACTTTCAAAGACTGACAGTAGCACGGTTTAAAAAAAAAACAGATGCCATGTGTTTTCTTAGGGTGTTGGGAGATATTTAAAATGAAGAAAACACACAGCACCAGACTGTGGACTGACTACCATCCATGCAGTAACCAAGACGAACCCTGTTTAGTTTCAAAATGAGGAAGGATCTAGCCCCCTTATCCCATGTTTCTCTAAGTGGTCTTGTAAGATAGCCTCATGTATTAGGCAACATGGCCTTAGGGGGCTGACCCATTCCTCACTTTGAAGTAAAGCACGGTTTGTCCGAGTTACTGGAGGATGGGAAATTCACTATTGTTGTAAACATATCTATTTTGTTTTGTTTTATTATTGACTGGGAGACTAAAAATACCATAATGTAATTCAGCAAAATGAAACAAAGGGTCTCTGAGTGCAAACCATTCAAGGACTGACAGTAGCACAGTTTAAAAATAAATAAATTAGTCGACCATTCGGTCACCCATCCATGCAGTAACCGGGACTGTCCCTGCTTAGCTTCAAAACAGGACTGACCCTGCTTAGCTTCAAAGCAAGGAAAGGGCTGGCTCCTTTCTTTAGGTTGTCTTGTAACATTGGCATATTTGTCGGACAATATGGCATGAGGAGGCTGGCCCCTTCCTCACTGAAGCTGCACAGGGTCTGTCCAGGTTACTGCATGGTTGGAAGACCTGGATGGCAATTGTATCACTGGCTATTATCATGACCATGGCCAGTGACCTGACACCCACATCACTATAGCTGTGAAAATATCTCTCACAAAAAAAAAACTGTAACCGTGGGTACTGAACTACACACACCCTCAGCTATCTGTAGTCCTTCATATCTTCAAATATAGCAGTGAATACCGGAAAAACTGCTGAAAAATGTTTTCCTGGCCCTCACCAAGTGCCCACCTCAACTGTGCCAGCTCCACCCACTCCCCAGATGGCCTCCTCTGCCCTCTCCCTTTCCTCCCACAACACATGCTGTTTCTGTCACGCACTTTGCTTTGAGATGTTGGCTATTTGTGGCTATAGACCAGGCTACAGAAAGCTTTATGTTGCAAACTCAGTCCTTAGATCCCCTCCAACTCCCAATTTTTACTTGGTGCGCTCTAGCCACCCTCCCACATCTAGCCTGATGGCATGTGTGTGTTCTCTTACCTGCAAATATCATTTTTCCTTCTTTTCATTTTCCCATATGCTCGGCTACAACCTCAATTATCTCTCGCATTGAGAGAAAAACAAGATGGCGTCTGTTTTATTTCTAAAAACCATGATCCTGCAATGCACCAGGATAGATATAACTATCAATTTTTGAGAAGGGGGCATCCCCTTCTCGGTCAAATATATAAATAACTACTATTCAGAATAACCCCAATCCATGCATGGATTGCGAGTCAACGCTTCGTACCCAAGTAGTTTTGTGTCTGGTCCAAATCCATTCAGTGGTTTGAGCTGTGCAATTTGGCACAAATTGACCTTGTTTGTCTATGTGAAAATGAATGGGAAGTATGCTGCAACTTTTGGTCAACAAATGTTTTTGTCTTCTTAATAACTTTCTTATTATTTAACATATCTTTACGAAACTTTGCAATCTTGGGGGTTGGGGGTTATATGGTCACTTCTGAATGATTTTGCAAAGTTTGGTGTGGTTTTGTGAAGGGGGCAAAGTTATAGTGGGGGTCCCAAAAAGTTGGGTCCCAGGGGGGTCCCAGGGTGTGTCCCAGGGCAGGTTCCAAAACCTCTGAAATCTGCAACGATATATATTAAAAAAAAAAATATTCTCATGCCTGCAGCCTAAACCACTGGACAGATTTGCACCAAATTTAAGTGATGAGCCGCAGCCTGGTCCCAAAAGTGTGCTTTTGCAAATTTAGTGGAATTCTGTCCAGTATTTTTCTTTTTAAATCCCATTAAATGAGATCGAAAGAAATTAGTGATATCTGCGTCCGGTCTGAGGACTTATTTCCTGATTCATTGTCTGAGGGCACCTCTGGACCAATCAGAGAGCTGCGTAACATTTGCAGACATCGTTCACACCGCTGATTGACCCAATAACCATGAGGTGCATCAAATCATTTGAAACAGACACCATGTTGGATTTGCAAACTGCGCCTGTAGTCTGCAGACATTGTGGTAAAAGCATACTAAAATACACAACATTACACTTGTCAAACTACTGAAACAATCTCTGGGGAGGTGAGGGATGATGAGGATGGGATGTCATATGTCCAGAAAAATTAAAGAATCTGGTGTTTTTTCTTCTCAAATGTCTGCAAACATCTCAGATGTTTGGGTACATTCCTGGGATTTTCGCAAACTGGGTTGAAGTTCGAGGACGTCCACGCATATTTCTGAAGTATAGGGTCAGTGAAGATCAGGGTTTGGATGGTTTATTACTGGCACTATTCAAAGAAATTGCATGAAATTCTGCAATATCATTGTAGACCCAACTTCAAATACATCTGAAAAGATTGGTGCTGTTTCACTAAGAGGGGGTCGAAATTAGAGGTGGGGTCCCAAAATGTTAGAACGGCTTATAAATGTGGTGCTATTTGATGAATCTGCATACAAGTTTCTAAAAAGATTTTAGACCCAATTTTGAATGTTTTTGCAAATGTCAAATGGATTTTGTCAAGTGGCGGCTATGTTATATCACTATTTTTTCTACATACATTTTGACACTTTTCAAAAATTAAAACATGCATTGATTTGCAGCAAACTTGTATGAGGGGCATTGGCAAGGACCCGAAAGCATGGTTTAGCAAATGTGTCTGTGATTTATTTTTTGGAAAGTGCCCTAATGAAGGTACATAACATAGTGATATGCCTTTGGTGACTGAGGTATACAGCCTGTGGCCATGGCCAGTGGCCAGATTGTCCGGGCCACCAGGGACAGGCTTTAGGGTGAAAATGGGCGTGGCCACTAGGGACCGGCTATGTGGTAAAGTTTTTCGAAATCGGGATACGTTAGAATGGTAAATAAATTCTGCTTCTGGCTACAGCCCAAAGTGCTGGATGGGATTGCAGCAAACCTGTGCGAGGATTATTAACAAGGACCTAAAAGCATGGTTTGCAAATCTGTCCTGTTTTTTTTTTCCAAAGTATCAAAATGTAAGTACACAAATGTGTGATATAACTGTGGTGCCTGGGCAGTGGGCCTGGCCCTCAGAAAGGACGAATGTTTAATCTTATTTTCTTGTTGGGGGAATGTGGCATGGCCGAAGCCCATGCCCCATGGATTGTGGAGACTGTCCATGGCTACAAGCCATGAGCATGGGCCTTTGGCCACATAATGAGGGTATAGTGGACACTGAACTAGGAGCAGGGTATCTGCAATGGATAACGGGTGGTTTGGTGGGGCTTGAGGTCATGGATGAGCCTCATGCACTAGGCAATTCAACCATGACCTGCATCCCCAGCATGCAATGCTGATAACAACACACATCAGTATGCGCTGCAAAAAATATGTTTGTTAAAGGAGGTTTATAGTTCTTTCATTTATGCACTTTAAGAGCACTAGGCATGCATTGTATAGAATTTTTTATGTTCGAATACACAAGAAAAATAACAATTAACCTGTGCCATCTAATTACTTTCCCATCCCAAGCCTATAAATCAGCTTTAGGGTTTTATAAAATGTGCAGAGGTAAATTCATATTACACAATGTGGAAGTGCTATCCTGTAATGTTGGTTTCACATAATATTAAATGAGTGCCTCAGAGACCGACTATACATAACATACTGGAAACTGAAAGAGTGGAGTGTTGAGCAGTAACAAGGCTACTGGGGACATTGTGTGCAGTACCCCTTTAAACTTTAATGTGACTTACAACTTTGGTTGGGAAACAGTCAGATCGAAAAAGGATTGTACATTGCCAATATCCGGAAGAGCAGGAACTTTAACACGTCCACCAAAAAATCACGAATACACTGAAATGACATTTGTACAGTAGTTGTGGAAAGAGGGGAAGGACTATCGTTTCCAAATCTTGGCCAATGGATATTTAATGAGTTTTATAATTGGCTTGTTTTTGTGACCAAACTCCCTTGGTCGGAGAAAAACGCGTCATGGGCGCTTCCATGTGATGCATGAATAAGGTGATTATTGTATTGATCCCTGGTAAGAATTCTTATGAATCCCGGTAGTGCAACCATCCGGCATGACTGCGTGCCGTTGTTTGGAATAAGTATTGCATTGAGGCGAACCACACAAGTATGCATCCCCCTAGATAAGCAGGGCACGTGCATTCCCTCTTTCACCTTGGCCAATAGACCTAGAGAGAGGTAATGTGGGACTGCTGCTTAAAGTTAGATTGAACTTTACATGGGCAAATGCAAAAGTCTATTCTTCAGTAACTTTTTACCAATTCATGAAGGCTCTCGAAATTTGCCAGCTACCGATCTGGTCAAATCTGAACAGTCATGGCAAATTTGGTGAGGTATTATACACGATTCATGGAATTTTTTGCACAGTTCAAAGTGACTTTGCACTGCTGAAAAGTGTCTTTGCACTGTCGACATAAACCCTGATTCATGGAACTCTGCAAAGTAAATTGTTGCAGTGCAAAGTCAGTGCAAAGTTCATTTTGTACTGTAAAAATCACTTACCACTGACTTCGGACTGCAAAAATACACTTTGCACAGTTCCATGAATCCGGACTTGTGTCGGCAGTGCAAACTCACTATTCAGCAGTGCAAAGTCACTTTAAACAGTGCGAAAAATGTCATGAATCAGGCCCTTAGAGAGTAGCTGGGGCCTATGTAATGGGGTTTTGCCATCAGGGAAGAAAGAAGTTTGGAATGGTAGCTGAACAGTCCCCATGGGGTTAGAGCTGTGCTCCTTGCCTCTTACACACACCTTCATACTTGATTGTGAAGGGAATGGGAAATTAGGTTTTCCAGTGTTGGACCTTGTGTGCCTGCAGCAGCCTACAAGTGCCAGAAGGCTGGCAGGTAGTGGCAGGGCTTAGAATGGCATGCTCTGTATACCGGGAGCGGTCTGTGATCAGGAGTTGGGCCGAGGTGACTGAGGAAAGGGCAGGCTTTTAATGGCAGTGACTGCATGTCAGCAGTGATCTGCCATTGTCAGATTGTGACTGAGGCAGGCATGTCTTGCAATATAAGACTATGGGGTTCAATATAAGTTTGCGGGTATCCTGGTGGTAAATCCACGAGGACACCGGCAAACGGAAACACTAATACCGGCACTCGGTCCAGCAGTATTACCACTAGATTACAAGTGCCAGTGATGGTGATAAAGCCGCATTCCATGGAATCTCATTGGACTTCATGGGGGGATTTGCTGGTATTAACAGCACTGGTAATACAGAAAATGTTGGCACCTCACCGGAAAGCTTTTAGTTGGCTGCAGCGGAAATGTGCCAGTATACGTTAATACTGGAACGTTAATACTGCTCCGGGCAACTTGTAATGAGGACCAATGTGTGCAAGGAACATACCTGCCTAACCTCCAGAATTTTTCCGGAGACTCTGAAATTTTAAGTATTTCTCCGGATCTCCGGAAAATTCCTTTGAATCTCAGGAATTTTGAGATTCTTTCCGGGTCTGTCATATTCTCCACCTGATTGGCTGCCTCCGGTAGCTAATCGGGTGAGGAGTGGGCGGGCCCCGGAAACGGCGCGAAATGTTCATGTCCACTGGTCGCATCACCACTTTATGAGGCCGTTGCTCCCTCAATGCGACCCCCGACCGCCGTAATTATAGTGCTTTCAATCCATAACATTGGATGGAAAGCACTATTATTACGGCCGCAGCGCCTCCTTCAGTTTGTTTACTATAGCATTGAAAATCATTAATTCAATGCTATAGTAAGCAGATAATGCTATAGTAAGCTAACTGAAGGCGCTGCCGCAGTAATAGTGCTTTCAATCCAATTACGTGGATTGACAGCACTATTATTTTGGCGGCGGCGGCGGCGGCGGCACCGCTTTCATTTTGCTTACTATAGCATTAAATTAATTATTTTCAATGCTATAGTAAGCAAACTGAAGGCTACAACAACCGAGTTTACTTTTTTGACAGGTGGGAGGGGCGTGTGGGCGGAGCTGTCTGCAAATGGGCGGAGTCTTGGGTGGCTGTGGGTGGGGCATACATCTCAGGAATCTTGATTTTCAAATGTAGGCAGGTATGGCAAGGCGTAGTCCACCATTATCAGAATGAGTGGATGAGTCAAGGCTTATCATGATGGGCCTCGTATACCAGGAACATTGTCAGAAGGTGAGTGGGAATGCCCAGAGGGAAGATGCAAACACTTGTATAGTCGTCTGTTAGTTCCCTGACTGCGCAGAAACCTGCACGCCCATGCACTTGTGACACCTAACATGTATTTAGTCGGTCACACGATCAGAGGAACACCAATGAATAAGGTACTTGTAAAAATAATCTGTGACAACAAATCCACTACACCATATTACAGAAAGCAAATTAGGGAGGTATTGTGCATGAGAGAAAACTATCACAACGCATCACACAGCATGCAAAAGTAAAAAGAAAACATGATTTGCGATGTAGGCAGTTTCCAATGTGGTGGTTGGAACCCCGAAGGCTATTGAAGCTGTGCATGCATGGAAAGTCGCGTGAGGACCATCATGTTGAAGAAAACATGGCTCCCTTCTGTGGGCGTGCCCAGCACTATCAACCCCCCAGCTGTTCCCATCACTAGGATGCCGGACCTCTGACGCGGGAGACAGCCTTCATAGTGGGTATACCCACCAATTAGCATGTGCGGTAAGACATCCACAATGTTGTACGAGTGCGTGTTGCGCTGGTGGCATGACACAGCAATCACCTGCATCTGAACGTGCCTGTGTCCTATAAATTGGATCAGAAACTTCAGATTGAAAACTGTTCTGAAACCCTTGCCCTTTTCCCTGACAAGAACAATATTGCTGTATAATGTCACTTTTATGGCCATGCCTATCTGAATTGCTTGCTTGTTCCACAACTGTTGGATCTCCTTCAGTGCTACTCAAGACTGTTCTCTCGATAACTTAAAGGGATATGGCAACAATGTTTGAAGTGACTGGGTGACTACTTCTATGCAGGGATCAACTGAAATAAATGCCAATTCTCTAGTAAGAACTGAATGCAACCACCCATTGAGGAAAATAGACTGGCCGGCTCCTAGCAGAGTGGTCTGCTTGATTGAGGCCTGAACCGGAAGGACCATATCTACCAGAGATTCTAGGGAACTGTGCTTGGCTGCTCAGCCCATGTAGCGGGCGGGGCTATTGGAAAATCAGAGTTTGGATCAGCCTCTTCAGCGACGATTGCAGTTTATCCACAGCTGTAAATCTAGAAACAAATTACCAATTTATTTAACCGCTATGCCCCCCAAATGCCACTTCTACCTCCTCCCCTTGGGTTACAGCCAATCCTATCAACTGGGATTAAACTTCAAAAAGAACCCCTTCTTCTGTGCATGTAGAATAGAGGCCATTGTTTCCCCAACACCCAAAGTGCCCTTTGTACCCAGCCCCCCAAGCCATTATCCAGGGTCTCCCCTATAACTTTTGCCGCTTCCGCCATATATAAGATTTTCTGCAGAGGCACTGTAATATTTAATAGGTGGTCTTGGTAAGTGTCCCAAGCTCCAGCCATCCCTTAGGACATACCATTCCTATAACATGAGAAAACTATCAACAACTTGAAGTCTACCATAGAGGTTGGATGCTGTTGCGTGAAATATTGGGCAAACCATTCTACAAGCACCATTCTTTGAGCAGGAGGGAGAACCAATCAGGGTAAATTAGGTGTGTTAATTCCAGCGGATTGAACATTGGCTCATCTGATCCAGAAAATGCAGGAGTACTCGGTCGAGGTGCAGTTTCAATCAAATCCTCCATGTCAGAGTAATCAGGGAAGGTGACTAATGATACAATGATTCTAGAGCCTACGGTGGTTGGAAGCCTCATCCTCTCTCCCCCTTGTGACTAGTCCAGAGCTTTATTCAAACTCTCCCTTTAAAGGAAACTGTTCATGCCCTCTGCCGAAGGAGGTAAAAATGGTGATGATATCAGGTCACCTATATCTGGTGCCCTGCACACCGTAGCAGTCCTGGGTCAACTAGCCTGTCGTTTTGTCTGCAACAGAAAGCCGGGTTGCTTAATATTGTGCCTTTTTTGTGCAGGTTTTCTATGCTCTGAGGCAAATTCAATGTCACCAATAGCTATATGACTCAATTCATCTTGGTTACTTTCCGAAAAAGCATCTGATACAGCAGATGATACAGCCACCCCAAAGCTTTCAGAAAGATTAGCCGTAGGGGCCTTGGTAGTCTTATCCACCTGGGACCCCACACTACACTGTACAGTAGATGCCATGGTCTTCTGAACAAAAGAAGCTAGGTCTGATCGCTAGGTCTCTTCATTCTTGTCTGCTTCTGCTCTTCTTTCCCTTCCATTTTTCTGGGCCTAAACGCCAAAAAGACTAGTCCACTCTATGGCCCTTTACAGTCCACCCTAAGTAGTTTTCTCTAACCTAAGCGCAGCACATAAAATAATTCTGGGGCACGCTCAATGATCGCCTGTTAATGAGGTTCTCCTGAAGACCCAGACACCCTTAGGGCACACCAGGTCCACTTACACCTGTTTCCTGAAAAGGAAACAGGCCTCATGCACACCATTCACCCACATGCAGCGGGTCAAGCAGCCCACACATTCTCACCAAATGCAAATCCAGTATACCTCCGTCTACGTGAGTATAAACTAATGAAGATAGCAGTGAAGATGATGTTTTTCGAAGGAGTTGCTGAGAAGTCATAAAAGAGAAGGTCCACAAGGGAGCAGAGAAGTTATGGGCTAAAGGGAATGCTGATTAAACATGAGAAAGGAGAGGATCTGAAAGAAAGGAGCTGTGGAGCAGTCATATTGGTTTTTTCGTGATTTGAATATAATGCTTCATGCTGCTTGGAAAAATAAAGAGATTAGTGTATTGCGTAAGAGTTGCCTCTGTACCGTGCATTAGAATTATATTTGCTTGTTGTCACACATCTTCCATAATTAACTCTTTGACACCCCACTCCTGCTTCTGATTCTCCCACTGACTCTGTCCTTGCTAACCTTCACCTCTCCATCTCAAACACCCTGGATTTCTTTGCCCTTGTCCTAAGGATCTGCCTGAGGCCTGCCTCCAAGTACAACAGCTGATATGATTCCGATCTAGCCTCCCTGAAACGCAAGGGCAGAGTTGCTGAATGGAAGTGGCAGACCTTGGGTTCATCCTCTGACAAACTGGCTTGTCGCCTGCTCCAATGGCAATATTGTTTTTCTATCCTCTCCAAGAAGAGGGCCCACATCCAAGCCTGCATCTCTGGAGCCACTAACAACACGGCTGAATTTTTCAAAATCTGCAAGGAACTTCGCCAATTCAACTGCAGTCCCCACCTCTCCCCTTCCTTCCCAGGCTCTCTGCATTGCTTTGGCTTCTCATTTCATATCTAAAACTCAGAATATGCTGCCCTCACTCTCCACCACCACCACCTCCACTCCCACTCCAGATCTCCTGCCTCCCTTGGCTCCCCTCCTTCCACCCCCCACACTCCCCTCCCTCCTGCCCATAGCACATGATGAGGTTTCTAAAGTTGTCCGCTCTATGAAGGTCTCATCCAAACAGGTGCTCCCCTGCTCTTCTTAAAGCATTAAGAACAACATCTCCGCTCTCACCCCGGCTCTTTCCAATTTCTGTAACCACTCCTTCAACCCTGACTCTTTCCCTTTATCCCTCAAGCACTCCCTTGAGCACCCCCTCATGAAAAAAAGTAATCTGCTGATCCCTCCTACCAGGCTAACTATCCTGGATAAAATATTGGAGAAGTTGGACCTCCCCCAATTGATCCTTCACAATGAACTCCCAGAGGCACAGAAACTGCTCACATGAACGCCCGTAAAGTCATGATGGCAAATCTTGACTCTAATTCTCCTGCTGTTCTCATTCTCCTCAATCTCTCCTACGCCTTTGATGCGGTCAATTATTCTATCCTCATAAAACGGCTCTATGACACCCTCGGAATCAAGGACCAGGCACTGGATTGGCGTACCTCTTTCCTCACTAATCGCCCTTCGCAGTTGCAGCTCGGCCCTTTCTCCTCCGCCACTTAAGTCTACACCTGCAGCATCATCCCCCCTATGGCCATGGCTCTTGAATATCTATCTCGCCTCTCTTGCACACCTGATCTCCTCTTTCTCTCCTCATTTCCAGTGTTATGCTGATGACACACAGCTTTCCTTCAAACTTCCCTCTACTAACTCCTCTTCCTCATCTCTCACTCCTAATTGTCTTACCGCTATTCAGGAATGGTCTGCGGATAATCACCTCTGCCTTAAAGCCAGTAAAATGGAGATCCTTCTTATTGGGACACATGCACCCTGTCCTCTCACCCTCTCACCCTCTGGCCGCCGTGCTTGGGCCCTCTACCCTCACCATCCCTTGAGGCCCAAAACCTTGGTGTGATCTTCACCTCTCTCTCCTTTACCGCTCAGATTTTGGACCTTACCAAGAAGGCCCACTCCCAGCTTCACCTCCTTAGAGGTAGTCGCCCTTCTCCACAGAAGCTCAATGTTTCCAGAGCTCTGCTCCTTTCCAGACTGGACTATTGCAACAGACTCTTCCTTAATCTCCCCCCTCCTTAATCTACACCCCCTTCAGCTAATCCAGAATAGGGCTGCAAGACATATCCTTGGCCTGAAGCCCAGGGACCTTATCTCTCCGGCCTTAAAATCTCTCCACTGTGTCCCGGTGACTGCAAGGATCAAATTCAAGACCCTCTGCATCATCCACAAGGCTTCTTAGGGTCTGGGACCATGCTATCTCCAACTTTCTCTCCCCAAGTACTTCCCTGCTAGAGATCTTTGCTCCTCTAACTCCAACTCTCTGTGTGTCAAACGCTTATCCGAGCAGAGAGTGGGGTGCAGGTCTCCCTCTTCGGCAGGTGCCTCTGTTTGGAACAGCTACCCTGCCCCTCTCAGACTTGAGCCAGACCTCCTTAAGTTCCGGAAACTCCTCAAAACTCTGTTTTTTTATACCACTTTTCCTTCCCTGCTAATCATCCCACTGCCGCTTAGACTGGCGGCCTGGACCTTCATGCATCTCACAGGTTACCAGGCCCTGCCCAGTCGACACCAGCACTCTCCCCACAGCACTGCCCTTGCGGGCCCCCTACCTGGCAGTTTACATCCGACCCTTGGGACTCCACCACCCCAGCACTTAGCCAGCGGCCTCGGCACTTGCCTCCCAGGCTCTCACCAGCACTTGCCCATACCTTGCCCCCCCTTCACTACCTCCTGCATTCTCTTCATTGCACTTTACCATCTGAATGCCATAAGGCCTAGTAAAATCACAATTATTTATCTACTGGCTCTGGGAGCTGAATCGCCATTCTGGACCTTCAGGAAAAATGTAAAAACCTGGCTCTTTGCACACGAGCATTAATTAACTTGATGTCCGCCTTCTTGAAAAGGTCATCAAATGTAATTTGCTGTAACGTTTAGAAATGTCATTGTGCTATGTATATAAATGTAATCTCTAGAATTATTAACTCAATGTAAAGTCACTGATACTTGTTACAACTTCCAAATCAAATTCGCCCAGGTACCTACGGGTTAGGTGCGCTTTACAAATGAACAAATAAATAAACACTGTTTTTGCCATTATTATTTACTCCCCTTGTTCCCTCCCCCTTTTTCTTTGTTGTGCCTGGAAACACCATTTTGTTGTATAGCAAATGCTCAAAAAATAAAATAAGTCGAATAAATACATTGTAGAAAATACACTACTGAAATGCGCGTGAAACGGCAGAAAAGGGAAAATACATCATGTGTTTTTATGACCACATTCCAGGTCCTGGAAATGCTGAGCCTAGCACATGAAGAGCGAGTGCAACAGCAGCGCGCTAACCGCTAAGGAACAACCCGGGGCTAGTGCTTCTCTTTGAATAATGCGATTTGAAGGATGACGTCCGCATCATAAAAGCGTTTGGAATGAAAGTAAGACATTTTACAAGATGTGTACCTCGGATTATGAGGAGCCGATTTGACCGGCAGGGAACATCCAACACAGAAGCCGCACGAGCACGCAATGGGAATCTTAAAATGAAAGCCGTGTGGAGATGGTGAGCAATATGACGTCCGTGCAGCTGCTGTCAGTTTGCACTCGGAGTCCATTATTTTCCAAGATCAGAGAAAATGAACAATGTGTTCAACGGGGAACACGAGGGCGTTGGAAAATGGCAACTAGCCGTCGAAAATCAACTGCGCCAGCATCAAGGCAATTAATAACACCTGTAAACACTTGTAAAATGTCCCCTAGACGTGCCAGAAAACAAGTGCGAAGGCTGCAGCGGAGGTGGCGGAGACTTTAACGAGGTGCCGTACAAGAGGCTACTGCAATTGTTTATTTAGAGAGAGGCAAGAAAGCAACAGATTAATGAACAGTGGTGCCTTATGCGTTGATAGTACCCTCCGAGCACCGCCATTGCTTTACCATCTGCCCCAGGCCGTACAAATGAGCCTGTAAGCGCCGTAGACTGCAGTGGCCTGCTTACTATTAGACATGTACAGTCAGTGGTGGAAATGGAAAAAAATTGGTGGTGATCCCACAAGGGCTGGGATGGGGGCGGAGTTTGGGGGGTGGGGCGGTGCCCGAGGAGGAGGGGTTAAGGGGGCGGAGCTGGCAGTTGACCTCCGATCAAAGGAAATGTCCAAAATAATACTTTCAAACGCGCTATTGCTTTCATGCTGCTTCTTTTCCAAACTATATATCAATTCCACTTTAAACCACTTCCATGACACTGGTGAAGAGTTACTTCACTATGCGGATAATAGTTTTGACCAGTGTTGCTGAGTAAATATTCTTTAAAATGCACAATTTGCATCCTTTTTTATTAAAAAAAAAACCTTCCCCTTCCTATAAGCAACGTTTTCCTTTACTTGAACCACACCTGTCACAGCTCGTGCAGCTCCCCTCTGAAAACAGTTTGGTGGCCGCATCTTGTAATGTTAACAGGGTATTTATTTATGCAATGTTTATCGGATGCCTGTATATTTATTTATTTATGAATTGTTTGTCAGATACAGGTATCCGACAAACATTGCATAAATAAATAAATAATCCAGATCCATGTATCCGACAAATATTGCATACATAAATAAACCGGGTCTGGCTGAAGACTGTAACTTCCTCTTGTGACCTCTTGTATGGGGTCACCAGAGGAAGTTACAGTTTGATTGCGTGCGCTTTTAAAAAAAATCTTTTCTCCTCCCCAGCAAAGAGCAGGGGTTTGGAGCGGCTGACTCTGGCTGGATCCTGAGATCATTTGCAACTGTGGGCCACGTTTTCGTTAGTACCAGGGGTCAAGTCCTTAAAATAAAAGTGAGGGGACTCATCAACAAATGCAGTGGGATTTGAAGTCGCCAGAAATTAGCATATCAAGGTGAAATATGCACATTTCATTAAATTGGCTTTGTATTGGACAGGACGAATGGCATTTGCCTTTCCTAAAATCAATACACACACGAAACCAAGAGAGGATATTTTCTTCTAATAGTGTTTTTGAAAACGTTAAAAGGTGTGCATGTTTTAAACTCCAAGAACCAATACAAATGTTTTCCCTGGAGCGTGTAGTACCGAAACACGACATTTCACCTTTAGTTGTTTGTTATTTTTCATTAGGTTATATAGTGCATTGGTGAAGTGTCCGGCCTGCAAAACCGACGACTGCAGTTCAATCTGAGGTCGGCTTTAATTCATAAATTCAAGGAAGACTTTCAATGTTTCTCATTTTAGTTGGCGGGACTGAGTCCACTCTCTGAAAAAGTGGGTGAACTTCATCCTCCCGTGTTTACCCTCGACTTTAGCCCTGGTTGGTGCCCGAGACAATTTTATGGCCCAGTGCGACCGTGATTGCTTTCCATCCTCTGTGACACTCAACCTGCATTCTGGACTTTGTAGCATCGATTTTTCCCCCTATTATGGGCCTGCCACTGACAGAAAGTAAAGTGTTGTTCAGCATTGATGCTCCTCTTTATTTTTCATGGGCCTGGTCAATAAACTTGTTCAGCCCCCATTAAGCCATGTCATCAGCATTGATCTGGGGTTTTTGCTAAATGTACGCAATAAAAAGGACAGCATTGGTGATGCGACTCAACGCCACCTTTTGGCTGCTTGCTTCACCCGGGTGTGTGTTCTAACCTTTTGTCAATCAATGCTCTGGCTATGATGTGCACCGACATGCTTATTTGACTAAGATATGTGTTTGAGAATACATTGTGGACAGGGCATGCATGTGCAAGCTCCTAGACACATGCACAGAGCGATAAGGAGGCGCCTAGTGGCAAAATGAGTACCGCACGGCTGCAATGGTTATGTATTTGTTATTTTGGGGCCAAAACAGTGGTGTGTCATTGATTTGGTTGAATTGGGTCATTAAAGGGAACGCAATCTCCAAATTGTTTGTCCAAGTACAGTATATTGCTATTTCTGCCAATGTGGCAGCCTCCTGGAGCTTATTGGTGTTGTAGTAGGATACCCCGGTATGCAGTGATAAAATCGTGTCAAAAATGTTGCCTGTACAAAAAATCGTGGAAAAATGCTGTGGTTTGACCCGTTAAAGGTGTACCCCATTGCACCATTTAAGGGGAGCAGGGGTTGCGGGGGTGTACCCCGTTCTCCTTAAATGGTATAATGGGTCCTGGGGTTGCTGGGGTGTCCCTCGCATCCTTTACATGAATTGCGGTGGCAAAACCACAACCTTTTTGCCGCGATATTTCGTGTCCACAGCAATTTCAACACATGGAACCGATACCCCATCTCTGATTTTGTAAGACTATTGATATTTTAGATTAATTCATTAAAGTACACATTTCAATAACCCTTTTTAGCAACTAATTTATTAAATGATCATTTGCAATGCAATCCTGGTTTCACTTACCCTCTGCTTTTACCCGTACCACCACGTTTCTCGCACCTGTTTTTTTTTCAATTATACAACATTCAGAACATTTATCACCCACTAATTAACACATTTTCTGTTTTGCAATGTTAATTCAAACTTTGGCTCTTTCACATCAAAAGGATTGATGCTCTCTTTATTCAAGTCTACCACAATATGCTTTGCTTTCATTGCCGTTTTCATTCTGCTGTTCACATTTTAAAAAAATGTTCTTCTTGGTTTTCAAAGTATTTTACTAGATCATGCTGGCCCCCGATTATTCCTAGATTTAAGTTTTACTTCTTATGATTAGAATTTGAATGTTTTAAATTTTTAGCATCCTCACATCTATCTTTACACCAACCAAGAAGATCTCCGCTCCTCTTCCCAGGACTACTTTCTGTACAACACCTTCCCTGTGCTACTTTTTTTCCCATAGATTCCAATTCCTGACACTTAACGCGTGGAATGCTTTACCTATAGATGTAAGTTTTTGTGCTGCAATAACTTTGACTCACGTCTGATAGAACATTTATTGAATATTGCAATTCAGTCTTCTGACTTATGCTATCTTGGTTGCTGCTGGACATTAATTCTTATTCTACAAGTCTATTGTAATACCACTATTGCCTTTGCAGAGCACTATTGTTTTATTTAATTTATAATCTATAGGATAAACACAGCCAGTGGAATAACACAAAGGGCCTCATTACAAGTTTGGTGGTAGCGGCTGCCGCCAAACTTCCATTTTTTCCAGCGCCCGCAAATGGGCAATTACCGGGTCATTACGGCCCTGCTGGACCCGGTAATTGCCCATTTGCGGGCGCAGGAAAAAAGATGCTCCCCATTCCCATTCGGCTCCATAGGGCCGAATGGGAATGGGGAGGTCAGATGCACCGTATATAATGATGCCAGTGCATGTGACATGCTGTGCTCGCGGGTGCCTTTCTGCCCGCCAGGAAGGCACCCGCGAGCACAACTCGTAGTTTGCCTTCGGTACTGGCATGCTTACCGGTACTGTAGTTCCCGGATTGGCAAACTTATAATAAGGCCCAAAGTGACAGAGTCCCCTACAAAATGGGAGCGGGGCCCTGAAATTCCCACCTTCTAAAGATATACATAATTCTTGGCCCAAGCAAGGGGCCTTCCATCTCTGGGTGCCTTCCTGCACTCTATTGGCTGCAAGAGTGCTAGGCTAGTTATACACAACATAAAATGGAATGTTATCATCTTCTCCCCAGCCCTGAGCTTAACCCACCAAGATTTGTGATATGGCCAGCAGTTTGCTTTTGCGTGCACATTTTGTTTAGCTTTTGCAGCGCATCTTTTCCAAGCATGATACTCTTATGGGTCCTAATATAACAAACAAAATTAATGTTTCACACAATTCAGTAATCATCTATTTGTCGTACTCCCTGAAAATCACTGATACATATTTAAACCCACGCATACAAATATAGAACTCACATGGGCACTTTTCAATGTTCTGCAATTTTACCAAATATTTGGATCACAATACGTGTCCAGAAAACTTTAGACCATTTAACATGCATGGACTTGCTCCTTGTCGCATCCCATTGCAATTCGGAGCTCGAGAGATGCCATAGTGTGGTGTTTAATTGACTCAT
The DNA here is from genome assembly GCF_040938575.1 of Ambystoma mexicanum. Classification (NCBI taxonomy): domain Eukaryota; kingdom Metazoa; phylum Chordata; class Amphibia; order Caudata; family Ambystomatidae; genus Ambystoma; species Ambystoma mexicanum. Next base: position 1,361,137,123 of record NC_090935.1, read on the forward strand.
GACCTTTGGGGAACCATTTTAGCCCTTTTCCTGTGCTCCTGGACACATTGACCACTCAATCAGAAGAAACGGGGTTAATTCACAAATATGTCAGCTGGCCCAAATTGATGTTGTCACCACCGGCAAACTGCACATGGTGGATTATTCACAAAGAATCCCAAAAGTGCCATGTGTAATCTATGCATGCAGGAATTTGCATATGGGCATGGAGCAGATTCTGAAAGAAAACTTCAGAATTCCATGAAAGGGCAAAAAAAGCATGTTAGGGAGGGAAGTGAGTGTTTTCTAGTATTTATCTGAATATAGTGTCAAATTTATTGATGGAGGTGTTAATAATGTTAAAGAAAACATATTGAAAATTTGCTGCTGTGGTTTCAAACAAGCCCTTATCACCGGTTGAATCAAGTGCAAAAGACTACACGAGAAAGCAACATGTTTGTGAATCGGATTTCACTATTAAGATGTTGCACATTTTGACTGCCCAGATGTTGAAACTACTCCAGGTGCACCCACACTTCAAACACATTTTCTAGTACCACCCGCTTTGCATGTAGTTGTGTCTGTAGGTATATTGCCCTCCCCTGGACAATTAGGGCACTGGTCCTTTTTTGGCATTGAATCTGTCACAATTTTGTGAATTGGGTGCTATTAACACCTGTCGCAATTTGAGACTTTTCCCATATGCAAATCCATTTGCTGAGAGAAAAAAACATGCCGCTGAGGCAATCAGGTGAGCCGGTTTTAGGGGGTGGGGACAAAATGACTATGGGCCAGTGGGGAAGATGACAGATGTGGGAACCGGCCATCAGGCAGCTTGGAATACAGGCTTAGATTAGCTGTTTCAACCTCCATTCCATGCCACCCAATAGCCTGGCTCCCAAGCAAAGGGTGCTAATATATGGCAAAGCCTACATTCCATGCAGGTCACCTCCATCTGCCATTTGTTTTGTCCGCACACTGTCCCCCACCCCACTTGCCCCATCAAGCCAACACCACCACCCACTAGCCCCCACCTCATCTACAGTTCACTCGCTGGCCCTCCATTTCCACCACCACTGGCATAGAAAATGTTGATCTTTTCTATGTGTACGGTGGACATCTTTGTATTTTTTATGTGAATTTAACACGTGAAGCTGAAATCTCTTAAATAAAAATAAAAAATCTTACCCTGGCTTGCATACCTGGGGTGGAAATAGCAATGTGTGTCTTTGGGGAGGGGGTTACTGTAATTTGGACCCAAGGCCTTTACTAGTTGATAAAGCCCCCTCCCCAGGTAGAACATGGATTTCTCTATAGACCTCTTAGCTAATTCGATTAATCAGAATTCAGTCTATCATCACTAGGGTTGTGTTGAACCCTATTTGACCGAAGTTTGGCTAAAATCCAGCTATTCAGCTTTGGTCGAATACTTTATGGAACACTCACTCAAAGCTGAAGACCACATTCTTTGATTAGCCATCTTCTCTCTGTACTGAGTTGATAGCCAATCACAGAGACTGTAACTGCCGGGCAAGACTGCAGCAGCCAATAAGATATTTGCTTACTGGCTGCTGAAAGGCACACCAGCAAGGGTAGACTTTGCAGCAGCCAATAAGCAAACAGCATATTGGCTGCTGCAGCCTTCCCCAGGCAGTATTTTTCTGGCAATGGTTTGCTCATGGTGTGCCAGCAAAGGAAATCCTTGGAGAATCTGAGTGAGAAAAATACATTCAACACACCAGTGAAGATGGCATTTCTATAACGTGCCTCAATAAGAGGCCCATTATATAAACGCCCCCCTCACTGATGTTCAGAATGTATTTTGCTCACAGAAGGTCTCCAAGGATTTCCATTGGAGACCCTTTGTGAGCAAAATACATTCAGAAATCAGCACACCAGTGAAGGTGGTTACATAATGTTCCTCTGATTAAGGCATGTTATGTAAATGCCATCTTCACTGGTGTGCAGAATGTTTTTCCATAATGTATCTCCAGCAGTATAATACACTTTAATATACTGCTGGAGGCAACATGCCTTTATCAGCTGTCACAAATCCCTGCATGTTGTCACTTCTTTCCGAGGGGGAGGCCCTTCCCATGAGGCCAGGGAGATGAGGCCACTACCTGATAGTCCCCCAGGGGGTGGTACTCGGCGGGGGGATCTCATGGTGTGGGATCCTCCTTATGGGGCTGGGCATGGCTATCCTGGGAGAATATGGTATACCTCCGCCCAAACCTACCCTTCCTTACCTTGCCAACCCATGTACATGTGTCATGTACATAGTTGTAACAGTACTGGGATAAGGAGGAACATAGTAGACCCAAGAGAGAGCCATAGTAAAGGTACTGCGACTAAGAATAGTCAGGTCTACCTTGGAGAGAGCTCTCAGGGAAATACTGGGACGAGGAGGAAGTGCGGAAGAATGAAGAGGAATCCTGAAAACACTATTGAGCAGTCTAGTGTTTCAAGAGCTCTGATTGGCCAGAATGACTAGAAGTTGGCATAGGGAAAACCAAGCAAGGAGACAGACCCTCCCCGGAGGAACCACAAGTGTAGTCGCCGACCGGAGCGAAGAAGCGGTTGCTAGCTAGAACCATAGAGAACTTGTGGAGGGGATCCAAATCAATCCAGTGAAGAAGGACCAACCTAAGAGCAGAGAAGCCCTGCATCAAGGCTAGAGCAACGGTGGAGGCATGCTGCTGAAAGAAGCCACTCAGCGCCAGAGGAGTGGAAGGCTGCAGAGTCGCCACAGCCCCCAGAGGGTCACATGAAGCTGCAGAGAGCAAGGAGAATCATGCGGGAAGCCTAAGACCACAGAGGACCGGCAAAGAACCTAAAAGTACCTGTATGACCGGGGCGGTTGGTGAGGCTGCAGAAGAAAGAGGAACACAGGTCTGGGACCCGCAACCAATTGAGAAAAGCATCATGAATCCTCTTCTTCATCACAGTACCTGGCAGAGGTGTGAGCCAGGAATGCCAAAGCAGTCAGAAAGAGAAACAAGGGTCTGGGACCTGCACCCAATTGAGAAGATCATCACAAATCTTCTTCTTCAGCACAGTATCTGGCAGAGGAGTCAGCCAGACTGGCAAGAGCAATAAGAGTGAGAAGTATGGATCACAGACCCACACCCAGATGAGAAGAGCATCACAAATCATCTTCTTCGGTGGAGTACCTGGCAGGAAAGTGAAGCAGCCCTGCCAAGGAAAGCAGTAGATTCCTAAAAAAAAAAACAGTAAAACAAGGTGAATGGAAGACCAGGGAAGAGAAGCATGTCCCCTAGTGGAATAGAACTGTGAGAATACAGTACCAAGAGAAGGGAGACATTTTCTTGGTACACTAAAGCCTAGGGAAGGGAATCATTCCCCCAGCCTTTGGAAACTGTGATAAAGGGCCTGAGAAGGCACAGAGGAAGGAAGACACAGCCCCTACTACAGTGAACCTACAAGCCACGAGAGATCAGTGGAAGGAATCCATAACCCCTGATGTTGTGTACCGTGAAGCAAAGCCAAGGAAGCCCTAGGGGAAGGGTGTCATTCCCCTGGTGGTGTGAACAAGATACCTGGAGAAGGGAGTCATTCTCCAGGAACACAATAGTGAAGAAAACTATGGGCAATAAGGAATGATGTTTGAGTTGGAACTTTAGCTTTTTTGTTTGAACTGAGGCCTTTACAGCACCGCAAGCTGTAACTTTGTTTTGTATCTTGGACAGGAATTGAGACCTGGAGAATTGAGTCATTCTTTCAGGCTAAGTTCTCAGATGCCAATTTGAACTGTGTTCCATCGTCCAGAAGAAGGGAGCAATTCTTCTGGACCAAGAAGATACACTACCTCTTTAGTTTAGTTACATGCGTGAGGGACAGAATTAGGCATTTTGACACACAACAGTGGTCTCTTTTCATTTACTTGGACATTCTGGCAGAATCTCAGTTCCTTAGTTGAGGCAGGGTACCCCTCATAGAGTTACAGAGGGATAGGTTTCATCTTTATTTTCATTAAATAAAAGTCTATGCCAACGAACATGCCACCTGTGTGTTAGTCTCCTCCTTCTGCACCCTTACACAGCATATAATACACTGCTGAGGGCACATTGTGGAAATGGCACAGCATTTTACTATGGCTACATTCACATATAATATTTAACCCGATGAGAAAAGGTGCATGTATCAATTGGAATAAACGGTGCCATTGCCATAACGTGCCTCAAAAAGCATTTTAAACTTTCTTTTGAAGCAGCGGGGGCAGGAACCACCCTTTGCCCATATAGTGAACTGTTCGCTCTATAGTAGGCTTCGGCTAAATACTAGGGCCAACAATTCTTTATTCAGCTGCTGAGCAATTTCACTATTTAATAAACCCCTCATCATCACTGAGAATAACCTAATTCCATACATGCTGAGCTCAGTAGCCTAACACAGTCAAAAACACTTTTTTCCAGCTGTGCTAAGGCAGAGGGTGACACTGGCATTTCAATTCCCTGAAATACACATTTCATTGCTATTTATTAAAGTTCACTAGTTCCATGTTTATTAAATTAACCATTGCAAGTTACTTGAGTGTGCCAATTGTTACCATCACAGTAAAACCTTTCCTTTGTACTGTATATCCATGTACTACTAGCCTTATTGACCTTGGGAATGGACATAATCACTTGGGATAATGATCCTGCTCCAAAGTATAGCCCTCTACTTCTCTCTCAGGCAATAACCTAGGGCTGGTTATTTGCCCACACCATTGGCCCATTGCAAAGACTGAGGATTAATTACAGCATGTTGAACCATGAGGAATCCGGTGTTATGACCAGTGGTACCTCTTTTAGCTTCTGAAGTTTGGATATAGCGAGTGAAAGAACAGACTATTCAGACTTTAACTTTAAGGGAAATACTTTGCCATTAAGCCATTATTCATGTGGCCGGGAAAGGATATTAATCATGGCTGAGCAAAGATATGGGAGGTGGGAATATGGCAATGGACACTCCTGATGTATGGACCAACTTCCAGGAATGTTGAACTCTCCAAGTAATCCGTGTAAACCTTCATGTACAGCTTTCTCTTCACTCTCAAACTAGCACTCTTGGTGTGCAACACGCTGCCATCTACATGAAAGCTGGAAATTCATAATTGTATGCAAGATTCGTATGGCGGGTCAGGCAGTGGTTAGTTAAGCTCTGAGAATTGACCCTTGGTCAGAAGTGATGTCTATCTAGCGCACAGAGCTCTCAAGAAGAGGCAGGGACCTAGTGCAGGCTTGGAATCATAGAGAAAGGCCTTGAGAAGCTATACATTTACCCTAGCGTAGGTAATTTAAGAAAGCCATCAAAACATGATTTGATGCCTCAATAACTAAACATTATAAAATGTTGTCAAAGACAAGCATATGCCACACAAGTAGAGTACCACCAAGAGTGTGTTTTTTATTATTATAAACTTGTGGGTATCACCTTGTGTTTAGATGAATTTCTGAACTCTCTCCTGGAGGGGCAGAGGTTCAGAAGGCCAGCCTAGTTTCTTCGAACAGGGTAACCTCTGGACAAGCCAGACAAATCAGGGTAGCGATGGCGGCGGTCAAGACTAGGTCTCAAGAGGGGTGAGGGTGACTGAAAGCCCACAATGAGCACACAAAGCAAGGACGCTTACAAATTACTCCAGACAGGTGTTATATTAAAAATATAGACACATTTATTACAAGGTCTTGGTAACATGACCATAGTAAAGAATCACGGTAAAACTCCAATAAACCAACACATCACAAGCAATACAATATATATACAAGACCAAGGGGTCTAAAGAGTTAGAAGAACGAAATATGCAAACCACCTAGATGGGGAGGAAAACAGGCAGTGCAAGTGATCGTTAGACCCAGTTCGACATCGGAGGCCACCTAACTAGAAGGAAGTCCGAGCCCTACGAAGAGTGGAGCCTTGTGCTCAAAAGTAGCTGCACACGCGGGTGCCAACGGGCAAAGGAGAGTCTCTTCAGGGAGATCAGGCAGTTCAGAGAGGTGAACAAAATGATGATGAACAGTTCCCTGCTACTCAAGCGCGGCCTCCACTTCTGGGCAGAAGCAGGGCGCGAGTGCGGAAAAGGGTTGCTGTTTACGACAGCGGTGGAGAGCCACAGGCTCCTGCGGGAGGGTAACCCATTAGGGTATTGTCTACTCACCGGTCCCCGATGCAGGCAGACCCCAGCTTCTCCAGTTCCGTTTCGGTACTGGCAGGTTCAGATGCGATCAGCAGGATGTCTCGACGCTGTGTAGATTCCGTGACAGCAGGAGTCAGGGTCGAGGGTGTCCAAAATGCAGCGAACACGCACAGGTTTGTTACCCCAGCAGGGCAACTCGGAAACTGCAGGTATTCCGGTCCAAAAGCACACGTCTCACTTCAGACCTGGGAATGCCAAGTGTACAAATTGTGTGAGAGTGCAGAGGACACAGGATTAGCAGTAAGCCAGACGGCGGTGACAGAGCAAGGTTCCTGTGTAGGCTGGTCAGTCCACTGGATGGCCCAGGGACGCTTCCGAAGGCTTATGTACAGGATTTGGTGAAGATGCTGAGAATAGTTGTTCCCACTATTCTAACGGGTCGAAGCGCCAGTACAGGCCTTCTCGTTCGATCAGAGGCAGAGTGGTCTCGCAGGACGACAGCAGTGCAGGGTGCCAAATCTTCAGCGGGTCACCAGCGATTCCTCGACTCAGCTTCTTAGTTGCAGGATACTTGGCTCCTTATCATTTGTTTGTGAGAACTCAGGAGATCGACCTGGTAGTGGTGTTTCCAGCCTCCTCTTATCCAGAGTTCCCTTCGCGCCAAAACTGAGAGGACCCAATGGGAGATCTGCTCACAAAACATGCACACCATACGTGGACCTATCACGGACCACAGTGGTCCCAGGCATTCAAGACACTCTAGACTCTCTGGCACCCGGGATGTGTATTGGGAACAGACATCCCAGCCCACATCCTGGAGGCACACACAAGGCATGCAGAAGCCCGCGAAAGCGTTGTGTTTCGCGGGAAAGTGCATGCCCAAATAAGGACTGCCCCGGGTCGGCTTGACCTGGGGGAAGGTGAAGCGGCAAGATGGTCAGCGAACAGGACAAAGAACCTCGTGGCATGGCCATTTTGGAGGCCAGGCCACCCATTTGGGCCAAACGCGGGAAGCACGGTTAACATGGCAAAAAGGGGTTCAAAACACAAAGAAACGATAGCTGCCACCAGTCCCGTCTGTGACACACTTGCACGTTTCATGATAAGTCCACCGAGAGTTTCTAGGGCCATTGGAAAGACTAGAGACCCAAGAGCGCGGTAATGTAAGTTACGGTGCACTTTTGTTTCATGTTGCTCAAAAGCTGCAACATGAGGAAAGGACTAAGGGAAACAAAGTCTCCCGGTACTGATTGTCTTAAGGGCATGTCAGTTTCCCCGTAAGAATGGAGTGAAAGCCCAGAGGAGTGCGGCGGAAGGCTGCGCTTCTCCGGCAAAGTCTAGATCAGGGTGTAAAACAACAGCAAAAGGTTTGGGGGTTGCCACATGGAAGGAAAATTACCTACAATTATGAAATCTTTCCTAACACCTTGTCAGGAAAATGCCAATTAGGTCTCCCACTACTGATTAGATTCTAAATTGCCTGTCCCTTTGATAGACCACATACAGAAGCACGCTGTGAGCACCTCAATCAAAGGCTTCTAAAATATTCAATTCCCCACCGTTTCCATTTCATGTGTAATTTTCCCTCCAGTTGTGTACCCCCAACTTTTTTCTGATGTTTAACACCATAGTCGGACTTTGCCAGAGGAGCAAAGCCTTCTGCTGCACTCCCCTGGGCTTTTCGCTCACTTTATTATGGGGAAACTGACATGCCCTTACAGACAGTCAGTACTGGGAGACTTTGTTTCCCTTAGTCCTTGTCAATGTTGCAACTTTTCTGCAACATGTTGCAAGTGCACAATGTACCTTCCAGTACAGTGCACTTGGGTCTTCCTGTCATTTCTAAAGGCCCTAGATACTCTCAGAGCATTTTTAGGAGAAGTGCAGAGGTGCCTTGGACAGGTCTGGCGGCAGCTTATCTTTTTCATGTATTTGTAACCCTTTCCTGCCAGGTAAACCATGTTTACCTTATTTGGCACAAATAGGTGGCCTGGCTCCAAAATGACCATGCCACGAGGTTCTTTGTCCTGTCCTTTGGCCATCTTGCCCCTTCCCCTTCCCCAGGTCGAGCAGACCCAGATCAGTCCTTATTTGGGCGTGCATTCTCCCGAACAAGCCAAAGCATATTGTATGAGAAAATGTTGTGAAATGTTTTTATGTTTTTATGATATGCATGTAACGAATAATTGTAATCTATCATGGAGAGTGCGTAACGAGTAGAAAGTGAATAAAATGAACTTGAACTTGTGAGCACCAAGAAGATTGTGTAGGCGTAGTGCATTTCTAAATAACACATATGCACTGGAAATAAAGTTCTGACTAGAACTGGAGGTCTGAGGGAGGGCCAGCTTTTCACTTTTGCCTTTTATGATATATGTAACTTCCCCATTTACAAGTGAAAGCCTCCCATTAAAAAAAAAAATGAGGGGACAACCTTTTCGTATATATAAATGTTCCACCTTTTTAGCAATCGTTATCACCTCGTCCAGCTTCGGATTCCCACACATCCACAATCTTTCTTGGATAATCAGGTTATTGGTATGTATGATCATTTGATCCTTTATTAGTTCATATTTCCCCATCCTGACAGTGAATTCACATGGACTTGCTAATGACCGTGGAGTGCTTACATATTCCTCCACTGATTCTTTGAATTCTTGTCTTGGAGTATTAAAATTATAACGGTTTATTGCTATATTTTTCTTGGGTGCATAGCAGGTATCCAATTGGAGAAGAGTTTTCTGGTACTCATCCAAATCACCACGTCCTTGAATGCCGGTTATCGGCGGCATCTCTCTCTAGTTCTTTTGAACCTCCTGCCCAAGAGAGTGTGGGAGCAACAATATTTTCTTGGTGGGTGTCATTCCTTCATGCTCCTCTGCACCCAACAACTTATCTCAATGCTGCCTCCAGTCACTCTCGGTTGTAGTCGGTGCCCCCGGGTTTGGCAGGAAGGTTTCGGCAGGATGCACCATCACTAACATCCTTCTACCCCGTCACAATCCAGGACAAATCCCCCCTACCCCCAAAATAATGTACTCCTTCTCAGGCTAAAGAACCAACGGCACTCCATTGCCCAAATGCACTGCACTTGAAAGTCCCAAAATTACAAAGTCATTTGCTGCTTGTGCCACAGATACAACAAATAATTTGTGGTACTGATCCTTTTTTGAGTGACTCCTGTATCTATATTTTGGATAAAGTGTTTTCTTTTTTATCACTTGTAATTTACCGAAGATGTCTTTCAAGAATATGCATGGGCCTAGAGCAGGCTTGGAATCATACACGTCCTTCTGAAAAAAGAAGGGCCTCGAGAAGGTATAGAATAAAGATTTACAAGGGGCACGTCTCACTGCGTGTGCCAATGTGTGTTTCTGCCCATTGGTATTGAGTACCTCAGTTCATCAACGAAAATATGCTCCATTCCATTGCGAAGATAGTAGCATCACCCTGTTTTTGAGGTTGCATTCTGGGAATTGTAGGCCTGTTTTTAGAATGGAGAAATCAAAGACTATCTGTCAAAGAATGCAAGTAAAAAACATGACTGGACTAGCATCTCCTGATTGGAATGTAGTAGGTATGTCGACCATTCTGTGAGGTGGCATTAGCAAGAAGGCGACAGCATGCTCTAATGCATGGTGCACGGAGGAGCACATATTGCATAGTGCCTGTGAGCCTGAGCAGTAGATAACAGACTCTCCTTTTTACAACTAAGGCTAAAGTGAGTCCTAGACGCAGCAAACAAGGCTGGCATTCCTATTCCAGAGGGAGGCTATTTAAAGAGCAGTGCCTTTCATAAAGACATGCGTGGAAAACATTCCCTGCTAGTGGTCATGGTGCACTTTTAGTTGCACCTTTTGGCTACATGCTTTAGAAACACAGATAAATGTTAAGGCAACCAATCAGGGTTTTCAGGAAGTCACAACCCAACAAAGGATTTGTTCAAGATCACAAAATTGGTTCAAGTGAGTCAGTCAGGATTAAAACTAAGGTCTGTTTTTTCCACTGTGAGTTTAGTTACTCGACTGAGATGTGCATGGGGGTTATAATGCCTTGAGCACCTTGGTGCTGAACAAAATAAAAGTTAAAAATACGGTTTTGGAGGAGATTCTGTGAGGTGTTGGCTGGCAGGGGCCTTTGGTCCCACTATGAGAGAAATAAACAACCTCCAGCAATATCAATAATTGACCTTGGCATCGCTGAGCTGGGCAGATCCATAGTGATAAGGCCACATACATAGACTATGATAGAGAGAGAGAGAGACTCACTTGACAGGCTGCTAGGGCCAGCTAGCTTGATTACGATGTTTTCTTTTTGCCGTGTTGTACCTGTAACAAAGAGGCAGCAGCCATGGGCATCAGAATGGTGACTGGACTGGCTCCTCTCCGTGTCAGTGTGGTGATAGGGTACGGCTGGGCTCATGCGGATCGGGCAGGACAGGGACATGGGCAGGGCTTGCCTTTTTGCTTAATCTGCACTGTCTCAGGAGGATAGCTCAGTGGCAACGTGCTCACCTTGGAAGCAAGATGACACCGAGCACCACAGGTCCGATCCCCGGGTCTGCGCTTAGAAAACTCTGGGTATTAAGCGCGTAATCAAATAACCTATCATGTCATATCATGCGTGCAGCGTAAGGATGTAGTAATGTGCAAGGCAAGCAGCAGCCCTGCCTGACTGCCTGACCCTCACCCTGCTGTTGCAGTGTCTGCTGTCCACCAGCCACAACGACCCTCCAGCTTTATGGTGCATTGGCCACGGCAGAACAGTGCGGTTGGTAGACACAGAAGCACAGCACCACCTGACTGTGATGGCCTGACCCCAGCAGAGCGGATCAGCCAGCAGCGATGATGCTGTGGGGCATTGGGCCTCCCCTCAACACCTCGGCGTGGGGGCTCTGGGAGCACCGAGTACGCCACTGCTTCCAAGCTATGCCCCGTATGGCGGTCTGAGGTATCGACGTAAGGTGCCAGTCTGGTTTTGGGTAAATGTCTAATTTTCCTTTAATGGGGTGAGGGTGTGTGGTTGGTGGATTCAGAAGAGTGTCCTGACTGTCCTATGTCAGACAGGCACATTGGACATTTGACAGGTGTCTGGTCCTGCTGCGTCACGCAAGGTGAAAAAGGTAATGCGCAGGGCTTAGACCGGGCAAAGTGATCAATTCAAATGATTGATTCAGGTGTTTGACACAGGTTTTTGAATCCGACTTCCTCTGCGCACCAATTTCACTTTAGAAAAATATGGTGATATATGGGTGTACATTGTAAACTCCATAGTCCTCATTGTCCTCTATGGTAGATTACAAGTGATCCTAAAAATCCACTGAACCCGCCTTATTCTCGGCAGCACATTAATTGGAACTTCAGAGTGTTATACCATTTCACTCTGTGGCAATCACTGTTAGTGGTAAACATGCTTTGGGTGGATCACTTTATTTAATGCTGCTGTCAAAACCTAAATCAGCTAAATAAAGCTTGGAGGAAAACATTTACTGCCACAGCAACATAAGAGTTACCAGAAATTGCGGACATTGGAAGGGCAGTTCCTGGAAACCTATAGCAATGATAACACCCCTCTAACATTTCTCAAAAGTTTGAACTTGCCTAACCTCAACACTAGGTAGCGCTAACTCATTTTGTTTTAGCTTATGAGCTCCTCAAAGTTTGTCTTACCCCGATAGTAATTACCACCATGTTCATGCTGTGTTTTCCCTGTAGTGTGAATTGACTAGGGCAATACAATTACTTGGCGTTTACCACAACTGTAAACACTCCGAGTGCAATTAAGCACTGAACAGTGTTTCTCCCTTCAAAAGGTTTGAGTATTTGTCAAATTCCTCCAGACCTGTGTCTTGTCTATGAAGGTAACTTATTATTTTTACTTGTTTAGACTTTTGATTAGAGAGTTTTGATATTCAGGAATATGCTATGGTTTTAATTTGAACACTGTTCCTAATTCAATGAAACACAAGTACAATATCAATACTAAGCCAGAGAAAGTATTTTCATGTAAAATTTGAACCACCTAATTTTTCAAATTCGGTAGGCTGAACTTTATCAAAGATCCTTTTTGCTTCAGGCAACCATTGCCCCAGCAGGGAAATAAGAGGCATGTGAGATGGAAGTTTGTGATCGGTCTTGAAGGCAGAGGAAGGAAGTTGCTAGAAGCTCAACTAGTATAGATGTATACAAGGAAGGGGTTTACTTTGAGTTGAATTAGGGTAGTTGAGGGAGAGGTAGAATACTGATTTATCAGGTTACAATGTAAAGGCAAGGTTTTATTTATGCAGGATGGCAATGATCATGCTTGCTCTAATATCCGTTTTCAACAGAAATCAAGGAAACAATTGTTTAAAAGAATAACATTGAACTACAAATTCCATACTTCCATTGTGTGCTCATCACATCTCCTCACTAGCATCCCATCAAAAAAGTCCTCTTTTTGACACCAGCACATACCTATCAGATGATGCATGCCTAAACTTGATCGGGACACCCTTTTTTTCAATACACCTCTCCAACACTCAAAGTTGACAGCACAATGTGGAGAGTTCATTAGATAAGTCTGCAGACCTAAGGAAATCTTCAGAATGAGCCCACTCCCAGAAGGCCTTATACACCACTGCCTCCCTGGGGTAATGATCAACAAAGACAGTGGTATCTACTCCTGACTGGGATATGACCCAACAAACTTATCAAGACAATGTGGGAGGAGATATTGGAAGAAAGGAGTGCCGAAATGAAATTCTGAAATGAAGAACTCCTTCTTCATCCAGGCCTCATAATACTTGAGGCCATGGACCACACACAACTTTGAAATGTCAGGCAATGAAAGATACAAACCAGGAAATAGCCTTAGTCCTTTGAGATATTTGAAATCGAACTCCACTAAGCAGGGAAGATTGGCTCTTCAGATCCAAGGCTCTGTCGAAAATCCTCCAAGCTGATATCAAGCAAGAGGGTTACCAGCTTAACCAAACGTGCCCACAAACTCAACATGTCACTGTCCTGCTAATCCAAAAACATTGACACAAACAAATTCACATCCTAAAGAGCCATGTAACACACTCTTGGTGGCATCTTTAACCTGACACCCAGCATGGGGGCTCTAATGAAGTGGCAGTTATTTTCTGTTTTAAAGTCTACTGAGACATGCTAGGCAGCAACTGCTGATCTGCACACATCCACGATCTATAAGACAACCCAAAAACCAAATCACTCAGGAACTTGGCCAACTGCACAACTGGTTCTGAAAGTGAATACAGGTTCTGGGGTACATATTAACATATGCAAGCTGCTTAGAAGGATGCATAGCCCTTCCAGGTCCCAGAATTCCTGCAGAAAGTCAACAGTGGCACATGAAAATCCTTGGGTGGAAGAGAGCCCTGAAATCCCTCATGCAAAAATCTATTCCCAACAGATTACAGGAATTTGCTGGGTTTGACAGAAGATCGGGAAAAAGTGTAATCCATCACTGTGATGTAACTGGCATCTTAAGAGCCAGTGTGATCTGGGCTTCAGCTGGCCCAAAGAGGGTCAACAAGACCATCTGTGCCTATTTTGGCTCTCCAGAAGTACTCATGTGATGAGGGAAAAAGTGAAAAAGCTTAATGGGATGCTCCAGGCCGGCTTTAAATGCTTGTTTATGATTTTGAGAAGTAACAAAAAAAGAATAGCAGCATAAGGCCAAATGTGAACAGTGATCTGGTTCAACAAATGAACAAGGCAAGGGCCCTCCCCCTCCCTGCTTCACCGTTGGAGATGTTACCTTCTTTAATACAAGGGTGAGCGATCAAGGACGTGAACAATGTATAAAAAAAAAGGCAACTCCAATTACCTCCTTTGTAGACCCCATGAAAAAAATCATGAATAGGAGAGGACTGTCTACCTTATTTCATCCCTCGCAGAGCTGTGATAAGAATGATTCAGCCATTGCAGCATTGAATGGGGTCCTTGTAGAGTTTAAAATGTGTCTGAAAAAATCTTCGAAAAGGTGTCGGTACACACTACCATGCTACAGGTTTTGACAAACAGTGTGGAAAAGCTTGCATTAGAAAATGTGAATAGGCCAGTTGGGAGTGATGTTGTTAGTGTTCAAAATTGTGGAATAGAATGTGCTAATGGTGGTAGTGGTTTATCCCTTTGTCCTCCGCTATGGCCCAATGATCTATGTGTGGATAGTCCTACACTCACAGACTTCATGAATGTCTCTGTACAGATCTCGGAATCTACTGTGCCAGTGGCATGTAATGCGGTTTCTATAACCCATGAGGACCATGCAGGGAGGATTAATGAGAACATGGGGATGGGTTTGCCTTCTGAGATTGTGATTGATGTAACTAAATCGCAGCATGATATTGGTGCTATGACTGATCCTATAGTGGAGACTCCTAGTCCTCTCTTCCTATCTTATGCGCCTAAAGGAGGGGAGAGCCAGCGTAAGAAAACTAAGAACCTACAAACTAAGAAAGGTAATTCTAACTCCTCCAGAGAATTCTTTAAAAATGTGACTGTGCCTAAATCTGACTTTCCTACATGCACTGAGGAGGGTGCTGGTTCCAGTGGGATTAAGGCTCCGCAGTAGGCTAGAATTAATAATTCAGCAGCAGAAGGGGTTTATGGTTTGAGTGTGTTTGCTGTCACCGGGCCAGCAATGGACGATAAATCTATAGAGGAAGGCAGGTTGGCTATTAGGACTCTTATTCATGTTTTAGGTGGAAAATTACAGTCTGACCTGGCGATCATACTAGAGAGTCAGTACAAGAATGTTATTAAGGAATCAATGAATACATTGGAGTTACCCTTCAAAGCATCATGTAGTACTCCTGATATGCATGGCCCTGGAAAGGTAGAGGAAGGACCTTATAAAAGTATGGCAGGTAGGGTTGATGAGCATTCTTATGTTAGCGCACCTCAGGACCTGACACATGGTAGGCTGTCTTCAGGTAATGCTTGAGGGACATGAATAGTGTGGGTGATCCCAGACCTTCAAGGAAGGTTGAATTTACTTTAGTGAGTACGGTCAGTAAAGAATAAGGTACCCCTTGTCCTCCTAAAATGTGTTTTATGCTCTTGTTGAATGAAGAAAGTGGTCTGAATAGTATGATCGGGCATGGGCACTCTAGGAAGGCAGTGTTCTCCTCAGGTGATATTAAGGTTGATAACTTAAGAATGTCTTCTGCTGAAATGGTAACCCACTCCCACATTCGCAGTACTATTCTGTCTCTATTTTCTGAGATGCCACACCTTAGACCAATTAATCCCAGGGACATTACATTTATAGAATTTATATACAATGGAAGCATAGATATTGTTGCCTTGGAAATGGTAACATGGATAGCCCACAATCTCATACTGAGCTAATTAGATTTGCATAAGTGTTTTGGGGTGCAGTTCTCATCATGTAGTATTAAGGGATTGGTTGAGGGTGAAACAGACACCAAAAGTAAGGATAGTAACATCAAGTACTCTAAGGGGGCACCATCTGGGAGAACTAGGCAGTTGCTGCCAGTTGACGTGAAAGGGATATATTGGAATGGTCTTGGATTATTTCAGCCATAAATTCAAGGTCGGGGAATCCCTCCCTTCTATGTGTGTCCTGAGCAAGTGGCATTGTCTCTTATTTCATGGAACCCGAGGGGGCATTCACTCCTATTAACAGAACCAGAACTGTTTAGCATCCTTAGGAGCTTTAGTATCGATATATATGTTGTTCATTCTCAGCCTGCTCAAACAGGACTATTAGGTAGACTGGCTGGGGGCTCATGACTGCTATAAAATCTGATATTATTTGTGCTCCGGTAAAAAAGGTGGTAATGCGGAAGGGTGACCTGGTCATCTCTGTCCCTTTATTAATAAATTATCTCAGATGGAATTGTCTGATAATTAATATATATTGGAATGAGGGGATTTGTCCCCTAACGGAATTCATGTCTATAGTGTAAAGTCGGATTCTTGAGTGGATGTGTAGAGGAGAAGCCTATTACTCCTATCGGAAGTCCCGCCCCCATCCTGCCTGTATGGTGTCAGCCAGAAATTGCGACAAGGCCAGTAATGGTACCGATACCGCAAAGAGTCCTTGAAACAAGGTATCCATTGAAAAAACCCTAAATGTATCGGCAAAGAAATAATGGTCTTCTGAAGGAAGTTTGGGAAGAAGTGTGAAAGAAAATGAAAGAAGAAGACTGGTGACATCACATGAAGCAGAAATGACGCATCGAGAAGAGATGCCAATGAAGAAAGAATATACACCTTATAGAATCTGATGGCGAAGTAGCGAATTAAGCAACATTTCGGGGAGCGAAATGAAGATTGCACATGCGGAGAAGCACTGAAGAAAATGCCAAACCATTTTACAATTGTACAGAAGCAGTAACGCAAGTAGACAAAGTAATCACGATGCTGGCTATGTCGTGAATAGAGTGCAGGCGATGCGCCAATGTATATCTATAGGAATGTATAGAATCTGGATGTTCTATGGCGCACTTTAGCAAACTTGGACGCTGTGAATGAAAGGGTTGGAAGTGTGGCACAGCAAAATAGAATAGCTGACGGCGAAGGAAGATTTGAGAAGGTTTGCCTGGCCCCAGTGTCAAGAGTCAGGGCCGCTGAGAGCCTGGTTATCTACTCAAAAGGATACAATAACGTGATAAGTGAGCTGAGCTCCTGTATGAGGTGTAATGGAAAAACACTACAAGCGCCAGGTTTTCTTCATTCAATAATATAAAATGCAACGAAGGAGCTCAAAATATGGTCTCGAGTCACATGGTCAGATGAAAATAGACTTTCGAGTGAGCTACACCAAGACCAGAAGATAAGGCCATGCCTTCACTCCCTTTTATTCTGAGGCGCAGAGAGCCTACACAATGCCATGTTCAAACATAGTAATTGAATGGCAGACCGCAGGAGTGATGATTGATGTTGGGCTAATTGGTTGGGGAGGCATGACCAGGCCAAACTCCCAGCACCTGGGATACCAGCTTGCATGCTGCTAGCGAGTGGAATATTCCAGAAGGGTACAAGCGTTCCAACCAATTATAGAGGGCCACATAGTAAAGAGCCCTATAGTTTGAGAAGCAAATAGAACATTGTGTAGTAGTCCAACACGGAAGATGACTTGGACTTGTGGTGGGCTTAATTGGCCACCTGACTTTAGGGACCCACTCACAACCCTTTACCACTATAGAAAGTAAAGGTAGATGTTTCTTTTAAGCCTATCACATCCCCTAGTAGGTTTTCTTATTTTGCCACGTAGTATGATGTCACTTATAATGGATTTTTAGTATAAAGTTGAGTTTTTTATGAAATGTTTTTGAGAACTCGATGAGCGAACTGTGCAGCGTCCATTGATGCCCGTTGTACTCCCTGTTTTAAAGAATTCTTATTAAAACAGATAAAGTTTGCCAACCTCCGGAGTCTGTCTGATTATTGATGTGTGAGTAAGATCTGCATCCCCATCCATCTCAGATACTGTTACCTCATTTTAAAGGACCCACTCCGGTTCACTTGGTAGCAGAGAGAGGATGGTTTCAAAGACCCATCGATTAGTAGGCTTTTAAAGATTTTGGAACATCGGGAGTCCTCTGCCTTTAAGCTGGAGGATCACAAGGCTTCCTCTGGAAAGCGGCTGATATAGAATTCTTCCAAGAAGCCTGATACAGGTGCGGCGGGTCCCTCTTTCATGAAATTCCTCCTGTTTTCCACAGGCGCTGAGAAGACCGAAGGCGATGGTGGCCGTTTGGAGGGGGAGACAATCTTGAGTGTCAGGAGCCCAAAGGCAAATGGTGAGTAGATTGAAGGGACTGGCAGAAAATATGGGAATGGGGATTGGGTAGAAGTATAAGGTAATGGGGGGGTGTTTGGCTAATATATGACGAGGAGAGTCTAGATGAAGAGCATCTATATAGAGCCTAGAATCCTAAGCTCAAGGAGCTTCTAGAAGGAGTCATTTCAAGACCCAAAGTGGGTACTTAGGCGGCACACGGACAACGTCTGTGAGAGGGAATGATTTAAATTCCTATCACAGTATTTTAGGGGCAAGAAATAGCAGCGAGGAGTGCTGAGAAGATATATGTTGAAGTTGACTAGTTTGTCTGTTTGTGTATTTTATGTATTGGAAAAATGAAGTGTCAAAGACCGACAAAGATAGGCTGTGTTGAGGAGAGATTAAAAGCTAATATCTATCTTTTTAGTCATTGTCAGCACCGACTGAAATAGGTGGATTGGAGTAAAATTGAAAAGTAGAGCCTTTGAGTGGATATTTTTCTGAAACGTATTTTGTGTGACTCAACAGTAAATTTCGACTGTCAATTGAGACTCATCATAATGGGGGACATTACTCCATTGATGCATATCTTCAAGCAACTGCCAAAACATGCACCCAAGCTCAAACAGTATAGTGCGGGATGGTTAAGGGTACCACAGATAAAATGTTCAAGCTATGGCCGCAAGGGGGATAGCTGTTAAAGGCGGTTTTGCAACACATGACCATATACTTGCACGCTGCGTACACAGGAAAGAAATTTGAAAAGAGGTTATCGAGTTTAGAGCTTTGGAAAATGTACCGGGGGGAATGAGAAGATCCTCCTCCTGAGGATTGAATGCTTAATCAGTGTAGGGAGGAAGGTGTTGAGCCTTCTGCTCCCCCTACCGCGCCGGAAGTAAATGGCGATAGTGCAAAAGATGAAGGATTCTATCCATTAAGGGAACTAAAAGCGGCAACAGGATATTGTAATCCAATAAATGAACTGCCTGCTTACAGCAGTGACGAGAGCCCAGAAAGATCAAAATGAAAGGAGGTGATCTTTAAGGTCTTACAAGACAAAGAGAACAAAGTGAACAACTAAATGTATCCTTAGATGTAGAACAAGAGATCAAGAAATGGAAAGGAGAGAAGGATAAAGATGACGAGGCTACGCTCGTACAGAACGAATGGATGGGTAAACAGATACTGCTCACACTTGATGGGAAGAGTATCGAGGAAGCAAGGCAAAGGGAAGATTAAGGCGAACAAGATAGAAAAGACAGGGAACGAGAGAAACGATTGAAAGAGTATGAACATAAAAGGTAGGATAGACAAAGGTGAGAAAAAATACATCAGCAGGAGCAACTAAGAAAGGAAGAAAGGGCAAAGGAAGTATGAAAACAGGCAGAGAGCAATCGAAGGAGACAGGCTAGAAAAGAAGAGAGAAGAGGAAGAAGAGCAGACATTACGAGATAAAACAATGCAAAGACGAGACGAGAAGGTGTGTACGTCAAATGAAAGAATGGAATAGAAAAGGGTTAGATGGGAAGTGAAGAAACAAAGGGAATTAGATGAAGAAATGGAGCAAAAAAGGAGACAGGGGGCACGCGACATTGATCGCATTGAGAAAGAGCTGATAGAACCGAGTCCAGTAATATAATGAGGCGACATAAAGGAGTTTCTCCCATCGCAAGGAGCAATTCTAAAACCGTCTATGTTAAACCTAGATGAGAATTCTGAGATAGGAAGCATCGGAGATAGGATCGATAAAGCTTATCAAGAGAAGAGGGCAAAAGGTGAATTGGGAAGCAAGGGAAAAGAAGATTGATCTATAGTTGCCCGGTCACGAGGCAAAGAAGGAAGTCCGTTTATTCTCGAGCATAGAGCCTTGTCTTTTGACAGGCTGACTTTAAATAGGGATGTAAAAGATGAAAGCCATACTAGTTGGGGACTAGATATGTCAGATGAAGACAGAGAAACCTCCCGTGGGGAGGAGGGAGAAAGTGAATGTGGTCCTGAGGGATGTTTGCAGACAGACAAGAAAGTGAGATGGTTGGCTTTAGACCAACCTAAAGACAGGACGCCAGACCCCATGGCGTACCCAGAGCGACCTAAAGGAAGATTGCATAGTGAGAGGGGGGAATCGCCACCATATGTGAACAGGCTGAGGTCATTGCCAGGTAGAAGGCAATCGGGAACCATTGTCCCCACAATGGATAGGAAGACGATGGGAGCTGACTGCGGATTTGTGTTCATGCAGTTGCCCATATTGGCGAAAAGATCAGAAAGGCCAGACCGCAGTATATCCCTTGGCCCTGAATGGACAAGGATAATTTAAGGTGAAAACTCTCTAGTTTAAGGGCGGGTGCAGGTAAATGGATTTATGAGCTAGAAAAGATGACAGGAGGAAATACTCATTAAGTGTCTCCTAGCAGCCATTCTTGGGTGAAAGGGCTGATGACATCTGGATGAGAGCAGGTTACTCAAGTGTCACGGCACAGAACATGGCGCATGACGGAGCCCCATTTAATAAATGTAGGGTGGCTATTTATAAAGTGCTCAGGATACAGTATCCTGATACGTCAGATATGGGTGCAATTATGGCACGTAAGATGAAAGATGATGAAGATCCACTTACTTACATTCAAAGTATTCTGGAACTGTGGACTTTGGAAACTCGAGAGCCATGGGGGAAATCACTGCCAATATTTTACCACATTCTGTGTCAGGGATTGCCAGAACAAGTACAGAGACAGCTCAAGAAACTAGTGGGAATGGAAGCAAAGCCATGGGCAGAGATACAGTTGACTATTGTGCATCATTGCAGGCTGCTGCAAGAGAAAAATAAGAACAAGGAGGATGCTAGGAAACTTGAGGAGCTTAAGCTAGTACAGAAGAAATTGTCAAAGTATACCATAGAAGGAGCGGTACTGACAAGTGGAGAAGGGTTGGGAACACAGCAAGCAGTGGGTATGTCGCAGGTAAATAATCAATGCCAAACAGATTAAGGAGGGAATGGGTTTACCCCACGAGGCAGAGGAATGGGTTTTGGAGGAAGAGCCAGTTTCCAGAATAATCAGGCTGATTTTCAAAACAATCAAGGCTGGTTCCAGAATATGCAGAATGATAATCAAAATATGCAAGGAAGGCAAATTAGAAGGCTCCCTCCTGTATGTTGGACATGTGGCACGACAGGGCACATTGCGCGAACGTGTGGAAGCCAAGGGTATGTACAAAATGGGCAATTCTTAAGACGGGGGACAGCTTATCCTCCAGCATATAGCCCACAAAATAGGGATGGGTTTGCCCAAGATCAGACAGTGGGCCTCATCACGAGTTGGGCGGTAACTCCGGCGCTACTAGTGCCGGCGCTAATAGCCCTACCGCCAAACCCCTGGCGCTATTAGCGCCGGATCACGGGTTTGGCGGAAGGGTTATTGCCCATTCCCCATTGGGTCCATTCAGGAATTCCTCATTCCCCATTGGGCCCAATGGGGAAAATTTGCACTTTTAACCCCGGCGGATTTCCCGGCGGTGGTAATCGCGTCGAAAATCGGCAATTCTGCTGTGGATTCCCCCCCAGCTCAGTGCTGGGGGGAAATCCGCCAAAGCCATGATCTGGCAGACCCTTAAATGCGGCGGTAATAGCGCTACCGCACCATTTAAGGGTTACCGCCAGACTCGTGATGAGGCCCAGGGTATCAAGCACAAGCGCCCAGAAATGCAACAGACTTTACAACCACAGCAAGCACCATTGAATCCACAGCAAGGGCAGTCAAAGCATGCACCCGTGCAGATACAGCAGAGTACAAACACGGGACAGTTATTGATACCTAGAGTAAGGGGTGTCACTGTCGTGGGAGGAAGTCCTTTTACAGGCACAGGAATATGCATGTACCCACAATAGGACAGCTCACAGGGTAACTTGATTTGTTCAGTACTATCGGTGACACTGAATCCTCAAGAGGAACCAAGGGATGATGTTACCGTGGGAGGCAAATCCTTTTCTTTTTTATTAGGTACTGGTGCAACTCGCTCATGCATACCAGAGGGATAATATCCATTATCGGAAAATGCCATGAATGCTCAGGGCTTTTCTGGAGCTACAAGTAGACTTCCCTTTACTGATGAATTACCAGTCTCTGTAGGAGAGTGTGATATATCAGTTCTAATATTGTATGTATTCCCGGCAGACACCAGTTAATATTCTGGGCTGCAAATTGCGGTACCGTAATTAGCTCCAAGATCCCTTTGCGGCACCCTACCTTAACGGCTGGTAAAACCAGCCGTTAATGTCGGGTCCCGCAAAGGGAACTCGTAGTAAGGCGGTAAGGGTTTACCGGTACCGGTGCCCTTACCGTTACCGGTGAACCCTTACCGCCTAACATGTAATGAGGCCCATAGTGTGTTCCACTCCAGGGATACATAATTTAAGCATGGGTGAATTTATCATGGTGTTTACAGGTCAAGTAGCTCTGCGAGGAATGTCATTAGAGCCAGAAGCTTTTCTTTATGGGGTATATATTCTTTTAACATGGTTACCTGCCTTAGTTGGAAAGACTATGAGAATACCTGATGAGATTTTGTTCAGGCCACAGATACCTATGGAGTGGGGACAGATTATTCCCTTACAGCTGCAGGCAGCCATAATGCGAGGGGAATTGGTCATGCTTGAAGGATTTGATGATGAAGGCAGGCCATGGAGAACAGTGATTGCCATTGGGGAAGGGTATGAATTGACTGACGTCACGGATGAGGATAGGTTTAAAGATGATCCGTCAGATGAGAAGTGATATTCGAGATGTGTATTACATATTGGATTAAGATAGAGAAAAGAGAGGTCCCACGGTGAATGATGATAGTACGTCAGCATCCAGCATTTTTTGATGAAGACATGGAGAAAGTGGCAACCTCCTTATGGACTACAGGCCCCTATGACATAGGCCTATTGAGGGGGGTGGGAGAAGTTAAGATTAATCTTGACCAGGAGCAATTTTACCTCAAGCAAGACAATGTCTCGAGAGGCGGATGAAGGTATTTTTAAGACTATGGGCCTGATCACGAGTTGGGCGGTAATGCCGGTGCCATTAGCGCCAGCGTTAATAGCCCTACCGCCAAACTGCCCGCAACTATTAGCGCCGGATCATGGGTTTGGCGGAACGGGTATTGCCCATTCCCCATTGGGCCCATTCGGGAATTCCTCATTCCCCATTGGGCCCAATGGGGAAATTTCGTGCTATTACCAACGTGCCAACAATTGGCAAATTTGCCACTGATTTCCCCCCAGCTCAGAGCTGGGGGAAAATCCGTCAAAGCCATGATCTGGCGGACCCTTAAATGTGGCGGTAATAGCGCTACCGCCGCATTTAAGGGTTACCGCTAGACTCGTGATCAGGCCCTATATCAGCTATGATGGAACAGAGTATTTTGGTGATATCAGTGTCACTGTATGATACTGCTGTGTACCCTGTGAAAAAATGGAAAGGGTGGTTGTGGAGATTAATTCAGGACATGAGACCAATTAACCAGATTGTAGAGGCTGAGTTTCCTCTAGTTCCAAATCCTGCAACGCTTTTATATTTCATGGAGATTGACTTGAAAAATGTGTTATTTTAAATCCTGTTGCCTAAGGACCCCTGAGACCTTACCTCATTTACGTTTTGTCAGACTAAGTTGAAAAGTACCCGTTTGCCCCAGGGGTACTCTCAGTCTCCATCGATCTTTAACAGAGTCCTGCAGATGGACCTGAGCAATATTGATTTTCAAAGTGTTGTGCTGCAGTACGTAGATGTCATTTTAGTTTGTAGCACGACAGAAGATGAGTGCAGACAAGATTCGATTCAGTTAATGGCTATCCTAGCAGACAAGGGATATAAAGTAGACAAGGAGAAATTGCAATATTGTCAAGAGGAGGTGTTGTACATAGGCCAGTTAATCTCGCATGAGTGAAAGGAAGTCACACCTGAAAGAGCTGAGGCGATTATGAAAACACCAAAACCGCACATTATACAGCAAATGCAGCAATTCCTGGGATTGTGCAACTATGTTAGAGCATGGGTATTTGATTATAGTTCATACACAAGCACCCCTTTGCAGTCTTTGAAAAAAGCCCAAGTGAACTAGGAGAAAATAGAATGGACTGAGGAAATGGAGGAAGGGTTTCAGGAATTGAAAAAAGCAATTTGTACAGCTCCAGTTTTAGGAATTCCAAATTATTCTGAGAAGTTCTACCTATTTTCGAACATGAATGGGACAGTTATGATAGTAATGCTTACACAGAGGACTACATTAGGGTACAGACCTCTTGCATTTTATAGTGGGATTCTAGATCCAGTTATGAGAGGACACTTTCCTTGTGAACAATTGCTGGTAGCAGCCACATTCGCTATTGCGAAGTCTACAAGCATTGTGATGTGGTATTCCATGACTTTATTTTTCGAGCATGCTTTGTTTGCTGTTTTGGAGAAACCTAAGGGTACACTGACATCTCATAGAGCTTCTGCACATGAGATAGTTATATCTAATCCAGAGATTAAACTAGTCAGGTGCAGAATAGTGAACCCTCCACGTTCGTAGCTGAACCAGTGACAGCGGATGAGCAGGTGCATGATTGCTCTATTTATGAGGAATTTTATGACGAGATCCCAAGGATAAAGGAGAATGCTCTAGCAGGAGGGGAGGTTCTCTTCATTGACGGGTCATCAACAATGGATCAAACTGATGGGCAAAGGCGTTCAGGTTCAGCTGTGGTAAGGCAAGAGGTAATGGGGAATTTGAAATTGTGGTGAGCTTAAGTCTGCCGTCTAATTTTTCGCAACAGGCTGCAGAATTGGTAATGCTTATTATTGCACTTGAAAAATACGAAGGGGAGGAAGTGACAGTGTCCAATGACTCCATCTATGTGATGTCACCGTGCACGCAGGGCTAGCACGTTGGAAAAGGATGGGCTAGCTCTGAGCGGACTGCACTCCAGTGCAACACGCTGAATTATTGGACAGGCTTATTAAGGCACTACAGCTTCCACCAGCCATTGCAATAGTAAAATGCACAGCACATACTAAGATA
Organism: Ambystoma mexicanum; assembly: GCF_040938575.1. NCBI lineage: Eukaryota > Metazoa > Chordata > Amphibia > Caudata > Ambystomatidae > Ambystoma > Ambystoma mexicanum. Next base: position 1,361,162,045 of record NC_090935.1, read on the forward strand.
ACTGATGTTTATCTCATGTGGGAACGAAGCCGCAGACAAAGAAGCCAAAAGGGTTGCAGGTTCTTCAGATATCTCACGTTTTTATACTCCTAATATAATAGAGGGGGTGACTATGAGTATGATAATGGAAGAAGGGTTTAAACATTTGCTGAAAACACAGTTAATGGAAATTCAAGGCAGTGCTGCTCAGGAAGAGCAAGAACTATAGAAACGATGGGGGTGTTCTCTATCCCCCTCTGAAGCATTGTGGTGATAGGACAGCAGTGGAAAGTCGGTGATGCTTGTAGCCTTATTAAGGGTAGGACTTGAACAGCTGCACTACCCTGCGCATGTAACTAGGGAAAGCCTTGCAGCAACTAATGCGCAGGACTGGGTTGTAGCAAATTTGTTAGAACACGTTATATTTTATGTAGTAAATTGCATCGTATGTCAAACATTTAACGCTGGGCACTTACTGCAAACAATCCGAGGAGTGACTCCTCGACCGAATGGTCCTTTTCAGCATTTACATATCAATTATGTTGATATGCTGCAAGTATGTAGTGGATATAGGTATATGATAGTGTTGGTGTGCCCCTTTTCGAGATGGATTGAAGCTGGTCCATGTACACACACTGATGCAACTTGTGCTGCAAAGTTTTTAGTTCGAGAAGTCTTTCCTAGATGGGGAGTATGTGAGGTGCTGAGATCCGACAATTGCCCCATTTTGTTAATTAAGTATTCTAACAGATTAGCCTATTGCTTAGCATACAATATATGTATTCTTCTGCTTTTTACCCGCATGCAAACGGGATATGTGAGAGACTCAACAGTCTTCTCAAAGAGAGAATTGCTAAACTTAAATTGTCACTGAAGAAGGGGTGGCTGTACTGCTTGCCCCTTGCATTGTATGCATTGTGAAATCAGCCTGGGTCGGACCACCACCTCCCATCCCATGAGTTACTAACAGGGAGGGGATGAGAATGCCTCTGATTCCTCCATCGAGGATTAGAAGTGATGCCCAGAAGACAGCAGAATTGTTAGGAAATGAGCTACGTGTGTATTTAACATGCATGACCGCTACTATCTCTGTCATTCAGATCGACTCAAGCATAAGGGGTGTCGGTCTCAGGACAGAGATGAAGACCATTCAGCAACCGGATCTAAGGAATTACCTGTACCTAAATTATTTGCAGGGGATCCCTTTTTAATCCACAAATTCACTAGGAAGTGGCACAGGCCCCATTTCAGTGGGCCATACATCGTCGAGAATATTACTCGCTCAGCAGTAAAAGTCCAAGAAAGATGCACCTGGATACACTTGGGCGACATGAAACCTTATGCTGGTGAGACTGGAACACTCCCACCCGATTCGGAAAGCAAGACAATAAGAAGCAGTTCAGCATGTGCAGACTCGATCGATGGGGAGGAAGAAGGATGCTAAGATTGCTGATTGAATAAATGCAAGTATGCATTTGGACTGTGGCTTACCTCAGACACTCTTTATAGATATTTTAGCAGGAGTGAGAAAGTAACTGTTCTTGAGCCACAGGAATCTCTTTTATGGACTTTAGGAACTGCAGGTGGGCAAAAAATGCCAGACCTTAACTTCATATTTGATAATTGGAAGAGGGAGCAGTTCCCAGTTTCTTCCTTACTGAGTTTCTCTTTGGTCAAGATGAATGGTTCTCTCTGATGTCGATATTCATAGACTCCTTTTCGCTGTCTTTGTTTTTATACTCCGAGCTTACCCTGCTCTTGTTGGGTGTAGTACTGACATTCATACTTTTTTGCAGGATCCTAAAAATGGCCCTGCGATTAGACTATTGTTGGCAGCAATAATTGAGCTAATTCGGCACCTACCTGAGCACCTGAAAAGGCTGCATGATTAAAAAGCTTTTTTCTTTCCTTAAAAAATTGTACACAGGCACAATGTGGACGATTGAAAATAATGCAGTTCCAGAAAATGTGCAGACTCAGCGACGAGTGGAGGGACACCAGTGGTGGGGTCTCATGTACTGGTGTACTGGTGCATGATACATGTGTGCACAGCATCTATTATTGTTTTCCGTTTTTTGCTAATGCACGCTGCTTACCTTGCTGGTCCCATAAAGATAGGAGCCCCTTGATTCTTCCCACACCAGTAACCTATGCAGTGTTAGATGTTGCAAGGAAACGAAGGCCATATGTGATTATCCCTACACCAGTAACACATGTAAGGTCACCTATTTCTCTGACATGTGTTCCTATGATTCCCCATGTAGGAAGGATGATGACTGATATACTCCATAGCATTATGCACACATTATTTTGGCAAGAAAGAGACCCAATAGAAGTGCAAGGGAAGATGATTTTGAGTTAAATAATTATCTAGACAGTACAGCACATTTGGGGAACAATATGTGCAATTAACACATGAAGGAGGTTGGAAAGAGAACCAGTGAGGAGGATTTCTATTTATGTGCTCTCCTACCTTATGCTATAGGGAGGTCCACGATATTCATAGCTATAGAAATAGATGTTCAAACAGCTCATTGCCTAGCTCACCTTGCACTCTGTCATACAAGAGGTCCATTGTAGGGTTGAACAGCATCCTTGGTACGGGTGATGGAATGATCGGCCCCAGAAGAAGATTAGTACATTCAAGATTTGAAGAAAAGAGCAAGAGCACACACCAGAGATCATGTGACAAGATACGAACAGCCTGTAATGAAGGGAGCAGGAATATGTTGGGAGACAAACAAGAAGCTCAATTGCCAAGTGGATTCCTCAATCCAACAAGGAGGGAGAATGATTTCTCAGCTAAATCGAAAGAAGCCTTCAATTCCATTCCGTATGAACACAGGTTGTTCAGCCAGACTTCAGCAGTGTTCGTGACAATCTTCATGCCAGGGATCCAGACGATGGCAAATGCCAAATGGTTACAGATAACCAGATGGGAGCTCCTGCAGACTATCAAGACGACAATAAAGGGATTCAATGCTATCAAAGAAGAGCTAAGAGCTATACGACTGATGATTCTTCAGAACAGATATGTCTTGGATATGTTTACAGCTATGGATGGAGGTGTTTGTGCCAAAATCGGAGAATCATGTTGCCCATTCATACCTTTTCACGATGAAGAGAATGGGACCTTGACAGAGGCCATAACGATGCAGACGAAAGTATATGTTAAGATGGAAGATGAACTAGAATACAATGCTGATGACAGATGGTTTGCATCTATCTTTTCATGGGTTCCACAATGGATGCCAAATATCTTAGAGTTTCTTGGAGCCCTCTTGGTGATGATCATGTTTGGATTCTGTGTGATCAGAATAATAAACACACAGTGCAAGAAGGCGGCAATGAAAGCAACAGAAATGAAGATCATGATTAGTCTGGGTTTGGACCCAAAGACCTGACAGATGAAGAAATCAGAGGCTATGTAAAGGCCAGTGTTCATGCACGTGAGGGAAAGAAGTTCCTGTATCCGAAGAACCACAAGAAGTATGTGGGAAGATGGATCTACTGCAACCCAAATGGGCAGTGCAGTCTGATGACTTAGAGTATTGACGAGCATGTGAAATCAGCAGGATGTCTGAAAGGAGTGATAAAGACATGGACTCCAAAGAAGCAATTCTTCAGAAGAGGATGTCTAGATGTGAAGACTGATGGGAGAGTGGTCGATAAATCAAAAAGAGGGGGGAGTGTAGAGGAGAAGTCAAGTACTCCTACCGGAAGTCCTGCCCCCATCCTACCTATATGTTGGCAGCCGGATATTGCGACATGCACAATGCCAGTAATGGTACATATACCACAAAGAGTCCCTGAAACGAGGTATCATGGAGAAAACCCTGTATGTATCCATGAAGAAATTACGGTCTTCTGAAGGAAGGTCTGGGAGAAGTGTGAAAGAAAATGAAAGAAGAAGACTGGTGACGTCACATGAAGCAGAAATGACGCACCCAGAAGAGATGCCAATGAAGAAAGAATATACACCTTAAAGAATCTGATGGCGAAGTGGCAAATTAAGCAACATTTCGGGAGAGAAATGAAGATTGCATGTGCAGAAAAGCACTGAAGAAAATGCCAAACCATTCTACAATTGTACGGACGCAGAAACACAAGTAGATGACGTAATCATGAGGCTGGCTATGTAGTAAATAGACTCCAGGCGATGCACCAATGTATATGTATATGAATGCAGAGAATCTGGATGTTCCACAACGCTCTTTAGCAAACTTGGACCCCATCAATGAAAGGAGTGGAAGTGTGGTGCAGCAGAATACAATAGCTGACGACGAAGGAAGATTTGAGAAGGCTTGTCTGGCCCAGTGTCAAAAGTCAGGGCCGCTGTGAGCCTGGTTATCTACTCAAGAGGATACAATAACGTGAGAAGTGAGCTGAGCTCCTGTTTGAGGTGTAATGGAAAAACACTAGAAGCACCAGGTTTTCTTCATTTAATAATATAAAATACAACAAAGGAGCTCAAAACGTGATCTCGAGTCACATGGTCAAATGAAAATAGACTTTGGAGCGAGCTACACCAAGAGCAGAAGATAAGGCCATGCCTTCACTCCCTTTTATTCTCAGGCGCAGAGAGCCTACACAATGCCATGCTCAAATATAGTAATTGAATGGCAGACAGCAGGAGCGATGATAGATGTTGGGCTAATTGGGTGGGGAGGCATGACCAGGCTGACCTCCCAGCACCTGGGGTACTAGCTTGCGTTTATCTAGCGAGTGGAATATTCCAGAAGGGCACAAGGGTGCCAACCAATTATAGAGGGCCATCTAGGAAAGAGCCCTATAGTTTGAGAACACAATAGGACATTGTGTATTAGTTCTATACAGAAGATGACTTGCACTTGGGGTGGGCTTAATTGTCCACCTGATTTTAGAGACCCAATCACAAACCCAGACCTCATAGAAAGTATATGTAGATGTTTTGTTTAAGCCTATCACATCCCCTAGTAGGTTTTCTTATTTTGCCACATTGTATGATGACACTTATGACACATTTTTAGTATAAAGTTGTGTTTTTTATGGAATGTTTTCGAGAACTCATTGAGAAAACTGTGCGGCGTCCGTTGATGCCCGTTGTATTCCCTGTTTTAAAGAATTGTTGTTAAAACAGATAAAGTTTGCCAACTTCCTGAGTCGGTCTGATTATTGATGTGTGAGTAAGATCTGCATCCCTATCCACCTCAGATACTGTTGCCTCGTCTTAAAGGACCCACTCGGGTTTCGATTGATGATAAAGGAAATGAACATATCATATTAGCTGGGGATTTGAATTCAGATTGTTTGTGCTCCTCTGTGGTGACTGTGATGGGTGGCTCCTTTAGGGAAAAGTTTGCTATAATGGAACAATTGTGGGTGAATATGCTAACTTCTTTGGGATTCATTTTGCTCAATGGACATACGTCAGGAGATTGGCCTCCTAGCCTTATGTGGAAGAATGATACCTTGCACTCAGTTATTGATTATGTGAATGGAGGATAGCACAGGGGCAACGTGCTGGTCTTGGAAGCAAGAGCACATAGAGCAACAGAGGTTTGAATCCCAGATCTGCGCTTAGAAAATGGGCTCTGGTATTAAGTGTGTTATTAAAAAAACATTTAAAATAAATAAATGTGTGTGTGCAGATCCAGCAATGTATGTGTATGCCCTTTGTAATAACTTCCATTTAAGGATGATTGACGCGAGTGATCTTAATATGCTTGTATTCTCCTTTGTTTCTCTTGCAAAAACCCAATTAAGTTATCTGCCCCTTTGAGGGTAAGCCAGGGAAAAAATAGGCTGTACATAAATATTGCTTCATTGAACGCTCTTAGTGCAAATTTGGAACAGGCTTGGAACTTTAGTATGCTGGAATGGAAGTGCAGTACTATTAATGTAGAAACAATTGAGAATGTCCTAAATAGTTCGGGTGTGACTAGGTGTAGGAAAACCACTTGTGAGAATATTGTGTTGCAGCGTAAGAAGTTGCTTAGGCAAACAATTTAATTCTGAAATTTTAGAGCTGAAGATGAGTTCAACAAAAACTGCTAAAAACAGCTTAGGAACCAAAAGAGGTATTATGCTGCAGAATGACGGTGAAGCAATGCTTCAATTGATGAAGAATAATAGCTCCTCAACCTTCTGGCACGTTATTAATGCTTTGGAAAATATCCAGAGCTCCCTCCAACTTAATCCGATAGTAGAAGAAGCCTGGATTAGAGTTTTTAAGACAATCTACTGGAAGGATCCCGTGGGGCTTGAAACAGGTTACTCCATGGAGGAAGCCCCAACCGGCCCTTATATAATTCAGATATGGTGATAGAGGCTATAAGGAGGGCTAGCTCTTCCAGGGCCCCTGGACTGAATGGGCTAAATAATTATATGTTGAAGGCAGCTTGTGATGTATGGTCTTCCTTACTGGTTTGGTTTTTTCACCAGATACTCGTCAAAGGAGTCCTGGAGTCTTATGTATTGCGTATATTTAAAAAGGGGGATCACCTTAAACCATGTAATTATAGGCCATTGAAGATTATGGATGCTGATCAAAAACTATTTGCATCCATCCTATAAAAACACCTTGAGAAATCGGCATATAAGGCGGACAGAATGAAGAAATTCCAGGTTGGCTTCCAGAAAAATCAGGATACCTCATTGAATGGTTTATTGGTTAAATTGCTACAGAATGCCACCTGGAATAAAAACAAGAAATATGAACATATATATGTGGCCTCCATGGACCTCACTGCAGCGTTTGATTCTGTGAATAGAAATCTATTATGGAAAAAATTAGCCGGGTGGGGGATTACTCTGGGTCTGTTGAAACTGTTAATATTGTTGCATAGTGATTATTGCATTCATATCAGATTGAATCATGAGGGGTTATTGTCTCAGAAAATGGCCACTAACACTGGCCTATGGCATGGGTGTATCCTGGCACCATGTATTTTTAATTTATATGATCTGGATCTGATTTAGGATGGCCAAAACAACTTTCTTTCTATGCATCTGGATAAAGCCAACATGTTGGACTTCATGTCTAGGAAAAAACCTAATCACCTTTGTTGGTGGCTGGGCTTGCAGAAGTTAACTGCTGTGGAAAATATTTTGTATCTGGGGTTCCCCATTTTTAAAAAAAAACATCTAAGGGGAACATTTATGATATTTTAAAAGCTAAGGAGGAACCCCTTGAGGCACATATGTCGGTTATCAAATGGAACTACTGAAGGTTCTCAATAAAACCTCTGTTATCACATTGCTTGGGAAAGGTCATACCTAAATGAATGTATGAAATGGAGATAATGCCCATATGGGTGATTGAGAAAGTGGAGACGTTTGAGGCATTGATTTGGAGGAAAGCATTACATCTCCCCAATTGTGATCCCATTGATTTTACACGCTACGAGCTGGGTCTGCATTCACTAATGGCTAGATTATGTTGGAAGGTAATTTGTAAAATGTGGACATTTTAGATCCACCTGAAGTGTCGATGCATAAGGATATGCGAACAGTACTCGACAAAGACACAAATTAAACGATTCGACTTTTACTTTTTGCATGCACAAATATTGTTGAGAAGTTAGGATTTACTATTCAGATGATACCTATAGATATAATTGGTATCACAAAAGCACTATATAAAGTTGACTGGTGTGAAACTATCGATGCTATGCATAAATATAGTTCCTTAAAACACCTGGAAATTCAACATAAGTGCATTGGTTACTTACCCAAACATCTTAGTCTCTCTCCTAACTGTAAATTGTGTGATATGTTTATGCGATTCAGACTTAACATTTTACTTACAAGGGAGATCAAAGTTAGATGGGGTCTGCTTAACCCGTCCTTTGTAACCTGTCGCTATTGTAGGGATGTGGACTGTATTGGGATTCTGAAGACTCTGAAGCTTGTCGTGATAAATTGCCCCGCACTGCTTTTTAAAAGGATGAAATATTTTAGACATCTGATTTTTAGGACTGATTTTATTGATTGTGATGCTCTGTTGTCTTATTTATTGCATGGTCACTCAAGCACTACTTGCACTTTATCAGTTCATGAATGATATCCAATTAAATCAGGATTATGGTTTTAAATGACAGTTGTATTTTATTCTTTTATCTTCTCAATGATTTTCTTTTATGCAATTGGTATTTTATCTCATTGTATATTCTTGTATTATTTCTTTGATATGTGCAAAGTTCACTTGTTGAACTGTAACACAATAATAAAAAAAAATACAGCCAACCTTTGTCCTAAATATGAAACCACGCATCCATGGCCACAGGATCTGGGTCTGACCTCCAACTAGGTGGGTGAGTGTTGAGGAGGCAAACATGTCCTTGAATTAGAGTCCCCATTGTCCCCTGAGAGCCTGGAAAACGGATGCATGAAGGTGACAATCACTGGAGTCTCTAAGTACCAATCTGTCACTGTTTCCAACTCCACAGTAGGAACTATGCACCACAAGAATACATTGAGTCAGGCAGAACTCCCCAAACATCCCGACCAAGTCTGCCAGCATCTTCGATTTGACATAGCACACTGTGGATGCATTGTCCAAGTGAAGTAGAACAGAGCATTGAGCTCATTCCCTTGTGAACACCCTCATAGAAACTGAGACTCCAATCAGCTCCAGACATTAGTTGTGCGCCCTTGATTCCCTGACTGACCCTGGAGCGCCAATTGAGATGTTTCAACACTGGGCTCTCTGCCCCACATGCTGGCATCTGATTCTAATAGCTGATCTGGGAAAGAACCCAATATGATTCTCCTGGTCAATGCTTCCATGTGAAGCAAGCACCACTGGAGCTCCTCCAGGTTGTCCGGAGACTAGATACTCTTTTCCTGGTAAGTATTCCCTTCCTGAGGAAAAGGATCATCAACCTCTGGAGAGCCATGTAATTTAAAGGCATTGGAAATATGTCCTGTATTGAAGAGGCAGAAGATCTATTAGTCTTGCCAAGAACTGAAATAGCACCTACGGGCATTCTTAAGGCCCATCTCAGTTCCTTTTGTATTGACAAGATCTGTGACCTAGGAAGATGGAGGTACCCCAACTGTGTGAAAATGTGGAGTCTCAGAAATTCCATTGACTGTGATGGGAATGTATCAGATTTGTCGAGGTTTTACACACCTGACCCACTGTAGACCAGTCGTTGCATGCTGAATGCACTCCCAGCAGGATTGTGCTATCAAAAGAATATATTATCAGGTGAAGGCCCCAGATCCAAATATGGGCCACCACTGCGTGAAGCTCTTTGGTTAAAAGCCAAGAGACTGAGTACCGACCAAAACAAAGAGACTTTCTGTCAAAAACCTTTTTCCTGCCCACCTGAACCTGAAATAAGTCCTTAATCTGGACTGAATTGGCCCTCTGAGGTATGCATCCTTTATATTTAAACTCACAATCCAATCCCTGGAATGTAGGATATCACGTGGAATAGTTATGTTCTCCATCTTGAAAGGACGAGATGCAAAATACTGATGGAGAGCCCAAAGGTTTATTCCCAATCTGAAAAACGTACTTACTGTGACAAATAAAGGGTATTCCTCCCTTCTCCCCAGGAGGAGCCTTCCCTTGTGAGGCTAAGACTCTGGGAAGGAGATAATGAACCAGAAGGCTACAAATAGAGGAGCAGCAATAGAAGAGACAACCACTATAAGGGGAACTTGTGAGAAACTATAAGGGGCTCAGGATCTCCCACATAAACAGTGTGCAAATATCTGTCAAAAAGTCCAGAAGCACATGCGGGAGAGTGGTAAAAGCGGGACATATTACAAATATAGACTCAAAAATAGATTTTGTAAGTGAAGTGTTTGTTGAAACCTTGAGGGAAAGCCCAGGAGGCGTGGCTAATGGGAAGATACCGCATTTAGTCCTTATTTCTAAGTGGCAGCACCGGATAGGTATAGAGCCTTGAATGGAGGACGTTTTTGATTTGACTCCTGATGATTGACAAGCACCCGTCACTTGTTTGGTTAGGCAGGGAAACCCTCATACTGATAAGGTAAGCATATTGCAGAACATCTTAAGTTTTTTCTATAACCTCCATATTCCTTTATGAATAATTCCTCATCTGTATCAGTTGCAATGTTCCAAACTGCTGCTCCTGCTGTCTACATGAAAAGCTGCTAGGAGATTCTTATAGATTTATAATGTGCAGGGTATGTGAGGCGCCTAGTAAACAAACCCCATTCCCCCCAGAGTAGATATCCCGAGGTGTCACTACCACCAGTGGTAGTCCGTAGGGGAAACGTGGCTGTGAACAGAGTGAGAGGCAAAATAATCCTTTGACAAACTAGGAAAGGGAAGCCGCTTGCAGAGGATACATACCTGCTCTTGCCTGCATGTTGCATCAATCACTGAACCTTTAAGCAGGTAGCAACCCCCAAACACACAAACAGAAGAACAAACACCTTTAAACTAGTCCATACGCACATGTTTTGACCTAACATTCACACGATGCTTTCTACTAACAGGACACATCTACTGCAGTCCAGGGTAAGAAGTCTAGTCAAAGGCTGGTTTATGTAAATTAACTCCTAAAAGCGTGCAGCCTCGTCAGAGGATTTATGCCTCACTACCAATATCAACATTACCTTAAAGGACCTAGCAGACACAGGAACCTCCAGGAAGGATGGACTGGGGCTTCTGGTCTCAAGGAAGCCATGGTTGAAAACCAACCCTCAGTTAAATGTGCCCATATTTCCTCCCAGCTTTCCCATCTATAGAACCTAGCCATTCAGGGCTTAGGGTAGTAAATAGAGGGGCTTTGAAAGCTGTGTTTTCATGGGCATGCTTTCTACAGGCCTTGGCTCTTTATGACACTGTGGAAGGCTCAAAAGCCTGACCACAGATGGGCCATAGACAGGCTTTGTGTCCTAAAGCACTTTGCACACAAGCACAAGCCTAAGATTTTGGTAACCATGACATAAAGGAGGAAACGAACAATGGAATGTGTTTTGCTTGCTTTTCAGGGAGCTTTTGCAAATTTAGCAAACTGGGATTTCTGACATACAACCCCTTCAAAATGATGTTGGGGGCCTAGGGAAGTAAGAAGAAAGGCTTTGCTGTCTATGTTTTCTTGGCCATGGCTTCAATATGCCCAGGCTCACCATGAGTGAGTAAATTCTAAACACACCGCCGGAGCAGAAAACATCTTTTCTCCAGCCATCTCTCCTTTTGGCGCAGCGCCCCATAGAATACAGTTGAGCCTAATGATAAATTTGGTACAATTTTACACATAGCTCTTCCACCTTTTCGTTCTTAGGCCTTTCTGTGCATCTTATCTATTGCTCACCCTCATACCAACACCAACTATCTACCCACCGTGGCTCCTCTCTACCACTACTGACTTTTCTATCATACTCCTTCTTTGCCTCTCTAACAGGCAAATGAACTTTGATGCCATAAACTATGCAAAATAAGACAACACACCTCTCTCTCTTACACTTTCTCTCTCACACTCTCCTACACTTGCTCTCTCACTCTCTCTCGCACTATCCCTCTCACACTCTCTCTCTCACACTCTCTCACACACACACACTCTCTCTCATACTCTCTTACACTCTCTCGCACACACTCACAGACTCTCTCACTCTTTCACATAATCTGTCTCACACTCACACAAGCACTCACTCTTACACACTCTAACTCACACTCTCTCATACTCTCATTCTGTCACACTCTCTCTCACACCCTCTCACATACTCTCTCTATCACCCTCTCACACACTCTCATTCTCACACAATCTCTCTCACACTCTCACTCTCTCACACACACACACACGCGCTCACTCTCTCCCACTCTTTCTCACAGCATTTTATTAACTTTGTATTGCAGCAGGGGAGACAGAAAGAGTGATGGTGATAATAGCAGAAATTAGACTAATACGAATTAACACACGCTGTACAATGACTGGTTAATAAGGACCTGTAACTGTGAAAATGATGGGGTGACAGGATTAAGAGGGAAGCATAGGGCAGCTGACAAAATAATTTGATTATCTAAGTGACTGAGAAATGAAGAGATGATATTGAAAACTATTGAAAGGATCCTGGGAAAAGAAGTTCCTTTGGTATGAATAGGATAAATATCTCATCTTCATTAAAGCGGAACCATTTGTAGTATGAGTGGGTTCTCCTCCCACAGGCTGCAAAAGTAGGACAGATTTTTCAGAAAAGTTAGAATGGGCAAGGGACTCTCAAAATTATATTTTGCTTTAGCTATGGGTATACAGGCATATTTCATGTACACACTTTCTTGGTTGGGATGTATGCCAATAACCAGGAACATTGGGAACCTTGACACAGGAGGATAAGAAAAAGCAGTTTGCTGGGGAAGACATTTTGGATTTAGCAACCTCGGTCACACTCAATCCTTCGAGGATGAGCAAAATGAGAAAGGGTATGGTTAATTAATAATGTTTTTTACAGCCTTCGCCTTACAATTTGGGTTGGGGAAGGGCGCGTAACAGTAAACATATATTTATTGCCACATGCACTTAGCCCATGTAGCCGATATGGAGATCAGACCACAACAATGTCATTCCTCTCTTTTGTAAAGGAGCTCAGTGAGTCGGGGAACTTGGTTGGAACTGAGCACACACCAAACATTGTTTTAAATTAATGTTAAGGTCTTGGCTCCGGTATGACCGGTAAGCTATATGATATAGGATGTCCATTATCCTTGTAAATCCTGATGAGCATCTGCACCATGGGCATGATTCCCATGGATTAGAAATGAGGTAGGTGGTACATTCTTTTTATATTGTTGTTTGGGAAGGACTCCAAATTTTTGACTTTCGGTATCAAAACATTGAGAAATGTGGGCATATGTACACTTGAGTTCTTGAGCAAACTGCCTAGGGAATTGATTCTCTGCACACCAATTATAGCCTGACCTGCAGGCATCCTGGTGGTTTCTGAAAGCTGAACATAATCTCCAAATTCCCAACTTGTATGAAGACCATTTGAAATGATTTTGATCTCCCAACTAGGAAAAAAAAGACAACTTGGAAGATAACATCCATTTTATGAATTCAATGTTGTTTGAGTCATTCTCAATCCAAATGATGCCCTCGTCTGTGGTAAATGTTCCCAAACAGAATATTTTGCATTTTTATGGTAAGGGGTCACAACAGTGTTTTGGCCTTAATCTGTTAGAGTGGGTCTCAAATATCTTCTAAGGGACTGCATAGTTAAGTATCTCTTCATATTGTCATTCAGAACCAATATTTCCCCATATACCTAGAGGATTTGAAAAGGAAAGGGGTTGAGAGGGTTAGTTAGGGGGATTGCGAGGTAAAAGCGCAGGAGAACTTTGATGTGCTGAGGGTAGCTTCAATTCGGAAAAGACGGTGTTTGGTGCAAGGTTGGATATGGGTGGTTTATGTACATGTGGTTTAGTGTCCTGTTGGGTATTGTGGGGTGTCTGTTGAGTATCTGTAGTGTTCAGTGTTATTATTTCAGTTTTTGCAGCAGATGTATGTGTCTGGTTTGCACAGTGTTGGACTATTCAAGATTTTTTAGTAGGGTTAGTAGGTGGTCATCTGAGTCCTAATCTGCAAGTTGGGTTGATCTGTCAGGTTAATATTATTCTATGGTGTTTTTCGGTCAGATACTTTATTTCTTTGGGTGGCCCAGTTTCAGGACATCATGCTTTCAGTGGTATTATTGTATTGCACTGGCGGTGTTCCTTCGCTGGTGTTTCCTCTTTAGCTTGGCGAGTTAAAAAGCCATGTTTTTAACATTTTTCAGTATTTTAGGTGATATTCTGTTGTATGTATTTCCTTAGGGAGAGAGTTCCAAAGTCTCAACGGTATGCAGTAGAATTCTAATCCGCCAAATTTCGCTTTGTGCATTGTTTCTGTTCGAGCCGAATGCCATTGCTGGACTTTAATGTTCGTTTTGGTTTGTAGATGGAGATTTTTCCCTGTATAAATTCCGCTCTGTTGCCATGGATTGCTCTGTGCGTTATCCAAAGTATTTTTAAGAAAAATCCTTTTTTGACCGTAGCCAATATAGTGTTCTCAGTGCTGGTTTGATGCATTCTCTATTAGTGAGTCTGAGGAGCAGTCTTGCTGCTGGGTTGTGCATTCATTGTAGTTGTTTTATAAGGTATTCTGCCAGCCCATTATAGATGTTGTTGGCATTGTCTAGTCTTGACAAGAAAAGAGAGATAATGTCGAGTGTTCTATGTGGAAAGTTATCAACGGAAAATCAAATAATAGACTCAGTAGTCTGATAGTGAATGGACAATGCAAGATGTTTATTACAAACCAGATGTACAAACTGAATAAACATACAACACCCAATCAGCCTGCATCCCAATCTAACCCAGCTCACCTCCAACGCACCTTCCCCTTACATCCCCTCATGGTCTGGCCCCATATATTCAACATTACATCCGTCTGTCTTTTCCCACCATTCCTTTCATCACAATAATTACAATTGTTCTTCATCACAGTCCTTCTCTAGTGTTCATCGGGATCCTCTGACCCACGCGATCGTTCTCGTCAGGTCGGTCCATCTGGTATGATGTTATCTGGTATCCACCTCCTCAGATTGTGCACATTGGGCCGCCACCCCCTACGTATTTCAAGTCATGAATAAAGTCTCATTGTTATGTCCAGTCCAAACTACCTAAATATATGATGATGGCTTAAGTGGCCTTCAACCAGTAACCGCAAGAGCTCCCAGTCTCAGAAGTCCTACAATGCATGCTCATATTCTGGAGCTCCCAGAACGGGGACAAGTATTACCAAAGCCAATATGTGGGATATTGTCTCGCCAATGTCAACTGAAACCGAAAAGGATAATAATAAACACTCAGGCTTGTTCATGCACGAATGAGACATCAGGGTTTATGTAATTGCCAGAACCCTTCCATTTCATAACATCACAACCATCATAACACCCTCACCTCTCAGATCTAATCCCCATGCCCTCCAAGTGTCCGTAGCCATTCACAAAGGTGAAGAAGGGGAGCACCCTCATGATTGTGTGTAAGTGGAAGAAGCATTTCTTAACTACACGGTTGACTTGCGGTTCTAGTGTTTGTTCATTGTCCATGAATGTTTCGTGATTTTTGACAACTTTGGATGGTTCTGGTGGATTTTGGTAGGCCATGGAATGTGATGATGCTTTAACGGGTCATGGGCATGATCATGACTCCTGTTTTGTCCAGAATGAGTTCAAGGCTGTTGCTGTTCATCCAATTAATTTCTCTGAGGCAGTTGGTAAGGGTTGGGTTTTGTTTTTCGCTGGTATTTATTTTGTAGAGGATTTGAGTGTTGTTTGTGTAGTTATAGCATTTGAGACCACGTTTGTTTATGAGGTTAATCAGGGGGTCATGTAGATGTTGAAAAGCAATGGTGAGAGTGATGAACCCTGTGGGGCTCCACATGTTGTTTTGCAAGGTGTTGACTTGAATGGAGTTATCCATCTTGTCTCTGTTTTTTTCTGTCATGAAGGCTAGCCCCAGTGGTGGGGGCTATCCTAGGGGCAGTGGATATGCCAGGGTCTATCCCAGGGGTACGATCTATCCCAGGGGCCGGGGCAATCTCAGGTGTGGTGGGTATCCCAGGGGCACATGCTAACCTAGGGGTGGTGGCTATCCCAGTTGTTGAGCTAACCCAGGGGTGTGGGCTATCCCAGGGATGAGAGCTATCCCAGGGTCTGAGCTGTCCACTAGCCTTAGGTGTTCCAGGGCAAATTTTTCTCAGGACTAAGGCTATTCCAAGGGCAGAGCAATTCCAGGGTGGAACTACTCCATGGCTGGATTATGCACCACAGCTGGATTTCTGAGTGGTAAATTCTTATTGTGTTGTGGTTGCTGGTCCTGATCTCATGTAGAGGCAGCCTCTTGTATTAGTGAGTGACTTAGAATGGGTTTAGCCTCCTGATGGTTTGAATTCCCTTTATGAGGTATGATATAGTTATCAGCTTTGCAGTGGCGAAAGCCTCTTTGTGTTGCTTGTATTTTCAGTCTCAGAGTTCCATGGTGCCTGGGGATCCCAGTAGACATTTGTGGTGATGTTGGGTTCACAGTGGTTAAAGCCTCCCTGTGGTGTTGTATCCAGACTTTGTGATGCTTGGAAAGTCCAGTTTACAATGAAAGTATTTGAGGCAGGGGTTAAAGGTTTCCAGAATTAGTATTAGGAGGATCAGATTGTTGGACTCCAAAAGGTACAAGTTTTATAGTTGCAATATCAGTTTGGATTTGCCCTTGTGAAGTTGCCTTACTATAATCAACCTTCGCTTGTTCCTATGTCAATTGTAAGGTTAGCTGATGTATTTCCTGAATTGCACTGTCTATACCCTGTATTGGGTCCTTTGCTTCTTTAATGATATTCATATCGTTATATAGCTGATCAAATTTAGCCCAGGAATCGACATGTTTACTTAGCTTTGTAGCAGCCTCTTTTTTCTTTCAGTGGAATTTTCATATTTTTTATGTCAACTACTAAGCCATTGGTATAAGCAGTTTGATCAGTTATTTTGACTTATCATATCGCTACGCCTATCATTTGTAGTTCAAAGTTTTTTCTGTAAGCATTGTTTGGCTTCTCTGCACATTGTCAATTTGTCTAGGATCACCTCAACTAAATTGTGCTATTTCTCTGCTAACACTTGCTTGCCACCCAGAGACTAATTTTAGTGTTTAATTTCTTGCTCAACTGATCACTAGCTTGTTGCATAGTTGTTAATTCTGCTGAAGTCTTTGCAAATAATGTACGTTGTCAGCTAACCTGTCCTCCACCAGCTTAAGGTGGAAGAAGAGATGGGCAGAAAGATTTGCAAGTGTCTGTTTCTCTTCCGTCACCATGGAGGTCATATACAATTTTTGCAATGTATCATGTACTGGGTCTTCTAATGCCCAAATATCTATTCACACATGTTGCAAAATGTCTTTTATTTTGATTTTCTGTGACCCTATATCTTGTGTCAGCCATTGTCCATGCCTTAAATATCTAGTCAATGCTTGATCAAGAGCCACGTTCAAATGAGCCCCGGCATCCTGTAAAACTACATTGGTATTTTTGTATATCTGACCAGAAATATGATTTATCTATATAAAATCAACAATTCTGTAACCAAGTAAACAATCTCCTTGTATTATATTCTCACTTCAAAATCCACTATTTCTCAACCTACAATTCCACAAATTCTAAGTCAGAATAACAATTTGTATACTGTGTATTTGTATTTGATTTATTTGTAACTATACAACAGGGATATTCCAATTGCATGCCCTAGAGCAACTACACACACATCTAGCACGCATTTTGTGTTACTCAATGCATGGGTGCGTCAACATCAGTGATGTCATCTAGTGAGCACCCCGTCAAACCCCCATTATCTTCAAGATAACAGTTGATCGGCCGCTCTTTTCACTAAGTGGCAATCCTTGATGTAACGCCTCCTGGTATCCAGTCCCTCACAGCAATTCTGACACAAGAAACTGCATGGGTTTATAGTTAAAACTCAAATTAATTTAAATGGAAAATAAATCAAAGGTGGTAACAAAACTTTACGCGCGGAAAGTCACAACAATAAGATACATGAAAATTAATAGTTTGTTTACAGAATTAGAGTTTCCTGCATGTGATATATGACCAAAACAATGGCACGCACACAATCACTCCTTGAATCAGTTGCATATATTTCTAATCATCTATTCCTAAGGAACACAATTCTATTCAATTTCCTTACATGCTGCTTTCAGGACAGTATATTCAAAGAATATGAGTAGTGTGTACATGTATTTAATTTTACTTATGATTAATCACACATTTTAGAATACTTTCTTTTCTCCGGGATCACTAACATATTTTGGTATCAGTGAAAGGATGCATCAATATCAACACTATTATCATTCAATAGAAATCAATTCCCGTCATGTAAATCTGTTAACGTGGGTTGCTAGTATGTGAAAGCAATTTGAATGTAAGCTTTAGTAGGTGGCATCTAATTCTGATGGTTTCAGTAAGGGAAGCAATGCTACCAATTTAGAATCACAGGATATTGGTTCACCCACTCAACACAGGAGAATGGTTTTAGGATTTTCTAATACTGGGATTAATACACCCCCCCCCCCACTTCACTTCACAGTTTGGATCCCACACGTGCAAAGCACTGCCCCTGCTGTGCAATGTCAACAGAGGGGAGAAGATCATTGGGCCTCATTACGACCCAGACGGTAACCATGGCGCTATTAGCGCCATGGTTGCTGCCGGAACCTTACCGATTCCGCCATGGTGAATGGATCAATTACCGCCCCATTCCAAGGTTGGTGGGGGCGGTAATTCCCCATTCACCATAGCCCTTCCCCATTTTTGCCCCCATAGGGCTCAATGGGAATGGGGAAGGCAGTAATAACGGTACCACAAATTGCGGTACCGTTATTACCTCCAAAGTCCCTTTGCGGGTCCTGTCCTTAATGCCTGGTAAAACCAGCCGTTAAGGGAGGACCCGCAAAGGGACCTCGGAATAGGGTGGTAAGGGATTACCGGCACCAGTGCCTTTACCGGTACCGGTAATCCCTCCCGCCCGGGTCGTAATGAGGCCCATTGTCATTTGAATGCTTTTCTATGGGCATTTAAGTTTATATTTAGTGTATATGTACAGGGAGGTACAGTGCTCTTTTGATTACAAACAAACATACAATAGAAAATCAGATTTGACAGGAAACAGTGAACTGCTTGCAATAGAGTGAGTCTGAGTGGAATTCTGACCAGTTTGGGGAGGGAAGAAAATGCAACAGTCACTGGGTAGAACATATGAGGGACTGACATAGATTAAGGACAATCAACATTAGCCAATTCTAAGTGCAGGTAGGCGATACGGCCAGCTAAATTAAGGATGTGACCATGATTTCTTAAGTCATAGAGTGTAGGCAGAGAAAGTGAGGGACAGGCTAGTGGCGAGGGAAACATGTTAGCTAGAAGACAGATGAGAGGTAGTTTAAGAGGGTAACTCAGAGTCAAGGAGGTAAACTTTTAATTTGGTTTTACACAAATCGGTGAGGACTGTTTCTAGGATGTCCATGGGAAAAGAATTTCATGCAAGTGGATCAAGACGAGAGAAAGAGCGGAACCGAGAATAAGCACAGGGAAGGCGAGGCGCTACATGGGTAGTTGCAGAGGCAGATCAGAGATTACGGGAAGGTTTGTAGAGTTGCATGGAGGAGGACAGATATGGTGGTGCTTTATCTTGAACAGATTTGTGAACCAGGAGAAGAAATTTAAATCTGGCCCTGTTGTGCATTGTCAGACATCCTGCCTGGTGATAATTCAAGTAAATCGGTATGAAGTGAGGCAGTTCAAAGAAGGGCCTGGTAGCGAAGTTAATGATCTTGTCAAGAGGACAGAAAGCATAGTTGGGGAGTCCAGTTTAGAGAAGAGAAAAGTGGTCAAGGGATGCTTGGCAGTGTTAAAAGGAAGGAGATGACTGATTAGGAGGTTGAGGTGGTACAGCCACCAGTTATCAAGCAATTCTTTGCTATTTTATGGAATATGGGCATTTGAATCACAGCCTAAGTGGTTGACTGCATGTGTGAGAATACTGTGGGTAGAAATGATTTGAATATAATTTACAAAAAACAGTGCTTTAACTGCACATATATACTATCAGTTATAAACTGCATACACAGTCCTACAGAATCCTATTAGCTCTAATCGGATGGGAGTATGGTTATGCTGACCTTTGAAGAATTTGTTATGGTTTGGAGTCAGGATGGACCCTCATGAATGTTCAAAGGAGCTCTCAGTCAGATTCTCCTTCCTCTTGGAAAGCGGCCCTGGCAAGGTACAAGTTTCCTGATGAATGAAGACCAATCCTCAGGATATTGGGGCTTATTCCGAGTCGGGCGGTCTGGTAAAAAAGTGCTGGTATCCGCAGATATCGGCACTTTACCGGACCGCACGACTACCGGTTTGCCAGTGGGGCACCTTGGCTTACCTCCAGCTAAAATCTGGAGGCAACCCAGGCACCCTATCAGCAATTAAAGACCTCATTAACGCCACTGGCAACTCTGTGGAGGTAATGATGAAAAATCCCCTCATGGACTCCAATAGGACTCCATGAATGGGGATTTACACCGCACCGCTGGCACTCATAATCCAGTGGCAATGCCACCGGACTGAGTGGCGGAAACGGTAACAGCCTTTGCCGGTATCCTGGCAGCTCGCCTGCCAGGATACCAGCAAGGTTGTAATGAGTCCCAATATCTTTAATATCCAAGCTCGGCTCTCATCCATTCGAAACAGATGTTATCCTTCAATGCAGCCTTTGATTTCAGATTGCTCAGTTATTCTCCATTTCTATTTGTATGTCCCTTTGGTATCATGGGTGATATTCCCAAATGTTGTCATGATTACCTCACATGTTTTCATTTATCATACCTTTTCATTGGTTTGCTCAATAGTCAGACACTCCCCAATCTTCATAGGTTGATCATATTTTCAATACATATAAAAAGGTCGGGTTTGCCTCATCCGAATATTTCTGAATTCAAAATAATTTGTGTTCTATATTTCATTTTGGCAACATGGCTGATTTCTGAATTCACCTGATTCTGATGGAAGCAGGAATACCCAACATGAATGTTTACTGTCAAATAATATTTATCAATATTTTCTGATTTTGCTAATCATTAATCATTCTGCAAATGTGTAATTAAGACTCATTTTATAGAGAATCTCATGGTTGTAGCACATTTTTCTGTTCGATTCTAGGACACATGGTTCTGGTTTTATGGGCACATTTTTTAAAATTAATTTGAGGCCAATTGAATATTACGTTTCATTTTATATGAAACCCTTGTCTTCAGGCATGCCGTTCAGTTAATTGGGTTTGCTGACAGGCCTCTTTGGTTTTTAAAGCCTTTCATGGTTCCAGATGAGACCTTTTAGAGTTTAGAAGGCCGAGAGAGAAGCTCTCCAACACTCATGGCAGACCAAAGACTCACTATAAAACCAGTGGACAATGGAAGAGGAGTAGTAGTATTTAACAATGCCCAGTATAGTTACCACTGCATTTAAGGGTCCGCCCAATCTTGAGTCTGGTGGTTTTACCCCCAGCTCACAGCTGGGAATAAACATGTGGAAGTGAGAAGTCCACAAAAATGCACTTAATCCTCCCAATAAGACTCAAACAGGACACACCCCTGGAGAGAATGAGACCAAGACCAAGTGCTGGTGATGTCAAAAATCGTTTATCTAAAATATTGCAAGCAGAATTGACTCTGCTCACACAGAGAGCGCTCTGAAGAAAACATGTTACAAGTCATTTTTATATAGATTTTGCGTCATCCAGGAGAGGGGAGGCCTAGGGGGCACGTGAAAAGTTAAGATTGGTCACTAGGGATGAGCACCTATAGGTGCCATAGGGTCGACATGCTGTGGTTGGGGCAGGATCACGTGGTGCTGTGATGACGCTCCTCGGGTCAATCGGTCATCTGGGCTCATCGGACTGGCATGCGTGTCGGCAACTTTTGCAGTGTTACATATTCAATGAGACACTTGACATTTGCCCTTCTGGCAACACATTCCCTTTCATCCAATATTGCACCTCATCTTGTCCAGCAGCCTCTAAGGCCTGTGAATCTTGACACCAAAGGAAAGACATTTCTGAAGTGCAGGTTAACTACCGTTGGGCATAGGTCATAGTGTATCTCTCAAGCTTAGTGTTAGATCTGTTACTGGACAGTCCACAGTGTTAGAATAATACAAAATATATTGTTCAAAGGGCTAAGACTTTGATATCACGGTGTGGTCTGGAATGTCCATCTGGTACACATCAAAGAAGGCTCTAAATTTAAGACCTAAATTACACATTAAAAGAATAGGTCACAAAAGCACATAACCCAATGTTCTTAGGTCTTATTGTGGGGGTTGAGGCGGTTTGTATAAACATCATTATATCTTTGCTGATCTGTTTTGGCACTATGAAGGGTGGAGGAGAATCAAAACACCTTTGCGGTGCAGTTCTGCCTTGTATGGGGAGACGGGACCTCCTGAATGACGTTTCACATAAAGGCTTCTTTACACATGGTTGTTACATTAAGATTGTGATCAGCTAGAACACGTTATTGTTTCTCTTTGGCCGAGTGCTCTCATTGTTACAAAACTCATAGCAATAATTTGTGTATACACATGTTATTCTCCATACTAAATTAAGCAGTCTACCACCAGGTTTTTTACATGCAGGCCCTAATGCATATTATCAGGATAGAATCATACTGGTTATGTCTTTTGATTGATAAATTGCTTTTACATGATATCATGCATATATTTACATTGAACTTGGATACGAGGTATCTTCGTGCTGGCATGTACAGTGTTGTGTTCTGTTATGCATTTTGTTATTGCAATCCATTTCTATTAAACTTCATACTGCACGTTAATACAAGTCACACTTATATAACTGGAACCTAACGTTAGTGCTTCTGATTATACATATATTATACAATGCACTGATATGCTTATTGTTCTACTACAAACCTTTCATTATTCCGCATGCAAGGGAAACAGTTTATGAACAATCTATTTTGATTGCTAGCAGAAAAGACACTTTGGTTTTCTCATATTAAGGCGTGAACAAACAGGGCATCCTCGAGGGTCGTTCTTAATAGTTTAAATATGTTCAAAGGGTATGGGGTGATATTCTTTATGGCCTGGGTCTGCGAGCTGGGGGCAAGTTTATAGAGATGAATGACTTTCTGCTGCCAGGCCTTGAACTGGGCCGCGGCAGGGTCAATGAGGTAAGATAGAAGACAGTAGATACAGTGCAAAGTTTTTTGCATTCGCACGGCCAGTCTCCTATGCGAACTGGACCGGTGCAGAGATGACAGAGAGGAGGAGATGGGTTGGAGTAACTTGTTTGCTGTGCGCGCCTTGCGGGGAGAGCTCCAGGTCTCCATTCTAATTTCATGGCTGGCCTGCCATTATGTGAAAACAAAATGGAGTTGTGGCACACAAAATGGAGTCTAGTGGGACTCTGATCTGGACTGTTCTCAAGGGTCACAGTTCCTAGGGGTATTCCCGCACAGGTGCTCCATGGCCGGGGCCCTGAACCCAAAGCAGCCTCAACTGGGCCTACCCAAGAAGTGTTAGAATGGCCATTTTTGGTGCATTTACCGCCGGTGGTATTACTGCGTGGCAATTGCACAGAAAATTCCCTATTGGATCCAATGGACCCAATGGGGAAAAGGGACTAACAGTTAGCACCCAACCCGTGATCCGGTGGTAATACCGCCAGACGGGTGGGCACTAACGCAAATAAAGTTGGGCGGTATCCCAGCTGGGATACTGCCCAACTCATGATCAGGCCCATTGTCTTAGAACTGCTAGAGGATGATAAAAGCTATCAGGCCCTAAGTCATGATCCTTCACACAAGATAAAACAGGAAATATTAGAAACACCACATTTGGTGTAGACAGGGGTTGGATCATGAAAGATTAATTCGAATTTCTGAAACATTCCGACCAAAGAACTCCTACCTACGTCCTATGCCCTCCCCAAAATACACAAAGATGCATCCTTTTCCCCCGGGTAGACCTATATTGCTGGGCTGTGGCTACATTTTGCAGCTGCTATCTAAATTTGTGGACTTTTTTTTTACAACCTATTAGCAAGGAAACTCCGACCTGCATTAAGGACCCAATGTCAACAATCAAACACTTTGAGGGCCTGGGGTTTGATTTGAATTCCAGTTATTCCACAAGACCAAGCGATAGATAAAATTAGGGAACATGTAGTGCATGGAGGCACAAAACAATGAGTAACAGGCAAGTTCATCATTGATTTGATGAGCATTGAATTAAGACCATTATTTTTCCAATGTGCTAATCAGTTCCACCTCCAGACATGAGAGACGGCTATTGGCACAGCCTTCGTGCCATGCTTTGCGACACTATTTATAGCATCATTTGAACAAAAATGTGCTCGCTCTGATAACAACCCGTTCAAGTCTCAAATCACAAACTGGTTTCATTATATAGATGACATCAGCATTTAGACAGGAAGTGAGGAATCTCTTTTCAACTTCTTCTACTGGTTAAATGTATGCTTTCAAACTATTAAGTTCACAATGGAGTCTGACCATCACCAAATATACTTTTTGGACTTGATCATTAAGCTGGGAGGAGGTCATCTGTTCTGTTTGCTGTATAATAAAACTGCGGACATGAATGCCACACTCCACGTTTCAAGGTTTCAACATAGGACCCTCAAGGAGAACTTGTCCATTGACCAGTTTTGCGCCTTAGACACAAATGTATCTGACTACAGGGCTACTATGAACATGCAAACAACCTTAGTACTAACCTAAAACAAAGTGGGTACCCCAAGAAACTAATCTCCCACTCTATGAAAAGGGAATGGCTCATACCTAGGGAAACCCTGCTCTAAACTAAGGATCGGAGAGACAAACAAACCTAGTCACGCCAAATGGCCAAGGCAAATCTCCTGCAGCACTCAAACCTTCCCCTATTTGATCATGTAAGCAGGGCTAAAGCATAAGAAATTAGCGTGTCAGACATTTCACTGGTGAGCTAACAAAACGTGCATTTGCTAGAGTCATGTTAGAAAACCATTGATTTAAACAGTAAGGTATTCCCTATGTTTTGCATGTAC
This sequence comes from Ambystoma mexicanum, assembly GCF_040938575.1. Classification (NCBI taxonomy): domain Eukaryota; kingdom Metazoa; phylum Chordata; class Amphibia; order Caudata; family Ambystomatidae; genus Ambystoma; species Ambystoma mexicanum. The sequence continues at coordinate 1,361,186,645 of NC_090935.1, forward strand.
ACATCATTGTGTAATCACAATAGGCTTCTACATGTATCACTATGATACAAGTATCATGTATCTACATGTATAAAGGTATCATTTTTATATTTCAAATATGTATATATTCTTGAAAGAATAATCCAAAGTTTCAATTTCTATTGGTTTATAGGAAATGGTGTTGTTCTTGGTGCAATGCTGCTCTGCACTTCACCAACATTTCTTGTTTGTAGATTACGGTACTGTACTTTTTTCTCATCTCAGCAAGGGCAACTTTTTTCTTGAAAGACAAAAGTTACATTTTGAACTGGGGCTTTCAGCATTTCCTGTTGTCAATTTAAAGTGGGCTGAAACCTAGTCCCTGGGCCATTTCAAAGGAATGTTCCAGGTTTGTGGGAAAGTATGTGCCATTTGTAAAAGTGCTGTCTCTCAGGGGATAGGTAAACTACCTGAATGAATCCCATAGGTGCAGTGTTTCCATGGTAGCTGGTGATAAACACACATGAATGAAACAAGGGTTTATTCTGGCACCTCTTCACTTTAAATTGAGGCAGTCTGCATGTCTCTTGATAGGTCCTACACCTCCCTCAAACCCTGTCTAAAGGTTTCAACTCAGCCTCTTGTTTACTTTTGTGTGCACACGGGCTCCAGGAGGAAAAGGCCAGCTTTGTGGTAATCCTGACTGCACCGACAGAGCAATCCCTCAAACTAAATCCAATGCGATAACCTTGGCAGGAAAAAAAAATGAGTCTTCTCTTATTTGGTTTCAGCTATAGAGTAACGAACAGGTAAACCAGCAAAGCATCCCATCACAAAACAATACACTTCCTAACAGAACATACTTTGATCTTGAGAGGTATGGCTCATGCAATTGACTGTGCAATTTCATTCTGCTTGCCCATCGAAAAAGGCGCAGACTCAATCATATCTAATCTTGTAATGAGCCAAGGCCTGGTGAGTGGCACCCAGTTGACCCCTATTCCTTTTCTCAGGTGAGGATGCCTCTCCTTCATGTGTGATGAGTCATTTAGTATACATCACTGGGCATGCACCTCCCGAGTATGGAGTCATGTCCCAATCGCACAGCTTTCTTGTTTTCCAAATCTGTCAACCAATCATAGTGTTGCTGCAGAATTTCACTAATCAAGGCTATCGTGCTGTTCTGCTCAGTACAGCTGCATGATCAGTGCCCATTAGACAACATGAAATATCCCTGTTTCGACGCAAGGAAGCAGGAAGGAAACTGGTCCTTTCATGGGCTCGCCAAACCTTCCTTAAGCCGGTAGGACTCAGATTGTCCAACTCAATCTCCATGAGCAGTTGAGCACTCAGGCTAGCCTGGCAAACATGTGCGAGGTCTGGCGTGCACACGCAAGTTCAGAATTGGTGTGGGATCACAACGACTCTCTTGGACATTCTCTGAATATGGTATTTGCGTGAACTCAGGGGTTTGGCCAAGAGTAGATACTACAAATAAACAATTCCTGTCTTCTACAATTAGTCAGTTGCCACTTGCCTAGTAAGGAAAACAGACAGACATTCCGTTATCGGAAATAAGGCACCTGAGAACTTTTAGAAAATTCTAGGAAATTGATTTACCTCCATTGCAGAATGGCATTCTTTTTGTGCACAAATGTGAATGTGCTGAAGAAATTATAGTGACATTGGTTTCAGAATTCAAACATTTAGCTTCAGAGATGAAAACCTTTAGTGATTCCCTGATAGCGAAATGATGACATATATTGCTCTCCAACTTCAGCTGCCTCCACTGGCTCCCATTGGCGAAAAGAGTGCAGTTTAAGTCACTCTGCATGGTTTTTCGCGCTTTTCATGTGACCAGGTCAGCCTATTTGTATGCTAAGTTTCAGTCTTATGTGCCTCGACATTCTCTTTGCTCTGCCGAAGCTTTACTGGCGAAGGTTCCTCGCTTACGATTGTCCCGTGTTGACAGTCGGGCCTTCTTGGTGGCGGGTGACATCCTGTGGAATTCTCTCCCTCTGGCCCTGTGGAGGATGGATGAATAGCTTTTAGGAGATCTTTGAAGAATTATTTGGTTTTAATGTCTCTTCTACTTGTTCGGTAGTGCCATGATGCCCTTGTGCCACTGTGCGCTTTATAAGTGTGGTATACATGAATAAATAAACTGGGAGTCTATATGCTTATACAAGTGCTATTTGAATCGAGCAAAAGTGTCCTCACTTGAAAAAAAAAAATTACATCAGTTTAATATTTCTTGACTCACTCTTTGCTGAGAATGAACTTCACCACATAAATAGAGACTTTCATACATTTACTTCTGTTTTTTGTGGGCGCTGGTCTTGGAAGCAGGACCATGCAGAGCAACAGAGGTTCGGATCCCGGATCCGTGCTTAGAAACCAAACTCAGGTATGGTATTAGGCGCGTTCTAAAAAAAAACTGTAAATTACATTTTTTATAAAAAATAAGAACATGAGTGGTTCATTTTTCAGGAGGATTGATTTTGAAGCTTTAGTGCTTTAGATCCCGAAGTAGGAGATTAAATAAAACAAAAACACTAATGCAGTGCGCTCCTTGTTTCTAAGATGTTTTTAACAGTGCACACTCATTGTAGCAGGAGGCTAAACATGTGAGGTGATGAGGGGAAAAAAAGCGTTATTTAGACTGTAGCACGAGGCAGCTGATTAGGATGTACTCATATACTGAGGCCCAGGTCACAAGGTGGGAGATGAGCAACCTCTAGTCACGAGTACCCAGCCACCCCTGCTCCCACTCAAGGAGAAGGCGCAGTCGACTGCCTTTGTGAAGCCGCACGGTGTACATTACTTTCTCCTGCCCGTCTGCCTGCTGAACCCGGAGGCTCACTTCTGCTGTGGCTTTAAAAGGGAGACTAGTCGCCGTGTGTCCTGTGCTAGACGCCGAGATGGCTGAAAGGCGCTGGATTCCCGCCGTCCGCCGAGGCTCCAACACCAAGCAGATGTCCGCAACGCGCAGCTGCAACGCTCGCCGGTCCTGGAGCCGCACGTCCATAATTTGTGAATTTGTGAAGATTTACAAAAGCTGTGCAGTGGTTGTTAGCAGCCGCTCTCATCTGCCAGTTTTGCATATTCGGCTTCATTCGCTTCTATCTATCGCAGATGTTGCATCCCCAGTGAGTCACACCTGCAGGACGTAAACAGGTTTTAGTTAGGAAAAAAAACCTGGCATGGCAGATGTGCTCGTACGTGAGCATGCTCTCAAATACGCGGGAAAAAAAAGCAATTTTACTTTCTTTTGTATAAATGCCTCGAAGTCATTTCTTTGTACCGACACCATTTTGAACTCCTAGTCTGCAACTTTTAGTCTGCGTAATTTCCATTTCACGTGCGAAATGTTCGACATTCTGTCGGGGAATGAGCGCAGGGCAAAGTGCAGGAAGCGTTCTTTTACTGAGAAGAATATGCGGGAGATTGTATTTTTTTTAACATAAACCGCCATTAGAATTCGTGGGCGAGTTGATTATTAACCTCTAGTTAAGGTTGTCTACATAGGACAATGCAAACAGGCTTCCCTAACACTTTCATCCTCGCCCAGGAAAAATAATAACATTTGGCTTGAAGGCGGCCGGTCTGGCCAACTCCGAACACACTTGAGATCTGGTGAAGGGTCATTAATGATTGAAGAAACAAACTGGTCTCTCCAACGGGCTTTCCATAGAGGTTGAAAATGCACTATTTAGCCCAGGCTAGCACGATGTTCACGATTTCTGGGGCACATTTAGAGGGGAGTGGAGACTTGCAATACTGAATACTGTCTACAACTCTCAATATCGGTCCAACACACCCAACTCACAGAAAAAGTCAGGCCGGCAAAATGCCAACTACAAGCAAGCTGGATTGCAGTCAGTGGGCATAAGCACTAACCACCCGAATGCCCACCACTCAAGGAGGAGAATAGACCACCTCCACCACAAGCTATAAGGATCGGATGGCATTAGCAAAGACTCTCCATGGAAGCAAACCCTACATTCCAAAGGACTGGCGTGTCCATCTGCGTACAAGAAGAATCCGGAATGCAACTATTGACCAGAGGAACAATCATCGATTACATTGCCTGCAAGGAAGCTGTTTCAATCAAATGTATCTCCAGAGATGTTGCCCCACAAATACTTGCTAACAGTGAGGATAGGTCAAACCCTGACATCGGGTCACACAAAGGGCCACAGGCAACATCACAATGGGACTCAGGTACAGAGCAAGATCCATTGATTCCTGATTAACGTTTCCTCTATATCCAAGCACAGAACAATGACTCAGCATGAGCGCACTGTTGGATGACTACAAGGTGGTACAGAACACCACCCACAGTAACGTCAAACGTGTTCAGGCCAACTGAGAAGGCAAGAGAGGAGGAAGGAATCACTGTGTTGTACAAAGAACACATCAAATAATACTAGCAAGACCTATGAGCACCCCAGAGTTCTAATCTCTCCTAATCTGTTTCTCCTCTGCTTCGCACTTTCCACCTCTCCCACACTTCCATGCACTTTTCCCCTCCCCCTCTCCCATGCACTTGCGAGTTCTCAATGTCACTGGGCCTAGTAAGATCGCTGTTTTGTTCTCCCCTGTTCCCCTCCCTTGCCTTGTCGCGCTCTGAAACACTTGTGTACGAGCGCGATAGAAATAAAATATCAATCAATCCATCAATCAACCAAAGTAACCGGTCTGTCTTTCTCTTATATAGGCCTCTCCTTCCTACAATCCCTCCTTCATAGAAAGTGTTGTAGACAGTGTCAAAGACCCCATGTTAAGACACCCAGTCCTTCTTCAATATCTGATCGGAATAACAAAAGGAAACCGTTTGCCAAATTATTGATCTCCTACAAGGCTGGCTTTCACCTTATACAAATTACCAAATGGGAAGACATCCCGCTGGGCACATACTGGATATTCTTCTCTGCAAAGAATAACTAATGAGTGCAGTCCCTCAAGTCCATGTTCTGTGAAGCAACAACTTTATGGTACTGTTTTATGATAAACGCACCAACTTGCACATGCCCTAGTCACAAAGGACAAGCCACCATCGCCAGGGAAAGATGGGCAACCCTCAAACTACAGGAACTTTTAACGCTAATGGTGGACACAAAGCCAACAAACATCAGCATCATATATTTCACTCCTGGAGGAAAAAAGATGCTCCAAAATTGAATTTCTAAAACACCTTTGAAACTAGTCACCCCTCCAAGTAAGAACTCTGATGAAAACCAACAGGAAACTAGAACAAGCTTGACGGAAACATTTTACCCAGCAATCAAGCAAAGCATATGTTTGACATTGCTGACATTTCAACACTGCAATCCTACAGACCAAGAAACTACACCACAACAAATGCATCATAAATGTAATTAACCCAGAGAACATTTTTCAAAATCATCACGAGTATGCAAAGCTTTATTGGAGGGTCGAAGTGTCTTCTTGCAGGAGCTAAATTATGAAACAACCTCACCAATACCCTACAAAACAAGGTGAGCACAACCGGTAAGGAATAGGCATAGCACAAAATGACAGGAATGAAAATCTTCTCAACAATCAACTCACCACACCCCCATCACTCAACCACTTCAAGCTCATGACCAATGTGGAATTCACTAAACTGAATGTCCATGGCAAATCCTATGGACATTTGCAAAGGCATGCTCCCCGAAACAACAACAGCTTTCTACTTTTGCAAACTCATGAACTCTTCACTGAAAATAGGAATTGTTCTGATACTTCTAAAGAATGCTTACATTAAACTCCTCCTCAAACCACTCTGGAAATATAGATGAACCTGCTAACTGCCGACCACTCTCCAATATACTGTGCTCAGGTGCAATCCTAGAAACCTACATTTACAGTCACATCCTGGGACATGTTTAATCCAGCAAAATATTACATCAAGCATTACAAGGATGGGAATAGGATATTAATTTGTATCTATCAGGAACAACCTAAAAGTCAATGTTCAATGTGGATGCTAAGGTCCCATATTATTTGTCAAAATACACTAAAGTGTTTAGGGGTAGTGCAGTTTAAAGGCAATCATGCAGTCTCCAAAAATTCTAGAACATATGCTTTTTTAAAAAATTTGGAAAAGGTATGTTACACCTCTTTTATAACACAATTGGAGTCCTCTTCTCCAGAAGTTCCCCCCACAATTGTATTCTCTGATAATGGTATTCCCTCAGATTTTGAGCAGAGCTTTGGATCAACTAACAATAAAGGACAGATAAATGCAGATCCATTTGGACCCACTGCAAATTGCGAATTCGAAAATGTCCTAATTATGTTGCCAATGATATCACTTATTTGTGCAGAATTTGTGTGCACTTTGGAAATTAACTTACTAAAGCATCTATCAGGGAACTATAGTGTGTTTGAGGTTGTGGCTTAGCAAACTTGACAGACAATATTTTAGAATCTAACGTGTTTCTCTTTTTTATACACCAACAGTGAAGTTGTTGCCTTCTTATGGGATTGAAGGTACTCCTTTTCTCCAAGGTGTTTGCAAAGCCTCATCTGAGTGTGATAGCATACTTGCCAACATTCTGTGACCAAAAAGATGTATGATTTTTCAAGTTTCTAAAATAATACTTAGCATAACAATGACATCACAGGAAATTACAAAACATACATTGTTGGCACCACTGGAGCATTCTAAAATACACAACACATCAAACAGCACAACATGGAAAGAAGCTCAAATGTTTAAAATGTACAATTGTAAATGGTAAGTTAACACTGAATTCAATTATCTAACTTCACAGAAAATAATCACACAGAGCTGGTAGGCAACGTGTGCCACTGCTCTGTAGCAGCAGCCCAGGCAGTATATATTTATTCCTGCAGTGCAGGTTGAACCCTGAAAAACATGGAAACTGATACACTCCTCAGTCTGATAGGCAGATGCTGTGTGATTGTGGTACGCTTTGCCACTTGCCTTCCCTGGTGATTCACCTAAGGTCTGTCCCGGCAAGAGTGCAGGGCAGAGTCATGTCGCTGTCAGGTCAGTGGATTGATCTGAGCCCACCCCTCTAATGTTGCACTTCCCCACCGACCCGCACAGACAGATTAATTGCCTTAGAGACACATACATTATCTACCACTGTAACAAGCAGTAGGATCTGTCGCCCAGATCTGTAGGCGGTAGGACTGCTTAAAAAGAAGTAGCCTTCTGCCTAAATCAGTAGGGTTGGCAAGTATGTGATGGGTTCTGACCCTCGTTGCACTGCTTGCCACTATTTTAGATGGTGAAAAAGGATATCTTATTTTGTCCTTTTTGATTTTGAGTTTCAAAAGCAGTGCTTTTCTTCTATGATATTCTAGGCTGATTTGGGATTTTTCAGTGCCGGATACTGGCATTGAATACATTGGAACCTCACTCTGAGGCTTAAAGTGAATGGCACAAGATATATTTTATCATAGGTCAGAGTGAGAGTTTACTAGGAATGCTAAATGACCAGTATCCTGGTAACTAGAATGATACCATGTCTGTCTAACTGCAAACATATTAGGGTATACATTCATTATATAACAAACATTACAGAGTGGTACATAACAGAGCGGACAATAACACAGAAAAACACTGAAAGGATTAAATAAATATATAAAGGGTAGTGGGGTAATGGGTTAAAATGGGTCGTGATGGGCTTGGGGTGGCGTTATAAGGGTAGAACATCAGGGAGTCTGGGGGAAACCCCCCAAATAAAAAAAAACAAATAAATCAGTGTTTGCTGTGTTTAGACCGCAATGAAATTTACCACTCTGTAAATGTGGTCGGTAAAATCACATATAACCCATACTAAGAATTTCCAATCTTACGCTTATTGGCAGTTTAAAGCTGGGACCTTATGTCATGATGCCTACCTCCAAGGAGCCAGGTCCGACCCAGCAACCCCAGAGGCAGGCATCATTCCCCCCAGGGAAGTGCCAGCGGGCCTAAGCTGGGGCCCTTTGGACACAGTCCTGGCTCCTTAGGCGCCAGGCTCATGTTGGACCCCTGTCCTGGTGCCTTAGGCGCCAGGCTCATAAAGCTAGACATGTGTTCAAGTGTTTTAATGTGCACTTAGCTGATGCAGACCGTGCTGCGACATCCAGGCCCTCTTGAGGCCTGAATGGAACTACTTTACCTGTGGGACTACTTTCCACCTGGGTGTGGTCGGGGAAGGATACATACCTGATCGGTGGAAGGATACATACCTGGAACTTCTTCCAAAGCTATTTAAACCACACCCGATCAGCAACTCACGCTTCGCGTTGTTCTGCTCCTCGCAGCTGGACGCTCACCGTGTCAGCTCCTGCATCTGGACTTCAGCCACGCCTGTCAGCATCCTGGGTCATCTGCTAAGAGAGAATTGGAGAGAAAGAAGACCTTACCTGCTAAAACTGCATCACGGAGACATCACACCGACGATCCTGAAAGGGAAGACATCATTTTTTAAAAGCATTTCGCTTCGATCGCTGCAGCGCTTCATTTCACTCACCTTTCCTGGGCACCTCCATCTTCAGCAGCGATCATCCGGATCCGCAGCCACTTCCCAGAGCCTAGAGAGAAAAAGACAAGAAAACAAGGTGAGAGAAGGAAGGGAATAGGAAAGGCTCAGTTTCCTTCTAAGACTTACCTGTTGGGTCATTCCCATTTCATTTCGGGTCCTGCCGCTTCCTGGCTTTCCGGACCCCGGCCCCTATGGGGAAAAAAGACAAAGACATTGAATGAGCGAATGCAAAGACATTACCCGAACGCTCATCCAGAACTTACCTGTCATTTACTGGAACTGCACGTTTCACTTCGGGTCGGCGCCATATCTCCGGCATTCCGAACCCCGGCCCCTAAGGGGAAAAAGACATAAGCGTTAGCGCTTGCTACAATAAGACAATGAACATTATTATTAAGCTTGAACTTTTGAACTTGTTACAGAACTCTTACAGCGCCTTACCTGAATAGTCAAGCTTATTTGAACTCCCATCAAACCTCAATCCAGTGAAGTAACTGGGTTTCAACGCGCCCCTGCATCAGAAGTAGGATGGAGAACTCATCCTTCCAGACCCTAAGGTGAGACTTCACGGGGAATCGTGGAGGGTTGGAAGAGAGTGGGAAGCTTGAGCATTATTCCGTCAGTGGGTAATACTCCCTTTTCACGCACAGGGGAATATTCCTGCGAGCCAGAGAAGCCAGAGTAGAGGGGCCCTACCTGTCCATCCTCAGAGTCCTGCGCTTCACCATTGAAGAAGCATCAGCACTCGAAGCCAGACCTGCGCCTCCGCGGGAATCAGGTGAGCGTGACACCTTATGGACAATGGCAACCTGGGTGCTTGCTAATAATATAAATTGTTAGTGGGAGTGCACAACTTGTTACCTTAGGGAGCTCACAGTGAATCTCAAGCACATCTGAAATGTCAACCTCACAGGATACTCAGAGTTTCAAACTGGCACTTTCAAAAATGTTCTGGCAGAGCTTACAGTGAATTCCTAAAAGCTTGATGGGGATGTCAAACTGGGAATGAATGCAGAGTGTCAAACTATAAGCTAACTAGGAAGTTACATTTGAAATGTACTAAGCCTCTCTCAGTGGAAGCTTACCAAGAATCTCACACTGCAAGCTTTCTGTGACTGCCCAGTAGAAGGCATGCATGACAATGTACATTTGACATCTTACTGGGAATAGTGAACATAGCTTGCAGGCAATGTCAAAATGAGAGCTTGCTGATAATTGCAAACAGAGGTTAAAGGAGACTGTGAATGGCAATAGAACTGGGAATGTCAAACTGGGAACACAATAGAAGCTTACAGAAAAGATCAATCAGTTTTAACAGGGAATCTGGCAGTTTGAAGTCCCTGAGACTGCCATTCCAGTGAGGCACCAGTTTGACAAACTAGAAGGATACTGGGAATTTCAAACTGGGCATTACACAGAATGTTAAGCTTACTGGAGATGTCTAGCTTGGAGTTTGCTAGCCAGATTGCCAGAAATGATGTACTGTGAATTTACTGGGAAATTGTGAGCTTTGAGTTACTGGCACACCATGCCTTTCCTTGGGTGTAAAGATTACTTTGACTTTCCCACTAGGCTTCAAAGAGAGCTAACTGGGAAACATATCGCGCTAACTCCGAATGTCAAACTGTGGCCATGGTGGCAATTGCAAACTGAGAACTTCAAACTGAGAGTATACTTTGAATGTCAAGTGGGAACTATTGGGAAATGTCTAAAGTGGAGCTCACTAGAAATGTCCATCTGGGAGTTCAATAGATATGCCACCACAGAGCCCATGAGAGAGTCCGACAAAGTATCCTGTGTTCTTGATATAGAGGAGACAAAAGAAGAAACAGCCCTGATACAAGAGGGGAGAGGGGGACCTGCCAAGGCCTGGGAGAGAGGCCTATTGTGAATGTTACAGCCCGATAACTAGGAGGAAGGTGTACTGTGGATATGGTACCCAAGGACCTGTTAAAGGTGCCAACTGTGAACAAATCAAAGATGACAGTGGAAGAAAGAACCCTGTTGAAAGGGAGACGACAGAGGACAGAAGCTGCAGGAGGGGCTTGAAGCAAATCCTGAGGCCACAGTCTAGTAGGGGCCTCCCAGGAATGTTGAAATCCAAGGTCCTGAAAGGGACAGTTGTAAATCTTGTAGGACCTAAGAAACAAGTTTGTTTGGATTTGCATAAGAATAGAGATGGGCTTGGGATGGTAGGCTTATGAACTTTTACTTTGGCCAAATCCTTGGAATTTCTGTCACTAGCAGAGGTTAGTCGCAAGGTTAAGCCGCATTGAGTTCACCATTAAGATTGTTCTGATGGCCATATTATTTGGACATTTCTTTGTAGATGAGGGCATCCCTGGAGTGGTTAGGACTGATTACAATAGGCTTTGGATCTTATGTTTCGTCACAATGGGAACACTGGCAGCACTGATGCATCACTATTTAGTTTCACCCGTCCTGACACAGGGCCTCATTACACGGTAGGCGGTAACCATGGCGCTATTAGCGCCATGGTTGCTGCCGGTATTTTACTGTGTCTGCCTTGGTGGATGGCGGAATTACCGCCCTACTCCAAGGTGAGCGGGGCCGGTAATTCCCCATTCACCAAGGCACTTCCCTATTTTCATTTTTGCCCCCATAGGGCTCAATGGGAATGGGGAAGGAGCTAATTACGGTACTGCAAATTGCGGTACCGTAATTAGCACCAAGGTCCCTTTGCGGGCCTGTTCCTTAACGGCTGGTAAAACCAGCCGTTAAGGTCGGGTCCCACAAAGGGACCTCGTAGTAAGGCGGTAAGGGTTTACCGGTGCCCTTACTGGTACTGGTAAACCCTTACCGCCTACGTGTAATGAGGCCCACAGTCTTATTTAGAAGTCTATCGTTTGCTCTAGAGCTTTCCCTAGTACCTGGTATGTGCTTATCTAACCGGAACCATTCTAATAATCAAAACAAAGATGTGTTGAATCCTAACTCCAGAGTGATGTGTATCATTGCCTCGAGTTTGCCACACAATCTCTATTAAGCCAGTTGCATTGCTGTCTATTTGGTGCACATATTTATGCGTTTGACCCTGGATACCAAATCTTTCACAGAGTGACATTACCTCAAAAGTCTTATAGATCCCCCTCCTAGGTCTAAAAGTTTGCGAGGCTCTGCACATTTCATTAAGGAATCTTTACAGAGAGGTCCTTTTAATACAGACGATTGTGCAGCCCATTTGAGGGAATGTCTATTTATAATAACCACCACATCTCCTATTCTCTAAGCAAACCTCTTTACAATGGAACCAAGAAAGTTAAGTCATCACAAGCATGTTGTGGCTGCTCTTTGGGTGGTCTGAAATAACCATATCCCTGGCATTCAACCAGTCTTTTGACAGCACCATTCGGAATTCTATTAGTTCTATGCTCACCTTTATAGGTGAATTGCACCAGGGAATCTGAAGGTGCTCGTCCATTAAGTGCTATAAGCCCCATCTTGTATAAGTACAGAAGGAACCTAAGGCCATGCTAATCACTTCTGTTATCCTTAAGCACAGTGGGAAGAATTCTGTGGTAATTTGAGATAATGTGGGCACAACAATATTTACTGCTGCTAGTATTACTATAACCACACTGCAATAGTCCAATTGTCGCTGTGACTATGGCCATGGCCATAGTTCAAAATACTTAACTATTAAAGGAAAAGTAAGGCTGCTGTGGTCATCATAGTCAGTAGCATGATTGTTGGGGGTATGGCTAGCTTGGCTATGGACTCAGTCACACTTAGTAGTCCGAGTACATAGGCATTAAACCCAAATTAATCATAGTTGTGGCATATAACATAAAACCACAATTATCAATTGATGTCAGTGGACATCCAATTCCATCTGCGATGGACATGAACATGAATAAATGACTGCAACATAGTAGAAAGAATACCACCATTTAAATAAATGAAGCATATATTGTACCCTTTCTTTTGTCCCCCACGCTCCCCAGGCACTCTTTCATCCTCAACATAACCAGAAATGTATTATACAATACAACTTTTTAGAATGCGTGGTCCACAGACTGCGTACAATGCTCTCGGATCCAACATGGCGACTGTTTCAAACCGTTTTGCATGCCTCAGATTTCACATTTAACCAATCAGCAGCCACTTACGATGTCGACGAATGTTACACGGCTTCCTGATTGGATGAGAGGCATCGGCGGTCATTGAATCAGGAAGTGATTCTGTGAACCAGATGGAGATATCACTCATTTGTTTTTACTTTCATTTTAGCCATTTACTTAAAAAAATGGACAGCACAGATTTACATATTATGCATAGCCACGAGCTACACTTTTACCCATTCAAGTCTATCCATATTTTGAAAACTTTGGAACCCTCCTACAACATTCCCGCCTTGATGAAACAGCATGAACGTTTCCCAAAACTGCTCTTCCTATGGCAATGCTAAATTAACAATAACTACAGGGTCGCTACCACAGATCATTTAATATATGTCTGGAATGCCAGCCATGGTTGTTATTATTATTATTATTATTATTATTATTATTATGGATTTATTGAGCGTGGATGTAGCTTCCGGAAGCGATGGAGCAGTTTACAATCAGAGGGGGAAGAGCACAGTGAAGAAATCAGAGAAAAATGGAGTGAGAAGCTAACAGGGAAGGGCGAGGGTGGGTAACTGGCAGCAATGGATCTACAAGTACCATAGGAGGAGACAGTGGGGAGAAGATCACCGAGTCTCAGGTAGGGTGGGGAGTGCAGGGGGTGTGGTTGAATTGTCTATGGCATGAGTCTTCACCAAGACCCCAGCTCCACCAAACCACCCCGCTAAGTGCCTGGTGAGCATCTCGTAGCAAACATTTGAATTGAAGCAGGACAAGCCTAATGCCCATTTTTAAGGCCATACTCAGTCCCTCATGGCCATGGCCAGTGGTCAAGTTGTCTGCGGCATGGCGGAGGCCACAGCGTTATATCACTATATTTTGAAATGTATAATTTAAGAACTTTTGCAGAAAAAAAACAACTAGACGTATTAACACCACATTAGCAAATGCACTATTTTGGTGTCACACGAAAATGTATACTTTAGGAGGCATACAATGCATGAGTAGAATGGCTGTATATTTTATGTTAAAAACTTAAAAGTACATTTTTTAAATATTAATATTGTATTTATTAACACTAATAACACACACTCTTACTCTTACAAAACATGCTCATGCGACATGTGCTTATTTAACACACACTCCTATTTAATGTGCTTATATAACACACACTCTTTCGACATGTGCTAATATAACAGATACTAACATATACTCCTCCAATATGCGCTTATATAACACATGCAGCTACAATATGCGCTTATATAACACACACTCCTACAACATGTGCTCCTACCACACGCCCGCCTTAGACACATGCTCCTCCAACACTTGGTTCTATGACACACTCTTATAAAACATACTCCTATGATGTAGACACCAACGACATGTACTGCTATTACTCACACTCTTACGACACACACTATCACCTATGCTCCTGACAGATGCTCCTACATGTGCACCTAAAATACGTGCACCTACAGCTCATCCACATACAACACATGGACATAGAACACATGCACATACAGCATGTGGATGTACAATGCGCGGTCCTATGCCACATGCTTCCATAACACGCCATCTGACTACACCCACTCTAATAACATACTATTATGACACATGCTCCTACAAACACACCTTCCTTTCAACAGAGCTCCTACAACAGGTGCTCTTCAGAACATGCACTTACAACAAACACTTCACACAATCTTATGAGACACGCTCTTACAAAACATAGGGCCTCATTTACAGAGCTTTTTTCAATTGGACTACGCCATTGAAAAATACTTTCGTAAATCAGGCACATAGACTTATGCCACCAACTGTTACGAAACATGCTCTTATGCCACACGTACCTTTATACTACATGCTCTTACAACACATTCTAGTATTACAAAAAACTCTCAATCAATGATCACGTAACCATAATAAATAAGTTGCCACTACTTTAAGACATTTTTTTTTACCAAAGAAATAAGGTTAAACCAACAAAAATATAGTGGCTGATTCATGGAAAACTGTGCATTCTTCCTGTAAAGGGCACGTATCGAGAAAGACATTATGAGCCTGCGCACAATATAAAACATGCGTGCCCCACATATTCATGGAATTCACTGCGCAAAGTAACTGTACATGCAAGTTGCACCTGGAACGCTCCCGAAACGCCCTCACGTAAAGCAAAAACAGCCAGAACAGCCACCTTTGCGTGCACCCCCTGGCATGAATCGAAGTGGACCTGCATCTCGGGGACCCTGCAGGTGGCCCCTGTAACTTTTACCAGCACCCCGACAATATGCATACAATGTATTCTAATTCGGGTAAAACTCAGAAAATCTGGGTGTGAACCCCAATAAACCATTCCTGCTCCACACTACACTGTGTACACGCAACCCTGAGTTCTATTGGATACCCAGTTGCTTACACACACCCATAAATCCGACATGCAAACCCACCTCCGAACCTGCAATGACTAAGTGCAAGTATATTTATGCCTGCCTTCGGGTGGCAGAGAGATGGAGGCACTTGCATGGGCATTTCACAGGCAAGAGGTTGCACGGTCACATCCATGAATACGCTTTGTCGTGTGCATTTTCTGGGCATGTTCTGAACTACCTGCGCCCGTCCCTCATAACGCCCACTTTTTTCCTTGTTCTTCCCCATTTTCTGAACCTCCCTCCCCTACTACGCCCGCTCGGAGAGACCTGCCGAGCCATCGCGAACTCCACGCAAGTCCTGGAAAAGTCCCACACAGTCAATTCCATGAATCGAAGAATGGCAATTTGCGCATAGAATGGCACGCAAATCCTCGATTTTCCCTGCAAACAAATCCATGACTCGGCCCCTTAAGCTCTACAAACATCTTTATTATTACATTTAAAAAATAGTATATTAAACATCAAATATCATGTTAATATTAAAATATCCACGCTCTTAAAAGCATTCAATATTACCATAAAATGATTACAATTTCACACATAAAAACAAGTAATCCTATAAAATGTAAAATCATTCAAATGTACATTAAATCTAGAACTGTATGTTAAATAAAAGTATAAAATATTTGTGTAATACAAAATCACTACATAATAATCTTCAAATATAATAAACACAAGCATAATTTCTCCAGAAAATTGCAGTTCAAATACACAAAACATGAATCTACAGAGACAAAGTATACATAAGCATTCTAGTGTCATACTTTACATAAACTACAATATGAGTTAACCAACTACATGTCCTCATTGTAAATACATACAATGTACGAAACATTAAACATAAGATTATAAAAAGAAAACACACAATAAACTAAATAAGTATTACAATATCACATACAGTAAAAGTTAGCATCATATACTTATACAAATAACATTATATACACAACATTAATATTCATTACACTATGCATATAAAATGCAAAAACATAATGGGCCTCATTTCACGGTATGCAGTAACCATGGCGCTACTAGCGCCATGGTTGCCGCCGGTATTTTACTGTGTCCGCCTTGGTGGATGGCGGAATTACCGCCCTACTCCAAGGTGAGCGGGGGTCGTAATTCCCCATTCACCAAGGAACTTCCCCATTCCCATTTTTGCCCCCATAGGGATCAATGGGAATGGGGAAGGAGCTAATTACGGTACCGCAAATTGCGGTACCGTAATTAGCACCAAGGTCCCTTTGCGGGCCCGTTCCTTAACGGCTGGTAAAACCAGCCATTGAGGTCCGGTCCCGCAAAGGGACCTCGTAGTAAGGCAGTAAGGGTTTACCGGTAACGGTGCCCTTACCGGTACCGGTAACCCTTACCGCATTCCGTGTAATGAGGCCCAATGTGTTCTAAAATAAATGTAGTAAATAAAGCAAGCTGTAAATACTTACAAAAGCAGCACAAATGTAATACACATTAAAAACATAAACAAATAAAAACCGTTTAAAGTTTTTCTTAAAAACTAATATTCACACACAACACAGTACATTACTTTCACTATAAAGCATTTTACAGCAAAAACAGAATATGTCAAAACAAAAACAGGGTGAGTGAAGTTTACCATGATATTTTAATGTATTTGTTTGAATTTTTAATAACGCTTCTTATGTTGCTACCTTAACTTTATTGTTTCTGGTGTTTGTAGACTTTAAGTTTATGTTGGTTTAACCTTTAATCTTTTGTATAACAAAAAAGTTCATGTGTATATATGTATATATATATATATATATATATATTATATGAAGACTTCAGAGAAGAAAAAAACACCCAATTGTGGGGCTTTTCTGGACATATTCCACCCCATCCTTAACACCCCTCACCTCCCCAGATGTCGTTTCATTTCTAAGACAAGGGCAATGTTGTGCTTGTTAATATTTTTTAACCGTGGACGATTGAGCACAGTTTTCAAATCTAACATGGTGTCCTTTTCTAAAGTTTTGATGCACCTCACTTTTCTCAATAGAGCAAACAGCACCTTTACACGATGTCTGCACATGTTATGTAGCTTCCTGATTTTTCCAAAAGTGTTCACGGACACTGAATCAGGAAGTGAGTCCACAGACAGAACTGAGATATCACAAATATTTTTTTTACCTATGTTTTGGCCATTTTTTAAAGATCAACTGAATGGATTAACACCAAATTTGCAAAAGCACGCTTTCGGGAACAAGCTCCTCGCACAGGTTTGTGCAAGTCCATTCAGCGGTTCAAGATGCAGTCATGAGCAAAACATTTTCCCATTCAATTCCATCCAGATTTCAAAATGTTTGGAACACCCGACAACTTTGCGGCCACTTGACAAAACTGTATGAAAGTTTGCAAAAAATTCAGGATGGGGACTGTATTTGTTTTGTAAAGTTGTGTACAGATGCGTTGAACTTTTCCAAAGTTATAAAGCAACCAAAAAGTGCTCTTCTTATGAAGAGGCCAACTTAACCGTAACTACAGGGTCGCTACCGCAGACTCTGTATTACATGTTGAGAATGTAAGTCATAGTTGAATGGTCTAGGACATGAGTCTTAAACAAAAGCCCAGCCCCATGAAACCACCCCTGCCAAGGGCCTTCTAAGGATCTCAGAGTAGATATTAGACTTTGAGGCAGGCCAGGCCAAGTGCCCACTTTATCACCATAGCCGGTCCCTCGTGGCCATGGCCATTGGCCAGAATGTCTGGGGCATGCCCGAGGTCCCAAAGTAATATCACTATTTTTTGTAACTACATTTTGGCACCTTTGAAAAATAAAACACTGGGTGGATTAACACGAAATTAGAATAAGCATGCATTTGGGACCTGGCCATAGATCATTAGCAAGTTTAGTGCAAATCCAACCTGCAGTTCATGCTGTAGCCACAAGCAACATTTTGTTTGCATTCAAGTATATGAGGATTTAGACAATATTTGGACCCCCTACAACTTTCCCCCCCGTTAAAGAAACTGCAGTAAAACCTGCAAAAATATTAAAAGTCAGGTCTATGTGATTTTTGCAAATATTCGTACCTATTCATCGTATGGTACCAGCGTTATAAAGCGCCCAAATACTGCTCTTCACCGAAACTGACCCCCGTACAAATTTGCTCCCCTTTACAAAGGCACACCAGACTTTGCAAAAGTATTGAACGTCAAATCTATAATGTTGCGATGTATTCGTCGAATGGCGCCAAAGTTATAAGTTCTTTCCCATCCCTTAATGTATAAATGTATGTATATATGCATGAATGTTCCGAACATCTAAGATGTTCGCAGACTTTGGAGAAGGAAAAACACCCCGTTTTTGGCCTTTTTGGAACCTCATGAAAGTTTGCTAAATAATTCAGAGTGGGGTCTATATTTGTTTGCAAAATGTTCAGATTCGTCAAACTGCACCAAAGATAGAAACTGCCCTAAAACTGCTCTTTCTATGGGAACGCCAACTTAATCACAGTCTCTGGAGGATAGCTCAGCCACAACGTGCTCGCCTTGGAAGGAAGACAACACGGAGCAACACAGGTTCGATCCCCGGGTCCGCGCTTAGAAACCTCTGGGTATTAAGCATGTTATAAATAACCTATCATATCATTTATTACAGCTAGAGGGTCGCTACCACAGACCCTGTAAAATGCGCACAAACACACCTGCAGTAGTATTAGGGGGGGCATAAGGTTTGTAAAATGGTTGCTCTGATGAGGTGGATACCTCCAAAATAACTACATTGAACAGAAAGAGTGGGACTGGCAGTAATGAAGATTACTGGTATGTAATCGCCCGTTTTCTCAATACAAGCATGGTCTTACAAGTCCCAACATTAAAGGTATATTTTCATATGAAACGAGAATTGGCTAATAGGTGGTATTCACGACATTGGGCACGATGTCATCTGTGTTTTCATCTTTGTGTGTGCTATAAACGTTCTAGAGAACAGAGATCAAATTGGATGACGCTGATCTGGAAAATTTGATTTTTGTCAAGTATAAAAACGATCCCGTCCAAAGTAATTTCCTCCTGATTAAACTAATCTGACATGGTTGTTGACAAATCTTTCCATCCACATGCTGCAAATGCAGTGCGCTTTGTACCAACGACAGCAAATGAATGTTGGTGATATTTTGTTATACATAGGGTTACTTGTGTTTGCATAAGTTCAATTTGATCTTTATAGGGTGTATTAATAAAATGTCTTTTTGCTTTTTAATTCAGATTGCTGTAAAGTGTGGGACATTTTCTTTCAACCTTGCACAGGTTATCCCAAAAATTATTTTTGGCACAGCATAGAAAACATTGTGACATATTGCCTCCGTGAAGTAACAGCTGCTGCGGTGGAAGCACATTGGCCATCGTTTGCAGAGAGAATCTGCAAGCTGCCACTGGAAAGATAATCAGATCAATACAATCAGGCGCACATGGAAAAATGTGAAACTGCCAAATAGATGGGGGAGGCTGAAATGCACTGTACATTCTATGCGACAAAGCCAGAGTGCATGGCATGATTGGGGCAGCTGCTGCTGCGTAGCTTTGACGCTCTGCAACCGAATCTTTACATTCTGACCTTAGAAGAACCCTTTCTGGAACCAGGAAACGCTTTAGGATGTCACTGCTCATAATAAGGCTTAGACAATGAGAAGTTGAGGTTTTCTCGTTATTGCTCTAGGTCTGTAAGTCTATTGTCACATAATCAAAGATTATTTCCGAGGAGCTGGGCAAAAGGATGCTCCAGGGGGAAGCTGATCTGAGAGAATTTTGGGGTGAATAGCCCATGTCACATGATGTTGTCTATATTCAATCTGTATGGCCCCACGGTGGGGATGGGTCAATGCTGGACCCCCTGACTACAGCAATCTGTATGGCCCCACGGTGGGGACGGGGCAATGCTGGACCCCCTGACTACAGCAATCTGTTTAGCCCCACGGTGGGGACGGGGCAATGCTGGACCCCCTGACTACAGAAATCTGTATGGCCCAACGGTGGGGACGGGGCAATGCTGGACCCCCTGACTACAGTAATCTGTATGGCCCCACGGTGGGGACGGGGCAATGCTGGACCCCCTGACTACAGCAATCTGTATGGCCCCGCGGTGGGGACGGGGCAGTGCTGGACCCCCTGACTACAGAAATCTGTATGGCCCCGCGGTGGGGACAGGCCTATGCTGGACCCCCTGACTACAGCAATCTGTATGGCCCAACGGTGGGGACGGGCCAATGCTGGACCCCCTGACTACACTAATCTGTATGGCCCCACGGTGGGGACGGGGCAATGCTGGATCCCCTGACTACAGCAATCTGTATGGCCCCACGGTGGGGACGGGGCAATGCTGGACCCCCTGACTACAGCAATCTGTATGGCCCCACGGTGGGGACGGGGCAATGCTGGACCCCCTGACTACAGCAATCTGTATGGCCCCACGGTGGGGACGGGGCAATGCTGGACCCCCTGACCACAGCAATCTGTATGGCCCCACAGTGGAGACGGGGCAATGCTGGACCCCCTGACTACAGAAATCTGCATGGTCCCACGGTGGGGACGGGGCAATGCTGGACCCCCTGACTACAGCAATCTGCATGGCCCCACGGTGGGGACGGGGCAATGCTGGACCCCCTGACTACAGAAATCTGCATGACTCCCCTATGCTTTGCCTGATTTTGTACTGTTAGTAGTGCATTGATTTACACATGCGGGAGCTGGCGATTGTTGCTCTAATGGCACTGTGCCAGTAGAGAGCTCTGGAGTATTTTGCTTTATTTTTATGTTTATAATTACTATGTTTTTGTTATTAGTGTAAAGGTTTATTTTATAAACTAAAAACACTTTACTTCCTGTTAATAAAAGAAACAACAATTTAAAAAAAATTATAATAATAATGGTAACAGCAATGTAGGTTTGGAAGTTGTGGTGAACTAAACAAACATTAGTTTAATAGTAATTAAAGTAAATAGACAACATGTGTTAGTAAATTAAATGTGTTTTTACTTTGTAATATTTAATTAACAATGTTGTCTTGAAGGGTTAGCATTTTCATTGTTAACTGGAAAGGTTTATACATGTGCATGCATTCAGTGTAATGTGAAAACAGTAGGGTCTGAGACTTTGGGTTTTTTCAAACAAAACTCTATTTTAAGCAAGTGTAACAAAATAAAACAAGGTTAAGGAATATAACGAAGTGTTCAAACATAAGAGGCTTAAAAGTCAATCCCTGTGGAAATAACGCAAACTTAAGGGGCACTTCACGTATGAAGTAAAAATGTGCCCAAAGTAAACTTGCCTGGCACAACTAATCCTAAACTTAAAATAAAGTTTTCCTGACTTAAAAGTTCCTAAAAGTGAGTGGTCAGAAGAGCCAAATCAAATGCTGAAATGAAAAAAAATAGACTTAAAGTACTTCCCTTAGGTGAAAAGTGTTCAGAGTAAACTATCCAACTTGATGTCCTCTGCTAAATTAACAAAGTCCAGCGATAGGAAGAGGTCTTCTCTTAGGGTTTCGTTGGGTAGACAACCAAGAGGGCCTCTTAGGCAAAGAACTGAAACTGGGACCTGTAGTTGCCTTCCAGGTGCAGGGCCTCTTAGTTGGGAGATCAGATGGGTCCTGTGCTTTGGTTCGTTATCTCAGTCCTTGGGGTGATGCATTCTCCTCTTCCAATTGCTTTCTCATGATTTTTTGGTATTTTGCCCCAACCTACATTTGGGGCTCTGAGCTTTTCTCTCTTTCTTCCCCAACCTTAAGCGCCTGCCCCTCTTCCGATTCCAGGAGTCTGTTGTGTCCAAACTACTGTTGGGGTCTGTTCTCCTTCTTTCTCTATTTGACTTATCCCTGCCTTTCAGGGGGTTTGCCATTCCCCTGTCTTCCTTCATGGTTTCGTCTCAGTCTCTCTGGCTTCTGTTTCTTACTCCTCCATGGGGTATGCTCAATTCTTTTTTAGTGACCCTTTTCTCTGGGGTTTTCGCTTTCCTATTGTTTTGTCCCTCTCCTCTTCAGGTACTTGGACTTGCTCTTCTTTTCTTCAGGAGGCGATCTTCTTTACTTTCATTCTCTCTTTCCCCCTCACGTCTACTGGGACCTGTATATCTGCCCCTCTCCTCTTCAGGGGATCTTTGCTTTTGTCCCTCTTTTCTCTATATAGCTCTGGTTTGCTCTCTTCTCTACATGGGTCCTGGTTCTGTCCTGGTCCCTCTACCAGGGTCTTAGCAAGGTTTTGCCTTAGCCTCTTGTCAGGCTTTTCAGGAATCGATGGTGCTGCAGGGATACTGTCCTTCTTCCCCCCCGGTCAATCATTTTCCAGGCTCTTCAGGCAGCTTCTAGGTGGGCAATGTACCCGAGTAGTCCAGGCATCTTCACACAGGCAGCAACTCCTCCTCCTCCTTCAGGATTCAGCTCCTCTTTGTGTACCAGCACCTGGAGAGAAGTTCAGGGAACCTGTCAGTGACTGAGACACCTTCAGATTAAGCTGACTCTTCCTTTATAGACAGACCCCTCCTCATCCTGTTGACTTCTAATTGGTGGTTAGCCCTGATTACAGGATTAGGTGGCAGAGTGTTTCCACTATGGTCCTCTATTGATTGGCCAGTTTGAAATTCTGTTTTTTTAACCACATTTCACTTTCTTTTTTTCTTGTATTCATATTTTATTTTGCCCCCCTTAAAGTATTTGCACAGTCCATGTGGCTCACATTTTTATTTTAAATCTTTGTGGCTGTAATGCATGGAGGGACTTCTAAAGGGTGAAGCTCCTTCTGAAGGAAACCAATCAAAAGCAGCCACAAACAGATAAAACATTCCAGAAGCAAATCCTTGAGCTGCCCTCCTGTTTCAAAAGCCTCATTGTCCCTATGCCTGATGAAGGTATTATTTGAAGAACATGGAAGCTTGCAAATAATGACTTTGTTAGTCTAACTAAGGTATCATCTTGTTGTCAACACTTTTTATATATATTGACATTATAGTGCAGCGGTCACAAAATTATAGTTGAGTGTCAGGTTCCATAGGAAAACCTAGAATTGAATTGCTAATAACTTTTGACTTGCATAACAGATTTGGCTGATATTGTACAAACAAAACACCTGTCAAGGCCCCTCCCCAGAAGGGACATTTTAGGAAAGATTTGTTGAAAAAAGAAAAAGTTATTCAGAAAGCCAAAAAAAAAAATGCTGTTTTTGGCCTTCTCCCGTTAATTTGCCCATAGAGAAAAGGCAACATTTTTGTGCAGCGCACAGCAAAAACCACTGTTTGTCGGGACGCGGTGCCCCTATCTCCCAAAATTATAGCTATATATGTGTCCCACAATGCATCAGCGAGGCTTTTGAGAAATGAAAAAGGCACCATTATTTTTTTGGGCTTGATGGAAGAAATAACCGTGGTTATAACAGGCATAACTGGCTTTAGCCAAAAATGAAACATTTAACAAATGCAATTTGTAGGTGGAAGAAGGATGAAGTGGCATCAAGCTGGGGAGAGGAAAAGATGACATAAACAAGGTGTGAGGTGCACAACATATATTTTGATGAATGTCCAATTTTAAGTACTACTCCCTAAAAAGTATGCACATTTCAGGTGCAGTTGGGTGTCACTCCCCGGCCAGGGAGAACGCAAAAAGCAAAAACAAGAAAATAGCCCACTGTTTCCAGTTCGTGACCCAAATGCTCTCCTGTGGAGATAACTTCCCGATATTTTCTTACAAATAAATCTTCTCAATCAAGTAGAAAAGTGAAATTATAAAGCCACAAAAAGACTCATATTCTTTTCATCAGATAATATTTATCCTTGTATATCAAAGAAAATGTACTCAATAAAACTAAAATATTGCTATGTTCTTTTCAAAAACCAGATCACGTTGCTCCTTGAACTCAATTTGTTCAAGTGTTTTCCGATTACACTAAGGGCCTGATTCACAGAGTAATTTTCAATGGGATTGCGCCTTTGGAAAACAGAGTCAGACTGGGACAAGAAATAGGCCTGGCACGGAAAAAAAAGTGGCACAACCCTTCACCTCAAAAAAGTGGCCCACCCCTCGCCTCACAACCCTTGACCTCTGACGACATCACCGGAATTGATGTAATTTGACCCCACCCCAAAAGGACAACCCGGGAAGCGATGAAACACGACCTTTCACCCCTGGACAAAACAGGAAGTGGCATCAAATAGCATTGTTCCTAAGTACACTAAATTACTGTGAATCCAAGCAGACGTCCAAGGCCAAATGATAATATGTTATTGTTTAGCACTTACGCTTAAGCTCTTCTTTATAGAACAAATATGCATAAAATATCACTGAACCTATGTTGGTACTCACTTATCGACCTAAGAAGGATTTTTGAAAAAAAAAATCATAATTTGTTTTTCAATGTTTTTTTCAAAACCGTCCCAGGCATGGCCAGAAACAGGCCCCTGCTCCCCAGGGACGATTTGGCCTGGCCAAAGGCCAATCCGACCCTGTTAGAAAACACGTCTGTGAATCAGGCCCTAAATATGTTGCTCTTTGATGCACCAAACAGTAACCAGTTTAATCAAGTGAGCAAACCTTTTGATCTTACCAATGCGTTTCGGATTACAAATCCATCTTCAAGGCAGTTCACTGTTCTTCTAAAAATCGATTTCCTGAAATTACCTATAAGACAAATTGACAAGGGGGGTCCTGGGAGTCCCTCTGCCAGACATTAGTCCTGGTTATGAGGGACTTACCAAGAGGCTTTAGCTCACTATCTTTCACAGAAAAGAAATATCCCAAACATATCAGTCTTTGTCCTGCCCTGGGGCAGTCCAGCACAGAAATGCTAGCCAATTCTCCTCTGAACAAGAGTACCAACAGCATCCCCAGACACGTGTTTTGGTCTAGTTGGACCTCATCAGTAGGGAGGAGCTGTGCCTCTCTAAGAATAGTGAGCAAGGGGTCCACGTCTGGATTCCCCTAGTAATTTAGGGTGAGACCCAAAGTTACTTAAATATGCAAATTGACAAGGGGGGTCCTGGGAGTCCCTCTGCCAGACATTAGTCCTCGTTATGAGGGATTTACCCAGAGTCTTTAGCTCACTATCTTTCACAGAGAAGAAATATCCCAAACATATCAGTCTTTGTCCTGCCCTGGGGCCGTCCAGCACCGAAATGCTAGGCAATTCTCCTCTGAACAAGAGTACCAACAGCATCCCCAGACACGTGTTTCGGTATGGTTGGACCTCATCAGTAGGGAGGAGCTGTGCCTCTCTAAGAATAGTGAGCAAGGGGTCCACGTCTGGATTCCCCTAGTAACTTAGGGTGAGACCCAAAGTTACTTAAATATGCAAATTGACAAGGTGGTCCTGGGAGTCCCTCTGCCAGACATGAATCCTGACTATGAGGGACTTACCCAGAGTCTTTAGCTCACTATCTTTCACAGAGAAGAAATATCCCAAACACATCAGTCTTTGTCCTGCCCTGGGACAGTCCAGCACCGAAATGCTAGGCAATTCTCCTCTGAACAAGAGTACCAACAGCATCCCCAGACACGTGTTTTGGTCTGGTTGGACCTCATCAGTAGGGATGAGCTGTGCCTCTCTAAGAATAGCGAGCAAGGGGTCCACGTCTGGATTCCCCTAGTAACTTAGAGTGAGTCCCAAAGTTACTTAAATATGCAAATTGACAAGGGGGGTCCTGGGAGTCCCTCTGCCAGACATTAGTCCTGGTTATGCGGGATTTACCCAGAGTCTTTAGCTCACTATCTTTCACAGAGAAGAAATATCCCAAACATATCAGTCTTTGTCCTGCCCTGGGGCCGTCCAGCACCGAAATGCTAGGCAATTCTCCTCTGAACAAGAGTACCAACAGCATCCCCAGACACGTGTTTCGGTATGGTTGGACCTCATCAGTAGGGAGGAGCTGTGCCTCTCTAAGAATAGTGAGCAAGGGGTCCACGTCTGGATTCCCCTAGTAACTTAGGGTGAGACCCAAAGTTACTTAAATATGCAAATTGACAAGGTGGTCCTGGGAGTCCCTCTGCCAGACATGAATCCTGACTATGAGGGACTTACCCAGAGTCTTTAGCTCACTATCTTTCACAGAGAAGAAATATCCCAAACACATCAGTCTTTGTCCTGCCCTGGGACAGTCCAGCACCGAAATGCTAGGCAATTCTCCTCTGAACAAGAGTACCAACAGCATCCCCAGACACGTGTTTTGGTCTGGTTGGACCTCATCAGTAGGGATGAGCTGTGCCTCTCTAAGAATAGCGAGCAAGGGGTCCACGTCTGGATTCCCCTAGTAACTTAGAGTGAGTCCCAAAGTTACTTAAATATGCAAATTGACAAGGGGGGTCCTGGGAGTCCCTCTGCCAGACATTAGTCCTGGTTATGCGGGATTTACCCAGAGTCTTTAGCTCACTATCTTTCACAGAGAAGAAATATCCCAAACATATCAGTCTTTGTCCTGCCCTGGGGCCGTCCAGCACCGAAATGCTAGGCAATTCTCCTCTGAACAAGAGTACCAACAGCATCCCCAGACACGTGTTTCGGTATGGTTGGACCTCATCAGTAGGGAGGAGCTGTGCCTCTCTAAGAATAGTGAGCAAGGGGTCCACGTCTGGATTCCCCTAGTAACTTAGGGTGAGACCCAAAGTTACTTAAATATGCAAATTGACAAGGGGGTCCTGGGAGTCCCTCTGCCAGACATGAGTCCTGACTATGAGGGACTTACCCAGAGTCTTTAGCTCACTACCTTTCACATAGAGGAAATATCCCAAACATATCAGTCTTTGTCCTGCCCTGGGGTAGTCCAGCACCGAAATGCAAGGCAATTCTCCTCTGAACAAGATTACCAACAGCATCCACCAACACGTGTTTCTGTCTGGTTGGATCTCATCAGTAGGGAGGAGCTGTGCCTCTCTAAGAATAGTGAGCAAGGGGTCCACGTCTGGATTCCCCTAGTAACTTAGGGTGAGACCCAAAGTTACTTAATATGCAAATTGGAAGGGGGGTCCTGGGAGTCCCTCTGGCAGACATGAGTCCTGGTTATGAGGGACTTACCCAGAGTCTTTAGCTCACTATATTTCACAGAGAAGAAATATCCCAAACATTTCAGTCTTTGTCCTGCCCTGGGGCAGTCCAGCACCAAAATGCTTGGAAATTCTCCTCTGAACAAGCGTACCAAGAGCATCCCCAGACACTTGTTTCGGTCTGGTTGGACCTCATTAGTAGGGAGGAGCTGTGCCTCGCTAAGAATAGTGAGCAAGGGGTCCACGTCTGGATTCCCCTAGTAACTTAGGGTGAGACCCAAACTTACTTAAATATGCAAATTGACAAGGGGGTCCTCGGACTCCCTCTGCCAGACATTAGTCCTGGTTATGAGGGACTTACCCAGAGTCTTTAGCTCACTATCTTTCACAGAGAAGAAATATCCCAAACATATCAGTCTTTGTCCTGCCCTGGTCAGCACCGAAATGCTAGGCAATTCTCCTCTGAACAAGAGTACCAACAGCATCCCCAGACACGTGTTTCGGTATGGTTGGACCTCATCAGTAGGGAGGAGCTGTGCCTCTCTAAGAATAGTGAGCAAGGGGTCCACATCTGGATTCCCCTAGTAACTTAGGGTGAGACCCAAAGTTACTTAAATATGCAAATTGACAAGGGGGTCCTGGGAGTCCCTCTGCCAGACATGAGTCCTGACTATGAGGGACTTACCCAGAGTCTTTAGCTTATTATCTTTCACAGAGAAGAAATATCCCAAACACATCAGTCTTTGTCCTGCCCTGGGACTGTCCAGCACCGAAATGCTAGGCAATTCTCCTCTGAACAAGAGTACCAACAGCATCCCCAGACACGTGTTTCGGTCTGGTTGGATCTCATCAGTAGGGATGAGCTGTGCCTCTCTAAGAATAGCGAGCAAGGGGTCCACGTCTGGATTCCCCTAGTAACTTAGAGTGAGTCCCAAAGTTACCTAAATATGCAAATTGACAAGGGGGGTCCTGGGAGTCCATCTGCCAGCCATTAGTCCTGGTTATGAGGGACTTACCCAGAGTCTTTAGCTCACTATCTTTCACAGAGAAGAAATATCCCAAACATATCAGTCTTTGTCCTGCCCTGGGGCAGTCCAGCACCGAAATGCTAGGCAATTCTCCTCTGAACAAGAGTACCAACAGCATCCAAGTCTCTCGTAACCAGGACTAATGTCTGGCAGAGGGACTGCCAGGACCCCCCCTTGTTAATTTGCATTACCTATAAGACATACATAGGGTTACATGTTGGCACCTCTATCTATGATATCCTGTTTTATTTGTCAAAGTCAAATAAATGTAGTCTTAAACTAACCTATAAACAGAATTAAAACAAAATAAATGTAGGTATCTATGTTGTATGGGTGTATACCATTAAAGTAAGTTCAATCAGGAAAATCAAATTATCGCCAATGTACTCACTCTGATTGCCCCAGGGCTAACCATGATCTGTTAGTGATTTTATCTTCAACAGTATACAAAGGGAAAGATGACATCATGTGAAAATGGGGATTTTGGGTGGAGGGGCCTCGGACCGAGGTCAGAGCTTCAACGTTTTTTTGCATAACTGTGATAACCACAGTTATAATAAAACATGTGATCAAGAATGAAAGTGCGTTCACGAAACGACGAGTGTTGGGAGAATGTGAGAGGGCTGGGAAGAGAAAACAAATTTGAGGTGAATGGGGAGAGCATGGCAAGAGGAGGGGGCACTTGGTGAGTGCCTGGGAGGGCAGGGAAGAATTTTGGAATTCGCACACTTTCCATGGCTAACTGTGGTTATTTTTGGGTGAGTATGGATAACCGTGGTTGTTTGTAGCCCATTGTTATTATGTGGGTATACTAACTGCAGTAATGGGAAAAGATTTTGAAAAAAAGAGAGTTAAAAAAATAAGATCAATTAAAAAAAGTGGAATTGTGCAGCTACAGGGAGGTGGGGGTAATGTGTGTGGCCAAAGGCTATGGCTTCTGGGTTACTTTAAGGAACCAAATGGTGCAATATGGCAAGGCGACACAGCTGAAGGCCATGGCTAATGGGCCCAACAAAACCTATTGGGGCAACATGTCAAGGGGCCACAGTGTATGCCCGAAAGAAACCTAGTGGTGTGGCCAAGGCCGACGACCAGGGACACTAGCCATGGCCAAAACGCATGACTAGTAGGCCCCTTTAGGAAACCTATTCGAAACCTATTGGAGTTATATGTATAATGGCCATGGCCAAAAGCCATGGCTAGTGGGACTGGATGTAAGCTATTGTCGCAACATGTTAAGGGGCCACGACCAAAGGATGAGGAAAATGGTTCTGACTTCCCACATCCACTGAATGTAAAGGGTTCAGTTGCGTTAATTCTGCACAGCTTAACTGCACCTCAACTAAGGTTTTTCAGGGAATTTCAAGTGTTTTGTTATGCCATAGTTTTTTTAAGGGCAACTAGCCATGACCTTTGACCATGGGCAGTGGCTATGCCTTTCGCTGTGTCCACTGTATATATTCCCCCAATATGTTTTCTTGGGACCACTAAGTGGCCGTTCAGCCCTCTGGCCATGCATAATGTCAGGCCGATTCATGGAATCAATGTGCGCTGAAAATTTCCGCGCAAGCGTGCGAGAGCGTGCGAATCGCAGCGCAAGTGTGAAAATCACAGCGAAACCCGCGCACATCAATTAATGGAAGTCCGTGCGCGTGTAAATCAATTGATGTGCGCTAAAATCCTGCGTAGCGCACGCGGGCGCACACGTCATCAAACAGCATGTGCTACGCGCACAGCGAAAGCGCACATAGCACGGCGCACACAACAAAAGTAGGCGTAACACGGGGAGTAACACGCGGAATGGGGAACAACGCGTGAAAATGTGGGCGTTACGGGGGAAGTACAGAAGGCAAATGCGCAGAATGCCCACACGCGCGCCTACAACATTCATGGAATCGAACAGGACTAACGCGTGCGCCAAAAAAGACGCACTCATCCGGAAACACGTACGCCAGCAGGAAGCAGGCGTACGCGGACCCGCGCAGCATAAAAGTGCGCGCAAACAACAAACAAGCTCAGCCGCTAAAATTAATATACCGTTCCTCGCAGCAGTGGTCGTGGGATACTGCAGGAGGAGGAGGAGGATATTCAGGGCCAGAATTTTTACACCCAGTTTCAGCCTTTTTGGGATGCCTGATGACCAGGTGTCTGGGAGGTACAGGTTTCCACCTCACATAATACTCGACCTGGTGAGTGAGTGGGAGGATGACCTCACATCACCCACCCACCCTGTGCTCCCAAGCACTGAGCCCCTTGGAAAAGGTGCTCAAAGTACTGCACTTCTTGGCCACTGGTTCATTTCAGCGGACAAGTGCCATAGTGGGGGGGGTGTCACAGGCCACGCAGTCACGCTGCCTACACCAGGTGTTGGTCATCATGACTGCACAACCATCAGTCGGCAGGCACATATACCTGCCCAGAACACCTGCAGAAAGGCAGGCTGTCTTCCAGGATTTTTACGGGGTGGCACACTTCCCCAAAGTGCTAGGTGCCATTGACTGCACCCATGTGGCTCTACGTCCCCCCAGGGCATCTGAGCACATCTATAGAAACCGCAAGCATTGGCATTCCATCAACGTCCAGGTAGTATGTGATGCCAAGGGAATCATCACCTCAGTATATGCCAACTATCCAGGGTCCACCCACTACAGTTTCATTTACAGAATGTCAACCCTAAACCGGGACCTAGAAGCTGGGCGGCATGGCGATACATGGCTGATCGGTGAGTATAAATGCCACAGCACATGCATGTATGTCAGATACTGAGCAATGTCACAACCCCACTAATGATACCCATCACCACCTCCCCAGGGGACAGTGCCTACCCTCTGAGCACCCACATGATGACGCCAATACGGAAACCCCACCACGCCACCCAAGTTAAGATACAACACAGCCCATATTGCAACCGGGGCATAGTGGAGCGCACATTCGGAGTGCTCAAGTCACGCTTTCGCTCCCTTGACCGTTCTGGTGGGCAACTGTTATACGCTCCCCCAGTAGTGTGCAGGATCATAGTGGCAGCATGTGTCCTGCACAATGTTGCAACACGCCGGGGCCTGCCCGTGGACATGGTGGTTTCCCCACATCCCCAACCACATGCACGCCCGCTGCGCATGGGAGGGGAAAGGGCACGGGGTGAGGCAGCCCGAATGCAGCTGGTGGCTAATTACTTCACCTAAAATCTGGAGTGCACACAGCCCTGGCACATACCAGCTGACTATCAATGATGATGAGTCAAGTGACAGTCAACTGTTGTTAGGGAGAATTCTCTGTTTAGGCTGAATTTCCTAACCTAGTGAGTCCCCCAGCAGCTTTGCTGGATTTCTGGAGTTTGTTTTTTCCATCCTGCCAAGAGTGAGACTCTTTTTCTCCCACTCTTGGACATGAATGTGTGTAATTCCTTTGAATGTCAATGTGTTCTATGGGCTATGGGGTCTTTTACTCCATAGGGTCTCATATGTTTTTCTATGTGTGTTACACCGCACCCTACGTGCCGTAACACTAGGGCGTCCTAGCCTGCCTCCGTCATAGACTCCATACCCGGGGACTGACTACTGTCTCCCCGGGCATGTAAAGTCACCATTGGCTTTACTAGACCTAAATTTACTAACAGAACTAGTACAAACCATCCTATTGTGGACGTACTAGTAGGGGTAATTCGATTACTCCTAGGTCTGTTATTCGAGGGGGCACTGTCCCGTCCCCCCTCGTCGAGTTTTGGCTGGTGGCAGTGGAAACTACTTGTTATATTCGACCCCAAATATAAACCTATGGGATTCTTCCCATTGTTAGAGATTGATACTGTTTCTCATTAATCTCTTACATACCACCGGTCTACTTATCTTAAATAAGTCTATCGGATGGTATTTTCTGCCAGAACTCGGTTTTTAAAATGGCGTCTGTTTTTGTCTCTGTGACTCCTAAACCAAAGGTTGAGCCCTTTGTTCCACTTTTGGCGGGCTTCTGTAGAGAGACCCTCCAAAGTGGTGCCATTCTGTCTGGGTTACCACAGGGGTGTGGGAGGGGTTTAGGCACCCTGGACCGAGTTGCCTTGCCAACTCCGGTTGCACTCTGGTGTGATTGGCCCAAGTGGTGAGCCTCCCCGCTCACCACTTAGCATTTGTTGATTGACAGCTAGGCTGAATGAATGGGGGTTTTCTGCATAAAAGCAGGGCTTTTGGGACTGGATCTTTAGAAGTCGCCACAGGACCTAAGAATCCGACGAGGGTAAAGCTGAGCCGACCTGCAACGACGACACCTCCGGTGGAGCCCTGCTGAACCGACTCACCACTTCCCGACGACAGAGGAGATCTCCCTGCCGGAGAGTCTCTTCCCCTGACTGGTGGGAACAACCAGTCCCTTTTGCTTTTTCTTCGCCTCAGGACGCAGTGGTCGAATTGCCCGTGCAGAGCACCTCGGCAACCGGATAGCCACTACCCCTGTACCACGACCGAAATGTGGTGCCTTGTGACGGAGCACTCCGCGGCTGGTCTCTTCCCTGGTGGTGCAACGATCTTCAACTTTCCTTCGACGACGAGATCCTCTCTTCTCTTGGCAAAGACCGGACGTGCATCCACCACCAGGAACAACTGCCCCCGCCGGAGCTGCCTCTTCACAATTAAGGTACTGTGTCTGCCTGGCTTCCCTTGTTGCCGGATAGAGTGGGGTGTCTTAATCCTCGCCTCTCCATAGGGTCGCCTCCAAGCTTTCTCTAGCGTGTTGTTCTGAACTGGTCCAATCTTCCAATAACAATTTGCTACACAGACTCGAACGCATTTACACAAAAGAGACTTTTTGGGACATATCGCCTTGCCTCTCTCCGAGTGGTCCTGGCCTCTGAACTTTATGATCTATTGTGGTTCTTGTCTTCGTGCCTTGCATTTTTCCGTGAAGTATTGAACTGTGTTGATTTCGTAACCTACTATTTTTCTCTCCCGTCCTAACAAATACTAGAGTGCCATCTAGGTTGAGGCATACACCTCTGTCTGCAAATAAGTGATGCTGGTAGAACCTAGACTTGTCGAACTATTGTTAGGAGGATTGATCTGTTCTTTTCGTAGAGTAATTGTAATTGAAGCATTTGCCGTGATAGTGCCAAAGTGTTTTCTATAGATGTGCCGTTATAAATAAATACCTTTATATCTTTACACTGAAGCCTTGTTCCGTGTTTGCTTGTCTTACTGTGAAGAATTGCCCTATTTTGTATACTCCACATACTGCTTAACTCTTCTTGAGAGAAGTCTGACTGCTCAGCCACAGCTACCAAGTGAATCTGTGTTGTACAGACTGCTACCAAGTGGGTTTACTGCCAAACACCTGTAGTCCTAAATCTTTTGCAGTGGTCCCAGAGGGAACTGCACAGGTTTCCGCCTAACAACTGTCACAACCATACCAGCCTGTGATTGGTCACCTGGAAGTGTTGTGTGCATCCCTATCTACCCAAAGACAACCAATGCTGTGTCACTAAAAGACACACATTTATGCTGCATGAATGACTACCCCCTTACAAAATACTACATGAATATAGCGCCATGTCACCCAACCCCTCCCCATCTCGGCCACCCAACACACCATGGCATGTCATGCAATGTGAAAGCAAACAAAGGAATGCACAACACCTGACACAAGTGTCACAAAGAGCACTGTCCCTAAAGGAAACAGGCCACAGACAATATGCTCCCAGTTATCAATAACAAACAGCACACATGACCAAATACTTACCAGCAACACAATACAGCAACACAGCATGAAACATTGCAAAAACATGACAGTACAAAGTCAAAGTAGTGCAAGTCTTACAACCTGAATAAGCCAGCACATCGACCCTTTCCAACTGCAGAGGGTTGCTGTCACGCAAATGTGTCAGTGTACTGTATACAACATGAACTGCATCTGCAAAGGAGACACCCATGTGAAGACATGAAGAAGGTACCTGCGAATAAGGAGGAAGACATGGATGCACAAGCACACATCAATACACCATGCAGTGTTCAATACAACAACAATACCCACTAGGGATGTCCACACAGTATTGACTACAGACTGCCCACACAGCTCATGGGAGCCCAATGTCACTGTGTAAGTTACTGTCACTTGGTCACACCCTTTGCAAGCCCATGGAAACGGGAAGTAGGAGGGGTGTGTGTGTCAGGAACCCAAGCATCTAACCCAAACACAGGACAAGCCTGCATGTGCCCAGCCGGAATACACAGTGGATGCCCACGGGAGCCACACAAGGCAACACACTGTAAAAAAAATGTTTACAAAAAAAATAAATCAAAAGTGACCATATGAGGGCCGGGGGGAGGCCACCCAGGAGGACCGAGGACAGGGTGCACACCAATACCCAACTGCATGGATGTTGCGGAAAAAGAAATACCTCCATGGGCTCATGGCCTGCACGGCTATGCAATTGTGGGAGAACTGCTGTCGCTGTCATCACCCTCTGCTGCTGCATCAGGAGGTGGTGGGGCTATTGGAGGCAGCCCACGTAAAGCCCTAGTATGGTCCTCCATGGCAGCAAGCATGCAGGTGTGGAAGGTCTGATTCTGGAGGATGATAGTGCGGAGATCCCCATGCAGCACCTCACGGATTGCCTGCATTTCTGCACTCATGGCCTCGCGTGATGCCTGGATCTCCTCACGCGTTGCGTGCAGCTCAGCTGAGAGAGAACATGTGAGCTGCTCCAGCTGCTGTTATGCCCTAAACTTTCGGGAAGCCTCAAGTTCAAGCAGAGTCTCCCTGAGGTTATGGAGTGCCATCCTCAGGGCTTCCCTGTGGCCCTGTGGCTCTTTTGATATGGCTTCGCGCAGAGTCTCCAGTGCGCCTGTCGGTCCCTGTTGGACGCCAACATGTCTTCCCTGTGTGATTGGCAAATGGACTCTGTTGCCTGTTGTTGGAGCTCCATCTGCCTTTCAGGGGGGAGAATGGAAGTGGCCACCCTCTCCATTGCCTGAGCCATCATTTCAGCCGATGTTCCCTGTTGGGCTGCTATACCGTACATTGAGTTTTCCCATATAGTATTGCCTTGTGGCACACGGCTAGCGCGTCGGCGGGCACCACACCTGTTCGGGGCAAGGCGATCTGCACCTTGCTGTGATGGCACTGCCTGAGGCTGCAGGACTGCATTCCCCCTCTGATCTGCTGGCCAAGGAACAGGATCAGATGTTGTGGAGTGTGACCCTGCATCCGTAACCGCCAAAGGCGGACCTACCAACACTGACATCCCCATAGAGGGTTCTACCCCTGGTGCAGGTGGGTTGGACAGAACAGAATCCCTGCCAGAAGCACTCACCTGCGACAGCACATAAGTCTCATCATCCGATTCAGCACCTGAATAGAGGTCTGGGGAGGTGCACCCAGAGACTTCCCTGGACAGTATGGTCTGCAGTACGAAAGGGTTTTCACCCACCACCACACCACTTCCTCCACTGGTGCGAGGTTGTGGCTGAGATTCCTCCTAGGTCTGCACCATCTCCTCAACCTCACCAGCATCAAGTGCGTCATCACCTGCAAAAACATGAAAGACAACAAATGGAAACAGGCATGAGCACCATAGCACACACATAGGCCTGACAAGACAGAGATCCAGTACATGAAGTACACATGTCCCACATGACTACAACCCTGGCATGCATGCACTGTCAATGGGCCTCATTATGACCCTGGCACTAATGGGTTAACGGTGTCGTAAAAGGCTGCGGCACCGTTAACCCATAAGTGCCTAATTACGAGGTCCCTTTGCGGGACCTGACCTTAACGGCTGGTATAGACCAGCCGTTAAAGTAGGGACCTGCAAAGGGACCTTCGCGGTAAGTATGGTTCCGCAATTTGCGGTACCGTACTTAGCGCCTTCGCCATTCCCATTATGCCCTATGGGGCAAAAATGGGAATGGTGAAGGGCCATGGGGAAATGGGGAACTACCGCCCCGCCAACCTTGGAATGGGGCGGTGTTTCCCCATTTCACCATGGCGGACACGTTAAGATACCGGCACCAACCATGGTGCTAATAGCGCCATGGTTTAGCGCCGGTATCGTAATGAGAGCCATGAGTTTGAAGGGGAGTTAAAAAGCAGACACTGAGGACACCAAGATGGAAAAGCAACACATTTGCTGCATGGTGGGTAGCACTGGCATCACACATTAGCCTGTGAGTGGCATGTCCAATACACATACATGACACATGCCATCACACAGATGGCATGTAGCATAGCCATGGCACATTTGACTAGTACAGCGATATGTCAGTGAATGAGTACTGTCACCCATCCATGTGAGATGGACATGATGAGATGAAAAATGCTAAATAGTGTGCCAAAATGTGCATGTGCCACACACTGCTACACATGCAGTGTACAATAATACAGCGATTGTAGGCAGATGTACACATCAATGGTTGGTCACTTTAACATGACAGGAAACAATTATCATGTTCCACATGCAAACGGGCCCCAAAAATAAATGTGAGCAGGCTTATACTCTATCGGCCTGAATGGTCTAATCATTCACATAACCAGGTACCAAATGTGGCCCAATGTGGGGTGTAATCAATGACAGAACCATGTCACATATGTTGCATTAGGGCAGAGAAATGC
The DNA here is from genome assembly GCF_040938575.1 of Ambystoma mexicanum. Classification (NCBI taxonomy): domain Eukaryota; kingdom Metazoa; phylum Chordata; class Amphibia; order Caudata; family Ambystomatidae; genus Ambystoma; species Ambystoma mexicanum. The sequence continues at coordinate 1,361,223,227 of NC_090935.1, forward strand.
ATTGGAAAAATGGGAAAATTGAAACAATCTGCCTGAATAAACACTGAAAAAATCAGAATAATGTTGTTGCAAGATGACAGTTCAAGGGCAACTGCTGTAATGTGGCGCTAATTGGCTACTGTGGTCAGAAGGGACACTGTCATACCCAAATCCAAGCCCGGTGAATGTCTTGGAGGAAGCACATGGGTGACCCATACCACTCAGGAGTACACACCCTCACCTGGCACTCATTCAGAACCCGTCACCCAAACAACATACCCATGGATTACACACACATGCATGGGCACTCACCGGACAATGCATCGTAATCTGGTAGGTCTCCCACGCCTTGGATCTGTTCCTCTGTGACGAAGGTTCCAGCAACAGACTCATGTTCAGTGAGTTGGTTGTCCTCTGGTGGAGACCCACCGCCAGTCACCAGAGTAGAGGCATGATTTGAGGCCAGCTTGTTCTTTGCTCTGCGTTTCAGGTCATTCCACCGCTTGTAGCAATCATCAGCTGTTCGCCTCACAAAACCTAGGGCACTAATGTGGTCCGCGATGGTCTGCCAGTGTGCCCTATGTTGACCAGGTGTGATCTTGCACCCTGCAGTCACCACCATTTCATGGCTATGTGCTGACACATAGGCCACAAGTGCATCAAGTTTGGCGTCATTAAAGGTAGGCTACCTTGACGTGCCGGAGTATGTAGCCGTGTCTGGGGTCTCAGCCTGTAGTGTCAGAGCACCCTTCTTCTTCTTTTTCAAATGTGGTGCGGATCCTGAGTGGCTCACGCCGCTCTCGTCAGTAGGGGCAGAAGCACAGGTGGACTGGGTACTAGAAGTGTGCGATTGCACAATGACCATAGGTCTTGGTGCAGGCATTGGTTGCAGGGTGACGTTGGCAGGGGCAAGGTCGGTTTGATGGACCTGGACCGACACTGTCCTGGCTGGGAGACTCAGAGCTGGGGTGGATTGAGCTGCAGCTGCCCCTGCAGCCTCCCCACTCTGGCTACTTGGGGCAGCAGATGACATTGCTACCCCAGATCCACGAGGCCTGGTGACAGCAACCTTCCCCGCCATTAGTGGTTTAGACGTGATGAACAGGAAGTCAGCCTGGGAGTCATCCTGTGCCGGTTCAGGTGCCAAAATGGATCGGTCCACCAAGGGCTGAGCTGGGATGGTGTCAGCTACGTTTGCCACAACCATTGGGGGGGAATAGGTGTCCCTGATTTCTCCTCCACACATGGGGGTCTAGGGGCACCCTGCAAATCCTGGCTACGTCCCCTACCGCGCCCACCATGCCCACCTTTTGGAGGTTGGCCACCTTTGCCTCCATTACTGCTTGGTCGCCTCCCAACCATGGCACTGATGTTGTTGTGCGTATGAGAGTTAGCAGTAAACAATTGTCCTGGGCAATTGGGGTGAAAGGGGTAGGGTACTAGATGGAATTCGTACCCTAGTGCTCTAGCAAGGCTGTATGTGACCCCTGGGGGAAGATGACGGATCACGCAACGCACAGGCACCCCAAAAACAAAAGCACACGTGCACGCAACCCCTGGTAGACCACGTGCATGGAAAAAAAAAACACACTACGCTGTGGCACCCAGAAACACAAAAATAAGCGTACGCGTGTTACACGCAGCCTACAATGAGCTCTGAAGGGGTACACGCCACACGGGGGCAACCACAGTTGGAAAATACATGCGCGACTCACTGTCTGCCTTGAAAAAGAAAGTGAAAAAGACGCACGTGCGCGCGTAGGCAACACCCCCGCCAAAAGAAGAAAAGAACGCAGTCTGAGGAAACAGGGAGTACGAACTGGAAACGTTGTGAAGTAATCACATGTGAACCAACAAGAAGTACAAGATACACCCGCTCGCTCTCCACAAAAAGCACGTACAAGGAAATAGCGTGATACTGGTACTTTTTTTTTTTCCAACACAATTTATTAAGTTTGCAAATAAAACAATAAGAGCCATACATAAAGTGTACAATGTCTCACAGGAAAACATCTTAACATAAGTTATCTAACAGTTTAACCATCTAAAACCATCAAATTCATCAAAAACAGCATCATCCTGCGAAACACAATATTTATACTGACAAGTATACACAAAACATCACAATAGACAACACAAATGGGAGAGAAAAAAACAACCTCCCCTCCATCTAATTCCCTTATCCCTCAAATTACACCCCACTAGAACAGTTCCACTGTCACATCAACTATAGAGAGTCAAAAAAGGTCCCCATACCTCAATGTATTCCTCTTTTTTATCTTTACTTTTCAATGAAATCTTATCATATTGCGATAAAACTTGCAATTCAGTCAACCACTCATCAACATTAGGCTTTATTCTCTTCTTCCACATTCTGAGAATTATCTTAATTGCCACCATCATGGCTCTATCAATCCAATTAGTACGGTTCCTTACATGCACACATCTATCAACATGAGATAGTAAAATTATGTTTGCTGCGGATCTCTGTAAGGTTACTCCACAAATTAAATCAGTCCTGTCAATGACCTCCTTCCAAAACAATTGTACCCTCGGGCACTCCCACATCAAATGTAAAAGAGTGCCTCTACCAATACCACAACACCAGCATAAATCATCCGATTGAAGCCCCAATGTAAACATCTTAACTGGAGTCCAATAAAGCCGACCAATAACTTTCTGCCGAATTAGACGTAAACCCATGTCTGCCCCCAAGCTCAAATTCACCTTCAGGATATTATTCCAATCCATATTAGTAATGACCCTACCAATATCATGTGACCAGCTTTCCTTCAATCTATTCCATGCTGATAGAAAATTCTCGTCAATAGGCATAAATTGTATATAAGTACTCACACAAAATTCCTGACCTTCCAGTAATTTGCTAATTTCTGGTTTCCTCCCGACTGAACCAACAGCCATACCTATCCTCAAATCAATCATTGGAGCTAGAGTCAAGTATCTATTCAATTCTCTTCGATGCAAACCAAATCTACACTGCAGAGCTTCAAATCCCAACAATCGGTCTCCATCCATCACATCTCCTAACTTCAGAATACCCTTATTAATCCAACCAATCCAATTCAGACATTTATTATCTACCTGGAAAGCTTCATTAAACCATAGAGAGGCATCTGGGCTGAAGCCATAGCCCTGTCCATTTTCGCTAAACCACGACCCAATCACCCGTCTAGTTGCCACTACTGGAATCAATTTCAACCGTTTGCACAGCAATTTACCCGTAGTATAAATATTCCCTAAATTATATGGTGCACATATACCTCTCTCCATACTCAGCCAAATCGGTTCCTTTTCATTCATATCTCTAAAATAATACATACTCTTTTTAAGTAAAAAACCTCTATAATACTTCATCAAGTCAGGATATCCAAATCCCCCTTTATCCACACTTTGCAACAGTATAAATTTTGGAACACGAGGTCTCTTTCCGGGGCCCCAAAAAAAGGATTGAAAGATTTTATCAACCTTTATCAAATGTTTTTTAAATAACAATAAAGGAACAGATTTAATAACATATAAGAGCTTAGGTAAGAGAACCATTTTGATCGCATTAATTTTTGCCCACAATTATAACGTCAATCTCTCCTATCTCCTAATTATTAATGACATGTTCAAGGTAACCTGGTCAATATTATGCTACAACAATTTACTCAAATCCCCTATAATATGAATTCCTAAATACGTGACCCCACCAGGTGACCACTTACAATTCCAGCCCACACGTGAAACGTCACTTATGCGCTTACGCGCTAATGTCCTTTCTTCCAATAGCTCGGTGACGTGCAGTTTTCTCACGTGCTGATTCACTTTGCAATCGTGTTGTAGGCAACGCCCGCGTGTGTAACGTCACTGACGCGCTTACGCGCTAAGGGCCTTTCCTCAGATTTCACGCTGACGCGCAATTTTTTCACGTGCCAAATCACTCCGTATAAAGCTGGCCACGCGAAAACACACGGAAGACCACGCTCCTGCCCAAAAGGCCATTTTCCTGCCCCCAAGAGCCCCAAACTCCCACCAGCCAAATGCTGCTGCCTGCCTGATGCCCAGGTGCCCTGCTGATTGGTGCCTTCATGTCAGCCATCTGCAGGGCTCCAGTTGTTGTGTCCACCCCTGCTGGATCAGAAGATCCCGACTGGGATACCATCGCTCCACAGCACAGCCCCAGGACCCAGTTGCCCACCCATGCCTGCCTCGGGGGTCGCCATGTCGGGGCAAACACCATCTGAGACCACTGGCGACCCCCAGCCAGAGAGGCAGAGAGCCACCAGCTTCAATGAGAAGGAAGTTGGTGTCCTGCTGGAGCATGTCCTGGGACATTGTGATGCCCTCTTCGGTACATCACGCGCCAACAAGGAAGGACGGAATAGGATCTGGGGAGACGTAGTGGTTGCCATCAACGCAGAGGGGGTGGCAACCTGCGACTTCAAGCCTGTCAAGAAGCGCTGGGAGGACTTGAGGTCCAGGACCCTCTACAAGGCCCGCCGCCCCACGGAGGGGGGCCGGGGCAGCATGAGTAACATCCAGATGAGGGTCCTGGAACGCGTATGCCCAGCACTCCACACCGAGATCCTTCAGAGGCAGACCCGTCTGGAGTTGAGCGGTAAGTGGCCAAGCATTGCTGTGTGAGACAGGGCATGTTGCAGTGTGCTGATAGTCTGATACTTGCCTGTTTATGTGACATAGGCCATGTATGGTTGTGTGTGTGCAGGGACATCATGGTCATGCATGTGAGACCAGTAATGTGTGAACCACATGGATGGTGCATGTATTCCAATGCAACATGGGGACCTTTATGCGGAATGCACACATGAAAGCATGACAGTCTCTGTTCTTGGACATGGAGGGGGTGTGAGGGTTGGGTGCTGCTATCATGTACATGTTTGGTGCACATGTGTGTGTCTGAGAAGTGTGTGTGTGACTTTGAAATGCCATGGATGCATGACACATATCAGTGATGATGTGTAGATTCACTCATGCAGTGCCGTCACCGTTGTATCCACTGTCTCTATCCACTGTGTCTGTGGTGTACAAGCCATGATGCATGACTCTCCGTTGATGTGTGTGCATGGGATCAGTGTCAGCCATGATGCATGTGAGTTTGAAGGCAACATCTTGGTTGAAAGAGGCCCTCGTACATGGATGCTGATGTTCATTGCAGGCGCTGTGCCTGTTTCTGCATGTGTGTCGCATGCATTCACCCATGTGTTGTGGAGGGAAAGGATGGAAGTGACGTTTGACAGTGCCACTCATGTCTAATTGCTTCCTGTCTAGGGGAATATTGTACAGTACCTTGATGCTTGTGTTCTATGTCTCCCTCTACGCAGCGTCAAGTGAAGAAGAGGGCGGAGACGGCACTGTGGAGCCAAGTGGCGGGGATGCCTCCACCGGGCGGTGACGCAGGGCCCAGCCACCCTCCCAGGACTTGCCAACATCTGGGAGCAAGGGGGATGGTGCCGCGTCTGCCAATATGGCTGTGGCGGAAGGGCCGGGTGAGCCCCCACAGGGGCTTGCAATGGCGGAAGACGGTGCAGAGACATCCAGGTTGGTGGTCTTCACAGAGGAGGGGGAGTCTGCTTCTGAGCCGCACATGGGGCCTGGTGGGGGTGGCACCACTGGTGCAGTCCAGGGCCAGGGTCAGGAGGCAGCACAGGTCACCGCGGAGGGGCCTGTGCATGTGGCTGTCCTTGACCCTGTGACTGCACCACCATGCACCAGCAGGGATGCCCTGTCGCAGGCCCGTCCGTGGGTAGGGGAGAGTGCCACATCATCTGCTTCTCCACTACCTGCGGACGAGGGATCCAGGACCATATGGGCTCCGTCCTGATTGGTGTTGCGTTGCGCATGCATGACATTCGTGATGACGTGCGTTCTTCCTGGGTGGAGAACGCATGCCATCACGAACAGCAGCATCGCGGCGTGGCACTGTTGGGAGGGGCCCTAGTCGGGGGGTTCCTACATGTGACGCGCACTCTGGCGGACCTCTCCGCCTCTGTGGAGACTATACACCAGTCGTTGTCCCTGCCATCTTCCGGCCCAGATTCCAACCGGGCCCCCTGTGGACCTGGCCTGACCAAGACAGCCAGCTTGGTGGAGATCTCATCCCTGCTGCAGTCGGGAGTCAGCGGTCGCGCAGGGGTGGACACCACAACTGAAGACCGGCTGATGGAGGATGTGCAGGCATCATCGGACAGGGCACATGGACAGCAGCAACAGCAGCAGGCTCTAGGTGGGAGCAATGATGGCTCGGGGCCATCGACATCAGAGGGGCAGGCATCGGCCAGAGGGCAGGAGAACCCTCGAATGGGAGTGTCTTCCGTGTGTCTGCGGTTGGGCCAGCGCATAGATGTGGAGCGGCGGCGGGCGGAAGGGGCGCGGCTCACCATGGTCAGGGTGAAGTTCTCCATGCGTCGGGCGTTGAGGTGGGCAGAGTGCCTCGAGGCAACTCACAGGGAGTTGGAACAGGCCATGAGTGCCTCCCTGCGAGACCTTGGGGCCAGGACAGAGGCACGCCTCCAGCAAATAGACATGGAGTTCGATGATGCCCTGGCGACAATATCACTGAGTGAGCCGCGGGACTTGCCAGCCGCCATTGTAAATAGTTTATAGTGTTAGGTTTCCTTTCCTTTATTTTTGTTTTGGGGCTTTTGGACTATGCTCCACACTTTTCTATATAGTTTTTCTGTTATTAGGTTATTAGATAGGTTTAATTTCTTTCGTTGGGCTCATGGACCCTTGAAAATGAATTGTACATAGTTGGACGTTGGATTTCTTTGGACTTTTTCACTTCATTTAACCATGGATCAATGGATTTACCTTTTTGCCTTCCATTTGTATTTGGTTTGGTGGACAGAGTTTTGGCCATTTTTCTTTTGGATTACTTAGGATTTATTCTGCATTTCATTAGTTTTTTATTGGACATGAATTTCATTTCATGTTTGCCATTATTTTATGCTTTCATTTCTTTACATTGATTTTCATATTAATACATTTTGATATTTCACTTCATTGTGTGGGATTTGCTCATTTGGTTCATGCATGTCAAAATGTGGGTTTACTCAATCAATGGCAACCAGTGTGTGTGTGTGACGGACTGTGTTGATGTACATAGTTGACTTTTGGTTTGTGTCGTGAGCTGTCACTGCTGGGTGGGTGAGTGGGTGGGGGGACATGAGTGGGGGCCTGCTAGCAGGTGCCCCTCAATGCTGGGAGGTGGGGTGCAGGGGGACTTGAGTGGGGGCCTGCTGGCAGGTGCCCCTCAATGCTGGGGGGTGGGGGTGCAGGGGGACATGAGTGTGGGCCTGCTGGCAGGTGCCCCTCAATGCTGGAGGGTGGGGGTCCAGGGGGACATGAGTGGGACATGAGTGGGATATGAGTGGGGGCCTGCTGGCACGTGCCCCTCAATGCTGGGGACTAGGGGTGCTGGGGGACATGAGTGGGGGCCTGCTGGCAGGTGCCCCTCGATGCTGGGGGGTGGGGGTGCTGGGGAACATGAGTTGGTGATCACTAGTGCAAGGTGACATGTAGCCTGGCTGGGGGCATGCCCATGGTGGATGGGCTGCCTGTGGGACATGACCAGGGGTGCTGGGTAGTCCCCTGTGGTGTGGGCTACCTGCAGGGTCCATGGAGGGGGTAGAGGGCACACCTGGGACAACCCACACTGCCAATTCACGTGTGGGACTCCCCGCGCACCCCCCTGGATACACGTACCCCGCTCTGAGAGCGAAATCACGTGTGAAACTTCCCCCTACCCCAGTTATACACGTACCCAGCTCCACAGGGCCAATCGCGTGTGAAAATTCCCACGCACCCCCCAATTACATGTACCCCACTCGCACAGGGCCAATCGCGTGTGGAAATTTCTGCGCACCCCAGTTATACACATACCCCGCTCGCACAGGGCCAATCGCGTGTGAAACTTCACGCGCACCCCAGTTATACACGTACCCCGCTCGCACAGGGCCAATCGCATGTCAAACTTCCCGCGCACCCCAGATATACACATACCCCGCTCGCACAGGGCCAATCGCGTGTCAAATTTCCCACGCACCCAATTTATACACGTACCCCGCTTGCACAAGGTCAATCGCGTGTCAAACTTCCCACGCACCCCCGAAATACATGTACCCCGCTCGCACAAGGCCAATCGCGTGTGATACTCCCCGTCCACCCCCCAATTACACGTACCCCGCTCGCAATGGGCCAATCGCGTGTGAAACTTCCCACACACCCCAGTTATGCACGTGCCCCACTCGCACAGGGCCAATCGCGTGTCAAACTTCCTGCGCACTCCAGTTATACACGTACCCCGCTCGCACAGGGCCAATCGAGTGTCAGACTCCCCGTCCACCCCCCAATTACACGTACCCCGCTCGCAATGGGCCAATCGCGTGTGAAACTTCCCACACACCCCAGTTATGCACGTGCCCCGCTCGCACAGGGCCAATCGTGTGTGAGACTCCCCGCGCACCCCCAAAATACACGTACCCCGCTCGCACAGGGCCATTCACATGTGAGACTCCCTGCGCACCCCGAAATACACGTACCCCATTCGCACAGGCCCAAACGCGTGTGAGACTCCCCGCTCCGCGGGGTACGTGTATTCGGAGTGGTGTGCGAGGAGTTTTACAGGCGGTTTTCGTGGTTGGGGGCCTGTGCATGATGTACGGGATTTGTGCACTGTACATGGCACACGGGGAGGGGTTGGGGGCGTAACTGGCGCTGCTGCAGGGTCGCTGCGCCACTCTGTGCCACGGCTGGTTTTGGATGTTGAAATCCTTGAATACGCTGTGCGTGGAAATGGATTTTAGCGCACACGTCTGGCACAGAAAGTCGCACGCGCACACTGTGCGCCAGCCGCGTACGCCACTTGTGCGCTGAATTCTATGAATTACCCCGAGTATCTTTTAAAAAGCTACCTATATTTCCTGCTCACTGTACATGTTGCATCATTAGGTTTCTTTGGGGCCCACTATCCATGGCCTTCAATCATCACTACTGTACAAGTTGCACCAATAGGTTTATTTGGGGCCACTAGCCATGGCCTTCCGCCGTGGACACTGTACTTTTACAACAATAGGTTTCTTCTCAGCGCACTAGCCATGGCCTTCAGCCGTGGACACTATACATGTTTGACCAATAGGTTTCTTTGGGGCCCACCAGCCATGACCTTTGACACAGAGATTCATTACCCTTTGCCTAAGAGATATGATCACTGCAGGTGTAAAATTACTTTATTTTTGCTCTCTCGACCCATCCACATTCCCACAGTATTACATGTATAATGGCAATGAACTACACATACAGCGGCATTGAACTACCCATGCCTGCATGATTCCACCGGTATTGCCTCGATTATGCTTGAAAATCCTCACAGGCACTCACCAAGTGCCCTCTCTTCTTTCCATGATCATCCCACTCCCATCCCATCAATTTCTTTTTTCCTCCCTGGCCACCATCCCCTATCACCGTTTGGTTTGTGAGGCATTTTCTTCCCCTAGGTGGACTTGATTGAAATGTGAGTGTTGAATTTCATGTTTTTTTCGTGTTAAGTCTGATCACCTTAACCCTCTCTTAACGAATGGTTATTCATAGAATTTCAAGGGTTTTGCTATACCTTAGTTTCTTCAGGGCCCATTAGCCATTACCTTCTGCCGTGGCCACTGTACATGTTACCCAAAATAGATTTATTTTGGGCCCACTATCCATGGTCTTCTTCCATGGCCCGTGTCTATGGCCAAACATGTTGCATAGTTTTTTGAACAATTACTAGCTATGGCCTTCGGTTGAGGCCTCTGTACATGTTGCATCAATATCTTTCCTTTGGGCCTACTAGCCATGGACACTGGCCCTGTCACACCATTAATTTATTACCAAACACCCATTGCCCTCTGCCCAGTAGATGTAGGCACTGCAGATGTTAAACCTTTTTTTTCTAACTCCTTATTCCCATGATCACTTCAGTTATAATTTCCAATAGCAGAAATATCACAGGAAGCACTCACATCGCGCAAAAACAAAATGGTGGCTTTTCATTTCTGAGAAAGCCTCACAGATTCTCTGCTGCAAAGCACCAAGGCTGATATACACAAAGGTTTTAAGGAACAGGGGGCACCCCCATATCTCTGTTAAATATTTTAAAAACTACTGGATGGATTTACCCTCAACCATTCAATGATGGATTAGGCTGACATTTTCCAAACAAAACATCTGTCATGGCCGCCCCCGGACTGGAAATTATGGGAAAGATTTGTTAAAAAAATGAAAAGGTTATTAAGAAAGCAAATAAAAATGCTTTATACAGCCTACTCTCATTAATTTTCCCATAGAGAAAAAGTCCACATTTTAGAAAGCCAAAACACAAAAACAGCCTGGACGGAATTGGACCAAATAAGAAAACAATCTGTCATCAATGACATTTGTGATATCATCTCTTATGTCCTAAGTGTTAGTTTTAGCAGTGCACAGTGTTGGCATGAGTTATGGTTGGCTAGCTCACCATAACTGGTGAATTTCTGAGGTTGTTTGGTTTTACTTTTAACCCTAATGTCCGTTTAACAAAGTTTTTTCATTGAATTTCACAGTTTTTTATTAGTGCAACTTCATGCAGTCTTCCATTGATAAACCAAAAATGTTCTTCCTGTAACTGGCTCCCCAACCCACCCCAAATCCCACTCCTGATCTCTAGCCTGAGATGATTTCAATTGCTATTGCTATCAATATTGGTATTTATATAGCACCTACAAAGAGGACATCTAAGCAATGTCTTTCAAAACAATCAGTGTTACCCGCAGAATGACTACACAAACAAAATAGTGTTGAATCTCTTTCTGATGTCAAGAACATTATTAAAGTCTGTAAGGCTGTGGGGAGTTCATTCCAAAGTTTGATGGCATCCTTTTACCTCCTTCAAATAGCATTTTTGAGTTTTTCTTTTGTGATTTCTCCCGGTAATATCGCGGGAATCACTCAAATCGAGCAAAACTAAAATGGTGGCTTTTCATTTCTCAAAAACCTCTCAGATTCTCTGCTAAAAAGCTCTGTGGCTGATACCTACAAAGGTTTTAAGAAACAGGGGCACCCCCATGTCTCTGTTAAATATTTTAAAAACTACTGGATGGATTTACCCTTAACCAGTCAAGGAAACAAAGTCAATGGGTCTCATTACGAGTACGGCGGTAGGGGGTTAACGGCACCGGTAAGGATGCCAGTGCCATTAGCCCCCTACCACCACATTCCGAGGTCCCTTACCGGGTCCCACTAGGGCCGGCTGGTTTTACAAGCCGCCCTTAGCGGGACCTGTTAAGGGACCAGGGAGCTAATAACGGGCCCGCTATTTGCGAGCCCGTTATTAGTGCCTTCCCCATTCCCATTGAGCCCTATAGGGGCTCGAATGGGAAGGGGGAATTGTTTTCAGAATGGGGACTTACCGGGTCCTCCAAGGTTGGAATGACCCGGTAAGTCCCCATTCCGGCTACCCGGACCCGGACACAGATTTGGAGGCAGCCATGGTGCTAATAGCACCATGGCTACCTCCAAACTCGTAATGACCCCCAATGCTTTGTGTCGAACATTATATTGCTATTAACCCTTGACTTGCATGATGGATTAGGCTGACATTTTCCAAACAAATCGTCTGTCTTGGCCCCCATTGGACTGGAAATTATGGGAATGATTTCTTAAAAAATGAAAAGGTTATTAGGAAAGCAAAAAAAACGCTGTTTCAACCTACTCACATTCATTTCCACATAGAGAAAAAGTCTACATTTTAGAACGCCAAAGCGCAAAAACCGCCTAGACGGAATTGGACCAAATAAGAAAACAATCTGTCATCAATTACATTTGTGATATCATCTTTGATGTCCTGGGTGTTAGTCTTAGCAGTGCCCGGTGGTGGCAAGTGTTATGGTTGCTTACCTTACAATAACTGGTGAATTTCTGAGGTTTTTCGGTTTTACTTGTAACCATAACGTCAGTTTAACAAAGTTTTTTCATTGAATTTCATAGGTTTTTAAAAGTGCAACTTAACCATAACGTCCCATTAATTTCCTGCAGCTTACTAATATCATACTTACCCCAATATAGCCAAAATTTTCACCAATTTACAAAGTTTCACCTTAAAACTCTACAATTTCCCACCCTCTAGCATCATTTTTAACACTTCTATTCACTTTTTGCAGCTTTTTCCACTGTTTTTGTGTTTGTCAATGTCCACGAACGCCTGGCATCATCTCAGACTTTGCTGACAGTGTCACGTGACCATGCGTTCGCGTGCGGCATGATGACGTGTCTGTGAGCGTGTCCACACTTCGTGATCGTGTTCAAGCTTCACATACAGTTTGGAACTGCATTTTCTACTTATCTAGGTACTTTCAAGCTCAAAATATTCCTGTTGCACAACTTCTACACCTATTCTTACTCATTATCCATTAACAATCTAATACAGAGCACATACTTCACTGAACATTAGCAAAACTGCTATTTAACTTAAAAATGGCATCAGCTATTGCCATCCCTCCTCTCCAAGAGCCACCACCACCACCACCAGCTGGAGGACCTGCACAATGAAAGAAGCGCAATACTTCAAAAGACAATGAAGAGGGAAATGATGTAGAGAAAGTGCCTACCTCTAGCACCAAGAGAGAATCATGGGTGTGGCAGTTCTTTACCACTGTTGGGAATATACCAAAGGCTAAAGCTACCAAAGTGAAATGCACCGAGTGCAACGTTGTACACAGTCGCGGACTAGCTGATCAGTACTCCTACAGGACCACCTCCATGCTCTACCATATTAAATCCAACCACCGCAATGCTCTCAGAAAGGCTGTGCTTTCTTAGCAAGTAGTAGACGGCCTCCCTCCACCTCATCTTCCTCAACCAGTACTGTACCCACACAGCCTACTTCTGTGGGACACAAAATCCCACCAGCTACCTTACAAGCGATAAAAGAGGCTGTTGATCCATATCTTTCGAGGACAACAGTACTCTGTACATATTGCAACACACCACTCTGCAGGGGGTGCAATTTCTTAGTGCCTTTGAAGCTGTAATCAAGGAGCATGAGAAACACTGGCCCCTACCATAGATGTAACACATGTGCAACATCTTTCACTGTCCATCTGCCTCTCCATATTTGTGGTTGGTGCCCATTCCCTCATTTCCCTTTCAACCTTACTTTCTAGCCACTCCTGCAAAAAATAAAAAAAAATAAACATAAAAAAGGTTCCTTTAGGAACCACCTTTCACAGTAAAAAAATCGAACAAATAAAATAAGCTTTTAGACTCCATCTACTTTTTCAGTGAAGATTTAGATTCAATAAGATTCTCGAACATTCCCATTAGCATTTTCTACTATGCTAATGGAGATAATGGAAAATTGTATACTAGAGAAAAAGAAAAAAGCACAGAAACAATTTTCTGTATGAAATTCTTCTCTTGAGTATACAATAAACACCACAATCCATTGCCCTTTATGACTATCCATAGTCTCTGCATTCCACTGTCCAGCCCATGCCTTATTAGAAAACCCAGATTGCACATGCTCACCATCACACAAGATGACCCTTCTGCTATTTTTACAGTTATGATTGTTACACTTGCTCATTGGCTGCTTTAAACCATTCACACATATATCCACCAACCACTTTAAAAACAAAGCTCTACATATAGCCTATCAACATATTAAACTTCCATCCACCAACTGCCACTTAACAATGCTTCTACAAATCTTTAGCATCTGCATTTCCCATACTCACACCAAAAAATGATACATAGTGCTCCTATAAATGCACATATGCTTTGTGCAGTGAGAGAACTCCATAAATTAAATGGGCAGTATGGATGGACAAGTTCTCATGGGAGCTCAGGAGAAAAGTGCCAATGGATGCCAAGTTGGGAGGCTTGAAACACCCTAGATTGGCTGAAAATACTGCATGCCCCAATAAGTAAATCAGAGTAGGCATATGTCCCTTGCCGAGGGCTAGGTGCATTGTCCATGCACCAAACCTATATTACTATTGTTTGTGCTTACATTTGGACACTTTGGAAAAGTAAAACAAAAACGGATTTGCAAAAGCATGCTTTCAGTTCCTTAATTATGCTGCTCGTGCACATTTTTTGTAATTCACTACAGCACTGCAAGCTGTAGCCACAAGCAAAACATTTTTTCCCATTCAAACTTAGAGCTTCGACCATGCTGCATGCCCCAATAATTAGAGTACATGATTATCAAGTAATTGCTGGGCGGTAGAATGAGTAGATCACTGCGCTTCATCTAGTACTTTAAACAGATTACCCTGCTGCTAGCGATGGGTTTCTTTTGTGAAGGTGCCCTTCCTTCTTCAAGTGTTAGGCTTCGAATAGGCGAGTGAACCTTGTTCACCTTAGCCATGGGTTATTCAATAAGTAACTATTGTCATCATAAAGCAGTCTTGGAAACCATTGTTGGAGCTATATTTATTGTTAGAAGCCAGCTGGCACATGTTTCAACTCTCTCAGGTCTTTCTCAATGCGTGTGGATTGTGGGACAGTCAATCTGCAAGGTTGTGGAAATGGGTCTGGCATCCAATCCCAATATCTTCTCCCGGTATGGTCGCAAATATAGGTGGTTAATGATTTGAATGTGTGGCCTGTTGACCATGTGGCACCTGGTTCAACGTCTTCAGTAATTATCTGCTGACGCCGGTCAAGTGGCACAGCGAGTAGAGCGCTTGCTTTGACATCCGTGCTAGAGCTTGCTAACGCAGGTTCGAATCCCGGCAGGGCCAAACTCAGCCTTTCATCCTTCCGAGGTCGATAAATAAGCACCACACACCGTGGGTAATAATAAGCAGCGCTCAGATACCCGAGGGTTCGTGGCGCTATATAAATGCCAAATTATTATTATTATTATTATTATTATTATTATTATTATTATTATTATTATTATTATTATTATTATCTGCTGATTAGCATTGTCTCTGAGTTTATGCAGCGGTAGTCACAGCGATCTGTTGATGCAATCTTGTGCAGCACTACGAGCTGTAGCCATGGGCAGAATTTTAGCTACAGGCAAAAGAAATATCCCATTCAAATCTATAATGGTTTTGAAAAAGTTTACCACATTGCCATTCCCTCATGGTCAATGACAGTAGCCAGATGGCCTTTGGCCATGACTCAGACAATCTGGCCACTGCCGATGGAAACAGTCCATGACTCGTACAATCTGGCCACTGCCTATGGCCACAAGCTAAACCTCAGTCACCAAAAGCATATCACTATATTTTGTACCTACATTATGACACTTTTCAAAAAATAAAACACAGACACATTTGCAAAACCATTCTTTCAGGTCCTTCTCGTTGCTCCTTGCATGACTTTGCTCCAAATCCGTCCATGTTTTATTTTTTGAAAAGTGTCAAAATGTACATACATAAAATAGTCATATAACTTGACAAAATCTATTCAGGCTTTGCACAAAAACATACAAGGTTGGGTCTTTAATCTTTCTAAAATCTTTAGTACACATACGTTAAACAGCAATGGAGTTATAAGCCATTAAAAAATGTTCAAACCCCCCCTCGAATTTTGCCCCCTCTTCACAAAATCCTGCCAAACTTTGAAAAAAACATTCAACTCTATGGTCCTCATTACGAGTAGGGCGGTAAGGGATATCGGGCACCGGTAAGGAGACCGTTGTCGGTAATCCCTTACCTCCCTACTATGAGATCCCTTAGCGGGTCCCTCCTTTAACCCCTGGTCTGACCAGCCGTTATGGACGGGACCCGTTAAGAGACCTTGAAGCTTATAACGGTACCGCTATTTGCGGTACCGTTATTAGCGCCTTCCCCATTCCAATTGAGCCCTATGGGGGCTCAAATGGGAATGGGGAATGGCTTTTTCAATGGGGACTTACCGGTCCCGCAAAGGTCGGACTACACCGGTAAGTCCCCATTGAACCAAGTTGGAGTCGGTACCGGTATGGGAGGTAGTCATGGCGCAAATAGCGCCATGACTACCACCATACTCGGAATGAGGCCCTATGTCTTCAATCTTTTGCCATACTGTTGTGCAGATTCGAGAAACGGCAGCACATTTATAAGCCTTTCAAATATTTTGGGACCCCGTCTCTAATTTTGTTCCCTCTTGGCAAAACAGCACCATACTTTGTAGAATCATTCAAGGTCAGATCTAGAATGATATCACACAATTTCATGCAGTTTCATTCAGTGACGTCAAAGTAATAAGCCATCCAAAAACTTTTTTACACCAACCCTGTAATGCAAAAATATGCATGGTTGCCCCCGAACATCGGAGATGTTCGCGAACGTTATGGGGGAGTCCCGAACTGTTTCGCGAACTTCGAAGGTGGAAAACCACCTGTTTTTTGGCTTTTTATGGCCATATCCCATTGCATCCTCATCACCCCCTCAACCCCCAGAGATTGTTTCATTAGTTTGACAAGTGCAATTTAGTATGTTTTTACTGCGATGTTCGCGTCTGCGAATCTATCATGGTGACCGTTCCGAAATTATATCTGATGCTGATCGCGTTTTTCACCATCCAATCACCGGGCACATCCAATGTCTGTGGACATCATGCTGGGCCCTGATTGGTCCAGGAGGGTGTCCGCAGGACGAATAGGGAAGTGAGTCCGTGGACCGAAGCCACACATCACTAATTGTTTTTTACACATTTGTTGCCGTTTTTTTTAAAAACACATGTTTTTGGGACCAAGCCGCTGCTCCTGCCACAACATTGGTGATAATCCATCAAGTGGTTTGGGCTGTAGGCATGAGCAAATATTTGTTTCCATGGCATCTATGAGGAAAACCACACATTTTGGGACCCCCCTATAACTTTGCCCCCTTGGACGAAACCTCACCAAACTTTACAAAATCCATCCCAGGGGACCATATACTTTTATTTTGCAAATTTGGTGAAGATTCATCCAGGGGGGGAGCAGAGTTATATGCCACTCAAATAGTGCTCTTCCTATGGGTTGAGCAACCTTACCATAACTCATAACTACACAGCTGCTACTGCAGGCCATGTAATACACATATATATAATTCCAATGAAATATGTCTGCTTTTATTACTGCGCTGTGAATGCCATTTTTTCCTGTGTACGTTTTCTGTGCTTAGTGCACTGCACAATCAGAGACCAGCTATGTTGGCTTTAAATACCTCCCAGTTCCAGGCACTCCTCATTGTGAACAAGCGGCTGGATTGCTGAGAAACGCGTAATTTCTGAGCACTTTCTCTTTTTGTATCCTTGCACCAATAAAGGCAAATATGTTATAATTGGTGAATTTTGAAAGTGTCTTTTTACAGCCTGCCTATTTTCGGCACGCTGTTACTCTCGGGAGGTGGGTAATATTGATTTCCAAATAGTAATGCACAACATAACCAATGGCTATAACAACAGACGCTCAAGTTCATGAACAAAAAAAATTGCATTGGGCATAGGTATAATTACAGTGAGCAAATCAGGAGACTTCCTGTTTTTCCTTTCTCCATTTGCAGAAGGTATACTATATCCACGTGTACCTGAGGTTTTAGGTAAGTATGTGGGATTAGGCTTAGATATCGCAGCTGTGAGATCATGTCCCAGGTTACAACATCCACATAAGCTAAAATGAGGGTGGGGCCAAACCATGCAGCAGGTGGCAGCAGGGGATACACGTGGGTACAGTGACAAAAAACAACAACCAGGAGTCACTAGGAGGTCCCAGTGGAAAAAAGATAGAGGTCATTAGGTATCTCCTGTGAGATGGATCCCAGCGCTCGCCAAGGCATGGGAAACAGAGTCCTCCTTCTGGGCTTGCTCGAGAAATGGCAAAAAAGGAACAAATTAAAAAGTACTGGCAACAGGCAGAGAGAGATCAAAAGCTATGAGTCGAGTCATACAATGGACAGTCAAAAAAGAATAGGCTGGATTCATTAGGGGTGGCTGTGGTGCGGTCATTGGAGAGCAGTCACATCAAGTGTGACAGTATTTTCCCCCTCATTACGAGTTAGGTGGTAAGTGGTAAAACTGGCAGTAACTCTGTTACCACCAACTTTACCACTATGCCAAATTATGACCTACAGAAATGTTGGCAGTAACATCTCAGGCAAAGTTACCACCGACGGAATAACCTCCAGTGGTAACACCGACAATAATTTGCGGAATCCGTGCCAGAGGTAATTCCGTGGGCAGAATTACCTCCAAAAAACAAAAACCCATTACTGTCATATTAGAAGTAAAAAAACAGCAGAATTGCCTCCTAGAATCAGAGGTAATTCTGCGAAAAACACATCACAATTACCACCACCAAAAAGGTGGAGGTAAATGCAAACAGGTATCACAAATCAAGGCCCAGGTGCACCAGATCCACTCAGGTGAAGTATAAAATGTCCACACCCACCTCCAACACACATCCAAGCAACATGCAGCAACAAGCAGACATAGATTATGTGATCCACAACCTGCTACTCTACATTGAGCTACAGCATCATGCAAGACCACATGCAGCAGAGGGCACCAATCCCACATATCAGACCTTCCCCATGGACACTCATGGACAAGGATATACCTCATACAGACTGGACCATCCAACAATCACCGACCTGCTCACCCTGACACAGACACAACTGCAAAGTGACATTTCTATCCGAACAGCCATCCCCCCTGCTGAAGCTTGTGTCCATCCTACATGACTGTGGCACAGGTGCCTTCCAGCCCACATTAGGGGCACTACATGGTATGTCACTGTCCACATTTTCAAAGGTGCAGGACCAGGTCCTGGAAGCCCTAGTGATACACGCACACCAGCTCATCTCCATGCCCATCACCCAGGCACAGGTGCACTACAGCATCACACATTTGCCCAACGCAATAGCAGCATTGGACTGCACCCATGTGGAGTTGGTACCACCCCAGGCAACTGAACAGGCATACCGCAACCAGAAACAATATCACTCCATGAATGTGCAGACGACCTGTGATGCTAAACTCACCATCAGTCACTGTTGTTCCCGATATCCTGGTGTTAAGATGGGTTTCTGAACTCGGACCTAGAGGGGCAGAGGTTCAGAAGGCCAGCCTAGTTTCTTGGAACAGGGTAACCTCTGGACAAGCCAGACCAATCAGGGTAGCGATGGCGGTGGTCAAGACTAAGTCTCAAGAGGGGGGATGGTGACGGAAAGACCTCAATGAGCACACAAAGCAAGGACACTTACAAATTACTCCAGACAGGTGTTATATTAAAAATATAGACACATTTATTACAAGGCCTTTGTAACATCGACCATAGCAAAGAATCACAATAATACTAAAGTAAACCAACACATCACAATCGATACAATATATATACAAGACCGAGGGGTCTAAGGAGTTAGGAGCACGTAATATGTAGACCACCTAGATGGGGAGGAAAACAGGCAGTGCAAGTAATCATTAGACCCAGTTCGACATCCGAAATACACCTAACTAGGAGGAAGTCCGTGCCCTACGAAGAGAGGAGCCTTATGCTCAAAAGTACCTGCACGCGCTGGTGCCAATGGACAAAAGAGGGCCTCTTTAAGGATATCAGGCAGTTCAGGAAGGTGAATGAAGCGATGCAGAACAAGTCCCCACTACTCAAGCAAGGCCTCCACTTGTGGGCAGTGGCAGGGTGAGAGCGCGAGATAGAGTCGCTATTTCGCAACAGCGGTAGAAAAGAAACTGGCTCCTGCGTGAGGGGCCACCGGTTGGGGTATGGACTACTCACCGGTCCCCGACGCAGGCAGACCCAGACTTCTCCAGTTCAGTTCACGTTGCTGGCAGGTTCATCTGCGATGATCAGGACATCTCGACACCATGTAGATTCTGCATAGCTGGATGCAGGGTAGAGGGTTTCCAAAATGCAACGGCCATGCACAGGTTGTTACCGCAGCAGGGCAACACGGCAACCACGTTTACTCGGGTCCGGGTGCACTCGTCTCACTTCAGACCTGGGAATGCCAAGTGTACGAATTTCGGTGTGAGAGTGCCATGGACGCAGAGCAAGCAGTAGACCAAGTTTCGAGAGCTTTCCCGAAACGGCAGCAGTGACAGAGCAAAGCGTCCTGCGTAAGCTGGTCAGCCCACTGGTTGTCCCAGGGACACTTCCGAAGAAGCTTACTTGCAGGGTTTGATGAAGGTGCCGGGAATAGCTGATCCCACTATTCCAATGGGTCGAAGCGCCTTCGCAGTCCTTCTAGGACGATCAGATGCAGAGGGGTCTCGCAGGATGACAGCGGCTCAGGGTGCCAAACCTTCAGCGGTTCACCAGCAGTGCCTTGACTCAGCTTCTTGTTGCAGGATACTTGGCTCCTTATCCCTTGTTCGGTGTGAACTCAGGAGATCGACATGGTAGTGGTGTTTTCAGCCTCCTCTTATCCAAAGTTCCCTTCGTGCCAAAACGGAGAGGACGCAATGGGAGATCTGCTCACAAACACTCACATCATACATGGACCTATCACGGACTACGGTGGTCCCAGGAATTCAGGACACTTCTAGACTCTCTGGCACCCAGGATGTGTATTGGGAAAAGACATCCCAGCCCACATCCTGGAGGCACATATAAGGCATGCAGAAGCCCGGGAAAGCTTTGAGGTTTTGCGGGAAAGTGCATGACCAAATAAGGACTGACCCGGGTCGGCTTGACCTGGGGAAGGTGAAGGGGCAAGACGGTCAGTGGACAGGACAAAGAACCTCGTGGCATGGCCATATTGGGAGCCAGGCCACCTATTCGTGCCAAATGCGGGAAGCGCGGATAACATGGCAAAAAAGGGTTCAAAACACAAGAGAAACAATAGCTGCCACCAGTCCTGTCCGTGACACACTTGCACAGTTCATAATAAGTCCAGCAAGAGGTTTCTAGGGCCTTGGGAATGGCTAGAGACCCAAGAGCGTGGTAAAGTAGGTTACAGTGCACTCTTGTTTCATGTTGCACAAAAGCTGCAACATGAGGAAAGGACTAAGGGAAACAAAGTCTCCCAGTACTGACTGTCTTAAGGGCATGTCAGTTTCCCCATAAGAATTGAGTGAAAGCCCAGAGGAGTGTGGCAGAAGGCTGCACTTCTCTGGCAAAGTCTAGATCAGGGTGTAAAACAGCAGCAAAAAGTTTGGGGGTTGCCACATGGAGGGAAAATTACATACAATATGAAATCTTTCCTAACACCTGGTACGACACATGATGCCCAGATTCTGCAGAGCAGCACCCTGCCTGCGTACATGGAGAGGCACAGAGGACAGCACAGCTGGCTCATGGGCAAGTAACACTCAGACATGACTGGCAAAAGCACGCCCATGCACACGGGGAACGCCAGTAGTAGCGAATTGAATGAAACACAAGTACCATGATGCAACAACAATGACACGCATAATAGGCCAGGCATCCTGATTGACCCACCCCAGGACACAGACTTGACACATATGATGAATCAGGGCATCCAGCCATGCTAGGCAGCACAACACTATCATATCAACGTACAGCCCATGTAGGCATATCCATGTACACCACATGGCAAAGTGCCACACCATAGCTGACCAGTGCATTGCCAATGTCATATCATTGACAGGCTACATATGACTGCCGACTTCCACAATGCATATGACTGCAAGGTAGCCATGTTGACTATGCCCCAACAACCCTGATGCACACAAGGTGCCCTGTGCCCATCCACCGAGACATGCAAATAGGAGTTTTCACATCATGACCATGCACTTGTACCATGGACAACACACCACCATGTCTCACAGACTCTATTCATGTTTTGCAGGTGATGCTGGATACCTGCAGTTGCCATTGGTAATGACCCCAGTGTGCAACCCTGCTACACCACAGGAGCTGGCCTATAATGATACACAGAGGAGAACACAATCTTACATTGAGAGGGCATTTGGCCTCTGAAATCTTGGTTCAGGTGCCTACATCACAGAGGCAGTGCACTGATTTACAGCCCTGAAAAAGCAGGGAAAATCATAGTGGTCTGTGGCATGCAGCACATGTGCATACACAGGAATGTAGCAATGCCCGCAGATGAGGACAATGAACCCCCTAGCTCTGATGAGGAAGATGCTGCAAGAGTGGACTGGGCACCCCAGGCCCTTTTTGGGGAAGCAAGGGAAGGACGGGTGGTCCGCCAGGAGTTCATAGAAAATTATTTTTGACTCCAGAGACATGACACCCATATAGGCAATTAATGCATTCGCCTGAATTATATTAAGTGGATACTACCAACATGAAGAAGATTCAAGTGTGTTTAATACTGGCAATAAAGCAACAACATCCCCTACTACAACTATACCCCCACCAACAACCACCCCCAATGACACTACCACACCCCACTCCCACCCCCAACAAAAACTACCACTTGCATTAGTACTTATGCTTATCCTCTTTGTCTGATGGCCTGTGAGCATTTGTGACATGCCATTGTGAGCGCCTGGGAGTGGTGCTCTGATTTGACCCCTCCGTAGGGGTAGCAGACTGTGAGCTCCCCTGCATGCTGCCCTGTAGATGTTCCAGGCTCAGATGTATGGTTCTGGCCATGGTCTCATTTGATGAGGACATTTGTTCAGCCAGCTTCGGACCCTCAGGCTTGTCAGGCTTACATTGCATGTTACTGTGCTCCTGCATAGATGGTCAACTGACCGTGACAACTGTCTCGAGGGCCCCTGGATGCAGTCACACATGACCATGGCATGCCCCAAGTGTTCCTGTGAAAGGGCGCACATTTCTGTCTGCATCTGTTCCATCTGGTCCAAACGGTCCCAGATGGCATGGAGCGTGAGGGCAGGCACTGGCAGTGTTGTTAGAATTTGGACATGATCCTCGGGATGGGCAGGACGCTGCCCATCCCTGGCCTGATCGTCTGATGAGTCCTCCGTATAGCGCAGGGCACGGCGGACATCACGCTGGGATAGTGGTATGTGCAGTAGTGAGAGGCTGCACAGGCGGGAGGACTCAGGCGAAAAAATGCGGACACAGGAATGCAGGTGGATGGATGCAGGGAAGGCAGCCTCATACTGCTCTACATCTCTGCCTGCAGTGGCCTGCTCTGATTTCTGGCTGTCATCCTCACTCTGACTCATCTGTGTGTCTGCAGTCGGGCCTGGTGTGGCATGGTCCTGGCATCATCTTGGTGGCACAGATTGCACACCTGTGGTCTGTGTTGGCCCATTTGGCTTGTCTGTCTGGATGGCAGGAATGTCTGTTGGGGGCCTGGTGGACTGGTGCCTCTTCTTGGGTGGCGTACTCCCACTCCCTGAACTGCCTTGCCCTGGCTGCTTGCTGCCAGTGGTTGTTGCTGATGTCCTGGATGGTCCAGCCTCCTGGGACATACTTGGGTGTCTTGGGTTCCTGTCGGGACAAATTGACATGTGTGTTACCACATTGTTGCTGATGTGCTTTGGAAAACAACATTCACTGTCACGTCTGCATTGTCAGCACCGTGTGTTGGGCCTCCTGGGGGGGCGTGGGATCATCTGCCAGCCACTGTGTACATGGCATACATTGTGTATGGACGGTCAGGTGTGGGTTGGTCTGCTAGATTTGTAGGTGCATCAAAGGGATTAGCTGGGCCATGGACTGTCCTGTCTAGTGGTGCATCTGGACTGTTGGTGGCAGGTATCTGGTGGTGCAGTCAGGTGGGTGGAGTGCATTTGTTGTGTGTGGATGAGGTGGCCATGTTGTCAGATGTGTACTCCTTATGGCAGCAGAGGGACATGTGGCTGTGATGCAACTATCAACTGTTGTGCATCCATGGGCAGGGACAAGTTGCATGATTGCATGGTGGCTATGATGGCTGTGAATTGTTGTCATGTGATGGGGGGTCCGGTGGTCACTGGTTGCTCTTAATTGGGCCTGGTGCCTCACATGGATGGTGATGGCTTTCTAACTGTAGGGTTGTGCAGTCATTGTTGCATGTGTCACTGTGGTACTCACGAGATTCCGCATTGCTGCTGGCTCCTTTGCCCGCCGTGCCCATCCCCTCCATCCCGACCATCTGCAATATCCCACTGACCATCTCCTACCACGGTGCAGGTAGCAGTGGTTCTACTGTGCCACCGACAGTGGCAGCTGTCTCCCGATGGTGATTGGTGATGATGGTCCTGACACTGGCCTTGTGATCATTCTACCTATTCTTCATGTCCTCTATGTCACGTTGGACGTGCCCTACAGCCTTCACCTTGTCCTGATTTCTGCCTATATGTGTTTTGTGCACTGTTCGCTGGTCTTCCTGTGAGATGGCCCATATAGCTCATCTGAGTTGGCAACCACTTGCTCTGCCAACACTGTGATCTCCTGCTTGCTGAATTTCAGCTTCTGCTGCCTCCTATCGGGCATCCTGCCTTTTCCCTTTCCAGTGGACATGTTTGGCCTTAACTGGGTGGCACTCATATCTCGAGATATTGGATGGATTGTGTTTTTCAAAATGACCGCTATGGAACTTCCTTTTATAGCAATGATGAATTTCTGCACACGGAATTACCACAGGTGGAATTTCAGCAGGCTGGCATGGCGGTAATGGTAATTCTGCATTTTCTTGAGGGATTTACGTCATACCACATAGTTTTTAGAGGTAATTCTGCAAGGTGGATTTACAGTTACCAACAGTGGTGTGTGTGCGCACGCACCCACCAGGTTGTAATTCGGCAGATATCCTGCACAGATGCATGGCGGTAACAGTAAATCTGCAACAGCAGATTTACTGAAAATTTCACGCCCAACTCATAATGAGACCCTTTGTTTGGACTTTTCTCTGTTTGCATGGTTTCATGAGGAAATGTATTTATGCTGCAGCATCTTTATTTAATGGTAACGCTAAGACACTGGGTTCTCTTTCGCCACAGACTGCAGACCTGTCTGGACCCTCTCTTCTGAAGCGAGGTTGTCTCTAGGTTTTAGCACCTGTTTTTTGTTTAGCACAGCCTTGAGAATTGATACAACAGTAAAAAGGGACTACTAGATGCCTTGCAAACTCAGTATTGTCTTGATCCTCACAGCTGCAGAGTCCGTTTGAAACCGTTCTCGGCAAGGCGATGCCAATAAATGCCCAGATGCATTACTCACTTGACTTTTAAAGGAATACATTCATTTCATGGTCAGTGGTTAGACCTTTCCTGATGATTGCGCAGAAAACTATTGCTGCTTCCTTCTGGAATGAGTGGAGATCCAGATTCCCTCCTGTATGATTGGGCTGGAGTTTCTCTAAGCCCACAAAACGAACATCATGAAGTGTTGCTTGTGTAAGAGGGAAAAGGCCAAATCATAACATTCCATTTAGCAAAAGGGACCAGAGAAGAGATATTTGGTGGGTGGGGATCCTCAGACAGAATTATCAGTGAGAAACATTCAGGGATCAGACGGGTAATCAGTGACCGATGATTGAGTGAATATGGCTTTCACCCCTGCTGTGGGGGACGGACATGGCCTTTAATGTTGATGGAGAATGCATATTCTCGCCTGCTGTTCCAGCCTCCTGATTGGCTAAGCACCCTTTCCCGGGTGCGGGTGTGAATTAAGCACTATTTAACAGCAGGGGGCAGATTATTTATCTTTTTAACCAATGGTAAAAAGTAACAACTGCACATACAATCGTTTTTTCTGATTATGTAATACAGAATGGAGCAAACAGGTTTTTCCACAATCAACATTATCTAAACATGTTTGTGATAGGGAAAAATAACACTGTCTTTGTCCTATGTTGCTTAATATGAAAATAAATCTGTTTTTATATTATGCAGCAAACATTGTGAGAGAAAACAGTCAGCCTGGTTTTAGTTGAGAGGGTGTGGGACATGGAGGCATACAAGCAATCCATAATGTATGTATGTCTCGGTTTCCCACTCTGCCAATTGGTCAAGCAGTGACAAGGCAGAAGGAGAGGAACAGAGCAGAGTTAAGATCTCCCATGCTGAACACCTCTGTCTTGTCAGTGCAGTTCTTTAACTCCGGAATACGATTCTATTGCATGTGTAAAATCAATGTATTCCTATGGAATCCACCTCAGTTTAGAATTCATAAATGCTCCTTAATTCGCCAGTGGTATTTATTTTTAACAAGTGAGAGGAACACTGACGAGTATACAGCAATACTCCGTCTTCAGTTTTCCCGTCCACCATGAGAATGTTTAAAACTTAACGCAGAGGACCCAAATGATGTAAGTGCACACTTTGGTTGCCGCCTACCTGCAATTTGCATTTACTAAAAATGACATTGAGTGTTTTTTTGTGCTTTTAGGAAACACATGTTTACATAAGAGGAATTGAGGGGGGGACGGTTTACTTTATTATCATTCACACAAGGACGAGCATTGGTGTCAGGTTCATGCCTGCCATTCATTTGGAAAAGGAAACACGTAGATGATCCCGCCTTCTTCAAAGTGGCCCGCGTGAAGCCATTTTTAGATCATACGGATTGGGGCAAAAACTGTGTGTTTCCTTTTCTATTTTACAAGGATCAATTCTGAGGGCATGTTCATTCACTCCGTTTATGTTGCAAAAGAGACACCTTCAGATAACCTGAGCCCATGTCAGTTTTCTACCTTCATACGAAAAATATGTGTTTGGGAACTAGATATTAAGACATTCTTCCTAAATTCCAGGTTCTTCGCCTATAAATCAATGGAACACTGTGTAGTACCAAGAGTGGGGAGACTTGACGTGTAACTTATCAAGCAATAAAGCTTCAGGCCATTCTTTCTAATTAGAACAATCCCAGTAAGACAGAAGCATCTGGGAAAGGGGAGGTGGATATGGCCATCTGCATTTAAGTCATCCCCATTGCCAGGGTGCACCTGTACCCCTGTTCAGGCATATACTGAAAGGTCAGATATCGCCAATGAAGGCTATGATTCTAAATGTTCGCCAGGAGATGGATCTGTGTCCACTAGCACCATTGACTTTCATTTTGATGCCGGCATTTGGCCTGCGGAGTGATATCAATCGCTCTGGGATTCATGTCAGCTCCCTTCAGTTTAAGGACATCACCACTCTGGAAGAGCAGCTATTCTGAGGGCCACTCATTTTTTTTTCTTTGTTCCCAATGGGTGAGGCAATCCTGCCACGCTTGTTAACAAAGGCTATGACATCTACCTGGGCCTATGGCACTAAATTAATTAAGCAGGGAAATCCCTATCTTTTATGTGTCTGGGGTATCTGGCTGGTGCCCTTGTTAACACCAAAAGCAATTACTCTAATGGTCTATTAACGGGTACCTCTAAATCCAACCTGCAATCACTGCAAATTATTCAAAATGTGGCTGTCGGAGCAGTGAAAGTTTTCAGGAATGCTGTGCATGTGACAGAGGCCAGAAGATTGCCTCACTGGTACCTGTTTTCCAGCGAGTGTCTCATGAGGTCTTAAAACTGGTATATGCATGCAGGTTAGGTAATGCACCCAAATACCTTCAGGATTGTTTGCAAGAAGCCCCTAAAGTGAAGGTGCTCAGGTCAAATGGAAATAACAAACTTCACCTGGCACGCTGCAAACTCAAGAACTTTGGTGGCACGAGTTTCGATCACTGTGAATCACTCCGGAATGAGCTACCAGATGCGTTGCAGGCAGTGGTCAGGTCCTAAAAATTAAAGTGGGGGACCTTATCAACAAACGCAATAGTATGAGTATGTGACGTTGTCACAATTAGCATATCAAAATAAACTATGCACATTTCATTAAATTGGCTTTGCATAACCACTCAAATTCAAATTACACAGGACGAATGGCATTTGCCTTTCTGTTAATCAACACACACACAAAAACAAGAGAGGATATTTTAAACTCCAAGAACCAATAGAAATGTTTTCCTTGGAACTTGCTGTACCGAAATGGGGCATTTCACCTTTAGTTATTTGATATTTTTCGCCAGGTTATACAGTGTGGTGGTGAAGTGTCCATCCTGCAAACTTGACGACTGGGGTTCGATCCCTGAACTCGGCTTTAATTCATAAATTCAAAGAAGACGTTGAATGTTTATCATTTTAGCTGGGGGGACCGAGTCCACCCTCTGAAATAAATGGGAGTACTCGGTGTACCCACATGTGCCCTAGACTTGTTGCAAGAGATCCCTAATCCCTTTAGCTTTAAGAAAGCTATAAAGACACATTTGTTCAATTCTGATGCCTAAGCCAGAATTTGAGTTGTGCATGTGGATCTGCTGCTTGTTGACTTATTTTCTTCTTGCTGGCTTCCTTCTGTGATGCTTGTTTCTGTCCTGTTTTATGTGCGCACTGAGGCCGCTAGGCGTGATGTGCACATTACAATAAATAAATGCATAAAATTGTGCAAATCAATAGGTGAGTACAAGCACCAGGGCCCTGATGGAGGAGGCTGAGCTGTTGTTTCTTTGGGCTGAGACCAATGCTCAGTCCATGACTAAACCTATTTCAGGGATGGGAATCGCCCAGGATGAAACTTCTCTGGATGTTTTGCGTCTGAGCTGTTTGACTAGAATTGAAAGAGATTTGGGCTTGCCATGGTAGTTTGGTTTGATTCCAGGGTGAGCACCTTGATGGCAGACTACAGTGCAGGGACAATGGTTGTCTTTCATAGAGAGTCTGCACCCTTTCCTTCTGTAATTACGCCAAAACACAAATAAAGTGCTAGAGTATGCACCATTTCAATCTTGCTTACTCAGTATTAGTACCCGGCGAGGGTGAATGAGCTTTTTACAAGCAAGCACATTGGCTGTCACTGGTGCGTTACCTGACCGGGAATCCCTCACCCCCACAACGTTTTTTCCCTTGTGTCCCCGGCGGTGGGGAGTGGCAGGCACTCAGCCAATGAGGAGGCTCGGACTGGGGTAATCCCCGCTCCAAGCCACCACACGGCTGGAGGCTGCCATCTTCCCTCACCGAGGATTGAGGTAAGTGTTGTTCCCCCCTCCAACCCGCCCAATCCAGAATACCCTACCTCGCTCACAACCACAATTACCTTAATTTTTGTCCATTTCGGGAGCGGACGCGCTGGGGACACTTCTGTCCACAGTGCGTCCGCCCCCGATCCACGACAGGCCATCATGAAAAGGAAGAAGGGACTGCGTGTAGTCCCTTCTCTCCTTTCCATGGTGGCCATTTTATTTGTTTACATTTTTCCCTATTTTTTGAATGGCTGCCATGGAAAGGGAAAACAGACTTTGTTTTCCCTTCCCCAGCAGCCATATTTTTTACATTTTTCTTTTCTCTTCCGAAACGCCAGAGCGTTTCAGAACAGAAACAAAATGTTCTAAGTACCTCAGTCTTATGAGCCGGGGTACTAATAGCAGTAGGCCCCTCGCAGTTGGGGCATTACCATATCAGGTAATGCCCCAGGTCCTTCGTTAAGGCCCTCACTTCGCTCGGGCCTGTAACTATGGGCCCTGAGGCATTACGTAAAGTGGTAATGGCCTCCTGCTTGGGGCCTATTCATTAAATACATACCACACATGCAATGGAAAGGATGTCACTTCTTCTAAAGAAAGATCCATGTTTATGTTTCTTTATGAAGAGCTGCTTTGGAGATTACTTAGGCTTTATCATTTGACTGAGTTTAAATGAGGAGTACAAAATTACAACAGCATTGGAAAGATATTTCATATTGAAAATATGGAAAGGAAATGCAAAATTAATCTTGACGAGTCACTGCAATCATGTGCTCAGCAGTAGTAAAAATGCAGGACATATATAAAACAACATTATGGGGTTCCAATGATAACCTACGGTCCCAACACTTAAATTTCTATGAAGCTTTTCAGAATATTAACAGGTAAATGTTGGGCTTCAGTGACATTTAATTCCCCAAGGATAAGTGAAAGGACTGTATTCCTCCTATGAAATGCCCTTTGCATAACACACTATATAGGTTATTAGTGCCCGGCGAGGGTCAAGGAGCTTGTTACAAGCAAGCTCATTGGCCCTCACCTGGGCATTATTCGACTGGGAATCCCTCACCCCCACAATGTTCCTTCCCTTCTGTCCCCGGCAAGGGGTGTGGCAGCCACTCAGCCAATGAGGAGGCTCGGAACGCGGTAATCCCCGCTCCGAGCCACCACACAGCTGGAGTCTACCATCTCTCCCCGAAGGGGATAGAGGTAAGTTTTGCTCCCCCCACAACCCCAATACAAAGAACCCCCTCCCTGCTCTCCCAACCCCACTTAGCTTATTTATTGTCAATTTCAGGAGCGGACACACTGGGAACCCAGTGTATCCACTCCCGATGCGCGACAGGCCGTCATAGAAAGGAAAATGGGACTATGTGTAGTCCCTTCTCTCCTTTCCATGGCAGCCATTTTATTTGTTTACATTTTTCTCAATTTTTTTGAATGGCCGCCAAGGAAAGAGAGAAGGGACTCCTTGTATTCCCTTCTCCCTTTCTATGGTGGCCATTTTGTTTGTTTACTTTTTCACATTCATTTTCAATGGCTGCCATGGAAAGGGAAAACAGACTTTGTTTACCCTTCCCCGGCGGCCATTTATTTGACATTTTTCTTTTCTGTTCTGAAATGCCGCAGCATTTCGGAACAGAAAAAAAATGCTCTTAGTACTCTGGTCTTTTGGGCCGGGGTACTTACAACAATAGGCCCCTTGCAAGGGGGGCATTACCTGAAGTGGTAACCCCCCCTGCTCGGGGCATATTGCTTAATTAGAATTTATTTAGAGAACATTCAATTCCTTTTATTATGCGTCCCACATAAGATTCCCAAGATTCAGTCCAAGGCCCTTTTCCGTGTTGTTCAATGCTGCACTAGCCCTGTCCACAGAACACTTTTCCAGATTTTCAGAGGGGTTCTATCGGACCCTTCATTGATATGGTTCCCTCAATTCAGGAGGAAGTTGTGAGAAAGAAACTATTTTTGTTCCCCTCTTTTCCAGTGCTGGATTATCCATTAGGCCAAGTAGGCACTGGCCTTAGTCCACACTCCTTTTAGGGGACCGGGACAACTGATCAAAATAAAGCAGTGCAGAAAATGTAAAACGTATTAGGAGATAATTTGGAGGGGGGGGGCATTTCGACTGCCTAGTGGCCTTCACAGGGTTTAATCCGCCACTGCTCTTTTCAATGATTTTCTTTCAGTTTCAATACCTACATTTCCATCAATTCTAGCACTGCTTAAACCTACACCATATTTGGATGACACATTTTTTAAAGGCCCTCTATAGTCTCCAGTACTTCTTTTGCAGATTCTTAATACATCCATTGGACATTCCTTCCTGAATAATTGAAGAGGTTTTTAATTTCACCCCTGCTTAAGAATGCTTCATTAGACCCAGCCATTTGGGGAATCTATATGCCCATTACCTGCCTTCCATTTCCTGGTAAACTACTGGAAAGTGGTTTTCTTTATAAATACAGGCTCGTATATAAAGCAGCATCTGCTGTGATCCCCCCCACAGGGCACTGAGACTGCTACCCAACAGGTTGCGGCATATTGATGATGCTGGCTCCTGTCTGCTAGTGCTGCTGGATCTCGTGGCGGCTCTTGATATGTTGGCTAAAGGCACTCCTTGTAATTCTAGCTGCACATTTGGGCAGGTGAGTACGTAACTGGTTTTGTACTTTCTATGTGGCATTTTTCTGGCGCTCCAAATGGGATCTTCTAAACTCCTTTTATGCCTGTGCCATGGTGTGCCTCATGGGTCGATCCCATTTTCTGTGTCATTTAGTCTATATATGGAGATGTTTGGTGTCCTGGTAGCTAGATGTGGCACTGGCAGTCCTCAATGTGAGGAAAACACTCACCTCTAAATAAATTGTCATCAAGAGGAAGTTTCCTCGCCTGAAGGAATGCTAAGAGGTGATTGAGCCCTGGATATCAGCAGCCAAAAGGGAATGGTTTCTGTGTTCAGCTGCAAAATCAAGTAAGCATTCAAAGGTGGTCGCCTGTTTTGAGCAAGCAAGGTATTTCACCCATGTTTGTAGCATTTGCCAGCCCACTGGGCTCTTCTCTTGATAGCAGGCTTTCATGCAAATACATATGGCACAAGAATCTCAGAACAGCAACCACCAAATTGCCCTATTAAGTGAAATAAAACATTCTTCCTCTTGAGGTTTTTCTTCTGTTGTGCAGGTGTTAGTCTTGTCTCCCAGTGATGGTGAGAATGGACACTTTTTGGGGGAATCACCTAAGGTTTATGAAGGTAATTGAAGTCACCATTTCAAACTGCTGCTTGTTTGACTGTGTCTGCAAACAATATTCACCATATTTCTTCCCATTCGCTCTGGTTACCTTTTGAATCTTGAATTACTTGTAAACTGTGCTCCATTACCTCAAATGGCACAGCTGCAATAACGAAATTATTTTTTGCTTAATGTAATTTCATCAAGCAGTTTGCGAGACACAAGAAAAAGGTCTTGATATTCGTGGGACAAAATACCACCACCAATCGGTCCTTTCGCTGTCCATGCCTTACATATGAAATTCTCTTGCAGCCGTTATGAGTTCAACTCCTTATTTTTCTTAGGTTATCACAAGGAAATAATGACGATTTCTAAAAAATCGGATTGCCATTGATGTCAGGTCATTTTGGCTGGGATTTGTGAAATTCTGTACATGCATATTACTTTTATTTTTAGCCTATTTTACCTCGTTAGATGCATATTGTATTTTACATTTTACAGTGTTCTGCGTGTCCTTGGCTAAGGCTCACACTTCATCAAATAATTCTAATGAAATAATCAATTCAAATAATTTGACAGTGATATTACAAGACCACATTGCATGTGTGAACAAGAGACAAACCTCATATCCTAAGACAGGTTGCAGATTTCAGTTAGACTCTTGCTTCTGCGATAGCCTAGGGCATTACGTTATTCATTTTTCAATACATAGGTACTCCTTTAAAGAATACATCCCTTTTTGATTCAAATGTTGATCACTTTGGGAATTACTAATTTCTCTTACTTCATGAAAGACATTAGTTCAGAACTGGACATAGTGCCAAAAGATGAGTAAAGGGCTCTCTTAGATACACTAACTCCCTTCTATGGAAACCTCAGCCAGGCATTGGACAAACTAGAAACCCAACAGCAAATCCACTCTTCCCAGAGACTGTTGTTCAGCTTCTAGGTGCTTATGTTCCGATCTGCCTTCAGGCGTCCAGCAAACAATTCTCATTCCCCAAATCCATATCTGTTTCTGTCCCTTGCCGGCTCAATTCTGTCTGGGGCTAAATGTTTTGAATTGCAAATCATGTGAAGAGTGATATGAATCTCGTCTGAAATCCTATTTATTTTAGGGTTATCTATTATATAGCCATCTCATTCATTTCATATCATAGGTTCTCTGCTGCGAGAAGAATATATTGATTGAATGCTATCACTGGTCAATCTCCCTTGATATGATATGATGTGGCATTTATAACGCGCCTGCGCACAAGTGTTTCTGGGCATGACAAGAAAAGGAGGGGGACACAAAGGGAGGACAAAATAACGATCTTACTAGGCCTTGTGTCATTCAGACCGCGCAATTGTGGGGAAGAGGGAAGGGGAGAAGTGCCGGGGGGGGGGTAAGTTCAGTTAACTCACAAGTGCAGCCAGCGGGTGGCTCATAAGTGCAGAGAGAAGGGACTGTAGGGTTGCAGATACAGACCCTTAAGTGCCGAGAGTTTAAGGGAAAATAAGGGGAAATTAGCCAAATCCGTCTCCCATTATCCATTGGTCGAGTGTGTGGGTGCAATTATACAGAAGGGATGATTATGCTTCCCATGTCGGACCTTGCGGTGTCTCTGGATAGGGGCACATGCTCCTTTCTAACTGCCCTTGAAAACACAGGTTTACATGGCATTTCACTTTTTACAGTTTTGCTAGCATATATTTTTAAAAAAACCTTTTTACACCTTTCTAAATAGTGACTGATTATCTGTGGGCACAAGTATTTTTAAATTCGTTAACTCTAATCTTCCTGTCAGATAGGGAAAACAAGATTTGAAACATTTCCTTACAGGTATTGTATCCAGATAAAATGATGTAGTCTGTAAGTTCACGCTTAATGTATAATACATACATTTTACATTATTGGCATTACATTTCAAGACATAACATGTTTTTAGAAAGGATGAAAATTGGTTATCTAAAAGTGACAAACTTTACTTACTCGGGACACAGTGATTTTGGCATTTCAAAACAGCAAAGGCAAGAAGCTGTTTATCTTACATGTCATTTCACTTGTCAGTGAAGTGCTAATAAATATGTTCCATAACTGCTCCAGTGAAAGGTGAAATAGCAACCTCAGAGCTTTAAAGTCATAGGTTATGCTGCATCTGTGAGCCAAGGACAATAATTATGATTTATGTTTTTCAGATAGCAGGTGAAATGGCGCAATGTCAGTTTCTTACTAATTATGACTTTTACAACCCCCAAGGACTTTGCCTTGGAAAGGAATCCTAAGAACCTTTGACAATGTTGTATGAGACTGCCATCATTTTCTTAGTAGGCCCAGAATTAATTCTCATCTGTCCTGAGAGCACACAAATGTGGCTTTGTTTCATGTTTTTAAAGTGAATTTTGTTACAAAAGAAAGAGGGCTGTTTTTGAAAGGGACCATAAAATACTTTCAAAGAGTAATGAATGTACACGTTCTCTGATGGGCTCAGGAAGGGCTAATCGGACATGCAATTTAAGATTAAGCGAATTTAGAGAAAAAACAAAACCTGCTTTCAAATTTCCTGCAGTATAGCCTTTTCAAAATTGAAACTTGTGCGGTGTTGTGGGTTAAGTGCTGGTTTCTTTCATATGAGCAATTTAACATTTCAAGTGAAATCGTCACTTTAAACAAGGATTTATGTGATGCCATTCTCAGTTTTATTTGGTTGTCATGTCAACATTCATGGACACACGGGCTTAACCTTTAGCATAACTGTGAAGACCTGCAAGCTTGCTGCCCCAGAGACAGCTGGTGGAGGCACGAATTCATACAAGGCAAAGGGTGGGGGCCTTCCCTGGGTCTAAGCTCACCGCCTTTGTTCAGGTTATTGCAAAAAGTCTCTCTAGGCTGCAAGGAGAGTGTTATACAGGAACTCAGGCCAATGTTCCAAAAAAGTGCTCAAAGGCTCAAAGTGTATTTGTCACTCTCAACCTGCGCCAGCAAGATATTCCAGAAAATAAACTTCACAAGTAATTGTGTAAGGCTGCAGATTGACACACTTGTGTCATAGACCTGAAGCAGGCCGCCATATTGGTGACATCACATTCGTCAATTAATTGTATCCAGTACCATATCGAGTCTTGGTCTCACAGCAATTCGGCACATTGGTTTGTTTTATTATCCAAGATGTGAATGGAACATTTACACTGAAATCCATGAAGAAGACCGTAGCAGGTCGAAACACATGTTGGCTGACACATGGCAAATACATTTTCACAAATCACAATTACTTGCGAAATATATTTTCTGGAATATCTTGCAGGTTCACAGTGACAAATACACTTTTCCTCTTTGAACACTATTGCTTAGAGCCATCCTATGCTCTCACACTATCAGGCCATCATCAATGGAGTCCTTGACATCCACACCCTCTCTCTTTTATTTAAGATCCAACCCTCCATGATCATCTTGCTTCTCCAGACTCACTACAAGAATCTGATGACTCCATAGACTTTGTGTGGTAGAATACACCAGCAAGCCCCAGAGAGAACAAACTTATAAAGTGAGGGACAAAAAGCAGATTACAGGGTAAAACACTTACTTCATAGGTTTGAAGGCGTTAAGAGAACTGGTAGAACTGCAACAGCCATAAGTACATAGCAGGCAGCAAACTTGGATTTCATGCTTCAAATTAAGAGCACCCCTGCAGCCATGCCTTCAAGAGTTAGGAAGCTGGGGCAGCAGTGGTGTAGAGATTAGATTTCCTTGGATGGGACTACAGCAGTGTAGAGGTGCCATGAAGTGAGAGGCTGCATGCTAAATTATAACCCAGAAAGCTAGAGACAGGTTACAGTGAATGAGTGTCCTGACAATTTGAAAACAGGGGCACACAAGTAGAGTAAGGAGGTTCAATCTGCGAAAGACACTTCATTTTTAGTGTGGGCTATTAGGTGGTGCTAAAAGCACTACCTTTAAGCCAAAACTATTGCCATTAACATAAGAGCTTTAACATAAGAGCTTCAAATATCGGCTTTGAATGATGGTCTGTAATGCTTTTCAAATGGAGATGACGTTTGAGGAGCGATACATCATTGTTAGGCTTTTGAATCCCTCCCATTCCTTGCCCCTAGCTATTGTAATCCTTATGGCTAATCCCGCCCATTCCTGCCCATCTCAGAACTCTTTCAGCTCTTTCAGCTCTTCCATGGAGGCAGCCGTCTTGGATGACTAACTCTAAGGAAGCTCTCTGGAAACAAACGGCCATCTTTGAATGGAAAAGATACCATGCATCTTCCAAATAAAATGATACAAAGACGAGGCGTTGGAAAATTCAACCTTTGTCGAGAATTTGTATAGGACGTTAAAATGCTGGCCTGTGCAAGTGGACAGTTACTTTTGTCCTGCTTGGTGAGTGATGGTGTGTGAAGAAAAACAAGGGAGGGTTTTTGCAGCTGTTTCAAGAAGTGAAGATAATATTTGTCTCTTTCTACTGAATAAACTTTAATATAATTTCCATCATGCACAGATGTAAAGAGCAGAAAAAATACTGCTTGGTCCCTCTGCTTGTTTAGTTCACTTACCAAGCTTCACCCGGAAGAACTAGTTTCACATTCCGCTGAGTGGATTCAGATGAAGGTCCTTATGACCCTGGCGGTAGCCATGCCGGTAAATACCAGCATGGCTGCCGCCGGAGTCATGAATTTACTGGCACCCTGCAATGGGGATTTACTAGTGCATTACAGCCCTGGTGGACCCAGTAAATCCCCATTGCCGGGTGCCTGTAATTATTACTCCCCATTTCCATTTGAGTCCCATTGGACTCAATGGGAATGGGAGGCCGGATGCATCTGTCGAGGTCAGACCTAGCGGACGGAATGGCACCCACAAGCAGAACTCGTAGTTTGCCAGTCTAGTAAAAACGGAGCAGTTAGCTTACCGGCACCGTTGTTACCGGACTGGCTGTTAGGGAGAATTATCATTCTATGGCTAATTTCCCTTACCTATAGAGTCCCCCAGCAGCTTTGCTGGATTTGAAGGGTTTATTTCTTTTTACCTGCTTAGAGTGAGACTCTTTTTCCCACTCTTAGGCATTTTTGCTATGTGTGTTCTAGGCTATTTTTGTGTTTAATGCCTATGGCACTTTCTCTCACCCACAGCAACCATCTTTATGCACATGTGTTACACAGCACCCTCTGTGCAGTAACACAGGGGTGTCGTAGCGACCCCCAAACATTGACTCCATACCCTGGGACTGACTACTGTCTCCCAGGGCATGTAAAGTCCTAATTGACTTTACTAGTCAATTCTTATGAACTTAACCAGTCCAACCCATCTTAATATGAAGGTACTGAAAAGGGTTAATAGTTTTCCCTTACGTTCATTTTCGACGGGGTACCTTAAAGACCCGCTCTCTAAAGTTTCTGGCTGGTGGCAGTGGTTACTACTGTAAATATTCAACTGCAAATATTTTCCTATGGGATTTTCCCATTGTTCGAGGCTAACACTTTTACTGACAGCCTCTAACATACTGCCGGTTTATTTTATTATTAACTTTACCCCGGTAGGTTTTATTTGCCAGAACTTTAATACAAATTCTTTCTCGTGTCTTACTCTAAACTCCTAACCCAGGTCGGGGATCCTTTGTTCGCTCTTTTGGCGGGTTTCTGCCAAGAAGCCCTCCTTTCAGCGCCTCTGAGTCTGTGGTGGGTCTGTTGTTTAGGAGGGGGAGTAGAACCCCTGGACAGAGTTGCCGCAGCAACTCAGGTCATACTCTAACCTGATAGGCTGGAGGGTCTCCCGCCAAGAAGACCACTACACTGTTTGAGTGACAGCATGAATGGGTCTCGTTCTGCATAAAAGCAGGGTCCTGAGGACTGGAAGATCAAGACGTCGCCACTGGAACTACGCAACCGAAGGGGAGAGAAGCCACAGACATCTTCAGCATCTACACCACCGGTGAAGCCCTGCCGGATCGTCTCACCACTTTTCTCCCACACGACGAGAGGAGATCTTCATCGAAAGTGCCTTCTTCCCTTGAGCTGGTGGGGCCAACCAGTTCACCCATCGCATCCTCGGACCTGCCTTGGTCGAATCGACAGTGCTCAGCACTTGGAGACCGGATAGTCAGGCAGCTATCGACCCGGACCACAATTAAAAGGAGCGTACCTTTTAAACTTCGTTTGGCAGCACCGTGGCTGGTTTCATCCCTGGGTAGTGCATTGACTCGAACCTTCCTCCACGACGAGAGCCTCTCTTCCTCTGATGGACCCCTCGACCTGCTAGAACTATGAGGAACAACCGCCACCGCAGGAGCCACTTCTTCACGTTTAAGGTACATTGTTCTGGCCGGCCGCCCTTTCTCCGTGGTAGCCCTAAAGGTGTTTTAAATCCTTTATCTACTTGTTGGGTTGGCCGCCCTCTCTCTTAACATTGTCTTTCGCCTCGTATCTACCTTTTCAATATTCGTCTACTAAAGACTTGTCTGCAGATACAAGAACATTTTTGTTCCTAAACTCTTGGTCCTGTTCCACTGACTCTGGCTCAGGCCTATTGACTCTGGCTGATTTGTTAGATCTGCTCTCACTAGATTGTTTTTCAATGAGAAATGTGTTGATGCACCAAAATCTTCTAAACCCCTCTTCCTTCCTAATGTTTTTCTTGTGGAGTGCCATTTTGCTCAGTTTTCATTCACTTATCTTTCTGCTAAAGTCTTACTGTGCATTACGTGTTCACAAAACTTCAGGGAAGTGTTGCTAGGGGGTGTCTGAAGATATTTCGGTTGAACTTGTGCTTTTCCTCCCTTTCGGAATATTGCTAGAGTGCCATTTGTAGTTGGTTTTCACTGTGCCATTTTGCTCAGTTTTCACTCTAGCGCAAACTTGTCTACCATTGAATAGGGAGTTGTATATGCTTTTCCTTGACTGAATTTTGACTACTTAAGCAATTGTGATTCATGTGTTGAATTAGATGTGTATAAAATAAATATATAGTCTCTTTTTGATACAAAGCTTTGGTCAGTTTTTCCTTGTTCCATAGTGCTGTGATACCTATTGTGTAAACCCTGAATACTGGTCATCTCCCTCTTGAGATAAGTCTGACTGCTTAGCCACAGCTACCAACTAAATCTTTGTGGTACAGACTGATACCAAAGGGGATTTATTGCTCTCACCTGTAGTCCTAATCCTGGGTAGTGGTCCCTGAGGGAACTGCACGGGATTCTGCCTAACACTGACAAATTTGTAATGAGGCCCAGTGTTGCTGCAGAGCAGTTTGTGCATGTTCAACAAACATAACCCAGACAGCTCATTGATAAGGCGAAGGTTTCGCACCAGCCCGCATGAGCTCTGCCGATGGTTACAGTCACAGCTCCTAGGGGAGAGCCAGTCTCGATAGTCATAGTGACGAGATGAGAGAAGCTGAGGTGTGCTGCGATTACAGGCCAAGTTACTGTCCGAAGTGGACACATCGGGAAGGTTTGAGGAGCATGGAGAAGTGCGCGAGCTGCAGAGCGAGGACTTGCGCGCATGTGTAATTTTACAATACCTACGTTTATGCTTGTGATTTAGGTACATTTGGTGTTGCTTTTCCGAAATTTTTTTGGCAAATTTTTTGGGCAAATTTTTTTAAATTTGTTTTTTGTTGTTGAATTAGCTGACATATCAACTTTTCAACAATAATATAATACATTTGATAACATAAAAAATTAATTTTACAATACAATACGGTCTTTTATTTGGGAGATCCTGTCACTGCGCATCAGAAGTCGAGGAGACCCCCCTCCTCTCCTACGCCCTAATTTGCATTTTTATTTTCAACACCAGAAGTGAGATTACGGAAGGGGCAGAGCAGGCTTTACAACTGGGAGAAGAGATTTCTCACTTTCACCATAAAGGCCCCACTGAGAGAGGGATAACCACAAACAATACAATGCAGAACCCTGCAGAGTGACCCCAGGAAACTCTGGAGGAGTTACAGAAGGCTTTTATGACAGGGGTTGAGTGGGAAACAAGACCCATCTCATACTGGGGGATGGAGGGGACGACCCTACGACACATGCTCGATCAGGCCTCTCACCTCAAAAACACACCAGCCACCATTAAAGAATATTTGGGTGATGCCATATTGGATATGTATTCTATACCCCCTTTTCCCGATACTAGTTGCTTGCAATTTTACAGTTGTATTCAGAAGTCCAGCACAGTTCATAAATCAGGGGGCTTCACAGCCCCAGAGCCTGACGCAGAAGTACAAGGTGGGCATTACTTGTCTTTTGCATGTTCTTTCCTTCGGAGGTCACTCCCAGGTCTCCAAGGCCATGGCCTGCAGTGATGTCGTGGTGGTACCATACGCAGGGCAGTCCC
Source organism: Ambystoma mexicanum (assembly GCF_040938575.1). Lineage (NCBI taxonomy): Eukaryota > Metazoa > Chordata > Amphibia > Caudata > Ambystomatidae > Ambystoma > Ambystoma mexicanum. Next base: position 1,361,263,634 of record NC_090935.1, read on the forward strand.
CAGGGTCATGCAGGCAAATTGACGAGCCAGCAAGATAGCTGCGCGTGTTAAGAGCTCCCTTCATAAATCTGTGTTCGGCTGCATTCACAGCTTTGAATCGTGACCACTGCCTTGGCCATTCCTTATTCTGAAACTAACACATTAGTAAGACACTATTTTAACTGAAATCAGGCTGCAGCAGCTGTTTGCTTGTTGGCCACAAGTTCTGCACCAGAGCCATTATGACTCTGCAAAGCACACAAGACAGAGCCGGAGACCCACGCTACAAAGTGGAGTTTCAGCAGTGCATAGGAAATAGAACTCTATACGCAACCTATCTTGCAAAGGAGGCTCACCATTGAATGTTTGGATCATTTCAGAAAGTGCAGTGGGTCACACCCTACAAAACACGAGTAAATAAACAGCTGACATGAATTGCGCATGTTTTTAAATTTCATTATCCATAATTTGCCAGGATGAATTGCGGCCTTTAAAATAGTACATCATATTATGCTACTGATGCTACAAACAAGTATTGGCAATGGCAATAGTTTGGACGTTTGTGTAGGCATGGGGAAGGCACTTGCGAGGAAGAGCCATAGTGGTAGTAACTGGCCATTGATGGTAGCCGGTGCAAAATGGTGTTGGATGTTGGCTTATGCATAGAGGATTCAGGCATTATCATCAGCCTGCAGTGTTGGAGTTTAAAGGGGCTGTGTCTCCCAATCACATCCTTATCCCCAGGAGAAGAGGACCTCTCCATGAGATCCTCCCGCATGTTACCACCACATGGGGACTATTGGTTAGCAGCCTCACCTCCCTAGCCTCACGGAAAGGGGCTCTCCCCTGGGGAGAAGTGATACTATCTGAAGGATCATCACACTCCTCTTGAGTTTCCATCATTGTCTTGCTGCTGTGCTCTGGATGAGCTTCCACTGCTTGGTACAAAAAGCCGTCAGGATGCCCCTCTGCAAGAAAGAACACGGTATGATAACCTGTTCTGTGGGAATGTACCCACTCAGAGTGGTCAAGGGGGGCAAGGTGCACCAATGAGCAAGGAGTTTGCAAGGGATCCTCGTCTGGATAACCCTAAGTAACTTAGGGTGACCAGCCCCAAGTTCCTTTAACATACAAAAAGAGGTCAGGTCGCCCCTCTGCAAGAAAGAACACGGTATGATAACCTGTTCTGTGGGAATGTACCCACTCAGAGTGGGCAAGGGGGACAAGGTGCACCAATGAGCAAGGAGTTTGCAAGGGGTCCTCGTCTGGATAACCCTAAGTAACTTAGGGTGACCAGCCCCAAGTTCCTTTAACATACAAAAAGAGGTCGGGTCGCCCCTCTGCACGAAAGAACACAGCATGGTAACCTGTTCTGTGGAAATGTACCCACTCAATCACACCCACATGTTCTAGCTCACAGCACCTTTCACAAAGGAGGAATAACCATTTGCATATCAGTCTTTGTCCCGCCCACTTGAGCAGTCCAGCCTTGAAATGCTATGGCAATCCTCCTTTGAACAAGAGTATCAACATCAACCCCAGGCAAGTGTTTCGACCTAGTCAGGCCTCATCAGTGAGGTGGAGCTGTGCCTCTCTGAGCACAATGAGCAAGGGGTCCACAACTGGATATCCCTAGATAACTTGGAGTGACCAACCACATTTTCTTTAACATACAAAAAGACATCAGGGAGACCCTCTGCAAGAAAGAACACGGCATGATAACGTGTCCTGTCACTTATGATAAGGTACATGCTGTTGGCATTGCAATTTCTTGATACAACCAGATACATGACAGAGAGGCTCCTGTTTGGGAATATGCAAAAGAGTTATCTGCAGGTTGGTAGACATATTTCTTCAATAAGATGGTAGACATATTTCTTCAATAAGGTGTTGATTTGTGGTTCCAGGGTCCACTGTCCCTCAGATTTCAAAGGTTTCCTGTTCATTTATATATTTTCCTGGCAGATCCCTATTACCATAGGCCCCAGTACTGTGGCTGCTAGTGAAGCAATCAGGATTTCTATCGTGGCTGGGTTGAGTTTATGTTAACTGTGATTTTCACTTGCGAGAGACAGTTGATGGGCAAGATGCTAGTGTCCTTTTTGGTGGTCCTTTTGAAGATAATTTGTGTATCAACTAAAAGGTTGTAGCAGGTGATTCTGTGCCTGGGGTTTCACAAGTGGGGCCACGCACAAATATTCAAAAGCAGAGGCAGTGGGCTTGATTGTTGTAGGATTTCACAGATTATTTTGTGTGAGTTAGCTCTGAGGGATTTAGCCAGGTTGCTTCTGTCTGGGCCTCATCCGCTGTATTTTTGTGCACTCCTGCTTCTTCTTTTCTACGTCATTATTGACTTGTGGTTTGACGATGTCAAAAGCGAATTCACATCAATGAGTATGAGAATCATTCTCTGCCACTTTGTCCACACAACTAGAACTCGATCAAGGGTATTTGGCTGATGAGTTTCAATGGAAACTCATTTGATTATGCATATCTAGAATGGAGTATTCCCAAGGCTGACTTCACTGAGAAAATCGTGGCTGATAGATACTTGAGGGACTGCACCGTAAGGACTCTGTGCTTGAAGTAAGTTAAGGATACACTGGCCCTGATCCACTCTTCGCATTGGTACTGGAATCCTTTATAAACAAATACGGTGTATAGAAGATGGAAAGGAAAGATTTGGAAATTAGTAAGAAGCAGAAATTATCACAACCTTAAGCGATCCACCCGGTGCTGCGTAGAATAATATTCTACAACTAAACATTAGTTGTAGAACCTTCAGCAGGAAGGTTCTTCAACTTTTTTTTAATGTAGTGTTTCATCCATTGGTCACACCTTAGCTTGATGGTCTGTATCGGGTGAAGAATTCTGTTTGTGTCCTTTCACATTATGAAGAAATCACCATGCACGTTCTATTTTATTGTCACAAATATCGACACGTTAGTCTGCATATGATTACAGCTGTTTATAAAACATGTTGTTTGAATTAATATCGTTTTACCTTTTTGCATGTACAACTGTTATTTGATGTGATCTTCTGGGATGTGCACATTTCTTATTAGAAGACCCAACGATGCAAAGGAAAGTTCATGTTGTATGTCTCGAGTTCATATTGCCTAGTGCATTTTATATGTATTTCATATATATTCTGATTTGCTTCTATGAATTTTATCTGAAATAAAGCTTTGAATTTGAGAGCCAATTTAAATTAAAGGCCCTCTGTTTGTCAACAAGCAGGCAAAGGCTTTGCCTTTTAAGTGCAATGGTGCAGTTTGATAAAAGGTTGAGCACCTATTGCTTTTTAGCTTCTGGACACGGTTGTGGACTTATATCCGAGGGAAAATGGGGTTCTCATTCATGGCACAAATGGGTATTTAAACAAAAAAAAGATAAAATGCACTTAATCTGGTTAACACAACAGCAGGGGCGAGCGGTCCGTAATGGGTGGTGGGGCAGTGACCCCCTGCCCATCATGGACTGGCTGAGATGAAAAGCAGAGCCCTTGCCTCAACCAGTTGTGAGAATAAAGGAGCTGGCCACTAGCACCAGCCTGTGCGTATGGGATCGGGTGACCACACGAATATTGCAAAACCAGTGCAATAGATGTTTTTGAACGGTTTGGTTTCAAGGGTATGTTTATGTGGAAAGATCATCTTCCTTTAGGACAGTTCTTGTCATCATCCTTAAGGTTTCTGTCAGTCTATGCCTTAGTCAGGATTGTGTTTGAATCAATGCACTCCGTCACTCCACCTTACACCAATTGTGTGTCTCTGTGTGGTTTTATCTTTGGTCTCAGAGTCTGATTTGCATTACCTTTGCTTTTATATTTCCACTAAACTGTTAACCTTCATCACCTGAGTGCATGCCTTTATTAGTTTTCTTGGAATGCTCTGAGTTTGGCCTCCGTTTCCCAGAATGCAGCATCTGATTCACTTGATTTTCTTTTCCAGGCTTTGCTTTACTCCTCCAGTGAGTTTTACTTCATTTTCTTTTCCCTGTTGGGCACTCTGGGTTACTTCTCGTTTGCTTCACTTCTGCCGCTAGATGCTTTCACCTTACAAAGTAAAACAACATGATTTCAATTTGTCTTTACTTCAGGGTGCTCAGGGTTTTTCTTCTCTTTTCCAGAACGGAGTGTTGTTTTTCTGTTGTTATATATGTATTTGGGTTATTTGCCCATAACAGGGATTTGGGTTATTTGCCCATAACTGAAAAATGTGCTGCCGAAAAGACTAGCTAACTTGACCGTTATGGTGAAGCACCCAAAGCATAGCCTACAAACACACTCCCCCCTTAGTTACCTCTTGGTGGCACACTTCGTTCCTCCGACTCCCTGCAACACTGGTTCCCTTCACTTACGTACTTGAGAACCTCCGCCGCAGGTTCCTTTCCTTTTTTTTTCCTTGTTCATCCACCTATGCTTGGGACACCCCTACGACCCCTGTTCCCATTATAACGAGCAAGGGGAACGGGGGACATCCCCGCACCCACGTTCCCCTTGTTCGCTATAATGGTCTTCTATGGCTATTTGATTTCATTTTTGGTTGTATAGGATTTTCGTACAGCCTAAATACGTTCAAATATAGCATACGGTTAATTATTTTCGGTCTATACACATCTCTCATGGAACAGTATGGGGCTCGAATTTCCACAATAAATCGCTTCCAGTATTAAACTTTTCTTAAAGGTTTCACTTCACTTTACATAAATCTGTGGTGGTCCGGTACTAGACTCCTGCTCCCAGGAAGCAGAGTTGGTTTCACCCTACGCAGTGATTTTCCATTGCCCCTCTAGTAATTGTAAATTGCAATTGTAATGGGTTATTTATAACACACTTAATACCCAGAGTTTTCTAAGCACGGGGCCAGGGATCGAACCTGTGTTGATCAGCGTTGTCTTACTTCCGAGGTGAGCGTGTTTTGCCCCTGAGCTATCCTTCCGAGATTTTGCAGTAAAAGGATAACACTTTCCTTTTCTTGTATTTGTATTTATTTACAAAGTGCTTACCCCTAAGTGCTGAACAAAAAAGGAATGGTACAAAAACATGAACATGAAGAGTAATAAAGTACAAAAGGTATTAAGAAGGTGAAGAAACGAGACACGTTTTGAGTCTAATATAGAAAACAGGCAACGAAGAGAAAGAACGAATTAAAAGGGGCAGAGTTCCAGTTCTAAGGAACGATGAGGGAAAAGCATTGTATTCGGGAAAGAGCACAGGGAGGCTGAGGCATGACAAGAAGAAAGAGATTGAGAGTGTAGAGAATGGGGAGGAGAGTAGAAAGATATTGGAGCTGAGAGATAAGGCCTGGAGAGACAATACAGACACTTGAAAACAATGCATGAGAAATTAAAGAAGAGGCAAACATCAAACAAAAGCCAGGAGAGAGCGGGAAGGAAGGGACTTCATTTATTTTAGAGAATGTACTGAAACAATCTCTCCTTCATTGAACAATACTGTATAATGAGTTAACAAAATAATTTTTCTTCTGCAACTAAAAGAGCTGGAATTCTGGGATATTACTTTCACCCTCTTTTTTCTTTATATATAGAAATCACCTCAGAGAACCGGTGAGTGTAGAGGAAGCAAGTCTTTTGTGCTTCAATGTGTTGAAACATGCTGTCGAGCCCTGAAGATGGGACAAGCAAACACTATCCAAGACTATAAGTAATGAATCATTCATGATATTACAGATTTTGTGAAGATCCATTTGTCAGACACCCACTGCCGCTCATAGAACGGTTTAGGCGATCCTGCTCTGGAGGGGAGTGGGGGGGCTGCTACACTCCTGTCACTAAACTATGTGCTTTTGGGTTTCTCCATCTGGTGACACTATTTAGCATTGACTCATGTCAGGTCTGGGAAAAGGAGAGTGTACATACTTGCAGTAAAGTCATCTTGGTCAGCACTTGTGGCGCATTACTATACTACCCCTGGTGCCTGGTGCAGAGGTTCCCATTCCATCTTGTCCAACACCCAAAAGCAAACCAGGAGAGTTGCCATGCCTCAGCACTAGGTACTCTAGCCTGCAAGAGATACATAGAATTAGATCCCAAGACACCACTAAATGCAAATCTCCAATGGGATAGGAAGCATCCCTGTGCCACTGGACTGATCAGTCGTTGCACGCTCTGAAGGTCCCGTACGTAAAGATCACCTCATCACACACAATTATTTTCTATGCTCTGCTTCCCAACTATACATGTTCTAGTGAGGCTATCACAGAATGGATTTGCTTTGGGTAAAAAAAGGTCAAGGTCGAAAATATATGAATTCAAAAACAAATTAATATATACATTAATATCAATATTTCCAAACCCATGAATGTTAGCTACGAACCTATCTCATTTATTCTACAATGTATCATGTTTTGTAGCACCTTCAGAGAAGTGGTGTACAACTAAAAAAAAACACCATACCTGAAAAAGAAATGGAAGAATACAGGTGTAGGTTAATGGTGGTTACAAGCAGAGATGTGACAACCTTTTTTATTTGTTTTTCTGCAGTTGTAATTGTGTGAGGTTTCTGACTACACAAATATGTGATGTTTCCCAGATTGTTCGAGTTAGACTGCAAAGCTTTTTACCAACACCATTCGGTTTTGCAGCTGACACTATCCACCAATTGTGGCTAAATTAATTAAAATTATCATAGACATGCATCTTCATCATGTCCACAAAGTACTTAGAATGAAAACACCCATAACCCCCGAATTACATTTAGCAGAAAATAAAACATGTATAACCACATTTGCAGATGTTTATTACTGGCAAAGTGCTTTGCCAAAAAGCAAACTATGCTTACCCATGTTTACGGAAGGTACAAATAAACATTGTGGCCCAGGGCGTCTATACCTTCGCCATCCATCCCTACCAAAAAATAAGAAAAGTTCACAAATGCAATTTAATTTTAATGAATGAAATTAATAAATTACCTGTGTTTTGGCATGGACACAATTGTGATTCTTACATGCACATCACAAGAATGGAACCAATATAATGGTGTTTTGTTGTCCAGACCAGTAGTCTGAGGACTGTCTTTGTACCAAAACACGTAGCTGACCTTAAGTGGGGGAAGGAATCCCTCTTGAGAGACTGTTCACCGAGAACATACCGTCCTAGCCTTAAGGCCTCCATATTGGCAAATGTGGTGTAAAGCGGTAGCATGAGATCTATGGCCGTGGAATTGGTGATATGACTACGGAAGGCAAATGAAGGGTTAACATAGCAACAAGATTATGGCTTGGCGCACAGCAGTGCATTGATCATTAGATTGTGTGTGGGAGCCCATGGTCATCTGTAGGGACAGCACTGTGTTCCCTGGCTCTTGAACCTGGGTTCCTATTTCTTGGTAGAGTAAATTGGGCAATGGCAGAAGCTCACTGCAAGTTTATTATAGAAGACCTACCAGGAGACTCATTAGGAGTAGGTAAAAGTAAGTGTTGGATACAATGACGAAATCCAACATACATAATAAAATGGCACACATACTTGGAGGCCAACTCAGTGCCCTGACATTGTGTATAAGTTGCTGATTTTTTTTTTAAAATAAAAATAATCTTTGTTCTTTGAAAGACAAGGGCCACCTGCAGCTGAGTTGTGATGGCTATTCCAGAATTGTGGGCCACGTCCAGTCCCTGCGGTCGCAACATATAGTAGTTTGTCCCTGGAGTCAGCCATGCACAGGTTTAATTTACTTTAATGTATACATCATTATAAAGCACATCAAACCACAAGTGGTTTCAGTGAATCAAACACGTAACAGGACATAATAAAACACATGCAGCAATAATGAAAGTACTGTAGAAAAACCTATAAAAATTCATGAGGCCAAATGAACAGTGGCCAGGTTTGGGTGCAGAGATTATTGCTAGCCTGGTCGGCTCTCTGTGAAAGCCATTGCGCTATACACTGCTGCACTACTGAGGAGGGTAAGCGTTCTTCTGGTCCATTGCAAAGGCAAGTTCTGCTCTGGGAAACCCTGATCCAGAGGTGGGGCCTTGCACTTGGGGCCAGGCAGACAGAATTGTTCTTCAGCTTAACCAGTAGGCTTTTCTCAGCAGCCTTTCGGATGGCAGAGAGCTCAGTTCCTAGGATGGGATGTGGTCTGCCAGACATGCCAAAAGGGGAGTATGGCATTATGTTGACCCATCTACATCTTTCATGGTCCAGTGCACATTGTGTTGCAATAGCAACGTTTAAAGAGTGACAGCACAATCGAGGATATCGCAGAGATGGTGACTTAAAAATTAACAGATTCAGCCAATGAGACGCAACTGGCGATGAGCATTCCAAGAACATTGACTTTTGGTCTAAATTATATACATGAACTGAGCCGGATAACCACATTGCAAAGCCTCTCTGCAGGGTGAGCAGTTGGTCCAAGGTCTTCAGGCAAGGGAAAGTTTCCGACATGGGGCTAGAATCAGAACGTAAGAGGGGGAGTATGGCTTTCTAGCAATTAAGCTCAGCCAGTTGTCTCTCATTTAGGATAAACAACGTCATCTTTGACCTTGGCCCTCTCTGCTGCAGCTTTGAGTCGGTCAATGCACCATTGTTTCATTAACGTATATAAGATAACCTCTTCCAAATATGTACATGTCTAGCTGTGGCAATTAGACATGGAAGAGCAGAGGCGAGTGGAATGAGAGTTGTGTGTATGGCTCCAGTCTGCATTATGAACATTGAGGCGACAGCAGTTAATGATTGTACTTGTCCTCCATGCAAGGCAGTGGTTTGTATATCAGGAGCTTGGTAAACACTTTTTATGAACTATTTGAAAAGCTATACAGCAGTGTTGTATTATTTCTAATAGCAAATATATCTAATCACTTATTATGTAATACATACCGGTGGCAGAAATGTATCACTCTGCTGGGTAAACCAATCTGCCAGACAGTACTCTCAATGTTAATATTATGTACTACTTCAGGCACTGTGTAGTTACTGCTTGCTATATATACCCCCATTATCATCACTGCCAGTGGTATAAACACAGTGGAAGGGACACATTTATTTTCCTGCTTCCCCAGAACCTAAATGATGCCAAAGTCTGGTAGGTCGAGCAGCAACACACTTGACACACAGATTTAGAGTGTTAACAGATGGTTATTCTTAGGTTCAGTGAGGAAGGGTTGGAGCAAATTCCAAATGCTTCTAAGGGGTTACTCCAGAAACAATACAGGTTTGATAATGAAGCTAAAAAACCCTAGGAGGGGGACATTACCGGTACGGTAATACCCCGGGGCAATACCCAACCAGTAATACCCCCCTCTGAGGGTTCTATTGCTATTAGTACGCCAGAACGTTGTACCAAGATTCTAATAGCAATTTTTCTCAAGAAGGAAGAAAACGTTACAATCGTTTCTCAACTCGAGAAAAAAAATAATTGGCAGATTGTAGCAGCACACCTCCCTTGTTGGGAACTCGCTTGATAAGCAATACTACAGATAAAGTGGACTTGGTACTTGCGAGACCTGAGATCCTGCCTGTGGACGGGAGCCTAGGATGGCAGGGGAAGGTGCAGATGGTGGGTGGAGTCTCATCCTCATTTAAATAACATCATGTAGCCCGGCCTCTGGCCAGTATTGGCCCTAGCAAGTAGGGGCAGAATATATTTAACCCCACCCTGTCTGTATTGTGACTCGGGTTGCATTTTCACACCTTTGTGCAGAGACATCAATATCCTAGACACATTTCTGGAGGTCGAAAAACAAAACTGAGCACCCACTGCTCATTCGGCCTGTGCCCATTGTGAAAATACCGCTATTAAGGGTGTCCTCCTGAAAAGAAGAATACAGTGGGAGAAAGTGCTCTGAGATATTCTCATGGGAGTTGCTACTGTCGCACTGTCACCAGTGGCTGCCATGGAGAAGGGTATGCTACAATAGCTGCAGGCCTCCGTTATGCTGTGTTGGAAAAGACAGAGCACCCCTGCTTCCCAGATAATGTGCACACCACCTCATGCACTGGGAATCGACGAGCATCCTGCTGCTCTATATGTAAAAGGAGAGCCATGCTACCCAAACATGCATTTAGATAACCTCATATCAGCCAGCTAGCTATCGAGATAGGGGATTGGTCCAAAAGCTGCACAAACCATGAACCACAAGCTATGTTGCTCACATGCACACAGAGCCAAACATGGCGCTGCCCAGTCCATTCACTGAGCTCCTTGCACATACTCAGCTCATTCACTCAGCACCTTGATACCTACATCACACCGAAAGCACAAACCGCTGCCCCATGCATGAATGAACTGGGTACACTCCTGGAGAAAACATGCATTCTTAACATACAGTGGTTCAGATGCTGGTCCAGATGTAGCAAGTGGGCTGTGTGTGCGAACCTGACACTCAACACATGCGATATGTAAAGTAGCTCATTTATTAATTGCTCTTCACCGTCTGCCATAACAGCTATACGCTGATCTGTTGGTTCAATATATTCCGGGTAATGTGGTCCCACATTTATAAGTTGTGGTGCACCGCTGCAACAAAGAATACTAGAATGCAATGAAAATGGGTACTACATTAGCTATGCTGTTGTACTAGGGCTGTCATGAGACCAATTAACAGCTCAAATGTATGGGCGACCATCAACTTCTACTGTTGTGCTATTTATTTTTCTTTCCGAAAACTGACTAACCCAAACAACGAGTGCACCCTTAACTTAAGTGGTGCCGATAATAGGGGTGGGCAGGTATTGAAAGTTGCCCGTCCTTCCATCTCGTGACACCCGTCCACCACAGCCCAGCCAGGACCAGTGGGCCCTCATTCAAGTCTGACTGGCTGTGTGAGTCTGATGAGGGCCTGGCCGGGCCAAGACTACAGTTCGGTTCGACACTCTCCGATCGTGTCACATGGAGGGATGGGAGACGGACGGAGGGTGGCAAATTTAACTGCACTGCAGAGTGAAGACAGGGAATGTAAGGGCACCTACTGCGACTGGAAAGACATTAATGGGTTGGGTTACCACTAACCCGACCCCAGTAATGGGTCCTACCGTGATATGGACTGCTGGTTGGGTGGCACTGGCACATGGTGTATAATGGTTATGTAGTAGAAAGTAGACCAGCATGCACCGCCCCCAAACATTATTACTAGAAGTACTAGTACAACATACCACAAATCGGCAAGGCGCCCAAGGCACCCGCATGCAAGTGGCTCTGACTGCTCTGTTGCTCAGCTTCAGGCTACTAGGCTGGCCATGCCCTGGCACATGTTGGGAAGGGGACAGCCCAACCCCCCCCCCCACACCCCAGGTGCTTTAAAGCAAGGCAAGATGCATTTGAGGCACTGTAATGAACCCAAGGGGAGGGAGGTCAGTGAAAGGGGCGCTTTCCCGTCCAGTAGGACCCCATGCTAACATCATCAATTATAGTCTATACATATGGTGCGGCTCAAGGCATTGTTATTTTGCATAGATATTAATATTCTTAGGCAGAAGCAAAGGCTTGTGCGGTAAGAACGCTAAAGGCGGCATTGCATGCACTAGGCCAACATCCATGAGGCCACAGAAATCTCAAGTCAGATCCGAGCTTCCAAGAGGACAGTTCGCACCCGCACCCACCACACCGTCCATTGTTCTTGAAAGTGTTGCTAAGATGTGTCTTTCACCCAAAAGGAATGTGCCCTACAAGGCTACAATTAGATGCCGGCACCTGGTGGGCATGCTATCTCACTTTGGCCAAAGCACGACCTGGCCCATTCCCGAGTGACCACAAGTTATAGCCCATATAACTGACTAAACCCTAAAATCCCCAAATTCCATTACACAAGGTGCCCTTTGACCATCAATCCCAAAGTAACAAGTCCTGAAAGTTCAAAGAGGATGGCCAAGGTGTATCGTTGCAGCGACAATCGTGTGATTTGTATTGCAAGGTGCTGGGAGGGATACATTATAGTTCAAACGTGGGTGGAGACCTTGGAGTCGGATGGCACGGAGGGAGTGAGTGAAATGTGTGTGTGAAGGTTAAAGTGGCATGGAACTTCCCTTGTGTCTGTTTTGAAGCTTGCCAAGTGATCGGTATGAGTGATGAACAAGCTTAATAGTAGGAGTATAGTTAATTGTTTTCTGACCTTCTACATGAGGAGATGAGCCCTGCAGTGCCGACGTGATGGAAGATGGACGGACTAGGCTGTGACCAATAAACTGCCATCCCATATGGATAAAGGCAGCACCTGTATAGGATCCATCCAATCAGCCGTGCGGGTGTGTACTACATGTATTGCATCATATTGACAATGTTTTTGCCTTAAATGTTTCTGCTTGGACCTCTTTCCGGCAGAACGTTCTTGGTAGCAGAGTTCTTTGCTGTTGCTCCCATCTGTGCATGAGATTAAAACTTGTTATCTTTACAAGATCGACTTGGGCCTTTCTTCACTAGCGGGTTGTATTTCCACTGGTGTGAGCCTTTAGGGGCTAACTTTTAATTGATGACACTGACGTAATCCCAGCCGCTCCGGTACCTGCGGAGGCTTCCAGGCCGCTTCTCCAGAAGGAGCCTTGCCCATCTACAGTGACTGGCCCTGAAAGAACACGACTTTCAAGGTTTCTTTTTAAGAAAAATCATCTCTGCTCTTTGAAGCGGGGCACGACTCTGAGGAGAGTGCAGGCCGGTGTTGGAACCCCGTGATGGAGGAATTCGGATGAACACGCAAATGTGAGTAGACTCTTATAAGAGATAACAAGTAGGCAGTGGATATATGGCGAAGTGTGGGAGGTGTGAGTACTTGGAGAGGAGAGCAAGGTCATTGGTGTAACGTGCATGAGATTAGGGTTATTGCTGTATTATTTATTGATTGGTTTGGTACGATATTACAAGGTAAGGCATTATAAGGTAAGATGGGGATCCCCTCCACAGAAGGGGAGGGAACGTGGTACCACTAGGCAGAATAATATTAAAGGCGGTTCCTGGAAATACAATGTAGCGGTCTCATATAAGTAGTAGGCCTGGAACAAGTAATTGTAATTGTAATTGTAATTGTTTATTTACACATGGCTTAAACACAGGTGGAGTGCTTCAAAGTACTTCAAGGCAGGAAGGGAACAAGGGAATACAGTAATCATTCTTAGGCCTTGAAGTTTCCGAATTATCTGAACAGAAAAAACGAGCATACTAGGCCTGACGGCATTTCTCCTAGTCAAAGTGCGTGAAGTATTACAGTTGCGACCAAGCAAATGGGGGCACATAAAAAAAGTGGGGGGGGAGCAGGACAGACGAACTTGCAAGTCCTAGTATATTTAGGTCATGCATGCGTACAGACGGAGGTGAGAGGAAGGAAGAATGGGAGGGACAAACGCGTCCAGTCCAGCAGGGCCCTGGGTTAAGTGCAGAGAGGTTTCCCCGCTCGTGCAGCGTAAGCTGAAGTGCAGTAATCCTGAACATAGTGCAGTGGCCCGGAGGCAAGTGCAAAAGACTGGTGGGGGAACCTGGGACCTGTAAGGCTCTGGAAGTGAACCAGGCAACCAGTCAGCAAAAGCTGAACAGAGTTAGGGAGGAGAGGGAGGAAGGAGTGTGATGAGAAAAAGAATGGTGGTTAGAAGAGGAGAGGGAGAGAGACAGAGGAAGAGAAGAGGAAGGTCTTGAGGAGGTTCCAGACCTTCAGGTGCTCTGGCCCAAGACAAAGAGAGGCAGGGAGATTGTTTCAGAGGGAGACAGAGGATAAGGATCTGCCCCCAAATCTCTTTTTGTGAAAGTGGCTCACCCGAAGAGAGTTGGAGGAGGACGAGCGGGGGACTCTAGAGGGAGAGTATTTAGGAAGCGAGTATTGTAGATAATGCGGGCCTAGGCCCCAGAAAGCCCTGTAGATTATGCAGAGGGTTTTGAACTTGATCCTTACAGCCACGGGGAGCCAGTGGAGTGATTTCAGCACCAGAAAGATGCAGTCTCTGGGCTTGAAGCCAAGGGTAAGTCTTGCAGTTCTGTTCTGGATGAGCTGTAGAGGATGGAGAGTAGAAGTAGGAAGATTGATAAAGAAGCTGTCAAACCTAGAGAGATCCTGGGCTCTCGAGGTGGTGAGCCTCTGGGGGAAAGTGAGAAAACGTAGAATACCTCTGATAAGGTGCAGTTGGTAGTGGGACTTTTTGCTGATGTCTCGGATGTGAGAAGAGAAGGAGAGAGTTTAGTTGAGGATGACCCCTAGATTTTGCCTCATTGGTGGGTGAGGGGGCAGGGCCAAGGGGGGATGGCCAGTGTGAAAGTGGGAAGTGTGAAAGTGGGAAAGCAGGGTCCCAATGAGGACAATCTCTGTCTTACTGGCATTCAGGCAGAGATCGTTAGCAGCACACCAAGACTGAATTGCGGATAGACAGCAAGGGATAAGCGAGAAGGAGGCTGAGGATAGCCTGAAAGAGAGCTGTGTGTCATCCGCATAACACTGAAAGTTAGAGGTAAATGTAGAAATCATGAGGGCCAAGCGGGCTATGTATATATTGAAGAACCAGGGGTATAGGTTAGATCCCTGGGGGACACCACAAGTAGAGAGAGTGATAGAGGAGAGATAGGACCCAAGTTCCATCTGGGAGGGCTGGTCAGGGCTAGTTAGAGAGAAAGGAGGCGAGCCACACCAGGGCATGATCTGGTATGCCCAGGGTATCACAGAGACGGGAGATCAGGATGTTGTGGTTTACCATATCTAAAGCAGAAGAGAGGTCAACAAGAATGAGGACAGAAGGAGAATTAGAGTCCAGATTTGAGAGCAGGTTTCACGGGTGTTCAGAAGAGCAGTTTCCATGTCTGTGTAAAGCCAGACTGATGGTCATGGAGACAACCAACAGATTCAGTGTGGAGGGTAAGTTCAGTGATAGCCAGATTCTCCAGGAGTTTTCCCAGGAAAGCGGTGATGGAGATTGGGTGATAGTTTGCCCGAATAGATGGGCCAGCAGAGGGTTTTTTGAGCAGAGGGTACACAAGGGAGTGCATGAGAGGAGAGAGGAAAACTCCAGTGGTGAAAGAGAGGTTGCAGAGGTCAGCCAAAGCTGGAGATATAGTCTCAATATTGTCTTTGATGGTTTTGGAGGGGCAGGTGTCCACCTGTTTGGAAGAGGCTTTCATAGACAGGCTTGTCTAGAGACCTCATCAGGTATGACAGACGAAAGGGAGGACAGAAGTGGGGGAAGCGGGGGGGCAGCCAAAGAAGGCCGGAGAGATGTTGGTGCAGGAGGCGGAGCAGAAGAGAGATAGGTCAGGAGGTCCTGTGTTTTGGTGGTGAAATGTGTGGCCAGGGATGAGCAAAGGGCCTGGGTGGGTGCACTCGAGAATGCGGCTTCAATAGGGTTGGCCAGGTTGTTGCAGACTTTGAAAAGTTTGGCCGTGTTGTAAGATACCACAGAGATGCAGGCTTGAATGTAGACTCTTTTTTTAGAGGGGATGCAGAGTCTATATAGCCTTTGAAGAAGGCAGCAGGCTAGTTTGTCAAAGGGTGCACCTGAAGATCCCCATTTCCATTCCGGTGCTCTGCATTTGCGTTTAAGGGCAGCGAGATCAGAGTTGTACCAGGAGTTGTACTTTTTGGCAGGCTTCAGTCGGACCCTAATGACAGGGGCAAGAATGTCAAGAGTGCTGGAGATGGAACAGTGAAAGTTAGAAAGGTCTGTGTCAGGGTTGGCGTCAACCACAGGAATAGAAGGAAGAGAGTAGGTGGAAGCAAAGGCAGCCACTGACACTCTTTTAGTGGGCCAGATGACCTTGAACGCAGGAGGTGGTGTAGGGTGTGCCATTGCAAAAGAAGAGGAGAGCTTCAAGTGAGAAGAGAGAACAGAATGATCAGTCCATGAGAGTTGGGTAATGAGACGAATAGAGAAAGGGATGGCTGTGGAGATGAGTGCATCCAAGGTGTAGCCAGCAGTGTGCGTTGGACCAGAGGGTAGAATGGAAAGAGAAAGGGAGTCGCACAGGTTATGGAAAGGTCCTGAAGAGTCCAGAGAGTCAAGATGGATGGTAAGATCCCCCAGCAGGAGGAGTTGGGAAGAGGAGGAGAGGAGAGAGGAGGCCAGGTAAGCCCATTCCGAGAGGTTATGGTGGACTGGCCCGGCGGCCGATAGAACGTGGCTAGAGTAAGAGAGGTGACAGGCGAGAGAGAATGCCTGCAAACCAGGCATTCAAAGGAGGAGTAGACCTGAGTGGGAATAATGGAAACAGGGATCTACTCTGGAAATAACAAGGCTATACCACCTCGTGGCCTCTTGGGTCTAGGCACAGAGAGTATCTTGTATCCTTCAGGGAGAAGTGTGTCAAAACATGTGACAGAGCTGTCCTTAAACCATGTCTCCATAAGAGCAAGAACATCAAGGTCCAGGAGTTCAAGGAGGTGGCAGATGTCAGAGGAGTGCTTGACAGCAGATAGAGAGTTTAGTGTGGCAAACTGGAGCAGGTTGCCACATTCACTTTTGAAGGACTTACGGGTGGGCGCAGGGGACAGAGGTCACCCCCGTAAGCGGCAAGAGTGCCTGAGCGATAGAGATAGGAGGAGGCAGAGGAGGCAAGGATGACAAGTGTGTCAGTGAGGAGGGTGGAGGCAAGGGAGCTAGGATAGTGGAAGATGGCAAGGTAGCCAGTATGGGACGGGCCGCAGGAGGCAAGGGAGCTCCAGATGCAGCATCCGTGGGTGGCCAGGGCAATAGGGTAGAAGAGGCTGATGAGAGTGTCAGTGTAGTGCGAGTAGGCAAGGAAGCCTGTACAGTTGAAAGCAACAAGGGGGGTGTTGTGAGCGAGGTGGTGAGGTTGGTATGAGGCAAGGTAGCTAAGGTGGAAATAGTTGGCAAGGGAGCCAGTGAGGTGGAGAGAGCAAGTTGATATGGCGAGGAAGGAGCCTATCAAAAAGAGTTTAGGCCCTTGTACCAGGATGGGACCATTTCGATAGACTTTTATGATGACCCTGGAGGTGGAAAAGGAGGCAAGAAGGGCCTCCCAGTAGGTGCCACCATTTATTTTTGAAAAGAGTAAAGAGAGAGCAGTGCGGCCATATGGAGAGTCCATAGGTCAGGAGAAAGAACTACAAAAAGGATGTTGGTGAGAGTCTCTCTGGAGGAAGCACTGACATAGTTGTCAGCAATAGGAAGGCCTGGGTTGGAGGCCAGTATGTTCTTCTTGAGTTTCTTCCTGCCAGACTTAGTGAGAGATGAAGGGTAGGTGAAGGAGCAGTGGTTAGTGTAGCGTGGTGGTTTAGTTTGTGGTAGTAGTGTTTTGTGGGTGAAGAAGCAGGCACTAGAAGGGGCGTTAATTGTGAGTCGCGGTGTGGCATGGTAATTCCCTACTCTTGGAGCTTTGTGTACGCGTATGGAAGGGTGAGAGAGAAGGGTGGGGAGTTGATTCTTTTGTTTTTGTTGCCATAAATAAGCAGCAGCGTGCACGGTGCATTAGAGGGGCTTTGCAGGGCTGGTAAGGGATAGATGTCACTAGCATGGGGGAGGATCAGCAATAGAGCACATGTATAAGGCCCTGCCACTGTATCATGACAAGGTGGAAAAATATCATAAGCAGGGGACCGCAGAGACATGAGGAGGGGGGATGCCCTGCCCATGGACAGGGCAGGGCTTGCACAATAGTAGCATTTTTGAATGAGATTGAGAAAAGAGATTCTTTTGGCGTATGTTCGAAGATACAGAGATACAGAGGATCAAGGGTATGGTGCGCAGGAGCAGAGACAGAGAAGCGAGAAGTGCGGGAAGAGAGAGAAGGGGAAGGTCAGGTGCAGGTAGGGGCGAATGGATTACATCCCTTGACACCATATCCTGCAGAAGGGTACACTAATCCAAGCCATGTACCTGCTATGATAGGGATCCCTCCTGCGGCAGTAGGGTCCCCTGCAGTGTTGACGACTTTACAGAATACCACTCCCCCACTTCCGTATACCCACCCACCTGACGCACCAGCATCGACGGAATACAGGTCTAGGGAGTTTCAGGATAGGTTGATAGGTTTGCTAACGGAACTACAAAGGTTACAGGCATCCCCAGAAACAAGGAGGGAAGTAAGTGCACTAAGAATAGGGGCAGGAGAGTGGAAGTCATGGGAAACATTGCTTAAAATGGACATTGAAGGTAAAAAACGTGTAGGGGTTGAGAAGGAAAACCACCTGGAAGGGGGTGCTGGCACGTTCACAGATGACCCGAGTGAAGATGAAGGGAGGGGTGAAGTGGTGGCTGAAAATTACCCTGAAGCAGAAGGTATATGGGCAGGAGGCAGGTTAAGGAACAGAGCTGGTCGGTTGGCATTGGTGAAAAGAATAGGTTTTGTGAACAAGGGTATGGGAAGTAGAGCAAAGGTGCAGATGCCCTTATATGTAAGGGGGAAGGGAGGCCAAAGTACGTGCCTTGGCCCCAAATGGACAAGAATAATTTAATTAAGGCCCTCCCACAGCTTACAGTAGAGGTGAGCAAGTGGATGTACAAATTTGAAAAACAAACAGCAGGGGTGCGAATGGCAATAGGGGATCTGAAGAGTTTATTGGTTGCCGTAGTTGGGGATCAAGCTGGAGATGTATGGGTTAAGGATGGATACCCGGGAGTAACCTTGGGGGATGATGCACATGATGGGGCATCATTCAATGGAATGTGAGCATTGGTATGGGATGCATTACGTAGGGCCTTTCCAGATACTCCCGATCTACAGTCCCTGATGCAATATACCATGGGTGATGATGAGGACCCAGCTGGATTCCTTATTAAAATGCATGAGAAATGGAGAACAGAGATAGGAGGGCCGTGGGATCAATCAATACCATTTTTCTATTTCATCGTAAAGAGGAGTTTGCCAAAGGATGGCTGGAAATACAGAGCATAATAGTGCATCATTGCAACAGGATTAAGGAGCGGAGAGGAAGATGGCACAAAGGCATCAGGGGGATGAAGCAAAGTTGGTAGAGAAGAAATTGGCAAAAGTGGCAGTTCAGGTGGCCATGTCAACTCCAGTATAGGTGAAGGGAACAGAGTACCCAGCAAGTTGCGGCGCTCTGGGTGGAAGAAGGACATGGACAGTGGAGCTAGGAGGCAACAGTACCCTGGCCACAGTGGCAGCAAGCAGGGCCGCAGTGAGGAAGAGAGGGGTTCTGAGGAGCAAGAGGAGCTGTAAAATCCTTCCTCTTGTAGTTGGCCGTGAAGTTCCCCTTGCTGGTCACCTTGGTAGCAAGAGAATCAAGCAAAGGTTATCCATAAACTTCTACTGGCCCAAGATGGAGGTGCAAGTAGAAAGTCACTGCAGGAGTTGTGCCACAATCCAGTTATCTGGGAAAAGTGGCACAACAATACAAACTCCATTGGTACCACTCCCATTGGTAGGAGTACCATTTGAGAGGGTAGAGATCGGCATTGTTGGTACCCTTGACCCCAAACATCCTCAGGCAATAGGTTTATCCTGGTGTTTTGTCGACCATGCCACCAGGTATCCTGAGGCCATCGCATTGAAGCCTGTGTCTAGCAAGTCAGTTGCACAAGCATTACTTGCCATATTTACTAGGGTTGGCTTCTCTAAAGAAGTTGTGTCTTCGTGTCTGATAGGGGCAGCACATTTATGTCGAAGTATATGCAGGCCATGTGTAGGAATGCGGTGTCACATATAAGTTTTCATCCGCATTCCACCCACAAACCAATGATCTCATTGAGCGGTTTAACAGGACCCTTAAAAGCATGATTAGGGCTCTGGAAGAGCCCTAAAGAGGAACATGGGATCTTCTATTACCATGTTTACTGTTTGTCTAAAGAGATGTACCTCAGGAGGGTGTTGGCTTTAGCCCCTTTGAACTTCTGTTTGGTCACCCTGTGAGGGGACCCTTAGCAATAGTCAAGGACGGGTGGGAGATTACCACTTCCCCTGTCACTACCAATGTAGTAGACTATGTGCTAGGACTCATAAAGCGAATGGTACTCCTGTTGGGGCTGGCTAGGGAGAAACTGAAGGCAGGAAAAGCACTGGTGAAACATTGGTATGACCAGCAAGCTGCCCTCATCAATTTCATACCAGGTCAGCAAGTCCTGATCACGAATCCTATAAGGCCTAGAGCTTTACAGGACACATGGTCAGGCCCTTACCAAGTGGTGGAGTCACTGGGTGAGGTCAACTATTTAGTGGACCTTGGAAGAGCTGGGCAAGCTCCAAAAGTGTTCCATGTAAATAGGCCAAAGGCTTTCATCCCAAGAGTTGAAATCATTGCACTGCTGCTGGCTTCAGATATTGAGGAGGAGGAGTCAGAACCTCTCTCTGACCTATTCCAGGGCAGTCCTTCAGATAGATCCATGAGGGTGTCAAAGAGGCCCCTCACCTGACTTCTGATCAACAAGCTGAGGAAAAGTTTGCATAGGCAGTTTTACCTTTGTTCTCACAAACTCCTGGTTTGACACCTTGGTGCAAACATGACATTGACAAAGGAGATAGTGTACCTACTAAAAGTAGGGGATACATAATGTCAGACAAAGTAAGGTCTTACATTAAGACAGAGGTCAACAAAATGTTGGATCTTGGGGTGATTGAACCCTCTAGTAGTCCTTGGTCCAGCCTTGTGGTTTTGGTTCCAAAGGCAAGCACCTGAGGTTCTGTGTGGATTACAGGGCTCTGAATGCTTTCACCAAGACAGATACACACCCGTTGCCTAGAACAGATGAGTTGGTGGATACTTTAGGTGCCTCCAAATACCTCAGCACATTTGACTCACTGCAGGCTATTGGCAACCAGCCCTTGCAGAACATGCCAAGGAGAAGACAGCTTTCTCAACACCAGAGTGTCTTCACCAGTTCTGGATAATGCCTTTTGGGTTGAAGAATGCACCTGACACTTTTTAGAGGCTTGTGAATCATGTCCTAATGGGTTGGATGAATTCTGTCTATCATATCTGTATGATATAGCAGTTTTCAGTGCCACCTCGGAGGATCATGTGAAACAGTTTTGGATTGTGTTGCAGGCTCTTCACAAGGCCCAATTGACCATAAAGGCCAGTAAGTACCACAATGCCTATGGGCTGCTGTGTGCTCTATAAATGTGAATACATAAATAAATACAAGGTTCAGTGGTCTAGCTTGGGCATGACGTAGGTGGAGGGAGGATACAGCCTCTACCCAGTAAAGTACAAGCAGTACAAGACTGTCCCACCCCCACTACACAAACCCAAGTGAGAGCCTTTTTGGCACTCACTGGGTACTACGGAAATGTCATGGCAGACTATGGCACCATAGCTGCCATTCTGACTGCTCTTCCCAATCCTAAGAAACCCAAGAAGGTAACTTGGTCTGAAGAGTGTGGGAAGGCCTTCAATGGCTTAAAAGACTCCTTGTGCCAGTCCCCTGTTCTCATGGCCCCTGATTACCAAAGACCTTCTATTGTGCAGACAGATGCCTCTGGCATTGGGATAGGAGCTGTACTATCACAAGTAGATGAGAAGGGTAAGGAACACACTATTGGCTTCATTAGTCACCAGTTTAAGGACAGAGAGCTCTGTTGTGTGGACCCTAAGGAAGCTGAGGCCCTACCTCTATGGGACCCATTTCACTGTGCAAACTGACCATAATCATTTAAAGTGGCTAATGAACATGAAGGGAGTGAATCCAAAGTGAATCCAAAGTTACTCAGGTGTTCCATACGGCTTAAAGGCTTGGACTTCACTATTGAGCATAGGCCAGGTGTCCAACATAGCAATGCTGATGGGTTGTCCAGAATGGTTAACTGACGTGAACATGAGACTCATCTAGGGGTGGATTAATTCCCCCTGTCCTTGGTCTGGGAGGGGCAAGTGTTAGGAAAGATTCCCATCTTATGTGAAGTTTTCCCTCCAGTTGTGTACCCCCAACTTTTTGCTACTGTTTAACACCATATTCTGACTTTGCCAGAGGAGCACAGCCTTTAGTTGCGCTCATCTGGGCTTTTCACTCACTTTGTTATGGAGAAACTGACATGCCCCTAAAACAGTCAGTACTGAGAGACTTTGTTTCCCATAGTCCTTGTCAATGTTGCATCTTTTCTGCAACATGTTGCAAGTGCACAATGTACCTTACAGTATAGTGCACTTGGGTCTTCCTGTCCTTTCTAAAGGCCCTAGACACTCTCAAAGGATTTTTTAGTAGAGTTGCAGATGTGCCTTAGACAGGGTTGGTGGCAGCTTATCTTTTTATGTATATGTATTTTTAACCCTTTCCTGCCAGGTAAACTGTGGTTACTGCATTTCGCACAAATAGGTGGCCTGGCTCCAAAATGGCCATGCCATGAGTTTCTTTGTCCTGTCCTTTGGCCATCTTGCCCCTTCATCTTCCCCAGGTTGAGCCGACCAGGGTCAGTCCTTATTTGGGCATGCATTCTCCCGCGAAACACCGAGCCTTGGCGGGCTTCTGCATGCCATGTGTGTGTGCTTCCAGGATGTGGGTTGGACTGTCTGTTTATAATACAAATCCTGGGTGCCAGAGAGTCTGGGGTGCTGTGAATGCCTGGACCACCGTGGTCCATGATTGGTCCAGGTATGGTGTCCCTGTATGTGAGCAGATCTACCATTGGGTCCTCTTCATTTTGGCGCGAAGGAGACTTTGGATAAGAGAAGGCCCCAAACAGCCATACCATGTCGATCTCTTGAGTTCTCACTGAATGAAGGATAGGATCCAAGTATCCTGAAACTAAGAACCAGAGTCGAGGAACTGCTGGTGATCTGCTGGAAGGTTTGGCACCCTGAGATCGCTGTCGTCCCACTGGACCCCTCTGTATCTGATCAAACTAGAAGGTCTACAAAGATGTTTTGACCCATTGGAAAAGTGAGACCAACTATTCTCGGCACCTTCATCAAATCCTGCAATAAGCTTTCTCTGAAGTGTCCCTGGGCCAACCAGTGGGCTGACCCGCTTGCGCAGGACCTTTGCTCTGATACCACCGCCGTTTCAAGGATGGCCTTGAAACTTGGTACATCACAAGCTCTTTGTTCACAGCACTCTCACACCAGATTTCGTATACTTGGGATCCCCATGTCTGGAGTAAAGAGAGAGCGCCCAAACCGGAGTACAAACAGTTACTGTGTCACCCAGCAATGGTGTTGAAGTTTGCAGGTGCATTGCAGATGTGCCCCTCTATGCCCTGAAGCCACCTATAGTGACACTGACCTGATCCATAAACCGGGAGCAGAGAAATCACCATTGTCCTGTTTGGGAATCAATGCTGTAACTTTGTCGCTGAAAGCCGCAGAGCCGCAGAATTGCTGCATTTGAACCTGCAACCAAAGTGGACTTGACTGCCGGAGTTCTGTCCGGTGTGTGCCACGGGTCGGTGAGTAATTGTAACCCTTACTGATGGCCCTAGCGCATCCATCAATTTTCATGCATGAGTGGCGCCCGAGGGCCCGTCTTCTTTCCACAGATAGCCTGAGCTATCAAACTATTCCCAACTCCTGGAACCTGTTCTGACCTCACAGGAAGACCCTCCACGAATAGTGGGAACCTATTCTGCATCACCTCACCCACCTTCCTGAGCTGCTACAGACCCTACAAGAGACCCCATTTTCGCCCATTTGCACTACCGCGTTCACCAGCATTAAAAGTACCTTTGAGCAATAGACTCCCCTCTTCTTAGGGACTGGACTGCCTTTCAGTTAGAATTGTGATTTCTGCAGAACTGCCTAAAGACTCTTTGCACTACCTGCTCCCTTCCCTTTTCTCGGTTGTGGACCCATTTTGTGCATTAACCCTTTAGGCCACTTGGTCTTGTATATATGTATTTTAATAGGATTGTGTTGGTTTAAAAGTGTTACTGTTAATAATTATTGTATTGAAACTCAAAGGCCTTGGATAAATATATTTGTGTTTTTAATATATATACACCTGACTGGGTGCAATTTGTAAGTGTCCTTTATTCGGGGTGCTCATTGAGGTCTTTCAGTCACCCTCACCCCTCCTTAGAACTAGTCTTGACCGCCGCCAATGCTACCTTGATTGGTCTGGATTGTCCAGAAGGTTACTCTGAAACTAGGCTGGCCTTCTGAACTTCTGCCCACCAGGTCAGAGCTCAGAAATCCATCTTAACACCAGGGGACAGGCATGTCATTTTTTGTACTGGGCATCTATGATAGATGTCCAATAAGATGCCTCACCCATGTGCCCTCTAGCACCTCGCATACAAAAAATCACTGTGGCCCAGGGGGCATTCATGGGAGTTTACTTTTTACTGGGTATGATATGATATGGCATTTATAACGCGCCTATACACAGGTGTTTGCCCAGCAAAGAATGCCAGCCCAGTCTGCTGGGATTCCTAGCACCTCACATGCAGTGTCAAGCCTGACCCCTAAGCCCCCCAGTGCCTTGCATGTACACTTAATCGATTATCTGTGCATGTGAGGCACTGGAGTGCAATGAGGCAAGGAATGCCATTTATTAATGGGCATCTGCTGGATGCCCAGTAAAAAATACCATGCATGGGCCACCAGCAGCTCCCACGCACACAATTATTGTGTGCAGGTGAGGCACTCAGGACCTCTGGGGGTGGGCATGGACATTTCTACGGTTCCATGTGATATTTTCACCACAAAAATATCGCGATGCAAAAATATCACCATATTTTTGCGGCGAAAATAACACATGGACCCTGCGGGGGACATCCCCGCAACCCTCGCATCATTTTTTTATGTGCGGGGGACACCCCCGCACCTAATATTTTCACCACCAAAAATATCGCCTATGGCCGTTCCCGACGACCATATGTACGGCGATATTTTTGCTGGCGAAAATATTACCTGATACCATTTTTACTGGGCAAATATGCCCAATAAATAATGCCATGGATATACCCTGGGACCACAGCTCCTGACCCACATCTGCCCCCCAGGTGCCCCCAGCACCTCGCAATCACACATGATCACATTCATCATTAGTGTGATTATGTCAGAGTGCAAGGTGCTGGCACACCATGGAGCATGCATGGCATTTTTTTTTACTGCCCATAGCTGATAAAGAAAGCCTGATAACTGTTATTATGTGCCAGACTGGCATTTTAATGCAGCCCTTCTAGCCATTTTTTATTGTGGTATGACATTTTATAATGGCCAGCTTTGATAAAGCACGCATGATCGGTGGTATTATTCTTTCTGTGGCATGACATTCTGTATTGGGCATCTTTGATAAAGCAACCATGTAAAGTGCTAATATGTCGCTAGATTGGCATTTCAATGCAGCCCGTCTAGCCATTTCCTATTGTGGTATGACATTTTGTATTGGGCATCTTTGGTAAAGCAAACATGATAAGTATTAATGTGAAGCAGGACTGACATTGTGTATGCAACAAGTCCAGCTATCTTTTACTGAGTCATGAATTTTGTATTGGGCATCTTTAATAAAGCAAGCAGGATCAGTGGTATAATTCTTATTGTGGCATGACATTTTGTATTGGACATCTTTGATAAAACAAACATAAGTGTTATTATCTAGCAAGAGTGGCATTTCAATACAGCTAGTCTATCATTTCTTACTGTGGTATGACATTTTGTATTGGGCATCTTTGGTAAAGCAAGCATGATAAGTGTTAATATGAAACAAGACTGGCACTTTTATGCAACCAGTCTAGCCATTTCTTATTGATGTATGACATTTTGTATTGGGCATCTTTGATAAAGCAAGCATGATAAGTGTTATTATGTAGCTCGACTAGCTTTTAAGTTTCGACATGTTTTCATACGTTGGCATGCATTTTTAATGGTAAAGCTAACTGGAGTATGTTCTTACGTGCGGATGCTGCCATATATTGGTAGAACAGACATGGGCATGTTTTCTTATAGTATCATTACTGGCATTATGCGCAAAGCAAACATGAGTATTTTCTTACATGGGAATATTAGGGTATAAAGGTGCAGTCAGCATGGAAATGTATGGGCACGGCCTGTGTAAAAAAGGTTTTATACTGGCACATATTGTGCGAAAAGGCATCATGAAAATGTGCTGGAGAAATGCTCTTGTGCAGTGTTGGTGACTTGCATCCATTTGATTTTCTCATGAGTTACCCTACAAAACCAATTGCAAACTGTTTGGCTCTAAAATGCACCATTTTAATCCATTGTTTAAAAAAAAAAAATCTCGAGGGGAGAACCACCCCGCACACCCCTTTATTGGTGTGGGATACCTTGCTACGCTCGGTCGCGGTGGCATAGCCGGAACATATATTTACGCACCTCCAGTTAAAAAAATCACCAGCCGCCACTGGAAAATTCTATTTATTTATAAATGATGCCAGACGTTTCACTGTTCTCCACATCTTAATCATGGTCTATATCATATTTTCATTTCAGAAGCAGCCTGGGCCAGCGTCTACATATGTTATTTTTCACACTGCTCCAGCTTATTGATGGTTTTATGTTCGGTTTAAGAGGTGCATAAATCAGATCTCTTAAGGCCTGGTCATTTCAACCACTGTTGGGTGGTGTATTGTGTGGGCAATCCCCATTATACAACAAAATAATTGCCAGCAATGGTCGTTGCATTAAAGCTGGCGGTAATGTTACCACTGTTGGTGAATCAAAGGCATGTTTCCTACCAGCAGGCCGGCTTCTGCCGCCCTGGGGTGGTGGTATTTCACTGCCAGCAGTTTTTGGCAATGTCCGCCTGCGGGGTTCAAACAGCCCTATACTGTTCCGGCCCTTTTTAGATCAATCGTTTCAGGTAAAGGAACTTGAGTTTGTTCAGAATTGATTAAAGAATGAACCTGTGGCCAAGTATTGAAAATACAAATAAAAAGTCGTTGGCACTTGTCTGGGTCATGGAATAATAAATTGAAGCTAAGAACATAATGATAATGATGTGTTATTTATATAGCGCCTTAATCCAAAGCGCTTTTACAGAGCTCATAATTACATACAATATCACCCACCCGAAACTGGTACTCATGTATCGACCTCGGAAGGATGATAGGCCGATTCGGCCTTGCCGGGATTCGAACCTGCGACCCTGCAGATCACGCTCAGATCGCACAAGCGCTGTCAATGAACATCTGCATTTTAAAATCATGTGTGCATGACTTTGAAGAGGAAGCAGTCTGTTTAGTTCGTGGGATTCATACAGCCTCTCACTGCTCTTCACCGTTCCCCCGCCCCTCAAAAAACATTGCATTCAATTTGCAAGGCAGTACCGGTTTTTATGGGCTCGTTTTTATAGTGGCGCCTTTTATGCCAATACCAGCCCCAAACACCTGATCTAATTTTAGCTTCCCTCGTCATCTCTACATACATGGCCTCCAGTTCGGAACATCTGGTACAACTTTTCTTCTCAGAAGGAATTACGGCATGCAGCGCCTTTAATAAAGCAATAACTTCTTACAAGAATACTGTTCAATGACAGAAAATGGAAACCAGAAGACATGGTTTTACGGCCGCTAACTATACTGGAGGAGCAATTTTAAGAACATGGGGTAGGTGGTGCATGCAGAATGGTTTAAGGGTTCCGTTGCCTGCTTTTGTAACCTTCTCAGGAAGGTCATTATTTTACCACAGAAATTGTAGCAAAAGTGTGGCGGGCTATATGGTTGCCACATGCAGGGCATGCGCCAAAATGACGTACCTTTTTCAAACACACTTTTGTGACTCCCTGTTTAGGTGTTTTATACAATGGGAATCTTTTGCTCCATTTTAAACTTTCCATTATGTATCAAATGTCTAGGGTCAAATTGCAAATCTTGTGCTTTTTTATTTTTTTTATTAAAATGATATAGTTTAATTTACAAAACTTTTCATTTATGTTTACACACATCTAATTTGCAAGAGAATAAAATAGACAGAGGTACAACTGATGTGACAAAAAAGAAAAGTTTTAAATCATACAGTCGGTAGCCATGAGTCTTAATTGTCTTATTGGTACAAATTGTGATTTCCTTTGATCTTTCGGCGTTACGTGCCCTTTTCCGCCAGACCGATTTTTGCAGTTATACTGTTCCAAAACTGTATAATCGTAATAGTTAGATTTTTATTTTTTCCCAACAGAATTGTGGCCCATCTGTCTTTAGGCGCCCAAGAGGGGCCATGATTTGTATTAATTTCTCTGAAAAGTTTTCTTTTCTTAGTCAATGAAGGACATTCCATTATCACATGAAAAAGTGTCTCCGATATATGATGTGGATTGCAAAATCGACAGAATGCTTGTTTTTTTGGAATCTGTCTGCTTATCGCAAGTAGTTCACACGTAGGTAGTAGGTTGAGACGTAGTCTCAAGAATTGGTCTCTGATATTACGGTCAGGAAATTGAATCAGATAGACTGGAAGTTGGTTAATTGCTCGAATGTCCAGATCACAATTTAGGTTCCTTCGATAGCTATTTTATCCCGATATGGTGTGCATCCAATCGTTCTGTTGAAGTCGCTTCTTAGCGAGTTGTGGCCGGTTCAATAACATCTCCAGGGATATCTCATTTCTTATCATGTGTTTTTTAACTGCCATTTTCCAAGATTTTAGAGCTGTATTGGCGACTGAATGTTGTTTTTCACAGAATATGTCAAAAGCAGGAATAACTTCTTTGTTTGTCATCTTTCTGAAAAAGTCAAGTTGCTTCCATATTACTAAAGATGTCAAAGATTGTATGGCTAGCTCGTGTCGTAATTCTCATCGTTGGGAAAGATTGGGGCAGGCCTAAGATTTTCCGCCAAAAAATACCTTCTAAAAAGTCCCATATAGATTGATCTACATTAATCATGGTTTCACTCCCATAGATAATAATTGCACTCACTTTCTGGCGATAAAATGGTAGTTGGGGTTTCATGGAGTATTTCCCGAATTTTTGATGTATCACTACACCTTGACGGGCGAGTGAGGCAATTTTTATTTTTGGTTGCAAGACCCAGTCTTTCTCTTCTTTTGACTGGTTCAGCAACATTCCTAGATATTTGATCGATTTTTGTTGGTCGAGTATTTTGCCATTCATATAAAAGTTGATTTCTTTGGCTTTGGTTTTTTGGAGATTTGTCAAGGGCATGATTTTGGATTTAATCGTGTTGATTTCTAGGTCATTTAACTGCATATCATTTTCCAGGTTTTTAAGACTTCTTTGTAGTCCAATCAGGGTTTTATCAAGGATGACAATGTCATCTGCATACATGAGATGCAGAATCAGAGTTGCGTTGAGTTCGGGTGGATTTGATAAATGAAATCATTGTTCTTCAGAAATATCAGAGGTGTACAGTTTAAATAAAGTGGCTGCGAGCGGGCAGCCCTTTTTTAGACCGTTTACAGTATTGATAGGAGCAGATAAAACTCCATCTTCAGACAGTCTCACCCTGATTGTTGTGTTACTATAGAGTTCTTTAATGGGCTCAAAAATATTCGAAGGACAGTTCCAGGCTTTCAATTTTTCCCATAGCTTCTGTCGATTGACCAGGTCAAAAGCCATGTGAAGGTCGACAAAGGCTGCATATGGGAAAATTGTTAACCAACCACTCTTGTTCTGAAATTCAGCTGCCACTAGAGCCCAGTTAGATATTCACCAGACAATATGGCAGAGATCAGCACGTTATGTGGCCTCTTCTGTAAATTAAGGGTAACTTAGCACCCACAAAATGTCAAAAAGGCATGCTGTCATGTGTATGGGTAAATTGATGTTAGAAGAAGAGTTGTTAGTTGCAGCCCTAGTCCATCGTCCCTGCATATCTTTCTATTTTTCTGGCTGGCTATCCTACGATTGTGTTTGTATCTTATCCCTGGTAAACATGGGTCTGCAGAGGTGAAGGCCAGGAGTTATTTCATTTTCACTAAACCCCAACCCCCCACCCCCGAGGTATGTAATCTTGCTTAACAGCCTATTAGGAGCCTGCCTGGTTGGTGGCATCATTATTTCCATAATTACTTCCACTCAGGTGCCGCTAGGGGCGCCGATGACGTGGGTGCTTGGGGGCACGTGCAACTCCCGGAAAGAACAATCTGCTTTTAACGCTCCTATACTTTTTATGGAACGCCCCTAAAATATGGTCCTGATCCCCACCGACGACCGACTCCTTTCCCCCCGGGTAATGCAAAGGTTGGCTCCCCTGGGTGCCACCGGTCTTCCCTTTTCATAAACATTAAAGGTTCCTGCAGACTGGCAGGTTTGCATGGCCACTGCTCATCTTCCTTAGATGTCTAGAGGGTTTTCTTTAACAGGACTTGAGGGAACTATCCCGGGACATTCTAGTAGGTGAGAAGAAACTTACAAATTGCAAAGGCTGTATCATAAGGCCTTGGGCGAGTGAACTAAGTGGTGTTATGAGAAATCACTCATGTGGACTTGAATCGTTTCTAATTATAGTCTAATTAACATAGAGGAATCAAATTGGGACCTATTTCACAATGTGTAAAATTTTAATGAATGATAGTTCAATGTAATTAAAGAATGGATTGGACTTCTCATCTTAAATTCAATTTTGGGTAATGTAGTTAATGGGCTGTATAATACAGCTTTGAGATATGACCTTTAGGGATGCAGGGGATATTATTATGTGCATGTGATTGGATATATGACATTTTATGAGTATCTAAACTATGCTTTTGTTGTGTTCCCTGCTTTGCACGTCCATGTTTTTGGTTATATATTTTTTCACACCTCTTGAATCCTATCCTAATCCAACCTCTTATTCTCTGTTTGGAATATGGTTATGCTATGATGTTGTCTTGATGTTTATGTTATACTAGCACATGTCCAGTTTTGAAAAAGGCCTCAAGGCCAAAACACGTGTTACCCAATGGGCATGAACAACCATATTAAATGAATGTATGGCTGACTGCAGAGAGTGTCTTTTGATTACATGGTTTGCTTGGAGGATGGGGAAAACTCCCACAACACTCTGAATGTGACATAGTTCAAGAGTTACTGGTGATCATTAGCATTATAATACTGTTGCAGAGGGCCTATCCCTGAATACCCCTCATAAATAATTCTTATTTATGTCAATGGTGGCTTTGGAGCACCGACTTTCAGGAATATCTCTGGGAGGGTTAAACAAAAGTGTCGCCCCTGAATGGAGTTTGTGAGAAGAGACTTCTTCTTCCTTGGAAAGTTCTGTCTTCACCTCTATAGCAGAGGACTTTGAAATAGACTGCATCCTCAACAGAGTTCCAGGTGACTCTTCCTTGCCTTGAAGTGGACAGATCACTCAACAAAGAGCTCAGGCCACCCTCTTATAAAATCAAAATTATGTAGTGGAAGCAAACCTATCATCTGGGGTCTAATCTACACGGATGTAACATGTGTCCTTCGCCTTCTTGTGGCATAGCCAGAGTGTTGTGTCTGCAAGAAGTGGGGAGTGGGCAGGAGATTAAAGGAACCCTAACAGAATCCAAGTTTGTGGAGCATCTCTCTTGGCCTAAACCTATGATTTGGTGACTAGAATTCCACCTCCTTCCCACATCTGCCTACTTCAAAAGACCTCTAGTAATCAACACCCAAGATAAGAGTGTGTTTGTTTTGTCTATGAAACACCAGTTCAGAGAGGACCTCCAGTGCAGGGTTCCTGTGCCCTGGAGGAAGGTGTTGGCATTCCTTAGGGGGATCAAAGGAGCAGCTTCCTGGGCAGGTCCCCACATGTTTGCTGTGGAGACACCCAGGCCTGACAACTAATATGCACCAGCCCTTTCATGACTGAGTCACTTCACCAACCTGACAGTAATGACATCAAAATGAGGTGCCTTTATAATTGTGTAATCTCAGCAGTCACCAAGTCATAATTAAACATTGCTTACATTTACAATTTAACCTGCCACCGGGATGACTACAGTACCCACGTATTATGTTATGAATCAGATGTGCGCATGGTTATAAAGCCACCTTTGCCTGTTGGAACTTTGTGCTCCTGCAGATGACAGGAGTGCACCATGACCTTTGAATCTACCCTTCGACACCACAGGGCAGTTGCTGCAGAGGTCAGGAGAATGTCACAGGCACGGGAGTGGACTTTGATTCTGGCATGGAGAATTGTGAACGTGGGGGGAGTCTGATTAGGCGATCTCCATTTCAGAAACAGGATTACCTCTGTGGTTTTTGTTCTAAAAATCTAAGAGCATTGTGGGGTGAATGAGGTTGGAGGGAGGCGGAGTCAATCAAGCCACTCAAACCACTGAGACTGATTTGTCATCTCGCTCTCCTTTTAATCCCCACTTCTAACAACCACAGACTGTGTCAGCATACAGTATACCCCCCTTGTAAATCTGAAATCCATATCTTGGGAGCCGAATGAAGGATATCATTGGAATTGAACCGCCCACCCCAATTACCTTTGCCTTGCTATTACCAATCAGTACTATCTATCTCTTGCTCTTTTTTTCCTCTCTTTATGATCCCACATTTGAAAAGAGGTGCTCCAAGGCTGCAATGTAAGCGACACATGATGCTGAAGAAGAACACATACATGCCCTTCGCCCCTTTGGCACTCTCTCCCAGCAGACATATAGTCATTTATCGAAAGCATGTGTTCTAAAAGGTGGGCTAAGGAACTCTGCACTTCATATAACTTGACATTTCAGAAATAACTTTCGAGGTTCCACAGCTGCTGTGTGTGTCAGGAACACAAATGAGATTTAATGTCATTCACTTGGATAATTACTTGGCCTCAAGGAGGATGCCCGCTCGTCCCGCCACGGCATCCAAGGGGAATGCGCGCGAGCCAAGACGCTGAAATAGCGGAGTAACAGAAGCCGCTGTGGTCACAGGGCTAGTGCCAGCTAGCAGGACATGTTGAAACCACATTTCAGATGTTCATTTTGGCAGTGCTACAGTTTTTAAGCTTTTCGGATTAAATGGACTATAAAATGACAACGTTTTTGCCATTTTGGCCAGACCTACTGGGATCCTTGACTAAAAAGTCAATATTTTCTTTTGTTGTTGTCAATCTGACCGTACGGAGGGACGAACCATGGCAGGTGGTTGCTACTTCCGTGACCCGCGAATGCGCAGCTTCAGTAAATAATTAGATATTGACAGGAACAGATCAATGTCCGCACTAATGGCATTTATAAAATGCGCCAACAACACAGAAGCATTACTGTGCAAGAAAAAAACACAAGAGGTTTTATTTAATTTGTAGTTCCTCTTCTCAGCTTACTCATACCACTGGACATTAAGGTTTCTGTTACCTGTGCACTTGCTCTCTAAAAGAAACTCGACTTAAAATATCAAGTGATTGCGCATGCGCTGGGTGCATTTGCGTAAAAGTATTGTGAGTCCACCCCATGGGTAGCTTCTAAACGAAGTTGCAGAGTCTGGAGCAGGGATGCAAAAGCAACCCATCTAATCCTCAAATGTGGGGTGTCACAGGGTGCATGCCTGTCACCCTCTTTTTATAATATAAGTACAGTGCCGTTTTTTTATTTGCTGGAAAAAAAGTAATACAGGTTTCACCAATTTTGCAGATGACGCTCAATGTGTCATTCCCATGGCAGGTCAGAGGATGAAAACAGATTACATGAAACCTATGACATCATCCATTGCTGGATGAAGGAACATGGCTTGGCACCAAATAAAGAAAAAACGGAGTTAACGGTGATCGGTGCAAGAAATAAAATTAATAGGCTTGATGATAACTTTAAACATTTCAAAATAGCTGGGTGTATTATAGAAACAAAAAAGAAAGTGAAAACTTGAGGGGTAGTCTTTGACCAAAACCTGAATATGAAGGCACGCATAAGCAGTCTTATGTCTTCTACGGCCTATCATATTAAACTACTAACCCAACTCAGACCGTTCGTTTCCCAAACTAATTGTGAAACGATTGCTAGGGCTATTGTTGGGTCAAAGATCGATTAATGTGGTAGTCTGCTGGTAGGAGCAGCTAAAAATTATATTGCGCGCCTGCAGACACTTCAAAACACTATGGTCAGAACCATTGTAGGCCTAAAAAGAAGAGATCATGTCACAGAGGCTAGACAAGGCCTGCATTGGCTCCCCATTGCCTCCAAGATCCAGTTTAGATCACTCACTTTTACCCATAAATGCCTCAGGGAAATGGGCCTACGTTATTTAACCGAAACGCTTCAAAGAAAAAGTAACACTAGAACATTGAGGTCGAACACTCTAAACCAGCTACAAATCCCGAAATGGAACCTCACTCAGGTTACTAGTGGTGTATGTTTCATGGCAGCTCCCAAGGCATGGAATGACATCCCTCCTGGCCTGAGAGAGATTGACTCGTTAGCAATATTTAAGAAAAGAATCAAGCCTTTTCTGTTTAAATAATAAGTTTTGTACTGCTGATGCTCTGCCTTCCCTGGATGACCTTTGTTTGTTTTTTGTTGCGACCTCACGCCTCCGGGTGTTATGGTGTGCGCTTTACAAATATAAACCAAAAAAACCAAACCAGTCTAACAGCGCTGTCAGCAAATTTGGGCGTTTAACCAGTGGTCGAAGTGGGTGCGGGCATTTGGGAGAGGTGCTCCGCTACTTTATTTTTATTTTTTTCGTTTTACTGTTGCTATATTTTTATTTTAAAAACAAACAGTTCCAGACTGGTTTCGTTTTAAAATAAAAGTGTAGGAAGAAGTTGAAACGTGAACTTCAGTGCACTGCACTGAACATTCCCTTAAACGGCAGGTTTGTTTGTTTGGCGGTTTGGATTGCGTGTGGTAGGGGGTGGTGCCATGAGGTTTGTGGTGAGTGGGGGCAGACCAGCAGGGAACATAGTTCCACTACTTCTTTTTGTACACTTCCAGTGCTGGAAATGGGAAGAATATATTGTGGGATCTGTGGTTTGTGCCTCATCTGATACTTTTTCTGATTTCGTTCAGGGAAGAGATGGAGCCTAACCTGTCGGGAAGTCCCCTTGCCCCTGGTTGCACAGGAAGGCAAGGGGGGCCTCACCACAGGATGAACCCTGAATTCGGGAAAAACTCTGGAAAAAAAAACATTCCATGATGGTAGAAAAGTTTCAGTTGTCCAGAGCAATGACAATCACAGGAATGGCAGGTCGACTGTCCATGAAGACACAGAAACAGTCTCAGGGCAGAACTTCAGGAGACAAGGAGTCAAAGTCGGGCACAAAAACAGAGCAGGGCCCAGTGACAGGGGAAGGACGGAAGCCAGCAGTAGTCAGGGAACAAGAGCCAATAGAGGAAGATCGGGAGCCAGTTGCAGGTAAGGAGCGGAGCAAGAGTAAGAAGGGGAACGAAGGAAGAATGGAGGAGAAGAACCACAGAAAGGAAGAACCGTCCAAGGAGAGGGAAAGAGCGAGAAATTAGCATCCGGCAAAGGAGCAGAGCAAGTTGCAACGCACAGCATTACCAGAGACATGGCCTCTTGTAGTGCGGGCACCATACCGCGCTGCTATGTTCGAGTGCCATAGCTGGAACCGGAAGTACTTGGACATCATCTTGGAAAGGTCATAGAGACGCAGAATGGCCGCCATCTTGAGAAGGGCAGAGTCCATCTGTAACAGGACCAAAGAGAAATCTGTGGGTGCAACCTGACAGGGGATCTCTCTCATCCTTGGAGGGATGGGGCTGTGTGTGGGGGATTAAGAGGGGGAGGAGGGGAGTGGGCAGGTCACAGGGGCATGTTCCCAGGCCAAGTCAAGCAATACAGTATCTCTTCATAGAACACAATCTTGGCGATTTGTATAAAAGCAAAGAGCATTATGGGAACTTAAGTGTGTACAGAATGTTTAATTTAAAACATGTCTTATTGTAATTAAGTAAGAAACCCTTTTGAGAGAATAATGGAAGTTGGGGTCTGTAGTTTTAACTGCTCACACTACTCACCCTATGGAAAAAAATGCTCTACATTGCAGGACAAATATATCAGTCTGGACAGCTACAGGAAGCCTGTCATGCTTTTGTTGCTTCGCTGGGGGTACCCTGTTCTTAAGCAACCCATGCTTCATTGAGCAGACTGCTTACAGACTCGGCAGTGCTACAGAGTCTTCTGAAGCCTGCTTGTTAAAGTAAGAGTGTTGTGGGAAAGCCCCCGAGTCTGGGGACAGGGCAGCAAAACATGTTTTGCACGAGCCTGACTCTGTCGTATTCCCAGCGATCCTGCACCCTAACAGCATTACAGATATAGATGTGGATGGTAGCTGCTGAAACACATAACGTGCCAATATTAATAAGCTGTTTTGCATGGTCTTTTTTTAACATTATTTATTTGATTTAGTTGACAATTCAACTTTACAAATTACATGGACGCGTTAGCGTCCATGTAGTTATGGTTAAGTTGGTGTTTCCATAGGAAGAGCACTTTTTGGGTGGCTTATAACTTCGCTCCCTCTGGACGAATCCTCACCAAACTTTGCAAAAAAAGTATATGGCCCACTCTGCAAAGTTTGGAGAGGTTTGGTCCAGGGGGGGCAAAGTTATAGGGGGTGTCCCAAAACTTTTGTTTTTTCTCATAGACATAATGGGAAAAAACTTTGTGCACGGCTACAGCCCGAACCGCTGGACGGAGTTACACCAAATTTGCAGCAGGAGCGGCGGCTTGGTCCAGAAAGCGTGCTTTTGCAAATTTGGTGTAAAACCGTCGAGTATTTTTTAAAAAAATGACCAAAATGTGAGGCAAAAAAATTTGTGATATCTGTGTTCGCTTCGCGGACGGACTTCCCTGTTCACTCCGCGGACAGCACCCCGATTGGCCCATGGGCTTGCGTCATGTCCCCGGACATGCGACGTGTTCGCTGATTGGGCGGTGAGTGCTTGCGGAGGGTGGGGGAGTATGAGATAGGTTCAATGTGGTATTTTTTTTTATGTGCTAGACGCTTTTGTTGTGTTCGATTTGTCTGCGGACAACACGGCTGCTCTGGAATGTTCGTAAATAAACAGAATGAATTCGGTGTGGAGTTGAAAGTTTTCTAAGAACACTTGTGGGGTCTTGGAATGTTAGCAGAGGGTGTCCTGGAGACGTTGTGTGTATTGTTCGTTGGCAAGCTGAAAGTGTTCTAAGAACACTTGCGGTGTCCTGAAATGTTCGTACACAAAGAAAATGGGGGTGTCTTGAGGACGCTGTCCGTATTGTCCTCTGGCAAGTTGAATGTGTTCTAGGACCTTCCTTGTGTCCGCGGACATTAAAATGGTTGCAATGCTTGAATCTATGGATGTGACATAGTCATATGCCATGCACCCAAGAGTCTGTGCCCTGGCCAGAAGCTCTGCAGCATATCACAGTCATATGCCATGCACCCAAGAGTGTATGCCCTGGCCAGAAGCACCGCAGCATATCACACTCAGAGTGGCTTATAACTTTGGGTCAAAAACAAATTTATAAGGAACAATGTTATAAGCCAGTATGGGTGTGATATGCTGCGATGGTTGTATTTATGTTGTTATACTTACTATTTGGTTTAGTAACGGGAGTCCATGTTTTTCTTGTTCATTTCTGTGATAAAAGAAAATAGCATGTTAGTATTAGTATTTTATAAAGAGTTATTACATTGTACAATCAACATTTTTTCTTTTTTTTTGACCCTCATATTTAGTCGATGACAAACGAGAGTACTGTGCAATTTGCTCAGTTTCTGTGTTTGTTGCTAAAATCATTGGGTCTGTGGGAGAAAAAAAATCCATGTTGGATTAAAAAAAAAACTTTTTCTGTTATGTTACAGTTTATTTGTTTGTTTGTTTTCAGTGTTTACTTGTTGTTTCTGGCTAATGCTTTATATATTGGATTGTTCCAGTTTTTGGGAGCAGTTAGATATTAGGTATTTGTTTGGATATTGTACAGTTTTGGAGCAGTTAGACAGTTAGATACCAGTAGGTGTATTCTAACTGTTTATTTTTTGATATAATTTCGTGGTATTGATTTATCTGTTTGAATATTTCAAAATTTTGGGACAGTTAGATACCAATTGGCGTATTATGTCTATTTTGTGATTTATTTGAGTAGTCCTAATTTATCTCTTTAGTTGTTGTAGCATCTTTGGGTAGTTAGATAGCTTTTGGAATATTGTGACAGTTATATTTTTTTACTACAACTGTACTTAAGGTTTAAGTACAGTTTAGTTATCAAATTTTGGTTTTAAGAACATTAAATAAGCATTTGTAAGATTTGCTGGTAATCTCTGCTTTAGAGTAATGGTACTATCATTACATTCAAACCATCCACATTTCTTTTTTATGTATGCAGTATAGTGTCCTGAGTTGGTTGTGGCTCCTGCGTGGTAGATGATACCTATTGTTGTGAAGGTTTTCCTACCAAGTGATATTTGACCATGTGTGAATCCAGTCAGCTTGCAGTTGTTTTTGGTACCATCTGCATTGTAACGTAGAAGCATTAGTATTACGCATTTACTATGTTTTTGTATTACTAACATGGAGCGATTATCTGAATTGCAGGTGGAACATAATCTATCGTGGTTTGCATTTTGTACAAGTTGCTGAAATGGAACGGATTCACAGTTAGGTATTGATATATACACAAAGCGCTCATTGGGGATTTGTTCTTGTGTCACATTGTTGCAGAGAGTGCATGTATGTTTCCACATGTATGAAATCTGGACGATTTCATTTATAGGTATGTTTTTGTTTTCCAGTACTTGTAGTAAGTACATTAGAAATTCTTGTGGATCTTCCTGTGAGTTTATAGTGAATTTCACCATTCCAGCACAGTAGTCCAATTGTTGTCTTATTCCAAAAACACTATACGTGTTGTCAGGATTGTTTGCTGCATTTCTGTGAAGTACTAACATTTGCAAACACAATGGGTCTGCACTATGTAAGTAAATGTTCTCAACAATTGGTGGTAATTGAAATAGAATATTCATTGCTACATTTGCGTAGCAACTTACACCAACTATATTTGAGAGATTAAATGGACCATGTAGTTCTGTATCTGACTGCTTTTTTTGGAGTTTGTCTTCCTTCTTTGAAGAAGTACCTGGTTTACTTTCCCTAATTGATTCTTTTTTGATTGTGGTACTTGATGAAGTTTTAGTTTCTTTTACTCTTTTTGGAGGATTTGCAGTGACATCCTGTTGCATTTCTGTTTGATTTAGTTTTCTTTTAAAACATTTTTCTTTTTCTGGAACAGGATATGTTTGTAGATGGGGGGTGTATAGTGAATGAAGTCTATTGTATTCTAAAATGCAAGGAATATCAGCGTTTATTTTACTTGCATCAAAGTTGATTAGAAATAGACCATCAAGTGTACGTAAGCGTGATAGTGCTACATAGTTCATGCCTTCTTTAAAGACTGTGTTACCAATGTCTATCATTGCTTTGTCTAAGGCATGGGTGCACAACATACGGCCCGTGGGCCAGTTGCGGCCCGTCATGCCGTTTTGTCCGGCCTGCGAGGCACAAAGACTTTCCTAATGGAGGGCGGCCCGCAAGCAGCATCGGCCGCCCTCCATTAGGAAAGTCTTTGTTGTCTTTCGGGCCGGACAAAACACTGGCCCTCATTGGTTCAGTGCACATGAACCACGCAGCTCCTACGAGCCACGTAGTGCGTGTGTGCTGCACCAATGGAGTGCCAGCACTACGGCTGGCGTGGCCAGTAAGGCTTGATGCTGGAAGGCATTTCAGCCTTGCTTGCCATGCCAGCCGTAGTGCCAGAAGCCTCGCCAGTGTTCCAGTACGTCTGGGTAAGTACATATGGGGGGGGGCTGTATGTTTGTGTGTGTGTGTGTGTGTGTGTGTGTGTGTGTCTCAGGTCCGTCCTGACTGTGTTTTTTGTTTTTGTATGTATGTTGAGAAGGCGGGGTGGGGGGTGTGTCGGGTCTGCTTGAATGTGTTTGTGTGCAAGTGCAGTGTGTGTTGAGATGCGGAGGGGGTGTGTGTGTCGGGTCTGCCTGAATGTGTTTGTGTGCAAGTTCAGTGTATGTTGAGATGCGGGCGTGGGGTGTGTGTCGGGTCTGCTTGAATGTGTTTGTGTGCAAGTGCAGTGTGTGTTGAGATGCGGAGGGGGTGTGGCGGTCGGGTCTGCCTGAATGTGTTTGTGTGCAAGTTCAGTGTATGCTGAGATGCGGAGGGGGTGTGGGGGTCGGGTCTGCTTGAATGTGTTTGTGTGCAAGTGCAGTGTGTGTTGAGATGCGGAGGGGGTGTGGGTGCCTGGTCTGCCTGAATGTGTTTGTGTGCAAGTGAAGTGTATGTTGAGATGTGGGGGTGGGGGGTCCGGGTCTGTATGCGTGCATGCTTGTGAGTTTGGTTGGTGAGTTGGGGGGTGGGGGGGTTCAGGTCTGTATGGATGCATGGTGTATGCATGTGAGTTTGTATGGTGAGTTGGGGGTGGGGTCTGCTTGCGAGTTTGTGTGCTGAGTTGGGGTGGGGGGGTTCGGGTCTGTATGGGTGCATGGTGTATGCTTGTGGGTTTGTGTGCTGAGTTGGGGGTGGAGGTTCGGGTCTGTATGGGTGCATGGTGTATGCTTGTGGGTTTGTGTGCTGAGTTGGGGGTGGGGGGTTCAGGTCTGTATGGGTGCATGGTGTATGCTTGTGGGTTTGTGTGCTGAGTTGGGGGTTGGGGGTTCGAGTCTGTATGGGTGCATGGTGTATACTTGTGAGTTTGTATGGTGAGTTGGGGGTGGGGTCTGTATGGGTGCATGGTGTATGCTTGTGAGTTTGTATGGTGAGTTGGGGGTGGGGGGTTCGGGTCTGTATGGGTGCATGGTGTATACTTGTGAGTTTGTATGGTGAGTTGGGGTAAGGGGGGGTTCGGGTCTGTATGGGTGCATGGTGTATACTTGTGAGTTTGTATGGTGAGTTGGGGGTAAGGAGGGGGTTCGGGTCTGTATGGGTGCATGGTGTATGATTGTGGGTTTGTGTGCTGAGTTGGGGGTGGGGGGTTCGGGTCTGTATGGGTGCATGGTGTATGTTTGTGGGTTTGTGTGCTGAGTTGGGGGTGGGGGTTCGGGTCTGTATAGGTGCATGGTGTATGCGTGTGGGTTTGTGTGCTGAGTTGGGGGTGGGGGGTTCGGGTCTGTATGGGTGCATGGTGTATGCTTGTGGGTTTGTGTGCAGGGGTTGGGGGGTTGGAGTCTGTATGAGTATGTATGCATGGTGCATGCTTGGTGGCATGGGGCATAGTGTTTGCTTGAGGGGTCGGTGTCTTGGGGCATAGTGTTTGCATGAGGGGTGGGTGTCTTGGGGCATAGTGTTTGCATGAGGGATGGGTGTCATGGGGCATAGTGTTTGGTTCGGGAGTGGGGGCCATGGGACATAGTGTTTGCATAAGGGGTGGGTGTCATGGAGCATAGTGTTTGGTTGGGGACTGGGGGCCATGGGACATAGTGTTTGCATGAGGGGTGGGTGTCTTGGGGCCTAGTGTTTGCATGAGGGGTGGGGGCCATGGGGCATAGTGTTTGGTTGGGGGGTGGGGGCCATGGGGCATAGTGTTTGCTTGAGGGGTGGGGGCCTTGGGGCATAGTGTTTGCATGAGGGGGTGTCATGGGGCATAGTGTTTGCTTGAGGGGGGGTGTCTTGGGGCATAGTGTTTGCATGAGGGGTGGGGGCCATGGGGCATAGTGTTTGGTTGGGGAGTGAGGCCATGGGGCATAGTGTTTGCTTGAGGGGTGGGGGCCTTGGGGCATAGTGTTTGCATGAGGGGTGGGAGCCATGGGGCATAGTGTTTGCTTGAGGGGTGGGGGCCTTGGGGCATAGTGTTTGCATGAGGGGTGGGGGCCTTGGGGCATAGTGTTTGCATGAGGGGTGGGAGCCATGGGGCATAGTGTTTGCTTGAGGGGTGGGGGCTATGGGGCATAGTGTTTAATACAAATTAGGGGTTGAAAAAGCCTACCCCCACGCCACGCCTACCATCCCACCCACATTTACTTTTCGGCCCACTATAGCCATCATGTAGGCTACTTTCGGCCCTCTGTCAAAATCAGTTGTGTACCACTGGTCTAAGGTAAGACCCTGTGATTTATGAATGGTGACTGCGTATGCAAGAGTTAGAGAAAATTTTTCTCTGCGTACATACATGTCTTTGAAGAGAAGGAATCGAGCTGTTGAGCGTCATATTCTTTTAACCTCTGAAAGTTTGTCAAAGAGAATATTGACAAACTGAATTTTGTTGTCACGTGGGTATGTTTGAAAGCCAACAACTGTACCCAGTGCTCCATTAACTAGTCCTTGGTCTACGTCAAGGTTCAATTTCAGCATTACTCTGCAGTTTAAGGATAATTTTAATATCTTTTCTAAGCCTGCTCTGTTTGAGATTGATTTTTCTAAACTATTTAGTCTTGTTGTGGCTTGGTCACACATGGGTAGTGTCATCCCATGTACATCTAGTTTGTCTGTGGCGCTAATTTCCATTATTGGTTGCATTTCTTTACTTAACAAGATTTAATTGAATTTGAAACAGCTTGCAAGAGTTGGCATTAAGGCCATACAATTGACATTGTTGCGGGCTAATTGTTCCATAACATCTGTAGCACATGTATTATCACCATAAAGTGCATGAATGTGCTGGGTTTTCAATATTGCTTCTGCTTCTCTAGAAAGTATACCAACTCTGATACTTTTTAAGATGTTGGCATAAGTGAGATCTGCAGATTGACGCATGTTTTGTGTTAATTCTCTGTATTGGAAATGTTGCCAAAGGTTGACATTTCCAATGCTGCCAACAGTTTTACGACAGAGTTTGTGTCCTAATGTTTTAAAAATAGGCTCACCTTTTACAGGTGTCAATTGAAGAAGATCTCCGAAAACAATAATGTGTTTTCCTGCAAAGAGCTCTTCATAGTTTGTTTTGAGTACTTCCTGTAATCTGAGGTGAATCAAAGCCAACATTAGGTTGGACACCATGCTCACTTCATCTATTAGTAGCATTTTCATTTGTTTCAATACTCTGCGTAGTTCCAATGCAGATTCTGCAGAAAGTTTGTAATAATCT
Organism: Ambystoma mexicanum; assembly: GCF_040938575.1. Taxonomy (NCBI): domain Eukaryota; kingdom Metazoa; phylum Chordata; class Amphibia; order Caudata; family Ambystomatidae; genus Ambystoma; species Ambystoma mexicanum. The sequence continues at coordinate 1,361,306,315 of NC_090935.1, forward strand.
AATTTGTTTTGGTGTTCTACTGCAGGAGTAGTAATCGGTGTAAAGTGACACCACCTATGTTGTAGGCAGCTAAACCTGTGGGGGCAGTGACAATAGCTGACAGTTGTTTGTGAATTGTTGAAGGAACTTACTTATGATTTTGATTAGGAATGTTTTGCCAGAACCAGCTTCACCACTGACATACAATAGTATAGGTTTGTAATTTTGACAGGTGCATTCTTTGTTTTCATGTTGTACACCATGTGCAATTTCTTTTGTTACTTCTTGAAAAATGCTACGTTGCTCATTGTTTAGCTTTGATTCTAGTATAGTTAAGTCTTCTTTATCTACATACTGACACATGGTGTTTTGTACTTCTATCATAGCTAATTCTGCCTCATTTGTTATTAGTGGGTCTCCCAGTGGTTCGTGGCTTCCTGTGACAGATGGTTGACTACTGTCAGGATTGTCCTTATCTAGTTGGGCCTGGAGTTCTTCTTCGTGTTGCTGTTCATTGTGCAACATTGTTTTGTACTGTGCAAAGTTTACATCAGTTATACTGCTTTCATTTGCTTTGAAAGCGTCTTCATATGAGTCATAGTTATCTAGTATTTCTTCTTCTTTTCTCCATGGTTTCAAGAGTTGTAGCAGGGACATGTAATATACTTCTTTATGTTGAGGAGTCTTTAATGACAATTTGATATGATTAATTAAATTTGGTTTGATGAGTTTTACTAAGCTGCCTTCACAGTTTGTCACTTTGTATTTACGGTTTTGTTCATCAGGTTTTATATTATTTTTGTATGTGTAGTTTTGGGCTATGTGGTATAGACTCATGGTTTCCAAAGTGGTACTCCTGTTTGGGTAGTATGTGTCCAATAAATTGTTTTTTAAAATGTCTTGGCTGTTGGGATCATGTTTGGCTATTGTTTCTATATCTTCGTATGATTTTAGAACTCTTTTTCTGGATTTAGCTGGACCAAGACTTAGCCATACTATATTTGCAGATTTACCATACAATGCAGCACCAGTTAATCGATCAGCTGCTTCATAGGATCCACATTCTCTATGGGACAGCATTTTTATGCCCAAGCTGTATAATTTCTGAGACACTGTTTTATCTGATGACAGGTCATTCCACAGGTCTTGGAGCTCTGTCTTTTCTGATTTGGTTAAGTATGCTGTGACATATCGTGTAACTGCAGTAGAATTGTCTGCAATGTACTGCACGTCTATCTTTGCATTCCATAAGTAGGCAATGATTGCATTGTAATCATTGATATATTTTTCTTCTTCTTTTCTTTTTATGCAATATGTATTTTTAGGTGACTTACCTTTAACACTATGGCTAACTGAAGACATGAGGTTGTTCACATGACCTGTATTTGTGACTGGTCTAGGGAAACCAAATCGGCATTTGGTGTAGTATTTCCCTTTGTTTTTGTATTTGCGACGACAATATTTGCCACATTTGTTTCTTTGGAATTGTAACATTTTTGCATGAAGATCACTATTTCTGGATTCTGATGGAATTTCACAAGTGACATATTTTTCAATAAACTGTAAAACAGTGGCATCACTGGCTTGACCAAATTTAGGAGCATCTTTCATCCATAAAAGCATGTGGATATGTGGTGCTCTTCTGGCTTGGTATTCTTTTCTCCAAAAGAAGTGTTGCACTTCTCCAAGGGGAGGAACAGTTTTGTTACAAATAAAATGTAGCATAGCAATGAAGCGATGGTGAAAATATCGTGAAACATTAACAGGATCCTGTGAACAAAGTTCTCCAGGTGTTAGTATATCTATGTTTGTTTTGTTTTCGTTTGATATGCGTAGGAAAGCATGTAAATCTTCCCATGCATATTCTGCGCAACTTAATATAACAAACCAAGTGGGTGGGCCAAGGTTTCTGATCATACAACGTACATCTCCATGATGTCGAAACCAGTACTCTTTAGTACCACGCATATTTGCTAATAGATTTGTAAGATTTGCTTGTAAAACCTCATCTTTTTGTTGAACTTTTTGTAATAATTGTGTAGCTGTCATATTTTGAAAGTGTGATCCCGATTTTAATATGTGTGCAACTCCGTAACATAAAGTTGCTAGTTCACTTTCAAAGAGTAGGTGGAATATGTATTCCACATTTTGTCGAAATCTGGGATCTTCAGAATACATTCGTAATGAGCGATATTCTGATGCTGATAATTGAATAGGTCTATCATCGTATCTTCCTCCTTTGCCAGTAGGAAAGAGTAGAGGAAAAGCATGTGCTTCTATACTTTTTTCCCATTTGCTGATTGGTGATCCTTTTGTTTGACGCATTTGGTACGTTTACAGTGCATCTTCTATCGTGTCATTAGAGTGCAATGGATGAATTGTATAATGGTCTAAAGTGTTTGATATTGTAGCAGGATCTAGGAGCTCAAATTGACCAGCTTCTTGTGTCTGTTCAATTATTTCACTTGTATCTTGCAAGTTTTCTTCAATATTAACTTCTTTGTAATATTCATTGTTCTCTTTAAGATATTGTAGGGCTTCTCTAACTTTATGTAAATCTACCAGTTGTTGCCAAATTTCTTTGTCTTTTGTAGGTACTCCATTTACCAAGATAATTAAAGATTGCTGCATTGGACGTTGCACTCCAAGAGTGTGCACATTTTCTTTTAGATCTAATGGTAAATACACTACTTTTCCATGAATACCTTTCACTAATTCAGAGGCAGGTAATTTTGCAGTTTTTGGTTGAAGGCATATTATTGCTTGAAATGGGTGCACTGTTTGAATTATGATGCTCTCATATAAATTAAGTTGTTGAAGGGGTTTTGGTAGTGGATACAATTCCAAGTTATTTGTGATAGCACATGAAGGAGTTTGGTTGTTGTCAAGTTTTGTAGTGCAGTAACTGCAAAGTATTATGGGGTCAGTTATTTCGTATTTGTTTTCTGCTATAAGGTAGAGAGCTAATTCAAACCTGGAATCTTCATTGTCTTCTATTTTGTATGATAGGTCTATAGTTTTTGTGCTACTTTTATATAAAGTTCTGCGGCAACATACACACACGTGGTTTTGTACTTCAGCTGAAGTACTTTCAAATTTTAGTATTTCTTTTTTGTATGTCTGTAGTGAAAGGTTGCCATGTGCAGAATTGTTACGAAGTTGGTTGACAGCTAATTCATCTTGTAAGTGGGTTTCACTTCGAAAATATTTTGTCTGGATATAGTCGATTTCTTCTAGGAGGTCTTTTGCTGTACCATTTAGAAGAATGTTATTTAAATTGGCTAGTACTAAAGCAGGACTTTCAGCATAGTACAGTTTATAAACTAGATTTCTTATACTTGCATGATGTGTTGATATCCTTTTGATATCATGGAAGGGTGTTTTGCAAGTAGGTCCTGTAATGCACGCCAAGGAATGTCCTTGTAGTCCTGTGTACTTGCATATTGGACACGCATCCATATTTTGCAGTAGTTTAATTTTGATTTTGTTTTTGCTTTTCACATATTGATTGAGGAATTGGTGTAAAGACTTGAACATTTATTTGGGAATGTTACACATTGACGTGCATGGCCATTTGTACACTAGATGTTCTGATTCAGTTGAATGGAGGGGTAAATCTACGTTTTCAGGGCATATTTTTGTAAGGAGTTCTTCTTGTTCCATTTTGGTATTATTAACTTTTTCATAACCTCGACCACTCCTATGTATGGCAATTGTATTTGTTTGCTTTTGTTTGTAGGCTTCTTCATTAAAGTATGGTTCTGTGGTTGTAGTGTGACTCCATTCACCTCCACAGATATTTAAGAAGTTATTTCTGTTGACATTTCGTTTATTGAGAAGTCTTTTTTGTAATTTAGTTATTAGTTTTGTTAGTGGTTTCATTCTGTTTAACACTAAAATAAATAACTTTGTTTTGAGAAGAAGTGCACTGTCTATCAACTCTTCTAAGATTATTTTCCTACTATAGGTTTGAAGTCTTGAACCTGGTTTCTCTCCTGTTTTCATAAGATTTTGAAGGACTTTGTGACGGAACATTTTGGCTAAAATACTTTTCTTGGTATGCTTACTTTGTACTATATCAAGATTTATAGAAGAAGTTTTTTTTTGGAGTGATAGTTGATTTTCTGTTAATTGTTTTTTGGGTTGTTTTACTTTTTGATAGAGGAGGGAAAGTTTTTGTACTAGAAACTTCTTCTGTTTCACTACATGACTGTATTAGCTGTTGTGTTTCAACTTTTTTTTACAAATTCTGCTATAGATGGATGTTTATATTGGAGACTTTTCTTTTCATTTGCTCTACTTCTGCGTCCCTTTCTACGGAGTGTTTTTTGGTAGGCATTCTTTGGGGTCTGTTGAAAAAAATACGGAAGGTATGGGTTGGGGTGTTCTGCAATGCATGTGTGGTGTGTTCATGAGTGTTTGCGTAAGGTGATAAAGATGTATGTAATGGTGTGTGATTGTGCATTGGGAAGTACAACTAGTAGGGATGGCTATTCTTGAATTAATGTGTTACTAAACTGGGGTTCAGATGACAGAAAAAAGTAAGCTAGTGGTGTGGAGAAGTATAAATAGTATATCTAAAGCTATACAATTAAAACTGTTGTTTTTTCTACAACATCTAAATTCTAGCGGATGAGTTGGGTAATTTGTGTGTCGAAAAATAGGAATTTGTGGGCCATTCTGCCAGTAAATCACTGTTTAAGACGGGGGGATTTTTGGTCAGAATGGTGCAGAATCTCTATTTTTAGGCACAGAAATAGCATGAATTTAGCTTACAGTGTGAGTAATAATTCAAATATTATGGTAACATTCTACTTACTTTTTTTCTAAAATGAGCAGTTTGCTTCATAGTTGTTCTTTGTAGTTCCAATTCGGCTGCTTCTTTTCAGGAGAATGGTCTCCACTGCAATAGTAAAAGAAAGAAATTAGTAATTTGGTTTGTATATAGCACTCTTTTTAATTTAGACATAGATTTCTTATATTGAAATGCTCAGCGCCTTCCTTAAAACATTAAAACTATTTTATGACTAACTGTAGGAAAGAAAATATCTTCATTATGGCTTGTTAAATTCATAGTGTACCACTGTATACCACTATTCCTGCAACTAAGTCCATGTCATAGCCTGCTTTTCCACGTAATAGTGTGTGAATGTCATAGCCTGCTTGTCCTATATAAATGTAAGTAATTATATAAACTAAAAAAAGTAAAACCAAATATGTGTTTGTACAAATATTATTCTTTGAGATTTGATCATAGAGTGTGCATGTAATTTTGTTTGATTATATGTAGTCTATATATTTTATTTGAAAAAGATTAGTTTAACATTATTTGCGTGTGTGTGTGTATGAAGAAATTCAACGGTATAAAGGTTTGTAAGTCACAGTTCATTTTAGGATAATGAAAAAATGATTGTAGATTCATTTTACAGATTATACAAGGTAAAAGTCGGTTAGAAAATGTGTTCATGTACTGCATAGAAAATATGCATACCTGTAGTTTGTGTTCAAGCATATGGATATTGACGAAGCTGCAAGTAGAAATCTTGGAGATTTGTCTAGTATTTCTCGTAGATCGTGCTTGCCAATGGTATGAGACTTGTAGTCCAAGAGATTCACCGTACATTTGCAGTGCTGATCTATGATGATGCAGTTACATGTAGAGGTTGTGGATTTGATTGGTGGATGGTCATGGGATTTCTTAGCTACAACCAATGAGGGAATGGCACAGAGAGTGAAGTGGAAATGGTAGAAGGGCTGTCCATGTTACGATACATTCGCGGACATGGCGGTAGTTCCAGGACACCGCATATCACATCCGGGGAATTTGGGGTGGGGAGGCATGCAAATGAGATTGAATGTAGCAAGGGATTGGTCAGTAAAGTTTAGTGAGTGTGTTGTGCTAGGAGAGGTTTTCTCTGATATTCTTTTTGGTGAGAGAAGAACAGATGGCTATGGCTGAGTGTTTCGAAACACAGATTGTGTGGATTTTGGGAGACTCATGGATACATTGGTTGAAGTTGCATGCAGAAAGCTGTGGAGTATCTATAGATCTTGGATTCCCACATGTGGAAGTGCACTGGCATGCAGTGCGTGGAATGAAGTGGCTGGACTTGCTACCTCTGTGCAACTTTGAAGATAGAGGAACATCCAGACATAATTGTAATTCATTGTGGAGGAAACAGTTTAGGACATGTGTCTGGAATTTCTTTGCAATTTGCAATTAAAGAACGACTTCAGATGATCATGGATATGTTTCCAAACTCCAAAGTAATTTTTTCACGGATTGCGCAGAGACAAATGTGGCTTTGTTCTTTCACCTTTGGTCCACAAATGGAGAAAGCAAGGCATAATGTCAATAAGGCTGTTTGTGCTTTCCTAAGAGATTTTGTCATGTTCTCTTTTCACAATGAAAATATTATATTTCGTAGTACATACATTTTTCGCAGAGATGGAGTCCATCTTATGCTGGCAATCAGATTTTTCTGAGAAATGTACAAAATGCATTGCGACCTTTTTTAGAAATGCAGCATCTATTTTGAAGTAGGTGTTAAGTATTTATAATTTTTGACATACAAACACCTCCCAAAGGCTCTTTTCAGAGCCACCACTTCCTCCCAGAGAAAAAAGCAATGGTTACAATAGGGCAGCACCCCAATTTTTTTTATTTTCGCGAACTGTCCGCAGACTTTCAAGAAACAGAAAGGGCCCTGCATTCTTTATCGTTACTTCTATTTTTTAACTGTGAAAGGCACTCTGAAAAGAGCCTAATTTTTTTTTTGATTTTTGTTATTTTGTGTTTTTTTGGTTTTTTACACACGACACACTAGGAGAGGAGGGGAAAGGAGGGTAAAGGGGGGACACCAACCACAGGGATAAGAAAGGGCGAGCTGAGAGAGGAAGATGTAGAGTGGGTTTTATTTGGGTAGTGAGCAGGTCTTCTTGTGCTCTGAGACGATAGTCTCAAAAGCACTCCGAAGTCGCTCCCCCCTACAGAGTACTGTGTCACAGTACATACATACAACTGTGACCCTCGAAAGGTAAGGGTCATCAGAATTCTGTATGGCCTGTGAGGCAGCTTGAGGAAGACGCTGTCCCACAGAGGTGTTCCTTGTGGTGACAGGATCAGAAACGGAGGATGAAGTAGAGGCAATCAACCTACTATGCTCTTCGCAAGGTACAACCTTGCGAATGGCCCCAGTGTGGAATGAGTTCAGGTGTCGTTTCATAGTCGTAGTCCCAAAGCTATACGAATCATGCCTCCCGCGACTGAGTACCACTCATTGCAGGTGACACAGTTCGCACGAGCCTTAGGACCATTCCCATGAACGGTAAACAACCACCACACCCAAGAATCACGCCGAGGGCGGGTAGTAGGATTTTCCTCTACCTCATTCTCGTCATCCTCTTCTTCCTCCTCTGTATCCTCACTCCTGTTCCCCTCTTCAGGCCCTTGGAAAAATGGTGGTGGTGGAGGGAGTGGGGGTGGTGCTGAGGCAGATGTAGCACCATGTGGTAATAGTCGAGCCATGGATGTCATAGGCTTGGAGATGGAAATCTCAAAATCTGCAAAGTATGCAGCAAAATGCAGTGTGCTCTGTGTAATAGTCAGAAACACAATGAGAATGCGCTCTAGGGCGTGGTCTTATATAGGGGTGCTTGTGCGCAGGTCGCGGACATGCACGCCCTCCGCAAGACAGATTGAACATCAAAAAAGGTTCAAAAAGTCACAAAAACTATGTGGAAAATTAGGATTAGTATGTGGGATTTGTGGTATGGTGATTTTCTAATGAGAAATATTGTGGATTACTTGGAAATGTAGTTTTGAACTGTTCGGGGACACAAACAGTGTCCGCATTTAGAGCACGAGATGAGCGTGGGCGCGGTCACATGATTGTTTTGTGAGCATGTTCGCTAATGTAGCGGCCGTCCGCAGGACACCCAATGTACGGACATTGTTTTGCGCATGCGTGTTGATGTTCTACGGGCAGTGTTTGGGTCCTGAACTAATTGAAAGTGCGTCACATGTAAAACGAACAGTTACGGACAGCCATTTGTTTTTAGCACAGTTTAATTTATTTGCTAACAATACGGACAGACATAGCGTTTCAAGGACACCTCCATTTTCGTTTATTTACAAACATTTCAGGACACTACGAGTGTTCTTAGAACATTTTCAACTTGCATGAGAACATTACGGACAGATGTAGTGTCGTCAGGACAGTTATATTTTTGTTTCTTTATGAACATTTCCAAACAACCGCGCTGTCCGTGGACACCTAAATTGGTTTCATCACAAAGAACTGAAAGCAATTACAACAGAATATAAGAAAAGTAACTTTATTTCATATTTATATACAATTATGACTGAGAAGGTGGGGCAGAAACGGAAACAAAAACAGGAGAATTAGGGATTTCTAGATAACTGGGATCAGGTGAAGAAGGGAAGGAAAGCTCATCGAAACGCTTTGGTCCATAGACAGGGTTTGGGGTTAACTGAGTGGGTTAGGGTGAGGGGGGACAAGTGCAGGTTGGACAATGGTGTGCTGTTGATGGTTTCACATGATTTTCCGCAAAGTTTTCCAAATCCATACAATTTTGCATAAGGTTGTCCATTTTTTGATAAATCTGTTGTAGAGTGATATCCTCTGATTGTTGTTGTGAGATTCTTGGAATTTTTGTATGGTCTGTAATAAAAAAAAATGTATATGTTAAATGTATACAAAATAATATTTATTAATTGGTTTACATAGTAAAGTGTGTACCATTACGTGGACTATCTTCTAACATTTCCTCTCGTGGGAAATGCTCCTCTAGCCAGTCGAGAGTACTACACATTTCTGTGAGAAAACAAAAAAGTAATATGTTTTTTTTTCTAATATAGAAAGTTTATAAATATATGAGTAAAAAGAAGTGTACTTACTATGTCTGGTGAGATATGTAATCAGCAGTCTATACGTCTGGTCTTGCTGTTGGTTGTGGAGCGTCTGTGAGGTAATTATGGTGGAAGCCACTTTATCTTCTTTTGGTATATTCCATTTTAAAACATATTGTATTTAAGTGAATGGTTAGTGTGTTGCATATATGAGTTACATTTTTTAAGTATTGCTACATATACTTTGTATGTGTGCTGTTTTGTGAATTTGTTAAATGTTCCTATGTTATGATATAACTATTACACATAGTCCCCCAGAGTTTTTAGGTGGTGGTACTGTTGCCCGAACATGTCTGTGTACCGTCAAATTCAGTAGAAAGGGTTCAGTATGTTCCATATTATATGTACAAAAAGTCAAAGTTATTATTGTTAAGTTGTGCTACTAAAAAACTCTGAAATTCAGTAAAAAAACTTTGTTACAGGGACGTTATGGTTATGTTGCGCTACTAAAAACCTATGAAATTCAGTGAAAAAACGTTGTTAAAGGGACGTTATGGTTAAGTTGCACTACGAAAAACCTATGAAATTCAGTAAAAAAATGTTGTTAGAGACGTTATGGTTCAAAGTAAAACCGAAAAACCCCTGAAATTCGGCAGTTATGGTAAGATAAGCAACCATAACTCGCGCCACCGTGCACTGCTAACACTAACACCCAGGACATCAAAGATGACATCGCAAATGTCATTGATGACATCACTGATGACATCACATGTGCATTTACTTTTCATGAAAACTCTGTACAAGGGATTCTTATAATGCTGACCAAAAACTGTCAAGGATCATTGGGATAAATATCATGAGCTAATTAGTGCATTAAGCAATGCATTGATATAAATAGCATTCTGTTATGAAGTTCCATACAGTATACTAAGCTACTCATGCAGAAACATAGGCAGTGTGTGCAGCATAAATGATGAAGGTGCAATATTCATAATCTTGTCATGTTGAATAGTGAAATGATAACTGCTTTCTTATTAGAGTTTTGCGTACTGTGAAACATGTAATAAGTAGATAATAAAACCCACTTAATAAATAATTATTACAGACAAAACACAAAGAGACAGCAACACATACAAATATGAGTATATACAGGGATAGTGAAGTAAACAAAAAAGCAGAAGTAGTGGCTGAAAGTGTGCATAACCTAACTGATTGTCTTTATGCAGAGAAACTATTGCTCTGTTTCAAAGCTGCTACTTACCATATGTATGTGTATCACATGATGTGACTGCACCCAAAGGAAAGGAGAGTGAGTACAATGTTTACAAATATGAGCATATACAGGGAAGGTAGAGTAATAAAAATATAACTATGAGAAAGTGCTGATAACCCTAATGATTATCTTCATGCACAGAAAGGATTGCTCTCTTTCAAGCCTGTGTCTTCCGCTATGTGTATGTTTCATATGATGTGACTTGACCCTAAGTCTACAAATATAGTACTTTTTCAATTTTTACTTCCTGACTGTTACTGAAGAAAACTATGTGGCCTAAATATGTCAGTAAAGGGAAAAAAGGGAGAGTCAGACATGTGATGTCATCAGTGATGTCATCAATGACATTTGTGATGTCATCTTTGATGTCCTGGGTGTTAGTGTTAGCAGTGCACGGTGGTGCGAGTTATGGTTGCTTATCTTACCATAACTGCCGAATTTCAGGGGTTTTTCGGTTTTACTTTGAACCATAACGTCCCTTTAATAACGTTTTTTTACTAAATTTCATAGGTTTTTCGTAGTGCAACTTAACCATAACGTCCCTTTTAACAAAGTTTTTTCACTGAATATATATAAAATTCAACATTAGTGGTATTCGATCAATTCTTTCACATAATTTACATATATATATAAAAGACATACATAAATATCAGTGCTCGGAAAACGTATAAACGTTTCCTTGATTTCAGCAAAATGCCCTTACAATCATCTGTAAGATAAAAGGGAAAATTAAGAATAATTAACAAAATATTACATATAAAAGGAACAGAAAAGAAAGCATACAGTTACTAGTTAATTTTCACTTTACAATCGGATGGACCTTTCGCTCAAACGGGAAAGCAACATCAAGCATGTGAATGGTTGCTATTGTAACTGAAATTTTCTTAGACCCAAATGCATTTAGCAAGTTTCAGACGGTCTAGTGCAAAGGCTTCGCATTGTGTGATGATATGCCAAAGAGTTTCTATGTGTGATGCATCTTTGCAGAAGCAACAATATATTGATTCTTTTTTCAAGATACCTCTTCTGACCAAAGTCTCATTTACCGGCCATGCTGTTTTGCATGGTCTCTAGGCACTCTGGCGGATCTGATAAGAAGAGAAGAGGTGGGGTTTTTTTTAGTGGAAGGAGAGGGTGAGAGCAAGAGCACTTTTGCTGTAGTGCTGGTAGTTGAAGTTATGAAAAACTGGTGACTGTGTGTAGGGGTTTGGTTTTTAGGTGGTATGGGTTGGGGGGGGTGTGCAGGTGCTTGAGTACATACGGCAGACCTGGTGTTCGCAGTGGTGCAAGGATGCATTAACCAGGTTGATATTGTGTAAGGTATTGGAAGAAGTGTGGAGTAGATGTTGTGTTTTCTTGGCATAGTTGGTTTGCATATGTTGTGTTTGCAGGAGTATGGAGAGTTATAATTTGGGTTAGTGGGGAAAAGAGGTTGATCCTCATGATGAAGTGGTGAATCGCAGCTGCGCAGGTAGCTTGTTGAGTAACCAAGCCCATTGTGCCCTGGCCAACAATGCTTGGCCTCTCTTGGACAATGCCCCACGGTTTGTCAAGTTAGCTTTGCATGTTACAGAACCCTGAGCGCCCTGCTGCCTGCCCGTTTCCCCACATCACTCAAGATATGAACAGATCACGTGACTGCTCACATAACTACCGGTTTAGTCTTTTCTCCAGGCCTCCTCACTCTGGACGTTCTCTTCTAAAGGTACCGATTTCAAGGACTCTCACTTCCTGTTTGTTCCTGTTTAGAATGGGTGGAGGCAACAATATAACATCTTGGCACATTTCTCTTTTGCATTCATGTCACTACCCTGTCCTTATAATATTTTGCTCTCCTTTGACAACCGCTGTCAGTCTACCATCATTCAGGCCTAGTATATATTTAATGCCATCTTCATACTCAATCCTCAAATCTTGCCAGTTATCTTTCTTACCCTACTTCTCTGTTGTTTCTCCTCTGAATGTTCTTATTCCCACTCAAGTTACTTCCCTCACACCAATTTGCTCTTTTATCCTGCTATCTCTGGTTTCCAAACAATTTGATCTGTTACCATTTGGTCTGCTCCACCTTTTCTCACTCTGGCCTTACTTGATGTCAGCTCAGTTGAAACAAATCACATTTAATCCTGCATGCCTTGTTCCGATTAAATTTGCAGTTCCTCTGTCTTACTGAGAGCTGGATGTATCCCTTAGATCCTGGTCCCCCTTCGTCTCTTACCTTCCCAAAGTCAATTTTCACCCACTCCCCTTGTCTCTCTATTAGAGACAGTGGAACAGGCCTTCTGTTGTGCCCTTTTTTTCTCTATTGCACCCTCTCTCATCCTTTCCCTCATTTTCCTCTTTTGAATATCATTTTATTTTTACTGCTGCTGCCTACCATCTTGCTTTTCTCATTCTCTATCCTCCTCAATGACCTCTACCCACATGTTTGTGATATTGATTTTTTGTTAGCTTCTCTTCTTCCTCTTAACTATCCATGTTTTCTTCTTGGTGATTTTAACCTTCATCTTAACACCAGACATGCCTTTTCATCCTTTCTCCCACTACCTCTATCCTATCTCGTCACACAACACTACACACTTCTCATTTCCTATTCAGCTCTTTCTGTTGCAGCTACATTCTTCTCCTCTGACCACTCTCTGCTGTCCTTCACTTTCACCCCTACCTTTTTTCTCGATCATCCTCATTCTCCTGATAAATTCACTCTGCGTAATCTGCAGTCCTTTAATATTCACAATTTTCTCCTGACCCTATCAAATACACTTCTTTCTGTTCATGACTTTTCTTATCTTCCTATTAACTCGCCTGTTTCCTCGATTACCACTGCTTTTGTGAGCTTGACTTGATGTTTTACTTTCCACCCAGCCCTTTTGTCCTTCTTGTGATGCTTCCCAGCCCTGCCTTACTTCTGTTCTTATTTCGAGCGTAAGAACTACAATATGACATCATCACAAGATCGCGTGATTACGTTTGTAAAGAAAAAGTGGCCATCTTGGCGGACCACATTTGTCGCAGCACCCGAGATTCGAGCAAGATATAAAGAAGAACTGTAGAGGTAAAATTACAGAGCTAATGAGGACTATCATTCCTCAAACCAGACTATCTGGTGATTAGCTGTGATCTATGTGGGTCATCCACAGCGAATTGAGCTTCTTACTTTGATCTGTAGGAGATTTCCTATTAGGATAACAGCCATCAAACCGATTCATCAGGAACTATACTCTCCAAAGACTGCCAACCCTGGATGTGTCTTCTGGCTAAGACATGATATATTGTGCCATTTAATAGTAGAAAACTTGACATCAAGCACAACAGAAGTGAGATAGAGGGTAGCTCTACAGTTATCATGGATATTTGTAATTACAGGCACAACACAAATGAAAGGGACCCTTCTACAAGGCGTCCATATATGGGGGAATGTGCACACTAAGGACCATGCTGTTTTCCCGACACCAGACAGGTAACTAGGGATAGGACTCTCTTGCCAGTTCTCAACACTTGAGATACCTGTGATTTTTTAACACAGATAGTATTACCTTTGTCTTTTATTAAGGGTAGTTGAGTTTTTACCTTCATACTTTTGATGTTTTTCGGGAGAATTTAATGTCCTTACATGATGATCTGATAGGATGAAGAAAATCTTGGAATGAATTCCCATGAGAGATATATCCAGGTGATCATAAAATAAAGAATCACGACAGACTAAAAAGAATGTAGGAACAATTGATTTGTTTATATAAGAATTACTAAATTATGATTAGTAATTATTCATTATAGATTTGTAAAAGGAAATAAAGGTTTGGGTAGACAACTCCTGAAAAAGGATCATACACCACAAAACACGAACAGAAACATACAACAATTGAACACATCACAGAATATTGACTTGCTTGATCTAGCCATATGTGAGATTGTATCATATTCAATGTATGAAATTGTCTACCTATGATGTAAAGATAAGAAAAACAATTTCCTTGCTAAAAAGAGAACATCTTATTTTATGAATACAGGTTACTAGTCTGAACTGATTGCAAATTAACGATGATGTAATATGAATCAATGGTCTAGATACCATACGGCAAAGTAAAAATATTTGATCTGTTTTATCAAAAATTTGAGTACGAATTTTATTATTGAATCTAATAACCTTTACTGATAATTCATAAAGTTGATTGTCAATACAATACCAATTGGGTGTGTAGGGGATGGGAAAGTTCCACAAGATTGTGGACATCTGTTGTCTTTTTACTTATATCTTTGTTTGCCTCCTTACATCACGCCAAATGGTGTTGGTAAAAGTCTATCATCTACTGATTTGGATTTGACTTTCTACTACTCATTCTACCTGCGATTCTGTTTTACTCACACCTAAGAAACAATGTTATTCTGATCCTATTCTCTTTGTCATCCCCATCATCTCTTCCAGCTTCTGAATCACATTCTTTCTTCTTAGCCTGACTCCTCCTGCTCGTCTGCCCTTTTCCCCACTGATTTTTGCTCTCGACTGTAATGAAAAAGTTTCTAACCTTCGTTCTTCAATTTCATCAACTGTCAATCCTGCCAATTGCTTGACTACCCTGTCCACACCTATGACTTCTATTGTCTCCTCATACTCTCCTCGCTCTGGCTGCGATATTGCCTAATTACTTTCCTGTGCACACCCAGCTGCATCACCACATGACCCCGTTCCCTCTTCTCTTGTTCTTAACATTTTACACACTTGATACACTTTCTCACTGAACTCCTGAATAATTTTCTGTTAATTTCTATCTGATTTCTATCTGATTTCAAACATGCTGCAATCCTGCCAATACTGAAATAAACGACTGTTCAGTATCTCCTCTACCCTTCTCATCCAAAATCTTGGAATGGGTTGTTTATACTCAGGTCTTTACCTATCTTGACCACCACTTTCTTCACTTCAGTCTGGTTTCCGCCTTCTACATTGTACAGAAACTAAGCTTCTCCCTATCACAGATTTCATTTTTTCTGCTTGTCATGCAAAACACTCCTCTATTCTAATCCTTTTCAACTTATCACCTGCATTTAATATTGTTGATCACTCTTTACTAAAACCTGCTCTCTTTTGGATTTTCCGATTTGGTTTAAAAAGGGTTTTCAATCTTATCTTTTCAATAGTTCCTTTTCTTTGTTTTGGCCGGGTAACATTTCTTACTCATTTCCTCTACTGCACCGTGTTGCACAAGGCTCTGTTCTTGGCCCCCTTTTCCCCCTCTATCCCTCTTCCCTTGTTTGTACTAATAAGTCACTTGACTTGTCTTGTCACTTCTATACTGATGACTAACACATCTTTTTTTCATTTTCTACCTTTTTAAATTGCCATTATTCAGCTATCAGTGCATGTCTCCTGGCTATACAATCTTGTATACATTCCTACTTTCTTCACGTAAATGCATCCAAGACAGAAATGCTACCTTTTTAAACTTCTTCTGTTTCTTCTAGTTCTTTTCCCACTTCTATTTCCTATCAACCCTCCACCATTCCTATCAGTCACTCCGCGCAAAATCTTGGCGTCTCCTTTGACTCTTCTCTTTCTTTTCAAGAACATATTTCTTATGCATCAAGCACCTCTAGCTACCCTCTTTAGAATATTCATAAAGCTTGTCCCTTTCTTATCATGCAACCAAATGATGAATCTACTCTCTGGTCCTCTCACGTCTTGACTACTGCTCTGCATTACAATTTGTTCTCCCTCACTATAGGCTTGACCTCCTAAGATCTAAATGCAAGTCTGCTGTTAGTCCTCTTTTATTTTTGTAATTCTAGTCGTCCGTCCATCACCTCTTTGCTTAAATCTATTTCCTGGCATTGGTTTTAAATGTATTCATGGATGGCCCGCCCCCCGATTGCCTTTCTTCCTTTATTTCTGTGTATGTTCCTGCCTGTTCTCTTCAGTCTGAAGCTGTACACCTTCTCTCCGTCCCCAAACCTCCCTGTGCCCCATACCACTTTTATGCTTTCTGATTACTGGCACCCAAACACTGGAACTCTTTACCCATAATTATCTGGTCCTTAACTACTCTTTCTTTGTTTCGTAGTTCTCTTACACCTTATCTTCTTTCTTTGAATAAATAATCATTGTTTTTCTCCCAACGTAATTTGTACCATTGTTTCTCAGGTAAAGGACTTTGTCGTAAAATAATATATCAATTGTATTGTTTATTTATTTATAGAGCGCGCCTGGCCGTTGAGCAACTGGGCGCTTGCAGTGAAATAAATCTTAGGTTACAGGTGCATGACTCAGTTACATTTCTTAGGTTACATACATATATCACAGTTCCATTACATTTCTTAAGTTACAGTATCATATAAATACAAACCATGCTTTTATGGATTTCCTGAAGGTGAGGTTTTCCTCTATTGTGCATATTGTATTGGAGAGTGAGTTCCAGTGTTGCGCTGAGATAATGAAGGAAGTTGATCCATGATATTTTTTTTTTTTTACTAATGTTTGGGTTCAAGGAGTATGTCATTGCTGGATCTCAGGGTTCTATTTCATCTGTAGATGGAGAATTTTCCTTGCTGGGAATTTGCTCCTGGGCCATGAATAGCTCTGTAAACAATGCATTGCATTTTAAAATAGATGCTTTTCTTGACTGGTTGCCAGTGTAGAGATCTTAGTGCCTGCATGAAGTGTTATCTTTTGCTGAATGTTTATCTCTTGCCGAATGTTTCTGTCAGGGGCTTGATGGCAGAGACGTGCCCCAGAGCCAAGGGGACCAACGTGAACAAGAGACACAAGTGTAAGGATTCCTGCAGGCAAGAAAGGATAGGCAATAACTACAGACTGGCAACAAAGGCAGCAAACTGAAAGGGCAGGGAGTACATGTAAACATGTTCAGTTTCCACTTGGGCTGTACACATAATAGGGGCAGGGGAAACTCTACCCTTCTGAGCTGGTCACTATTACATGGCCACACTCTGAATGCTCATGGAAAGGAGCAGCAGGAGTGGGTGTGTGTTGTTGGACCATAGGGCACAAACAAGGAAACAATACTCACAAGACGCCCGTTAGGAAATACTACTTCCAAAGAAGAGCAAAATTGCCTGTTTCTTCTGTTCTTTTGCTGGGGGTTGCATGGCATGCTGTGTCAAAAGAGTCTAATAAAACCAGTGCAGAAGTGATATTGATGTTTGAATTCATTTTTGGTCATCACAGATGGAGAATAGTGCTGATTCAGTTGCTCTTATATGCCTGAAACAGACTTGTGCCTGCTCCAGTTAATTAGTTGTTTTCCACCTGTGCAAGGATTTGTCCATTCACATAGGTTTCCAGCAGTTTGGCTTGGTAAGGGATGTTTGATATTGACCGATAGTTGCTGGGGTCGTCTATGCTTCCCATGTGACCTTTGAGAATAGATTTAATGCAGTGTGGCGAACCATAATGAGGGGTCAGACTATGAACTGACATGTTAAGTGTGTTTTATTCCAATAATAAGTAAAACGCATATCTAGTCCCACTGTTACGAGGGAAATTCCCTACCTAACCAAACTAAAACTAAGTGTACTCATTATATTCCCAAATTAAACAGTCCTTATACCAAAAACGCTAATATCTAACTGGCACTACCACTTAAGAAAAATAACTAAAAGAAGGATGCTGGAGCAATGGCCTCTGTATTGAGCGTTTGCCTGGCCCAATGGTTTGGATCTCTCTCCAAAAAGAATGATTTAAAAGTTCATCAAGTCCTGGATCTTTTCCAAAAGAAGACAGTTTTTAACAGTTCTTGAATGTTTATGTCTCTTGATTTTCTAGGGCCGTCTGAAGTCCTATTTCCCAATGGTCTACATTCTTTAGTATGGTCTCGGTGGGGCAACTGCCTGTATCTAATTCTGGCTTTTCTTGGCTCCTGTAACCCTGGTGGCTTGCCAGACTCTAATATCAATTTATCTTGACTCTCCTGGGCTCTCCAAAGTCCTTTGGCCCTCCACTACACTTGCTTTAGCAGGTCCTTAGTTGGGAGTTTACCCATATCTAGCATTAAGGTTTCCTTGGCTCCTGTAACTCTTGGCTTTCCCATTCTCTATCATTAAAGTACTGTGGTTCTCCCAGGCTCTCCAAAGCCCTTTGGCCCTTGACTAGGCTTCCTTACTGGGGCTTTGGTTGGGCATTTGCCCGTATCCAGCATTCAGGTTTTCTTGGCTCCCGTAACCCTTGTGAATTCTCCAGCCTCCAGTAACAATGTCTCTCATGAAATGGCTTGCCTCTCTCAGTGGCCTTACCTCTTTGGAAGCCATTGCTTCCCTTACTCTGCCCAGTCTGGCAGTTGTTGCGCTTCTCGTGTGGACATCGGGGATCTGACTTCTTCATTGCTGTCTGATCTCGGCATCAGTTAACGGGCCCAGGCCCACCATGTCTTTCGTGAGATCACACCACCAGATGAGACGGTATCTCTACCATCTGCATCTCTCTCGATTCTTCTTCCTCTTTGCCTTTCAGGATGCCAGCCTTTCGGCATGTCAGTAGTGATCAGCTCACTCTCCATGCTACTGTCAGCTAAGTGGTCTAGCGTGGGTCCACCCCTCCAGGATGTCCTCCTGTTAGAGTCTATCTTCTATGTAGGATTCTCTCTCACTGATTCAAAGTTCCTTGTGGTTTTATGTACGACATCAGAACCAAAAGGGGTGTGTCGCCGCTCTTTGACTGTAGAGTTCAGGTGAGACTCAGCATTACCTGAAGCCAAAGTGATTGGAGAAATGTCACTAGTGGGAAAGTTCAAAATAGAAGACGCAACAGTCTTTTAAATTCCGCTGTAGACAGATAATGTATGCTGCACTGGGAGTTTCTTATCAGAATGGGAGTCCTTGTCCCCAAGAGGGTAGTCACTCCCAGTGAGGTCCTACTTGCCTGGACTCCAACGGAGGGTCTTCCTGAGCACGCTCACCTCTCCAGCCTCAAAGGAGGCAACACACATCTGGGGAAAAGAGAAGAATAGTCCAGATTGGCACAGCAGGAAGATTTTAAACTCTGAGGAATGGTTCCTGTTTCCAGTGAATGGCTCATGAGATTGCACAAATATTGTGCAGGTGCTTCTTGTTGTAGATGTCTGGTGGAAAGGATCTGCTGGGAAGCCAGCTCTGTTGCTTTCCTTTACTAGTCAGATGAAGTTTTCTGTGGAGACTGCAAAGTGGTTTAGTCTTGTGGTTGTTTGGGGTGTGGTGCCTTGTTGGATATATATTTGCTCAAGTCCTTGGGCAAAGTGTTAGTGGTTTGCTGAGGTTAATGACTTTATATTTAAAGTGGTTTGCAAGTTGATCACAGAATATCTGAGAGGGATTGGCAGAGTTATTGCATGATGTCAGGTTTCCTAATCGTTGATGATGCTGAACATCCCTCTCTGTGCATTGTTTGCTTTTCTTATTCGTTTGGCATAGTGAGGTTTCTTTGCTTTTAGGATTTCTGCTTTGCACAACCACACAGCCACATCTGCTTTTCGTAGGTGATTTTCTCCTGTTTGTTGTAATATTTACTCCAGCTTGTTTTAGTTTCCACTTTGTTTTCTTCAAACCTCGGAGGACAGGGGTACACCATTGTGCGGCATGTTTGTTCTGGGAGGGGTGTAAGGGTGCAGAAGTAATGGACCAACACAAAAGTGACATGCTTTTGGCTATTGACATTTATTATCATGAAAAGAAAAGGAAAACCTAGCTATCCCTATTACTAAGAGGGGTTTACCTGCCTCAAGTAATAAACTAAGGGTTGTCAGAATGTCCAGCAAATCATACAAGTCCACCGTTGTGTAAAACCTACTTCTGTCCCTAACACATATTCAATTAAGGATAATGTCTCTAGGAGGTCTAGGAGGTCCAGAAGGATGCTTCCCTCCTTCTGGATAGGAGATCTTGCCAGTTCTTTGCACGGTTTGCCAGAGAAAGGGTTCCTGTTTTCCGGGCCTTCTTTCACTGTTTGCAGCAAGTATAGGGGATGACTCCATGCCCCGGGGTTCTTCTTCTTCCTTCTGTACACAAGTCTTTTGATGTTCTTATCTTTCAGAGGGGAGGACTCCCTTTGCCTGGATTATTCTATTCTTCCATAACTGTGCTGAAGAAGAGGTATTTGTTTTCTCTTGCTTCTTCACGTCTTTTTTGATTGATTACCCTGGTGGCCTCATTGCCAGGTATTGAAAGGATGAAAAACGACTTCTCTGCTTGTTCCACCTGGTACCCTCTCCTGCCAGGTGCTGTGACGATTGTGAGCACTCTTGATGCTTCTGTACTGTTTTATGGGTGCGAGTCCCAGACTCGCATATTCTGTTGTTTCGAGTAGTCTGCCTGGTGTACTCTCCTGCCAGGTACACTGACTGAGATGAGCACTCTCAATGCCTTGATATTGTTTTATTGGTGCAAGTCCAAGACTCACATATTCTGCTGTTTCCGTCTACCTGGTGTACTATCCTGCCAGGCACTGCGACTAAGATGAGCAGTCTTGATGGTTTGCTTTAGACTCATGATTGCGCCTCCCAGACTGAACATATGCAACCACTACCTGCCATTCAGTACACTGCATTAGAACATTTGGCCCTCAGTTTTATGCAACGTGTGTAGCATATTGTACCCCAAAGAAATCGATAACCGTGCAGTTATAAAACACTGATCAAACCAACAGTAGGCCACACACAGTTGAGTGGTAGAAGGTGGCCATCTACCATCTGCTGAGATCCACCAACCATAATCCTTTCACTCCAATGAAGGCTATTACATGCTTTCCTTTTTAAGACAGGCCCTTAAAGTATAAAAACATACCTGTTTGTAAATCATCTTCATATGCTGAAGGTCAATTTGATGTGTGAAAGTAATGTATGATAGTAGTGGAGTAAGCACATCTCACACCTCATGCATTTTAGATTGTTCATCAAAGAAGTCTGACTGGCCAAAGAGGGGGTCTGTTCTTGTTTAGAGACAAATTCTATATTACCTTTACGAAGCCATTGTGGACCAGACTGTGAATCCCTCTTGTATCACAGCAAGTTCTCACCAACAGACGTGCACACATTTTTTAATCTTTATTGCTATAGCTACATTGCTTCCCTTTTTTTTAGATTGCTGCCAGATCACAATGGGGACAATTCAGTAGCCATAAATAACCATATCACTAAGAAATCAGAATACTTAGGCAAACTAGGTAGATCTGGCAACACAACGAGAGATGCCAAATAACTAGCCCTGAGTCTCAATCACTTTGATGGGAGTAATTTGCATGCCAGCTGATGTACTGCAAAAGTGATTGAAGAAATTATCATACAATACCTCTTCGCAGGCTTAGACAATGCTCTCTGACGCCATTTTGTTCATTTTTCAGGGAGGTGCATGGCTCTCTTTTGTATTTCACATTTCACATTTAAACTTTCCCAGCTAGTTTATCAAGGGGCACAGGGAGAGCAATGCTGCATGTTTCTGGTCTCAGGAGGCACACACGCATGATGCACAGTTATGGTGTGAGTGTGCAGCATGTGGTACTGCCTCTGTGCTTCTAGGGGTTACACTATAGGGCACAAATAGAATCTGCACAGTTGTGAGTGATTGTAGGATACGTTTACTGCCTTGTGCTGTGCTTCAGGGCTCTCTGCCATGGGGTGCAGGTAGCAGCTTAACTGTTCTAGATGATTGTGGGGTATATGCACTGTCCAGTGTTCTGTGTTCTGTATCATGCAGCACATACAACATATGCACAGTGATGGGTGAGTGTGGGATATTTGTACTGACATGTGCCTCTGTGTGCCAGACCATGGGCCACATAGCGTCACCTCTGTTAGTACATTTTGATGGTAACTGGCGCAGAAGGAAAAGGATAACAAAGAAACGTTTAACATAATATAAAGTACAAAACACCTTTGACAGACTCATTTCTGTTCCCTCATTTATGCTTCCCTTCAGTGCTTTGACACAACGTAAAAGATTCTTGAAAAGGGACAAGTAACCAAGATCTTGACAGTATGTGCCTCCATTCTCTGTTTCAGTGAATGCCTTCCTACTCCTCCCCTCGGCATCTTGAGCTGGCAAGCCTCATGGCAATTCAACAGTTAGACATCCACACTATGGCACTGCAATTTAGCTTCTTAGTTGCTCTCCTTAAGTCCTTAACGAACCAACATAGTACCTTTGAATGGAAAGCTTAGCTTCTGCAGTAGGCTTGGGGGAAAACATAGCATTTGGGGTGTGGGTCTGTGTGTGTGGGGGTTAGGGGTGTACCTCTGTTTATTGGTGGAGGAATGATGCAGACAGTCTGCATGCTCCTCCAGGCTCTCTGGAAAACCCTACAAAGGAAGGAGGTATTTGGAATTAATTTGTAATGGATGAACTGTTCAACACATTCCCCCTCATCCTCCATCACTCACATATGCATGCAAATACACGTTTAACCACTCCCCGCCCCCTGCCTTTAAAACCACAAACATTACCCCCTCCTCTCTCACAGACACTCATTCACAAACACACAAACAAAACAAAAAACATACCTCACTCCAGTCACTTCCCTCTCATGGCCGGGCCTGGCCTCCCCTGCATGCACTTGTGGGCGGCAGGAGCTTGACAGTTTGATTTAGAAAGACGGCTCAGAGTGGTATCCAAGCGCGCTTTCTAAATCTATCTTTTTGAAATTCGATTATTTATTAAAGACATTTGACATTACACTTAATACCGCAATGTCGCCTGTTAACCTAACTGGGCAACAGGCTATCAGGCAAGGGGTGGTTGGAAAAGGGTTGTTTAAATGTATATTATTCCCATAGGAGGCCCACAAACCCCTAAATATTGCCCAGTCTCTTCAATAACTCAGTAAACCTTTAAAACCGTTCCTGTCAAGGCAAAATGACTGCTATGACACAGATCTGAGGCCGTGGTCCCCAGAGGGGAACCTATCTACAGAGAGCCAGCCTAACCTGCAAGTGACTTCAGGTTCGCCCCCCTATCCCTAATATTGAAATACCTGTTCTTGGCAGATGGAAAACTATGTCAAGCACCCAATCATTGGAGGGTGGACATGGCAGTTAATGGCCCCCCAGCCCAAGCATAGGCAGGCCCTAGAGGTCCTCAACGAGGGATGTGGGCCATTGGTAGCCATGTCTGCCCATCAACTAGAGACAGGTTCAACCGGGGTGCAAATGTGTTTTTCTTCATTGTTTTCAGGAGATATGCTGGGCTTATTGCATGATGCCAATCTCCAGAGGGGATGTGGGGGTGGGGGTGGTGGTAACTACCTCCATAGGAAAAGGGACTGTGTCCATTTTCCTTTTCTTTGGTAGCAGCGTGCTAGAGGATCGCTGAGACAGGAGCACACAACTCCAGTCGAGCAGCCAAGTGGGGAGGGAGGAAGAAGGTGGGGAAAGTGTATGTTTTGTTTTAGGGGGTGGGGAAGAGGGTGGGGAGGCGAGGATCCAACAGGGAGAGTCTCCCTGTTGCCTCCCCACATTATAAAAAACTGAAAAATAAGGCGTCACCTGGGGAAGGGCCTCGGGTTGCTGGAAACAGCGGGCAGTACACTATGTGTTCTCGGCTGCTATTCCAGATTGGTTAAGCACCCTTCTCTGGAGGCGAATGTGTCTTTGAGTGCTACAAAGAACATAAACAGTCTACTTCCTATTGAAGGAAAGACATTGCATATTTACTGTGTCCATCGCACTACCTTGCCTTGGGTTCCAACAACATTCACCTATCATTGCGTTGCCCATCTCCCATTTAACTTCCTCAGCTAGTTGAGCAAAGCATAGAGGGAGGTCAATGTTGCATCACTGTTCTTTGAGCGAAGTACACATATGGCAGCTGCACAGTTAGGGGTGAGTGTGGAGAGATTGTCCTACCTGGTGCCTCTGACCACAACTCTGTGCTGGGTAGAATATAGGACCTCTTACAGGTAGCAATCCACAACTCAAGCCCCAGCTCACACAATAAACCAAGCTTTGACAATAATGGCTGATCCTGCGTACCCTGAAGTTACTTTGCTAATTTATCATGGTCCGGCAGCTTCTCCTATTTTAACTGTCTCAGAGGACTTAACATTGGACATAGCAAGCGCAATATTGCATTGCTGGCCTTGCTGTTCTGGCCAGAAGTGGTGCACACAGAATCTGCACAGTTAAGGATGAGGGTTGGGTATTTGTACTGCCATGTGCCTGTGGGTGCTATATCATACGTCACATGTATACATTACTTCCCCTTCTTCCTCAGTCACATTCATCTTTAATAAAGCGCACCCTTGCTTGGACTGCCTGATGCAGACCTGTTTCTCTGGGTTCTAATCTAATACAATGATAAACCCAATCCAAATCAAGGCCTTTCTTTTTACTAGGCTGCTTGTAGCACTTCTGGCTCATCACACATCCATTCACTTTGGGTCTCAATTGGTTTTAAAAGCAAACTGCCAATCATTCTACCAATTGTTTGCACAATATAGACACACCACCATCTTAAAGTGCAGACAAACGGTGCTAGCGTGGTTCCACATGCACCAACACTATCATAAACATACCTCTTCCTGGGCACATCAACACTCCTGATGACTTATCATACATTTTACCCATTTCACCATTCCCTTGTTTTACCCCCCACTTCTCTTCACTCTTCTGTGAAAAACTATTGAGTGTTTCACTACCTAAACCACGGGATCCGTTGCTCAGGTTGCCAGGGGAGGGCCATCGCTTTTGGATCCCAACCCTTGGGGTGGACATGCAAGGGAGGATCACCTAGGTAAGCGGTCCTCGGGGAGTAGTGGTGGAACACCCACTAGTGAGACATGGTATTCCCCTTTTCCTGACACCTTCACTACCCCTATCCCAACCTACTTTGTAGGACACTACAACTCCCATGATCCTCACCCATCCTACTCTATCAGTAGAACAGGGCCAAGAAAGAAAAGATCAGGAACTGAGTCATGAAGATTACCTCTGACTCTTTTCAATAGCTCTGTCCCGGTAATTAGGCCAGCCAAGGTCATGCCTCTCTTTCCAATCATCCCCACCTGAAACCTGTTAACTTCCCCACCTGGGATAAAAAGCGGAGCATATAGGTACACTCTGAGCAAGGATGGGAGTGAGAAGAGACCCGACTTCAGGTGCTGCTGCGAATGTGAGAATGGAGGGCAGAAAGCCAGAGGACTTTACAAGCTGTGGAAAAGTCTCTAGAAATCCAGGCAAAGGAACCACACTTGCATCAAGCAGCTAATAACCGGAGCTGGAATTCGTCCTCTGGGGAATCTTGATGAGAAGCCTGCTTCTCTCCCAGTGAATAATTGAATTGGGGAGATTGGATAATGCTACGAGTGAAGGAACCTTGAACTCAGACACACAAACAATATTAAAAGATAGCAGGTGAGTTAACAAAAGAGAAGAACAAAGGCCTGGCTGTTTTTGCTTACACAGTATCAAGACAAGGTTGTGCGTAATACCACAACTGCAAGTAAAGAAAGATCAACACTTTAAAGAGACAGTGTGATACAATGTAAACAGAGTGGTCCTGCTATTGGATACAGCACAGTCCAAAGTCTCTGTAGTAACATACCTGACTATTCACAGTCCCGAGGAAAAAAGGATTGTTGGAAATAGAAAATAACATGGATTGAAGCTTGCGCCCGATCGAGGGGAGCTTGTGTGAGCTGGAGAAACGCATCTCAAGCCTGAGCCTGACTGAGGGAGGCTGATGTGAAAGATCAACTACAAGCACCAGAAAGCATTGGGAGCAAGTGAAGGTAACAGTTGTCGAAGTGGTCAGGTATAGTCAGGTATAGCTTGTGGAAGGGTATCCCTGAGACCTTTATGAAAGATTTGACCATTAAGGTTTTTGTTTCAAAACAAAGAAGTCTATTTATGGAAAACATTTTCAACCTTTGTTTTTGGAAAGTCCAAACTAACATTTGATTATGTAAGAAGCCTAAACATTCTGTTGACTTGGCCCAGTAAGCCAGAGTGTGCCTCAATGGGAACAACTGTGCTGCCTAAATCCCTATGCCCTCGAATCCCATTGTTCGAAGGTGAAATTGTGGGGAGGGGCATCATTGCTTCAAACTCCTTGCCATCCTGAACCTTTTGTTGAGAACACTGCCACTTTCCAAAAGACTCATAGAGTCTTTTGCGGAGCCGATATCGATGATATAGTGATTTATAGTAAGACCTGGGAGGACCCCCTCTATCACTTATACATGATAGTGAGAGCTCTGAGATGGTCTGGACTAACAACAAACCCTACAAAGTGTAGGTTAGACCAGTCAGCAGTTAAATACCTGGGATCCTTTATAGGAAATGATAATATACAAGCACAGCAGGAAAAAGTAAAGGCTATCCGTAATGCTCCACCCCCAAAAACAAAAAGAGAGCTAAGGGCATTTCTAGATTGAATCGGATATTATCACCAATGTTTTGCCAATTTTACAGAAAAACAGCAGTTTAACTGACAAGTTAAACAACGTAGAGCCCCAGAAAATACGTTGGACTGAGTAAGATGATATCTGTTATAACAACCTAAAACAGACACTATGTCAGAACCCCATCCTTAAAGTGGCAGACTTCTCCACAGAGTTTATTCTCCAGACTGATGCCTCCCTGACTGGTCTAGGAGCCGTCCTGTCTCAAATCTATGATGGCCTAGAACATCTCATATTATTTGCCACTGGAAGCTATTGCCAAGGGAGAAAGACTACTCTGTATTAAAGCTAGAAGCCTTAGCTATAAAGTGGGATATTCTTCATCTCAAATACTAGCTATAAAGTGGGATATTCTTCATCTCAAATACTATCTGCTGGGAGAAAGTTTACCCTTGTTACAGATCATTCTCCCCTTGTTTGAATAGCCAAAGGAAGGAATTCAACCCATTTGTAACCCAATGTTTCTAGACTTACAGCCGTACTGTTTCTCAGTAGAGCATCAAAAAGGTAAAGACCAAGGAACATAGACTTCCTTTCGTGATTTCCCTGTGAAACAGACCAGTCATCATGACATTAGGGAAGGGTATTTGAACAACTAGGGAGGGTTTCACTACCTAAACCCTGGGATCCGTTGCTCAGGGGGCCAGGGGAGGGCCATCACTTTTGGATCCCGACCCTGGGGGTGGACAAGTGAGGGAGAATCACCTGGGTAAGGGGTCCTCAATGAGTGGGGGTGGAACACCCACTAGTGAGACATGGTATCCCCCTTTTCCCAACACCTTCCCTACTCCTATCCCAACCTACTTTGTAGGACACTACAACTCCCATGATCCACTATCCTTCCTACTCTATCAGTAGTACTGGGCCGAGGAAGATCAGGAACAGAGTCATAAAGCTTACCTCTGACTCTTTTCAATAGCTCTGTCCCGGTAATGAGGCCAAGCAAGGTCAGGCCTCCCTTTCCAATAATCCCCACCTGAAACCTGTTAACTTCCCCACCAGGGATAAAAGTCAGAGCACTCAGGTACACTCTGAGCGAGGCTGGGAGCGAGAAGGAACTGGACTTCAGGAGCTACTTCAAATGCGAGATTGGAAGGCAGAAAGCCAGAGGAGTTTATGAGCTGTGGAGAAGTCTCAAGAAAGCCAGGCAAAAGAACCCATTTGCAACAAGCAGCTGATAACCGGAGCTGGAAGTCGTCCTTCTGAGAAACCTTGATGAGAAGCCTCCTTCCCTCCTGGTGAATGATTGAATTAGGGAGGTTCAATAAAGCTACAAGTAAAGGAACATTTAACTCTGACATGCCAACAATAATAAAACAGATCCGGTGAGTTAACAAAAGAGAAGAACAAAGCCCCGGTTGTTTTTGCTTGAAAGTAACTGGATCAAGACAAGGTTGCACATAATAGGGCAACTGCGAGTAAAGAAAGATCACAGCTTTAAAGAGACAGTGTGTTACAATGTACACAGAGGGGTCCTCCTGTTGCATACAGCACAGCCGAAAGTCTCTTTAGTAACATGCCTGACTATTCAATGTACCGAAGTAAAAGGGATTATTGGAAATAGAAAATAACGTGGATTGAAGCTTGCGCCCAATCGAGGGGAGCTTGTCTGAGCTCAAGAAACACATCTCAAGCTTGAGCCCAACTTAGGGAGGCTGATGTGAAAGATCAATGACAAGTACCAGAAAGCACTGGAATCGAAGAAAGTGAAGCTAACGGTTGTTTAAAGGTCAGGCATAGTCAGAAGCCAAACCTATGCCGTCTCGAAGGTCTTCGACCAAGAAAGCTTGGGGAAGGGTATCCATGAAACCCATATGAAAGATAGTGACTATTAAGGTTTTGTTTCAAGACAAAGAAGTCTATTTGTGGAAAACATTTGCATCCTTTGTTTTTGGAACGTCCAAACTAACATTTGATTATGAAAGAAGCCTAAGATTCCATTGACTCGCCCCAGTAAGCCAGAGTGTACCTCACTGGGAAACACTGTGCTTCCCAACCCCCTATGCCCTCAAATCCCATTGTCCTAAAGTGAAATCATGGTGAGGGCTTCATGATTGCTTCAAACCCCTTGCCATCCTGATCCTTTTGTTGAGAACACTATCCTTTTCATTTTGTGTACATTGCCCTTGTAGTTGTTTTGTATTAGAATTAGGGCAGGCATTAGAACCTTTTGTTTTGTTTGTACTTACTAGGGCTGTTTTACTTTTACTTTATGGTCAAGTTTACTCCCGCTTTAGATTTACAGCTAGTTAGGAAGTTTCCAACCCCTTGCAAAGTTAGAAATAAAGCTGTTGAACTTGCATCTCTTGTTTGTGACTCTCCTTTTGTTACTATGCGTTCCTCACACTTCAGATTAAGGTCCTGTGAATCCTGGCAGGGACACAATGCGACTGCTTCCTGGACAGGTCAGGCATTCAGAGATCACTTGGAGACTGCTGCAGTGATGATTTGGCACAGTAGAAAAGCTTCATAACTCAATATAACTTAATCGCTTGTGTATCACAACTTCTACTCTAAGACAGAACCAGAACTAAAACATAAAGGGCACCTCAGAGACCATCTTGGAATTCCTGGCCTCACACTTACTTGAGCCACATCAGTTTAATAGCAAAGCAATGAACCTTGTGGTTGTACTTGTGAAAAGTGATTCTGAAATGCCACATATAACAAAGTAAATATACATTCTTGAAATCCTAGCATGAATTAGACTATTTCATTAGCTTTTTTCCTAGAAAAGACCTACACACTCTGATGCAGTTTTCATGGGTCAAACATGAATGTTGGTGCAGGATGAACAGCATGTTTTTATTCTCTTGTGTTTTTGATGTTGCACTTTCTGAGGACGTAAGACGTTCTACCTCTACCTTCACATTTCCAAAGGTTGTTCTGTATTGTACTTCCATTGTTTACCAGATTCTCTGTGGTTTTGCTCAGACTTGTGAATTTACCTTTTATTTTAGATTGCAGTGCTTTATCAACATGATCTATTGTCTCAAACCAAAAACTGCCAAATACATCTAGATTTGTGTGATCTAAAGGGAAAGAAAATGGTTTTTAATTTCAATGGGTAAAGTATTGCACATTTTAGGGAAATGTATCCTGAGGAATAGTATGCAAAGAAAGAAAAGTGCCAGTTTGCAAGCAAAGACATGAGCTGCAGCTTGTGCAGAACATCTGAAAAATTAAAATTGCAAGCAATAAATGCAATGTTTGCTTCCCATTTAAAATGTAAGTACATGTCCAACATTGTCTGACAAGACCTGATATAAATATTTCCCAGTGCCAGAAAGTATCCAGCATCCTGTTATTAAACAGTTCAGTCCAATCTAAGATGAAAAGCATATCATTTCATAGAAATGGAAACATTGAATTGGGCCTGCATTTGTATGCTGGTGTTTGTTTTTTATTTCATCATAGGATTAAGAATCAGCATATGAAACCTACAGATACTCAAAATATCTTTGATAAGCAGATAGAATGTTATAATGTTGCCTTGTTTGAATAACAATTGCAACGTGGGAAAGAAGATGTTTGTGAAATGTTATTCTTCTGAATGAAACCTACTTTGGGCCTATAGACTACAGGGTATTTTAAACCACAACCCCCAGCAACACAACAGCAGCACTGGGGGTGACTTTCTTCTTCAAAAGGAAATGACACTCAGGGCCAGTGGCTGGACTGTAAAAACGTTCACCCTTGCTTTTGTTCTGGGAGCCGGCTTTGTGGTCCCTTCTCCACGCTAGCAGCCCCTGTCATCAGCCCACCTGCTTCCAGGAGGAAATACCTCACACGCTTCAAGACTGAAAGTCTGCCTTAAGTGAAAGAAAGTGGCCGTAATCCCTCAAGGAAGCGGGACTGAGTAGGGAAAAGCCCTGACAAACCTGTGCTATAGGAACTGATACAATGTGGCTTTGTTAAGCCAGGAAATATTCTGTAAATAAAAAAATAAAATGCCCCTTTGAAATTAGTTTGGGAATCATACTTTTGCTCATAGGTTCTGAGCAAAATGTCCTAGAAGGTAATTTTTTTAAACACATGTTCCCTTGAAAGTCTCTATCAGATGGTTGTAAAATGATATTGTTGTGATGTTATCTTCTTTATATACATTAAGCAAATGTGGAAATCATCACTCAAAAACAGTGCACAACAAAGATTTATATAACCTAGCATCCATGTCAGCGAGCTTGTTATCATTAGATGGAAACATTATTTTTGTATCAGAGGGAAATAGATAAAAATGTCTAGCACACACATGTTGTGCCGAGAGCAGCCCAGTATTGTTTAACTTGCGTGAGAGAGCCACCTAATACAACGTTTAGTAACATGACCACATGTGTGGAATATGCTGTTTTAGAAATGTTCACTTGTTCAATGCAGAAGTCTTTAAAATGACATCACATCAAATGGAAGGGAGAACAGGTTTGGAAGTTACTCCCCTCAGACTGCCCTCCTCATTAGTATGCCCAATGACTACGTAGGGGTTGTTTTAGTGTAATGTCATTTTTGGAACATTGTCCGATCACATACATTGATCAATTAGATTAAAGAATTGTCTCACACATTTAAGGAGTATGGTTTCTGCTCTATACAATTTCAAACCCATAGATTCACTTTCTGGCTCAATCACTGATGTATGGAGAGTAGGGAGAGAAAGGAGAGTTTATTACATTCATATGTAAGTATAATATAGGTGGAAATAATCCTGTGGGGAGTGGCATGATAAATGGAAATAGATTAAACCCCGGGCCCATTCATTTGTTAATGAATCTTATTTGCATTTTTTCTGCCTTCTGTGTTCATTTTCTTCTACAGAAATATAAGCCAAGATTAGGAAACCTTCAGACATAGACAATATGCACTGTTGATAGGGGTTTGATAAGACAATGCAATATGAATTGTGATGTTGTAGGAAAATATGCACATTCAAAGATGCAATTGCGATTAAAACCAACTTTACATGGAGCCAGCACTGAATTCTGATATATGATAATCCTTTCAACTGTGATGGTCAGAAATATGAGGTGGACAAATTGGTAAAGGCTTTTCATAAAATGCCATTTTATGAACTCAAAAGGCTTTGACAAAGGCCTCACTGTCCCTACCCTGAAGAGGATTTCCCTAAAGGAAACACTGTAATAAAAGGAATCCGTCCACCACACTTATATATAGAATGAACCCATAAAGGGAATATATGACCATTCAAATATAACAGAAATGACAGCTATGTTCAACACAAACCTAATAACTGTTTCTGCTTGTAACCTGGGTGAGATCCCCTTACCCAGATTCAAAGCAGCATTTTCAATCAACAGTTTCTGGCTCCAAAAGGCTTCCACTACAACTTTGACCAAAAGTTCAGTTGACAACACAACTTTATTTCTCCACTTTTAGCAAAGAGTTCAAAACAATTTCTTTATCCTGAGAAGTTAGGGAACATTGCGGAAGTGTATGTGCTTCTGGAAAAAAGATATATTTTATAAATTAGGTTCCATGGTGTGTATACAGTGAGAACCACCTGACCATTTTCTCTGGCGAGGACATATAGCAAAAACGAACTATTAACGGGGGTCAAAAAGGACATCTCAGTGTGTGCATGCATAGAAAAAGAAGATAATTGAAGTAATTCCTCGGTATATCATCAAGCAGAATATTGATATTAATGTGGGGTTGATCAAGATAAAAGGGACAGGGTGATAATTTGCTGCCCATTTCTTTCTGCTGTTCAAGGTACCATTGAAAGGTAGACAAGTACATTTTACACAGTAACTGAATAGAAACATCACTGAAGGGAATTTTGCCAGCATACTGTTGAACATACATTTTCTTTGTTTACAAGCCATTCACATACCCGAAGGTCTAATAGCTTGGTAGAATTGAGTTGAATCTCTGACCTGTCTATTGAGTAAAGGGGGGTGGTATTGTAACTAATTTGTTGTTTTCACAAATTAAAGATTCCTCCTTGACTCTCATGCATCCAATCCATGGTACCTGCGTGCTCAGGTGAATTAAATGCATAGCTACTTAAGGTGAAATGTGTGTTACTACAGTTTCTATTTCCATATCTGTGCCATTGAAAACTAAAGTGACTCATTTGTTGATTACTTTTTTATCATTTGCCTTTTTTTAAACAATTTGTTCATCTGTAATCTGATTAAATTATTTCTATTTGGTTAATTAATAGACCTTCTGTGCACCCCTAAATGTATCTTGTCCCAAAAGGTGATGCAAGCTATGGGGAAATAAATTCTATTAAATTGGTGTCCCCGATTCATAAAAGAACTTCATTAAATAAAAGTGAATTGTGCGTTCCAGGCATGGGGTGGGTGGAAATTCCCCTGAATTAGCTATCTCCCATTTAAAACATACTACAGAACTGGAGGCCCCACCGAGATATATTTTCTGGGATTACTAGTGTCATTGCAACCTAGACCCTTTTTACCCAAATTGTTCAGAGCTCATGAATGTGCATGAAAGCTTTGTGTTGCATTGATTACATGGTATTGAGCCTGCAGTCACATAAGGAAACACTCAGAAGTCAAAATTGTTACAAAGAAAATGATTAGAGGTTTGCATTGGAGTTGTAGGTGATTGATTGCCAGTGGTAAAGTAGGAATAAGAAAAGTTTGCATTTCTGCTTATTGAGAATTGCTGGAGATAGACTGTTACATTTGAAACAAAGAGATGTCTGACATCACAGTATCTGAGGTTAAGGCTCATGCACTTTCGAAGTTAAATTTAAAAGTGATTTGGACAGCCACAGATCTTTGGATGATTGAGATGTTAGACAATCTCCTCGGTGGCCAGGATTATTTGAGATGGATGTGGACCATTAAACCAATCCCTACAGAGGTTATATATGACTTCCACTGTCAAAGAAGAAGACCTTAAACTGATCTCCCTTTTTACAGAACTGTACTTTCACCTCCAAATTTTGGAGGGCAGGTTGGCAGAAAGGGACGCTCAAATTAAACTAAACTGTGCCAAGAAGCAAAGTAGATAAATTCTAAAAAACTGCTGAACACCAAGAAATTGTGTAGCGACCAACTGCAAGAAATTGTGCGGTTGCAAGAATCACTGAAAGAAAGTCAGATACCCATATTACAACAGCCAAATGTCATGGACCAAATGTATTCTGAAATTATGAGCTCTTGCGATCAGCTGCAAAAAAACTGACAGAATTTTGGAGTCTTCGGCACACACATAATTAGTGTACGGTGGCCAAAAATAAGCTACAAGGAAAATATAACATCCAACCTGTGCATAACAATGCCTTGTTAGATAATCTTGTGACAATAAAACTCCATTTAGCAATTGAAAACAAGAAAATAATAAATACATGCTCAGAGAGGTTGAGTCCCAAAACGAATTTTAACAAATTTATCATGATTTAAATGTCACAAAAAGACAGAGAAATCAGCTCGCACTAGAGTGTGATGCTCTAACTCATGAGAAGCAGCAACAGATCCAAAAACTAGACCAGGCACAGGAAAATAAGGGTTTGCACCAAATCTCTTCCCAAGAATTAGAGATGAAAGATGCAAATTCACATATATAGAACAAACTGGAACAAATAGAAACTGACATGAAACAGTCAGTTCATTTAAAAGTCTACTTTGAGAAAGAAATTATGCGCTTGCAAGAGCTTTCATGTCAGTAAAGGTCTAGTATCATTCAAAATTGCCAGCACGATAAATAAAGTTTTTAGCATGAATTGCAAAATAAAAAGGACTTGTTGACTTCTCCGAGTAAAATGATGGAAGCTCTTCAGGCCAGCATATATGATTTGAGAGAGCAGTTACCCAGTATAAGGAGAACCTTACTATGGAAATGGAAACAAATAAAAATTCCTCCAAGAAGTAAGGGATCATAAAATCGTCTTACTACTTTGGTCACTTTTCTAAAGGCCTCAGTTCACCCATCTAAAACTTCCTATAGGCACCCCTGAGAGGTGCCTAACATCACCTTTCCAAAATATTTCTTATTAGGAAGGAGAGTATTCTTTGTCTGAAATAGATGACTTCTCGTCTTCACCAGCAAGAAGGGGGAAGGATGCCAAATTCAATAGGTCAGGAAGGGACAAGAGTGTAAATTAAGATACATGTGGTCCTGAAGAAAACTATCATGAAGGTTTGAGAGATTAGGAACAGCAGCAAATTATCCTGCAGAGAAATCATTTAGCACACTCAGCTGACATGGAAAAGAAAAAAAGCTTCCACCAGGGAAGGGCATTTTAAAAGTCTCTTCACATCAGGGAGACTGGAAGATTTCTTCTCAATCATCTAGGGGAAGAGACACTGTTTATTTTCAGCTCTCAAAAGAAGAAACCGATATTACCTGTCCTCTAAAAAAGGGATCCTGGGAAAACCCTCAGAAATACCAGGGGAAAGAAAAAAGGGAGGGGCCTCTGTCCTATGCATCTAGAATGCATTCCCAAAATCAGAACAGTAGTGATGGCCCAGATGACATAAGGGATTGAGGTTCCAGCATTAACTCTGACTCAGAGGAACAGAAGACTCAGGTTCAAGAAGAGCAAATCTGAAATGGGTTTAGTCAAAGATCCTATAAAACAAATAAAAGCAATCAAAAGTTGTATGTGCACTTATCATAAAAATGCTAAATATTCTGTGTGGTAATATCTAGAGCTTCATGAGCAAATGATGTCCTCATTTGAAATACAGAGTGATTTTAACACCATGGAACATGTCAAAAGTGTATTTTCACCTCTGTTTTTGAGCTGCTGTGCAGGGCTGGAAGACCGAAATCACCATCAATGGACTACCTATAAGGCAGCCATTTTAAAACATGTTATTACCAATAGAAGCCCACTAGAGGCCTCCAAAGCTGCATATAAAATGGTGTTTGGCAAGGACCAAACTACGAGAAACTTTGCCCAAGAATTGAAGCATGCATTTGCACAGACTTCTCTGTGGATAGATACGAACACTAGGCAGTGTATTAGCAAATTGTTCCATGCACTCCCGAAATACATAATCACCCAATCAGTGCAGGACGTCGATGATTCGCAAACTCTTGAATGGGTGATTTCACAAGCTACTAGGATTTATGAGGTCCAAAAACCAGTAGAAAGCAGAAATAATAAAAAAACTCCCAAATCAACTTCAACTCTTACCACTGCGAAAGTGGCAGAGGTGAAGAGTGACCCTCCTTTGGATCTGAAGTCAGGGAGTGTGAAGAGTACTCCTTCTGCCACCAAACAGAATGACTGACAGAGGAGGCACTCTGTCCGGTCCCAATCAAGCGAGAGTCAACCAGTGTCCCAAAATACCAACCCTTCTGACACTCGTAGCTACATAAATGTATGGTACCTGGGCTCTAGACCCATAGTGGGCTACAGATAAACTACCCCACAACAGGGGGAAATCCAACTCAAGTGTGGTTCCCCCAGGAATTGATAATCAGAACTTCCCATGGGAAAGAACTCTAGACCCCCCTCCAAATCAGAATTTCCAAAATAATTGTCCTCCTCCTAGATTCCAGGACAATAGCGCCCAGAATTAAGAGGAGTGGAGACCCAGAGTTGAAGGTTATAATAACTTTAAATCATACCCAAGCTACTTTGCTAGGAGGGATAGCTACCCTTCCAGGGAGTGTTACACAAACAAGTAGGGTAGCCCCTGAAGTGTCAGTGTGGATTTAGGGCAATATATGAGCATAAAACAAAAAAAGGGGGGGGGGGGTCCACACTGTGGTCAGTCTGAGTTACTGTCCTTATTTTGCTTCACTTTAACAAAAAAATATTCTGTGCTCATATACAGAGTCACAGGTAAGAAATACCAAGGATATGTCTGAAAAACAATTGACCATTTATTAGTGATAAAAACGAAATATTCAAAAAAATAGGACAAAGAAATCTTGACACTGAATTGTTCAAACAGAAAGAAAATACATTTGTTGCACATAAAGGACCAATTCAATGAAATTGTTAAATTGTACAATAAATACCAAAGAAACAAAGAAAACATAGAGTAACAGGTACAATTAAAATGATATAAGACAAGAGCAAATCCAATTGTTACTTTAAGTGGACTTAACAACTAGTCATGAATTTTAATAAAGATATATATTCCTAGAGGATACATTAGTTGTGTGTGTCATGATCAATGTATGATCATGTTAAAACCCAGGGAGGAACAAAGGTATGACCTAAGGCCTTGCTATTCTTCTGAGGGAGGAGAAAAGATATCTCAGCTTGAGCGACAGGTCAAGCAAAAAACGAAGAACATTGGACAAATGTTGAGGGCCGAAAAGAACCCTCAGAGTGACAGTGTTCCCCAAAATGCCCCAACGTCTGGGTCAGGTGCCTCGGGGGGGCAATGACAAGTGGCAAACAATTCCAGTGATACTATCCTAGTGGAAGAATGAAAAGGGGATAGGGATGAAAAGATAAACCAAGCCTTACATGAAGCTTCCTTTCTGACGCGTACAATGACCCCTGAAGTGATAGACTATAGTAGCTACACCTCTATCCACTGGGAACTAGCACAAAAAGAACAGAGAAAACGAATGAGGAAAGAAAAATAGAATAGTCACTATTGAGACAGAGGATTACACAGAAAACCAAGAAAACAAAGTATTCTCTTTCAGATAAATGGTTAAAGATAGAAAACTCTGAATCTGAGAATCAAGAAAAAGAGATTAAGAAGCATGAAGAAACCCTTACAGGAAATACAGATATGGGGGCAACCCAAGGTATTTCCCTAGAAATAAACGACACCAAGAAAATGAATGCCGAGCTGTCAAATAACTCATACCTTCTGTGTACACTAGAGTCTAAAGAAGGAAGGTTCTGTGCTCCTGGCCTGATACAAGGTCAGTGTGATTTATCAGCTCGGGAAGACACAGTGTCACAGGCGACCTTGATTTTTAAAGCAAACTTTGGAAAATATCAACCTGGTAAGAAGGGAGAGTCATACAATTCCTATCAAAAGTCTTCTAGGAGGCTTCATGGATATTGAACACCTCCTGGGAGAAACTCAGGTCACGGCTGTGAACAGATCACAAACTCACACTGACAGTGAACTTGCAGCTGCTCACTGGATTAAAGATGATCCTGATGCAGAATTGATCACTGCACAAAAAAAGAGAATCCTGTTATTGGGAAATTCTATAAATACTTAGAAGATCCAGTCAGATTTCCTTTGGCAGAAGCAGACTATAAAGGAAAAGAAGATCTGCACATTATTATGACATTTCAGAATATGGGTAAGGTTCAAGACAGGCTGTTTGTAAGGAAACCCTAATCTGGTTATAACCAGTGGGTGGTACCTACATCATTCTGAAGTCTGTTGCTAATTCATGCCCATGACGTGGCCCCTGCCAGTCATATGGGCTTTCAAAAGACTCTTGAGATACATCGAGGAATCTCTTACTGGCCACACATGGGCCAGGACCTCAATACCTATTCAAAGGGATGTTTCATGTATGCTTAGTTCCGGCCAAGTTCTCACACACACACAGCTTCTTTACAGAAAAGAGGAATGACATTTACATGGTCAGATTTGCACATAGACTTCATTGGACCAGTAACTCATTCTCCAGAGGAAATAATTGCATGTTGACAGTGACATGCCTCTTCAGATAGTGGATTGAGTGCCTTCCTGCCCCAAATTGTAAGGCAGAGCAATGCGCCACTATGATGATCAGCCACATCTTCTCTCATTTCCGTCTTTCTCAAAGGATTGAGTCCGACAGAGGTAGTCATTAACCAGTGAGGTGATGACTACGTGTGGGAAATTCTAGTAGTAAAAGGAAAATGCCAGATCGCCTACCGCCTAACATCAAGCAGGAGTGTGGAGTGATATGGCAAGACATTTCTGGGTATCTTGAAAAAGATTGTGGTTGATTCTGGACCAAGTAAGGACATCCGATTGGCACTTGTCCTGATGGCCATTTGATCTATACCTTCTTTTGCCACCAATATGTCTCCATTGAAATTGATGACAGGATGAAAAATGGTATTGCCTCAACATCTGCTTCATCAAAATCTGGAGCAGACATTAATAAATGTTCTTCTCTTTCGTGTGGTGCCAATAGAATGGCGCTCACACATGTTGGCGTCAGAGAAAACTGATTATCCCTCTCCAGGAGATTTCTTTCTCCGGCGGGACACTCACACATGCCTGTGTGGGGCGCTGATGGTCCTCCTCCTCATCGGTGTTTGCCTTCAAGCTTTAATACATTCCTGAAATGGGCAGAGAACTCTGCCAGCATTTGGGTCACAGGCATGGGGTGATGCACTTTGTTACTGCACATGGGGGGAGGGGAAAGGAACCACTATTCCCCTATGGTATAGGACTCGCACTGAACCTTCTTCCTGGCAGGCAGTGATGGGTTCCCCTCCCCAAGGCCATGAGGGTTTTCCTCCCCTCTCTGCAAGGTCGAAGAACAGAACTTGTCAAAAGTAATGATTCACCAACTAGTATGTGGTTTTTCATCGAAGGATAAGGAAAAACCTAAGATTCGGTTCCTGCTCAAAATGCCATAATGAACATAAGGTGGGAAAATGACTTTCCATTACAAAGACTGAATTGCTGAACATATTTAAATGAGTCAGAGATTATTCAATAGTATAGGGAAAGCAGCACACTATCAATCTTTTCTAGTCTTCAGAGCAGAGGTATTCAAACCTTTTTTATACAGAGCTCCCCTTTGAGAAATAATATTGTTTTCAGGCCTCATTCCTGCCAGCTATAAATGCTTATATTTTCTATTAAAACCAGTCATGATAAGCCCTTTTTTTAAAAGCACTGCGATTCCTGGATATCCTTTGGGCCCTCCTTGGGTGGCCAGCCCCACAGTTTGAAAAACACTGCCTTAGCTTCTGTATGTATGTGTCTTTAATGCTTGAGCATTGAGCTTGCATGTTTAATGTTTGGGAAGTATGTGGTTTATCACAGGTTTTGAACCATTGTTGCTAATTGATACAGGTAAGTGCGTGTGCCTGTGCTACAGCTGCAGAGAAGGGGTTGATTATTTCATAGCGATTTGATATTGCAATTGTCCTGCTTTATAGAGGTTTTTGAAATTGAATTAAGGGAACGACTGAGACCTTAGCTCTGCTTTTGAAAAAATCCATAGTTCTGTTCTCCCATTAGGTCTTTTGTCTGGCCAGCTCTTGTCAAGTACGAAGAGAATGTTCTAGAAGCGCCAGGCAGCGAAATTACTCTGCACAAAGCTATTGGAAAGGGAATAGGCAGAGGGAGCGTGCTGTGAGGCCTGAGTAGATTTTGTAAGACTTTCGTTTTTAAGTCCCATATTTGTCTGTGTCATTAATAAACGTTACACTTGAGGTATTTCGAGTGGTATTTTTTAATCACAGCACTATAAGTTATCCATTGCAGCATCAAAGCATTATCAGGTTATTTAGCTTCATAAATGATTGAGGCACACAATATTAAAATGTGAGTATGTTTACACTGCATATTTGCTCCTGCTTCACAGTGTCATGAGCCTTAGCTTACATTAAAATCTTCTTGAAGCGCCTGTGTAGTCTGCATAGCATGACTTGTATGCAGGTCTATGTATTGTCAATACATATGGTATAAAGTCTTCCCAGGGACCATTATAAATGTATGGTCACAAATCTCCTTGGTGACTAGTAGGGCTCGAGCTCTAAAAAGATGTGTGGGGGATGGGTGGGGGTGCTCTGACGTATGCAGTGGATGTGACGTCACATGCTATGTAGAAAAAGTATGCATTTTACGTATACCATGCAGCAGAGAGTCACTAGGATTTTTATATATACGATAATTTGCTAAGAGATTCTTATGGTCTCACGCAGTGACAGCCTTGGTGGCAGCAGCGCCCTGTGCAGAAAAACAACAATTTGGCACCCCCCCCCGCGGCGTTGGGCAATTGGGGTGGGGAGGATGGAGTCGCCAAATGTTACTTTTCGGTGGTGGGATAAGGCGTCCTTTGGAAATTAAATGAGCTCTCGGGAATCGGCGCATTTAACAATAGGGTGCTGTGGCACCCTATTAAGATGATTATCTCCCCACTCGGTGCCAGAGTGGACAGGTAATTATCTCAATATTGTTGTTAAATGCACTTGGTCCCACTAGCGCATTTAATTTCAAAAGGATACTTCTCCCACTGCGCCAGATCGAGGTAGCCCTTGAAAGGCTCCCCCAAGCTGGCGCCCTGGAGGGCAATGGCGCCCTGGGCAGTCGCCCAGCCCGCCTGCCCTGAGGCCGACCCTGGTCTCACAGCTGCACTTCTTGTTTCTTAAGCACGCGCAAGGATGGGGAGAGCCTCCACCCGCTGAAAAAGTGGGCGGACACTGTCCACTCGCGTGTTCCCTCGACTTGAGCCCTGGACTGATTAGCAATATCCTTATAAGGACATGGAACTCTCATATGCGACTCTCTCGCCCCCAAATCCGTAGTATCATGTTCCTTTGTTCACTTTCTTTAATTGTGAATGTTTTCACCCCTTCCGTCCTCTTTTTTTAGCACACAGCTTTTTTTCCTGTTCACCTTCCCTTTCATCTCTTGCTCATAGCTTTGTTTTCTACTCCTTTTGTTCTTATCTCTGCAGCTTTTTCTCTCAATTAGACCTTTGATGTCCTCGCCGTTTCTGTCGCATTTTCATTGCTACTTCAGTTTTTCCCCTGAATGTTGCCTCTACATCTGTCCCTTCTGCAATTATCATTCTGGTTCTTCTGTTTTTCCCCTCCTATTCTTGTCACACTTTGTTAGCTCTGGTCACATTGTAGCATAACCCATTTCAATTGCATTAACATTTTCTTGCTTTCACTTGTATTTTTTCTCAAGACCTTTGTCCCCTCCCCCACTTAAAAAAGAGACACCTGTGAAATGAAACATGCTTTCCAGCCCAGCTTCAATTGTGTAACAATTGTCCAGGGGACACTGAAAGGATTGAAGTTGTGCTATTAATGCTTTGACTTATTGAAGCTGCTATATCTTATGTGAATTTCCTATTATGTGTCTTGTGATATCACAGCTCAGTTTTAATCAGAAACAGGTGCATTCCTTTATAGGCATATTGCAGTGTAGCATGCATTATACTGGGTTAACTGCATTTCTGAATACGTCACAAAGGGCCGGATCTACAAAAGCGTTTTAGAATGGCTCAATACCAACGAAAACCGCTTTGTAAATCAGGTTCAAAGCGTCTGCGGGACCATAGGGCATCTGTTTACTGTGGTGTATGTGCTTCACAGGAATCCTTTAGAAAATAAGGAATGGGATGCAGTAGGGGACTGCAGCGTTGTCTGCCACTCTCACACCCCGATTCTCTGAGCTGTACATGCAAATTCCCGAGGTAAACTGTGAACTCTATCATTGCTTCTTGAGGGAGATTCTGACTCAGTTGTAATTTTGCTCTTCACTGGATTTTAATTTTACTCCATTTTTTGTAATTCTGGCTAACTATCTATACACAGGTTTTTACCTTAGTTACATACCACAGAGTCCCTCGTAGCCACAGGGTTTTGTGTTTTACACATCTCATCTAGTAGCTTAAGAGCCCAATACATGGAAAAAGGTGCTTTGACCCCACAAAGCCTGCTTGCCGAGAACGACTCTGCGCGGCCCTTTGCACAAACTTTCCTCTGCGT
This sequence comes from Ambystoma mexicanum, assembly GCF_040938575.1. Classification (NCBI taxonomy): domain Eukaryota; kingdom Metazoa; phylum Chordata; class Amphibia; order Caudata; family Ambystomatidae; genus Ambystoma; species Ambystoma mexicanum. The sequence continues at coordinate 1,361,348,409 of NC_090935.1, forward strand.
GCTCAGCGTATTCATGGATTGCAAAGCGCATTTCAAGCCTCGTAAGTCAAGCGGCACCCCTGCATAATTGGGTAAGCTCCCTCGTAAGTGAAGGCTGCACCCCTGCGAAAATGCAAGTCCTCCCCCCTACTCCCAAGGCACACAGACTGTTGGCATACACCCCTACTACACAACACCCCCCTCAAGTCCATACACGACTCACCAGCCCCCCTCACCTCCGCCACTACCCCAGTCAGCACCCTGACAGTACACCCTCCTTCTCACACAGCCCTCACCTCCACCACTACCCAATGCAGCCACGTCAAGTCCAGACAACACCTACTAGCCCCCTCACCTCCGCCACTAACCCAGTCCATCCCATGACAGTACACCCCCCACACAGCCCTCACCTCCACCACTACCCCAGGCAACCCCCTGACAGTAAAGCACCCTCCCCACACTGCTCTCACCTCTGCCACTACCCAGGCAACCCCCAGTCCAGGCACCACCCACCAGCCCCCTTCACCTCTGACACTACCCCAGTCAGCCCCCTCAAGTCCAGACAACACCCACCAGCCCCCCTCACCTCTGACACTACCCCAGTAAGCCCCCTGACAGAACACCTCCCTCCCCACACCACCCTCAATTTCACCACTGCCCCAGGCAGTCCCCTCAAAACCAGACACCACCCACCAGCCCCCCTCACCTCCAACACAACCCCAGGAAGCCCCCTGACAGAGAATCCCCCTCCCCCACTGCCCTCACCTCTGCCACTACCCCAGGCAGCTGCCTCAAGTCCAGACACCACCCACCAGCCCCCCTCACCTCTGACACTACCCCAGTCAGCCCCCTGACCGTGCACCACCTCACCACACTGCCCTCACCTCTGCCACTACCCCCAGGCAACCCCATGACAGTACACCCCCTCTCCCCACACCGCCGTCACATCCGCCAATTGCCCAGGCAGCCCCCTCAAGTCCAGACACCAGCCACAAGCCCCCCTCACCTCCACCACCACCTCAGTCAACCCCTTGACAGTACACCCCCTCCCCGCACTGCCCTCCCCTCTGCTACTACCCTAGACAGCCCCTTAAATCCAGACACCACCCACCACCCCGTCACCTCCAAAAAAACCCCAGGCAGCCCCCTAACAGTACAACCCACTCCACGCACTGCAGTCACCTCCGCCACTACCCCAGGCAGCCTTCTCAATTCCAGACACCAACCATAGCCCCCCTTACCTCTGACCCTCCCCAAGTAAGCCCTGTGACAATACACCCTCCTCCCCACATTACCATCACCTCGGCCACTACCCAAGGCAGACCCCTCAAGTCCATACACCACCCAACAGCCCCCCTCACCTCTGGCACTACCCCAGGCATCCCCCTGACAGTCTCCCACCCTTCCAGTCCAATGCATGGCTGCAACTCACCTGAACCTCTGTGGTCTGCCTCCACCATGAAGCAGACCTCCAACATGTCCACCACCAACACGATCAACCGGAATCACTGAAGATCAATCCAGGTACCGGAGCATCCCATGTCACTCCATGGCAGACCTGAATCTGCAGCAGCACAGCGCGACAGCACAATATTGCACCAATAACACTGTGGCTACCCCATCCGCAAGTGACAAGTGAATGCAATGCAAAGTGGCATGTGAATATAGGCCATTGGTCATTGCAAAGGCATCAGAGCACAGCAATTGAATATGTGGAGGACAGAAGTAAACAGAATCAAACATTGGCAGATCCACAAATAATGACTAGGTGCGTTACAACCTGAGCATAAGTATTAGGGGTGTAAAGGCTCCTATCAGGGACGACAACATGACATGCCTGTGCATGGGTGATGGGAGGTCAGTCAGAAAATGCATGCCTCACTGAGACAGGCAAAGTGTGCTGTCACACAGAAACAGCTTTCATGGGGTTGCTGAGAGCAGAGTCAATGGTAGAGTCTGACGTGGGGGACAGGGGAGAAGAAGGTAGATGAGAAGGCAGCAGCTGACACTCGTTTCATCGGGTGAATGTTCATGAACAAGGTTGGCAGGGCTTTTCGGGATGTGGTCAGAGGGCCAAGGGACCCATGTGGGAGGAGAGAAGAGAATGGTCCGACCAAGAGAGAGGGGTGACCAGAGGAGGCTAGGGGGTGAGAGAGGTCAGAGTGGATGAAGGCGTCCAAAGTGTGTCCAGCCGAGTGGTTTGGACCAGAACGGAGAATTGAGAGGGATAGAGCGGTGCAGAGGTCAATGAAGAGAGTAGATGCTTTGACAGGGGAGACCAATTGGATGTTGAAATCACCAATCACCCAAGAGGAGGAAATTGGAGGTGGTTGGAAGTAGGGAAGAACAGAAATCAGCTCATTCAGAAAGGAACAGGGTGGTAGTGCCTGGTGACCGGTAGATGGTAGCAATGGTCAGGGAGGAGGAAGGAGAGATGACTAACCTGCATACCAGGCTCTCAAAGGAAGAGTAGTCCTCTATGGGTATGATGGGAGATGGAACCCAATCAGAGAAGATTAAGGCAACAACACCGCCAGCACAGTGAGGTCAAAGCTAGGAAAGGATCTTAAAGCCGTCAGGGAGAAGGGAGTCAAAAGCAGTGACTGAGCTGGCATTGAACCATGTCTCGGTAAGAGCGAGAATGTCAAAGTCAGTGTCTTTAAGATCCTTTCTCAAGGATCTTACCTAGAGACGGAAGACGGAAGATGGGTGATCGGGTGGTAGTTGCTGAGGCCTCTAGTGCCCATTGTTGGTTTCTTGAGAAGGCAGAGGATTTGTCCGGTCTTGAGGGTCGAGGGGAAGGTGCCTTGAGTTAGGGAGCTGTTTATTATTGCCCGGTAAGGGAGGATTGCTTCAATCAGAAGGGTCTTGGGCATGGATGCAGGGAGAATGTTGCCCGCATAGAATTAGGCCTCGAGTGATGCTAGTGTGGCATTGAGGTCTTCCATAGTTAATTTGTTGAAAGTTGTCGAGGTAGTTGGGTTTTTGCAAGATGGATGTGTAGTGTGCTGTCAGTTGTGACATTGGTGTCGATGTATTGACGATCATGCTGATCTTGTTGATGAAGAAAGAGATGATGGCTGTGGATTTTTTGATGGGGCAGGAAGACGGTTGAAGCAGTGCTTGTTGGCTTTAAAGAAGCCTCTGCTTTCATTGTTGGTCTTGGCTAAAGTGTTCTGGTAGTAGGTGGTGTGAAGAATCGAGGGAATTTGGCCCTTCTCCCCATGGTGATCCTCCCCCTTTGAGGTTAGGGAGGCAAGTCCACTTTCCAAGACCCTCTCTAGGGGTCTAGACATGTGGAACCTCACTGGCAGAGACTCCCTCTCTTGGGGCAAGAACTTCCATTCTTGTGAGGAACTTTCTAAGTCATTCCCTGTGATACATGGGACTTTCAGATGTAAAAAACAGTATAAAATGCAGAGACTTGGCTGATGACAAAAATAAAATATACTGTTACAAACCAGAAAGAGGATCTGTCTCTTTAAGCAGATACCTCCATTTAACGGAGATGCGTAGACTGAAATAGGAGTAAATGCCGAGGTGTGGTGAGGCAGAGAGACGCGTATGCAAGCAGGGGAAGCACCCTGTCAGTATAACATCTGAGAGAGGCAAAGCCAAGGAGAGCGGCAGAGCTCTCGACTTTCAGAACTGCTCTGAGAGCGAGAGCAGAATTCCAGACACCCAGCCTCCATACGGAGAAAGAAACTGAGGAGAAGACTGTGGTGGCATAACCACGACGACTTCGTGGTGTGCAGTGCTCAAATACAACAACCCTGAAACCACTATACTGCGAAGTCAGCAAACTGTCTGGATTCCAGCAGTGTTACCCGGTCACACAGAAATAGAACACCAAGAGCAGAACATCAGAGAAGACGAGAACGCTGGGAATGTGAATGACCATAGCAATACAGAGGAAACACAGGCCCTGGAGACGTTCCCCTGCAGCATCCAAGATAACGGGGAGAACATGAGAAGCGGGAGGACGCAGGGTAATCATTAACAAAATACGAGGATATCGTCTCATTGGAATTGACGAGGCAGTGAAATTAAAGTTCCTGAAATGGAACTGTAATAATGAGAGAGCGAATCACAATAAAGCTAAAAAAGAGATTCTTAAGACTGGGACACAAATACCCTGGCAAGAGGGGAAGAGGGGAAAATACCTCATGTGTTAAAAGGCAGAAACTGTAAACCAGATGGAGAATTCTATGACGGGATGGCAAGTGAAGCACATAAGAGAAACGATACACAAAGCTAGTCATCCCTTGAGACGGGCAACATTAACTACCAAGAAAGCATATCAGAGCTAAGAAAGTATTTGCTACAGAAGTCCACAAGGCACATCAATGTGGAACAAAAGATAAGACAGGGAGTTAGAAGGGATTCCTGGAAAACAGAAAACAATTAGGGAGTCTGTTTTGCACTTTATCTAGTGCTTTATAAAGGATTGTCAATTGTTAGGCAGGCATAGATATAGGTCTAACTCCTCCTGCCACCCCTTCAACTAATTCAGAATACAACTGCAATAACTATCCTTGGCCTGAAGCACAGGGACCGCATCTCTCCAGCCCTAAAATCTCTCCAATGGCTCTTGGCTTCTGCGAGGATCAAATTCAAGACCCTCTGCATCATCCATGAGGCTTTATGGGGACTGTGACCCTTCTACATCCCTAAATACCTCCCTTCTAGAGCCCTTGTATCTTCTAGCTCCAACTCTGCAGATCAGACACATTACCAAGCAGAAAGTCATTGGTAGATCCCTCTCCTCCATAGGAGCCTCCCTCTGGAATGGCATCCCTGCTCCTCTCAGACTTGAGCCAGATCTCCTTAAGTTCTGAAAGCTTCTCAAGACCCTCCTTCTCTCTTCCTCCTTCCCTCTCCCCCTACCCTGCTAATCTCCCCTCTTCCTCCTTCTGACTGGCTACCTGGTTCCGTCCAATTCTTACAGGGCACCAGGCCCTCCTTGACCAGTCTACCCCGGCACTTGGTCTACGTTGACCCTCCACCAACCCCCTAACTTGCACTTGCAGTTCTGGGCTCACTACCCCTGCAATAGCCTAGCTGGGCCTGCTCCCAATTGAGTCTTCCAGCCCTGTTTCTCGCACTTAGCATGTAGACCTTCTTCCCCTGCAGTCTCTGCATTCCCCTGGAACTTGTCCACCTGGCCTCCCCTTGGCATTTGTATAACACATGGGCTCTTCCGCCCTGACTTGCACTACCCCCCTCTGCTCTCCCCTGCACTTCTTGTTACTGCACTTGATTCGAAAAACACAAGGCCTAGTAGGACCATTTTTGTTTTTCATCCCTGTTCCCCTCCGTCCCTCTTGTGTCTTGTTGCGCCTTGAAATACATTTTGCTGTATAGGCGCATTATAAATACTGAATAAATATTAAATAAATAAATAGGTAACCAGTGTGATAGTTAGAAGAAAAGGGAGTAGTATAGTAAATCTGAGATAAGTAGCGTAAATAAGTAAGAGAGAGATGTTTGGGCAAGAAAGAGGGAAAGGAGGATTTCCAAATCCTTGATAAAGTGCTGGTGTTGTTCTTGCCTCATGACAGAACCGCCGCCTATTTGCTGAGCACACAGGCTGATCTGTTCTTCCAATTTAACATTTAACAAGCAGCTTGTTACTCCTCCACCGTGTGCTATTTGATATTTAATTTAATTTAATTTGTCACCCCACCTACTCTCCTACACTGTACAGGTACTGGTCCTAGCTTTTCCAATCATCCCAATTGACACCTTCCTCCCTCTTGGAATCATTTTCTATTGTATATGGTAATGTTCATTACTCCTAATTCCCCAGAATCACTATAGTCCTTACATCATGAAGGGGCTCTGCCACTGAACAGCCTTTCCCCCTAACTTATCTCCCTTTCCTCTTTGTATTCTATGGCATGCAAGCCCCTCCCTCCACTCCCACATCCTGAATCCTTCAGCTCTTGCAGAGAACCCAAAGCTGGGGCGTCTTTGGGAGGGACCATAAGGATTTTGGCGATTTGGGGAATTAGGAGTAATGAACGTTACCATACGTAATAGAAAATTGCCTTCCATCACGCCTCTCACTACAGTCATTACATCATGGAGGCGTACGCAGCAGTGTTTCTGGATCATTAAAATCACACTATGTCCAGTCAGCATAAATGCAAAATATTAGGTTATTGGATAACATCACACCAATTCTTAGTGTACAAATGTCGGGACTGCTGTCCCAAAAGCTGTGGAGAAGGAGCCTTCCATCTGAAGTTTGTAATGATTCACAAAGGTGGACGGAGATGACAACGTGGGAGCATTGCAAATAACCTCCACGGTGACCCCCTAGGTGGTAGCCCATAGCTGCCATGCGTCCTAGTGACAAATCTGAGGAGGTTGTCACCCCTCTAGGTAATCCCCCTTTGGGAACAGCGAAGCCCCAAATAAAAGTATACATCTCCTTTATCAGATCATGATGCCTTCACGGGATATATGGGAACTGCTAAAAGTAATAACTCTAGAATCCTTGGTATAGTGGTTATTAAGGTTTTTGGTTCCTCCCCAATCCAGCCGAGCAAGAAATCAGCTGACAAAACAGCTTGCACAGACAAAGGAGAATCGGAAGAGTCTGGTTAAATCAGAACACACATGCGGTCCAAGCGGAGGAGTTCAACTGACCTGATGGACAGAGAGGAGGGATGGCTGGTCCCATGAGGATGTCAGAAACATCTAGACTCCTATGGCAGTGGAAGGGAATACTGCAGGGCCCAATGTAGGCCCGGGTGTAACAGTATGACTGCTTGTTTTGGGTTTATCCCATTTGAAGTCCACGAAGGAGCCTCACCCCAACTGCTTGAGAGGAGCGGAGCAGCAGGATGCACCAGCATGAGTGCGGAACATAGCTTCAGCAATAACAAATGGCCGATGCCTTCCCAGATGTCTGACATGGACAAAAAGGTACGTGGTGAACCAGGGAACCGGTAGGCAAGCAGAAAACAAGCAAAGGGGAACTCATGGAGAAGTCACAGAGTGGGGAGTTGAGAATCGAGAAATCCCAGATCGGGGAAGAAGAACTGAAACACCCCAGAGTGAAGATGAGAGAACTAAGGAAAACACAGTGGGACAAGGGGGGGTAGAAAGAGTCAAGGAATGCCAGAATGGGGCAGAGAGAACCAAAACACCACACAGTGGGTAGAAAGAATCAAGAAGTCCTGGACTGGGGAAGAGAAAACCAAGAGCCCCTGGAGTGAGGTAGAAATCAACAAGGAAGCCGAAAGTGGGAGAGAAGGAAACAGAAAACCCCAAAGTGGGGTAAAGAACACCAGGTCAGCCCAGGTGTGGAAGAGACCTCCAGAAAATCCCAGAGTGGGGAATATAATCCGAGGCCCCAGTATGGAGAAATGTGGTCAGAACGAACGTCCTATGCAATGATACTGTCTTGTCCAAATGGGGTGAGGTCAAACCCAGAAAGAAGGATGTGTCCTACATGGGAAAAACTATAAAACAAAAGATATGTATATATATATATGTGGGGCTAACCTGGATTTCGGGTGCGCTCAGGTTAAAACAAATTTGGATACTAGAGTATAAGGTAAAAATGGATAGCTGCAGACTGCAGGTAGCAGAGACTCTGCCCCATCCCCTAAATAATTTGCCTCCCAGATTATTGTGCTTATCCTAGGTATTCTGATTCACTAATATGATCATGACATACAATTGTCTCAAGCATTAGAGACATTAGAAGAATTAGGGTGAGTGCATTGGATTCCAACACAACGTAACCCTATAATTTGGGCATGGGGAACACGACACATGGTTTGATTTAGTGTAGAGATGGTAATTAAGATATCACAGGCTTGTCAACACTAGCATGAAGTTGTTCTGCCTTATGAGGTGGGGTGGCGCACAGCTCTGCTCAGGTTAATAATTGATGTAAAGTTAATGTACATAACACAATATGGTTTCGGTGATGGTATTTAAGAACAACATGAGTAGATAATGGTACATTAAGTTTTGAATAAAGTAATCATGAATTTCGTTTTTCTTTTTCTTTTTTCCTCTCCTATTTTATTTGCAAATATGTTTCTTATGTTCACCCCCTGTTTTGTTCTTCTGTTATTTAATTTTGAAATTATTTTTTTTTTATGGTTTACCATAATTCTGTTGGGTATTGATATTGGGTGTACTCATTTGTATGGTTTTATGGGCATTGCTCAACTATTACGATTCTTCCTCTGGAAGAAATCTTATGTGAACATTTGTACCTTTTTGTTTTGTGCAAACATTGGTTTATTATTCAATGATGGCTGTAATTGAACACAAAATCATTGTGAATTATGGTAACATTGTTCTAAAATTGTATTTGCAGTCGAAAAGCGAATGTTTAAAGCCGTGAGGATGACCAGTGGTCGAAACACGTGTCGGCTGGGCGAATCTAATAAACATGGAGTAATCATAATTTGAAGATTGTATAATCAAAGTGTATTATATTAGTGAATCAGAATACATAGGATAAACGCAATACTCTGGGGGGCAAATTATTTCACAATATAAAAAGAAAGAACTAAAAAAAAGCTAAACAGAGAATTTGCAGGTACCAACAAGGGGAACCCCAATATCCAAGAACTGGTTATTGGACTTATAGACATAAACCCGGTCTATGATAGAAGGTTTGGGGCCAGAAGCCTTAGCCATTCCTTATCAGGGGACAGGGACAGAGTAGGTTAGTGTGCTGAGTGCTCGTCAGGATGTCCAAATACACAAGACTATATTCCTTTCTAATAGATTAAGGCATAGCTTTAGAGTTTTGAGCAATAATAGGTTTTTCTTGAACCACAAAACAAAGCAATTCTGTCTCCCGATTTTGATTCTTGTACCTCTGCCTTTTACCGATCCAAGTTGAGTAACTCCTGGTTGAGCGTAGGCTTCCATGATTACTACCACCATCAGTCACTCGATTAAGGAGGCAGACAGTTTATTCCCTTTTGATAATCCCCAAAAGGCCAGTGTGAAACTGGGAGATCTCTAAAATTAAGCCATTCACTGTATTTAGATATAGAGAGCACATCTGACATCCAGTGTATAGTGGGGTTACTGTAAAATCCTGGTAGAACGACCACTTGAATCACATGATAGAACAATGGAACATTGTCATGGAGTGGGCATCCAAACGCAACACCACTTTATCCAGGAACAACTGAAGGTAAGGGTCCATGACTAGCAGTGCTCCAACTTCGCTCACCGTCCTCACAGATGTCACAGTGTGAAAAATCAACTTCTGCGGCACTAGTGGTGCAGGGATGAATATCGATTTCTAAACCATCAATCAGGACCACACCTACAGTACACCAGAAGGGATCCTAACAGATTGAAAACACAAGCAAATTATAAACCTCCTTGTCCAATTTTGGTAACGTGGACAGAACGCAGGCTTATCTCTGAAGGGTCGTGGATCGTTTGTTAGTTGCAACACAGCGAAAATACAATTATTACCCAATGATAAAAGGGACTGTCCAGTCAAGGTTGTATAAAAAATCCTTTCAGGCAGACGTTGGTAGAAGCTAGTTGATGCACTTCTCCTAGCTTCTTTACTGTGCTTGTGTTGTCCTTTAAGACATATGGCCCAAAGCTGAGGAGTGTGTCCTAGAGATGCATCTTATACTCCTCTTGTCATATCCCAACTAAATAGGACAGGGCGGACTGAGCCGGTGGGCTGTGTCCACCCTCATACACGGGTCTAGGAGTATGTCATGCGGCGAGCATAGGAAAATGTGTGCGGATTAGTCCCACACATTTTTGGGAGGTTGATCTACCATCATTCAATTTCATTTAAAAACAAAATAAAAAATCACAGGCGAGCCCATAGCCACCATGTGGATGCTCGAATTCCGCACAAACAGCCAAGAGGAATGCCACTTTCCACATCAAAGGTTCAGACTTATTTCCTGTATTGGCTCGAATGGTGCTTCCCGCAGTTGCCAGAGCACCAAAGATGGATCCCATTGGGGTGCCACCGGTCGCTTCTGTGGATTCTTCGGCTGAAAACGTATATGGAAGAATGGTTCCCAACGATGCCAATGGTTTTCAAGAGCCCTAATTGCCACCCATAGGAATTGAGAGCGGCTGGACCAGACCCTACATCGAAGCCCTCTTACAAAAAATCCATTATCGGGAACTAGTTTAATGAGACCGTGTCCAAACTCTTTGCCGTGCACCATGCCACAAAAGAAGCTACACAGTGGCTGATGCATGTGAGTTTAGCAGAACAGTGGGATTCCTGAACTGCTGTGGCTGCTGAATGGGACATTCCTAAGAACTGGAGTCCCTGCCTCTCAATCCCCAACAACAGGCCCTTAGGCAGAACAAATATAGCCTGACCCATGGCCTACTGGAAGGAAAACAATCAAGATCCAGATGACCAATCCCTAAAGCCCTTATATATGCATCTGATTCCAGAAAATTTACTCAGATAGCGAATGCATGGGCAGTGGATTGGAATAAGAAAGTTGATGTTCTGAACTTCATAACGCATTGGGGCTATTGTATTAGAAACTGAAAATGAAAATGTAGGCTCCTACCTCACACATACCACACACCTAGCCATTTACATGTAATGGGACTCTCTGTCTTGACTTTTTGGCAGTGTTGAGACTCACAAGGGGATTAGCAGCATGCCCCAAATTCTGGCTGTTTGTGGAGGGAGTTCTTTCTAATATCAAAGCCTCTGAAAAGAGTCATGCAGATGGTTGTACTCTCAGCAAGCAAAGACATCCTGCTGATGGGGAAATCCAAACAGAGCCTCACACCATGGCTAGCAATCCTCCCGAAAGTGTGGTGGAACTGAGGGGTCTTAATAATAATGTAGTAGAGGAACTGTGGTTCTCCCCGGTCGCTTTATTTGAGACCATTGGAATTTTCAATCCCCTGTTAGTGCACCCTACAGAGAAATCCAAAGGACATACCAATAACGATGAGGTTGCCTGCTACTCGATACTTGATATTGAACATGGCTTTGTCCTGGGGTGGTGGGGGAAGTGATTTGAATGGTGGAGAGTGGGAGGCGACGAGCCACTTTTTACAGAATGTGCACTTTTGTTTGATCACTGGTTGCTGCTACCTGTTATGTTGGTTTGGTTTAGTTGTTATATGCTTGGCCAAGATAGACTCTCAATGGACAAATGGCTTTCTGATATGATGAGGGTTTTCCCCGCTTTCACTTCTCTAGGCATCAACCGCCTGCTGCACCATGAATCCGCCATCCCTTAGAAACTCCATCTTGTGTGCAGTAGACCACTCGGTCAGTAAGGCGAGGGAGCAAACATCAACCTGTTGGCTTACTCAAACTAGGAACACGTCGCCACTATCGGGGCAGTGGGCCTGTGAACGCATTTTCCAGTCCAGTTGCACATGCGACATAAGTACTTTATACTGCTTGCCCCTTAGGCATGCACTGCCTGCATAGCCTATCCCCTCAATTGGCGGTCAACAACACAGCATCCCTTATCCAAAGGTGAGGACTGCAAATGAAAGGGGTGGACTCGGGGTACAAGAGTTAGCGTCACACATACACAACGGGTGACAAATAGTCACGAGTTGGAGTTCGGGGGGCTCGCGTTGGACCTGTGAACACCAATCTGAGAATGTGACTGATGTGCCTTGCATTTAGTTCCACAGTCAAGGTTTCCGATGAACACTTAGAGCCTCATAATGGGTTTGAGCAACCTAGCTCTGCTAATGCCTGCAAACTTGTTTACCTTTATCAATGTCCATTTTGACAGTGAACTCACCACAATAGGACTGTGTCATAAGCTATCAGGCCTATAGGACTCCGTAAGTGATTGCGTAGCTACCAACGGTGGTAATTCTGTCATTGATAGTGCCTTCAATTTTCTGGAAGAATTAGCTCCAACCACCTCCTGGAAGAATTTCATTCTATTTCTCGCCACACTTGTGATTTGGCAGAGCAGTGAAAACAGCAGAACTTCCTTTAAATGTACTGCAGAAATGAGCGCCCTAATGGTGACCAGTATATTCAATATTAAATGCTGTGTCAATGCTTAATTTGCAAAGAAATAAGTGCCAGTGCCCAAATATTTCCTAGCATGCCTTTGACCACATTGGGTCAGGCTGCTCTGTGCCATTGTTGCCACTGCCCACAGCTGTCCCCCTCAGTATAATCCTATTTGGCGTCAAAGCTGCAGGTTACACTGGCACATTGTTGATGCACTGACTATGGCAGACATGTGATTCACAAATACAAATCAGCATAAAAATATCAAATGCTGTGCATGTCTTGAAATGATACGCGTGATTAAATGCTTCTTTAAACACATTAGGCCTCATTATGAGTTTGCCCGTCTGGAAACAAGGGTGCCGGTAAGCTCACTGGCACCCTTGTTTCCGGACCGGCAAACTATGAGTCTGCCTGCCGTGGCCGCTGTGCCTGACAGGCCTGAGCCTGCCAGAGCGCAGCGGCCACGGTAGGCAGACTCTTCACAGGAGCACCAGTGCTCCTGTGTCCCCGCTCCCATAGAGTCCAATAGGACTCTATATGAATGGGGATTAATAAATATACAGGCGCCTGACTTTCCGGGAGGTCAGGCGCTGGTAAATTATTCTGAGTCCGGCAGCAACCCGCCAGTAGCACCGGCAGGGTTACCGCCAGACTTGGAATGAAGCCCATTATCATGGTTAACATCATGCACTGCTTCTTTAGGTGGCAAAATTAACTTATTGACTGTCTAGCCACAGAAAACAGCAACCATGCTTTCCTGCTATGGATAATAGATGTGCAAATGCAGGCAAAACTTCAAATGAACTCTTCCTTTGAACACTGCAGCAAAATCTTCTTGTGTAGGTTGGCACTCAGGACAGGCACTCCTCCTCTGCAATGGCCTTTTCCCTGGCATTGCCCTGAAGTTGGTACTGCTGGCTTTCCTGTTGTTGTCAATCCACCCTGCTGTGGCATTGCTGCTGGTTATTGCATTAGGGGAACTGCATTAGTGTTATGCTGGCTGACTGGAGCGTTGCGCAGGGATGGCCATCATGGGTGCCTGGCATTGTCACTTTCCACCTCATTGGTATTCATGAACCTTAATAACTAGCACTGCTGCTCCAGTTCAGGTCATAATGTTCATGAGTTACAATGAGCCAGCTCAGGATGCGGAGACATGTGACCAGAGCAACATGTTGCTTGTTTTGTGACTACTACTGATTGACAGTTAAAGTAATAAAGTTGTTACAACAGCACATCATTATTAAACTGAGTTTGGGAGACTAAATGCGGGGGCTGAGCCCCGGCAAACACCCCCACAAATTAGGCAAGGTCGGTTGCTTTTCTAGTTGTTTCAGTTCTTTCTCTAACAATATGACGGCCCAGGCCCATAATTACGTGGCACATCAACCAGCGCTCTGCTACCCCCTCTCTGCCCCCATTCCCAGCCGGGAAGGAGCCAGGGCTGCGGTCGTATTGTGGCGCCGCGCGAGATGCGTTTCTTCAGGAACGTTCAAGGTCAGGATTAAAACCGCTCTGATAAACCAACCCTCAATTATACAAACACTTTTTATGATGGGGGGCGGTGGTGGGTGGCAGGTGGCGCCCGCCATAATAGCTTAATTAAAACACCTTCTGGTGGAGAATTACGAAACAAAAAGGACCAGATGGGTGCCCTCCTCCACGTGGGCGCTTGCTTCACCTCAGATGAGAGTTTCACCTGACACATTAGGGACAGCAGCTCTGTTCTCTCTTGAACTCCAGGCGCTCGTTAGGTAAGAGGGGGATATGCTGGGATTAATTGTACATTATCGCTAATCCTCTGTAATGCCATATGCTGAAAGCGCTGCTCATTGTTCAGCCTGGAAACAGGTAGAGCCTCTCCAGTCATGTCAGCCCTGTCTTATTATCACCTTTTCTTTATTTATCTTGCTCTGAACCAATCCGTTTTTTTTCCCCTGGACTTCCGGTCATGATAGAGAGGCTTAACTCTTCCTCTGATGTCCTGTGATGACTGTTCCATGATGACAGGTGTTCCAGAATGCAACTCAGGCCTCATTCAACTATCTTTATTCAGTGGGGTGGGTGTGGGCGCTGTGACTCAACATGCGGAGCTAAGCAAACGGGTTAACTCCTGCTAACAGTCATCACTTAGAAATAGTCCGTGTTTTCCCCTCTGGTACTGCTGTACGCCTGTTATGTGGCCGGCAGGCCCACCTTTAAATTAGAGTCTGGAACTACGGACATCTGCAGTCAAAAAGACTCTTTTAGAGTTTATTGTTATATTAATTCTGTAAAAACGAGCAGAATGGATTGTATCTATTAGACTAAACACCAGGTTATCAGCCACTTTTGTCTAGGGCCTTCAAAGCTGCAAGCTTAGGAAGGGGTGAGGTTAGAGGAGCCAAAAAGGGCAGAGGATGATTTCAACATCCTGTTTTTCTGTGGGGCTCTTTTCTTTCTTGTCCGCTCGAGTTCTTTCAGAATAAAAGCACTCTCTGTATGATGAATGAAGGAAAGATCACTTGTCGCAGTGACAGGGATTGGACCTCTTACGGCAGGCTTGATTATGTCTTTTACCTTTTTAAGTAAGGGTCTCCCACTCCTTCCTTGATTCATTTTTAACATTCATCAATGCAGGAAGAATTCTTTGGCATGGATTGCACACCCAATCGAGGTCCAAAATCATCCAGATGTGATGGGAACAAAGAGTGGTTCCATGGCAGATGCAGGCTCTGTCCCTTAAACATGCACAGGGATTACAGGTGTCAGTAGGTGGTGTAAATACACATTTTTATGAATCCATATGACCATATGTGTATTTTGTTGCAATTACCACTGGCCGTAATTCCACTGATTTTACCAATTGTATTGGTAAATTGGGGGATTTACCTCCAGCATGATGCTGGAGGTAAATCCTCCACTTCAAGGCCAAACTCTGGATTTACTGCTGCAGTAGACGTGGCGGTAATTCCATCATCACCATTTTTTTACCGCTCTGCAAAATTCAGAATGAGCCCCAAAGTCTTTTAACAGCTCTTAATACATTTTGGCCTGAGCAAATGGAACAGTTATCATACAATTTCAGAGCCACTGTGAGGAAATATGGTGCAAATCAGTGCTGTTTAACCAGGGCTATAAAGGCCCCTTTTCCAGAATAAGCCACAGAATCCGCAAATCTTGTTCACTATTTTTAGAGAGGCACAGCTCCACCCTACTGATGAGGTCCAACCAGACCGAAACACGTGTCTGGGGTTGCTGTTGGTACTCTTGTTCAGAGGAGAATTGCCTAGCATTTCGGTGCTGGACTGCCCCAGGACAGGACAAAGACTGATATGCTTGGGATATTTCTTCTCTGTGAAAGATAGTGAGCTAAAGACTCTGGATAAGTCTCTGTAACCAGGACTAATGTCTGGAAGAGGGACTCCCAGGACCCCCTTGTTAATTTGCATATTTAAGTAACTTTGGGTCTCACCCTAAGTTACTAGGGGAATCCAGACGTGGACCCCTTGCTCACTATTTTTAGAGAGCCACAGCTCCACCCTACTGATGAGGTCCAACCAGACCGAAACACGTGTCTGGGGTTGCTGTTGGTACTCTTGTTCAGAGGAGAATTGCCTAGCATTTCGGTGCTGGACTGCCCCACGGCAGGACAAAGACTGATATGTTTGGGATATTTCTTCTCTGTGAAAGATAGTGAGCTAAAGACTCTGGGTAAGCCTCTCGTAACCAGGACTAATGTCTGGAAGAGGAACACCCAGGACCCCCCCCTTGTTAATTTGCATATTTAAGTAACTTTGGGTCTCACCCTAAATTACTAGGGGAATCCAGACGTGGACCACCTGCTCACTATTTTTAGAGCGGCACAGCTCCACCCTACTGATGAGGTCCAACCAGACCGAAACACGTGTCCAGGGTTGCTGTTGGTACTCTTGTTCAGAGGAGAATTGCCTCGCATTTTGCTGCTGGACTGCCCCAGGGCAGGTCAAAGACTGATATGTTTGGGATATTTCTTCTCTGTGAAAGATAGTGAGCTAAAGACTATGGGTAGGTCTCTGTAACCAGGACTAATGTCTGGAAGAGGGACTCCCAGGACCCCCTTGTTAATTTGCACATTTAAGTAACTTTGGGTCTCACCCTAAGTTACTAGGGGAATCCAGACATGGACCCCTTGCTCACTATTTTTAGAGAGGCACAACTCCACCCTACTGATGAGGATCAACCAGACCGAAACATGTGTCTGGGGTTGCTGTTGGTACTCTTGTTCAGAGGAGAATTGTCTAGCATTTCGGTGCTGGACTGCCCCACGGCAGGACAAAGACTGATATGTTTGGGATATTTCTTCTCTGTGAAAGATAGTGAGCTAAAGACTCTGGGTAAGCCTCTCGTAACCAGGACTAATGTCTGGAAGAGGAACACCCAGGACCCCCCCTTGTTAATTTGCATATTTAAGTAACTTTGGGTCTCACCCTAAGTTACTAGGGGAATCCAGACGTGGACCCCCTGCTCACTATTTTTAGAGAGGCACAGCTCCACCCTACTGATGAGGTCCAACCAGACCGAAACACGTGTCCGGGGTTGCTGTTGGTACTCTTGTTCAGAGGAGAATTGCCTAGCATTTCGGTGCTGGACTGCCCCAGGACAGGACAAAGACTGATATGCTTGGGATATTTCTTCTCTGTGAAAGATAGTGAGCTAAAGACTCTGGATAAGTCTCTGTAACCAGGACTAATGTCTGGAAGAGGGACTCCCAGGACCCCCTTGTTAATTTGCATATTTAAGTAACTTTGGGTCTCACCCTAAGTTACTAGGGGAATCCAGACGTGGACCCCTTGCTCACTATTTTTAGAGAGCCACAGCTCCACCCTACTGATGAGGTCCAACCAGACCGAAACACGTGTCTGGGTTTGCTGTTGGTACTCTTGTTCAGAGGAGAATTGCCTAGCATTTCGGTGCTGGACTGCCCCACGGCAGGACAAAGACTGATATGTTTGGGATATTTCTTCTCTGTGAAAGATAGTGAGCTAAAGACTCTGGGTAAGCCTCTCGTAACCAGGACTAATGTCTGGAAGAGGAACACCCAGGACCCCCCCTTGTTAATTTGCATATTTAAGTAACTTTGGGTCTCACCCTAAATTACTAGGGGAATCCAGACGTGGACCACCTGCTCACTATTTTTAGAGCGGCACAGCTCCACCCTACTGATGAGGTCCAACCAGACCGAAACACGTGTCCAGGGTTGCTGTTGGTACTCTTGTTCAGAGGAGAATTGCCTCGCATTTTGCTGCTGGACTGCCCCAGGGCAGGTCAAAGACTGATATGTTTGGGATATTTCTTCTCTGTGAAAGATAGTGAGCTAAAGACTATGGGTAGGTCTCTGTAACCAGGACTAATGTCTGGAAGAGGGACTCCCAGGACCCCCTTGTTAATTTGCATATTTAAGTAACTTTGGGTCTCACCCTAAGTTACTAGGGGAATCCAGACATGGACCCCTTGCTCACTATTTTTAGAGAGGCACAACTCCACCCTACTGATGAGGATCAACCAGACCGAAACATGTGTCTGGGGTTGCTGTTGGTACTCTTGTTCAGAGGAGAATTGTCTAGCATTTCGGTGCTGGACTGCCCCACGGCAGGACAAAGACTGATATGTTTGGGATATTTCTTCTCTGTGAAAGATAGTGAGCTAAAGACTCTGGGTAAGCCTCTCGTAACCAGGACTAATGTCTGGAAGAGGAACACCCAGGACCCCCCCTTGTTAATTTGCATATTTAAGTAACTTTGGGTCTCACCCTAAGTTACTAGGGGAATCCAGACGTGGACCCCCTGCTCACTATTTTTAGAGAGGCACAGCTCCACCCTACTGATGAGGTCCAACCAGACCGAAACACGTGTCCGGGGTTGCTGTTGGTACTCTTGTTCAGAGGAGAATTGCCTCGCATTTTGCTGCTGGACTGCCCCACGGCAGGACAAAGACTGATATGTTTGGGATATTTCTTCTCTGTGAAAGATAGTGAGCTAAAAACTCTGGGTAAGCCTCTCGTAACCAGGACTAATGTCTGGAAGAGGGACTCCCAGGACCCCCCTTGTTAATTTGCATATTTAAGTAACTTTGGGTCCCACCCTAAGTTACTAGGGGAATCCAGACGTGGACCCCTGCTCACTATTTTTAGAGAGGAACAGCTCCACCCTACTGATGAGGTCCAACCAGACCAAAACACGTGTCTGGGGTGCTGTTGGTACTCTTGTTCAGAGGAGAATTGCCTAGCATTTTGGTGCTGGACTGCCCCAGGGCAGGTCAAAGACTGATATGTTTGGGATATTTCTTCTCTGTGAAAGATAGTGAGCTAAAGACTCTGGGTAAGTCTCTCGTAACCAGGACTAATGTCTGGCAGAGCGACTCCCAGGACCCCCCTTGTTAATTTGCATATTTAAGTAACTTTGGGTCTCACTCTAAGTTATTAGGGGAATCCAGACGTGGACCCCTTGCTCACTATTTTTAGAGAGGCACAGCTCCACCCTACTGATGAGGTCCAACCAGATCGAAACACGTGTCTGGGGTTGCTGTTAGTACTCTTGTTCAGAGAAGAATTGCCTAGCATTTCAGTGCTGGACTGCCCCAGGGCAGGACAAAGACTGATATGTTTGGGATATTTCTTCTCTGTGAAAGATAGTTAGCTAAAGACTCTGGTAAGTCTCTCGTAACCAGGACTAATGTCTGGCAGAGGGACTCCCAGGACCCCCCTTGTTAATTTGGGCGCTACCAAGCAGCCATCTCGAGAGCAGCAAAGACTATATGGGTGTAATTTACAATTCTACTTGGACCAACAACCACCTGCAGTACATCCAGGCTAGAAAGAGTTACAAACGGTGGCTGTTACACTGAAATAAAGACAAGGACACTGTTAGGAGCCAGGGGGCCTTATAGGACTTCAGTTCATGGTAAATTGTCAGCACAGAAGTTTCTGTTTGCTTCCACTTGTTGGGATAAATTGTGCCCTTTGACATCAGCAGATAATCCTATTTCAAATGGCATCTTTGGAAGCTCATTAATTGCCCTATGCACTGGCCACTGATAAATACAAATAGCCATTTAGCTTCCACAATATCCAAAGGTGTGAACCACACCATGGGCATAGTAGGACGCCATACAATTCATGGTGGATTTTCAATTACACAATACACAAGCATGAGTAAGAGCAATTAATTCAGCAATGTGAGCAGATTGGACATTCGGTAACTGATATGCCTCCAAAACCTCATGCAGGGTACAAACTGCAAAACCCAGTGAAACCTTGCACAGCTTATTATGTAAACAATGGTCCTCAATGAACATAATCCTGTCTCGGTTTTGCAGTGTTACAACCTTTAAATTAAAAATCTCATGACTTCGAGAACTGGTCTAGACAGCCATGGGGATCCCCATCTGAGGAAGTAAGCAGCAAAGATGCAGGATTTGAGCAATGCAATGTTTCAATAGTAAAATTAGCAACAGAGATCAGCAATTTCTTGTGTTTAGTTCTTCGTGTACTTGATATGTCCCGGGTTTTGCCTCTTAGGAGTAACAGTAAGACACCATGAGGTACTGCTACAGCCATTAAGTGCCCCTGAATCAAGGTGTCGGCTTTTTCTAACAACAATTCAGTTACCGACACAGCAGGTAAACAAGATGGTAAACCTGCAGCCACAGGATCTAATGCAGAACTGCAAAAGGCAAGGAGGTGATGCTTATAACCACGCATTTGAGTTAACATTCCCACGGCAAAGCATTTACATACATCACAATACAGAGTGAAAGATTTCTGACAAATGCCTTTTCTACTTCAGATAACAAGGGAATGGGCTTGGGGACAGAATCATGTGTGAGGCTCTGTAGGGGTTTGCTAATTGAACCACTGAACATTATTCACCAGCAGCAGTAACCAGCCTGTCCAAGAAATCCTCATTTGTTTACAGGTTCTGGATCTGGGGACTTGGAGAATAACTCTGTTTTGACCTCTAGATATTAATTACTCTCCAGGGTTGATATTGCGATCAAGATAATGAACTCCGGTCTTGCACAATTGAAGCTTTTCATTAGAGGCGTTATGTCATTTCAGAGCAAGAACTGTCAATACATTGAGATTTTCTTGTTTGCAAGCTTCCAATGAGGGAGACACCAACAAATGGTAATTGGACTACTGGATTAGAACAGACACCCCTTTGAAAACCAGCGAATCAAGATCTTGTTTCAAAATCTGAGAAAATAACGTTGGACTTGTACCTGGGATAAAATAGTGAAACAATATTCTAAAGATGAATAGACGCTGACTGGCAGGATTCAAAGGTATAGAAATGAATGCACATCATTAATCCACTAGTCTAAATTACAAGACAATGGGCCTCATTACACGGTAGCCGGTAACCATGGCGCTATTAGCGCCATGGTTGCCGCCGGTATTTTACCGTATTCGCCTTGGTGGATGGCGGAATTACAGCCCTACTCCAAGGTGAGCGGGGGCGGTAATTCCCCATTCACCAAGGCACTTCCCCATTCCCATTTTTGCCCCCATCGGGCATAATGGGAATGGGGAAGGCGCTAATTACGGTACCGCAAATTGCGGTACCGTAATTAGCTCCAAGGTCCCTTTGCAGCACCCTACTTTAACGGCTGGTAAAACCAGCCGTTAAGGTCAGGTCCCGCAAAGGGGACTTGTAGTAAGGTGGTAAGGGTTTACCGGTACCAGTGCCCTTACCGGTACCGGTAAACTCTTACCGCCTAATGTGTAATGAGGCCCAATATAGTTTCAGGATTGGGAATGATGGGGAAAGTAGGCATAACCACTGCATTACACAGAACATAAATTCCACAAACAGATGCTCCTATTTTGACTGTCAAGAAACCTTGGAAAGAAACGTATTACAGAGCTGCAGGTAGGCACAATAATTCCTTGTTTTAGCATGTATGATTTAATGCCAGGTTGTATACCCTCTTCCACTTCCTTTGATGTGGGATATTGTGGCATGTAGGATGAATCCTGCGCTGTCCTCACATGAACTCTACCTAAAGTCTCCTCCCAGGTGGCCAGGGAAAGGCAGACACTTCCTGATCCTGACCCTGGGATTGGTATTAGCCAGGAGGATCACCTACAAGGAGAAGGGCCCAAACAGAACAGGAAGACTCTGTTGGGTGAGACACAGTATTTTTCTTCCTCTAGGAAAGAAATATCAGTGATGCCAAACTATGTAATGGCTTGCTGTGCTGATTATCTTTATGTTGGTGAAAACATGCATAATCACTTATTCACTGGAGGAATGAAACCCCTTTGAAAACCGTGGAAATTCATACAGGGGAAAGCTCCTATGACCCCAGAAGAATAGTAAAGATGAGTTTGTAAATAATACCAATTTAAACTCTGAAGATCTTAATTTCTCTGTAAAGCCACATTTTTCAATTAAGCCTTATGATATTCCTTTGGGGAACATAAACAAGGAAAGAAGGTAGCACGGTATTACTATTACCATGGGAAAAGCTTATTTTGATATTGTGGACTCCAAATCCCACAATTCTCAAACTACTGGGACGAAGAAGATGGCTGAAGAGGCATGAAACTGCAAAGTGCAATTTATTACTGTAAATGACCCACACCTGAGGGAGACTGGGAGGCTTAAAAGGCTCCCTCAGGTACATACTATAAGGAAGGACAGGGAGAAGAGAAGCAGTATGGGGTGGAGTAGTTGTGAAATCTCCACATTGCAGCAGAGCCGAATCTGGAGGAGAAAGGAGACATCAGGACCACTGTCAAGTGTTGAGCAGTTGCCGGTTCTGAGAGGGTCTTTCCCTTTAGAAGCTTTAATTGCAGAGGTTGTGTAGCGTTGGAGTTGGAAGCTTTCCCCTGGAGACTGGAATTGCAGATTTTGCGTTGCGACAAGCGTAAACTTTAAAAGCTTTCCCCTAAGTAAGGCTGTCTCCGGTGGCAGGGAGCACCAGAGAGCCTTTGGAGCAGAGAGAGCTCCTTGTTCAAGTGGCATGGGTTGCATAAGACTGAAGGAAGCAGGTTGCCGGACCACGAGTAGCGCTAGAATCAGAGGACCTGAAAGCAGCCAGGCGATCGGACGCTCACTCCAGACCTGGTGAGTTCACTTAGAGATTGTAACCGCTCACTTGCTAAGTCTGGGTGCCTTAACATTAGAAACAATACAAGTAGAATGAAATTAAAAAAGAAACATGTTTTCAAATACATACAGAACTGACATCATTATTTTGCCAACCAAGCTGACTAAAGGAGAAGCAAGTGGAATAATAAGAACTTAATCACAGGCCAAAGGGGTGTGATTACATCTATGTGGGTCAGATTAAAGGCCAGCAATACGAGGGGGCAAGAATTCGAGAAACCAATACAAACAACTTTTGCCAAAAGAGAACTATAACAAGGCAAGTTAAAACATACAATCATTGTTAAAGCCAAGAGGGGGCAAGAGAGAATACAAATGTTTGTGCAATCTGTTGCCCATATTTGAAGAAGCTCATAAGAAGAACGGGCTTAAATCCACATTGCCAAAGCCAAAGAAGAGTCAGAGTGAGACAGAATCATTGTCAGTATTTGGTTAATGCAGAAGTTGTGAAATAAGAGTGGCAGGAATACTACCCTTCTGATAGAAGGAAGTCAGAAGGAGCAGAGCTTAACCTGCATTGCTTGAGGCAATCCCAGGGGTGTAACAAGCAGCACCAGTGTGTTTCTTGTTTTCCCAGAAGCAATATTTGAATTTGAAGTCGTGGAGTGGAAGTGGGAAAACAGGAGTGACAGGAAGGTTACCCTTCTAGTAGAAGGTATTCAAAAGGAGTGGAGCATAGCCTGCAGATTGCGTGGCAATCACAAGTGTTCAGCAAACAGCACCAGTGTGGTTCTTGTTTTCCCTGAAGAAATTCTTAAACTTGATGTTGCGAAGCAAGAGACATTGATAATTTATTGGAAGCTAGCATTTACCACATAAGTATTTTTAGTTAGTAGTTTAACCTGTCCTGACAGGAGAGTACACCAGCTCAGATGACTTTGTAGCATATTATTCTGTTCTGGCAGGAGAGTACACTAGAGCAGAGAATATTGTAGTAGTAGGCCTGCAGGTGAGTGAACCAGGTAGAAGTTGATGAAGTACTGTGATGTGGTGGTGAAAAGTCGTAAAGAAGAAGTGGTAGAACCACTGAGATGTCTTTGTGAAATATTACATAATCATCCTGACAAACTTACATTGTTGAAGCAAGTATTGTGTAAACTGCTACAGAAGTATCTAACATTGTCAGAGCAAGTGTTTTGTTGAAGAATAATTCTGACAAAGACAATTTATATAAATCCTGATGAACTAAGGAAGTGTTCTTGATTCATAAGAAGATTGGTTTTAATTCTATATCTCACAAGTGGATGAGGAAAAACCTTGTTGAACAATTCTGAAGTATTGGAACTTTTGTTGTGAAGTTGGAACCTAAAAAACTGCCTTGGAACTTAGTTACGAGACGGGATTTCCTTATTCTTTTGGAACTGTTGAAAACAATCCTGCTTGAATCTGTGGAAGGAGAATTCACCCAGAGACTAAAGAGAGACAGTTATTAGGATGCAAACCTAACTGTTCTATTTGTTGGTTTTGAAGTGCCCTATATTACCTTGTTGAGTTGTTGGATGCACAAGTGTGGAGGGACAGAAACCTTATGTTAGATTGTTTCCTTTTGTTTATTTTAGGCAGGGAAATCCTCGTCAGCATAGGGTTAGTGAGTTTATACAACCCTTTGAGTTAATAAAATGGCATCTTTTGAAAAATCTTCACAAAGTTGGACCCCTCACATTTCTGACACCTCACGGATGCATGAAGAGGTATGAATTAGAGTAATGTGCAATTGTTCCACCTTTAATATGCATCCCACTTCATTTGCATGCGTGGACTGCAATTGAGCGGGAAGTTAGTCCAACAGTTCCTGCTGCAACGAAGGAGCGCTGGTCTATAATTCTTTTTTTTGAGTTTGGAGTGTCTTGCAACACATGCAACATTTCGAATTCCCTATCTACTTGGCCACTTTTGTAAATACCTTCAGGGGAACAATAGGTAGTACAACCCATTTTACACAATAGACCTAACCCTAATAAATTCACTGGCGTAAAGGGCTGAATAGAAATGCATGATGCACAGAGACCAGACCCACAGTGACAGTCATTAGCATTAGAACCGAATGGGGTATCAGCTGACCCCCTAATATCTACTGCATTTGCCACTTAATCTGAAGAGTGGACATGGAGTAATTGACAGGCTCTAAACGTTGAGCGTGACTAAACAACTTGTCAAGAATCATACTTCCCACCAACAGTACAATTAACATAAGTATGAGAAGTATTAAGTGGAATCAGCGGTGCAAGAATATTACAGGCCCTTGGCAGTCCTAAAGTGTATTACATTTATAGGCCGATTCATGGAATGAATGTGCGCCCAAAATATCGGCGCAAGCGGCCAAAAACGTGCAAATCGCACTGCAAGTGCAAAAATCGCAGGGAAACCAGCGCATATCGATTCATGGAAGTCCGTGAGTGAGAAAAATATTGGATGTGCGCTGAAAAAGTGCGCGGTGCATGCCGGCGCACAGGTCATCAAGCTGCGTGCGCCACGGCCACAGCGAAATCGCATATAGCGCAGCGCACATAACAAAAGTAGGCGGAACATGGGGCGTAACACTCGGACGGGGGAACAACGCGTGAAAATATGGCCGTCACGGGGGAAGTACAGGAGGCAAGTGCGCGGAATGCCCACACGCTCACCTACAACACGTATTCATGGAATCGAATAGGGCAAAACAGCGCACAGGCAAAGACACGCACAGGCCCAAACACGTCCGCCACAAGAATGCAGGTGGTAGCGCCCCTGCGCCTGAAATAAATGTGCGCCAAAATGTGCTCTAACAAAAAGCAGCTATATACAGCTATGATGAATGTCCCATACTGTGGCCCTCTAGGACAAATGACGTGCAAAGGGGTACGTGGCAAACACGACACCCGCTGCATGAAAAATAGCGTGTGCGTGCATTTCAGGGTGCGCAGGAAGTACCACACGCGATTGGCCTGGGTACGTGTATTTCAGGGTGCGCGTGAAGTGTCACACGCGAATGCAGCAGGGTACATGTATCTCAAGGTGCGCATGAAGTGTCACACGCGAATGCAGCAGGGTATGTGTATTTCAAGGTGCGCGGGAAGTTCCACACGCAAATTCAGCAGGGTAAGTGTATTTCGGGGTGAGCGTGAAGTTCCACACGCGATCACAGCAGGGTACGTGTACTTCAGGGTGCGCGTGAAGTTCCACACGTGATTGCAGCAGGCTACGTGTACTTCGGGGTGCGCGTGAAGTTCCACACGCGATTACAGCAGGGTACGTGTACTTCAGGGTGCGTGGGAAGTTTCACACGCGATCACAGCAGGCTACGTGTATTCTGGGGTGCGCAGGAAGTTCCACACGTGATTACAGCAGGGTACGTGTACTTCAGGGTGCGCGGGAAGTTTCACACGTGATCACAGCAGGCTACGTGTATTCCGGGGTGCGCGGGAAGTTCCACACGCGAATACAGCAGGCTACGTGTATTCCGGGGTGCGTGGGAAGTTCCACACGCAATTTCAGCAGGGTGCGTGTATTTCGGGGGTGCCGGGGAGTACTACACGTGAATTGGCCGTGTGGGTCCTCCCAGGTGTTCCCTCTACACCCTCCACGGCCCCTGCAGGCAGCCCACACCACAGAGGACTACCCTGCACCCCTGGTCATGTCCCGCAGGCAGCAAATCCACCATGGCCATGCCCCCCAGCCAACCCACATGTCACCTTGCACTACTAATCATCAACGCATGTCTCCCAGCACCCCCACCCCCAGCATCCAGGGGCACCCTCCACCAGGCCCCCACTCATGTCCCCCAGCACCCCCACCCCCCAGCAGTGCAGGGCACCTGCCAGCAGGCCCCAACTCATGTCCCACACATGTCCCCCTGCACCCCCAGCCCCCAGCATCCAGGGGCACCCTCCACCAGGCCCCCACTCATGTCCCCCAGCACCCCCACCCCCAGCAGTGCAGGGCACCTGCCAGCAGGCCCCCACACATGTCCCACACATGTCCCCCTGCACCCCAACCCCCCAGCATCCAGGGGCACCCTCCACCAGGCCCCCACTCATGTCCCCCAGCACCCCCACCCCCCAGCAGTGCAGGGCACCTGCCAGCAGGCCCAACGCATGTCCCACACATGTCCCCCTGCACCTCCACCCCCCAGCATCCAGGGGCACCCTCCACCAGGCCCCCACTCATGTCCCCCAGCACCCCCACCCCCAAGCAGTGCAGGGCACCTGCCAGCAGGCCCCCACTCATGTCCCACACATGTCCCCCTGCACCCCAACCCCCCAGCATCTAGGGGCACCCTCCACCAGGCCCCCACTCATGTCCCCCAGCACCCCACCCCCCAGCAGTGCAGGGCACCTGCCAGCAGGCCCAACTCATGTCCCACACATGTCCCCCTGCACCCCCAGCCCCCAGCATCCAGGGGCACCCTCCACCAGGCCCCCACTCATGTCCCCCAGCACCCCCACCCCCAGCAGTGCAGGGCACCTGCCAGCAGGCCCCCACACATGTCCCACACATGTCCCCCTGCACCCCAACCCCCCAGCATCCAGGGGCACCCTCCACCAGGCCCCCACTCATGTCCCCCAGCACCCCCACCCCCCAGCAGTGCAGGGCACCTGCCAGCAGGCCCAACGCATGTCCCACACATGTCCCCCTGCACCTCCACCCCCCAGCATCCAGGGGCACCCTCCACCAGGCCCCCACTCATGTCCCCCAGCACCCCCACCCCCAAGCAGTGCAGGGCACCTGCCAGCAGGCCCCCACTCATGTCCCACACATGTCCCCCTGCACCCCAACCCCCCAGCATCCAGGGGCACCCTCCACCAGGCCCCCACTCATGTCCCCCAGCACCCCCACCCCCCAGCAGTGCAGGGCACCTGCCAGCAGGCCCCCACACATGTCCCACACATGTCCCCCTGCACCCCAACCCCCAGCATCCAGGGGCACCCTCCACCAGGCCCCCACTCATGTCCCCCAGCACCCCCACCCCCCAGCAGTGCAGGGCACCTGCCAGCAGGCCCAACGCATGTCCCACACATGTCCCCCTGCACCTCCACCCCCCAGCATCCAGGGGCACCCTCCACCAGGCCCCCACTCATGTCCCCCAGCACCCCCACCCCCCAGCATCCAGGGGCACCCTATACCAGGGCCCCACTCATGTCTCCCAGCACCCCCACACCCAGCAGTGCAGGGCACCTGCCAGCAGGCCCCCACTCATGTCCCCCTGCACTCCCACCCCCCAGCAGTGCAGGGCACCTGCCAGCAGGCCCCCACTCATGTCCCACACATGTCCCCCTGCACCCCCACCCCCAGCAGTGCAGGGCACCTGCCAGCAGGCCCCCACTCATGTCCCACACATGTCCCCCTGCACCCCCAGCCCCCAGCATCCAGGGGCACCCTCCACCAGGCCCCCACTCATGTCTCCCAGCAACCCCACCCCCCAGCAGTCAGGGACACCTGCCAGCAGGGCCCCACTCATGTCCCCCTGCACCCCCACCCCCCAGCAGTGCAGGGCACCTGCCAGCAGGCCCCCACTCATGTCCCACACATGTCTCCCAGCACCCCCACCCCCCAGCAGTGCAGGGCACCTGCCAGCAGGCCCCCCACATGTCCCCCTGCACCCCCACCCCCCAGCATCCAGAGGCACCCTCCACCAGGCCCCCACTCATGTCTCTCAGCACCCCCACCCCCCAGCAGTCAGGGACACCTGCCAGCAGGCCCCCACTCATGTCCCCCTGCACCCACACCCCCCAGCAGTGCAGGGCACCTGCCAGCAGGCCCCCACTCATGTCCCACATATGTCTCCCAGCACCCCCACCCCCCAGCAGTGCAGGGCACCTGCCAGTAGGCCTCCACACATGTCCCCCTGCACCCCCACCACCCAGCATTGCAGGGCACCTGCCAGCAGGCCCCACTCATGTCCCACACATGTCTCCCAGCACCCCCACCCCCCAGCAGTGCAGGGCACCTGCCAGCAGGCCCCCACACATGTCCCCCCAACACCTCATGTCGATCCACAATCATGGTCCCCATGCTCCCCTCAATGCACCCCCCACGCTACCCCAGTCCGAACGCACCACCATGTATGACATCCACCCCACAAAGAAATCACCACCACATGATGCATCCCAAATGGCTAGTCTGCACATCAACATATATCCGTCAAACCCACACAATGAGAGCATGTGAATGATAAAACACACATTGTGACATGCATGAAACCAAAGAGAGAATACCACACATTGAAGTACCAAATAATAATGTATTAAACAGAAAAGCAAGGGAATGAAATGGAACAGAAGAAAATGGAAATAAGAAATTAAATCCTGCATGTCCAATAAATGAAAAAGATGCATGAAATCCAAATGAAAAGCAATCCAAAATCAAGTCTCCAAAGTGTTAGTCCGAGAAAATAAATCCAAGGTGCAAACATAATCAAAAACCATTGATCCATGGGAAAAAAAATTCAATAATCCAAATCCATTGTCAAACTATTTACAAAGTGAACATCCAGGGTCCGTGTGCCCAATCCTTAAAATGAAACCTATGAAATAAAACCCTACCTA
Source organism: Ambystoma mexicanum (assembly GCF_040938575.1). NCBI lineage: Eukaryota > Metazoa > Chordata > Amphibia > Caudata > Ambystomatidae > Ambystoma > Ambystoma mexicanum. The sequence goes on from NC_090935.1 coordinate 1,361,377,034, forward strand.
ATGAAGAACTATATACAAGAATTTGGGGCATTGTCCAACTGCCCCAAAAAAAAAAAAAACGAAAGGAACCTTAACACTAAAGAACTATTTACAAGGGCAGCGGGCTAGTCTGACGGCTCACTTCTGGATGTTCCGGGCCAGGGCATCATCGAACTCCTGCTCTATGTCCTGGAGGTGGTCCGCTTCCATGGCCTGAGGGTCCGCAGGGACGACGACATGTTCTCCTCCAACTCCCTGTGGATTGCCTCGAGGCACTCGGCCCGCCTCAGGGCCCTCCGCATGGAGTTCTCCGCCCTGACCATCGTGAGCCGTGCCTCTTCCGCCCGCTGCCGCTCCGCATCTATGGCGTGGCCCAACCGCTGCCACATGGAAGACACTTCCCATCCTGGGTCCTCCTGCCCTCCGGCCGATGCCTGCCCCTCCAATGTCAAAGGCCCCGAGCCATCATGGCTCCCACCTCGTTGCTGCTGCTGCTGTGCCTGTGCCCATGCCCGTGCTCCTGCTGCCTGCACATCCTCCTCTGGTTGGAGTGCAGTCATTGATGTGGCCACCCCTGCTGGATGTCCGACTCCCGACTGTGGCAGGAATGTGTCCTCCACCAGCCTGGCCGCACGGTCAGAGGCAGCGCCACAGGGCACCCAGGTGACAAATGGGTGGAAAGATGGCACGGAGGACGACTGGCGCATAGGGTGTTCAGTTGAGGAGGGGTCGGAACAAGCTCCAGCAAACAGAGGAATCCGGACTGGGTGACCCGTCCCAGTAGGCCAACGCGGTCAACGAGCCATTCGAGAGTACGTGCAGGCTCCTCACGAAAAGACTGCAGGTCACCTCGCATGGCCCTTTGACGCAAAGCCACACCAGTCAGGACAGGCTCAACCCGTACCTGGATAGCCACGTCCGCAGGCAGAGGAAGGCCTCATCCCCTGCCTGAAAACGGGTCTGGACGTAGGCATCCCTGCTGGTGCAAGATGATGCAGTGACAGGATCAGGGACAGGATTGCACACAGGCACCTCCACTGCGGCCTGTGCTGCCTCCTGTCCCTGGTCCTGCACTGCACCACTAGCACCAGTGGAATCCCCACCTCCAGACCCCGTCTCTGTCGCTAGCACGGCCTCCTCCTCCACCAAACCCCCCACCAACCTGGATGACTCCGTGCCATCTCCCCCCGTCGGGTCCTGTGGGGTCCCAGCTGCCCCTTCTGCTGCCGAGGAGTCCAACTCTGACCTCCGCCTCTTGGACCTCCCCTCGGCTGCTACGGCCTGGGACGCTGCACCGGACTCCTCACTCCCCAACGAGATGACAACCTGGGAGGGGAGCCGGCCTTGCGTCTCCGGCTGGCGGTGCGATCCCTGTCGCTGTGCTCCACAGCACCTTCTCCGCCCTCTTCATCAGTTGATGCTGCAGACAGGGAGAAATAAAACACAGGCATCAGGGCACTGTACAATGGACTCATACCCACATGACAGTTGTACATGAGTGGCATTGGCAAACCTCAGACATGGCATCACAATCACCAACACACATGTCATTTCAACTCGAACACATGAGCTATACCACAGCCATATCGCAACAGCCAGCACCATCCATACACATACAACAGCATGAGCAGGCAAAGATGAGCCAGACATCACATGCAACACAGGGAGTGGACTACACATGCACACACACCACCACACTTGCATGCATGTGTACACCTCTGCCAACTGTCGCAGTGTTGAGATCGGCATCCATGTCACATCTGCCAATCAGTCTTCCACATCCCGGTGTCACATGCATCCATGTTGCATCACTGTTGCACCCTTGTCAAATACACACACATGCACATGTACACGGTGCAGATACATGCAGCTGAAACCAACATCCATTTGTGACATCACGACCATGCCTACTTACATACACATTCATTCAAACATGTGTGCACACACATCTGCATTTGTCATGCAAGCCTACACACTAGCACCATCCATGTCTCACACATGAAAGCCCTCGCATGTGTTAGCCTCACGGCCCTGTACACACACCCCTATACTTGGCCCCATAAAACCACATGTGCAACCTGCACACTACTGGCACACCACCACACGCACAGCTTACAATCAGTATGCATGTACACTTACCGCTCGACTCCAGACGGGTCTGCCTCTCAAGGACCTGGACGTGGAGCGCTGGGGATATGCGTTCCAGGACCCTCATCTGATCTTCTGACAAGTGGCCCCGGCGCCCCTTAGCATCCGCTGCCTTCAAGAGGCGCCGGGCCTTGTTCAGGGTCCTGGACCTGAAGTCCTCCCAGCGCTTCTTGACATGATGGAATTGTCAGACTGCCACCCCCTCCGCGTTGATGGCAGTCACGATGTCCGTCCAGATCCGAGTCCGTCCTTCCTTGTCGGCGCACAAACTTCCGAAGAGGGCATCATACTGCCCCAGGACTAGCTCCACCAGGACAGCAACTTCGGTGGCAGTGAAGCTGGTGCCCCTCTGCCTCTCTGGCTGGGGGTTGTCAGTGGTGCCAGATGGTGTAGTGCCCGACATGGCAACCCCAGAGGCAGGAGTGGGTGGGCAACTGGGTCCTGGGGCTTGGCTGTGGAGCGATGGAATCCCAGTCGGGAGTCTTCGGTTCCAGCAGGGGTGGTCACAGCAACAGAACCCCTGGCTGATGTGCAGGCAGCAAATGGCAGGGCATGTGGGCAGCAGGCAGTCAGGCAGCAGCAGATGGCAGGTGGGAGCGTGCTCGGGTCTCTGGGGGGCAGTGATTCGGCCTTCTGGGCAGGAGCGTGGTCTTCCGTGTGCTTACGCATGGCCAGCTTGATACGGAGTGATTTGGCACGTGAAAATCCAGCAGGTCTGCGTGTAATTCGAGGAAAGGCCCTTAGCGCGTAAGTGCGTCAGCACACGTACGCGAATTCATTGGCCCAAAGGCCCCCAGCGTGTAGGCGCGTCTATGACGTTACACGCACAGGCGTTTTCCATGGCGTGTGGAAAAAATAAGCACGTCCGAGTGTCAAAGCGTGTAATCGGTGGAAAGGGCCTCAGCGCGTATGCGCGTCTGTGACGTGCGTGTGCGGGCGTTATCCTGTACACGGGTGCATGTCCAATGACTGCACGTCAGAGTGTCAGCTCGTGTAATTGGAGGATAGGGCCTTAGCGCGTACACGCGGAAGTGACGCTGGACGTGTGGGCATGTTTAAAAGGCACGTGTAGGACGCCATTTCCTTGTACGTGCTTTTTGTGGAGACCGAGTGGGTAAAATCTGTACTTCTTGTCGGTTCACACGCGATTTACTTCACGGCGTTTCAAGTTCGTACTCCCTGTTACCTCTGACAGCTTTTTCTATTTTTGTCTTTTTTCTGGGCCTGTTTCCTCAAACAGCGTACACTTCTTCTGTTGTCCTGTCTCCTCAGACAGCGTACAATTCTTCTTTTGGCGGGGGTGTTGCCAGCGCGCACACGCGCGTCTTTTTCACGCTATTTTCCAGGCAGACGGTGAGTCGCGCACGTATTTAACATCTGTGCTTGCCCCGTGTGTCGCGTACCCCTTCAGAGGTCATTCTAGGCTGCGTGTGACACGCATACGTTCATTTTTGTGTTTCTGTGTGCCACAGCGTAGTGCAGGTTTATTTTTCCACGCACATGGTCTAGGAGGGGTTGCGTGCACGTTATCTCCCTTTTATGGGGTGCCTGTGCATTGCGTGACCCGTCATCTTTCCCCAGGGGTCACATACAGCCTTGCTAGAGCACTGGGGTACGAATTCCATCTAGTACCCTACCCCTTTGGCCCCCAATTGCCCAGGACAATAGTTTACTGCAACTCCAGTGCCATGGTTGGGAGGCGAGCACGCGGTAAGGGTGGCAAAGGTGGCCGAGCCTCAAGAGGTGGGCGTGGTGGGTACGGTAGGGGACGTGGCCGGGACTTGCAGGGTGCCCCTAGCCCCCCATGTGTGGAGGACCAGTCAGGGACACCCATGCCCCCCACTGGTTGAGGGTAACATGGCTGACACCATCCCTGCTCAGCCCTTGTTGGACCAGCCCATTGTGGCACCAGACCTGGCACAGGGTGATTCCCAGGCTGACTTCCAGGTCAGCATGTCTAGGCCACGTGTGGTGGTGCACGTTGGTGTCACCAGGCCACATGGATCAGGGGCAGCTATGTCATCTTATGCCCCAAGTAGGCAGGGTGTAGAGGCTGCAGGGGCAGCTGCGGCTCCATCCACCCCAGCTCTCACTCACCCAGCCAGGAAGTGTCGGTCCCAGTCCATCCTGCTGACGTTCCCCCTGACTACATCACACTTCAGCTAATGCCTGCACCAAGTCCCATGCTCAGTGTTGATTCCCACACTCCTAGTACACAGTCCACCGGGGCTCCTGCCCCGAGTGTCCAGAGCGGCGTAAGACACTCAGGATCCCCACCACCTTCCAAGCGGAAGAGGAAGAGTGCTCGTCCAGTACAGGCTGATGCCCCAGACACGGCTACACAGTCCGGCACCTCGAGGAAGCCTAGCTTCAGTGAGGCCGAACGTGATGCACTTGTGGAGTATGTGTCCGCACATGACCGGGAAATGTTGATTACTGCAGGGTGCAAGACGACACCTGCTCAACGTCAGGCACACTGGCAGATGATCGCAGACATCATAAGTGCCCTTGGAATCGTGAGGTGCACAGCTAATGATTGCTACAAGCGCTGGAATGACCTGAAGCGCAGGGCAAAGAAAAAGCTGGCCTCAAGTCATGCCGCTACTCTAGTGACTGGAGGTGGGTCTCCAGCAGAGGACATTGAACTCACTCCACATGAGTATGTTGCTGGGACCTACGTCACGGAGGAACAGATCCAAGGCGTGGGAGACCTGCCAGATTACGTGGCATTGTCCGGTGAGTGCACATGCATGGGTGTGTCATCCATGTGCATGGTGTGTGTGTGAGGGCTTCTGATTGAGTGCCAGGTGAGGGTGTGTGTGCCAGAGTGGTTTGGGTCACCCATGTGCTTCATCCAATATATTCTGCGCACCAGGATTTGGGTATTGCAGTATCCCTTCTGGCAACAGTAGACATTTAGCCCAACATCACGCCAGTTGCCCTTGAAGTGTCATCTTGCCACAACATTGTTGCATATTTTTCTGTGTTCATTCAGGCTGATTGTTTGCATTCCACCACTTTTACTAGGCATTTCTCAGTCCAATTGTCACATGTGTGACATGGCTATGGTACATGCCATCTGTGTGATGGCATGTGTCATGTATGTGTATTGGACATGCCAATCACAGGCCAATGTGTGATGGCACTGCTAGCCAGCATGCAGCAAATGTGTTGATCTTCCATCTTGGTGTCATCAATGTGTGCCATTTGCCTCCTCTTCATACGCAGTGACGGTGCATGCATGGGAGGGTTATAGTCATGTGGGACATGTGTCAATGAAGTACTGGTTCTGTTGCTTCTCAGCCCTAATTGTGTGCCATGGTGCTAATGCCTGTTCCCATTTCTTTTCTTTCATGTCTTTGCAGGGGATGACGCACTTGATACTGCTGGGGTTGTGCAGATGGTGCAGACCCAGGAGGGGTCTCAGGGGCGACCGGGCACCAGTGAGGGACGTGGTGTGGTGGTGGGTGAGAACCCACACTTGCTGCAGACCATTCTCTCACGGGGTGACTGTGGGTGCACCTCCCCCAAGCTCTATTCAGGTGTCAATTCAGATGATGAGACCTATGTGCGTTCGCAGGTAAGTGTTTCTGGGAGGGATTCTGTTCTGTCCGACCCACCTGAACCAGGGGTAGAACCCTCAATGGGGATGTCAGTGTTGGTAGGTCCGCCTTTGGTGGTTACGGATGCAGGGTCACACTCCGCAACATCTGATCCTGTTCCTGGGCCAGCAGATTAGAGGGGGAATGCAGTCCTGCAGCCTCAGGCAGTGCCGGCACAGCAAGGCGCAGTTCGCCTTTCCCCAGACAGGTGTGGTGCCCGCCGACGCGGTGGCCGTACGCCACCTGGCAATACCACATGGGAGCAATCCATATACGGTATGGCAAACCAACAGGCAGCATCAGCTGAGATGATGGCTCAGGCCATGGATAGGGTGGCCACTTCCATTGTCCCCCAAGAAAGGCTGATGGAGCAACTACAGCAGGCAACAGACTCCATTTGCCAGTCACACAGGGAGGACATGTTGGCGTCCAACAGGGACAGACGGGCGGCACTGGAAACTCTGCGGGAAGCCATTTCTATAGAGTCCCAGGGCCACAGGGAAGCCCTGAGGGTGGAACTCCGTCACCTCAGGGTGACTCTTGTTGAGCTTGAGGCTTCAACTGACACGAGGACAGAACAGCAGCTGGGGCGCCTCACACGTACGCTCTCAGCTGAGATGCAGGCAACTCAGGAGGAGGTCCGGGCATCCCGTGAGTTGTTGCATGGGGACCTCCGCACGATTATCCTCCAGAACCAGACCTTCCACACCTGCATGCTTGCTGCCATGGAGGACCAGACTAGGGCTTTGCGTGGGCTGCCTCCCATAGTGTCACCACCTCCCGATGCAGCTGCAGAGGGTGGGGAGAGAGACAGCAGCGATTCTCCCACAATATGGTAGCCGTGCAGGCCATGAGCCCATGGAGGTGTTTTTTTTTTCTTCGCAGAATCCACACAGGTGGGTTTTGGTGTGCACCCTGTCCTCGGACCTCCTGGGTGGCCTCCCCCACCCCCCCCCCCGGACCATACATGGCCATTTTTGATTTTTGATTTTAGATTTTAGATTTTTGAATTTTTTTTCAGTGTGTTGCCTTGTGTGTCTCCTGTGGGCATCCGCTGTATTGTGGCTGGGTACATGCAGGCTTGTCCTGAATTTGGGTTAGATGCTTGGGTTTGTGAGACACACACACCCCTCCTGCTTCCCGTTTCCATGGGCTTGCAAAGGGTGTGCCCAAGTGACATTGACTTACACAGTGACGTTGTTCTCCCATGTGCTGTGTGGGCAGTCTGTAGTTAATACTGTGTATACATTCCTAGTGCATATTGTTGTTGTATTGTACACTGCATGGTGTATTGATATGTGCCTCTGCATCCATCTCATCCTCCTGATTTGCAGGTCCATTCCTCATTTCTTCACAAGGCCGTCTACTTTGGAGATGGAGTCCATGTTGTAAGCAGTGCACCTACACTTTTGCGTGGCGCCAACACTGTACAGTTGGAAGTGGTCGAAGTGCTGGCATTATCAGGTAGTGAGACTACCAATTTTTTTAAATTCGTACTGTCATGTTTATGGTAGGTTTGAGGTTGTGTAGCTGATTTGTATTATTGCTAAATATTTGCTCATGTGTGTTGTTGGTCCTGCATTACTGTGAGCATTTAATGTGTGGCCAGTTTCCATTAGGGACACTGAACTTTGTGACACTTGTGTCATGTTGTGGGGATTACTTTGTTTGCCCTCACATTGCATGACATGCCATGGTGTTTTGTGTGGCGGTGCCAGGGAGGGGTTGGGTGACATGGCACTGTTCTCATGTTGTATTTTGCAAGTGGGTATTCATTTTTGCTGCATAGAAGTGTGTCTTTTGATGACACTGCATTGGTGGTGTTTGTGTAGGTAGGAATGCACACATTGTAACACTTCCAGGTGAACAATCTCAGGCTGCTATGGTTGTGACAGTTGACTGTCCCTTCATTCATCATCATTGTCTGATTGAGGCATCATTGATTGTCAGATGGTATGTGCCAGGGCTGTGTGCACTCCACAGGGGTGTGATTTCTATGTGAAGTAATTAGCCACCAGCTGCGTATGGACTGCCTCACCCGTGCCCTTTCCCCTCCCATGCGCAGCGGGCGTGCATGTGGTTGGGGATGTGGGGGCACCACCATGTCCACAGCCAGGCCCCGGCGTGTTGCAACATTGTGCAGGACACATGCTGCCACTATAATCCTGCACACTACTGGGGGAGCGTATAACAGCTGCCCACCAGAACGGTCAAGGGAGCGAAAGCGTGGCTTGAGCACTCCGAATGTGCGCTCCACTATGCCCTGGGTTGCAATATGGACTGTCTTGTATCTTACCTCGGGAGGCGTGATGGGGTTCCGAATTGGCGTCATCATGTGGGTGCTCAGAGGGTAGGCACTGTCCCCTGGGGAGGTGGTGATGGGTATCATTAGTGGGGTGGTGACATTACTCTGTATCTGACATGCATGCATGTGCAGTGGCATTTATACTCACCAAGCAGCCATGCATCGTCATGCCGCCCAGCTTCCATGTCCCGGTTTAGGGTTGACATTCTGTAAATGAAGCTGTCGTGGGTAGACCCTGGATAGTTGGCATATACTGAGGTGATGATTCCCTTGGCATCACATACTACCTGGATGTTGATGGAATGCTAGTGCTTTCAGTTTCTATAGATGTGCTCAGATGCCCTGGGGGGACGTAGAGCCACATGGGTGCAATCAATGGCACCTAGCACTTTGGGGATTTGTGCCACCCCATAGAAATCCTGGGCGGCAGCCTGCCTTTCTGCAGGTGTTCTAGGCAGGTATATGTGCCTGCGGACTGATGGGCGTGCAGTGATGATGGCCAACACCTGGTGTAGGCACCGTGACTGCGTGGCCTGTGACACCCCCCCACTATGGCACTTGTCCGCTGAAATGATCCGGTAGCCAAGAAGTGCAGTACATTGAGAACCTTCTCCAGGGGGGTGAGTGCTTGGGAGCAGAGGGTGGGTGATGTGAGGTCATCCTCCCACTCACTAACCAGGTCGAGTATTATGTGAGGTGGAAACCTTTACCTCCCATACACCTGGTCATCAGGCATCCCAAAAAGGCTGGTTCTGGGTTGAAGATTCTGGCCCTGACTATCCTCCTCCTCCTCCTGCGGTATCCCATGGCCACTGCTGCTAGGAACGGTATATTCATCCTGGCGTATGAGCTTGTTTGTTGTTTGCGCGCACTTTTATGCTGCACGTGTCAACGTACGCCTGCTTCCTGCGAGTTGACGTACGCCGGCTTCATGCTGGCATACGTGTTTCCGGATTTGACCGTCTTTTTTGGCGCGTTGTTGGCGACCGTGTAAATCTTCCCACCCACCCCAGGAATAGACGTACCCCGCTCTCCCAGGCCCAGTCACGTGTGAATGTTCACGCGCACCCCTGAAATACACGTACCCCACTCGCACATGGCGTATCGCATGTGAAACTTCCCGCGCACCCCTGAAATACACGTACCCGGCACAATCGCTTGTGAAACTTCCCGTGCACCCCGTAATACACGTACCCTGCTGAAATCGCATGTGGCACTTCCCACGCACTCCTGCAATACACGGACCCAGCCCAATCGCGTGTGGAACTTCCCGTGCACCCCTGAAATACACGTACCCAGCACAATCGTGTGTGAAACTTCCCGCGTACCCCTGAAATACACGTACCCAGCCCAATCGCGTGTGGAACTTCCTGCGCATCCCGAAATACACATACCCTGCTGGAATCGCGTGTGAAACTTCCCGCGCACCCCTGAAATACACGTACCCAGCACAATCGCGTGTGAAACTTCCTGCGCACCCCTGAAATACACGTACCCAGCCCAATCGCGTGTGGAACTTCCCACGCACCCCGAAATACACGTACCCTGCTGGTATCGTGTGTGAAACTTCCCGCACACCCCTGAAATACACGTACCCAGCACAATCGCGTGTGAAACTTCCCGCACACCCCTGAAATACACGTACCCAGCACAATCGCGTGTGAAACTTCCTGCGCACCCCGAAATACACTTACCCTGCTGGAATCGCATGTGAAACTTTCCGCGCACCCCTGAAATACAGCTACCCAGCCCAATCGCATGTGGAACTTCCCGCGCACCCCGAAATGCACGTACCCTGCTGAAATCGCATGTGGCACTTCCCACGCACCCCTGAAATACACAGACCCAGCCCAATCACGTGTGGCACTTCCCGCGCACTCCTGAAATACACGTACCCAGCCCAATCGCATGTGGAACTTCCCGCGCACCCTGAAATACACGCACCCTGCTGGAATCGCGTGTCAATCTTCCCACGCACCCCTGAAATACACGTACCCAGCACAATCGCGTGTGGAACTTCCTGCGCTCCCCTGAAATACACGTACCCAGCCCAATCGCATGTGGAACTTCCCGCACACCCCGAAATACATGTACCCTGCTGGAATCGCGTGTGAAACTTCCCGCGCACCCCTGAAATACACGTACCCAGCACAATTGCATGTGAAACTTCCCGCACACCCCTGAAATACACGTACCCAGCCCAATCGCGTGTGAAACTTCCCGCACACCCCGAAATACACTTACCCTGCTGGAATCGCATGTGAAACTTCCCGCGCACCCCTGAAATACACGTACCCAGCACAATCGCGTGTGAAACTTCCCGCGCACCCCTGAAATACACGTACCCAGCTCAATTGCGTGTGAAACTTCCCGCGCACCCCAAAATACACTTACCCTGCTGGAATCGCGTGTGAAACTTCCCGCGCACCCATGAAATACACATACCCAGCCCAATCGCGTGTGGAACTTCCCGCGCACCCCGAAATGCACGTACCCTGCTGAAATCGCATGTGGCACTTCCCGCGCACCCCTGGAATACACAGATCCAGCCCAATCGCGTGTGAAACTTCCCGCGCACCCCTGAAATACACGTACCCAGCACAATCGCGTGTGAAACTTCCCGCGCACCCCGAAATACACTTACCCTGCTGGAATCGCATGTGAAACTTCCCGCGCACCCCTGAAATACAGCTACCCAGCCCAATCACATGTGGAACTTCCCGCGCACCCCGAAATGCACGTACCCTGCTGAAATCGCGTGCGGCACTTCCCGCGCACCCCTGAAATACACGTACCCAGCCCAATCGCGTGTGGAACTTCCCGCGCACCCCGAAATACACGTACCCTGCTGGAATTGCGTGTGAATCTTCCCGCGCACCCCTGAAATACACGTACCCAGCACAATCGCATTTGAAACTTCCTGCGCTCCCCTGAAATACACGTACCCAGCCCAATCGCATGTGGAACTTCTTGCACACCCCGAAATGCACGTACCCTGCTGAAATCGCATGTGGCACTTCCCGCACACCCCTGAAATACACAGACCCAGCCCAATCACGTGCGGCACTTCCCGCGCACCCCTGAAATACACGTACCCAGCCCAATCGCATGTGGAACTTCCAGCGCACCCTGAAATACACGCACCCTGCTGGAATCGTGTGTCAATCTTCCCACGCACCCCTGAAATACATGTACCCAGCACAATCGCGTGTGGAACTTCCTGCGCTCCCCTGAAATACACGTACCCAGCCCAATCGCATGTGGAACTTCCCGCACACCCCGAAATACATGTACCCTGCGGGAATCGCGTGTGAAACTTCCCACGCACCCCTGAAATACACGTACCCAGCACAATCGCGTGTGAAACTTCCCGCACACCCCTGAAATACACGTACCCAGCCCAATCGCGTGTGAAACTTCCCACACACCCCGAAATACACTTACCCTGCTGGAATCGCATGTGAAACTTCCCGCGCACCCCTGAAATACACGTACCCAGCACAATCGCGTGTGAAACTTCCCGCGCACCCCTGAAATACACGTACCCAGCCCAATTGCGTGTGAAACTTCCCGCGCACCCCAAAATACACTTACCCTGCTGGAATTACGTGTGAAACTTCCCGCGCACCCCTGAAATACACATACCCAGCCCAATCGCGTGTGGAACTTCCCGCGCACCCCGAAATGCACGTACCCTGCTGAAATCGCGTGTGGAACCTCCCGTGCACCCCAAAATGCACATACCCAGCCCAATCGTGTGTGGAACTTCCCGCGCACCCCTGAAATACACGTTCCCTGCTTGGCGTTTGCTGTTTGGAAGCCCTGTAAACTGGTCCAGGGTTAGCGCAGCCCTTTGCGCTGAATTGGGACTTTTGATGGATTTTCCTTGCGCGAGGGCGTTCTTGTGGCGTAACTGGGGCTGCTGCAGGGTCGCTGCGCCACTGTGCGGCACGGCTGGTTTTGGAGGCTAAAATCCATGAATATGCTGTGCGATGAAATGGATTTTATCGCACGCGGCTGGCGCAGTCTATCGCACGGGAACACTGTGCGCCAGCCGCGTGCGCCACTTTTGTGCGAAATTCCATGAATTACCCCGTTAGTATAGGATGGAGTTGACTGCTAAGAGGAGTCCACTGTGTTGGTTGAGCTAACATCTGAGCTGGTACTCGGGTACTCTTAGTTACAATGCCCAATCTCTGCAGAAATTACACTGAGCATTATGCATATTTGATGTCTATCTTGAGCTCCTCCTTAAACCACAGTAGCACTGGTTCCTCTTCAATTAAATCAGCTCCATTCTTCATGCCCCACCCTTTCTTGCAAGGGCAGGTACTCCTGAATTTGCAACGCTGCTAATCTAGCATTCATGTTTTTTGTGTCTTTTTATAAAAAGTGCTTCACAGCTAAAAACACTTCAGTTAGGTTTTTGTCTTCCCAACCAAGGAATACTGCGTTCGTTTTATCAGCTATTTGCCTTTGCAACCAATGATTACTGCATTCGTTTTATTAGCTATGCTGGACTGTAGCCCCATTAAAAATGCGGAAGCCACTGGCTGTGCTGCAGTAATTGCTGCTTTGGGTATCCCAGAAAACTGATCAAATCATTGTTTAAATCTCTCGAATGCGCTTGGCTTTCCCCTTTGCTTTTCGAATGCATTCATTTTAGACCAGTCTGCTTTCTTGATGCACATTTTCTATGCCTCTCTAGGGTCTCTTGCAATGGCAAATTGATTTTCTGCTTTAATAAAGTGAAAATGACTGGTGGAAGGGCAGCTCTCAACAGCACATTGAGATCAGAACAAGTCGGATAGTAACAGTGAATTACAACCTGTAACTTCTTGAAAATTAACATGCTCTTCAAGGACTTTAGGAAATATTTGCACAATATTAAATTGACCATTGAGGCAATTGCATGGGTCAGGTAATGGAATATTGACTGTCCATACACCATGGAGAGCCACAGGGTACGCTGCAGCATCAGTTTGAGGGAATGTATGATAGAGCCCTTCCAAGGTTGCAGATTCTTAGGTGCAAGTGAGGTGGTGAAGAGATGGATGTTGTACACAAGAAATTGACAATTTTTCAATTACTGAAAGTGATTGCATTGTAGACCCTCCAGGTGATTGTATAAGTGTACATTGACTATATGCTGGTGGTTCACTGAGGGATGAATCTGGGCTCTCGAATTGAACCGGCTCTCCTGGTGTAGATGGTGGAGCAGATGCAACTGATTGGCGTTCATTTGGTGACTGACCAGGTGCAACAATTCAAAATAGCAGGGTTGAATGACCCTAAAATATTTCCTGTAGTTTCTTTTCTTAGGCGTACCCCTTGCAGTGCCAGAGAGTCTACTGTAAGCTTTCTTCCGTTGATTTGTCTTGCTCTGCTTTCAAACTTTTTAACTGCTCTTGGAGTTTTTCCCAAAGGCATCTTTCAAAGCTTTGGTCTTGAACTCAGAATGCCTTTTTCGTGGCCTCCTCATACCAGTCAAAGACGGAATCCCACTGCTTTTAGTGAACCTTCGAACCGAAGATGTTTAGAGTTCCTCCTTATTTAAACAAGCCTAAGCAGATCAAATGTTTGTTTCTCAGGAAATTCCACTATTTTATATGCAATGATGTAACAAAACAATGTTTCCAGAAATGTGAAAGACTTGGTCAAATAATTTGTGTACATATGAGCTGAACTTCTCTTGGGTGGAAGTGGCAGTTGATTTCACCAACATATTCCCATTTTAACAAGGGTAGACAAGAGATAAACATTTAATCAAGTCTGTGCTGCTCATTTCATATTCCCTCGCGCTATGCTGCTGGGACAAGCCCGGGCTTGACACTACTGATGACCTGACCACTTGGTTATCATGCTGCACACAGCTTTGCAGAGATGCAGTTAAATCCCCATTAACATCATATTTTCAATATCCAGTAACCACACGACACACACTAGGTCTAGACAGTTTACACCACCATTACTTCAAAATAACACCAGCATCGGTCGAGAGGTGAGATAGGGACACAACTAGGGTCACACACACACACACAAACACACGCACTTGCACAAATAGAAATAAAAGCCTGATGAAGTGTTATTGCTTAGTTGGAATAACCGGAAACAAGTCGTCACTGAAGCCACGTTTGCCAAAGCAATGGGTCTAATCAGTCGGGTTGGGAACTTGTGCTCAGACGGAAAGAAAACAGTTGCAAATGGTCAATTTCCAGCACCCAAATAGCATTCTCTGCCACCAGCCCAGTACAACCTTTCTTTTTTATTGTATTAGTGTATAAAAACCTTACACAGAGAAATATGCAGCATAGAAACATAATGCAATCATCAAGTACATTTTCCCAAAACACATAGCAATCTTAAAAAAGAGACAGCTTAAAGAAGAAAGGAGAAAACTTAAGGGTAAATAAAAAAAGAAAAACCACCATTAAAATTAATCAATGAATTTCAATTAAGAGATGTTAGCAATTAAAAGAGCTGTCAAACGACCATTAAAAATCCTATTCCAACAGGGAAGTACATTTAAATAAATAATGGCATGTACAAACTTTGCCAAAAACTTTTCTCTTTGAGGCAGCATTGCAGAACAGTAGATAAAGATGTGTTTTCCCCAAACGTTACTGTTCAGCAGCAAAGAAAAAGAAAAACAAAATATGAAATAACAATACAAAACTAATAAAAACTACAATAACCATGAAGTTTTGAGTTTTGTAGTCCATCTCCATTGGTCCTCAAACTGACCATGTGATTTAAGTAACCAATCAAAAACCAAGTCCTCAAATAAAACCTCTTGTCCTCTTTCTATTCCTCCTCTTTCTTTGATCCTGCGAGGATGTGTTCAGTACTTCTTTGAGAATCCATCTGCATCCTAACTCAGATCCCGGATTGCTTGTTGTCTGTCCCCAATCCTACAGAAACATAAATTTAGAAAGGTGACTATAGACCGAAGAACGGGTGGGACAATCGTATACATAAGTACAATAAACTATATCTTCAATAAAACTATTACAAATATTCTCATATAAGCAATATATATAACACATAAAAGCATGATAAAATATCAACTTTACATTTCTCTTTGAGGCGGCATTGCAGAACAGTAGATGAAGATGTGTTTATTGTCTCTGTAGCTAAATGACAAAACCTACAATTATTTTCTACTCTGAGACCCTTGATATGTAATATCTCATTAGTATATAGTAGATTAAGTCTCAGTCCAAAAAAAACCTTTTACTATACGCCCATCCAGGCATTGGGCAATATACGACAGCCCAATATCCAAAAACAGCGCATAAGTATGCCTTTTATCACATGTTTGGATCCAGTGGTGGGTATACATTTTCTTTTTCTAATTTTCTGGATTTGAGATAACGGATCCCTCACCTATATTAATTTGCAAGAACATATCAATACACTTACATTTGAATTTAGTGAGACATCCCGGGTTACTCATCTCAATTTGTGATCAGAGAACTAGATGCAAGGTGTTTCCAAAACCCATAATGATTTTTCTGTATAGGGAAACAGCTTTCCAGCTCACAACTGAGTACATTGAGACTAACCCCATCTCATATCTAATTAAGAACATTGGGACACTATTTGGCAAATTCTGAGCTTTGCACCAAATTCTTAATTCCAATTTCTCATAGGTGAATTCTTCAGAGTATGAATTAATCTCAAGACCATGTAAAACTGCAGAAAAAACTTTAACATTATAAAATTTGAAAAGTGGAATCAATGAAAAACAGAAATATTTCTGTGCAATAAATAGCATATGTGATCCAAATTGGAATCCCGTCTCCATTAGTTTATCTTGCAATGCTGCCTGATGAGAAGGCTGCAGCAAAATAAAACCCAAGTATTTAATATTCCGGACAACAATCAAGGCGCACTCTTGCAGTGTCCAGGTGTACATGGGGGGCGGGGGCTGACTCTGGATCCACCAAAGCACATCACATTGTCTTCTGTGAATTTACTTTTAAGTTATTCAAATTAGTATATTTATTTAAAAAAGTTAGAAGTCACTGGAGTCACACATGGTCCTGATCCAATGAAAGCACATCATCAGCATAGCTGAACCAGAAGATTCTAATAGTAGAAATCTTAAGGGGGGTTATACAAGCTATAGGTTCTAAAAAGTCACCTAAATCGAATATGTACAAATAGAAAATTCAGGGGGCAAAAACACACCTTTGCCTTAGGCCCCACATGGTAGGGATTGCCTCGAACACCGACCCTTTCATAGCCATTCAGACTCTAAGGGCCTCATCACGAGTTGGGCGGTATGCTGGCAGTATTACCATCCGGGATACTGCCCGGGCTAATAGCTTTACCGCCAAACCCTCCGGCACTATTACCGCCAGATCACGGGTTTGGCGGTAATGGTTATTCCCCATTGGGTCCATTGGGAATTTTCCAGGTGCATTTACCCCCAGCTACAAGCTGGGGGTAAATGCAGCCAAACCAATGATTTGGCATACCCTTAAGTGCACGGTTATAGCATTAACACTGCATTTAAGGGTTACAGCCAAACTCGTGATGAGGCTGTAAATCTAGTGTCATAGTGCAAATGTTTGAGCATTCTTAAAAGAGGCTCTGAAAAATGACACTTTTTCACTTATTCCAGAACCGAGGCCTGTCTACCATGTCAAAGGCGTAAGTCAGGTCTACGCATGTTACATACAGTGGGTCGGCCTCCTTCTCCCCCGCCATCTTAATTAATCTAGACAGATGATTTGTTTTTAACATCCATGCTTCAATATCCTTCAAAAGAAGCTCCAATCCATTGATCCTCAGCAAGAAGATTGGTGAGGGATTCTAAACTGTCCCTAGCCTTGCATTGGATAATGGCAAAGAAGTCTTTAGCGGTATTCTTAAACATTTCTTCCAGCATTTATCCAATTTATGTACTCATGGTTGAGTTTCCTTATGTAATATATACCCACATCTGTGGCTGTCGAACTCTCCTGAATAGCCTTAATATATTTTCTCATCTTTCTTTTTCAACTCCGGACCAGTGGACCATATTGGTGAGAAAGGGAACTATAAGTCTGTCAATTTTTACAAAATTCCATCACTTTGTGAATTATAAAAGTGGGGAAAGAATTTCACGAGAACAATATCAATTTGTAGGAGAGGGTAGTTGTATGCCATAACCTTTTCATCTCAATATTAAAATGGTATAAGACTGAAGGACCACATGTTACTCATGTTTTTTTTCTAACCACCTCTAGATTTTTTCAAGCGGTAACCACAGATGAGGTGGCATTCCACTTAACAGAGGCAGTCAGCATTCTATGATCACTGTCATCACATCACTCTCCACTATTGTGAATTGTTCGCACTTATGGAAGAAATATTCAGAAACAAACACGTAGTCAATTCAAGAGATTTTCTAATTTCTATGCCATGTTGTCTTAATAGGCAGGTTTCCCAATACATGAACATTTATCATCCAAAGGCCCCAATCCTTGCACAAATCATACCAGTACCTACCCTTCTCTTGCTGTCTCTTTAAATATTCTGATCCCCATTTCTGGCCATAATCCTCACATTTCTCTGACAATATAAACACTGAATTCAAATCCCCTACTAAGATAACTTCTCCCTCAGGAGCATCCATCTTCAAATTCTCCAAAATGCTTTGCAACAAAGATCTTGTACCATAGAATGAGTGGGATGCCAATATATGTTAATTGAGAGACAATGGCGAGTTGATTCCATCAATCAGATCAATAGCTACAGCCAGGATATACCTTTTACATCCTATGATACTTATTTACCCTGCTGCCCCAACCTACTATCAACTGCTATAATCAGACCACCAGAAGGCCTACCATCATTAAAATAGGAGGCAGGCTCTTCGAAAGTCTGATACCAATCCCACTCAAGCTGTTTTATAGCACATATTTCATGCAAACATTTAAGGAAATGGGCACTCATTTGGGAGGTCGACCTACTATCTCTTATCAATTTATCAAAACCCCTTACATTCCATGGAAATAGAGTCAATAGGTTACTCTCATTGTCACTGGTGCAGACATTCACACCATCAAAGAAAGTGTTTACTACCCACTTTCAATTCATTATTTGTGGAAAATGCGTCTGTTAGCAAAGACCAGTCTTCCGTCGTTCTAGAGGTCTGCCTCTGCGTGTTATAGAAGCAGACCTTCCGGTTATTGTTCCATAGGAAGCATGAGATCTTTAGATCATCTTGCAATGTAAAATGGCCAGCAGATCTATTGTTCACAGCTAATGATTCTTTATTACAGGGTTAAGTGCATCCCAAATTCACAATGCTTGGCCTCAGATCATACCCCATGGTTCTCAGAACCTCTACTTCTTACAGTAGCACAGCTAGTGAGGGCACCTTCATAGACACAATATTTTTACTTTACAAATCTATAACGTGCTCCTCAGAACCCAGAGGCATATCGGTGCGACAGGGACTAACAATCAAACA
Source organism: Ambystoma mexicanum (assembly GCF_040938575.1). Lineage (NCBI taxonomy): Eukaryota > Metazoa > Chordata > Amphibia > Caudata > Ambystomatidae > Ambystoma > Ambystoma mexicanum. Next base: position 1,361,395,533 of record NC_090935.1, read on the forward strand.
TAGAAACATGAAGCTCAGTGTATGGGAAACTGGGGGGCATGGTGATTTTACAGTACTTTTTTATTTGTGTGCCGCAACACAACTACCAAAATAAGGAATGGTGTTAAGCTCTGAGTTGCTGGCTTAATGTTGGCATTAGTTTCCAACCCGTGGTTCCCAGTAAACTGCAACTCTACCTCCTCCACATGAGAGGCCGATAGAACAAAGTATTGCCCATTAGTATTACAGGACACTTCAACCTGAAGAGGTCCACGACCACATCTATTAGTAGCAGGTAGACCGCTTTACCACATGCAGGATATTGGAGAGGTTGAAGCCTGGCAACTCCTGTTCGTTTGAGCCTGGGCCGCATGACCATCAGCCCTACAGCAAGAGTCACTTCCCACCACACTATTCAAGTTTCTATTCCGGATGCCACGCTCCCCCCACACTGTATACTCGTATCATTCTTGGATTTAAGCACCAATCCAGAGCAAGAAGGTAGCGCAAAATCTACTTTTTGCAGGGAACAAGGTGGCCACCAAATTACATAAGAATTTTGCTGTCCCAATCTAAATTCATCTGGCCCTTTCATGGGGTGTTGCACATTTGTTTCCATATTGACAAAATTCGCAAGACCAGTGGTTGCACTGTCAAATTGTGGCCCTTCATATTGAGTCGTTGCATCAGATTTTCATTTTGTGTTGGCTATTGTAGGAGATAATGACTCACTCCGCCCAGGTTTTCAATATTTTTTTCTTGAAACCCTCCTTTCTTATTCATTGGACTACTATTGATCTGAGTCCCTTGATCACTGCCTGAGACATCAGTTGTTTGTAAGGAAGATACATTTTTCGTAAGAATGTCACTACTTCCAGAAATAGACTTGTGCCTGGAATTAAACACATTGGGCCTTATTTTGACATCGGCGGTAGTATTACAGGCACAGCTGCCGCTGGTGTCATTTTTTTTCCCGATGTCCGCAAATGGGCAATTACTGGGTCATTACAGGCCTGTCGGACCTGGTAATTGCCCATTTGCGGGCACCGGTAAAAAGATGCTCCCCATAGGGCCGAATGGGAATGGTGAGGTCGGATGCACCGGCACCATTATAAACATCCATCATGCTGTGCTCCGGGTGCCTTTCTGCCCATCAGGTACGACTTGGCGGGTAGAAAGGCACCTGTGAGCACAACTCGTAGTTTGCCAGTCCGGGAACTAAGGTGCCGGCATTCTTACAGATACCATAGTTCCCGGACCGGCAAACTTATAATGAGGCCCAATGTTGGAAAAGAAGAAGCCTACAGCATGAAAATTATCTATGTTAGCTGGCACTCATTTCGCTTGATGGTGAGGTGCATGTGTATACTTGCGGTCACAAATAAGCAAAATGATGCAGAAAGGAGGCGTATGAGAGACCCAAAATCTTGCAATGAGGACATGAGGAGGCACAGGAGGATGTGTATAAGTGAAGCACATGTGAAAAGAGGTGGGGGGAAGCGTCTAGAAACCCTAAGTATTTAATATAGCTTGTCTACATTACATCAGGAGAGATTATATAACTTGGCTTTTTTTGTCAAATTAATGGAAATTAGCATCGTGAACTATTCACCACCTCCCGTCTTAGGTCCTCTAGGGGCCGCTCCGGCGTTGTCCATGGACAGAGATGACATTAGAGCTCCCACTCAGGATGAGGGTAAACCTGCAGGTAAGCATCAATTAACCCCCTGTCCCTCCGCCACAAGTAAGATTAACCATGCACTACGGGACCAGGATAGCAGTAGCAAAGAAATCAGGCCCCACACAGTAGTAGCTCCGAAGAGACCAGATAGGAAAATCTGTACAGTCCTGTGAGGCCCTGAAGAAATAAAGATGAGTCTTCTGAATACCAGGTCCCTGAATAAGCACGCCCGCAATGTCCATGACCTAATCTTAGAAAGACACATAGATATAATGTGCCTCACTGAAACATGGATGCTGGACTCCAGTGGCCCTGTGGTTGAGATGACTGTCCCTGAAGGGTATTCCATCTTTTGCAGGAATAGGGATCAGGGCCGCAGGGGAGGAAGGACAAGTACAACTGTTTTCAGTCTCCCTGCTCTTGCCAGGAATGTGAAATCCTGCGTATTAAACTAACTCCAACTGACCATAGCTGTGTCAGCTTTATATTACTTAATAGACCTCCTTCAGTAATGCAATGAGGAGACTGTGCACTTGCTGAGTAGTCTCGAGGGACCCAACAGATCCACTCTCTTCCTTGGGGACCTAAATCAATGGTGGGGAAATCCTCTGGAGAAAGAAGCCTGGGATCTGGAAGGATCACTTAATAACATGAACTATGTAGTTTGTAAACAAAGAGCCAACAACCGCCAACAATAATATGTTGGATTGGGTGGTGTCATGCAACCTCGAGACCACCAGTGATAACACCCTGCCCTGTATGATGGTCAGGCCATTACTGTATTGACTTTCACATCAAATTGCAGGGTTCAAAGTCTATGGCCCCCAACAACCACCAAAGGTTCTAAGTAGGAATTTTAACAAGGTCCTTTACTTTGACATGGCAACTAGCCTGGACAACCCCATGGCCCAAATATCTAACACTGAATCATGTGAAACACTGGTATCTGCCTTTTCTTCCACTTTTCAGGAATTGGTGGATAGAACTGTCCCAATTAGATTGAAATTGGTCAGGGCAAACACGGGACGTCATAAATGGTTCACCCCAGCACTTAGAGCCCAAAACAAAGAGAAAAGGAAGTTGGAGGAAACATGGCTAAAGTGTCCCTCGACTGAAAATAAGAATGATTGGAAAAAATCAGAAAAATTGTACAAATGCAATATCCTGGAATCTAAAAAAAAACTCTATGATGACTAAATCAGCAAAGCACCCAATCCCATGAGCAAACTCTTTGAGATCCTTAGATCACTTGAAAAGTCAAAGGCCTTATCGGTCAAGGTCCAGCCTACACCGGCTGATTGTATAGAAGTACAAAATGGGTTTGAAGCCAACATTCTCGAAGCCAGGGATAAAATCAGAGGACACAAACCCTACAAATAGAGACCCTGATATCCCTGACAGAACATCTGAAGCAAGCTGACACAAATTAATACCACATACATGAGAACCTTGTTGTCCACCATGCAACCCACATTTTGTGTAGAAAACATCCTTCCCCCTAGAATCATCCTGGAACACTGTTCATCCCTTTTCTAAGCCATATGGTTAACTCTTCCTTATGAGACAATGTTGTGCCGGAATCCATCAAGATCGTCACTGTGACGCCACTGTTTAAAAGACTGGGGCTAGACCCAAATGATCCAAGCAACCCAAGATCGATAACTAATTGCAACTTCCTTCTAAAAATTCTCAATAAATGTGCCACGATTCAATTCCAACAATACGCCAAAGCCAATAACATCTTACATAAACAACAATCAGGATTTAGACCAGCACACAGCACCGAAACAGCCCTCATTGAGCTGCAGACTCCTATGCTCCATATTATGATGAATGGAAGACGGGTGTGCTGGTCTTACTCAACCTGTCCGCAGCCTTTGACTTGCTGGATCAGGACCAGATACTACGGACTCTTGAACACCCGGGTAACTGCTCCAGGGAAGCGGTTAACTGAATTCAATAATTTCTTTCCAACCGTATGTCCAAAATACACTGGGGCAAAACCTTTTCCCCCCTAAGCGCCAATTAAGTGTGGAGTGCTGCAGGGCATCAGCTTGTCCTCTTTGCTTTTCAACTTATATCTCAGATCACTGTGCTCTCTGCTAGAGGAGTCCAGCATGTTTTTTACAAACTACGTTGATGACACAGAGCTGGTACTGGAGATGAGTAGGAGCTACCTTCAAGATTTGAATAATTTGACAAGTATCTATAGCATCATTGAGTCCTGAATGAGCAGGAAGTGGATTTTCTTAAAGAGCAGAAAAACGGAACTGCTCATCTTTGGCTCCTGGCAGGCCCGCGAAAAGCTGAGCAAAGATTATAAAAGCTTTAGCATCCTTAACAGTGTAATTTCTGTACAGGACAAGGTGAAAACTTTAGGCATCAATCTGGAATCCTCCTTAAGTGCAGGGGTCATGTGAACTAGATCAACCGGTATTACCTCCGACTGCTTAGCCACATGAGGCCTGTTCTCAATGAAAAAAACGGTGCCACCATTGCACATGAAATCATCCTATCGAGGATAGACTACGGCAATGCTTTGCTGTTTGGGGCAAATAGCTCCTGCCTTGCTAGGTATCAGACAATACAGAACAACGCAGTGCATATCATTAAGAATAAACAAAGAGGTGAGCACATATCCTCAGACAGGAGGGACCTACATTGGTTGGTAGTGACGGAGCGCATCGCCATCAAATTCAGCACCATCGTATACCGCAGTCTTTTTGCAATAGTGCTCTCCTACCTGAAGCCATTAATTTCCCAGTATGTGCCCTGCAGATCCCTGAGTTCAGGAGACACAGGACAGATAAACTATTTAAGCTTCAAACGATCTAAGGGTCTGGGTAGATCCTTTTCCGTAAGAGCTGCAAAGCTATGGACTTCACTTCCGATGGCTCTCTGAGCTCAGAGAAAAACTCACTGACCTTCGTCAGAACCTTGAAGACACTGATTTTTAGGTAATCTGGAATTAGGCAGTGCCTGCTCCTTGAATCCCGTTGTCCTGTCTACCTTCATGTTCATCCCTGTCTAATTGTTGCGTCCCGATGCCTGCGGACTGCGGCGCATTACAAATAAACAAACATTTTAAAAATAATAATGATTCAGCGCTGAAGTAAAATAAAGGAGTTTTTCCAGACATAACAAGTTTAACAGCTTTTCGCCTAAAGCCACCCAGTTTTCAATAGTCAGTGAAAACGCGCTGATGTGGTTCAAAAGGAGTAAATAGGAGGTGCTAGTGTGCCATACTAATTTAAGAAATAATTTGCATACATAAACACAGGTTCTGGAACCTACGGTGTCTTAATTAACGAAGTGGACTCAACTTTTATTTAAATTTTACTATTGAGCAGTTGTATCAGTTTCCCCAATTCTTCTCCTCTTCTCTCTTTCAGTGTTTGTCAACTATTGATGATACAATCTATGACTCTGTGGCTTATCATGAATACCAATTTTAGATTCTGTGTTTACCTTCCTCTTAGACCCCTTAACTGAGACACACCTCTTAGCAAAAATAAAGAGAGGCACACCTGAACCCTCTAGAAAGGGAGTCAGGAAATGATGCTTGCACATCTATGCCGCACAACTTTCATGATATTCTCTTCGCTGGAATTGGAGCGACAGTGAATTTACCAAACAGAGTATATTCCAGCAAATGTATTGGTACACGCTTCAAACCACGGATAATAACATAGTTTCAGAGATATGTGCCAGAAGCTAATGCACTTGTGATACCCCAGGTTTGTGCATCACATCAGCATTAAAGACATATGGGAATGTCATTACAACATTGCTGACCAAATAAATAAACATTAGGGACGGGCAGATGCTTGGAACTGACGGTAGGTTCTATGCATGGAATTTCAACGTTAGAAACATTTGCATATATAAATGGACAAGGAGAATTGATAGCCGTGGCCGTGAACACAAAGTAAACAGCAAGTCTACCGCTGTTCGCCAGCTAGCCTGCTCATACGGTGGTGAAAGATCAGGCATTAAAACACAATTGATTCTTTGTATATACTGTTTATTTATAGTTTTCCTGACCTTTTTTAATTCTTCTAAGCTAAGGAGAATACTGTCTAAGTGCTGGAATGAGGGGGAAGAGCTAACGCCTGTGTGCGTTGGGCACATCCAAAAATGTACTGGACTTGAACCTTAGATCAAATTCCTTCACAGTGATGGACTGATTAAGTGTTACCTCTGCTGTGTAGAGGAAAACAGATGCCATGATATGCATTGTGATCAAGTCCAATATTGGAGGCTTGGTGATATGACTGGCGTGGCCCTGGGGTCAGATGCCACCAAACTCTCCATGATGAAGAACCCCCGGGGGGAGGGTACACTGTTAATAGTCAGGATCTCCAGTGCATCCCCAGCCTTTGGGTGGCCCCTATCAGCTCTGAGTGTGACACTCCCGGAGACTCAAGCCTGCCAGGACCTCATACCCATGTTTACAATCGAGCAGACAAAGACCCAGCAGGGAAGTGGCAGCTGTGGAGATAAAAGGAGAAACATACAGGAGGAAATATTGCATGGGGTTCCAGAGGCTAGACCAGCCCCATAGTGGCAGAATGGAAGTATCATCTTCACTAAGTAATATGATATATCTGATCTTGAAGTCAATCTCTCCCTCTGGAAATATTTGTGGAAGAAAGGATGCAATCTGTAAAATGGCTACCCATGTGGGCTCATAGTGAGAATGGGAGAGACTTTTCAAAGTAATGTAAACCTTTCCTTTTACCCAACAGCAGGATCGCTGTTGCGAGTCTCAGCAGACTGGCTGTTACAACCTCACCAATTGGTTTTTTACACATATTCTCCCCTTGTGCAGGCACTTGTGAACCAGAGCCACTGATGTCAATGGAAGCCAGTGCAGAGTGGACCAGCCTTCACCTCTGCAGAGTGGACCAGGATTTTCCATCTCACACACCTCAGAGAGAGGACCAGCTTGACCATGGAGCAAATGTGGAAGCATTGCTCAGAAAAATAGATTAAACATGGGCAATCACCTCGAGAAACAGAGCCATGCTCAGATGTGGAAGACAAACGGAAGCAGCTGGCGAATTTGTAGTTTTATCATGAGTGGCCAGTTCCATGCTCCTGTACTTTAGTTGGTCAGCTGATGTCAAATTCACAATCACTGACCACAAAGGTAAATCCATCAAACTATAAAATATCCTAGTTCATAGTGAGAGGGAGTTGGAGATTGCAAGGCAATGCAGCGTTGTTGTGGTAAGTTTTAGAGAGGGTATATAGTTCTTTTGCCGCTGGATTTTTCATCGCAGGACTTTTCGCTGTTTTTTATCGAAAAAAAATCATCGTTTTTTTTTGTTTTTTGGGGGGTTTAAATATTAAATAAATATTTGTGGGTGAAAGGGAATAATTGCAACAAAAAAATCCCCCAAAACCGATGAGTTTTTTTCGATAAAAAAACGGCGATGAAAAGTCCTGCGACGAAAAATCCTGTGGCAAAATAACGTAGAACCGTTAGAGAGGGGGTGGAGCAGAAGAAGAAGCTGGTGCAGTAGAAGAGGAGTAGAGCAGAGGTGAAGGGAGGTTGGCAGAGCAAAGAGGAGGCAGGAGAGTAAACAAGGGAGGACCAAGAGGTTAATGAGAAAACAAGTAATTGAGAGGAAGTGAAAGGAGCAACATTTAAGTAAGGGAAGGTGGGAGGGAAAACCGGGAGTGATGGGAAGAGAGAAGGCATCAGGAGGATGAGATAAGGAAGGAAGAGTTGGAGGGAAGGAACAACATTTTGTGAATCATCAAGGAAGAAAGGATGGAAAATAAGGTGTGAGGAGAACAAGGAAGGAGAGAGTCAAGGGAGGAGGAGGAGGAGGAGGCAACAGGGGAAGGGGAAAGTGACTCAAATACAGGAGTAAACTTTGGCAGGTTTGACAATCCCCCATGGCTACCATGAACTTGGCTAAGACCACAATGTGTCTGACAGCTGGCCCTCATCCAGATAACCCTGACAACAACAGGTAGTGATAAAGGCAGTAGAGGAGAATTAAATCCGAAAATGTTCAATGAAAGACAAAGTTTCCAAGTACCAGAGCCAAAAAAGAAGTGCAGATCAGCAAAGCATGTGACATAAAATAATCATAGTACAAAGGGATTCTACTCAAAAACAGAGAACACTTTGGATAAATACCCTTAGGACCTAGGGGGTTATAAACACGTGGGATTTAGATTATTCCCATAGGATGGGTCAAGAAGCGCATTGTCCGGTTTCACAACAACACTTATCTAAAGTTTCTTGATGAACTGAATATATTTCTTTCCCCTTGTGTGGGATTCCTTTAGCAGGAATCTTCAGTTTGACAACCTGAGAAAAAGAAAGGGATTCTGGATCAGTTCTTGCAGAACCCATAGAGGTTTCATGCCTCCTATGCCAGCTGTGCACCTTACAAAGGCCTGCTCTCTGGTTTATTGACATTTTCCCACTCCTTCTCTCTTTACTGGGCCCTGGTCCCACTCTGCGTGTTTATTTCTCTCACTAAATCGACCAGGCTTTTTGTAACTTTCCACGTGTTCAGTATGTTTATTGAAAAAATACAGAATGTGCTTGATATTGGTTGGGCCTTGCCTCCCTTTCCTACAGCCCCTCCAATTGTTTCTCTGCTCCAGAGAAATATTTGAACTGCCTGTTGCCTTTTTTGTTGCCCTTTAAGACTCCATAGGACTCACAGACCCTCTTGAAACTAGGCGGAAGTCTCGGCTCATCTGCTCCTTGCAGTTCTCGTCGTTGCCATGGCTTTGCTGGCTTCAACACTCTTGGTCTTCATCAGTATCCCAAATGGTAAGACGAATCCCATGAGAAAGCATTCTCCTAGTCTTTATGATGAGCCCAGGCTCTGTAGGAACAGACATTTCCAAGCTTGACCACCACAGATGTTATGAGGGCTCTCAATCTGGTTCTCCCGTCTACAAGAAGGATACCCTCTGGTCTGGCGCGCATTATAAATAATAAAACAAACAAACAAACAAGCAATTAGGGGCTTCCGACATGATACTATGTACTTGGAGAATGGGACTTAAAGATAGCCGGCGAGAACACGTTTAACCAGTTGATGGGTTTCAATCAATGGAACAGAAGCGAAGCCTGGATTTGGGGGTGAACCTGTGGATCTCCCTCATGATCTCTTCCAGATGAATCATGCCATGGGCCTGCAAGACTTTCTAGGCCACCTTTCTGGATCTGCAGCATCAGCTACAAGATGTGGGACAAGCTTTGACTACCATTTATGTCACAGCATGGACCCAGAATCTTCATTCGTGTTCTTGAGTTCTATTTCAGTGTTTGCCTAAGATGTTCAAAGAGATTGGTGAAGTGAGGTCACCTAGCACACCCAATGCTGGTATAAGAAACTCAGAAATGCCAACACCCAGCCAATCAGTAAGTAAGTGACTTTTAGGAGTTAACATTGCAACAGTTGTATGGTAGGAATGCCACCAGATGTTAACATCTGTAAAGCAGGTGGTCGAGCCTGTCTTATACGACTAACCTGGGACATCGACACCACTGCCGTATGCAAGACCTATTTAGTCCAATGATGACCTTGATACGAATGACACATAATGCAATGGAAGAAAGCGAGTCAATCCCTAACTTTTCACAAGTCCATTGACTAAAACCATACTGGATCCATCTTGACCGTAAGCCACAGACACAGGATACAACAAGTAGTTGTAATGTAATCGCAATAAGAACCCCACTATATTTATTAAGACCAAAACTCAAGAAGCTCACCATGTTTCACCTGCCAGCAGCCTGACCTCCACCAGGCCCATATATTATGCATACAGGACTCCCCTGCTCAACTCACCTCCCCACCGTTTCAGTCTATAACAACCTTACTCTGCATACACATACATTCATGCAGACTGTAGGCCCAACACATCCTCATTTTCCCACCACCACACCACCCACCACAAAGCCATGCAGACATATTTTCCTCTCATAAAAGGGGCCTATGCCCCTGGCACCCACCCAAGGAGGTGCCTCCAGCTGGCTGATAGAAGGAAAGCAATTGCTAAAACATAAGAACGTGTTTTTGTGTTTTTTCTATTGTGCTGCTCTGGTTCTGAGCATACTGCCCTGGTGTTTACAACTAAGCTCTGATCTGATCAAATAACCCTCTTATGTGTTCTATTTGCACCATTATACATTCATTTTGTGCGTTTACAATAGCACAACGCATGTAGCGTGTTTATTTTTCTTGAGGAATTTATAAATTATGTGCAACAACCAAAGTTGAAATGAATATTGGTCAGTTTAACTGTTAAAAAGGATCAGAAGGTGGCTCTGTGTGTTAAACCCTTGTCGCTGCAGATATCCATGTCCTTATGTCAGATCACAGTACCAACTCCTGGCAAGGCAGATTCAGCTTGTTCTCTCTCTAAGGTTTAGGCAATTGGGTATATGACCTTTGGTGGCCTACTGTGCTGCACAACTTAATAACTGCACCAGAAAACTCTAGTTAGAAAGCATGGCATAGCATCAATGTCATACAACTCTAGAGTTCAGTTCCTCGCAATGACAATGTAAATACTGGATAGGCACAAGCATCTAAGAGCAATGAGTGTATTTTGGGAGCGGTGATTAAGCTGCCAAATTTTAGAAAGCGCAACCAAAATGTCAAAGCTTATATCTAGCCCTTGCCAGAGTATGATACAGTGATTCTGGCATGCTTTCTGATCTCACATATAGAACGCTCTTCTCTTCGATGAAAGGGATTGCCCCCTCACAATCTGGTGGCATTGCTTAGCCAATTTCCTGCTCTTTTTTCACATAGGCCGTTTAAATAGAGGGGGTCCTAGACAGGAGAGATCCAACAAATGTCACAGGCTTCTGGAAAGCTATTTTGGAGCTCTGCTATTTGACACAGAAAACAGTTGCATTGTGTACCATTTCAGATTTCATTTTTCACATAATGAATAACGGTATGCAAGTCTGTGTCAAGAAACGACTATAGGCAAGCGAGATTACATACACTCAACTAAAGAAGCTATGTCGCAAAACTTTACAATGCCCAGCCAAACCCAACTGAGAGGCCCCCGTCAATTAGAATTCTGGGACATTTATTCCTCCCTAGATGAAGAAAATAATGCTAAAACAATTATTTTTGCATAGCATTGTTCTGTATGGATTTTATTTTATATTGTAATGATGGTTATAATGTGATGTGTGTACTTTTCAAATCAGGCCTAGAAAACAGAATATCACGTTAGTTAATGAAATTCAATAATGTATGAATAATCACATCTTGCCTTAGCACAAGCACTGTGGAACAATGTGGTCAAATACAGAAATTACAGACCAGCTCAAAACCCACTTTTACCACGCAACCCAAGTGTGTGAGCTTGAGTGACTGGCTTGACATACCTTGCCAGAACCTAAATATTTCAAAATACTCAGCTCCCAAGAGTAATTTAGCTCTCAGCTTAAAAAAGCCTCATTTGCTTTACAGTTACTTCTCATTTAACTAAAGTGATAACAGATATACTACACAACCCAAACTAACTTTACTTTCTTTGCTTGCTCATGGCAACACCATGGAACCATGGCATGGAAAAACATGGCACTCATCTCCTTTCGATCTGTTTTCAGGAATGTGAACCTTACTTTTAACTGCAATACTCAACATAGGCTATTTTAGATGTATCTCTCCCTTGTTGCTTCCAAACTGTCCCCTGTATCCTTGCTTGAGCACTTACACATTCTGTGTGGCTGCTCATCTGGGTTTTAAATCTATCCTGCAGTATGGGTACCTCTGTATAATCCAGCCACTGATCTCTGTCCCGCATCAATACTACAACCTGAATATCGTCCACGTAGCTGCAGCTTTTAAAAGGGTCTGTTACCTATTCTAGAACACGGGTACACTTGAAATGGGCTGCTTATATGGCCCTTGTAAGGCCATGTGTTTATTAGTCGATTGGAAGGTAAATGCAGTTGTTTGTAATGAAGGTCTTAAAGAAGGTAGAATGACATTTAATTGTAATTAAGCTTAAATGAACAGGAGAAAAATAAACCAATTTTAAGAGGACTGGGCCTTATATTCTACACAGAGTCCTGGTATAGTTAAACAGACTCCCATTCTGAATCGGATATGCTTGCTGACGGAATGGAGAATCGAAACTTGGCGCACTGCGGCCAAGATTTCCTCACATAGTAGCTTTCTGTATCCTCAGCACACATTTTGTAACCTCATTTGCATTGCCAACCAAGGAGATGTTTGCATATTAACCAAAACTGCTTCAAATGACTAAGTGATAAGAGTGCTTGATTACACAGGACACTAGAGCAATTACAGCACACCCTATTACCACGGCATCGTATTATGAATGAATGTTAATAGAAGCTGACAGATTCAGTTTTTGCATATATCCTTTACTGGTCTCGCCAACACGTGTTTCGACCTCCTAAAAGAGGTATTCCTCAGGGCATGTATCTAATGTTACTGAAAGCAACTAAATCCCTCACTCAGTCCAAATGGCATATCTACACCAAACTACTTCTCTCATAGGCACACGCCAACACAGTTACCACCCTTAGTGGGTTGTGTAATGTGAATATCTCCTTTATGTATATACATATTTCTTCAAGTACTGTCAATCTTAGGGTTCCAAACCCACTCCAGACTACCCTTTTATTAAGGTATGAATGATTCTTAATTCAAATCCACTCTTCAATAGCAGGCCATGCTTGTATTTTCCTTTTCCTCACATTTGTTCAATATTCTCCAGATCCCAATGGATCTACTCACTGCATTGTGCTTGTGCAAAGGGAGTGTGTATGCATTAATTGAATAATGAATTAACACCTGTAGTGGTCTTCTAATGTCACTTCTGTCATCTTCAAGGGATATGAAGGCTTACCCGTCTCTACAAGAGGTCCATTGTATTAAAATTGGAAGGAGTAAAGTCCCTCCTAGTTAAATCATAAAATCCTCTGTTAGTTACATTGGAGATAAGCTACTGCAAAACCTTTATTAGATGTTATACAGTACCAGGGGTACCACAGCTTCAGAATTATTTGGTGATTGTGTACTGCCCCTTTCTGCATTTACCCTGCAGTGCTGCTATTGAAGATCCAATGCAATAAATGCACCCAACATTCGAATCTGGCTTTTGATACCTTCTACAGAATTGTGTACTTTTCACCTCAGATCCATTGACTGAGAGTGGGCCACAGTGGACCCACCAACAAGCCGAGGCACACTGCAGAAGGTAATTAGCTTTGTCTTAATGGGGATCTTGCAGAGGGGACCTGTCTGGTTAGGAGATAGCTGGCTGTCAGTAGAAGAATCACTTGTATCCATGCATGATGTTTAAGGGGTAAATTGTTTATATATGAATGCTGCCTCTTTACTGACAGTTCTTGAATGAATGTCAATCTTGTCAGAGAGCCGTACACTTATTCTCTGAGTCCCAAAAGATGTTATAACCAGGAAAAGGTTGTTGTCTTAAGTAAACAGGATCTGATCCTTGTGGTCTTGACTGGTTGTAGAGCTTGACGACTTGTCTGAAACGTATTGTAATCGTTACCCATTCATTAGAGATTCATCTCGGATGACAGGCACGCGTAACTATCTACTGCGTAGTCAGTCGATGCCCATGGGTGGAGAGAAAGTAGGCCTCCCGAATGAGTTGGGCAGAGAAGGGCCATCAAGTGAAGGTCCCCAGGCCCAGGGAGTCGGTCCTTCTGAGAACACCTTGGTCTTGGAACTAAGGAATCATTTAGAGAATCCATCGACTGAAAATAGATGTAAGGGAATGAAAGCCTGTGACACGCAAATAAATGTGGAGATTCTTAATATGACTCGTGCAGCAGGTCAAAAGATCACAGACTTCTTTCCCTGAACCAGTACAGAAATACGACCATCAACAACATGCTCTTCCCAGGCTATTTTGGGACCTCAAGTATAAATTATCAGAGCATACTTAACACAACTGAAGGGCGTGCTTCTTTGGCTCCCAGGTAATTGCGAATACTATGGATGGGTCTGAAGATCTCATACAGGAGGAATTTCGATTGGGGACCCCCTCAATGCTAACGGAACTGCTTTCCTCTTCACCATGCTCTAAGGGACACAGATCAAAGAATTAAACTTACATCTCCAACCATATCTGCGTTAAAGTCAGTCTTGAGCTTGTTTGCGGAGCTCTGTGACAATATACGAGGACAGAGCACATACAATAGTTCTCAGTGAGATAAATCTATAACTGGAGTAATTGGAAAATACTATGTAACTAACACAAGCTTACACAGCATCTGGTGCCAAACAGGCATCGGCTACTAAACTTGATAAAAGTACGGGAACTAATGATAATAATAGACAAAGCCAAACTAAGCTTCATTTCGGCACTTGCCAAAAAAGCACACAAATGTATATCACTTTTCTTCCCAACCACTTAAGACTTCATGTTACAACAGGATAATGTAAAATACATTGAATATATAAGAAGCAGTTTAAATTAATACTTCCTTGGGTTAACCATATATGCATTGTACAATTAATCAGTACTATTCTGCCGGTAGGAGATACTCACAGCTCTTAATAACAACTAAAAGGGCTAAAAAATAGGTAGAGTGTGCTCGCAGCCCTGTCAGCAAGAAACATATTTCATAACATTACAAATGTTCACAGACAGATTTGACATCATCTAATATACAGGCACAACTTTCACGTATGCAGCCAGGCTCGATGGATGTAACGCGCTACACACAACACAGAATAAGGCTAAGAGTGCCTTTGCAAAACTCCAAAGCATTCACCATTGAACAAATTCCCTCTCTCTTCAACAAGGGTTTCCTATAGCGCGTTCTCTCCGGTTTCAGAATTTCGCACACAAAAACAAAAGGGGCGAGGTTTTCCTCTCCTTGGTTGCATAAAGGACAGGTACCTCCAGTTTTCCAGATCTTTTAAAGGCGGCAACCTGCAAAGTCCCTAGCCTGAAACTAACGAAAAGGATTTGGGCAAAAGGAGGGCTCAGATAATCTCAATAGCCTTCGTGTCTGTTACTGGCCACTACACCTCTAAAAAGTGGCCCCGCCCACAAAGGGGTGTGAACTGGTGACGCATGGTTGAGGGTAGGTTCAGGAAAGGCACGCGGGGCGCCAGTTACTGCGTAGATAAAATAAAAGAAACTTTCATAATCCCGCGGCGGTGTGTCCTCATTACGGACGGTAGTTTTAGGGCTTTGGTATCTTACACCCAGTTTAGCCTGGGCAGGGTAATGGCTTTATCCTTTATGCTACCTTTGGTGCCCACAACATCTTGAGGGTGTCTTCCCAAAGTGAGTTTCATTCATGCTATACAATATTTGCTTGACCTGCATAACCCAGGGAATACTTTTGCCTCCAGATATATCCAGTACGTGATTCAGAGCATCTCGATATTTTCTGAAGCTTTAGTGCACCATAGTGTTAGCCAATAAAGTAACACAGTCAGAGCAACCTGTTCTCCAATTGGATACACATCAAACTCCAAATGTATTAATACATTTAGTGATGCTGGGGAAATCTTAAGCTATTTTTCAGGTGCTTATTTTCAGTGCTTTCTAAATCTGTATTATTTTCATAGCCCCATAATTTTGCAACGTAAGTACTTGCTAGGATTGCTAGCCAACAGTACATTTCTAAAGCTGGGGCAATAGCGCCCTTGCCATGTCTGGCGTGGGAAAGTTCTGTGTGCACCCAAATATTTACCCAGGTTGTCCAAGCCTTATCTACACGTGCAGCGCATGAACTGGTCTCATTAAATCTAATTCCGGGGTAATCAAAGAATGAAACTTATTCTAAATTCTTCCCCTCCACAGCTCTGTCCAGTTTGCAATGCTTGGCATAACGGGGTCTGAAACCAGGGTCTTTGTTTTTTCAACATTTAGTCTAAGTTTCAGAACTTCACATCTTCCTACAAAGATGTTCAGGTTATGTTTCAAGCCCCGAGGGGTTGGGGCCAGCAAGACAGCATCATCTGCATACAGGAGTACCGGATATTTATCTGCAGCCATCTTGGGGCAGTTCTGGCATCCCTGTAACTAAGCCTCAGTAATCTCCTCAATATAGATACTGAATAATAAGGGGCCAAGGACACATCCTTGTCTAACACCCATCAGAACATCACAGAGATCTGTAACCTCCCCAGGCAGGCCGTATTTCACCACTGCTTTATTGTTACAATACAATGTCCGAGTTAGAGGGATCAGATGGGAAGGGATCCTCCTTTTCTTTAAAAGCTGCTAAAGAGTATCTCGGTCTACCCCATCAAATGCGGTTCGAGATCCCCGATAATTGCATAGAGCTTCATACTGTTCTAACTCGAGTACTTATGGACCAATAGGAATAATCAGAAACATTGATCTACTGTGCCTTCAGACTTTTGGAAACCAGCCTGGTGGTCACTAAAAATATTATTTTCCTCCACCCAAGTTTGTAAATGAAATAGGACTGATTTAGCAAAATATTACCAGTGCTGTGCAGAAGGGAGATGAGGCTGTAGTTCCCAAGGTGGTCCCTGCCCCCTTTCTTTTATATTGGAACTATCAAAGCAGATTTCCAAGAAGGGGGAACTATGTGCAATTTAATAACAGCGGTAAAATGTTTGCATAAAACATGGGCCCACACACTCAGTACCTCATTATAAAAGCCTATGGTAACCCCGTCTGGTCCGGGCGCTTTACCACACTTCTGGGAGATAAGAGCATTACAGACCTCTTGTGCCATGAGATGAAAAGCACCCTCCCTTGTAAGCTCATCTGGTGCGGGGCTAACCTCAGTTGCTTGCCTGGTTGTCTGCCTTGCCCCTCCACCACCTAGTTCCATGAAATGTTCCCCCCATACTTCTGCAGTAATGCAACAATATAGTGACCCATCCCCACCGTTTTCTACCCCAGAGATACTTTTCCAAAGTTCATTTGAGTCACCACTTTCAAAGGCTGGCATCAAGTGACTCCATTGAGACTTAACACTCATTCTTTTTCCACATAATGAACTTTTTTTATAGTTGGATCTACGAAGGCGGAGTTGTAGCTCATCCACTGATTAACACATGCCAGTAATCATGGTGAGATGGTATGTCTTAGTGGAACCGATGTGAACATTATGAATACAGCTGCAAGGTGGCCTCTTGCCCCATCATAGTAAAGTCTCCTCACACTAGCAATCAAGGTCATTCCTCCAAAAGCAAGAAAAGAACTTGAAAGCAAAAACAGACCTCATTCAAAAGAAATTCTCTCAAATTCCTCTGTTCTTTGAACACTACAGGAGCAGCAGCAGAGAGAGCCCTAATAAAAGTGGTGGAGTCTGATATTAATGCAGGGCAAATCAATTGGACCTCATTACGGGTTTGGCGGTAGCCGTGCCTGTAACAAAGGCATGGCTGCCACCGGACCCGTGATGTTCGGCAGACCCGGTAATTGCCCATTCGCGGGTGCCGCCAATAAGGGACTCCCCATCCTCATTCGGCCAATAGGGCTGAATGGGAATGGGGAGCTCGGATGCACCAGCACTGTTCATAACAGTGCCGCTGCATCCACGAGTTGGATGCCTTACCGCAATACTTATATTGAGGCCCCATGGAGTCCTATAGGGTTATAGGACTCCATGGGGGATTTGCCATCATTACCGGCACCGCACCGGCAATGCCGGTGCCGGCAATAACAGTGTTCTTTGCCGGTAATGCACCTGCCTTACATCCAGCTTTTAGCTGGAAGTAACGCAGGTGCCCTACAGGCAAACTTGTAGATAGCCAGTCAGGCAAAGTGTTGGTATACGTTAATACCGGCACTTTAATACCAGACCGGCCGACTTATAATGAGGCCCATTATCTTTAAAGACAGTGCTGATCACTTTGCCATTAGATGACACCTTACCTTTACAGCTGGCATTGTAGCATCAGTACATGCATGATCTGGCCCCAGGGCCACAATCTCACTATGAGGAGTGTTTGACGTAAATGTGTTGTCACGCACGTAAGCATTCAGACGACCACCGATCTCTGCAACATTGATGGATGTGAAGCTGAGCATCAATCTGGTACTCTCCCCCCCTCCAAAATCGATTGGGCACTAGTTTTCACTACTGATGAGCCCCTCATCAAGTTGGTGAACACCTCAATCAACTGGGCCTCAGAGTTTGAGCCGCTACACCCATGCCATTGTGTTGATTACAGTGAATACTTAAAACAATACAGTATGCTCTGCATTTATTGCTATTTATTGTTTGTTTTTATTTTTCCCTGCATTGTTTAGGCCAATGTACCAGTCCTTCATCTACAGCGTTTCTCCTGCAGTTTAAGAGGATTTGAACATGGGAAATCATTTCCAATGCATTTAGTATTTATTCATATTCTTTTTAGTCTCTGCTTTTATTTTTGTAGGTCAATGTACACGTCCTACACAAATGAAGTCATGGCATAATGCGTTTCCCTGTGTGTGATTGTATGTAAGTCTGACTCCTCAGGTCATGCATTAAACACAGGATTCCGATGAATGTGTTCAGTGCACAGTACATGTGATGTCTCAGTTAGTGAAGAGTGCGGCATAGAAGCACCTTGAGGCACATAGCTGCTTAAATGCCTCTCATTGCCGTCGTAGTTGCAGGCTCGTGGACAGGACTGGCCTATGTCTGCTAAACCCTCAATCAAGTGGGGCCGGCTGATCACAAATGGATTTGCCGCTGCGAGCTATGATCCAATCTTCTTGGCTTCAGATCATACAGATCATACAGTTAAGGACTGCTCAGAATTCAATAAGCTGCTGTGTGGCAGTGGGGTACAGTTCAGGTTACTGTAGCAACAGCACTAAGGATGTGCTGCGTGATACCGTGTAAAGTCATATACTCTCTCCCAGTGTCACTGTAAGAACTCAATTTTGTGCACAGCTCCCCAAAAATAGGGCAAGGCTGGGGATGCATTTTGACCTATCCCCTCGTTCTCCCTCTCGGGCTGGCCTTTTTGGTGAGCCCCCACTTGTTCACACGGGACTGGCAAGCGTTATACAGGAGTATTCAGGCCGTCCATCAACAGTAATTTGTGCTGCCCCCGCATGGCATGCGCAAGGCTGATTTTAAATGGTTTGTGCAGCCATTGTCAGCATTGGCGCCTGCTAAGAAAAAGTGTGCCTTTTTAACTCACGGTTACTCCGTTTTTCCACACAAGGTGTATCTAATCAATTCTGCAGGTGTTAAAACATATTTGCCTTCATTACAACCCTGGCACTAAACCATGGCGCTATTAGCACCACGGTTGGTGCCGGTATTGTAACGAGTCCGCCATGGTGGAATGGGGAAATACCGCCCCATTCCAAGGTTGGCGGGGCGGTATTTCCCCATTTCACCATGGCCCTTCCCCATTCCCATTTTCGCCCCATAGGGCTCAATGGGACAGGGGAAGGCGCTAAGTACGGTACCGCAAATTGCGGTACCCTATTTAGCACCGAGGTCCCTTTGCGGCACCCTACTTTAACGGCTGGTAAAACCAGCCGTCAAGGTCGGGTCCCGCAAAGGGACCTCGTAATCAGGCGTTAAGGGTTTAACAGCGCCAACACCTTTTACGGCGCCGCAAAACCCTTAACGCCAGGGTCGTAATGACCCCCATTCTCCCATGGCCCCCCGTAGTGTAATGGGTTTGCTGTGCCGTGTCTCTCTCCCACACACACACGTCCTGCCTTAACTGCAGTACAGTGTTGTATAGAGCATTTGCTATGGTATTTGTGAGGGTCCATGACATTAACATGTTGTATGTGTTTTTTCGTTCTTCAATTGAGACCTTGTTCAGAAGGAGTATTCAGTCCCTGCAAATAGACATGCACATACAGGACTGCACTCACTCCCCTGCTCCAGGGAGAGTTTCCATGAATCATGCAGCTGGAAGTGTCATCGGCACCTCCTAAATAACAATGTGCAGCCTTTAACTGAAACTCTCTCTCTCTGTAATGTCCACCCTTATTTGAGGATGAATTCAACTCTTACACGTTTCAGAGATACCCTGTCCCATATTCCATCCCAACTCCTCCCTTGCCACCATGACAGTCAAGCAATACTTTTCATGACCAGAACCCAGCCACATCCCCTTGCCTCAAAAGCAGCTACAGAGTGAGAATGACACGTATGTGATGCAGTGTGATGCAGAATACTGTATGTTTTATTTCAGCAACTTTGCAGGACAAGCAAATGTTCTTATTCTGCAAACACGTATTAAATTACACACATTTCATATTTGTCACTGCTCCTTTCGTCAACAACTAATAGGATTCTTTTTTAACTGGGCAATTGTCCTGCAGCAAACTCTTGACCCACTGAAGGCAGCTTGTCTTTGCTCTTGTGCAGCCGAGGCGACCAGCTCATCATGGCCGACTGAAGCTCTGTTATCCGTCTAGCCTACCCTTTCTCACTACTGGGAGGCAGCAGAGGGACTGATCCATGAGCAACCGATGTGACCAGGATCGAGCCCTGAGCACTTCTAGCAAAACTCCCAGACATTCAAAACAAAGCTCTGTCAGTTGCCTCTTACCCTAGCATATGACACTGGCCTCTGCTTCATCAACTTGGGGCTCCACTGACCACACTGATGGAGACAGCATATGAAGTGGAGGCATGCTGGAGCCCCTGGGGAAAGGCTTTCTTGGGCAGTCAGACAAATCTGAGTTTCCTTTTGGAGGGAGGTCACGTACAAAGGTTATAGTGGACTCTCTATGGCCGTCATTCTCTGCTGCTAAGAAAAGGCACCAGGACAGGAAGAGGCTTTTGGACCTTTCTCCTACACAGGTAGCACACGTAAAAACACCAAGTCCACTGACAAATGTTTCTATGATTGGTCCAATAAGAATGAATTATGCTGACATACTTCATGAGATGATTATGGAAGCTCAGAAGAAAAAAATGAGACCTAAGAGAAGTGTTAGGGAAGATGATCATGAGGTAAATGATTACCTGGACAGTACACCCCACTTGGGGAGTAACATATGGTCACAGCATGTGAAAGAAGTGGCAAGGAGAACCTCGAAGGAGGACCTCGAAGGAGGAATGCTTTATATGTGCAATCCTGCCTAATAGCATGGGGAAGTCTAAAATCTTCATAGCTATTGTAATAGACGTCCAGACAGCACATTGTCTATCACACATAGCACTCTGCCTTACAAGAGGCCAGTTCATGGGCCGAGATGCCTATCTCAAATGGGCAACTGAATGGACAGATCCAGATGAAGACGATTATGTCCAAGATACGAAGACAAGAAACAGGGTGCACACTGAGAATCATGTGATCAGATATGAAAAGCCTGGAGTGAAAGGAGCTGAAATCAGATGGGAAGTAAACAGAAGACTTGAGAGTCCAGGAAAATCTGCATAAGAAGTTTGTAGATGGAAGAACAGAGGGCAGATGCAGATCTGGGGATCAGTGCTGTCACCAGATGGATGGGAAGAAGGAGTGGTCATCTGTAGAGCCTGGGTGATCATTGGTTGTTATCAGCCAGTCATTGACATATTACAGAATGAATGCCTTTATGTACAAGACTTGCCAAACTACTGACCTGGGTCAAAGATAGAGGAGGACCATTGCAGACAGTGCCTCTGGAAAGTGCAAAGCTGTGCTACAGAAACAATGGCACATGAAAAGTCGAAGAGAACCAGAACGGTGGTCGAATCTTTGATGTACCAGGAATGAAACTGGGAACAGCAGTAATCATGGATCATTACTGGGCTTGTGGATCCAGAGTGTATATGAAGCTACCTAAGGATTGGGGAGGAAAATGATCACTAGTGAATGTCCATGCTCCAGCATTGGTGATTCCTAAAAGTGACTTGAGCCTTGACAGCTTTCCTAAACCAGATGTTCACCTAAGCAAGAAGAGATCTGTTGAATTGATAAATCGTTTGAAGAGAGAGAACTAGTTCTCAGCCAAGTCAATAGAAGCTTTTGACTCCATCCTGTATGAACACAGACTGTTTAGTCAGACCTCGTCGGTATTCACGTTGATCTTATGCTGAGTATCCAGGTTGGAGCAAATACTAAATGGTTGCAGACAATTAACACTACCATAAAGGGATTCAATGCTATCAGGGAAGAGATGAGAGCCATATGACTGATGACTCTTCAGAATAGATACGTCATGGACATGATCACAGCTATGGATGGAGGTGTTTGTGCAAAAATCTGGGAATTATGTTGCACGTTCATACCTCCTCATGACGACGAGAATGGGACCTTAACAGAGGCCACAGAGATGCTGACGAAGCTACAAGTCCAGATGATAGACGAAGTGGAAGACATTGCTGATGATAGCTGGTTTTGAGCACTTTTCTCTTGGGTTCCACAATGGATGGCAGACATGTTCAAGTTCCTTGGAGCCCTGATCATGATTGTTTTACTTGGCTTCTGTGTGATTAGGATAATAATCTCACAATGCAAGCAGACAGCAAAGAAAGCCGTAGGGATGAAAATCATGATCGATGTTGAATAAGGATGGAAGGCCAGAAATCTGACAGATTAAGAAATCAGAGACTTTGTGAAGGCCAGTTTCCATGCACCTGAGGGAACGAAGTGCTTGTATCCAAAGAACCATAAGAAGTATGTGGGAAAATGGATCTATTGCAGTCCAAGTGGACAGTGCATACCCATGACTTGGAACAAGCATGAGCATGTGAAATCAGCTGGATGCCTGAAAGGAGTAATAAAGATATGGATACCAAAAAAAGCATTTCTTCAGACAAAGATGTCTAGGCGTGAAGGGTGATGGGAGAGTGGTCTATGAATCACCCAGAGGGGGGAGTGTAGAGAAGGAGCCAAGCACCCCCACCTCAACCAGCTTGCCCATATTGCTTATATGTTGAGAACCAGAAAGAGAGACACATGCAGTACCAGTGAAAATACCAATACAGAAGAGACTCCTAGAAGTAAGGTTCCTATTGAGAAAGCCATAACTGCATACATGACTGTATGCTGGCCATTTGAATGAAATCCCAGAAGAAGCAGGGTCACTGAATGAAAGAGAAGAATGGTGACGTCACACAAAGAAAGCCTGACGTACAATCGAAGAGATCCAGAGACAAGAGAAGTGAACATATTCTACAAAGCATCAATAAAGTATCAAAGATAAGTGACATCTTGGGATCAAGATGAAGAAACCTATGCTACAGAAATTATGAAGATATCAAGTCATTTTACATTTGTACATGTGCAAAGAAACGCAAGCAGACAAAGTATTCTTGAGGCTAGCTAAGTAGTGAATAGATTGCGGCAAGCACCAATGTATACATATAGGAATAAGTAAAGAATGGATGTTTCCACTACATATTAAAGCAGTGCTGGACAAGAAAAGGAAGGCCATTCCAGTGTGGCGCAGATGAAAAAGCAATTGAATTACAGAAGCAGATCTCAGAAAGGCGGGGCTGGTTAAGCCCCAGGAAGCCAAGGTCTTATCGGACATGGATGAACAGATAGAAGGTACAAATCGTGTGAAAGAACGAAAATCCTGTTCAGAAGGCATGGACGAAAACAAGGAAGACATCAGAGGTCTATTAAAAATAGTATTTTAAATGCACCAGAGCTCAAGCTTGTGATCTTAAGCCACGTGAAAGCATGAAATTGGACAAACATGACGAATCACACCTACGCATGAAGACATAGCATACCTTCACTCCCTTGAATTGTCCAGAGCAAAGAATATTTCCAAGGACAAGTTCAAAGCCTTAATTGACAGAAGACCAGTGAGGTGATGATAGATGATATGCTAATTGGCAGGAAGCAATGGTTATGACCAGTTCACCAGCACCTGAAAGTCCAGCCTGCGTGGTGCTAATGTAGGTGGAAAAGTACTGACAGATGTAAGAGTGCCAACCAATTGTAGGGGGCTGCGTAATTAGGGGCCCTATAGTTTGCATAACCAATGGGACGTTGTGTATTTAGTGACGTTCATAGTGACCTGTTTGAGGGGAGAGCTTAGTTGCCCCACCTGATGTTAAGGAGCCTGTCACTTTCTTAGACTAGTATGGAATGTATACTTAGATGTTCCTTTAGACCCATCACAATTGCCGCTAGGTTTTTGTATTTTGCCACGTAGGATGACGTTAGTAAATACGTAGGTTAACGTCATCAATGACGAGTTTTTATTATAAATACAGTGTTTTTTCTGAAGCAAATTGAGAAACCATGCGGTAAAACGTCCGTAGATGTTTGTTGTACTCCCTGTTTCAGATCATTGATATTAAAACAGTTAACCTTTTTGCCAACTACCTGAGTCGTTTCAATTATTGATGTTTGATGTTTGAGTAACTTCTGCATCCCCATTCATCTCATAGTATTGCTACCTTGTCTTAAAGGGCTGGGGGCACTCCGCTGGTTCATCTCTTTGAACCTGCCCTATAAAACAAAAGGGTTAAGGGCTGCCACGTCCCTCCATGTCCACACTCCTATGATTAACCAGAAACCCTTAATACTTTTACATACAATGGTAACTTGAGCGCACAAAGTTTTTTGCACTCCCACCGGTGGACATGTTTGCCATTCTTCTAAAAAGAATAACACAATGTTTTAATGCTTATTCATTCTTAAGATAATTATAGTCACAAGAAAATCTTTCTGATGTATTTGGGACAATAACTTGAATTTTAAATTATAGTTTTGAAATGGAATAATCATCTGATTACAGCCCTGTTGTCCAAAGTGATAACAGCGCTTTTCATGTCATTTTGTGATAAGTGAGCGGGTGGAGGTGGAACCTCCTGAGGGACACACCGGGTCCATCATTTCTAAACATTCACTCCTCAGGAGGCCCCTGGAAGAGGACACAGAGTCAGGACACTAATGATTGTGTTTCAAGGTTGTGATTCCCAGCAAAGGCACTAAGACACTCAACACACCACTCAATCTGAATGTGTGAAACAGAACTTTCAACATCCTCACTTTAGACTAAACCCATGCTGAAGTAGGACTCCCGAATTTAAGGGCCATGTTTGGCCTTTGCACTTTAGTGAGCAATGTCTATTGAAACGAGGAGTTATATTATTAATCATAGTAACTGACAGCAAGGTATGGCATTTTGAACAGCAACTTAGTAAAGTAGGCTGTAAAAAAGTCAGAATGCCCCCTTACTTGGAGGTTTTATAGTGGAGGGTTGTAGTATTTTGATATTGAGTTGGTATTAATAAAGGAAGGGCAAAATCCCACCTTTCCAATTGCATGTGATGAGTTGAATATCCTGTTTGGGATTCAGTGATATGGTGAGTCCATATAGGACGTGTTGGCTTCCGGAAAACACACTCAAACTTGTAGGATAGATTCAAGAGTCTAATCAGAACCAACAACCACCCCAGAGAACTGTGGTGGGTGAATCTCAGCCCTTAAATGTCACGTCGCGAGTAAAGCATCAGTGGTGTGTGTCAGGAGTCCGGTTGGCGCGTGAGGCTCAGGCAGGGCGTGTCTTCACACCTAAACTGCACATGCGGGCAGCGTATGCATGCAGCAATGTTTAAGACAGGCGGAAGGCAGGCAGCCCGGCCCGACTATCATGGCCTTGCCTCGCCTTCCTGCTGTTGCTTTGTCTGCCATCTGCAGGGACCCCTAGGCCCCACTACACTACTGCACATAGCTCATGTTAAAAAAAAAGCAAGAGAGACCACAGAGGTGGCACCTGCAACCCCTGGCAACCTCCAAATTATCTCCCTGCCTGGAGTGGAAGTTTCCTCCCAAATGCCCTCAAAGCACTACTTCAGGTGTTAGGCCTCTGCTAGCCCCTTCACTGTTATATAGAACAGGTTGTAACATGTTTTCGGGCTCCTTTTGGTTCCAGTCCAGATCTGAGAGAAAGCATACTCTAAGAAGAAAAGGACAAGCTTCAAGAGGAGTTTTTTAACATTACTGCATTTGCTGGACAACCAACATCAATCAGTAAGCAGTGTTGGTTCCTTTGTTGAGTGGGATGTGTGGATGAGTTATAATAATCAATGTGGTGTAGCTTAGGTCTGAAGCCAAAACATTTCTGGAAATGCTTGTAGTCCATTGCAGTTCGGGATTTGACCAAGCTGTTCGTGATGGACTGAACAAAACCGCCTGGCTTAGATATGTCAGTGAACAAAAACAAGTGGTCCAGATAAGTGATGTCATCAATGACATTTGTGATGTTATCTTTGATGTCCTGGTCATTAGTGTTAGCAGTGCTCAATGGTGGCACGAGTTATGATCGCTTAACTTATCATAAGGGGCGAATTTCTGTGTGTTTTCGGTTTTACTTGTAGCCGTAACGTCCCTTTAACAAAGTTTGTTCACTTAATTTCATAGGTTTTTATTAGTGCAACTTAACCATAATGTCCATTTAACAAAGTTTTTTCTTTGAATTCCATGGGTTTTTATGAGTGAAAATGTTTCATGATGTTACATAACTGTACATACGTTTTTAATAAGTCCTCTTTTAACATATATGAAAGAACTGTAAACCTCCTTTAACAAACATATTTTTTGCAATGCATACTGTGTGTCGTTATCAGCAGCGCATTCTGGGGATGCAAGTCATGGTTGAATTGCCTAGGGTATGAGGCTCGACCATGACTCCAGCCCCACCAAACTACCCCATGTTATCCATTGCACCTACCGTGCATCCTAGTTCAGTGTTCACTACACCCTCATAATGTGACCAATGGCCAGTGTTCATGGCTTGTAGCCATGGCCAGTTTCCACAATCCATGTGGCATGGCCTTCTATGCCGCATTCCCCAATAAGCAAATCAGAGTAGACAGTTGTCCTTGCCAAGGGCCAGGCCCACTGCCCAGGCAGCAAAGTGCCCATGGCTATACCTCAGTCACCAAAGGTATATTACATTTTTTTGTACCTCCAGTATGACACTTTTCAAAAAATGAAACGTATACATTTGCAAAAGCATGCTTCCAGGTCCTTGTTCCTTGCATGGGTTTGCTGGAAATAGGTCCATGTTTTATTTTTTTTTAAAGTGTCAAATGTACGTACATAAAATAGTCATATACCTTAGCCACCACTTGACAAAATCCGTTCAGACTTTGCACAAATGTTCAAGGTTGGGTCTATAATCTTTCTAAAAACATTTGTGCACATTCATCAAAAGGCAACAAAGTTGTAAGCCATCTAAAATTTAGAGACCCCCCTCTAATTTTGCCCCATCTTGACAGAATCCCACCAAAATTTGCAAAAAAATTTGAATCTGGGTCTAAAATCTTTTTGCAAACATTTGTACAGATTTGTCAAATGGCACTAAATTTATAAGCGTGTCAAATATTTTGGAAAATCCCTCTAATTTTATGCCCTTTTGGCAAAACAGCACCAATCTTTTCATAACCATTCAGGGTCAGGTCTAGAATGAGATTGCAAAACGTCATACAGTTTCATTGAGTGGCGCCAAAGTTATAAGCCATCCAAAAACTGCTTTTCACCAACCATGTAATTCAGAAATAGGCAAGGATGTCCTCGAACATCCAAATTGTTTGCGGACTTTGTAGATGAAAAAATAGCAGTTCGTTGTCTTATTATGGCGACATGCCATCCTATTCTCATCGCTCCTCACCTCCCCAGAGATTGTTTCATTAGTTTGACAAGTGCAATGTTGTGCTTTTTAATATGTTTTACCGCAATGTCCACGAACAATGGCGGATGTCCGCAAATCCAACATGGCGACCGTTTCAAAATATCTGACGCAGCTCACGTTTTTCACCATCCAATCAGCAGGTGCGTCCGATGTCTGCAGACATCACGCCATGCCCTGATTGATCCAGAGGGGTGTCGGCGGACCGAATAGGGAAGTGAGTCCGCAGACCGGACCCAGATATCACAAATTTTATTTTACCTACGTTTTGGCAGCTTTTTTAAAAAAAACTACTGGATGGATTTACACCAAATTTCAAAAAGCATGCTTTCAGGACCAAGCTGCTGTGCCTGGTGCAAATTTGGTGAATATCTGTGCAGCGGTTTTCGCTGTAGGTGTGAGCAAAAATATGTTTCCATTGCGTCTATGAGGATTACCACACATTTTGGGAACCCCCTATAACTTTGCCCCACCTGGACGAAACCATACAAAACTTCACAGAATCATTTTGAGGGGCCATATACTTATTTTGCAAATGTTTGGTGAGGATCCGGCCGGGGTGGGGCAAAGTGATAAGCCACCCAAAAAGTGTGTTTTTACGCCGCTACAGCAGGCCCTGTAATATCTATAGTAAGAGGCGTATTCTCAAACGTTTTGTTGGCGCAAGCAAGAGATGTACTAGTGCATCTAATCACTTGTGCTCAAAAAAGGCATGCCCTATTCACAAAGTTCCTTTGAAGTTTTACACATTTTACATTGACAGGCCATTTAGGGTCCATCTTGATGAAATGCACTCCCAGCATCCTTGGAAGTGAGGGAGCACCATACCTGCTGCTGACACTAATTTATGCCAAGGAGCTGGCGAGCGCATAATTTGTGCTGCAACGCAGCCTTCTTAACAAGGATACCCACGCATTTTTTATTTGCATTATTATTTGTGAACATTGGCACCATCATACTTTAAAAAACTTTTTTAAAGTTTTTTAAAGTTTTTAAAAGTTTTCAGCTGCATTCGGGCAAGAAAAGTCTGGCCAACTCAAATTAATGTTTACGACAACATTTCATCAGGAGGAAAGTTTCATGAGGTTATCATGAATCGGTCACGAGAATCGTTTAAAATGTCAGCAGTACTAGAATCATCTGGATAACGTGAACATTTAGGTGATTCAGTGTTCACCAAATGTATTCACCCACACTCACTCCTCATGCCCCGAGTGCCATAATGTGTGTGCGGCTTCCCACAATGCATAGACTTTATGCAGTGTATGCAGATTCCAATGTGGTCATTCTTATTATCACAGATGAAGACATCCCAGTCCCATGAAGTCATCTTTTTCACACTCGCGAAGTCAGTGACCAAGCTTCTCAGTTTGATGTTGGTGATGGAAGATTCAATAGTGGACATAGAAGAACATAGAAAACCTACGGTTGTTAGACCGCTGTCTGTTGCCGCCACTCTGCTTCCAGTTATTTGTGTAATGCTTGCCCTACTAATGTATTTTTCGTGAAGGGTACCACAGATGCTGTTTCCTTGCTCAGTGCTTTGTTTCTATGCGGTCACACGTGTGCGGGGCAGCATCCTTATCATTGGCATCAGTGGAGTGCATCATCAACTCTTGCATTTACCTTTTACCAGAGCACAAAGGAACCACAGGGCGTCTTTGCCATTATTGTGTGAAAGGGGTGATGGTTAGGGATGACTGCTCTTGGCATTTTCCTCAATTTGACCACCAATCCCACCTTCCTCCATAGGAAGTGCCTTGTCTATAACCACAATTGCACATTCTTGTTTTATTTCCAGTGCATGTCCCTCCTGCGACGCCACAGTACAGTCAGAAGGCCTTCTGGGGGCTGGGACCTCAATACCTTCAACACTCTCTTCCTAAATATCTTCCTTCCCGAGCTGCGCACTTATCCGCCTCCAACTCCCTCAGGGTCAGTCGCTTCTCCAAACAGCGAGTTGGTGGTAGATCTAATTCTTCTGCTGCGGCCTCCCTCTGGAACTGCCTCCCTGCCTCTCTAAAACTTAAGGAGAACCATCTCTGGTTCCGGAAGCATCTCAAAACCTTCCTCTTTGCTTCTGCTTTCTCTCCTCCTCTCCCCTGCTGATCCCCTGGCTGAATCTGCACTATTTACCTGGCTACCCTCTGATCTCGGGCCCAGGTCCCCTCCCTGCCAGTTGCACAACTGCACTGTCCCTCTAGGAACCCTTGCACTCAGGGACTGTTTCTGTAGCCCTACAGCGCTTACTAGCTGCACTTACCCTTGCACTTGCCACTAGCTGGCCACACTTTATTTATTGTCTTTTTATTTATTTATTGTGTTTATTTATTTCACTGTAATCCTATGTACTGCACTGCCCCCTCCCCTTTTCCTCCTTATTTTTCCCTTTCCCCCTCTTCTCTGCCCTTGCGCGATCTCAATGTCACTTGGCCTAGTAGGATTGTTGTCTGTCTTCCCTCTGTTTCCCCTCCCTTGCCTCGTCGCGCCTTGAAACACTTGTGTATAGATGCGTTATAAATGCCATATCATATCATATCAAGAGGCACCCTCCTTCCCCCACTATTCAAATCAGATGATGCCTTATGCACAGCGCCCTGTCCTGGATTACTTCCAGGTCTGCTAACAGTGGTTCCAGCAGGTAGACCAAATGGTGACTTCCAGAGTAGGCCTCTTCTGAAGAATTAGGTTGCTTGATCCTAACTGAGCTTCACTGTTATTTAGGCTGGAACATTTTTGCTTGCGTCAGCTTTCTTCTTCATTGCCGTTTTTCAATTCGGATTCTCGAGAATTTGAATCTTGAGTGATAGTTTTAACTGAATGAAAGAGAAAAAATATAAACATGCTTGCAAAATATAGTATTCCGTAAATTAGTTTGATAAATATTGTACATATATCTGTGAATCTGACTGAGCTTCTGGAGCTGGCTGGAGTAAAGGCTGAATTTGGGTCCATCATTAATTTGTTAATTTCAAAATGAATGACTAATCCAGTTTCATGACATTGTGCACTGCATTAAGTTGTACAAAAAGTGGCACAGTCTCAGGATGTTTTCTTTTTTCTGACTTTCGATTTAACCTTCTATAGTCTTGTTCCATTTTCCTTTGCCATTCCTCTGCTGCCATCCTCTTTTGGCATCTCTTTTGATTTCTCCACTTCATTCCCCAAAATGCAAAAAATTTAATACATAAAAAAATACAAAATGAATGCCAAGTACAACTACTATTAATCATACGACAGAATCGTCAATATAAACATTGTAATACATGAAAAGTACAAGACTCATACAAAATCAAATTAATATTGATCAGAAAACATAATCAAGATTAACATAAAATAGTAAGAATTCATAAAAAAAAAACAGCAATAGAAATAAAATTCATGTTCATTAGAAAAAATGAGAAAGCCTAGAAATGAAATAAAACTGCAATGTACCCACTGCCTCTTCCCCTGCCACCACAGCCAGTCATTGTCCCTCCATCTGCTGCTTCTAGAAGATTATGCACACACAAACACATCCTACGTTGCAAAGACAAAATAAAATGAAGTAAACATGTTTGTTACCGTAGCCTCCTCCACCCCACCGTCTGTCCTTCCCAAAAAGTGCAAATTATATTTTTCAGAACTAATTACTAACTACTGGTGAACTTTAAATTAAAAAATATATATATTTTACTGTGAAAGAAAAGTGGGACTCCCAGAGCAGACCAACGGACGGATGCATACAGATGCTCCCAGTCACAAGCATGTGGTCAATTAACCTTCCAGAACATTCATGAGAGACTGACAGGAATAGGAACTGTCGCACTGCCTATTCTGCACGGCATGCTCATCGCTATCATTGTTTTGACCAGCAAGGCATGGGCCTCATCACGAGTCTGGTGGTAACCCTTAAATGTGGCGTTAGTGCTATTACCGCCACATTTAAGGGTCCGCCAGATCATGGTCTCGTCGGATTGTCGAAAATCGGCAAATTTGCCGATTTTGGGCGCTATTACTGCCAGCGGTTATAGCGCAAATGTTCCCCATTGGGCCCAATGGGGAATGAGGAATTACCGAATGGGCCCAATGGGGAATGGGCACTAACCGTTCCGCCAAACCTGTGATCTGGCGCTAATAGCGCCGGGAGTTTTGGCGGTAGGGCTAATAGCGCTGACGCTACCGCCCGACTCGTGATGAGGCAATGTGTTATGTATTGTTTTTGTACTAGCACTCAGCTGATTATCGACTCTTTCATGGCGCTGTGCCATTCTCGTCCAGTAAGTTATTACTTAACACACGCTTTTTAAAAACTTGTCAACGGAGGATAGCACAGGGGCAACGTGCTGGTCTTGGAAGCAATGCCAGGCAGAACAACAGAGGTAGGAATCCCAGATCTGCGCTTAAAAACTGAACTCAGGTATTAAGCGTGTTATAATAAAATAAATGTGACTCTTCTGCTGAAACTCAGAATCGTAACAACCTTGATACTCGACTTGTATATTTTGTTTTTTAACAAAACATTTTATTTGGGTATTCATAGAAAAACACATTCATATTGTCATAGTATTTCACAACAACACAATCTGTCAGAGATAGCTAACAGCATGTCTTTTAATAAAAACTGATGACTACCAGTTTTATATATATATATCAAACAATCCACTATATAAAAATCACATGCCCTCTTAAACATGTTGACAACTAGCTACCATGCTTGATTGTGAGCTGACCTTTATTTAAGCACACAGGAAAGTTGGGTTTAATGCCTATCAGTCACTCTGGTAAAGCTAGAATTTAACTATATATTAAAAGGTACACAATTCAGGACAACAGAAAAGTAGCATTTCTTTTAGGAGATATCTTCTCTCCCCTCTGTGTCAGTTACCATGCGTTAATAAGTCAGTGTCCCCAGAAGTGACACCGTAATCTAAGCAATAAAAGGATAGCCGAACGATGGTAAACAGAAATCCAATAATCCTATCCTTAAGAAGTCCTTGGCCTGCAGGCTGCTCTACTCCAATAAAAGAAGGCCAAATGATTCACCAAATGAAGAGTTCCAAACCATTTCTTCATAAATCCACCCTTCCACTAAGATAGAAATTATGTGTCGGCATCTTGTTAATGTTACTCAAAGTCTGGGCTCCCTCTCTCCCCTTTCTGGTTTCACCTGGTGCTCCTTTGGGTCTTCCTTCTTGAGCTTGGACCCTTTCCACTCTGTGTAGAACTGCACTTGTTCTGATACTGGTTCAGATGCATCAGGGCCTTGTCTCAGTCTTGCATGCCTGTGATGCTTATTTTCTAAAGGGTACATGTGGAACTTGAGCACTCAGCTTTTATTCTTGGTATACGCGATTCAGGATACTTCCAATCATTCTTGCCCGAGTTTTATATTTCACAATTTTTAGAGTTTTCTGGAGACTCTTTTGATCTGATTCATTAGTTCACGTTGCCTTTCAGACTTGTCTATGGATCTGTGTTTGACTTCAGACCCCTCTGCTGGGATTGTGCAAGTGTTGGGCTTTCAGAGTTTCTCTGCAGGTCTCTGCAGGATACAGATTTCCTTACCAGGTCTCTTTCTAGACCTTTGTTTTATAGTAGTCTCACCCCATCTCTGCTTAGTGGCTCTTCCCTTCTCATATCCAATAGGCCGCTCGTAGGCCTTTTCTGTCACTATCAGGATGAATTAAGCATGTCTCCCCATCTCTGGGATCTTGTCAGGCAAGTGAGATTGTTTGGATTACCAATCAATCAATTAAATTTATTTTGGCAAAAACCATAACATGTTAACTGCAACAATAAAAAAAAAACATTAAGTTCCATTAATACAGAGGTAAAAAATACAAAAGTGAATATGTGCTTAAATCCATAAGAAAGTCATTCAGTGGAGTTTAATAATTTCATTTGTGACGACCATGCAGCCCCTAAATATTTCATGATTACAACTAAGTGATGTTCGTCCATGGTCATTTTCATCCGTCTGAAAGCTTTGTCAATAGTTCTTATTTTTCTTTCAACACACAGCAGTCTTAAGTAGCACCTTCTTTGCTTCTTATACAAAGGGCAGATACACAGAAAGTGTAGCACAGCCTCAACCCTCGTAATACAATATTTGCACTTTTCTCAGTGCCCTATATGCCAACGAAAATTCAATTGTTGGACAGGGAGTATTCCTAATGTAAATTTAGCCATCAGAGTCTTCACATATTTTTCACCGGGCATATCCGAACACAATTCCAGGGAGAAAGTACTTTTAAACTCTGAAAATTGTACTACTAAGTCTATATCTCTACACTACTTAATTCTCTGAAACAGCACTGCCAGTGAGCATTCCCCACAACGGATTTGTAATCATGCCCCAATTTAGCAGGGTTGCTCCACAAAAGAGGTAGATTCAGTTTTAATGACATTTCTTTTATAAAGGAAAACCATGGTCGACTTGTAACCCCTTGCTGGGATAATAAATCATACAGTCCCTCTCGATAGACCCCGAGTTCGTAAGTATTCCATAATTTTGACCAGTAGAGCAAGGGTCTCATTCTTATCAGATACTCTATACCATACAGCCCAGTTCTATTTTGATTGAAACATTGTGGGCACTGTTTGGGAGATTAAGGAGTATTTAAATATCCTATTTTCTTCAGTTACCAAACTTGCAGAATCCATGCACCCCCAAATTTCAGCTCCAAAAACTGCAGCTGGAACAGCAGACATTTTGCAAATCTCCATGGCGTGTGATATAATTTGGCGCCCATACTGTTTAACAAAACCTATATCAGGAGGTTAGCTAAGGGGCAACACGTTCGTCTTGGAAACAAGCCAATGCGGAGCAATACAGGTTCAATCACCGAGTTTGCGCTTCGAAACCTCTGGGTAAAAAGCGCATTATAAATAACCAATTACAAGTACAGTTACAATCACTACCTTTCCACTCCTAGCTAACATGGTTGTGCTTCTTGCTAACTGGTTACCACATCTAGTTGAATACCGTACATGCAGGCCGACATAGTCTTAACTGTCCACTTTCCCCAATTTAACATCTCCTATAAAAAAAATTGCTGGTTTGTCCTTTACAGTATTTATTTGGGGTAAAAGTCATTATTTTAGATTTTGAAATATTTATTTTTAATTCTTTTTCTTCACATTTAACCAGAAATATGGTTAGTTGTTTTTGAAGGCCAAGAGGTGTCTTTGATGTCAAGACAGCATCATCGGCATAAAGTAGTATGCCCCATTTTGTTCCACCCAGTAATGAAGCATCAACTTCCATATTGTTTATACCATGAAAACAAAAGAGGAGCCATCACACACCCCTGCCTAACTCCTTTTTTTAATCTTTAATTGGGATATGCACTTCTTGTAGAGCCCCAACATAACACCCCCAAATTATATGAGTACAGTTGAGACATTGCTCGGCAAAGCGGTAATGGTACACCCAAAGTTTCTAATATTGCCCATAATTGGGACCTTGGAACAGAATCAAACGCTGTCTGAGGATATAAGGGCATTCTCCTAAGGTTAACATATGTATCTATCAGCAAGGTTATTCTAAATGACTGATCAATTGTCCAAGTAGCTTTTCTAAACCCAGCCTGTGCTGGGTACTGAATGCAATTATCCTCGCAGCATCTCTCTAGCCTTGACATTAATACGTGTTCATATAATGTTGGGATGAAAGCCAGAAGGGATATTGGTCTATAATTGACAGGGTTACTTTGATCCCCCTTTTTTTATATATATGGGTATAATAATTGAACCCTGACAACTTCTCGGAATCCAATTAGTTAATCTCACATCATTAAAAAACTTAGAATGGGATTTCTAGCTCCTCCCAGGCCCGGCTCTAGCAGGGGGGCCAAGGGGCCCAGGCTCCCCACATGGCTACCTCTGGGTCCCCTCAAGACAGGAGGGCTTGCCAGTGGTTTTAAACACCTCTGAAGGGAGGGTGGCAGGCGGGGGATTTCGCTCTAAATGTGCTGCAGCCATTACAGAGCGATTCACATTCTGAGGGGCCGCACTGCAGGAGGCCCAGACAGGATTCGAGAATGAAATTTAGTGCTGATACTGACATTCACTGAGTTGTTTTAAAATTCTATAGTTATGAACATGAGGGTCCATATAAGATTCTTCCAACAAGCATGAAGATGAAAGAGCCTCCGGGTGAGCCGGTCAGAGTCTTTCCAGTTGGCGCAAACATAGCAGGAGAGTCTGAAAGCGATCCAAGAGAATGAGTCTCTGAATGCAACCGCTCCAGCACTCGTTATTTCTGGACATCTGCAGCATCTTGAGGAAGTCTCCTTTGCGCGTACTCATCTGGAACATTTTCAAAATGCATTGACCACCTTAGTGCACCAGTTTCTTGCTCCATAAAATGTTGTGCTTGTGATTGTAAAATACAACTCATATAAGGATCTCCCACATGAGCACTATGGGCCACATCACAAGTTGGGCGGTATCCCAACAGTAAATCTGCCGGGATACCGCGCAACGCATATAGCGTTACTGCAACTCAGTCCAGCGTTATTTGCACCGGATCCTGAGTTGCGGCAAGGCTGTAAATCCCAATTTTATTCAGAGTCCATAGTACACTTTGGGGCATTATTGGCACATTTACTGCAGTGCAAATTGCGCTACGGTAAATGCACCGAAAATCGGCAGTAGGGCTGCATGTTTACCTCCAGCAAAAAACTGGAGGTGAAACTCCCAATTTACTGCCCAGACTTGGGATTGGGCGGAGTGGTAATTGGGTGGTAATAACACCACTGCCACATTTTTAGCACTCCGCCCAACCCGTGATGAGGCCCATGACATTTTGCAAAGAAATCAGTTATTTTCAGTTTAATACTTGTCAATGTTAACGGAAAATGATTTAATCTGTCACTAGATTGACAGCGCAGAGAGCGGGACTGGGAGCTGTTTCCCTTAGAGGATCCGGCCGGCAACGGAGTATTGGGGGATTGGCGGTGTCCCGCTCTAAGCAAGAAGCTGTCTTATCTATAGCATCACCTTTCCCACCCTTGTTCTTGCTTCTCAGAAAATACATTGTAGTTGTATATGCAGAATAGGCTCACCTCTCACTTGAGAATCCTGTTTCCAATTCACCTTTCAAAACACTCCCTGCACTCCAACTGCAGTACAACTGCAGTTCAACTGCAGAGCACGTGCGTCCTCTTTTGAAGTGGAAAACCGTCCTTCATCAATGTTTCCCACCAACTACAGGAAAACGAGTGGAGACACAAAAAAGCAGCAATACGGGCTGATACCAGAAGCCCAGGAGGTGGGTCCAGGAGATTCAAGTGGTCAGTGCACCCTCTGCAGTATAACTGCACTTCTGGCGCAATTCGCTGGGGATTAGTTTGCTTGCCCTGGGCAACGATGTATGCCTCACAGCCATTAATGCAGCAACGACAAGGGAGGTGGAGGGCCATTCACACCTCTGTAGCACACCTATTTAAGCAGGCTGCATATACATATGACAGAAGATTCTGTGCTGATATTTGTAAACTGCAATGTTCATCTTACTTACGTTCCTAAACTCTCAAAACTAAAATCACAAGTTGACTTCTGTAATTTAAAGTATGTTTATTTTTGTAGGAATATAAAGTTATTCCCGTTATGCTTAATGAAATGGTTAACTGTATCAAACAATAAATGACAGGTGATGTTGCTTGC
Source organism: Ambystoma mexicanum (assembly GCF_040938575.1). Taxonomy (NCBI): domain Eukaryota; kingdom Metazoa; phylum Chordata; class Amphibia; order Caudata; family Ambystomatidae; genus Ambystoma; species Ambystoma mexicanum. The sequence goes on from NC_090935.1 coordinate 1,361,432,398, forward strand.
GCACAGATTTCTGCAGCAGGTGTATCAATTCAACGAGGGCACTTACAAATTACATTCAAAGTGTACATTCTGCTGCATTAACTACTTGAATATAAGTGAAATCATAAGATTGTTAGCCAGAAAAATGTCATTCTTGAGGGGGGAGAGTAGTAAAATCAAAAAATGATAGATGCAAGGCTTTGAAATAAACATTACCGCTATCATTGCTGTCGACAGCTTTCCAATACATTATACATATACATGATTGCTTATACATATCTGTGCAATTACAGAAGGGAACATTCCAATTGCAAATTCATCTTGGTTTGCCATCAAAAGATGCAGTGCAATCTCAACTGCTTGGCCAGGTCTCTTCTACACTGCAACACAAGCGGTCACAGGCATTTTTATGTCTTGCGGTTTAGCAGTTTGGGCAGGGCTGCTCACATTAAAGGTATGGCCAAGGCTGATTTGCAAACATTGGTGTGGAAGACAGAGCAGAGCAATGCCAGTGGTTATGACCTGGTCAGAGATTTACATCCATCCTTTTTTAGTTTTGGCTATTAGGTGTAAACCAGAACACTTGCAATGGATCACAGATAGAATGGAGATTGGATGTGAGGAGGGACACACATCCTATGGGCACCTTTGGTCATTTATCCACGTATTGACTGCACATTGCCATGTTAATCACTAAGGCATTCCCATCAACTACCTGCCTCTCTCTCCCAAAACATACCCTCTTGGGAACTGTTTGAGCAAGCACCATCACAAAGTAAAACAAACCGTATGGTATAGGGCCTGGCAGTGTTATATCTAAGCATACCTTTGAGTGTTTAATGACTTCATTGCTTCTGTTTATGAGCTCCTGGTGTCATAAAAATCTCTTAACAATGTGTGCCATTGGCCAATTGATTTATAAGCAATTTGTGTGTCCTTACATCTGTTCTTTGCACTGGTGTCCCGTCTAAACCGAGCACTCGCAAAGCCAGCAGTGTTGGCTTCAGTATAGTATTAGATAGACATTTACCAGGCAATTAAATCCTATGCCCATGTACTCGCACGATTTTCTAGCTGTTCCCCATCTTAGAGCCAGGTGGTACCCTTATGGCAGTGCCTGGCAAATAGCTTTTCAATGCCTACTTCAAAGGCCAGCTTGTTCATTTTTCCAATGCCTGTTGGTTTTATTTTCTCTGACTAAGTGAAAGTGTGTTTGCCAAGATGTGGTGGCCATGCTAGCTGCATCTAGAGAATCAAGCTACACCTCACTCTCTAGATCCAACAGGACCCTACCTGAACATGTCAAAGATGGCAATTGTGGACCATTTTCTGATGATCTTCTCATGCATAATTAGGAATGGACTTCCGACTGAAATAGAATGTATCTTTGTCTGTGCGGAAGCTTAGCAAACCCTGCCAGAACCTTTCATGATTCGAACTGATAAGTACTGACTTGATAACCTCATACTATTTGAGTAACTATTTACTGAGTTCACATGCAAACAAAATACATGATATGTATTGTGGGTCCTGTTTGGAAAGTATGATGTAACTCCTGGTTGCTAAGTGTTTAGGCAGACTGGAAATGGGCATTATTTTCTGTGGGATCCCACCAGTGATAGGCGATGAGGGGAGGCTGAATGGGAGCAGTATTCCCACCCCGCCAATAAACATTCACCTCTCAGACGATTAATCATGTACATCAGGAAAATAACACAACAAAAGAGCATTTCAAATAATGTTGCTGGTAAAGTATAAATGATGCACATCCTTTAAGCCTAAAGAAAAACAGTATTTAATAAATATTTTCTGCAGAGCGCAATCTGAGGTGGATTTCCAAGTCTGACAAAGGGCGTAGGCCCATCAGGACCCTGCTCTGCTTCTCTCTCCTCAAAGAAAAACACACAGGGCTCCACGGGACCTCCCAGTGAGCTCTTACCTTTTTAATCTGTCTCACCAGTAGATTATTTACAACAGGAAGCGGTTAGTGATCAGAAAATGTAACTGGTAGTGACCATTGCTGTGGCACTGTTTTCTTAAAATTATAGAAGGTTTTAATAAGCTATTTAAGTGTGATTGTTGGGTGATTAGAAATGATGGGGAAACAGAACAAACTGTGTAAAACAATGAGCTTGTCATGCATTTTATTTCACTTTTTGTCTGTATGACATTTTTGGTAAATTCTTACTACTTTGCATGCTGGAGCTTGTAGGCTTCCGTGCAGGATGGGGAAAAAGCAACAATTGTATGGGGTCATTTTCCAAGCTTAGCGGAGTGGAAAAAGTGGCACTAAAAGCATTTACCTCCACTTTTTATGCACTGCAGGATTTTGTATGATTTGGCATCTGCCTGACTTTTACACCTGGTAAAAGCAGGCAGATTCCAAAGGAATCTATTGTGGTTGGCTCCCACACTTGTTAATTGTGGAAAGGATGTACACTTTTCCAGACACGTAGTGGAAAAGTGAAGGCAACGTTATTTTGCCTATGTTTTTCTATTTACTTTTCCCGTAATTGGTAGAATAAATTAAAATGGCACACAGTGGCCCTTTTGCAAAAATGTGCAAACATAAGTTGTCCCCTCCATGAAATTCAGGATTCAAAAGAAAATGACCCCCTTACTCGTTTTCATCACCACTTAACCAAAGTATGTGATCTTGGGCAAATCATTTGATCTCAATATGCCTTACCTGCCAAAATTAGGTGACCCTAGAAGTGATTCAGTTCACACTATAAGCTATTCAAAAAAAGCCTCATTCATGGTTTAACAGATAGGCAAAGCAGGGTTCAGGGCCCGCCAAGGAGGCACCCACACATCCTTCTTTGGAAACTACAAGGCTGCATTTTCCGAACAAAATTGTTGCATTTAACAGAAAATCAACGAAAACATGTCAAACAAGACATTATCATGGACAATTGCATATTATAAACAGTATGTATCACACAATGATATATAGGGGTGCAACACAAGAGCAGAGACCCCTCCTCTCTGCCACGCCACACCAGGGACAATAACAGGAGGCCAGAAACCCCTCAACCTGTATTGCCTGCCTCCTGATTCCACACTCCTTGACCTGGCTCTCATGCATAGTAGCACTCCACCTCCTCCCTGGTTTGCTGGGAGTACAGTGTTCAGGGCGGCATTGTTGAATAGACACCATCAGAGATGGAATAAGGACTGGGGGCCTCGTTCCTATGCCCTCGCAAAGGAGGAGGGAGCATCATCCTCTATTCTCCCCAGCTAGGCCAAGAAGACATGGTGGGAGTAGGTGGGGTAGATGGGTATCATGTAAATGGGAATGGAGGTCAGGGAGATATGACAAATGCAGTAAATTCATCCCTCCTCACCAAGGGGGAGCCACCCCCTTTGGGACTAGGAGGGTGAGCCCTCTATGCAAGACCCTTGCTAGGGGACAGGGCAAACGGGATCCCATTGGGGGTGACGCACCCTTTGGGAATAAAGAATCTTTAAGTAAGGATTTTGTTTCACCTTCCTTTACTTCAAACTCCCAAGTGTGTGTTGGTTTTATGGAAAACACAGAGGAATCATGTCCAGGGCCCCTTTAAAGTGGATGGCTTAGTTTCCAACCTGTATTTGTTGGCGCCCATTTCTGAAGACCGGAACCAATGGAAACTTCCCTTTAGCTCCAGGGATGTACATGAAGACAGCTGGACAGTAGGAGAAGGAGCTAGAATCAGCAGGAGAGCTAGAAATGGCAGCTTGTGTGAGCGCGCAGGAGGGCCTGAGCCAAAGAGACATGTGTGGTGGCTGGGCACCCAGGGTAGTCTATATTATGCTGCCGCTTTGACGAAGGCAGGGAGCCTGGCGAGCTCTGGGCTTCAGAGGAAGGAAGCACAACCAGGCCAGAATAAATGCACTAGCGTCCTGCATTTCCGATGCCATAGTCACATAGAAGAAGAAGGGACACGAGGTAGTCGACCGTGCAGGCCAGAGCCGGGTTGAGTGCAGGGATCAGTGCTGGACACAGAGACTGCCTCCACGAACAAGCACCACCACTGGACAGAAGCTCTAAAGCGCCGCAGGAGGAGCAGGTGGAAGGCGGTGAGGCCACCATACCGTAGCCCACACAAAGCTGATAATGTGAACACTTCAGGAAGGGGTGAGAGAAGCAAGAACCAAAACAGGGCTGAACAGGCCATTAACCCACACCAGGCTATTCATCTGAATACCTCAGGAGGAGATGATAAAAGCCACAACCAGGGGCGTTGCTAGGGGGGGGGCTAAGGGGGCTATAGCCCCTGATCTTTTGGTTGTAGCCCCGGATAGAATCTCAGGAGCTACAGCCAAAAGACCAGCTAGCCCCCAGTCCCAACAGTTCCGACAGCAGCTTAGCCCCGGGTCTTTTCCAGACCTAGCAACTCCCCTGGCAAATCAGGGCTAAGCAGGCCCATAACCCACACTGGGTTGATAATCCAAATAACCAGGACTGGGTGAGAGACACCACAACCAACGCAGGGCTGAGCAGGTCTGTAGCCTATCAGAGGATGGAAGTAGAATATCCCACCAGGGATAAAGATTAGGTTTTGTTTTTGTGACTAATGACCTATCCAGATTAGAAGAACTTGTTAATAAGGAGAATACAGGAGAAACTAGAAAACTGCTCAGACTTGCTGATAAGGCTATGGTTTTGCCAAGAGGAAACATGTATTTTGTTGTTGGTTCTGCTACAGCAACCGGAAGGCTGACAAAGACTTTGAGAACTCTTTGATGGGGGTCAGAAAACCAGCCACCACTAATCTACCTAAGGGTGAGTCACCCAATCCAAAGTTATAACTTATATTGTCTTCATAATGGTAGGCCAGATGTTAGGCTAGAATAATTTTGGACAGAGGATTCTTTGTAAGACGTCCTCATGTGCACCCGTTTGTTGCTTTTTAAGAATAGGGACTGCATCTTAGAAGTAGGCTTTAAGGCAGGAATGTTCCTTATTTTAAATAAAACGCCTTGTTCAAACATGTCTTCCGGTCCTTCTCCTATGTCTGAATTATCACAAAGCGCTGATGGAAGGTGACAGTGGGGTGAAAGGTGAACAAGGCGTGGATTGAATAGAAAGGGGAGAGCAGATGGGAAGGGAAGATAGGTAGATTGATATTGCCACACTATTTTTCTTGCTTCTCTTTTGCTCTGTACTGTAGCTAAATATTAGCATTTTTATTTTTATTATTTAAAGGGCAGACCTAGCTCAAGAGCAGCGGAGCACTGTACAAATTTTGGGTAGCCAGCATTTGGACTGGCATCTTTTAACAGTAGTGCAGTACTGTGACGTCAGTGCGTAGGTATGTCCATCCAATGGAATTAGTCCCTGGTCAGGTGTTGTTGAAAGAACAATGTTTTGAGAGATTTGTGAAATTGGAGAATTGTGGGGGCATTACGAGCCGACACCGGGATAGAGTTCCAGAGAGTGGGTGCAAGACAAGAGAGGGATTGTTTGTGTGTCCTCCCTTTGTGAAAAAAGAGAAAACAATATATAACATTTGAGAGACAAAGACTTTGTAAGGGCTACTGGAGAGCATGTGATTTTTTAAGGGATGAGGGGATCGAGGGGGAGAGCAGATTTCCCACTTGAACAAATGGAGTGTTCCTGGACAAATCACATTGTCAGCAAAACCTTGTGAGGTGACCATGATGTGTAGCAAACCTAAACACACAACTCCAATAGTAGAAAAAGAGAACTTAAACATGGAACATTTATAGCACTTGTGACAGTCAACTTCTTCCACCTTAAGCTCCACCCAAAGTCCTCACCTACCCAGAGCCTTCCATCAGTTGTGCCCAGCCCTTTGATTTAAATCTGCCACTGAGTGTAATTCTGCCACTGGGTGTAATTCCAACAAGCATCCTGATCCAAACTTCAAGTAGGTGTACGGTTCGTGTCTCATCCCGGTCCTAACAACCTGGATTTGAATCTAGGCTTCTGTACCTTTTTTAAAGCAGTCCAACAGACTAAAGAAATGTAATGGTGTGAATGGATTTTTGCACATCAAGGAAGACATGTTTGCTGGACCATGGATCTGGGATATATGACTCAATGCCAGCACTTTCTTTAGGGTAGACCCATTCCCAATGGAAAGTGGTCCCCCCTGATCACAAACCTGGCCCACCCAGATGAACATTTCTGGAGCCGGGCCTGGCTCCTCCCTAAATAGATCAATTGGCAAATAATTGAAACCTGGGTATTTATTGGCTTTTGCTGTTTTAAGGCAATCTCTCTGTCCTTATCAGTAAACACCATAGCATCACAGTCATGGCAAGCCACCCCAGCAGACTGTAGATACTGACTCATTACATGAGTCGGGCTTCTGGTCTGAGCAGAGTTATTCAAATCAGCTGCGTACAGGCTGCTAAAATGCATGCACCATTCATGGCCTACAGTAGAGGTAGCCTCTGTCTTTGAAGTTGTTCCTTGCGTTACTAACCTCGAAGAATCACACTGACTATGCGTTCTCGCTGCTGTTTTAAAAGCTTCACGTTGCTTCTCGTTTTGAATTTCTTTTTTCCATCACCAATAACAGCTCATATTCTGAACGATTACGTTTTATCGCGTCCCAGTTCAAGCCCCCAGGGTTCTTCAGTGGCAAAAGGAAATCAGTTTTTACCAATCTCCACTCTTCATCATACCATTTAAATGTCATTATCTTCATTGGATGGTGATTATTTTAGATGTAACACGCCACCAAGCGCTATGAACCAGCTTCTCATAAAAGGACAAATGATTACAGGGGGCTCGTCCAAGGGACTGTTTGGATGACACTCCTGCCCTCCCTAAACAGGACTTTCTGAAAAAGCAAGGAAGGCGATTCCCTACAGCATTTAGTGGTTGACACGATGCCAACCTCCGTTGTGATCGTGTTGGCGGAAGGAGGTTGGCTTCTCTCTAGTATGTGGGCCATTGCCTGAGCCTGTTACATTTCTTCCCAGGCCAAGACATCGAAAGGTGAATGTGCAGATGAAAAATGCCAATAAACAGACTCAAAGAGGACCAAAGTAGACACATTTTGTATGCACTTGGAAACCAGTAAACTATACTATATATTCTGTAAGTCTAGGTGGGGGAACCTATTTCTTTTCTTGCAAGTGTGTGGCCATTACTTGCTGATGGTTGCTGGACCTTACTATAACAGCAGAAGGTAAGCACGGTTTTGTGTCATCGCAAGAAAATTGCTCTGGCTAACCTACTCAGCATTCACCAAGCTAACAGAGGAAAAAAAACATGTTTTTTACCATCATTGAATGTGTGAAAGATGCTCTCATTAATCAACCGTTTTTCAATGGCTTTCGCTCTGTGAGTGTCACCTTTTTAATAGGAATTTATGAGCACTGATGGGAAGGTGACAGGACCACAGAAAAGAAGCAATAACTTTAAAGTTATGCAAACTTTTGAAACCTTAACTCTGAATCTATGAAAACATCCCTCTTTGCCATAATAAAAAAATCAATACTGTAATTTACGGTGAGGTGGACTGACGGCGGAAAGTGATGGAAGATTTGATGACATTGCTACTTTGCTGTATTCACTATCATTGGTTGCCAAGAATGTGTTCTATTGCTCCCATAAAATGTCTGCGGTTGCTAAGCACATTTACATTTGGAAGATGCTTTTGCTCGTGTACCAGTTGAGCACTTTTCAAGGGATGGAGGACTTTTGCACAATAATTTATAACATTCACACAAAATAACCTTCAACACAGTTGCGCTGATGGCCGTTGGTAACCTGGCTGTGCTCCTTATCACAAGCATGAACAGGGCTTTAACTGGACCGGGGCCAGCCAGGGACGAGCCCCGGCAGTCTCCAAAAAGTGGGGCGCAGACGCGGGGCCCAGCATGACCCCACTTCCAGAACCCAAAACACTACAGTCAGATTTTGTCATGTGCTGCCTTGCTACAATGTTGCGAAACGTTGACGTTCCAGTTTGTGCGACGCTTTGGCTGGCACTGCTGTGGCAGCCATTAGCATTATGGCAGGAGGAAGCGTCAGTTACTGCACCTTCCTCTGGTGACCCCTCTCACAAAGGTCGCGCGAGGAAGTTGCAGCCTCAAGTCCAGTGCGCCATTCTGGCCTGACCTTGCCTGCTGCGGCTGGAATCCACAAGAGAAGAGAGAATCTCACGCTGTGCTGGACGAGATACGCCACAACCAGGTACTTATAAAACATTCCTTTTCTTTGCACATTTATCAGTAAGTCACTTGCTGATAAATGTGCAAGGAAAATGAAAAAATGTCCCCTGTACAAGATGCACATTCCACAGTGTGCATAAACACAAACAATGCGTTGAGCAATGAAAATGCCACACTAACTCTAAAAGTACACTTACATTTTCTTTTTTATCTGTCAGTTTCTCTTTCCGTCACGGTGAGGGATAAAGAAACTACTTGACAGATGACAGATAATAAGGAAAACGTGTGTGTACACCGTGGAATGTGCATCTGATACAGGGAAAGAACGATATGATAGGTTCTTTATAACGTGCTTAATACCCAGAGGTTTCTAAGAGCAGACCCGGGGATCGAACTTGTGTTGCTCCATGTCGTCTTGTTTCAGAAGCGAGCACCTTGCCCCTGAGCTATCCTCCCAAGACAACAAAATGAAAGCATATGCCCAGCAACATAAAATGATTATATTCTAAGGTTCGTGATCCTTTTAAAAAGTAATGGCAAAAGCAATGTAGACGGAGAAAAGGTATTGGGTGATTAAGATACCAAGACAATCGCTACTATTGGGAGAAATGGGTTGCCATCACTGCAGACAACCAAACTTCTCATCAGCGCCCCTCTGCAAGCACCTCCATCTTCCAGAGGGTCTGCTAAGCACATTAATACCATGCCAGTGCCCATGTGCTTGGGTAAGAAAAGATGTGCATTAGAGAGAGTTGCTGACCTCACACAAATCATTGGATGTTTATCATTTGCAGCCCATTTGGTTTCACTGTGACCCAATACTACAACTCCCATGATGCATTAACCGTTGGATGACATTCTAGGACTGGAAACCGCGTCTCCAGGTGATCTGCGTCGCTTGGCCACACCATAGCATTTCGGTCAACAAAAACGTCTTACTGAAAGCAGAGCAACAACTGGCTCTTCTGGATGGGTCCCACCACTGCATGCAGTGACATCGAATTAGGGGCCAGTCCATGGGCATATCTATCGGTGTGTGCCAATGCTTCGCCTGCTGCCACCCACCCGAATACCACTTACAGGCACATGGGCCTTGAACCCCACCAACATTTTCATAGGTTAGAGCCTGAGAGTCTTGAATGGGGAGGGATCAAGAGGGGTTCTTTCAGAGTGATGAACAACACACACACACAATTCTTACTGTGAACCCAATTTGTACTACCCAGAGCCCCTGATATAATGAATCTGAAACTGCCTTGCCCGAAGGCCTTGGGGAGGAAAGCAACAGCACTTGGAGATCCAGGAATCGCAAATGCAGACCAACCTTGTAATCTTGCTACTCTGTAGAATGGGAATGTTTGGCATTCCTCACTGCCAATCCAAATGATCATTTTGTAGGCCTCCCAAGGTTTGTATTCCTCCACTTTGGTTATGCTGTTGATCGAGGCTAGTATACTTCCATTATTTCCTCCCCGATTCTTCCATCCTTTACCATTGCAATGGAACCTTATTATTCACATGGGGCAACTGTATAGTCATTGTTTTTTAAAACTTTTTTATAATAGTACAATATATTAGTACCCGGCGAGGGTCAACCAGAATGTAAGAAACATTCTGACTGGCCCACGCCAGGTCCATACCTCGTCGGGATCCCTCAGCCAAGATTCCATTCGTTTGTCCCCAGCGGGGGGCATGGCAGCCCCTCTGCCAATGAGGAGGCTCGAAGCGGGCCATCCCCACTCCGAGCCTCCACATGGCTGGAGAGTGCCTTCGTCCCCCACCGGGGATTCATCTAAGTTATTTATGTTTTATTTTTTCTTCCCCCCTTCCCTGCACACAATCCCCTCCCCACCCTCACAACCCCACTTATCTTCCTATTTCTGCCTTTTTGGGAGCGAACACGCTGGGAAAACTTCTGTTCCCAAAGCGTTCGCTCCCGATGGCCCCCATGCAAAGGGAGAATGGACTCCGTTTTCCCTTTCCCGGCGGCCATTTCCTTAGACATTTTTTTTGGAACAGAAAAGACGGCTATTAGTAGCCCAGTCTTCCAGGCCGGGGTACTAATAGCAATATGCCCCTCGCCGCGGGGGCATTACCGAGACAGGTTATGCCCCGGGGCCTTCGGTAACTATGTGCCCCGGGCATTACCTGACTCAGTAATGTCCCCGTGGCTCAGGGAATATTCCTTAATTAACCTAAGATATGAAGTGAATCCAAACAACTTACAGAGCTACAGATAAGGCACAGTGCAATTAAATGATTTGCCCAGGATCGCACACTTTGGTTGTACCAAGCAGACTGTGTTGCGATATGCACTTAGTTAGGTAGGCCAGACCACCACCTGTGCATTTTTACATGTTCTTCTTTAGGCCATGCCCATGAAGTCTTAGACCACGCCCATCAGACGAGCTACGCCCCCAAATGAGGGCCCCCCTAATTTCTACCCCCACTTAAAACACTGGGTATGAAGAAATGTGCCAGTGTGCGCCTACACACCTGACAGTAGCCTAACTCTAAATTTTGCAGGCCCAATGGCATTGGCAAAAATAGTTTTTCACTTGGGCCAATATTATTGATTTTTCTGTCTTGATGGCTGTTTTAAGGCTATGAATTGGTGCTGGTTTGCCTGCAAATTATCGGCTTTGAGAGGAACACTTGAGTCGATGCATATTCTGTCCACCGGATTTCTCAAATGAAATGGAAGCTTGCATGTATTTATTTGTTTATTCTTTGCTTGTTAGGCACTTATACAATAAGAATATACTGTTTCAAAGTGCCCAGAGGGAAGGGAGGGAGTGAGAGTGGGAAATACATTACAACATTACAACACAATATTTAAGAACAGAGGGGGAAGAGGGAGGGGGACGAACGTACTATTCCTTGTGAGTATTCAGAACGTGCAAGTGTAGAAAGGAAGAGTGAAGAGGGGTAAGTGCTGGGGAGTCCAACCTGTGGGAGAGCCGTGGACGAAGTGCTAGGAATGTTCAGTGCTACATGGCTTGGCCGCAGGAGGTGTCAGTGCGAGTCTCCAGAGCACAGGGAGTGCAGATGCAAGTGCTGTGAAAAGACAGGAACTGGGAAGGAGGAGGTCAAGGCCCCGAAGATGCATAAGGACCAAGGACACTGATTCAGCAACTGTGGGATTAGCATAGGAGAGAAGGAGTGAAGAAGGAGGAAAAGAAGAAAATCTTAAGGAGTTTCCAGAATTTGAGAAAATCCTGCTCAAGGCGCTGGGGAAGGGGGAGGCTGTTCCAAAGGAGGGGGCCCACAGAGGAGATTGAGAGACCCCCTGCCCTCTGTTTAGCAAAACACTTTACACACAAAAGCAAAGTGGTCTAGAGGGTGAATATTTAGTAACAAAGAGCTGAAGGTAGTGTGGTCCCTGGGACCAGACAGCCTTGTGGATGATGCAGAGGATTCTGAATGTACTCCTTGCACCAACCGGAAGCCACTGAAGACTTTTTAATGCAGGAAAGATGCAGTCCCTGGGCTTAAGGCCAAGGATAAATCTTGCTGCCTATTCTAGATAAGCTGCAGGGGTCACAGAGTGGAAGAAGGAAGATTCAGGAGAAGGCTGTTAGAGAAGTCAAGTCTAGAGAGAAACAGGACTTGAGTCACATTGAGCTTCTGATGAAAGGTGAGAAAAGGAAGAATTCCTTTGAGAAGGAAGAGCTGATAGTTGGCCTTCTTGGCAATGTCCTGAGTGTAAGGGAAGAAAGAGAGGAGTTGAAGATGACTCCAATGTTCCTGGCTTCAGTTGAAGCTGCAGGGGGAGTGCCCAAGGAGGAATGCAGAGAGAAGGAGGGAGCAGGGGTCCTAGTGGGAAAGTTCTCAGTTTTACAGGCATTGAGGCAGTAGATAATTGGCGGCGCACTAGGACTGGTTGGCAGATAGGCAGTCAGAGATGATGGAGGGTGCAAGAAGGTCAGCAGGGAGTCTGAAGAAGAGTTGTGTGTCTGTGTAACACTGGAAGTTGAAGGAGAAAGAGGAGATGAGGCATGCAAGGCGAGCAAGGTAGATGTTAAAGAGCCAGGCCGAGAGTATAGAGCCCTAGGGTACACCACAGGTGGAGATGGAAGTAGGAGTGGAGAAGGGGCCTAGGATGACTTGGAAGAAGCAGTTGGTGAGGAAAGAGGACAGCCAATCCAGTGCCCGTTCCGAGATACCAAGTGTATCATAGAGCGAGGATGGAAGTGTTAACTGTGTCAAATGCAGAGGAGAGATCAGGAAGACTAAGGACAGCTGGAGAGTTGAAGTCCAGAGATCCGAGCAGTTCTTTGAGGGTGTTCAGAAGAGCAGTTTCAATGCATCTGGAGGCTCGGAATCAAGATTGATGGTTGTGGAGGCCACCAACAAGTTCAGTGTGAGAGTTAAGCTGGGGCAAGACCAGCTTCTCAAGTAGTTTTCCCAGGAAGGGGGTGATGGAGATAGGTCGATAGGTGGCATGGCAGTTAGGGTCAGAGGATTTTTTTTTTCAGGAGTGGGCGCACAAGGGAGTGCTTGAGTAGGGAGAGGAAAGATCCAGTGACAAAAGTATGATTGCAGAAATCAGTGAGAGCAGGGTCAAGAGAACCAATGTTATCCTTGATGGTCCTGGATGAGCAAGGTGAGACCTATTTAGAAGGTGAGGCAGAGTTGCCTTCATGGAGCAGGCGACTCTGGTATCTTCTTCAGGTGTGACAGGAGAGAAGGAGGTACAGGAGGAAGGAGGAGGATGGGTGTGGTGGGGGGAGAGTGGGGTGAGCGGTGAGGGAGTGTAGAAACGGTGGTCAGAATGTCCTGAGTTTTGGTGGCAAATTGTAAAGCCACTGCATTGCAGAGGGCCTGGGAAGGAGAAGGGGAGGAGGAGAATGCGGAGGGCTTGCCTAGTTCGCTGCAGATTTTGAAAAGTTCAGCCATGTTATTGGATGCTCCGGATACCCATGCATGAATGTGGACTCTTTTCTTTGCATGGATGGCAAGTCTGAATTGCCTTTGGAGAAGGCAGCAGGTCAGTTTGTCAGCGAGTGAGCCTCAGGTTTGCCACGTTCTTTCTGCAGCCCTGAACCTTCGCTTCAGTGGTGCAAGTTAAGTGTTGTACCAAGTGATACACTTTGAGGCAGGTTTCCGATTGATCCTCATGACTGGAGCAAGACTGTCAAGAGTGGTGGTGATGGCAAGATGGAGGTTGGTACAGGCAGAGTCAGAGGTGGAGGGATGAGGGGGTGTGAAGGAGGAGGCCAAGGCAGCCACAGTCACTCAATCCATCAGACTGGTGTTAGTGAATGAGGATGGTGCGACTTTTGGGGGCGGTCAGATGGTCAATGGGACGCAGATGGGTGGAGAGGAGAGAGTGGTCTGACCAGGAGATAGGGGTGACTAGTGGTGTGGAGAGAGAGAGGTTAGAGTGTATGAGGGTTTCCAGAGTGTGTCCAGCTGTGTGGGTTGGCCCTGTGGGGAGAATGGAGAGGGAAAGCGAGGAGCAGAGGTCGGTGAATAGAGTGGGTGCAGAGCCAGGGAAGTCCAGGTGAATGTTGAAATCACCCAGGAGGAGACGGTTAAAGGTGGAGGAAAGTAAAAAAGAGCAGAGGTCGGTCCATTCAGACAGGAAAAGGGGGGTGGCACCTAGAGGTCGGTAGATGGTTGCAATAGTCAGGGTGGAGGAGGGCGAGGTGACCGACTTGCAAACCAGGCTTTCAAATGAGGAATAGGTCTAGGTAGGTAAGATGGAAGCAGGACCCACTCAGGGAAGATTAAAGCAACCCCCCCGCCAGTGCAGTGAGGTTGTGGCTTGGAGATGATCTTGAAGCCATCAGGGAGGAGGGAGTCAAAGGCATTGACTGAGCTGACATTGAACCAAGTCTCGGTAAGAGCGAGAATGTTGTGGTCAATGTCTTCAAGAAGGAGATAGATGTCAGAGGAGTGTTTGTTGGCAGAGCAGGCATTACGATACGCCAGGTGGAGGTTGTCAGCTCTTTTGTAGTTTTTCTGAGGTGGGGTACAGGGGCGTGGTACACCATTCAGAGGAGGGAGAGGGTGAGTACAAGGGGAAGATGCAGGCAAAGGAAGGAAGTTAATGAGAGAAGACAAGATGCAGTAAAAGAGGAGATTGCGTTGTGGACCCTGAATCAGAATGGTGACAGTGTGATAGACATTAACGAAGCAATGAGAGGATGTGAAGCCAGCCAAGAGGACTTCCCACTTGGTTTCACTGTTAATAGAGGAGCGTGATGAAGGAGAGGGCATGGGCGTAGGACATGGGGGGGATGAGGGGGACAAATCCCCCCCACAATTTTAGGTGGGGGGATACAATGGCATTTATCCCCCCCCAGTTCCCTCCATGTGTGTGTGTCTCTGGAGCATAGCTCTCAACTTACCTGCTTTTGGCGGGTGTCAACCACCAAAAGCATCCACACACACACCCGCCAGGTCCTTTGTTTCACCCAACTCCCCCCACCTCACAAGACCCGCATAGCACTGCGCAGGTGCTGGCTTTGGGCGCAGAGGCACTAAATGAGCCAGCGCGCTGGGAAAGTGACAGTTTCTCTGCCATTCCAGGCAAGTGTGCGGTGCTGCATCCTGCTGCAAGCATTTTGCCTGACGCTTTGGCCGCACTGTTGAGTGTCTCGGCTCCGCCGAACTACGCTGTGCAGAACTCTGCACCACTGCCAGCCTTGAGGCTGCTGCTGCCACCTTTGAATTCCGGCATTCGAAGACGTGGAAGATTACTTAAGGATGAGGTAAATACTTCACTCAGTGAATGGCATTTGAACATAACTGTACTGGGACTGGGAATTAGACCCTTCCCTTCCCTAGTAACCCGAAGAAGAATTACTGTCTACCTGGCTACCTTTTATTATTTGGTACACTTGTTTGTCATTTTGAAGTTATTTCCTTTCCTCATTGCTTTCCAGTATTGTGTATCCCTTCTTTGCGGCACGGAATAACGGTGAGATGGTGATCCAGGGTCACAACCGGCGCTCCAATACTTTGTATTGTCACTGAATTCGCTGTTTGACATAATTTGAATCCAGGACTTTTAAGTGCTTTATTGTAACTGAAAAATGTTAATTTACTGTAATGTTTCTTTTTTTTTGCCCACCAGTGACTTCCTTCCTCAGCTTTTAATAATATAATTGTTGAATCTGTTTACTAGTACGTAAGAGCATCTTAGTAGGAGTACAGTACCATTAAATTATAACCCTCTGCCAAAATCAGTATTTCTGTTTTGCAGGCAGTGACCTGCGTTGGAGTATACCATTCCAAAAATGATAATAAATATTACATGCTCTCGGACAATAAAATAACATACCCTCTGCAGTCAAACAGTTACAGAGTAACCACAGGGCTGCAGATCTGCCCAGGATCACACACTTTAGTTAAATGGTGGAACTGGGATGTTCAAAATTTAAGCCACAGACCACATCTTCACAAGTTTAGTTGATATAGATATTTATTAAGGTTTCCCTTTGCCTTTCATGTGCGTCAATAACACATTATTTGTAAAAATGCCTTTCATAATTAGCTTTACATTATATACATCATCATAGAAATATGTTGGGCAATAAGAGTATTGCTTTAGTTTCACTGCTTAACTAAAGTGTGTGTTTGTGTGTGACCCTAAGAACTCAAGATACTTTTGAACTGACCAACAATGTCAGTCCAGCTAAATTCTACATTAGTAAGTAACAAAGCAAGTCTCAAAATATAAGTGCCATACGTTAACAAGAATATCAATTTTTTGAGGGACGCAAATCGCACTGTACAGACCAGATTCCGGTCCCCAACCAGTGGAGGAAGCAGGGCTGAGGCCAGCGAGAACATAGAGAGAATGTGCACCAGAGCTGATAACCAACTAACCCAGAGCTGCTTCAGCTTCTAAACAGGACAACAACATAGCCTGGTGAGTGGCATCAGAGGCAGGGCACCATACTGTTTATGAAGGAATCTATGAATCACCAGTTTACGGGTTGTGCACATTTCAAAGCACACTTCACATCCAAAAATAGAAATGTCTGCCCAACTAGCAGGTGTTTATAAAGCTTACAATGGAATATTAGTTGTCAAAGCCAATAGACCTTCCTGTGATGTCACTTCCTCTAATGCCGGATGCTGCCTCCAGTGTCCAATAAAGGCTCTCACCCTCCAAGCAGTTGCAAAAGGTTGAGAGCTATGCTGGAGTGCAGCATCATGTGCAGAGGGATCAGATGCCTGCATGCAAAATTGACTAAGACTTAGATTGCATGCAGTTCAGCTGCTTGAGCAGCAACAGGTAATGGGTATTGTCAAACAACAACAAGAACTCGTGTTGTGCATGGTGCGTCCCCCTCCTCCCGCGGGTATTGAAGATTCTTAACAAGACAACAACAAGAACGTGTGCATCACCCCTCCACCTCCCCGCCACACCTGCGGATTGGAGCATCGTCACATGTGCCCAGGCCAGCCCGGGGAACATACAACACATACCAGCCCAGCCCTGAGTGTGCAGTGCACAGCTGTGCAGCCTCCTCCTCCCCTCACCTTCAGAAGCCAGGCAGCGCAGCTATGCATGCTGAGAGTGTGACTCGTCATCTCCAACTGGACTCCAACTGCTCCTGCGTTGGCTCAACCCCTGAGAGGCATAGACTCAACAGCGGGACCTCTTACAAGGTAGCTAAGTCAAAAGTAGTGTCCCACTGCTGGAGGCTTTTAGCTTGTTAAAATAGGGGCCGTTCAGTTGGGAATATACGCAACTTAGCAACTACCTTCCATTGGGTCCTGTATAGTGCAAAGTAATAGCCCGCAAGTAATCACAATAGAGAGGAAGCGGGATGCAGAAAGTCAGAGACTTGATAATAGATGATGCGCTCTCAGAGTTTTGAGAGGAAAGGAAGATGAGAAATTGTATGGTAGATTGAGCGAAGGGATGGGTCAAGGGTGGGTGAGCATAGACAGTAGCGCCCGGCACAGGCCAATCTAAAACCTAAGCCCAAGACAAAACTGCTGGTCTTGTCAATGCTTGTTTTTAGCGGGACTTCAGTACAAGGAACAGCACTATATCAATTGGCTGAAGGCACACCTGGTTACAATATTTTATTACACCAGTAGTACAGCTGCAATTAAACCGTTAATTATCAGCACACTGTTTATGTATAACACTGACAGCTTGATGAAACTGCTCCATAGATCTAGCTCAAAGAATCCCAGGGGGATGTGTTTTGGGCAGGGAGGGGAAAGCAGTTTGTGGTAATGGCCGTAAGGATTAGCATGTTCATAGGCAGTCATTGGATGGATACATGTTCCCAAACAGCCTCTACAAACTGTGTGTCCCTCCTCACAGGTCATCTCCCTCCAAGCGAAAACTGAAAATAGGGCTTTTTCTATAGTTTGTCCAGGTGCACCCTGCTCGTGCTATCCTGGATACTCTAACGATGTCCCTACGTTAAATTGTGGTAATCTCCTTTCTAGCAGATGTTTCCCTACAAAGTGCACCAGGTGATGTGGTTCTCATTACCATTGGTACAAGAATGTTCATTGTTGCGTTCACATTTGGGCAGTGGTCAAAGTTACAGTTTCATGTCCTTCGCGTATCTACGTTTTGCTAAATGTTTTTCGGTGTGCTCTGCAAATGTTCTGTGCTAATCAGTGACGTGCATCTTTCTGTCGGCATGTCAATGTATTTCCTAGTACTGGCTGATGCATTGATGCTTGCATGTAGTTCACTTTGGAATAAACATATGCCCTCTATGTTCCTGGTGTGTTCTGTTTATTTAGTGAGTTGTGAGTGTTGTCTTTGCATGCTGGGTGCGTGTTTCTATGAGCGTGCATTTAACACATGTGCTTTATGTATATATAAAAACAAAAGGTGGGTGAGGCACGAACTCCACATCCTGGCGAATATACTACCTGAAGAAAGAAAAATAACCGGGTTAAATTCCAAAGTGTCCAATTCACTGGGTTAAATACATTTGTTGCAAAAATGTTCACACGGTTGGATCCCTTCTGCTGCATTTGTACTGCTGCTCTCCCGCTTCTAGCGCTTTCGTGTCCCAACACTCTTCAGGGAGGCTGTGTTGCCTTTCTTTTCAGGTGAATCCAATTAAATTGCTAATGCAGTCTCTAAGGATTATGGGAGCTGTAGTGAAATCAATTGTTCAATTCAGGTGACTGCAACAGCAATTCTATTGGATTCACCTAAACAGAAAGGCAACTCAGCCTCCCTGATGAGTGTTGGCAACACGAAAGCGCTAGGAGGAGAACAACAGTGCAAGAAGGGATTCAACCCTGTGAACAATTGGGCACTAATTGGGATTATACCCTGTACTGGACACTTTGGGATTCAACCCAGCAACCTTTTTTCAGGTAATATATTGGCCAGGAACTGGAGTGCGCACCTCGCCCCTTCTTTATGTATATACGTTGGGATTTGGGTCTGCACTATGAGGGATGCAACATTCCGATTTTGCATTGTCAGAGTTTGCATGATTCGCAAAGTTGCTTTGGATTGTGGGGGTGATTTGATATGTATTTGATTTGAGGGATGTATTAGGTGTCACATGCAGAGTGAACAGCATCAACACCATCAAAATGGTTTTGGTGATGTGATGGTGTTCAGTGGATTATAAGATTCTGGAAATAAGGATGTTTGGTGACTAGTGCTTAATCGCATGGGATTCTGCATTCCTCTATTCGGTAATCACTTGATAAGGGAATATTTGCTGGACTCACAAACACATTCACCAATTCATTAGACATACTTTTTGATGACTACAGGTTTCTATGTTCAGACCTATAAAGTCTAAGCCAACCTCATGAAGGTAAGGAAACATTAATATCTAACTACCATAAAAATATGATCAGAATCAATAAAGGGACAATTCAAATTAACGCTTTGATTACAAATGTATAATAAAAGTTAATGGGGATGTATGTAGCCCCTGACCCAATTAGGGCCCACCTAGAAATTGCATATCCCCTAACGGAAATGAATAAATAAAGGACATAGGGTGGTGGCAGTATTTTATTTAGTGTTTGTGTGTTTATGTGTTTTTTCTGTGTAAACTTATTTGGTTTACCTTGTACTGAGCCATCCAGCTCCACCCTGTGGCTTGATGGAATGTTAAGTGGATAAAGACCATTGACAGCTCTCTCATCCTCAAGGAATGGTCTGTGCCGGGGAGAGAGCATGAACAAAAAGAAGAAAAAAACATTTGACGGGTAAGAGTCCGACTGGGAGAGAACAGGCAGGTTGTGAGGCCCTCAGTGGGGGGACAAGGGCTCGAGCAGACCCCAGGGGTTTAAAGGCATTATGAAAAAGTGTTTGAAAATCACCTCTGCATTGTTAGTGGCTCGGCATCTAAAATACTTTGTATGTCTTACCCTACAAAACCTCTATAATGCACTATTTTAACCCAATATTTAAAACCTTTTCTCAAGGGGACAAACCCCCCATGATTGGTTCACCCTCTCTCACCACTCTCTGTCACTCCTATGCATTTGGCTGGGGGCAGAACAAGTGCCCTTCCTTCCACGGGTAATTCTTAATGTGAGCCCTACTACATTAGCTCAAGGCCCCACTTGTAACGTACTGCTATTTTAATTTTGTGAAAAGTCGAGTTCTTTGACTAAAACACAATAAATAAATGAAAGAGCAAGGTCCCAAGGTTTCCCCTGTCCCCCCCAGATTTTATGGGTCTCCCACACCCCTGGGAGAGAGAGTGGAGATGAGATGGGGAGGCCATCTAGCACCTAGAAATATGTATTTTTGGCAGCCTTACGGTCTCGACTGACAATTTAAATGGGGCAGATGGCTTTTGATGCCCACCTTTCCGCTCCGGCTTGACATTATTTGTGAACTTCAATTCCCTTTCAATGTTGCTTAAATTGAGAGAATTGTGAATGATCTGACAGAGAAGAAATCATTGTGCAATAGACTGCAGCCCTGTGACTCCTATCCAGACCAACGTTCATAGTGCACTATGCCATACACGTGTTTTGAGTCCATTTACAGTATTTATTTTAAAAGTAATTACCTTTATTTTCCACCATTTCAATTGATGTGTTACTGGGCCAGTAAAACTCACTTCTCCAAGCACGTTAAGAAAGCGGATATTGAATATCCTGTGTAAATTCTGCTTGATTACTTTAGTTACAACGCGGATGTGGCCTAGTTGCTCTTTAGGCAATGCATTACCTCATAGCATCAGTGGCGAAAACCTGTGAACTTGCAACGTCCAACAAAATGCCAATTAATGTTAAAAAAAGTGATTGATTTGCAAGATCGACTAAAGTGAATAGGAATGTTCTTCGCAGCTCCCAATACTTTTTCCAACAAATCATGGATGCCAGCAAGCAAGGAAGGAGGAATCAGATGTTTTGGTTTTGCTGCGTTCCTCGACCTCGGAAGTTAAAGATCACAGAGAAAGGGAAGATGCTCCATGGCACTAGTCTCCAATAGGGGTAAAAAGCTCAAAGCCCTGAAAATATGTCTAGGTCTGGCGACTGGCTAGTATCAAGGAAGACAGATCAGTGGTCTACAAGCTAAAAGGAGGTGTTCCTGAAGAGCAGTCATTGTATATGGTATGCCTATCATTGGCTGGTGCTTTGTGCATCTCCACCATACTGGAACAGATAGTAATAACCAACTGCTAGTTGGCCATCCTAATATGGGTGCTGCTACACTAATGTTTTACACAATGTTTCTGTATCCCAAGTCCTCTTTCTGATTCCAAACCGCAAGTGCGGTTAACTGACTATCCCACCATTACAGGATCAAAGCAGAAACCACACACATCAATCCTGGTCTTGACACTTTGGAGCACATTTTGAGGACCTGGAAGCTGACCAAAACACTGTCCCTGCTCCCAAACAAACATCCTCACCTTAGGCCCAGTTAACACAAATCCTGGCTCCTCAGGCATGGACTGTATTATCAGTGAATATGGATAAAAGGAGAAAGAAAAATGGCATGTGTAAGCGATATTCAATCAACACTACAGCTAAGTCAATGCCTAGTCTGGGATGCTGAGGAAAACCCTTATTGATGTATTTTTATATCCAGTTCAGTACTCTGGATGACAACCCTTGTATAACACCCCCCTCTTAGAATCCCCCTGACCCCACTGAACCAAGAAGTAGGTTTGTTTTGCAAATTAAAAGGTTTATTTGAAAATGTAAACAATATATACATATCACACTTCTATAAATAAATTGATAATGGATATTCCACTTGTGAATATGAGCAGTAATCAGCAAGAGGTAACTATGAATAGGAACAGAAGAACAAGGTGGGAAAGGATGCTTTATATGGTTCAAGGAAACGGAAGGTGGAATATGATGCAGTACAGAAATAACTTGTTATGATTTTAGCAAAAGGTAATATTTTTCTTTTGACAATTCACTCCCCCCCTATGCAATACCAGAAATGGAAGGAGAGCACACAGTCTTCAAGAATCCCAAGAATCCCAACAAATCACACTTTATAATGCAATGCACAGCTCCAGTTCTCCCAGCAAGCTTAGGGAAAACAGGGATGAGTTTTAAACACATGCGAATTACTTTAATGTGGTTTGCAAGGAAGTGAAAAGGTGCTAAAATTGCTTTTAATTCCCTCTAGAGGTTCAGGGTAGGTGATGGCTACTTTATATTAGTTCAGGCTCACTTTAACAATACTCTATGAAAGATTAGCAGATTGCCAACTAATTTTAGCAAAGAGAAGCAAAAAGCTGCTGATTTCTACAGATGAAGAAATAGGGCCAAATCACAAATCGCGGTAAATTTCGCGAGTGCCTGTCTCGCGATTACGGGAAAGGTATAGGAAGTTGGTTCTAGGTTCGTTGGAACGGTTCCAGGGATACGGACGATTAAATAAAGGTGGTTTTTCAGATTTAAAGTAAACTCAAAATGACAGGTGACAGCTTGCAGCTGCAGAATTGAGAGGTGACAGTTGTGCAGCTTTAAAAATGACAGATGACACGATTTCCAGGAGGCAGTTCTACTTAGGTAAAAATAGTTTGGATTAGATTATTTTAACTAAGAGATTGGTTCTGCACAGTTCTGCTAGGTACTCACAATATAAATTTGAACTAGGCCTCGTCACGGATCTGGTCAACTCGTCCGGCTGCGGTTCTGTCTGCTCGGCGGGTCAATCAGGCACCGGTTCTGCTCACAGTGATCTGGGTCAGCTCTGCTCTCTGGTCTAGCCTCTCTGGATTCTGGATGTAACACTGCTTTCTGGGTACTGCTACAGGTTCTTGCAAAAATTCTCGGCAAAACTTCAAACAGCTCGCCCGGCTGTTGAATAGTTTGGTTAGTTTTGAGGCCTGCTGAAGAGGATTCAGCTGGTGGATTCAGGCCTCTCTGCTACAAATTCTGGAGTTAATTTCTGCTACAGGTTCTGGAGATTGATGGATTTGAAGTCTGGATCTCTGGATGTGAAGTCGTCGGTCAGCATGCTCCGCAGCAAATCGAATTGAATGTCTCTACCTGTCCCAGCAGTCTCTTTTTATGTGTTTTGAAAATGGGTGTGTGCCTGGTCATAACTAAACCTGCCCCTCTCACTTATCATTGGCCAATTCCTCCTCTCTCCCTTGATTGGGGGAAGGAAATGTGAGTCAGAGTGATGCTGTAGGTTTTATGGTCAGAGGAACCTCCCCTTGTCAGATTGCACACAAATCTATTTCTGACCCAAATACATATTTATGTATGTACCATTTTTCTAATATTATAGGTCCAGTTAACATATTTTCTGTAGCACCAAACCATCCGATCCTTGTCTTTGTACGATGTCGTGTCCACTGATGACAGGATTCTCCCCTTTTCATCCAGATAACGACCTCTCAACCTTTCCAGATTTTACACAAATGTGCACCAGGGATATGGGTTACAGATGATAAAGTGTCAGATTTTTAACATGCATACATTTGGAGTGAGACCCTATTTTCCGCTAGCAACCCCCCAGAATACACCACAGGGTCCTAACGCCTCTTAAAATGTTCACAGAAAAATCACAAAAATAATGATATTACTTATATAATTCTGACAAGTCCGCACTATGAGTTATCTATCTTTTTTAAATTATGCTCTGGTCAAAAAGGGGTGTGGCTTCCCACATCACAGGGTGGAATAACTGGTTTATCCACTTCCTCCAAGCCAGCTTGTTCACAGAGGCACAGCTGCCCCCCAGTTTCTCCCAAGAGGTAGCTATTTTACGATGCCCCCAATATAACATTTGCCTGAGCCAAGGAAGTTGCATTGTTTTGTCCCTTCCAGTTCCCAGGTGCTCCACCCCTAATCTAATCAGAGAGGTGAACTCCTTTTGGCAAGGGGCAGCAGGATGCAGCTAGGCCTGGGAAGAGTGGCTGTTGATCCAGTTTCAACTCCTGTCGGGGGTAGTTGTCAGGCAGAATCCAGTTTCATTAAGCCAGGTTTCAGCTAAATGTCACTTTAGTTCCCCGTTTAAATCAACACTTACAATTTTTACATGTACATTAAATAATTACTTCCTTCAAGTCATTTCAGAATATAGTTTTACATTGTATCCACCTCTTAGCAAGTCTTTCCTTGGCCTGGTTTTGGTTCCTCTGTTCAGTTTTACACAAAAGTCTGGTGGTTTTCAAACGCCAGCTTTCTGATAGTGGTGAGTACCGGTATTGCAACCATTTTTGGGATTAAGAAAATGAATTCCCCACAGTTCTGGGTTGCTTTTGGCAATCAGCATTGCAATTCCCAATGGTTTCAGGCTACTGTGTGTGTAGCCCAATGGTGGTTTTAGGCAGTGCCCTCCTGTGCTCACAACATAGGCAAAAATGGGTGGCAGTCTATTCTTCATGTTTTCCCTGTGCACTCTCTGGGGAGTTCTGGCCATCATGATGTTTTCCATGCCAGTACTGCACAGTTTTATGGTAGGGCTTGGATGCATGGGTAAAAACATCCCACACATGTACCCAAGACCAACCATTGGCTGAATAATTCTTCCAATTAATTAAATGCTACAAATATCCCTGATAAAGATGGAGAATATATTGATAACATTGTGTGGCCCCACACAAAATCTAGCAAATTTTCCGGCATAGTTGGTAAGTTCATGTCAGCAAAGGCGTTACCTCAGATTGTTTTCAGGTGAGACAGAGCTGTGAAGTAAGGCAAGTAATTCCTGGGTGCCACTATAGCAATGGGGTTGTAACTCCACCCACTGTTTGGGATCAAGAAAGAAGCAAATGTACTGGAGGAAATAGCAACCCTCCAGGTGAGATGGAAATGATCAATCCCAGGTGGTGTGCTTCTGGCCGTAAAGATCCCAAAGGGTATGCTTCTGAAAGCAGGTTCCCAGGTAAATAAGTCTAGGAGAGGGGGACAAGGAAGGCTGTGTATAATAAACAAGGAATGGAAGAAGGAAAGAAACGGGGACAAAATGAAGGGCTGAAAAAGCAGGACAAGTGAAGAGGATCAAAGTCAAGGTGAGGAACTGCAGGACGAACAAGGGAGAAGGAGTCAAGAATGTGCATGTGTGGGGGAAAATGGCCGCTTGCAGGAACAAGGAACAAGGAGCATTGACACGAGGAGGCTTCTGCATCTGTTCCGGCTATCACAGAGATAGAAATGATCACAAAGTCATTGGCGTAAACCTGTGGTCCGGCGGCCATGTCGGAATGAGCCTCCATCGCGCCAATGAGCCATGGCAATTCAATAATATAATAATATAAAAACGTGAAAAACGTTTAAAAGTTTTGACGCTTCTTACTGAAAGGGAGGCTGGAACACCTATGATGGACATTAGAACTATTTACAAACATATGTTGTAGATATCCAGAATACAAAGTGTAAACTATTTAAATCGTGCATTGTAAATTGCATATTGCTCCGATTTGCACAAGTATAAAATAATATCTTACGTGACAGGGTCAGTAGGGCTTGGATGCATGGGTAAAAACATCCCACAAGCCCCCCCTCTTGCGATGGCCATTCTGTCCTTTCGCTGATGGAACTCGCAAGATCTGGGATGTTCGCCTCCTCTTCTTCCAATTCCATGGATGGCACAGTTCAGCATATTTTCCTCCCTCCAGTCGATCAATCAGTTCTCCTTGCTGGTCCTGATGGAAGGATTGGGCGGTACCCCGGACCCCTCGGGTCTCTGCACCCGGTCCCCGGTCGTCCTCCTTGGTCAGTCTCCATGGTTTCATCTCTCCTAGGATGATAAAGCAAAGCGGCAATACCTATTTGTAGACATTTCTTCACCACTATTAATGGTGTGGCGAACATATACATTTTATGAATCAGAAGATATGAACATATACATTTTCTTTTTTAAATTAGGAGAGAGGAACATATATATATACAAGGATCACAGAATTTTAAATGCTATATGTGGAATATTTTAGGGTTGGAACTGAATTACTCTGGAGCGGCCCCCTCTGGGATTCCAGTGGATTCCTCCAGTTGTTGCAGAGTGTGCCTGGGATGGCAACACTTTAGCTGATTTATATGTACCCACTTGTCTTCCCCATCTGCCAGACTGCCTTTGGGGATGCAGATCTTATAGGCAACAGGGGAGACCTTATCTATAATTTCAAACGGTCCCTTCCATGTGGGCAAGAATTTTCGCTGTTTGGCCTGGTTCCTTTGGAAATTGTATAGATAGACCCGATCACCCACCTTATATTCCTTTCGGGTAGTTTTTAAATCATAGTGGGTCTTCATGCTCTCGGCTGATCTTTCTAGATTCCGCTGAGCATAGGCAAAAGCATGTTGAAGGTGTTTCCTTAAATTCTCCACATACTCATGAGTTGTGGAGGCATTTATCAGTGT
The DNA here is from genome assembly GCF_040938575.1 of Ambystoma mexicanum. Classification (NCBI taxonomy): domain Eukaryota; kingdom Metazoa; phylum Chordata; class Amphibia; order Caudata; family Ambystomatidae; genus Ambystoma; species Ambystoma mexicanum. The sequence goes on from NC_090935.1 coordinate 1,361,458,276, forward strand.
CTGCTCTTGGGTCCTGTAGAGCAAATGCTGAGGAAGCACCATCTTGCGTCCGGTCATCAACTCAAATGGTGACATTTTAGTTGCAGATGAAGGGGTAGATCTGATGGCCATTAGGACCAGAGGTAATCGGATATCCCAACTTGGCCCAGAATCTGCCACAAACTTTTTTAAGATGCTCACAATGGTTCGGTTGTATCTCTCTACTGCTCCAGAAGAAGCTGGCATGTAAGCAATATGTAACTTCCTTTTGACCCCCAGTATCTCCCACATCTTTGTCATTACTTCACTGGTGAAGTAGCTACCTCTGTCTGACTCAATCCTTTGAGGTAGACCAAAACGGGAAAAGATGTGGTTAATGATCAGGGCAGCTGCTGTTTCTGCCTTGCAGTTTGGGGCTGGGAGACATTCCACCCACTTGGTAAACAAGCATGTAACGGTCAACATGTACTTGTTTCCTCTAGACGAGCGGATTACAGGGACTACAAAGTCGATTTACAAATCTGACCATGGCAGTGTCATCCCACTCTTTTGGAGAGGCGCACGGTGTGTGAGGGATGATGGCTGAAATTGTGCACACACAAGACACCCCTTCAAGTATTGGTCGAGGTCCTGCCCCATGTGTGGCCAGTATGCAACCTCTCTTAAGATTTCCAGTGTTGTGTGAAACCCCCTATGACCAGCGGTGGCCGCATCATGGGCGTGACTTAACATCAGGCTTCGGAATGAGGTAGGAACCACCCACTGATCGTGGCCAGCTTTGGATTTCCTTACCAGCAAACCATCTTGGATTCGGAACATTTTTGGACATTTCATCAACACTGTTAGGTCCTCTTCCCCAATGTAATCGGTATCCGTCAGGGGAAAGTTCTCAGGGTCCTCAAGGTGTTGGTAAAACTTACCAATAATTGGATCCCCCTTCTGAGCTGTAATTAAATCAGCATCAGGGGTCTCCTTACTCAATTGTGCAGTTGAAAGATCATTGTGAGCATTTGTCTGGGACCTAGTGATAGCAGTGACCTGGATTTCCCCCAACAGGGACTCTATTTCTATTAGATCCCCTTGGATGGCCCCGGTTTTGGCCAGCTGATCAGCTAAGTCATTTCCAGTTTTGTCTGGTCCCTCTACTTTGGAATGACCCTTGATCTTTTTCCAGTTGATGGTCATCCCATTCGATGTGACCAGATCATCAATGTTTTGTATTAACTTCCCATGTTTCAAGGGTTTGTTATTAGCACATAACATGCCTCCGGTTTTCCAATTAACCAGGTGCTCCACGAACCCGTTCCGTACATAATCCGAATCTGTGATTATGACCAGTTCATGGAGTTGATGTTGGACAGCAGTGAGGATGGCCTGATGCACAGCCATCATTTCTGCCACCTGACTACTTCGGTGACCAATTTTGTATCCAGCGGAGGGTTCTGGTGACTCATTCACCCATGCATTCCCTACCCCGGCCACCAGTTCTTTCTCCCCATTGTCGTCAACATGGTACGAGCATCCATCCACATAGACAGTGGGCATTCCCACACACTTGTCTTCTTCAAAGACTTTGTGTGTGGAATTAAGGTATGCCTCCATGTTGTCCTTGATTTTTAGACTTTCGTCCTCGAGACAGTTTTCTCTGGCACAATCATGCAAGTCAGCCAGACCTTGCGCGAGGGGACTCTTCTTGTTTTGGCCATATCTGACCTCCACAGGAAAGCCTTGCATTGACAGAATCCAGGAAGTAATTCGGGAATTACTCACATTTCCGGCCCGGATTCTGTCACTTTAGAGATATTGCAGAGGCTGGTGAGGAGTCTCCACTATGATGTGTTCCCCCTGGATAAACGGGCGGTAATTCTTCAATGCCCACACCGTTACCCGGAGTGCCTTCTCACAATCGTTGAATTTTTCCTCCACAGAGGATAAAGTTTTGCTCGCATAGGAGATTACTTTATTGACCTTGTCATTCTTTTGGTATAATACTGCCGTCAAGCACGTATTAGAGAACCCCGTCTCCAGGAAGAACTCCTTGTTTCTGACAGGGTAAGCTACGCAAGGCGCTTGTGAGAGGCTTCTTTTGAGTTCTCTTACTGCCTCAGATTGTTCTGGACCCCATTCCCACTTGACCCCCCCCTTCAAGAGATGAATCAGGGGTCTAGTGATCTCTGCGTAGCCTTCAATGAACTTTCTGCTGTAATTAGTCAGTCGAAGGAGGCTCCTTAGTTCCCGCAGAGTTGTGTGGTCTTTCAGTTTCTGGAGTGCTTCCACTTTCTTTTCTTGGGACAGAGACCCTGAGGAGTAATCTCATGCCCCAAGAAATTAACACGGGTTCTACACCACTGTGCTTTCTGAAAGGAAAGTTTTGCTCGGGCGGCCCTCAACTGTGTCAGAACATAACGGATCTCCGCTATGTGTTCCTCCACAGATTAACTTTTGATGAGGACATCATCTACATAAGCCAGGTTACCCTTCGCACCCAGGTCGGGCATGGACCTGTATGTAGGAAAATGTTGAATTCAATGCCAGAGTTGAGGTATCCGAAGGGAGTCCGGGTCCATGTGTACTGCTGGCCCCCAAAGGTAAAAGCCAGTTTGTATTGGTCCTCCCTACTGATAGGCACGGTCCAGTATCCATTGGTCAGGTCTATTGCTGTGAATACCTGTGACCCCTGAATCTGGGCCAGCCCTTGGTCAATGTGGGGCAGAGGCCATCGGGAAGTATGGACCCGTTTGTTGAGCTCCCTAAGGTCAGCGCAGAGTCTCCACTGGCCGTTTGGCTTCAATATTCCCAGCACCGGATTATTGAAAGTGCTGTGGACTGGACGGATTATTCCCCGGGACTCAAGGTTCTTAATTATGTCAGTAAGGGACTCCATGGATGCGAGAGGCAAGCGATATTGCTTCACAAACACTGGAGTCATTCCAGGGTCCGTGGGAATTGTTGTGGTGTGGATGTCGGTGCGACCACAGTCATATGAGTCTACCGCAACGAGATCTTGGAAATCCAAGAAAACTTGTTTCAACTTTTGCTTCTGTTCCAGAGTCACACAGGCATCAGCTAGGTTGACTCTCTCTTCCACCATCTGCATGAAGCCTGGAAAGACTTCTGGTTTGGCTATCTCAGCGGCCTCCTCCAGCTGGGTGGAGAAGTCCCTGGTCAGAGTGCTGATTTGGACTGGAGGCTTCAGGTGGGAAAGGCAGCCCTCATGGACCTGGAAAATCACCTCATCCCCCCTGAAGTCACAAGTCACATTTTCCTTGCCATAAGGGCAAGAAGTGTACACCAGGAAGTTCTCCCCATGCCGGGTGAAAATCCTGTCTGGTGTTGTATTGTCCTCACTGTCACTGTCAAAACAGTCCTTGGGGATTGGTCCTAACAGTTCATTTCCTAAATCAATGGAGAAATGTCGGTCATCAATCGCCATTCCAATAATGGTGCCTGCGGCTAGAGTAATACTCTTTAAGTCGCTGTTATCCACCTCTATTGGAATGGTGTCATGTTCTATGTTGACTAATGGAGTTGGGTTTACCCCTAACCCTTGCTGTTGGAGAGAAGCATTTAGATGGATATAAGCATTAGGGTTTTTCAATTTTTGTCTTCTTTTAACTTTCACTTCCAGGGAGAATTGTCGGGTCCTTTCTGGGATGGTGACTTCCTCTTTGATCTGAATTTCAACTGCATAAGGTAGCAATCGAGCTGACCTAAATGCTTTTTCTGGATCATCAAAGCCCATCGGATTATCCGCTAATCGGGACCAAGCTTTGAAGTTTATTAGGTCCAAACTAATGGCAAAGCGATTGAAAATGTCACTGCCTAAGTAAAAGGCGGCAGTGACGTCTCGCACGACCCAACAATTATGGACTATGCTCTTGTTGCCAATGGAGATTTTGAGCATACACCTGCTTGGCAGGAGATGTTTGGAATTAGGTGCTTCCAGGTCCATTTCCCATTTGTCTATCAGTTTAAATGTGGGAATGGCTGGATCTTTTGGGAGTTGGCGGAACATGGCTTCGCTGATGAAGCTCTTGCCGTTGTTCACACACACTTGAGCGAGAACAGAGTCTTTCCCATCATTTAACTGAATAGGGATGAACAACTGCTCTCCAATTTGCTGAATATCAGCCAGGCTCTGAGCTGATTTCACATCTTTCTGGACTATAGGAGTGGGAGTTTCTGATTGTGGATTAGTAAAGGATTTCAGGGTGTTTCCTTCCAGTTTGGAATACCACCTTAAACTGGAAGGAAGGTTGATTTTCAGAAATAGAGAGGACCCCCCATCACCAGTCTGTTGTCCTACGGCTATTACTGTCACGTCTGGAATTTGGTTGTTCTGGAAGTGAAATTCTACATGGTCAGATTTTTGTTCAACCATGTGGCAGGTGCCATTTAAACTAATATGGTTGACACTCTGTTCTAATTTTATTGGTCGACTAGTCTGGGTCCAGAGGACCTTGTTTACGCAATCTATTAGGGGTGACAACCTTCTCAGGAGGTCATTCCCTAGTAAACAAGGGGTGCCCTCTGGAGTCACTACTATGACCAGGTGTTTCACCTTGTGTCACCCAATTTTGATGTCCAAATCTGCAGTCCCCTCGACAGTAATTTCCTTCCCGTCAAAGTTCTGCAGTTGTCCAGGAAGAGAGGTGAGAGGAATACGGTAATTCTCCCCCTTCCTGCATTCAGTTCATCAAAGGCCCTTCTGGACAGAAGGGTAGCTTGAGATCCAGTGTCCACCAGCGCCAAAATTGTACCCTGCCCCTGTACTTGTACCGGGGCATAATATCTTCCCTCCTTCTCCTCAAGGGGGCACAGATAATGCACATTTTTGGACAAATGGTGGGCTAACTTTCGGGTTTTGGACATTGCTAGCGAAGAGATTTGGGCATAATTCTGTGGAGAGTCTTGGGAATCTGAAAGAAAAAGTTGGCAACTGGAGATCAGAGCCACTGTGGGTTCCCTTGGTTCCGGTTCTGGGCCACCCCCCCTTTTTGGAGGCAGTCACCAGGATGGGTTTGAACCAGGGGATTTCGGTATTGTGGGTTCTGGGATGAGATGATGGGCGGGGGTAGCTCAGTCTCCACATCTCCCCAGTCTAAATTGGCGTCCCTTGGGACCCATTTTCCTTGGGAGGAGTTCCCCCATCTCTAAAGAGAAGATCCTTTCCCCAGGATCCTCTGAGGATCCCTCTCCCTCAAATTGGAAGATCTGTACCTCCTCCACAAACTGGGCCTGTTTGGTTACTTTGTTTCTCCTACCTCCTCTCTGCTCCTTGGGTGGCAGACTTTCAGGGGTAGGAGATTTTGTTTCCAGTTCCTGGTTTCCAGGGGCTGTTTACAAGTTGAGAAGAAAGCTTCCTCCAAGGCTTTACACAATCCTTCCCCTTGTGCCTCCTCCCTGGGAACCGGTGGGTTATCGGGGTGCTGCCCCCGTCATTGTTCTGGAGCACCAGGTCCAGAGTTTGGGGCATTCTGCGGTGGCATGCTCATCTGACGGTTCTGTTGAGCCCTCAGTATGTGACCCAGATCTCGTGCCATATTTTGGACCTGGCGCTCAAGTTGTGAAACCCGCTCAGGCTGATACGGGGCTTTATTTTCTCCCCTGGGCTGATCCCGGGAAGGGTAGCTATCCCTTCTCTGGTAGTACCCCTGGTTGGGAAGATTTTGGTACCCCTCCACCCTTGGCCTCCCCTCTCCCGGATTAGGTTGTCTGGGCTCAGGGAATTGGGGAAATAAGGATGGATGATTTTGGGGCTGGAAATTGAGTGGATGCCTGGGGAAAAAGTTCTGCCCAGGATTTGGTGAATTTCTGCCCTCCTGGGGGAAGTTAGGAGGGAAGTTCCCTGGGTCAGGTGCTTGGCTGGATCCCCCCCATTGGGCTGGAGGAGTCCACACATAACCCAGGATTGGTCGGTTTCCCTTGTAGCGGGGACTTATATAGTCAGGGGGGCGGGGGACCCCATTTGTGGGACTACCTCCTCGACTCCCTGTATGTGACTGGCCCGAGGGCCTTCTGGGCTGTGAATTATTTGGTGCAGGCAGGTTTTTAGGCACCCCCATCTCCAAATCTAAAACGGGGGCAACCTTTACCTCTGCCACCTTGGCAGCAGCAGGGGTGCTGTTGGTTTTGGGGTTTTTCGGCGCATTATTTTTATTTTCGATGGGCTTCTGCACCTCATAGATCTGGGTAGCCTGTTCAATGACCCAGTCTGAAGATCTTTTCTCATGAAAATCTCTCACGAGCTGGGTCATTATGTATTTGGGTAAGGCATGGAAAAACGTATTGATAAATTCTCTGCTATCCGTGCGCACCCTTCTGGTGGTCTGCGCAAAAGCACGCTTTAATTCTTGCACAAACTCTTGTGGGGCCTGATCCTCCCCACATTGTAAATTGTACGCTGCCTTGCGAGCCTCTTGAGGATTTCTGTGCACAGAAAAATGTTTCAAGATGGCCGCCCTGTATGTGGACCACCTTGAATGGTTTTGATCCTCCAGCCCCGCAAAGAAACTGGAGTATTCTGGTGAGAAGGTCCACTTTACATATTGAATACAACTTTGGCTGTCCTTCAAATGGAAAGTCTCCATCATTTGCTCATAGAGCTCCAAGTGTTCCCAAACAGATTACTTGGCGTTCTTATGATAAGGCGTGATGACACTCCTTATTGCCTTTATTTGTTTCAATGGGTCCTTAAGCAAGGCCCTTTTTGCCTTATTGGCCTTTTTGGTTCGGGTAACCCTGGTCCATTCATCCTCCGACTCAGAAGCGCTGCTCCCAGAGGTGCCCGTCTGATCTTCCAGGTTTTCCGGATTCTGCGAGCCTGGGAATGGCTGGCAGAATGTGGGGACCTGGTCTCCTGTGTCCTGTAATGCTCAGAGGAGTCTTCAGACCCCTCCTTGCTGCCAGGATTTGATGGGTACCCCCCCCACTGACCTAACTGGGCAGAGGTTTTCAGGATGCCCTTAATGGGCCTACTCTCCTGGGGTTCCTCACTAAATTGCACTGTAGTTGGGTGCCCATACACGGATGCCCGCCCATCCATTCCTGGGAGGTACTGGCCTATGAGCCCCATACTTCTAGCTGGATAGTAATCTGCCATCTCTGTGGCCCTGGGCTCATGTGCGTGAGGGGACATGGGGGTGGCAGAGTCCAGGGACTGGGAGAGATGAAGGCCTCTGGTACCAGGGCTCCTGAGGTTATGCTCAGGCGTTTCCCTTTCCCAGCGCACCTCGTCTCTATCAGCCCCTGCTCCCTGTTGCAATGCAAGAGCCTGCGCTTTCAGTTCCTCAGTTAAGGCCTTACTAGACTCTATCAGTCTCTCCTGCATCGCTACATGTTGCTGGAGCCTATCATTGTGATGACAGAGAGCCTCATTTTCTCTCTGTGCCTCCTGATTGGTCCTGGAGTACTGGGCCAGTCTCTGCTGCAGGAGGGTTACCTCCTGAGCTGTGTCCCTATTGGCCTGCTCCTTTCTTGCCAGAGCATCCTCCACCCTCCTGGTGTGCTCTAACAAGTTCTGGTGTTCTTTTTGGAGGTCACCCAGTCCCTGGAGGGCCAGGTGATTTTCTTCCATTTTCCTTTTTAAGTGGCAGACTTCCTGGCCTAAGGTATCCCTTTCCTGACTTAGAGCCTGTATCTGTGCCTCCAGGTCGTCCCTTTGCCTTTGGAAGGCACCAGCTTTCTGGCGCTCCTGGTCAAACTCTGCCTGGGTATCCAGGTCTTTCAAAATCAGTTTATTGCTCTCTGCCTTCTCCCTATCTAGGTGGCTTTGCAGGGTGACTACCTGCTCGGCACATACCCTATTGAAATCTAATTGTTGCTCCAGCTTTTTCTGGCTCTGCAGTAGGGAGTCCAAACCTTCTTGGTACTCCTTCTGCAAGGCCAGAAATCTGGTATCCTGGTCCGCCTTTTCCTGTTGCAGCACATCCATATCCTCCTTTATTTTAGTGATGTACTGTCTGCTGTCCTTTTCTGACTCCTGGCTCCTGAGAAGCCTCTGCTCAGAAGAGTCCAGATCAGATTGGGCCTTCTCTAACGCCATCTGTTGCCTATTTGCCAGATCTTGGCCTTCAGCACATTTGTCCTGCACGGCTCCCATATATAGATACAAATATGCCGCTATCCTGGCAATCTTATTATGTTCATCTTTAGCTTTAGGGGCCATATATAGTTCACTCAGGGCCACATGTAGGGGACCCTGATCTCCCCATATATCTGACCCTGTTTCAGTGACCTGTTGCGCGATTGCCTGCAACCAGACCGTTTGGTCCTGATAAGTCCACTCACCTCTCACAAATAGCTTATGTAAGAAGTGCTCTCTGGCTATTTTCATATCTACCAAGGTCGTCATTCTGGAATTTGAGTTCCTTCCTGACTTACAGAAGTTTGTATCTTATTTTGCAAAACAGACCGTTTCCTTAGAGCATTCCTTTGAGGGATGCTTTCACAGTGTAAAACAGCGTGGTGATCTAACCGGATATGTGTATCTGGTCAGTTGGCACACTGTATTAATCTGCACAAGTGGTAAATCTAACCCAGAATATCCCGGCTCCGAGCCCCCACTTTTGTAAGCGATATTCAATCAACACTACAGCTAAGTCAATGCCTAGTCTGGGATGCTGAGGAAAACCCTTATTGATGTATTTTTATATCCATTTCAGTACTCTGGATGACAACCCTTGTATAACACCCCCCTCTTAGAATCCCCCTGACCCCACTGAGCCAAGAAGTAGGTTTGTTTTGCAAATTAAAAGGTTTATTTGAAAATGTAAACAATATATATATCACACTTCTATAAATAAAATGATAATGGAAATTACACTTGTGAATATGAGCAGTAATCAGCAAGAGGTAGCTATGAATAGGAACAGAAGAACAAGGTGGGAAAGGATGCTTTATATGGTTCAAGGAAACGCAAGGTGGAATATGATGCAGTACAGAAATAACTTGTTACGATTTTAGCAAAAGGTAATATGATCACTTTTTCTTTTGACAATTCACTCCCCCCCTATGCAATACCAGAAATGGAAGGAGAGCACAGAGTCTTCAAGAATCCCAACAAATCACACTTTATAATGCAATACACAGTTCCAGTTCTCCCAGCAAGCTTAGGGAAAACAGGGATGAGTTTTAAAAACATGCAAATTACTTTAATGTGGTCTGCAAGGAAGTGAAAAGGTGCTAAAATTGCTTTTAATTCCCTCTAGAGGTTCAGGGTAGGTGATGGCTACTTTATATTAGTTCAGGCTCACTTTAACAATACTCTATGAATGATTAGCAGATTGCAAAGAAATTTTTGCAATGAGTGAGAAGCTTAGATTCTAAGCTTTCAGATGAAAGTTAAATTTCGTTCCTAGCCCAAACGGTTCCAGAGATACGGACGATTAAATTAAGGTAGTTTTTCGGATTTAAAGTAAACTCAAAATGACAGGTGACAGCTTGCAGCTGCAGAATTGACAGGTGACACTTGTGCAGCTTTAAAAATGACAGATGACACGAGTTCTAGGAGGCAGTTCTACTTAGGTTAAAATAGTTTGGATTAGATTATTTTAACTAAGAGATTGGTTCTGCACAGTTCTGCTAGGTACTCACAATATAAATTTGAACTAGGCCTCGTCACGGATCTGGTCAACACGTCCGGCTGCGGTTCTGTCTGCTCGGCGGGTCAATCAGGCACCGGTTCTGCTCACAGCGATCTGGGTCAGCTCTGCTCTCTGGTCTAGCCTCTCTGGATTCTGGGTGTAACACTGCTTTCTGGGTACTGCTACAGGCTCTTGCAAAAATTCTCGGCAAAACTTCAAACTGCTCGCCTGGCTGTTGAATAGTTTGGTTAGTTTTGAGGCCTGCTGAAGAGGATTCAGCTGGTGGATTCAGGCCTCTCTGCTACAAATTCTGGAGTTAATTTCTGCTACAGGTTCTGGAGATTGATGGATTTGAAGTCTGGATCTCTAGATGTGAAGTTGTCGGTCAGCATGCTCCGCAGCAAATGGAATTGAATGTCTCTACCTGTCCAAGCAGTCTCTTTTTATGTGTTTTGAAAATGGGTGTGTGCCTGGTCATAACTAAACCTGCCCCTCTCACTTATCATTGGCCAATTCCTCTTCTCTCCCTTGATTGGGGGAAGGAAATGTGAGTCAGAGTGATGCTGTAGGTTTTATGGTCAGAGGAACCTCCCCTTGTCAGATTGCACACAAATCTATTTCTGACCCAAATACATATTTATCTACGTACCATTTTTCTAATATTATAGGTCCAGTTAACATATTTTCTGTAGCACCAAACCATCCGATCCCTGTCTTTGTACGATGTCGTGTCCACTGATGACAGAATTCTCCCCTTTTCATCCAGATAACAACCTCTAAACCTTTCCAGATTTTACACAAATGTGCACCAGGGATATGGGTTACAGATGATAAAGTGTCAGATTTTTAACATGCATACATTTGGAGTGAGACCCTATTTTCCGCTAGCAACCCCCCAGAATACACCACAGGGTCCTAACGCCTCTTAAAATGTTCACAGAAAAATCACAAAAATAATGATATTACTTATATAATTCGGACAAGTCCGCACTATGAGTTATCTATCTTTTTAAAATTATGCTCTGGTCAAAAAGGGGTGTGGCTTCCCACATCACAGGGTGGAATAACTGGTTTATCCACTTCCCCCAAGCCAGCTTGTTCACAGAGGCACAGCTGCCCCCCAGTTTCTCCCAAGAGGAAGCTATTTTACGACGCCCCCAATATAACATTTGCATGAGTCAAGGAAGTTGCATTGCTCTGTCCCTTCCAGTTCCCAGGTGCTCCACCCCTAATCTAATCAGAGAGGTGAACTCCTTTTGGCAAGGGGCAGCAGGATGCAGCTAGTCCTGGGAAGAGTGGCTGTTGATCCAGTTTCAACTCCTGTCGGGGGTAGTTGTCAGGCAGAATCCAGTTTCATTAAGCCAGGTTTCAGCAAAATGTCACTTTAGTTCCCAGTTTAATTCAAAACTTACAATTTTTGCATGTACATTAAATAAATAGTTCCTTCAAGTCATTTCAGAATATAGTTTTACATTGTATCCACCTCTTAGCAAGTTTTTCCTTGGCCTGGTTTTGGTTCCTCTGTTCAGTTTTACACAAAAGTCTGGTGGTTTTAAAACGCCGGCTTTCTGATAGTGGTGAGTACCGGTATTGCAACCATTTTTGGGATTAAGAAAAGGAATTCCCCACAGTTCTGGGTTGCTTTTGGCAATCAGCATTGCCATTCCCAATGGTTTCAGGCTACTGTGTGTGTAGCCCAATGGTGGTTTTAGGCAGTGCCCTCCTGTGCTCACAACATAGGCAAAAATGGGTGGCAGTCTATTCTTCATGTTTTCCCTGTGCACTCTCTGGGGAGTTCTGGCCATCATGATGTTTTCCATGCCAGTACTGCACAGTTTTATGGTAGGGCTTGGATGCATGGGTAAAAACATCCCACACATGTACGCAAGGCCAACCATTGTCTGAATAATTCTTCCAATTAATTAAATGCTACAAATATCCTTGATAAAGATGGATAATATATTGATAACATTGTGTGGCCCCACACAAAATCTAGCAAATTTTCCGGCATAGTTGGTAAGTTCATGTCAGCAAAGGCGTTACCTCAGATTGTTTTCAGGTGAGACAGAGCTGTAAAGTAAGGCAAGTCATTCCTGGGAGCCACTATAGCAATGGGGTTGTAACTCCACCCACTGTTTGGGATCAAGAAAGAAACAAATGTACTGGAGGAAATAGCAACCCTCCAGGTGAGATGGAAATGATCAATCCCAGGTGGTGTGCTTCTGGCCGTAAAGATCCCAAAGGGTATGCTTCTGAAAGCAGGTTCCCAGGTAAATAAGTCTAGGAGAGGGGGACAAGGAAGTCTGTGTATAATAAACAAGGAATGGAAGAAGGAAAGAAACGGGGACAAAATGAAGGGCTGAAAAGGCAGAACAAGTGAAGAGGATCAAAGTCAAGGTGAGGAGCTGCAGGACGAACAAGGGAGAAGGAGTCAAGAATGTGCATGCGTAGGGGAAAATGGCCGCTTGCAGGAACAAGGAGCATTGACAAGAGGAGGCTTCTGCATCTGTTCCGGCTATCACAGAGATAGAAATGATCACAAAGTCACAGGCGTAAACCTGTGGTCCGGCGGCCATGTCGGAATGAGCCTCCATCGCGCCAATGAGCCGTGGCAATTCAATAATATGAAAACGTGAAAAACGTTTAAAAGTTTTGACGCTTCTTACTGAAAGGGAGGCTGGAACACCTATGATGGACATTAGAACTATTTACAAAAATATGCTGTAGATATCCAGAATACAAAGTGTAAACTATTTAAATAGTGCATTGTAAATTGCATATTGCTCCGATTTGCACAAGTATAAAATAATATCTCACGTGACAGGGTCAGTTGACTGACCCTGTGAGGAGCGTATCAAGCCCCCTTTCAGTCTGTGGAGGGAGGGTTACCAAGGTAGAATCCAGAGCCATTCCTACCCCACAGGGAGAGGTGGCAGCTTCGGGGGCCCAGTTCCTGTCCTCTCTCTAAGTACCACTCTTTATCACCCCATACTTCTCAGAAGAAATGCTGATCTGTTATTTCAGAAACCAGTGTGATTCCAACGCCATGGTAGCTCGCAGGTGACAAACAGCCCAACAGAGCATTCAGTAAGAAGCCTCCTGCCAGCAGATTCCTACCGGCACCGAAGAGAGAGATTGCTCCTTGGTGCAGTCCAGCAGCAACACTAAGGAGTGAAGCCATGTACTACTATGCACTGCCCACAGATCTGGACTCAAGTCATTGCAGCATGGCCGCAGAGTGGCTCCCTGACTTGAATTTCTTTGCTACAATATGAGTCTCTTAGCCATGCCTTGCCTGAGGGCCCGATTCTCATCATGGCGCAGTGAGGGTGCTAAATATCACGACTCACTGCGCAATTTCTAGATGCTCAGGCACCACTGCTATTCTCATGTGGGCCTGGGCAGCTTTGCAAAGCACGACACTGCTTTCCCTGTAATCCGCCTGTTTCTAATGGAAACAGGCAGATTGCAGAATCTCAGCAACATTTTCGTTAAATAACGAGGGAATCGTTACTTAACGAAAATGCTGCCAAGATGAAAACAAAAAAGCACGTGCTGTTTGGGTGTGCAGATCGTGACAGGTGGGTCTTGCACTGCATTTATTTATCTTTGTTTGCAGACGAGTGCATACTGCCATCCATAGTAGAACCATGGATAGCAGTATGCACTCTTCTGCAAACTAAGATGCAGTGCAGGACCCACCTGTCACCATCTGCACACCCAAACAGTTGTGTGCTTCTGTGGCACTACTCCTGTGCATGTGCTTCTTGTGGCACTCCTCCTGTAAAACACCAATTTGGTACCGTACTTCGGCGCCAATTTCAGGCAGTTCCAAAATTGGAGGAGTGCCACAAGAATACCCATGCAAAAAGGAGAGATAACGAAAGTGCCGGTTGCTAGGTCGGTTTTCAGCCCTTCCTAGCAACCGGCACCCATATTCCAAAAGTGGCACAATTAGTCTGACTTCGGAACATTGTGCCACCTTCAGAATAGGTTGTAATTACCGAAAATGTTGTTAGCACTTTTTATGACATTTACGGTAATTAACACCAACTTGAGAATCTGCCCCTCAGGCGCAAAGTGGCTCTTGGATATTAACTTGTGCCCATTACACAAACCACTCACCTATGGTGCTGCCTTGGATGGGCTCCATATCACAAACTCACACATCGTTCCATATGGGATGCCATTGCTAGAATCCGGTGGGCCGGTGAAGGAGAAAGCCCCTTTTCATGAATTTACCATTTTGTAACACTTCCTGGGTAGGGAAGAGGAAACATGATTGGCCAGGAGAACCAGCAAAGGAGGTCCAGTGAGAGAAGGAAGAAGAGGATAAAGCTAGGAACAGGAAACAGGAAGGTGTGGATATTTTGGATGAGATCATTGAAGAGGGCAGTGTCAAACCATGAGACCAGAAGGAGGAAGGATGTTGGAAACTACTGTGTAGATGACTTGTAGAAAAGGTGAAGTGTTGGTTGAGCACAGAAAGCGGTATTATGTTGTGATTATGCTTGGAAGCTGTATGCGTGAAAGCAGTAATGAGAGAGTACGGAGTTAAAGGAGGGTGATGGAGAAGAAGGTGGGGAAGAGGCGGGAGTAGTAGCAGTCATGTGGAGGAGGGATTAGTAGTAGTGGTGTGGAGGACAGAGTAGCAGTGGTGCAGAGGAGGATGTAGTAATAGTGTGGTGGAGAAGGAGTTTGTAGTGGTGTGGAGGGGGTAGTAAATTGAAAGGAGGAGGGGGTAGTAGAAGTAGTACAGAACAGCGCATGGCAGTGATGCAGAGGAGGTGAGTATATTGGTCTGGAGGGGTGTGGGATACATTTACCCACTCAGCAGTACTTTCCCACATCACCAAGCTGCACTTCACCAGTTAACAGCAGAATAGCTCTGCTGGCTCCTTTAAGCACATTGCCCTACATCAAAACTGTGTTTGCAGCTACAAAATGATGGCTGCACTGTCTTGCCAAACACCTATTGGGCAGGATGGAACAAGGGGGCACACTAACAAAGCCTGCCAGTGTGGTACCCCTTGGGAAGTATCCTGTGACCAGATCGGCTTTTTGTCCACCGCCTGCATGCCTGCTGTACCCTTGCCATCCAGTGACCAGACATGCCCAGCTGTTTGCTGTGAGGGGCACCCACCATGTTGTGACTAGAGCTTTATTTTACCAAACACCGAATTTCTTCCACCTTGAAAACCTAATCCAATTCTTTAGCTAGAGTCACTCTTTCACTCCTTTATTGTCCCTGTGATGTGCATCTATTCCCCAGCCTAAAAACCGCATTCCGATTCTGTGTATTTCCCTGGTTAAAAAAAATAAAAACATTTTGACATTTAAAACTGAAAAAGGTCAAAATGCAACTTTTTACACGTGTGATATTGACTGCACTGGTGTTCTCACTTTCAAATTGCTTTTGAACTGTATGCTGTATGCCTTTTGTGATACATTGCTTTATAGATGCTATACTTGATCCTGTGATAGAACATATGTAGCTCATTATTTCTGTTCGCTGCCTCATATTCCTGACTCCGTGCCGATTCTTTCAATCCACTCAGAATTCGATTAATTGGGGTTTGAGGGACAATGCAGGGGGAAACCTTAACTCAGGTGCTATCTATCCTAATTGAAAGAGTGCTCCTATTCATTTGTGCTTTGTATATGTTCTTGTAGAGGATTATCTAAGCGTATAACAGTGGTTTTCATCGTAATTATCACCCCCTTGGTGATTGCTGCCCAATATGAAAATGGTGTGATTTTCTTCGAATTTAAAACAAATAAGTATTGTGTTACCACCCACTGGCCTGGTTCATGGTCCATTGTGATCCGGGGTATTTGTAAAAGTGGTTCTGAGACGGGTTGGGTATCGGCACAATTAGAATTCATAGAAAATAAAGAAAAAGCATTCTCATTGCGTGCTACATCTAAGGCTAAGGGCGAAGGTCCTTGTCCGGTGTGTGACGCCCAATTGGAATCCTTTACAGGGGTGAGTAGTAGTGGTTTGAGGAGGCAGAGAGGGAGTGATAGGGCATATAATCAGAGGGTGGAGGTAGGTAGTAGAGGAAGAAACATTGAAGAGTAAGGGAGAGAGAGAGAGGTCAAACGGCAGTGGAGTAGTAGGGAGAGGAAAGGGGTATGTTTAGAGCAACATATGGAGAGGAACATCAGGGCTTGGAAGGAGAAGACTGACTGGGGTTGTTGAGTGTCTAGAAGGCACCACCCCAACTAACCTGGGGAGCAGATTATGTCACTCCTTGGAGGTCCCTGAGTGAGTTAATAGATAAGGCACTTCCTTTTAGGCCTTCACTTCAGACCAGACAGAATGTAAGCAGTAGGGGACAATAATTGGTAGAAACTAATTGTGGGAGTAGGGACACCTGCGTTAGGGAGGGACCTGATATTTCTAGATGAGTTAGAGAGGGAAGACCCTTAGAACCTGCTTGCAAATTATCAATAAAATCCACTGAACTGTCCTTGGGTGTTGGTGTGTTATTGAGGCCATCTGTAACACTCAGAACCCAAGAGAACAGTAAGAGGATAGAGAGACGAATTCTGCAGTCACCATCTGCCCAAGTTGTATATCTGGACCTGAATCTTCCGTCAGTAGAGCAGGAGATTGGTTTGCAATGTGCCTGGCAATGATGCAACACCCCAAATCCCACAAGAAGGTACCAGTTCCACATGCACTGCATGAATAACAGGCTTTAATAATTGACAATAGGAGACAAAACAAACAGATGCTCCCTATGATAAACCTCGAAATCTATACTAAATTCAAAAGAAAACCTAAATGACGACAAAAGAAATATATGAATGAGAAGACATTTGGAGAATTCAAGCATAGAGTAATCATTGTGAGTAGCTCAACTGATGAAATACATTAATTGTTTGGACCATCCTCATTGTAGCCTGTTTTTGGAGTCATAATGTACATTTAATGATAATATATTTAATCACAAATTAGAAAATGGAAAAAGCAGAGAAAAATAAAAAATGCAGTAAAGAAGCCACAAGCAGCAGACTGGGGGAAGGAGCTGGAAAACGTTTATGAGGAAAGCACAAGATAGACGTTGAATACATCTTTAGTATTTATACATATGCAATTCTGTGACAATTGAGATTGGGGATCACATGGGAGGTGGGGGGAGGATGCTAGCACTGTGAGATTCTGGGGTTTCTGTTGGTAGAACGTGTGTTTCTCTTCATCACCCCATCCAGCAGACAAGCCCAGTGTGAAAAGGATAATATTTGAAACGTGCAAGATATTGCCATGTATTTGTATTTTGTATTTTATTTATTTGTATTGCGCTCCTTGCCCAAAGGCTTGCGGGCGCATGTTTGGTAGGCAGTAGCAAGTTACAGAGAGGACGTTTCAGGTTACAGACAAGGTGATACAGTATACCATTACAGATGCAAGTAACATAGATAGTAACAACAAAGTAGCATGTCCATGACTTATGTGTGTGGACTAAACCAATAATGAAGACACTGAGTCTACTTGCCTATATTTGTAGTAGTTTTGCATCCAGGCTGATCAAAGATGCAGGCATGCAGTTGGAGCGCATTTACTGAAATTTCATTGGTTTTGGGATCATGATCACTTACATTTCTTTCATTGATTCCAGAACCCTTTGGTCTCAGATACATAATTCAAAACCTCTGCCAGTAAATGATTTTTTTTTAAAGCGAGAAAGTCCTTATTTCTTATGATTAAGTACAGACAACTTTTCAAAAAGGCCTTCATGGGTGGGTGATCAGTCAGAAAGTCGTCCTTTAGATTGCCAACGAAGTTGATGATCAAGGGATTGTCCAACTCTATCATGCTTTCTTAGGCTTTGATGGACCCCATTGATCTCTCGAGATTATCCCTTTCGGAAGATGCTCCAACAGACTACCACTGTGTTCTCTACCTGCCCAGTATTCCTTTTTGATCTCAATCGAGCTGCCTAAGTGTTTTTCTTTAAGTATTCAGTCGGGAGGGTATCCAGAAACTACTGCACACAATGAGGATGAATTTAGCAGCAATATGTCCATACATTCTAACCACGTTTAGGTCTCAATATGCCAATCAGTTTATAAAGTGAATGTTTATTTTTTATTCTTAAATTACTACAGATTACGTGCAGATAATCCTTTCACCCGATCCTGCCATGGGTGTATCTCCAAGCCCAGATAAGGCACTGATGAATGAATCTGAGTGTGACCGAGGAGTGAGAGAGAGATATGAGGACGTCTTAAAGTGTGCACTACTGTGTTCATTTCAGGACATCCTCAGTCCTTTCCTTCCTCTCATCTCCTCAGACATCCCCCTCACTCATCAGACTTCATCCTAATGTGCTTCACATGTGTGTATTATATTCCTGCAACGGTATATACTCTACAGAATAAAGTCATCATTTAAATGCTCTGAGGGTATTGAGTTAAATTTCGGTTCATTGTTCACAATACACGCATACAGAGATGACTATAAGCAAGGCTTCTCATGAGTTGTGAAGAGAAGCATTAGGGTGTGAGGTTTGAGGATGACAATCAGTGACTGGTGGTGGAATGGAGACCGGGGGTTAGGCGGAAGCGTGTGATGACTGGGAGGGGCAATCGTGATGACTCAGGGCTTGGTGGTGTGATGACTTATGCATGCGTTGTGAATAGAAACATTAGCCTTGTGGTTTGAAGGTGACAAATGATGACTGAGAAGGAGGTGGAATTATGAAACCTGGACGTCCTGTGATGGAGAGATGTTAGTGTCCTAAAATGTACATCGGTAGATGAGTGAGGAGGGTTGAGGTGTGAAAATGTGGATTAAAGAGCGAGAAGGACAAATGAGTAGTAAGAAGTAGAAGTGTGGCGGAAAGTTAGGCTGTCCTAAAAGGATGCTGTACTGTGCCATAACACCTGGAGCGTATCAAGTGCTGGAAGGGTTTACCGTAACAACTAATTACGGGCCCAACTAACCAGAAAGACTCAAAGAACAGGGCAAAGTACTACTTTATTATCAGTTCAATAAAGCAGGGAAATCTGGCAAGCATAGCATGTCACAACTTACTCTCAAAATACATTTAAAATATACCAAGGCTGTATACCTCAAAATACGTCAGCTATGGCATCATCCTTCGTGGCAAATAGTAATAACATAATTGGATAAAGGATTGATTAAGGGAACATATATACCTATAGCTTATTTAGGTGTTAGTAACATTATTGGCTGCCCTCTATCTGGCAGGCACACCAAAATCAAATTCCAACTACATATAATACAGATAATGTAGAATAACAGCAGCACATTGGATTCTGCAACAATGTACAGTCCATCGTCACATATGCCATCCTGACTAGTTGGCATCCTCTTCCAACCTTAGACATTCGGCTTGTTAGCAGCACGTAAGCAAAACGAAACGCAGGTGTGGGGAACATCCGACAACTGCCCACTTGGTAATTTAGCCTTACCATCTCTCATCAGTTAGGCCCTACGCCAAGGCCTTTTCTTTGTAGTTGACCTTGCTGACTGTTCTCTTCTCCAGGAACCTTCAAGGGAGTGCGGGTAAATGGCTGTCTTTGTCTGGAGCGTTATGAATAGTCCTTGTTTGCTGGTCTTGCACCACATGTGGCAAGACCTTGATTTGTCCATTCTGTCCTTTAATTTAGTGTTATTTGATTCAATTATACTGGGTGCTATTGCTCTTTTTGGTCTCTGGAGACTTGGTTGCTCCATTTTGCATAGAATTTCTTCATTTTTAATTTTACAATACTTGGCACTTGCAAATGTTTACTCCTTTTCTTAATCTAAGAGAAATATGTGTTTTGTACATATACATATATGTATTCTGCAGCTCCTGCGCTTGGACGTGTTTTTCTTTGTATTTTTGCACCATTGTGCAGTGAAGGACTTCAGCTACCAGCAGCTTTTGTGATCCCTGGAGGCGGAGCTATAAAATCTGGCTTGCGCGCACGCACCCAAGCAAGTCCCCACAAGTCCCGCTTTGCCGCAAGACTCTGCTGCAGCTCCTGCACTTGGACGTGTTTTTCTTTGTACTTTTGCACCGTTGTGCAGTGAAGGACTTCAGCTACCAGAAGGTGAACCCTGCTACACCTCCATTGACTTTATTTTAGCACTTTAGTGCTAAAAGGACTCACTGAACGTTTTATTTTCCTTTATTGTTTAGTCTTTTGTGATCCCTGGAAGCGGAGCTATAAAATCTGGCTTGCGTGCGCACTGTGCGCACGCACCCAAGCAAATCCCCACAAGTCCCGCTTTGCCGCTTCACCGCGGTGTCACGGCGTGTGGCAGGTGAGTCTCTGGGGTCTGTTTGCACACATACTAATTTGTATTTTGCTTTCTTTTCATTCTCATATGTTTCTGACTTTGAAAACCAGAATGCCCAAGGGCTTGCAACCATTTGCCGAGGTTGTGGCTTTAAGAAACTTAAAAGGGAGCGTCTTGAGTTCCACTTCCACCCAAAAGTCCTGCACTTTAAAAGAGGTGTACATTTAACCCTCAGGAAACCCGGCTAACCGGACATTTGTAAGTTCTATAAAGAATCTATAGTCCAACCTCTTGAAGCTTCGGTAGCTGAGTGTCATACCCCAGCCAACTGTGTTCCCCCTCGTGAAGTGTTACTTTGGAAAATGAATATTCAGCCGCGTCAGGCTCCCATTCATCCCACAAGGACACTGCAGACAGCACATGACCAACAATTTGTATCTGTAGGCGGTGATGCACCCACTTCATCTAGCGATTATCACGTAAGATGCCCTGGTGAGCTGAACGTGATCACTGATATTAGCATTCTAGAGAATGTGCCTCCCACTGCAGAGCTTGTACTCAATCACGCTATCTCAGTGGCCCAGGCATCTGATGTTGCTGTTATTGATCTCAACCTCTCTAACTCTTGTTTTTCTCCGCAATTAATGTCGGATAATTTATCCAAAACTCCCATTATGTTTTCGAGCAGCTGTTCTTCCATCTCTAACATCTCCTTTTGTGCTCCCACTCCACGCAGACCCGTGGTCCCCAAAGAAAATGTGGATGCCATTTCAATTACATCCATGGTTATTAGCCATGACCAAGCTTCAGACCCTGAGTGCCTGACTAAAAAACAAAAACATAGTTCTGTTGCCAATCAGGCGTGGTTAAACGAGAATAATCCGATGTTAACTCAAATTGCCTTTAATGCTTTACAATTGTCCCTAACAACTCTAATAAAACTATATGATACTCTAGACGCGAGATTACTTTCTCAAACGGCACTATTGGAAAAAAATTCTAACATGGCAAGCGGATTACGCAAGCAAGCCGTTGCAACATGGCCCTAGTACTCAACCGATCCTCGTTCCCACTGGCATGACGCCATTGATAGGGGACATTGCTCCAGCCCTTCTTACGGCAGCCTCACAGACCTCTGCCCGGGAAATTATGAGCCAATGTTTGCCTCTTTTTGACAAAATCATACGATCTGTAGAAGAGAAGGTAGAATTTGTGTGTCCTGTCACAGGTCTAAACACAGACTCTTGCGAGGATCCGAGTGGACACAGTGGCCTGCCAGCAGTCCAGGCCCAATCTGAAAAGGCCCCCAACATGCAGCCTGTTAAACGTCGGAAGAAGCCGACGGTTCCTCCATGTGCCCCCATAGACGAACCCAAGGCGAACTTGCCTCAGTGCGCCCCGAGTTTGACCTCCCCCCAAACACAAATGAGCTCAACCAATAAAGAGATTTATACAATTTTTTCCAAAAAGAATACTGGTTCCTCTTGCCAACCCAAATTGACTAAAAACATCTCTGGTAATACAAAAATCAATACTGCAAAATCGAAATTATTCATTAAGAATTTAAATTCGACCAAAAAAAGGACGATTGATGCTGCACGCTCAGTATCAAAGAAATACTTCCAGCTAAAACAGACGAAAGTGATAAATAAGCTGCCTCCCACTAGTAATCCTCCAGTGCCATATGCACCTTTGGATCAACTGGTTGCGGCTGCAACGGAACAATCTTGAGAAACAAGGTTGTAAGGTTTCCTGCCTTGAGGTTGTCCCTGCTGAGGTCGCCAGCTCACAAATTGCTACCATTCCTGCAATCAGAGTCGATGACCAACACTGGCAAGAGATCAGGAAGGCAGTGGGCGCCTACATGAGCTGCTTATCACAAAAAACTCCACTACTAATGATTTAAATTGTATACTATCCCTTGATGTGCCTCACACAAGGCCGCTTCACGCGCCTCATTCAAAGCTTCAAGACCTAAAAATGTCGCAACTTGAATCCTCCCTGATAATACTCATTTGGCTTTCGCAAATGATCCCTTTGCACTACTTGCTCAAATTACCCCAGAATGGTGGAACTGCTCCAGTCAGTCATTAACCCCAATACTCAATCTATGAATTCACCCTTGAGGCTCTCCAATGCACCTCCTGTTCAGTTAAATCCTGTATCCAGAAAGCCTAATGGTAAACCCCCAAATAATTTCTAGTTGCTAATAACATGCAAACCAAGACCTTCCATTCTATACAACCTGAATAGAAGTTCCCTCTTGGCCATCTTTTCTGAAATTCGATCACTTGAAGACATTGGCACAACAGATATTGCACTCATAGAATTCCCAATTCAGCAGAATGCCACCTCCATTAGGATTTGGATTAACTCCAGAGTTGTTCAAAATCTCATATGGATGGCTAGAATGGAACTTTCATATTTGGGTTTTGTTCTTGCAATAGACACCTTAAACGTAGCCGCAATTAACCAAAAAGAGCATTTGCAAACTAATAGTGGTGAAACCCCGAGAAGTTATCAGACTCCCCAGGTCACTTTACCAACAGGATGCCACTGTCATGCAGCCTCGCAGTCAAACTAGCTAGCATGCCAAATAAACGCTCAGACCATCTCCTTCATTAGCTGGAATACCAGAGGATTTTCACATTTTGTCAACAATGATAACAACCTGCTTGCATCTCATAATATACTCATGCTCCAGGAAACTTGGATGACTTCGGTCCCGGTGTGGGACAATTACGATGTTTTCCTCAATCTGGCACAGTGTGGTATCTCTGGCAAACCCACCTCTGGTTTACTGATAGCCATTAAGATGGGCTCAGGAAAGGTGGCCCAAGAATGGAGTTGTCCGAAGAAGTATTTACAAATGGTCAAATTATGTATCCATGAAATTGGTTATGCCTTAATCAATGTGTTTTGGAACTCGGTCGGTATATCTGATGGATGTTTTCTTAAGGCCTTAGCAGACTTACTCAATTTGATCACTCTTGATACATCAGTTTCCAACATCATCATTGCAGGAGATCTAAATTGTAATTGCTTCACTCCTCAAACCACCATCAAACCAAAATTAACCAAATGACTGGCCTTGGTCTCCAATCATGATCTAGTTATGCTAAATTAATCTTTTCCATCAGATACGCCGCCCAAGTCCACTTGGAAGAGAGGCTCCAGCTCGTCCATAATTGATTTTGTCTTTGTAAATGCTCAATTATTTTCAAGCATGGATGACTTTCATATAATCGACAATCACAATAGTGAACATAATCAATTAGTTGCTGTGTGGACGAGCCACAGTCCTGGTATCACGAGTGTCGTGAAACCTTTCCATGAAAATCTAATTTTGAATAATGGAGGCAATTGCCTATGATGGTCCCCACAAACCTTGTGTGAGTTGAACGGAGCGTTAGAAGATCACCACTGGGATCAAATTTTGCACTATTCAGACTTGATGCAGTATTTCCAGTCCTCTAAAGCATCAAACCTTGGTGTAGGTCCTCTGGTGGCTGGTCCAAAACTCCATGTCTTTAACTTGGAGGTCCAATAATGGAAAGCTCAAACTCGGGCTCTAAAACGACAGGCTCTGAACGCTTGGGCAGCATCTAGAGCTTCCATTCTGAAGACCATCAAAACCAGACACAAAAATGCCCTTAAGGCTATTTGAGTTAAAATGTTTCAGCTCGATGGAGAAGCTATGTGTCGTCCTTTTGATCTAAAAATGCCACAGGCTTGTGGTTCCTATTAAATAGGGCCACGCGTTAGCCACAATCTGTCTCGCAAGCCAATTGTGTAACCAAGTTAAAGTTGATTAATCACTTTCAGAATCTCTATGCCTGCCCCAAATACTCTCATAGTATGACACTTTATGCACATAACCCTTTTCATCTTTCTTTTGATATGGATGATATCAGATATTACATCAATAAAATTTGTAATTCTGGTGCATGCAGCCCGGATGGACTCTCCAATCAAATGTTTAAAAACCACCCTGACCTTTGGGCTGCCATATTACACAAGATTTTCACTACCATCAACTTCACACAGTGTTTGACCGCAACCTGGACCCACTCAATTATAGTCCCGATCTATAAAAAGGGTGATGGCTCCTCGCCGGCAAGCTACAGACCCATAGCTTTATTGGACGCGCCGGGTAAAATCCTTGCGAGGATCATCCTAAGAGACTTTAATCAATGGACGTCTCAAAATAATTTAAGGAACCCTTTTCAGATTGGATTTGTCGCAGGTCTTGGGACTTGTCCCAATCTCATGACCTTAAATATACTGAAATCAAAATATGCTGCAAAGAATCAAGTATTATACCTGGCATACATCGATTTCAAAGTCGCTTTTGATTCCATTGACCGGTCCATTCTACATCTCAAATTAATTCAACACAATTGTCCACCTTCACTTTTGACCTTAGTCATGTTACTACATACCCACACATGTCCCGGGAGGATAGCTCAGCAGCAACGTGCGCGCCTTGGAAGCAAGACGACACGAAGCAACACAGGTTTGATCCCCGGATCCGTGCTTAGAAACCTCTGGGTGTTTAAGCACGTTATAAATACGCAACTAAGACAAATAAAAAACAATTAAGCAACTAAAAAACAAAAAAAAAACATTTCCTGTAACAGTGCCTCGATGCCCGCGGGCTGTGTGTGCGCTTTAAAAAAAAAATAATAAACTATTCAAATTAGACTTTCACCAGCAGGCAAACTTTCATCTATCATCAAGACTGCTTGAGGCTTTAAACAAGGCTGCATTTTGGCATCTTCTATTTTCAATTTCTTTCTGTTTGATTTGGGGATCATTTTGCAGGCCACTAAGGGTGACTCTCCGAAACTTGGAACTCACACCATAAGTCATCTTCTCTATGAGGATGATTTAATCCTCATCTGCCAGACACCTTCCGGCCTACAAAATGTATTGAATAGTTTGGCTTCATATGTATCTGCCAACAATCTCATAGTTAACACACAAAAAATACAAACTATGATATGTAAACCTCATGGAAAAACGAGAGTAAAGTCTTATAGTTGGCATCTACTAAATTAAACTTTATCAAAAGCCCAGCACTAAAAATATTTAGGCATTTTTATCCAGGCCTCCACCTCATTTTAGGTGCTGGATGATGATATTCAGTCGAAACTCTTTCGAAATACGGAAAATTCACCCTGAAACACATCTTATTATTTTACCAACAGAAAGTGATCCTTACCATAAGTTACGGCTTTGAAACTATGCTTCCAAAAAAATCTAATTGGTGGTCAGTCTTGGAAGCCAGATTTTGGAAACAATTGTTACATCTGCCCAAGAGCACGCCTTTACCACTAATACGACATGAATTGGGAATTCCATCCCTAGAATCCCAAATCAAATGGAGTATGTGCGCTTTATTTAGAAAATCAATCTTGGGCATTGCTTCCGGAGGATTGCCGAGTATCTTGGCACAACATCTTCTGGCTCAAGACCATGCTTTCACCAAGACCTGGTGTAATCTAGTTCTGGACACTTTATCTGATGCATCCATTTCGCTGGACTTGATTTTATCCAATCCAGTTTGAGCGAAGCAAAAACGTTTCCTCTACGATTGGATAGAAAATCGAAGGCTATGCCTAAAATATAAGTATTTTGACACTCGAGTTTTTGGTAATAAAGCATTCCTTACTCATTAAGATGTCCGTGTCCTTACATCAGACATCAGTTTCTTAGGTTTCGTTTAAATCTCTGGCCTACAACTGAGGTCTTGGTTAGACGAAACCTGATTCGGAAAGAACTGACCTTTTGCTGCTTCTGTTCAAACAAGATACAAAGAGAAACCTTAGAACATTGTATTTTATATTGCCCAATGTTAGTCAATCAAAGGATAATCCATTTCAAAAAATGCCATCTGACCAGTTATAATTATATGTCAATGGACGATATTTGGTGCAATATAACTAATAACCCCGATTTGGGAATGTGGGTGGCCATAGTCCACTATCTAGATGCATCTTTCCCAAATGTCCTCCCGATGAAGGGCCTATGTAACTCTACTTGTAGTTCCAAAATTTTGCACTGTAACTTTGTACTTCTTTTCTTTCATTTTTTTTTAATCTTCATTGAACTTTTGATCCTTTTGCTATGAATGCACTGAGCATCAGTCAATCACAACAAGTAATAAGAATGAAATCAAATATTTCAATTCTTCTACTGATGAACTATTGCTAACAATGTTTATTCTCTGTATTCCCCTTCATGTAATGATTGATGTTCATGCATAATACGTTTGTCATCATAATACTTTTTGTTTTTAAATTGTTAAGTTGTTATATATTTTAGTACCTAGTTGTATTTGTCTTTTTGTATATTTGAAAGGATGATTGTATTATCCATATCAAATTTAAAAAAAAACTTTTAAAAATAAATATGTGTTTTGTACATGGATAATCCTCTTCAACTCCCTTTGTACTTTGCAGTTGCTTCTCACTGTGGCATTCTTGATCTTTTGCCAAACAAATATTCTTTATGTTTGCCTGAATCTGTATTCCAGTGCTTGCCAGCCCTTCTGCCTCGGTATCTCTCTTTGAGGTTTTCAGTGTACCATTACACAAAACCGACATCCATCTTCTCAACATGTCTGCTTTACTCGCACTATATTTTCTACTGTATAAGTCTTTGGTATTTCTCATCTACCTTGCGTTTCTTGTTAATTTATTTAGTTACTTCAGTTACATCTTCATTCTTTGAGTATTCGCATATCATTTAGTGCATCAACGTCTCTTTTCTTTATCATGTCATTTTGCACCTGTCCGATTTCACTCATATTTCTATGTCTGATGGCGCCTGCATACTTCCTTCTACCACTTCAGTTCGAGGGTGCATTTGGTACGGTTGTCTAAGCACATAACGGTTTTCATGTCTTTGATGCAGTGTTGGGACAAATACCAGGTGTCATACACAGTGCTTTCTTGTTGTTCTTCCAATATGATGGAGGTGAGGGGGCAGGCTCCATGAGTGTCGTGTAAATCTCCTTCTCTACATTACCCATAGAGAGAGTCATCAATAGACAGATAGGTAGGCAGATAGAAACGGAGGCCATGAAATTGAGGGAGAAGGTGAATGAGAGAGAGTAAGAGGATTTGAGAGCATGGGAAAAATGGGCAGTGCCAGCATTGAGCTTGGGAGGGCTGAAGTCCTCCCAAGCAAAAGCAAACACAGTGCCAGAGAACATAAGCCTGCGAGGCAGCATCAATAGACCCCTAGTGGTCTTCAAAGTGTGGGGCTCACTCACCTGGGGCGAGGGCTGGCACCTTCTAAAGGGGCACACAGCTTGAAGCACCACCTAAAACATTTAGGCTGATCTGCATTTCAACTGAGGCTTTGTGCATGTTACCTCCAGGGAATGAGCACAGTAATGGAAATAAGCACAGCCTGAAAGACAGTTTCAGGCTGTGTGTATTTTTCGGTTACTGAAGTCGACAGCAAAGTTCCCTGAAAGAGGAACGCTGCAACAACTGTGGCTGTTACACAGAGAACAAGAAAACCAAAGGGAGAGAAAACAAACTGAAAAGGGGTGGGAGGAGGTGAAATAACAGAGTAGGATTAAAGTGAAGGGGCAGCGGCACCATGTAGGAAGCAGTAGAACATACAGAGTTGAAAGTGGAAACAGAACCAAGAGGGTGTAGTGCGCAGCCGCATACATGCACGGGGTGAAGGACAGTCACGAGAGAGACACAGACAGAGGGAAAGAGAGACAGGATGAGAGGACAAGGGATACAGAGAACCAGACTAAGACAGGAGTGAGAGACACATAGCGAGAGAGGCACAGAGAGAGAGAAACAGAGAGAGAGAGAGAGACAGATGAAACTGAAAAAGTGGGAAATTACGAATGGTAGAGGAGATATAATGATTAAGCACACAGCAAGAGAGTGTGAATGTGAGGGAAGCAAGAGATTGAATGAGGGAAGGGAAAGGAGAGAGGGATATAGAAGGGAGGGGAAACCGAGAGAGAGAAGGAGGCATATAGCAGGACTGTTAGCTAGAGAGGAAGTAAGAGGGAAAGAGGTAGAGCGAGACCGACACAGAGCTATAGAATTTGCCCATGTACCATATAACTGGTCCATCCAGTCCAGGCTTCATTCTTTGCGTACTGGGACATTTAGTCTTACTGGGGACGAAACACCAGGCCTGGATGACCTACTCATGGATGGCATGGGGCAACTTCAGTGCTCTGGAGAAGGGGGGTAAGAGAGACAAAATACAAAATTAGAGGAGACAATAGAGCAAACCAAAAGGAGGAGAAAGGAGAGACAGAATGGGAGGGAGAGACATGAGAAATTGAAAGGGACTGAAATACAAAGAGCATGGGAGTCAGTAAGAAAGAGAATGTGAGGGAGGACGACTAAAGTGGCTGAACCAAAGAAAAAGTGAGGGAAGAGACAGAATGGGAGTGAGGGAGAACCAGGGGACTGCATGAGGGGGAGATCAAAGAGAAAAGCAGGCATAGAGGAAAGAAAATAAACACATTGAAAAGTCAGGATGGGAGGAAAAGAAGTCATACTGAAGGAACAGGAAGAAACAAAATACCGAAGGAACAAAATAGGTGAGGCTCAGTGCAGCCTCTATTCCACATCTGCACTGGTGCCAGAGGTGACACAAGGTCTGGATACAAGAGGGAGGGGTAGCTATATACTCATTATTGTTTTTTTTTCGATTAGTACCTGCTTTTGAGTATAAGCCCCCTGGCAACAAAAAGTATGGGTAGGTCCTTGTTTAAGTCTTTTAAATTTGAAACCTATTCTCCCTCCCTTCCACCTGCAATGAAACAATTTGAGGCAATTGGCTTGATGAGCTGGCTTTGACCCCTCTTCAATCCTCCTGCACCAGGAGGATTAAAAAAGGGCTCAAAGCCGTAGTATTTAATTCTCGCGGTGTTGTCCCCCTTGGTACACATTTTCACCCTCCTATCAAACCAAATGTCATCTTGACCTCAATATGATACCCCTCAAAAGCATCCAGGGGTGGCTTCCCCCTTCACGGCTAAATAGGTTTAGTAGTATGCATTAGAGTGGGTGAAGGTGACATTTTGGCATGCCGTCACCCACAGCCATCCCCTGGGTAAGGACATTCTAGACATACCATGTGCCTCCCATGCAGCATTGAAGCTAACCCCATGACCAGGGATAGATGGGGGGGGCACCTGTAAAAAAATGTTT
This sequence comes from Ambystoma mexicanum, assembly GCF_040938575.1. Lineage (NCBI taxonomy): Eukaryota > Metazoa > Chordata > Amphibia > Caudata > Ambystomatidae > Ambystoma > Ambystoma mexicanum. The sequence continues at coordinate 1,361,487,303 of NC_090935.1, forward strand.
CTACAAGGGGGATTTGGCATAAAAAAAGTTTGACCACGCCCTATGATGAATCTGAAGGCTTAACTGCTGGGCTCAGCCTTTAGACGGCCCGCACCGCCAATGATTAGCCTCTTTATTAAACTAAATGGCCTCTGAATTGTGGTGAAAGGTGCATCTAATGAGCCAGAGGAAGTTGAAATAGCTATTCAGCCTCCTGGACTCAAAGGAAGGCGGGGTCAACTCACTACCAGCTTTCAAAACTGCCATTCAGCCCCCCACCCCCCAAAAAAACGTTGAGTCTGTCTCCTCCCAAGATCGGCACGCGAGACAAAGAGAGGAGAGAAAAAAGTGAATAGAAGAAGTATAGAGAGGTTTAGAAAGTACAAGAGTGGCAACTAAAGACATCCGCAGATTGAACAGGAGGGAGAGAGCGAGATAGTGTAAACAATAAGCGAGTAGAAAGTGCAGGAACGCTAGGAGAAAGTTGTGGGAGGGTGGAACGGATGAGAGAACGTTTACTATTACTGATGCTTCCTCTGTAAACACTGTCATCCGCCATGATGTATGTGAATCATTAATCAGACCTGGCGACGCCATGTGAGAAGGCACGCAGAATTTATGGATACAGGAAAACCTGTGTTTAAAGAAGGCAATCGCCAGAGGATGGCCGAGAAAGCAAAGCGTTCTAGAAAATGGCGCATTTGCCTGAATTCAATTTGCGTTCCAGCATCTTATTTAGCTGCCAATGGACATTACTACTTTGAAATGGGTTGTGGACCTAAATGAAACTCCACGTGGAAGGGTTGGAAATCATACTTCTAGTGCTGGCTGCGAGACTAGATAAAGGGATGCTAGTGAACTCTAGCAACAGTGACAGTGCAGTGCTTTCTTGCACAAGGAGGAGCTATTGAATGAAGCAGCATGTTTGAGTGCGTGTTTCCAACTAGTGCAGCACGAGTGAACATTATACACATGCAGTAATTATACTGCACTCAACATTGAGAGATATATTATAATTATTATTATTATTATTATTATTATTATTATTATTATTATTATTATTATTATTATTATTATTATTATTATTTAATTCTTGGTACGCTCCACATGCCTGTGGGCCGCAGGGTGCACATAAAACATTTATGAACAGACAGAAATGAACATTCTTACAGCAGAAGAGAGAGGTAATGGTGCCGGCTACATTCAGCCTGGCATCGAGTTAATCAGGTGGGATTTAATGTATTCCTTTGAACATGGGAAGAGACGATCTCATCCTCATGGAAAGGCGGAGGACATTCCATTCTTTGGCAGCTTTGCCCATCGAAGCTTGACCCACCAAATTGGCCACTGTAAGAGCAAGGAATAGGAGTTAAATGGCATTGTCAAGCTCGCCATTGTTCCCCCCGCCCCCATTTGTTTATAGCACTAGCTAATCGTATATTGCAACGAGTGAATGCAAATGACCAATTAAGTCACTTGAGCATCCAGTTAGTATGTTCTGATGGACCATGTTCCATAGGTGGAGAGCACCGTGAAATCTGAAGCTTCTGTCATATTTCCAAACATTACCCAAAGTGTTTACTCAACAGTGGCATGTACAGCATTTATATCGCCCAAGCAAAGAATCTTGTACAACAAAATACATACATTTGGATTGGTTGGTTTAGGTGGAACCATGCCACTATTCTAGGGGTATTGGTTGCCTCCCTGTAAACCCTTGGTCATGGTGAACAGCTGCTATAATCCGGGCGCAGCTTTAGCACTGCAGAAATTGGACAGCCACAGCCAAACTTAATTGTTCACTGTGTATATACACTTGATGAGCTCAGTTTGTTTTGTACTCAGAGGTTGCTACTGTTACAAGACATTTACAATCACTGTCAAAGAGACACTGAGGGACCTTGACACAGGCATTTAGGGAGGGTGAACAATGATCCCTGGCACGTATTGGCTGCTATGCACAGCTGGGGCGGGGTGCTATGCAGTAACAGTGTTGCTTCTGCTATTATTCTGCAGTATTCAGTTTACCCATACTCTGTTGTTATTTTGCATTTATCACCGTTGAAGTTACTTTTAATATTGAAATAAGTGCATATATTGACTATATTGAAATAAGTGCATTCAAATGTTTTTTTTGGGATGTTAAAAGAACACTTCATGAGTAGCAAAACATTGCAAAGAATTGAACACAAGGTTAAAAATAAAGATAATTTCGCTGGTAAGGCTGAGAGGGAGAACAGAGTCTCAGCACAACCGGATGATTCACAAAATCGGTGTGCAGGGCATTCCAACCCACAAGAGCCAGGATAAACACATCTGTGCTAGCCCCCCACTGAGAACGCACCTGGGTTTAACTCTCTAAACCCTTCACAGAGAAGAAAGTTTCATTTGCATATCAGTCTTTGTCCCACCCACAAGGACAATCCAGCCCTGAAATGCTACGCAACTCACATCTGAACAAGAGCACCATCAGCAACCCCAGACACGTGTTTCAGCCCAGTTGGGTCGCCTCAGTGAGGTGAAGCTGAGCCTCTGTAAGGCACAATGAGCAAGGGGTCCATGTCTGGATTACCCTGGGTTACTTAGGGTAAACCACAAGTTTTACACATTAAACAATTTATTTTCCATGGCAAGACAAGGCCACCATGCAGTCCCAACATTGTTCGGAGTCAATATCTGAAATGGCACTCGTAACTACAGATACATTGATCTTGGTTCGTGCAATGGTTTGAAGGTCATAATGGCGCTGCATCGTTTATTTTGAAGGCTACAGGAAGCCATAGGAAGTTGCAGGGAAGGAGGGAAGTGTGCTTGAAGTTGGAGCATTCCAGTGGTACTCTTCACTACCTGTAGATTCTCGGTCACATCCTCAAACGTGTTTAAAGCGCAAGTGAACGGATGTGCTACAGCATCTCAACACGTGTGCCAAATAAATGCAACAACATCCACAAAGGGCATCTGAATGTGTGCATGTTTGATTGGAATAACACTTTGTCACAAATGTGCTTCTTTGTTGCCATTTTTCCACAGTGTACTCTGTGTGGCTTGTTAACTGTTTGTTTGCCCACTGGTAGCTATATACCTATATCATTGTGTCACGGATGGCTCAAAGAACACTCCAATGCACAGAGGCAGTTCAAGGTATTTTTATTTTGTTTTGTCATGTGCTCTAGAGCTGTCACTCTCTCATATAAACCAACACCACCCTAACCCAGGTACCCCTACTTCCCAGGCTAGCATATACTGAATGTTTCTCCCTACTGTCTAGCTTCTGCCTTATGCTAGAAATGATGTACCGATAGGCCAGTGCATTATCTGTCTAATTGTCCTCCCGGGCCTGCTAACTGTCCCTACACTATGCAATGTTTCTTGGTCTCAAGGGGATATCAGATTGTGAAATTCAGATACTCCCCCATGCAGCTGTTTCCTATCATGCTCACATGCTCCTTTCCCTTGTCCTTCAACTAATGCTCTCTTCTCACTACTCTTCTGTCCAAACTCCTGCCACCTTCACTCCTTCTACTCATGACATCTTTCTCCTTTGTCCCTCTCATGTCTTTCACTCTATCTAGGCTTGCCTCCACCCTTTGATGTAACTGCACTCTCCCACTTGCATTTACTCGTTCCTCCAGACTACTACTGCCTCCTCCACGCTACTACGGGCTCCCCCACACAGTTGCCGGCTGCTCTGCACTAGTACTCTCTCCTCTGCACTAATACTCCCTCCTCTAAACCAATACTATTAGTCCAGACTGTCTGCGGCACTGTAACGCTGTGCTTTCCTGCCATGCTCTTGCTACAGTCTTCATCTGGACAGTTAGCTCTGGGAAAGACAGAAAGATTCCAACAAGGGTTTGGTTCGCAAGGCATGGTGTGAAACAAAGGAGTACTGCAGGAATGCATGCTGGTACAAAGAGGTGGGGGAGAGGAATTGGGGCCCTCTCAACTGCCACTATCCTCATCAGGGTTATGACTAGCTCTAAATTTCATCCTGATATGCCTCCCTCGCCCGGAAGAGAGGGGTTCACACCCCCTCTTGGCAAGGACAGGGCATTGGCCTTGTCACATCTGTTTTTAAACATTTTAATTTCTACAGTAGCCACTTCTTGTGGGTAATTATTTCTTACCTTCACATGTCTCCATGACTGCTCCACTGTCATTTTGTATACTCTCATCAGTGCCTGATCGTTCTTTGTATGTTCTGCAATTAGCATCAGTGTAATGAGTAATATTTTTGCATAATGAAGTTGGTGTATTCTTCTACCAGTAAGTATTGCATTGTGGTGTTTTCAGTGGGTGTCCTTAAATGAGGTTTTCCAGGAAGTATTCCTTTCATGGTTTATGTACAATCTAGAAATAATGTTCAAGTAGTTGCAGGTCCCATCGCTCAATTCTCCACACCTTTTTTATTGTGGGTTCCCATAAACCATCAGCAGTGCTTGGTAAGCGGTCATAATAGTGAAATGTTTCCCATACAGGAACATGTGATGATATTCACATGGCCATACTAGCCTTTATTTTGGTCAAATCTAATTACATATATATGGGGGTGGGTAAGGGTATAGATTAGGTTGAGGGGAAATGGGATAGAGGGTTGCGGGGGTCTCCCCTGCATTTTAGGCTGAAAAAAAGGTCAAATAAATTCGATTCAATGTGATTAGGTCAAATGCTTTAGGTCAAATAGACCCAAACCACCCTAACCTCTACTTGTCATGCTATGATTAGGCTCTGTCCATATGTGTCAGGTTGCAGCTTGTATAGGGCCCCACTCTTTTTTCACATTCTCTATCTTGTTTGTGTTAGAGTTGTATGGCCACATAGTCTACATGTCTCGCACTTGCAGTTTGTTCAGTGCAAAGGGTGGGGTCAAAGTATGCTATGTGCTCCTCTGTTGTGACATCATTGTTTATTGTGATAAATGGTTTTGTGCAATGCCTTCTGCAGATTAGGCAAATGGCCTCCCGGGTGTTAGTTCCCTTCTGTGTGCTGATGGTGGTGCAGACTTTGGCATATCTGCCAGATTAACTAGCTATTCTTAGGGTGCACCTTGAATCCTTCAGACCAACAGATTATGCTGACCTAACTATGGCTGCAGTTTTCCCTTGGTCGGGTTGCATTCCTATATTTGAGAATCTTTGCACACACAAATATATGTGGGTAGGGGGTAAAAAGGGGGTGCGGGTTTTGGGTATTTCCACCATAGGATCCTCACAATCTCGGTTGTTTGAACCTGCAGAGTGGCAGGAGTGTTGAGAATCTGGTGATGTACCTTGATTTGGGCTCCAGTTCAAAGTGGTGATTTCCTTTGTGCGAGCCTAGTTTTGCTCCAATGAGACAGCTCCTCTTGTTGCTTATGTTTGGCGGTAAATGTGTGTCCCTTACTAATAATGCATGCCTGACACATGCTGACACAGAGCCCATTCGCCCACCACAATCTATCTTTGGCAGTGCCACCCTGTGTAGTACCAGCAGTGTGGATCCATAAAGGCATGCAATAATGTCTTGTTTTATGTGCCTTGTATTTGTCTTGTAATTGAAGACCTTAGGTGGAACATAACCATTTATTTGTATTATTTGTAGAATTACTTGTGAGTTTAGACATTTTCCTATTCCTCTAAATAATGTGCAATGAACCAAGCAGTGGTGGAGAAATATCCAATATAACCGTTTGGTGATGCTAGAGCCAATATGCAAGCCATTATTCCTAAACCATAGAAGCCTGACTCTTTCATAAACTAGGAGCAATGAACATTATTAATGGCATGAACGCATGTAGTATGCATCTTAAACTCTCTTTTCTTGCTCCACAGCAGTAAGAAGCAAAGATCAAATGACTATAACTCACATAATCGCCTAGGGGCACCATACTCTAATCCCCCTGGCAGTCCTTCCTCTTTTTGATCAGTGCTACCCTCATACCCTCCGTGTGCACTGTAGAAGAAACAGGATCAGCCCCATTGTGGACCACAACCCTCTTGACCAATTCCAAAAAACCTGGCTCTAGCTCAATAAAAGGACTGGCCCAGGGAGCCAAAACCAGAAAACAACATTGTTAAGGAGAGGCGAGACCCAGGCAGGACAATTCTCACCTCTGTGCCATTAATAGAGTCCAACTCTCTGTCCCAAACTAGGAGTAATCGACATTCTATGGTATGGTACAGAGGCTTTCAATAATGCATGTTCCAAGCCCCTCCAATACGGCCCATGAAGGGTGCACAGTAGGTTTGCAGTAAAATCGATAGAAAGTCCCCTCATTGGACCTATCTGCCAACTGGAAAATATCACTGCCCCCCCAACCCTATATCGCAAAAGGTGAGCAACGTTATTCACTAAGACAGCCATAGCGCCCTTATCCCAGGCAGGTGCAGCAAGGGATGCATATGATGCAGGCTGAAGATGGCAAGAATAACTAAAAACTAATCATAGAATCACACATATGCATTCACCATGAAGAAAATGCACTATATAAGCTGAATGCAAAATGAACAACATGTCTATATAGTTTACTAACATAGAAACGCAGCAAAATGGAAGCCACAGCATGCATTTAAGTAAATGAAAGGCCTCAAGGCTTGACAAAAACTCAGAATTCTGAATTCACAGAAATACATAACTATGCAGAGCACAGACAAGTAGCTATGCAGACCAAGCTGTTAACCAAGCTGTTACTGCTGTTAAGCCTGTAGGATAGTGCATGAAATCGTAGAGAAAGGAGGGAATGCAAAATGTCTCCTCCACCCCCCCTGATGAAAAAGCACATTGGTTGCCCTGGAAAACTGGCCTAGCTGCCAGCTGAAGGAACCCCTGAGCTATATAAGCCAAGGTTACTGAAAAAAGGAGGGTCAGGACGGCTCAGAGAGAACACGAGATAACAATTCTCAAGGCACAAGCCATATATCCTTAGATTAATTAAAAGAACAAATAGTTGTTGAGCGCCAGGTGCAGAATAATTATAAGCCAAAGACTTCATAGGGAATGGATAAAAAAAAGTCCCTAGAGGTAGAGAAAACTATGACACTGCATGAAAATGTGCTAAAATCCCAATGAATGCATGGTGAAATAATTCCAAACGCGGTTCTCTCGCACGTGACACATAATTGAAGAACACTGTCTATTCATTATCAAGAAGCACAGATAGGACCTACCTCACTCCTTATGCATATTCCCAGACATGAGGCAACATGCAAGGCCAACTACAGAGCAATCACCATGGCTCATGACCTAGGAATAATGAATGGTATATTTTTTAATTTAAAGGAAAGCAGTCCGTGGATCTCTCTCCCTCTTTTGGCTCATGTTTTGATGACCTGGGTTGTCCAACTTTGGTCAGTAGAATGCCAACCAATCAGGTCCCTCAGTTCTAGACTGCCCAGTATGTATTGTGCCAAGCAATAGTCACTTGCAAAGATGATGTATTTGTTTTCCTATCAATTTAGAGGTTGTTTTAAAAGGGGCCATCAGTTAATCATTGACCAATTAAAATGTAACCCATATATAAAACATATCCAGTGTATGTTCCTAACCTATCCCCTTAGCCCTCAGGTTTTGCATCATTGTTCCTCATTAGGAGGCCGGCGTAGCCTGTAATACAGGCACGGCTGCCGCTGGTATTTTTTTTTTCGGCAACCAGGAATGGGCAATAACGGGGTCATTACGGCATTGCCTGACCCAGTAGCCCATTCCTGGGAGCCAGAAAATATTCTTCCCCGATAGGGCTCAATGGGAATGAGGAAGTCGGAGGCACCAGCACCTTTATAAGCATCGTCAGTGCATCCGACGTGCGTGCTCGCGGGTGCCGCTCTCTCCACCAGGTCAAACCTAGTGGGCAGAAAGGCACCCGCCAGCACAACTCGTAGTTTGCCGGTCCGGGAATTATGGTACCGGTACCGTAGTTCCCAGACCAGCAAACTTATAATGATGCCCATTATGTTGTTATTCTGATGTGCTTTTGATATAAAAGATGTTGTTTTGTATGGAAGAGCTCTGAGAGTGGCACTTCTTTGTTTGTATGCTATCCCTGCTTTATTTTGGATATTAATAAAGCTTGGTTTTGCCTTTCTCTTTGTCTATTCTAGTTACTGAGTCCGAGTTTTTCTGGCTCCTGTTCCACTGCAAAAATATGGGGGTTTCCAGGTCATCGTTAGTCCTACAGTCTGGCCCCTGACTAAAAATCCATAGATGCCATCTCCCCCGAGCAGAATGAACACCAAAGAGACCCATCACCCAACAAACCCATCTAGCTAGAGTGGGAGAAGAGAAGATGAAAGTGTTAATGAAAGGACAGAAACAGATGATCAGAGGTAGCCATAGCAGCAGCAGTAGTTCCTGACGCATGCTCACAAAGGCACTGAACCACACAGAGTTGAGGGAAATCTGCAAAGGAAAGAAAAGATATGATCAGACAGCCGGACTGGTCCTCCAAAGAACATGAAAGCAGACCCCCTCCTCGCAAAAAAAATGATCTACCGGAAATGTCCAAGGCCCTAACATGCCCAACCATATGAAAGCATAAAAGACACATCAGCATCACCAGCTTGGCTGAGAAGGGCTGCATGGACAGTTCATTATTTCCTGGCCAATCCCTACACTTGGAAAAGACACAGTTCACATCCCACAAGCAGAATTATCTGTACACAGACAGTGGATGGAACACTCTGATTCCCTTCAAGAGTCTGCAGATCAACGGGCATTCTCTCACCAGGAAACAACTCACCAGTGCATGATAGGAGGTGGTAGAAGAATGATAGATGTTGACTTTAATGTAAGACAAGGAATCAGTCAGACCTGCCAGGAAATCTACCACCTGTACATTACCAGCATGAAAAGGATCCAAATCATTTGAACTGCACCAGCAAAAATAGGCCTTCCATGCCCCCTAACTAAATCTGAGTGTGCAGGGTGCACAAGATTCTTGAATGAGTGTGCCAGGTGATTGTGAAAGACCCTTGGGGCGCCAGTGTACCCTGACACCGGCCAGTTGACCAACCAGAGGGACACCTATAGCACCAGAGGATGGAGGGTGAGGGTAAGATCTAGCAGAAGGTCCAGGGAGACTGGTAGACGGACAGGGGGGGCATGGTAATGAGGAGCAGCAGTGGAAAGCAAAGATGGTCCTGCTACAGAGGTGCAATCACCAATAGAACTATGCTCTGCTGTTAAGCCTGTAGGATAGTGCATGAAATCGTAGAGAAAGGAGGGAATGCAAAATGTCTCCTCCACCCCCCCTGATGAAAAAGCACATTGGTTGCCCTGGAAAACTGGCCTAGCTGCCAGCTGAAGGAACCCCTGAGCTATATATTCAGGGGAGACTTGTAGAAGTTCAAGCAAAACAGACCCCAACTCTCCAGGAAATCCATAAGCAGGCGACGTCAGTCTCCAATCGTTGCCACCCACCCAGCACTGGGATAGATTCTATCTCAGCCTTGACTTTGATCTGGTACCTCAGACAGAAATCCCGAAAAGTATTTTTCCAGTTCTGCCAAGGACCTGGACCAGGTGTCTGCCAACATTTTATAGTGCATCGCTGCCCCATTTTCCACCAGCAGCCGAACCACATAGTGGGAGAAGCTGCTTGCAAAGCACCTGATCACAAAAGGCCCTTAGGAGGAAGCTCCTAAGAGTTCCTAAGAGTTTGTGGCAAAAGTATTCCCTCTGAGACCATAACCTTTCAGTGAAGATCCATACCTCATGCCCCATCCTCTTTGACTTGTGTTGGATTCTAATTGCAGACTGGGGAGTGAAGGACAAAACAGCCATGCCATGCCAAGCATCTAGGTGTATTACCCACAAGTGCATCTCTTCATTAGCTGTGCTGGAAAACAGGACTCAGCCAGAATAGCCTAAACCTTTGCAATGAGCCTGAATCTTCAACCTCTGAAGGGACTTGAAATGTAGGTGTCCTGGAAAGACTGCCACACTAGAAGAGGCGAGAGGCCAAATAGGGGGAGAGATCTCTCGACCTCTCTCTTGAGCAGGTTTAACTGCCCTGTGGGAAGCTTGGTAGCAGCCAACTGAGAGTCTTTTAGAAACCACAAAAATGACATGCTCTGATAGAGGGCCGAGTCAGAATTCTGGAAATGAATTGTGAATCCCAGATGCTGCAAGGGGAAACCAGTCATATCCCTATGTGACTGTGAAAGCTCCCTAGAGTCAATCATGATAAGAAATATCATCCAGCTACATAAGAAGATGAATCCTGTGTGCCGTGAGATAGTCTGCCACTGCAGCTTGGTAAAGCACCAGGCACGGAGTACAGACTGAAGGGAAGGACCAACAATGGTAAAACATCCCCTCCCAAAGAAGCTGCAGGAAATACTGATGAGACTTCAACATGGGGGCCGTGAAATACCCAACATTGAGATCCAATCACAAGACCCAGTCGGTGTCCGGTCAAATGGTCGAAAATAAATGGTCGAATGACCATTTGATCGAATCAAAATGCTCGGAAAAAAAGGTCAATTTTTTTTTAATTTATTTATATATTTTTTTAAAGTTTTGGTTGCTTAAAAAATATTTTTAATAAAGAAAAAGGGGGTTTGGGGGGAACCCCCCCATAAAATAAAATTAAAAAATATATATATATTCAACCTTTTTTTTCCGACCATTTTACTTCGATTAAATGGTCATTCGACCATTTGGTTTTCGACCAAATGACTGGTAACCGAATAGTCACCTGGCCTGAATAAATCTTTCAATACAGCAACACTCTCCATACTGAAATGATGATACACCACAAATTGGTGCAACGCCCATATATTAATCACAGGTCTTAACCCATTTTCCTTCTTCCTGATCAGAAAGATAGTGCTGAGAAAACCCTCAGGGTGGATGGGAGCCTGCTCTATCACCCTTTTGTACAGAAGATTCCTGATTTCCTGATGGGGTCATTATCCCTTTTTGACAGAAACATCTTATGTTTGTGGCAGGGCACAACTGGGATAGACATGAATTCCAAATGGAACCCCTCTATTGTCTGCAGAACCCATGTGTCTTTCTTGTGAAACAAACAACCATTTTCTGTAAAGGACCTTAAGCACCCCTCAAGCAGGCTCTCTGTTCCTGAGGAGTGGAAATACCTAACCTGGTTGATTGCCACTCTGCCTCGGCCCCCTCTAAATCCACTCATTACTCTGGAAGTAGATGGTCTGTCTGGGATTCTGTGGGGTGAAAATGGGTATTATTGTATGGAGCCAGATGAACCTGGGGGGTGGGGTACTCAGCCTGTGGGATGGTCCCTACGACCATACCTTAAAGAAACCCTGGGCCAATCATTTTCCTCAGGGAAGATTGGACTTTCTCCAAGGAAGTCCCCACATAGTGGCCTAGTTCTTTAACAAACTCATCACCAAAAAGGAAACATCCCAATGCTTCAGCTTCCATAGTTTCCATCAAACCCCCTAAATTGGAAACTATCTTCCACAGTACACCCTTACATGGTTCCTGTGTAAAGAGGAGTTGGCATCCCCCAAGAAGCATACTGCCTGCTGAGCCGTACCGAACCAGTAATTTCCACCGGGTTCAGAGAAACCCCTGAAGCCTTGACCTCCTGTGCTAGGTCCAACAGTTTTACAAGAGACCCAGAAATGTTCAATCATTTGTCCTGACAGGCTTGCCATGCCATATCAACCCAATTGGGAAGAATGCAAACCATATGTTTCCTTGTAGCATCTTGCAAGCCGGATGAACCCTCCCTGGGTCCAAGAGACAGCTACCATCTCCACTGGGATCCCACCAAGTGCATTCATTACCAAACCTGAGTTGAACCCAATCCAGAGTTCCCAAACTATGGGTGTAGAGCCGATGTCTGACCTTTCTCCAAGACTGATAGTTGATTGAGCACCTGTAGCAACTCTGTCATGAATGTCTCCATTACTGTCCCAGCCCGAGGATTACCGGGCTGATGAAAGCCACTGAAGTAGGCACCCTGCTCATTATGTTTTTTCTTAGAGAGAACTTTGGCTGTTCTTAACCCCAAATTCCTCTGCCCTGCTCTCTCCTGACAGAGTGACAAGGTACCCAGTTTCCTACCAGCCAGAGCTTCTCAAACCCAATTCTGAATAGTTTGAACAAAGTGGCCATTTTCCATTCAAAGGTCTTCTTCACATCTTGAGAAAGAGGCAGATTAACAAAGGAAAGTTTCCTTCCACTTACAAAACGTGTGTGAAGAACAACCTACAATATACAATTTAAGCTTACATGGCCCAAGAGGCCTGTTGCTGCATGCCCAATGGTGCCTTCTTCTAATCTGCTCATGATGCAGGACAAGGAGCTCACCAAGCGGATGAGCAGCTGTAGCCCAGACTTCAGCTCTCTGTTCAGTGTAACACAGGGACAATCCTAAGTCCCAATATATGTGCACTGGTGCTCAGCCCCACACATGACTGCCTCTGCCCTGTGAATGTAGGGTTGCCCCTCCACGTGCCGAAGACACTGTGTTCAATCACCTCCAAAAAATCCTGATCTCGGGAATGAGACGTCCTGCTGGAAATGACTACCTACGGAAGACCCCAGAAAAGCACCTTGTATTCCACCAGCTAGTAAAGCAGAATCCACCCACAATTACCCTATCTAAAGTTAAGCAAAATGCCATCCCCTCCAGAATCAACAAGCAATACTTAGATGGGAGTAGTAATAAATGGACTAGATTGAACTCTAGTCTGCCTAGGGGATTATGGGTGTTGTAGTCATTTGTTTTTTTGTTTCTTACTGCTGTGGAGCAGAAAAAGAGAGTTTAAGATGCATAATAGGAAGCCTCTGTGCCATGCCATAGAAGTTCCTGGCAACCTTCCTTGCATTTTAAGTATTCCGCTAACTGTCATCATTAACTTGAACCATATTTTTGTGGTGAATTTACTTAAGTTCTTCTTGGGTGATTCTGTGGCCAATACAAATATCCATATGTTTAATGGTGTGAGTGCTGGTTTATACTTCATCTTCTAATATTTTGTGATGCACATGAAGTTGATCATTGAACGTGTATCGAAAACATTTTTCCTTGTGATTCACAATGAGATTGATATCTGATGCTTCATCTTCTCCGTCTCTTATCACATAGACATAATCATCTGTCTTCTGATTTGGTCCGTCATTTTTCTTGTGCATTTATGTTGTGTATCTGCCTTTGGGTTGTAGTCATGTTTTCAGTCTTTCCGTTGTGCATAGTCTTCCAGCTCTCTCCATTTCCATTTCTTTTTCACATGTCCTTGGTTTACCTTGTTGCATCTTATTTGTTTATTCATCTGTTCCTGCTTCTCTTCTTGCTATCAGGAGAAGGTTGTCCACTGGTACTGATTCTTTCAGGAGCTTCTTACTTAGGGTGGTTAAAGAGCTCCATTCAATGATGCATAATCGGATGGCCTCCCAATAAACCAATAAATACATACATATACAAATATAAAAATTTGAAAAGGAAAATCTGAACATTAAAAAATTATAGGCAGTTAAGGTTCAACTAAATCAATGTAAAAGGTCTTCACAAGAGGAAGATAGAAGAAAATCATTGGGACATGAGCAAAAGAGAAAAAGTGTAGAAGATCGGATGTGAAGGGTTACAGTGTTCCAGTGTTTTGGGCCGAAGAGCATAATTGATCAGAAGCGAGATTGGGCGCAAGGTGGTCTGTGGGTAACCAGAACAAATTTAACTTGAGACTGAAGAGAATGAGAGGGGTTGTAGGTGTTCAGTAATGAAGAAAGATAAGGTTGTGGCAAGTTCCCTGTATCATTTTGAACACAATGCATACAAAATTAAAGGGTGTCCAAGATTTGAAGGAGAGCCAGGAAAGGGTGTGAAGTGAAGAGGAAATATAGGTACAAGGAGAAAAGCAAAAGAGGAAATGAAGAGAAAAGTTAAAAAGGGAGCATAACGGGGGAAGTTGGTAAGCAGAAAGACCGACAAGTACAGCAGTGTAAAAGTCTTATTGATAGAGGACAAGAGTAGAGATGAAAAGATTAGTAGCATGAAAGGAGAGAACAAAGAGGCTTGTAATATTAAATAATTGGTGATGAAGAACAAGAAATGTTAGAAATGGGATTTAAAAAAGAAAGCAAGGAATCAAATATTATGCCTTGTTTCCATGCACAGGTAGAAAGAGGATGAACAAGGGAGAGAGTAACTGGATGGGGGGAAGGCAAGGAGAAAAGGGAGAAGCCGGAAAGACGAGGAAATCAGGTTTAGACGAGATGCAGTGGTGAAAAATCCAGGACTGCTATGCGACAAGGCCGGCAGAAATTGTGGAAAATCTGAGAAAGATGAAAGAGAGACAACAATCTGGGAGTCCTCAGCCTTAGAAGCTGGAAGATAGACCAGAAGAGGAAACAATGCAAGTGAGAAGAGTAATGTAGAGAGATAGAAGGAAGGGATTCTAAAACCGATTCCTGTGGGACGCCACATAGAAGAGGGAAGGAGGAAGAGTGTTTTCCGGCCCAGGAGATCAAAAAGGAATGGTCATAGAGTTAAGATTTAAAACATTGCAGAATAGAACCAAAGACGCCAAGTGAGGAGAGCGTACAGAGAGGAACAGTGTGACCAGCAGTGTCAAATGCTGAAAAGAGATCAAGGAGAATAAGGATTGAAGATAGTTTGTAGTGTTGAGTTGTTAGTAACCAGTTCGATTTTTTAATGAGTGTAGTTTCTGTAGAATAAAGAGGACAAAAGCTGGATTGGTGTGGTGGAAGGGAGGTACTGTTGATCAAGCTAGGAAGAAACTTGTGAATAGACAACCCTTTCCTAGATTAAAAAGTAGGTAGGAAGAGAAGGGCCAAGATATTTTGGAAATAAGCTGGGAAGGTAGGTGATAACAAGGGCAAGCTGCTGAATGGGCTTGAGATAAGTATAACCCGTGTCAAATGCAGAAAGAGATTTGAATGATGTCCATGAATCGGCGGTAGGTGGGATGGCAGTGGGAGGAGGGTTGTTTGAAGAAGTGTGAGAGGAGTGTAGCTGTGTAACTTTGCTTACTGTTTCTTTAACAAAGGCCATTGGCGATAGAAAGGGAGAGAGGGCATGGTCAGGTGAGAACCAAGGTAGGGTACGATTGAGGAGCAGAAGGGGGCATCAAGGGTGTGCAAATAGGAGAGAATGAGGTCAGAAAAATAATGCCTTTTAGCAATTTGCATGTAAGAGTTGTTAAATGAGTGTATAGAAGTATAGAAGAAATTAAAGTAAGGACCGTAGAGGAGTGAAATTTGTTCCATCGCTGTTCTGCACAGTGTAGAGAGAAGTGTAGAAAGAGGAGATTGGTTGTAAGCCAGGGTTGAGCAGGTTTGTGGGGGAGGGATGAAAGGGCCAGGAAGAATTTAGGGCATCAAGGGTACAACGAATACTGGCATTTATAAGCTTGAGAGCAGATACAGCTGATGGAAGAGAGAAAGCAACATGTGGAGGAAGAGAAGTGAGAAGATGGGGAATGAAGATAGAAGTGTTCAAAGATCAGAGATTATGGGGGTAAATGACATGGCAGGTCAGGTGATGTCAAGACAAAAGAAAAAGAAAGTAGAAGACGATCAGAAGAGAGAAAAAGGGTAGCAGACGCGTCATAACTAGGAACCTTAGAAGAGATGATTAGGTTGAGAGAGGAACCATGAGACAGGATCAAAGGTGCTGGAGAAAATGGTGGGAATCAAGAAGTGCAACAAAAGGAGAGGATGCATGAGTAGTGAGTAGATGAAGATTGGCATCACCAAAAGAAAGGAAAGAGAGGCTGATGGAAGAGGAAAGATGGTTGATGCGTCGCAGAAGGAGGTAAGAGGGTCAGGCGGGTGATGGATATTCGAAAGGAATAAGGATAGACCTTAGAAAATGAGATACAGTGGTATTCGAAGGAAGAAAAAGCAGAAGGTATAAAATATGGACGAGGAGTTAAAAAGAATACCAGTTTCACTGCCACTGCCAGACTCACATGAGGAGTGGGAACAATTTGAGAGAGAGATTGTGAGAGAGGCAGGGGATCAGTGGGGTGAATACAAGTTTCAGTTAAATAGAGGAAACAAATGTAAATTAAGATGAAAACGGGTGTTGGAAATTGTGTGAGATTTGTGTGGTAGGTCAGAATCATGAGACAGACATGCAAGCCTGATTTTCAAAAGGTTTATTCCTTCTCCTGATTCAGAAAGACGTTGGGGCTCAGTATGAGTTTGCTGGTCTGGAAATATGGTGCTGATAACAATGTGTAGTGGCACCTTTCCGGATGGGCAAACTCCAAGTCTGGCAGTAAGGGCTGTAATCTACCGGTAGGCCTGACCTTCCGGTAGTTCAGGCCCGACAGGCAGACAATTGTCACAATCACCAGCACTGATATTTCTGCCACCTGTGATTGCTGCATCGCCATCCATGGAGTCCCGTGGATCTCCATGGGAATGGAGATTTACTGACGTCTCTGTCACCCGTAATATCCCAGTAATACCGGGATACTGGGCAGCAGAGACGATACGGCAGTCCCCTGGAATTACTGGCGCGAAACTGGGGGGGGAGGGGTTGTAATAAGTCCCATATTCTTCCCCTAACTCTGTTACTAATTCCTACTCTATGCAAATGATGGCCACAAGGGGGGTTGTCACTGTGTCAAGATGGTCAAACATAAATGAAGTCCTTTTTCCAGAAATTCTATTCTGAGCTACTTTCTCTCACTACTGCTCAAATGAAAAGAATCCTATAATATCCTTTGCGCATTGCCCAAGGGAAAGGGATGGCTGCTGGCTTCTGGCACCCCACCCCTGTGCAAATGTTCACAGTCCAAAACATAGTTTGTCTATCACTGGAGTGTGATCTTGGGTTCCAGCTGGGTCTCTCTGGGTCTCCTTGAAACCTGTATGTTTCACAGTCCTTCTCCTTTTGGGGAGACTTTCATATTTTACCCTTCCCACAATCTGTGATTCTTTCAGTCTCTTCCTTTCCCCCTCTGGGGCTTGCTCTTGCACATTTTCCACATTTTCCTCAGTTCTTTTCCCAACTCCAGGCTTCTCTTTGTCTCATGTCTCCACTCTTGTTTTCTCGACACTCTAGGGCGTTTTGGCTTGTTCCCCACACACTGAAGCTTCTCCCAATTTCTCTCCCCACTCTGGGGTTTCCCTGTTCTTTTTTGCAACTCCTGGTTTCTCTCTCTTTCTCGCCCCACTCTCAGGCTTCTCTTTTTCTCCCCCATACCGTGGATCCCTTTGGTTTCCCTCCCCCCTATGGGGCTTCTCTGATTCTTACCCCCACCGGGTCTTCTTCCACTGGCCTTGCCACCCATCTCCCATTCCTTGACAGCCACTGCATACCTATATCTGATGAGCAGTTCTCCCCAAGAAGGCTAAGCAGGCCTACTGCCTCTCGCCTCAGCGTGGAGGCACTTACCTGACTTTTGCTGTCCGAGTCAGACATTTTCACTGGTGGTGTGCCTTGTGGGGGCTTTGCTTATTTATTGATTGAAAATGTAGGCATGCTCTATTTTGTTATTTTTGCTAACTCTTGTTTTTACAACAGTGTATTTATTTGTAGGTTTTTCACTATTTTCTATGCTTCTTCAATGCTTCTGAGATAATAAAAAATGTCTCCCGCATTCTTTTCCCTCCTCGTCCTTTTTTGCTTTCCTTTACTTGCTTTGCTCAATTTTATTTCCCATACCACAATGGTTACTGATTTCTCTTGTGTCCTTCCTTAAAGCACCAGGTTATGATAACTGTGCATCAGTTTATGCCATTTGAAACAAAATCTCAACTTCAAATGCAAACAGTGAAGTGAACGCAAAGTTGGGATGATGAGTTCATACTTCCTTGTACCCGCAAAAAGGTAATTTCTGGCTACTGCAAATCACTGTTTGCAGATTTCATATTGCAGTTCAATTGCCCAAAAGAGAACACCCTACTCTACTATCAAAACATCAGCACAGATGGGAAAGCTTTTGAATGTTAAGCGGGTGGGCAAGGCTCTCCTGACAACGAACATGTAGGGAGTCGACTTAAAATTGAATTTTTAAACCCTGCCCAAAATGTGTTGAACATAATGGGCCTCATTATGAGTGTGGAGGTAGCCATAGTGCTATTAGCGCCATGGCTGCCTCCATGTTGGGCTCCAATACCGAGGTCTGTGAATGAGGAATTACCGGGTCATTCCGACCTTGGAGGACCCAGTAATTCCTCATGCACAGAACCATTCCCAATTCCCATTTGAGCCCCCATAGGGCTCAATGGGAATGGGGATGAAGCTAATAATGGGCCCGGTAATAACAGGCCCGTTATTAGCTCCTTGGTCCCCTCGCGGGACCCGGAAAGGACGTTTGGTTTTACCAGACGTCTGTTCCGGGTCCAGCAAGGGAACCTCGTAAAAGGGCATCCCATAATGAAGGGTGCCGGTCCCGTACCGGCACCCTTCATTACGGGACCGCCCGGGTCGTAATGAGGCCCAATGACTAATTTAACAATCTCCTTGCTTTCCGGTTGCCACCATACCTGTAATACCTCCTATATCTAAATATCTATAATCTAATTACAGGTTGGTATTAAGCGTGGGTGAACTTTCTCAAAAGTGATCTGTGTGCTGCTATGAATCTCTTGGAGATTCAGGTAGGTTTGCAGGTTTCCCGCAGATTTATCTTCTAATCTGCCCAAATCTCCTTTAAGAGCCATACACATTCAGGGTAGTTGAGACCAGTTTGTGCTAATTCTTCGCTGAAAACAGCATAAACAAGATAGCTCAAAATGATTCAGGAAGGCAGAGGAAGGTTAGGGGAAAATGAGGAGGCAGGTTAGGCTTGAGGGGCGGGGGGTTAACAAGAGGAAATGGAGTCCGGTGAATCTATTAATGTTTTCCTGCGAGTCGAATGTTTATATCTTGGTAAGAAAAGGACATTAAAAGGCAGGCATGCTGGGGTCAGCTTTTCAACATTCAGGAGTCGACACATTGGGCCTCATTATGTCTGTGGCGGTAAGGCAACAACGGCGCCGGTAGTGCTACCGGTGCCTTTGTTACCATGCCGCCACATTATGAGTTCTGCTCGCGGGTGCAGCTCTGCACGCCTGGTCAGTCCAGGTCTACAGAGCAGCACCCGTGAGCAGAACAGGATGGTAGCAACGGTACTCTCAGGGCTCTGCCTTGTCACCCCTTCTCTTCCATATCTACATCTGGCCTCTTATCTGTCTCATCCACTCCCTCGGTGTCAGGTGCTATTCTTATACCGACGATACCCAGATCCTAATCTGTCTGGACTTGGATCCTACTGAGGTGTCGTCGCATTTCCATCAGTGCCTGGCTGCTGTAGGTGAGTGAATGAGCAAGAACTGGCTGAAGCTGAATGGGGACAAGACAGAGGTGCTGGTGGTTGGTGCCCCCCCTGATCCTTCACTTTGAGTGTCCTCATTCTGGCCCTCTTCTCTTGGCTCTATGCCGGTTCCTGTGACAAAGGTTAGAAACCTTGATGTTATTCTCTCTGCTTCTCTTTCAATGCATGATCAAGTTTCCGCTGTGTGCAAGACAGGCCACTTTCATCTTAAAATTTTGAAAAAGGTTCTACCGCTTCTTTCGGTCACTCTTCGTCCTCCAGTTGTTGCAGCTATGGTGCTTAGCCATCTGGACTACTTTAACTCACTGGGCCTCATTACGAGGTTGGAGGTAGCCATGGCGCCATTAGTGCCATGGCGCCTCCAAAATCGTACCGACTCCGGTCTGGTGGATGGAGCAATTACCGGTCCATTCCGTGGTCAGAGGGAGCGGTAATTCCCCATTCACAAGAGCCATTCCCCATTCCCTTTGAGCCCCCATAGGGCTCAATGGGAAGGGGGAAGGCGGCAATAACGGTACCACAAATTGCGGTACTGTTATTGACCCCGGTATCCCTTTGCAGGTCCCGTCCTTAACGCCTGATAAAACCAGGCATTAAGGAAGGACCCGCAAAGGGAACTCGTAGTAGGGCGGTAAGGGATTACCGGCACCGGTGCCCTTACCGGTGCCGGTAATCCCTTACCGCCCACCTCGTAATGAGGCCCACTGTATATCTTGCGAAGCCTAAGGGTTTAGTCCAGTGGCTATAGCGCCTCCAAAATCTGACAGCTCATGTTGCCACTGGATCTCCCTACGGAGGTCATGTTTCCCCGGTGCTACGCGCTCTGCGCTGGCTTCCAGTTAGTCAGAGAATCGAGTTTAAGTCATTGTGCATTGTTCATCGAGCACTCCACGGACTAGGAGCAGAATATCTTCAGTCTAAGTTTGTTCGTTACCACCCTGCTCGTATGTTATGCTCCTCCACAGCGGAGCTGCTGGTAGTCCCCTCCTTCCGCCACAAACGCATTGGAAGCCGGGCTTTTTCTATTGAGGCAGCTCAAATTTGGAATGATCTCCCTCCCTCCCTTAAGGCTATATCCAATCATTTTGCCTTCCGAAAATCCTTGAAGACCCTTTTATTCTAAATGTTGCGGATGTACTGCTTTCCCCTCAGAGCCAAGATACCTTTGGTGACAGTGTGCTCTATAAAGTCAAAAAACATAACGATTATGAAGGGTACCGCTGCTACCATCCTCCCCATTCCCATTGAGCCCTATGGGGGCACAAATGGGAATGGGGACGTACCGGCTCCGTGTCCTGCGAAAGGGGAATTACTGGGCCCTCAAAGGTCGGAATGGCCGGCTAATTCCCCTTTCGCGGTACCCGAGTTTGGTGGCCCTTATTAAGGGCATGGCTACCTGCACCCTTCTGATGAGGCCCATTGAGTATTATTGATATTTATAAAAATAGAGAATCCATAACAGACATGGACCTCTGAAAAGACTTTCATGCAGTGACTCATGCAGTCACTCATGCATTAGGGGTGCATGAAGCCCCATCCTGCTGAATTCTCTTCCTTGAGGGCTCCTTAGGTCACATATTCAGCAATAGAGTCCACAGATGCAGGTCAATGAACTCAGCAAAACCAGTAGGGCGGTGTGCAGTCATAAAGTCAAAAACATAATGTCAACAGTCATAATGTCAAAAATAAAAATGTCGAAAAAAAAAATTTGAATTTGTTATTTCTTTATATGTTTTTTGTTGCTATCGCGATTAGAAAAAAGGGGTTTAAAAAAAGGGGGGGTGGGGTGAAACCCCTCCCATTTCGAACAAATACAAGCAAAAATAGAAATTTGAAGAAAAAAAATGTCGACCTTTTTTTTCTCGACATAATGACTTTCAACATTATGTCATTCGATTTTATGACTATAAACCCAGTAGGGCTGAGGCAGAGTCAGTCTATGTCATGCCAAGCATTCATGACACAGACTCTGACGTTCCTTAAAGGAATGCAATCCTACCTGACTATATGGTAATGTTATGAGATCTGTACCTGGGAGAAACATGCAACATATCTAAAGTAAGATGCCTATTCTCAAAACCTTTGATGGCACAAGGGATGAGATATGCTAGTGCAAGTCATCACTTTCACTTAAACAAGATTGCCCTATTCACAAAGTGCCTATGAATGTGTGCTTCTTACATGCACATATTCAGATTTCCTTTTTCATCCCCTTTGAACATTTGCACAATTAAGGAGCTGTTTCTCACATTTTAATGTGCATCCCAAATGCAGAAACTGCCTTCCATACCTGTCCCTGTGACCGAAATATCACCCGCCAATGCCACGGCCTGCCCACTCGTAATCCAGGCCCCATTACACAACTACCCATCTCTAATCCATTATAGGATATAGCGTTATACTCTGTTTTACCCATATCACACTGGTCTTTGCTTCAGACCCCTCAACCATGACTCGCCAGTCCCACGTTGCATACATGTCCTGCTAGCCCTCCACACTATGCAACTTCTACCCTTTTGCTTGTTTACCCCTTACCTTCCTCGCAATCCATGCCTTCTCTGCACCTGTCACCTAAACTAGCGCTATGTTGTTAATATGCCTGAAGTACTTCATACCTACCTGACTTGCCTTTGCACGTATGTTTCCTGATGTAGCCCACGTACCATGAGGCAAGGCTTTGCCAGTCCACATACCTACCTGACTTGACTTCTGCACGTTTGTTTTCTGATGGAACCCTCCCATTCCATGAGGTGAGGCTTTGCCAGTCCACATACCTACCTGACTTGCCTTCTGCACGTTTGTTTCCTGATGTAGCCCCCATTCCACGCAGATAGGCTTTGCCAGTCCACATACCTACCTGACTTGCCTTCTGCACGTTTGTTTCCTGATGTAGCCCCCTTTCCATGAGGCGAGGCTTTGCCAGTCCACATACCTACCTGACTTGCCTTTTGCATGTATGTTACCTGATGTAGCCCCCTACCACGAGGCGTGGCTTCACGGGAATATGCCTGCAATATGACCTACATGTATTCACTAATGTGAGTTTGCTTTTTGAAGAATAACATGTGCACTTTCTGTAACTAGTGCCCTGATGCCTGAGGGTTTGGCGGGCTGGTATAAATGTTAAATAAATATATAAATAAATACAAATAAATAAACTCGATGCACATTGAAATGTGCATAAAACAAGCACATTGCTCTGTTCCTCTATGGAACAGGTGCAGAGGAAATGCAATGCATCACAGGGTCATTCATGACCTGTTCATGCATTTCCTTGTGTGAAACAGCAGCAGCATAAACCACTGCTCTTCCCCCTACATTATTATCCCTTAAACAGAAATAGAATATTTTTTTTTTTACACATTTCACAATGACGGGCCCGTCATGATGAAATTCACTCCCAGCATTCTGTAGGCTGCAGGGTGCACCATAAATGCTCCTGACATTAATCTATGCAAGGGGGCTGACCAGCACATAATTTGTGCTGCAGCACTGCCCCCTGGAAAAGCGCTGGCCACGTTTGTGACTAAGGAGACCTGCACATTTTACAAAGTAATGCAAATAAAGTAATGCATCCTCTGCACAATGTTGTATTTGCATTGCATTTTTGTGAATTTGGCACAATGGGACCATATTTGAGATAAGAAATCAATTAGCATAAGTATACTGAATAATTACCAACATTCCACAGATGTTTTTTGCCTACTTCTCAGAGTGATCAAAGGAGTAGCTAAAATATGTAATCTATAAACCCAGAGGGAGGGCCTTTATTGACCAATAAAGCCCCCTGTTAACAGGTATATCGCTATTAGTACCCCGGCACAAAGAGTGGGGTCCAGGGATCCTAGTATGGGAAGTTTGAATGGCTTTGTAGATGAAACAGCAGTATTTGACGGTGATAGCTGCTTGCAGTGGGAGCTAGTAAAGTTGGAAAAGGGGTGGAGTGATGGGTCCTTTAAGTCATTCCACAGCATGCAGGTCATATCTCAGGGGTGTCAGTGTGATTGCCAGAAGGCCTTCCAGAGCGCCTTGCCACTATCCTGGTGGGATAGAATCAAGGCTAGAGAAGCAGATCTGAAATGTAATGCTGGGATGAAGGGCTTGATTTTCCACAGGAGGGAAAGTTGGTACCAAGCCATTTGTGTTGTTTGCTATGAGCTCCTTGAAGGAGAGCCGTCTGTTGCTGTAGAAGCTAAGGGACTTGGCACAAGCAGTTAGCTGGTTTGTGAAGCTCTCATGGTTCATAATGGATGGCCAGATCTGGATGCCGGGTGTTCCGTGTTAACTATCAATAGTAGGAATTCAGTCTTGGCAATATTATGTGCCAGGTAAGCAGGAATGGATCAATGTGGGGCAGGCCCTGTGGATGTCTTAGATGGTGGAGATGTTGAGGTAGAGATGCATATCATCTGCATATTGGTGGATGTGGATGTTGTGTGTAACCAGGAGAGCTCTGAACAGTTCTATGTACATTTTGAAAATCAATGGGGAAAGGATAGATCCTTGATAGACCCCAACACATGTGATGGGTAGAGCTGGTGATCTGGAAGAATTAATTTGGATCAATTGAAGGAGGTAAGCAATGTAGGGTTTTAACCAGCTGAGAACAGCTCCCTAAACCCATGTGGTGCAGTAGAATGCAGGTGATGGTCTGGCGGATGACTCTGTCGAACATGGCTTACAGGTTAATGAGAACCAGGAGGCAAGGAAGCTATCATCGAGGATGGTAGCGATATCGTCGATCGCCTTCATGTTAGCACTTACCATTCTGCATTGGGCTCTGAAGCCAGATTGGTAGGACTGATGGAGGATGCTGGCATCTATGAGTTGGGGGAATTGTGTAGCTAATGTATCTTACCTGTGAAGGGAAGATGGGTCATAGGGTGGTAGTTACTGAGGTCATCAGGGGCCAGTGTTGATTTATTGAGAAGTGGAAAGATTTTTCCAGTCTTGAGGATGGAGATGGAGGTGCTTTGAGTGTGGGAGCTGATGATGATTACCAGGTAAAGGAGTTTTTTGGTCATAAGAGTCTTGAATACAGTGGCAGGGAGGATGTTGAACACATATGATGTGGCCTTGAGTACCCTTATGGCACCAGCCAAGTTTTCCATAGTTGAGCAGGATTGGAGAGCTGTGAATGGAGGGTAAGCAGGTTGGTGATGTGAAAGTTGACGATATTACCGTTTGTGTGGTGCGCAAGGTTTACAGTGTCGAGAAGGCAGTGGAGATCATCCTTCATGAACTTGGTTGCTGAGTTGCTAGGAATGTTGACATCGCCAAGGAAGATGTTTAGCATGCATGAGAAACATGGTGTTGACCAAGCTGATGAAGTCTTTGAGGAAGGAGGTGTTAAGTTTGGGTGGTCTGTCGATGAGGTGGGAGGTAGGTGTGACCTCTGAGGAGAGTCGGATGTGCAGGAGTGTATATGTGTTTGTATGTGTATGCAACAATCTGGGCTGCCAAACACTTACATTAATTTGTTTCATATAATAACAAAGCATAGTGGTGAACTAACCATATTACCACTAATAA
Organism: Ambystoma mexicanum; assembly: GCF_040938575.1. NCBI lineage: Eukaryota > Metazoa > Chordata > Amphibia > Caudata > Ambystomatidae > Ambystoma > Ambystoma mexicanum. The sequence goes on from NC_090935.1 coordinate 1,361,512,070, forward strand.
CTTGTGCATGTCACCCCAGTGGTAAAACATCAAGAACACAAACCTGTACATGTTTTCATAGATGATTAATACATGCATGCAGTATTTTGTCACATAAACGAAATACATTATGCAAACTGGAGAAATGACATTAAAATATATGTGTTTTACAATACCGTAACATGTACAATCCAAGTATATTGAATTTAAAGCATGTCCGGAAGCTGACAATCCTTGTTTCCTCCTGTTGCAATCTAGTCCTTTTAAAGCACCACACAAATGCGGGAACTCACAATACAAGCTAATGATTCAGCAACCACTTCTTCCTACGTTCTGATTACGGACACAAAGCAGCCAGACATCCCCACACACAATGTACTTTTCAAAACGAATTCACCCTGCAGGTAAGTATGCACATTTCTCTCACTTTTCCATTCACCACTTTACAATCTGGTCACACATTTTTAGCATGTGTTGCTTTTTCAAGTTCTCATTTTCTCCAGCATCAGTTACACATGACCTGCTCCCTTCTACTGTCCATATATGAGGAGTGTGTATTCGTCTTTCCACAGACAATATTTATACATTCTTCGCTTCCAATTATTCCTTATTTGCTTAATGTTCATTAGTTTGCATTTTCGTTTTAGAAAGGGTTGATCTTACATGTTGTGCCTCACTTCCCCCATCCCCATTTTGAAATCTTACAGTAGTTTCAAATGTCAGTCTCCTCTGCAGTCCTTTCTTGGAGTTAAGGATGACATTTCTACACTCTTGAAAGCTTGGAGCATAACAAAAGACTATGATGCAGTGCCAGTATAAAGGGAAGTCATGATAAGGTTGGCTGCAAAAAGTTACAAAATAACACTTGTTCTCCATGTGTTAAAGTTGCTGAACATAATTCAACTGTGTTTGCACTCTCTTGCACCTCACCAATGATAGTCAATGAGAATGTGTATTGTTTCCAGACCTTTATCTGGTATTAGTTTTCATTTGTATTACAAATTATGAACTCAGACTGCACAACTCGGTATGCTGACAAATTATATTTGGGTTTACAATAGTAAGGGCTTGGTACATATTCAGGTTACACGTTTTTCATTTTGTCATGAGATTCCTTAGGGCCATATATGTGCTATTCATACTTGTAATTAAGTAACTCGTCCTCAAGATCTTGTTGGCCTGCATTTTAAATTTGGTGAAATCTTTTGCATTCATTGAAAAAGATTTAAATATAATAAGAGTTGTAAATTCAAAAGTATAATGAAAGTGAAAACAAAGTAACTCAAGCAGGATAGACACAAGGAAACATAATACAAATAAAATAAAAGAAAGGAAAACAGAGCAAAATGTAAGTTTCACATACAAATGTAAAATCTTTATACAGTGGCAATTTTTATTCTGATTAATAAAAAGAAAAATATATGGTTGGCCTATGTGTATTGTTATTTTGGTTTTATATTGCTTGGTTGTCAACCCCAACTCATCCTTTGTTTCAAATACAGTACGGTGCTTGTGAATCTAACTTGTCAGTCTGTTTTAGGAGCTATATAAGGGAAGGACACTTTCAAATTAGATTAGGTCATACCGTTTTGTAGAGGCACATTGATCTGAATGTAAGAATGTTGAATTGTATATCTCTCTATCTATGCAATTCACTCTAATTTGGAAGCTTACATAGTGATTCAAGTCTTCAATGTTCAGCTCTAGTTGCACAAGATCATTGGTCGAAGATTCAAAGGGTTAAATGCCAAACATTTTCGAAAGGAAAAACTCTGTTTAGAATGTGTGTGTGTGTGTGTGTGTTTGAAATATAAAGGGTTTGTTTAACAGAATGTATGATGATGCATACCTTCCTGAAGCTAGAGCGTTCATGTTTATGCTTCAAGCTGGTCTCAATAATATTCTATTTTGTGCATAATGAGCAAAAATCTGAAGTCAAAGAAATTGTTAGTAAACTATCCTCTAAAGCAGTTCTATTTCCAACTTTGTGCTTACCATCTCCATAACTACTTTGGTCTAACCTATTGGTTCTGGTCAGTGTGTAAACCGGGGTGTGGGCACTGGAAAACTGATCTTTTTGTCGGTACATGTTTCATTTTAGTGTCTTGAGATGCAATGGCACCATTTATGTATTTATTTACATTTTTAAAGGGCACAGCAGCCCAGAAGCATTGTGGCGCTGTTACAGGAAAAAGACTGTTGCAGGTGATACCAACAGAATCAAACATATCTGGTTACAGTGGAGCAAAATGCAGTAACATGCAGGAGGAATTGCAGCTACAGTAACAGTTATTCAAGCATACTTAGTTACATGCGTGGGAGTCAGAGGAATGCAGATGAAGAATGGATAGGTTAGTTGAACAAGGAGGTTTTGAGGCTCTTGAGGTGGTAAGCCATCTTGTGTTGTGAGTTAAATTCGTGCACATTGAGTATGCCATGCAGTTGTCATATTTGAACAGAGAATCTCTTGTTTAATATAATGTTATCAATTTACAAAAACATTCTTAAATATTGTGACCTTATGACTTGCATGTGAGAATATTGACATGTGAATCATTCTAAACATTGCATAATGTCATGTAATATTTCATTATTGTGCTGTGTCTTCACTTATATAATTGAGGTCTAAGGTCAAGGTGAAAAGGGCTGGGTTTGCATTATCTCTCCAGGCAATATATTTTAGCTTTGTTGACGTTGTTTTACATTGAAAAGTATCATGGTTAATTTTCTTTTGCCTTCAATCTAGTATCAACTTATAAAACCAAAATGCAAACCCATTTTTTTGTGTGTTATTGGGGAAGGTTATCTTTGGTTCAAACAAAGAGACAACAATATATTACATTGTACAGGAAAACACTGAGTTGATGATCTATTCGGCGTCCACCCATGATATTGTCCATGTAACACATCAATATGCTCTGATGAACCTTACGGATCCCTCACTAAACCCCTGCCTAATGTCTTCTCCCAGATGGCGAAAAAAAAGGCAGATGCCTACTGATCCTGACCTTGGGGGTGGTGCTCTGCGGGAGGATCATCCAGGATGAGAAAAGGCCCCGGGAAGAGAGATACGTCTTTGGGATGAGACACAGTATGTGCCTTCCTCTAAGGAAGATATATCACAGATGCCAAACTATATAACAACTTTATTGCCATCATAATTTGTATATTCCACAAATTTATCATCTTTCTGTGGGTAAAAGTAATCCGCAACCATTTGACAGAAAGAGAAATAAAAACCCTTCTTAACCCAGCAACTCGTACAACTAAAATCTCCAGTAATTCTCAAAAGTATACTGGAAGGAAGTATGTGAATAATAACAGTCTGACTTTTAAATAACTTTATTACTACTATCAATCAGGCTCCATAACTGACCCTTATGACACTTCTTTAGAAACTATGAACACCAGAAAAACTAACCTTGTTGCTAGGGACTGCAAGTCCCATAATCCCCTAAATACTGGGATTAGGAAGAGGGCTGAAGAGGAACAATGCAGGATTGGTAAACTAATGAATGTAAATGACCCACACCTGGGGGAGTCCTACAGGCTTAAATGGCCCCCTCTTGTGCAAGAAATGTAGAGAAGAGAAGCTTAGGATGAGGCCAAAGTAGAGAAAGCAGAAGGAGAGCAGTACAAGCAGAGGGAGCAGTGCAGACCATGTATGCAGCCGCGATTGGGACTGGAGAAATAAGATGCCCAGACCGTTGGGAAGTCATAGACTGTGGCTGGTCCGGAGAGGGTCTGCGTCTCCAAATGGGCAAGGGGCAGAGGTCGTGCAGAGGGAAGCGTTCCGAGGGAACGCTGGCCCATTGAAGGCTCATTTTGCAGAGGATGTGCAGCAGAAGATGAAAACAGTGAGGGACGCTATGCCTCTAGGAAGGTGTCTGGTGGCTGGTATTCACCAGGAACTCTCAGGAGCCAAGAAGGCTTCAGCAACAAGTGGCACGAGTGAAGGGGCAACAATAGAGAGTGTTCTCCAGGTCGCTGAGCACCACAGCAGAAGAACACCTGCAACCACGGAGAGGATCAGAGGCGTACAACCTACACAGTGAGTTCACAGTAGGACAGTGACTCTGGGAAGCTCTGATGCCGCTCGCGTGGTGAAGACAGTTTCACTTGCTGATGAGTGAAGGAAGTGTTAACAATATTTTTGAATACCTAACTAATAAAAAGCAGTAGAAGTGGATTATTAAGAAAATAAGTGACTGTAAAATTGGGTGTGAGTTTATGGAAAGTCCAACAACCCAGGAAGGCAACATTGTTGAAAGTTAAATACCACGACTATTGCCAAATCCATGAGAAGCTGAAACCTAAGCAATATAAGTCCACCAGATATTGCCGGGGAATTATAGAAGGCCTCAGGGTTGTGAAGTCTGTTATTCATGAACTATATAACAACAGGTAATAGAAACACACATTGCCAAAGCCAGGAAAGAAGCAGAACAAATCCATATCCTTCTCAATAGTTGGTTACTGGTGCAGTGGGGAAATAAAAGTGGCCAAGAGGCTGCCCTTCTGAAGAAGGTTATTCAGATGGAGAGCAGCATAATTTGCAGAGGGATCTTAAAGAGCACAAAGGTGAATCTTGGTTCCCTGAAAGGGTGACACATTTTTAATGCACCTAACCAAACAACATTGTGAAGCTGTTAGAAAGTTTTTCAAGTTAAAGTTTACCAATGAAGCACATTCTATTTTTGAAGAGTTGTTCGGTCAGGGGAATAGACCTGGATGGCAAACCTTTGAAGTAGTAGGACTGGCGTGGAAATAGAATGGGTAGTAGTTGACAAAGTGCTGAACTGTGAGTCTGATATATAATGTTATATTATTTATGGTGCTGAAGGAAGAATTGTATAATCCTGCTGTGGAGGAGTTATATTTCTTGAAAGCATTCAGTTGTGGCAAAAACCATCCTGACAAAGACAATTTGTGTAACCTTGTGGAGAAGATTATTTTCAGATTCATTCTTATGGGAATAGGAGGAAGGACACGCAATTTTGAAGTTTTGGAACTTTCTATTGTCCAGTGGAAGTTACAAAGAACTGTGTTAGAACTTAGTTACCAAACAGGACTTTCTTACTTTCTTTTGAACTATGGAACAAGACTCCTGGTTAAATATGGGGAAGGGGAATTCACCCAGATGATAAGCCATGACTGTGGTCATATTACAGATTCAATTGTGATATTATTTTGTTGTGTTGAACTGCCATGCATTACCATATTGATTTGTTGAACGTATCAGTGTGAGGGACAGATATCCTTTATTAGAGTGTTTCCGTTAGTTACATTAGGCAGTAAAATCCTCATTGTGGTAGGGACAGTGAGTTTTCATTCAACTCTTTTGATTTAATACTCTTTACAAAGCCATCACCTAACATTTCGAACCCATCACAAGGGCTTCTTACCTTCTAAATTGTAGTTCTTTTTCCTCCCCTTTCATCTGGGATATGTATTTTGATGCTCACAGATCTTATCCAATCCGTGTTCTAAGTTCTCTCTTTGTGCTGCCTGCACAGCCTTTCCCACAAAAACACTTGATGACAGTGATAAAATATATGATTTTACAGTTAACAAACTGATTTTAATGTTAAATTTGTCTACTGTGAGTTCGTGTATTTTCTCTTCTGCATAAATGCACATCTTACATGTGCCACATTTAAAGAAGCCCAGGAGGTCTTAATTTAACCAGTTATTACCTGACTACAACAACAATTTTATTCTGCGTCCAATATATAGACAATTGGCAACTTGTCACAGTATATATATAAATATATATATATATATACATACATATTCACTGTTTACATGAGTAAATTCTTTAATGCATTAAGTAGTTCATGAAAGTTCTCCCAATCAGCCCTAACATTTTGTTTCCAACATTGTAAACTCAATCCCTTGTAAGGACTGTTTATTAAAATTAATGTATTATGTGATGTCATCTTTCATGTCCTGGCTGTTAGTCGTAGCAGTGCACCGTGGTGGTGTGAGTTATTGTAGTTTAGCTTACCATAAATGGCGAATTTCTGAGGTTTTTTGGTTTTACTTGTGATCAGAATGTACCTTTAACACATTTTTTTTCATTGAATTTCATAGGTTTTTATTAGTGAAACTTAACCATAACGTCCATTAAATAAAGTTTTTTCAGTGAATTTCCTAGTTTTTTTTTAGTGCAACTTAACTATAATGTCCCTTTAACAAAGTTTTTTCAGTGAATTTCATAGGTTTTTACCAGTACTCCCTCAATTTCCTCCAACTTACTAATATCATACTTACCCCAATATAGAATTTTTTTTTCCAATTTACAAAGCTTTACCTTCCCCACCTTTGTGTTAATCGATGTTCCCGAACGTCTGACATCATCACAAACGTTTTGGACAGTGTCACGTGACCATGCAATCGCATGCGGAAGCTGCCGTGTCCGCAAATACGACCGCACTTCACGATATGTTCCGTGCTTCCTAAACAGCTGCATTTTCTGCTGATCTAGGAACCTTTAAGCTCAAAATGTGCCATTGCACAGCTCCTACACCTATTCTTGCTCATTATCCATTAACAATCTAGCACAGAGCACATACTTGGAAGAATATTAGCAAAACTGCTATTCATGTTACAAAATGGCATCAGCTAATACCATCCCTCCTCCCAAGAGCCACCATCACCACAACCACGAGCTGAAAGACCTACAAAACAAACAAAGCACAGTACTTCCAAAGACAATGAAGAGGACCAAGAAGATGAGGTAGTGGAAGTGCCTACCTCTAGCACCCAGAGAGAATCATGGGTGTGGAAGTTCTTTACCACTGTTGGGAATATACCAAAGGCTAAAGCAACCAAAGTAAAAAGCACTGAGTGCAACGTTGCACTCAGTCATGGACTACCTGGACAGTACTCCTATGGGACCCCCTCTATGTGCCGCCACACCAAATCCAACCACTGCAATGCTCTCAGAAAGGTTGATCCTTTCTTTGCAAGTAGAATGCCGTCTTCCTCCACCTCATCTTCCTCAACCAATACTGTAACCACACAGCCTACTTCTGTGGGACACAAAATCCCACCAGCTACCTTGCAAGCGATAAAAGAGGTTGTTGATCCATATCTCTCGAAGAAAACAGTTCTCTGTATACACTGCAACACACCACTCTGTAGGGGCTGGAACAGGGATAATGGCCTGGCAGCCCAAGTTATTGGCCCAAGTGAAGCGAGGGCGGTTATCCACCCTTCCAGCCCCTGCAATGGAGGATGAAGGCCATTAGCACACCAGGATGCCAAAACGGTAACCAAGGGTGCAAAAAAAAAGGATTGTCCTACTTACAGCGGGATGCACGCGACATCCTGCCATTGGAAGGAAAATCCTTTTCCAAGATGGTCACCATGGAAAGGGAAGGCGGGCCTCCGTACGGAGCCACTCTTCCCTTTCCATGGCGGCCTGCAGAAGGCAAAGAGAAGGAGCAAATGTGTCTGCTCAGTCACTTCCAAAAATGATACATACAACCATGACCATACTAAGCTTCCACACACAAACTGACACTTAACAATCGTCTACAAATCTTTTGCATCTTCATTTCCCTTACTTATACAAAATAATTTTACACAATGCTCCTATAAATGCACATATGCATTGTTCAGTGAGAAAAGTGCATAAATAGAAGGGGCAGTATGAATTGGCAAGTGCAAGGTGGGACGCCACTGGCTAACTACTGTAGCCCAGGAGTCCCAAGCGTGGGATGTATCTTAACCGTAACATCCCGTTAACAAAGTTTTTTTCTGTCAAAATGTTTCATGGTGTTACATCACTGTATATAAGTTATTATTAATTCCTCTATTCATATGTATGAAAGAATTATAATCCTCTTTAAGAAACATATTTTTTACAACACATACTTATGTCTGTCGTTATCAGCAGCACATGCTGGGGATGGAAATCAATGTTCAATTGCCTTCCCCATAAGGCTCCACTGTGAAAATTAATCTATTTTGTGGTATTCTGTATTAGCCTAGGCACACACACTGAAGTGGGCCATTCAGATTTCATTAAGGTTTCTTTGTTCACTGATTGGGATTTTCATTCCGCATGCAGAATATCATTGCAGTCTGAAAGACTGGCAAACGTGTCTCTGCGAGGAATGCTTAGCTAATGCAATTTACCAGCTCACGCCTTGAACAGGCAGACACAGACAGTCAAAGATAAAGGTTAGTTATGTTCCTTCCTGTCTTCTGCTTTCTGAAGCTAATCGCACAACTCATGTTTGCAAAACATAATGTACTATGATATACCATGCACATTCTAGAGAGGAAATGTTAATTGAACTGCTGAGCCGCAATGCAAAGTGCCCTTTTTGTGTGACACAAACAGTGATAACGAAGTGCAAGGAATACCTTCTTGCCTCCTTGTGATGGGAACGTGGTGAACTTCCTCGCTCTGAGAACAGTAAATTGTACAGAGATGACGCAGAGTGAGTTACCATGTGTCACCAAGGAAAATGGCCACATTACGTGGGTTGTAAACTATGTACTATTTCAGCAACCAAAACCGGTTTGAAGTGTATTTATGGATGCCTTTCCCCCATTTGAATTGCTCAATTTCTCGATGATGGTGTACAGACATTGCTGAACTTGGGTCCGCTTCAAGCGAGAATAAACTCTTGTTATATATTTATTTTGTGACTTGTGTGTTCTTTATCATTTGCAGTAACTCAGATTTGAGACTTAAAAATTGCGGCCGGACCATGGGCCATCGTCCGATGACGACCCATCACTTTGCAAGGATGGAGTGAACAGACTGAGATCAGTGAGTATCAGGGGCCCCTGCACTTAGGAGACGCTTTTCCTCGCAGTCTGCTACTTGTGATCTCCCTTCACCGCTTCCCCCAGAAGTTGTGACAGCGAGATTCCCGGACCGTATGCAGAGACTGTGTTTTGCTATTTGCGAGACCACCAGCCCTAAAGGGGTTAGTTTTGAATTGATGGGGGATTGATTTTGTTTTGATCAGAGGAGTTTGTTTCAAATTGGAACGGTTTGAATATTTGTTTGGATAAAATATTTTGTGCAATATATTTGCAGGTAATAATCATTGGGCCTTACTACGAATGTAGTGAAAGGCAACAACAGCGCCGGTAGTGCTACTGGCGCCGCTGTTACCTCTAAGCCACATTACAAGTTCTGCTTGCTGGTGCCGAACTGCAGGCATGGTCTGACCAGGCGTGCAGACCGGCACCCGCGAGCAGAACTCGTGATTGCACTGGCACCGTTATGAACTGTGCCGGTTCAACCATGCTCCCGACACCCATTCTGCACTATGAGGCAGAATGGGGATCGGGAGGCCAACCATACCGGCAGCCGCGAATGGGCACATTCATCTCGTAATGGTCCAGTAATGGCCCATTCTCGCGTGTCGGGCCGGTAGCAAGTCTGGCGGTAGCCCTGCCCTTAAGAAGGGCACGGCTACGGCCAAACCTGTAATGAGGCCCATTGTTTTTGATAAATTATGCCTTATTTTAGTAAGTTGTCGACTTCTTGGGCAACACTTTGTTGCAAGAGGAGACAGCAGAATGACTTAGAACATAGTTAGCCGGCACCGCCGGAAGGGTCACCTGCCTACGAGATGTACATAAAGTTTGGATTGGGATCTAAAGTCTTTAACAGTATTTAGCATCGCCAGACCAGACATGCGGCAGATGAAAAAATAGTCCATACGCGCCCCTCTGTGCGAACGAACACGGCCCATTGACCTGTTCTTTTGGAAGGTACCCACTCGAGAGTTCGCAGCCACACTTTAGCTCACTGTACCTTTTACAGATGGGAAATATCCATTTGCATATCAGTCTTTGTCCCGCCCATATGGGCAGTCCAGCACCAAAATGTTATGGCAATTCCCTTCTGAACAAGAGTACAAACAGCAACCCCATACACGTCTTTCAGCCTTATTAGGACACCTAGGTGAGGTCGAGCTGTGCCTCTCTGAGCACAGTGCGCAAGGGCACCACGTCTGAATGACCCTAGGAAACTTAGGGTGAATAAACCTAAGTCCCTTAAAGAATTAAAAAATAGTCCATAGATGCCCCTCTGCAAGAAAGAACACAGCCCACTGACCTGTTCTTTAGGAAGGTACCCACTCGAGATTCCGCAGCCACACTTTAGCTCACTGTACCTTTCACAGATGGGAACTATCCATTTGCATATCAGTCTTTGCCCCGCCCATACTGGCAGTCCAGCACCGAAATGCTATGGCAATTCCCTTCTGAACTCGAGTACCAACAGCAACCTAATACACATGTTTCGGACTTGTTGGGCCTCATCAATGAGGTGGAGCTGTGCCTCTCTGAGCACAGTGAGCAAGGGGACGACGACTGGATGACCCTAGAAACTTAGGATGACTAAACCTAAGTCCCTTAACCAATCATAAAATAGTCCATAGGTACCGCTCTGCGAGAACCAACACGGCCCAATGACCTGTTCTTTCAGAAGGTACCCACTCGAGAGTAGGCAGCCACACTTTAGTTCACTGTACCTTTTACAGATGGGAAATACCCATTTGCATATCAGTTTTTGTCCCGCCCATACGAGCAGCCCAGCTCCGAAATGCTATGGCAATTCCCTTCTGAACAAGAGTACCAACAGCAACCCCATACACATGTTTCAACCTTGTAGTGCCTTATCAGGGAGGTGGAGCTGTGCTTCTCTGAGCACAGTGAGCAAGGGGACCACATCTGGATAACCCTAGGAAACTTAGGGTGAATAAACCTAGGTCACTTAAACAATAAAAAAATAGTCCATAGGTGCCCCTTTGCGAGACAAAACACAGCCCATTGACCTGTTCTTTAGGAAGGTACCCACTCGAGAGTATGCAGCCACACTTTAGCTCATTGTACCTTTCACAGATGGGAACTATCCATTTGCATATCAGTCTTTGTCACGCCCATACAGGCAGCCCAGCTCCGAAATGCTATGGCAATTCCCTTCTGAACAAGAGTACCAACAGCAACCCCATACACATGTTTCAGCTTTGTAGGGCCTTATCAGTGAGGTGGAGCTGTGCTTCTCTGAGCACAGTGAGCAAAGGGACCACATCTGGATGACCCAAAGAAACTTAGGGTGACTAAACCTAAGTCACTTAAACAATCAAGAAATAGTCCTTAGGGTCCCCTCTGCGAGAACGAACATGGCCCATTGACCTGTTCGTTGGAAAGGTACCCACTCGAGAGTCCGCAGCCACACTTTAACTTATTGCACCTTTCAAAGATGGGAAATATCCATTTGCATATCAGTCTTTGTCCCGCCCATACGGGCAGTCCAGCACCAAAATGCTATGGCAATTCCCTTTCTGAACAAGAGAACCAACAGCAACCTAATACACATGTTCAGACTTGTTGGGCCTCATCAATGAGGTGGAGCTCTGCCTCTCTAGCACAGTTAGCAAGGGGACAACGTCTGAATGACCCTAGGAAACTTAGGGTGACTAAACCTATGTCCCTTAACCAATCAAAAAATAGTCCCTAGGTGCCCATCTGTGAGAACGAACAAGGCCCATTGACATGTTATTTGGGAAGGTACCCAATCGAGAGTCCGCAGCCACACTTTAGCTCACTGAACCTTTCACAGATGGGAAATACCCATTTGCATATCAGTCTTTGTCCTGCCCATACGGGTGGTCCAGCACCGAAATGCTATGGCAATTCCCTTCTGAACAAGAGTACCAACAGCAACCCCACACACGTGTTTCAGCATTTTTGGGGCTCATCAGTGAAGTGGAGCTGTGCCTATCTGAGCACAGTGAGCAAGGGGACCATGTCTGGGTGTGGATGACCCTAGGAAACTTAAACCTAAGTCCCTTAAACAATCATAAAATAGTCCAAAGGAGCCCCTTTGCGTGAATGAACACAGCCCATTGACCTTTTCTTTGGGAAGGTATCCACTAGAGAGTCCACAGCCACACTTTAGTTCACTGTGCCTTTCACAGATGGGAAATATCCACTTGCATATCAGTCATTGTCCCGCCCATACGGGCAGTCAAGCAACGAAATACTATGGCAATTCCCTTCTGAACAAGAGTACCAACAGCAACCCCATACACATGTTTTAGCCTTGTTGGGCCTCATCAGTGAGGTGGAGCTGTGCCTCTCTGAGCACAGTGAGCAAGGGGACCACGTCTGGATGACCCTAGGAAACTTAGGGTGACTAAACTTAAGTCCCTTAAACAATAAAAAAATAGTCCATAGTGTCTCCTCTGCGAGAACGAACACGGCCCATTTACCTGTTCTTTGGGAAGGTAGCCACTTGAGAGTCCGCAGCCACACTCTAGCTCTCACTGTTCCTTTCACAGATGGGAAATATCCATTTGCATATCAGTCTTTGTCCCGCCCATATATGAGGCAGATCTTCAGTGGCCTAAATTGAAAGGTTTTTAAATAAATTGAATACTGTATTTAGAGTCAGTACTATTGAAGAAGAAAGCGAGGTCTGCTACCTTTGACGCGGTTAGGGATTGGCGAAAAGAAGCCATCCAACAACCTCAAAAGGTAGGAGAAATGTGCACGTAGACACATTACCCAGGCTGAATAGGCATTAGTGCACGATCTACAGAAACAAGAGGAGGCTGCTATGGGAATGGACAGGGGGTTCCAATTAGAAATACAAAAAATATACCTTTCAAAAGAATTGCATGCATCTGATGAATTAATAAACAAGCTACTGAATGAAAGGCGAACACCTCTTACCGCACCTCCTCCCAATGTTCCTCCACCTTCCACATCAGCACAGCCACCATTACCAGCACCCGATACACACTCTGACAGTTGGCCAACACCCCCTACCTCCCAGGATTTACTTTTGCCATTAGTAACTGCTGCCACTTCCAACACACCTCTTGTAGTGCTTAGTGACCAGAGAACTGTACCTCGTAGTGCAGTACCTCTAGGACAGAGAAAGGCTTTACAGCAATGGGCAGAATTATACATACCGGACGGCAATGAAACAGCCGCTTCAGGCTCTCTGACAGATCACAGAGGTATGCCTGAACAAAAGATATTTTACAACAAATGGGACAATACTTAGCTCAAATTTGGCGCAAACCTACTGATTCCGTTGTACCACAGGAGTTGCAGGATTTGAATTTTTTGTCATGCACTAGATACACACCATTGAAAATACAAGAACACATGTCAAAATGATTTACCTTTAGACGGGAACTAGATCAGCTGCACCAATTAAAATTAGTTAGAGATGTATAACAGACATCCTACGTTCAGAAAAGATTTTAACCACACCAAAAACTGTTAGTGAAGAAATGCACAGCTGCACGAGAAACACGCTTAGATGTATTACAGATGACTCTATCTCACCTATCGACATTCATGACACTTTTAGTCAATATTCATCCTCCATGCAAAGGAAGTTATGGTTGAATATTTGCAAGACGAGTGTCTTAAAAATAAATGATGCTGTCCTGCAGATATTATAGTAATATAGAAACGCACGTTTTCTAATGACACTCTGCTAGCCTCATTGTCCCTTGACCTAGTGTTGCTCCTTAATAAATACTCTGAGATTCCCACTGCACAGATACCAATGAGAGATGCACTGCTTACTCTTGTGCCCCAGAAAGAGGAAGCTGGCATTAACAGTGCCGCTGCAACTATTACCCCTGCACACTATATCTCGCAATTTGTGCATGTCCCATTTTCAAGGCAGTAAGTGAATACTCTTAAACAGTATATCCCTGACATTAGGAAGAACCCCACAGGGTTCTATAAAGAAATAGAGTCTGTATTGAACTTGTCGGTTTTCATTTTAGGAGACATAGGACCTCATAACGTGTCGGGCGGTTCAGAAATAACAGCGGCGGTAAACCCGCCGCCACTGTTAATTCCAGACCCCCCGATCCCGAGTCCTGCAGGCGGGAGGTGATGTTCCTGCCAGGTCTGACCTAGCGGGTTTAACACCGCCCGCCTGCAGGCAGACGTGGAAACACCAGCACCATCACGAGATGGTGACGGTGTTTCCACTTCCCCATTCCCATTGAGTCCTATGGGACTCAATGGGAATGGGTATATACCGAATTCCACCTCCGGAATTCCCGGGACCCCAGGGTCGTGATGCCCTGGTAATTCCGGGAGTCACGGAGGTGGAATGGTAATACGAGTCCGGCGGTAACCGAGCCGGAAAAACCGGCTGGTTGCCGGTGGACTCGTAATGAAGCCCATAGACTTGCTATTTCTTGTCATCTTGCCGGCAGATTTATGGAAAAAGGTTAGGTCTGTAGACGATGTACCTGTTATGGGCGATACCTGGGCTGCACTCGAACTAGCTGATAGGTCAAGGAAAGCTGGCGAGAAACCTCCACAGAACATATTGATATTACTGAATCACATCGTAACCAAACTGGAGACTTTGGTGCCCGAAAAAAGAATCATTTGCGATAAATTAACCACTTGCATGCAAGGGAAGACAGAATGAGCAACAGAGTATTTTAACAGGTTTGAACAAGTGTTTTCGATTTCAGTGGTCAGGATTTGAGCATGGAACCAGGAAAATGATTGTTGATACATTTGTACGTGGCCCATTGCCCGACATTCAGTCTCAAATCACAGCCTCTGAAAGTGCATGGCAGACTAAGTCACAATCCGAAATTCTACGTATGGCCCGTATTATGAGAATAGGGTGAACAGTGAGAAGGAGAAGATTGAGAAGAAAAGGTTGACTTAAAAACTAGGGTGCTCTTACAGCAAATTCAGAGAGGAACATGCAGAGAGAGGGCAGTTTACCCCACAAACAGTGAGTGTGAATGTAAACCAATGTGCATATTGTAAGCATGAGGGCCACTGGAGGGCACAGTGTCCGATCCTGCAGCAGAAAGCAAATGGAATGCCCAATAGAAGGTCGAGAGCGCATAGCAATGGCATGCTAGGACCGAATAGAAATCAGTTTTCCTAAAACCAGCAATTTGATAACAATGCAGGGAGCCAAGAGTAGCAACCAAATACTAGAAGCGCAAATGATTATGACAAAGCTACACACACATATTTTACTGAAGATTGTACATCCAATGACACTTTTTTCCTCTAGTACAGCCTGAAGCAGGGTCTGGAACCTACTCCTATCCCCATAAACCAGAAAGGACCCTACGTCGAAATCAAAGTTGGGGAGAGGGCGCACACTTTTCTGGTGGACACAGGAGCTCAAAAATGCTCTATTGACCACGCAAAGGTTCCAGATATTCCCCTGTCAGTGCAACAAAATGTATCAGTAGGGTTCTCTGGTACCCCAGTAGTAAGTCCGATCTCTAAACAAGTGCCGATTTCTTTAGGGCCTTTCAATGACTCATGTCCATTTTTATTGACAACCAATTGCAGTGAAAACCTGCTGGGATTGAATGTATTGAAATAAATTGCATGCAGTGATGTACTGCTCTCCAGATGGGGTGTACTTGACCATTTCTCCCCAGCTGAATTCCACCTCACAATTCATGGCTTTGCCTTTACTCAGTGAATTGCACCAGGTACCTACACATTTATGGTCGGTAAATGGCAATGATGTAGGAATTCTAGATGTTGAATCAGTAGTGCATAGTTTTAAAATCTGGTGTTACATCTCCTCGCATTTCACAGCATAAAGTTTCTGTTGATGGTGAGCAAGCATTTAAAAGTATTGTCTCTGATTTAATACATCAAGGTGTGATAGATAGAAGAAATCCTTGGTAGAACATCCAATAGCCCTGTTTTACCTGTTTATAAGAAAGGTGGCAATGCTTTACCCTACCATTTTGTTATTGATCTTCAAGCAATTAACAAGGTAGTCGCACCAGAGTTTCCCATTTTTCCTGACATCACCACAATTCTGACTATGATTCCTCCAACGGCAACGCATTTCTCAGTCATTGACCTGAAAAATGATTTTTTAGCATCCCCATTCACCCAGATAGCAGGTAATTGTTTGGGTTCTCCCTTGGGGACACTCCTTTACCTTCACACGAATACCGCAAGCCTACACTGAGAGTCCTAGCATTTACAGCAGGGCCCTTAAGGAACGACTGGATATGCTGGAAATACTTTCTTCAGGCACACTCATGCAATACATTGATGAGTTTCTTATTGATGCAGATTGATAGAGTGCTTGCAAGGAGGGTACTATTTTGTTACTACAGCATCTTGCCGATAATGATGCTAAAGCCTCTTTGAAGAAATGTCAATATTGTCAACAGGAGGCCGGCTATTTAGGCTATCTCCTGTCGAAGGCGGGAAGGTGCCTTGTACCTGAAAAAATACAAAGCATCTCTGATATGGCGATACCAAATACACAGAAAGAGGTTAGGGCTTTTATCGGGATGACTTCCTATTTCAGGCAATGGATTAAAAAATGTTCAAGCATTTATTGACACTGACAAGGAAAGATGTAGTGTTACCTCTAGCTTGGGATACAGATTGTCAAAACGCTTTTGATCTGTTCAAAACTGCGCTATGTTCCGCACCGGTATTGGGCACACCAAATTATAGCAAGGAGTTTGTGTTTTTTGTGCATGAGAGAGATGGATGTGCTTTGGCTGTTTTGACACAGGAACATGGAGGAAGGAACAAGTCATGGAGCTATTTTTCCTCCACGTTGGATCCTGTTGCATACGCTTTGCCAAAATGTCTCAAGGCTCCGGCTGCTGCCGCCGCCTCAGTTAAACAGAGTGAAGGGATGGTTTTGGGTCACTTCTTAACCGTGAAGGTGCCTCACTCCGTAGATGTACTACTGAATAGAACACAGACTAAGTATCTGACATCCACCCAGCTCACGAGATACAAGCTAATATTATTTGTACCCCACATCAAAATTAAGAGATTCTGTTCTTTGAATTCGGCCGAACTTTTACCTCCCTTAAACAAGGACAGTACTAATGACACGACCCACGATTGTCTTTATGTCACTGAACAAGACACCATATGAAGTACTGACTTAAGTAACACACTCTTGCCATCCCCCGACGAGGAAATATTTTGTGATCGTTCATGTTTCGAACTCCCAGACTGCACTTCTACCACTGTTATGCTTATGCAGTTACCACCTTAGACACAATTATCGAAAGCAGGAGAATTTCCCACAACTCTGCCCAGGCTGCAGAAATAATTTCATTGACTAAAGCGTGTGAGATATCCCAGGGCTTTGGAGTGAATATGTATACTGACAGCTAGCTCACAACTTTGGGAGACTATGGGCCGAGAGGGGATTTTTAACTTCTCATTGTACTAAAATTCAACATGGTCCTTTGATAGTGCAACTATTATCAGAATTAGCTCTGCCTAAACAATTAGCCATAATGAAATGCGCAGCACACCAGTGGGTGACTGACGATATTGGGAGGGGGAATGCATTCACAGACAAGATAGCCAAACAAACTGCCACAGACACGCAATCAAGAATGTATGTGTTGGACTCTGCTAGGTGGGTTGCTGAGACTGGGATGATGGAAGCGGACATTAGTAGCGTGAAAGAAATTCAGGCCGAAGCCACAGCCGAGGAGATTGAACTATGGTGTTCTGGCCCAGCAGGGTTGGATAGTGAGGGTTGTTGGGATGATCATGAGAAACAAAGGTGGATGCTGCCCAACGCGTATGTAACAGCTGTAGTTACAAATGCACATGGGCCAGCTCACATTAGTGCCAAAGGTATCTGTAAACGTTTAGACCTAGTAGGGAGTAATGACAACATTTCCAAAACTGCAGAACAACTAGCACAGAACTGTATGATCTGTCTACAACAGAACATTGGAAAGGGAACACCAGCACCTAAGGATAGTTTTGGACCTTCTTCCATGCCATTTGCAAGTGATTCATTTTGACTTCATTGAGATGGAGTGATGCCAAAATTACAATTATGTATTAGTAGTGATATGTGCATTCAGCAAATGGGTTGAGGCTTTCCCTTTGAAAGATAATACTGCCATGTCCACCGTAAAAAGTCATGCTAAAAGAGTACTTTCCAAGATTTGAGTTACCAGGAGTAATATGGTCCGATAATGGACCTCATTTTATTGCTGCTATCAAACTACAGGTATGTGAGGGGTTACAGAATAAGAAGCATTTCCATTCTGCAAGGCATCCACAGACTGCTGGTTTATTTGAACGCCACAACAGCATCCTTAAGAACAAGCTAGTGAAGGTGTGTGCACACAGCAAACTGAAATGGCCTGATGCCCTATCACTAGCACTGTTATCTATGAGAACTACTGCCCAGGCAAAAACAGGACGTTCTCCCTATGAAATAGTGATGGGGTGACCTGCTGATGTATAGAATGCACCCAGGCCTAAGAAATTGTCAGATATCGAATAGCCACTGTTGTCTGATTACTGTGACCAGTTAACTCAAAATCTGTCTTTGATTCACCAACATGTTCGTGCCACACTTCCCGATAAATATGAGGACCCTGGTGAGTACGTACTGGTAAAAGACTTTGAGCGTAAGCCCAGTCTTGCTGCCCGCTGTAAAGGACTCTATCTGGTGCTACTGGCTACTCAGACGGCTGTTCGAGTGGACGGGAAGAAACACTGGATTAATGCAGCGCCCCTGAAACGAGTGCCTTTGCCTTTGTCCTATGACAAATGGAAGAAGGAGGAGGGCAAAGTTCTTGAAACCATGTGTGTGCCTTTCAGTGTCGGCCCATGTCCTCGTCCTAAGACCAAGCAACCTGATCATCCAACACTTTCACCTCTTTCTTTGGATATTGATCCTTTGTTCACAGATTACTCTGTGCCTGGAGTGACCAGGTACCATCTTCGACCATGCAATTAGCTAGAGGATGACCTTTTGTAGTTAGGAAAGTGTGGTAAGAATACTGCAGCCAGAGAAACCAATGAGTATTCCCTCTATTCCCCCAAAGACGCAAAATGTTTGTTTTGGAGCAGGAGGGGTGCTGGGAAGAGAAGACTAACAAACATTGATTTGACTACAAGAAGCCTACAAGCAAGATTGGCCACATGGTCAGGTGCCACCCACAGAGGAACTTATAGAGCCTGTTTCAGTGAGGCTTCTTAATGGACACTGAAAGACTATGCCTCTGTTTGGGGCACGTATAAACGAGGACATGGAAAGTATCGCTACTGGAGTATACACGTCTAAAGGACTATGGTCCATGAGGGACAAATGCATAATCATAATTATTGTAGCAACCATTATGCTCATACTGATTCCTGTGTTGTGGTTTTTGGAAAGCTCACAACCTCTCAGCATACTTTTAGCGACGGTCAGCTCTACAGCTCCACTACCTTGTCTCCTCTCTACATACACTCACATACTCTTCGTCCCCTTGATCTCGAACACAGGGAGGGGTATCTCAACAACAGCCTCATCCGTATTATGAATGATACACATGGTATCCAAAACAGAACAAATTGCTGGGTGTGTTCTCACCTCCAACAGCATGGTGAGAAAGGTTTAGGTTGGTACATATATCCACACCCATTGTCAACTGCTTGTTATGCTTCTTTTAGAGCTCTATTTTTTGGTAAATGGAATGATAGCATCACTGGTAACTTTGATGGGACCAACATCAATGAGTTTGACCGACAAGTATTGCTGCCTCTAGGCTGCTCTGCCTTTGCTAATAAAAGCACAACCAATGTTGCATCTACCAAATATACAGATAAGAGATCTCGACCCTACCAAACAATGATATCATTTAGAAAGTCACCAGTAGGAAATAGGGAAGCAATTCCACCACCCTACACCATCAACCATGATCCTGATACAGTACCATTTTGTTTAAAGAAAGAAGGTTCCCGGTATATGGATACATATGACAAATGTATTCACACTGCAACTTTGATAAACGAGACAAGGCCCTTATACATCGGGACCCAGTTACTTTGTCTGTGAGAAACAAGCGTATTCATGGTTACCCAAGGATTGACAGGGAACATGTTACTTGGGCATACTACTGACAGGAGTATACATAACATCATCAGCAGAAATCCTGAAACATCGCCCTAGGAGAGGGATCGATGATGACAGATATTAGGGGATGTAGCAAAATCCATGATTTCATTCTAGGGACAAATAATACATTCTCGAGATATTAGGAAATTGGACAGAGTTTTAGAGAAAACCATTAATGAAACCACTGATATAATGTTTAATATGACATTAGAACAAAGAGCTATTAGATGAGTTGCTCTTCAAAATACAATGGTCTTAGATGTCATGTTAGCTGAGCGTGGGGGAGTTTGAAAAATGGTTGGATCAGCATGTTGCGTTTACATAGGTGACTCCTCTCCTACTGTGTTCCAAGCTATCAAAAGATTACACACACTGAGTTCTGAAATTCATGTCGATGAAGGAGATTGGAACATTGGGACATGGGCTTGGAATATATTTAGAAGTTGGGGTTGGAAGATATTCTCTGCATGGCCATTTTCGATGGAGTCATCTTGTTCTGGTTACTGTTGCATACAGTGACTACTGGTTTTAGGTTCTTTACTAGGTAACTGCTGCTCTAGAGCTTTGGAGAAATTGAAAGCTGTACCTTGTTGATATAACTAATGCCTTGATCATGCAGGATGTAGAAATCAAACTGCTTTCCGAAGCTAATCGCACGACTCATGTCTAGAAAACATAATGTACCATGATGTACCTTGCACATTCTAGAGGAGAAATGTTAATTCAACTGCTGAGCTGAAATGCAAAGTGCCCTTTTTGTGTAAGACAAACAGTGATAACGAAGTGCAAGGAATGCCTCTTTGCCTCCTTATGATGGGAACGCGGTGAACTTCCTAGCTCTAAGAACAGTACATTTTACAGAGATGACGCAGAGCAAGGTACCATGTGTCGCCATGAAAAATGCCCATGTTACGTGGGTCGTAAACTATGTATTATTTCAACAACCAAAACTGGTTTGAAGTTTATTGATGTGTATTTAAGGCTGCCTGTCCCCATGTGCCTGTCCTCCATGTGCATTGCTCAATTTTTCTATGACTGTGCCCAGACATAGCTGAACTTGGGTCTGCTTCAAGCGAGAATAAACTCTTGTTATAAATTTGTTTCGTGACTGGTGTGTTCTTTTATCTGCAGTAACTCAGATTTGAGACTTACAAACCCTAGGCCCCAGCCAAACCAAACCACCCCTATTATTCACTACACCTACCCTGCATCCTAGCTCAGTGTCCACTATACCCTAATAATGTAACCAATGGCCCGTGCTCATGTGGCATAGGCTTTGGCCATAAGCAAAACATTTGCATTTGCTTGAGGGCCAGCCCCACTACCCACACATCAAATGTATATCACTAGTTTTTCTACTTAGATTCTTACACTTTTGAAAAATAAAACACAAGCCATAGTTCCAAAAACATGCTTTCAGGTCCTAACACACAGCACATATTTGCAAAACCATGCTTGCAAGTTATTGCTGTCCCTGCTTGTGCATATTGCTGCAATCCCTTCCAGCATTTCAAACGGTACCCTCCAGCAGATTTGTCTTTCCCATTCAAACCTATCCCAATTTGGAAAAAACGTTACTACATAGCTGGTCCCTGCTAGCAATGCCCACTTTTACCCTGTTGTTGGTCCCTCTGGGTCATGGCCAGTAGCCAGATTGTTCGGGTCATGGATTTAAGATTTCTAAGTTATTAGTGATAGCCCATGGTGGCATTTGGTTATTGTCAAGCTTTGTATTGCAGTATTTGAAAGGTATTGAGGGGCCAGTTATTTTGTATTTATTTTCTGCTGTTAGATATAAAGCTAATTGAAACCATTCCGATTCCTCCTTTTCTTGTATTTGTCGCCCATACCTATTATTTTTGTACTCTTTTTACAAAAAGGTCTGCTAGTACAGACACATAATATGTCTGGTATTTCGGCAGATGTGTTCTGAAACTGTTCTTTTTCTTTTGTTATGTGTTTGTAAGGAGGGTGCTGTTGGTGTGTTCTTTGCTAATGTTTTCTGAAGTAACTGAATTTTCTAAGTCAACTTCTGTTCCAAAATATTTAGTTTGGATGTGTTCTATTTCTTGAAGGAGTTCTTCGGCTATTCCATTTAGGAGAGTGTTATTCAATTTTTGGAGTTCTAGAGCAGCACTTTTTGCATGGTACAACCTATTGACAAGGTTTTGCATAGCTGGTGTTGCAGCTGGAAGTCTCAGGTGTGGATTGACGAGCGTATGCTGCAGGGTCCTTTCTTTGTGATTCCTCGTGATTCCGGAGCTCATTGGTGTATGTTGGCTGGAAGAGCGGATCTTGAGCCGTTGCTGTGCTGGCATTTTGGCAGTTTGCGCTTTCTATCCGGTTCGGCTACCATGAGGATACAGAAGCCTGAGGCTCATGGAGGCTTGGCAGGTGTAGTGGTGCAACTCCCGCAAGGGAGAGCACCGGTGTCGCGCAGTACCTCATAAGCAGCAGTGAGGTAGTAGGGTAAGGAAGAGACGGAAGAGAGCACAGAGAAATTTGTTGGAGGCAGACCATATTAAAGGAAATTATGGTAAAACAAAACACATTTGTTACTCCTCAATTTACTACACAGACTGGGTAACACGATAATTATAATCTTCTTTGTAATCGGAACAAATCTTTACCTGATGACTGCTCACTAGATCTTCCAACTTGCAGTAACAATCCGGGGAAATCTCATTGAGTACCCATCTCTAAATCTAAATTAAAATGCAGTGGATGTAGTAGAGAAAGGGAATCAATCATTAGAAAAAAGGACTCTAATCAACACTAATTTAACAAATCTGATAATAATGATCCGTTAATGGAAATAGTCTCGACATCTACTTCATCACGCCAAATATGGTCTGAGGTCCCAACATATATAAATGATAATAGTCCGACTGTTAACAACGTAATTGAAATTTATTGTTTACTTGGAATAGAATGCGGCACTACAGAGAGTATATTGATTACTGATCAACACAAAAAAACACTGTCAGCCTCAAGTTGTGTTCTAGAAACCGCCAATGACCTAAATGCCCCTCACACAGCTCTTGGTATCCATCCAGCATTCTGAGAACAATAGGGAATTAATTCCCACAATCCCACAAGCTGGCAAGATCTTGAAAAACAGCCATAAAACACCAAGTGTTGGAAAAGGAAGTAGAAGTATTATAAAAAATGTTCCCATTATAACAATTATAATAGGTTATTTATAATACCGAAGAGGTTTCTAAGTGCCGACACAGGAAATGAACCTGCTTCCAAGACGAGCGTGTTGCCACTGAGCTATGCTCCCCGTGTCATTGCATTTACAAGAAAAAGGATTCGACAAGTGGTCCTCTTGGTGGTCTTAACAGCGGATGGTGCTAATGGATGGTGCTAACTTCATAGCTGATGCAATTCTACTAGAATTAGCCTGAGATTCGAGAAGTGTTCTTATTGATGACCCTAACAATGAACGTACACATAGGGAGAAGGAGGACAGGAGAGAAGGCCCTGCTGACTTGCTGAATTTAGTCTCATTATCTTTCCTAACAGACCACATAATCTCCATCACACATTAAGAGAAATGGATGCAGATGTCAAGCTCGCTTCTCCTTCAGTCTCTGCACTGACTATCATGTTAAATTCTTTTGTAGCACTTTATGATAATGTAAAAATAGAACTTCGAAACCACACACTGGTGGTGAGTGAGATCAAATTGATGCTGAACAGCTCGAAATTTCACGCAAGGGAGATAACCTAGCGAGCACTAAAACCCTCTAGGAAATAAAGGTCCAACTGCATCACTGGGTTTCCGTAGGGTCAGACCAAACAAGGACGATAAACTCAACTCAACTCAAATTGTTGAGGTCTGCACTAGAAGTACACAAACAATGAGAGAAGAATGAATTGGGAAAGAACGGAATTTACCTACTGTAAGGAAGGCATGGTATCAACAGTAAGACAGACACAAGTGACCACAGTTCAAGGGTGTTTATTGAACTTTCACATGGGTGTGAAAAATGCCTATTAAAACCTAAATCTACAGATGGGATCAAGCTACGACCTAGTGGAGTTTTGTCAAAAGAAGCAACCTTTACTAAACAACCTATTGCCAAACCTTACCGCTAATTTACAAATAGTGTGGGGTAGTGTTCATGAAAACGAATGAAGTGTTCGCAAACTGATATGTCAGGATGTTCGGGCTGTTGAACTCCCTTCCCCACGTTTTCAGCATGGAGAAAGGCGGTTCACTCGAGCAAAGTACACACTCTGGCTTCTATGGCACGAGGCTACAGTTCCATCACCAGCATCAGGACCTGCTGCGGACAAGTCTCTTTACTGCTTAAACGTCTCTTGATTCAGAGGGCCTGATGTACAAAAACAAGATGCAACAGCTATTTTTTTCTTACAAGTATTCAGTTTGGGTGTTCACCCTGGATCCCCCTCAACCACGCTCAGATCTCTTTAAAAAAACAAATGTTCATAGTTGGATCCCCCTCTTCCGGGCTCAGATCCCTTATTACAACGTTCAGCAAATATTCTTTCTCATGTGACTCACAGGTTCACCCCAGATCCCCCTCAGCTGGGCTCAGAACCCTTCCTTTTACCCAATTAGTCTCCATCAGCCGCGCCCAGACTAATTGCAGTGTATATTAAACTATCAAAGACTTTCGAATGTGCCCGAGTTTAGCTTGACCCATTAATGACCACTTCGATCTTAAGACTCCTTTTTCTGACACTTAGTATCAGTTGGAAACCTAACAGAGACTTTCAAATGAGGACCCATGTGGCGCCAGACCACTCTGTCTATGGTATCTTCTCTTGGCCTTCCAAAGTGCATTCACATCTTTTTTTCCAATTATATTTGCGTTGCTCGTCACATACGCCTCACACACTGTTCTCTTTGGATTTCTTCATACAATGTTGCTGCTTGCAGCATTGGTTCAAACACAGGCTGGTTTGGTATCAGTCTCTCTGACTCACTGGCTGTGCTTTCTTTACTGACGCAGCTTTGTTGAAGGAGCCAAGGACAGTAACATAGCGGCAATCGATCCTCCCCACCTTGGTTATCCATGCGGGAGAGCCCCTGGTACCTCCGACACTCTGTGCAGGTTTGTTCAGCATTAGTTCCTGGTCTTAGGTTTCTTACTTTCCAAGGTTCACGAAAGTAACGGTTTGAAAAGGTCAAGGGTACTTCCCTTCTTGCAACCCTCTCTGGTCTTGCCGTCTTTCTCCTCATATCAAACTGCCATCTTGGAGCTGCTGTTTCCTCGCATGCCTTGCCTTGCTCAAGGTGTGCTTTCGTGCTTTGCCTTTTATCCATGTGTGGATGTTTGATGGAAGTCAGGTGTGTGTGAAATGATTAGTAATTGCCTGACCTTACCTGACCATTGTATTGGGACATTCCAGGTAGATGGCTCTGGTGTTAGAAGGGTGTCACTCACAGTGAGCTGTCCATGAGAAAGTGTTTGTTTGGGGAAGGCGGCAGGGGATGAGTTCCTAGGTATCCTGCCTGGTAGAATGGGGAAAAGGTGTTACAGGGAAGGGAAAACCATCTCTCACCATCTGGTGTCCCACTTCCACTCCCCAAAGACGCCTCATACAGGTGATCCTCCCGCACTGGTCCCACCCCAGGAACTGGATCCAAAAGCAATGGCTGTGTCCTGGCTACCTGGATGACAGATCCTGAGGGATAGTGGGTGAGACACCTTCAGGTTTCTCACACTACACCAAATGTACAACTTAATGCAAGCTCCTCGGGAAGTGGCAAAAAACCCAAAATATCTCAATCAACCCCCTTTGAAGAATACTGGGTCAAGGAAGTTTCTTAGAACCTCCATATTACGAAGGAAGCTGCAGTGAAAGCTCTCAAGCATGAAAGCAAGAATAGCAGTCAATCCTTCTGTTTCTGCTCATTTGCCAGCTCTCTGATCAAACATCAGGAATTGGAGGTGTTATGGACCAAATCCTCATTGATAGATGAATCAATGATTGAATTGATTGATCTGGAACGATCACACAAGAGCATAAAGATGCAGAAAGTCAAACTGAAGATCAACATGAACCTGGGCCTAAAAGTATCAGTAAGAGAGAAAACAGCTCACTAAAATCTAATACTAAGGATCGGAAATCCATATCAGACCTCATCGACATCAGCATCAGAGATCTAAGAATTTGGCAGAAACGGAACCACCTATTTCTAAGTAGTTCACTCATAGAACTAATACTATTGCAATACAAATAAGTCCAAAGCCTCCACAAGTTGATCCTCAACCCACCAAATCTTCTTACAGGGTTAAAAACATATCTAGCTAAACAAGTTCGAAGCCTCGGCAAGTGGGTCTTCAGTCAAACAAGGATTTTGACATTGATATTAACTCTAATATTAGATTTAAATCCATTAGCCTGCAGAATGAAACCAGCGGTGGATGCCCGGCGTAGAGAAGATCCTTGAGACGAAAACTTTTACTAATACTAAAAGCGTTGTGGCGAATATTAGTATACAGACAGATTCTAAATGTGGATTGTGTAGTGGGTGTAGTGGCTAAGGATGTTTCTTCCCATCGTTACACAAAAACAAACTAGGATTCTGAGAAAAGTGTGTATTACAAAACATTCCCAAAAGCTCCATATGGCTTAAGTAGCTATGGGAACTCTGGAGATGACGTAGACAATCATACAAAGACATCTAGAACTGTCAATGATAATCATTTAATATTAGAGTTTCTTCTAAATACAAAGGAGCCAATGGTACTAAATAGGACGAATGTATTAGCAATTTTTCAAGGAAAATACCACAGCTGAAATGAAAAACCACTGCCGACATTGAACAAGTCTACTTCCCACTTGAAAGCAGTACAGATGTAGTAAGAATGACATTCAAATCGAGAAAGGTATCTTTTTTTGGTGATCAATGAATTAGACACTTTTTGACAGATGGGGTTTGATTTGTTTTCCCAGGATAAAAAATATTGTGAAAACATTGTGAAAGAGTCACCCTCATCAAAGGGAAGACAGCTGGAATGGGCAAGTAGTCTTCCAGTCGCTAATGCAATGGGGAAAGATTGGAGTTAGTTACCAACCTCATTGAACAGTGGTTTCAAGAGGCTGGGAGACATGGGGACGGGTCTTTAACATCCAGTAGACCAATATAGAGCTAAATTTGCTCTCTTGGACTATAAGAGGCTATAATAGTTTCTTAAATAATAAAGAGACAGATAAATGTATTAGTACATTCTCTGCTATACATCTACAGGAAACATGGTTGAAGTCACGTCTGATAATCGATGGATATACTGTGAGCCAAGACAAACAGATTGAGACCTCAGATTGAACAGAGGTAGACCTTCAGGTGGACTAATTACAGCAATAAAGTCGGATGTTATTTGTGAACAGGAAATGTATTCCATTAAATATTATGGTATAGTGGCAATAAAAAATTAATTAAAGATTAAAATAGTAACAGAATCATTTATATTGATTAATCCCAGCTTGTGAGACCTGGAAGCATGGATCTTCAAACTCCTATATAGATTTTTTTGTGCTCTTAGAGACTATTTTCAACTGTTGTAAACATTTTAAAGTGATAGACACTAATGTCAGCAACCATAACATGTTGACCGCATCTTTATATATTGGATTGGAAACACAGGTTGCTTTAGTCTTTACGAACCTGGAGACCAATATCAAGGGGAACAGATTAGCCAAAAGGATCAATAATCCCAATGGCTTAAATACCATAATGAAGTCTACTTTTGAGCGGTTAACATTGGAGGAAAAGCATGAGATATTTATAGGGAAGAGTTTTGAGCAGTACAAATTAGAAAAGGAAGGAGAAGCTTCAAAGGAACATTTGGTAAATCATCAAACCATACTTAGGTACAATGAGGAGGTGCAACAAAGAAAATCAACACTCAGAAACAAGATAAAAGCATTGCCTTTTCAACCATTACCTGCTGATAATAGACGGATTGAAAAAAAGAAGCTAAAATGAGTCTATTAAAACTGGCTTAAGGGTTATCCCTGTCTTCTAAAGCAAAAAGATAGCGAACACAGGCTTCATACAAAAAAATACACATATCTTTGTGGCCATCACAAATAATATATCTAGAGTATCCGAGGCACTACAAATTAATACTATCACAGATAGTCTGGAAAGCCCATTTCTCAAAAATATATAAAGAACACTCAAATTGACCATCAAAACATAAACACAGAATGGCAGCTTGAAATAGATATAGATCAAATAGAGAATAAAATAATGACCCTATCAAATTAATTATCATTAATTATCACCCAATTGCACTCCTGGACACAGAAAGCAACATGTTTGTTACCTTATTGCTAGAAGAGCTTGAGTCTTAGGCAAAGGATACAGGAATATTAAGTACATTTCAAGTGTGATTCAGGAAAGCAGTATGGACAATTTTAAATGGTTTAGTTTTAGGCTGCCTACAGGACAAACCCTGGGTAAAAGGTGGTGTGCCTACTAATATGGCCTTGATAGACCCTACTAAGGCTTTTGATACTGTCAGCAGGTCCCGACTATGGAGTAAACTAAAGTCCTGGAATACCCCTGATCGTCTGCTATCCATCCTGATTTAAATATATGATGAGACATATTTGTGAGTGCGCTTTACCATGGAAGAGGAATTAATAGAGAAAATTAAAGTTTTCAGGGGGTTGAGGCAAGGTTGCATACTGACACCTTGCCTCTTTAATCTTTATTCAGCCAACCTAAATGCATTGCAAAGGGCAGCTTATAGTCCCCCTAACTCAAGCAGAATTCCATAGAATGGATGTTGTATGCAGATGACGTTGTTCTGTTCGATCACACACCTTGAGGACTTCGCAAATTAATAAATGCTGTTGATAATTATACAAAAGAGAACAACCTAAAAATGAACAAGAGTAAAACAACAGTAATCCAATTTATTCCTAAGAAACAAAAACTCTATCAATAGACATGGAGTATAGAAGAAACCAGTATTGTGCCATTGCTCACAATAACAATAACCTATCTGGCCTTCAAAACTGATCCGAAATCCACAGTAAGATCATGGTTGTTGAGGTTGAAAGAAAAGGCAATCTCATATGTATCCCAAATGAAAAGACTGAATTTGAGATACTGTTGCTTCTCTATAATGCTGTTAATTACGTTCTATAAATGTAAAGTGCTACCAGCCATCTTATATGGACAAGTGATTTTGTATCTCTCATGGAGAAGCGGAAGCTCATTGAATCTGTTTTGTGGAAGAAAACTCTAAATTTACCAGACTCAATTCCAATGGTAGGTCTAAGATACAAGCAGGGCTTAACCTTGATACAGGGATGGCTGGATTGGAAAATAATTTCTTTTTATAGAAAAATAATAGATCCCTCACCTGATTCTTTGTATATTGATATTAAAGAACAATTAACAGAAAATTATGTATTAGCCTTAAAGTCTTTTCAGGAAAGAGCTGAACTGATATTGTCTAACATCTCATTAACAAAGTATAATCTTTATACAAACCCATATAAGGTCAAAAAGCATATTTTCCTTTGTGGATATAAACAATGGAACAGATGAGGACTTTTAAATTGCATTGTAGTCTATCTGTGGGGGATAAGCGATTGGGAGAACGCCCATGCTATTTGCATACATTTCCAAAGTCATTTTTGAGGAGCATTGTTTTAAGATTTAGGGTCAGCATATTTTTAAGGATACCAATCGGGCATCACACACCGGACCAGGACACTTAGTCTTATTCTGTGATGTGGTGCTCAATAGTAATGCTTCTTTTAAAATTTCAAAGCATTCAAATTGAGCCAATACCCGACCCGTCTCACACCCCCTTTTTCAAATACCCTGGGTCACAATGGACCATGAACCAGGCCGGTTGGTGAAAATACAATATTTATTTATTATTTTTTAAAATTCACAAAAATCACACACATTTTAATATTGGGCAGCAATCACCAATGTTCTTTCAACCCACAAATAATCATATTCCGAGTGGATAGAAAGAAGCAGCAGGAAGTCATGGATATGAGGCAGCAAACAGAATCAAAATCAGAGGGAAATCTTTTTGCAATGGACATTGACAAATAATTAATTAATATGCGGTTAATTCTTTGAGGCAAATATGATTTCTCACAAAGGCAGTAATGCATAAACAATAGCAATCACAAGGCAATAGATCAACAAAAACATACAATTCTAAAGCGAGTGGAAAGTTAGAACATGCTGCAGCCGAATTCACATGTTAGAAAATTGCATTTGTTTTCAATTCCCGTTTAAAATGACACAAACAAATTTGAGGTAAAACGGGTGAAATACTTGGATTTTCAATGCAGTTTTTGGCCTGGGGGACAGATGTATATCACAGGGATAATATAGAGGTGAAGGTATGGCTATAGGTGTAGAATTGAGGGAGATTTGGAAGGTAGAAGGTTTGCTTTGGGCAAAATGAAACCGTGAGAGAGGAAAGAAAATCAGCTGTGAAAAGAGCAGGTTGGACTTAAACTAGGTTATCAAGACTATATTGAGAAAGAAGGACACAGTAAGATCCAAGGTTGATTCGCGAGGTCAACCCTGTCACCCCAGTGTTCAACCTTATGCGGAAATTACTTTGATTACTCAAAATATGACTAAGGATTTATGATCTATGCAGGACAAAGGGAAATAGGAAATTGGTGCTAGCACTTGGAAATTCAATGACAGGGTGCACAGAGAATTCTAACAATTTTTAACAAGTTACCAGGGTATGGATAGGATTGCTTAGAGAGTGGGGTGGGATGAAGACAAAAGGGTCAGGATGGGGAGACTATGTGTTTCTCTGGGATGGGGATTATATTCACAGTCCACTTTTGAATCTGGGATTTTGGACAGTCAACAGGTTCTGGTCACAAACGATTCTGGTCACCGGATAGCGGACTCTCCTGGCAAAAGACAGCTGCGCAAAGATCTGGTCACTGGATATTAAAAGTCAGCGGGCAATCAGGTAGGTGCAAGAAGCTGGTCTGGTTTCAGGATACTTCCCTAAAAAGGGTACCACAGCTTTTCCCTTTGGTTATGGAATTTTAGTGGGTTGTTCTGGATCAATGGCCTTGCTGGGATGGAATATCTGGAATCAGGCAAATTAATGTAGCAGATCAGGAACGCAGGCGCAGGAAATTCAGGAAAGAGTCCCTGTAGTTATGTCAACCACTCTTTAAATAGAGCATGGTGCCATCACAAAATTATAGGTGGGCAGAACTGAGGTAGCTACGTCCCCAAGAACCAGATAGGACAATCACTGTTGGTTGCCTCCTCTAGGAGGTAACTCACTTTATGAGGTTGAATTTTATGAGGTGAAAAGACTTCCCACAGACCATTTTGCCAAAAGTCAACCTGAACATAATTTACACATTTGTACAGTTGTAGCATTTTAACCAATTACATAGGCAGATTACATATTTTGTGTAGATCATGCCCGTCCAACTCTCCAGTTTGTGAGACTCTGTTTCGTGCGTTTAACCATTTTTCATCGTTTTTAGTGAGAAACCTTTGGCCTAAAATTCTATAACTTTATACATGGGTGTGGAATATTATTAGGCATGTAAAATTTGCCATGGCAACCTGGATACTTTCCTTATAATACCCAATTCTCTGCCATTTCTATTCACCATGTGGCAGTGAAGTCTATGACGTCTTAAATTAAAGCCCATAAAAATCACATTTAACCTGTTAAATGTTCACATTTTTGTGAGGTCCTGTTGCAAAGATAAAAGTCCTACAAGTTTTATTAATGAGAAGCAAATGGGCTGGCCTTTGTCCTTCACTGGACCATTTTTTTCTCTTCAGCTACCACCAACTGTCATCTTCCCCAGCGGGTGGATGGGGGTTTCCCAGCTTGATTGAAGGTTTATTGCCCCTTATCCACTTCGCACATCCGTGTCGCGGAAACCCTATTGTCCCAGGCCAGAGCACAGACGAATTTCTGACGAGCGTGACAAAACTTTCTTTGTCTTGGTCCATTCAAAGTTTTTCAAGCTAGCAATTATCACTTTCGTGTCCTGGAAGTTTATGGTGGTTCCTTTTGGGGGAAGCCTTAGCTTAGCCAGCTTGGAAAATTCAGCCAATGCAGTTTAATTCCTTTTATTTTATTTTGTCCTGGATCAAAACAAACCTGTTAAATAAAACATTCCCTATATGTTTCCCAACAACAACCCCCTTTACATTGCTAGGCACAGACAAGTTTTTGTTCAAAATGGTACTTTTAAAACAGGCATTTACTTTTTTCTGGTTTGCAATAGCCCATTTTTCCATGTGTAAAGCCAGCTGGCATTTTCCTTGCAAATTAGGTTTGTCCCTTTCCTCTGCATTTCCACATTGTTTTGTAGCCATAGTTAGCTTCTTGTCCACCACAGTGTGTACAGGGCAAAGGTCTCCTGAAATTGACATGTGCACAGAAAGCTAGAATTTCTTTTCAAGCATTGATTTTTGACATTTTGTAGCAAAAGTTTAAGCATTTTTCTGTGCAGCTGAAGTAAAGCTTTTGTTGATTTTCTCAGATTTGGCTGGCACAGCCTGCCATTCAGGAATAATGCTCTTTTTTAATGGAGCACAATGTTAATATGGCTGCGCATGACAGGGTCTTTTTGATAACGGTAGTGTGATGTTATGTTATGTTATGTTAGCAGTACTTGTATAGCGCACCGTCACCAACGGAATTGGTCCCCAGGCCCTCTGGCGGATCTGTAAACAGGAAGGGTGGGTAGGTTTAGTTGGGAGGAGGGGAGAAGGAGAGTGGGAGAAGTGGTGTGCTGTTGACAGCTTCAGCTCGGTATATACCGAGTGCTGGGCTTTGGTGCTAGTATCGGATCAGATGAAGGCCTCGAGTGCTGTGGGTGAAGTTTATGTGTTGTTGATGCAGTGTTGTAAAGTGCGTGCAGATTGCTGGGAGAGAGATGATTGTGTGGTTTTGTGTGGGTTTAAGTATGCAGAAGATTGAGGGTTGGGTTAGTGGGGTATGTATCCTGATTCAGGTACGTATGATTCCGTTAGAGTTGTAAACCTGTGGATTCAGATGTTATTGGTTCTTCGAGGGCCGACTTGTTTTGGTGGTGATGCGCTGATCCACCTGTATCCTATTGAGTATAGTTTGGATTGGTGGGTGCGTCTGAACCTAATCTTCAGGTGTGGGACTGGGTGGGTGATATTTGTTCTCAGGTGATCTAGTGAGACCCTGTTGATGAAGAACAGGGAAAAATAGCATCAGAGCAGCATCATTTTAAAGGTGAAATATTCCCTTTTTCAATAGGAACTTTGGGTTTGCAGCAAAGCATCGCTGCTTTTTAACTGCATTTCTTTAAGACAAACAAGAAAACACCCTTGTAGCCTTTCTCAGGGTGCTTCCTGTCCCATCCTGCCCAATGGCGCTTGGCAAAACAGTGTAGCCCTCCTTTTGTTGCTGCAAAACGCAGTTTGGATGCAATGGTGCTCACAGGAGCCAGCGCAGCCATTTTGCTGGTTCTGCTAAGTGCAGCTTGGTGATGTAGGGAAGTACTGCTGAGTGGGTAAATATATCCCACAAATCCCCCCCACCCGACTCTTCTGAGATTCCTTGTCGAGGCAGAGTAGGGGAAAGTGGGATTCATCAATGGGGCAAAGCGGGGTTCATCAGGTGGAGTCCTTCCATCAGGGACCGGTACTCCACGATCCTCCCGTTGTCTCTCGTTGTAGTGTGGAGCGCCACTCACAGCTTTCTCTTGGATCTTTCTTTGTGGAGCGACACCGCCAACTTCTTATCTGATCTCTCCTTTCCAGGTCCCCGAGGAGGTCTTCCTCTGTCTGTGAAGGGGGCAACTAGTATGAATCTATAAAACATAGAACCGGTTACTACATTTTCCCACTGACTGCCCTCCAGGGGGGTGGACAGCAGTAGGACACACATACATTTAATAACGATAATATTCTCTACAATAAAGACAAATGATGAAAAATACTCCCTGTTAAATAATTATACTTATAAATCTATCTGTTCCCTTCTGGTTCTTCTTTTTCTTATTCTCATGCTTCAGATGTCTCCTCTATTTGGTTTTCTCTGGGCTCCTCAATTTGCTGCATAGTGTGCCTAGGGTGATAACTCTTTAGCTGATTAATATGGACCCATTTCTCTTCTGTCAGTTCTCCTTTTGGGATGCAAATTCTATATGCTAGGCCTGGGATGGTGACCTCATCTCCATTTTTTAACTTCAATTGCCTACGGTAGTAATGGGGCTGACCGGAAGGCTTTCTTTAGGACTGCCAGGGCCCTGAGATTTACTCTCCAGTTGGGACTGAGCTTGGCAATAACTGGGATCCAAATAAATTTTAAATCGGTTGAGGATATGACTGCCCATGTAAAAGGTGGAAAGAACACCTTGCACGAACCAACAATTATGTTGTTTGCTTTTGTCACCTACAGAAATTTGGATGGATTTTGGTAGCCCTACCCCCTTGGCCTCCCCTCTCCCGGATTGGGTGGTCTGGGCTCCTGAAATCGGGGAAAGAAAGGAGGGTTGCCCTGCAGGTTGGGGTTTTGAGGGTGCTGGGGAAGGGAACTTAACCTGGGATTTGGGGGGTTGCTGCCCTCCTGAGGGAAGTTAGGAGGAAGGTTTCCTGGGGAATACTTACCTGGTGGGACCCCCTCCCCTTTTGCTGGAAGAGTACATACATACCCCAAGATAGGCTGGTTGCCCTTGTACCTGGGACTGATATACTCAGGAGAATGAGGGGTCCCATTAGTGTGGTTACCTCCCTGATTGCCACCTGTTTGTGATTGGCCTGAAGGCCTTCTTGGTCTCTGGTTTTGCTGGTTTGGGATTGGTGCATTTTTAGGCTCCCCCATTTCTAGGTCTAAAATGGGGCAACCTTCACCTCCGCTGGAGAAGAAGCTGGAGTACTCTGTAGAGAACGTACGCTTAGCATACTCTATGCAGTTCTGGTTGTCTTTAAGGTGGAAAGTGTCCATCATCTGCTCATAGAGTTCCAAATGTTCCCAGACAGAATATTTTGCGTTTTTGTGGTATGGGGTTATGAAACTCCTAATGGCCTTAATCTGCCTAATGGGGTCTTTTGCCATAACTCTCTTTAGTTTATTTGCCTTCTTTGACGTTCTCACCCGAGTCCACTCGCCCCCAGACTCAGAGGCGCTACTGTTGGAGGACCCTTCCTGATCTTCTAGGAGCTCCCTGATTCTTTGAGACTAGGAGAGGCTCGCAGAATGGTGGGGCCTAGATTCTACTCCCCTGTTGCGCACAGGAGAGTAGTCTTCTGACTCCTCCCGGCTTCCAAGGTTGCCAGAGGATCCCCCCACTGCCCTGATTGGGTGGATGTCTTCAAAATGCTCTTTTTGGGCCTCATTTCATTCAGTTTGTCAACAAATTGAACCCATTGGTCCCTTGGCAGGTAGTATTTTTGTAGATCTAACTCCCTGACTTTCCCGTCACAGGAGACTTCCTTGTCAGACACATCAGCCTTGATGTTTTGGTACCTATACAGGGACACCTGTCCATCAATTTCTGGGGGGCCCTGACCAGTCAGATCCATCATACTAAACCTATTTAATTCTGCCAGCCTCATGGTTTCTGGTCCATATGGACCAGTAGACAGGAAGTCAGCAGTGCTCACTGTATTAAATGGATTTGAGTCCTTTAGTACAGAAGTCATCATACTATGATCAGGGGTGGCCCTGTCCCTCTCCACCTGTTCGGGCTCCCTCGAGTTGGTATTAGATCTGGAATACTCTCTCTCCATCCTTGCTAGTTTTTCTTTCTCAGCCGCTATCTCCTGATAATAGGGGAAGGTCTGAGCCTTTTGCTCAGCTATTAGGGTTTTACTGGCTTCTATGACCTGCTCTTGAGCTACCACTTGTTTGTGGAGTCCATCATTCTCCTCACATAGGGCCTCATTATCTCTTTGTGCTGCCTGTATAGTTTGCGCACCCTGAGCCAATTTTTGTTGTAGGAGGTGAGCCTCCCTTTTCTGCACATTTAGAGCCTCTATGGCCCGCTCTAACTCGAGTTCCATCTGTCTCCTATGTCCCATTAATGTATAATATTCTTCTTTTAGGTCAGTCCCTGAAGATCTGACTCCCTTCTCTCCAGACTGGTTTTTAAATTACCCATTTCCTAGTGGAGGGCCTCTTTCTCCTGATACAGAATGCCCCTTTATTCCGCCAGGTCATCCCTTTGTTGTGTTATAGCGCCTAGTTTCTGGCACTCTTCATCAAATTCTGCTTGGGAGTGGAGGTCTCTCATAATTAATTTATTATTTTCCTCTTCCAATTTTTTTATCTGATCTTGTAGAGTAACTATCTGTTCTGCGGAGGCTCAATTATCATCAGTTTATTTGTTGATTTAACTTCAACCTTTTCCCTACACTCCTCTTTCAATGCATCTAATTGGGTCTCTTGGTCTACATTATTCTGCTGTTGGAGAACCAAATCCTCTTTTAGCTTTTGAATGTAATTTCCAGATTCTGCCTCAAAATCTTGGCTCTTTTGCAATTTGTGTTCCGCTAATTTTAGTTCAGTCTGTATCTGAGCTACAAGTTTGGATTGATTTTGTGCAAGAGTTGTATTTTCCTCATGATTTTCCCACATAACTCCCATATGAAGATTCATATAGGCTGCAATTCTGACTATTTTATTCTGCTCCTCTTTAATATTCGGAGTCATGTATAACTCGCTCAAAGCTTGCTGTAATAGGCCACTATACTGCCATGTATCCATGTCTACAGTGGTGACCTGTTGCCTCATTTCTTCTAGCCAGACTTTTTCATCTTGTTAGTGATTAAGGGAGTGGTGGTGTTATTGAATAAGGGGAAATATTGTGCTGTGATGAGAAAGATAGTGGTTGCTATAATGCTGTGATTTACTGTATAAGTATGAGGGTTGTGTGGTCGTAATTGTAAAGGGGTGAGGACGAGTGTGTATTTGTGGAAATGTGTGTTAGTGGTTTTGAATGGTATGAGTCTGAACATTGTTGGATCTGATTTCAGCAATGGATGAGGATAGGGCTATGCAAGAATAAAGAAATTAAATTGTGCTACGGAAGGATTATGAGAGAAAGTTCTGGTGTTAGTTACTAAGGGACTAGTGGTCTTTTGAATCAGGAGGAATGTTGAGATGGGATTGGAAATACTGTAACTGGTGCAATGGAATGATACAATACTGTTGAGTGGAAAACAATGCTTTAATCTAATACATAGTGAAATTATGTTATTTCAATGACAGAGACGAACATGCTATATTAATATGATTACTGTGTAGCACGTGAAGAATTTTCTTTCTTCGGTAGCTGTTTTTGTCAATCTTTTTTTTATGTAATTCTAAAAGAAAGTTAGTTTGTACATGTGGTAATGTTGAAGTCATTTCTGTAGCATAGTTTTTATTTATTATGATAGGCGCAGTTTTGGAAAAAGGAGTGAATCGAGTTTGGTTATGTGTCGGACACGGAAGTATGTTAGCTATATTTTAAATATATGGGATCTTATAGCACTGATGGAAAGGAGAAGCAATTTATTTAAAGTCAAAAAATGCATAGGTGTATTAGGAGTTCCTTTACAGACAGGTTTCCGCAAATGATCCAGCACGCTGCATATAATTATTTCTCTTCTTTATATCATTCGGCCACTAGGGAGAACGTTGGTGGAAGTCTTTACCTATGCTTCATTAACTTCTCGAAGGCATTCGATACAGTTTCACACCCTTTACTCTGGACCAAATTAAAAAGCTGGGGTATTGATATGTCTTTATAATATTTCCTTATTGCCCTACACATAGAGACTACTGTAGTTGTTCAGGTTAACCAGGATGGTGAGATCACCCATGAAATCCCTACCAACCTTGGACTGAAACAAGGCTGTGTTCAGGGCCCATTACTCTTTAATTTATATGTCAGTGATATGGGTCAAGCCATCAGGTTGGTTCGTAATGTTCCTCCCTGCATTGGTAAGTTACCAGTACCCTGTTTTGGTTATGCAGACAATACCATCTTCTTGGATCAGACTCTGATAGACCTCCAACTCCAACACTCGTTTGATGCCCTCGCTCTATATGCTGGGAAAAATGTTCTAGAAATTAATGTTTCAATAACCAAGATATTAATTGTCACTAGTAAATTGAAAAATTCATGCTTGCATTGGTCCATAAATGGGCCTTTGCTAGAGGTCGTGGTCAGATATATATACTTGTGAATTCCCATCTGCCGTTCTCCTACATTAGACTTTTATGGCAGTTTTATCAGGCTTAAAATTCTTAGAACATGGACAATATTTAAACGTTTTATATGCAGAAATGGTGGTTACAACATCGAAGGGTTTACATCTATTTACCATAAAAGTATTCTGCAAGGAATACTTTATGGTCTTGCTATATTGCCTGCATCTATGATAAACTGGATAGAAAAATGTGAAGGGAAACTTTTGCATTCTATCGTGGGCGTCCCTCATTCAGTCCCAGTGGAAGCCCTTCGCTGTGAGCTGGGCATTCCATCCATATGATAGCTTTGGCTTGCACAGCGATGTGATTTATTTATTTCTATTCATTCATCTTCTCTTTTACCTTCCAATACCCTATTTAGGGCATTACAAGAAGTACATACTCAGGGGTGTAAATTAGCTTTTTGGCAGAGCTGCACTCTACTGCACTGTACCTCTTAGTTCATATTGATGTGACTCTAGAGGATTTGCTGCAGATTCCAAATGCAGTAGCTACACATTAAAAGAAATCTAGAGACTTTGACATATTGTAAATATTGATACTCTAGCAAAGAAGAAACTCTACGTTGCATATAGCACGCAGAGTTTCTACCGAAA
The DNA here is from genome assembly GCF_040938575.1 of Ambystoma mexicanum. Taxonomy (NCBI): domain Eukaryota; kingdom Metazoa; phylum Chordata; class Amphibia; order Caudata; family Ambystomatidae; genus Ambystoma; species Ambystoma mexicanum. The sequence goes on from NC_090935.1 coordinate 1,361,550,760, forward strand.
TTCTGCTTGGTTGAGCAGCATGGAACTTAGCTCATTTGGCTTTATAACTTTCTTAAGACTGCCCATGAACTTCTCGACCAAACTATCAGCCTTTAGCCCCAGAGGAGTTATCTTTCTGTGATGATCACCCATGCATTGCATGAAAGTGGCAATTTCCTCTCCTCTAAATGGAAGCACATTCTCAGTCTTGAGAACTTCCAGAATTACCAATGCTGCAAAGATATTATCAGTTCATGAATAACAGCACTCTCCAATGTAGAGAAAACCATCTAGACAATGGGGAATCTGGAATACTCATCCATGACCACTGATATGTACTTGCCATCTTTGAGAGGACCAAAGAAATCACCACCACATTATGCCAGATAATCTCAGGCACCGCAGAATTTTGGAGCAGCTCTGGCATTCTGGTCTCCTGCTACTTTGACATAGATGAGTGTATTGTGCGCTTGACGAGAGCATCCAGCCCCAGAAACCACATGGTCACTCTGATCTCATGTTTGTTTGCAACCACAGCTCGGAGACCTTCATGCGCCAGATCAACAATTTGTTGTTGAAGTTTGGATGGTATTATCAGACTGGTACCTCGCATGACAAGACCTTCCGCCTGATAGCTCATCCTTTACTTGTTTGAAACTGCACAGGTCAGTAACTGATATCTTGCTCCCGTGAAAACCTTACAGAATAACTGATCCCCATCTCCTAGACACAATAAATTCTTACACCTGGAGCAATGTGTCATCAGGGTGAGTATGCTCAACAATAAGAGGTATAGATCGAGGTCGAGACAATAGTGTCTGAGCGAGGAAAATGACATACTCCTCTGCAACAGATGGACCGCCAGACAAATCTGGGAGAGGATGTGGGTGCATGAAACCAGCAGAATTGTACTCTTTTGCGGGTTTGTTAATAATGCTGAAAATGTAGTAGGCAAAGGTCCTATTGCTCAATGTGAGGCAGTAGTTTGCACTGTGGATTCCCATATTTGGTGATTAGTACCTGGTGATCAGTGACTATTGCCAATGGTTTGCTAATCAAGATCAAGTGAAAGTGCTCAAATGCCCATACCACTTATGGTCCTTCTTTTTCTGGTTGAAAGTATAATCTCTCTCATTCAGATATGCTTTTGCTGTAATAGGCAATCACACATCTCAGAGATTCCCTCCCCGCACTATGTTGTGCAACTATGCCCCCTAAGCCAACATGACTGGCATCCACGGTCACCTCAGTGCAGGGAGCCGGGTCAAAGTATGCCATGTGATCAGCCAAAACTATGCCCTGTTTGATTTGTTGAAAGGCCTCTTCACACAGAGAGGACCATTGAAATGTCACGCCTTGCTTGGTGAGTTCCCTTAGTGGCATGCTCGTGGTAGTGAATTTGTGGATGCACCTGATGCAGTAGCCTGCCATTCCTAGAAATGAATGGACATCAATGACGTCTTTGGGGGCCAAGATTTCAGAGATGGCTTTCACCTTTCCAGGATCAGGCTTCATTCCCTTCTGAGAGAATATTTGTCTGAAGAACTTCAGATGCGATTTATGAAGTCCACATCTCTGAGCATTGTGAGTCAGGCCTGCTTCTATCAATGCAGTACACACTTGTGAAAGAGCCTTGTTGTGTTGTTCTAGTGTGCAGCCAAAAATCAAAATGCCATCACCGTAGTTGAAATAGTTTTATTGTGCTGTATCACCTTGCAAATTATTTCGTGGACGGTCCCTGCAGCCGAGGAGATGCCAAAACGTAAGGTGCTTGTAACGAAACAAACCTAGATGTATGGAGAAGGTGGTTATGAATTTTGATTGCAGGTTCAGTTCTATCTGATGATAACCTTTGTTGAGGTTTACCTTCATGGAGAACCATTAAATATTGAGCAGGCTTGTTATGTCACTCAGATGCATCACTGGATGTCTTTCTCTTCCTATGGCTTTGTTCACCTGCCTCATGACCACACAGACGTGTATGTCATGTGCCATACTTTTCTTGGGGACAGCTACAATGCCTGAAAGCCATGGGGTGCAACCTGATTCCAGCTCAATGAGATCATATCACCAGTAAGTTGATCTCCTTCTGAACCTCTGGTTGAAGGTGAATGGGCATCCATCAAGGATTCTGTGCTATGGGCACAACTGGTTTGTCAGTATGAAGCGCCACTGGATAACCTTTGAGACTTTCCAGCTCCTGTAAAAGAGAAGGAAACTGGTGGACTATGGGGTGCAGCGGTTGCATGACATGCATCACAGACGCGCTATTCATTTCTTTGGCTGTTGACCGCCCTAGAAGATTACGCCAAGGGACTTCCCCTTTAAGAACAAGTGCTTCAAATTGCAGCTTTCTTTCTTTGTACTGAAGTGTGGTTCTGAGCTTGCCATGATGTATTACTGGGCCCTTCTCAACCCATTCAAGACTCTCAGTTTGGATGGCACTAAGATGAGTGGGTTGATCATTCTATTGATTTCAGAGACACACATGATGTTTAATGTCACTGCTGTTTCTATGACTAACTTTACATCAGTCTTCCACAAGTACGTTGACATCACTTTTCTAGGAGTTCACCAGATAAGACACCATGTATGCGTAGTCTTCACCCTCACCCTGTCTGAAAAACCTCGGTGACGGAGGATGACCCTTCACGTGACGAACGTGACTCGCCAGTTCTCTTTTGGCACCTGCATTGTACCTGGCAGGTGCAGAATTGAATGCATTCGCATTGCGCCTCACGGGTATAGAATTGCATACATTTGCATGTGATTTTCCTTGACACAGTTGCTGCATTTTGCCATATCGCGGGACACTTCACATTTTCTTCATGCAGGAACGGCAGTCCACATCTATAACCTCGGCCTGGTGACGAATACCTCCTCACCGGCATGATGCTTCACTGTTTGCTCTTCATAGAATGAGAGATTTGATAGCGCTGTTCCCCTTTGGGCTCTTTCCCAGTTTCTATCTGTGCTGCTTGTGCTTCCGCCATTGCTTCAGTGCTGGCCACCATGAGAATGTTCGCCAGAGGAGGAGGCTACCTTAGTAGCTTGAAAAAAAAAAAATCAGATGACAGACCTATGATCCGAAGCCAAAGAGCTTCCTCATTCGTAAAATTGTGAAAGTCACAGTGAGACACCAGTTAGTTAGCATAGCTGTGTCGCAAACGTATCCATCAACTTCTTGCGACTGATATGCAGGGTTGAATCTGTGCCTCTCATGATCAATGTTCCTTTGTGGATCAGACTACGCACTCAGAGCTTCTTTCAATCCCTTGGATGAATCGATCTGATCAGACAGGAGAGTGCGAATGAGATCTTCAACTTCGTCCCCTACCAGGTTGATCAAAAGCGCCTGGCAATCTTGTCTGATGAATCCTCATTAGGGGTATTTCGGTAATGTTTGAAATGTTGTAACCAATGCTCCCAGCGCCTATGGGTCAGACCTGTCAAAGGGTGTGGGGTGACGAAACACTTCTGCCTTGGTCGGTTCGGCACTGGCAGCTTCATGATCAGACATTGTCAGCACGTTCTCTGAGAATGCACTATGTGAGTCTTTGAGAATGCACTGTGTGAGTCACTTGCATGTGGTATCTGAATTAACATTGCATCCGTGACATGCATGGGTGAGGTTGCGGGTTTTGGTACTCACGGATCTTTCCTCTGACCATCAAAGGTTGTATTTTATTCCATGTGTGTTGGGCATGTTATTTTGCTAGACATGCCTCTTCTGTTCATTGAGTCCATCATATCCCATCCCAGCCTCGTCGACATTTTGTGGCACCCTTGGGTCTGAGGATCCACACTTCAGGCGAGAACATATGACAAGGAGGTGGGGTTTGTGTGAAGCTGCTTTTGTTATTTCAGCGCGCTGTGTAACTATGCTTCCTCTCCTTCACTTGTTCTTTGCTCTATGGCCCCACCATGAGGCTGGAGATGTAACGCCATCTGTCACATGGTCGCATTGCAGTACAGGCTACAAAGCCAGGTAAAGCAAGACAGTTAGTGGAAGTGACCTTGCCCTTGTCGCCGGCCGGTAATGGTAGAGTCTGGGAGAAAGTCTTGGCGCAATGATTTCTAGTCTCGCCTGCATGCCACATCAATGCACTGTCAACCACATCTAAGTCACAGTGATGAGCACTGCCAATTGTCCTTGGTGGCACTCTAGATGCCAAGTGCTTAAGAAAAACTACCATGCTCATGTTTGGAGTTAGTGGCGCATGCAATGAATTGAAATAGCTCTAAAACTCACGGCATGTTTGTGTTGCAGTAGTTGCACAATATGCCTGGCTACAGAAATGTCTTTGCAAATGTTAGCTTCAAATGCAGGCCGTTTTTTTTTTCTTCAAATGGGCAAAGTTATTTTAGTCCCGGACGAGATCAGGCATTTATATTTCCTCATTGGCAAGCATCAGTGTGGTGGTTGTGTCAGCCAAAGAAGCTTGGGCGAGTTCCCAGCAACTGAGACAGTAGGCCGAGAGTGGAAGATTCGGGGCTGCATATTTCCATGCATTTGGGTTACTATTAGCACGCACAAACCCAAGTAGTCTTTAATAATTTTACCCAAAGTGAACATTGGTAAACTAAAATCAGCCCTAACATTATTTCACAATTTAACTCAAAGAAAACCTGTTTTTTTTCCCATCCATGTATACAATGCCTTCTACTGGAAGCAGTTTTTATTGGAAATGGCCGATGAGGGGGGGTTGGATTAAAAGTGAAATAACCCCCTTGAATACAAAGTAAGCTGTGAAAGGCTCAGAACCCACTTCCAATCTGGAGGACTCGCAACTCAGCCCCGACTTTCCAAGCCAGGGCCCTGCTTTGTTAAGCAGATGAATGCTCCCAGTGTAATAACAAGAAACGTGTCTCCGGTCTAATGCGAGCATTGTGAGAGTGAAAGGCAGAGGAGGGACTGGGGAGCTCATCCTTATGGCTGCAGGCTGAAATCTGTTAATCTGGGCATAACGCCACCTCTTAGTCATCAAAGCTGCCCACCTGGCAGTGAGTTTCAAGCCAGTGAGCAGACATGCATACAATCCAGCCCAGGGAACGGAGGTTGGACCATGGGGGCTTCCAACAGACTTCCAACGGGAAACCGGAAGAAGAAGAAGGAACTCTGTTAGAAGCTGCTATTAGTGAAAGCACAGGCAACACCCATGCTCGTTATAGGTACATTTTGCTAGCTATGTTCAGTGACTCCATCAGTTGTTTTGTATACGGTGCATAGCTGACCCCATTTAAATGCTCGAGGGGATACACGTTTGGACCACATCACCTCTTCCGCCCACTCTGTTGCTGTGAGATTTACAGTAATGCGTTTTCCCATTAGTCCAGAAGTCCCGAAGCACCGCCATCTGTTGTTCCCCCTGACTCCTAGAATTCCCATCCATTATATCATTGAGAAACTGTCACACATGGTTGGCATGTATTGTGAGCGGGAATCACTCAGGGAGACGGTCCTGCGCAGCACAATTAGCGCGGCGCGTCATCATCGCTGGCCCACGCTCGAGCGCAGGCACGCTCGCACTTCCCCGACAGATGCACTTATTCGAGGAAATACCCTGTTTTTAATTGCTCGTCTTCCCACAAACAGATTTATAGGCATGGCGTAGTTTCGTCCCAATTAGCGTTTGCCAGGCAGAGACAGTAAAATACCGGGATGATATTTTGATATAAAAAGAACGCTTCAAAGCACGGCCTCGGACTCGTATAATAGACCCCTCATTAGTGAAGATGAAATGACTGCGATATATTTACCAGTTCAAACTGCCTTTCAAGAATTCATGGAAAACTACAAAATGTCAAGGCTTACATTTCTTTCAGCGAAGGGGCGGCTGGTCCATGTGAGTTAGTACATCTTGAATAGCTTGTCTCAGTGCCAAGGTGGAGTTCATACAGATTATTGAAATAAAGTATGATAAAACTGTAGGTGACTTCAATTGGAAGACTTGTACTAACAAAAGGCTCCGTACACAACTATTACCCAACTCAATAACAACCTTTTTACCCACACCAGGACTGCGAAAGGCAGCAACAAAAAGGACATATCTTAAATGAAAATTGGATGAGGTAAGAACGCCTCAAACGAAATGAAATACGTATGCACTGGCCGCTCCTTCTTCCAAAAACAATAGCCACCCTGTGCTCCCCTCCCACCTTATTCAGAAAAATTGTTTGTTTGGAACATAGGAGTGATTTGAGGCACAAACCCCCGCATCAACGCAAAGGTCAGAGCATCAGTTAAAGCAGATGTTTTCCATATTAATCTGCTAAAATAAATCCTTACCTTCATCCGGCGGGAAAAAGAAAAAAAAACGCTCAGTTGTAGCAGGCTTTTCAGCCAACTCCAGGCTGGACTACTGAAATACCCTACAAGGGGTTTGTGGTCTCCTGGAGCAGCTGTGCGAAGCAGGTCATGGGCAGGAATGAGGCTAGGTTCACGATTTAGTATTTGGTTACAGACACAAGTAGATAAAGAGAAACACCATGTAAAAGTTCGAATTATGCCTGGCGACCAAAAATCAGCTACAGAACGTGCACGCACTTCAATTCCAATATTCTATCCAGCATTCCACAAGCTTTCAGCAACCAAAGGATCCTGCAGTGCATTCAAGCACACGGGATGCTCCAGCGTTTCCCTGCCTGTCAAAGAAAAAGACTGCAAAAATCCACACACAGACAGATTCAGCGTAAGAATGGGAACATGCAACTTGCTCATCTGCAACCCTAGAAACGTCCACTGATTGCCTGCATAGGACAAGATCTATTTCACAATCTTGTCCTGTACATAGAAATGCCTTGACAAAACAGGCCCCTCCTACTGCCAAGAAAGAAATCGAACCTCGCTTCCTGAAAAGAACACTGTGGCAACATTCCAACTGATTGACCAGCCCTAATACTAGATTAGAGACTGTTTTAGTGTTCTGTAAGGCTGTGTGGGAAGGAAGGAGATGTACCCTCTGAGTGGGTAATTATGCAAGCGGGTGGCATGAGTGTATGATGTTGAGTGGCATGTTGAGAGAGTACACTGAGTGCCTGCTCGCTGACAGTCAGTTGGTGCCTTGAGTTGGAGGGCGATGTTGTGCCTGGTAGGCGTTCTCCCCTCGGCGTAACATGTAGCTAAGCCTGACATCTAAGAGGAATAACGAAAGTGTGAAACTGATACCATAGTATCTTGCCTGAACACCAAAACCAGCCTACTGCAACATTCCTGGCATGTTCATGGCTTCCCACCTGTGGAACAGCCTCCCACATGACCTGAGCCACACACAGAAATCTCATGACGTTTTGGCCAGGGATCAAATATTAGTTCTGACCACCTTCCTGAGCTCAGAAGGAAGTCAGGACCTAAAACCACTTTTGAAGTGCCTCGAAAGAACTGTGTGATTCAAATCAAACACATATGACGCATAATCCTGAAGGTCCTGTTTAGTCCCAGTAAGGATTCCAACCTGTGAACTGCAGATTACATGCACATTTCTATATTGGGATGCATGAACCCACTGAAAGTCCATCCCAGGAGGGATTTACAGTATCACAGCCTAGAATATATCATGGTAATCGTGTTTAATACTGCACCAAATAAACAATGCATGAGTCTCACAGTGCCTAGTGTTATCCAGTTGGCATATCTTGCCACTGCCACGAGCATCTAAACTTTAGACTATGAATGGAAAAGGAGCAGGATAATGATGTGATGTTGGGGGAGAGGGGACAAGTGCCAATAAAAAATGGGGGGAAAATGTTATGTGATTGCATGGGTGCATGTCAGTTCTGTGTTGTGGACTTCAGTATGGCTTATTCTAATGTGCAGGTGATTAATTGGAATGTGTTACAAGACAGATTTGGAGAATAGGAAAATTAGCACACTATATAATATTTGGATGCCCCAGGTGCGTAAGATGTGCTCGGGTAATCTTAAAGGTTTTGGTGGCTTATTTCCTGGGCCTCAGTTTAATTTATACTGCATGTCAAACTGCAGACCAATAACTTATATAAAATTAAGCAAGAAAAAACATGTTGGATAGGGGTCACTGATAACTTACCTTTAGAATCAAGTGTATTCATTGTTAAACTGCATCAGATGAATCCTTTGGAAAAGGAAACAAGCCCTGGCAAAGTCAAAAAGTCTAGGCTTCCACATTTGCTTTGCCAATGCCTGTTTGTAGCTGAAGGGAGTCCTTGAAGTCATGGGTGAGCAGTAATGCCATGCTGATTGAAAAAAATATATGTTTAGTAATAAATTAGCGAGTACGCTACCCACTACTGAGAATTTGATTTAATACAGCATCAATCCCATTTGTACCCAAGGTTCCTCTATTCTAAGATTATATGTGTCCTTTCTGACATTCTCAAATGACATTGAGGTAAGTCTGTAAGAACCCGAGTGTGTATGTGGGCATTATCTTTCCATTTTCCAATGTGAGGGTGCTGGAAGACGACCTATTGGGCTCACTTTCCTCAGCTGTAGTTTCGAAGGGAAAAGGGCACTCTGTTTTTTTTTTTTTTTTAATCAACTACTGTTCCAAAGAAACAGATAAACCAAAGTGTAGAAATCTGCCCCTGCAGCAAATGAAATGCATAGGCTATCCATCTGCTGCCCTACCATTCAGCAGATATGAAATGATCAGTGAGAAGAACACCGGAAGGATATTAGGTGTTTTTAAATTGTTCTGCTCACAATTCTCTGTTAAGTTTCCGGATTCATATTGAGCAGGTAAGAGTTTCCCTGCAGTCATCCACACTCAGCTAATGTTCTGCTTGGACGGGGATGCTGATAATATGTGTAATGGTGGCCTAGGGTGGTGTTTGTGCTGTCACGAGTAAAGGAAAGTTTCTAGTTTGAAACATGCCCTCATGTTATGGAAAATGATGCAGTATGTGAATAAACACAGTGTGCATGTTTGTAATACTGGCAAACCTCTACTGGCCTTCTCTAATCTACATAAAGCAAAATACAAAAATGCTGCTGTTTGGTTTGGGATGAGATGTAATGTCAATAGTCAATTCCCTTAGCTTTTATTTGTCGCCTCTCAATAACATTTGCGTCTCGTATGCTGACGCCTTGTGGCTATCATTCCTCGAGTCTCGTGGACACAAGAATCCTTAAAGATGCATGTTTCATTCAATGACACGAGTTTATGATCTGTGATGTAAGTGTGTGTGTGTGCAGTAACCGTCATATCCTCAGAAACACATGAGTACCATGACAGATGTCTGAATAGCAATGAATACAATGAGCATTCTGTGTGAATTGGCATTTACCAACACATGAACATGTGTGTGATTTCCGAATCTGTCCTTCTACAGCTACACAACAAGGGCATCCGTTTTACAATTGGTCAATGTGTACATCTCCCACTCAGCCCGGTGCAAAAGCCTGTGACAAATAAGGAAGGGAGCAGAGATTCACAACCCAAAGTTGTACTGTGCCAAATGGAACATAGGCACAGTATTAGTTGGCTGTACTTTCAATTCTTATGCCACATTGCAAAGCATCACCTATTAACAGCCTGTCATAGTGCATTCCCATCCATCCAATACTTCTGCCAAACTGTACACTGCCTCTCGTCGGAGAGTCAAGTTTAATGAAGCACAGATTCAGAGTTCTGTGTTTCACCTGGACAAAATGGACGCTGGCTGCAGTTACATGACTTGTCTAAGACCGCACTGTGCTGACCATTAACGATGAGTGGTAGTGGTCTGCTGTGGGCACATGCTCGTGTCAAATTACATAGCACTATCAATGAACAGCCTTTGTTAAGGCATTATTTTACATCCAATGACTGAAGACTTTGATAGTGGACTCCTGTACAACTAGTGCTGGTGACTGGGCTCCACGGTATCACAAGGCTCTGGTACATTGAATAATATGGTGGGATAACCACAACGGTTTATAGTGATAATTTCGAAAACAATAATGTCGAAAGTCATTATTTCGAAAAAAAAATGTCGAAAAAAAAATGTCGAATATTTTTTTCAATACGTTTTTTTTCAAAATGGGGGGGTTCCCCCTTCAACCCCCCTTTTAAAAATTTTTTTTGTTTTACCCATTTTTTTTTACTCCCGGACCCCAAAATAAATATATAATTAAAAAAACGTAATTCGACATTTTTTTTTTTACATTATTTTTTCGACATTTTTGTCATTCGACATTTTTTTTCAAAATGATGACTGACCACCACCACAAACACCAGAAGGCACAAATGCTAAATATTTGTCAATTTTTAAGCAATTGTATATCAGAAGTGCATATTACATAATATGTTGTTTATATAGCGCTGTATTCTAAAGCACAGTAGATAGGACATATTTATATAAATTACCCAATCGAAACTGGTACTCATTTATTGACCTTGGAAGGATGAAAGGCTGAGTTGGCCTTGCCAGGATTTGAACCTGCTGACCTGCAGATCAAACACAGATCACAGCAAGAAGCATTTAAGACGCTGAGCCATGTTACCAGAATATTGCCCATGTTCATGAAATCCTAAAAGATAAGGAACGTGTGTGAATGCCCTTTTTTGACATCCTTTTACTTTTCATCTCAATTGGTAGTTTTCACCCCTTCCTCTCCCTTCTCACCACTTTTTAATTTTTTTCTAACTTTTCTTTACCTTTCCATAACGAACATTTGTACATATGTATGGTTGGAATGGAATGTTGTCAGAAGAGGGTCGGGAAATGATATGGACTTGTAATTTCTTGTTCTAATTTCTGACTTTAGATATGCATAATTTTCGGGGAGATTGCTTCGACTTTCTGTTTGGGGTCTTCCTCTTTAATGTTAAAAGTTGTTGCAGTCTTTCCTAGAGAGGAAGCTGCTCCATACTGAGGTGGAGCGACAGCTGTTCCAGTCTGGGGGGGATAAGAGTATAGTTGCATAATGTTTGTAGTTACAAAAATGTTTTGCCAGTGTTTAACCGTGCATCATAGAGCAGACTACTCATTTTACAAAATAATGAGCAGAATAAATGTAAATGCAGTACAAAGGTGGGGAAACTATCATTGCACAGAAAAAGAATGTGAAAAATAAAGATTCATAGCCGTTTGCTTCACCTTGATAAAAGTGACATACGGATAACATGGCAGACTGGAAAGGGCTACATGTGTGCTAGCATGTGTGTTAGCTAACTGCTGCGGGACGTTAGTGCCTGATTATACAGTGCTACCAACAAACTGTCTGCAGTACATCAAACTTGAACATCAAATGTTAAAAGCCTGTGTGAAAGCACTCCTGTACATCAATTACTGGTGAAATACTCCAGAGTATTGTTCACTGCTATGGTATGTTAACGCTGATGACCCCAGGGGAGGAGTCTGATTTGTGTTATAAAAGTCACCATAAATGCTGTTGGAATCTATGATTATAAAGGGTAAATAAACCACAATATGGGAGAAGTCTGGGAACAGTATTTTATACCTGTAATGTTATGTGGATATATGTGCCCGAGAGTTGTTATATTTCCTTTTTATTATTATCAAAAAAGACAGTAGAGGATAGGGAACCAATATTAACTGACTCTGCTAAAAAAATAAAAAATAAAAATAAATCATCCTTCGGCATACACCTCTCAAACTCTGAACTAAACACAACCATACCTCTACAGCACAACAAACGGCACGCACTACACTACAACACAACATCGAAACAAACCACACATAGGGATTCATTATGAGTTTGCCGGTCCGGAAACAAGGGTGCCGGTAAACTCACCGGCACGGCACCCTTGTTTCCGGATCGGCAATCTCTGAGCATGCCTGTCGTGGCCACTGTGCCTGACAGGTCTGACTCTGCTGGGCTCAGCGGCCACAGTAGACAGACTGCTCACAGAAGCGCCAGCACCATCAGCAACGGTGCCAGTGCTTCTGTGTACCCACTCCCATAGAATCCCATAGGACTTACATTTTGCCGGCACCTGACTTCTCAGGCCACCGGACCCGTAATTAGCCGGTGGCACCAGAAAGTCAGGCGCTGGTGAATTATTACAGGTCTTGCTGCAACCCGCTGATAGCACCGACAGGGTTACCGCCGGACCCGTAATGAGGCACATAGCCTTGCACAACAGCGTTTGACGGCTACCAACTAAAAAACACACCTCCACTCACCGAACGGTGTCAACAGAACTGAAGCTGCCAAAAGCACATCACAGCTCTATTTCTCCTTTCTCCCACTGCATAAGAAAAGGAGAGTATAAAACTTGCAGTATCTGAGCTGCTGCACTAGGTCTCCCAGCGATGGACCTTTAGAGAGATCTTTTATAATACTCTCACGGAGTGCGGCGAGTGTGTTGTTTGTGTTTGTTGCCCAGAGGAGCTGCAGCGACCAGTCCCTCTACTCTGTTTACCTGCCGGGAGGCGGACTTTGTTTCAAAAACACCGGACACACGCGGAGCGCGGCGAGTGTGTTGTTTGTGTTGCTTGGGGAGCGATGGGACGTGGGGAGACTGAGCTCGTAGTCTGCAATATATTGCAGGTAAGACCTAATTAAGCTCGTAGGAAACTTACTTTGGAGTATAATCTTCTCCGTGATTTGTGTTTATATCCAGGCGTTATCAACTTATTTACATGTCCCAGCGCTCCTTACTAATTTCTGTGAAACTGTGGCCGCGACTACGGGGCGTTGCCCTTTGAACAGCCTCAATTCACAGCATAGACTCAACAACCTCCCTCTCGAGACCTAGCCGTAACTGCGGGGCAAGACCCTTTGAACGGCCTTGACTCGGGTACGTGTACTCGTGTACGTGGGGGCTGTGTTTTGGAATGACTGTGCGACGACACGATTAAAACTTCAAAATAAGGCATTTGCGTTATTATCATTTGATCCTAGGGGCTTGAAGAGTGTGGCTGCTGGATGCAAACCGGTGGATATTATTTGCGATCCAAAATGTCCAAAAATCTGAAAATATCAAGTATGTCTCTGACTTTGAAATCCACACCTAAAAATATCACGAAAGTCAACATTTTGAAGAGAAAAGCGTGTAATCAATCCTTAGACACTGTCAATAAGAAACCCTGCGAAGGAGATATTCGCGACTTCTGCAAATTGAAGAAGCTTATTAATGAGAAGACCATTGACACTCATGATACTTCCATAACGGACACACAACTCAGAACGGCTGTGGAGCAAATAACAACAGACATAGAACACATGCCGGCAAATCTATCAAGTGTCCACACTCCTCAACATAAACCTGAGAAACATGAAGTTATTAAAATTGGGTTACTGGATGTATGTTCAATTCAAAGTCAGTTAGAAGTGTCAGTCATTCTGATTGAAGATTAGGTTCAGTCCGACAATGCAAATGAAAGAGTATCAAACTCACCCAATAATTTAGAGTTTGATAATGTCTCTGATGGTTTAAAAGATGAGAGCAAAAAGATCACCCCATCAGTATCAAGGAACAATGAGTCACAACATGGGGAACAAGGGTCGATTTTGAATCCTGATTACCTGTGTAACGCGGAAAAAGTTATAACAACCAGGTCGGTTGTAATCGACCTAGAAGAGAGAAAAGAAGGGTCGAGTTTACTTCTGGATGAACTGTCAGCCATAGCTTCGCCTTCTATGATCTCGGACCAGAATAACAGTCTGTACAGATCGCCAAGCTTATATGACAATTCGGAAAACACTTTACACATGTCCTTAGCTGGATTAGCAAATGAAGGGAAAGTGCCTTCCTCCCTTAACAACAACAAGTCTCCATGTGCAAGATCAGCACAGGAACCGCTATCCCAATATAATTTGTTGGAAATTACTCTTAATTCAATGCATATGACAATAGTCACATTAACAAAGCTCTTTGAATCTTTGGACTCCAAATTAGTAACACAAGCCATACAACTGGATGAACTAGTTACATGGATGCATAATTTGACGACTAATCCAGCTTTTGTGCCTAGGAGTCCAGATAAACTTATATTTACTGCTGGGTCTAAAGCAAAGGCTTATTCCACACTACCGGAAATTAATCATGTGATTGAAGAAGTACTTCCTCAAGAGTCTTTATATAAATCCGTCCTGATTATTGAAAATGTGGCTGAACAATCGCAAGACCAGATTCAGGACGTTGCATGCATACCTGTCCAGCAAAAGGATGAAGCACCTTCCATTGGTCATACGCAAACGAACAATGGTAAGTCAACTCCTGCTATAAAAGACAAGAAGTCTTCAGAGATTCCTAACACAGTAATGTATAATTTATTTCAAAATACCAACCCAACGAAAGACAAAACCAAAGATTATGGCTCAAATCGTGAAAAAACCAAAAACCAGGAACGACTGGCAATACGTTCAAGAGTCACTATCAAACACCTAATGAAACGGCTTATTCCGAAAATGAAAGACAACTCAAGGACATGAACTAACAAGGGCGCAAAAAATTTCAAAAGTAAAAGTATTGGGTTACCATCTAAAATCTCAGACAATATCGGCAAAGACTATGCACCGTTGAATCAATTGATTGCCACCATAGAAGGCAACGAATTGACCAATGAAAAAATGAAAAAAGATGTGCGAATCGATCCAGTGATGGTTCAACTTCCGACTCAAGATGCTCAAGTTCAATCTTTAATAACTCAACAAGCAAGCCTCACCCAGGCGGTAATCCCCTGCAACCCAATGCCTACAACACAGGTGGCTGGTGGCCTATCGCAGGGTGGCTGCTCTAAACGAGATGCACTGAATAGTGCCAACCAAGACGGAGAGAATTTTTCAATACTGGCTGATATTAGATCTCAGATTGAGATTTCGATAAAGAACTATCTTGAGCTGCAACAATCAATGAAAAGCACATTACAGCCAAAAAACAATCGGCTGACTGTGCCAATACCTGCTATAAGCTCTTTTTATGTGAACTCTCAATCTTTACAACAAGATCAAGCCACTCAAGAATTCCGACAAGTCCGAGCAACTCAGCAGTCTCAACTCACCTTGTATCACCAAGCAGTGCAGCAGTTGTTACCAAGCTCTATTCAAAATGCCGATCTAAAGCTTGACACACCTAATGAGGAAAGAAACCATCCTCATTTGCAAGAGTCCATTACTCAACAGGAGATGACTAACAAGTCCAACAGTCTTCTTCTCCAAGGCAATTGTGAAAGACAACATCTTGACATATGTGACAAACAGAACTCAAAAGCAGCTAATATAGATATGCAAATAGCGAAAGCAATTGAAAATTACTTTAGTTTGAATATGAAGCAACCATCACCGCCTAATAAATCAACAACAGAAGTGGATCGAGATCTTGCAATAACCAAACAGCAAGAATCTGGAAAAAGACAGGAACCGGCTATTCAGAAAGAGAATGGTGCCAGGGGTGGTATTGGAACTAAGGTAATAAATAAACAAAAATGGAATAATCATCATAGACTGATCCTCAAATGTCGACCTGCCCCATACCCGGACTATGTACTCAATCGATCGTATTTTAGCAATCTGTGAAGATATCGATGCTCTTCATGACATCACTTCAATTGATATCGCTCAAGTCGAATTTCTCAAAGATCACGATTACTCTATGGTGAGACTTTGGCTTCCTTCAAACCTGACAAGAAATGCGTTATGGCAAGCCCGAATGGATCTATTTGCCTTGGGATTTGTGTTAGCCAGAGATCCCATGTTCTTAGACGCAACAGGGAACATAACCATAGAATCAAAAAATAACTATATGGAACAATATGACCAGGAAAACTGTATCCATTCTACAGATATCACTAACACAAACGCAGCAAAAATCTATCAAGCTTCGACCTATGAGGATGAAGCAAAATCATAACAAAGAAATGAATCAAGTACAGTATCTTTAATCAGCTGGAATACATGTGGCCACAGCCATCTACTACGCCACAGTGCAGATGTCTTACTACCTCATAATATTATATTGCTGCAAGAAACATGGCTAACCAAAAGACCTACGTGGGAGGAGCATACTGTTTTATTAAATCCAGCTATCTCAAGGCAGTCTGGAAGACCTTCTTCAGGGCTGATGATAATCATTAAGAACCATAAGAACTGGAGTCTATGTGACTGGGCCTCCCCAAATCCCTACCTGCAATTGGTCAGACTGAATATGGGAGGAAGTGTTATTGCATTACTCAACACCTATCGGAATCCGAAAGGCATTGGGGATGATGATTTCTTTTTGGAGCTGGAACTCCTTTTGAACTTAATCTCAGACGCATCCGATATCACCTCAATTATCGTAGCCGGAGATCTAAATTTGCAGCTTCTACCTAATCACAACTTAAAATACAACCTCACTTGTGTAAGATTGAAGACCCTAATGAAAACTCGGAAACTGATCATGTGCAATGGTTCAATATCTGGCGATATAGTCCCCAAAATTACCTGGTGTAGAGGAACAGCGTCCTCTATAATTGATTATGTTTTTGTGGACTCACTTACCTTCTACAAGGCAGTTACTTTTCAAATTCTGCCGCAACCAAGCAGTGATCATAATGCCCTGAACTTAAAATGGAATGTCAAAATGAATGTTGAAAATGTCAACCAAAAATGTGAACATATAGTGTCAACCAACAATGCCCGTTCAAGGCTGGTTTGGCATGGGAAGAACTTGGCTGAATACTGCACAACAAATGAAGCAAACATACATAGTGATTACACAGCACATCTTCATTTGTTTGAAGTTGTTTACAAGAATCGCAAACTTGACTTTGCAAAACCTAAGCACCAAAGCAACCTGATAGTACAACAAAAAAAAACAACTTTAAGGAAAAATAGAAAGGCAATTTCACTTTCTAACTGTGTTGATAAATATCAGAAGGTAAAGTCACTCAATTGCCAATGCACTAACTGGCTGAAAGGACATCGCTCTGTCATGTACCAAAAAGATGGGGAATCCATGTTGCATAACAGTATGAATAAACACACTGGTCAAATGTGGGCTCTGCTCAATGACGCCTTGAATTCAACACAAAAGGCAGCTCAAAATAATGGTGTGAGCGAAAATCAATGGACTAATCACTTTACTAACATGTATCAGAAAGAACTGTGTCAACCAAGTAATGTCGCTAGACAGAACTCCAACTATGTTGGGCTCAAAATTGAAGAGGAGGATGTACTATTCTACATAAAAAAGCTCTCAAATTCACGTGCACCTGGGCCGGATGGTATGAGCAACTTCATGTTCAAACAAGCTTCGACACAATGGGCCACGGTCTTGACGTTAATCTTTAATCAAATCATCAACAATGTCACTATTCCAGCTTCATGGAAAACGGCCATTATCATAACAATCTTCAAAAAAGGAGACCGCTCACTACCAAAGAACTATAGGCCCAGCTCACTACTAGATGCATCGGGCAAGTTATTTTCAAAATTTATTTTAAGAGACTTTAACAAATGAACACTTGAGGCAGATGTTAGAGATCCCTTCCAAACCGGATTTGTAGCCGGTATGGGAACTTCCATTAACCTGCTCACGTTAACAGCCATCATTGAGCACCACAAAGTAATTAAACAACCACTATATTTCATCTATATAGATTTACGAGCCGTGTTTGACTCTGTGTCATGTGAGCTACTAGTTCAAAAGCTAACTCGATCAGGATGTCCAAGTTACATTATACATTTTATAGAAGATTTGCATACAAATAACTCTATACAAATTCGTCTCACACATGAGGGAAAACTATCTCAACCTATTAAAACATTTCGTGGAGTGAGACAAGGGTGTACCCTAACATCAGCTCTTTTCAATTTCTTTATTTCTGATGTGGGTCAGTCCTTCAAAAATATTCTCATTGATCCTCCGAAACTAAACAACAAGGCCATCCCCTTCCTGATGTATGCGGATGATTTGGTGATTATGTCTAAAACACAGAAGGGCCTCCAAAAGTCCCTGGATGCAATTATCAATTACACTAATGCTAACCATCTAAGCATTAATCGTGAGAAAACAAAGGTGATGATTCTCAATGCCAATCGCAAATCATCTAGAGCAATGATCAATTGGAACATCGAGGGAGAAAATCTCCAAATTGTAAGCCATTACACCTATTTGGGTGCCCAAATATTCTCAAAAGATCAAGCCATGATATACAAACAACAACAACAAGACAAGGTGATCACTTTTATTCAGCAATCCAAAATAATTCTAAGAAAATACGGAAAGTTCACACTGGCCCCGGCTTTATCGTTCTACAATCAAAAAGTTTCACCAATTTTGCTATATTCATCAGAATCGAGACCGGTCATGACTGACAAATTTTGGAATTCCTTGGAATCAAAGTATTGGCGCAGTGTTCTCCAGCTGCCATCATCAACGCCATTGGCCATCATTAGACATGAATTGGGCCTCATTTCCTTACACTCTAGATATGTATGGCTAATAATAGCGTTATTCCGGAAATGCTTATTGGCGTGGAAAGATAAAACGGTCTTGGGAATACTGTCTAATTACATCTTTGGCTCTAAAGACAGCTTCATAAAAAAATGGCGAAACTTAGTTATTGACACGTTGGCTTTGGTTGATGTTTCTCTCTCTAGTTTTACTTCAAAACCCAGATCACATCAACACAAGACTATTTGGAATGGATTGGAATAACACCAGAGACAAATGCACCAAGTATCGTGATCATGATCCGACAACCTTCACATTTAAGAAGCACTCGTATCCAGAACGCTATCCAATTAAATCTCCATCTATCAAATATCGGAATGAGCTATTACGGCTAAGACTCAATTTATGGCCAACGAGACAGGTGTTGGCCCGTCGCAATCTCATCAACAAAGAGCAAGCGTTCTGTAGATTTTTTCAACACCAAGACACCAGTGAAACATTGAGACATCTACTTATCGAATGTGAATTCCTTCTACATTCTCGTGTCAAATACTTTAAACACCTAACTGAACCATTTGGAGTTACAACATCTGATGTACTATGGAGAACTATATATTCTGGGATATCAACAGCTGTGTCAATTGGGGCACTGGCTTTTCTAAAGGAACTGAAGCTTGAACAAATCCAAGCAGAATAACAGCATGATTATCATAGCATTGAACAAAAAATAGTGTTTCCCGAATAATGTTTGACCCCTCCTCAAAAAGATATATATAATTTTGTTATATATAATTTTGATCTGCTTTGTTCATTCATTTTTCTCTTTTTTAAATTCTATATTTTAATTCATTTATATTGAAAAGTTGTATATTTCAACTATATCAATAAAAAAAAATAAAAAAAATACTAACTTACCCCCCACCCTCTTGCTTTACAGATCTGCCAGAGCACCAAGCAACCATGCAGGTGGCAACAGTGCATAGTATAAGAACTTTCAACATAACATAACATAATGCTCACTGGATAGGGAAATCTCTCCCTACTGGCTGTTGGCAACACTTGCCACAAGGGCTTCTTCAAAAAAGGGGCTTGCGCTGAAAGACTGCCAAGGCAGCATTTTTAGCTTTCGGGTGCACTGGATAAAGGCCATCTGTACCTCCATCTTGGATTATAGTGGCCTAACCCTGATCAGACAATTGGACCTTATTCTCGGTCGGATGTGGGTCACCTTTCATCTGAGGAAATCAACACCGGATTTCGTCAGAAGGGAGCAACTGGCCCAGAAGCAGAGAATGATATGGTAACGGGAGGACATATGGAAACTGAGAACGGACTAAGAATGTATATGATGTGCTCAATTGTTGTACCAGGGGCCGGGAAGATCCAAACAGATATTAGGAGTATCATAAGGGGCCAAGACCACGAGGGGATATAAGGGAAGGTGAACTGGAGGCGTGTTGGGTTATTAGTTTGGGTGGTGGACGGATTGGATGCCATCTGTTAGGCAATAAACATAGTTTTGCTTTGAATATTTTCAATTTGACTCCTGAGTCTTTTTGTCTGATTTTCCATAAATGGTGCTCATGACTCAGGCCTGTAGTGCAACGCTGTAGACCGCCGGACACTGAGGGCCTCCATCAGGACACACCCACGAGTACTCAATACAAAAAGGTAGAAGACCTATTTGAACATTTACATGGGGGCTTCCAGAGGAGGAGATCGGGGCTGGTTAGATTGCATGTGAAGCCACACGGGGAACCGAGGGTCCCGCTTGGGACCAGGGAATGGACAACATGAGATGGGATGTATTTAGGGGATATGTTGAAATGGGATAGAGATTCTGGGTAGGGTATAGAGCAATGTTAGAAGGGTTTGCATGTGTTATAACTGTGATTATTTTAGTGCTGTCTATCATTTATCCAGAGATTAACATAATAAAATATCAAGGTTCGGCACGAAGCCGCGTACAACGCATGGGTATAGGTTAAAGTAACAGGTCAGGGGAAAGGGCAAAGCCCATAAGTAAATAGGGACAGGTGGACGAGTGTCTGGTGAGAGCCATTTCCCTGTCAGGGCCGCTCAACTGTGTCTTTGGGGATTGATCTGTTTTCCCTCTCTGAAACGCAAAGGAGTGGAGTCAAAGAACGAGTAGAGCAGGGGCACCTGGTAACGAGGCAAGTGAGAAGTGAAAGCAAGTTTAAATAGGGAAAATAAAATGGTCAAAAAGCAGTCAAAAGCGGTTTAGGAACCCCCAAAGGGGTCACCCACCCACTATATGTTTAGACAGTTTAACAGTTCATCTTGTGTGATTTTTTGGATGGCATTTTTTGATGCAACAAAAAAGACAGACTCAATTCCCGATTGATGTAACGTATCATTTAATTTAAACTGGGAGCCCTGAAACGGCACTGAAAAAATCAGCAGTACAATGGGCAGCGTTTGCCAAGTGGCTGGAAGAGGCCGCAGCCAGAAGAGATGGTGGAGCAATTAGGGGATTAAGAGAGAGTAATGATCGAATGAGAAGCAAAATACAATTTTTGATGGGCAGGAGAGCTATACAGGGGGGCAGAAAGTGCCCACAGATATTAGAGATGGAGGGACCGGTGGATACGGACAAGCCAAAGGAGGATAAAGAGGACCAGGACAGGGAGACACCAGAGGATATATTTGATTTTTTCACTAGCAAGAGAAGACGACAGGCACAGGAGGGGCCAAACATAGAAGATAGGTGTGCCTGTTGGTGTCTACAACCCCTGAGACACCGGAACTGAGCAGAGTGGGGTCCACAGGAGCACAAATGCTCATGAGACCACCACCCGTATGTGACTGTTGGGGAGGAACTAACTCCTTCCTAGACCCCCAAGCGCTTTACAATTCGGCATGACTTGTCTAAGCACTAGAGCACCGAGAATGCTTTTTTCATGCAAAAATAATCACACACAGACGTGGCCGGCCACTAAATGAAGATAGTTAGTATTTAAATATAAGGTGCACATAACCATTAGCTGAATTAATTGGTACATGTTATTCTATGTAGTTTTAAAATCTCAAAGCACGGTAAAGAGCAGAATGCTCTGTAAATGCAGCCTGTGCTCAAAATAGACTACAAGCATTGCCTGGTGTTCGCTAGCGCTGGCAGAGAGCACAAGGTAACTCAGCAGCTGTTTCCTGTCCATCAAAAGCCCATGCAGGTTAAAGACTCAATGCACGACATACAGAGTACTATGAAAAGCAAGGTTTTAAGCGGAATTACTGGACCAGATAAAATATGAGTATATTGAGTGAAGTTTGGAGAGTATGGCGGGGAGGTTTGTTTATATCCAAATGTTTATAATATCGTAAAAGGATGATAAGGAGCTACAATGTATTCTCGCATAGCTAGCAATATGCTAAGTAGTTTATTCCTAAATGGAAACCCGGTCATACAGGAAGGAAGACTGCAGCATCCCTTGTAAGGGAAGATGGACAGTTTTGGATGAGCCATGCCAGTATCCAGTTTCCATGTTAAACGGTATATAAGGCTCCTCCTTGGCGCCATTCTGCAGGAGCCAGCCATGGAAGAGGCTCAGAATGCTGGTCGGGGAGCAGAATTCTTTGCCCCCCCCCACATCCTCATTTTCTGTAAAGATTAAATCTGTTATCCTTGCAAGATAAAGACCCTTGGCCTTAATTCCCTGGAGGGGTGAAATTTAATCTGGTATGAGCTTGTTTAGGGGAACCCGTATACTTAAGGGGTACCCCTGTAAATTGGGCTACCTTTCATAACCCCTTGTTAACAAGGAGAGGTACGATATATGGAAGGGATTCACGTACATTAGAAGCTCCACTGAGACAAGTACCAACTGGTCATGAGGATGTAGAGCAACAGCAGGTACTGGTTACAGTCGATGTACCCTGTCCAATGGGGGACCTTAGGACACTGGCTTAATAATTCCCCAATATAAGGGAGGAACCACAACAGTGTGTGAAGGAATTACAGACAGTCATGCAGTGTTATAACTCATTGTGGGCAGACATAAATCAACGTATGAGACTAGTGATGCCACCGGATGTAAGACCACAATTAATGGAAGAGGTGGCTTTGCCAGCCATCGATCCAGGCACAAGGGATGCCTTGATACAGGCAAGTGATAGGATAGTGATGATAGTCGTGGAAGTATGTCTTAGAAATACTGATTAGGCAAAAATTTCAAATTGTGAACAAAATAAGCGCAAATCACCACCAGATAGACTGAAGGTGGTGTTGACTCAGCACTCGAGTATTACAAGGCCAGAAGACATGGTGCAGAAAGATATAGAAGACCCTTTTGTTGCCTGTGATGCTGGAAATGCATCAGAGGGACAGGGCCTCTGTATCCTTGTCCTTTACTGCTTTTTATCATGTGTTCTGTGATATTTTCCACACAGGAGTTCACGTGGGACACCTGGCGGTGCAGCTCTCTCTCTTTTGGTTTGGTGAACAGACCCGTGGGATACCCTTATGGCACCCATGGGTAGGGGTACAACCCTGTGCCCCTAGTGTATGTTTTCGGGCCTTGCTCTGTGTGTGACCCACAGAGCAGGGTACGGGCTGGTGGTAGCTCTGTGCTGAAATGACTGGTGCCCTGAGCGTCCTCCATTTTGAGATGCCCAGGTCCTGTCATTGGAATCGTTAGATTCCGGATGGAGACAAAATGGCCCCCACGGCCTCTTGTCTTCCATTACCTGTTACCTTGATCTTCCCGAAGTCCCGGGAAGCCCTTCCTCTGTCCCTTCCCCCTGACTGGCTGTTGGGTGGAAGTTCTGCATATGGTAGTGTGGGGAAGTGCCGACCAGACTGTCTGGAGCCTTCTCAATGACCGTATGTTGTGGGTACGCCTGTGGGTAGTACCTGGGTGAATGGAGTGTGCGACGAATATACATTCTACGTGGTGGCTGTCTAGTATCTGGTGTTTGACACAATGGTTGAGACAACCCTGCCCGAAACCGGTATGAATGCAGCTTGGAGTGTTGAATGGCTCGGTACTTGTTCCAATACACATAACCTGTTGTGAGTGTCTGGAGAGAAGTGAATGGCCTGAATACCTCGTGTGCCTGATTGGCTGCCTGCCTGCATGAATGCCCGTAGTCGTGATTGGATGCTTGTGTATGACCCAGCAGAATGAATGGGAGATCAACAGTATATCTGGGGACGTCTCACTGCTAGGAATCATGTTCGGAAGCTGAAGTCCACTATGACGTGTAACTGGAGTAACCGAAGCTTAACCTTGAACCCTGCTGGACGAGAAGAATTGCTGTTGCTCTCCTTCTCAATCTGAACGCTTCTGTGCCTCAAGAACCGACCCAGAGAGGACCTGGTAAGGCACCCTCTTCCCGAGCTACGAGGGACCATTGTGCACAGCTGATCTTTGCCTAAGCTCCCTGGTAGACAGACCTTCGACAGGCTGCCGACCCGATATGGGACTTCTGCGGAACTCCAAAGAGAAGCGCCCGGACTGTTGTCCGCCACTGTCGCCGACCGTCGTCGCCGACCTCCGTCGCTGACCGCCGTCGCCGACTGGAGCCGCAGTGCTCTCGTTGCCTAAGAACTTCATTGATCCAAAGACGCTCTCGTCTGCATCATCGCCGCTGTATCCTGCTGGAGAAGGCCTGACTGTCGACGCGCCGAGGAGCATCCACCGGTGGGTTTCCCGCCACCCAAAGACCACAGAGACGCTGATGACTCAACGCCCTTACTGTGCCACAGTTCTTCAACTCTTTGCGGTCCAGAACTATCGACACCGAGGTGCCCCGCACGCCTCTTCCTTGCCGGACGTTTACGCTTCCCCGTCAACGAGCACCACTAGGAACAACGCGGCCACTTCACTGTCATAGCTCGGCCTGTTCTCCATCAGACGTTCGACG
Source organism: Ambystoma mexicanum (assembly GCF_040938575.1). NCBI lineage: Eukaryota > Metazoa > Chordata > Amphibia > Caudata > Ambystomatidae > Ambystoma > Ambystoma mexicanum. The sequence goes on from NC_090935.1 coordinate 1,361,574,930, forward strand.
ACCCGTGATTCTTGTATGAAAGGGAGGACACTCAAGAAGGGTTGTCGATTTCCCGGACGAGGAACACTACAACGCCAAGGTACTTTGGGGTTGCTGAACTATTGGAAAGTCTAGTGGGAACAATATATGGACTGTTCTTGTATCTTTCTTCTACAGGTTGCGCAGGTGGGGGGATCTCCACACAGAGCTGTGTTTAACGGTAGTTACCAGTATTCTGCCTATTGCTCAACCATCTTGCTTTCCTTCCCCTCTCTACTGCTGGTTTCCTCTTTATTTTTGATCTGTGTGCCATTCTGACCGTATGCACTTTAAGGAGATCTAATAACGTTAGTGGTACCACTTTAGAATTGTACTTATTTACCATTGTTGATTTTCAGAGTACAAAGAGCGTTATTGTGATCGTGTATATGACTTTGAATATTAATTATATAAAGACTGTGTTTTAACTGATACAGTGTGTGGACATTCCTTCGTGGGTGCTCGGGGACTACACTGTACTTAAGAACCAGCTCAAATCACTTCCTGGGAAGCTAGGCCTTGATTGCTCGACCACATACCAATAATAGAGAATCTTGGCAGGGGTCTCTGTGTCTCCCCTCTACCATATAGAGAGCGGAAGTGCAGACCCCCCCTCCGGTCTTTGCATTGCCGGGTTACTCCGAAGGTACAGCTGCAGCTCAATAATGTGTGTATAGGAAGGCAGACCAAGCCATTAGCGGAGCTGGTTGCAGTGGCAACTCATTGCATTGCTTGCCAAGATCAGAGAAAGGAGACGTTTGATAACAAATGTATGATATTACAGATGGAAGCCTCCAGAGACAGGTGCAAGGACAAAAACAGGTCACGGGGAAACTTTCAGGGCAATCAGAGCCAAAGGGAGTCGACCGAGAGGCAGAGGAAGAAGGGGAGATCAGATGGGTCAACAAACATATCAGAATCAGCAGGGGGTATATGGAGGACAGCAGCAGCAACCGAGAGAGTGGGGACAGTTTGACCAACAATGAGCATGGGGAGGCCAGGGTCAGCATGTTTGGGGAAACTGGAATATTCAGCAGAATTCTAGATCTATGACACAGAATCGATTGATTTGTAACTATTGTAAACAGGAGGGCCACTGAAAAAATGAGTTCCCATTCAGACCACAGGGCAGGGCATTGCCACAAGGGGCACAGGCCCAAACAATGCACAGATGCCACCACAGTGAGGGCAGGTCCAGAAGCTGACTGCACCCATGGGCCAGATGCCCCAGTTTCATAATCCAAATTCTGATCCATTCATCCTTGGAGACCAACAAGGGCAAGGAGAGATACAATTGGATATAGAAAACCAGAAGGGGAGGGGACTCTGGGAGCACTAATGATCCTGATTGACCAGGATGGTCTGTATGTGCAGTGCCAGGTTCATGGAATACCAGTACTATATCTGGTACATAAAGGGGCAAACTGGTCTGCTTTACGAATGAATCATTTTTCACATGTCCCCACAATAGGGGAAATGGTAAGAGCTGTAGAAATATCGAACACTACATTCATACATCAGGTGACAGAACCACTTTTAAGTCCCACTTTGACCGTGAATTTGTTGCGAAGCGGCCTGAAGTGCAAGATGAGATGAACTATTTACTGCACTCCAGACAGTGGGCCTCATTACGACCCAGGCGGATTTCGCGGTGCTAAATGCACCGCGAAGCATGGCGGAAAGCCGCCGATAGCGCCATGGGGGTTGGCGGATTTACCGCCCCATTCCGACCTCGGCGGAGCGGTAAATCCCCAATCCCCATTCTGCCCTTCCCCATTCCCATTTTTGCCCCATAGGGTATAATGGGAGTGGGGAAGGAGTTAATTACGCCACCGTAAAATACGGTGGCGTAATTAACAACGAGGTCCCGTAGCGCCATGGTTTTCTCCGGCTGGTAAAACCAGGCGGAGAAAACCTCCATGGCGCTACGGGAACTCGTAGTATGGCGGAGAGGTACGCCATGCACTACGCTGGCGTAATACCCTCTCCGCCAGGGTCCTAATGAGGCCCAGTGTGTTTCTGAGTGTTCCCACACATGTGATGACAATTATATCCTCACTAAGGGAAGACAAAGAAGGAGAAGAAACAGAGATAGAGTAGCAATGGTCGGAGGACATACAGGAATGAATTGATTCAATGCCAGTGTGATTGGGGGCACCCATGATAATGAGGTAGTTTGTATATACACTGCAGAACCAGTAAGGATAAAAGTAGATCCTTTAAACAAGTTGCCACGCACACCCCAGATAAAAACCTGAAGCATAGGAAGGAATCACCCCAGTGATTCAATAATTGTTTTAGTCAGGGAATCAGTATTCTAACTACCAGTACATGCAATACTCCCATTGTTCATGTGAAGAAGCTTGGGAAGGAGGTATTTCGTTTCGTAGAGGACCATGTGGTGATTCCTTCCTTTCCTGTGGTACAAAATCCAACGACCATATTGTCATGCATTTCACCAGAAGCAACACATTTCACAGTGGTCGACTTATGTTCAACTTTCTTCTCAGTCACCATACACAAGGATAGGCAATATCTCTTCACATTTTCACATAGGGGGTCCAGTACATGTGGACCAAGTTGCCCAGAGATAAAATTGCCAGGAAGTCAGTATTAACCCAATATGCTGATTATTTGTTAATAGCCTCTCCCTCATATGAGGCCAGTAAAGAAGATTGCTAAGGGCATAAGGCTTCGAAAAAGAAGCATCACCTATGCCTCCCTATGGTGCACTATTTGGGAAATGACAATATGAAGGGATGTCGTATTATATCCCCTTCTCCGAAAGAGATGATTTACAACAAACCAAGGCCACAGAGTATAATGCAGATGCTAGCTTTGCCCTGGGCCGTAGATTGCTGCTGTCAATGGATCTCAGAATTTGCTGAAATAGCTAAAACACTACAAGATTAAACCAGACTGAACACTTTTGAACAATTGCAGTGGACACTAGGGTTGAAGAGGCTTTCACAAGAATCTAATGATTACTAGCAGAAGCGCCTGGTTTGGGATTATCAGACTATAAAAAAAGGATTTGCCCTTTATTGTCATGAGAGAAAGGAATTTGCTCTAGTTGTCCTTACCCAGAAACATATGATTCATCACAGAGCTGTAGCATATAACAGTAAATAATTCCATCCGGTTGCAGCAGAAATGCCGGCTTGTCTCTGATCAGTAGCTGTAGCAGCTCTGGTAGTGGAATAAAGTGAAAATATTGTATTGGGCTTGCCATTAGAGGTAGGCATCCTGCATGTGGTAGTATCAATATTATTGAAAAACAAAACATTTCTCATGTCAGTTTCAAGAGATGGCAAATATGAAATGCTTTTATTACATTCTTCCAATATTACTCTGACTCGATGTTCAGTCCTAAATCCAGCTTCCTTGTTACCAACTCCACTGGAGGCCGAGCCACATAATTCAACCCCACACGATTGTGTGTCAGTGACCAATTGCCTGGTAAGGCCTTGTGCAGACCTCTCTGACGTACCACTGCCAGACTCTGATCTCCAGTATTTCGTTGATGGGTCGTGTTTCAGAAATCAGAATGGCCAGGTGGTCGCAGGGTATTTAGTTGTTGGGGTAATTTCCCGGGGGTCAGCAGGGCCGTCCACAGACCTCTGGGTTTGGGAGGCCCCAACTCCTCCCGCGTCCCAAAGGAGTGTGAGGCACACACAAGAGCAAAGTGTTACTGCTTTTTATTGCACAAAACAGACAGGGACAGGTTTTCGGATCACAGGTACCCAAGAAAACGTTTCATCCATGGTGGGCTCGCAGGCCCTTTTTCTAGCTGGATGACACGACCATGTGCGTCACCTGGGAAAACTAGCCCCTAAACCTAACGCTATCTCGGGGTGGCTCCCCGAGTGGTAGGGTCAGTATAGACCCGTATAGAAGATAGGGGTCAGGTGGTACGCTTGGGTCATCCATAATTATTGCTACATGGGAATTGTTACAAGGGGAAAATTAGTGATTGGCTAAACCATAGTGGCGTCAGTGGTAAGCTCCTTGTATTCTGATTGGTTCACCCGTGAGCCCCCAAGCCTGGGACCATTGTTGTTCCCAGCTCGCGGTGTACATGGTGCTGGCAACAATATGTGACAATGTGTCAGTGGCGGACAATGGACAGGTCTGACTATTGGCTGTTGGGTGACTCTTTCCCATCGCTGTCGGTGTCCAACTTGTCACTTGTTGTTGCAGTCTGTGTCGCAGGCGAGGGACCCCAGAGCTTCTCAGGTCCTTGGGGTTTGGCATCGCATCAGGTCGGCCAGGTCACGTGTTGGGAGACCATTGCTGGAGAAGAATTACAGGTATTTGATTTGCGTTTCGGCTCTGTGAAGCGTTTAGCAGTAGCAGGTGTAACCTTGGCGCGGGGAGCACGGCTTGTAAATTGCAACTTTGCGGCCTTGGCTGTGGGGCTCTCATCAGGGTTTGTTCTGCATGATCAGCGTCTTGCAGCTTCGTCTGAGCTGCTCCGGCCTGGGGGCTCTGGTTTGCGGCCTACTTTGGCCTAGCTCATGGGTGGCGGTATACAGTCCATAATGAAGCGGGTCGCGAGGGGCGACAAGGGTTCTTATGCACTGGTCCACATACAGGGCTACATCTTCATGGTTTTAGTAGCAAGGAAGCGTCTGCAAGCATTTTCACAAGCTCTTCTGGTGTCTTGCGTTTCTACGGTGCTGTAGTTGGCCTATGTGAAAAATAATAATGATGCATAAGTGAGTGTGAGTGGTCCTCTATGTCAAACTCCTCCCGCGATGGGAGCCTGGGTCGTGACGTCATAGGCCATGGTCTGGATGAGAATCGGGGGAAGGGGACGACCCATTTTCCCTCTTCAGTCCCCCCTCTGGTTGACTTGTCGACCACAAAATTATCCACTCTCTTATCTCCTCGTACTCGCTATACCTTCGTTATTCCTGCCAAGTGTCCGTACAGATGCACATGGTCTTCAAACGACCAGTACATATATACACATCCACCACCGGCTTGCAATAAACCCATTTCCCAACATAGCTTTTTTGGGTTTCTTGGATTTTCGATTTTTATAGATGGAGGGTACAAGTCTGCTTCTACTATCTGTTGGCATAGCCGTTCACGTTCCTTGATGATGATGTCTGTGTGTTTGTCGTCTTCAGCTGGCATAAGGACGTGCATGCCGATCATTTCCTCAGCAGTAAGCTTTTATCTTGGCTTCCATAGCTTCATCCCCATCAGAGAAGCCATTCCCAGGATGACGCATCCTGCCACAACCTTGAGGCCATCCGAGAGCCATAATGGCATCCACGACCATATGTACGAATTCCAGCTACCATCCTTCTTCACTTCCTTTGCTTCCTCTTCCATCTTGGCGTGCATCTTGGCCAGCTGTGATACCGCTTCAGATAACGTACTATTGTCCTCGTTGTTTGCAGGAATGAACATGCAGCATGAGCTCCCAATTTGTGCACAAACATCTCCTTCCATTGCGGTCAGAAGGTCCAGCACATATCTGTTCTGTATGGCCACCATTCTGATCATTCTTAATTCTTCTTTTATCGCGTTGAATCCGTTAATATTGGAGTTAATCGCCATCATCAACTCCCATCTTGTTATTTGTAACCATTTTGCATTTGCATACGCCTGCACGCCTGGATGTATGATGTAGGAAAAGAACATAGCTGCTCTGCTGAATAGCCTGTGTGCTGGTGGAATGTCACTGAGGGCTGTTTCTGACTTCCCCCACAGGTAATTTCCTGTCACTGGTTCTCCTTGTATTTTTACTCTGGAGAAGTGTGCAGTGCCGCTCTGTGACTTGCTTCCTATCATCTTCAGTGATCTTTTCTTCCACTTATTCCCTTCATCCATCTTACAGAAGTTCTCCATGTTGACATGCTTTTGTGGTACTACTAGTGATGGTACGTTGATGTGTATTATAGTGCACACTCCATTACATAACAGTGTAAAGCTGTTGTATGCTTTGGCTCCACAGGCCCAATAGTGGTCCATCAATACTGCAGTTCCCGCAACCCCCTCAGGAAGCTTGACTGTTCTCTTGCATCCTTCATTCGTCCCAACATCAATTTCGCCATCATGCTGGTAACACAGTGTGGGTACTGTAAGGGGAATCATTGTTATGGGTTTTTCTTCTTTATCTAACCATGTTACCAATGTTGTACTCTTTGTCCATTCCTTGGAGCATTTGTCAATTTCTTCTTGTACTATCATCACTGATGATTTTGCCAATGTCACAGTTTTACTTCCTACAGCTCCATCCACCCATCCGTTCTTCGTATAAACTTTGCCATATATTAGTTTTAGCGGTCTCTCCCAGCACCCTGGTTCACCTCCAATCTCACTTGCGCTCAATTTGCATGGCATGTAGTTCAATGTCACTTCTTTTGTTTTACCCTTGTTGGGTCCGTCGGTTATGTATTGTAGTCCTTCAGTCAGCTGCCAGTAATTGTCATACATTGGTAGTGTCTTGATGAAGTTGTCTTCGTAGGGGTATGTGGACCTTGATTTCCATCTTAGTGTGCCTGTTTGCCTTGGAATTGCGCTCGTGTTTGAAATAATTCTAAATATAACAGGTATTCTGCAGTTGTTGCAGGTACTTCAGTTGCTACAAATGTTCTGGAGGCACTCATGGCGTATGGGATCAACAAGCACACATAGCAGTTGTCCTTTGTTGTGTCCTTACCAATTTTGAATATGTGCTTGTACCACATGTTGTTGGAGACGTGTACAGATTCTGTGAGATATGTGTCCACCCCATGTACATCAATGGAAACACTATGTTTATCCCTTTTTATGTTGGACCCCGTGCTACTTGTACCACCTGACACTGTGCTCCTTGCAGCCATGGTAGGGGAAGTGTTAGTAGTGGGAGATGCTGTCACATAAAAAGCATAGTAGGCCTGCCAGACAGCGTCAGTAATCAGACCAGTGGTGAAAAATATCCCTATCATCTTCATTACAGTTGCTATTACCACTGGCATTTTCTTCTTACCTTTGCTCCGGTCCTGCAGCTACTTTACTTTAGATGATATAGGTGCCCACCTGAAAATCTCTCAAAATGTGCGTCATTACTGTTAGTACTTTTTATTCAAGCCCTGCGTATCAGGTGGTAGTTCAATGCCCAGGTGAAAAGCTCTTCCCATGCTTTCCTTACCGTCCTATCTCTTAAAGCAGGTAATGCTGCGTGGAGGTGTGGATACGAGCATACTATTAGCATGGGAAACGCATTATAATAGATGCATATTCTCCGTGGTCTTAAGTATTTTGGCCTTTTTATAATATATACAAATTGGTATGATAGGGATTCTGGGATATCGTGTGTGGGCAGCATTAGCCCTTGGGCTGCGACGTATGTTCCTTGTCATTGTCTTACATATACAATAACAATGCGCAATACCTGCATGTGTGAGACAAAAAAAGAAGAGAGCATGCATGTTTTTACACAGTGTGGTGTATATCGCAGATTCCTTTGACATTGTTCCTCTTTAACTGGTGGCTGGGAGTGTTAATTTTGACTAAACCTATCTATTTTGTCTGGGATCTCGTGATCTTGGGGTGGGCTAGAGGTGCCTGTTTGTTTGTGTCTTTTGGAGTCTCTGGCGCCGGTGCTGTGTCGTTGTTGTCAGTTGCCGTTGCTGAAGTGTTGGCTCCTTCGCTGAGGTGAGGGCAGGTCTGTGCTTTGTAGGGCTTGATGTTGTAAATGTGCGTCCACACATCCTTGTCATGCAGCTTGACAGCCCTAGGAGCTATTTTCTGTACTATATGGGGCCCTGTAAATCTTGGAGTGTTCCACTTTATGCGATAGTTCTTCAGGAGAACTTCATCTCCTTATTTCACTGTCCACCGTGCAGTCAGTTCCTGTTCCTCGTTGGTTGTTTCTCCTTGTTGGTTGTTCTTCAACCTGCCCTGTGTCTGTTTGATCTGTTGAGAGATGAATGCGGCACTAGTAACCAAGGAAGATACATACTCGTGCATTTCTTCACCAAAAACAGTACTTGTATTGTTGCAATCACGCATTGCCCTTGATGGTGGTGTGAGTGGGAGGTGCATCTGGCATCCGGTCACCACCTCATGGGGTGTGAGGTGGTGGTCCGACCCTGGTCTATTCCTTAACTCAAACAGGGCCAAAGGGAGGCAGTACAGCCAACTCTTTTTGGTTGTTTGCTGAATCTTTGCTATTTCTTCTTTTAGGAGACTGTTGAGGCATTCACAGATGCCATTAGCTTATGGGTGATAAGCACATGCAAATTTGTGCCTTATTCCTAAAAGGGCAGTTATGTGCTGGAATAGCTCATTGGCGAAGTGAGGACCGTTATCTGACCTCAGTACTTTGCAAACTCCCCACCTCGGGAACACCTCCCTTACGAAGAATTTAGCTGCTCTGAATGCATATGCATGAGAGCACGGACTTGCCTCGATCCACCTTGAAAATGGGCACACTACTACAATCATGTATCTGTATCCTTGACATACGTTGATCATGTCGACGTAGTCAATGTGCAGGTGCAAAAAGGGTCCTTCAGGCCGGGGTATTGTACCTTTGATCACTTGCAGTGTGTGACCGGCCGTATACTGCTGGCATGTAAGGCAATTGCTAATGAAATTTGTAACGTGTGAGTTTAGCTTGGGGCAGAACCATGATTCTTTCATTAGTGCTGCAATTACTTCTTTCCCTGTGTGCACGGGATGGTGTAGTTGGGTCAGGGCTGTTTTCAACAGGGCCAGGGGCATCACAACTTTCCCTTTATTGTTCTGTCATCATTGTGCATCTGTGGGGGACATGGTACATCCTCTTTTCACCCACAGTTCCTTTTCTGCCATTGGTGCTGCTGCCTGTAGCTCCATAATGTGTGTCTCTGGGATGTGTGTGTACCCATCCTTCATTAACATCTGTCTTACCCCCTCCCCCTTATCTTTTTGTTTTTCTGGGAAGTTCCATGTCTTGCCAAAGTATGCAGCATATTTTGCATGTGCGTCTGCTGTTTTGTTACCTCTTGATATTGGATCGTCACCATTGGTGTGTGCCTGAGATTTCACCAATGCTACCTCTGCTGGGTAGTTTATCACTTCTATTAGTTCACTCAGTAGGAGAGCATGTTGTACAGGAGTACCGTCTGCCCTTCTGAATCCTCTTCTTTGCCACTTTATTAATACCGAATGTACTGTTGATGTGACATATGCACTGTCAGAGTATATAGTTACTTGTTTCTCATTGCTTTCTTCTAAGGCCAGAATAAGCGCTATTAGTCCAGTCTTCCCTCAGTCGCCCTACTGCTGCACCTGTCCTTCTTATTCGATCACTTTGATCAATTGTTGATGACCCATTGATGTACATTATCTCCCCCCACTGTAGGGCATTCTCTTCCACTTTTCTGGTACATGAGTAAAATTCAATCGAATGGGCACAGTCATGTGTATGCTCCCCATTTTCCACTTCCTCTGCTATAAACCTTGACTTTCTCGCGATCACGGAAACGTGGCTGCATGTGGCCTCAGGCCCCACCCTGATGCTGGCCATCCCCGACGGTTACACAATCCTCAGGTGCGACAGAGACACCTATCAAACCAAGGAAGGAGGGTCAGCATTTATATTTAAGAGTTCGCTCAATCTTAGAGCGGTCAACAGCCTGTGGCTGCCCTCGGCGGAACTACTCTCTATCAAACTGCCTATCTCTCCGAACCACACCACCACAGTGCACCTTATCTACAGGCCTCCTGGCCCCACATCCTCCTTTGTAGAGGACATCTCATCTATTCTAGCCACAAGTACCAAGCCTAACTCCCAAATCATTCTACTTGGCGACCTTAATCTAGGCTATGTGGACACAAATGATGCCAAAGCCTCGAACCTTGCAAGTGTACTTGCTGACTTCGGACTTGCCCAACACATTAAAGAACCCACCCACAGCAAGGGTTGTTCCCTTGATTGGGTTGCAGACATGAACTGTGCGCTTAACATAACATCTGTCTCCCCATGTGCCTGGTCCGATCTCCACATAATACTATTCACCATCAAATCTAGCCCTCCCATAAATAAATCAAACTTGCCCCCCCACTCTCACTCGTAACAAGAAGGATATCACATGCGAGAAGCTACTTCCTCGAATCCTCCCTCTACTGAACGCGATGTCTTCCACTTGCCTGGATCCTACTGTCCTAGTAGACACTTACAACTGCCCTATGTTAAATGCTCTTAATACCGTTGCCCCCCTCAAACTGCGCAAACAAAAAACGCGCTCCCACCTTAATTCTTGGTTCACCCCACAGCTTCACAACCTGTGTAAAGAAAAGAGACAAGTCGAGGCTCACTGGAAATCCTCTCCTTCCTTAGTCAATAAAAATAACCTCACCTCAGCTTCCCTTACCTACAAAGAAGCAATACTAGCCGCAAAAAGGAAGTTTACAACAAAAGGATCTCACAAGCACAATCTAACACCAAGGAACTATTCAAGATCCTCAAGGAACTTGAGTCTCCTATTGCCCCTCTGGATACATGCACCCCAGATACGGAGTGGTGCACTAACATTCAAAAGGTGCTGTTAGACAAAATAGCCACGCTCCAAACCAAAATCAATACCAAACAAAGCCACCTGTCTGACTCTTCGGGCAACCCCCTACCTACAAACCCACCCCTACTAAACATTCCTTCAAACCCTTTAGCTTCACACCCCTCACTTTCAATGAGGTCGAAAAAATGATCTTGAAGCTCAAGCCTTCCAACTGCCAAGGTGACGCTTGCCCGGCACCGATCATACAGGGAGCTGCACATGATCTTGCCCCATTTATCACCTCTTTCATCAATGCCTCCTTCTTATCGGGCATTGTACCTGACAATCTCAAGGATGTGTGGGTCATCCCATTAATCAAAAAGCCTAATCTTGATCCCAGCAACCCTTCCAACAACAGGCCCATCACCACTGTGCCTTACCTTCTGAAAATCCTCGACCGAGCGGCCTATCTCCAAATACAGGACTACCTTGAGACCAACAATCTACTGGGGCTTAGGCAGTCCAGTTTCCGTCCCAGACACGTCACTGAAACAGCCCTGATTGATCTGAAAACCCAGATCAAGGACCTAAAAGACAAGGGCAAACAGGCGCTCCTGCTCCTCCTTGACCCCTCAGCAGCCTTCGATCTGGTTGATCATCAAATCCTGTGCCACCACCTTAAGACGGCTGCCCACTTCTCTGACACAGCTACATCATGGATCAGCTCATTCCATGCAAACAGAACCATGAGGGTCTTTTCATCCTCAGCCGCAGCTGACCCAGCACATGTCCCGTGTGGAGTCCCACAAGGCTCCTGTGTGTCTCCCACTCTCTACAACGTGTTTAGTAAAACCGCTCTTTGATATACTTGACCATCTGGGTGTCTCCTACACTAATTATGCGGATGACACCCAGATACTCATCCATATCACTGGCGACTATGTAACTGATGCAAGAGCTCTCAACGCAGTCTACACTGTCATCCAGGCCTGGATGGCGCATCACGGGCTCTTCCTTAATGATGAAAAAATGGAGTTACTCATCCTAGGCTCCCACTCCAAACTCGCCAAACTTGACCCCAAATATGAATCCTTCTCTATCGGCGGTAATGACATCAAAGTCTCTAACATCACAAAAACACTCGGAATCTACCTTGACTCTACCCTATCTCTCAATATACAAACCAATTCTGTAGTCTCAGCATCAGCCTACACCTGCAAACTGACCACAGCTTCCCGTCCCTTTCTGACAACGGGCAACTGCCGGATCCTCGCCAGAACCCTCATCATGTCCAAAATCGATTATTGCAATGCCCTCTACCTAGGGACAAGTCAAAGGAACCTCGATAAACTCCAGGTCACACAGAACAACGCCATACGGGCGGCTCTTAACATTCCCAGGCGATCCCATATCGCCCACACCAGACGTAACATGCAATGGCTCCCCATTGCCCATCGCATATCCCTCAAAGCGCTATTTCTTACTCACAAAGCCCAGAACAATGCAGCACCTGCATACCTATCTTCGCGCTTCACACAACATACAGCATCCAGACCCCTGAGATCTGCCCAAGCTCACACCCTCACTATCCCTAGCTTCAAGCTGCACACTGCAAGAGGCTCGAGCTTACCAGTCCTTGCAGCTAAGCTCTGGAACTCCCTACCTAACACGCTCAGAACTGTTCAACATCTCCACTCCTTCAAACACAAAACCAAACAGTAGCTACATGAAAGGGATGCCCAGGCCACCACCTCACTTTAACCCTCCAGTTCCTACTCTTATCATTACGCCATATCATCTCGTAAATTTGTGTAAGTGATATTTGCTGAAAATGTATAATATAACTTGTAAATTGCACATTGTATATATCTGCATCATGTAACTTGTAACTGTCCACAAACATGCGCCCAGATGCCCCGGGGCAAGGCGTGCAATACAAATAAACAAAATACAAATACAAAAAATAAATCGTGCTGGATTGACATTACTGCACCTTACAATTTTCAGCTCAGCTCTAGACAGGATAATCTCATACCCTGTTGCTCTTTGTTTGGTGAGTGTGGATTTTGGCTTATTCAAAATTGCAAAGAGGGCGTGTTCCATGTACAGTGTGTTGGAGCATCCCATGGTGATTGAAGATGATTTTTCTACTGCAAAAGTTGCTGCAGCTAGGCTCTGTTTGCATGGGAAGTGTCCCATCATTACAGGATCCAAATGGCCACTGTAAAATGCCACTGGTTTGCGTCCCATGCTTGTCTTTTGTGTTAGTACTGCTTTCATTACTGTACTATCACAATGTGAGAAGATATAGAATGCCTCTTCATAATTAGGGGTACCCAGAACTGGTGCTGTTCAAATGGTGTGTTTGAGCTCATTGAATGCATCTGTCATCTCTCTTGTTCACCCCAACTTCCTTGCCCCCCCTCTGTGCCTCCCTGTGGGCTTCTAGCAGTGGTCCTATGTATGAGCTGTAATCAAAGACCCATGCTCTACAATAGTTGCATAGACAAAGAAATTGCTGCAATTCCCTTACTGTCTGCGGCTGTGGTGTGTCCTGTATTGCTTGTGCCCTTTGTGGTGCAATGTTCCTTCCCTTTTGTGAGATGATTTGCCCGATATAAAGTACTTGTTCTTGACAGTACTGCAGTTTCCCCTTGTCAACCTTGTATGCTTTTTCAGCCAGCACTGTGAGCATCTTTATAGAGTCCCTCCTGCAATTTTCTTCAGTGGTGCTGCAAATGATGATATCATCTACATACTGCAGTACCGTGCTTTCCATCTCGATGTTTCCCAGGCCCATTTGTATCACTCTGTTAAAGATTGATGGTGACTCGCAGTACCCCTGGGGTAGTCTAGTGTGTTTCCACTTTGTGTTGCAGTATGTGAATCTTGTGAGTCAGGGTGCAGTGGTATTGCGAAAAATGCATTTTTGAGGTTGATCACTGTGAATCGTGACGCCACTTTTGGTATTCCGCACAGTATTGTGGCTGGGTTAGCTGCTATCGGGTACTCTGCCTCCACAATGTGGTTGCGAGGTCTCAAATCTTGTATGAAACTCCAAGACCCTCCCTTTGCCTTGCACACAGGATACACTGCAGTGTTGCACAGTGATTCTGATGGTACCAATATTCCTCTATCCACTAGGGAAGTTATTGTCTCGTAGATACCCTCATCATCTTCCTTAGATAGTGGGTACTGCTTCACCCTGGATATCATTGCACCTATCTTTAGTTGTATTTGTACTCCTCCAATGCTTTTTATGCAACCCACGTCATGAAGACTAGTAGTCCATATAGAGGTGGGTGCAGCTGCTAAGTCTTCCTCGTAGAAAGGTATTTGGGTAGGGATGGGTGCTTCTAGTGCCATTGCCATTTTCTGTGCTACTTACTTGTATGTCACTCTCAACCAAACATAGACTTTCATCTGGAACACCATCTCCCCATCTCCTGCTTCGTCGGAGAACAGCTCCTCATCTGACACTTGCGTCAGCCTGCATCCTTCAGAGAATGCTATTACTGCTCTCCATGCTTTCCCTTCCCCATCCTAGGTGTGAACTGCAATGTAGTCTCTGGTTGCTACAATGCTCACAATGTCCACTGATATTATTGCCCCTTCCTCCTCACTAGTTGGTGTTTTTGCTAGTGTTTTGTCCCAAGGTTCCTGCGTTTCCAGGCGCCACTTCTCCTGAATTTCCTGGATGTAATCAACAGGGTCCTCATTCTCACGCAACTTGCGTGACATTATTGCCCCTATGACTGAAGTGTCAGGATATTGTACCCTCAGTGCCTGCCATAGTGCATGTCTACAGTTTGCAAATGGCGTCCCATCATGTGACGTGTCACTGATTGTCACCCCTGGGAATCCAGCCCTCTTCCAAATGTCATCTGCTGTGTCACCCAGTAGGGAAATTAACAACCCTTTGACATTGCCCACTGCTAGCTTTTGTCCGGCAGTTTGCTTTTCCATTTCATATATCCATTTCCCTGCCCCTCCGCTCAAAGATGGTAATCTACATTTAATGTTTTCTTTGTCTGCATGTCATGTTTCCATGGAACATATTGCGGCCTTGCCCCCCCCCTCTCTCTAGTAATGGCATTTGTGTGTATTCTCTTATCTCCCCTTGCGTGCGTCTGTGTGGTGATGTGTGCATGCACTCGCTCTCCTCTTCCATGTCAGAAAATTCTTCAAGAAAGTCAGTAAGTTGTTGTGCGAGCCGAGTATCTCCGATGTCCTTATGTCCTCTTCATTGACTCATCTGGTCTTTGTTGTGTGGGGCGGCTAATCCCTCCATTCTGTGTCACGGGAGGTCTCTAAGCCTATTAACATAGGGCGTGTGTTGTGCTGGAGGTGTCAGTGGCCGTTGTGTCCCTTTCCTTTGTTGTCTCTTGCCCTCCCGTCCTGTCTTCCATTCTTCTTGTGTCTTACACTCCCATGACGACCCGTAGTCTGTGCATGTTATGTATAATTTACTTAGCCCCTCCCCACTTCCATCGCTCCGCCCTCAGCACGATCCCTCTTCCTCCTCACTGCAAAATCCATCTGAGAATGTCAATTTTGTGTTTAGGCGTTTTCCCCCCACTGTTACTGTTTCTAGGTCTATGGGCCTCATTACACGGTAGGCGGTAACCATGGCGCTATTAGCGCCATGGTTGCCGCCGGTACCGTACCGAGTCCGCCTTGGTGGATGGCGGAATTACCGCCCTAGTCCAAGGTGAGCGGGGGCGGTAATTCCCCAATCCCCATTTACCCTTCCCCATTCCCATTTTTGCCCCATAGGGCTCAATGGGACTGGGGAAGGTGCTAATTACGGTACCGCAAATTGCGGTACCGTAATTAGCTCTGAGGTCCCTTTGCGGGTCCCGTCCTTAACGCCTGGAAAAACCAGGCGTTAAGGGAGGACCCGCAAAGGGACCTCGTAGTAAGGCGGTAAGGGTTTACCGGTACCAGTGCCCTTACCGTTCCGGTAAACCCTTACCGCCTACTGTGTAATGAGGCCCTATGTCTGTGTACTCACCTGTCTTCTCTGTGTCTCCCTGTACTTGTGTTATCGTTATCCCCTTATTGTCACACGCAAGTGTCTCAGCCTCATGTGTTTGGCTTGTTCCTCTTAGCCCTGTATTACTTTGCTTGTTTCCTTCATCCTCTAACCCCGTTCTTGCCCTGTAAAGTTTGTTCACTATCACATCACGTATCTGTTCTAGTGCCCTTGCGTCTCTGCGTTCAAGCACCATATCCCGCACTCCTTTGCCAATATACTCTCTATTAGTTTCCCTTCCTCGTACTTCCGTGCACTCCCTGCTATAATCTTCCTCTTCCACGGCGTAATTTCTCTGTCTTTTTCTTCTCGTTCCTCTTCTTTCCTGCTGACCTCCCGCTGCTCCATGCATGCTACTCTTTCTGCAATCCCCCTTATGCGGTCCTCTTCCTGTTTCCTTCTTTCTTCCTCTTGCTGGTTTAGCCCGCTTGTGCCTCCTTACCTTCGTTCCTCTTCACCTTTTTCTCACGCTCGAGCTGTCTAATCAACACGCTCCACGCCTCCCTCTGTTCTGCTAACTTCGCCTCCAGCACTGCCTCTTCTTCCCTTGTCATGCTTCCCTCTTTCCTCGTACCTACCTCGCATCCTCCCTGCGCGTGTCCAATCTCCTCCTTACCTATGCTTTTTACCATTTCTTCCTCTTGTCCCGTTAGTGTCCCCCGAAGTTTTAGTAACACCTGAGCTGCTATCCATTCGTCTGGCCCTGTACTTGCCAGATCTATGTGTGCCTTTTTTATGCTCCCTGAGCTCACCTGTGCCAGTTTTGTGTCTGCTGTGCTCCCCTGATCCCCCTCCATTTGGTAGAGGTCGGTTGGTGCGTATGACGGTGGGCTGTATGTAGGGTTTGAGTGCCCTTCAGCTGCCATCAGCTGTGATTGTGTCGCTTCTCTTAATTCCCTTATTGGATACAGCCCTTCTGTTTCTTCCTTCACTCCTTTAACTGTGGATGTCTCTCCTTCGCTTTCCTTCTTTACTTCTGCAACTGGGTATGATCCTTCTGCCTCTTCCTCACTTTCTTCAGCGCTGGGAGGAGCTTCCTTGCTCACCTTCTCCTCCTTTACCCCCTGCACGCTGAATATCCCTGGTACACCTGGCGCAAATACCTGAAACATTTTCCAGAGATCGAAGACTTCTAGGTGGCTCGCTAACCTCTTCCCCTTATATATGTGTTATTTAGATATGCTAGCAATGAATGTTGGTGGACATGTCAAAGCTGCCATTGGGCGCCATGGTATCCTAATTTTGTTATCCGTCCCTTGAGTCCATTCGATACTGTACTTTTATAT
Source organism: Ambystoma mexicanum (assembly GCF_040938575.1). NCBI lineage: Eukaryota > Metazoa > Chordata > Amphibia > Caudata > Ambystomatidae > Ambystoma > Ambystoma mexicanum. The sequence continues at coordinate 1,361,591,750 of NC_090935.1, forward strand.
TTTATCTCTATGCGGTATTAGTGTTGCGCAGATGTGTTAGAGTGGTGTGGCTAGGGTGCTGGCTCTGTATCCCACCCCTACCCCATAATACATAGACATTTTGACATTTCCAATTTTTCAATACCGCCGTTCCCTTGCCCGGTAGTTTGGGGACTTCCGACTTTCCGCTGTAATGGAAAGCAAGGTTATTATTATAACACTTTTGTGCTGGGCACCACTGCCCTCTTGTTCTTTACAGCACTATCACCTTCCTTTTCACTCCTCCTTTCGGAGCTAGGGCCCCCTTCGACCTGTAGCGCGCCAAGCCCACTGTGGCTTTGCGCCCCGCGCAGCGTGCTTTTGAGCAGATCCTCCTTTCCAGTGCTATCCTTCTCTTCCCCCTCTCCCTGGTCGCACCACCTCTCAGTGCAACCCCTCTCCGTGCGCGGCTGCTTCTCCCCCTTCGCGTTTGAAGAATACCACAGTATCCTATGCAAGCCCTATGGGTGACGTCACCAACTACTATAATGGGTTACTGGTATGTGCAGTTATAACAAAAAAGGAAATGCGTGCTAGTTTTTACAATGTTATTCCCCACAATCCCCACAGCTGTCTTCCCTCTACGCCTGGAGTGGAGTATTAATTAATCACTTCGTTATTACAATTGGACTGCATACGTTGCGTTGCCTTGCATGTGATACTCTCCCTCATTGGGGAACTTTACCAGCCAACTATCTTCCACACTGAGAAACAATCTAGCTACCTCCTGCGGGAATACATCATCTATTCACCGAGCTAAAACACTCAATCAATAGGAATCCTCATCTATTCATTGGTCTACAACGCCAACTCATAGGAATGCCACACCCCCTTATACAAGTGTCCATGATCTAGACCAATCAGCGTGATCCGCCAGTCACACGTGGGGGCTTGAAGCCCCACCCAGCTTGCCCTGTAACACTAGAGGGGACGGCCTTCGTTCCGATCCCCACCACGCCTTACACATCGATCGCCGCTCAATGATCAAAATATTTTCCGAACACACTGCAAAAATCATCCGCCACCCTGTTTACAATGCCTCCCACCCCCGCACAACATTACGCTGCTTGTTGTGTGTGCCAAACTCACATCGGGCTCTCGCCTGCCTGTGCCGCTCAGCTGCGGTCACCCCTACCAATCAGCTCGCCGCCTGCGCATGTCTGGACCACGTCTGGAGACTCGCCAACCGCGGGCGGCATACTTCTGAAGTCGGCTCCCGGCGGCCAATCTCTGGATTGCGCTGTCCGGTCGTCTCGCAGTTCTGCAGTGGTTCTGCAGTCCTCCAAAGGGGGCAACGGCAAAGGGGGCCACGTTGCCGGCCCACCTTGATGCAATCAGCCTCGCTGTGGTCTCACTATCTCAGCAGTGCCTCAAACTTGTTGGGGTAATTTCCCGGGGGTCGGCAGGGCTGTCCGCGGACCTCCGGGGTTGGGGAAGCCCCAACTCCTCCCGTGTCCCAAAGGAGTGTGAGGCACAAACAAGAGCAAAGAGTTACTACTGTTTATTGCACAAAACAGACAGGGACAGGTTTTCGGATCACAGGTACCCAAGAAAACATATCATCTGTGGTGGGCTCGCAGGCCCTTTTTCTAGCTGGATGACGCGACCATGTGTGTCACCTGGGAAAACTAGCCCCTAAACCTAACGCAATCTCGAGTTGGCTCCCCGAGTGGTAGGGTCAGTATAGACCCATATAGAAGAAAGGGTTATTGGTGGAAAGGGGTCAGGTGGTACGCTTGGGTCGTCCCTAATTGTTGCTACATGGGAATTGTTACAAGGGGAAAATTAGTGATTGGCTAAACTATAGTGGCGTCAGTGGTAAGCCCCTTGTATTCTGATTGGTTCACCCGTGAGCCCCCAAGCCTGGGACCATTGTTGTTCCCAGCTCGCAGTGTACCTGGTGCTGGCAACAATGTATGACTATGGGTCAGTGGTGGACAATGGACAGGTCTGACTATTGGCTGTTGGGTGTCCCTTTCCCATCGCTGTCGGTATCCAACTTGTCACTTCTTGTTGCAGTCTGTGTCCCAGACGTGGGACCCCAGAGCTTCTCTGGTCCTTGGGGTTTGGCATCATATCAGGTCAGCCTGGTCACGTGTTGTGACACCGTGGCTGGAGCAGAATTACGGGTATTTGATTTGTGTTTCGGCTCTGTGGAGCGTTTAGCAGTAGCAGGTGTAACCTTGGCGCGGGGAGCGCAGCGTGTAAATTGCAACTTTGCAGCCTTGGCTGTGGGGCTTTCATCAGGGTTCGTTCTGCATGATCAGTGTCTTGCAGCTTCGTCTGAGCTGCTCCAGCCTGGGGACTCTGGTTGGCGGCCTACTTTGGCCTAGCTCATGGGTGGCGGTATATAGTCCATAATGCGGGGGTTTGCGAGGGGTGACAGGGTTCTTATGCACTGGTCCACATACAGGGCTACATCTTCATGGTTTTAGTAGCAAGGAAGCGTCTGCAAGCATATACACAAGCTCTTCTGGCGTCTTGCATTTCTGCGGTGCTTTAGTTGGCCTATGTGAAAAATAATAACAATGCATAAGTGAGTGTGAGTGGTCCTCTATGTCATCGCACTGAGTATGTTCTTTGTGTGGGTTGGTGTGTGTCTGGTCCATATGCTTGGTGGCACGTCTGGTCTTGTCCGCGGGCTATGTCGTCATGGCATTTCTAACAATGGCAATATTGATGGGTGATGTCTAATCGAGTTGGTCCATATGGTTGGTGTCAGCTCCACTCGAGGTCCCAGGCGGAGGTTGGGATGATGCGCAGCTTGCCTAGGTATGCGGGGCATGGCCGCATTGGATCTTGACGTCTCGGGCGGCAGTGAGCGTGTCGAACTCCTCCCGTGGCGGGTGCTTGTGTCGTGACGTCATAGGCCATGGTCTGGAAGAGAATCGGGGGAAGGGGTCGTCCCATTTTCCCTCTTCACAGTATGTGCACATGTAGAAGAATTGGAGAATGGAAAATTGCAACAAGTATAATCAACTCAGTTGGCTGAATTACTGGCTCTTATGTGAGTGGCAGCTCAGTAATCTGTTAATATTTACACCAATTTGAGATATGCATTTGGCAATGCCCACAACTTTGGTCAAACCTGGAAACAGGGACGATTCATGACTTCAACTGGTACATCCATTAAAAACAGTCAGCATGTGTTGGGGTTGTTAGACGCCATAGTGTTGCCTGAGCGTATTGTTATAATCAAAAGGGCCACCCACCAGGCACTGGATGATCCTATTAGCAGTGGAAATTATTTTGTAGATCAAACTGCCAAATTGGCTGCCACCTTAGAGGACAACAATGTGTACATCTTGACAGTGCAAGCTGTGCAGGAGGGGGTGTGTATACAACTTTAGAGGAAATTGCGCACATGCAAGAGAATTCACCTGCAGATGAAAAAGGCAAGTGGATGAGAAAGGGGTGCTGGTTACATGAGGACTCCCTGTGGGGAGATGAACAGGGTCCGTTACAGGCTCCAAAAATACTAATGTCACACCGAATCAGAGTGTATCATAGGCAGACATATGTGGGGGGGTGATAGAATGACAATGCTAGTGGGACAATCCTGCTTTGCACCAGAGCTTACAACTATGGCTCAAGAATACTATCTTACATATGTGTTGTCAAAAATGTGTAATATGCTTACAAAATAGCGTGGGGAAGAGTGTGCCGATTGGACACAGGTACACCCTCCACCATGCAGCCTGTTTGTGGGGCTACGAATTGATTTTCTCCAACTACCAACATTTTAGTAGAGGCAATACCTGCTAGTAATGCTGGACGTTTTCTTAGGATGGGTGGAAGTGCAGTCTTATAGAAAGGCAGATAAAGTGACTGTCATGAACATTTTGATTCAGGAATTTGTACCCCGATTTGGGATACCATTATGTTTTAACAGTAATCAGGGAACTTATTTTGTTGAGAACATTATATCAACACTATTGTCCACTCTGAATGTCCATCATAATTTGCATTGCCCTCACCATTCCCAATCAGCCAGGGTAGTTGAGGGACAAAATGGAGACTTGAAGAATAAAATGGCCAAACTATGCTAAGAAACAGGGTTGAAGTGGCCAGTAGTCCTGTTTAGCATGGGAAGTACACCCTCCAGGAAAACTCAGTTGAGCCTGTATGAAATACTCTATGGAAGATCCATGAAATTACCTATACCACCACCTGTGAAAACTGTACCAGATAATTTGCAATGATCAGATGATCGATTGTTGGAATATGTTAAGACATTAATGTCCTCTATCAGTCATATTCACAATCAGGTTCAAGCTGCTCTGCCAAGGGAACCAGACTCTCCAGGTAATTCCTTACAGCCCAGCAACAGTGTCCTGATAAATGTCCACCAGAGTAATATTGATCTAGTCCCGACATGCAAGGAACCCTACCAGATTCTACTGATTTCTAACTCAGCTGTAAAAGTTCAGGGATACCCAACATGGGTGCATGTAAGCCACTGAGAACAAGTGCAAGCCCTTGCAGTGTAGCTGTTATTTTCTGGCTTATTTGCTTTTTCTGTATTGGCTTATATTAACATAGTTTTAGGAGAGGCTAACTCTATTGTGCAGAGGATATTAGCAATGAAAAACTTGACTAATGTTGTGACAAGGGCTGATGTCAAGGCTTGGCCGTGGTATAAGAAACGATGTATAGTGCAGTGCCAGAGGGGAATATCACTGTCTCGGGAGGATAGCACAGCGGCAACGTGCTCGCCTTGGAAACAAGACGACATGAAGCAACACAGGTTTGAGCCCCAGATCGGCGCTTACAAACCTATGGGTATTAAGCATGTTATAAATACCCAACTAAGAGACATATTCCTGTAACAGCGCCTTGATGCCCCCGGGCTGTGTGAGTGCTTTAAAAAGGCTTATAAAAAAAATGCGATCCGGATGGATCCTCGGAATGTGGAGTTGACCTTTGGTTGGGATTCATACCACGGTCAACCCAGTGTGCAGTGGCGGTAGTACCATATCCCTGTGAAGCTCTACCAAATTGGTTGAGTGGGAAAGATTATTTGAAATTTTTGAATTCACCAATGGAAAAACCCACAAGGAAACCCCAATCTAACCTTAGAGATATTAGTACTATCACTAGTATGCCTACTAGGGTAACTGAAAAACTAACGATATTGTACTCTGAACCGTCACATGTTTCAGATTTGATGTATTGTTGTCACTCTGTTCTTTTTACTAGGAGGAGAAATAAAATGATTTCTAAAATCATATCTTGATATAAGCATTGGACTGGAACCACAGTGATGCAAACACAGAGAGAACTTGATGGTAATACAAGCGTAGTTCCGAATGTGGTAAACGTGCCCATGGCCATGCACCGGGTGGTAGTGAGATGGAAGATCTCAGTGCTATGATAGGGAAAGAGATGGGATGACAAATACCGTTGGAGTTTTATTTATTAACCATAGTGGGTGGGTGTAACAGTACCCGGTCAGTGAATGTCTGTTCTAATTCTACAGAGGCTCAGTGCCATTTTTCCAACAGTTTAGAGTACTGCATGTGCGCTATGATTCAGCATTCACAATCAGCAGAAATAGAAATACAAGATTTCATAAAATGCACTCAGGTATATAATCAAAGGTTATGGTACAATGCAGTGTCAAACCCAGGAAGAACGGATTATAGATACAAGGTGTTGAATGCAACTGTAACAACAGCTATGTTTCCTGTTCCTTTGTCTGCCTTCCAGGTGACCACCCATTCTCGGAATTATACTCAGGTGGCCAGTATCTGATGTATGCACCAACAACAGGAGATGTTGGAATGATGGCCAAAAAGGGAAGTATTGGACACAATGTGGAGTGGGGCTAATTGTGCATTTGGAACATGGGGGATATACAAGGTTTCAAACTAAGAGGGTTGATTAGACTAGAGAAGGCCAACAGACCCCTATCTGGGGCAGAGCTTGCAGGCAGGGGGGCACAAATCAATGAGCTCCATGTCATAGAGATATGAGTCAGCTTTCTCAGGGTGCCCTCTGAAAACTGATGGATGGCATGCTGGAAGCTGGACTGAATCTGGAATGGGACATGTGGTGCAAAGAGGTGTGTGATTATCTAAACGCCCAATTGAAATAGATTCATTAAGATGTGCAACATGACAGTTGGCCAAGACTGTTGAAGAACAATTCTGTCATACCAGAGCTCTTGTGGCAGTGGAGGAACTTCTGGAAATACAGAACCTGGTATTGCTAGGACATAGAATGGTCATATGCGGCACATGGGGCAATTAAAGGACTGTGGGTGCTGGCAATCAGAGTAACACCGGGATCATGGGCTAGGTGCACCTAGGTATGGATAACACACCATGAAGTAGGGAAATAAATCGACCTGACAATGCCTCTTGATATATTATCTCTGCCCCGGGACTGACTCCCAATATGTGGTTTAGCATTGGTTCAAACTGGGATTCATGGCCTCCACAGCCCACACCGCTGTAATCCTTAAGTACATTATAAGGACAGATAGTGTTGGTTGGGGAGATAGTGTGTTGGGAAGGTGAAGGTGTTGGGTATAGTTTGGTAGGAAAAAGGTTATTTCAAGGAAAGGATCAATGTGTTTCATTTCACCATTCATACTAAGCAATTTACTGTTGGTTGGCCAGCTACAGAAAGAAGGAAGATAAGGTATATGTTGAATCTTTGAAGGGGTGGCCAAAGATAGTGCAACAAAGGTTTAAGGATCTGGAAGGAGTAGAAGAAGCAGTATGACATGTGACAGATATGACAAAGAGCTTTCAGGCGTTAGAGACAGTGGCCCTCATCATAAGGTTGGCGGAATGGGTTTACCGCCACCGGTAAAGGTGCCGGTGCCGGTAAACCCATTCCGCCCTACCACGAGGTCTCCTCGCGGGACCCGCAATGGGCGCCTGCAAAAACCAGGCGTCCATACCGGGTCCCGCGAGGACACCAGGGAGCTAACAACGGGCCCGTCATTAACGGGCCCGTTGTTAGCTCCATCCCCATTCTCATTGAGCCCTATGGTGGCTCAATGGGAATGGGGATGGACCGGGTCCGGGTTCCTCGGACGGGGAATTACCGGGTCCGCCAAGGTTGTGATGGCCCGGTACTTCCTCATTCGAGGGACCCGTGCCCGGATTGCGGTAAGGAGGCAACCATGCCACTAAAAGCGGCATGGTTACCTCCAACCTCCTGATGAGGGCCAATGTACAGAAAGGAAAAAAAAGTGTCTCATCGCAAAGCCACAATTTGTATTGAGGGTGACTTCTTATGTGCTGTGATCAAGGAAGTATTTGAGCAACCTTACATTACAACCATAGTATGGCTCACAGTGTTGTTTCTTCCATTGGCAGTTCTTTTTTGGTGTTGTACGCAGTGTTGTCGCCATTCAGGAGCAGTGGTAATACAGAACCGATCCTCCACCACACCTTCTCTTAAGTCTGTCCCATGATTCCCACTCCTCATTTGTTCTGATAGAAATGTAGCAAGAAAGTATGATGCTGCAACAGGAGCTGGGGAAATTGGTACAAAGAATCATGATGATGACTGCATCTAGTGTAGAAATAGTGTGGAAAAAATAGATGGTTCGCCTGCACAAACAAAACGCAGGAATTGGGCAAAGTAAGGATAGGTTAAGAATAGAATTCCCTGTGCAAACAAAAAACAGGTGAATAGTAGGGGAAATTATGAGGGATTAAAGCACAACAGGGGGTCTTTTAGCGCTGATGACCCAGAACGAGGGGGAGTCTGATTTGCATTGTAAAAGTCACCATAAAGGCTATTTGATGACTATGATCATAAAGGGTAAATAAACCACGATATGGGAGAAGTCCGGGAATTGTATTTTATACCTGTACTGTTATGCTTATATATGTGCCAGAGAGTTGTTGGTTTCCCTTTTTATTGTAACTGGGCCTCATCACCAGTTGGGCGGTAACGCCAGCACTTTTAGCGCCGGCGTTAAAAGCCCTACCACCAAACCGCATGGCGCTATTAGCGCCGGATCATGGGTTTGGCGGAACGGTTATTGCCCATTCCCCATTGGGCTCATTCGGGAATTCCTCATTCCCCATTGGGTCCAATGGGGAAAATTTGCGCTATTACTGCCGGTGGATTTCCCGCTGGTGGTAAACTTGCTGAAAATCTGCAAATTTGCTGCAGATTTCCCCCCAGCTCATAGCTGGGGGGAAATCCGCCAAGGTCATGATCTGGCAGACCCTTAAATGCAGCAGTTATAGCGCTAACGCCACATTTAAGGGTTACCGCCAAACTCGTGATGAGGCCCATAGGGAAAGCACTGCCTACTAGCTGTTGGCAACACTTGCCCCGAGGGCTTCTTCTGAAACAGAAATGCGCCGAAAGACTGCCAAGGTAGCGCTTTTTGAAGCTTTCAGGTGCACTGGGCGAAGGCAACCTGTACCTCCATCTTGGAATATACTGGCCTTAACATGATCATATAATGGGAACTTATTCTCAGCCATATGTGCATCAAGGGACTTTGGCTCCACACCCCTCACCTGAGGAAGACAGCACCAGATAACGTCAGAATGCAGCAACTGGCCGGAAGCAGAGAACCATGTTTTAATGGGATATATACAATGTGTTCAATTGTTGTACAAGGGGGTCGGGGGGAATACCCAAACTGATCTTATGAGTAACATAAGGGGCCAAAGCCATGAGGGCATATAAGGGAAGGAAAACTGGAGGCAGGTTGGGTTATTAGTTTGGACGGTGGGCTGATAGAATGCTATCTTTATATGATGGTTGCAACCAAGCAATAAACACAGTCTTGCTTTTCCATTTTCAATACGACTCCTGAGTCCTTTGTCTGATTTTACAAAGATAGGTACGTAGATTAAAATGTTGGCACACCCATGCACATCTGAATGCCCTGCCCCCTTCCCTGCCAAATATATTTTTCAGTATTTGGCCATGCAGCCTACTCCAAAATGAATACATATACATGCAGCAAATAGTTGGGTAAAACACGGATGAACTAGGCAGGGTAGACAAATGTTCACTTACTCTAGCCCGAAGGGATACAATAGCTCAGGCTTCTCACAACATGTCCAATCCTATACACTTAGAAGTCATTTTGGTCATTAAAAATATTTGTCATTGTTTAGGCATGCATTACTGGTTCCAGACTGCGCAGTGCCACCTATTAACCACTTGCAGAAGTGAACTGTATAAGTAGCAGTGAGACAAAACATGTATTTAGGGCATCATTCAACAGGTATCTATACAAATGTAGGCAGTGCCACTAGCACAATGTGAAACTTAAACATCAAGGTACAAGCTTGCCTAAAGCAACATTCAGCACCTTTAAAACATAATATCATACTACTAAATGAAGCATATATGTGAAAAGACTACCAATGCAGAAGGCACTGCAGCCTAAAGGATCTCTTACAGGCAACATTCTACAACTCTAGTCCCTACTTACACAGTAGCCCAGACTTCTACCCAATGGCTGATCCCATGCAAAAAAAAGACATATTGCTTGTAGGTCAGAGAGGTGAATGCTTCTTCACTGTGTTGCTCGTCTCACTCTAACTATACCAGCTGTTCAAGCCTGGGTGGGAAGCAGGGTAAAGTTGTACCACTTTAGTGGCCACAACAAATATGTATCAGTGTTTACCCATGCAGACTGCACAGAACCACTTATTTACCAGGGGCCTCATTACGACCCAGGCGGTAAATTACCGCCTGGGTCGTACCTTTACCACCATGGCGTAAACTACGTTTACGCCATGGTGGTTGGCGGACTTACCGCCCCATTCCGAGGTTGGCGGGGCGTTAAGTCCCCAATCCCCATTTACCCTTCCCCATTCCCATTTTTGCCCCATAGGGCATAATGGGAGTGGGGAAGGCGTTAATTACGCCACCGTAAATTACGGTGGCGTAATTAACAACAAGGTCCCTTAGCGCCATGGATTTTAACACCTGCTAAAAGCAGGTGTTAAATCCGCCATGGCGCTAAGGGACCTCGGAATCAGGCGGTAAGGGTCGGCGCTGTTTACGCCGCCTTAAACCCCTTACCGCCTGGGTCCTAATGAGGCCACATGTTGTACTACGTGTCTCCCCAACATCATTGGAAACAAACCTTTAGCTCTTTAAAGCAACATTCAACAAATATATCACTGTTTAAACAGCTACACTGGCCCCTGCAAAATGCCAACTACTGTAACAGAGCTTTGCCCCATACAGACCTAAAAGAGGAATCAGAAAGATGGTGAAAAAAGGGTTCCAAAGCACCCGTACATTGGTAAATTAGAGCACAAACATGAATTGTTTGCCCCAAGGCTTTTTAAGTTTGAATATTAACTGCACGGTGCCCACAAGTAAGTGGTGTGTATGCCCTGGACCATAAAATAGCAGAATAGAGTGTACTTGTGCACTATCACGCAGTTTCACACTTATAGACTAGTGTGTGTTGGCCCCAATGCATATCTGGTGGTTTGTTCTGTTTCATTTTGGCATCCTATATCTTGAGTCATCAAACTGGAACATAATAGGAACAAATAGTCACAAAGACAAAGTAGCTATCAAAGTTAATACGTTGGTTGAATCCAAATCTATTCATGTTTTTAGCCAAAGGACCAAAGCACCGTTTCATATGATAGTCTTTTTCTATGACGTCAAAGAACCAGGCCTACACATGTATCAACCCTAGAAGTCGTTTTCAAGGTTCTTTTTGGCAGACTGCAAACATGATCTCATAACAATGTGTAATCCGTGTACATGGTCCAATCTTGCACTCTTTTGTCAAGTATCCTAGGTAGCTTGTACATTTGAAACAATGTACAATTTCATAAATTAGTATTCTCTAATTACAGCATACCATTTTACGTCTAGTTTGGAGATTTGGCAATTTATCTGATTACAGTGTGCAGTCTCAGGACAAGCACTTCTTAACATTCAAATGCATGTTGTTTTTAAATGAAATTTAAAACCAGGAAATTAGAAAACATTGGAGGAGAGGGTAAGAGAAGGCTGTAGAGATAGAAAAGGACATAAGAAACCACATGTTAGTGTTTGTGTGTATTCCTTTTAAAATCTCATGTTATTAGTTTGGTCATAGGATGTGAAAAGCTCTAAGCGTCTTCCCTAGTTTTATTATAGGTGAATATTAAATTGTGTGCTTTACCCTAAAGCTGCCATCAATTGGTATCTACACAAACATTGTTTCAAAAGAATAATTGTTAATGACTTAGAAAAAACGATAACAGGGCACCAAAGCCTCTCCGACCTCAAACGTTACCTAGCAAAACAATATGTAGTAACGTAGCAACGTGGGGATGCTCGTCCAGTATGAGCTCCAGTACGGGCACAAACACAATACACGATATGGCTTACCGGATGGCTGATGTTTTCAAACCTTGTGCGACTCAACACAATGGTCACAGCACGATTTCGCTTTCACTCGTGCACCATAGGGAGAGGGAGGGAAGGGAAGGGGAATGAAAATAGGAGTTCATGGCTAAATTTAAAACTGATTAAAACTTTACGTAGACCCCTGACACCTCTCCCCTCACAGCTAACAGCCGACAGTCACTTCTAGGCACTTCTGCAGTTGTTATTAATTAGGGGGCGGAGCCTATTGAAAAAAGAAAAGATAGCACATATTATACACTGGTAAGCTCCAATAAATATAAAGCAAGCAATGTCCAAGGCTTTTAGTAACCTTTGATGTTCTTTCAATAACAGAGCCACAAGGGAAGAGAGTTGATCCACAGGAGACGATTGTTCAGCTAACGTTCCTCCCAGGGAACTGACACTTCTAGGTACTCCTGCAGCGCGCACGCTGGTACGCCTGCATGGCTAGTAATATAGGTGGTAAGTAATTAGGGAGCGGAGTCTATTTAAAAATAGAAAAGATAGCGCATATTATACCCAGGTTATTGCGAGAGGACCACTCCTACCCTCTACACCTATCTAAGGAATATAATGGCCCAGACCGACAGCCTACAGGACGAGAGCATTCCAACATAACCAGTCAGATCCCACCTGACACAGAAGATAGCTTAACAAATAGTGTGTGGGCTACACAACAATGTTAAAAAAAAGTTCAATAAATTCAATGATGGTCTAATTACACAACATTAAAACACTTTCGGGTCTTCATCTGTAACCCTAAAGAAAATCATTCGATGTCACACAATGAATTTATGTGAACAGTGTTGCGCTCTCCTCGAGATATCATTCCACTGAATTTTAAATACTTAACAAATTATTACTAGCATGTGATATTTCATATGGTAAGAATTCTCCAATGCAATTTAGAAAGTTAATATATCTTAACATTTAATTTGATAAAGTAAATCTAAATCATCAATGTTGAAGATTTAGATATACTTTATAAATGGTTGAAAGTAAAACTGTTATTAAAAAAACATATCATGTCATTACAACCAAATCTTATTTCAAAACAACAGGTTAAGAAAATTATAAAATTATTTAAAAACAAATCCATAAAATTCCTTAAAAGTTCAATTCAATCTCATAAATGCCAAATATTCTGTTTCTCAGTATCCCAATGTGTTTCGGGTTCAAATAAAACCTCCTCATGAGCATAAGGAAATCGGCGTTAATGTCTTCCTGCAACAATTCAAAGAATATGATCACCCATATGAACTTTCATTCCATTGAAAGAACATCAAAGAAACTGCAGTAGTAAAATGATTGTGATAATACGAACATATTACATGTAAATCAATTATACAATATAAAAGATACATGAAATAAATCAATGAAACATTTGCACATTACAGTTTAACCTGATTTAGATACCCCATTACCCTATTACGTAATGCAACCACTAACCACAGGCTCATTAACAGAAAAGGAACAAACTAAATGTAATCTGCAAGCATTTAGTTTAGTCCTGAACAATATGACCCCTATCTAAAGAAATACTGAAAATGAGTACTCATATAAACTATCATACAGAGAGGGAGAGCATCCTTAAGTCCTGAGTGCAAAATTGCCTAAATATTGGTAGCGGGTAGATTGTCGAAGCTTCCCACACACATTGACATAGAGTAGGTATTTGTTTCCACCACAGTCTCTTTAGGTGTGAACATCTCACTTCTAGTTGCAACCACATATTGATGGACAAAGAGCTGAGGTCAATTGGACTGAGCGCAAAGGAGGCACTTGGAGGGGGCATGTATGAAGCTTGTTGGAAGCAGAGAAAAGATGTAAAGTAGAGCAACTGTTAATTGAAGAGGTCTAGGTTTCAGTAATCTCCCGTAAAAAAATGAAAACTATTAAACCATTCGCACCTCGGATGAACCCTGGGTGCAGGCATGGCCTATAACGTCACACAGCCCTCATCGAGGCATTCGCTTCACTCTGGCTTGACCACGCACCGCTGGTGTATCGCTACCAGCCATGTGCACTCCCCGCGGTGGGGGTGATTGCCATATTCAGTCATTCGTTCATTTCAGAACTATATTTCTATATAAACCTACATAGAAAAATGAATGCAGGACATTTGAATGTATAGAACACAATATATCAGTTTGCAGTTTTCAAATCCTGTCGCTCGGGATGAGATGACACGCATTTAACAGCAAGTCTGCCTTTCTGTCTTCTAATCGTGGATGAACTCCACCTTTCTCTATCTTAGCCCTACTAAAACTGTGGTGCTTTTTTTCCTCCTACATCCACTCTACCTCTGATGCACCCCTCCTCTTTGGTTTGCTCCCTGTTTCCTTTCCCTTTCTCTTTTTGAGAGCAATCTTCTGGTCACTTTTGACTCCTTTTTCTCTCATAATATCTCGGCTACAGCTCGATCCTGCCCTTTTCTCTCATTTCATGCTGCTAAACCTCTCATTTTTTACATGATCCCACCTCGACTATTGTTCTGCTCTTCTAGTTGGACTGCCTACCTTCCATCTTGGCCCTCTTCGTTCAGTCTTTAATTCTACCATTCGTCTTCTCTCTACCTCACCACTCCTTTATCACTCCCTCTCTTCTTTCTATTTTTCTTCTTCCTTTTGATTTGCATCTATTTATGGGGGAGGGGGTGGAGACAGGAAAGGGGGAGCTGGGGGATAAATCTATGTTAATGAATACTTCCTTAGCATCTACCTCTATGGAGGATGATACGGCCTGGCTGGAGTCACTCCTGGATGGGAAATTTAAGCCGCTATACCAGCTTTGGCCTCCAAGCATGGTACTTCTAAAGAGAAGGAGAGGGACTTAGCCCATGCAGAGAAATGGGAGGAAAGAAAAGAGGCTATTTATGCCCTACTCAAATCCTTTAAGAGCGGGGTTATGAATACCCTGGCTTTCCTAGATGATTCGGTCAGTGGGCTAAACCAAAAGGTGGAGGAACTCAATCAGGAAAGAGAAAGGGGACCGTGAAGGGAAGCAATGGGCTCTACCCCTGCTCTGGTCCCTAGCAGGGAGGGGGAGTGGTGCAGGGAGGAACTGGAAACTGGGGGTACTACTGCTAATGAAAGATGGGACGCTAGAGTGAAAGGGCAAACAGTTGATGGACACAGGTTGGAGGCCGGTCCAGGTCTACATTGGGAGTGCATGAGGCTGTTAGTGTACCTGAAGTTACCGAGGCTCAAAGGGAGAGCAGCGTGTTAAACCTTACCCCGGTGGCTGCACCGCTGGTGGGGTTAATAACTGGAGTAACGGGACTGCCCAAGGGAGTGTTTGAATCCATGAGTTCCTTGATGAATAAGGCAACACAATGGATCAACACCAATCTGATGGGACGAGAGGGCTAAGGACTAATGGATCTACATTGGATAGCAGAATGGTTGAGTTAGACTTCTTCTATCCTCCCAAAGGCTTGGATGTGGCCCCTATATACGGCCAAAGGAAAATGGTCAGAATTAGGGCACAGTGGGAACTTCTGCTCCGCGTACACCTCTGTGTGAGTACCCATGGGTCCAAAATGGTAACCGTGTTATATCAAGGCAAAGAAGGGGTGATGCCACTTCGGCTCTGTTGCCTTACAACAGGTTTGAACCCATTTCATGTATAGACGAACAGGACTGAAAGAAAGCTATTTAATCGCAGAGAGTAGAGGGGGACTAGAGAGTGGTGTCCAGACTGCTCTGGAGATTACGGGAGGGGGGCAGGCCAGGAGGAGGTTTGTCATGTGGTGAAGGTGGCTTCATGGAACATAGGAGGCACCGGGTGGAAATTGGAATGGCTGATACGCTGGACTTCCTGAAGTCTCATGAAATAATACTCCTACATGAAACATGGCCCATAGATATTCCCCTACTGGTTGGCTATGTCTCTTATGGCATACCTGCCAAGAAAAATCAAAGGGGCAGGAGTTACGGGGGGATTGGTCATCATGGTTAAGGCATCAATAAGCTGTAGAGTTAATGTGATGGAGACACAGATGGATTTCTTACAGCTTCTAATGTTGAGCCCGGCCGAATGTGATAAAGTTGCCATCCTAAACATCTATAATAGCCCCCAGAAGGCGTAGGCAAACTGTCATGATGCCTACCCCCGTGGACTCAGACCAAGTCCAGCAACCCCGGAAGGAGGCATCAAGTTATCCCAAGCAAGCCCAACAACCCCTGCTAGGGGCTATTTGGGTGCAGTCCTGGCGTCTATGGCGCCAGGCTCATATGGAGAGTCAGTCCTGGCTCCATAGGAGCAAGGCTCATAGATTAAATCTTACCTGATGCAGACCATGCTGCAAGAGCTCCAAGCCAAAAGAGGCTTGGAAGTGACTACTTTACCTAGGGACTATTTTTTACTCGGGTGGGGCTGGGGAGGAATACTTACCTGGGACTACTTTGGAGGCTATTTAAACCACGCCCGAAGAGCAGCACACGCTTCATGTTATTCTGCATCCAGCAGCGTAACGCTCACCGTGCCTGCAAGTCTGCATCCAGTCTTCTGCCACGCCCGCCTGGAGCTCCTAGAAAAAGGGAGAAAGAAGGAGAAAAGGTTACAACAAGAGCAATACCTTTAATCCTTATCTGAATTCCCGATCCATCACGCCTTCGAGCTGGAAGAAAGAAGTTATTTTATGCGCGTCGCCTCGCCTGCTGCAGCGCCGCGCTGAACTCACCGGCCTTCGCAGCATCTTCACATTCCACCGCATCCACCTGCATGTTCCCGCCGCACTCCGGCACCTAAGGGGAAGACAAGAACAGCAAGGTGAGCCAAGGGAATACACAGAGGTAATATTAGTTACCCCCCCATAGACTTACCTGATTTTACCACCGGGGGTACTATTCCTCTTCACGGGTCGGCGCAGCTTCCACTGCATCTTCACCGAACCCCGGCCCCTAAGGGGAAACAAAAGGACAGCAAGGTGAAACAAAGGGACAAACAAGGGGAAACCTCCTCACCACAATAGACTTACCTGATTTTACCGCCGGAGGCATTATTCCCCGAGACTTCATACTTTCTCTCAGCGCCTGAATAAGGGAGAAAGCAACTGGTTACATATTGACATTATTTTATCGAACTGTGTTGGATAATACAAATCCTTACCTGAATATTACCGGTTGCCACGAGGAACTCTTCGCTAGGGTCAAGCTGCAACCTGCAAGGAATCGGACAAGAGTGAAAGTCAGACATTTGAACTCTTACGAACTACATACTTACGGCGTCTTGCCGGGAATCTCGGAGTCAATATTGTTCTGGAACTCACCAATTCCTTTGAGCCAGTGAAGCAACTGGTTATCTACGCGCCCCTGCACTCTATGCAGGATGGAGAGCTCATCTTTCCAAACCATCAGGTGAGACTATAAGAGGGGACATCAAAGGTGATCAGTGGGGAGAACAGCGGGAGTGGGGGGGGTTAATGCTCAACTCCACGGGTGGTTAATTCCCTTTCTCCATTTGCAGAAGAATATTCCTACGGGCCAAGCAAACGAAGCTAGGTGGGCCAGTCCAGTCCGTCATCTCGACACTACGCGTCACATTGGTGAAGACCGCAGCTGTCCAGTTCAGATCGACGCCCCTGTGGGAGCCAGGTGAGCGTAACACAAACAGACTGGAGAAGGTTAACAGGTTTGTGGATAAGTACCTGACGACAGGAGGATGTACTCATATTAGGTTCATTTGGGGGGGGGGGTAAATTTAACCTCATAATGGGGTGCAGTATCTCAAAAGACCTCTATGACCAGTTGGAGGGTTTACTCCTGAATGTCAAGGAACCGCTAATGGAGGATACCAGGGTGTGTGTGAGGGGCTTTCAGTTTAGTGCATGACTGATCGAATGGTGAATGAGATTGGCTAATGGTCGCATTGAGCCTCATATCCCGGGGAAACAAACCTTTTATAAACACATGGGTTCCTCAACCATTGACTACTTCTGTCTATCCATAGATTTATGGTGCGATAAGTGAGTTTCAATGTGGTGGCAGATGGCAACAATGACCATAACCCTTTGGTCCTAAAACTAAGAGTGCTGTTTGGAGGGAAGGCTCACGAGACAAATCTGCCAACTGGAAACTGATGCTGTCTCAAAAAGAAGAGTAAATTGGGGGAAAATCCGGAGTCAGGCTTGCATTTGAATCTAGTGGTTGTGTTGACTCGGGAAATCCATGGTATCCTTGAGAACATGGCCAAACCAGGGGCGTTGGGGGAGCTTTTAAGGAGTATTCAAGGGGCTTTTACAGGTATTTTTTTTGGTAGAGCATAAACCCAAAAGGAACATCAAAGGGAGGGGATGGTTTGACCGGCATGCAGGATCGCCAAACAAGCGTTTTTGAACCCTCTGAAATCTCCAGCAATTGCTAGAGGCAAGATCACTCAAGCAAGAGCCTAATATTGCAGGGCGATTGAGAAAAGAAAAATGAAGCTTGAGGAATGGGCGTGGGAAGATTTGCTTGAGGCTAACAAGACCAACGATGCCAAAGGTTTTTGGGAATTTGTTAAGGGGGCTGGTATATAATCTGAAAGTGAGTCATAATGGCACCCATGTAGCGGTGGAAGCATGGGTGTTGAAGTTTGGTTCTCTGTTTGGAGCGAGTGGTGTTCCAGAGGAGAAGGGAAACCGCAGTTTGACCCTTTCTTTTAAAATTGATGGTGTCTCACTAGCAATTAGGACACAGACCTGTAACTGAGCCACAGGTCCAGATGCAATACCAGCAGATTTTTTTTGGACCAAATCGACCTATGGGCGCCAGTTCTGACCCTATCCTATAATGGTTGTCTAATCTCTGGTCAAATCCACCCTCCTGGTTCCACTATTATTTTCCCAATTTCTAAAAAAGGAGATCCTACTTGCCCAAAGTCCTATTGCCCCATATCATTATTAGACACCTGTTTCAAAATGTGTGGATGGGTACTTTTTTCTGTTACATTGAGTCCTGGCTCGCGAAATGGTCAGTCCTGTCAGCATTCAATTCGGCTTTTGCCTGGGACTGGGAACAATGGAACAGGGCCTCAATCTGTACTCTTTATTTCTAACTTTGGCCCTCATTACGACCCTGGCGGAGATCGTGGTGCAATATGCACCATGGAGCACGGCGGAAAGCTGCCAATACCGCCATGGGGGTTGGCGGATTTACCGCCCCATTCCGACCTTGGCGGGGCGGTAAATCCCCAATCCCCATTTTACCCTTCCCCATTCCCATTTTTGCCCCATAGGGTATAATGGGAGTGGGGAAGGCGTTAATTACGCCACCGTAAAATACGGTGGCGTAATTAACAACAAGGTCCCGTAGCGCCATGGATTTCTCCGCCCGGAAAAACCAGGCGGAAAACGGCTCCATGGCGCTACGGGAACTCGTAGTAGGGCGGAAGGGTCCGCCGCGAATACCGCTGGCGTAAACCCACTCCGCCAGGGTCGTAATGAGTGCCTTTGTGTTCTGCAAAGGAGAGGCGGCCTACCTTGATTTCATGGACCTAAGCACGGCCTTTGACAAAGTTGATAGACCCAAATTATGGCCAATGCTGGGGTTCTTGGGGTGTCCATATGAAATATTGGTGGTACTGCAAGAGATACACTTGGACAATAAGGCCAGTGTTCGGACTGGACCGGGGATCTGTGTACGGAGTGTTTCAATGTTGGGATAGGCATCTGGCAGGGGTGCCTACTTGCCCCAACACTGTTTACTCTATACATTAATGGGCTACTGAAGGCTCTGGTGGAAACCTGTGTGGACTTACTCAGTCTGGGCGGTAGGGTCTTTCTGGTTCTGGCATATGCCGATGACACGGTTCTTATGGCCAGAACACCAAAGGCCCTGCAGGCTTTGATCGGCACCTACGCAGCCTTCATGAATGGGTTGGGGTTAAAAATCAACTCCAGCAAATCTACAGTGATGGGCTGCATGGGAAGGAAGAGGCCTACCAAGATGCGCCCTATGGTTTGTAATGGGGAAATTATCCTGAGAGTAAAAGAATTTGATTACCGTGGGGTTAGGTTTTCTGAGGCTGTCACAGGAATAGCTCATCTGAAGAAACAATCTTTCAAAATGAGTCAGCAAACGCCAGGCATATTGCGTTTTTTAACACAGTGTTAGAGCCAGCTTCTGAAACCAGGCCTGAAGGTCTATGCTACTCAAATGAAGGTGGCTACTTTGTATGGAGCCCCATTGTGGGGACACACAAAGGCCATGGAACTCCATGGAAAAGAAAATAAGTTCCTAAAACAGTTTTTGGGAAACCCGGGATGAAGCCCCTGTGCCTCTGTTCACAGGTAATTGGGGATGAAATATTGGAAGGACGAATGGGCAGCCGCCCCCAGCTGCTTGTGGCTACGACTATGGGCAAACAAGCACGCAACTTAATACCAAATCATTAACAGATATACCTTGAGCGGGGATAGTTGGTGTAAAATACCATGGTTGGCATGTGTAAGGGAGTCCTTGGGCCTCATTCCGAGTATGGCGCTAACCAATGGCGCTATTAACGCCTTGGTTGACGCCGTACCCGGACCGGCAGCGCCTTGGTGGATGGCGGAATTACCGCCCCATTCCAAGGTTGGCGGGGCGGTAATTCCCCATTCACCAAGGCTCTTCCCCATTCCCAAATGAGCCCCCCTAGGGCTCAATGGGAATGGGGAAGATGCAAATAACGGTGACCGTTCATTACGGTCACCGTTATTGGCTTGGAGGCCCCTTTGCGCCCTCGACTTTAACACCTGCTCAAAGCAGGCGTTAAGGGCGAGGGCGCAAAGGGAACTCGGAGTATGGCGGTAAGGGATCACCGCCACCGGTCTCGTTACCGGTGGCCGCTATCCCTTACCGCCATACTCGGAATGAGGCCCCTTGTGTATTAGCAACATTCAGGTTCATTTTCCTCCGGCTGCTGTGTTGTCCCCCATGCAATTGAGAGTGTACAAGCAGGCCGTGCAGCGGGGGATATCTGAAAAGCGGCCCAACTCAGTACGGGCCACCTACTCTGAAAGCCAATACTTGTTTATCAGTAGGGTATCTCAGCTGTATCTTGTATGTGGTACAAAACTGCATGACAGATGGTTTATGACGAGGGCTAGGTTTGATTGCCTAATGTTAAGGGGCAATACAGAAAAGTGGCTAGGCTTCCCTAATGATCCTAGCTGCCCAGTGTGTCGGGCGGCAAGGGAATACCTAAAGCACTTTATATTCATTGTCCCTGTATACAGGAACATTCAAAGAAATACTATCTTGCAGGTGGTCAAGATAACTAATATCCACCTCTATAAGCCTGCCTTATTGTTTCTTTTGATGGCTGAATCGGAGCTGACTGCCTGAGCCCTTTTGTCTTATTTGAAAAGTGTAATGCACCCGAGAAAGGCGATTTTAAGGGGATAGAAGAAGCTTTTTTTTGTTCTGAGATATGATTTTAACTTGTTTGTCTAAAGGTTTTGAGTTTGTAAATGTTGGTTGTATCCCTATACTGTACTGCGATGATTTGATTGCTTCAATTGTGATCTTATTTGTTTCTGATGTTTGTGTTTGATGGATACTGTATCCGAATAAACTTTATACTGACTATTCAATCTTCTCGATATTTTCTATAAATGTACCCAGTGTCTCGCTCTGCTCTATCTCTTCTCTTTGGTCTCCCTGTACATTGCTCCTTGCACCCTTCGTTCCCATCTCCTCTCTGTCCCTAATCATCTCTGTGATCAATCCTGCTTCCGCTCGTTCTCTCGCCTTGCTTCTAAGATAGGTTCTCACTCCCTCTATCTATTCATTCGTCTCCCTCTCTTCACATTTCCTGCTCTACATCTCAAGTTTTATCTTCGTGCAGCCCTTTTAGACTCATTAAATCTTTCTACCTTTTACCTTTATTTATCATTGCATTTGTTTATTGCATTGTCCTATCATTACTATAGAAAGCGCTTTGGCAAAAATGCTATATAAGTCTCAAATTCAAATTCAAATGTATCCTTTGCTTAATGTAGTCTATCGATAATCCATTGATACAACAAAGGAGTACAAAAGCATTACTCAAGCTCAACCAGTAACTATAAGAGAGGAAAGTAAAATATTAAGTACATTAAAACCCATACTGTTGATCAAAGGGAAAGAAGAAAATGAGAAACAGTACCAACATCACCAACAATTATGAGGTTAAGCCCACTGGGATAGACATAAAGAAATCACTTTATGAAAGGGAGAGAGTGTTTCTCTCACCCGCATTTCAGTTATGAAAGTATAGTTTGCCACAATATATTCAAATATATTGGTATTTGCTTCTACCGTTTCATGTTCGATGTATTCTTGTTGTTAAACTATAAAGTGCTTTGGATTAAAGCACTATATAAAAACAGAGTGTTGATGAACAGAAAGTGTGAGCAGCTGGAATTTATGGCTATGTAGACTTGTGTTGTGCCATGTTAGTCAACAAATAAATACTCCTTTTGACACATCATCCAAGTGATGCTTCAAAGTCATGTTTGCATCAAGAAAGACAATTAGGTTTCCAAAATGTACTTCCCGAAAGGGCTGTGTCCAGATTTTTCAGAAGAGGTGCGGCCATTTTATTGAATCCAGTTCTTGCCCTCAACTTGAATATGAAAGGATCTGCTCTGTACATTTCCCTCGACCAATGCTGAAAACACTCACTATGGCTAGAGGCAGGCAGAGACAAACCACAAGGCAATGAAAGAGTCCAACAGAGCTACTCCATAGCCAGTCTTACCAACTCATACGCAATGTGCAAGTGAATCAGGTTAAATGCAAGAATCAGCAGAGATCGAGAAAAGAACCCATTCAACCCTGTCTTTCATGCCTCTCCATGGCATCAGGTCGCTATTTTCATTCCCAACAGTGGCCAACACAGATACACTCACTGAGACATATGTAAAGGGCCAGGATAGATCTCTTTATTATTTGTGTTTTAAAAGCTCTATTACAAGATGTTATCAAATGTATGGATTGCCCACTTGTGAAGTGCTGACCACTCACATGGGGCAGGCCTGGCCTTCACTGAACGATTTAACCTTGTGCCTTCCATTACCTTCTCTTCCCATTCTCCACCCCCTGTGGATTCTCTCTGTTGTGTGTTGTATGTATTGCTGGTGCTTCTATGCCTTTAGGCCTGTCTCTATGCGCTGTATAAATAGAATAAATAATAAATAAATAAATGTTCGAATTTCAGCAAAGCAAGTCAAGCATGTATCCTTCCTTGATTGATAAATGGAGTATTTTACATGATAACTGCTAATATTATAGAGCTGAGAAACATAATGGATCAGGCATGAAGCACTATATGGAAGTACAATATTATTATCAAAACTCACCATTAAACCTCGGCCTTCATGTAGTATACCAAATGTTCCAAAACAAATCTGTCCTCACTATCTACTTCTCCTTTGAGGACAAAGTGCTTTCAAATTAGTGGAGTGGGGCATTACCTGCAATAATGCCCTGGTTATGCCCTAGCTGAGGTAAAGACTGCTGGATCGTGATCCAGGGTATGCCATGCGAGCCTGCGGCCTGCCTGACCGTGCACAGTGTGGCAGGTTGAGTCTACAGGCTGTCCAGCGTCCGCTTCATTTCCCTTCCCCGGGGCGCAAGGGAAGCATCACAAAACCCTGTGACCTGCCCATGGATGTGCCCCGGGAAAGGTGGAATCCGTAACATTGTTTTGGGTCAGAGGACAGAGGGTGGTAAGGTGGGAGAAGCGTAGGTCCCCCAACAGCCCCGCTGCGGCGTAGCTGTGTGCTGAGCTACTGAGAAGAGCTTGATGAACATCAAATATTTCTTAAATATTACTTTCAGGCACTCCAAAAGTTAATAATAGCCCAAAACGCCTCCCTTTTTATTTCTTTGGCCCACTCTATGGCCTGCAGCTGCTTTCAATGAAAGAGACGCTCAAATGCACGAATTTCCAGAAGGACTTGCTCATTGAACACCTGCTAGAGGTATCGGCTGATTTTGCATAGTTCATTGATAATTGATGGCATTCAGTTGATCATTTTGAAACTGTCCAGAATTAGAAAGTGCAGTGCATCAGATTTTAACAAAGCACAATTTCCTGCCTCTTTAATACTAATGAGCGCAATCTATTTTAAAACACAAAAGGCTGTGCTGCAGAACTGCATCCTGTCTTTTTTTCTCACCGAAAAGCGTTCCAGTAAAATCTATTAAACCATTTTTTTTTTCTCTGGAAGTAACCAGCGTTATTTATATTCGAACTTCTGTTCTTCAAGGACGAGCAATAAATAAAAGACTCGATTGCAGGGATGAAGATATGAATATGAAGAAATTGAGGATCACACGAACTTCTGACCTGTTTTTAATATGCAGTTATTTGTGGGAGCAGGTGAGTTACGTAGGTCTGAATTTTTAATTGGCACCCAGGGAGTGGGGAGCAGCCAATCAGGTTGCTTGGATCCCGTGCTGAATCTCATGATCTAAGCGCGCGTTCTAGGCAAACTGACCGCTGTTTCCCCCACCCTGCACCATCGTCCCCCCCTTAGCATTCATTTTCCAGACCCTCCAACACCCCGGCCCACTTACCTCTTTTCTGGGTTGCTATGGAAATGGAAGGGGGACTCTGCTTGATGCCTCATCTTCCAGCTACTTGGTGGCCATCTTCTGTAAGTATTTTCTTTCAATTAACAGGGCGCCGTGGGGCTGATATGTTTATTTAAAGAAAATACATTGATCTTAGCACCCTGGGAAACCCGGTTGGCAACCCGGGGTGCTAATAGCAATAATCACCCATTCCAAGGGCTGGAACAGGTGGTAACAGCCCGGGATCCTCATTAAAGGCCTGGCCCCTCTTACCACCCGTTCCAACCCATGGAACCAGTCATTTTTGCATAATTGGCAGATGGGTAGAGGCTGTCAGCAAAAGCCAGTGTTCTAGAAGAACAGAAGACTCTTTCATTGGGGGTCAGGTAGGCATGGCTGAATTTCTAAAAAACAGACCTATTGAAAACCTTAAAACCTCTTAGGCAAGATTCATCCTTATCCTATGTTTCGGATGGGTTTTGGCTTGGATGAATATTGGGTCAAATTGAGGCAGTCGTCTGTGTTTTGCATGATGACTCTTCACCCATTCAGGAGCCTCAAATTGCATATCGAATCTCTGGTTTATCCTTCATGTCCATCCAGCTAACGAAAGTCCTGGAATCTCTCAAATGAAATTTAACTGCCATATTAGGGCCAGATCACTTCATGTTCCTTTGCGGGTTTTGCCAGGCTTTGTCAAAAGGAGTAAATGGGGCAGGCTTACAATTGGGGAATGTTTGGAGGATTTTTGGATAGCTGGAGTAGGGCTTTGAGGAGTTGTGTTTAGTTGTAGCTGTTTGGTCCAGTTTGTTGATGCCTAGTGCTGGTGTTTTTGCTGGACGTTTTTATGCCCCTATGTTTTCGGGTTTGTACAGTGTATTATTAGTGTTAGTTTCCCCCATAAAAAAAGAAAAATTGCACTTTTCTCTTGTGCCTCTTCCCTTTTGTGCCCCCTAGTAAACCTAAAAAGAAATGCCCAAAAAGGTGTCCTGTCCATCGGGGGAGGCCTCAGGAGAAGGAGTGGGAGAGGAGGCAGTGGCATCAACGTAGGCCCTGACTAATACTACGGAATCAGGGCAGTGGCATTGCACACATTGTGGGAGCTCCTCTGCATGCTCTGCTCAGGTAGCCCCCATGCGTTTTACAGAAGTGCAGGAAACACCACAGACTCCCAGACTGGCCTGGGGCACTGCACATGCACGATGTACATGATGATCATGATGCCGAAGGGGCATGTGCGGTCCTGCACTAGGTCAAAGATTTAAGTACATTTTTTAATCAAACCTCACATCTTTCACCTAGCAGAGAAACAAGGGGTGCCTGGCCCCTGGTGCCCAAATGTACCAGGCGCCACTGTCTGTGGCCAGTAACATTATTATGCACATGCCAGTGGTGGAGGCGTCTTGTGGTGCCAGGGGACAGGTGGTCCCTAAACTGTCACTGGTTTTGTAAACTAGCCATGCCCAGTGGCAGCAGGTAAATATTTTGAGTGTTGGAGCATTAACATATCCCATGAATTAGTATGAATGACAGAGCGTAGCAAGGGAGTAATGTAGGGGAGCATGGATAGGGAAGGAGGGTCTCCTTCTGAGAAAATGTTTAAAGTAGTGTGTTGAAATGGTGCATTTTGAAGCAAGTATTTTGAGAAAAATGGGGTAAAAAGCCACACAATTTCACAATTTACAATTAATTCTCTAGGGTAACACACATGAGAAACTCAAGCAGATGCCATATCATCAACAGTACCTTACAGAAGCATTTTGCAACAGTGCCATCTGTATGACCACAACATATGCCAACATCTAAGTCACTTTCATTCTTCTGTGTTTGTTTGTTTGTTTTGCTTGTTTATTTTATTTAGTATAGCGCTCCAGACCCAGGGGTAAATGGGCGCTTAGGACAAGTTACAAAGTTACAGTATACAAGCGGTTATACAAATGTGGCGGGAATATGCCATATATAGTATGTACAGGCAGGTAGTAAGAAGCATTTCAGAGTATGTACAATATATACAATAAGAACTAAGCTTAATCTAACTAAGGGTTACCTTCTCCAGTAGCCAGCTGATGACTACTTTTCTAAACAATTGGAAGGATTTGACCAGTTTAATATTCAGTGGCAGCGTATTCCAAACTTGAGGGGCGAGGACCGTGAAACTCGAGCCTCCCGCTCCTTTGGCGGTGAATCTGGGCACGATGAGGCTGAGGGTATTGGATGATCTGGTGACTCTTGTGTTGGGTTTAAGAGTGAGTTTGTTAGTTAGGTATTGGGGGGCTAGGTGGTTTAAGGCTTTGTAGGTGAGGCACAGGGTTTTTAGGTCAATTTTTTGCTGAATGGATAACCATTTGCAAGAAATTCTTGTGTGGGAAATGTGCTCCCTCTTGGGAATATTTAGTGCTGCTCTCAGCGCATTATTTTGGAGGATCTGAAGTTTCTTGATTATGGCTTGGTTGGCACCAAGGTAGAGGCTATTAAAGTAGTCAAGCTTTGATTGTATAAGGGCTCTCGCCAGAATGAGGCAACTGTTTGTAGATAGAAACAGTCTACAGGCCCTGATTAGTTTACCCGTGTAGGCGGTGGCTGAGGCAGTCATGTTAACTTGTTTGGCAAGGTTGGTATTGGCGTCCAAGTAGAAGCCTAACGTTTTCACGTTTTTCACAACTGGAATGATGTTGCCATCTATGGTGAAGTTTAAGTAATCGGGGCTGAGTTTCTGTAGATTATTAGTGGACCCGACTAGGAGGAGCTCGGTCTTCTCATCATTCAGACAGAGGCCGTGTGTGGCCATCCATGCCTGAATGATGGCGAAGATTTCGTTAATCCTGGAAGCGTCAGTGATATAGTTGCCAGAGATGGTGAGGAGTATCTGGGTGTCATCTGCGTAGTTGGTGTAGGTGACACCCAGATGGTCCAGTTTATCAAAGAGGGGTTTCGTAAAGATGTTATAGAGGGTAGGGGAGACGCAGGAGCCTTGTGGAGCACCACAGGTATTGGGGATGGGGTCAGCTGCAGCCATAGATGAAAAAACCCTCATAGTTCTGTTGGCTAGGAAGGATTGAATCCACATGACAGCAGGGGGGGGAGAAGTGGGCAGCAGTATAGAGGTGGTTGCAAAGTATTTTGTGGTCAACCAGGTCGAAGGCTGCTGAAAGGTCTAAGAGGAGTAGGATAGTGTCCAGGATATCTCTCAGCATTACCATTCTAACTCACTTCATGGAGCCGTGGCCATAATCTAGACTTACACGATGACTGTAAATCGCGTTAATGAAGCAGTGGCAACAATCCATGCCAGATGGTCACATGAACAGGAGGATAAAGCACGCAAATGCAAAGAATGCAAACATGGTCAGTCAAACTGGGACTTGAAGATCAACTAAGGGGGTAGGGAATCTCTCCACTGGAGATTTTTAAAATATGGGCAACATGATGAATTTTACAGCTACAATCTTCAAATGAGTAAGGTAAAAGTAGCATTATTCCTCCACAGAGGAAAACATTTCGTACCAGGAAAGCACTAGTTCTCCTACTGAACAGTGTGCCCCCCATGGGAAAACTGTACACAATATATGGCACACTTAATCATTTGCCAAGACAAATCAAACTTGACTTCAGTACTTTGGCAAAAGATACACTGCCTACCGTTGTGTCTGTTCCAATATAAAGCCCATCAAATGGATATTGGGAATAGGTACCTCAGTTATGCAGCTGTTATATTACAATGTACTGCCTTCCGATGTCAAAATGCTTTTGGAATATATATATATATATATGTATATATATATATGATAGTGCAGTTAAGGTGAGTATCAAATTCCATAGGAAATCAGAAAAATGAATTGCTATTAACTTTTGACTTGCCAGATGGAATTGGCTGATATTCTACTAACAACATGTTTGTCACTGCCCCCCCTAGACCAGAAATGTTGTGAAAGATTTGTTACAAAATGAAAAAGTTATTAAGAAAGCAAAAATATGCCTCCTTCCATTCATTTCCCCATCGAGAAAAGTAAAAATGTCTGCGCACCAAACAACAAAAACTGCTGGATGGAATTGGACTAAGTATGAAACAACTTGGGCAGGAATCATTGACTCGTTTTCCAGGAAGAGTCTGGGGCCATTCCGTCCAGTAGTTATTAAAATATTTGACAGAGAAGGGGGTGTCCCTCCCCCGAAAATTATAGCTATATATGCATCCCACAATGCACCAGCAAGGCTTTTCAGAAATGAAAACACAGCCATTTCTTTGTGTGCTTGATGCGAGAGATAGCAGTGGTTATTCTGGGGTTAGCCAAAAACCAAAAAGTGGAAAACAGCCATTTGGAGGAGGAAAAAGGATGAACTGGCATCAGTGTAGAGGTGGGGAGAGGGAAAGAGGATATCATGTGAAATTGTGGAGTCTAGGTTACAGCAGGTAATGAGATTGCCACGAAGGAATTTACAATAACCGTGGCTATAACCGCAGCCATAACCACAGCTATATTAAAAACGGTTATAACGTTAAACATGTGAAATATAAGTGCGTCAGAGGAAAGATCAAGTGAATTTAAACTGCCAATGTTGTGGCATTATGAGGAGGGGAGGAGAATGTGTTTGAGTGTGGGGAGGGTACCTGGGTGCATTGCAAGCGATTCCAGGTTCTTAAACAGTTGAAAATGCACACATGTGGTTTCTGTCTAATAGCTGGGGTAAGTACATGGTCCAATTTGGTGCACTTCAAATAACCGTGGGCATGAAAAATGGGTCAAAATATAGGGTTGCAGTGAGACATATGCTATAACATGAATGATATATGGTTAAATAATGCATTTATACAGTATGTGAATTTTGTTCCTATTTTGTATTACTTTAAGGGTAGTTCTGAGATAAGAGGAGGATGAACTGGGGTGGGAAGAACATTAGGGTTGGACCATGTAACAAGGGGTAAAAAAGGTAACATATTTGTTTTGGTTTTCTTCGTTTTTGAATTATTTGATGTTTTTTTGTTAAAAAAAAAGGGGTTGAAAAAATTGCCTCTTATAAAAATCAAAAAGCCTGATGGTGGAAGTGTTGCGGGCTGTTTGCAATTACAACTGCCCACTCATCTAGGGTATCTCCATGGCAATCCTGTTGTGGAAGATGAGGCACTCGCTCAGGTTCACCTCTGGCTGAATGACAGCTGGTTGGGTTGTGGGTGGGTGAAGGTGGTATAGCCGTTGCCCCACTGCTGGAAGGTGCTACACCTGTGGCCCGGATGTTGCTAGAGATGATGTGGCCAGACCTGATGGTGGTGCAGGTGAGGAGGTGGATGCAGCACTGCACACCTGTCGTGCTGCTTGGGGTACATGGACCTTGACCTTCTGCGTGTAGTGGGCCTTCCAGTAGGGCTTGTCCACCTCATCCCAATGGACCCTCATCAGGTATTGGATGAGGGCTGAGGTGCCCAGGCTCTGGGATGGCATGCTGGATGGCCTCCATCGTAGAGCCTTTCGGCAGAAGGTACAGTGGGCCTTCTCTTCCTCCTTTAAGCTGTAGTGCTCCGGCACCAAGAAATATATCCAGCTGTCCGATACCATTATTATGCTCTGTGCCTTCTTTCAGGGGGTAGTGAGGCAGTGGTGACCCAAATTACATCATCATCTTGTGGAGGGAAGATGACCTCTGTATGTCATTGTCGCTGCTGTCACTGTGTGCTGACATGATGGTAAAGATATGACAAGGAGGAAAATGTATACAGTAAAAAAAAGACTACATAAAAACGCAATGCCACCTAAAAGAAAAGGCTTTAAAGAAAAAAACTAAAATAAAGAATACACACAGCTGACATGACAAGGGGGAAAGGTTAATGAGTCAGGGAAGATAAAAAAATAATAGACATTTATTTTTAATATGACAATATTTCCTGGCATGACTCAGAGGTGTTTCAAGGCAAGAGAAAAAGCAATGAGAGAATCATACAGGTCTCTTGCGGGTGTGGTGAAATAACCACGGTTATGGCAGAGAACTAAGCAGGAGCCACAGGAGACCTATTTGTTCATGCATGGACTTGGTTTCATAACCGCAGTTTCGGGACATAGAAACCTTTTTTTAAAAGACCTAAACATGTTTGATTGTGGCTGTTCTCACAGTGTCAATGGCCCCGAAATGATTGATTGTGGTGTGGCCTACGGTTCTTCAATTAGCAAATGCCATTTTAAGTATTGTTACAAAACAGTCGTGCAGCCACAGGAATACCACACCTATGAGCGCATTTCTTTCTGATAGCTGTGGTTATTGCATGTGTGGCTGGATTAGTGAGTAGCTGTGGTTATCTTGCCAGCCAAGGAGAGCATGCCTCTGATAGCCGCAGTTACCAGCTGTGGAATCCCCTTAAAAACACCATATAAAGGGAGAAAGTCTACTTTTTAATGATTTAAATGAGTTGGTAATGTTTGATTGTGGTGTGGCCTGGTGTTGTTTTTTTGGCAAGTGTTATCCTAAAGTTTGTTTCGGATCGTCAGAATAGTCATGGTTATACCGTGCCTACTGGACAACCATTGGGCATCATGTGTTTTCGGAGCACTTTGATAACTGCAGGTATAATGGCTCAAGCGTAGCTGCAGGAATCTCACTACTCAATGGGAGCGTGCCTCTTATCGCCTCAGATACAAGCTTTGGAACCCAAAATAAAAAGAGAGAACAAGCCACAAATAAATGTAAATATTTTTACCAATTGAAATTAGTTTCCCAATGTTGATTGTGGTGTGGCCTGGGTTTTTTTGTCTGGCAAGAGTTATTTTAACGGTTATTTTACATCGACAGAGCAGCCACAGTTATTCTGCAACTACAATAGCTGCAGTTGTGAGTCGGCCAATAGGATTTTGTGTATTTTTGGTGGGCTCCGATTCCCACGGCTATAAAGGCTGCATTGTTAGCTGCGGTTATCAGGTGTTACCTGCATTTATTGTACCAGCAATTATACAGCTAAATGTGAAAAGTTTAGACCAATGAGATTCTGAGTTTGAAAATAATGTGTGATTGGTTGATGCAAGGTGTTTTTTGCAAGAATGTGTGGTATTGGAAGCACAGTCCTTCTTTTATATTCTCTTCAGGGAGAGGTGTGTCATTAGCAGATGTGGATTTGAAGGCTGTTTAAATACTATTGGTGTATGATATATTTTTAGAGGTGAAAAATTGAGTCAATTTCAGAAACAGATATTGATAACTTCTTCACTGGATTGTCAAGTGATAAATCTGATTGTGTCACAAGATTGTGGAAGAATATCTCATTTCGAGAATGAAACTAACAGTGATGTGGAAGATATAGGTCAACTTTATGAAAAGCCTTGGCTAACTACATTTTTCTGGTTTTACAATATCACTTTAGACAGAGTATTTATGTGTTCAATGTGAGGGATCAGAAATGTGAAACGGACAACTTGTAATTTTTTTTCACAAGAAGCCATTTTATTAAATAATATGGGTTTGATAAATGCCTTACTGTCCCTAACCTAATGAGGATTTCCTTACCATCATAATAACTAAAGGACAAAACTCTAACGCTAGGAATCTGTCACTCAAACTTGTACATCGAACACATTTATAAAGGTAATCAACGGCAATTCAAATGTAACAGAAATAACAGTGATATTCAACTTAAATCTAATTACTGTGGATCCTTGCAACCTGGGTTGGATCCCCAATCCCAGATTCAAAGCAGGAATGTCAATCAAAGGTTCAAATAAGCCCATTCCGTTGTGTAGCAACGTTCTGATCATAAAGTTCTTCTTGCTTCAAAGAGTCTTTCACTTGATCTTTAACCAACAATTCAAACCAATGACAAGTCTTTATCACTTCAAGTATAGATACAAGTTCAATATAACTTCTCCTTAGTAAGAAACAAACACATTCACAATTCTTCTGTACCAACAACAATGTTTTGTCAGGATGATTCCACAACAATTTAGTGAATACATTAGTGGCCTTGCCACTTGTTCTTCACAAACTTCAACTACAGTTCTGTATCAACAATGATTTCTCCCTGGTCTACTAACCTGGGAGGACTACCACTAGAAAGTCCCTGTTCTGGTATACCCACCTAGCAGAACTAAAAGCTCCTAACACTACTACGATTTCTGTGGTGAGGTTTACTTCAAGCTTTTATGAAAAGTCTTTAACTTTCCACAACATCAAAGTTCGCAACTTCTTCTGGGAAAACATGATTCACATTGGTGCTGTTTGTTCCACTGTTGTATTTGTCCTAGGCAATGCAGGTTATACTCCTTCCCTCATGGACATCCTCTACCAAAAGGGCTTTTCTTCTGCCATTCTTGTTTTTCAACTTTCACAACAAATAACTACTACCAATGTTCCTTTATCTCATTTGCACCTCTTTGGCTTTGGCAATGCTTGTTAATATCTTGTTCAACTCTTGCCTCTTTTTCACTTTGACGATAAGGATTATAATCTTTCTCTGCCAATATAGTCTTGTTATTTCGCCAAAAAGGTTCATATGCTTTGTAAATTATTGCCCCCTCTTTACGTTGGCAATGCTTGTTATGGCCAACTTGTTCCTGTACTGGTTTCTCTTTATCATATAAACAATATGGGTTTTGAAGGTAATGATTATAACCTTTCTTTATAAGTTCTTATGCCACCAATGGGATTTCTTTATGTTAGTTCGGTATTCAAAAACATCATCAGTGGCCAGCGGCCGATCACGGAGCGTACCAGGATCAAAGTAAACTCACCAGCATTTGCAACCGCGTCCGCTTGATCTGCGGCCATTCTGCTTCTACTGCTGGCTCTTGCACAGCAGTCTGTTTCGGATTTCCCTCGGCCTGCGCCGACCTTCGTTCTGCTTCTGCCTCTGACACAGCAGACCACTTTGAATTTTCTGTAGCCCACGCCGAAAAGGAAAGGAGCTCCTCTTGCTCTCAGGGTCCTCCAGTGCTCAGCACCCAACAGGACACCACATACAATAAGGAGAGCCTCTCTTTCCATGGGGATTGCTTATTTCCACACCGCTTTCCAATACACAGCCTCTACAATTAGGGTAATCAGACTTGGAAACCCTCTCAGGACTTACACCCACATCACAGGTAGCAGCTGTCGCAGTGTCTCCTTTCTCCTTACACTGCAACTGCAGCTGACAGCCTTTGCAACCCCTCCTGCTCCTACTACTAATCTTAATGGCCTGCACCATATGGGGTCTTATATATTCAGAAGTCAGGTGTGGGTCATTAGAACATCTACACTGCATCTTGCAGTCCAATGCCTCTGAGTCCCTCTTCCTCATCCCAGTATTTAGGGCATTGTGGGAATTGAAGTCCCCAATGTTCTGATTACCCTTTCCCTTCAGAAATACAAACTTAAACTTTATTAGAATTATTCTGGTTATCAAATGGATTGTTAGGGGAACGTTTTAGAGGAGTTGATGTTTGGTTAAGATTTAAGGGAGAAATATATGAATCAGAAATAAGGGTATTAATGGTTTGATTTCTACATATTTTGATCCCTTGGTGATTACAAGATTCTTCACTACCATCAATGTGGGTAGCTTTGGAAAGGGAAGACTTGCTCTTGCAACAAGCCAATAAATGTTCTGGCATTGTAAGATTCTCCCTCTCTAAAGAAGATAAATACTGCGTTTCTCTGAATTGATTCCTTCTGTGCCCTTGGGGGCCTTCTCCTCCCAGGTGATCCACCCAGCTAATACCACCCCCAGGGTTAGGATCAGGTAGCCTTCCCCTGGCCACCTGGGTGGTGACCTTAGGCAGTGATTCTGTGAGGATTTCGCAAGATTCATCACATCAAGCTGTTGACAGATATTTTTAACTGGAAGCACAGGATATTTTCTTTTTGGCAAAAGAACATTATTAAACCATCTAACGGAAGAGCACAGAGAAATTCTTTGAAGGAATTCAGCAGTGGAATATGAGAAGGAGAAAGGTTCTCAGAATAAAATACAATTTTTAATTTTGATATATAAAACTGAACAGCTCTTTTAAGAGATACTTATAGAAGGTATTTAATCACATTGAAAATATAGTGAGTGTAGGATTTTGTTTGTATAGGCACGGAATTAGTTATTCAGGAATAGTACAAAAAAAGTGTGATGCTTTGCACATTTATATGTATGCATAAATATATATATATATATATATATATATATATATATATATATATATATATATATATATATATATATCTGTAATAGGTAGTCCTTAGAATAACTGTTTTTGGGTACATTGATTGTTCTTTTTAACCAACTTTATTTATTCAAAACAATACCACATACAGATGTTTTATAGGCCAGATTGATTGTTGTTTTTAATAGAGTTGTATGGTTGACCAAATGTTCTCAAGGAAGAGTGCATTTCCATCATCAGTAAGATATACACCATCATGTCTATAAACAATAGACATGTAAAACTATATGTTGTTATTGGATAACCGCCTATGTATTTGATCTCTGATGAAAGCAGAAACTACTTTTTCACATTCCTCTGTGATTTCTCAATTTTGGAATTTAGTTTGGTGGTCCACTGCCATTTCTGTTGTTGAGTTATGTTGGAAAAAATGAAGGTGGTGTGAAGGAAAAGTTCCATGAGTTTTTCAAAATCTTATTTTATTATCAAAGGCAGAGACAACCCTCATCCCCTAAATCATTACCTCTTCAATTAATGAGTATGGCATCTGGCTGCTCTCTGCTTCCGACACTGAACAATTTAGGAAAGATCTGGCACCATCACATTCCTCGCAATCCAAATCATGTAATTCTAAAATGTGCTAAATTCAGATCAATGTCAATATGTAGGCTTCTACAATAAATCATCAACCAAAACATCTGGTCTCCTAGGACCCAATTCTACCTCCAGCCATTATGTCTGCACTCTCTCACAGATTACTTGAAAATACATGCTCATTTGTAATTCAAGTATTCGTTGCAGTAGGGAATTATTTATGTCAGTTTTTCTGTTTTTGTAATTGGAAGGTTTGATTGCTTTCATTGTTCTTTTATGTGATAGGTTAAAGTCAAAACGTGTTTGCCATTTTGTTAAGTTGGGATGTTTAGTCCTCTTTTATTGACATTGTTTTTTGAAAAAATGTTATAGGCACCATTTTTTAAAATCTTTTTATTTGAATTGTCATTCTGTTTGCAGAAACACTACTGCACTGATGGTCTATTTTTGGCTCATGTGAAAATCTGTAGATGTTATGGAGAATTTGACAGTGAGTGTAACATGTTTTGTTGTTTGAATAGTTACACATATCAGGGACTGCCTTTATTGAGTTGGGTAAAAGGAATATAAATTATCTTTCACCGAGAAAGGTTCTACTGTGCAGTATGTGTGCTTCTACATCAATGTGTAAGGTCAGTAATCATGTGAAATTAGACAGAGAAATGAATTTTCCATGGCCATAGCAATTGAAATTCAAAAGTAGTGGAATTTGTAATGCTTCCTTACTTTAGGTGCTAGTTAACTTTATGTTATGAAAAGAGTAATTGGTATTAGTAGGTCATGATGCTTGCACAATATAATGGGCTGGTCGTCCCAGCTGTATGTATTAGGAATACATTACAACAATCTAATGAAGGTGTTTAGGATTCTGTGAGATGTTTTGGTGTAGAATTTCTAATAGGTTCAGCTAGTATTGTAAATGTTGAGGGATTCTGGGTGTCACAGGTCAGAACATATGAAAAGCTGCAGGTTTAAGTGTCTTTAAGTTGTGGTAAAAAATGCTAATATATTTTCGCACACATACTGAATCATTTGTGTGACACAGAAGAAGGGAACGGTGCAAATGGAAGTAGTGTTTTGTTTCTTCGCTTTGCCATAGAAATGTTTGATAGCGAGGTGTGATATAAATGGAATGCATTGAAGCATTACTCATGGATTTTCTAGAGTGAATATTAGATTTGGGGGACTGATATGTTAATAGTGAGTATTTCTAAAGTTCTTGTTGACACATTTTTTGCATTTGCACTGTTGGGGTTAAATGAACAGGTCAAAAGTTGGTGTATATGCTTGTGCACCATAGGTTTGTTTTCACATTTGCACTGATAGTGTAAACTGAAAATATGGTAGCTGGCATGCAGGCATGATATACAGGTTATTTTTTATTGTGAACACGGTTTGGCATGATTACATGGTAAACAGCACTCATAATTGAAATGTAACTGTTACAGTCATGATTGCATATTGGGAACATGTATTTGTAATTCTGAACAGTTAGTATGTGTGCATGGTAAGCAATGATCCCACATGAAATTAAACACTGCACAATATTGTAACATGTCAGGGAAGGTTTAATTATAACTGTGGGCTCTCCCTGTCATGCCTGCATGCCATGGAGCATGTAGAATGGACTGCTATGGGGGTGTATGTTTAATGTTTTTGCATAAAGAAGATGGAATCCATTGGGACCTCCAGCATTATTAAATGCAGTATACACTACACAAATGTAGAATTATAAAAAATGTGCCAGCTACTGCTACTATATGCTCAGGTACATGGACCATTCTGTATTTGGTAACATCAATGGTCACTTGATATGACTACAGCAGTACCAGAAAATGCTTTTTGTATGCATATGAAAAAGCTAAACCTGGTAGAATCGCTATTGCCTACTTACTAATGATGGTAGGTTAGTATAATTAGCACATTGGATCCTATGAAAAGAAAATTACTACCTCTTGAGTCCATTATAACAAAAGGTGAAGGTCACTCCAAGGATATATAATCAGAATGGATGGTGACAATCCAATAAAGATATTTTGGGTTCTGTAAACTGCTGTTCTCATATGTTTTGATGTACAATTGAAATCCACTTTACCTGCTACAGTGAATGATGAAGGATTACGGGAGCTGTCGGCCACAACATATTGAAAGCTGTAGGTTGCAGGGCATTTATGTTGTCTGTAAGAATGCTAATCTATTTCAGCAGATATTCTGAATGCAAGTACAGTTACAAATGTTCTCTCTTTCATACCAAACCTTGACTCTGAGCTGTGGTGTAAATGTAATGCATTCAGGCATTAGTGAAGGATACCTTTGTTTCGGTGTATCGACACCTACTCACTTTGTTACATCTTATTTCCAAGAATATATATTGAGTGAGAACAGTAAGCACATGAGCTCCAAATGAAAGAAGCATTAAATGGAAAGACTTACCAGGAAGATACATCTTGAATGGGTGATGGTGGTTAGTGGGTATGAATGGGTACAGGGGTTAGTATGGAGCCTTCAAGGGTGCATATATAATGAAACAGTTTATATATCTGCCTCATGCCTGTGTTGCATGAGATTATTTGTATCCTAAAGTGGCCCTTAAATAACTAACTACTCAATAATAAAAAGAGTGAAAACAAGGTATCATGTTAATGTGAAAGGTATTGAGAGAGGTGTAGGGGGTTAGTAGGGTGCAATGGGAATAGGAAGGTGAGAGTTGTGATTTCCTGTTGGCAGCTTCAGTTTGGTTTGCACCGTTCTCTGAACGTAAGTGCAGTGTTTGGGTCTCTGCAACTCCCCATGTGCTGTTGTGAGGGGTTATGTGTTGTTAGCCTGTTGTTGCAGTGTGATGCATAACGTGTAGGTTTTTTATTTTAGAACTATAGTATTTTGTGGTAACCATATCTAACAGCTAGTAGCTCCTAGACTTTATACAATTACCAGCACATTGAATACTCGTATTATGTTGGTTAATTACTGTTTACGACTGTGTATATTACACTGATTGCATTTTCAATGCTTCATATGAAAGTACATTGGTCTTGAAGTTTAAGTATTCATTTTGTTCTTCTTTTTCTGCAGTATAGATGAAGATTGCCTTCAAATAAATTGGCTATATGCAACAGAAGGAAGGTGCAATTTTACAGGGAAGTAAAGTTTCCATATCTGAAAATGTTGAGGCTGATGTTTCATGTTCTGTGAAAGTAATATAGTAATGTATCGTAAAGCACCAATGCTCAGTGGCTGGAGGTGCCAACATCACATCAAAGCTCTTTGGCTCTTCTCCCTCTCAATCCCACTAACACACCCTGCAACGCTCCTTCCATTGCAAAGTTATCAGAGCACTAAGAGGCCACACAAGTGATGGCACAAGACTCATTAATATTAAAGAGCAAGATGAGAAAATGTACAATTTGAGACACAAGCCATGTCAACTACTTAACCCAGTGGTAACTTTCAGATTTCTAGTAAGACTGTTAATAGAAAGAGTGTATCAACTTCATTTCAGCGCATGAAGAAATGGGAGATAGTTTAAAAAGAAAACAAGTACTGCTTTACTTTTAAGTGACATGATTAAGAATGGCATAAGAAATGCTTCACTCTTGAATGTTCTCAAATCTTTGCAGAAGTGTGAAATTAGACTGTGCTCATGTGTTGAAGCTTTTCTTCCAGAAAAAAAGAAATGATAGGGAAATCATTAGAAAGGCCTTTCACGTAAAAAGGAAATTGTTCATTTTAGTGTTGAAGCATTTTAAAAAGTTGACTGTGGTCACAAAGCGATTCGACTATAAAGTTCAATCAATTCATGTACTTACACAAGAAAACTTTGGTGAAGTGCTTGGTGGAGTTTGGATGCACACTTCACATGCAGAAACATTTTTCAGTGAATAGAGTTACATTAAAAAATGCAATGTGATTCTTGCTATTGCAGAAACTGGACTAAAATATGAAATGAAAGGTAATTTGATTTCTGAAAGTGAAGAAATCTGAAAATCAAGAACAAGTAAAAAAGATACATTAGGCCAATGTTCAATAGAAGTAAGAAAAGAAAATCTAGTATGGAAATGTAATTCTTTCTGTTACATTGACAAGTACTCTTGTAGAGTCTTAAATACATTCCGTACAGTTATTACACAAAAATGATAATGTGCAAAAACATATCAATATGCTGAAGAAAATTAATGACTGTGAAGTCCGCAAAAAACTGGCCTTCTGGGTCAATCTCTGGCCTGCCTTCAGCAAGGGTGAGAGACTGCTTCATCAGATACTAATGCTGGCTGCACATCACAGCAAAATACAGTATTTTCTCCTTAAACTGTATTAGTCCAAAACACCATGTATGTCATTTATGCACTGTTAACTAATCTGCTAACTACTAAAAGTGTCGAATGTTTCGTTTCTACTCTTGAGAAGGTAAAAACCACTCATCTCAAATATGATTTCCATGTAGAAGAATCACTTATAGGAAGTGGCCATGACGATCCTATGCTTTGAAAGGATCTAATTGTTCATGGGTGTGGCCAAGGAATGGCATTTTTTTTGTCTTCTTCAAGTGAAAAATCTGAGTATATTTGGTTGTCCTGTCGACGCACATTCTATAAAAGACAAGTACAAAAGTTGTACATAGAAGCAAAAGTAAGAGACTGTGTAGATGATGTTTAGAAGGAACTTTATCTGCATTTGTTTGTAGTACAGTGATTCAATACAAGTGAAGCACTATTTGTGTGCAAATACTGTTTCAGTGTGTTACAAAGAAGAAAAAATCTTATAAGAAGCATATTGAACAACATGGTGGTGGCTGAAATTCCTATTGTACTTTAAAATGTGAACATGTTTGCGGTGATTGTATTGCATACTGTTCATCCTTTTCAGGTTATTGTTAGACTACAAAAAAAGACATCAAAACTCCCTAAAAAGATATTAGTGCAAGGTGTGAAAGGCAGTGTTGTGTATTTGCCTCTCAATTTGCAAGGGAACGTGAACACTCTGGGGGTGAAACATGATATTAATGATTCTTTGTTTGTTTTAGTGAATGGAGTTGCAACAAAGGGCAAGAAAGTTTGGCAACACCTTAAAGATATCACAAAGGTAAAGGGAGCTTTAGAGTTTCTAGTCAATCACAACAAACTGTATAAAGACAGTCTGAATGTATCAGACTTGTCCATACTTGATGTTGGATTAACTGACATGAACCGTGGGGGTCAGTTTCAGCATCTTACTGTACTTGAAGGTAAGAGTTTGAATGAGCATTACACTATTCATGATCCACACTCACGAGAGGTGATGGGTGATAGTCTTGAATTATATCAAATGAAACAAACAAAAGGTACACCAGTAAGTGTCTGTGAAAAAGCTTTAGAAGCTTGGTGTTTCCCTATGCTTTTGCACACAGGATAGGATGGCAGATTGGCTGATCAGAAAGGTCCCATTTCTTCCTCAGAATACCGTTGTATATGTATGTATTCCGAAGAGTCCAGATTCCGTACCAATATTGACTACATGCACACATAACGTTCTTTCTCCTGCTCTCACATACTCTCCAGACTATCTCTCAGCACCCATCCACCACATACACCAAAATAAGACGCATTGCACAACACTGTTGCAATAAGAATCTTGTCTCGGGATTATAGCTCAGGGACAACGTGCTAGTCTTGGAAGCAGGACAACGTGGAGCAACACAGGTTTGATCCCCGGGTCCGCGCTTAGAAACCTCAGGGTATTAAGTGCGTTATAAATAACCAATTACAAAGAATGCAGCTATCCCCACATCAAAAATGTGGTCTAGCTGTACACATAATGCCTCTCCTGCTCTCACATGCTCCTTGCACTACCTCTCAGCACCCATCCACATTCCCAACTCGACATGGGTGGCTAGCAGGGTCCTACTCACCCCTACCTACCTTTGTATTGGCTAAAATGCACACAAGCATTCTAAATCTCTCAGACAACATTTCCATACCTGGACTTCTGTCTGCCGAGGGTGTTCATCCTACAGCACTTTGGGACTGTACCAATGGTGAAAGGCGCGATACAAATGGCAATATTATATTACTTATTTTTCACTTTCTGTATGAAAGTGCATTTTCAACACTGTGCTATTCTTTTGCTCATACACTTCAAACAGGAGCTAGATTTCAAAATGTTTCTGCAAATGACATGGTGCAACAGGTAAAACAAAAGAATGAAGATCTTGAAGCAAAAATTACCAATATACTTGCCAATACGAAAGGAACTAAAGCATATTGGTATAGAAGACATTCTGAGGTTAGATGCATGTTCCAAAACATGAGTCTTCAGACTTGGCTTGTGACGTAAAGGTGGACCGAGTATGGCAGGGATGATCTTGCAGAGTGGCTTTGAGAGTAATCCAACCAAAGTTGGTATCGCACAAATGACACCAGCGTAATTGTGCCCCTTGGACCCTGTTAGCTTATCTAGATTTTCCCACCACCGATTATTAGCAATGTTACATTTTTATGTGTAATAAAGACAATGGTCCACCAGGCACTGTGGAGCATTTCCTTTGGAGGAAAGTGTATCTAGCACGTGGAGCTCCACATGTACATCTGCTTTTTGTGGGTTAAAGATGATCTGCAGTTTGGTAAAGAAAGGGATATCTGCATAACGCAATTTATTGAAAACAGTTAGACAATGGTGTGGGAGCCCCTCTACTAAGAACGAACATGGGTCAAATACCTTGTTCTATGGAATTTCTCCCACTCAGGAGGAACTACAATCATGTTTCAGCTCACTGCACCCTTCATAGAGGAGAAATATACATTTGTATATTCGTCTGGTCCCACCCACAAGGGCAGTCCAGCACCGAAATGCT
Organism: Ambystoma mexicanum; assembly: GCF_040938575.1. Lineage (NCBI taxonomy): Eukaryota > Metazoa > Chordata > Amphibia > Caudata > Ambystomatidae > Ambystoma > Ambystoma mexicanum. Next base: position 1,361,633,173 of record NC_090935.1, read on the forward strand.
ATACAATTCTAGTATGAACAAGAGTACCATCAACAACACCAGGCACATGTTTTGGCCTTGTTGGGGCTCCTCAGTGAGGTGAACCTTACCCTCTCTAAGGCACAGTGTGCAAGGGGTCCATTTCTGGATCACCCTGGGTTACATAGGGTGAAACCCCAAATTTTCAAAATTAAACAAGGGTGCGGGAGCCCCTCAACTGAGAACGAACATGGGGCAGATACCCTGTTCTATGGAATTTCTCCCATACAATAGTCTAAAAACTAAAGGTAGCATCAGTAGTGAGAATCTTTGTGATATGATATGATATGATATATGATATGATATGATATGGCATTAATAATGTGCGTATACTCAAGTGTTTCAATGCGTGAAGCGGCAAGTGAGGGGAAAACGGGGAAGACAGAGACAGCGATCTTACTAGGCCAGGTGCCATTAAGATCGCACACGTGCAGGGGCTTGGGGGGAAGGGGCAGTGCAGTACATAGGAAAACAGTAAAATAACTAAGACATTAAATAACAAGTGCAGCCAGCTGGTGGCGAGTGCAAGGGTAAGTGCAGACATCAGGTGTCAAGTGCTGGTGGGGGCAGAGGGTTTCTTAAGAAGAGGGTGCACATGGGAGTGCTTCAGGGGGAAGGGAAGAGTCCAGTGACAAAGAAGTGGTTGCAGAAGTCAACCAGAGCAGGTGCTAGGGTGTCAATGTGGTCCTTGAAGGTTTTAGAGGAACAGGGGGGAACCTGTTTTGATGAGACTTTCATAGATCAGACTTGTCTAGAAACCTCATCTGGGGAGAACAGGGGAAAGGAAGAGAAGGAGGGAGGAGAGGTGGCTGAAGAAGGGCCAGGGAAGAGCAAGGAGTGGAGGGAAGAGGGAGAGAAGAGAGAGAGCGGACCGGCTGTCCTCAATTTTAGAGATGAAATGAGAGGCCAGAGCCGTACATAGGGCCTGGGAGGGGACAGGAGAGGTAGAGGTTGCAGCAGGATTGGTCAGCTCCTTGCAGATTTTAAAGAGTTTGGCAGAGTTGTTAGATTCAGCATAGATGCTGGCTTGGATGTGGGCTCACTTCTAAGTGCAGACAGATAGCCGGTATTGCCTCTGGAGCAGGCAGCAGGCCAGTTTGTCAGAGGGTGTACCTGAAGCACACCATTTACTCTCAGCCACCCCTCACTTGAGTTTAAGGGTGACGAAGTCTGAGTCGTACCAAGAGTTGCACTTGGCTTTGGGCTTTGATTTTGGGCTTTGGCATTATCTTAAATATAAGAAGTTTACATTTAATATAAGGCAGTCTGCAGATTTGGATAATGTAGATATGCTAAAAAAAAACATTCATATAGGCATGCTTGAAGATGAGATGAAAACAGTTTTAAAAGGTAGACTGATTTCTCACATGTTTCATGCAGGTTTCACTGGGCCTGAGGTCATGTTGAAACTGCATGAAAAGAACATTCCTGTTGCTTTGATGTCTACACTTGCAGAATGTGACAAGTGGAACTCGATGATATGCTCTGAGAAGGACTCAATTATAGAGAAAAAGTCATGTGATGTTCTAGATGGGCATCTTATTCCACCAGAATTGGATAGCAAAGCTAAAGTGTGATTAAGTCAATTAGAAAAATCTATTAAAAAAACATCAGGTCTAGAGTCTGTTTTAAAGATGTGCATAAATGCACTGGCTATTTTAAAACAAAACCTGAGTGTTCAAATTGGTCTGGTGAATGGAGCAATGGGGAGAGTTGCAGCATTTGTTATACAGTACAAGTATAGCATATATTTTGGTTAAGATTGGTTGTGTAGAGGATCCTCACTATGTTTGCCGTACTTCTATACACTTCCTGATTTATAAACACATTTTTGTGAAAAAAGCAAAATTTCCATTGTGCTCTGGATGCAATATCTGTGAATAAATCACAAGGATTAACTTTAGAAGCTGCACTGATAGACATAGATCACACAGTGTTTAAGAAAGCAATGTCATATGTAGTACTGTCAAGGGTAAAAAATAAAGAACGATTGTTTATATTAAACTTTGACGAGACAAAAGTGACAGCTGAAATGTTATGTGTTCAAGAGTACAATAGGTAATGTGTAAAGTATGCTCCTCATCTTGGCTTATTACCAACTCCTGTAAAACTTAATTCAACCACAAATACGCAACAGGTACGGGTACATTCAAAGAAAAGTGTTCCTGTACATTCTGTAAAGGAAGACAATCTAACAGTGTTAGAAAATAAAGTATAATTGAAATACTCCCACTGTCGATATAGTAATGAAACAGGAGTTGAATGCTACTCAAATACAGATTTAGGTATGTTGTTTTGAAGGACATCACTCATGCAAACTACAACAGTAATAATATTATGCAGGCATTCTTTAAACTCTTAGGCAATCTACCTTTGTGTGATACTGTAGAGTCATTGCACACAATCTACTTCTGTGTGCACCCATTTCATGAAATATCCATTATGCATGGATGGAATATCATGAAATATAATTGTGCTTGTTTTTTTATGTTTTATTCTAAATGGGGACCAGAGAATTGACACAAATTAAAATTGGGGTATTAATCTTCCTACCATCCTTGGATTGTGTGCAATGATTCTACAGCATCACACAAAGGTAGATTGCCTAGGAGTTTAAAGAATTCCTGCATAACATTATTAGAACCACTTACTTGTGCATATCTGCAATGACAGGGTATCAATATAAAACCTTGGAAAGGTTTATAGTTGTAGTTTATTTTAATTCTGTAAAATGAGTGTGCTTGCTGTCAAAAATAAAGTGCACACAATAAAAACATTTGATAATACTTTAAAGTAGTATATGATTACAGTAGAATTGTTAGTGTATATATATATACATATATTTTGTTTTTTTCTCAAAGTGAATATGGACGAGATGATAAACATAAGCATTCTGCAATCTTCTACTTCTTTTTGTATTATGTAAAACATTATGCATATTTTGACATGATATACTGTTTCCTATAGGAACTATGTTGTATAAATGGGTTCCACGTACATTATTTTGAGTGGTAGTAAAGTTACATAAACTACTCTGCATTTCCTATACACAGCTTTTTAAATAAAGTTTGTACAAACATGAAACATATGCTATTTGTATTTAGTTAGTGTTTCGATGTTGTGAGTGTACATTATTTGCAAATAAAATGTTATTTAGCAATAAATCCCAAAGGGCGGGGGCATTACTGGGCCAGGTAATGCTCCAGACTAGTAAGAAGCCAGAGTGAAGTGAAGCCTTTAATGTCAGCCTGGGGAATTACCTGCCCCAGTAATGAGCCCGCCCAGAGGGGTTTATTGCTATTACTATCCTGGAACATTGTACCTGGCTACAAATAGTTTTTTTCTTTTTTTTTCAAGCTGACAAACAGCATGCTTGCTGTTTCTCAACTTGAAAAAAACCTACAAAATAAGATGGCCACCATGGATCAGGGAGATGGGAAGTATGCATTGTTCCTTCTCCCTTTCCATAGCAGCTATTGTCACAACAGAGCTGTGCCAGGAACACAAAGTTATTCCAGCACCAGTGTAGGACGAATTAGCGCAATGTAAGTAGAGCTGGGGAAAAAACCTTTCATTGCAGGGACATTAATGTGAAAATGTGATGCAACAAAATGCCTGAAATTCAACAGACAATTCAGTTAAAACCACCTTAACTTCTCACCCTCTGTTGTGCAGCGTATGACCACAATGATGACAGAGATGACAGCAGATGACATTTCTAAAATATGACCTTTTTATATTATAAATGTCATCCTTTCAGAAATAGTGCAAAGGAGTGTGCTACATGCAATGATATCATGCATGTGTAGCTGTTTATTGTTCAACACAATGTTCTCATTGTTATTAAGTATACTTTAATAACATATGTACCAAGAGAGGGTCCCAAAAATATGTATTTATGTATTTATTTATGTATTTATTTGGATTCTTATATTGCGCAAAAACAAACAAACAAACAAAACACAAAAACAAATATAATCTTAATCAAAAAAGGAACCAAAACAGAGATTATCCACAGTCCACTATCAATTTCAGATTGGAAGGTAAGTTGGCGAAGGTTTTACGGTTTGCCCGGAAAAAATGGAGATTACTGCGTCCACAACCAATGATTATACAACCCAGATTGGCTTGCGTACACCACTCCCCCCCTTAATCCTATACAAGACCTTCAGATCCCAGCCTCTAACAATCCCTGGTCCAGTTCTTTCCCAAAGCCAAGCCATGACCATTTTCTTGAGGGCCTCTCTGGATTCTGACTTCACTGCTGACAATACGTTAGTGATGACAATGTTTCTAGGATCTTACGCAAGCTCTCTCAGTGACTTATTAGCGATATATGGCATCTCAGATTTCCCATGTCAAGCAGTACTGAAGGAGTTGGGTATCATTTTGGTACGGACTCCAGGAGTAGCACACAGGGAGGCTGGACCCGGTCCGGGACTATGTCCACCAAAGCCAGCCCTTTAACAACTTGCCCCTGGGCACCTCCGGAGGTGGATACTGACATGGGAGTAGAAAAATGTTGTATCAGATCTCCAGCCATTGACGACTTGAGACGGTTCAGAGCGTCCAACTTGGTCTGCCTAATTCTATCCTCGGCCACAGAAAAAACAGATTCCTGCTGGGAAGTTTGGCAACCCAAATTAACCATGCCAGAAGTCTGGGGGGGTATTAGTTTGACATGCATTATCCACCATGAAGGGCGCACCAGTGTAGCAACTTTGTCCAGCAACTCCAGCCATAAACAGAAATCATAGGAGTTTCTACATTGGAGAAGCTGTGCAGCAATTCTTTCATTTGTGGAAGGACATTGAGAAGAACAGAATTGGTCCATCTCAGCAGGATGTTCTTCATTAGGGCCAGATGTTCAGTAGGATGTTCACCGTTGGAGCCCAGAATTTCCCTAGGTGGTTCCTCCCTTTATATAAGGGAATCATTTAGGTGACATGGATGACGACGGAACTAACAGCTCAATACTGCCACCCGTGTCAGCTTTAGAGCCGACCAGTAGGAGACATGGGACATCTCTATTAACATGGTCTCCCTGTTTGTTGGAGGCCTCTGAGATTACATCTCCATTATCAAACTCCAGGGAGTCTGGTTGAATCTCTTGGAGGCTACTTCTCTTCCAGGCACTAACTAACCTCACCTCAGCTACATGATTTCTCGGAGGGGAACAGGTCCCACACAGGGTATCTTGACTAGTCAGGACCATTTTCAGAAGGATGTACCAGAGGTAAATCAGATTCTAATCCCTTCTACCCGTCCTTAAACCCTGAGCCTCGGCATCAACCTCAGCACAAACAATGACAGCAAACTGCACTGTCATCTGCTATATGAAACTGCAAGCGGGCCCGCCACACCTTAAACAGTGGATAATAGGCTTGCATTCTTTAGCAGCAGAAAGACCACCAGACCCCATGCCAGCCTCCACACCAGCCTGCACACCCCACAGCAACACATAATAAGGTATTTGAACATACCTCCTGAGTGATCTCATGCCTAATGTCATCAGTGATGTAATCAGTGGTGTCAAATATGATGTAATTCGGGATGTCACCAGTGATGTCATCAGTGATATAATCTCTGAGGTCATCATTGAGGTCATACTCTGCACATATGGGGGAGAGAAGTTAGGTTTGCTTTACATTAATTATCTGCTGAATTTCAGGGGTTAGAGTTACTCACAAAGACTGTGCTACTGCTTCGTGCCTTGGTCTGCCAATCATATTGATTAAACGACTAGGCCATGGATATTCAACTTTGCCCGGGCTGGTACAATATGCCAGTGGTGTTGTTTATTGTGATAGGACTAGATTTCGGCACAGATTTGCCCCATACTAGACTGATCTTTATGGTTTAGAGTTTGGATAGTAGGGGATAGTAGGGGCATCCGTGTAAAGTCTTGTTGTAACAGATAAACGTGACTAAAAGGTTGTGTTGATTTAAACACATTTATTGTAAAGTCGTGCAAGTTACAGATGTAAATAATTAATTGTAGTCCAGAGCATAAGACATCTACCAGTCCCTCTGGCAAGCTGGCTCCCAACTGACACCTTTCAAATGCCTCTGCTGCCACCTTCCACAAACATTCCATTTGATGACATCACACAGCCAGAAGAGTAACATACCAGCTAAGCAAATCACTACAAGCCAATTACTCATAAAGATAGATCCTTACAGCATCCTTCACCTGTTTTGTATAGATTGTCACCGGTCAGAGAGCAGAGGTTACCCTAAGATTACACAGACCATAAATGCTCACACCACAGACAGTTAAGCTATCTGCAAGGTTCTATTGATACTGTTTGGCTGAGGGCTCATATAGCATCTCTTAGGTTACACCTAATGTACATGCTCAGGCCACAAGCAGAGAAGCTGTCTACCCAGGCACATGTACTTTCCAGGCTCAGGCAGCAAAGCACTCCTTCAAGTTACAAAGATTTTGTTGGCTCGGGCGTCTGAATATAGAGTGTCCCTTATGTTACACAGCATATCACACAAGTGCAAGTTAGGAGGGTTGTGTGTATTTGATCTTTTCTTGTGGACTGAAACGTCCACAGCTTCTAGGCACTTGAAATTGTTACTTCTAAAATATGAATAGAAGCGTTTTACCAGCAGAATCGATCTGGAAAGCCACCTGATTTAAACCTTGCATCCTCTCTGAAAAAGAGAGCTTCATAATCCATCAGAATGGGTGGGCCACAAGCTTTATAAGAAAATCACCACAACTTGTCAAATATGTTAGCATGTTTTTATACTTTCAGTAATATATGTACCTACCGTGAAATTTAGAAAAAGGAAAATAAAAAAAAAACAGATGTTGATTTCTTTAATTCCACTGTGCAAACATATAAGGAAACATCCATGAAAACAAAAACTTTGAAAGACTTTCCACTGTCTGTCACTGCTGCAGTACCACATTTTAGCATAGACTGTATGATACCACACGATCCTCCAGTCCCAGCCAAGGCGGTATCCTGGCTGGCCCATGGCACAGCTGCTCATTCCTTCTGAAAGGGCCCAATCATTACTTTTAGTCATTCTCAATCTGTGAGAGAGCCCAAGAGCACCTGCTTTGCAGAGCTGAGCTCTACTGGAGAGCCAACTTTCCAACAAATGGCATCAGTTTTGACAGTGGACCCCACCACCACCACCGTTTGGAGGGATTGGAGAGGGGAACACGCATGGAGATAATAATAATAAATAATTTGGCATTTATATAGCGCTACGAACCCTCAGGTATCTGAGCGCTGCTTATTATTACCCACGGTGTGTGGTGCTCATTTATCGACCTCGGAAGGATGAAAGGCTGAGTTTGGCCCTGCCGGGATTCGAATCTGCATTAGCAAGCTCTGCACCGATGTCAAAGCGAGCGCTCTACTCGCTGTGCCACTTGACCGGCAAGAAGAGGATGAGTAGCAAGAGCAAGATGAATTAGAGGAAGTGCCTACCTCCAGCACCCAGCGTGAGTCATAGGCGGGGTAGTTTTTCACCACCATTGGGAGTGTCCCGAAGGCTCAGGCAGCCAAGGCGAGATGCCCTGAGTGTGGGGACATACTTAGTCATGAAAAAACCTGGGCTGTACTCCAACGGGACCACCTCCATGTGCCAACACACCAGATCCAACCACTCGGGTGCTCTGAGAAAGGCAACTCCTTTCTTTAATAACCATGTCATCTCAGTTCAACACTTCAGATGTACTCTTGAACTCTCAGAGTACATGTCTCTTGTTACTCACAGCCACCTGCATCAAAAACTACTGTAAAACTCTCCAAGATTTCTATTTGCAGATTTCACAACAGCTGCATCTAACAAGACCTTGTGCAGGTATGCTTATATTTTTTTAAGTATTTTTTCAACTCTTTTACAAATATATATTTACAGGAATCCTCCCATGTACACTTTAATAAGCTTTTCAATAAGCATATTTTCTTTTTTGACCACTCTAGCAAATCCCAGGTATTGCACAATTCAGCACCTGCTCACATCAAGTGGCAGTAACTTACAATGCTGTGTGTTTAATAATGCTTCTTTTAAGGAGCATTTTCATGACAGCAAAAAACACATATGTGCACTTATAGCAGCACTGTCTATCTTTCTTCGAAAAGAAAAGCAGATTGAAAATATGTGTACACCATTTTTAAATGGCACTTGGTGTGTGGAAGTTTCAAATGTTGGCAGGACATGCATACTGGCCAACATGACCCATTCCAATATATAGCTGCTTGACAAGTCTTGTTTTTTCTCTTAGCATTCCCTGACTTGTAATACCACTTCTCCCATTAACCAGCTTGGTCTACAAGTCCCAGAATGAAAAAAAAACAGGACTGGACTGGAAGATTCAAAAGTGTGACATTTATATGTAAGGAAAATGGAAAATGCTGTGCGTTTAAAAAAAAATATTTTTGTGAGTATTTTCATTAAAGTTTAGAAATGCATATATGCATTTATAGCAACACTGTGTGTAAATTCTTTGTAAATGAAAGAAAAAGCAGGTGCAAAAGATTTGTACAACATTTGTAAGTGCCACTTAATTTGTAGAAGTATAATATCTTGCCAGTACATGCACCCAATCTGTAGGTGCTTATCTAGTCCTAGTCTTTTCTCTGCATTCTGGGACTTGCAGTCCAAGTTTTCTAATGCAAAAAGTGCAACTACAACTATCAGAATGCAAAGGAAAAAAAAGACTTGATAAGCACTTACATATTGAAATGGATCATGTTGGCAAGTATGCATGCACTGCCAAGATATTAAACTTCCACACATAAAGTGCCACTTAAAAATGTTCTACAAATCTTTTCCATCTCCTTTTCTTTTACAAACACGTCACACACAGTGATGCTATCAATGCACATATGCATGTTTTAACTTTCATGAAAATGCTCCTAAAAAGAAACATTCTTAAATGGTCATCGTTTTCCATATTTCGTGATACATGTCACACTTTCCACACTCACTCATTATATCCCTTAAACTGCCACCATTCTCCACCTGCTCACGCATATCTGTATACCGCCAAAGTATCTATATACAACACTTCACTTTACATATAAAGTACTCTTCTTTCCCAACCTCTACTATAAGACACCAAACACTGCTGCAAAAACAATCCACCATTGCATTAACACTAGGCCACAGTTGACCTATTCTTTAACAACACTGCAAAACTTTACAAATACATTATACCACAAACACAGCAATTCTTTTATTAAAATCAGCAGAAAAATAACTGCAATATGCACCTTTTGCTCACAGCCATTTGTGCCCTGTTCTTTCTAATGTGCCAAACAGCAGTACTCATACTCCAATTGTTCTAACAACATAGTTAAAAAACTTTAGTACACCACCAATAAAACAACACCATTAACTCTTTTTCGCAACAACTCCACCTACCTTCATGAATAACAACCTCACCTACTAACAGTACTTAATCATTACCACATATACCCACTCATTGTCTTTTACAATTATAGGAAAGAAGAAGATTGCCAAAGAAAGCTACCAAAAAATGAACCCTCTTCAAATACTACAAGTAAGTACATTAATATACAATATATGTCTAATTGGAACAATGTACTTTCACTATATATTAAACTAGAGTATTCTTTTTGTATCAACATGTATTTAACTCTTACACATATTGCAACATTTGCACTCTTTCTTTTTTCATCTAAACACCATCATTATAACACCCACTGTTGTCCTCAAAACATCATAATGTGCCATCTTATTAAACCACACCACCACTCCCTTACTCACTAGCCCAAGCCCAACACACCTGTATAAACTCTTACTTTTACAACTTTACAACCACACCTATCACCCTAAGTTACTTTGGGAATCTAGACGTGGACACCTTGCTCACTATTCTTAGAGAGGCACAGCTCCACCCTACTGATGAGGTCCAACCAGACCGAAACACGTGTCTGGGATTGCTGTTGTTACTCTTGTTCAGAGGAGAATTGCTGAGCATTTCGGTGGGGGACTGCCCTTGGGCAGGACAAAGACTGATATGTTTTAGATAGATCTCCTTTGTGAAAGATAGTGAGCTAAAGTCTCTGGGTAAGTCTCTCCTAACTGGGTCTAATGTCCAGCAGAGGGACTCCCACGACCACCTTTCTTTTTGCATATTTAAGTAACTTTAGGTCTCACCCTAAGTTACCAGGGGAATCCAGATGTGGACCCCTTACTCACTATTCCTAGAGATGCACAGCTTCACCCTACTGATGAGGTCCAACCAGACCGAAACACGTGTCTGGGGTTGCTCAGGGTACTCTTATTCAGAGGAGAATTGCTTAGCATTTTGGTGCTGGACTGCCCTAGGGCATGACAAAGACTGATATGTTTTAGATAGTTCTCCTTTGTGAAAGATAGTGAGCTAAAGACTCTGGGTAAGTCTCTCCTAACCGGGTCTAATGTCCGGCAGAGGGACTGCCAAGACCCCCCTTCTTTTTGCATATTTAAGTAACTTTAGGGGTGTAAGGGGCCCAGATGTGGGCCCCTTACTCACTATTCCTAGGGATGCACAGCTTCACCTTACTGATGAGGACCAACAAGACCAAAACACATGTCTGGGGTTGCTGTTGGTACTCTTGTTCAGAGGAGAATTGCTTAGCATTTTGGTGCTTGACTGCCCTAGGGCAGGCCAAGACTGATATGTTTTAGATATTTCTCATTTGTGATAGATAGTGAGCTAAGGACTCTGGGTAAGTCTCTCATAAACGGGATTAATGTCCGGCAGAGGGACTCCCAGGAGCCACCTTGGTTTTTGCATATTTAAGTAACTTTGGGTCTCACCTTAAGTTACTAAGGGAATCCAGACGTGGACCCATCGCTCACTATTCTTAGAGAGGCACAGCTCCACCCTACTGATGGGGTCCAAACAGACTGAAACACATGTCTAGGCTTGTTGTTGGTACTCTTGTTCAGAGGTGAATTGCTTAGCATTTCGGTGATGGACTGCCCTAGGGTAGGACAAAGACTGATATGTTTTAGATATTTCTCTTTTGTGAAAGATAGTGAGCTAAAGACTCTGGGTAAGTCTCTCGTAACCGGGACTAATGTCAGGCAGATGGACACCCAGCAACCCCCTTGTTTTTTGCACACTTAAGTAACTTTGGGTTTCACCCTAAGTTACTTTGGGAATCTAGACGTGGACACCTGTAACGCTCACCTGACTCCCGCGGAGGCGCTGGCCTAGTTCGCGCTGCTGTGACCTCTTCTAAGGTGATGCGCAGGGGTCGGAAGACGGACTGGACCGGGCCCCCAAATCTGGCTTGTCTGGCTCACAGAAGTATCCTTCTGTAGGTGAAAATAGGGGATTAACTGTCTGCGGGGTAATGCAATCAGCCTCCCACTTTCCCCTCTCACCCTCCTCGAAACCCTTCTGTGATTCCTCGTAGCGTCTCACCTTAGGGTCTGGAAGGACGAGCTCTCCATCCTGCTTCTGATGCAGGGGCGCATTGGTATCCAGTTACTTCACTGGATTTTCGGATTGGTGAGAACCAAACTTGCTTGGCTTCCAGGTAAGTTTTTTGATAAGAGAGTCCCCTTGTGTCCATGCATTAATGTACTAATGCTAGTGTCTTTTTCCCCAGAGGGGCCGGGGTACGGAATGCCGGGGAACAGGCACCGACCCGAGATGAGAGGTGAAATCCTTGTAGAAATCAGGTAAGTCTTTAATGAGCGTTTTTTGGTAATGTCTTTTCATTCGCTCATTAACGCTGATGTCTTTTTTTCCCCTTAGGGGCCGGGGTCCGGAAATGCCAGGATGCGGCGCGGACCCGAAATGAAGAGGGAATGAATCAACAGGTAAGTCTTAACATGGAGATTTAGCTTTCCTTATTCCCTTCGCTCTCTCACCTTTTGTTCTGGTCTTTTTCTCCCTAGGCGCTGGGGCGTGACTGCGAATCCGGATGATCGCTGCTGAACATGGAGGCGCCCTGTAAAGGTGAGTGGAATGCGGCGCTGCAGCGATCGACGCAATGAGCTTTTAAATAAAAGTCTTCCTTTTCAGGATTGTCGGCGAGATGTCTCCGGGATGCGGATTTACCAGGTAAGGACTTTTCCTTCTTCTGTTCTCTTCTTCTCTTCCTTTGCAGGTGATCCAGGATGCTGGCAGGCGTGGCAGAAGTCAGGATGCAGGAGCAGACACGGTGAGCGTCCAGCTGTTAGATGCAGAACAACGCGAAGCATGTGTGGCTGTTCGGGTGGGGTTTAAATAGCCTTGGAAGAAGTTCCAGGTATGTATCCTTCCTCCAATCAGGTATGTATCCTTCCCCGACCACGCCCAGATGGTAAATTAGTCCCACAGGTAAAGTAGTTCCTTTCAGGCCTCAAGGAGGCCGGGATACTGCAGCATGGTCTGCATCAGGTAAGTGCACCCAAGCACTTCCATAATGAGCCTGGCGCCTGTGGCGCCAGGACTGATGTCTTTTATGAGCCTGGCGCCGTAGGCGCCAGGACACTGTCCAAAGGGCCCCTATATGGGGTTGCTGGGTCCTTCCTTGGGGACTGGATGTCCGCTTTCGGGGACGCAGGGCTTGAACAGGCTCCCCGGGAGCGGGCATCATGACAGCACTCCCCCCCAAGGCCCCTCCCAAGGTTGTTCCCTCTGGGGGTTTTGGTTTGTCTGGGAAGAGTCGGTGGAATTTCCTGACTAATCGAGGTGCATGCACATGGTCGCTGGGTTCCCACAACCTCTCCTGAGGTCCGTACCCCTTCCAATCAATTAGGTAGACCAGTTTTGACCTATGCATTTTTGAGTCTAAAATGTTCTTCACTTCGAATTCGGGATTCCCATCTATTAGAATAGGTTCTGGAGGTTTGAGTAGTCGGGTTCCGGGTACCACTGGTTTCAGAAGTGACACATTAAAAACAGGGTGAATTCGCATACTACTGGTAAATCAAGTTTAACAGCCACTGGGTTAATTATTGCCGTAATAGAATAAGGTCCCAGATATTTTGGGTTAAAAGTTCGAGGCCCTTTGAGTGGTAAATGTCTGGTAGCTAACCACACTTGATCTCCAATCTGATACGGAGGTGCTTCACTCCGATGTAGATCAGCATTCTCCTTGTATTTTCTCTTGGCTTGTTGTAAATGCGTAGTTGCCTCTTTGAAGGCTTGGGTAATTGTAGAATGCAGATGTTCTACTGCAGGCATTCCGAGGTTCTGAGGTGAGTCAAGGTTTGAGGTTCGAGGGTGATGCCCAAACAAAGTATAAAAAGGAATGTGGCCAGTTCCAGAGTGTACCGAATTATTATATGCGTATTCGGCTATCCAAAGAATGTCTTTCCAGTTGCTTTCAGATTGCTGTAACATACACCGTAAGTATTGCTCAAGGGTCTGATTTGTCCTCTCGGTCTGACCATCGGTCTGAGGGTGGTGACTGGTCGATAATCTTACGTCGATCTGCGCCATTTGACAACATTTGCGCCAGAAGTGGGAAATGAATTGGCTTCCCCGGTCAGAGATTAGTATAGATGGGAATCCATGTAGCCGAACAATATTTTCGAGGAATTCTTTGGCTAGGACAGAAGCTGAAGGTAAACCTTTCAAAGGAATAAAGTGGGCCATTTTGGAAATCAAATCCACAATTACCAGAATAGTATTGTACCCCGAACAAGGAGGCAGGTCCGTAATAAAATCCATTGATAGGGTGTGCCAGGGTGCTGGCGGTATGTCTAGAGGTTGAAGGAGACCGGCTGGTCTTTTCTTTTGATTTTTATTTTGGGCGCAAATACCACAGGACATCACAAAAGATTTAACATCTTTTCGCCAAGAGGGCCACCAAAATTGTCGTTTCACCTTTTCCTCTGTCTTGGCAATACCGGGGTGTCCCTCTATTAATGCATCATGATAACCGGAAATAACTAGTTTGTGTAATCCCTTATGTGGCAGGAATAAGCGTCCTTGGAAATAAGGTAAACCATTATCTATGGTAAAGTCTGATCCCTTTTGTATCCAATCCTGTAAGGTTGTAGGGTCCAGGAGTTGTTTCACTCTGGCTTGAATGTCTTCAAGCGTCTGTAACGAAGTCATGCCTAGAATCCTCTGTTCGGGAATTATTGGTACTGGTTCTGAGTTTGTATCAGATTCTCCCATTCCAATTCGGGATAAGGCGTCTGCTTTGCCATTCTTGCAGCCAGGTCGATAGGTAATCACAAAATCAAATTCAGCGAAAAACAAAGCCCATCGGAGCTGCCGTGATGACTGAGCCTTGGTGGTTTTCAAATACTGTAAATTCCGGTGATCAGTGATCACTGTGATGGTATGTCGAGCGCCAAGCAGATAATGCCGCCAGGCTTTAAAAGCGGACTTAATGGCTAACAGTTCTTTGTCCGTGATTGCATAATTAACCTCGAGTGCCGAGAATTTTCTGGACCAAAATGCTACGGGATGCAGTTGGTTGGTTTCGGGATCTCTTTGGGACAGGACAGCTCCCATGGCTAGGCTGGATGCGTCATTTCCGACGACATAAGGGAGATCTGGACGCGGGTGTTTCAATATAGGTGCAGAGGTACACTTAGCTTTTAAATCCTGAAAGGCCTGCTCGGCTTCTTCAGACCATTCAAAACGTTTATTTTTCCTCAAGAGTGCAGTAATGGGTTGTACCACGCGTGAAAATTCCGGGATAAACCTGCGATAGAAATTGGCAAAGCCGAGCATGCTTTGAACCCCTTTTACAGAGGTAGGTGATGGCCATTTGAGGATGGCATCCACTTTTCTTGAGTCCATTCGGACTCCTTTGGGTGTCAGGATGAAACCTAGAAACTCGACTTCTGTGGTATGGAAAACACATTTCTCCAATTTAGCAAATAGTTTGTGTTGGCGCAGTTTTTCAAGTACTGCCCTGACGTGTTTTCTGTGATCAGATTCAGAAGAGGAGTACACCAGAATGTCATCGATATATACGACAACACAAACATCGATGAGTTCCCGAAGGACATCATTCATGAAGTATTGGAAGGCAGCCGGCGCGTTACACAATCTGAAAGGCATCACCTGGTACTCGAATAATCCGTATTTAGTACGGAAGGCAGTTTTCCATTCGTCGCCTTCTTTAACTCATACCAGATGATAAGCCCCCCGGAGATCTAACTTGGTGTATATGCAAGCGTCCTTCACCTGGTCAAGGAGTTCAGGGATCAGAGGCAGAGGATAACGGTTTTTAACCGTTATCTGGTTCAATGCACGGTAATCGATACAAGTTCTAAGGTCGCCTTCTTTTTTGGGCACGAAGAACAAAGCCGAGGATGCCGGGGACTTTGAAGGGCGAATAAAACCATTAGCTTGGTATTGATACAAATATTGTCTCAAATGCAGATTCTCAGGTTCGGTAAAGGCATAATCCTGCTACAAGGGGGTTGTGCACCGGGCACCAGATCGATTTGGCAATCGTACGATCTGTGAGGAGGTAACGTGTTGGCCTGTTCCTTTTGGAAGACGTCCTGAAAGTCTTGGTATTGCGGAGGTAGTTTCATGGAGGCAGAGGTTACAGATGCTAGATTAATCTTCAGGTTTTCTGGGTAGCAGGTTTGTGTACAATCCGGGAAGGTTATTCTCTTTGCTCGCCAATCAATTTGAGGATTATGTGTCTCTAACCAAAGGATTCTAAGAATAACCTGAAACTGTGGAGCCTTGATTACATCAAACACAACACCCTCCCGATGGCCGTCGGGACCAATACGAGTCACCTCAGTAGTGGAATGTGTTACCGGTCCAGAGGCAATTTCAGTTCCATCGACTGTGTTGATGACATCTTTGCTGGTTTTAGGACGGAGAGGGAGGTTAATCCTAGAGACCAATTCACGATCCACATAGTTTCCAATAGCCCCACTATCGATGTATTCCTTTATTGCATGCAACCGCTTAGGCTGTTCTGGATCTACGAGAACCATTGGCACAATGAAATGCGAGGTCTGAGAGTTAGTTTTCAAGCTCGGCAAGTGGACCCCTACACTTGTCGGGCGGAGTCGTTTCCCGAAACAGAGTCTTCATGGTTTTTATCAGCGGCTCCTACCGCCTTTCGGGGCGGTTTTGCCGGGCAATCTCGTAGAAAGTGTCCAGAATTCCCACAATAAAGACATAATTTTAACTGCCGCCTCCTTTCACGTTCCTTTTGAGTTAAGGGTCCTTCAACCCCTCCAATTTGCATAGGCTCAGAGACATCAATAGCATGGGTCTTGACCAACACCCGGGTCTCAAACCTGGACCGATCTGCTTTTCTGTTTTGAAGTCTGTGATCCAATTGGACCACTAAGTCTATATACTCTGTGCATTCTTGGGGCGGATTTATAACTTGGGCCAAGACATCTTTAAGTTCTCCGCGTAGGCCTCGATAAAACAACGTGACTCTTTTATCCTCTGGTCATCCCGTTTCCACAATTAGTCTATTAAAGGTTGCAATATAGGATAGGAGGTCCTGATTGCCCTGTCGCAGGGATAGAAGTTTGTCATCCAGAGCCTGCCCCTGAGAGTGTCGAGCAAATAACCTTTCCATGCTTGCTTGAAACCTTTGAAAATCACGGAAAAACCGGGTCATCTTGAGTAACCAGTGGAACTGACCAATCGGCAGCGCAGCCGCTGAGATATGACAATACAAAGGCTACTTGGTCTGATCATTAGGGAAGGCCCCAGGTCTGCATAGGAAGTGCAAACGACACTGATTCATGAATACGGCGAATCGTTTGGGGTCCCCAGCAAAGCGTTCGGGTGGTGCCAGCGGCATGTTTCCAGGTAGATTAATCTGCACAGGGTTACTGGAAACCACAGGAGCGGGGTTCCCTCCGGAACCGGGTAGAGGAGTTTGCCCAGCTTGACCTTGCAAAAGCTGTCTGGCCAGGTCATCAGTTCTTTCCTTTGATATTATTAATTCCCTCCTGAGGGCATTAGTCTCTTGACGAGCGGCATGTACTTCGGCCCGTAATTCCCCCAGTAATTGGGCCAACTGATCAGTCTCAGAACTTTCCATAGCGCCTGGGTGGGAATTTGTAGGAAGGCTTCGCGTTCTGTAACGCTCACCTGACTCCCACAGAGGCGCTGGCCTGGTTCGCGCTGCTGTGACCTCTTCTAAGGTGAAGCGCAGGGTTCGGAAGACGGACTGGACCGGCCCCCCAAATCTGGCTTGTCTGGCTCGCAGAAGTATTCTTCTGTAGGTGAAAATAGGGGATTAACTGTCTGCGGGGTAATGCAATCAGCCTCCCACTTTCCCCTCTCACCCTCCTCGAAACCCTTCTGTGATTCCTCGTAGCGTCTCACCTTAGGGTCTGGAAGGACGAGCTCTCCATCCTGCTTCTGATGCAGGGGCGTGTTGGTATCCAGTTACTTCACTGGATTTTCGGATTGGTGAGAACCAAACTTGCTTGGCTTCCAGGTAAGTTTTTTGATAAGAGAGTCCCCTTGTGTCCATGCATTAATGTACTAATGCTAGTGTCTTTTTCCCCATAGGGGCCGGGGTACGGAATGCCGGGGAACAGGCACCGACCCGAGATGAGAGGTGAAATCCTTGTAGAAATCAGGTAAGTCTTTAATGAGCGTTTTTTGGTAATGTCTTTTCATTCGCTCATTAACGCTGATGTCTTTTTTTCCCCTTATGGGCCCGGGGTCCGGAAATGCCAGGATGCGGCGCAGACCCGAAATGAAGAGGGAATTAATCCACAGGTAAGTGTTAACATGGAGATTTAGCTTTCCTTATTCCCTTCGCTCTCTCACCTTTTGTTCTGGTCTTTTTCTCCCTAGGCGCTGGGGCGTGACTGTGAATCCGGATGATCGCTGCTGAACATGGAGGCGCCCTGTAAAGGTGAGTGGAATGCGGCGCTGCAGCGATCGATGCGATGAGCTTTTAAATAAAAGTCTTCCTTTTCAGGATTGTCAGCGAGATGTCTCCGGGATGCGGATTTAGCAGGTAAGGACTTTTCCTTCTTCTGTTCTCTTCTTCTCTTCCTTTGCAGGTGATCCAGGATGCTGGCAGGCGTGGCAGAAGTCAGGATGCAGGAGCAGACACGGTGAGCATCCAGCTGCTAGATGCAGAACAACGTGAAGCACGTGTGGCTGTTCGGGTGGGGTTTAAATAGCCTTGGAAGAAGTTCCAGGTATGTATCCTTCCTCCAATCAGGTAAGTATCCTTCCCCGACCATGCCCGTATGGTAAATTAGTCCCACAGGTAAAGTAGTTCCTTTCAGGCCTCAAGGAGGCCGGGATCCTGCAGCATGGTCTGCATCAGGTAAGTGCACCCAAGCACTTCTATAATGAGCCTGGCGCCTATGGCACCAGGACTGATGTCTTTTATGAGCCTGGCGCCATAGGCGCCAGGACACTGTCCAAAGGGCCCCTATATGGGGTTGCTGGGTCCTTCCTTGGGGACTGGATGTCCACTTTCGGGGACGCAGGGCTTGAACCGGCTCCCCGGGAGCAGGCATCATGACAACACCTTGCTCACTATTCTTAGAGAGGCACAGCTCCACCCTACTGATGAGGTCCAACCAGACTGAAACACGTGTCTGGGATTGCTGTTGCTACTCTTGTTCAGAGGAGAATTGCTGAGCATTTCGGTGGTGGACTGCCCTTGGGCAGGACAAAGACTGATATATTTTAGATAGATCTCCTTTGTGAAAGATAGTGAGCTAAAGTCTCTGGGTAAGTCTCTCCTAAGTGGGACTAATGTCCGGCAGAGGGACTCCCAGAACCCCCCTTGTTTTTTGCATATTTAAGTAACTTTGGGTCTCACCCTAAGTTACTAGGAGAATCCAGATGTGGACCCCTTGCTCACTATTCTTAGAGAGGCAGAGCTCCAACATATTGATGTGCTTCAACCAGACCAAAACACGTGTCTGTGGTTGCTGTTGGTACTCTCGTTCAGAGGAGAATTGCTTAGCATTTCGGTGCTGGACTGCCCTAGGGCAGTACAAAGACTGATATGTTTTAGATATTTCTCCTTTGAGAAAGATAGTGAGCTAAAGACTCTGGCTAAGTCTCTCATAACCAGGACTAATGTCTGGCAGAGGGACTCCCAGGACCCCCCCATGTTTTTTGTTGATCTTGTTACAGCAGTCAACATTTTAAACCAGGGTACAATTCACCCACTATACTCCAAAGACACCTTAGAAGATCCATTAGGAACATATCAAATGCTTCAATCCAAAGGATCCCAATGAGCATATGCGAGTAAAGTGTAGAAGCATGTTCTTTTCGTCCACTCTTTCCTATCGGAAAAGGAGAAAGATAAGATGAAAGATCTATACAAATGAGTGCATCAGAATATCTCTCTTTATGAATGTATTCTGAAGATCCCAGATTCAGACAAAATGTAGAATACATTTTCCACATCCTGTTCGAAACAACTCTATGTTATGGAGTTGAACACACATTAAATACAGTCTCTATTTTTTTTAAACATGTCCGCTAACCAACTGCTTCAAAAGATAAAAGAAAAGATTAATTTCTGCAGTCAACTATCACAAATATCTTGGCAAACATGCATGGTACAAAAGAACACTGGTTTCTGACATCACGCTAAGATATGTTGTATGCTAAGGAACCTAGGCCCATCCACATGGTCTGTTACTTTAAGTTGTGCAGAATACACAGGGATGACGTGTATGACTTTGTATGCACTGCAAACCAAAAGAAAGACGAAATAGATGTAAAAACATTGTGAGATCTATGTTCTCTTGACCCTGTCAATGTATCAAGGTACTTTCACCCTTGCTTCATTGCCATGCTGAACTTTATCTGCAATAAAACCATGCCTTCACCCAGAGACGTGGAGAAAGAATATCAATCCAGAGTAGCACCACACATCCACATACATTTGTGGAAAATACAATGCTCCCAAATTTTGCCATGACAGTGATGTCACTGTTTTACAGTTTATTATTTACATTACCTGCGATATCCCTTCAGAAACCACACAAAGTGACACACAGACAAAAATCTTACACTTCTAAAAACATAAGTGTATCAAATACTGCCAACGTAGATATAAAAACAAAGGTAAATACTACACCAAATGGTGCTTTGGCTTCCCTAGACCAGTTTGCAAAAAAGGACAAGTAAATAGCTTTATATCTTCTGTCAGACACTGTGTAAAAAACAAATCCCCTAAAAACACATACATTAAAAGGGACAAAGCATACACGTACATCAATGATTACAATGCAATCATTACCCTCTTGTAAAATGAAAATATAGACATACAATAGATTGTAGACAATTTCACTGCAGTTGCAAGATAAGTCACAGCCTATCTAACCAAAGCTGAGAAAACAAAGGTAAAAGACCTCTGGGATGTGTGAGAAAACTGAAGGTGTCTCACCCGCTAGTCCCTAGGGGTCTTTCATCCAGGTGGCCAGGACACGGCCATCACTATTGAATCCAGTTCCGGGGGGTGGACAAGTGCAGAAGGATCACCTGGATGTGGGATCTTCGGGGAGTGGAAGTGGGACACCGAAGTTTGAGATGCTGTATCCCCTTCCTTATGATACCTTTTCCCCAATCCTGCCCAGTAGGATACTTAGAAACTCTACCCCCCCCTTTCCCCACTCAAACACTTTCTCACAGCGTGAACGACAACCTGACGTGTCCCAACACAAGGGTCAGGCAGAGTTAGGCAACTACACACACCTGACTACCCTTTCCCTTCCCCACAGGGACAAAAAGCTGAGCACAAGAGCACACTCTGAGGAAGGCCGAACGAATGAGGAAGCAGCCATTGCAGGATGGCAGTTCAAATGGAGAAGAAAGATGGGGAGACCTGAAAGGAAGTCAAGGAGGGAGGTGCCCTTGCCCTTTTCAACCCAGTCCTGCGAAATCTCAGATGAAAGAAACATAAGACACTGGGAATCGCAGCTGGCCCATGGTCTGACGATGTCAATGGTACATGGCACCCCCCAGCACTGATAGCCAGGACAGAGAGACGAGGTTGCCATTGTGGTACCGTCCTTGACTCCTGCAGCAAAGGAACCACCAAAAGGTTCAGCACAGCCGGTGAGTCGTAAGAAGCTGATAGTGAACCGGACTGTGTTGGGTCCAAGGTTGCAGTGGCAACAGTAAAACGATAATTAGACAATAGTTCATTTGTGAACACATTGGTACCAAAGATAGAATGATCCAGTGCTATTTAGGTCTCTGGCTGGTATCCCTCTTACGAGCAAAGATGCTGTATTGAGTATTGGGAAGAAAGAAAACTACAAGTACCAAGAGGTCATAGGGAATGCCGATATAGAGAGATAAGGTGGTCATTCAAGAGGCAAGCCAAATCCCTTATACAATTGAAAATCCTTAACCCATTGCCAAAGATTTGACATTGTGAAATAGGCATTTTGTGCCCGGTTGAAGGAAACGCTGTGCGAATTGTGAATGTGTGAAAAACGCACTTGCCGTGAGCAAACAGAGTGATCCAGCAAGACGAGATCACCCTTCGGAAGTCTGTTTGGATTGACAAGTGCTATGGTTGATCTCAGCCCAACGGAGGGAGACTGAATACTTAGAGGAGGATCGGAGTCCAGCTGAGGGGATCCAAGGGTGACGGGTAATTACCCGACGCAAAAGATAATAGAAGGAACTTTTGTTTTGTTGTTTTGAAATGTAAGGCCCTCTGAAGCAAGAGACTTCAAATGAGAAGATACTTGGGCACAGAATGCCCTGATATAGAGAAAAGGAACTGTAAGCTTGTGCCGGAGAAGACCAGGATAGTGCTCTGCTGGAGAGTCCTGCCTTGTCCCGTGCTAAAAACGTGGGGAGTGGAGACCCCGGCCATAACATCCTGACTTATCATTTTGTGAACATTTCTTTCTTTTCTTGTGAACACTATCGCACACTAGGCAATAGGCTTCTTAGTATTGGCCCTTTTATTTGACTAGACTCCACAAGCACGGTATTATTATTATTTGATGGTCGTAGCTTGCTCTCATCTTAGATTTAGGTTCCATTAGGCATTTTTCGCACCCACTTTGCAGTTTAATAAACACCCTTGAACTGTGATCATTTGTGTCTGTGTTACTCTAATGCCATGCCTTCCTTATAGATGACATATCATCTGACAAAACACTGTCACAAAAATTGTACAGCTTCGGTATAAAAATGCTCTCCTATAGAAAATGTGGGTGCTACAGAGCAGCAGACCGTTTGACAGGTACAGCCTTACATGGCAAATCTGAACACAATTAAATGTCAAATATTCAGTCTCAACTTGTGAAAGAAGCCTAGTGAAACTTACCAAACCCAGCCTAATTAGTCAAATAAAGTTATCATTTAAATAAACTTTATTACATGACCCTAATGCAACTATTCAAACCTTGGAGAAAAGAAGCAGAATTAATAGGTGACCATGACTCATTTGAAGCTGCATTCAAAGCAAATGAAAGCAGTATAGAAAATGCCAATTTCAAACCATACAAAGAATTGTTGGACAATGAACACCAACAAGAGGAATACATTGAGGCTCGACTAGATAAAGACACTCCTGAGGGCAGTCAACCTTCCCTTACAGGAAGCCCATAACTGTTTGAAGAACAACTCATTTTAAATGAAACAGAAATAGCCATGACTGAGGTAGAAAATAGTGTGTATCAATCTAAACAACATTAAGAAGACTTTTCAGTGCTCAAATCACAGCTAAACGATGAACAACTTACTAATTATCTAGACGTCACTGAAGAAATTGAACATGGTTTTAAACATGAAACAAAAACTTGTAGCTGTACAAATTCTAAGCCTCTGCTCTTGTATATAAGTGGTGAAGCTGATTCCAGTAAAATGTTCTTCATTAAAATAGTCAGCAAATTTCTACAAGACTTAACAAACAACAGCTTTTCATCTGTTGTAACAGCCCCCACTGGCTTAATTGGAGGTGTAACTTTACACCGACTACTGCTCCTCCCAGTAGAAAACCAAAAACAATTTAAATACTGTAAATTATCAGCAGAAGCTGCCACTGAAGTATAAAGAATTCTGAACCATATGAAAGTGTTCCTGGTAGATGAAGTAAGCATGGTTTCCAACCTCATGTTGGCTTTATTTCATCTCAGAATGCAAGAAGCCCTAAAATCCGACTACGAAGAACTGTTAGGAGGAAAATACCTTATTTTTTCCAGAGACCTCCGAAAGTTAACACCAGTAAAAGTCAACCTATTTTCAAAACATTACAACACAAACAATGCCGTAACACACTTGGGAGCATTGGAAATGTAAATATCTGGCAACAGTTTTGCTACAGAGAACTAACTCAAAACATGTGTCAGTCTGCAGATCTCATCTTTGCTAACATTTTAAAAAGCATTAGAACTGGTCTGCTTACTAAAGATGCAAAATCCCTCTCAAATACTAGACTAACCCATGAGCTATATGGGCAAAACACATCTGCTACTAATGTCACGGAACAATTAACTCAACAAAATGTAAAATTCATGTCCTTAATGCCAACGCTTGCAAGTTGTAGTCAATTTGATGATACAATGTTAAAAAAGAAATGCAACCATACTGCATTTCAGCTCCACAGACAAACTATAAGTGCACATCATGACACCCCTTATGTGTCAACAAGCAAGAGCATGACTAAATAGCTTAGAAATATGCATCTCCAACACAGCTAGATTAGAAAGTATTAACCCTGTGTCTAAACTGCAGAGTCATTTTAAAACATCACCTTGGTGTAGAACAAGGTTTAGTCAATGAAGCAATTGTTACAGTTGTTTGCTGCCAAACATATCCACATAACAACATTTAGTTTGTCAACATCCACTTTAAGTTAAAAAAAAATAGGCTGCACAATAGCTTGTGTCGTTCTTTTCAAAGACATGTATGTACACAGAGAACACTTCTCTCTATCTCTTGCATATGCCTTCCCTATTCACTAATCGCAAGGTCTAACCATAGATCAGGCATTGACATTGACAGCACAGTCTTTAAAGATGGTATGAGTTAGTTAGCACTTTTGCGTCTGTGTACACTAAATGGTCTATTCCTAGTTAACTTTGATGCAAACAAAGTCAACGCTGACATTCTTTGCATCCTAGAATACAACAGGATATGTGCACTGTACACCCCCTATCTAGATATGTACCGTGTACCTCAAGAAAGAAAACCTTTATTAAGAAAACTAATACAAACAGAACCTATACCAGATCACCAAACAATACCACTAAAGAAACAAAGTACAACTGCTGCTCCATCAAATAATGCAACCGCAAAACTGTCTAGTCCACCATCAACTCCAAGTCCATCACAATACAAAGAGACAAATGTCTCTTCTCAAAAAAAACTATTCCAGGCCCATCAAAGGAAGCAGGTGCACATCTCTCTGGTCCACTTAAATTCAGCAACATAAATAGAGTAAATTGGTATGCAAATGTAGCAATCAATCTTCTCTTCCAATTGCCACCAATTGTTCACAACATTTACTTAAATGGCTCTGACCATTTGTTTACGAAAATGCTCGCCCTTCATAGAAATGCCACAAATAATTCTGAGAGCACCTACAGTGTCTCAGGTATAAGGCAGGAATTACACTACTGTGCAGGAATGGTTAAATTCACCATAAACACACAGAAATAACCACAAGAATTCCAGGAAAAAGTCTTACTGCAAGTACTGGAAACCAAAAACATCCCTATCAATGAAAACCTCCAGATTTCATATTTGTGGAAACATACATGCACTGTCTGCAACCATGTTTCACAAGAGCACATCCCGAATGAACGATTTGTGTATGTTTCCATACCAAATTCAGAATCCATTCCATTTCACCAGCTTTTGCAGAATGCAAATCATAGCACAGTATGCCTTTTTTGTCATTCAGACAATCGTTCAAACATACAAATAAACTCAGCTGGCCAATATGTGATAATAATGCTTCTAAGGTACAATGCAGATGGTACAAAAAACAACTGTAAGCTTACTAGCTTCACAGACGGCCAAGTATCTCTTGGCAAGAAAGTCTTTACAAAAGTGGGCATAATCTACCACACTGGTGCTACAAATACCTCAGGCCACTTACACTGCATATCTAACTACTTCTAAAACACCCTTCATTGCAGTACACTTCAAATATACAATTGCAGTTATTCTTACTGCAAAACCTCTTGTAAAGTCCAATATAGTTAGAATATACCAAAAGGTACCTAACTACTTTAAACATTCACTTAATTACAACACACTTCAAACAAACCTACTATCACACTTACACTCACATAATTATAATAGTTTTTTTAATCCTCTATGGATTTTTTTCTCCCAATGACCCAATGATTATTTCATGTCAATACAACAACAGTGTAGCACACACTATTCTTATACCAAACATAGAACATTGAATGTACTGTTTATGAGGGTCAAACAAGTAAATGTATATATACAATTGTATCCAATTAAAGGTATAAACTATACTGTTTGTTTTCACAGAAAATGAATTGGAGATTCCAGCTTTGTTACTGTATGCAATTAAGTAACTGTACCAAGTATTATCCTATTTATTATCTTCACAAAAACAAATACATAATCCATTAGCACTGTCCTCAATTATACTACAATCATAAATACACATACACTTCAATTATATTATTCCACCATATTACAAATACTGTATATTATTACTATACACATATTACTATACTATGTGTTGCCAGTGGACAGATTCTTGGGGGAATGGTCTCACTAACGGCCCTTACCACCTGCAACTGGGCTGTTTGTACTCCACCACTTCACTGTGTACCTGCAAAGTACCCCAGAGTTTCCATATCTATTTCGTTCCTCTGGCTGACTTGCTGTTCTTCTTCTTTTCTAATTTCTAGTGTTATGTGAATGGCACACAGCTTTCGTTAAACTTCCCTCAACTTATTTCTTTTCCTAATCTTTTATCCCTGATTGTCTGACCACCATCGAGGCATTGTGTGCGGCTAACAATCTCTGTATCAATGCCAGTAAGACAGGGATCTCTCTTATTGTAACACCTGTGCCCTGTTTTCTCCTACCCTCTGGCTGCTGTCTTTGGGCCCTCTACTCTCACCATCCTGTGAGGCCAACAATCTTGGGGTCCTTTTTTTACTTGTTACATTTTCGAGCTGTAAAGAAAGCCCATGCTTTTAGATTGACCTCCTTACAGGCATTGTACCGTTTCTCACCTTCCCCCAGAATCTAAAGGTCTGTAGATCCCTGGTCCTGTGTAGGCTGGACTACTGCAACAGCATCTTCCTTATCCTCCCCCTTTATTGTTTATGCTCCTTTCAGATAATCTGGAATAGGGCTGCAAGATTTATCAATCTCAGGGATCACATTGCTGCAGCCGTAAAATGTATACATTGGCTTCTGCTGATTGCAAGGATGAAATTCAAGATCCTTTGTATAATTGACAAGGCTTTCTGGGGCCTGGTACTACAGTATGTCGAACCTCCTTTCCCTATATACTGCCTTGCTAGAGCCCTCCATTGCTGTAACTCCAATACTTTGCTGGTCAAATGCTTTTTTGAAACAGACAGCAAGAGGCATGTCTCTCTCTTCGGCCGGTGCCTCTGTTTGGAACAGCCTTCCTGCTCCTCTTGTACTTGAGCTGGACTTCCTTTTGTTCCAAAAACTTCTGAAAACTGTGCTTTTGTATTCCTGTTTTACTTAATTCCTTCCCTGCTAACTTATACCACTGCCACTAATACTGGTGGCCTGGTCCCTCATGAACCTCACAGGTTTCAGGCACTATATCTAGTTGACACCAGTACACCTCCTCCACCCCCTTCAGCACTGCCCTTGCGGGTTTATCGGCTGGCGGCTGTGCACCATACCTTTGGAATTCCTCTGCCACAGCAGGATAGCTAGTGGTGCCCCACCTTGGCGTGTGTGTGCACTTTCCTTCTGGGCTCCTATCAGCACTTGGTAATCCATACTCCTTTTTCCATTCATGCACTTGTTTTACTGCACAATGCATATGGTTATTTATAGCAGCGGTGTGTACTATGTTTTTGGATAGGCAAGGGAAATGCATATGCAAAAAATCTGTAAAACATTTTAAGTGTCAGTTGGTGTGTTGAAGTTTAATATGTTATATGTAGAGTTTCTTTGACTGATTGGTGGATTCATGTGTGACTGTAAGCAGGCAATGAGGGAGTGTTACAAACATAACAGTAAAAAGGGTACAAGGTCTGTCTTCTGCAATGCTGTGCATGTGCATTCCATGTTTTTAATAATGCATGGCATGTAGAGGGCAGTGTGGAAACACGGATAGTCACAACGGCCCATGGATTATGGTGCTTATTGTTTGCTAGAGAATAGTATTTGCGACAGAAAATAATTTCTGTGCTTTTTTCTTTTTCTCTAGTATATAATTGTCAATTATTGCCATTAGCATAGTATAAAATGCTAATGGAAATGTTGAAGAATCTTATTGAGTCTAACTACTTTACTGAAAACTGCAAAGTACCTGGAGTCTATAAGGTTATTTTTTCTTACTTCTATTTTTCAACTGTGGAAGGTGGTCCTAAAGGAACCTTTTATTGTGTTTTTTGACTTGGTATGCTTTCTTTTCTTTTTTTTACAGGAGAGGTTAGGAAGTAAGGTGGGGAGGGAAATAAGGGAATGGACACCAATCACAGATATGGAGGGGCGGTTGGACAGGGGAAGATGTTTGGCATGTTTTAAATCTAAGGTAGGGGGAAGTGTTTCTCATGCTCCTTGTTTACAGCAATGAAAGCACTTCAAAACTGCTCCCCTCTGCAGGATGGTGTATTGCAGTATATACAGAGTACTGTTGCATTGGAAATATATGGATGAACAGCCTCTTCTATCGCTTGCAAGGTAGCTGGTGGGATTTTGTGACCCACAGAAGTCGCCTGTCTGGCGGCAGTATTGGTTGAGGAAGATGAGGTAGAGGACAGTGTACTCCTCCCGAAAAACTGGAACAACCTTTCTGAGAGAATTCCGGTGGTTGGATTTACTGTGGTGGTGCATAGATTTGGTCGCGTTGGAGTAGTTTCCAGGTAGTCCGCTACTGAGTACAATGTTGCACTCAGTGCATTTCACCTTTGCAGCCTTAGCCTTTGGTACACCCCCAACGGTGTTAAAGAACTGCCACACCCATCATTCTCTCTAGGTGCTGGAGGAAGGCATTTCACCTACCTCATCTTCCTGGTCCTTTCATTTGTTTTCTGAATTATTTCCCCTTTACTGTTGTACATGCCCTCCAGCTGGTGGTGGTGGCTCTTGCGGAGGAAAGATGGTAATAGCTGATGCCATTTTTGAAGATAAATAGCAGTTGTGCTAATATTCTTGCAAGTATGCACTCTGTTCTAGATTGCAAATAGACAAAAAGTAAGAATAGGTGTAGGAGCTGTGCAACGGTACATTTTTACCCTGAAACTTCCAAGACCAGCTAAAATGTTCACAAAGCACAGACCCATTCACGAAGCGTTAACCCGTTCGTGACCATGTCATCATGCCATGCGCATGTAGTCACGTGACAATGTCCTGAAAGTCTGTGATGATATCAGATGTTCACAAACGTGGGCGAACATCATAAAAACGGTGAAAAAAGTTGGAAAAAGTTTATAGTAGTATTAAAAATGTTTCTAGGAGGTGGGGAATGGCACAGTTTTAACTTCATGTGAGAGAGGAAAGACCTAGGCTAAATAGCCATTGATGCGGGCTGCACACCCTAAATAAAACTCAGTGGTTTCTTTGAAGTTTGAAATAAAGTAGTTATATTTCCTTGAATTCTGTTGTATTCATCCGTGAATACTATCTTGGTGCACTACTTAGAAATAATTAGTTCAAAATGGGTTCCTTGGCAAAAATATATCCATATTTTATTTGCAGATGCAAAAATACCAATGCATTTCAGACTTTTATGAGTCCTTCATCAGGGTGTTGCTTAGAGATATTTATAATTGCCTTTCATCAAATCCCGTAACTCCAGTCATCTGGAAACTGACCCATGTGCCGCGGGGACACGCGCACAGTGTTCCGATAGAAATGCCTGTGATCGCTCTGCAAACAAAATATGAATATGGTATGATGTGATGAATGACATTTGTGATGTCATCTTTGATGTTCTAGTTGTTAGTGTTAGCAGTGCATGCAGGTGGTGACGCAAGTTATGTTTGCTTAGCTTACCATAACTGGAGAATAATTTGTTTTTTCGGTTTTACTTGTAACCATAACATCCCTTTAACAATGTTTTTAATTGTATTTCATAGATTTTTATTAGTGCAGTTTAATCATAACGTCCCTTTGACAACTTTTTTTCACCGAATATATATTTCTATATATATATTATAGGGCCTGCGGTAGTGCCCCTGTAGTTTAGTTTAGTTTAGTTTATTATTTGATAATGCGCACCAAAACCCAGGAGTAGTTGGGTGCAGCAGTTATAAGAATATTTAAGCTTAGGTTACATACATAGGATACGTAGGGAAAATGCAGTGCATGTATTATTGATGAGTCTGCAAAACAGGTATACATACATAGGATACATATGGGAAATACAGTGCATATATTATTGATAAATTTGCAAAACAGGTATACAGAATGTGCAGACTATGAATGCAAGATCCAAACAATGCATGTCCCTTACATGAGATAGTCTGTTGTCGGGTATAAGAGGTATCAGGTAGTTAAATATGATAAACGATCCGGGCCTAGCGCAATTGTAGGTCATCATTAGTCCAGAGCCAATTTTTCACATTACATCTAAATCTGGTGTAGGGTAGGTTAGCTCTCAGTGCGGTGGGGAGTGCATTCCAGGCACGGGACGCTCTGACAAGGAAGCTTGCCCCTCCCGCTTTGGATGGTCTAAATCTAAGTATTTCAAGTAGGAGGTGGTTAGAGGCTCTAATGTGGTGAGTGGGGGATTTTCTAATCAGTCTAGCCGAGATATATGGGGGCGCAGTATTTTTCAGGCCTTTATGGGTGAGGGATAGCGTCTTGAGGAGAACTCTGTCACTAATTTTTAACCAGTGATGGTCTTTCCTGATGTTAGATATATGGGCTCTGCGGGGTATGTGCAGCGCTGCTCTAAGAGCATTGTTCTGCAATATTTGCATTTTATTTATGACAGTTTTGCTGGCTCCTGCATAGACGGCATTACAATAGACCAATTTAGACATTACTAAGGCATTAGCTAATGTAATGCAATTAGTTTTGGAGAGGTAAGGTTTGCCGGCCCTGATTAATTTGCAGGTGTAAGCTGTGGAGGACGCTAGGGAATTACCTTGTTTTTTGAGAGATGTGTAGTCGAGGTAGAAACCTAATGTTTTTACCTCAGTTGCCACTTTGATTATGTTGCCATCTATGTTGAAGGCACAGTAATTCGGGGTGAGTTTTTTGAGGTTAGAGTCGGAACCCAGGATCAGTATCTCTGTTTTGTCATCATTCAGGCAGAGGCCGTGGGAGGCCATCCATGCCTGAATGAGGAGGTAGATCTTGTTTACTAGAGCTGTGTCTTCGACAAAGTTGCCAGATAGTGGTATGAGGATCTGCGTGTCTTCCGCGTATTGGTATAAATTACCCCCAGTCTGTCCAGTTTGTCGAAGAGTGGCTTAGTGAAGATATTGTACATGGTAGGTGAGACACATGAACCTTGTGGGACGCCACAGGTGATATGTATTGGGTCCGCTGAGAACACTCTCTGAGAACTAAGGGGGAGAACACTCTCATCGTACGGTTAGCTAATAAGGATTGTATCCAGGCTATAGCTTCACTTGAGAAATGGGCGGCAGACGCTAGGTAGTTGAATAACACTGCGTGGTCCACCAGGTCAAAGGCCGCCGATAAGTCAAGGAGGAGGAGCATTAACTTTATCCTTCAACTCGTTGATTTGTGTCTTAAGATCGATAAGGGCCGTTTCAGTGACATGTAATGGTCTGAATCTGGATTGGCGAGATCCTAGTAGTTGGTTCGTCTCCAGATAGTTTTGGATCTGGAGGTAGGCTACTCTATCGATGATTTTGAGGAGAAATGGGACTGCGGTGATAGGCCTGTAATTGGTGGGGATAGCTGGGTCAAGGGTCTGTTTTTTAAGGAGGGGCAGTACCCAGGATTCTTTGAGGTTAGTGGGTACAGTACTGGATCTAAAGGAAGCATTAATTAGTTTCAAGATGAAGGGTGCTAAATCTCTTGTTGCGTCCTTAATGACCTGTGCAGGGCAATTGTCACCTTGGCAATTAGAAGGCTTCAGTGATAAGATCACCTTTTCAGTTTCCAGAATGGATAAGTTGGTAAAACTGAAAGGTTTGCAGTTGCTTTGGGAGGCTGTTCTAGGTGTGTTGGTCAAGTGGGTGGTGTGGGTTCTAGTAGAGCTTAAGGATGCTTTCTTCTTTGCGATTTTGGTTTGTAGGGTGACAATTTTGTTAGCTAAGGCATTTTGGATGCTAGTGCACCATTGTTTGTCCTTGGGGGCGTTGTCTACAGGGGCAATAGGGTTCTCCATTTCCCAAAGGATGGAAAAGAGTTCTTTAGAATTAGAGTTGGCTTTATTCATTCTATCATTGAATGTGTCTTTTTTAGTTTGGATTATTTCCTTCTTATATTTTTTAGCAAAGTTGTCAAGAAGAGTTTTGTTCTCCGCCGAAGGTGTGTGCCTCCAGATAGCTTGGAGTTTACGTTTTTGGATTTGTAGCTCTTTGAGGTACGGGGTGAACCATGATTTAAGATGAGATTCTCGTTTACTTTTACGAAGTTTAATGGGGGCAATTATATCCAAGGCTTTGGACATAGCGTTATTAAATGTCTCCACTAGCGAGTTAGGGTCAGGGTCAATATGGCTAACAGTGAGGGCTGGTAGGAGGAGTGGGAACAATTTTTCGGAAGTCATATCTTTTTTACTTCTAGTTGGCATAGATGGTGCTATTTCCTGATTATTTGGTTTAGGTAGCTCTATAGTTAATGAGAAGCAGATAAGGTGGTGATCGGTCCACGTTTGTGGTGAAATGTTGGAAATCGTAGTGATACAATTATGGTTGGCTATCCAATCTAATGTCCATCATTTTATGTGCGTAGGGGAAAGAACTTTCTGGGTGAGGCCATGATTAACTAGGATTAATTGAATGGAATAGGCTTGATTGTCCTCAATATCATTGAAGCCCAGATTAAAGTCACCTAATAAAAGGAGCTGGGTGGAGTCTTTGATGTTATTGGTAAGGAGGCTGGATAAGTCTTCCTCAAAGTTGCCTAGTGGGCCTGGTGGTCTATACACTAGACTGACAGTTAGTGTGCTGTTATTAGAGGTAGGAATTTTGGCTGAGAGAAGTTTGCAGGATGTTATTTCTGGGTGAGGGGTAAGTCTTACATCTAGCTTGGTTTTGGCAATGATGGCCAGGCCTCCTCCTCTAGAGTTGGACCGATCAACTCTTAGTATATTGTAATTGTCAGGTACGGCAATCATGAGTGCAAGACCTGCAGCATCATGGAGCCAAGACTCAGTGATTGCGAAGAGATCTAAGTTGTCCATAGCAAGTGTGTCGGCAATCTCAGTACTGTGTGCTATGAGGGACCTCGCATTCATGAGGGCTTCTGATAAGCTGGAGGTTGTAGTTTTATCTTGGGTTAGTCTAAGATTGGGAGTGTTAGTCCTCTTCTGGTTATCGAGGAGGTCAGTTTGTGTTTTATGGTGTCTTTCTGCCACTAGGGCAAGAAGGTTAGGGTCGAATGCAGTTGGGGTTGAAGTTGAGCCTAGTGGTCTCGTTCTTTTGTTTTTGAGGTCATAAAGGCGTGGTAGTCTCGAATGTTTCTCTCTTGCAGGTTGCACAGTGTGGAGTTGGTGTGTGCCATTGTTAGGATGGTGGTTAGAAGAGTCCAGAGTAGGGTACAGAGTATGTATATTAGGTAAGTTTTAGTAGTGTACATGTTGGGGAACAGGTAGCAGAGGGGCATCTAGATTTGATAAACCCAACAATGACTAAAATGCAAACAGCAGGGTATACCTAGGTTTGACAATTCCCATCAGTGACTAAAGTGCATAAATCAGAGGGTACCTAGATTTCACAATTCCCATCCGCGACTAAAGTGCATAAATCAGAGGGTACCTAGATTTGACAATTCCCATCCGCGACTAAAATGCATAAATCAGAGGGTACCTAGATTTGACAATTCCGATCAGCGACTAAAGTGCATAGATCAGAGGGTCCCTAGATTTGACAATTCCCATCAGCGACTAAAATGCATACATCAGTGGGCACCTAGATTTGACAGACCCAGCAGTGACAACGATGCAAACAACAGAATATACCTAACTATGACAGTCCCATCGGCGACTAGAGTGCATACAGTGGGGGGCATTAGATTTAGGACTAGCAGTATGGCTATATTTACCTATAGCATGGTTGACATAAGCATAAACAACTGTGGACAAAATGGTACGGCTATGGCAATTTAATCTGGTGATACTTAGTAACACTGCATCTCTAGACTAGGTAGACGCAAGTAGAGACCAGGTGGTTATGGACTTCACCCTGGTCCGTTAATGGTACAGTGGTGTCAAGGTAAGCAAAACCCTATATAATTATATTAATGCCAGACATGTGGCGGTGCAGATATAGCAAAAGGGTGCTTTTACAGTACATTAGCGTGTGAGTGGCCGTCTGCATATCACACTACACTAGATAGTATCTCCCAGTAGTCTGTCTATGTTACCATCAGATTCAGTAGCACTCGATAGTAAACAATGAGTGCAGCATTTAATGACAGTTCGCCGTGACTTTAGTAGCACCTAGTTATGCGGGTCAAAGTGAGCTTTGTAGTTATGGTAAAGGTGTTTTACCGATATAGCAGTTTTTGGGTGGCATATAACTGTGATGCTGTTAGACACATACTCACCAAACTTTGCAAAAAAGGTATATGGGCACCTCTGACTGATTTTGCTGAAGATTGGTGTGGTTTCGTGAAGGAGGCATCATTGTAGTGGGTCCGACAACTTTGGAAATCTGCATAGACATTCATTGAAAAAACTCTGCTCACAGTAACAGCACAAACCGCTGGATGGATTTGCACTAAATGTGTGTGAGGAGCGGCAGCCGGGTCCTGAAAGCAGTCTTTTGCAAATTTGGTGTAAATCAGTCCAGGAGATTCTTTTTAAAATGGCCAAAAAGTAGGTAAAATGAAATAGTGATATCTGCAGATTTATGTGGTCTGTAGATTTATTTCCTGATGTGATGTCCGCGGACATCAAACATGCACAGAGATTGTTTATTGAAAAATGTGACATGCGTCCAACATTTGAAACAGACGTCTTATAGGATCCACAGACCACAGACCTTAAATAGAAAATACATTTTGGGTTATTTTATGGATGAAACAGTATGTGGAAAGGGTGGGTAGGGTGGAAAAAAGTATGAGATTGAGACATTTGTATTGGTGAAAACAACTGTGCTGGTGCCGCTGAGTCTGCAGGCAATTTTACTGTCTGCAGCTATATTCTGAGCTGTGGACATCATTGAGATTGGGGGGTTCTGTGTTTTGGTATATTTAAACATATTTTATGAAAGTAGCGAGTGTCAGTGATGTGTCTGTGTTTGGAATAATAATACATTTGTTAGCTTTTGTAGAAGTGTGTAAAGTGGTTATACAATAGCTAAAGTGAATAGTTGTGTTTATGGCGAGGTTATAAAATGGTTGAAGAGCATATATTTTTGGGGACATGGTTGTATACTTGTGGCAATGGCTAGCATGGCTGTATAAATGTGGCTATCGCCAGTATCTAGATTCTTGCAGCCATGCCCCCAAGAATGTGGACACTGGCCATGGCCACAGTAATATGTGCATAGTAATTATGGGTATTCTAGGGGTAGTTTACACTATTTGTAATGTGGTGGAAGGATAATTGATAGTGGTCATGGGTGTTTAGTTGAATATTGTAAGATGGCTGCAATGTAAAATTGTGGAGACTGGTATAAAGCTATAATAATTTGTTCTTAATAGTTTTCGCTAAAATAATATGCTCAGAGTAATGTATAGTGGGTTTGGATATTTAGTTGAATATGGTAACAAGGGTGCAATCTGTGGTTGTTTCTCTGTAAAGAAAAAAAGTATAATTGGTAATACAACATACTTTGAAATACCTAATTACCTCCAGTTGTACATCTATATTTACTTTGTTGACCCTCATAAATAGTATGTTCTATGTAATATGTTTGCTACAACATTTGTGCGTGGGACACTGTTGTTGTATTAAAATGTTGAAATCCTTGGGTCATTTGTAGAAAAAAAAACACGATGGATAGAGAAAAACATATTGCTAGAAATACATTTTCTTGCATTTTTTAATGTTAACTTGTTACAGCACATATGTGTGTGTTTCGAGTAGTTAGATAACTATTGGTGTATTCTAACTGTATTGGATTTTAAAAGCACTATTGTACTACTATGGCTGTATAATGTAATTATAAGTGGGATGGAATGTTTGACATGTATTGCAATGAAGGGTATGTTGAAACTAGTTAAATACCCACTGGCATATTCCAACTGTGTATTGTAGTTATTAAGATTTGTTAATGTACTTTAATGAGTACATTTGAGTTTCTACAATTTATGGTAGACATTTGTTAGATTTGCTGGTAACCTATGTTTCTGAGTAACGGAAGTGTTGTTACATTCAAATCAACCACATATTTTTGACATATGCAGCATAGTGGCCTGATGTGGTTGTGGCACCGGTGTGGTATATTATGCTTTCTGTTGTGAAGGTTTTCTTGCCAAGAGATACCTGGCCGTGTGTAAAGCTAGTGAGCTTGCAGTTATTTTTGGTACCATCTGCATTGTACCATAAAAACATTAGCATCACATATTGGCCATGTGAATCTATTTGTATGCTGGAGCAATTGTCTGAATTACAAAAAGAGCATACAATGCCATGATTTGCATTCTGCAGAAGCTGGTGAAATGGAATGGATTCACATGGATGCATGCACAAATCGTTCAATAGGGATCTGCTTTCGTGAAACATGGTTGTAGAGAGTGCATGTATGTTTCCACATGTATGAAATCGAGAAGATTTAATTCATAGGGATGTTTTTTGTTTCTAGTACTTGTAGTAATTTCATTAGGAATTCTTGTTGATCTTATTGTGTGTTTATGATATATGTTGCCATTCCTGCACAGTAGTTCAATTCTTGCCTTATACCTGAGACACTGTAGGTGCTGTCAGGATTATTTCTGGCATTTGTATGGACGAGCATTCGCAAACACAACTTGTCTGAGCCGTTGAAGTAAAAGAGAAGATTGATTGTGATATTTGCATCGCCATTTACTCCAGTTGTTTTGCTGAATTTAAATGGACCAGAGAGTTTTGCCACTGCATCCTTTGATGGGCCTGCAGTTGTTTTTGAACCAGAGAGATTTGTGCCTGTATAAGTTTAAGGACCTGTAGTTTTTTCAGTGGGATTGCAGGGAGATCTGGTATAGCTTCTGTTTTTATTAGTTCTCTTTTTGAAGGTTTTATTTATTGAGGTACAGGATACACATCTTGATGGCAGTGTACAGTGCACATAGCCTGTTGTTTTCTAGAATGTAAGGAATGTCAGCATTGACTTTCTTTGTATCAATGTGTAACTCATACCTTCTTTGAAGACAGTGCTGCCTATGTCGATCAATGTATGGGCTAGAGTTAGACCTTACAACTTGTGAACAGTGACAGCGTATGTAAGAGACACAGAGGATTGTTCTCTGCGTACATACATATCTTTGAAAAGAAGGAAACATGCTATTCTGCAGTCTATTCTTTTAACTTTTGCAAGTTTGTCAAAGTGATTGTTGACAAACCGAATTTTGCTGTTATGTGGGTATGTTTGAAAGCCAACAACTGTACCAATTGCTCCATTGGATAAACCTTGTGCGACATCAAGATTACATTTTAGAATTACAGTTTCGACACAGGGTTAATCATTTTCTAATCCAGCTGTATTGGAGATACATGTTTCTCAGCTATTTATTTGTGCTGTTGCTTGTTGACACGCAGGCAGTGTCATTCCATGTACTTCCAGTTTGTCTGTGGAGCTGATATGCACTATGGGTTGCATTTCTTTTTTTAACATTGTATCGTTGAATTGGCTACAGCTTGCAAGCATTGGCATTAAGCAATGCATTTCAGATTTTTCTGAGTTAAATGTTCCATGGCATCTGGGGCAGATTTCTTTTGTCCATACAGCTCATTGATTATTCTAGTTTATAAGGTGGATTTTGCATTTTTTGTAAGCAGACCAGTTCCAAATCTTTTAATAATGTTAGCATAGGTCAGATCTGCAGACTCACACATGTTTTGAGTTAGTACTCTGTAGCGAAAATGCCACCAGAGATTTAAACCGAGTGTATTACAGTATTCTTTGTGGCCTAATGTTTTGAATATGGGTTGTCTTTTTACCCTTGTTTACTGTACGAGGTCTCTGAAAACAATAACGTGTTTTCCTCCAAACTGTTCCTTGTAGTTGGTTTTAAGTACTTCCTGCATTCTGAGATGAATTAAAGCGAGAATAAGGTTGGAAACCGTGCTTACTTCATGAGCTAGAAGTAATTTCATGTGTTGCAGAATTCTGCATACTTCAGTAGCAGCTTTGAATTTGTTTGTTTTTGTTTATAAGCCTCTTCATTAAAATATGATTCTGTGCTGCTGGTGTGAAAACATTCACCTTCATAGAAATTTAAAAAGGTCTTTACATTGACATTGCACTTGTTTACAAGTAGTCTTTGTTGTTTGGTGATTCATTTAGTTAGTGGTCTCACTCAGTTTCAAATTAATATAAAGAATGTTCTCTTTAGTTTAAATGTGCTGTCAATTACAGCTTGAAGGATGAGTAGTCATTGATAGTTTTGAAGCATAGAATGTGACTTCTCAGATTGTTTTTATAAGATTGGCAAGAACTCTATTCGGGAACTTTTTTTCTAAAATGTACTTTTTGGAATGGTTTACTTTGGCTATATTAACATTGCTAGATATAGTGTGAGGTTTATCTTGAGGCCTAATTTCCCTACTACATATTTATTTAGTTTGAATTCTACTATACATTGTTTTAGTGGCAGATGAGTACATGGCTTGTTTTTATTTTGATCTGCTCTCTCTTGTCTTTGTTTTCTACAAAGTTGCTTTTTAGTAGGCATGCTGTTGTGTGTGTTGGAAAAAAAGAAATGTGTGTTTTAACCCCTTACGTGCCAGGCTATTGTGCAAGTCTATGCAAAAAGGACAAGTAGGATGTGGATGTGTGGTTGTAACTGTAGATGGTTGGAAAAGACTGCTGTGAGATTCTGTAGTGGGATGATATGTGTGGTTGGGAAGGTTGTTTGAGTGAGGGGGTGTATAGGTTTGGTGGGTTTGGATAAATATAATATTGTAATTGGGAAGTGTGTTAAATAAGTAAATGGATGTGATGGGGTAAGGATAATACATGTTTATAGTAATATGTGCTGTACAGTAGTGGTGTTGGTGAATACAGGAGTAGTGGTGGCATTGACTAAAGGGGAATATTGTGCTGTGCTGTGAAAAACTGTGGTTGCTGTAATGGTGTAATTTACTGCACAGGTATGAGGGTTGTGTGGGTGTAATTGTAAAGGGGTGTTGAAAATTATGTATGTGTGTTAATGTGCGTTAGTAGTTTGTAACACCATGAGTGCAAAGGTTTTGGGGTTTGATTTGAGGAGTTCATGAGGCTAGGATTATGGAAGAAAACATGAATTAAACAGTGCTAAATAAGGTGTATGATAGAATGTTGTGTAGTTAGGCAATAACGGACTGGTGTTTTATTGAGTATGGAGGAATGTTGAGATGGGATTGTCAATAGTGTAAATGGTGAAATGGAATGAGTATGAGTGTAAAACAATACAGTTGAGTGTTAAATAATTCACAGTGAAGTTACGTTATTTGAATTAGAGAGACATACATGCTATATTCATATACTTACTTTGTAGCACATGAAGAGTTTTCTTTGTTCGGTAGCTGTTTTTGTTGGTCTTTTTTTCTGTAATTGGAAAACAAAGTTAGTTGCTCTATGTGGTAATGTTGAAGTAGGCTTAGTGGCATATTTTGATATTTATTGTGGTAGGAGCAGTTATTGGAAAAGGCAGTGAATAAAGGTTTGTTATGTGTGGAGTACTGAAGTATGTTATCTATGTTGTCAGTATATGGTGTGTTGTAGCATTGGTTGGAAAACACTAGTCCTTTATATGTAAGGAAAATTGTTGCGCTTAGGCTTGCCTGTTTTTAGTTGAAATTTACTGAAAGGAAAAAAATGCATAAATACATTGGCACTTCCATCATGTCTCTGTGTTTTTGAAGTAAGGAACATGCATCTGCAAAATATTGTAGCAACTGTTTGAAGTGGCACTTGTAATGAGGTGTAATATTGGCCACTATATGGAATCTACTGGGATTAAAACTTATACATTTATATGTAAGGAAAGCTGATGTATTTTGTCCACTTTTTCTTGTATTTTAATAAGAAACATACAGTGTACAGGTACAGCAGTCTCGGGAAGATAGCTCGGTAACAACGTGCTCGCCTTGGAAGCAAAACGACATGGAGCAACATAGGTTAGATCCCCGGGTCCGCGCTTAGAAACCTCTGGATATTAAGCGCGTTATAAATAACCTATTATATCATATCAGTAGTATAAAAATGTTAATATTTCTGTAAAGGAAAGGAAATGCAGTTGCTAAATACTGGTATGGTACAATTAAGTGGTAGTTGATGTGAGCAGGTGGAGAATGGTGGCACTATGAGGGATGTGATAGCAAATGTTGCAAAACATTACTTTTATAGTTAAGGAAAAATACTGTTCTTTTTTTAAAAAATGAGCAGCATTTTATTGAAAATGAAAACATGCATACGTGCATTTGGAGCCCCACCATTTGTATCTTTTTTTTACAAGTAAGGGAAATGTTTGTAGAATACTGTTAAGTGGCACTTGGTGAGAGCAGGTTCAATATGTTGGTAGTATATTTAATTAACTACCACTTAATGTCAGCAGGTGGACAATGTTGCCAATACATAGCATTTGATAGAAGTGGTTAAAAAAGAGCATATGCTTACTGAGATGCATATTACAGGGTAAGTGGTAGCGACCCAGTTTATATAGTTTAAAACGTAGTGAAAACATTACTTTTATAAAAAAGAAGCATGCCCGTACTACTGCTACTTAGGTAAAGATATTGTTGAATCTGCAAATAGAAATCTGGGACAGTTTCACCGTTGTTTTTTTATACTGGAGGTTCTGAATGACAGGACACATGTACTCTCCGAGTTGAAATATACATCTGTGTTGAACTGAGGTGACAGGGCTACATGCAGAGGTTTTGGATGTGATTGGTGGGTGCATGTGTGTTTGGAAGTAGCCAATGAGGGAGTGTTACACATATAAAAGTAAAAATGGTAAAAGGGCTGTCCAGTGCGATGGTGTCTGGCGATGTCTGCGATAGTCCGCAGACCTGCACATGCCATCCGGATCTTTTAATGATGCCCTGCATGAAAATAGGACTGCAGAAACTTTCCTCAGTCACGAAAATTCAAAGAGGTCTGGGTATTAGCCAATCAGGTTTCATGGTCACGGAGGAGGAGTTGAAGTGTACGGGAGCACAGGGTAGCAAGTGTTTCATTTCTTGTGTGAAATGCTGAAAGCATGGCTATAAAGAAGCAGACTGTTTGGATGTTAGGAGATTCAATGATGCATTGGTTGAAGATATATGGAGAGCACTTTGGCATCTCTGAAAACCTTGGACTTGAAAGTGTGGAGGTGTTACGGTATGAAGTTTGTGGATTGAACTGGAAGGCATTATTACCCTTGTGTAAAAATATAGTGTGTTTCAAAGATTCAGATATAATTATATGACATTGTGGAGGCCACAGTTTAGGATATGTTACTGGAATAACTTTGCAATATGCTATGAAATATATGTTTAGAAGAACTATTTCCAGCTACAAAGATTATTTTTTCACAGATTACTCAAAGGAAAATATGGAAAGTTTCAAACTTATTTTGTCCAAAAATTGAAAATGTAATGTAGAATGGTAATAAAGCTGTATGTGCTTCTTTTAAAAGATTTAGGTATGGCATCTTTCCACAATTAGAATATAAAATAAGATGAAGTCAACATTTCTCCAAGAAATGGTGCAGATTTAACAGATGTTTGAAACTAGATTTTTCTTTCCAATGTACAGAATGCTTTGAAACAGTTTTTGTGAAAGAAATGAAAACAAAAGATATATAATATGCAATAAATGTATCTTTATTTATACACAATTCAAAAGAACTTTAACAAAAATTAAGATACATATTATATATTAGATTCACATGAATACAGTTACACTACTAATACAAATATCAATTTCACTGATTGACTCAGATCACAATAGATACACACAGATACAACACATTAATAATACTAAACTAAAAATGCTAGAAGACAATCCAAGGTCATTGTTATTCCTAACATACACACCATTTAAATGCAAGACACGTAAAATAATGTTTCAAATGTTTAAAACACCTAAAAGACTTTCCCAATCTGAATACAGGAAAAGAGCCTCCTGTATGGCCTTCGAGACAGCAGGAGGAATTCTCTGCCCCACGGTGGTGTCCAGAGTGGTGACAGGAGTAGTCAAAGAGGGTGTAGTGGCCAAACATATCCTACTCCCTGAGTAGGGAATTGCCTTTCTCAGGGCAGCTCAATGAAAGGTATGGGTGTGGTGACACATGGAGGTAGTGCCAAAGGAGTAGTGCCCCTTTTGGACGCGATTGAGTACAATTTTGCACTCAGTGCACTGCACACAGGCAGCCTGAGCCTTTTTCATCCCTCCCATGGTGGTGAAAAACCTCCAAAGCCACGACACTGCAGGTCACAGACACTTCCTCCATCACATTGTCTTCTTCCTATTCCACCTGCATGTCATCTTCTGCAGGGCCCCTGTTCTCCTGTCCAAGTTCTTGAGGAGGTGATGGTGGTGGCCCCTGGGGAGGAGGGATGGCCATAGCAGAGGCCATTGCAGCTCCAAATGCAAACTTCTAATCTCCCAAAAAAGTAAAGATCTTCTCTCCTGGTCTGCCAGATAGTGTATGATTAAATGAAATGGGTGGGTCCCCTTGGAGGAGCTGTACATGGACTATCATCCTGTCCACGAACATCGGTGCCCAAAGAAGGCCTTGAAAAGTTGTGAAAAGTTTAGAAATCAAGTAAGAATGGTACTGGGAGCTGTGGAAGTGCACTGTCTTAACTTGAATGTCCCTAGAGTGGCCAGAAATTGATTTAAAGATGTTCGCAAAGCACAGACACCGATCATTGAAACGTCATTACGCTGCTCAGGCGGGGTCACATGATGATGTCTGGGGACGTCTGCGACCATGGCACCACATTTACAAACTACCAGTCAGGACATTCGCAAACTACCACGTGAGCGATGACATAGTATGCACAATGTGTGTCGTCTGCACACGGACCATGATATTCGTTAACACATTAAAAGTACCTAGTTTGCTTGGCAGACTAGGTGTTAGGTTTGCGAACACAAACACATCCATACTGCATCACTAGTATGTAAATATGCAGACAAAGATTTTATTATAATCTGTGGATGT
This sequence comes from Ambystoma mexicanum, assembly GCF_040938575.1. NCBI lineage: Eukaryota > Metazoa > Chordata > Amphibia > Caudata > Ambystomatidae > Ambystoma > Ambystoma mexicanum. The sequence continues at coordinate 1,361,675,720 of NC_090935.1, forward strand.
CAAAAGGGCGTTTAAAAAAACAATTTTACATAGATTAAAGAATTATATGTTTTTATTTATATTATGTATTTACAGATCATATTTATCTTTTTTTATTTTAAGAAAGGGATGCGGAATCAGAGTGGGAAACATTGATAGGAGTATTTGGAGGTTGTAGAAAGTCATGATCAGGAGAACAGGAATAATAAACAAAAATAGATGTTCTAGATATTTGATGTCATCTTGTCATTTGTAATGTTATCTCTGATGTCCTGGATGTTAGTCTTAGCAGTGCATGGCAGTGGAATGAGTTATGGTTGCATAGTTTACCATAACTGGCACATTTCTTTGGTTTTTCAATTTAACGTGTAACCATAACGACCTTTTAACAAAGTTTGTTCACTGAATTTGCTAGGTTTTTATTAGTGCATCTTAACCATGACGTACCTTTTACAACTTGTTTTACTGATATATATATATATATATATATACACACCGTGGCTGTGTAGTTATGGTTAAGTTGCTAATCCCATAGGAAGAGGACTTTTTGTGTGGCTTATAACTTCGCTCTCCCTGTGCGAATCCTCACCAAACTTTGCAAAAAAAAGTATATGGCCCACTCTGAATTTTTTTGCAAAGTTTGGTCAGGTTTGGTCCGGGGGGGCAAAGTTATAGGGGGGTCCCAAAATTTCTTTTTTTCCCATAGAGTGAAAAAAATGTGCCCATCACTAGGGCCCAAACCGCTGAACGGATTTTCAACACATTTGCGGCAGGAGCAGCGGCTTGGTCCCAAAAGCATGCTTTTGTAAATTTGGTGAAAATCCGTCCAGTAGTTTTTTTTTAAACGATCAAAAAGTAGGTCTAAAAAATGTGTGATACACTTCCCTGTTCACTCCGCGGACAGGACACCGATTGGGTAATCGGCTCGCGTCATGTCCGCAGACATGTGACGCGTTCGCTGATTGGATGGTGAAGAGCGCGAAGTGCGTCAGATTGTTCTGATGCGTCCGCCATCTTGGATCCATGTTTTGGTGTCCGCGGACATCGCGACAAAAACATATTAAAAAACACAATATTGCACTTGTTAAACTTTTCAAATAATCTCTGGGGAGGCGAGGATTGATGAGGATGGGATGGGATATGGCTGCAAGAAGCAAAAAACAGGTGTTTTTTTGTCACAAAAGTCACGCAGTACATTTGGAGGTGGTCCACAATATAATGTGCCTAAGGTACAGGCGAAAGAGATTGCATTTTGGCATTCAAGGGATGGAGATGTAGAATCATGGAATTGTGGACTTGTAAATATAGATTGTTGCCCCTGTAGTCTACAAACCCAACTTTATCTTGTGGTATTACAGAGTAATACTACATTCCGAACGCCCGTTACTCTATATTGTTTATATTGGTTGCCGAATATTTATTAATATTAAATAGAAGCAATTTCGGGTTAATTTACACTCTTAATTAAAACGCTTGGTGGTACAACCAGAGCGCGGAAAATAAAGGACTAATGTGTCTGTGTTAAAATGTAATTAAAATAATAATGGAGTCAGACTTGCGCCCCCTAGAGTCTGGCATCTCAGGCAGTCACCTGCAGTGTCTGATGGATGTGGATGAGAATAAGAGTTGTCATGGATGCGGTGAGCCAAGTTGTTGCAAAATGAGAATGTATTTTGATTCTGAGTGAAGGTCACCAGCTTTGAACTTTTGGTTGCAAGCTAAGGAAGCCCACGCATGGGACACACAGTATAAGGTTGAATTGTTTTTTACCTTGAGAGAAAGGGACCATTCTGTATGGAATGCAATGTTAGGAGGTTTGTAATAATGAAGATTTGATAAGGTTATGCATTCCAAATGTATGTAAGGAACATGTAAATTCAGTTTATGAAGAATCTTTGGTGCAAACGCAGTGAGTGTTATGGTCTGAATTACGCCAAGAGAATGGAAATAGTGAATATAATGTAAGTTTGACGATTGTATACCGGAACAAGCATTAACTTATTATTATCTGAAGATTATTTTTGGGTTATATTCTATTCGTCTGTTCTGTGTTGCTTATTGCAATGAAACGCAAGTACTCTCTTTGTGTGTAGTTGTCTTTTATATGTGGTTATGGGAAGTGCAGCATCGAGGTGCATGTAGACCACCACTAAGTTCACCCTGGTTCAACGCTAATATTTCATTAAAATGTCATGTATGACCATATCGAATTGTGTATCAGTGTCCACGTTGTTTTTCTCTTTGTTGAGATTGTTCGATGTCTGTGCTAATTGTTAGTTTAAACTCTATGCTGAATTAATAAGTCAATAGATAAATTGTAATAAAGTTCGGGTATTGAGACACATTTTCTGTTATGTTTTGGAAACAGATATATTCTGCCTTTCTGCGATTATCATAGATTCCAGATACTAAGTGACGGCTTCTTCAATCGGCAGCTTAACATAGCTGTCAACGCCTGGATCACAGTGACTCTTTTTTGGGACGATCGCCCAGGGCCCATATGCCCTTACGCTGTACTAGCAATTAGGAGTAACATAACATCCTTTACGGTGGTCTAGCCCCAAGTTGATGCAGAAGCCCTGGCATTCACTGTGCGACCCAAGTGGTTCTTTTACACCTTGTGTACGCAAAAAGAACAACGTGTGCCTCACGATAAACATTTTGGATCGTGAGCAAAGAAACAAATTTGAAATTTGATTCAATATGGCAATAGTCAGATGTTCTTGTGCGGTTTATTGTGAAATAAAAGTACTTTACAATTGTACAGTGTTATTGTTTTCTTTTAAAGTACGGTTTAATATTCCGCATTTTGACATGCTGTGTTGTTAGTCGATGTGTGTTGATTTTCGGGTTCTGCGTCACGTCACGTAGGTGATTATGGACGCATTTGGCTACACTGACGAGGAACGTCACTGAGAAAGGTGTAGAATATCACTAGGTTTGCTGATGTGAGGTTCAGAGGCGGGGTATATGATTTAGTGACGTCAGGGCAGTTTACCTTAGGCAGATGCAGCCATGGATAAGAATAGCAGAAGATGGACGCGCCCTGCTGCCAGATTTCATACGTTTATAAAAGAGGAAAAGTGAGGTAAGGTGAATTGGAAATGTTTGCGATAGATCAACGTATGTATAAAAATACATGACCGAACCCTTGGGACAATAATATTTTATGAGCATTGCACTTGTGAAACTTATGAAATAATGGCTGGGGAGGTGAGGGGTGATGATGATGGGTGGGATATTTCTGACCTGATTTCGAATGAGTTTACAAAGTTTGGTGGGATTTTTTGGAGGGGGGTAGTTTATATGACGATAGTATGTGCATTCATTTGACACTTTTGCAAAAATAAAAGGTGGGTAGATTTCCAGCAAACTTGTGTAAGGCGCATTGTCAAGGATCTACAAGCATGATTTTGCAAATGTGGCAGTCTTTTCTAGCGGTATAGCTTTAGTGACTGAGGGGTAGCCTGTGGCCATGGGCAGTGGCCAAAATGTCCGGTTCATGATATAAGGTCATGATCCGGACAATCTGGCTACTGGCCATGACCAGAAGGGACAAAACATGGGATTAAAGTGGTCATGTCCACCTGGGAATGGCTTTGTGGTAAAGTTATTCTAAATTAGGATAGATTTGAAAGGGAAGAAAAATGTGCTTGTGGTAATGTGGTCATATGGTGTTCTTTTTGCCTTCTGCAGGCTGCTATGGAAAGCGAAGAGGGGCCCTGTATGGAACCCCCACCTTCCCTTTACATGGTGGCCATCTTGGAAAAGGATTTTCCTTCCTAAACCGGGACACCTGTGGTGTAGGATGAAAAATCCTCTTTTTTAGTACCACCAGTTACCGCTTTGGGAACCAAGGCTGCTAATGGTCTTCATCCCCCATTTCAGGGGCTGGAATGGGGGGATAATGGTCCAGAGACACCCTGAGAATTGATATTATCATTCTTAAAAGATAACATTCTCTTTTTTAATCACTCTAGCAAATGCCATGCAGTGCAGTATTCATCATCTGCTCACATGAAACAGCAAATAATTACAATGCTCTGTATTTCAAAATGTTTATTTTTGCAAGCATTTTGATGAAAGTAAAAAAATGCATATATGCATGTACAGCAGCACTGTGTCACTTTTCCATAAAGTACCAGATAAACCAGATAAAATAATCCTATAGACTAATTTTGAAGTGGCACTTAGTGTCCCACAGTTTAATATGTTGGCAGCACATCCATACATCACCCATTCCAATGTATCGGTGCTTCTTAAGTCCCAGAATACAATGAAAAAAAGATGACTGAACTTCACAATTAAAAACTGTGACATGTATATCAAATACACATATGAAATGCTGCACTTTGCAAAATATTTTTGGAAGCCTTTTAAGAAAGTAAAACAAATGTATACCTGTACTTCCAGCAGCACTGTCTCACTTTCTTATAAAAGAAAGTAAAAGCAGAAAAAATTGATTTGTACACCATTTGTAATTGGCACTCAGTGTGTGCCAGTTAAATATATTAACAGTACATGTATACTTCCTAAAAAAAACATTCCCATCTTCAGCTGCTTATGCAGTTCTACTTTTTTCTCTGCATTCTGTGACTTGTAATCCAACTTTCACAATGGTACATGTCTGATAATGCAAACAAAAACTCTATGACTACATACACACCTACAGATTAGAATGCATCATGTTGGCAAGTATGCACATACTCCTAACACATTATACTTATACACACCAACTGCCATTTAAAAGTGTACTACAAATCGTTTCCATCAACATTTTCTCTTTTACAAAATGTAACAGATCTTCTGCAAATGAAAATACATATTAATTGAAAATTCACCAATTTTATGAACTGTTTCCACACCAGTCCTCCTTCCGTTATAATAATGACCCTTGCTTCCTAACAGTACTTTGCCATTAACATATATCCCCACTAACTTTCTTTTATAATTACAGGAAAGAAGCACATCACTGCAATCAACAACCGAAAAACGAATACCCTTCGCATCCGACAAGGTAAGTACATTAATGTACCAGGTATTTGTATTATAGCAGCACAGTGACACTATGTGTATTACACCAGACTACTCTTTTTCAAATCAACATTTCTTTTACTCTAGCCCACTTTATTCCACCATAAGATAGCTCAGCGGGTTGAGCGCTCGTTGCTGCGATCTATGTGTGATCTGCAGGTCGCAGGTTCAAATCCCGGCAAGGCTGACTCAGTCTTTCATCCTTCCGAGGTCGATAAATGAGTACCAACTTCAGCTGGGATGATATTTGTATGTAAATATGTTCTCTGTAAAGCGTTTTGAGTTAAGGCGCTATATAAATAACACATCATTATAATTATCTAGACACCACCATTGCAACACCCACTCTGTTCCTCAAAACAGCACTATCACTGTACAGATTCCATCAGACTACCACTGCCTTCCTCATTAACTCAACACCATCACACCTCTGTACACTCATATTTTCACAACCTTTCCAACTACACCTAATATACCACCTCACAATCAAACAGCACTCTATTCATCTCTACTACCAGACCCACACACCCATGCACCATGAATGCATATACATTGCACACTTTTCCAATAAAACTGTTCCCTTTTCCCAGCAGACACAACAAAATGCCTACTAAAAAGCAACTCCATAGAAAAGAAAGAAAAACTAGAGCAGATAAGACTAAAAGTATACCACATAGTCATCCACCTCTAAAACAATTTCTAGAAAACATTAAAATAAAAGAGCTTGTAACATCACTCAACAAAACTAAAGCAATCACAACTAAAGAAGGTAAGGCCCCTCTTGCAAAAAGAAAAAGTAAAACATTATTTACAAAGAAAAGCAGACCTAACAAATCCAATCATCAATCTACCAGTGTTAACATAGTTACGATAAAGCAATCCAAAAAAGTGATGTTACAAAACATTTTCCACCATAGAGTTTTTCACAGTCTTATAAAAACACTTGAAAACTCACAATCTTCACTAATAAAGTACTTCAGGAGAGTAATCCTGCAAGCTCTAATTGACATAGCTTTTAAACTAAAGAGAACATTGGTTATATTGATTTTAAACAGAAGGAAACCACTAAATACATTAATCAATAAATTACAACAAGTCCTTCTAAACATGCATAGTGTCAATATAGAGACCTTCTCAAACTTCTGTAATGGGGAATGGATTCACACACGCAGCACAGAACCATACTTTAATGAAGAAGCTTATAAACAAGAACAACAAAATCAATTGTCATAGACAATAGTAGTTGAGGGTATCAAATGGTGGAACACACCATTATGCAAAAGAAACCCTTATAGAAAAAAAAATCCCCGGCGAACTTTGAACCAAATTCTCTTTTCACCCAAACAAACCATCCAGTGTACAAATGGACATGCAGCTCAATGTGTAATGTACGTCAACAATCCTTTAAATCTTTACGGTAATTCCTCAATTACTGTGTAAAACTAAAAGACAAACATAAAATGAAAACTTTACAAACCATAGACTCATGTACAGTGCGCAGCCACATTGGTCTGTGAGGACATTCATTAGGCTGCATTTTAGGAACTACAAGAAAAGAAGGAAGATATGATGAAAGGTCCACACGAATTAGTGCATCAGAATATCGCTCTTTACGAATGTATTCTAAAGACCCCAGATTCAGGCAAAATGTTGAACACCTCCTCTTTGAAAGTGAACTAGCAACTCTATGTTATGGAGCTGCACATACATTAAAAACATGCTCTAACTTTTTAAATATATCCGCTACACAACTGCTTCAAAAAATAAAAGACAAAGATTAAGTTTTGCACTCAAGTATCACAAATCTCTTGGCAAACATGCGTTGTACAAAAGAGTATTAGTTCCCACGTTATTCAGATGTCCGTTGCATGCTAAGGAACCTAGGCCCTCCCACAGGGTTTGATACTTTAAGTTGTGCAGAGTATGCATGGGATAACTTGCATGACTTCTAACACTGCAAACTAAAATAAATACGGAATAGACATAAAAACACCAGCAGAACTCTTGAGCCTGTAAAATGTATCAAGGTACTTTCACAATCGCTTCATAGCCATGCTGCATTTTATCTGTAATAAAACTACCCCTGCGCTCGCAGAAGTGCAACACTTCTTTTGGAGTAAAGAATATCAAACTAGAGGAGCACCACACATCCAAATGCTTTTGTGGATAAAAGATGCTCCAAAATGTGGCCATGATTGTGACAACACTGTCTTACAGTTTATTGAAAAATTCATTACCTGTGACATCCCTTCAGAAACCACAGTTAATGACCTACAAACAGAAGTGTTACGCATCCAAAAACATAAATGTGGCAAATACTGCCAACGTAGATATCAAAACAAAGGTGAATACTATACAAATCATTGCTTTGGCTTTCCTAGACCAGTGTGCAAAAAAAACAAGTAAATACCTTGATGTCTTCTGTTAGACACAGTGTAAAAGGCAAATCCCCTAAAAATACAAACAACGTTAAAGGGGATGAAGCATCCAAGTATATCAATGATTACAATGCAATAATTGCCCTCTTGTGAAATGCAAACATAGACATACAATACATTGCAGGCAATCCCCCTGTTGTAAGATATGTCACAGCCTATCTCACCACACCTGAGAAAACCGATCTAAAGGCTGACATATCATCTGACAAAACACTATCACAGAAATTGTATAGCTTCGGTATAAATATGCTCTCCCATAGAGAATGCAGGTCCTATGAAGTTGCAGACCATCTAACAAGTACAGCCTTATATGTCAAATCTGAACCCATTTCTGGCTGAACATTGGACGAGCATCAGCCCGAAAAAGAGTACTAAAATCCTACCAAGCAGTAGAAAACATAGCCACAAAGGATCCCAACAGCCAGGGCATTTTAAAAACAATGTACTTGACACATACTACCCAAACAGAAGTACTGCTTTTGAAAATATGTGTCTGTATGACATATCCAAAAACTACACCTACAAAAACAATGTCACACCAAATGAGACTACTGGCAATTATTCAGTTTCAACTTGTGAAGGAAGCCTAGTGAAACTAACCAAATCCAATCTAATTAATCATGTAAAGTTATTATTTAGAGTGCCACAACATAGAGAACTGTTTTGCATGGCCCTACTCCAACTTTTTAAACATTGGAGAAAAGAAAAAGAATTATTAGATGACTACTAATACTCCCCATAGAATAACAAAACAAATTAGAATGCTACAAATTGTCAGCAGAAGCTGCTACTGAGGTACGCAGCATTCTAAAACAAATGAAAGTGCTCCTGATAGATGAAGCATGGTTCCAACATCAAGCTGGCATTGATTCATCTCAGAATGCAAGAAGTCCTAAAAACAACTATGAAGAACTGTTTGGAGGAAAACATGTTATTGTTTTCGGATACATCCTACAGTTAATGCCAGTGAAAGGGCAACCTATTTTCAGAACATTAGTACACAAAGAATGCCATAATACTCTTGGCAGCATTGGAAATGTAAATCTCTTGCAACATTATCACTACAGAGAACTAACTCAAAACATGCGCCAGTTTGCAGACCTCACATATGCTAACATTTTACAAAGCATTACAACTGGGCTGCTAACTTAAGATGCAAAATCCATTTTTAATAGTAGACTGATCCATGAGCTATATGGGCAAAACACATCTGCTTCTGATGGCATGGAACAATTAACTCAACAAAATCTAAGATATATGTTCTTAATGCCAACCCTTGCAGCATTAGTCAATTCAACGAGACGATGCTGAAAAAAGAAATGCAACCTATACTGCAGATCAGCTCCATAGACAAACTAGAAGTGCACAGCATGACAATTTCTATGTGTCAACAAGCAACAGCACAACTAAATAGCTTAGAAAAATGTATCTCCAACATAGCCATATTGGAAAAAATATTAACTTTGTGTCTAAACTACATAGTAATTCTAAAACGTAACCTTGACGTAGAACAATGCTTAGTCAATGGAGCAATTGGTACAGTTGTTGGCTTCCAAACATATCCGCATGACAACAATGTTCAATTTGTCCATATACATTTTTACAAACTTGCTGAAGTTCAAAAAATTGCCGAACAATAGGACATCAGAATAGTGATGTCATCAATGACATTTGTGATATCATCTATGATGTCCTGGGTGTTAGTCTTAGCAGTACACAGTGGTGGCGGGAGTGATGAATTTCTGAGGTTTTCCGGTTTTACTTGTAACCATAACGTCCCTTTAACAATGTTTTTTCATTGAATTTCATAGGTATTTATTAGTGCAACTAAACCATACCGTCCTTTTAGCAAAGTTCTTTCTGTGAATTGCATAGGTTTTTATTAGTGCAACTTAACCATAACGTCCCTTTAACAATGTTTTTTCTGTGAATTTCATGGGTTTTTACCAGTGCACCCTTAATTTCCTACAACTTACTAATATCATACTTAGCCCAATATAGCAACATTTTTGGACAATTTACTAAGTTTCACCTTCAATCTATGCCATTTCCCACATTCTAGCATCATGTTTAACACTTCTATATACTTTTTGTAGCTTTTTCCACAGTTTTTCTGTCAGTTGACATTTGCGAATGACTGACGTCATCGCTGCTTTTTTGGACAGGGTCATGTGACCACACACGCGCATGATGACTTGTTTGTAAACTTGTCCGCACATCGTGATCGGGTCTGTGATTCGCGGACAGTTCTCAACTGCACTTTCTACTGATCTCGGAACGTTCACGCTCAAAATGTTCCCCTTGCACAGCTCCTACTCCTATTCTTGCTCATTATCCATTAACAATCTAGTACAGAGCAACTATTTGGAAGAATATTAGCAAAACTGCTGTTTATGGTAAAAATGGCGTCAGCTATTGCAATCCCTCCTCCCCAAGAGCCACCACCAGCAGGAGGATCATCACAACAAAATAAGCGCATTTATTCCAAATACAATGTGGAGGACCAAGAAGATGAGGTAGAGGAAGAGCCTACCTCTAACACCAAGAGAGAATCATGGGTGTGCCAGTTCTGTACCACTGTTGGGAATGTAGCACAGGCTAAAGCTACAAAAGTGAAATGCACTGAGTGCAACGTTGTGCTCAGTCGCGGAGTACATGGACAGTACTCCTACGGGACCACCTGCATGCGCCACCACATCCAATCCAACCACTGCAATGCTCTCAGAAAGCCTGTTCCTTTCTTAGCAAGTAGTAGGCTGTCTTCTTCCACCTAATCTTCCTCAACCAATACTGTAACCAAACAGCCTACTTCTGTGGGACAAACAATCCCTCCAGCTACCTTGCAAGCAATGAAAGAGGCTATTGATCCCTATCTTTCAAAGACAACAGTCCTCTGTATATACTATAACACACCACTCTGCGGGGGGAGCAATTTCAAAGTGCTTTTGAGGCTGTAATGAAGGAGCATGAGAAATACTGCCCCCTACCTTAGATATAACACACGCGCACCATCTTCCCCAGTCCACCTTCCCTTCTATATTAGTGCTTCCCTCATTTCCCTCCCCACCTTATCTTCTAACCTCTCCTGCAAAACAAAATAAAAAAAATAATAAAAAAAAAGGTTTCTTTAGGAACCACCTTTCACAGTTAAAAAATAGAACTAAAACAAATCTTATAGGCTCCATCTACGTTACGTTTCTCTAGACTCAATAAGATTTTCCAACCATTTGCATTTTGTGTTATGCAAATGGGAATAATGTGGCGTTCATTGCCCGTTCCAGGGACTGGAATGGGGGATAACTGCCCGCCAGCCCAAGGCCACTAGCACCCAGGGTTGCCAAAGTGGTAACCCAGAGTGCTAAAAGAAAAGGATTTTTCTTCCAACACCGGGACGCGCGTGGCATCCCGCTGTAGGAAGGATAATCCTTTTTCAAGATGACCACCATAGAACGGGAAGGCAGAATCCATCTTCCCTTTCCATGGCGACTTGCAGAAGGCAAAGAAAAAATACTATGACCACATTACTGCAAGCTAATTTATTTCTCTTTCAAACCTATCCCAATTTTGAAAAGCTTTACCACATAACCAGTCCCTGGTGGACATGGCCACTTTATCCCCATTGGTTGTCCCGCATGGTCATGGCGAATAGCCAGATTGTCCAGGTCTTGACCTTATGCCATGACCCGGACAATTCGGCCACTGCCCACGGCCACAGGCTATACCTCAGTCACCAAAGTTATATCACTATTTTTGGTACCTACATTATGACACTTGTCAAAAACTAGAGCAGGGACACATTTACAAAACCATGCTTTCAGGTCCTTGCCAATGCTCCTTAGATGAGGTTTCTGGAAATACACTCATGTTTTATTTTTTCAAAAGTGTCAAAATGTATGTACATACAATAGTCATATAACTTAGCCCCCATTTGACAAAGTCCATTCAGACTTTGTACAAACATTTAAGTTTGGGTCACTTATCTTTCTGAAAACATGTGTCCACATCTGTCAAATGGCAACAAAGTTATAAGCCATCTAAAAATGTGGAGACCCCCTTCTAATTTAGCCCCCTCTTGACAAAATATAACCAAACTTTGCAGAAACATGTATATTTAGATCTGAAATTTTGTGCAAACTTTTGTGCAGATTCGGCAAATGGCACCACATTTACAAGACTTTACAATATTTTGAGACCCCCTCTCTAATTGTGTTCCCTATTGACAAAACAGCACCACACTTTGCAAAACCATTCATAATCAGGTTTACAATAAAATCCCGAAATTTCATGCAGTTTCATAGAGTGGCGCCGAAGTTATAACCCATCCAAAAAATCCTGTAAAAATCCTGTAATGCACAAATAAGCATACAAGCCCCCAAATATTTGAGATGTTTGCGGACATCACAGTGCTGTCCCAAACTGTTTGCAGACACCAAAGAAGAAAAACACCTGTTTTTTGTGTTGCTTTTTAAGGCCATAATCTATCCCATCCTCATCATCCCTCATCTCCCCAAAGATTGTTTGATACGTTTGACAAATGCAATGTGTTTTTCAAAATGCTTTTACCGCGATGTTTATGGACAAAGACGGAAGTCCTCAAATCTAGCATGGCAGGCATTTCCAAAAATCTGGTGCACTTCACGCCTTTCACCATCCAATCAGTGGGCGCGTCTGATGTTCGGGGACCTCATGTTCGCCCTGGGCCAACCAGCAGCCTGTCCGCGGACCGAAAAGGGAAAAAGGGAAGTCTGCGGAACAAACACAGATATCAGTATTTTTTTTAACCTATTTTTTGGTCATTTAAAAAAAAATACTGGACGAATTTACACCAAATTTACAAAAGGACACTTTTGGGACCAAGTTGCCGCTCCGGCCACAAATTTGGTGAAATTCCATCCAGCAGTTTGGACTGTAGGCTTGAGAAACATTTTTTTCCATTGCGTCTATTGGATAAAAACAACATTTTGGGACTCCCACTATAACTTTGCCCCCAATTGACGAAACCTAACCTAACATCAAGGAACAATCTGACGTGGACATATACTTTTTCTGCAAAGCTTTGTGAGGATTTGTTCAGGGAGGGATGAAGTTATAAGCCATCTAAAAAGTGCTCTTCCTACGGGTTGAGCAACTTTACCATAAGTACAGAGCCGTTACAGCAGGCCCTGTAATATATATATATATATATATATATTTCCAAGATGTTTGCAGGCAATTATTTGTTGGATATTGGTTGATAGTTTGTGGGTTCTTCTGAGTTTTCAGTGGCATTTTCGATAAGTAGTTTAATGAAGCCCAACTTCAATTATTGTGTTACATTAACAGTTGTGAGTGATTAATACATGAGTTCCCTGTGTAGCCTTGCCGACCCTTTCTTGCCAAGGATGTCTAGCGGGCAAGGGGCTGATGGAAACCCTACTTTGCCAAACTGGTGATGCAAAGCAACAAAATCCACTTCAGTGATAGATTTTAATTGGTTGAGCATTATTGTCAACAGTGTGGATTCATTGTGAAAGGTTTCTTGTTTTCTATTAATTTGTGTTGCTTCAATTGCTAGTTGGATGTTCTTGAACATGTTTTGGAAGTTGCTATTGATGTTTTTAGAGTTTTTCGCAGGGGATTAGTTTTGTAGCATGTGTCATCTCGCTGATGATTTTGAACATCTCTTTTTCTGGTGTGTTGCAACTCTGGAGCATTTAGTGTAGTGAAATATCTTTGCCTTTACGACTGCTGCTTTGTAGTGTTGGCTTTGTCATTGTTATGCTGCTTTGTCTTTAAAATTGTAATTATGCATAGATGCCGTTTCTGATTTTTTCTGTTTATTTCCTTTAGGGTTTGTAGTTCAGGGATGAACTACCTTCCTGCTTCCTTTTGGACTAATGCCACCAATTAAGTGTAGGTGTTATGATATCCACTGCTTTTGTAATCCAGTTTTGGAGGTTCTCTTCTTGTTTCCCAGAAAAAAAATGAATAACCAAATGGAGGACAACACACCAAGCATGACATTCTTATCACATGTTTGCAAAGTCAAGTTTTTTACAAGCTCTCCTGCTGATGCATGTATGTTTCTTGATGTTTTGGAAGCATGCAAACAGCATTTTAAGCACAAAAGATAGAATGACGTGATCACTCCACCGTACATGGATTGGTGAGGCTGGTGTAAAAAGTGCTCTTGACAGAAGGCTGTGTCCAGGGTGTATCTGGATGACTGTGATGCTCTTTAACTGTTTGTTTGGTGTGAAGGCTAACCATGCAGGAGCCCAGTGATTTGGCGGAAGATCCTTTTCTCCATTGACACAGATTTTGAAATCTCCTGACATATTTAGGTTTCGGTGCTCACACCCAAGTCAGGGAACTGTGTAATTGTATAAAGGGTTCTATATGTTAGCAGTAAGGATACATTAGTTTGGTGTTTGGGGTGTTGGTGGATTAGGTGCAACTTGTGGTCTTGGATATCCACCGGTAGTGATATTCATACCTAATGGTGGGCCATATGCACACAAGTTATTCCCCTTCTCTTTCCTTCCTATTATTGTTGCGAAGTTGAAATTGGTTTGGATGGATTCATGTGCTATCACTCTGTAGTTATCTGATAGCCATGTATCAGTGGTAACACATGTGTCTGTTCTTCCTTCACTAAAGAGATTGTTAATATCTTTTCTATGGTTGGATTTGGAGAACATGCTAAGCATGATGCTGTTTGTTATTCTCTGGTAGTGAATCATGTTTCCTCTGATGTGAGTCTGCTCCTCAGATTTATGTTAATCTTCAAACTCTTGAAGTAGGTTGCATTTTAGAGTGACATGCTCTTCTGCTATGGGTCACCTGAAGGAACTGTTGTTGCATTTCCACAGGCTTGCCTGTCCTTTCTGATAAAGGGTGTGTTCAGTTACATTTCTTCAGAATGCATTTTATGATGGGTTTTTATTGTGAGGAATCTGACTCATTCACGCTCACATCGCGAGGATGTACTGTTAACTACACTTGCGTACACAAATTGGGTGCAAGATGAGTGTGAATCATTGATTACCATTTCTTGCAGTCTTGCCTCTGTTTCCTGGTTCATTCTCCTCTGTTCTCCACTTTGTTGTGTGCAAGCTTTGCATCTCATGCTACCAATCGACTTTCTGACAGTGCTCTTGTTTTGGATGATGGATAATATCTGCTTTCTTCATGAATTCCATGATCACTATTGTTATTAGGTGTTGCATATGAATGCAAATATGCTCTTGCAGCGGTGTAGTTAGTACTAGTAAATGTCTTTCTTATCCAGCTGTTAACACTGATGACCCTAAGAGAGGGGGAATCTGATTTGTACTGTAAAATGTTGCTATAAAGGCTATTGGATGACTATGATCATAATGGGCGAATAAACCATGATATGGGAGAAGTCCAGGTACATTATTTCACACCTATAGTATTGTAAATATGTATGCCCCCGAGAGACTGCTATTTTTTGTTTGTTTAAACATTGGATAGGGATATCCCTGCCTATTGGCTGTTGGCAATGCTTGCATAGACAGCTTCTGCTGAAACGGACATGCGCTAAGGGGCTGCCGAAGCACGCTTTTGGAAGCTCTTGGGTGCACTGGATGAAGGCTACTTGTACCTCCATCTTGGATTATACTAGCCTAAACCTGCTGGGACAATGGTGTACTATTATTGACCGGATATGCATCAGGGGGCATTGACCCCACACCCCTCACCTGCGGAGGAAGATACCGGATATCTTCAGATGAGAGCGAATGACCCAGAAGTGACAAACCACATGGTCCCAGGAGGATAGACGGAAACAGAAACCCGAAGAAGGACTGTGATTGAGTCCTATTGTTTTAAAAGAGGAGCGGGGATACCTAAACGGATGTATGACTAATGTAAGGAGACAAGACCGTGGGGGAATATAAGGGGAGGCAACCTGAAGGCAGTTGGGTTATTAGTTTGGGCAGTGGGTCGATGGTATCTGTTTATGATGGTTGCAACTACATAATAAGCATAGTCTTGCTTTGTCCTTTTCCGATATGACTCCTAAGTCTTTTTGTCTGATGTTGTTACATTTGTACAGCTGTCTTGCTATGTGTGGGTCATTGTGAATGTACCCTAGTTATTGCAGGAGGGCCAGGCCACATTGGGGGGGTCTATAACTGGAATTCCAGTGATGCAAATGCACAGAGCAGAACCTGGGAGCAGAACACAGTAGAGAAGACTGAGGTTAGATTCTTGGGAGCGGCAATTGGCCATGGAACACCTAATGCAAGGGTTGATCTCCCTGCAGGGGCACATGAGATTGAGATCACAATGGGCAGGAAACGTGGTGGGACTCCTTGGGCGTACAATAAGTTGGACCCCTGGGTGCTGAAAGTACCAGGTGGTAACAATTATGTTCAGGAACCTATGAGCAAATTGCAATGTCAGGGGTCAAAGTGGGATACCTAGGAGCAAAATAACCACATTCACATGAGTGCCAAAATGGCAGATGGCTGATAACTGTGTGTAAAATAAGAGGGGACTTGTCGTAGTGGGACATCTGGAAGAAGACTTTCCATGGCACACCTAGTAGTAAATTACCATTGAGCATCTGGGAGCACATTTCTAAAGGACACGAGAGAGATCAAAATTAAAAGGATCAAACTGGCAAGATAAAATAGCACCTGAGAACGGAATTGCTGAGGGGAACCTGGCGGAATGTCACATCACCTAAGAGAAAATTTGCTCTGTCATATTTGGGAAAAGAACCAAACCCCATGGCCAGATTACAGTGGGATACACAGCGCTGAGCACGTAGGAGCAAAAATACAGAGAGACACCTATGAGAAATCACACAGCAACTGCAAGCAAAATTACATTGGGCCACCCCGGGAAATTTTATTGTGGCACCTAGAAGGGAGCACAGCCCATAGGAGAAGGAGTCGCCACAAAAGGGATACGCACTCAAAGGCATACAGGGGACAAATGAGTGACAACATTAGCACACAGAGGGGAGTCCCCCAGATGAACCATTTTGGAACAAATTTAATGACCTAGCTCCAATTTACACTAGGTCACATTCCGTGAGTTGTATGCATCACCTCACAAAATGAAAATTACACAGTGTACCAAATTTTTCATTTAATAAAAAATGTCATAGTTTTATTACGTAGGCCATAGGTCCTACGTGCACCAATCATAAAAAACACCACAAAAAGACATGTATCAATGTGGAAAGTGTATACAATGCATCTATTAGCAATTTCATGATATAGTCATAAAAACACAGATGACACCGCCAGGGTTGTGTATCCCAGAGCCAAGCGGGCACATATTCTAACTTCCTGGCCCTATCTGGCTAACAAGTCACAGATATGCTCTGTATGGCAGTGTCACCCAATAACAATGCTAAAACTAATTAGACATGGCACATAAAATTGCGTCTGACCAAAACACACACATCCCAGGTCTACGTCCGTTGTGGCGTTGATGAGCCATGTCACAAAGCTCGATTGCACGGAGCGATGTACCGGACGTTTCGGCAGGGCATCAATTCTGCTGCCTTCGTCAGGACCCCAAGGGGCATGGAGTTCTGTGGATGTGATAGATAATGATATTACTGGCCTGTACAACCAAATAGAAACACCACCAGTAGCCCAAGGGAAACAGCTTACAGCTGCTGGTAAAGTTGACTAATAACAACATATTTGAGGAGAAGAGATTCTCCACCTATAAGGACACCGAACTAATGTGTATAGGAGGAAATCCACCCTGCACCAGAGTGGTAACGTCAGTATAGAAACAACCTCCACCAAACCAAATCATTCACTGTGCCCTTCTCTGTCGACAGGCAAGGAGAGGGCAGAGAAGAAAAGAACGCTCACCAAGGAACGTGAAAAGGAGGGAAAAAATACAACCCAATAGTATAGACCCCTTCAGAAGCGAAATAAGGTGCTGCTGTGTCCAGGCGTGCGCATGCCGAGAGTGCCCAAACCACCTGACCCAGAACTAAGAGGTATGCCGTGCCCTCAACCTGGTACAAACAGGGCTAGCAATGGCCCTACACTTACTAAGAATGATAGTGTGGTGCCCCCATGGGGTATTTCAGTAACCCCAAAATGGCACAAAGGCGCGGGAAAGTACCTCCCAGACGGCTCATCTGAAACTACAAACACAAATTTCAGCACAGATAAATAAACGTGCCGAAACCCTACTGCCAAAAACGAGAAAGAAGCTCAGGAGTCGGAAACTCACCTGCAGCTGAAGACTAGAGCAGGTCATAGAAGGTGGTCCCTCTCACGGCAAACACAGGGTTTCGAGGGCCGGTAGAGCCGCTCTGAGGGGGGTCAATGCCGCGTCCCCACTACACCAACTATAGACTGGAGAGGGGAGAAGGGACAAAGCGATACCGTTCATAACTGCAAAGAAAAAAAGATATGCCGTTTCAGAAGGAATAAATTCAGAATGTATTAGAGTGTCCCGCTCTCCTAAAGGCGTGAAAGCCGCAGACTTGCGTAGGTATGTGTGCCCTTATATGCACAGTGCAAAAACATCCCCCGCGGCCTTAACCACAAATCCCATTTCCTGCACTCATTTCCAATAACAGATATGCCGAGAGGGCGCCTACCTTAGGAGGGCCCCCAGTGCGACCGGAACCATACAGTTGGGGTTGCCGGGCTGAGTCGATAGCAGACCGCGCAGTGGTCATACGGACTCAGGCTCGGTGCAGATTCGGAAGTGTACTCCGCACTTCCCGTGTCTGGAAATCGGCACGAAGGAAAGGACCCAACGTTGCCAAGGCAACACGTCTAAAATAGACATAGGTTGCAGAAAAACAAGGAAACCGAAAAAGGACGAGGGAGTAGGGCTTGCTATGGACCTGACTGAGCCAGAGTGTCAAAACCTCCCCCCATGTAGCCACGTTCGATCAAGTTGACGGATCCATACGTTCGGGGCGCCCCCGTCCGAGGCACCCACAAACTAGGGCAGGGCCACGAAAAATCACAGCAGAAAATATCCCAGCCAACACGGACCAAAGGCCACGAAGGCAAGCGAGGCTATATCTCCACACAGACAGAGGAACATCAAAACGGGGGCGGAGGGAAGAGTTTTCACCACCGAAGGGGGTTATTTTCATTTAAACCCCGTTCTATGGTGTCCAATCTGTGTATCCACCTGGCTTCGGCTTGATTGAGGCTACATGCCGGGGTATTGTGTCTCGGTAGAGCCTCCAAAATCCACCAAAGGAGATCCTCAGGGGAATGGCCAAGTTGCATATAGTGAGAGACTAAGGGGGCATTAATGTTCTTACATCTGATACGGGACCTATGTTCCACGATCCGTGTGTGGGCAGGTCTCATAGTCTGGCCCACATACTTAAGGCCACAAGGGCACTGGATGCAATAAATTGCATTAGATGTTTTGCAGTTTGTCATGGCTCGAATGTCCCATTTCCTATCTCTCACCTGGAAATCCTTGATTTTTTTGGTGTACTTACAGACAGAACAACCTCCACACGGGAAATGTCCTACCAGAGGCCGGAGGTCCCAGCCCGTAGTTCTATTTCTCGAAACCCGAGGTTTCGAGTGCACAAAGATATCCCTCAGATTTTTCTGTCTGGTCATAGCAAAAAGTGCTGTTGGTTCATCACACAGTTCCAATTTGACCAAGGGCCAACATTTTTTTATCAATTTCTTGACCGCATAGATATGCGTAGTGTAGGGCAAAACACAGACAAGTTTTTCTTCTGTGGTACGGACTTTGGGAGTGAGCAGACATTCCCTAGGGGTAAATCTCGCCCTTTTAGCCGCCTTCGAGACCAGTTTTCTCGGGTAACCCCTAGCAACCAAGCGTGTGGTAAGGTTGTCCGCATGGGTAGTGTACTCATTGATAGATGTACAGTTTCTGCGTAATCGCAGAAATTGACCATACGGAAGATTCTCCTTTACTCCCCTCGGATGGAAGCTCGAGAAATGGAGTAATGTATTTCTATCCGTAGGCTTTCTGAATAGCGAACATTCCAAGTTGCCATTTCTTGCATAGATTCTAAGATCCAGAAATTGGATCTCTTTGGTACTGGAACTAATCGTGAATTTAATCTCTGTATGTTGTCTGTTAATCCACGAAAAGAATTCCTGGAGAGCCGATGCTGGACCCTGCCAGATGAGGAGAATGTCGTCAATATACCGCCGCCAATGTTTTATGTGGCTCACAAACGGGTTAGTTTCCGCTAGAACAAAATGATGTTCCCACGTAGCCATGTATAATATGGCTAAACTGGGCGCGAACTCCGCGCCCATCGCTGTTCCATGCGTTTGCACAAAGAACTGTTCCTTGTATTGGAAATAATTCTTTTCAAGGGCCATAGTGAGTAGCTCCAAAATGAATTCTGTAGGGGTGTTGCGTGGTGATTTTTCAATCGAGAGAATTTCACGTATGCATTGAATCGCCTCTTGCTGGGGGATGCTCGTATAAAGAGCACATATGTCCAGTGTAACAAGAATTTCTTCCTCAGTATTGAATGGTCTACCCTCGACTAGTTTTATAACTGAGGAGCTGTCACGTAGATAGGTGTTAGTAGCCTGACTAAGAGGCTGCAAGAATTTGTCAATATATTTACATACCGGTTCGAGAACCGAACCGCAACCAGCAACTATTGGGCGCCCCGGGGGATTATCGGCATTCTTATGTATCTTTGGGATCGCATAGAATGTGGGGGTGCGCCCTTCCGAGAGATTCAGGAAATCGAACTCATCTTTAGACAGCCATCCCCGCTCAAGTGCTAGAGTGGTAGCTGACTGTATGGTCTGCCTAAGATCCGTGCGTGGGTCTTTCTTGATTTTCTTGTAACTAACCGTGTCGTCTAATAAGTTCAGAAGCATCGTGTGGTATTGTTGTTGATTGAAAACAACAATACCTCCGCCCTTATCCGCGGGTTTAATAACCAATTCGGAATCCTCAGATAGGGTTTTGATAGCTTGTCTTTCCAAGTTGGTCAGGTTATATCTGATTGATTGTTTCTTGTGCTCTAGATCTCGGACTCCCTTAAGGACACATTTCTCAAAGGTAAGGATCTCCTTCGTCACCTGGTTGTCGGTAGGTGTGAACGAAGAGGGTCCTTTTAATCCCGTATCCGAACTTTTTTCTAGTGGTTCTGAGTTCTTAAAAAAAGATTTTAGTCTGACTTTCCTCAGAAATTTTCTGATGTCTGTTTCGACTACAAACCAATCGGTACAGGTAGTAGGGACAAATGAAAGTCCCTTAGTTAGAACATTTTTCTGTGCTTGTGTGAGGGTTTTGCCTGACAGGTTAAATATGGGCAAAGCGAGCTGGACGTCAATCTGATTTATCTCCTCCGGTGTTGCCGAGGCTGTATGCCGGGGGAAACCACATGGGGGGCGGCGGATATTGGGGGCCCCAAAACTGGCCTTGTGGGGAACCTCTGCCTAAAAAAGGTCTGTAGCCTGGTTGCGGAAGCCCAAGGGGATACTGATTAGAGCCCTGGGACGAGTCACTACCCGAGCTCGAGAAACTAACATGTGGCCCCTGTCTGCGAGCCCGACCTCCTGTTTGGTTCTTACTGCTTCTACTCTGGAGGAAGTCAGCTGACAAATATGGATAGATGGTCTCCAGCTTGAACTCTTGAATGTCCTCGGACAATTTTTTGGTTTTTTTGGTTAGAGTAATGTTCTTAAATTCTTCGAATAGTTTTTGGACCTCCTTAAGTTTTTCCTGTGCATTGGCAATCACCGTACTAGTACGGAATTTGGTCTCTGCCTCATCCAATTCAATTTGTATATGGCGTGTGAGGCGTTGCGCCGTAGATATAGTGACATACATAAGATCACGACTGCATTTCGTCGCAATAAAACTAAAATTCGTCTTGTACATTTCATCTTCTAAGAATAGACACGGTTCGTTTCTGACGACCAGGCCTGCCGGTATAATATTGGCCTTCAAATATTCCCGAAGGAAATGCCCATGTAGTTCAGTGCGAAAAGATTTTTTCTTTAGCTTGAGCAAGTCCTCACTCAATGATGTTTGGGGAACATTGGCATCAGAGCTACCTAAATCAAAGAAAGAAGGACCTTTAAGTATATTAGTAATCTGGTCCTCCGTGAAACTAAGCGTAGCCGCCTCCGCCATCTTACCTTCAATATAAAGGACAAGTGGCGCTAAAACTGAAAGAAGAGAGCAGGATGCGTGAGGGGACGCCACACATCCAAATAAGTTCAGGGTCGATAGAGAGAGGGCTCTCGAACACGAACACACACCACGGACACAGTCTCACCACAAGGTCAAAAAAGAAAAGAAAATGACCGCCCATGTAGTCAAAATCGCCTCATACACCAAATGTGAAACCTCAAAGAAGGGAAGAAAAAGACCCAAACTAATTAGAGACCCCTACAAACAGCAACAAACTGTCTAGATATCGCCACGCAAGGGATATGCACTCAAAGGCATACAGGGGACAAATGAGTGACAACATTAGCACACAGAGGGGAGTCCCCCAGATGAACCATTTTGGAACAAATTTAATGACCTAGCTCCAATTTACACTAGGTCACATTCCGTGAGTTGTATGCATCACCTCACAAAATGAAAATTACACAGTGTACCAAATTTTTAATTTAATAAGAAATTTCATAGTTTTATTACGTAGGCCATAGGTCCTACGTGCACCAATCATAAAAAACACCACAAAAAGACATGTATCAATGTGGAAAGTGTATACAATGCATCTATTAGCAATTTTATGATATAGTCATAAAAACACAAATGACACCGCCAGGGTTGTGTATCCCAGAGCCAAGCGGGCACATATTCTAACTTCCTGGCCCTATCTGGCTAACAAGTCACAGATATGCTCTGTATGGCAGTGTCACCCAATAACAATGCTAAAACTAATTAGACATGGCACATAAAATTGCGTCTGACCAAAACACACACATCCCAGGTCTACGTCCGTTGTGGCGTTGATGAGCCATGTCACAAAGCTCGATTGCACGGAGCGATGTACCGGACGTTTCGGCAGGGCATCAATTCTGCTGCCTTCGTCAGGACCCCAAGGGGAATGGAGTTCTGTGGATGTGATAGATAATGATATTACTGGCCTGTACAACAAAATAGAAACACCACCAGCAGCCCAAGGGAAACAGCTTACAGCTGCTGGTAAAGTTGACTAATAACAACATATTTGAGGAGAAGAGATTCTCCACCTATAAGGACACTGAACTACTGTGTATAGGAGGAAATCCACCCTGCACCAGAGTGGTAACGTCAGTATAGAAACAACCTCCACCAAACCAAATCATTCACTGTGCCCTCTCTGTCGACAGGCAAGGAGAGGGCAGAGAAGAAAAGAAAGCTCACCAAGGAACGTGAAAAGGAGGGAAAAAATACAACCCAGTAGTATAGACCCCCTCAGAAGCGAAATAAGGTGCTGCTGTGTCCAGGCGTGCGCATGCCGAGAGTGCCCAACCACCTGACCCAGAACTAAGAGGTATGCCGTACCCTCAACCTGGTACAAACAGGGCTAGCAATGGCCCTACACTTACTAAGAATGATAGTGTGGTGCCCCCATGGGGTATTTCAGTAACCCCAAAATGGCACAAAGGCGCGGGAAAGTACCTCCCAGACGGCTCATCTGAAACTACAAACACAAATTTCAGCACAGATAAATAAACGTGCCGAAACCCTACTGCCAAAAACGATAAAGAAGCTCAGGAGTCGGAAACTCACCTGCAGCTGAAGGCTAGAGCAGGTGATAGAAGGTGGTCCCTCTCACGGCAAACACAGGGTTTCGAGGGCCGGTAGAGCCACTCTGAGGGGGGTCAATGCCGCGTCCCCACTACACCAACTATAGACTGGAGAGGGGAGAAGGGACAAAGCGATACCGTTCATAACTGCAAAGAAAAAAAGATATGCCGTTTCAGAAGGAATAAATTCAGAATGTATTAGAGTGTCCCGCTCTCCTGAAGGCGTGAAAGCCGCAGACTTGCGTAGGTATGTGTGCCCTTATATGCACAGTGCAAAAACATCCCCCGCGGCCTTAACCACAAATCCCATTTCCTGCACTCATTTCCAATAACAGATATGCCGAGAGGGCGCCTACCTTAGGAGGGCCCCCAGTGCGACCGGAACAATACAGTTGGGGTTGCCGGGCTGAGTCGATTGCAGACCTTGTTATACGGACTCAGGCTCGGTGCAGACTCGGAAGTGTACTCCGCACTTCCCGTGTCTGGAAAGGGTGCAGGGTGGATTTCCTCCTATACACAGTAGTTCGGTGTCCTTATACGTGGAGAATCTCTTCTCCTCAAATATGTTGTTATTAGTCAACTTTACCAGCAGCTGTAAGCTGTTTCCCTTGGGCTGCTGGTGGTGTTTCTATTTGGTTGTACAGGCCAGTAATATCATTATCTATCACATCCACAGAACTCCATTCCCCTTGGGGTCCTGACGAAGGCAGCAGAATTGATGCCCTGCCGAAACGTCCGGTACATCGCTCCGTGCAATCGAGCTTTGTGACATGGCTCATCAACGCCACAACGGACGTAGACCTGGGATGTGTGTGTTTTGGTCAGACGCAATTTTATGTGCCATGTCTAATTAGTTTTAGCATTGTTATTGGGTGACACTGCCATACAGAGCATATCTGTGACTTGTTAGCCAGATAGGGCCAGGAAGTTAGAATATGTGCCCGCTTGGCTCTGGGATACACAACCCTGGCGGTGTCATCTGTGTTTTTATGACTATATCATGAAATTGCTAATAGATGCATTGTATACACTTTCCACATTGATACATGTCTTTTTGTGGTGTTTTTTATGATTGGTGCACGTAGGACCTATGGCCTACGTAATAAAACTATGACATTTTTTATTAAATGAAAAATTTGGTACACTGTGTAATTTTCATTTTGTGAGGTGATGCATACAACTCACGGAATGTGACCTAGTGTAAATTAGAGCTAGGTCATTAAATTTGTTCCAAAATGGTTCATCTGGGGGACTCCCCTCTGTGTGCTAACATAGGAGAAGGAGTAGCATTATACACCAAGAATAATTTGAGTGGGACACATGGGAGAACGAATACAGCACCTGGGGTTAGAAGTGCAACATGCTCCTTGGGGAAAGAACCTCTGGGAGAACATCAGAGTGGGACACTCAGCAGCAAAATGATAGTGGGACACCAAGGATCAAGAATTACATTGAAACACCAAGGAGCAACATTACAGTGGAACACCTGGGAGAGAGAGAGCACATCACCTTGTGGAAGCAGGACAACTGGTGGCAACATGACAGTGTGGTACTAGTGGGCAAGACTATATTGGGACACATGGGGACATTACAGTGCAACACTTCAGAGAGGGAGCCTCTGGGATCAAAAGTACAGTGGGACAGGATTCCAAGATGGTGGCCGGCAGTGAGTAGACATGCCGGCGGTGCTCCCAAGACTCGGAAACGCAATGGCATACCCACCACCCTGCCAGCGGAGAACGAGCAGTCAGGAGCGTCAAAATACCCAGACATCTGAGAGGAAATAAGCGGCACTGAGGAGTGAGCAGAGACCTCATTTCACAGAAGGAGAGGAGGCAGCAGAGGAAGCGCGACATGGCCAGGCAGAGAGCCTGCAAAGACGGCACCCTGATTGCTGTGTCAGAATCCAGGGAGGAGCATCTGGGGACGAGAACGAGCGAGATGGGACGGTCCCTGGCAGGCAGGGAGAGGAACGAGCCAGGGAGTGTTCCACGGTTCAGAGGCAGCGAGGAGCAGGAGCAGATATTTGCAGAAGGAAAGCAGAACCTCTGAGGAAGTGGGAGGATCAGGCAAGGTCCCGGATGGCCCAGAAGACAAGCAGTGACAGGCGGCGAGTCAGGCGCGCCCCGAATCATACCGGGAAGGGAGGGCAGAACAGCGACACCACACAGGACATGGGAGCTCTCTGATTCAACGTGGATGCCCCCCTTAGTGAATCGTAGTCAGCATGGAAAGAGGGGAGGCACAGACCCCCCCAGTTGCAAAGGTGAGGAAGGGCAATCGAGCGGGAAGAAAAGCACGTAACACAGAGCAACAGAAAACATACACTTTCCCAAAAAGGCACAATTGGCTAACCGGAGGATCCTAGGGAGAAAGATATGGACAATTCACCCTCAACGGGGAGAAGGCGAAAGAACAGAATTTGTATAACACTCAGCTGATGAAGGCTCACAAACCCCATCAAATATATACTCTACAGCAAGGGCACGCCCGGAGGGGCGCAATAGGAGGGGGAAATCAACTCAACACCCTGCTCAAGGTGAGGAGCTGGATGAGTGAAAGAAAAACATCAGACCCAGCACTGGCATAAACAGGAGGAACAACCCCTGGTGGAGAGACACACGGGGGGCCATAGATTAGCAAGGCCCTGAAGCACTCAGGCCAGACAAGAAAAGAGGGACAACTCCCAGGAGAGGAAGGAGGGAGTGCTGTAACCAAGGTGAAACCCGGAGGGAATCACGCAAGAGTACGGCAAGTTGGCCCCCAATGACACGATACGCAGACCACCAGGTGGGGAGGGTCCCGGACCAGGTGGAGAGAGGGGGACCGCCCCAGCACAGCAGAAGAGGAGGCACACAGGCTTCTGATCCGGGTAGGAGGGCATAGCATAACCCCTATAAGGGCAGCTCCAGGAGAGCCATGACCACGAAGGCTAAAGGCAGAACTGTAAAGACAGGTCCAACATCGGGGGACTTGCCGGGAACTCTCCTAATGGTCTGGCCCTCACAAGAGACCAAGGATGCATCCAAAGGCAACTAAGAGGGAGCAATGGGACACAGCACCCCTGAGGACACTGAACCAATGATTTCCATGTTGCGGCAGGACTTCCGGGGGGAAATGCTCACCCTACAGGCCACCCTGGCTAAGACATTCCAAGAGCAGTTTCAGCTTATGAGGTTGGATCTAAACTCTGCTTTGGGGGAGATATGACAAGAAATAGGGCAAATGGGGGACAGAACAGACCTGCTGGAAAAGGGGCTACAGGAGTTGGCCAGAGAAACAACAGCGAACAGTGAAGCCATAGAGTGAATGGATGTGGCTATGCAGAATCTAGAACTCCAAATGGAGGATATGGAGAACAGATCTCGGAGAGTCAACATTAGGCTGAAACTGCTACCATAGTCAGTTATGGACAGAGAATGAAAGGAAGTGGCCCAAAGTATCTTTGCGGGGCTCCTGGGAGAAACGTTCCCAGATACCATCGAGCTAGACCGGATGCACAGAGTGGGAAGAATGAAGAGAAGCCAGGCCGCAAAGCCAAGAGAAGTTTTGGCAGCATTTACTAGGTATGCCCAAAAAGAAGCAGTCTTGCGAGCAGCCAGACAGCAGGAACCAGTGATTTATAATGGGCAACAGATTGCGCTGTATCAGGACTTGGCCAACAGCACGCTAATTAAGAGACGCCAAATGGGCCTGATACTTAAAGTGCACAATGAGCGGGAATAAGATATAAATGGACCTTCCCCTTCAGACTTCTCTTTGAGTGGGCAGAAGTGCAAAAACGATAGTCTCACCGCAAGAAGGGTCTGGCATTTTGCAAGTTGACCTGGACCTGAACCAACAGGATGACAGATCACCGGCTACAGAGAACAGATCGAGTCCTAGACCATGGGGATGGACCACGGTGGGCGAAAGACGGATAAGGAGAGTGACACTGCGTGGCCCACCAAGCAAGCAGAGAGAGGAGAAGACAAAGGAGGGAGCGGAGGCAGGGGAGGGGGAGCACTGAAGACCCTAGGTAGCAAGTAAAATAGGGGTGGTGGAATCATAGGGGATGGATAGTGGGGAGGGGAGTTTGAAGGGGTAAACATCTTGGAGTTAGAAAGTGCGGATATGCCCGAGAAGGGAGAGAAGAGGTTAAGAGAGGGACAGGTTTACCCACAATGGATTACCGGCACTTTATTTCTTGACCAGCCAACTTATAATAACGCCCAAAATCATTTTTTTTCTCCTATCCCGCTGCTACTTCCTCCCCAACAATGGCGGCCTGTAGTGAAGTGTTATTCTTTGCGTGAAATCGAACCAAGGATCCATGACAGTTTCATAGTTCCTGCTCCTTTAAATAGCATCTTCTTTCGTACAATGTTTGCAGAGATTAGGGCGCCAGTGCACGCTCTGTATTAAGGGAAGGTGCAGCTCGTCTTCAGCTGCTTCGGACCATCTTCTTCCCGGGAAAAAAAAAGAATTCCGAGAGATGCTTCCAGGAAAGCCTTCATGGTTCATCAGAAGTACACACTTAATCACAGTGTGTGTGTTTTCACAGGTCATAGACATTGCGTATCTCCCAGTACGGAATGGAATGTTCATTGGCGATTTGAGAAGCCTACACAAATGCATTCCTGTATTAAGGCGCTGAAACCCTACCATATAGCTTTCTAGCCCAGCACTTCGTCATCTCTTTATAATTGTAAAGGGGGCGGGGAGAGCGAAGATTCCTGTAGAAAAAAGGTGTTATCTCTGCTGAAAATGTTATCCTTCCTAAATTATTATTGTTCAACATCATTTGGGGCCCAATGTCGGGGTCCTTTTTGGGGTGAGATAGGAGGTTTCTGTTAATGGTGTCTCTTTCTTTCTTGAAAAACTGTTTTAAAAAGCCGCTACAGACTGGACAAAATACAGTATGAGTGGCCTAAGAAGGTAGTCCCTTCTGTAGACACTTCTGCTGAACACAGTTTCGGGGGGCACACTGCGAAACCCAAGGCACACTCACAGTAGTGTTAACAAGTTTGTTGTTCTCTTGATATGATAGGTTATTTATAACGCTCGTATACCCAGTGGTTTCTAAGTGCGGACCCGGGGATCCTGTCGTCTTGCTTCCAAGGCGAGCAGGTTGTGCTGAGCTATCCTCCCAAGACTTGTTACACAGTCCTCTAATGCAGGCACCTCTACCGGTCTCCCTTGAGAGGGGAGTGAAGCCCCTCATTCTTGAGAGGTCCCAGGAGTTGCTGGACTTCTTTGACCACCTGTCAGGTGCCCCTTGATGGAGACTGCAGATCGTGCTGCAACCCAGTTCTGTTTAAACAAATGCACTCCTGTACCTGTCTCGGGGCCTTAGCACGTTTCCTATAATACGAAATTGTCCAGCTGCTGGAGCCCGTAGCATCCCAGTGGCACAGAGGTCCAAAAAAGATAGAATCTGCTCTCAAGCATTGGTGCCCCTCAGAGATCTGATGAAGAGCAAATACTATTACTGAAATTGCTCTTTTAATCTCCCAAAACAAAAGGCTATGATGTGTGGTGTGTCATGAAAGATCAACTCAACTCATGAATACAAAATAAAAGTGGCCATCTTCATTGGTAAACGTCACTGGGCAGCTGAGGTGAACTCCCACTGAGGCTAGTGATTGCCCCTAATCCTCAAAACTGGAATAACTATACCAAAGAGCCAGGAAGATAACTGCACCCTATTGTTCTGTATGCCCTGGATCGTTTACTTAAGAAACATAAACTATTTCTTTAATGGTCGGGCTGAGCAAATAAGAGAAAAGAGATGTAAACCTATCCAGCAAGCACTGGTCTAATGCACAATCTTAAAGATATACAGCATGGTTGGTTCGTGTCTCAAAATGTAGTCTCAATGTTCTAACACCCAGATTGCCTCTTGTCTCCACACTTCCAGGATTCTATCAAATAGCTCTCAATTCTTGACTTCACAGTCACGGGGATACAGTGCCCTCCTTGCTGCTTGGCAACCTACATAGATGTGGTATGCTTCTTGTGACTTGACAATCTTGTTCCTAGGAATATAGCACCCTACTTTTCTCTTAACCAACTGTTAGCAGAAAGTATCACCCCTCCCACAGGCTTAGGGTATTACCTTTTGTGACTCTCCTAACAGCAGGTTATGATTGGTTATTTATAACGTGCTTAATACCCAGAGGTTTCTAATCGTGGACCCAGAGATCGAACCTGGAGCACCATACCATCTTGCTTCCAAGGCGAGCGCAAAGTGATTCCTCCACCTTGCCGAGGGCATTAACTTGGCCTAGATAGCTCGAGGTCTTCCTGTGGCTTGCCTCCTAACAGTCGGTATTTTCTCCCCACTTGCTTAGGATACTACCCTTGACACACTCCTATCGGCAAATGTGTCTTCCCACTTTCGTATGGTCATTGTAAGGATTTGTTGCCTCAATCCACCTACCCAGTGTGGCTCTCCTGGGCAGATGTCTGCTCTATTCTTTCTCTGGCGTCCACAAGGGTCTGAGATCTATCCCTCAGCAGGTTTTCTGGACTCTCTTTCAATATTGTCTCTGCTAGTGTTTGAGATATAGCTCACGCCAGACTTTCAGGGTCATCTTTGGGGCTCCTGATGTCTCTCTCCTCTCTCTCTACAGGGACTGATTCTCTCCTGTGGCGAGTTGCTCTCTCAGTTCTCTCACTCTGCAAGGGACAGGGTGCCCTCCTCACCTGATCTCTACAGTCCGTCCAGACTCCGGACCCTTTTGAACCTTTTCAGCTCTTCTCATCTTGCAATTGGCTCTGGTCTCTCAGCGCTCCAATTAACACCTGAATGTCTGCTTCCTTTCTCCCAGACTGAGGAAACAACGTCTTTTATCCTGCCTGGTCAGGTGTCTACTTCGTGATTGGCTATGGTGGTCTGGTAGACCTCTGCAGTGATCTGATAATGAGAATTTTTAGTTCAGATGTTTAGGATGAGGGGCTTTGAAATTCTGCTGGTCATTTTTATTAATGCCATGTGCTGACATGCACCTGTTGTTTGTTTGCGGGTTCCCCTTCCCTGGTTTGCTGCTTACTTTGCAGGCAAAGGACTTAAACATGGAGATTTTCAGATATCTAAGGCCTGCTTACTTCCCGTTTGCTTGGGACGATTTAATGTGTTCCCCTAGTGGGGTTTAGGGACATCTGTGTTATGTATAGGCAGGGCCAGCTGCTGAATAGAGAAGGGGATATTTTCCACTGCTCTTCTGGCTTTTGCAGGGGAAGGTACTATTAGACTATGATGAAAATGGCTTGTGTGTTTCCCCTCCCCTCTTTCTTGTTGTTGGTGCACCTCACCTCTTCTCCTTCAGGAGTTAGGCCGGTTGTTACATTTCATCCAATGGAGTTGGTTTGGGGAGCATATTAGGGTTTTGAGGAGAAGGGTTTTTCTGTCGCCTGAGTGGTTTTTGCAAAGTACTGGTAATTTTGCAGAGGGACACCCTGGTTTAATACTACCCCCCCAAACAGTTTGTTAGCTGAGTAGCATCTGCTTCTGCCAGTAGGGCACGCAATGTTTTGTGGAAGGGCACTGGGAAATCTCTCATGTTCCACCTCCAGGTAGCAGGCCTTATTCTAAATTTGCTGGTCCGAAAATGAAGTGCGGGTAATAACGTTTACAAGTTTGCTGGTGGGGTGGCCGAATTTACCTGCAGCTAAAAGTTGGAGCTATGTCAGGCACCCCAACGACAAAAAACAGTAGGTATGAACGACACCAGTTATACCAGTGCTGGTATTACCAGTGCCAGTAATAACCTACCATTGCCAGCACCTGTAATCATCTGGTAATTCTGGCAGATCAGGCACTTGTAACGTTATTACCATTTGCTGATATCCTCGCAGTAGTACCGCCAGGACACTAGCAAACATATAATGAGGACATGGTTTGTAACATCCCTCAGCCCTAGTCCCCCGTATGTTTCCAAATTAGGTTGATTATAAAAATGTGCCTGAGTCACAGGTACTTATATAGGCTAGCATGACAGGGAGGCATGCACAGGCTAACTTAGTTTCAGGTGTCTCACTATAAACTGCTGAATGAATGCACACCTCATTACTCCTTCAACAATGAGTCAACTATTTTTGTATAAAAAAGTCTCGAAAATGTATGAAGATATACAATCAAAAGTGGCTCAGTATCACCTGGCGATATGTACTAATTAGGATTAGGATTGATTAGGACAAAATATTGTTCCACTACTGCATGCAATGGTGAAATCCTTTCATGGGCAAAATAGCCAATATCATCTTCTTCTCCTGTTTGTTTGATTCTAAAATTTACCACATTGATAATAGCAAAACCTCTGATTCCCCAATGTTCACCCGTACACTGTTTATGTACTGGTTGCAATCCACTGTTTGCCACAAGGACACAGTTGTACCTAGCCTTAAAAAGCATCATGCTGATTCTAGTGATCTGGCAAATTAATGGACAGTTTTAAATGTGGCCAATTTGCCAAGACGTAATGAAGGGTCAGAGGCACAACCTCTCCATAGCAAACATTTGGTAATTGTTTTGATACTTGACAATCTAAAACTTGAAATGGATAAAGGAGGTGGAGGCTGTGACAAAGTCCTCTGTGGGAAAGAAACTGTCAGTCATCAAGGTGATCAGGTGCCACCACAAGGCAAATAATGCTGGAAACAGTGGCAGCATTGGGAGGATACCCTGGTTAATTCCATCATGCCATGAAAAGTTTGCAGAGGGTCGTCTCAAGAGGTCTTGGGATCATGTCTTATTAAGATAATTGTACCGAAGAAAGAGAGCCCAGTGTTGGTAACCTATGCCAATGTGAAGCCTCACATGAGAAAACCTGTAATGAATACATACCTAAGACATGCTTGAAGCACCACACATAGAGATAGGGATCAGGAGTGTGAGGATATGGGCTACATTCAGATAGTGACTAATTTACACTGTACAGATTCAGAATGGGGAGTGTAGGAGAATGTTGCGTGGTCATCTTCTCCCGTGTGGTGAGCCTCTCCTGCATGCCATTGCTCTGAGGATTCAAAATGGCAGACAGTCATTGTAAAGGCTGAGTCTGCCGTTACAGAGGAGGTGAGAACAAAGCGTGCTAAAGAGGAAGACACAGAGTAGGGAGAGATGAGTAGATATTTGGCAAAATAACCAGCAATGGTTTGGAGGCAGTTGTTGGAGAGAAAATGAAAAGGAGAGGCGACAAGGAAAGGTGAACCATCAAACATTGGTGGAAAGGAGACGAAGAGGGTTAGAGAAGAGGAAGAAAGTGGATATATAAAACACTGGCGGGTGAGAGGAGGGAAGGAGGGTGGATGGCGAGGTGGAGGGGCAGCAGAGCATCAGAGATTGGAGGCGAGAAGGAGGGTGAAAAAAAGAGATAAGAGCAAGGGTACAAGGGAAGAGAAATTGGAAAAGAGGAACACCAGTAAAGAATGTTCACGGTTTGTAGGCCATGCCCCCTAAAGGCCTACATATGACAGGCTGCATGCAAATGGCCACCTCCCATATGTAGGCCTTTTGGGGGAGCCGGATGAGTGTGGATGGGAGCTGGATGAGAGCTGGATGAGTGTGCGACTTGCACGCTGGAGCACAGCGGGTAAGTGGCATGATGGTAGCAGGGGGTGAGAGTGTGGGTCAGGCAGCGGCCAGTGTGTGCGGGGAGACACCCTTGACAGGGGCCAGAAATGGGGCTGGTGTCAAAAGGCCGACCCTGCAGATGTGGCCTTTCCACTTGGAATCCACAAAGTCGACCTTTTGTAACCATATTCAGAAATAGATACAGTAGAGAAATAGAGGAGGAAAGTGGGGGAAGACAGAGGACCACATTATGCACCAGGGGAGTCAATGTAGTAGCAGTGATAGAGATGAACCCTAAGCCTGAAAAGGGAGCATCTGTAGGCTTGGAAAGATGGTAAACACACTGGAGGACTATGGGTGGATAACTAACCTGTACCAAAACCCTAACATATTCACACGTATGGGCAAACACATCTCGGCACTTTAATCTTCTGCATCATAGACATCTAAATTAATTGCATTACGCCGCCAGTTCCTCACTCCTACAAACTGTATTACACTGGCCAGAGCTCTGATTCAATGGAAGTTGGACTATTGTAATGTCTTACTACTAGGAACGTCCAACACTAACCTCAGAAAACAACTAATGCAGAACAAAGCATTACGAGCAGACTTAGGAATAAAAAAATCCGACCACATCTCCAATATTAGGAGGGAGAACCACTGGCTTCCCATCAAGGCCAGAATCTTATTCAAAACAATATGCATCACACATAAACGCCTAGATAACAAAGTCCCTACTTATATGAATAACACCAACATGAATATAACTTCCAACAGGACACTCAGATCCAACAACAACTCGTTCCTCTTGGTCCCTCGGTACAAAAGCTCTAGAGCAGGAGGTAGCAGCTTCCAATTCCTGGCTCCCAAACACTGGAACTCCCTCCTACTCAATATTAAAAATGAGGAATCCTTCCTTGGCTTTAAAAAATCATTAAAAACGTGTTTTTTTAACCAATAATAGCAAACACAAGCCAGCCGCCATCAGTCTCATTAGTCTCTCAAGGGCTACACTGACCCAAACCTATTAGAAGTTGTAGCTTAACTGAGTAAATAAGTATGATTCCTGTACTGTTTTCATCCTATTTAAAACAAAATGCCTATGTCTTAATATATAACTTGTTATAATGTCTGTTTTCAACATTGAAATGAAAATCTCCTATTTCAATGCCAAAGGTTGCTGTAACTACGCTGTGATACCCCAGGGTCTGGGCGTGTAACAACCTACATTGCCCTCCAACCATACTAACTGTGCCCTCCTGTGATGGCTGAACCCTAGAAGTCGGTGGTGTACCGCTTATCTAGGGTGAGGGGACAGAGAGAGGCTTGCCCTACCAAAATAAGGCAATAAACAGCAAGGCTAAAAACACTTTCAAGACACATCATGCTTTGCTCCAAAGTGATGCAGATCAAGCATAAGAAAATGGTTACTTTATTTTTCCAGTTTTTCTTTACCTCAGATAAGGTTAACATTAATAATAAAAAAGTTAGAGAGCTATCTGCAACATTTTCTACAGACAAGTGTTCAAAAAGGGGAATCCCTAAATTGTTGGGAAACCCCAAGAACAAACATTGGTCGACTGGTTTCAGTGGTACATTGGGGTGCAACCACTTTCTTCAGGGCCTATGCTACCAGAGTGGGCAGGAAGAGGAAGTGATGGAAAGAGGAAATTCGACCACGGGTACAAGAAGATTGTAGTGCAACCAGGAGGAGATAGAGGTAGGAATGGGAGGTCTAAGAGCCAGAACCCAAGACAAGGGATGTGGTTAGTGGCTCAGGAGAAACCCAGTGGAAGCTCTGGAAGGCCTCCTACAATGTCTTTAACCGTGGGAATTTCAAAGGGACCAATATTGTAGTTTGTCACAAACACAATGATGAACCCCCTTGCTGGAAAGAAGAGACCAGAAAAAAAGAGCTCCACACCATACCTAAGCCACATACAGAAACCACCAAGAAAGCAGGATGATCAAGGAAGACCCACATCATTCAAAGTCTGAATGATGGGGTGGGTCTCTGAGAATCCCCAAGTGGCGGAGACACAATCAGATATTTATATAGACGAAATCAGATATTTATAATTTCAGAGATTTTTCTCTTTTTATGGTCACCTATCTTGGACCAATCCTTTAAATTTGCATAGAAACCTTGTTGGCTGTCCGTCTCCCATTGCATCTGTTGTGCAAACTGCATTACTTAATGACAAGCCCTAGCCCTACTGACATTTTAAGTGGCTTCTTAGACCCACAGCTTCTCCATAATGTTACACTAAATGTTATGTTATCTTATGTCATGCTATTTTATGGATACAGCTAGAGTGAATGTTCACTGTGTCTGGCCTCTTTGAGGTGGATTAATGATCAAAGACGTAGTGGAGGCAAAGAACCGAAAATCATGCCAAAAGAGGCCATTTTTAAATGCTGATGGAAGCTGTTTATCAATAGCTTTCACACAGAAGACTGGTCTGCTCCATGTTTAAGGAATATGGAAGAGCATACTACACCCACATATTCTGCTTTCTTGAACTGTGGGACAGTACACTTCAGCTGAAGCAAAACGGAGACAACTAGGAAGAGAGTATATTTTAAGCATGCAGTGAGAAAATTAAGATACATTAAAAAATATTGGAGTTAAAGGTCTACCTTTTCAGGCAATATCTTCTTCTTTGAGATTGGAGGTTAAAGAATCATGGCATCCGTTTGAACCATTTTGATTATGGTTATACAATGGTGGAACGACCTTCACTTCACATCGATTATTTGAAGAAGCATATTCATTGCAGGAAGTTTCTAAAAATAGTATTCTGTCCATAGTAGCCAATGCATATAATAATTTGATGTCTACTAAGCAACATCTTTCAACTGTATGACCAAGAAACCATACTCCAGTGCCTACATTTGCACTACATGCATGAACATTCAGCACTGCTCACTATATGGCAAAAGGCGGTTCTATGACACCAAATAGTGGTCTCCTTGCACATGTCTATTAAGAAAGGATGAGTAATTTACATAGGCTTGGATGACCTTCTTTAACCAGACTCATGGTAATGGATTCATGTTTTATAGAAGATCCATCCCTACCATTAGAACAAGATGTATTTTTTTGGGTGCTGATGTATTCCTGACGAACCTGGGGATTTCTTGTCCAATCCGGAGCGGTGGATCTCGTGACGATTAACTTTTTTTAAGTCCCAGCTCAATTTTTTTATTCCTTTGTGAGTTTTGCCAGGCTTTGAGGGAATGTGTTATACAGTGTAAACTCACGTTTACAGGGTGGTTGGTGCTTTGGTGCTTTTGAAGATATTTTTAAAAATCTTCAGAGGAATTTGAAGAAGTGTTTTTTGTTTGTTGTTGTTTCCTTTGTGTAGTGTGGCTGTGAAGTCCTTTTTCTGTTCCTATTTTCTCTAAGTGTTTGTTCACTGTCTGTTAGTGCATGGTGTTATTTCTCCAAATAAAATGTTTGCCTTTTTCTCTTATACCTTTCTTCTTTTGTGTCCCTTTATAAAAACCTGTGTGTTTTTTATGTAGTCGTGTACGTTTTGTTGTGTATCTATGTATTTATTTTTATTGCATTATAGTTAACATATAACCTTTTGCAAATGAACAAACATACAACACATCATAAATACAATTCAATTTAACAATACCAATAAAAAACATACATACATTAAAACCTTTTTTAAAACAGATTCAAAATAGTTTAAAACTGTGATACTAAGGGATATTTAATTGGAGTTTAAAACCTGTTCCCTGTTTAATTGTATTGTAGTACTTGTTGGTGTAGGATTTCTCACACACTTTTAGGTTTTCTGACACACATTCAACACATCACACCACACCACACCATTCCACTCCACTCCACTCCACTCCATTTGCGGCAGTCATTTTGTGCCTGTAAAATCTCTTTGCAGGAGAATTCTCCTATGATTGATGAGGGGGCTCTTGCTATTTGTGGGCACCAGTGTGCGGGTCCAGGCAACAGATCAATGCTGATCATCTG
Organism: Ambystoma mexicanum; assembly: GCF_040938575.1. Lineage (NCBI taxonomy): Eukaryota > Metazoa > Chordata > Amphibia > Caudata > Ambystomatidae > Ambystoma > Ambystoma mexicanum. Next base: position 1,361,712,449 of record NC_090935.1, read on the forward strand.
AGTCAGTGGGGGAAGCAGAGGCATTGGGCAAGGTCTAAGGAATGGGAGAGGAATGGGGCCATCAGAGGAGGTCCCGACAGAGAGCAGCACACAGCCAGGGCCTTATGTGGACACTCCCACTGAGGAATTGGATGAGCGGGTATGTATGTCTGACATGTGAGAGGAGGCAGTGAGCACAGCAAGCACCCTGGAGTAGGTGTTTGGTTTGGGTCCCGACCAGGGGAGTTGCTAGGTCTGGAAAAGACCCGGGGCTAAGCTGATGTCGGAACTGTTGGGACTGGGGGCTAGCTAGCCTTTTGGCTGTAGCTCCAGAGATTCTATCCGGGGCTACAACCAAAAGATCAGGGGCTATAGCCCCTTTAGCCCCCCCCTAGCAACGCCCCTGGTCCTGACTGGTTTGGCAGCATGGAGCAGGAAACTGTCTCAGTTCATCAGGGTGAGGGTGCAGCTCAGGATGAGCAAAAGGACTGTCAGAAGGAAACCTAGGTGGAGGTCCAGATTGCCAAAAGGGCTGTAGCAGGAGTTCGAGGAAGTTCAAATCGAATTAGTGGTGGGCATGGAGGAGCCTCTGCCCATTGTGTCAGAGGGGTAAAGCTAGGATGTGCACCACAAAGCAGCAGGCTCAATCCGCCCCTGCACATCCCACAGGACCTAGCTGCAGGACTAATTTATCTTGGAAGGGAAGACCATCAGAGTAGAGGAACCTTGGATCGTCTGTAGAATGGAGAGCTGTGGTAAGCATGACAAGTGGGAGCAAAAGGTAGTTGGTCATCAAGGATTGGTGTTGTAAATGAATGTTGTGATGAAAGTTGTAAATTGTTGATTCTTACTTGTATCTAATTCTAATTCCACCCACCAAAATTTTTTATGTTAAAACCGACTGTGAGGATGTCGAAATAAGAGACTGACACAATGGCGGCATGTTTATTGCTACGCCTTTATTAACTAAATGAGGGTTTGTGAATACCTAACTTTCCCTAATAATAAGAGGGGTTTCCTGCCTCAAAGAAGAATCCAAGAGTCTGTCAGGATGTCCAAAGAAAACAATGTCCACCATCGTGTCAAACCGATTTCCAGCCCTTACACTAGGGATTTAAACTAAGGTGCATGGTGATGTTTTTTGGACCAAAATAATATCTTTCTTCTTCTGTATGTGGGTTTTAAAAGTTCCTTTACAGCTCGTAAAAACAAAGTTCAAATGGTGCGAAAAAATCCAAAGGATGTGCAGCCTTTTGCCAAAATGTTTGCCGGGTCTTCATAAGGCCTCTTGGCTTTCTAAAATGTTCCCAAACACCAAGGGGAATTAAGCCCTTCCCATGATTTCTCTTCAGCTTCTTCAAGGTTCCAGGAGAGGGTCTCCCTTCACTTGGCCTGGTATACTGTTCACAACTACCAGGCGGGATGATTCCTTTCCCCTGGCTTCTCTTCAGCTTCTCCAAAGTGTCAAGAGAATGGCTCCCTTCTCTTGGCTTGGTATAATGCTCACAAAACCCAGGGGGAATGATTCCCTTCCACTGGTTCCAGCTTCTCCCCGGTCAACCTCATTCACTAACCTGCCAGGTACTGTGACTATGACGATGTCCAATGATTTAATCCTCATATGGGGGCCAGTCCCAGACTCGCCTTTCTGACTTATTTTCTGTTTTCTGCAATACTTGGTATAGTACACTGCCAAGTATCATAGGGCGGTTTTGGATATGTTAAAGTTCCTCGCCTCTGTTCGGACCCCAGACCCTGTATTCTGGATTTTACACCCCCATCCGGGTTCTCCAGCAGCTTCTTGGTGCCTCTTTTCCCCCCAAAAACCAGCATAATATTTTTTCTGGTCCGCGATGGTCTTGGGTCTGAGGGCTTGCGGTCTGCTATGGGGCTTTCCTGACCTTCCTGGTCGTGCTGCGTTCTGCAGCAACTCTGCAGTCAAAATCTATTTCTGGGGAATGCAACATTTCCCTCTCGTTTTCTCTAGTCTGCTGTGAGGCCAGGAGTTTCTACTCCCAGGTTTGTGGAATGGTCCTTCCGCTTGGAGCCCGCTCTGCTTCTGCTTGCCCCTGCCTCGGCAACTCCGCCAGTGTTCTTCCTTCTCTCATGTCTCTGCTTGCTCTTGCAGCTCCTCCATGAAGGGCTCAATTCCATTCCCAGTCTTTCCTCTGTTTTTATACTCAGTTGTGCTTCGGATTGTCCAAACTGACTAGACTGCCCTGTTTGGATTTATGTGGTAAATCGTATTACTCTGCACCTCTTCTTCGTCTCAGTTTCCCAGTCACAGTATTCACATGTGTAGCCAGTGTTCTCCTTCGTCTCTGTGTAAGGTAAGGAATTGGTATTTTCTACCATACAATAATACATACAGGAGGGAGGGACTAGGTTGCTCTGAATATGTTAAGAGGGTAAGGGAGTGGATAATGGGTATTTGTATACTGTGTTCTCTGTGTAATACAGGATTCTGCCACCAATGTGATCCTCCCATACTGCACCACCTGCAGGGTGACTACTGGACTGTGGCTGCAACACCCTGGACCCATGGGAGGGGTCCTCCCTCATGGAAGAAGGGACACGATCCAAGGACTCGTCACAAGGCATAACTTTTGTAAAGATGTTCATAAAATGTGCATCTTTTTTTGTTATTTTCTTAATCTAATAACATTGCCGAAAACGTCCCTAACTGCCTCAAATTATATACTTTTTACACAAAAATAACCATTAAATTAAACTGATGTCAATGTGTCTATCATAAATACTTTATGCACAAGCGTCCCGGAACCAGAGAGTCAGGGAAACCTGACATCTTGGCCATGCTCCTAGTTTTGTTTTGTCGACATAGATTTCCAAGGATTTGATATTAATATGAGTGGATAATGCATTTAGATTCCTGTTCAGATCAACTTGGGTATGCTCCAAGAGAACTAAGTCATCAGCACATGAAAGATCTCAGATTAACTACCCCAATATATGCAGATGAAGTCATGCACTTTCTTCATAGAGGATGGTAAGGTCTCCGACAAAAAGATACCCCAGTGCCTGACACCAATATCACTGGAATGCGCCACATGTTTGTAATGTACTATGTTACTCCGGTAAAACATGGGAAAATTAAGAGTTTAAAAAAAAACAACACTATCACTGTAACACAATCAGATTAAGGTGTCATCAGCTCGGCTTTTTACATGGTTTCAAGATCCTCGTGACTGTCAATTAAAACTGCAAGGAATACCCCCCAGGTATGCAGCCACCCTTTCTGATCAATGAAGTCAGTGGATGCACAGAAGTCTAAGAAGCAGGAAGGAGTCTGAAATGACCCAATCCATGTACTTTTAGGCCAAATGTCACAAGACTAAGCTCGAGTCGGTCGTCGAGCTCACTCCCTAAATCCATCTTGAGCTCCAGGTAGGAGACCCTCGTCAAGCTGCGTTAAGGCATCTCGGCACAGATTTGGTGAACAATTTACTTGCCGATTCTGTGATGGAAAATATGATGCATTTTACTGGTCTACCAGGGTGTCCAGATGTATAGAAGGGAACTACACGCGCAGCCCCACCGGTCTTTCATACACGTGGGATTAGTTTAGAGATGTATGAGTAAAGGCCCAGACTGCAGGATTTAGCTTCCTATCAGTATACAGGTAATCCTTGAAGCAGCCCACTGCCCAACAGTGAATAGCAGAGTGTGGAGGACTTCAAGAACTGCAGGAGGAAGACCGATCCCAACGCAAGGGCTTACATTCTTATGTGTTTCTAAATGAGCTGTTTCTAGTATCCTCGCTTGTGCTGGGCTGCATCAAAGCCTTCATTGCACCTGCAAACGGATCACCCCTTCCTCACAGCGCCCACTACAGCTTCAAATGTGAATGTATATTTTCACCTCTGACCACACATTTCTATAATGACGTTATCTCTGTCATACTGGGAAGATGCCCATCTTGTACTTCATGTCACCTGGATATAATTGGGACCATTTGTGCGGGCGTAAGAGTAAGAGGTGATGGCACTCTATAAATGGGTCATGTGATCAGGGGTCTGCATGCGATCCACAGAGGGCCTGTTGTAATTGTTGTACTGATGATTAACAATGCTGGGGCAAGTGTTGTCTTATACAATCTTATGACCAATACTGAGTCGGCCTGCTAGAGATGTTGGGCCTAAGAAAATGACAATACCTTTGGCCATCACTTAAGATTGTAGAGATGTGTGTGGCTCGCTACTTCTTGAATGCAACATACATCTCACATCTGGTAGTAATTTTGATGATGGCAGGAATATCTGTGCTTACACTTTCGTTTTTTAAATTGAATTTCTGTTCTTGAGGTTGTTTATGCATGTGCTTGCAATCATGGTAACCAATGTTGCCCCCTCTACCCCCCCCACACATGATTTCACTCTAACCAACTGCTCTCCTTATTCCTGCTTAGTCTTATCAGGGATGTTGTTATTGGGAATTGTACTGCACTCAGAAGCCATTTGCATGGTCTCCAGGAGCTCTGTTAGATTTGAACGGGAGAGGGCAGGATAGGTTAGTGGGGAGGGAGGGAACATGCAAGATAGCTTTGCTGTTGCATTGATGCATGTAGACCAGGTCTATTTTTAAGAATTCTGTGCCACAAGCATAGAGGTGTAGTGTTCTGTTGTTTGGTAGCTGTTCGGAGGGATGTTCATTTGCCATGTGTGAGCCGTTTTGTTTTGTGTGTTAGAATGCAGAATTTGAGCTTCTTAGCAGGGGTGCAGTCAGTGGGTAGCATAATGGGCCAGATGATATTATATGATATGGTATTTATAACGCTCCTATACACAGGTGTTTCAAGGCGCGACAAGGCAGGGAGGAGGAACAAAGGGAGGACAGACAACGATGCTACTAGGCCAGGTATCATTCAGATCGCGCAAGTGCGTGGGAAGGGGGGGAAGGGACAGTGCAGTACAAGGTAATAGATAATGACAATAAGTAAAAGTAATGGCCAGAAGTGGCAAGTGCAGGGGTAAGTGCTGGTAGGGGGACTGTAGGGATACAGAAAAGTCCCCAAGTGCGTGATTTGCCAGCAGGCAGTGCACGTGTGTGAGACTAGCGAGGGAGAGAGCTGGGCCCGAGGTCAGAGGATGTCCAGGTACTCAGTGCAGTTCAGGTTAAAGCCAGGAGGTCAGCAGGGGAGAGGAGGAGAAAAAGCAGAAGCAAAGATAAAGGTTTTGAGGGGCTTCTGGAACTGGAGATGGTTCTCCTCAAGTTTAAGGGAGTCAGGGAGGCTGTTCCAGAGGGAGGTCCCAGCCGAAGAAAGAGATCTACCACCAACTCTTTGCATGGAGAAGGGACTGACCCTGAGGGTGTTGGAGGTGGATGAGCGGAGAGCTTGAGAAGGAAGATATTTAGGAAGAGAAAGTTGAAGGTATTGGGGTCCCATACCCCAGAAGGCCTTGTGGACAATGCATAGGGTTTTGAACTTAATACTTGCAGCCACTGGAGCCAGTGCAGAGATTTCAGCCCTGGGGAGATATGATCCCTGGCCTTGAGGCCAAGGACAAGTCTCGCAGTCCGGTTCTGGATGAGTTGCAAGTGGCGGAAAGTAGAGGCAGGAATATTTAGAAAGAGGCTGTTGCAATAATCCAGCCTAGAGAGAACCAGAGCTCCGGAGACAGTGAGCTTCTGTGGGAAGGAGCGGAAAGGAAGAATACCTCTGAGGAGGTGCAGCTGGTAGTGTGACTTCTTAGAGATGTCAGAGATGTGAGGAGAGAAGGAGAGTGTGGAGTCGAAGATGACCCTCCGGTTTTTAGCCTTGTAGGTGGGAAGAGGGCCAAGGGAGGCCAGCCAGAGAGCTACAGGAAAGGAGGGAGTGGGTGTGCCTATGCAGAGAATCTCAGTCTTACTGGCATCAAGGCAGAGGTCATTGGCAGCACACCACTTCTGGATAGCAGACAGTCAGATGTGAGGGAGGGGAGAGGTGGCCGAAGGTAGCCTGAAAATGAGCTGGGTTTCATTGCATAGCACTGGAAGTTGGGGAAGAGAGCGGCAATGCGGTGGAACAAGGAGTGTCAGGCATTGGTTGAACAGCCAGCGAGAGAGGTTAGACCCCTGGGGGACACCACAGGTAGAGAAAAAGATAGCAGAGAGGAAGGACCCAAGTTGGACCTGGGAGGGTCAGTCAGAGAGGAAAGAAGTCAGCCACGCCAGGGACTGACCAGTGATACCCAGGTTATCACGGAGACGGTTGAGCAGGATGGCATGGTTGACAGTGTCAAAGGCAGAAGAGAGATCATGCAGGATGAGGGCACAGGGGGTGTTAGAGTCAAGGTTGGAGAGCAGGTCTTCACGGATGTTCAGGAGAGCAGTTTCTGTGCTTCTGGCAGCTCTGAAGCCAGACTGATGGTCATGAAGGCAACCAACAGATTCAGTGTGGAGATTAAGCCAGGAGATGGCCAGTTTGTCCAGGAGCTTGCCCAGGAAGGGAGTTATGGAGATTAGGCAATAGTTATCCGGACAGGAAGGGTGGCAGAGGGTTTCTTAAGAAGAAGGTACACAAGGGAGTGCTTCAGGGCGGAAGGGAAGACTCCAGTTGCGAACGAGTGGTTGCATAAGTCAGCCAGTGCAGGAGCCAGGGATTTCATAGATCAGACTTGTCTAGAAACCTTGTCTGTGGTGAACAGGGGAAAGGCCGAGAAGGGGGGAGGAGAGGTGGCTGTAGAAGGGCCAGAGGAAGAGCAGGGAGTAGAGGGAGGAAGGTGAGAGGAGGAGAGTGAGGACACGATGTCCTGAGTTTTAGAAATGAAGTGAGAAGCCAGTGCCGAGCAGAGGGCCTGCGGAGAGGTAGAGACTGTGGCAGGATTGAACAGCTCCTTGCAGATTTTAAAGAGTTCAGCCGATTTGTTAGATGCCACAGAGATGCGGGCTTGGATATGAGCTCTCTTCTTGGTGAGGACAGATAGCCGGTATTGCCTTTAGAGCAGGCGGCAGGCCAGGTTGTCAGAGGATGCACATGAAGCATGCCATTTCCTCTCGGCCACCCTGCACTTGCCTTTTAGACTGACGAGATATGAGTCATACCAGGAGTTGCACTTGGCTTTGGGCTTCAGGCAGATTCTCATGACAGGGGCCAGGATATCAAGAGTATCAGATATAGCAGAGTGGAGCGTGGAGAGGGCTGTGTCAGGGTGTGAGTCAGCCGAAGGCGGAGATGGGGGTGAGACGGTGGCAGCGAAAGCCTCAACTGACACGCACTTCATGGGTCAGATGACCGAGAAGGTGGGGGGCAGTGATGGAAGTGGCTTGGCCTGAGGGGTAGGGAGGGTGAGATGGGAGGAGGGGAGAAAGTGGTCACTCTAGGAGGGAGGAGTGGAGAGAGGGACAGAAAGGGGAAGATATGAGGATATCAGAATATCCAGAGTGTGCCCTGCAGAGTGAGTCGGTCCAGAGGGGAGAATGAAGCGTGAGAGAGTCATACAGGTCGCAAAAGAATCCAGAGGGAGGATAAGAGGCATCCAGGTGGATGTTGAAGTCTCCGAGAAGGATGAGTTGAGTGGTCGATGCCAGGAGGGAGGAGGAGGAGAGGTCTGCCCACTCAGAGAGGGAGGAGGAGATCTGACCAGGTGACCAATAGATAGTGGCCACAGTAAGGGAATGGCTGGGGGAGAGAAAGAGCCTGCAGACGAGGCATTCAAAAGAAGAGTAAGCCTGCATAGGAATGGCGGAGGCAGAAATCCACTCGGTGAAGATCAGGCTACACCCCCCCGAAACGGTTGGACCTGGGCGCAGAGAGGATCTTGTAGCCGTCAGGGAGGAGCGTGTCAAAGCTTGTGACAGAGCTGGCAGTGAACCATGTCTCGGAGGGACCGAGGACATGGGAAGGTGGTGTTAGGACCTATCATATACACAAGGTGTGAACATTTCCCACAGAAGGTGTCCTGGAGCTAGGAAAGAATGACCTCACCTTAGCAGCTATTTGCAATTTAAACGTGGATTATGGGGGAGGGGCTGCCTTTCTACACCAAGGGGGGTCTCTCTTTTGACGCGTCATTCATCATCAGCATGCTTTGAAGAGGGAGACTAGTTTTTCAGACTTCTACAATCTCATTGTATTGAATCCCATGCAGTAACTATGTTACGTGTCTCAGATGGTATGCACATTCCAAACTTATCCCAATCGCACTTTTAGGTGTGATTTTTCGTCGGATTACTTTACTGGTAGTGAATGGTTAGTTTTTGAAAGTGTAAAATGTTATCTCATAGGGTTTTATGCATTCTTTATATCATGTTTTCTTACTCCACTTTTACGTGAATTTCGAACCTCTGTGTGACACACTTTTAAAGTGTCATTGCTCATCAGTAAACTTTGCTCATGGTGACTCATTTTTGGATCTCTAAAAATATCCTGCAGAGTTGTATCCAGCCTCTGTTTTGTTATGTTACTCTGCATTTGCATGCAGCAATTACCATGTGTTCTGTTATGGGTTCCATGTGTTTTTACCACACATTTTTGGTTCACTACTTGTTTTTTACGGGTTTATTTTTTGCCGCAGAATGCAGGTGGAGATCCCCCACTCAACCCTCCCCCATGAATCCCCCACACTCTCCCCGTCCCAAATTGCCTCACCCAAACCTCCCATGCGGATTCTATGGCAACATTCAGTGTAAACAGTGCAGTAAAAACATACGTCTGTGAATTTTCTGTGGCAAAAAGACTGGATACCATGTTACGTTGCTGGAGTTGATGTCCTCTGCTACCATTTGCATTGTCTGCGGGCGATTTGATGCATCTGCAAGAGATAGGGGTGAGTTTGGTTAATTGGCGGGAAGAGACCGCAAACGCAACATCGCTTTCCTTTTGTGTGGATGCATGCAGAGCGGCAGTGCCGTGAGCTCAGAATGTGGTTGTGTTTCCAAGCATTTCGTCATTTGTATCCAAATGGGCCACTTGTGTGCCCCTGCTGCTCGGACGCATTTGCTGGAACTGTGCACTATAAGTTGGTTGTGGAGGTGTAGTATTCTATTATTTGATGTCTGTTGGGTAGGGTGTTGAATTGCCATGTGTGGGTGGCTTAGTTGGTATGATTTCTGTGTTGGAACGTAGAATTTGAACATGTTAGAGTAGGCAGTCATGTGAGGATCCTCAATGGGCAGATTGGTGTGGGTTGTAGACAATATCGAAGCCACATAGAGAGAAACACGGAATAACAAGGCATGAATCAACGTGATGAGCAATACCAGACATAACAAACGAAGGCTCTTTACCAGGTTTTGTTTGATAGAAAGAGAAAGCACCCACTAATTTGTGATATGGTATTCAGCAAGAAGTCAAGATATCACTCTATGTGGACTGGTGTTTGGCAAAGTCCCAGTGAGTGTGGCCACGTAAGGCCATTTTCAGCGGATCCAGGGAAGAAAGGATACAGGTTAGGAAAATCTCTAGCGTCCAATAATTCAGCCTCGGTGGGATATCATTTTAAGGAGAAATAGGCTATCATTTGTTTACTAAATGGGAAACAGTGCTGAACGTGAATTTAAATTTGGGTTGAAACTCTTTGAGTGATGCAACCACATTACGTAAAGGGTTCTGCATGAGCCTAAACATTAAGCCAAATGACTTACTATTTTCTACCATCAAAAGATGGTAAATGTAGAATTTGATGAATATATTAGATTATCCCTGTGGGGATGCCACACTAAAGGAGGGATAAGACTGCACTTGGCAGGTTTATGGAAAGAAAAGTGGGGGAGGGTAGGGCACGTCACAAGAGTAAATTTAGCTATTGATGATTGGTGCAGTAATTTTAACCATGATAGTGTGATAGTTGTTATTTACTGCTGCTGACATATATAAATCGATCAGGGAAGAGAAATTGCAACTCTCCAAAAGTATGATTAGGTCATTTTGTAGGGATGATAGAACACACACCCCTGCGTGCATTCTCGGGGTTCAGAGGGAAGCTCCATTCAAGAAAATCCTGCAACTAAGAAGTGATTGCATGCCCATACCTTCAGAATGTGAAACATTGTCCTGCAGTTTGCTTGATCGAGTGGCTACAGGGATGCTGCATAATTCCCTCGATATGTGTGCAGTGCTGGCAGGGCTCCTGACGTGACGCTTCATTTCCGTTTAGAGCCCTGTGGCCTGCACGACTATCCTCCTCACCTTGGCAGCACCTAACAGAACTGTCCCAAGGCCTCAAAATACCCCATCCGCCAGCCCGCTCCTTACCCTGTTAAGATGGGCTGGCTGCAATCTACGCAGCGCCACACCACCAGACAAGGCCCACCCTTTCTCCCACGATCTCACCCAACCGCCACTCCATTACCTTTCATGGCCACACCTGTCAGACACAGCCTGGCTAGTTTCTAAGACCTGCCCCTCCCTTGACATCATGTTTGTATGTGGTTGCTGGGAACTTCCCAGTTCCCATCAACCACTCCAGGAAGATTGCCTTTTCAACAAAAGATGTTTACACCCCCACTTCATCCTAAGGTCATACCTTAAAATAGGCTATAAAACTTAATTATAACCCTTGGATTGCTTAGGGAGAATGCTCATTGGTCAGCCTGCAGGCTATAAGAACTGGTATTGGCTGCAAATTGTTTTGAATGCTACTTTCCAAGGCTACCGGGAGCGCAGAGCATACATATGAACAAATCCCTGTGACCACACAGGCAGATGTTTGTACTGAGAACGTCTATACGCTAATATATACACACTAAGGGTCTCATCATTAGTTGGACAGTCATTTGGTGGTAAATCTGTGGAATTACTGCCAAACTCAGTTATGTTACCACCACTTGGTCCCGTAATATTACCATGGGATAATAAGTGTTGTAAGACGTTGAAAATCCCAATTTTTGGAGACTGTTTGACCCCATGGAGTTTATTTTGTAGAATTTCCGTGTGCAGTATTGGTGGCAAGGTGGAAGAATTGCTGCCAGTTTTTTGCTGCTACCTTACTCCCAATTCCCATTGAGCTCTATGAGGACTCAAATGGGAATGGGGACGTACCGGCTCCAGGTCCCGCACAAGTGGAATTACCAGGCCCACCGAGATCGGAAAGGCCCAGTAATTCCCCTTTCGCAGGACCCGGATCTGGACCCGAGTTTGGGGGTAGCCATGCCGGTAAAAACGGCATGACTACTTCCAACCTCGTAATGAGGCCCTTGTCCCCTTAAACAAGTAAAATAAATCAAACACATGAAAACACATAGATGTTATTTTTTTTCCTTGTGTAAAATATTGAATTGTATACATCATAAACAACAGATGGTACATAACAACATTGCATTCGAACAATCGATGCAGGATTACAAATGAACAATCAGAATTGATAATCAAATAAGAACTCACTAGAATGAAAATAAAAATAAAACAAAGGAAGAAGAAAAAGAAGAGATGTTCTTTTTTTTTCCAACAGATTTTCTTACACATTGATTGTGAAGTAGCGCGTGCCCTTCTAATTCGACAGACCATGCGTCATTTTTTTTTTCTGTTTAAGCAGCAAGGTTTTCTGTGTCTTGCTTTAGATTTCATGGCAGATTCTTAGCTCTGCTCTCTGCAAGGACATGCATATTTGCTGTAGAGAGCGGAGACTGTCTTCCGGTTGGCTTAAATGCCGATGGAAAACAGAGACGCATTGCAAAGAGCTTTCAGTACCCAATTATCAACATTTCTCAATCCTGTTCATTTTCTGTTTAGTATTTTATGTGGCTGGCAAAACATGCACGGGCTGCGTTTGGCACAACGGCGGGATTTCAAAAGTAGTAACTATCTGTGAAAGTACATTATTATGACAGTGTTTCCACAGCAAGGGGAAACTGGGCACACTAAATAAGGCTGCAATTGTTTGGCTTGGAAATCCGCCTTTTCTAGCTTTTATTTGCAGAAGCACAGGAAACGGATTGAATGATATCTTTGTATAACCCCTTTAACGAGAATGTGTATTTGTGAAACCCCTGGAGCAGGCTGGGGGAAGTCTATCTAGTTACAGGGTCACTTTGGAAGACTTGCAGCCTTGCAAGTCATGGTCTAAACGGCTCCACGATACTTGTCATAGGGGTCATGTTCTGGGTCTGCAATTCAAGGAAAGGGGTAGTAATAGCGGCCGCACACTTCTACCTCCATATTTACCCATCCATAGGATTTTATAGAATTTCAGGAAGAGCTGAAGAGCAGGATGGGCTTTAACTGCTGCCGGCTGTTCCACTCCACCTGACAAATGCGGGACATTGCTTACCGCTTGTAACTTTATGCTGGCAGTAAATCAATGGATTCCTATGAAATAGGCAGACTCCAATTATAATTTGGGGTTTGGTGGGGAGCATTAACTTTTTCTCTAGTTTCGGCAAAAGTGTAAAATCGTTTTATTTGCTCCATTATCTGGTGGAAAAGTTAAAGAGGGGACCTTCTGCACTTAAGAAAACACGCAAGTGATCCCGTACCTGCAATTCATGTTGCAAATGAGAAGGTCAACAGGTGGTGTGCCCTTTGGTGCGATAAGATATCCTGCGAACCAGCCACAACACAAACATTTTCTGCTCTCCCGTTCTCCATATACCTAAAGGGAAACTAACTGCACCTCTCTAGTCTCTCCACTGTGTGGTGCTAAACACAAACTAAACCTGTTGTATTATCTACTGACCCACAGTGCCCCTGAGACAACACACGCTTTTTGAAAAAAGGATCAGCCTTGTGGACTTGGCCCCAATCTCTGTCAGCGCTCTACAACATTTTTTATTGTAATTTTTTTCAATGTAAATTGTTCATCCCTAAAATGAGCCCGAATTAAAACATTTCATTTGAGGCTGAATAGCAAAAAGCAAAATAGTTCAAAAAAGAGCATCGTTACAGGGAAGGACTGAAAGGGGTCAACTATGGGATCTGAACTCAATCCTCAATGTCAGTGCTTGACAGCTCATCTCTTTCATGAGTCTGAGTTCCATGCCATGCTTGATTGATAAGTGTTATATTTTGTCGAGGGGAGAGGCAAGATATTTGTGCCACCCTGGTCAGGGAGTGCAAGAAGAAATTGGATTGATGGCATGCACATGCCAGGTGCATGTATTGTATGATGCTGACAAGGGAAGAGGTGTCATGAGGGTGTTGCTTTGCTGTGTTCAACAGCCATGTTGGGCAGGCAGTCTGTTGCATAGAGGAAGGGATGAGCTGTGGTGTGGCACTGTATGGTGGAGGGCCAAGCGGGTGTGGAGAGGACGGGAGAGCTCTGGTAGTGATATTTGAGGTAACTGGTGGAGTAGGCATTTGGTTTCCTTTGTCCTTTTCCTCCTTGATTAAATGGTGGCTATGGAAAGAGGGGACCCCTTCCAACCCTCTCCCCCCACCCCTCCCTTTCCACAAACCTGCCTCTCCCTTCCTGCAGCCTTCACATTTATTTTGCATCAGATGTTGCCCCAAGTATCAATATGGACATACCCAAACTCCTGCCACACATCCCTGAAGACTTAGCGCATCTGAAGGAAATTAAGAGAGATACCATTGAGAAGAAAAATGAGGGGGGACCTGCAAACTTACCCATATCTTCTTAGAGTGCTTAAATTCCCACCCCACATCTCCACAGGGTAGCTTCCTATTATACAAGGTCAACTACAGCAGTTGAACCACTTCCTATAGAGTAATGGAAGCCCATTACAATAATGCATGTGTCTGAGTTATGGTAGAATCAATGAATAAGAAGGCTTAAGGATTCTTAGGAGTTTAATTATTTGGCTTGTTTATTAGAGGTTCAATTCCCACATGTTATTTCTTATGACTCTATCCTGTTGGCATGTGTATTGTGACTTTATGACTGCCGACCCATTCAAGCAGTTATACTTTCTTGAAAACATCAACCTTTGGAGATATTAACCTTTCTCCATTCATATCTGCTTCTATTTTTGGGCAGGGCATTGACATTATTTCAAAAATACAGCTGTGATGAGTAGATAGCACCCTATAATTGTATACATTTGTGTCATAAACCATAACACATATTTACATTGTCCATTCTGTATGAGCATGTCTCCATATGGCCAAGAATGTTAAATTGTGTGACCAGACATATGATTATGGTCTCTTAGACGATTTCTAATGTCTTTGAGTTTGACATCTCTAAGAATGCTTCTGTAACTCTATCAAACCTTTTCAAATATGATCATGTTCTTACCTCCTTCTGCTCCATAGCATGCAAGATAGGGTTTGTGCATTTTCCATAATTTCTGCATATAATAGACTTACACCTAGTTTACACATTCTTTGAGGGGTGTAAAATAGACTAGCTAGAGCAGGCAGAGCCAGGCCTCAACCGAAGTGGAAGCCCACACATGATGGTACAGTGAACCCGGGCGCTGAAGATGGCCTGCAGAGGCAAGGGGCCACCGTAGAGCACCAGTAGGGCATCAGGGATGGTGGAGGATGCCAAAGCCCTCACGAGAGAGGGGAAGGGGGAGACAGCAAGGGAATACTGCAATCAACCCTCAAGGGGGCGTGGCCAAGCATACCCAGACAGGGAATGGAAAGAGAGGAGGGGGAGGCCAGGACAATCACAAGAGGAGGAAGGGGATATCATGGGCCTCAGCGCCAACACTCAGGGTTCATTTCCCTTTGTTTCAGGAAGCAGACGAGGAAAACCGGGACGTTGTCACCTGGGTCTATTGAGAGAGAAGCCAGGATCTTGTGAGACACAATAGGGTCCAGGCTCAAGGATTTGGACCTGGAACTCAAAGAGGACACTTAACTGACCAAAGCCTGACCGATAAGGTCCTGGAGGGTATCAAAATGAGAAGCAACTCATTTCTGAAGAGAAGAGAGGGAAAGGACACCAAACAGCATTCAGACCGTACACCTGGCATTATTTGTTGGACGAAAAAAGGTTTACTGACCGACATAACTGATTCCCTTCTTCCAACTTTTCACACCAGGTTTGACAGATGAAAAACAACTAGCTATTGAGAATGGAATATTCTATCAAGCACAATCATTTTGCAAACCAAACAAATAGGCAGGGACATCAGCAAGACACATTTTGAGTAGGTTCTTGTCTCAAGCATCAGCAAGCATGTATCTGGACAAGGGTGAGCATGATCGCTCCCATGTCAGAACCTTTCTTACTAACCTAGTGGCAGCATAAGTTAACAAGTTAGGCATTGTACTTTCTGGATGCAGTGTGGTTTGGAGAACATTGCGTTTTATACATGTCCAATAGAAAAAAAACATTAAAAAAGCTCCAAGTGCAAGCATTTTTATTGTTCGGCTGGTAATTTTATAAAGGGGTTGGGCATACATTTTTTGGTAGGAATTGCCCAGTAGAATGAAAACCGCAAGAGAGCCCAAACCATATTGGAGTGTGTGCAGGAGTTCTTCCCCTGAGAATATATCTGAACTATTGGGTTGAAATTGAGCATTTGGCAGCAAAAATATCAAGAAAGAGGGTCAAATAAGTCATGCAATTTGCAACCAAATCCATAGAGGTAGAAATAAAAAGGTTGAGTACATTCCGGGTAACAATTAGCACCCTGCAAGGGGGTGCTGGTCACTCAGGATGCTCGGAACGTGGGCTGTATTGTATGGTACAAGCCTGCATTCTGAGCAGGCCTGGGTGCTGCTGGCCATGGCCCCCTTCACTTCCCCGCTCCTCCTTCCTTTCCCCTTCGCCCCCTCCCGTTTTAGTACCCATTTGATTAACCACTAGGGTGCTAAGTGTGCTTTTTTACTTTAAAGAAAAGAGACCTAGCTTTTTTGTACGGCCCAGTGCCGAGCCGTAGTTCCCAAAGTCTGTTTTCAAGGTTGATGATGACACAGTCATCAACCAGTCGTCAACCTTGAAAACAGATTGTAAACCAGTCACGCAGAAAAACTATGTTTAAAAAATCTATATATATACTACACACCATTCGCTACATTAGGAACTACACAGGTGCTAATGGCGATATTACCCAATAAGGCAGGCCAACCCTGCCGTTAAGGGCACAGCGACCCACGTTACGGGGCACAAGCATCTTGCAGCACATGTTCATGTTGTTTGTGCCCAAAGAATAAACATGAGGCCTTTTAGAGAAATATATATGCCAAAAACACAAACAAAATGGAGTAGACCAATCAATGGTTGATTGTGAAAGAGATTACATCATTAGGTCAAGAAGGCGAGTAGTTCCCAAGCTCCTGGCACAGACGGGCTGACCAATGCGATGGTCAAAGCGGAAGCAGAATTATGGGCAGACTTTTTGGTGTTGCTATTGAAGCAGGTACTAAGTGCAAAAGATGTCCCCAATTCCTGGAAGTCGTTGATTATAATCCCTATTGTTAAAAGGGCAATAGGGCAGACACAGGTAATTACTGTGCTGTTGCCCTTTTGGATGTGTTGGACAAATGATTCGCTTCACTGCTTTTCAAACATCTGGAAAAGTGGGTGAAGGGTTCAAAACACTACAACATCTTTCAGATGGGACTTGTGAAAGGGGTGGGGACAGGATTACACCTGTTTTCACTCAACATTCTGAAAAGTAGAGCCCTGGGAGATTGCTTGACTTGCTATCTTGCATTCATTGACCTGGCGCAGGCATATGATAGTGTGCACAGGGCACATTTATGGGAAGCAATGTTAGGCTGAGGTTGCCCGATAGATCTATTGCAAGCCATTCAAGGCCTGCACTCTACAAATGCACTGAGAGTGAGATTCTATTTAGTAGGTCTCCTTTGAATAGTCATACAGACATACAAAGGCTTGGAACAGGGATGACCAATGGCTCCTGCCCTTTTTGATCTATTTAATTCAGATCTGGGCGATACACTGGATGGAGCTGTATCCTTTCCCTCGAATATCAATGGGAATGAGGTGGGCTGAGTTTTATACGCAGACAAACTTGTTCTCATTGATCAAACCGCTATCGGCCTTCAAAGTAAACTGAATCGCTACAATATTACATACAGTGCAATGGGTTGATTATAAATGTGGCAAAATCCAGAATAATGACACTGAAATCACGAAGAGGTAAAAGGAGAGTGAAATATAAGTGGTATCTCAACCATGAGGAAATAGGAATGGTCGACTCCTTTACATACGTGGGATCTTGTATAAACTCTAATGTGAATGATAAAACTAGGTAACGAGAATTAAGAGTCAAGGCCGAAAATCTAGCTGCACATGGGCAACTCTACATAGTAAATATGGGAGCTTTTCTATAGTCCCTGTATTAACTTTTTATAAACAGAAGGTATTTTCAATACGTACTTACGGAGCAGAAGCTTCCTTGAGCCTTCCTTATGATGTATGGCCTAAACTGGAAGATATATGTTGGGGAAGAGTCTTGGGGATTACAAATTGGGTGCCTGTTCTGGTCATCAGATACGAATTGGGCCTCTTATCTCTTTAAGTTATGGTGGTTTGGATGGCCCTGACTTTTTTTTGCAAATGTGTAATAAACAACACCCCAGTATTGTTCCACATACTTAAATGTCGGTCTGACCGGAGTGGTGAGTGGATCTTGGATCAGTGGAAGTAGTTCTGAGAAGGTATACTGAGGGAGCAAGATACATGAGAGGTGACCTGGTGCCGGATCCGATAGCTGTAAAGCAGAAGTTTTGGCGAAGGGATTGGATTAGAACACAGGATGAAAAGGAACGATATATATTATTTTATCACCTTTATCCTGAAGTGAGGGCTTGCAACATGGTCCCCACATATTAGGTAACATTTCCTAGTAAACATTTCTGCTCCCGGTTTATGCATGTGAGACTCAATTTGTTGCCTACGAAAGAAGTGCTAGCCACCCGAATGAAAGATGGTGCAAAATATACTTCTTGTAGATGGTGTTAGAAAAAGGTATACACGCATTTCACTGCAGTATTTTTCTTCGCATGTTTTTTCATCGCCGTTTTTATTTCGAAAATAAACTCGTTTTATTTTTTGGGGGGGGTTAAAAAATGTAATATATGGTTGTGGGTGTAAGGGAATAAAAACAAAAAAAGGGGGGTCGTGGGGTAACCCCCCCAAAAAAAAAAAAAAATCGATGGGTTTTTCAAAAAAAAAAACGGCGATGAAAAAATCTGCGATGAAAAATACTGCAGCGAAATAACGTAGAACCTAGAAAAATGGGGGGATTGAAACGTTAAAACACATTTTGGTTTTTTGCACAGAATTGGTGGACTTGATAACTTGCTATTTAGCGAAAATAATATCAAAGGTGATTAGTCTAACTGCGGAGGAATTGTGGTTTTTACTTGAGAACGCTTTGGTTTTAGTGCAATAATATTCTTAGAAGCAATGTTTAAAAAAAAAGGTATAGTTAATTAAGAAATGGAAGGCGAGTGACTATCGATTGATCTTTTATCTATTTCTTGTAGGTTTTGTGAGTAAATATTGTATATGAATTGAATAAGGTGGGTAGTATTGTGATGAGTTTGTATTTGAAGCACTGTTCTTTTTTTTGATTAAGGTAGTGTTTTGTGTTTTTTTTTAATCAAATACTGTATTGCATGTTATCAATGAAATGTAATTTGGTATTGTTAACATGTAATGTGTTTTTAGAGAGATGAAAGATTGTAATAAACCAACCATCTTTATAAAATAATATAATGGCAGACACCTCCTGGAGGACTTCTGGGTCCACAGCCTACACCAAAAAGATAAGTGACTCCACTAACATTATGTACTTGGTCCAAAAGGTTGTTTTACACACCATATATGTACAAATCATGTAGACTTAATCACTTGATAATCGAAAAAAGTTGGCCAAAATACATAGCTGATGGCACAATTGTTGTTATACAAATGTAATGTTCACCATCCTTCCAGGTGCTGAATGTATTCAGTCCATTTGTTTAGTGTTGCTAGCTCAATCCCATACATTGTTCAGCACATTCACACCACTCCCCTTGACTTCTTCAGCATAATCAATAAAAGTAGTCCTCTGGGTCTCACGGCTTTCTTTGCCCCATAGACGTAACGTAATCAGGAAACCTTTCGATCCCACACGCTTTACTCATGTTGTTCAGAGGCTTTCACCATAGCTCCTGTTTTTATTTAAAAAAGTCTGGAGCACTTCATGCATGAAACTTACAAAATGTACACAAATGAGTTTTCAGACTATAAAAATGTGTTTTTTTAACAGGAGGTGTCATTTTCACAAGCGCAAATAGTGTAATATTATAATTGCCATAATGTGAAATATTTATCTCATGTGTTAGGGGACAGGCCGATGATACATATTTTGATTTAAGCAAATTATTTCAATTGAAATTAATTAAGAACATTTGCACATGAATGTATCTATGCACTGTAAATTACATTTTTGAAGAATTATATATTAATAGTCATTGAACAATAAACTAGGGAGAAAGCAATTTGAGTAAACTGTTCTATATAAAAACGGGTGTCCTTTTATATTCTATCTGGGGAGCAAGCGAAGTCTTTGAACCAGAAGGATTCAAATTGTTCTTGTCCCTCAAATGTTCTTGTCCTGAAGACTTGAAGAAGACGAGGGCAAGGGTGAGAAATTGCACTCCCATTCCCTGTCATGTTCACACATGTCCGTTTCTTTAATAGGACTGGGAGCGAATTATATTGGATCAAAATACTAAAAAGTGCATTATATTGAATTTAAAAGAAGTAAATGTTGGTGGAGTCATCTACCTGGTCTGTTAATAGCATACTCTAGCCTTCGCCTGAAAAACACCTTTTCTGCTGCCATAGCCAATTAATATATACCAGCACTGCCCTATAAAACACTGTAAGAGCACCTTTTCATTCTGGCTATGCCCAACCTAGCCTTTATGTCAGTTGTAAGAACACATGTACCTGCTGGATGTGCCAAATATATACCAGCATGCTTCCATATTAGCAGATTCTCTTGCTGCTTGTGTGACATCATTGACCTGAAAAACACATGCTAATGTCACTTATGCTCAATATATACCAGTATTGCCCTGTGAGAGGCATTTTAATTGTGACTGTCTGGGCCCAACATTATGAATCAGTTTCATTATGATGGCTGTTCCCAACAAACTTTGCCCGCATTGCCACTGTAATGTAGGTTCTCATGTTGTCTACCCCCACAAAATTACACACACACAAACACACTCTGAGAAGTGTAAACACGCTTGCATGTATTAACACACAGACAACCTCCCTCGCACATGACTGTGCACACACACAGACATACAAATGAGTGCAGGCAATGCTTTTACTCTTCTTAGAACATTCTTCCCATAGTAATGTTGTTCAAAATGGCGGTACTTTTTTGTTACTCAACTTGTAGTCCCAAAAATAAAATGTAATCATGCAAATTAAAATGAAAGAGATGCTCATTCTTTTTCAAAGCATGCACACATGTTATTCTGAAAAACAGAAAACATAACAAAGGAAAGAAAGTGCCCTGATTCATGGATATGAATGTTATTTCTTTAATATATAGTACACATTCTTAACTTATTCAGCAATGTTTACTAAAAAGATAGTTTCCATAGCCCAATTAATATTTGACGCTTCCAACAATAGGTCTAAATGTACTAAAATAAAACAGACACTTTTTTCTGGCTTTATGTTCTAACATGACCGGAGTTTCCTGAGGGCCTCTAAGTGCTGATCACTTCAGCATCTCAAAAATCTGCTGTGTCGTGGAGTCGTGTGAGTACAAGCCTTATGCCGGAATGAAGAATGCCACTTTGGCATGCTATCTGGCACCCTTAGAGCGGCCCAGAGAGGGTGGGCAATATGCATCTTCTACGTTTCAGCCCACCACGAATCAAATCAAAATACACCAAAAATGACATCTGAACATTTGCTTTCTATTTTTTCCAACAAATGTATTCCTTTTGTCATTTCCTGTCATAGAATGCTATCATTTCTAATGGTGCAAATTGGTGCAACGATGTATCTGCAATCAAGGTTCTTAGCATGCACTTCTAATGCACCTATCTCTACCGTGAGGACCCTAGCTACTTATATTTTTTAAAACATTCTTTGTGAAGCCTGCCTCCAGTAGCCCTTCTCCATCACCAGTCCCAGTACACCATGAGGGATTCCCACTGTGCGACCCCACCTGTGGTGGGATATAATACCTAAGAGTTCCATGAGGCCAAAGAAGTGGGCTGCCCGCACAGCCGCTGGGCACGGGCATAGAATCCTGGCAGCCCACCTGTTGGTGCAGCGAGTTTGCCTCGTTGGAGCTCTTCCACTAGGCCTCATCCCACCTCTTCATGGCTGTTCATAGTCCTGTGCTAAACCAGATGTCTTCTCCACCTCTAGACCCAGTCACAAACATTCTGAATATCATTACCCAATTAAAGGTAGTAAACAGATTTTAAAGTAATTGAAATCTGGAATATATCTGAATGGTGAAGCATGGAAATTGGCAAATAATACAACTAAATAAAATGTAATAATGAAAGATTTTATGGAAATGGACAACGAATTTTGGTCAGAATTAAATAATTTCTCTATGTACTGTGATGATGTCCCCTGCCAATGCCTGGGATTCAACAGCTAGTGGTTATTGTCCCCATGGAAGGTCTGGGGAGGTTGCCATGGACACTTTGCCTTCGACCCAGCCCTTGGCAGAGGACAGTCACATAGCCACATAAGGGCAGACTGGAGCTAAGAGCTTTAAACCTGATCCCGCACCCTTTGCAGGAACTTGTCAGATTAAGGAGACTAGCCCTCTCCCCAAGTGAGGGAGTCAGAACCAAAATTACACTGTAAGGTCATGCTTTCCCTATTAGGGAACCTCTTTCCACTTGGTCAAAGAAGAAGTGCCGATAGCGGTATTGTTGCTGGCATACCCGGCAAAAGGATGGGACTGCTGTCGGCACTCCATAGAAGCCGCATTGAACCCCATGGCCCTGCAGATGGCAAGTGTTCATTTTCAGAGTTTCCAAATGTGGGAACCCAACCCTAGCCGCGTTATC
This sequence comes from Ambystoma mexicanum, assembly GCF_040938575.1. NCBI lineage: Eukaryota > Metazoa > Chordata > Amphibia > Caudata > Ambystomatidae > Ambystoma > Ambystoma mexicanum. The sequence goes on from NC_090935.1 coordinate 1,361,734,296, forward strand.
ATACATCGCATCCCTATCAACAAAGTCCCACACCAGTGAAACTCCCATTCATACACTATAAACAATGAACTCGAGGGAATAACAAACGTTCCCATTGCCTTCCCAAACAATCGGTTATATGCAGAGAGCATTAATGCCACCAGTTTAGCGTAATAGCATACAGACACATTTGAGATCCAAAATGGCTGACAGACCAGTTATCAGCATATACCACTCTGAACACAAACCATACCCAGATGTCCTCCTATGGCCCAACCAATTCCATTCCCTACACAATCCTGCCTCCGTGGGGCAGACCCCTGTTGGGGAGAATTCTCATTTCTGTGCTGATTTCCTTCATACTTAGAGACCCCCCAGCTCTTTTGCTGGACTTTAGGACTTTTAACCCTGGAGTGAGCGAGACCTTTTTCTCACTCTCTCATGTGTTTTGACCTGATTTGGATTATGTGTTTCCACTGTTTTTGGAGTCTGACAAACTCCATGGGCATCTACTTTCTTGTATGGTGACACAAAGCACCTTCAGTGCAGTGTCACAGAGAAATCCTTTAGATTTCTCATAAGTTTTAAATACCTTTTCTTAAGTAAACTACTGTTCCCAAGAATACAAAAAAGGTAGCAGGCGCCCTTCTCTCGAAAGAACACGGCATGAAAACCTGTTCAGTGGTTTTTAACCACTTTGAGAGTTCGCAGCCATCTGCTTTTTGTTCACTATACCTTTCACAGATGGGAAATATTGATTTGCATATCAGTCTTTGTCCCGCACCAAAATGCTATGACAATTCCCTTCTGAACAAGAGTACCAACAACAACCCCATACACATGTTTCAGCCTTGTTGGGCCTCATCAGTGAGGTGAAGGTGTGCCTCTCTGAGCACAGTGAGCAGGGAGTCCACATCTGGTTTCCCCCAGGTACCTTAGGGTGACCAACCCCAAGTTCCTTCCAAAAATGCAAAAAAGGTAGCAGGCGCCCCTCTCTCGAAAGAACACGGTATGATAATCTGTTCAGTGGTTTTTAACCACTTTGAGAGTGGAATTGACTTTACTTACCTTTTCTCTTTGTTGGTCCAGCACACTTTATCTTATGTGGAGTTCTGGGGTGTTACATAGTAGCCCCTTATCCTACATTCTCATGGAACATTTTTTATGATACCCTTGCTACTTGAAATGGCTGGTGGCAGTGGTTTAATATTTCTACCATTGTGCTTTTCTACCGCAGGCTGAATCCTCAGCTGCAGTGCAGCACCCGTGAGTGACCATTTTTGTCAAAATGGCCGGGTCTTCTTTTTTCATCATTTTCTGTTTGTGAAGTCTTCCTTGGGTTTTACTCTGTATGTTGAGCTAGGTTTGAACCGTTTGCTCATTTGGTCTTTGGCGGGTTTTAGCCCTGAAGCCTGCCTCTGGCTACAGTGTGTCTGGAAAGGCAGGATGTGAGGGAGGTTCCCGAAACTCCCCTATCCTTTGTCTCTAGGAGTGCCTGAATGCAACCAGTCCTGATTGGCTGGCTGGACAGCCACCCTGCTGTGTGATTGACAGCCTAAGCTGTGCATGAATGGGAGAAACTTGCTTAAAAGGTGAGGGTTTCGGGACTAGAGGCAGAGTTGACCACTGGGAGAAACAACAGATGAAGAAACCGTGAACGAAGCTTGCTGCATTCTCACAGACCTTTGAATTGCCTGGTGAAGCCCTGCTGCTGTGCTGAAATTCCTTTTTCAATTCGACAGAGAAGCTCCGGAAGGGACGACTTCTTCCCTTGGGTTAGTGGGACCAACTAACCCCGAGACGAACTCCACTGGACCATCTTCCCTGACTCGCTATACTTCTGCACTGCTGCAAGAACCGAGTGCAAGGCGGTGAGAAATCCGTAGTTGAGTGCAACGTCTGAAATCTGTCCAGAAGCTTCAGGAGTCTCCTAAGGACTCTCCAGAAGCAGGATGGCCTGAGCTTGAGTCCTCTCACCAGAGTGCAGGACCCAAGGAGTAAAGGAAGCCCAACTGGTATCAGAGATCCACGTTGGTGCTGTTTACCGAGCACCAAAATCGCAAAGTGCTGCTGAACCAAAAAGAGCCCTTAGCTGCCGACGACCTCCAAATTGCTGCTGCAGGAGCCCTCCAGACGTCCTCCCTCTTTTCCCCACGACTGAGGCTCAGGAACCCTGGAGTTCAGGAACCCAGGTGCTCAGGAACCCAGGGTCTGCATCGCTACAAAAGGACAGATTCCAGCTGGACCACTCTTCTTCTAACCAGAGGTACTGTTTAGAGTTGGGGCACTTACCTCAGTGTCTTTTTTAGCTGTGTTGTTCTCATTTGGGAATTTAATTAGCTTACCTTTGAGTTGATTTCAACTCTGATTTTCACAGGCTTCACAGCTTGTGCCCCTTCAAGTGATTTCTACAAACTCTCTAACTTTGTGCAAGACTTTTTATCTTAGAGGTGCAGCAGCTCCATAGACTGTGCTCCAATTGACTCTGGCTTCTTCAAACCTTTCCTTTCTGCAACCTCAGAATCTGCAAAGTGTATTCAGTGTGATATACAAATGCCATTACAGCCTTGTGAATGAAGTCATCTCAGGGTGTAGGAAGTGTGTGAAAAGCATATCCAAAGAGTATCCTCTAACTTGTTTGATTCTGAAGAGAATTTTAAAGTATATTTACAGTGTTACATATCTTGCCCTTTTTAAGGAACGCTTATTTAAAATTTAAATGGATTTAAATTGATGTTAAATAAATAAATAAATAACTATTCATAACAGAAACATTGAGTGTAAGTGTTACTTGGTTACCTGTATTTACAAGTTTCATTGCTACAGCTCACATGTACCCATCTAGAGCTAGGCCTGGCTGCTCAGTCACACTACCAACTTGTGTAGTACATACCTATACCAAAGGTTGGGTTACCTAACTCCAAGCAGAGACGTGTTGTGTAGTTTCACACAGTGTTACTACATCAATTCTTACCTAACAACCCTCAAAAAGGAGCATCCACCAAGAGGGAGGTGGAATGAAGTTATATAATGGAAACCACCCACTCTGGACTTTTGGGTTGTTTGAACAGGAAACTTTCATTTAGTTAAGGCTGGAAGGTGAACGTCGTGGCAAATGAAGGAGTGGTGAAGTCAAGAAAGCTGGCAGCAAAGGAGATATGAAAGAAGAGGTGAAAGCTGAAAGGATGAGGAAGGAGGTGGCAATGTCAGAAGTGGGGAGAAAAGAGGTGTTACATCAGGAGTTGCTAGCAAAGTGATGATAAGATCAGGAGTGGAGAGAAAGGGGGTGGTAACTTCAGGAGTGGAGAGCAAGAAAGTGGCAGCATCGGAGTGGGGAAGAAGAAGGTGGTAAAATTGGGAGTGATGAGGGAAAAGAGATAAACCAGGAATTGAGAAGAAGGAGGATGGCAAGATCTGCAAAGCAGAGAGAGGAAGTGTTGGTGGTAACAATAGAGAAGGTGAAATCATGAGTTGGTAGGAAAAAAACTGTAGTAGTAATGAGGGTCACTAATGTGAACCAAAGAGTTGGTAATCAGAGGAACCAGCAGATGATATAGAGTTCCCAAGCAATGTTGAGCGGAGAACATCAGAGATCTGGGGTGAGAAAGAAACCTTTGTAACATCAGAAGAGAGGGGTAAAGAGGAAACAGGGAGAAAGCATAGAAAACCTAAGATCGAGAAAAGGTAGCACCTAGTGAAACAGAATAGGCATGTCCTTCTGGGCCAGGTCATCCCTAACAGGTCCAGATGGTGGGAGGAGGAACAAGGAAAGAAGTTTAGATTTCGATCACCATAATCGAGGGACTCCTCTTTAGCTCTCACTATCAGGAACAGTCCATAACCTGTCCACTCATGAAGACTGGTAACAGCAATGGTGCACTGGTACGGGGGACCCAGAAAGCCCACAACTAGAAATGACAGAACAAGAGGGTTCAGGAAAGGTCATGTTACCTCACCAGAATTATAAGGACTTGGACATCTGGTGTCGCGGACTCACTAGGTACCTAATGCATCTGAAGAGGTGGAACAATTTCCTGGAATTCTAAAGACTGCCACTGTCATGCCAGCGACACAGAGGACTGGATTGTCTACCTGGTGGGAGGGAGAGGATTAATTGGAGAAGACCATCCTGACGGTCACTATTGTTGATATTAATTTTATTTTATATGGGAACACCCCAGTTATCTTTGAATCTATCCATAGTGAGAACAATATTGTGGCCTTGGCGTCTTTCTTGGTCTCTGCTCTGCTGCCCTTATGTGAGAGTACTTACTTGAGTTTTACCACTGATCAAGGTAGTTAAGCATTTTTTAAACACCAAAAAGTGGTCGAATGAGTGACAGCTTCATCAAACACTGACAGCATTCTTCAATGTATTATTCATTTTAATTGATAAAACAAATATTCTGATTAAACAATCATTCGAGTATTGGATCTTCATAAAATGGTGGAAGACGGTTAAATTAGGCAAGAGACTGAATCCAAAATTACCAATACATTATATTTCCTTTAGATCTTTCAAAATAGTATAAGAGCACAAGTCTAAATAATGGAGGTTAATATGCCAAATACAAGAAACTGAATCTGTTGCACGTATCTTCATTTATTTCCCCAGTGTTAAAAAAAGCTATTTATGTGTTCAGTGCAAAACTTTAGTTAAAGGGACAATGAAGCACACAATCCTAGAAATGTTTGAATGTATGCTTCCGAAAGAAATGTTATCCTCTATGACTTCATTGATCATATTAGATATGACATCACAGTTTCCTCATTTAAAAGGATGGTGAGTTTCTCTAACCACAGTACATGACAGAGTAACAGTGGACAAGGTTGGTCTTCCTGATACCCGATGTGCTTCTCTGCGGCTAAATGGAGTGGTATTCCTTGGGCTCACATTTCCTTAAAGATCTGTCTCTGCCGGAAAAGCAAATTTAGGACATCAGGACCCAGCATGTCTCAGAACGACACGATTCTGTTAATATGGAAAAGAGCAATTTTTTGCACCCCAAGTGTAGAGAATGGATGATGAGCGTATAATTCTAACTGCATCCGTTTAACAGTGGAATGCTGAAAGAAAGGCGAACCATGGGAGTTCACAGACCACCAAAGGCACAAATAAAATAGTCTGTGAGAACAATAGGAAGACATTTTAACTTTATGAGTGTATTGCAGCCCAGGCAGGGGGGTGAGCCCATTGTCTTCCTAAAAAAGACCTTGTATGAGTGGGGAGAAATGCACATTATTGTTAAGAAGGTTTTGCTGAAAGAACGAAACGTGGTGGTGTGATTTAAGAGAAGTCTGAGTGAATAACTGTTTGTGGTGAGATCTATGGAAAGCCTGGGAGATGTGAAGGTCCTGGAGAGAGCTAGGAAATGTCGAACAAAGGCTCATAAAGAGATGGCCGAGAGAACCAAAGACTGCAGTGAAACTGAAAAGTTGTATCTACTAAAAGAAACAAGAGATTTTGGATAACACTCATGGAAACTTTGAGGGTACCAGAGACTGTTGGAAGATCTCGAAGTTCAGTAAAAGAATCTGAGGTTAAAGAGAAACTAGGAAAAAAGACTGGTGCTGAGAAAGAGAACTCTTTGAAGAGACCTGAGAGAGTTGGCCACATCAGAGATCCTAACTTTGTGGAAATGGATACTGTTCTAATCCCAAAGATTGGAAACGGTTACACAATGAGTCAAAGATCAGAGTGGAACTTGCAACACCCAAGGCCCATGAGGAACTATGAAGGACAGTACAAATCTGAAGTGTTACACGAATACTGATGAGTTCTGAAGACGAACAATATTCTGGGGAAACCCCAGAGAGACTTAAATATGAAAGTATTTGATGTTTGTTTCATTTCCAGGATAAGGAAAGATTTTAAAAGGATAGGTTTATGAACACTTAGGTTTGCCAATCTGAAGAACTCTTATGCTGCTGCCTAGGGTTAGCCTGGAGGCTAAAGGACCTATACAGAATAGGTTCTGAATATTTCTGTTGGCCCTCACCTTCAGATGTTGGCTACTAAGAGTAGGTTTAAGAAAGTTATGTTATAGTATGACTCTTCAGGTGCTCCCTGCCTTTCAGGGTTATCACATCCTTAAAAATATACTTAATAAACTGGTGTAAAGGAGGCGATAACTTAATTAGGGATAGAATATTTCCCTCATACATATTGGTATCTGCCCAACCCAAAACATTATATTGTGAATCTTAATAAAGACCTTTTAAAAGGTCAGCCAACCTCTGTGTTTTTAACTTCACTGCATCAATACAACACACACCGTGCAAAAGTAATTTAAGAGGTTTTAAGTGTGCACTATGTATTTGGGTCATATTAAATTGGGACCCAGGGGAGACAACACATTGATTGAAAGAACTAATAGCTCTGACTTATTCTTGACTACACCTGGGCGAATCTCCCCCCCATTAATGCCAGTGCACTCAATGCTCCATCGGTGGATTCAGGTGAATCTGGGAGGGCCAGTGGAAGAACTTTGAGGTGTGATTTTCTCGCACAATTTAGAAGCGATCGAGAAGCGCATACATTGATTCAGGCAATGCATGAGGATTTGGCTGAGAGCATCATAGTGGTGTTGATTTCAGGTATTCAAGCATATATTCTGGTGTCTTTATAGGCAGAAAATGAGTTTGGAAGACTATTTGAAGAACACACAACTTGCTGTTTCCTTTTTGGGTTGGATTTTGCTATAGGAATGTGAGGTAGAGCTGATGCACACCAGTAACTGGAGAAAGAGAAGAGACATTATGAGGAGTTAGACAGCATGTTTTGTTCTTTGGGAACTGTGTGTGTTATTTGGGATTTTAAAAACCTTTTATTTTTAGCTGGGAATTCTTTATTTTGTTCTTTACTTTTGGAGACAGGCAATCAGGCAGTTTTCTGGGGAAGCCATTTTTTGTAAGGTAATCATTTTATTTTGTGTTATGATTTGAATCTCTAACCTTTGTTACTGAAGTTGAGGAAAGCTTCTTTTTCTTTTTCTTTTAAAGTGTATTTATTTGGAAAACACCTTTTTGTATTTGAGAAACCTTCATTCTCTTTTTAGCAAATTGTTGTTGGAATTAGTTGAGGTGGTGCAGGAGCTTTAGCCAGTGGCTCAACCAGGAGCACAGGGGCCAGGAGGAGAGCCAATGTCACAGTGGCCAGGAGGATATGAGCCTGTATCCCAGTGAGTCATAGGGAGGCACACACCCAGTGAGGGTTCAGTGAAGGCCTGGGACTAACAAGGAAAGTACTGGGAGAGCAAGAAGACAGCCCCTGCTTTTCCATAATCCTCTTGGGCCAGGTATTACTTTAAGTTCTCTGGTGGGGCTTTAGTAGCAGAGGCTGAATACAAGGACTACATCTTGTGCACAGTGGCAAAGAGTGTTAGGAGGGGGAAGATCTCTGCTACCCATTCACTGGGTGCAATGCCCATCCTGAACCACCTTCAGTGCTGGCACCGGTAAGTGTACACCAAGTTCCACCAACTGCAAGTTTGTACCAGTAATGATGATGAGACTGCTGCAGGGACCTCTAAGGAGGGTTGAAGCGAACAGAAATGCTGTTGTTGGTGCAGGCCACTCAATATAGTCAGCGAGTCCTGCAGTGACAGATTGGTACCAACACACTCAAAAAACAGACCACTCGTAGGTGCAATCTCAGGATCTGTGGGAGACAGGGTCAATGTCCCTGAGCACAGGGTTCCGGAAAACATTGCCAGGGAGATTGGGACATTGTGCCTAGTATGGAGGCATGTCTTCAGCCGGAGGAATTGGTTTAGGAGGCGATCATGGGTAATGCACTGCATCTTTTTGAGAAGCCAGAGTCCAAGCACATTTGAAGATGCTGAGGTTTGGTATGGTTGTATGTCACTGGGGGAACTGTACAAATCATTTGTAATTCCTTAGTTTTTTAAGAGAATGATGGAAAAAAGAAAACAACATAAATAGCCCAGTCCAGATACAAAACAAAAAAGATAAACATTTGAAAAATGAGATTTAAATGCCAAATAAATTACCCCAATAAACATGGTACACTTTGTTAAAATGGCAATCACTCAGATTTTGTAAAGCCTCTCTTTTCCCTTCTAAATTGGTGGTGCACCATTGTCTTGTCTAGGAAGAGAGCCTGTATGTAGGAACAGTTATCTTTTCTAACGCAATAAACACTCATAAGAAAGGATGCTTCTGAGTCTACCCTGTCGCAACAGGGTGCCATGTCTTGCTGAGATTTGTAACATGCCCCCATCATGTAAAGTTACTCAGATGATTGCTCGGGTAACCACTCTCCTACACTAAGGCTCATGTCTACTGAGAGAGAGGTAAACATTCTGTATGTAGGAGAGATGTAAACAGTGTGTGCACCCAGCCCTGCCAGAGAGGGCACATAACAAGTCAATGAGTCCCCTAGCCCTGCGTTGAGAGATGTAAAATGTCACGTGTGAGCCCACACCTGTGACAAAGGAGAGATGTCAAAATTCAGAATGTGTACACACCTCTGCGAGATAGGAGAAGCATGAAAATCAGTGTTTTCTCCCATCCCAGAGAGATAAAGGAGAAACATATGCATTCAACGTGCTCCACCCCTGCAGAAATAACAATTCTGTGTGTGCCCCGGCCAATTCCAGCAAGAGAGGCAGGCCGATTCATGGAATAATTAGCGCGGCGCAAGTGGCCAAAAACGTGCGATTCGCAGTGGAATAGCGAAAATCGCAGTGGAATAGCGAAAATCGCAGTGGAATAGCGAAAATCGCACGAAAAGCAGCGCACATCGATTCATGGAAGGCCGTGCGCGAGAAAACCATCGGACGTGCGATAAGAAAGTGCGCGGCGCACGTTGGCGCACAGGCCATCTAACGGCATGCGCCAGGTCACAGCGAAAATCGCACAGTCCACAGCGAAAATCGCACATAGCGCGGCGCACGCAACAAAAGTAGGCGGAACACGGGGCGTAACACTCGGAATGGGGAACAACTTGCCAAAATGTGGGCGTCACGGGGGAAGCACAGGGTAAAAGTGCGCAGAACGCCCACACGCTCGCCTACAACACGTATTCATGGAATAGAATAGGTCAAAAAAGCGCACGCTCAAACCAGCGCACAGGCACAAACACGACCGCCACAAGAAAGCAGGCGGTAGCGTCTCAGCGGCTGTAAGAAATGTGCGCCAAAAGGTGTGCCAACAAATAGCACCCATATACTGCCATGATGAATGTCCTATACTGTGGCCCTCCAGGACAAATGACGTGCAAAGGGGTACCCACAAACACGGACACGCTGACAAAAAATACGTGTGCGCGGGAAGTCTCACACGCGATTTGGCCGGGTACGTGGATTATAGGGGTGCGCGGGAAGGTCCACACGCGATTACAGCAGGGTACGTGCATTTCAGGGGTGCGCGGGAATTTCCACACGCGAATAGCCTGGCCGCGTGTATTTCAGGGGTGCGCGGGAAGTCCCACACGCGATTACAGCAGGGTACGTGTATTTCAGGGGTGCGCGGGAAGTTCCACACACGAATAGCCTGGCCGCGTGTATTTCAGGGGTGCGCGGGAAGTCCCACACGCGATTACAGCAGGGTACGTGTATTTCAGGGGTGCGCGGGAAGTTCCACACGTCAATAGCCTGGCCGCGTGTATTTCAGGGGTGCGCGGGAAGTTCCACATGCGAATAGCCTGGGCGCGTGTATTTCAGGGGTGCGCGGGAATTTCCACACGCGAATAGGCTGGGCGCGTGTATTACAGGGGTGCGTGGGAAGTCCCACACGCGATTACAGCAGGGTACGTGTATTTCAGGGGTGCGCGGGAATTTCCACATGCGAATAGCCTGGGCGCGTGTATTTCAGGGGTGCGCGGGAATTATCACACGCGATTTGGCTTGGTACGTGTATTACAGGGGTGCGCGCGAAGTTCCACACGCGAATAGCCTGGCCGCGTGTATTTCAGGGGTGCGCGGGAAGTCCCACACGCGATTACAGCAGGGTACGTGTATTTCAGGGGTGCGCGGGAAGTTCCACACGCGAATAGCCTGGCCGCGTGTATTTCAGGGGTGCGCGGGAAGTTCCACACGCGAATAGGCTGGGCGCGTGTATTTCAGGGGTGCGCGGGAAGTTCCACACGCGAATAGCCTGGGCGCGTGTATTTCAGGGGTGCGCGGGAAGTCCCACACGCGATTACAGCAGGGTACGTGTATTTCAGGGGTGCGCGGGAAGTTCCACACGCGAATAGGCTGGGCGCGTGTATTTCAGGGGTGCGCGGGAAGTTCCACACGCGAATAGCCTGGGCGCGTGTATTTCAGGGGTGCGCAGGAATTTTCACACGCGAATAGGCTGGGCGCGTGTATTACAGGGGTGCGCGGGAAGTCCCACACGCGATTACAGCAGGGTACGTGTATTTCAGGGGTGCGCGGGAATTTCCACACGCGAATAGCCTGGGCGCGTGTATTTCAGGGGTGCGCGGGAATTATCACACGCGATTTGGCTTGGTACGTGTATTACAGGGGTGCGTGCGAAGTTACACACGCGATTAGGCTGGGTGGGTCCTGTCACCCTCGACGGCCCCTGCAGGCAGCCCACAAAACAGGGGACTACCCTGCACACCTGCTCATGTCTCCCACCACCCCCACCCCCCCAGTCACCAGGGGTACCCTCCACCAGGCCCCCACTCATGTCTCCCACCACCCCCACCCCCCCAGTCACCAGGGGCACCCTCCACCAGGCCCCCAACCATGTCTCCCACCACCCCCACCCCCCACCATCCAGGGGCACCCTCCACCAGGCCCCCAACCATGTCTCCCACCACCCCCACCCCCCACCATCCAGGGGCACCCTCCACCAGGCCCCCACACATGTCTCCCACCACCCCCACCCCCCACCATCCAGGGGCAGCCTCCACCAGGCCCCCACCCATGTCTCCCACCACCCCCACCCCCAGCAGTGCAGGGGCAGCCTCCACCAGGCCCCCACTCATGTCTCCCACCACCCCCAGCCCCCACCATCCAGGGGCACCCTCCACCAGGCCCCCACTCATGTCTCCCACCACCCCCACCCCCCAGCAGTGCAGGGGCAGCCCCCACCAGGCCCCCACCCATGTCTCCCACCACCCCCACCCCCCAGCAGTGCAGGGGCAGCCTCCACCAGGCCCACACTCATGTCTCCCACCACCCCCACCCCCCCAGTCACCAGGGGCACCCTCCACCAGGCCCCCAACCATGTCTCCCACCACCCCCACCCCCCACCATCTAGGGGCACCCTCCACCAGGCCCCCACTCATGTCACCCACCACCCCCACCCCCCCAGTCACCAGGGGCACCCTCCACCAGGCCCCCACCCATGCCTCCCACCACCCCCACCCCCCCGCCACCAGGGGCACCCTCCACCAGGCCCCCACTCATGTCACCCACCACCCCCACCCCCCACCATCCAGGGGCACCCTCCACCAGGCCCCCACTCATGTCTCCCACCACCCCCACCCCCCAGCAGTGCAGGGGCAGCCTCCACCAGGCCCACACTCATGTCTCCCACCACCCCCACCCCCCCAGTCACCAGGGGCACCCTCCACCAGGCCCCCAACCATGTCTCCCACCACCCCCACCCCCCACCATCCAGGGGCACCCTCCACCAGGCCCCCACTCATGTCTCCCACCACCCCCACCCCCCAGCAGTGCAGGGGCAGCCTCCACCAGGCCCCCACCCATGCCTCCCACCACCCCCACCCCCCCGCCACCAGGGGCACCCTCCACCAGGCCCCCACTCATGTCACCCACCACCCCCACCCCCCCGCCACCAGGGGCACCCTCCACCAGGCCCCCACTCATGTCACCCACCACCCCCACCCCCCCAGTCACCAGGGGCACCCTCCACCAGGCCCCCACCCATGCCTCCCACCACCCCCACCCCCCCGCCACCAGGGGCACCCTCCACCAGGCCCCCACTCATGTCACCCACCACCCCCACCCCCCCAGTCACCAGGGGCACCCTCCACCAGGCCCCCAACCATGTCTCCCACCACCCCCACCCCCCACCATCCAGGGGCACCCTCCACCAGGCCCCCACTCATGTCTCCCACCACCCCCACCCCCCAGCAGTGCAGGGGCAGCCTCCACCAGGCCCCCACCCATGCCTCCCACCACCCCCACCCCCCAGCACTGTGGGGAACCTGCCAGCAGGCCCCCACACATGTCCCCCTGGCCCCAGGTCCTGACGATACACAATCATGGCAGTAATGGCCAGCATACCCAGCACAAACACCCAGGCAAGGATTGCATCCACCCACATAGTGAATGCAATCACATGACACAACCCCAATGCCAAGTATGCAAAAGAACACATGTCCGTCACACACACATACACAATGGGTGCAAGTGAATGTCAAAACCCATATCATGACATGTAACAAACCAATGAGAAAATAACACAAGTGTAAGAAAATATAAAAAATGTATTAAATACCAAAAATAAGTGAACTTTTCAAACATACAACGATGTGGCTAAGTAAATAAATGGTCCATGTCCGAGAACAAAAGTGATAAACAAAAAAACAAAGGAAAAAAAAATTAAAATGAATTTGTCCAAAGCAATATCATGTAATAGGAAATTAATGAAAAACCATTACGTCATGGTGAAAACAATAAGAAATTAAAAAAATGTATCTCCCAAAAAAACAAACTATATACAGGAATGTTCCAGGGTCCATGAGCCCAACACCAAAAATGAAACCTACCACTAACTAATGAAAAATATATGTACAAAAAAGTGGCCATTGTCCGAGCGGTCCAAAATAATAAAAATAAATAAAGGAAACCTAGCACTAACTAACTAAATAACTATATACAAAGGCAGCGGGCAAGTCCTGCGGCTCACTTGGTGATGTTGCTGGCCAGGGCATCATCGAACTCCATGTCGATGTCCTGGAGGCGGGACTCTGTCCTGGCCCCGAGGTCTCGCAGGGACAACCCCATGTCCACCTCAAACTCCCTGCGAGCTTCCTCGAGGCACTCAGCCCGCCTCAATGCCCGACGCATGGAGAACTCCGCCCTGACCATGGCGAGCCGCTCTTCTTCCGCCCGCTGCCGCTCCGCACCTATCCGCTGGCCAAACTCCTCCCACACGGAACACACCACCATCCCAGGGTTGCCCTGCCCTCCGGCCGATGCCTGCCCCTCTGATCTTGATGGCCCCGAGCCATGATGCCTCCCACGTCGAGCCCGCTGCTGCCTCCGACGCCACTGCCTCTGCCAGCACGACGGCATCCAGGCTGATGGAAACCACCGACGCCGTCGTGCACGTGCCCTGCCCGATGATGCCGTCACATCTTCCATCTGCTGGGGTCCACTTGCTGTGTTGTCCACCCCTGCTGGACCTCCGACTCCCAACTGTGGCAGGGATGGGATCCCCACCGAGCTGGCTGCATTGGTCGGGGCAGGTCCACAGGGGGCCCTGGTGGCATCTGGGCCGGAAGACGGCAAGGAGAACGACCGGTGGATAGCCTGCACAGAGGAGGAGAGGGCCGTCAGATTGGCCAACACATGCAGGAAACCCCCGAACATGGCCGATCCCAATTGGGCCACGTCGGCACGGTGCACTTCGTGATGACGTGCGTGCTCCTCCCGGGAAGCACGCACGTCATCACGAATCACAGCCGTGCGCATCGCGACCCCAATCAGGACCTTCTCCACGCGGCTAGGGGTTACCACGTCCGCAGGTGGAGGGGAGTCAGGTGACATGGACATCCCCTCTACCTGCGGACGGGCCTGGGACGGGGCATCCCTGCTGGTGCATGGTGGTGCACTGACAGGGTCAGGGACAGTGACATGCACAGGCCCCTCCACGGTGACCTGTGCTGCCTCCTGCCCCTGGCCCTGGACTGCACCACTTGCACCAGCAGGGATGCTCCCACCAGGCCCCATGTGTGCACCAGTGTCGGCCTCCTCCTCCTCTGTGCAAACCACCAACCTGGATGGCTCCTCACCGTCTCCCGCCGTAGCAGGCCCCTGTGGGGGCTCACCCACCCCTTCCGCTGCAGCCGTGGGGGCATCCCCGCCGCCTTGCTCCACAGCGCCGTCTCCGCCCTCTTCTTCACTAGCCGCTGCGTAGAGGGAGACAAAGGACACAAGCATCAGGCTACTGTACAATGGTCCCCTAGACAGGAAGCAATAGCAGATGAGCACCACTGTCAAAGTACACTTCCATCATGTCCCTCCACAACACATGGGTCAGTCCAGGCAAAACACACACAGTAACAGGCATGGTGCATGCCATGGACATTTCCATGCATGTCCAATGGACTCTAGAAACATTCAATGATATGTAACTCACATGCATCATGGCTCATGCATATCACATGCACACACTTCACCTCAGTCACATCCATCTGGCCCCAAACACACCGAACACAGGCGAAACAAGGGTAAGTTGGGTGCGTCACTGAATCTGTGCATTGTCACACACATGTGTCATGCATCCATGGCATGCACAAGTCACAGACACGCAGGTCAGGCACACAGACATGGCTACCATATATGTACCTGGCATCAGCACCCATCCTTCACCCCCATCCATGTCCAGGTACAGAGACTGGCATGCTCTCATGTCCAAAATCTGCATAGGGCTCCCCATGCCGCATTTCAACACATGCAACAACCATGTGGGTCACACATCACTGGTCGCACATGCATTACCATGATGTCCCTGCACACATACATGCATACATGGCCCATGGCACACATACAGGCAAGTATCATAGAACCAGCACACCGCAACATGCCCTGTCTCACACAGTAATGCTTGGACACATACCGCTCAACTCCAGACGGGCCTCCCTCTCAAGGACCTGGGCGTGGAGCGCTGGGCGTACGCGTTCCAGGACCCTCTTCTGGATGGAACTCATGCGGCCCCGGCCCCCCTCCACGAGGCGCCGGGCCTTCACAAGGGTCCTGGACCTCAAGTCCTCCCAGCGCTTCTTGATCTTCTGGACGTTGCGGGTTGCCACCCCCTCCGCGTTGATGGCAACCACACAGTCGGCCCAGATCCTATCCCGTCCTTCCTTGCTGGCGCGGGACGATCCAAAGAGGGCATTATACTGCCCCAGGACATGCTCCACCAGGACACCAACTTCGGTGGCAGTGAAGCTGGTGCCCCTCTGCCCCTCTGGCCTGGGGTTGCCACTGGTGCCAGATGTGGAAGTGCCCGACATGGCAACCCCAGAGGCAGGTGTGGGTGGGCAACTGGGTCCTGGGGCTGGGCTGTGGAGCGATGTAATCCCAGTTGGGAGTCTTCAGTTCCAGCAGGGGTGGACACAGCAACTGGACCCCTGCAGATGGCTGATGTGCAGGCACCAAATGGCAGGGCACGGTGGCAGCAGGCAGGCAGTCAGGCAGGCAGCAGCAGATAGCACGTGGGAGGCTGCTCGGGGCACTGGGGGGCAGTAACTCGGCCTTCTGGGCAGGAGCGTGGTGTTCCGTGTGTTTTCGGGTGGCCAGCTTGATACGGAGTGATTTGGCACGTGAAAATCCTGCACGTCAGCGTGAAATCCGAGGAAAGGCCCTTAGCGCGTAAGCGCGTCAGCACGCATACGCGAATCTATTGGACCAGAGTCCCTCAGCGCGTAAGCGCATCTGACGTGACCCGCACGGGCGTTCCCCACTCAGCACGTGATGACGGAACACACGTGGAAATACTGCACGTCAGAGTGTCATCGCGTGATTGGCCTATGTACGTGTATTTCATTGCGTGTAATTGGACAAAAGTGCGCGTACACGCGATTGGCCTATGTACGTGTATTTAATGGGTGCGCGGCCACTTACACACGCAAGTACGTCAGCGAACCTGTATCCCGTGGTGCGTGTGAATTTCCACACGCTATTGGACTGGGAACTGGATTCCAGGGGTGCGCGGGTCACACGCTGTATCCCGTGGTGCGTGTGAATTTCCACACGCTATTGGACTGGGAACTGGATTCCAGGGGTGCGCGGGTCACACGCTGTATCCCGTGGTGCGTGTGAATTTCCACACGCTATTGGACTGGGAACTGGATTCCAGGGGTGCGCGGGTCACACGCTGTATCCCGTGGTGCGTGTCAATTTCCACACGCTATTGGACTGGGAACTGGATTCCAGGGGTGCGCGGGTCACACGCTGTATCCCGTGGTGCGTGTGAATTTCCACACGCTATTGGACTGGGAACTGGATTCCAGGGGTGCGCGGGTCACACGCTCGCCTAGAACACGCGCAAAGCATACATTTGCGGACTTTAACAATAACAAGCTCAGACGCCAGGATGAACATACCGTTCCTAGCAGCAGTGGCAGTGGGCTACCAAAGGAGGAGGAGGAGGATAGTCAGGGCCAGAATATTCACACCCAGAACCAGCCTTTTCGGGATGCCTGATGACCAGGTGTATGGGAGGTACAGGTTTCCACCACACATCATACTGGACCTGGTGACTGAGTGGGAGGATGACCTCACATCACCCACCCTGTGCTCCCAAGCACTCAGCCCCCTGGAGAAGGTCCTCAATGTACTGCACTTCTTAGCCACTGGATCATTTCAGCGGAGAAGTGCCATAGTGGGTGGGGTGTCACAGGCCACCCAGTCACGCTGCCTACACCAGGTCTTGAACATCATGACTGCACGCCCATCAGTCCGCAGGCACATATACCTGCCCAGAACACCTGCAGAAAGGCATGCTGCCGCCCTGGATTTTTACGGAGTGGCACGATTCCCCAAAGTGCTAGGTGCCATCGACTGCACCCATGTGGCTCTACGTCCCCCCAGGGCATCAGAGCACATCTATAGGAACCGCAAGCACTGGCATTCCATCAACGTGCAGGTAGTATGTAATGCCAAGGGAATCATCACCTCAGTATATGCCAACTATCCCGGGTCCACCCACGACAGCTTCATTTACCGAATGTCCACCCTATGCCGGGACATAGATGCTGGGCGGCATGGCGATACATGGCTGCTTGGTGAGTATGTATGCCACTGCACATGCATGCATGTTGGATACTGAGCAAGGTCACAACCCCACCAATGATACCAATCACCACCTCCACAGGGGACAGTGCCTACCCTCTCAGCCCCCACATGATGACGCCAATTCGGAACCCCACCACGCCACCCCAGGTAAGATATAACACAGCCCACATTACAACCAGGGGCATAGTGGAGCGCACATTCGGAGTGCTAAAGTCACGCTTTCGCTCCCTTGACCGTTCTGGCGGGCAGCTGTTATACGCTCCCCCAGTAGTGTGCAGGATCATAGTGGCAGCACGTGTCCTGCACAACGTTGCAACACGCCGGGGCCTGGCCGTGGACATGGTGGTGGCCCCACATCTCCAACCACATGCACAGCCGCTGCGCATGGGAGGGGAAAGGGCACGGGGGGAGGCAGCCCGTACACAGCTAGTGGCTAATTACTTCACATAGAAATCACACCCCTGTGGAGTGCACACTGCCCTGGCACATTCCATCTGACAATCAATGATGACTCAACCTGACACTGATCCTGAATGTCTGGAGAATGAACCGGGAATACCATGTCAGCCTGAGATTGTTCACCTGGAAGTGTCACAATGTGTGCATCCCTACCCACACAGACACCACCAATGCAGTTTTGTGAAGTTACACATTGAAGCAGCTAAAATGAATACCCACTTGCAAAATGCAACAAGTGGACAGTGCCATGTCAGCCAACCCAACCCCAGCACCGCCACACGACACACCGTGCCATGTCATGCTAATTGCAGGTAAACAAAGTAATCCCCACAACATGACATCAGTCTCACTATGTACAGTGGCACTATTAGAAACCTGCAACACCTGAAATGCTCACAGCAATGCCGGACCAACAACATACTTGAGCACGTAGTACCATTAACATGACATCACAAATGTTACATATTAGTAGTCTCACCACCTGGAAATGCCTGCACTCCCACCACTACCAACTGTGCAGTGTTGTCGCCATGTAGAGTTGTAGGTGCACTGCTGCCAACATGGTCCCCATCTCCAGACTAGAGGTCCTTGTGTGGACATGAGGAAGGGACCTGCAAATTGGGAGGTAGACACAGAAGAAGAGTTACACATCAATGCAACATGCAGTGTACAACACAACAGCAATATGCACTATGAATGTATACACAGTATTGACTACAGACTGGCCACACAGCTCATGGGAGTCCAACGTCACTATGTAATTCACTGTCAATTGGGCACACCCTTTGCAAGCCCATGGAAACGGGAAGCAGGAGGGGTGTGTGTGACTCAAACCCAAGCATCTGAACCAAATACATTACAAGCCTGCATGTGCCCAGCCACAATGCAGCGTATGCCCACAGGAACCACGGAAGCCAACAGATCGAAGCCAACAGATCGAAGCCAACAGATCGTCCCAAAAAAATTGGGAATAAAAGAAATCAAAATAAAAATAAAAATAAGAAACAATCAAAAATGGCCATTGATGGGCCCGGGGGGGTTGGGGAGGCCACCCAGGAGGTCCGAGGACAGGATGCACACCAGAACCCACCTGCGTGGATCCTGGGAAGATAAAACATCTCCATGGGCTCATGGCCCACACGGCTACCCTATTGTGGGAGTATCACTGCTGTCGCTATTATCACCCTGTGCAGCTGCATCCGGAGGTGGTTGCACTATGGGAGGCAGCCCACGCAAGGCCCTAGTCTGCTCCTCCATGGCTGCAAGCATGCGGGTGTGGTAGGTCTGGTTCTGGAGGATGAGTGTGCGGAGGTCCCCATGCAACAACTCACGGGATGCCCGGACCTCCGCCCTCGTTGCCTGCATCTCAGCTGAGAGCGTACGGGTGAGACGCTCCAGCTGCTGTTCTGTCCTTTGGTGTGTTGAAGCCTCAAGCTCAACAAGAGTCGTCCTGAGGTGAAGGAGCTCCTGCCTCAGGGCTTCCCTGTGGCCCTGGGACTCAATGGAGATGGCCTCCTGCAGAGTCGCCAGTGCCGCCCGCCTGTCCCTGTTGGACCTCAACATGTCCTCCCTGTGTGACTGGCAGATGGAGTCGGTTGCCTGCTCTAGTCGCTCCATCAGCCTTTCTGGGGGGACAATGGAAGTGGCCACCCTATCCATGGCCTGAGCCATCATCTCGGATGATGCAGCCTGTTGGGTAGCCATACCGTAAATGGATTGCTCCCATGCGGTATTGCCGGGTGGCGTACGGCCACCACGTCGGCGGGCACCACACCTGTCTGGGGCAAGGCGAACTGCGCCTTGCTGTGCCGGCACTGCCTGAGGCTGCAGGACTGCATTCCCCCTCTGATCTGCTGGCCCAGGAACAGGATCAGATGTCGCGGAGTGTGACCCTGCATCCGTAACCACCGAAGGCGTAGCTGCCAACACTGACATCCCCATGGAGGGTACTGACCCTGGTGCAGGTGGGTGAGACAGAACAGAATCCCTCCCTGGAACACTCACCTGCGACGGCACGTAGGTCTCATCCGAATCAACACCTGAGTACAGCTCGGGGGAGGTGCAGCCAGAGACACCCCTTGAGAGCACGACCTGCAGCACTTGTGGGTTCTCCCCCACCACCACACCACGTCCCTCACTGGTGGTTGGTCGGCCCTCGGACACCTCCTGGGTCTGCACCAACTCCACAACCCCAGCAGTATCAGGTGCGTCTTCCCCTGCAAAGACATGAAAACAAAGAAATGGAAACAGGCATTAGCACCATGGCACACATTGAGGGCTGAGAAGCAAGAGAACCAGTACTTGATTGACACATGTCCCACATGACTAAAACCCTCCCATGCATGCACCCTCACTGCGTATGAAGTGCAGGCAAATGGCACACACTGATGACACCAAGATGGAAGATGAACACATTTTCTGCATGCTGCCTGGCAGTGGCATCACACATTGGCCTGTGATTGGCAGGTGAAACACACATGCCATCACACAGATGGCATGTACCATTGCTATTGAGTGAAGATGGAGAGGAGGGCAGCACCTATTCATTCAGTCCAGTTCCCGCATGTAATAGCTTTTCTAATTCTAACAGGTCAGATTTTTCACCTGGAGCTGCCAGTCTGAAATGGTCAAATTGCACAGGGACATGTGTGTACAAATGATATCCAGGTAACAAAGTCACTCCACTTTACCATACCCATGTCAGACATGTGACTAGTGGACAGCGACATGCCTAGTGAAAGTGGTGGAATGCAAACAAACTGACTGAATGAACAGTGAAAAAGAAGCAAATATGTTGTGTCAAGGTGACACTTCAAGGGCAACTGGCGTGCAGTTGTGCTAGATGTCTACTGTTGGCAGAAGGGATACTGCTATGGCCAAATGCAGCTGTGCAGGAAGGATTGCATGAAGCACATGGCTGACCCATACGACTCAGGCGCACACACTCTCACCTGGCACCCGAACAGAAGCCCTCACACACACACCATGCACATGGATGACACACACATGCATGTGCACTCACCGGACAATGCCTCGTAATCAGCCAGATCTCCCACGCCTTGGATCTGTTCCTCCGTGACGTAGGTCCCAGCGACTGACTCATGTGGAGTGAGTTCCATGTCTACTACTGGAGACCCACCTCCAGTCACTAGAGTTGCGGCATGACTTGAGGCCAGCTTACTCTTTGCCCTGCGCTTTAGGTCATTCCAGCGCTTATAGCAATCATTGGCTGTGCGCCTCACGATTCCAAGGGCACTTACGATGTCCGCAACGGTCTGCCAGTGTGCCTGGCGTTGTGCAGGTGTGGTCTTGGATCCTGCAACAATGACCATCTCGTTGTCATGTCCGGACACATACTCGACAAGTGCATTCAGTTCGTCATCCGTGAAGCTGGGCTTCCTGGACGGGCCGGACTGTGTAGCCGTGTCTGTGGCATCAGCCTGTGCCGGACGAGCACTCTTCCTCTTCCGCTTGGAAGGTGGTGGTGATCCTGAGTGTCCTGCGCCGCTCTGGACACTAGGGGCAGGAGCCCTGGTGGACTCTGTATCAGGAGTGTGGGATTGCACACTCAGCATGGGAGTTGGTGCAGGCATTGGCTCTAGTGTGATGGTGTCAGGGGGAATGTCAGCAGCATGGACTAGGACCGACACTGTCCTGGCTGGGTGTGTGAGGGCTGGGGTGGATGGAGCCGCAGCTGCCCCTGCAGCCTCTCCACCCTGCCTCCTTGGTGCAGCAGATGACCTTGCTGCCCCAGATCCACGTGGCATGATGGCATCAACGTGCACCAGCGCACGTGTCGTAGCCCTGCTGACCTGGAAGTCAGCCATGGAGTCAGCCAGGTCTGGTGCCACAATGGGCTGGTCCAACAAGGGCTGAGCATGGATGGTGTCAGCCACTTCAGCCTCAACGGGAGGGGGGGGGGGAGGGGGGAGGGATGATGGGTGCCCTTGACTGGTCCTCCACACATGGGGGGACAGGCTCACCCTGCAAGTTACGACCACGTCCCCTACCGGATCCACCACGGCCACCACTTGTGGCTCTTCCACCTTTGCCACCCTTACGGAATCCTCGCCTCCCAGCCATGGCACTGATATTAATGTGCGTATGGGAGTGGCTGTAGACAATTGTCCTGGGCAATTGGGGGTCAAAGGGGTTGGGTACCAGATGGTAATTGTACCCTAGTGCTCTAGCACGGCTGATTGTAACCCCTGGGGAAAGATGACGGGTCACGCAACGCACAGGAGGCCCAAAAAAGGGAGATGACGTGCACGCAACCCCTCCTAGACCACGTGTGCAGAAAGAAAAACCTGCACTACGCTGTGGCACCCAGTAACACAAGAATGAACGTATGCGTGTCACACGCAGCCTAGAATGACCTCTGAAGGGGTAGGCTACACACGGGGCAAGCACAGAAGTTGGATACGTGCGTGACTCACCGTCTGCCAGGTAAAAGAGCGTGAAAAATGAGCGCGTTTGGCTGGCTAAACCCCCGCCAAAAGAAGATGTGTACGCTGTCTGAGAAGACAGGACAACAGTAGAAGGGGACACTGTTTGAGGGAACAGGCCCAGGTAAACCAGTAAAAGAGAAAAAAGAGAAAAAGCTGTCAGAGGTAACAGGGAATACGAACTGGAAACGCCGTGAAGTAAATCGCGTGTGAAACGACAAGAAGTACAGAATTCACCCACTCGCTCTCCAGGAAAAGCACGTACAAGGAAATGGTGTTCTACATGTACCTTATATACAGGCCCACACGTACAGCGTCACTTACGCGGCGTGTACGTTCACCAATCACACGCTTTGTCACTCCTGCGTGTAGATCCATTTTCACCAATCACACGCTTTGTCACTTCTGCGTGTAGATCCATTTTCACCAATCACACGCTTTGTCACTTCTGCGTGTAGATCCATTTTCACCAATCACACGCTTTGTCACTTCTGGGTGTAGATCCATTTTCACCAATCACACGCTTTGACACTGGGACGTGTCACGCAACAATTTCCTGCACGTGCAGGTGACTATAGGCGCGCATATGCTGTTGACGGGTTTACGCGCTAAGGGCCTTTGCTGACGTGTGGGATTTCACTCCCTATCAGGCTGTCCACGCGTTCACACACGAGAGACCACGCTCCTGGCCAGGAGGCCAAATTACTGCCCCCCAGAGCCCTGAGCACGCTCCCACCTGCCATCTGCTGCTGCCTGACTGCCTGCTGGCCACGTGCCCCACAGTGCTGGTGGGTGGGGGTGTTGGGAGACATGGGTGGGGGCCTGGTGGAGGGTGCCCCTGCACTGGTGGGGGTGGTGGGAGACATGGGTGGGGGCCTGGTGGAGGCTGCCCCTGGTGGCGGGGGGGGGGGGGTGGGGGTGGTGGGAGACATGGGTGGGGGCCTGGTGGAGGGTGCCCCTGGTGGCGGGGGGGTGGGGGTGGTGGGAGACATGGGTGGGGGCCTGGTGGAGGCTGCCCCTGCACTGCTGGGGGGTGGGGGTGGTGGGAGACATGAGTGGGGGCCTGGTGGAGGGTGCCCCTGGATGGTGGGGGCTGGGGGTGGTGGGAGACATGAGTGGGGGCCTGGTGGAGGCTGCCCCTGGTGGCGGGGGGGGTGGGGGTGGTGGGAGACATGGGTGGGGGCCTGGTGGAGGGTGCCCCTGGTGGCGGGGGGGTGGGGGTGGTGGGAGACATGGGTGGGGGCCTGGTGGAGGCTGCCCCTGCACTGCTGGGGGTTGGGGGTGGTGGGAGGCATGGGTGGGGGCCTGGTGGAGGCTGCCCCTGCACTGCTGGTGGTTGGGGGTGGTGGGAGGCATGGGTGGGGGCCTGGTGGAGGCTGCCCCTGGTGGCGGGAGGGTGGGGGTGGTGGGAGACATGAGTGGGGGCCTGGTGGAGGCTGCCCCTGGTGGCGGGGGGGTGGGGGTGGTGGGGGGCATGGGTGGGGGCCTGGTGGAGGCTGCCCCTGCACTGCTGGGGGTTGGGGGTGGTGGGAGGCATGGGTGGGGGCCTGGTGGAGGCTGCCCCTGGTGGCGGGGGGTGGGGGTGGTGGGAGACATGGGTGGGGGCCTGGTGGAGGCTGCCCCTGCACTGCTGGGGGTTGGGGGTGGTGGGAGGCATGGGTGGGGGCCTGGTGGAGGCTGCCCCTGGTGGCGGGGGGGTGGGGGTGGTGGGAGACATGGGTGGGGGCCTGGTGGAGGCTGCCCCTGCACTGCTGGGGGGTGGGGGTGGTGGGAGACATGAGTGGGGGCCTGGTGGAGGGTGCCCCTGGATGGTGGGGGCTGGGGGTGGTGGGAGACATGAGTGGGGGCCTGGTGGAGGCTGCCCCTGGTGGCGGGGGGGTGGGGGTGGTGGGAGACATGGGTGGGGGCCTGGTGGAGGGTGCCCCTGGTGGCGGGGGGGTGGGGGTGGTGGGAGACATGGGTGGGGGCCTGGTGGAGGCTGCCCCTGCACTGCCGGGGGTTGGGGGTGGTGGGAGGCATGGGTGGGGGCCTGGTGGAGGCTGCCCCTGCACTGCTGGGGGTTGGGGGTGGTGGGAGGCATGGGTGGGGGCCTGGTGGAGGCTGCCCCTGGTGGCGGGAGGGTGGGGGTGGTGGGAGACATGAGTGGGGGCCTGGTGGAGGCTGCCCCTGGTGGCGGGGGGGTGGGGGTGGTGGGAGGCATGGGTGGGGGCCTGGTGGAGGCTGCCCCTGGTGGCGGGAGGGTGGGGGTGGTGGGAGACATGAGTGGGGGCCTGGTGGAGGCTGCCCCTGGTGGCGGGGGGGGTGGGGGTGGTGGGAGACATGGGTGGGGGCCTGGTGGAGGGTGCCCCTGGTGGCGGGGGGGTGGGGGTGGTGGGAGACATGGGTGGGGGCCTGGTGGAGGCTGCCCCTGCACTGCTGGGGGTTGGGGGTGGTGGGAGGCATGGGTGGGGGCCTGGTGGAGGCTGCCCCTGCACTGCTGGGGGTTGGGGGTGGTGGGAGGCATGGGTGGGGGCCTGGTGGAGGCTGCCCCTGGTGGCGGGAGGGTGGGGGTGGTGGGAGACATGAGTGGGGGCCTGGTGGAGGCTGCCCCTGGTGGCGGGGGGGTGGGGGTGGTGGGAGGCATAGGTGGGGGCCTGGTGGAGGCTGCCCCTGGTGGCGGGAGGGTGGGGGTGGTGGGAGACATGAGTGGAGGCCTGGTGGAGGGTGCCCCTGGATGGTGGGGGCTGGGGGTGGTGGGAGACATGAGTGGGGGCCTGGTGGAGGCTGCCCCTGGTGGCGGGGGGGGTGGGGGTGGTGGGAGACATGGGTGGGGGCCTGGTGGAGGGTGCCCCTGGTGGCGGGGGGGTGGGGGTGGTGGGAGACATGGGTGGGGGCCTGGTGGAGGCTGCCCCTGCACTGCTGGGGGTTGGGGGTGGTGGGAGGCATGGGTGGGGGCCTGGTGGAGGCTGCCCCTGCACTGCTGGGGGTTGGGGGTGGTGGGAGGCATGGGTGGGGGCCTGGTGGAGGCTGCCCCTGGTGGCGGGGGGGTGGGGGTGGTAGGAGACATGGGTGGGGGCCTGGTGGAGGCTGCCCCTGCACTGCTGGGGGTTGGGGGTGGTGGGAGGCATGGGTGGGGGCCTGGTGGAGGCTGCCCCTGCACTGCTGGGGGTTG
This sequence comes from Ambystoma mexicanum, assembly GCF_040938575.1. Taxonomy (NCBI): domain Eukaryota; kingdom Metazoa; phylum Chordata; class Amphibia; order Caudata; family Ambystomatidae; genus Ambystoma; species Ambystoma mexicanum. The sequence continues at coordinate 1,361,759,297 of NC_090935.1, forward strand.
GGGGTGGTGGGAGGCATGGGTGGGGGCCTGGTGGAGGCTGCCCCTGGTGGCGGGAGGGTGGGGGTGGTGGGAGACATGGGTGGGGGCCTGGTGGAGGCTGCCCCTGGTGGCGGGAGGGTGGGGGTGGTGGGAGACATGAGTGGGGGCCTGGTGGAGGCTGCCCCTGCACTGCTGGGGGGTGGGGGTGCAGGGGGACATGAGCAGGTGTGCAGGGTAGTCCCCTGTTTTGTAGGCTGCCTGCAGGGGCCGTGGAGGGTGTACAGGGAACACCTGTGAGGACCCACCCAGCCTAATCGCGTGTGACTTCCCACGCACCCCTGTAATACACGTACCCAGCCAAATCGCGTGTGATGATTCCCACGCACCCCTGTAATACACGTACCCAGCCAAATCGCGTGTGATAATTCCTGCGCACCCCTGTAATACACGTACCTGGCCAAATCGCATCCCTGTAATACACGTACCCAGCCGAATCGCGTGTAAAACTTCCCGTGTACCCCTGTAATACACGTACACAGCCAAATCGCATGTGATAATTCCCGCGTACCCCTGTGATACACGTGCCCTGGCTAATCGCGTGTGAAACTTCCCGCCTACCCCTGTAATACACGTACCCTGGGCAATCTCGTGTTAAACTTCCCGCGTACCCCTGTAATACACGTACCCTGGCTAATCGCATGTAAAACTTCCCGCATACCCCTGTAATACACGTACCCTGGCCAATCGCGTGTTAAACTTCCCGCGTACCCCTGTAATACACGTACCCTGGCTAATCGCGTGTTAAACTTCCCGCGTACCCCTGTAATACACGTACCCTGGCTAATCGCATGTTAAACTTCCCGCATACCCCTGTAATACACGTATCCTGGCCAATCGCGTGTTAAACTTCCCGCGTACCCCTGTAATACACGTACCCTGGCTAATCGCGTGTATAACTTCACGCGTACCCCTGATATGCACGTTACCCGCTTTGCGTTCCTTGTTTGGCAGCCCTGTAAACTGGTCCAGGGTTAGCGCAGCCCTTTGCGATGATTTTGCGATTTTGATGGCTTTTCCTTGCGCGAGGGCGTTCTTGGGGGCGTTACTGGCGCTGCTGCAGGGTCGCTGCGATACTCTGCGCCACGGCTGGTTTGGGAGCCTAAAATCCATGAATACGCTGTGCGCGGAAATCGGTTTTAGCGCACGTGCCTGGCGCAGTCAATCGCACGCGTACACTCTGCGCCAGCCGCTTGCGACACTTTTCTGCGAAATTCTATGAATTACCCATAATGTGTGTACCCACCCCTGTGAGGAAGGAGAGATGTAAACAAAAAATTAAATGTGTGCACTGTGACAGGACCTGTTACCAGGCTCTGTCACATGGGAGGAGGGAACCTGACACTTGCCCCCTTTTAAGGTGTGTAGCTTCAGACCCGCTCCCATCCCCTCAGCGGGAAATACGGTGCAGCTGGAGCCACAATGGGATGCCACGGAAGAGAAGCTGCGTGAGCCGACCGTGTGCATGCATGCACATGGCTGTGGCGTGTGCGGCCCATCATCCGGGAAAAGGAGACAAAGAGAGGACGTTGGAGCAAACCCGGCCGATGAGCCCCGCGGTGTAGGAGAGAAAGACGCCCTCAGAGAACAGAAAACTGATGCAGCAGCTTTGGAAGGATGTGTCCCAGGTAAACAGCTGGAGCCACACACAAGGGGACGAATCTGTTTGGGGGGGGGCTGGTCATGGACACCGCACCAGCCCCCCAGTGGTACTCTCGGACACCAATACCACAGGACACCAGCACCTCAGAGGCTCACTGCCTCGAGGGAGTGCTGTGGGGACACCTAGTCTTTGAGGGGCAGGGGAAGCCTTGACAGCTCAAGCAGAGCCCAGCTGCCTCGGGCCCCATTGCAACCTGGCCTGCAGGCCTTGCGTGTTCAGGGTGGGCCTGCAGGCTGTAATGAGAGACGGACTCAAGTCATTCCGTTCTGTCGCATGTGCCTGCAGGGATTAGTTTGGGCCATGACGCAGCCATCTTAAAAGGGCAATACATGTGGGAGGGATACATCCCCTTAAAGGGGAAAGACGCACGGGAGGGTCACTCCACAACAGAATCCACTAAACCACCACGGATTTTCTATATTAAAAAAGGGACTTCTGGAATCTGGGAATAGTAGAGTACAGTCGTCGCCTATGTACTGTTGTATTTTCTAGCTCATGAATGCGGGGAGCCACGCACCCCAAAAAGGTGGCAGGGTTAAAAGCTATTGTGAAGCTTTGCCAGCCCCCACCTAACACCTTTTCAGAACAAGGTAAGTGATTGGCTAGGGCGAGAGTGCTAATCCTGGGAGGTGGAGGGACAGTTAAGAAAGGCATAGGAAGAGAAAGTGTTGGGCTAGTATGGTGAGGTTTGAAGGTGGAAGGAGGAGGACCAAGAGACCAGTCGGAGGACCCAGAGAAGGTGTGTTGAGGTGGTTAGAGAGAGGGGTCCTTTGGAGTGGTTGTGCATAAGTTAGAAGTGAGAGTGTGCATTCATGAGATGAGAGAGATGAAATAGTGAAGTAGTAGTCTAGTAGTAGAAGATATTTATTTTTTTAGGGGTAGCAAGGGAGAACACAGGGGTAGCAAGGGAGACCTCAGGGGTCGCAGTTGCGACCCCTTGAGATCCCCAAATGGCATTCCTGATGGGTGCAAACGCCAGAATTGCACAGGCAAACTAATCTCAGATCGACTACATCTCCCAGCCTTCATCTTTTTTCTCTAGTGCTTTATTTTTTCTCTTCCTTTCTTCTTCAACCCCTGGCCAATTTTCTTCCCTCTGCTTTTCTGAAGACATATTGTCCTCAGTCTCTTCACTCTCACCTGCCCCCTTCCTCCAGCTGATGTGTCACTGTCTCCTTGCAACCACCTTGCCCTTTTCCAACCTTCCCCTTCACTCCAGTTCTCACTTCGGCCCTCCAGCCTTCTTATGTTACTCCTTCTTTCAACTCCAATCCAGGCATTGTTTTCTCCCTCCTTCCATCTGCTCTTGTCTCCTCTTGCCAATACACTTTTTTCCTCCATCCTTTTCCCTGTTGCTACTACCGTCTTCCTCTCCACACCTGGTGTTACGCTCTCCCTTTTTTCCACTGATCCTACGATCAACATCTAATTCACTCCAGGTTTTACTTCCTCTCTCCTTTCCACTGTTCAATTTCCACCTTCTGCTCCAGGTTCTGATTCCTCTATCTTTCCCTCCTTTCTTGTCCCTTTAACTCTCACCACCACTTTCGTGTCTTCTGTAGTGATCCCCTCCTCCTCTCTCCTGTTGCCAGCTCTTTAGCTCTCCTCTGAGGCACTCTCATGTCTCCAGTTTTATCTAAGTCCTCTGCCGCACCTCTGCTTTCCAGCTGTCTTGTCTCTCCAACATTCTCCAAACAGGAGTTACCTGCTCCTGTCAGCTACCACACTGAACTGGTCTGCCTGGCTTATATAGTAACATACCCCTACCCCTGATGGCTGTGAGTCTAAAGGATGTAAGGGTAGGTATTGGCAAGGCTCTCTCACTTCCTGATAATCAGAATGAGGCTGAAGGGACTGGGTTAAATCTATAATAGCCCTGGTGGCTATGATGATCTGGAAAAAGATTGGGTAGGCGTTGATGAGGAATGGAAGAGAAGAAAGAAAGCACAAGAGAAAAGAAATGAGTACTTTATTAAGGTATTCAAAGGAAAAGTTAGTCCGCTTGATGTAGGATTTTGTAGAGGACCATGTTAGGCCCTCGGTAGATGTAGCAGGTGGGAAGAGGTATCAGCGGAGGTTAGGGAGCCTAGTGATAGTTTAGAGAGGAGTTGAGGAAAACAGAGTAAAGAAGAAAGGCTAGTAGGGATTAGTCTTTCTGCCTATCTTGTACCTAACCCCAAAACCATTTATAAGAGAATGCAGAGTGTCCTACAGCACACGAAGGACGACCTTAGTCTTGGGCTACACAACCCCAGATATCCCACACCTAGCCTCAAAGGAGCAGAAGATGGATTTTCTTCATCCTGTTGATTGTATCATCAGGGAGGAGTAATGTAACTCCTCTGAGACTTTGGAACAGTGCTGGCTGGGACTTCAAAGCCTGACCACTCACTCTGAGATTGGGAAAGCCGTCCTAAGAGACATTTGTGGAGGAAGACCATCCTATATTTTATTTTGTTTAGGCAAGGTTCAATTCATTTTTAAATTGGCCCACCTCTGTATACAATTCTTAATAAAAAAACACAAAAAAAGTTTTAAACACCTGGTCTTGGCATACTTCTTGGACCCGAATATCGAATTTGTAACACTGTGGTCATTGATAATAGCACCAGAAGCACTAAGAATGCATTCTGACTTTACTCTGGCGGAGGGGAGGGGCAGTTTAGGATATCAGTGGTTATATGGACAAGTGTTGCAGGCCACACAGACTGTTTGGAGTAGCAATAAATGGATAATTGTTACTGTCAAGCTGACATGTTTTGCTCAAATACACATCCACCATCAGTGTATCTTTAGACCTACTATTGATGCCTCTTCTCCCCGGCCCAAACACATTTAAGAAAGCAGAATTTCGAAGCGAGGACCACAAAGGTGCATGCATGATAGCCCTACGCAGGGTGTCCTTCCATGAAAGACTTCTCCGGCTGTTGTGATGTTCTGTTGTTGTCGTCTGCTCTGCAATCAAGCAATCTTGAATGACCTCTCACGTGCAGTCTTGTGCATTTCAAGTACGTCTTCTGTATGTGTCGTCCTTCGGCCCACAGTCTGTAATACAGCCACTTTAACCTTAAAACAGAGGCCAACTGATAATGCCCATTCTGAGAGATTTCCACCAATGTGCCGACCATCTATGCAATGGCTTCCTTGTCTGCATTATCATGTTGCATTGCTCTTTTTAACATGCTAATTGCAAGCAACTAGATCAATGGAAGTACCTCACTAAGTGACACAGGGATTTGGCTCACATGCTGGGTAGATTCCTCAATGGGCACTAGTCAACAGCAGACATTGAAAATTAACTGCCACGGAGTCAGGGTGAAGAAGGCTATGACAAATGCTAAACTGTGACGGTAACTGTGTGAGCATTGATTTGCTCACACAGCTGGTCAAGCATATTTAATGTTGAATTCCAGCAGTTAAGAACAGACATGTTCATCTGATGGTTTGGGAGTTTTTGCATCCCTTGCCATGCACACAAAGCTTCTATTTTGCTGTTTGACTGGCTGAAATGAGAGCACATCTTGTGTGACACAGCAAGCATATCACGGAAAGGAGGAGAAATCACTGATAAAATGTGCCACCAGAAAGAGGAGATGGTTTGCAAGGCATGGCACATGCATTGTGTTCCCCAGCCTTAATTAGTGCAAGAATGACATTGAGCCAGTGCCTGCACCCGCATAGCCCAATGCTAGTTGCTGGGAGTTGGCCACTCTGCCACCACATGTTCTCAGTTGGCTGCTCTTGTGTGGCTCCTACCACCAAATCCTGTTGGTGGGCATCATGCTGCTGCGCTGATGGATTTCATTGCTCAGCGCTAGAGGAGATGGCGACCCATTGCGCTGTTACAGCCCTGTAACTAGTGTGTTGCCCACTTCCCCAGCGATCCACAGTGAAGCAGACTTCGAAATACTGCATCATACAATGCAATTAAGGGGTTTCATGAAAAGTAAATCTGGCTAGGAATTTGCCAGCTGGAATTGGCTCTTGTCATCAGGTCTCTAAACGCTGTGTTTTCAACAAAGGCATACGGCAGAAGATGTAGTGCCCGCATGATCACCAACTCAGTATTACGCAGCAGTACTCATGCAAGTTTTTGGAGCTATTTCTGACTGTGCTCAAATATTCCTCTTAGGGTGGGCACATAGACATTCTTCCCATCCCCATACTTTGTTTTTGGACGTTTAGTTGCTGCTGAGTGTTCACTGGCTCAGGGGGTTATGCTGTGGGAAATGTTGGCCTCACTCTTGAGCATGATGCACCCCGATTGGTCCCTGCCTCCTCATAGGACCCAGCTTCTCTGCAGAGCGCAGGTGGCAAGTATGACGCAAGATGCCGCTCTATAGATATGCATTTTGAACACATATTAGGTGTCGTTATGTGTTGAGCAGAGGCTTCAAAGGAGGGGGCATGGTGATCCAAAAGGTGCACAGGGGGTAATAGATGAGGTTGTTGATTGACGGTCCCCACTATCACCTTAGCATCTCAATGGTGTCACTAAGTGAGTGTGCACAGCATGAGTGTTTTGTGGTGGTATTTCTACACTCTGAACCCATGTGGGGTTGTGGTAGTTGTAGGTGCTCTGTTTATTCATCCCACCCCCCCTATTCAGCCACTGCTCGGGTTGGAAGCTGTATCCGTTCTCATAGACATAAACACCTCGCCCAGATTTCTCTTATGAGAAGAAGGAATGTATTCATCATTATCATCATCACCACCAATGCCATCATGCAGAGGGCATCCTAGGCTGTGAACCATCCTGCACTTCTAACAAAGGCAATCTGGCATGGCTCTGCTGTCCCTGGCCTATTGCTGAAAGCTGCAAAATCCAGCCCACCCTGAAGAACATTTGCACCACTCTTATATTGGCACTCTGCAGAACCTGGACATGCACGCTGGTCTGTTGCAACAAGGCAGCATGGGATACATCACCACTTGTTTTTTGCCACATGGTAAAGGTAACTTCTGTTCATATTAATGGATTGTTCTTCACATTGATGCCATACAAAAGCCCAAACAATAGCGGGGCCCACTTTCATTTTACAGATACAGCCCCACTTGTGGCATACTCTGATCTTAGGAAGGATGGGGTTTGGGCTGGTTGCAGTTAAGTGACAAACAGCTACGCCAGAGAAGACATAGCAAACACTAGTTGCTGCCACCATGACCATAGTTTGAATGGTTTTGGTACTTTTTGTGGTGTAGTAGTGGCTGATGTGCAACTTGTGGTTACCGACTCGCACTGTACTATTCAACTACCCACGATGTGTGCATCTCCAGCAATTGTAGCAGCTTCTGTTTCTGCAGTGAACCATGCAACATTTCCTCTCCCCTACCCACATCTGTGGTATTTGAGGCAGAGGGCAACACCAGTTAAGAGGTCCTCATAGCCACAGGGTCAGAAATGAGCAGTCACCTGTCAGCAGTTAACAAAAGCATACTTTTCATCGCTACATCAAAGGACAATAGACACACCTGTCTGAAATTAGATCACATTGTGTAGCAGAATTGCTACATTTTCCTCAAACTATAAAGCGTCTTATAAACGTATGACATTGTAAGCAATCCCACATCTTTGTAGTGTGTATTTGAATTATTTCTATTTACTACTATTTAAGTTTTGTTTTGCAAGGATGCAGCTAGAGGTGCACAGGCTCCACTTCTTTCACATTTCCCCATGCTCATCAAAGTGACACCACTATTATCAGGCATGTGCTTGATGGATCCAGCTTGATCCTGGTGAACCAAGGTCATGATGCTCTTTTCCCAATAAGTATTTCTTTGTACTCATTCCTAAACAAATATTGGCCTATAACTTGAGCCATCAGTAGTGTTGCCTGTTTAACAATGATTGGACCTAATTCTAGTTTAAAATAAATTGGCAGAGGGCTTTGGTGGCCTGTAAAAGACGTCTATGCCAACATTCCAATCTATTCTCTTGTGTTTTAAACAGAAAGTCCTACCCTAATTGGGTGACATGCACAAACAGAAATCTTTCTCTGGCCATAACCAGGTGATCACGTCCAATAGACCTCGTTAAAGGCCCTTGTTTCAAAGAGGCCTATTAACTTTGCTACGTGGGTTAACAACCTGGTACTGACCTTGTAATGTGACATTATGGCGTGTTTTACCTTTTGCAAAATACTTTTGATATCATTTTAGGAGTTAGCAAATGCGTATCACACATCAATGAGAATTATCATCAAAACCTTTGCAAGATTAAAATGTGATTTCCAACACAGCAAAGCAATTCTGTCCACTTTCAGCCCACTTTCGAGAATTATAAAATATTAACCAAAGGAACAGTATGCAATTTCATTCTACCTAATGTTGATTTAGCTATATATTTCTATATACAGCTCTTTCATTGTTTGTGCATTTATATAGCGCTACGAACCCTCAGGTATCTGAGCGCTGCTTATTTCCCACAGTGGGTGTTGCTGATTCATCAAATGAAAAGCTGAGTTTAACCTTGCCGGTTTTCGAACCTTTGTCAACAGGCTTTGCACCGATGACAAAGCGAGCGCTTTACTCGCTGTGCTATCTGACCGGTACCCATTTATCATTGCAGAAAGAAAGCATGCACATCTCCACTCAAGCAAAATACTTCCACCAAACATCTCTGTCAGCAAGATCCAAAAAGACTATGGGCCTGATTTAAAAAGCGTTTTTCAGTGAGATTTTCCCATTGAAAACGATTTCTAAATCAGGCCCATGTGTTTCTGGATTCATTGGCAGTGTTGACTCGTGTTGTGTTTGTTTTTGCTGCTTATGCACGCTATGTGGACGTGTGGCTTTGATACACGTGAGCAGATGGCACCTGTCAGCCTGAAGCATAACATACCCAGAGAATCTGAGCCGAAGAGAATCACCAACACGCCTCCAGGGCCTACGCACTTACAATTCAAACATCGTGATGGGAAAGCCATCGTGTAGACAGTGGATCTAATGTTGAACCTTTTGTTTTTGTTTCATCACACGTAGAGCTATTCACAAAAATGCAGCGTTGCTGATTACTGAAAGGTGCGGAGGGATGGGGCAACCAAAATGACCTGTCCTCATACTCATCAAGAGGCCAACTGGTTTAGTTTCCAGGACACTCATTCATCAATGTAGTGGTTAAATACAATTGGCCTCATTACACGGTAGGTGGTAAGGGTTTACCGGTACCGGTAAGGGCACCGGTACCGGTAAACCCTTACCACCTTACTACGAGGTCCCTTTGTGGGTCCCAGCTGTTGAAGTTGGGACCCGCAAAGGGACCTTGGTGCTAATTACGGTACCGCAATATGCGGTACCGTAATTAGCTCCTTCCCCCTTCCCATTGAGCCCTATGGGGCAAAAATGGAAATGGGGCAGGGCCATGGAGAAAGGGAGAATTACCGCCCCGCCAACCTTGGAATGGGGTGGTAATTCCCCTTTCCTCCATGGTGGTACTGGTATGGTACCGGCGGCAACCATGGTGCTAATAGCACCATGGTTTACCGCATTCCGTGTAATGAGGCCCAAAAATTGGGAACCTAACCAATTTTATGTTTTATTTATTTAAAAAAACACTATTTTTTTCAAACTGCCAAATGGGGAAAGAGGGAATGAGCAATGATGTCACAGTCGGGAACGGCTGGACGGACACTGCCAGAAGTACTTCCCAGAACCAGAGCCCATAAATGTTTCATAGAGATGGGGCCTCATTCCGAGGTTGGTGCTAGTCATGGCGCTGTTAGCGCCATGACTAGCACCATTACCCGTACTGTGTCCGCCATGGTACAATGGGGACTTACCGGTCTAGTGCGACCTTTGCGGTAAGTTCCCATTGAAAATACCATTCTGCATTCCCATTTGAGCCCCCACAGGGCTCAATGGGAATGGGGAGGGTGCTAATAACGGTACCGTAAATTACAGTACCGTTATTAGCTCTGAAGTCCCTTTGCGGGTCCCGTCCTTAACGCCACAGGCGTTAAGGGAGGACCCGCAAAGGGACCTTGGAATATGACCAGTGTCATTACCGGTGCCCGGTATCCCTTTGCGCCCGGGTCGTAATGACCCCCATGATGTTCTTTTTTAAAATTTTAATAATTTTTCTTTATTGAAATATATTAAACAGTAATAAAGTAATCGTTTTATAAACATAATTCAGTAATCCAATGGTTAGACTATTAAAAGACAATAATAAGGGGATATAAATTCTAAAGAACAAGTAAAAGAATGTAGTATATGCTTATTTTGCTTATAAATTACTTGAGTATTATGATTGAAAAAAGAGAAGAAATATATAACCATATATGTGAACAACTTATCGTTGAAAGATTTCTGCATTACAATAGATTAAGTAGGGGGGAGACAAACACGAGACAAGCAGAGAACAAACACACGATAGAAGGGCGGGGGCAAATCATGGGGAGCTAAGTAAAGAAGAAAAGGCACTTATTGCATATAATGAAAATATGAATTCAGGTATCATGAGTGAGGTTCTAGTTGATTTAGGGATACACTGATCTGGGTGGTTTTCCAGTTATGGGCAGAATTGAAGCATACTGTTGTAGAGGCTGAATGAACATGCATTAGCGTATGTGCACATGTATGTTGGGCATGAGCAATTGCTTTATTACTAGCAGTTATGTGTCTCACAGAAACTTTGCACAGGTGCAAGTGCCTTTTCTCCCAGTATTACCAATAGGCATCATTGAAGAAAACATTTTCAATGTGCTTGCTGCAGATCAATGTTTACTCTAGCGCTCATTGGGAATGGTAGTAGAACTGAGGTAAACACGCGAGAGAATGTTTTTTTTTTACACTGGCACCAGTGCAAATCTAGATTCATGTACACGAGCACAAGTGCAAATGCGACTTGCACATGCATATTGCCTTAATGCCATTGGAAAAGGTTTAGCACTCGCTCTAATGTAAACGCTGCATGCGCATGAAACTCATGGCCCCTCCTGCAGGCCTTTTGTGCTGGGGTAAGTCAGAATCAGGCGACGGACAAGGAGGCCTGATTTTTTAGATGTTTTATTCTCCCAGAAAACAACACATTTTCCCTAACTCTGTGGTACTAAGTCCTACTCTACAAAAAACGAATGTTAAAAAGGCTGCTCCTCAGAGGATGAAGATGGTTAAACATAAATCAAGTCATCTGTCCAGAAATACTATTCTAACCTACCTTCTCTCTCTATTGCTAAAACAACCAAGACATTATTTTGGCCTCTGCCCAAAGGAAGGGGTGGCACCTGGCCTCTGACCCCCGCCACACTTTTGTCTCTTTATCATAGGCCCTTGCCTATGTTCACAGTCCAAGAAAATATATAGTTTGTGTATGGCTGGAACATCGCCCCTGGGTTCCAGTCTGGTCGCTCTGGTTCTCCTTGAAACGTGTGTGTCTCATGATCCTTATCCCTGGGTGTCTTCTGGTTCCTGCTTGCTCAGTGTGCGAGCTTGTGGGCAGTTGATCCTCCAGGCTCTGCCTCAGCCTGCTGAGGTACTCTGTTTTGCTTGGGCTGCCACATCCTGCGGCTCCAGTTTCTCACCTCCCGGACCATGTTGCACTCTACTAGTGCAGACCTCCGAGATGCGACACTATGGGCCTCATTACACGGATGGCGGTAAGGGTTTACCGATACCGGTATTTTACCGGTACCGGTAAATCCTTACCGCCTTACTACGAGGTCCCTTTGCGGGTTGGGGAATTTAACGCCTGCTTTTTGCAGGCGTTAAAAATCCAACCCGCAAAGGAACCAGGGAGCTAACTACGGTACCGTAATTTGCGGTACCGTAATTAGCGCCTTCCCCATTCCCATAGAGCCCTATGGGGCAAAAATGGGAATGGGGAAGGGCAATGGTGGAAGGGGGAATTACCACCCCGCCAACCTTGGAATAGGGCAGTGATTCCCCTTTCCACGAAGGCGGTGCCGGTATTTTACCGGCATGAACCATGGCGCTAATAGCGCCATGGTTCTCCGCCATCTGTGTAATGAGGCCCTGTGTGTAGCATTCTGTGTCTCTGAGCATCTCTCCTCCCAAGGTGCAATGCAATGTTGTCTACAGGCTGTGCAGATACTTCTTCCTGATTGGTTCCTCGCATGACATGACTTCAGGAGGATGTTTTTACTGCCGGTCTGCAGTCTTCCCTGATGAGGATGGAATTAGATTAGGGTCAGAAGCCAAGTCGGCAAACGTTTCTCAGAGAATCTAGCTCTTGCATACCTCATAAAGGTGTTAGTCTTTGGGGGAAGGGATGGTGATTTGAGTCTCGCACTGCAGTTCCCATGTCTCCTAAGGAGGAGTCACCTCCAGAGAGATCTGGCTTACGCTGTCCTCTAGGGCATGATAAGCATTGCAGGCTCACCTCCCTAGTCCCATAGTGTCTCCGATTTGTGGAGAGGTGATGAACTCCTTGGAGTTTTCACAGTGCAGATAAGTATGCCAGTGACCGTCTTCTACATCCAGAAGAAGCAATGCAAAGGTCGCTTCAGTGAAAAGTGTCATGGCCTCTGTTGGTGCATGAGTGTGTAGCAAATAATGTAAAACTCTCACCCCTAGCCCCTTTAAATCCTATGATATCAATTATTTGAATACCTCCATTGGACATTTCATGAAATAAATCAAGTTTTCCAGTAACTGGACAAGTATGAAAAGACATGCCGGTACCCCACACTTTATACACAACACATCAGAATGTATTAAAACTAAATAAAATTTGAAAACAGTTATTAAAAGAAAAATATGTTTTAAAAAACAGCAAAAATGTAGATGGGTAGAAGTGAAATGTTCAAATCAGATTTAGCAACAGCAATTCGGAGACTTTGGAATAATGACTACACAAATGATTCAAATGAGCACCAATTAATTTGTTGTTGGATTTGAGCTTAATTAGAGTAAGGCTTTCAATGAGCAAACGAGCTTGCAATTCCACTTTCAACCACAACATTCTAATTCACCCAGTGTTCACAGATTTCAGTTAGGCCTGTGCTTCTCTAATCATGTAGGAATTTAGTTATGATGTTCTTAATCTACAAAGGGAAGTAGATATCCCTGCACCATCTATCGATTTTATACGGATCATTTAAATAAAGAGTGAACTGTCAGTATTACTTATTTTGGGAAGGCGTTAGTTGGGAAATGGATATTGGGACCAAAGCCGCAGGCTGGTGGTTTGGAGCGCCCGGTGGCATCCTCTGTCTAGATGGTATTTATACATCTTTCCGCTCCATGAATTAATCAGTGACTTCAAATTGTATTGGATTTCATTTTTTTTTGTACAACCCTTTCGCGAAAGTGCTTTGACAATGGAAAGAAAACAGCTGTACAATTCATAAGCAATTGTATGCAAGACATGATCAGCAGAGATTTGGCATAAGTAAGAGATTGAAGCAAATGCGTTTAAAACTGAGTCCGGAAAATATGGAGAGTGGAGGAGCAGCGAATATGTAAAGGGAGGATGTTCCAGTGTTTGGGCACCAGAAGTGCAAAAGAACGAAAACGAGAAGATGTGCAGAGTGGTTTAGAGACAGAAAGAAGAAAGCGGTTCAGGGGTATGCAAGGAGACCAGAGAACAGAGCTAGGGAGAAGCAAGACCAAAAACAGATTTGTAAACGAAGCAAAGAAAGTGAAAAAGAAAATAAAGACTGAAGAAGAGAAGAGAAGCCGAGATGAGAGAAGGAGTAACAGGGGAACGAAGAGGGAGGTGAAATAATATGCAAATAGCGGAGTAAAAGACAGAACGCAAGCGAGCAAGGTGAGAAGAAGCGTGGCCAAGAAAAGGGAAAGATAAGTATTTGAGTCAGCAGAAGACCAGGGAGTATACCAAAAGTTTAGTTGTCCTAAAAGAAAGATAAGAACGGGCATGACAGAGATTATGAATATGATAGCAATCAGAGCAAGCGGTTGCAGAGATATGAAGGGAGAAGGAAAGAGAGGGGTCAATGTTGACCCCAAGATTACAGGCAGAGGAGGCAAAAGAGAGCATTGATGGTGGAAAACAAATACCGGATGGCAAGGGGGAGATGGAAGGTGAGACTGGAGGAAAGTAGAGGACCTCCGTCTTGGAAGGGTTGAGGTAAAGGAAGCAGGAGGCCATCCAAGCCTTGACAGCAGAAAGGCAAGAAGAGACAATGGGCCTCATTCCGAGTTTGGAAGTAGTCATGGTGCTATTAGTGCCATGGCTGCCGCCAAACCCGTGCCCGGTCCGTGTAGTCGGAATGGGGACTTACCGGGTCATTCCAACCTTGGAGGACCTTGTAAGTCCCCATTCTGAAAACTATTCCCCATTCCCATTCAAGCCCCCATAGGGCTCAATTGGAATGGGGAAGGAGCTAATAATGGGCTCGCAAATAGCGGGTCCATTATTAGCTCCCTGGTCCCTCAGCGACTCCCGCTAAGGGGCCTCGGAATGCGGTGGTAGGGGGTTAACGGCACCTGCATCCTTACCGGTGCCGTTAACCCCTTACCGCTGCACTCGTAATGAGGCCCAATGTCTTGAAGAGAGGGCGAGAAAGAAGAAAATGCAAAGAACATTTTAGTGTATTCAACATAAAAGTGGCAAGAGAGAGTAAAAGAATTGATGAGTTCAGAGAGGGGAATTGTATATAGTGAAAACAGAAGGGGGGCAAGAACAGCATCCTGGGGGACCCCAAAAAGAGCAAGTGGGTGTAGGAACATTGACCATACCAGGAAACCGAGCAAGATCAGTTAGTAAGATAGGATTCAAACCACCGCAGAACAGACCCAGAGAGACCCAGGGAAGAAAAAGAGGAGAATAGGGCGATTGACAGTATCAAAACAGTCGAAAGATCTAGAAGTATAAGAATCAAGGATAGCTTGTTGTATCGTGCAAAGAGACGTGAGTTAGAAACATATAGAAGAGCAAACTCTGTGGAGTGGGCAGGACGAAAGCCAGATTGAAGCAGGGGAAGAAGAGTGAAGGTGCAACTAGGAAGAAATTTGACTGTAGACAACTCTCTCGAGAAGTTTAGATAAGAAAGAGAGGAGAGCGATTGGATGGCAGCTATATGATAATTAAGAGACAAGAGAAGGCATTTTGAGGATAGAAAGGAGGACAGCATAATTATAAGAAGAGGAGAAAGTAGAAGAGGCCAGAGATAGATTGGAGAGAGCAGTCAGGTAAGGAATCAAGGATGGGTAGATAGAGGAGATGAGGAAAGAAGAAATAGGGTGTAAGGGAGAGGCCGTAAGGTGATCATGGTAAGGAAGGGTGTAAGAGTCAGCAAGAGGAGAAAAGGAGGTCAGAGACAGTGAAGAAGAGGAAGGGGGAGTAATGAGAAGGAGACAGAGCAGGTAAAAAAGGTGCAGAATAGGGAAGGCAGAAGATAGGGAGAGGAGAAAAGACAGAAGTGGGGATCACAACAGTGGAATGCAGAGATGTCATTTTAGAAGTAAAGAAGTCAGCAAAGCTGGTAGCATAGGGTATAGATGAAAAGGCAGGGTCGAGAGGACAAGGGGAGAGAAAAGAATTGAGCAGCTGGAAGAGACGATGAGGATGATGGGAGAGAGAGAGAGAGTGAGTGAGGAGAAGTATTGCTTTTTAGCTGAAAGTGCAAGAGTCATAGAAGGACTGATGAGAAGATGAGTACAGCTCATCTGGGTGATTGGACTTCTTACACCAGTGACTGCCTTTTCAGGGGAGGAGTGAATGCAATGAAGAGGAAGAGAGAGCCAGGGTTGGGAATTTAATATAAGAAGGGTGTTTGTACGAGAGGAAAAAGAGGAATCAAGGGTAGAGAAGAAGACAGAGTTAAGATGGGAAGAAGCACTATCGGCAGATTGGGCAATGAAATTGTTGATATGGAGCAGAGCGATGGAAAGTGAAGAGAGAAAGGAGGATGAATCGAAGGAGTCCAGGTCGCAGCACAGAGTGGGATAGGAGGGGAGGAGGTAGAGAGAAAGGAGGAAGGACAGCAGGGAATGTCAGAGGAATAGATGGGAAAGGCCAAGACAGGAATGTCACAGGGAAAGGAAGAGAAAATTAAGTCAAGAGAAGAGAAGGAAGAATGAAAGAGTGGAGTATGCAATTGGGAGAGATGGAATGAATTGAGGAGGGGAAGAACTGGAAAGAAGGCATGAGTAGTCTGGAGATGAAGGTTAAAGTCCCCAACAAGAAATAGAGGGGATGGAAGGAGGAGGAGAAAGGACAGAAGAGTGTCGAGATTAGCAAGGAATGTAGAGCAGCCCACGTAGGCGATAGAGAAAAGAAATGAGATAGGAAGCGGACGAGAGAACTGAGAGAAATTAAATTTTAAAAAAGGAAATACAGGAGAGACTGTAAAGGAGGGGTGTGGGAACAAGGCGAGTGATAGAGGATACCAATGCCATCACCCCTACTGTGGATGCAAGGGGAGTGTACAACACTGGTAAACTGAGCTAGAAAGGAGGCAGGTGTGATGGTAGTATAAGGGGGGAGATCCAAGTCTTGGTGAGGCAGAACATGTGAAGATTAAGATGAAGAAACAATCAAGAATGAAATGGGATTTGTTGCATGCAGAACAGACATTCCGCAGTCCTAAGGAGGTTGTGGATCAATATGCTGCAGACCAGAGTTTTGCTCAGCTTCTCTGTGCTTCAAGTTTCTAAAGTTCCCCACTAACTGAGGGATGATTATAATTCGTATTGGTTTCTCTTTTATTGGTCTGTGTCTGTCTGCTTCCTTCTTTACAAGACCCATTCAATGCTAGCAAGAAGAGGTGCCCATTTAATAGCCTGCTCATCCCTCCCACTTCAGAGGTATGCTGGCTCATGATAATTCATATTGTTTGATTTCTGTTGTTGGTTCAGCTTGAGGGTACATTGAATAGAGTGTGTGATGCTCATTGAGCAGGTGTGTCTTAGTTCAAACGTCAGTCCTCCTTCTGTTTCTGCGAAGACTAGATGCTCCTTTCTACCCTCCACTTGAAAGCACACCATAATGGCTGATTTGCTCAAAGATGTGTGCTCCATAATACATAGATTTGCAAACTTTCATCAGCCTGCACAATATGAGATGTGATTCTTGTTTGTTTGGCTCATGTAAGACTTGCACAAAGCAAGGTGGAAATTGGATAGTCGGAAACTGCAAATTAAGTTCATCACAATATATAGATTATTTTTTTGCATACATTCTTGATTATATACATACATTTTTAAATGCTAAATGCAACCTATTTGTCTTGCATTGTTTTATCTTAAGACACATAAGGAGTTTGGTATTCAAGTACTATTATTGAACACAAGCTGGTCATTTGAAAACCCAGACGCTATAGATAATTCTCCCGTTTAAAGTTAAATAAACAATAATGCACTTTAATGAGGACCTATTTGCAGACAAACAGGTTCTCGGAGTGTGAGGGCATAGGCTGGCTTCCTTCCTCCCTCCACCGAAAATCCATACATTCCACTGGATAGCTCATTTAAAATGACATGTAAATATTATGATGTCAGCTGATGTCTGTTCCTACTAGATATAGAACACCACAACTTTACAGTTTTCTTGCAATCTGGATACCATGCAACTGAATGCTCTTAGCGATAATTCAATGTTGTGATCCAGGAATAGATTTACTGAGCCATAACCCTTTTCACGTGTGTCTTTTCTTAGTGTATTTCAGCTTAAACAGATGCCACATCTGTTCTCGACTAGATGATAACCTATCCTTAACATTGTTCATAGAATAGTAAAATAATTCAAAATATTTTCAAGAGGCCCTGCAGAAAACATTATCTGTCCTTTTGTACATTACCAGGCACACACACACGTATATTATTTTGATTTACCTAAAACCTCAGGAGCATCCATGACTTTTATGTATTTATCTGAAAGCTTATGTGGCCCCATATATGCATAGCTGATAACCCACAACACGTGTCTATTGGAAAATGACCTGTAAAAAGGTTTATGGCACAAGAAAATGACGTTTTTAAACACACAATTGTCCAGCTCGAAGTGTGGCCAGCAATTTTCATTTGTAAATCATTTTTCATGTGGTCACTGACTGATTTGTAGAACAATTGGAAAGTAGGAGGCACTAACAAATAAACGAGTGTCAGTAGGGTGATCCTTAGTAGTATGTAAAGAGTAATTAATTTAACTTCTGTTGCAGTTGGGAGAATCTCGAGGCCACTCGAAATCATAAACTATACACAAAACAACGAACATCGGATGTTGCCAGCCGGTAACCCCGTGCTGCACTCGAAAAGGGATAGCCAATCCCAAAGGAATGTATGACCTGGTGGTAACCAGCTCCTCCTAATAAGAGGAAGTGCTCACCACTGGTCAGTGCTGTAGATATTTTCGAAACAGTCAATTTTGATCATAGCTTTTCTAATTATTCATCTAATATTGTACATCCATGCATCGGTAATCCTGTCCTCTGCTCACACATAGTCAAGAACCACTTCGACTGAGAAGGCACGTTAAACAGGTGAATCAAATATGTTTATATAACAAGATGAGTAAACAAGCACTGTTACAGCACAGTGTGGGGTACAAGAAATTCCAAGCAAACATACATTAGTGAATTTAGACACAGTGTCATGTTTGAGCCGATAGAGTGCTTAAAATAAACCAGAAAGATTAAAGGTTACATTTCTTCTTGTAAAGTAACAACAACGCACCAATATTAGTAACATAAATACATGTACATTGTATACACGTGAGCAATATAATTCCTTTTGCTCAAGCAATTATCCTAAAACACTCCTATAAGGTCATGGTTGCCAACGCGTTTCGGATTATAGAAAATCCATCTTCAGAGCCTGGTGTGTTAAGATTCAAAATATGTTCAATATAATTCCTCAATCTATCTCCTAAAAAGATGAAAATACACTAATTAGAACCGTGTGGTATATTAAAGAAGATAGACATTGTTGGTTCTGTATAGGTACACTAACCTTAAGTTTGAAATAATAGAAAATACTGGCTTCTACCTGCATAGTAGATATAAAAAATATGTGTGTACTAAGTATCAATCATCATCAACAGGACTTGCAGTAGTACCTCATAATGGAATGTTGAATATGCTTACATCGCAACTCACCCGGTCAGCGGACCAACTCCTGCCCCCGGGTAGTGGTGTCGTTTAGGGCGATAACTCACAAGGTGAGAAACTGGGGATAAAAAGAGGGAATTCAGGGGAAATCAAAACAAACTCTAGGATCAGTCACGATCTCAGTGAATTAATCAACTAACGGTATAGAGACCATTCGTAGTCCATATTGTCGTTTGAGTATATGGGCAGTGGTTTAAATTCTGGGATGGAAAAAAGGTGTACATATGCATCATTTCGCAGTGATAGGTGGACCAAGGCAGAGGTTACCAAATCCCACTTCTGCGGTACATTTAAGTGCATTAAAAAGGACGGGCTAACCGTACGCATCCCCACAGTGACACCCACCTCATAGTTCTCATCGGACACTGGAATCGAGCAGCCCGTCACCTAGACATGCTGCTTGTATCTGCCCAGTGTAAATGGTCTCCAAGGGAGCGGTGCGCACTGACTAATTTGTGTCATAATTCTGTTATTGTGTTCTGCATAGTATGCAGAAGATGTACATTTATGCATTTATACAAACCCTTTCTCCTGCACCAAAGTTCCCAGAGGTGAAAATGAAAGGGTCATGAAGTTTCCCTAGGTTTTCAGCTCTTACACTAGCCCTTCCAGTCTCAGGTTTGTCATAGGACCTCCATGTTCTTCATTTTTTACAGAAGGGTGTTTCTAGGTCTACCAAAAGGGGTTTCAACATCTGCAAGTCCATTAATAAAGAGAAAAGTCAGGTCTCCACATAACAAACAACGATTTGTTAAAGTTCCAATTGCTTCTCCTGGAAATACCTGGATTCTCTTTTGTAGCTGAATGTCATATTTTTAGCATCCCACAGGTTTGAAATTCTCAGAATGTTTAACATCTGTAACAAGTTTGGCTAGATAATATTTAGAGAGGGGTAGAAAAATATATTTAATTTCAAGCATCAACATATATGCAACACGTGACTTCCTATTCTACAGTCTATTTGTAATTACCGGTTTTCAACAATATGAATAAGACATTTATATTTTCATGTAAACATTTTTACTTAATCTTAGGATGTCATATCAACTTTCTTCAGTTTTCTGTCATGATTTTATTTAGTGGCTGTTGTGAAGATTCATGTGGAACCCTCACTAAAACCCTGTCTAAAGTCTCCTTCCAGGTGGCCAGGGGAGGGCAGATGCTTCCTGATCCCAAACCTGGGCGTGGTGTACTGCAGGAGAATCCCCTGGGTGGAGACAGGGCCCAGTGTAGTGAGGAGATTCCGTGGGATCGAAACGGTATTGTTCCTCTGAAGGGGATAGTATTACCACTATGCCAGAAGAGGTTAAGGCTTATTGCCATTTTGATATCTCCCAACCTCCTGGTAACACTGAGGTGGTGAACCCTAAGGTTGTAACCCCACAAAAATTATACCAAACGAACAAATCTTTGTTATCACTAAATCAAATGCCCTACTCAATACCAAAGGTACACAACAAGCACTGGCAATAATGTTGCCTTCGCTACACCTTCTTCCTCTAATAGAGTTAAAACATACAGCCCCTCTGTTAAAATGACCCATGCTGCAGAGGGATGTGCGTCCTAAGTGTCCCCAAAGCCGTAGTAAAAGAGGAAGAAGTTGGAAAGTTGAAGGACCCCACAATCGCAGTGTTCCTGAAGCCGGTGAGTGAGGCTTTGCATTCAGTTTCACTCAGAAACTCTTGCCAGTAACTGTTACCAACTCTAAAGTAACTACCAACCTACCCACATTCTGTTCGCAATGCTGGCCCTACTGCAACCAATCTGCACACACCACACTAGGTAAGCACCACTCTCTACTGGATGCAGAGTCCAATATGCATTCATGCGGTGGATATGCTCCAGCCCTACACCCTTGAGTGCATGCCCTACACCCTACGGCCTACGACCTTCGGCCATGCACTGAATAGTCTAATCCTTCCAGAGACCAACAGACCTTCATTCACCCATGCATGCCACCATGTGCCCAACTACTGCATTCCATCTGCAGCGCACAGCCACCCACGCTCCCACCCAACCTATGTCATGTGCAATTCACTCCCCTTCTGCAATTGACCTTCCACCACTCACCACGAAAAGAGGTCAATGCAAACAGGTTGCGACAGAAGCTATGGGGCTGTTATGACAGCTGCAACAGATCACCACACAAAGTACTCGCCTATATATGTCACATGAACCACTTCTCACTCCCCCACACATTTCCTCCTTTATTGCCGCAACACATTACATACAATACATTTTTCAGACCCTTACACTGCTGCACTGTCCTCCGATACACCATGGTGGCTTTCCCAAAAAATGTTGAGGCACAGCACGCTTCCCTCCAGCCAATCACCGGCCACATCCAAACTTCTCCGTACCGCGAGCCAATTAGACTTCTGTCCATGGAGCGAACAGGGAAATGGATCCCCAGAACGGACCCAGATAGCACACATTTTTTGGGACATGCATTTCAGTATTTTCCACCAAATACCATGTTGTATCCGAGTATAGTGCAGCGCCGAAAGGGGCTGAAAAACATGCTTTCCGGCATATGGTGGTGGGAAGAGGGGATGGTAAGGGTGGGGGAGTGTATCCATGCGTATTGCACCAATTCTGGGGTACCTCCTCAGGCAACTAGCTTCTGTGGTGACTGCAGGCAGCCTTTGTTACAGCACGATAGGTCCTGAGGCAACCTATTTCTGTGGTGAGTGCTGGCCGGCTCAATTGCAGCTGGGGAGTGGATTGAACATGACATGAGCATTTTCACATAGGGTGTACTATGCTGTATTGTGTGTGGTAAGCTCCTTGTGCCTTGGATGCATGGCTGGAGGCCTTGCACCAAAAAGTATGTCCACTGGTTGCAAGTAGGTTTCACATTGTTGCCTTGTGTGTGTGGTTTGTCAGCATTGTACACATTGTTGGTTGCATGGGTGTGGTGATTGTTAGCACATCCTACAGTTTTGGGTGAATGGCTGAACATGATGGTGTCAACAATCCTGCAGTGTGTCCACTGGGTGAAGTGGTGGAATACTGTATGTATAGAAGTGCATAGGGTTCCAGTGGATGTTTTATGTGGTTGGATTGCAGCCACTGCGCAGATTACTGAGTACTGAACTGTACTATGATGTATTAGGTCTGTGTACTTAATAGACTGCTGGGAGCAGAGGCAATGTTCTTAAGATTGTGGGGTTTGGTTGGCAGTAGTAAAATACTATGTGAATGGAAGTGGGTAGAGGTGCCGGAGGCTGTGTTATGTTTGTGGATTCTGCTAACTGTCTACATGTTTGCATGCATGGCTGTATTATGGTGTGGGGGTTGGGTAGGAGTGCCGGTGGCTGTATTACATTTGTGGGTTCTGGTACCTGGCCACATGTTTGCATGCATGGCTGCATTACGTTGTGTTGGGTTTGGGCAAGGCCTAGGCTCTTGGCTGCATGGCCAAAGGCTGTAAGCCATAGGCCATTTACACAAACGGGTAGGCATTGGCCACACCCACCATATGGATGCCACAAATATGTTTATGGAGTCATTTATTTTTTTCTCTTGGCTCCTTAGGATAAGTTGTAACAACCATACATTGCTGCATCATATACAGTTTTAACTCTGCATTTCTACGAGGGTGGTCATCTTTAAAGAATAGTTGTGGAGGACATTTTAGACTTGGTAGAGCACCAGAATTGAGCTGACATGAGTACACTACCATATGGTGTAGGTTATTGCACTTGTACATTAGGGAACAACATGCCACAATTTGAGTTTGCTACGGTTTGCCCCTCAAAGGACTCTTTCTATAAGAAGTGCAGTCAGATATTGCACCATGAAAGGAATTCCTCTGTATCACACATTTAAAATATGGACAATGTACACAGCCACCCACATACAGTTGAAGGTGTACTTCACATACGCATTTATGAGATGTGTTGTTTATAGAAATGCTTTGGAAACAAACATATCCCATTACAACAAAAGGAGCAATTCACAATGGCCTACCCTTGCACTACATATTTGGTTGTACAAATCTCTTCAACTTCATGCATATGCTGTTATACTTTTCTATCCCATCCAGCATTGATCCTCCAGATAACGATAAGCGTCCACACACCGCTTATGGTACTCTTGCAATGATTGTTCCACAATGCGTTTGTTACCAAGCGGAAAGGTGTCACACGGCCAGTAAGGTATCAGGTATTGGCGAACGCAGAAGAATAAGAATACATTTCAGTAGCCATTTTCAGAGGCAGCGTAACGGACAAGGGCTCTGAGGGAAGGATGACACGCAGGGCCCTAGATGGCTGGTTCATGCACCTTAGGGTGAGGTACTGTGTGTTAATGAGTACCATTGGATGTTCACCCACAGGCTTGCTGTCTGTTTTGTAGGTGCCACTCTCCTTCCACGGCTACACACATGCCTGTTGTCTTTCAAACGTTGCCAATAGATCCTTCTTTCATGTGTTTGCTTTTCACAACACATGTCACTGGCAGTGAGTGTTGTCAGACCCACGGCACATTCTCTTTGTGTGTGCCCAAACAAACATACGAAATAAAAAAATTCTCCTACAGGACCTCTCCAACTGCAGGAGGTGTTTTTCCAAACGATTCAACAGTAAATTATTAGCTGTCGACGTCTGTGTGCCAGTCGAGCACTGTAGGCACATCTGACCGTTCATATTTTTAATACAATGAAGACACGTAAAACTGTTAAGTGTTTGAAAGGTCATTGTAAGGACCATACCGCAAATCTTTTAACACAAGCTTGAACATACAGTGTACTGTTATAGTGCAGGAGTTGCGTTCATTTTCACTGTTGTACTCCATACATAGGTTTGAATGGCCTGGAGAACCATGTGAACAAAACAAACACCAATCATAGTAGTAATTTAGGCTGAATGCTGCAGAAATGGTACTGTAATGCAGCGTGCACGACTATTCTTAAAAAACCCACTACATTGAAAACTGACAAAGTGTACGGCATGGTACGTTAATAGTTATGCACACAGAGCTGCAACCTACTACATTCTAATCCTTACACACATGTTATGTACAGTTGTATTTACATAATTTCTGCAAATTCCATGGTTGCACTGTGTCTCCAGGAAATTGCACTGTACGGCGTACTAAACACTTGCAGACTACCTTTATGGAGAATGTGTGCTGCGACGACACAAAGTTATCTTTTATTTTCTTTTTAAATTGCATAGAACCTCTACATTTGGAGCAATTGATGCGTATCACTCAAGCCTATTTTACAATGAACTTTTCCCCTGTTGATAGCGAGGTATGGTAGGTTTCCATTTCCGACTACCACGCAGCTACAAAAATATATCAGGCGGCAACGTGTTCACATTTCATCGTGCATTTCCAATGCTAAGTACTCCAGTTACATAGAACTTACTTTTACGTACATGGAGATATGCTGGTACATTATACATGGTGCAATGAATGTACAGCTGACACAATTTATAAATGTACATTTACGGCCCCATTGTCATACGAATCAACAGTGTATGTTGGCAGACTGTGTGTGCAATGGCTGCGCATATGTGGGCGGCAGTGCCATCTTACGCACTTGAGTGCCGTTGGGGAAGGAGATTTTTGGGCCTCTCCTTCATGAAAGGAAATAAATTCCTTTACAAATTCTTCAAAGATTGTACGTGCTTTCTAATGTATGCAGTATAGTGACCTGACCTGGTTGTGTCGCCTGTGTGGTAGATTACAGCTATTGATGTGAAGGTAATGTTGCCAAGTGATACCTGTCCGTGTGTGAAGGTAGGAAGCTTGCAGTTACTTTTGTTTCCATCTTCATTATACGTTGAAAGCATTCATATTACGTATTTTCAATGGGATTGTGTATGTAAGGTGGAACGATTATCGGAATTGCAAGGCCTGCACAATATGCTATGGTTTGCATTTTGTACCACTTGCTGAACTGGAATGGAATCACAGTTAGGTATAGATAGATAGAGATAGCATTCATTAGGGACTTCTTCCTGAATGACATGATTGCAGAGAGTGCATGTATGTTTCCACATGTAGGAAATCTAAAAGATTTCATTTATGGGTATGTGTATGCTTTCCAACACTTGTAGTAAGTACATTGCAACTTCCTGTGGATCTCCTTGTTTGTTTAACGTGCATTTACCGTTTAAGCACAGTAGTCCAATTCCTGCCTTATTCCTGAGACACTGTAACTGTTTCCAGGATTGTGTGCAGTATTTCCTTGCAGACCTATTATTTCTAATCACAACTGGTCTGAGCCGTTTCAATAAATGTTTTCAACAATTGCTGACATTTGCAATACACCATTGCTTGCTATATTTGAATGGCAATTTACACCACTTGTATTGGAAAATTTGAATGGACCAGGCAGTTTTGTGTCTGCGTACGTTTTGCTTACTACACTTTGTAAACAAGATTTCTTACAGTACAATAGTGTGTTGCTAAAATGTTGACATGGTGGAAGGTGCTTTCGCAAGCAGGTCCAGAAATGGAGGCCAACAAATGTCCTCGTACTCCTGTGCATTTGCGCACTGAACAGTAGTTCATAGTTTGTAGTATTTTACGTTTTACTTTGTCGTTGCCTTTCACATGTGCTTGAAGAACTGCTGCAACGACTTGATAGAGTTGTGGCGACCGTTGCAAATTGATGTGCAAAGCCATTTGTAGATGTGCCACATTGGTTCGGTACCATGGACAGTGGCATCCAAGCTTGCTTGGGTATTTCTGAAAGTAGTGTTTCTTCTTCCATTATGCTATTGTCTACCTTTTCATACCCTCTTACAGTGCTATGTATGGCAATTTGGTTTCTTTGCTCTTGTCTGTATGATTCCTCATTGAAGTATGGCTCTGTGCTAGTGGTGTGCCTTCACTCACCTGTACTGATGTTGCCTGTAAGGACATGTATAGCATTTTACCAAAATGTAATGGCATTTATTTTATTGCTAGCATGTAGTGGTATTTTGCCAGTATGTAATATAGCATTTTTGTTGTCAATATAATATAACATTATTGGTAGTATGCAAAGTACAGGATTTACAACACAACCAGGCCCAAATTGAAACTGCAGATATTCAGAACACGCATAGAAGCTTAGTGTGCTGCCAGATTAAAATAATGAAGTGCACCATGTATTTTGGATACTTCATATATGGAAAGTGCATTATAATATATAACCAACTAACCTTATTAACATTACTAAAATAATAATTCTAACTTTTCTAACATTAAAATGCAGTCTTCTATGCAAAATGAGGTGAAATCCATGTTCTGGTGGCACTGCTGAGATTAATTTTTAAATGCACAATGGTGTTTTCTTCAGCTTGTGGAGAACAGAAAAATACAGGCAGCAGGAAACAGAATGAAACAGTAACAGGGAGGTCTAAAGCTTCCATTGTTCTGAAAATGAGAGCTGATACAGAACACAATATTTTTACTATGATTGGTGGAAATTATAAGCAGACAAGCCACGTCAATAAGGGGATAGATCGAAGCTTTCTTGGTAACAAGAAATGCAGAGAGCAGTTACTTCATGCTGGGCTGAGAAGACTGATGGAGCTTTTCAAGGGTTAGAGCGCTAGCTATGGGACATTGATAAGCTGGCGCTCCCCACACAAGCTTACTGAAGAATTCCGCGCTGATTCTGGGCCTGCAGTTGCGAACACAACAAGGGTCGTGTGGGGGACTTCAAAGAAATACCAATCTTGGTAAGATAAGTGCAAGTGAGGACCAGATAAAGAATGCTGTATGCGTGGCTAAGATTTATTACAGTGCAGGGAAGTTAGGAAATCATTGAATGTTTATTTTACATCATTCTCAGAATGTGGGAACATGAATCCATGTTTAAAAAAATGCCTGCTTGTTCTGTTTTGTTCTCTTGTATTGCAGAGGATGCTGTAATTAACCCATGGTAAAGCTTGGTGATTTGTAAATAACATTCAATACAATAAGTATTTATAAAAATAAATGGGATTTTGTGTCATTCATGCATCTGGGAATTACGTACATAAGTGATGTATAAAGGGGAGACTCATATCAGAGCAGTAGTGCATTTTCCACTTTACTAATGCAAGTAAAATAACAAACAAGTGAATGTTTGTGTGCGGTGTGATGAATGTTTCATTTCTTGCATGCTGATGGGAAGGCGTCTGCTCTGATACATAGATTACTGGACGTAGATGAGCCAGTAATGCCTAAGGGCACATAGACTACTGGATGTATATAAGTCAGTAGTACCAGCCACGAACTGTGTAGGTGGCGCTCTAAATAAAATCATTGGGTTCTGCTGAAGTGCATAAGTCTGGAGCTCTCTACAGACAACTAGGAGGTATTCTAATAGAAAGGAAAGCTTTGTTTCATGATGGGGTTATAGTATAAAAAGGAAACCATGCTCACCGCTATACCACAGGTATAAATACTGCAAAACAAGATACCACTAAAATTACCACCAATATAAGCTAACAAGGTATGATCACAAAAATAGTGTGATACCAAATCCAATATAAATACAACACTAATTTACTGCCAAATTACAGCCAATATTTTTACGGTAAGAAAATACTGACAAATCCCGAATTTACCCCAAATAGAACAAAATATCTTATATGCCAAAGGTATCTATGCTGATATTGCGTTTGTTTCAAAGTAGTGGTGGTAGTTTAAAGATTAATTTTGTTAGTGGTTTCCTTCTCATAACATTTTATAGAAACAATTTTTGTTTCAAAAGCATTGCACTGTCTACAACAGCTTCCAGGATTACTTTTCTGCTGTAAGGTTTAAGGGTTGAGCGTGATTTCTCCCCTCTACTTTTATGGTTCTGAAGGACTCTGTGGTGGAACATTTTTTGTAAAAGTACTTTTCTGGAATGCTTCCTTGTGGTGACATTAGCATTTGTACATACTCTACTACCAGTAGTGACAGTTGCACTATTTTCAGTACCTTTCACTACCTTTGTTTTCATTTCTACATTTTGACAGAGGCATTACATTCTCCTTACTGGTCTGGGCTTTCATTTTCCATAGTGACTGTATTAGCGGTTCTCTTTCAACTTTCTGTACAAAATCTGCTAGGGGTGGATGGCTACTTTCTATGCTTTTAGATAGAGCTGGTCTAATTCTGCGTTGTTTTCTACAGAGTTCCTTTTTGCTAGGCATGCTGTAGCAGCTGTTGAAAAAAGGAAAGTGATGTATATGTGTGCCTCTGTGCATGAATGGGTGAATATGAGGGTAGGAATACAGATGGAGGTGTGTGATTGTGTAATGGTGTGTTAGTGTACGGTGGTAACGCTATATTGCTATTTGGGAATTCATATAATGCCGTGACAAGATAACACAAAGTGAGCAACTGCTGAGGTGCAATAAGTAAGCATGAAGCAAATACCAGTGGGTTGATGCAATTATGTACCTTAATATACAAGAACACTGCACTATTTTAGTACGATAACATTGATATGATATGATATGATATGATATGGCATTTATAACGCGCCTATACACAAGTGTTTCAAGGCGCGACGAGGCAAGGGGGGGACAAAGGGAGGACAGACAACGATCATACTAGGCCAGGTGTCATTCAGATCGCGCAAGTGCATGGGAAGGGGGCAGGGACAGTGCAGTACATGGGAATAGATAATAACAATGGGTAAGTAACGGCCAGCATGTGGCAAGTGCATGGGTAAGTGCAGAAACCAGGTGTCAGGAGCTGGTAGGGGGACTGTAGGGATACAGAAACAGTCCCTAAGTGCGGGGCTTGCCAAGCAGGCAGTGCAGGTGTGTGACGCTGGCGGGGGAGGGACCTGGGCCCAAGATCAGAGGGTGTCCAGGTACCAGTGCAGTTTCGGTTACAGCCAGGAGGTCAGCAAAGGAGAGGAGGAGAAAAGCAGAAGCAAAGAGAAAGGTTTTGAGGTGCTTCCGGAACCTGAGATGGTTCTCCTCACATTTAAGGGAGGCTGTTCCAGAGGGAGGCACCAGCCGAAGAAAGAGATCTCCCACCAACACGTTGCTTGGAAAAGTGACTGACCCTGAGGGAGTTGGAGGCAGATGAGCGAAGGGCTCGAGATGGAAGATATTCAGGAAGAGAGAGTTGAAGGTATTTAGGTCCCAGGCCTCAGAAGGCCTTGTGGACGATGCAGAGGGTTTTGAACTTAATTGCACTTAATTGCACTAACTTTGTTGGCTGTCGCGAGTAGGCTTCCTCTGGGTTGCATTTTCAAGTTGACACGCCACTGGCTTTCAGGACAGAGGTGGTTACTGCAACTGTCAAAGAAGACAGTAAGAAAATATGTTTGTTAATGGCATACTGACTGTATTTGGAGAATACAATACATAAAAGGGTGGGGGATGTGTTGGTAGGAAGATTTAGGGCCTCATTACACGGATGGCGGAGAACCATGGCGCTATTAGCGCCATGGTTCATGCCGGTAAAATACCGGCACCGCCTTGGCGGAAAGGGGAATTACCGCCCCATTCCAAGGTTGGCGGGGCGGTAATTCCTCCTTCTACCACTGCCCTTCCCAATTCCCATTTTTGCCCCATAGGGCATAATGGGAATGGGGAAGGCGCTAATTACGGTACCGCAAATTGCGGTACCGTAGTTAGCTCCCTGGGTCCCTTTGCGGGTTGGTTTTTAACGCCTGCAAAAAGCAGGCGTTAAATCCCCCAACCCGCAAAGGGACCTCGTAGTAAGGCGGTAAGGATTTACCGGTACCGGTATTTTACCGGTACTGGTAAATCCTTACCGCCATCCGTGTAATGAGGCCCTTAGTGTTTATGTATAATCGGATGGCTTTGTATATGATTGGGGATTTGGGAGCATCAGCATTGTTGGTAAGGGGGCACGTGGTTCATTTGTAAGTGTGCCGTATGACGTGCCGTTTAGCAAGTGTGTGCATTGGTTTTGGAGTATTTACTTTGCAAATGGATTAGTCCTAGTTGTAGAAGAGTGAGAAAAAGGTTGGGAAAGGTGTACAGCTTGGAAAGGACAATGTTTTTGTGTGTGAAATTCCATTGACTTTTCTGCACATATATGCTTCCTGCATGAGTACAGCAATCATTTCACTTGTTGGATTTCTTGGATTTATGTATCCACATTTACGATTGGTACTGCTGTAAATGCATACATACTTTGTTTGCCTTTCTAAGTAATGTTACATTCTGTGAAATGTGAAGTGTACAAAGTAAGTGGCAGGCACCCTGTTCTTATACATGTAATGTATGTACTTGGTTTAGGTTGGTAGGGTACATTCAGTGCTCCGTTTCTTCGACAATTTTACAGATTTTATAGGAGATGGGTTAGGGCGGAAAAGAATTGTACAATTGACGGAAGGAAAGAAGAGAGTAACTGTTTGGATATTACAATGGCTGATATGGGTAAATGAAAACTTTCAAAGCACATACCATTGCAAGTGGCATTTGATGGTAGGTGATGGGAGAAATGACAGTATGCTTTTTGAGTACGTTATGGAGGTCCAGTGGCAGATACCCTGCTCGGAGACACTTATAACAGAGTTGCAGAAATACTGTATACAAAATATTCAAACCTGTACTTTGTGGTGATGGGTGCCGAATCTGGATTCAGAAATCTTTGATAGTCAGAACTTTCTACTGGAGGTGCTTTCGAATCACACGACACTTGCACTCTGAATGTTTAACGGTACATATGGAGTGTTGTGCAGAAATGATAGTGTTAGATGCAGAGGTCTTGGGTGTGATTGGTGGATACTTGTGTGACTATTTAACAGTACCCAATGAGGGACTGCTGGTATGAAAGTAGTTGAAAGGGAAGAAGGACTGCCCCTGCCCTTCTCAGCATGCTGGGCATGGAAATGGGACTGCAGGGATTATCCAATCCGGTGCTGAGGATGTGCTTCACAGGAAGGGGCAGTAATACTTTTTTTTCATTACTCTGTGTAGTGAGGCTGGCAGAGATGGAGAGACGCACAGTGTTGATCGTGGGAGATGCCTTTGTGCAACATCTGCAGAGGTATGCCCAGGAAAGAGACTTTTCTGGCAATTTCAATTTGGAAGGAGTGGAGACTTTATGGTGCAGTGTCCATGTGTGCAGTATGAGCGCTGTGCTTGCACTTTGCAGAGATGTGGCCACTGTCACTACTGTTCATGTTGTCGTGGTGCAATATGGAGCTGTTCATTTGGGTAACTTGCCTGTGCACGTTTGTTCCGTCAACTAAAGAAGTTGATGAAAACAGTGATGCAGATTTTTCCCACTGCACAGTGGTTTTCTCATGCATACCACCAAGAATAATATGGGACTATCCCAATGTACTTTGTCCCCAACCAGAGGTCGGAAGGTGTCTTATAAACAGAAGCATGTGTGATTTTTTGTGCGCTGCTGGGATGTTCTCCTGTGACAGTGACATCTTGAATTCTCGAAATGTGTACTTTTTCCATGAAAATGGCATTTTTTTGTCCATCATTGGAAATGGTATTTTGTTTTACAATCTACAGGATGCGTTGAAGACGTTACTGTAAGAATGTAAGGAGGAGAAGAAAACAAAACCCCCTATAAAAAACTAAAAACGTGTTTTTTTACAAGCACCTACAAAAAAAAAGGGAACCACTAAAGACAAAATCCCATACCCTGGTTGAAATGTATTCCCCTACTCCCTCACACAGCACGACAAGTCAGCGGACACTTGGTAGTTCAAGGATTACACGTGCCACATCCGGGGCTTTTGAGGATGGCAGGCATGGAAATGAGACTCTGGAGGAGAAGGGATTGCTCAATAAGGTTTCTGGGTGTGGTGTGGTGTGTACGCAGAGAGTGTGGCAGAAGGTCTGTTTGTAGAGAGGAATGCAGAAGCCTATAGTTATGGCTGTGTCTTTCAGGAGGCAGAGTGTATGGATTTTGGGGGACTCCTAGATATATTGGTTGAAAGTGAATGTAAAACACTGTGAAGTGGCTGAAAATGTTGGATTCTATCATGTGGATGTGCACTGGTATGGAGTACATGCAATGAAGTGGCTAATTTTGGTTCCTCTTTGTGCCACTTTGGTGACGCTCGATCATCCAGACCTTATTATTCTTCATTGTGGAGGGAACAGTTTAGGACATATTACTGGAATTTGTCTGCAGTTTGCGATGAAGGGGGCACTTGGCCAGGTCATGCGTATGTTTCCGAACTCCTGCATGATTATTTGTCGCATTGCGCAGATACAGATGTGGCTGCGTTCTTCTTCATTTGGTGCGCAAATGTAGAAAGCGAGGTGCTTTGTCAAGAAGGCTGTTTGTTTCTTTTTCAGAGATGTTGCCATGTTGCGATGTCCTACTTCCACAATGGAAATATCACGTTTAGTAGCAGGAAGATTTTTCCCACAAATGCCGTTCATCTTACTGCTCCTGGCAATCAGGTTTTTCTGCGAACTATCCAAAATGCATTGCTGCCCTTTTTGCAAGTACAGCAAGCATTTTTCTAGTAGGTGTTGCGCACTTCAACCCTTCAAAACACAAACAAACACCACAAAAAGCCACTTTTTACAGCCAGCCCTTTCTCCCGGAAATGACTGCAATGTTTTTGACAGAGCCACACCTCCCATTATTTACTGCAGAATCTGCAGAGCATATAGGCTGCATAGCGACCTGCATCCTTTCATTGGCAATTCCATTTTTGACCTCTGAAAGGTGGCTCTGAAAGGAGCCTTTTTTTTCTTTTTCCTTTTGCTGTTGTTTTGTATCTTTCTTGGTGTTGTTACACACGATACAGAAGAAAAGGAAGGGTATGGACAGTAATGAAGGGGCACCAATGACAGGGATAAGATAGTGCAATTGCAGAGAGAGGAATATGTTGGGTGGCCCTCACTTAGGTAGGGGGCAGTCATTCATATTCTCCCGGACCGAACCCTCAAAAGTACTTCGAAGTTGCTCCCCCTGCCGAGTACCGCATTGCAGTACATGCACAATACAATGACCTTTGACAGGGAAGGGTCTGCTACGGTGCATATGGCCTGCAAGGATGCTTTAGGGATCCGCTGCCCCACAGGAGTGTCCCTGGTGTTGGCAGGATCAGATGCAGAGAATGCTGTAGAGGAAAGTAACCTACTGCCTTGGTCGAAGGGCACTACCCTCTAAACTGCTGCATGGAGGTGGTGCCGTAGCTTTAAAAGCCACGTTTTCCGCACCCGAGTCAGTGCATCTTACCTGGTTTGCATGACATTTTGACACATTTCCTATGCTGGTAAACAGTTTCCACACCCAGCAGTCATGCTGGCTGCAGACATTGAGGATTTGCTCTACTTCATCCTCATTCTCTTGATCCCTATCTACATCACCACATCTGTTCCCTTGTCCAGGCCATTCGGAAGACGGTGGTGGTGGTGAGTGTGAGGGTGTGGGAGCTTCTGGCTTAGAGGCAGCAGTCATGGTTGCCAGTAGTTGCAAAGGTAATATAGCACAGCAGAATTGATCAGAAAGCAATTCCAGCACAAAGCAACGTGGGCCACTACTCTTCTGTGCAAAGCCAAAACCAGAATGCGGAGCAGCTATGGGGTGTGGCCTTTTATCGGGCTGCTGTGGAGCCCTTCGAGCCAGAAACCGGGCCTAAATCGTTCAAACATATAGTTACATGTACAATGGCACAGTGTGGGATGTTTGTAAGCGTGTACATTCATAATAACACTCCTTACATTGCAGAACACAGTACTCTGATGTCCGAGGGTCCATATCCTGTCCGCAAATAAGGGCCCACGCTCAGCATGGATGCAGTCACATAGTGACATCGAGAATGTCCTCAAATCAAACGGCTGTCCGCAGGATGCGTATTGGGCAGAATACTTTGTGCTCATGTGCATTGGTGTCCTATGTACATGGTTGGCCTCCCTGGACTCATTAAAAGTGTGACACATGTCTGGTGACCATTTTCGCACAAGCTGGGTGTTTGTAGGCTACAACAAGTGCAATGATTGTGTGCACAGCTGTCCATAGGACATGGGTGAACACATCGAACTACTGAAAGTATGTTACAACTTTTCCCCACCATGCTGGACATGGGGGGTGTTACCAGGACACAGAGGATGGCATACGCATAGCTGTGGAACGGACAGACATGCGCTCCCACAACTAATTAAAAGTGCATTAGAAGATGCAGACATGTGGCCAGTACTGGCGTCCTATGAATACCTGCATTGTGATTGTGCATATGCCGGGCAGGTGTAGTGTCCCTAGGAAACCTCCATTTTGCTTAACTGCAGCCATCCCGGACAATACTATTCACCACAGACTCATAATGCAATTTTAAAATAAAAGGAAAAGCCACTCACACACTCAGCAACACTTCTACACCTTTAATTTCTAACATACATAGACACTATTCGCAAAGGGAAGGGGTAGCAGAAATTGATACATACACAGGGGAATTGGGGATTTGTACAAGTTCATCAAGAGGGGAGCCAAGGATGGAGGTCTCATCGTAACGTCTATGCTCACAGGGATTTTGTTGGGGATGCTGGGCTGGGAAATGGAGATGAGGTGTACCTGAAGGTGGGGCAGTGTTATTTTATTTTTCCCATAATATGTCCTTGTACAACATCTTTTAACGCAGCTAAATTGTTTAGCAATTGTTCCATTTTGGTGTCCAGGCTGTCTAGGTTGGTTTTTACAGAGTTTCCTTCATTTCCTGTGGTTATATGCTGTTGTGCAAGAGGTGCCGCTTGTGGTGCATTCCTTCCATTTCCAGTATGTCCAGTTGAAGATAAAAGTATATGTTAGGTGTATATGAAGCAATACATATTAACTGTCTTATATCTTAGAACGTGCAGCGTACCAATGGCGTTACTATCGTTACTAATTTCGTCAAGAGGTAAATTCTCTTTCAGCCA
Source organism: Ambystoma mexicanum (assembly GCF_040938575.1). Taxonomy (NCBI): domain Eukaryota; kingdom Metazoa; phylum Chordata; class Amphibia; order Caudata; family Ambystomatidae; genus Ambystoma; species Ambystoma mexicanum. Next base: position 1,361,793,829 of record NC_090935.1, read on the forward strand.
TTCCAGGGTGGTTCGCATTGCTTGGTACAAAAAAAAAAATCATGGTTTTCCACTATTGTACACTGCACAAGCTGTGCAATTATAGGAGAAAGTTCAGTTTACTTACCGCATTGTACTGACGTTCTGCTCTCAATAATTTGCAGTCCTTGCTCTGCCATTTCCTTCTTTGTTCCTATGTGAAGCAGCAGTGTGATAATATTGTTGGACGCAAATGGTATTTCGCTTATTGGTGCATTCCATTATGGTGTATACTCTATGCCTTTGCTCTGTTTGTTTCACAAGTACAGAGTTTGCAGACCTACTCAATTTTTCCTTGCAATAGACATACATGGTGCTCTTTGTATATGTTCCTTGTCTTTGCTGATTGGTACCACTATGTAAGAGAACCCATGCCTTTTTCAGCAGTTTGAATGCTAGTCGCTATCCACGCACAGATGCACAGTCCATGGTTACTGTGCCCATCGTCATTATGGTTCAGTTGCCCTAAGAAAAACCTAGCACATTCAGTGCAAAAAGTTTGTTAAAGGGACGTTATACTTACTTTGCACTAACAACAACCTATCCATATTATTAGTACACGTAAAACCGAAAAACCTCAGGAAATTCACCAGTTATGGTAAACGAAGCAACCATAGCTCACGCCACCACTGTGCTCTGCTAAGACTACTGATCTAGCTCTCTCTTGAACTGCAAGTTAGAGCTGTTTCAAGAGTGTTTTAAGCGTGCAATGTTCTTGGATTACGAATTGAACTGCCCATCAATGCCATTGTTTTGATACTCAATATGTATTTAAAACAGAATACCAAATAATCTGGCGATGATCATGGTAGATGAATTGATGGACAAATGTAGCCCATTGTCCATGAAAAATGTTTATTCACAGAGGAAGATTAGACATGGGGTGTCCCCTCCAGTGGTTTAAGAAAAACCAGCATGATATTATAAAAATGCTCAGACCCTAGATAACCATATGTTTGAAGCAATTTTACCTACTTGCAATGGGAGATTTCCAGGGGACTACGCAGCCTTCTCAACTTTCTAATTCAATCCGAATTCGACTCTTATTGTCTTTATACTGATTCTTATTGATATCTGGCACATGATTAGGGACTTGAGGATTAGTATATACTTGGGTAGCGATCATGCTTCTCTACATTTAATCGTTTATTTGCTAATACTCCCTTTTTTTCTGCAATAGATATTCCAATAGTTCCAAACACTGTTGCTAATTGTAGACATTGTTCACACTGGTCAAAGCTTAGTTCAGAGTCTTCCATTCCCATGCTACATACAGACATCAACACTTACTGACCATTCCTAGAATCTAGTTGTTATGAATCGTTTTTAGATTATAATAGTTGTGATTTCTCAGAAAGTAATTAATTCAGAAATGTGGTGAATATTGCTTTTTCCGCATTTTAGGAATATGTCTAATAGCAGAAAGACCTATTGTATTTGTTTATGGAAAAGGAGACTTAAACCAAAAATTGAACACCTATCTTCAATGTGAAAGGCATCAAAATGTCGTTCAATTTGACTATCGTGGGGTTCAACTTTGCAGTATGATTGGTTGGTCTGCCCAGGTTAAAAGGAGCACCCTTACATTGTCAAGGCAGTGTGGAGTCCTCTACACATTTCATAATCATTTCAGGGGAAAAGCAGTTAAACCAGACCTCAAGATTTAGAGAGCAAAGGCCCTAAGTGCTACAATGTACAGAGCTGAACTGTGAGAGCATGATCTTTCATCTTCATCAAGACTAGAAATATGCTTCTCTGGTCATGTTTACATTTACTTCAAAACACCCTGATTGTGTCTTTGAAACCATACCTAGGTGTTGAGGTTGAAGTGTGAGGCATGGAATGTAGCTCTTCTGCCCACTTATTAAAAAGCACATATTCATTTGTTTTTCTTGCCCATGAGCCAGAGAATTACCATGGTTGAAATACTTTAAGAGTAAGTCATTTGTGCTGGATATTTTTTCATTTGAGAAAACCTGATTTGGGTTACTAGTTCCATGAAAGTCACCCTCAAATAAGCATATAAAGCAGGGAACATCAGAGAAATTGCTGGCCAATGCCAACCAAGCGGTATTTTGTACCACTATCTTACAATTAAAATAGAACTTGGGATTGAGCTATCGTTCGACAGACTAGAATATTTCCACATTCGCACCCGATGGAGGGCGCTTAGCCAATTAGGTGGCTGGAAAGGTGGGCGAGAACACAGTGCACTATCCTTGCTTTCCAGCCATCCGAGGCCCTTCTCCAGGTGGGGCCATTTTGATTGTTTGGAGGCAACCCCCGCCCTCTCCCCAACCATCTGAGACATTGCACAGCATTCTCCCACCGCCTCCCTCCCCACTTACCTGTTGGGCCAGAGCTTTGTGCTCTAGTCCCGGTGCTCCCTCCCCTCCTCCACACCCACCATGGAAATAGAAAAAGGAATACGTCCCTTTTCTATTTCCATTGGCTTGGGGCGATCTTGTTTTTTTTTTAATTGGAGAGTGGACTTTGGCAATACGTGCAGAGCCTGGTTCCACCCATGAAAAAAACAGAGCCCCGGGGTGTGAATAGCAATCGCCCCTTGTTGGATGATTGCTATTGGCTCACAGCCCTCACCGAGGACATCGCTTCACTCGCGCACAGGCTCGGATTGCTGGGCCATTAACGGCCATGTCCGCACACCGACGTGGGGGTGATAGCAATAAGTGCTGAATAATAAAATGAGATTGGAAATGCTCCCATTGGGTTTCTTTCCTACAAAGTGAACTTGTAATATGAGGATTGGAAAACATCTGCTCTGCAAGGACCCTGCTGAAAAACGTATGCATTTCCTTTTATTTTGTCCTACATACCTGAGACTGGGAACAGTTTCTGGCTAATATATGGCATGCCATCTTTCTATGACACACACTTTCTGTGTGTCTGGCTGTAGATTCCTATGTATTGTTTTTTGGTGTCTTTGATTGTATCTCGAAACTGTGGAGATTGAGAGACAAGATTATTTGGCTTGAGTGTTGAGTTGTGCTGCAGCGCGGCTTGACGTTGGTTGGTTTAGATGCTTTCCTGTAGTCCAAAGAAAGAAGGTCGGAGTTTGAGTAGCAGGAACCTGACGGTGCTCTGCGGTCTGCGGCAGCTAATCTATCATCAGTCGGACCCCCTGCCTGACAGTCTGCCTGAGTGTCTGCTGCCAGGGGGCTGACCTGGGGCTATGTTAAGGGGCCAGAAGCAACAGGTTCCTGTTGTTGGCTGTGGAGACGCCGCTCTGCTGAATTGCCCCTTCACCGTCTTGGAGCAGGATGCCTAGCAGTAAGCTGTGCAGTTAAGCAGTGGCAGAAGTGTGCTGGGACTGTCAAGGAGTGTGTTCTTTGTGTCTGAGTGCCAGAGTCTTTCCAATATTGCTGCTATTTTCAGAGGAGGAGGTATCCCTGAAAACAACATCCGGACACAGGAGAATCGCGGGAGTGTCAAGGTGTGTGTTCTTCGTGTCTGACTGCCAGAGTCTTTCCACCATTGCTGCTATTTTCAGAGGAGGCAGCATCCTTGAAAACAACATCCCGGATGTGGGAGCATCACAAGAGTGTCAAGGAGGGTGTTCTTCATGTTCCTAGTGGAGCCGTCAAAGCCTCTGTCCGGTCAGGGAGCTGGGATCTGCCCTGAAAAACATGCAGAACCTGGAATTCAGGTAATAACCATCCTGATAAACATCTCTCATCTTATCTAATACCATAAGTAAAGAATTTTATTTCGAGAGACTTGTGACTGTGATGCTATCATAATTCTAAATTCAATGCGTCTGCCCAAACTCTTCTTCCAGTAAACCGGATTGTGTCTATGTGGGATTTTGTTACTGGACATCATGCAGATCCATACGATTGCCTTCCAGGGGGGCAGAGATAAATTGCATGAAGGAGACTGATGCAGATGCCCAATTACTACAACTTGAGAAGCGGTAGTGGCCTAAATATTTGGAAGGAAGACCCCAAAGCTCCCGAAATCGATCATATGCTGTGTGTGAACGCTACAGACATTATGATGTCACAAACCTTTGTTCATCCCCTTCAAGCAGAGTGACAATCTGCTCCTGATCATCTAACAGCTTTAACTTCAAGTCCCTGTCCTTTGAGTCATTGGGTGACAAATAAGAAGAGATCATTAAGTGACACTACCCTGAATAAAGGAAGACATATGGATGAACACTTTCCGGATGGGGAAGTAAGAATTCTAGATATGAAGGAAGACTTCCTCATGCAGAACACTGTGAAGGGTCCCTGGGAGTTGGTGGGACAAGGGTTCTCTCCATCCACCTCCACGGGCCCCCGAGTTTCCAGGCTTCGAGTGGTGATAGGCAAAAGTCTCCAGTGGCCCCTTTTTCAACCAGTTCACTCCCGAACCAAACGCTGACCGCTTTGAGTTTTATCCTAAACTCTCATGTCAACGTTTTTGAATTATTAAGGACAGAAGTACAAATCCACTCAGGATCCCTTCTGGAATTAACCAGGGAGGTGGGGGCTTGTGAGTCTTCTATGGTGGGCCTAAGTTGTCTAATACATTCATCTGTTTTGAAGGACTTGGGATCTCTGAAGGAAGCAAGCATTAACCAATCTTTGCTAGGTCAGGAAACCAAGTCCTGTTTGGCGGACCTTGGACTGGAGTTCCATGAAATGAAAACTGAGTTTCACAAAATGAAAGCTGAGTTCACACGTATAATGGGCCATGATAAGCTGATGGATCACCCACCCTCACTTGACATTCAAGAAAGTTTTCTCCCGGAGACCACCAGGGGGCGCAGACGCGATGGTCGCTTGAGCCACCGTCTCCCTCTTCAAGCCCGATAAAATCACCTTTTCGAGCAGTGCAGGGGAAACTAAAGCTCAGAAAAACCAGCAGACGAAGCAGATAAGGCGTCCTGGCACCCATCCAGCGATAACCCAGGTGACGAGGCTGCGAGGAAAGGCAGAAATCAGCCTCCGATCGGGAGCCCCCGGGCAGCACAGAAGGCCCGCACTCAGAAAAGCGAGGAGAGGGGAGAAAAAAATGGCCGCCGTCATCTGAGATACGCGCCGCGCGCGTAAGAAGAAACTTGACAAGGATTGGAACAGCCCGCCAACAGCATCCTGCGCCCAGCGAACGGGAGAACTCCAGCCCTACAACGAGGTGCGGCAGCTACGAGAACAGCCACAGCGGTCCGCAGCGCCCGGCTTGCCGGAGGAGGTCGGGCGACCGGCCAGGCAGGCGGCAACCGGAGTGAGCGGCCCGGTGCGAGTAAGCAGTGCCCCAAGCGGGCCTTTCCGCTTGGGTGCCAGCCCCCCCCCCCTCTCTCCATCGGGGCCAACTCCTAGGACCCGGCAGTCACACTCTACGGCGCGAACCGCAAGCGAGGGTCCTATCCCTCTACCCACGCCTCACCTCAACACACGCGAGCACACTCGGGCCACGCCGCACCTCCGCCCAGCAACCCTCGCGGGCCCAGGCATACAGCCGCTGGACGTTCTCCCCACCCTTCTCCTAGGGGGCCGTACACGGCAGTCGGCCACGGACATCAAGCCGCCCGCGGAAGGAGGCCCGTGTTTCCTTCGCCCGACCGAGGCTCCCCCCTCCTCACCAAGCAACAAGAGAGCAGAGCGGCCATTCCCGCAATCCCAAACACAGAGTGACCACAGAGCCTACCCCAACAGCTCCGACCCGCCGCTCCCACACCACGGACCCCCACGAGTACCAAACCCTGTGGTAGCTCGTCACCACTAGCAGAGCCTCGCAGCCAACCTAAGGACCATCAAGGGCCCTCCACGCACCTTGCGAGGCGCGGAGACAGCCGTGCTGCGGGGCACTCGACTCACTCGAGCAGTGCTTTGAGGGGTGGGGGCGATACTGAGTCCGCACCGGAGTTACTTAGGGCAAAAACGCTGGCAACGTGCTACGAAGTCCGGGGCAGCCCACCACGGAGCTGAGAGAGTCTCCACCCGAAGATCCAACCAACCACAGAAACACGATCGTGGGTAAAAGCACCCCCCGGCACGGAAGTCCTTGCCCACTGCAACAATAGCCTGGAGCCTCCATAGGTAACAAAGCTGGATCCACAAACCTTGGCAACCCTGAGAAAGTTTAGACGTAACAACGCAACCATGGAAGCGGAGGAAGCCCAAAGCACGTCAGACATTCCAGGCAATGACGGCGACAGCGCAACAAAGTCGGACATCCGTCTGCTGCTTGGGGAGATTAGATCAATGAAAAATAACCTAACTGAAATAGTATCAGACCTACAAACGAAAGTGGCCAAAGTTGAGGACCGCCTGGAAGCGGTTGAAAATAACCAACAATCAGGAGACATCGCCACCATGCAATACGAGGCTAGACTCCTAGACCTCGAGCAGAAGGAAAGGGACATGGAATCAAAAGTGGACGACCTTGAAAATCGGGAGCGACGCTCCAACATCCGCATAATCGGTCTGGAAGAAGAGCGAGGAGAGACACAGTCAAGCCTGGAGAGCACGGTGAAATCCCTAATCTTGTCTCTCTATGATGAAACCGTCCCCCCGACCCTCGAGTTCGACAGGGTGCACAGGGCAGGGGGCTCAGCGAGAGGCCCTCGATTGGTCCTAATCAAATGTCATTACTACACGCAAAGGCAGGACATTCTACAAAAAGCAAGAATAAAGGACACGATCAATTTCCGTGGCTCAACAGTCAAGATATACCAGGACCTCTCAGCGATGACCCTCGCAAAAAGAAGAGGGTGTCGTCCCCTCACGATCTAGCTCCGAGAGAAAGGCGTGAAGTACCGATGGGGCCACCCATTTTCCCTCACATTCGAGTTCAACAGCGAAGAATACAGGCTTACCTCGGTGGAAGAGGTGGAACGAGCTCGTCGCCACCTACAAGGTCCAGCAAGAGACTCAGACGCAGAGGGCCGAAGAGAACCAAAGGGCCCGCGCCGAGATCCAACTGAAAAGCCCTCGAGAAGAGGCCGTGCGCAACAGAAATGGAAATTTAAACGTTTGAACACTCCTTGAACTGCCTACACTGCACCTTGTGTCTGTACACTATTTAGGTGCTCTAACTCTGGCCGAAATGGTCACCATGGAGCTCCATTGAAGTTTTTTCTCTTTAAAGTTTGTTTGCCTAGATGGGGTTAGGAGCTTGGAGACACTCTAGGTCTTTGTCCACCATTACGGTCTCCTATGCATTCCGTCCCTGCACAAAGAACAAAGTTACAACTAGGGCTTGAAGTGGGGTTCTCCTAAAGTGGCCCTCTTTGGACGAGGGCGTCTCCTTTCTTTTTTCTTTACTCTTTTCCCTTTCCGTGTGGTGAGGATGTCCCGTATAGCACTCCACACTAGGGAAGGGGCAGAGGGGACGGGGGGGATTCAATTAGCCACTCGACAAAGCAAGCTCGTGAAGCACAAAGACCCAACTCAAAAGTACCACAACACAAGGTAGTTTTTCACTAACTCTAATATGGAACAAAGGGGTCAAGCAAGCCACAATACAAAAAATGCTATCCAAACCCTAGAATATGGCTAACTCACAGGGCATAGTCTTCGGCTCCCTCAATGTCAAGGGCTTAAATTCCCCGCAAAAGAGATCAATGCTAGCGAGACAGTTTGCGCAATCCAAACTAGATGTTCTCTTCATACAGGAAACGAAATACATCAAGGGTGGAGAAAGAAAGATCCTAGGGAGAGACATAGGGGAAGCATTCTGGGCATCTGGACCGGAGAAGAAGGGGGGCGTGGGAATTTTGCTGCGTAGGACCCTGGGTATGCAGGTTCTTCATATACACAGAGACACGCACGGGAGATACGTCGCTCTCAAGGGGACACTGAGAACACGTACCATCACACTGTGCGCAATCTACGCCCCCAACCAGGGGCAATCGAGCTTCACTGACCCCCTGTTCGATTTCATTGAGGAATGGAGGGAGGGTTCACTAATTTGTGGGGGTGACTTTAACGTAGCTATAGATCGTGAATGCGATTGGCACTCAGCTCGACCAAATTCCCTACCCCCAAGCACGCTTCAGGGCGATAGGTTCGCAAGCCAGCTCAGGGAACATCACTTAATAGATACCTGGCGTGTAACTCATCCAGGGGAAAAAGCCTTCACTTTTTATTCTCCACCACACCACTCCTTCTCCAGGATTGATTACCTACTACTGGGGGCGGAAAACGAGGGTGACATCCTAAGTACATCCATCCAAATAGTAGCCTGGTCAGACCACGACCTGTGCGCCCTAGAATTAGACCTGGGCCCACTCCCCGCCCTGGACCGCCGGTGGCGATGTAACGACCTGTTATGCAGAGACCCAATTTTCAAGGACTTCCTTTCGGAAGCCATCACAGAATACTTTGACATCAACGACACTGACGGTATGTCACTGAACACAGTGTGGGAAGCAGGTAAAGCCACATTAAGGGGCATTCTTATATCTGAGGGGGCCGCCAAAAAAAGACTCCGGCTACTCAAGGAGAAAAAACTTAAGGAAGAGATCACTCGACCGGAATGCTCCCTTAGGGAGCTCCCCACTAGCGATATTGATACAGAAATGAGAATTAGGAAAATGAGAGAGGAACTAAAAGATATATGGAAAGGCAAAGCCCTCACTCAGATTAAATACCTCAAACAGAAGTTCTTTGAAAAGGGGGATAAAGCGCACACCATGCTAGCGAACAGACTCCGCAAACAGAGGGCAGATAGAGCAGTCCACAAAGTAAACAATGAACAAGGCATCCCACTCACAAATCCCCAAGACATAGTGTCTCGCTTCTCCAATTTTTATGCAGACCTATACGCTGCTGAGACTGATGGCACCTCTCCCGACATCAAAGAATACCTAACCAATATGTCACGCCCACCCATCACGGAAGAACACCTAGAAATGCTAAATGCCCCAATCTCGGCAACAGAGGTGCAGGGAGCGATCTCAGCCCTCAAGGTAGGCTCAGCCCCGGGACAGGATGGCTTCACGCCAGCCTTTTATAAGAGAAACGCTGGCACACTTGCGCCATTCCTCGCCAAACTATTTACTTCCATCTTAGAATCGGGTCGAGCTCCCGACTCCTTCACTGAATCTATTATCATCGTAATCCCCAAAGAAGGTAAAGACCCCATAGAGTGTACATCATACCGGCCAATTTCCCTCATAAATGTAGACGCAAAAATTTACTCTAGCATATTGGCCGCCCGCCTCGCCCGGACTCTCCCGCAACAAATCCACACTGACCAGGTAGGGTACGTAAGAGGCCGGCAAGGGGCAGATAACGTAAGAAAAACCCTGGACCTCATGGCAACTCTCCGAGAGGCCGGCGAGGACCCCCTCTTGTTATCAGTAGATGCCGAAAAGGCTTTCGACCGAGTAGAGTGATTCTTCTTGGGAGCTGTTCTAGAGTGGGCAGGGTTGGGACCCGCATGGACACAAGGAGCGAAAGCACTATACCGATCTGCCCGGGCCAAAGTATCAATCAATGGTATCTCATCGCGATCCTTCAACCTTACTCGAGGTACAAGACAAGGCTGTCCGCTCTCCCCTCTCATTTATGCCCTGGTCATTGAACCCTTCGCCCAAGCCATCAGGTCCAACCCGAGCATCAGAGGAATCCCGCGAGGCGGCAGGGAGTACAAACTGGCGATGTTTGCCGACGATATCCTTTTATACCTGACCGAACCCTATACTTCTATCCCCGCTTTTTTCCAAGAGTTGTCGAGATACGGACCCCTATCAGGCTTCCGGGTCAACCTACAAAAAACTATAGCTGTCCCCTTGAGAGACAACATTGACCTAGCGCAACGTTTAGAGACAGATTGGAATTTCAAGGTGCAAACCGACTTCGTCCGCTACCTAGGGGTTAATATAACGGTCTCCCTGTCTGACCTTTTCGAAGCCAACTACACACCACTGTGGGTAGCCATCCAAAATGACATCTCCAGATGGCGCAAACTCTCCATGTCATGGGCGGCGCGTTTTACTGCCATCAAAATGAACATTCTCCCACGATTCCTATTTTTATTTCAGTCCCTCCCAGTCATTGTTCCCGATTCCTTCTTATTAGAAGTAAAGCGCATACTATTAAGATTTCTATGGGCTGACAAACGAGCAAGGATCCCATATTCCACACTGATCCAACCTAAGGAGGTGGGGGGCATGAGCTTTCCAGACCTGGGAGAATATTATAGAGCGTCACAACTCCGCATACTCCCGGATCATCTGTGGGAGAACCCAGAGAAACAGTGGGTGGCAATAGAGAACGACATCTTCAATCCGGTCACCCTGGGAGAGTGGTTGTGGGTCCCGAGATCAGCCATGACACAAAGGATTAAACAGCACCCCATTCTGAAGGTATTATGGTCTCTCTGGCGTCCATCCCGGGCCATGCAGGGTATCACAACATGGCCCTCTCCTTTGAGTTGTATCTGGTCTCCACCTATTCAAAACTCACTGAGAGCAGTCAAGCAATCACAGTCATGGTACGAGGCGGGTTTAAGTCGGGCGGGACAGCTTTGGAAAAATGAGGTGTTTACAACCCGGGAGGAATTACAGGCTGACTGGCAGGGCACGAGTGTCCCCCCCTTGTCCTTCCTCCAGTTGCGAAGTGCCATGCACGACCCAAGGTGGGGAAACTCGTTAAAACGCCCTTTGACACCATTCGAGCAAATCTTAAGCTCCCCCCAAGCATCGAGAGGCCTCATTTCAAAGTTGTATAGAGCACTAATCACGAGGGGTCACAGTCCACGCCCACCTTCAGAAGTGAAATGGGAAACCGACCTATCCATAGAAACCCAAGGGGAGGTATGGAAAGGAATATATAGAGCGGTATGGTCATCATCGGTCTCCATGCAATACAAAATGCACAATGTGCGATTACTGATGAGATGGCACTACACACCCCTTCGCCTATCCAAAATGTTCCCCGGGACATCACCCTATTGCTGGAGGGGTTGCGGAGAGCAATGTGACTACTGGCACCAATGGTGGGGTTGTGACAGAGTCCAGGTGTACTGGCGGGAAGTGCTGGGCTGGATTCGAGACATAGATGGGGTCCTTAGAAACCCAACGCCCACACTAGTTTTGTTTGGAGTTGAGTCGGAGGATGATGAAACATACGAATCTCTAATGTACCTACCACGAAATCTTCTATTAGCAGCCCGAGTGTGCCTAACCATAAAATGGAAATCGATGGCCTTACCATCAAAGAGAGAATGGTTAATAAAGGCCCACGCAATATACGAAATGGAAAGCCTAACGGCAGCGGTAAATGAATCACGCAGAAACATCGAAATGATTTGGTTGCCCTTTCTAGAATATTATACGACATATTGGGAGCCCACAGACTAAGAACACTTGTTTACCATCTTAGCCAATCAAAGGAATCAGGGCAGTGCCCTATGCCACCGGACGATTGCTTACCCCAAGCCCTGTAGGGGCTTCTTCCTTTCTTTCAGTAGCAACTTGCAGAGCACACGCAATGCTGTAATGCCTATAGTGGTTTTGAACTTTTATTCAGAGTTGTGTACAAAGCGAACGAGTCGAGTGGAGGGGGGGGTGGGGGGAGGCTGGGGAGGGGGAGGGAGGGGAATCAGAAACACAAGACTAGAGTTCATCATTGCTTTGCACTTCTCCCCTCTCTATGTTTCTTATATAAATGTTACATGAAAATAATACAAGGGAACTTCGTTGTTGCAACCAATATTGCAATTGTCTTGCTGTTGAAAATGCAAATAAAAACATATTTAAAAAAAAAGAAAGTTTTCTCCCGGTTGGTGCTCCTTTATCTCAGTTCACCTTGGAAGAATTCATCAGGCTCGCTCAGTCTGGTGAGGCCATTGTGGAAACCCCAAAAAAAGGGTCCAATGAAATTGGACATTCCGAAGAACTGGAGATCGATGAAGGGATCCTACATCCATCAGTTCCTTGTGCATCTGAAACTGTTCCATCAGAACCTAGACTGAATGTGTAATCAGTATGCAAGGAAGGAACTGAGAAAAAATCTAAACGAAAGACAAGGGGCGATGCTAAAGAAGAAAGAATAACTCAAAAGGAAGTGCAACAGCCTCCATCGCAGAAATCAAAGAACAAAACATTGACGAAGTGAAAACATATGGGGAAAAGGAAATTCTTTAATGCCCGAATAAAGCTACCATTAAGGTCTCACCTGATGCTTCAAATTCCTCAGCCAGCCTTCAAGTAAACATAAATGAAGAACAGGCTAAAATGACCCATGACCGGAAAGTGAAACTCCTCAATTGTCAAAATATGTGGATAAACCCACTGTTGTTAAAATCAGTGTGGGTCTCCAAACATACAATTGAAATGAAGTATTCAAGCCCCTGTTAATATTGGCCCCAATTATTTCTAAATAAATTGCAAAGATGGGCCAAGGAAAAAAGACATCAAACATCATCAGTATGAGTTTTTCAGTCATGAACCAAGGGGTTTCAACCATTTCACATGACCAGCTGTCGTGTGGTAACACAAATGGAGAGTTAGAGGTTACATCACCACCAGGATCAAATGCATTGCCTATTATAAATGAGGCTCACAACGAGTTGAAAGATCTAGCAGCGTGGAAGGAAGTCAGTCCCTTTGCTTTAGCTAGAATATGGCTGAAGAGACTGGACCCCTTAAAGGACCATCCCAGTTTAAATAGAGGAATGATTTTGACTTTTACAAGACAAATGTCGGATTTCTCTTTATCTTCCCACAATATTGATCATATAAGCTTTCCATATGAACATAATACCAACATAGTGGAGGTGGTCATGAAATCCCAACTGGGTGTGAGAGCGATGCTGGTATCAGGAAATGAGTTTAGGTCGCTGGGGCTAGAAGTTTTACTGTCCCTGCCTTCGGCTCCAGCTACTTTAAGGTCTGGGTTCTCCAACATGAAAATAAAAGGAAATGCTAGTTCTCAAGATAGGGAACTCAATGGGAGAAATCCATGTACTACGAAGGGGGAGGAGGGGGTCCGCTCACTTAAGGATCAGAGGGGCAAAAAAACAAGGATCTGGGCTTTGCTCCCAGGTATCCTGACTGAGGTATTCCAAACATGATCTACTACAGAGGAATTTCTCTAGCTGTGGGAACATTAAGAGTAATTTGTTTGAACACAGGGGGCTCTAATTCGTTTCAAAATGTGGAAATGAGGAAACATATCTTTCAGGACCATGATCTAATCCTTTTCGAGGAAACATGGCTGAGGGAGTCCTTCATGTTGGATGGCTTTTCTTGCTTTCATCAGTTGGACACAAACCTGACTTGGGAAAGGCCCTCAGGTATGTTGGTGGCTGTTATTTGCATTTCCGGGGTTAGTAATATCGAACAACTACCATTTAAAATATTGGGAATTCTGCCTCTCACAATATGTTTTTCTCCAAAGAATTTTGATCACTCATTGATCTTGATCAATCTATATTGGAGCCTCACGTATTCCACCTCAGAAAGTTTCTTGGATGATATTGCTGAAATACTCCTTAATGTAGGTATCACCTTTCCAAATGATGACATCTTGATGGCTGGTGATTTAAACTGAAATTGTTTGGGTACATTGCAAGGAGGAAGTTACAAAGGCACCTCTTCAGTCAATGGTGGAAGATGGGTAAGGTTTTTCAAGGAATTGAATTTGCTCATTGCAAATGGTGTGGTATACAGAGATATTCCACCTGCAAAAACCTGGAAAAGCGCTGTTTCGTCTTCAACAATTGACTATGTCATGATGTCAGAATCACTTTTTGGTGTATGCAGTGAACTATGGGTATATGACACTGGCATGAGTGACCATATGACATTGTCACTCACTTTAGACCTCCATAAGCCAGGCCCAAAAAATCCACTCTATCCATCGGTACTCACGGTAGCTCAGGGAGGTAATCAAGTGGTTAGGTACAATCGTAAAGGAGGGAATCTTAATTCTAAATTGGAAGATCTATTGAGGTATGAAAGCACGTGGGTATTTGATAAACTATGCGATCCAAGATGTTTTTTTCATTTTCTCTGGGACCTAGATAGACCAGGAACAAAACAGGGTCCCATGGGTCAATTACAGACTCATAGTTTTGATGAAGAGACAAGGGAACAAAAACGATCATTGCGCAAGCATATTCGATTATTGACAAGGGAAATTTTGACAAAAGAAATGTATGACAAAAAAAGAGGTCCCTATGTAATATTTATAGAAACTGGTTGATAACAAAGAAATTCGAGAGAAATCGCTTAGATGGTTTATCCATGCTAACGGCAGTGACTAAAGCCAACCCTTGGAATTTTTGGGTGCTTATCAATTCTCACCCGCATCAACAAGTCTCAATACAGTCAAATAGCATTGCCCAATTAGCTTCAATTCAGTATTTTTCTAAAGTCTTTGGGGGTTAAATACAGGAGTGAAGTGGGACCTCAATTTCAATTTCAATTTCAAGGAAAAACATATTGAAGGGTTGATTCATAGTTCATTCAGATCTAGGGCCTCAGGGCCAAATTGCCTCACAAACGAAATATTACGGACTGCAATAGGCCGATGGACTTCTCTTCTTTTCAACCTCTTCAATAATGTTTTAAAAACCCAGAAAATCCCAGACTCCTGGAATATTGCCTTTATCATTCCCATTTATAAGAAGGGCGTTCGGGTAAACCGCAAATTACAGTCCTATCGCCCTCATGGACATAGAGAGTAAACTCTTTGCCCGTATAGTCCCAAATCACATAGAAGTTTGGGTTGACTAGTCAAACATTCTCTCCAAATTCCAAACAGGATTTTGCAAAGGGATGTCAACAACTTTAAATGTCCTAATATTGAACCTGTTAAATCTAAAGCAAAAGAAAGATCAATCACTCTATGGAGTCTGGATAGACTTACCCAGAGCCTTTGATACGATCAATAGATGCAAACTCTAGTGCAAATTAAAAGACTGGGGCATTTTGGAGGGACTCCTGCCAATTGTCATACTTTTGCACGAGACCACTAAGATTCAGGTAAGATTAAATCTCGAAGGACATCTGTCGCTCCCCATTTCCACTGAGAATGGGTTGAGACAGGGTTGCATCGTAGCACTGTGTCTTTTCAACTTTTTCCTGGAAAATCTCTGGATCAAACATGCTTCCTTCTCAATGGCTGCTCCATCAATCAGCCAACTTAAACTCACTAGCTTGGCATATGCTTATGATGTGGTATTACTGAATCATACTCCAATTGGTTTACAGAGGCTGATAGCAGCCTTCGAGGATCATGTCTTATCTAATGACCTCCTCATCAACCTACTGAACACTTGTATCATACTGTACAATCATTCAGCCAGTAAAAAGCCTAGAAGATTCAAATGGACCATGGCAAAACAGGCATTACCAGTTATAAATTAAATTAAATATTTGGGTTTTATGATCAGAACGAATCCAACAAAGAAGGCACTAGAGGCTGATTTAGTAAAAGAATTGAAGCACTCATTTGACAAATGAAACAAATCTTTTGTGTTTTTTACAGATACACCTTTATAAGGGTAAGGTGATTCCAATTCTAACATATGAACTAGAAATCAAAACATCATTATTAAAGATTGACTGGGCTCATATCGAGGGCATGATTTGGAAAACAACCTTGAGTTTACCTCATTCATTACCGAATGTTAGATTACGCTATGAATTAGGTCTGCAATCTTTAAAATCTGAAGAAGGGTCAACCTATATAGATCTATCATTTGTCCCCTTAAAAGTTCTCTATATGAGGATATTTGTACCCTTATGGAATCAAATACCAATGAGTGTCCCTGTGAATTAAAAAAAAGACGCCTCACTGATACTATCCAAATACCAGTCTACAGAAAGAGACTTAATAGAAAATCCACTTAGGATAAAAAAAAATATGTTGGCTTTGAATGATTGGATTGCTACCAGGGCCTTGATGGTAAACATGAAAAGTTACGAGGACTTCACAATTTTAGATAAACCATTGGGCTACTTGTTACCCTACTTGAGAAAGTATCCTGACTCTTCTTGGAGGATGAACTTCCTAAGGTTAATGATGAATCTTTATGTAACTCATGACTTGCTCAGAGTTCGAAAAAAAGCCCCCCCACAGGACCACCAGTGCAATCTCTGTGATTAGAAGATAGGCCAAAAGACCAAACGTTTGTTAATGTTATGTATGATTACTAGACAGCAGAGGGTGGTTCATGCTACCTGTTTTGTTCACCACATTGATTGGCTTGATTCCAATGAGTTTTGGAACCGAATTTCCATAGGAAGAGAAACCTTCTTATCCCTTGGAGTTTTGCATTTCTTGAAAAAAATTTAAACCTTTCTTGGTGTATGAAAAATGCTCAATTGGGAAAGGTAATTCTCACTTGAATGTTTATAGCTTGTGATGAATTTTACTTTTATCAACCCTTTTGTTTTTATCTTTTTATCTCTTTTATTTTCTCTCTCTTTTCTCTCTTTTTTTGTGTGTGTTTTATTTGAAGAACCGATTTTAATTTAATGTAAATGTGATTTCATGGATTGTGTTGATGAATGCATTGTTTGGTCAAACAATTTATCTTTGTTCATTTGTGAAAAGTAAAAAATTGACTAACTACAATAAAGAAAGAAAAAAAAAGTGTGGCAAGTATCCTGGTGTTCTGGTGCTCCGGGCGAGGAGAGAAGCCAATCAGCATGCTGATCTAGGTCGCAGTTGTAAAGCTGATGAATTTGACTTGGCCCTTTAGGTGGTGGTGTAAGGTAATAATTACTGAAGCATTTGGAGTACCGCTCAGAAGTTGGGCATTGTGGGCATAGCCTGAGAGGTTGCCATACCCCAGCTGAGTTAGCTTTTTAGGACCAGCTTGGGGCTTGGCATAATTCCATGTGGCTTGGGAGTGGCTCAACAAGTGGCGACTGCATATCGGCACAAGCAGCGAGGGATTCCAAACATTGAATAATAAGTGACTTGTATTGAAAGTCTGGTAGACCCGCCTGGGTATCTACTCTCCTAAACCTTGCTGAGTCCGCTTGCTAGGGCCGGCAAGGCTGGGACTGATCGACCTTGGAAGCGCAATGCTGGCTACAACTGTACACACCGGGCTGCTTGGGATAAGCTTCCTGCCAAACCTTTTTATTGGGTATCTGTCTGTTGGCGCCCTGTAACATTTAGGGATGACGGAGTCCAAAATACAGTGCAAAGTGGGACTTGGCAGTGGTACAGCAAAGACTTGAAAATGACCTCAGAGTCCTGCTAACAATACAAGTAGCTTTCAAGATGCGACACACATTAAAAAAGATAAGAAAGACAATGCACTAGCTGGCAATCTACCATCCACCTCTCAGATTACTGGCTATTCTTCCAATGATGCAAAGCCTACGATACTCCTGGTGCTGGAGAGAGCAATGATAGCCCACAAATGTGTTGATACATCTAACAGCGCTGGCGGACTAAATAGGTTGCTGGGCACGGAACAAAAGATTCTGCCCGCTAATGCTAACACCAACGGAGTAGTTGATGATTTCGACACACAAATAGCAAGTTCTCCCTTGTCAGTTGATAACAATGGCTCATTGCTCATGCTTTGCCCAAATACAAAATGCATTTCGCTAGGGTCGTGCCTTGAGTATGGTGAAAACATCATTGCCGCCAATCTGTCAAGTAGCCCTGACTTGGAAGCACTGGTCTCCAGATCAGAGACTTCAGTTGACGGAAGCAACTGCAATGAAACTTTGAATCCCTCACACAGAACTGGCTATGAGACAGATACTCCATCTTTGCATGCCCTGACCAATGCTATACTTTCAAACATTGAGGCACTATTTTCCTTGTGTACGACTATGGCAGTAGAACAGCTTGAATTAAAATCAATAACTGCTAAAGTGGTGGATACCATTTTGGTTAACCATCCAGCCTCTATCCACGTGCAAGGTCCAGAACAAGGAAAAGGCTCAAGTATAGCTTTTAAGGTGCAACCAGACAGGGCATCAATAACAGAATTGAAGTCCCCAGTCCGAACGGAACGTGCTATCAAGGTTGCTGAGTCTGGAATGGAGATCTTGGTCCACTCTGACTCTTCTTCATTGCTATTAAAAGACTCTGTGGATATTGCAGCTTGTAACCAAGAGGACACGCTGGAGGCCCTCTGCAATGAACTCTTAATGATGAACAGCACACCACCTATCCAAAACCTAGAAAAATACATTGAGAGTCCAACAGCCACTTGCATCAAACCTCAAAGCAAGTATCCTTTTTCAATAAGGTCAGTGACCTTCGGACAACTTGCAAGGAAGGCATTGGAATACCCACCAATAAGCCAGAAATACAGCATAGCAAACCAAAAGCATTTTGTAAGGCACAAGGTGACGGTTCTGTGATACAAGCAATCTTAAGAGGGCCCCTGGATAACTGGACCTGCCTGAGGACTTAGTCCCCCCCCCCCAGCAAAGGACCTGATTTTTCGCTACCTGGGGGCCCGGTCACATGGAAAACATGACAAGTCTTGGTGTCCTGAGGAAAGACACTGGAAAGACCTGTAAGCAGGATTACCCAGTGGAATCTGTAATATTCCTCCTAGTGGTGTACCTAATACAGTGGATTTACGCCCACAGGCAGGGCAACCAATAAGTGTTGATAAACTGGACGGGGGACCTAATAGAACCTATATTGCTGGAACCCGAAAGCAAAGGGAGTACAAGACCGACAGGATTGACCACCAGTCCAGAGCCCTTTACGGGTTCATCCACGCTGGGAACACTCGTGAAGACGAAGAATTGCACCCAACTGCTAACAGTCCCTTCTTAAACCATCCCTTTTTATTACAGATGTTGACGAGCATTTCATGTTTGTCTATGATCCGTACTAGGGATTTGTTGCAAATTGAGTTGCCCAAATGGGACAGTTCGACAAACTGGGTTCTGATAAGATTCATGTCCCCAATGGTGGTTTCAATGTTATGTACATCTGCAGACATTTTGCCGAGCTGGGGATTCAAACTGTTGTTCAGCAGTGACCATCCTATGAAGAGGCATGATAACTACAGTAGCCAAGATTAAGCGAAGATGGATAATTTGTATTCTTTTGTTCCGTGATGTTCAGTTAGAAACCCTAATGTGCCTCCTGTTCCTCGTCTTCCTCATGATAATGTAAATGCAGGGGCTGACATGTCATGTTGGGCGCTGGGGTTTTGGGACCGGGAAAGCATTATGGCCCAGCCAGATAGAGGGAAATAAACATACAGCATCACAAGCTGGAACACGAGGGGATTCAGCCATCTCTTGCATAAAGATGGCTAGATGCCCCTCCTTGCGGACTTTGATGTGTTCCTCCTTCAGGAAGCCTGACTCAATGCTACATTGCACTTGATGGATACCACTTATATCAGGTAATGGAAAAACAAGGGCCCAAGGGGCATACTGTACGGAGGACTAATAATTGGGGTCAGACAAGATATTGGGCCTCATTACGACCCGGGCAGTAAGGGATTACCGGTACCGGTAAGGGCACTGGTACCGGTAATCACTTACCGCCCATTTCCGAGGTCCCTTTGCTGGTCCTCCCTTAATGGCTGGTTTTACCAGCCGTTAAGGACGGGACCTGCAAAGGGACTTTGGAGGTAATTACGGTACCGCGATTTGCAGTACCGTAATTACTGCCTTCCCCATTCCCATTGAGCCCTGTGGGGGCTCAAATGGGAATGGGGAAGGGCCATGGTGAATGAGGCCCATTGTCTCACACCTTATAGCCCTCCCTACTGTTAGTAGCTTGGTCCAGGATATTGAATTGAAATCTGATACTAAGTATGAGTAGGGAAATCTGCTGATAGTAAAGGTATATATCCCACCAGAAACCCATAGCGTGGATGATATCCACGCTACATTTGAAGAGATTTTCGCAACCTGGGGGGATGTTCCTGAAAACCAGCAAATCCTCTTAGGGGGGGACTTGAATGCGTGTTGTGTAGATGATCCAGAATGCGCTTTATATAGTAACATTGCCAAAAGAAGTGTAAAGACTCAAAAAAGGAGAAATAGTAAGGGTGTCCAGTGGGTGAATTACTTTAGAGCTTGGGGCCTTACAATATTGAATGTCAGGACTAGGAGTGACAGCCTAGGCCAACATACATGGTGTATGAAAAATAGAAGGGTCACATTGGATTATTACTTTTGTATTAATGCATGCCTTGTGGAAATAGTAGATTCAAAGGTGGCACCAAATTATTTTAGCGACCCTGCCATCTTGGTTCTGACTATACGTAGCTATAAAGTAACTGATTAACAGCACATTTGACCATGCTGGTAATCGCATATGCTGAACCGCCAGTAACATCCTAAGAGCGAACATACTTCTTTCTCAACTTAGAGCCAGCGACATAAGGTTGCTGGCAAACCTGAATGGCAATCAAATAGAAGCCTGGCTTAAACAATTAACGTTTAATTTGGGATCTAAACCCATGGGTCATTTGATAGCAGTGGATACAAATGCTAATGAATTTATATGGCCATTTGAGAAGCAAAGAGGGCAATGAGAAAGAAGTTGCGAGCACTACGGAGGGCTGGTGGTGTGCAATATGAGCAGCGTCACCTGATAAAGGTGATTAAGGGCAAATACAGGCATTGGTTAAAGTGCAGGAAACTTTCGATTAAAAACAGGCAATGACAAAACATGATCTGTGCGCTCAAAAATTGTCAGATTAGAATTATATGGTCAATACTATCACAGGCTAAGGATGTGAGTAAAGAGAAAATGTTAAACCCTATTAAGGAACAGTTGTGGATGGCCTACCTAAGAAATAAAGACAGAGCCCTCACTCAAGAGACTAGCTTACAATATTGCCTGGGGCGGTGGCCATTGATTATAACACAGCAAGACATTGAGAGTACAATCTCAAAACGTAAGAACTCTAGAGCACCTGGCCCTAACTAGTTAGCCAACGTAGTCTTAAAACAAGAACCCAACGGGTGGGCTAAGATTTAAAAAATCTTATTTGATAAATTATGCCAATCACAAGAGATTCCTGTCCCATGGCAGCAATCGATATTACTACCAGTTTATAAAAAAAGTGGACCTTTTGCTGACTGAAAATGATAGGATACTGTCGCTCTTAGACATGGCAGGGAAAATATTCTTGTCTTTCATCCTGAGGGTTTTACAGACTTGGGTCCACTTCACGCAGACAGGTTTTTGTGTGGGTAAATCCACCATCCATAATATTAGGGCACTCGACATATTGTTTTGCCGGTAAGCAGTGAAGGGGGGTCCCCAGTAAGTGCTATTTTGTACACTTCAGGGCAGCTTTTGACAGAGTCAACCGTGTAAAGCTTTGGAGTAAAATATGGGTGTGGGGCTGTTTCCAAGGTGGTTGATAGCTATATTAAAGAGAATGCATCATAACATGGGGACGAGTTAGGCTAGATGATTAAGGTGTATGTCCGCGTGGACTCCGATCAGTAGAAGGGGGTCAAACAAGGGTGTGTTTTGGCCCCCATCCTGTTCAATATATATCTTGCTGATCTTCACTGCAGCTTCTCTGCAGCAGTCAGGTGTTGTCCTAGAATCGTGGGATTGCCCGTTCTTTGTATGCTCTTCGCAGATGACTAAGAGATGTTTAATCACACTTACAGTGGAGTAAGGGGGATGTTCGAAGAACTGGTCAAATACTTTGCTGAAAATGACATTATCATCAACGTGGCAAAAACGAAGGTGATGTTTATGACAGCTAAAAACACCAATCGACCCATATTCTCTACTAGCTTGAGCAAACTGGCCTACATTGAGAAATACCCTTACTTGGGACTGGGAATGAGTGCCATAAAGGCCTACGCATACATAATAGAAATCAAGAAGATAAAGGCACGTCTCTTGACATATATGATTGGCAAATTTGACAAGCACACGGCTGGATACTCGATCGAGTTGTTAATCATCCTCTACAAACAATGGTACTGTCCCATGGTCTTGTATGGCCTGAATGCTCTGGCTAGGAGTGACTTAGGCTGGCTAAATAAGATGGAGGGATATTTCTGAAGAAGAGTTTTAAAGCCCCCTCCCTCAACCCCAGCAGAATTTCTTAGGCCCGAATTGTGTTTAGTATCCTTGAAGCACCTATTATTGGCACGACAAGGTGTATTGTACCAAAAAGCGAACTCTAATCCCAAATGCCAACTACTGGCAATAGGAGGGGGTGATTCAGAAAACAGCGCTGTTGAATTTAAACTCTTAAATGAGAAATTGTACCAGGATATTAATTGAACTTTGAATGGGGGACTAGGTTTGACATCTAAAAAGCCCTAATCATTAGAAGATGGAGCAATGGGATTGGACTAATAACTATGCTCACACATCGACGCTGTGAACCTATGAATACATCTCAAAGGTTACTCATAAGTTCTTTAAAAACCAAAATTATTTTTGGCAGAGACCAAGCTTGGCAGTGTTGAATTTAATGCCTAGGTTGCGTACAAAACCAACTCCCGCTTTTCATATTTAAGGGTGCCCAACTTAAAATACCTCTAGCTCATAAGACATGCCGCATTTGCAATACACTAGGGTCAATTGAGACCCCCAAGCATGTTTTTACAGAATGCAAAGTTCTGGGCTCAATATACATGACCATACTTGGCAAGCATGTGCATAATTAAGATTCAAAAAAGAATGAAGCGTTTTGGAATTAGTGCCTCAATAGTGGCTCAGAGAATGTTCACATTGCCTTGTATTGGGTACGGCGTCACATTGTAAAATATCTAGCATTAAATAGAGATATCCTTGAATAGGCACCCAGACTTTGCTCGCCTCTAGTCTTTTTTTTCTCAACCCAAGTATTTTTTTAAAAAAGTATTTTTATTGGCATTTGTGGATAAACATACAGTATTAAATGCAAGATATTGCAGTCTTGACATCGAGTAGTGTTCGTTTTTTCTTAGAAAACACAAAACATAAATTAAAAGTCCACCTGTGGAGAGAACATATTAATCTACCTACATGGAACAGCTAATGATGAACACTGTTATCAACTTAATAGCTCTAATGTATAAATAATCAACACTAATATCTCATCTCACACCCTTCACACCACATCCACTGAAGCTACACCTCATACACTTAGATCTAAAAATCCCTGCACAGCACCACTCCCTACTCCGGCTACATCACCAGTAAGTAGTTTACATTTGCATTGCCATATATATCACATTGTTCTAGCTGAATTTAAAACCACACTGTTCTTGCAAAAGCTAAACACTATAACGTTGACATTGCACCTGAGTCAACAACCACCATTCCCCACACAGATACCATATAGTCCAATTGAGCATTGAACATGGTAACCAAGTAAAAGAAACGCCCCATCAATGTCCAAAATGTAAGCCTACAGGGCCCATACTGAAAATGTGCCTGTGGGAAAATGTAGGGTTAAAGAACCAGTTCCCCAAAACACGTGTTTTGACACTCATGTCTCAACCCAATTATAATAGAGTTTTTATGTGTTTTATGTGTTTTACCTAATGTGATGAAATGTATTTTTTTACTACATTTTTTTTTAAAATGCTGATAATGGGTTTTAACATTTTACTGCTTTGAGGGAATTATAATACGTTTATAACTGGATTAGTGTTATTGTAACAGCAACAGTCCATTTGAAACAAATAATGAAGACTTGTATTCAGTACTTTGTATCAGTTAGGTTCTTATATTGAAAACTTGAATGTTTGTATTGTTGTTAAAGGTTTGTAAAGGTTCTTTAAGAATCAAAAACAAATACATGAATACATAATATGGCTTGTTTCCAAGTTCTAAGGATTTTGGACTGATGAGTATTTTTTATGAGAATTCCTTCAGGTTCAATCTCTTTGTTATTTAAGAGATTGGGGTATTGAATTATGTAAATTGCAACAATGGATTTTTACTGAGCTTTTGTTAGATGATGATTTATTGTGTTTATTCTCTAAACTGTGTTTCTTAAACAAATATTCATCTATATATAAAAAATGCTTATGTATGTTTCCTTACTCAGCCGATGCAATTTATCAGTATTAGGTTGTCCTCTGCTGTGCAAATGACAAAGTGCACCTCTGTGTGCCCTTCCAATTCAACAACAGCTATCATTTTAACAAACAGAATGAGCACGGAGCTACACGGTCACCTTCGCCTTCCACTGTTACAAACATTCGCAATAATTTTAACTTACCTCTTTCCACCCCCACTTCTCTTCACAAAGGGCACAGAGGTTCCAGTGTCAATGAACAGTTAATTACTGGCTCAATGTTTCAGTCTCTAAAAAGCAAAACCCTGTAGGATAAATGCCTCCTCAAAATCTAAAACTGAAATTTGGTGCTGTAATTATGCTATTACGCAATCTTATGCCATCACAGAGAGTCTGCAATGGAACAGTTGACAATTAAGCATCTACAAAGACACATCATGGAGGCTTGTGTATTCGATAGAACTAAGATACTGTTCTTATGCAAGGCATACCTCTCATTCCATCTGATACAAATATGCCTTTCAAATATGCCTTTCAAATTAAAAAGAAGACAGTTACCTATACGTTTAGCCTTTTCAATTACCATTAATAAGTCACAGGGACCTACGCCCCCTTCCTGGAAGCGATCAACGTTGACCATTAATAGGTCACAGGGACCTACATCCCCTTCCTGGAAGCGATTGTTGGCGATTCTGATATTTAAGAAGGGGGACAGAAGTGACCTTATGAATTACCGACCGATATTGACCTTTAAGAATGGCATATATTATACCTGGAACGGCTATTATGCATATATTATTTCTGATGATTATTCTGGATAGCATAATCCAGATACAAATATCAATTAAAACAAACATTCAATCATTCTACCTGGCAAGCATGTGTGTAGGCTCTTGTTTCCTATTTTGACATTGCCATTGGATTACTTCTATACTTAACTGCACTCTTTGTTGAACTGCCTTCGAGAGGTCTGTCAAAATGTCAAGCAGAATTGTTACGCTCACCTGGTCTCTGTGGAGGCATTGGGGCACGGTTGCAGCCCTCCCTAAACTTGAATCACCCCCTTCAGGCCTCTCCCTCAGTAGAAAAGCTGTGAGCAGTGATATGTGCTGATACTGCTCCGGCGTGGAGATAAGAGTGTGTGAGTGCGCCAATCTCTGATTGTTGTACCTCTCGAACCCTTCACACCCAAAGTACGGTTTCTGTGAGCACACGCCGGCCCATAACGCGCATCTGTGAATTATGGAAGATAAGCTCTCTGTCCTGCTACTTCTGACAGGGTTGCGTCGAATGGGATCTAGTTCCTTCACTGATCCCTGATAAGGATTAGTCCAGTCCTGTTCTGACTATGCTTCTCCTTATGATTGGTAAGTCTTTCTTGAGCTCTTGTGATGCTGTTCGTTCTGTTTAATGTCTTTATATGTTGCTCCTATTTATACCCGCAATAATGTCACTCTTCTGTTTTCTTCCCTTAGATGGAAATGCAGCCTCAATGCAGCTGTGAGAAGCGAGACGCAGCCGGATGGAAGATGGATGCTAAAGCAATGTTTGACAGGAGGTAAGTGATGGTTTAAGGAAAATGCGAAGTATGGCGAAGTGCAACCTTAAACTGACTGTTTTTTCGAAATCTAACCTTGTCTTCTGTTTTTCCTTGCAGGCGCTGCTGTCGACGATGGTGCGTGTCGTGCTGCAGTGCCAAGGTGAAGATGTCGGCGTTCCGGAAAGTGTAAAGATGAATACTTGGTTTGCCGAAGAGATGTACAGGTAAGAACAGCTTCCCCCAGTTGGTAAGTATGCTGGCAGGAAGCAGGATGTCCAGGAAGCAGGACCTTCAAAGGTAAGTCTGACCTCATACGACAGTGCGCATTACGCTGCTTGCAAGTGCAGAATAACACGAAGCGTCTTTCTTGAGGATCGGGCAGCTTATATAGCTGAGATCGTGGGCACGCCCATTAGGGCCGCTTTACCAGCCACACCTTGCCACTCCTAGAGAGTGAGTATGTGCGAAGGCAATCCATTAGCAGCCACACCCAAGAATACACCTAGGGCTGCTTAATGGATTGAATGTTCATGGTTAATGCATCCTGCTTAATGGATGGAATGTTCAAGGTTATTGCATCTGGAGTGCTATGTCCATAATAAAAGCTTTTTGACGTTAAATGGATGTTCTTGTTTACTTTTGTTAATGACCCTGGTGCCAAAGGTGCCAGGACAGTGCCCACCCAGGTTTCCTGTGCATGCGACCCCTGCATGTCTGTGCCCCTGACTTCATGACCATGACAAGAATCAATGAGAAATAGACATAAAAGGTAGTCAAATTAACAAAATCACTTTTATTGTGGGTAATTGTAAACGTGTACCAGATAAAGGAACAAAAGCAAAATAGCGCAGAAAGCCTTTGCAATGTCTGGCCTTGTCAAGAGGGGATGGGAACCCCTCTATGCCAGAGGTGAGAGGCCTACCCAGTATAAATCCAGAGCCAGTCCTACCTCTGAGGTGGATGATGGCATTTGACAGGGCCCCATTTCCTGCCTCGCCCCCTTTGTGCCAGTATGTCTTGATGCAAACCACTTTTATCTCTGGCCTTGACTCGTTTTCCCGGTACATGCCAGTGTTCTTCTATTAATTTTATTAAGCAGTCTCTGCAGCAGAAGAAAACCTGCAACCAGAAGAAGGATATGACACTCTGCTTGCCAGTTGCTGATATCAGCTGTGTAAAGAGAGATGCTAAACAGAAGATCTCCAATAATGCTTCTGCCGAAGCACAGGAGAGATGCCAGTGTGAAACATCAGAGAGATCAAGATGAACCTCACAACGACACAGAGGTTGATCACGGAGGAAAAGAGGAGAGGAATTCACTGTCCTCTGATAGACTTACCGGGAGACCCACGGAGCAAGGTCCCGGAGCACAATCATGGACATTGGCCTCCCCAGGATGCCATGATTAGAACGGGGCAAGCACATGTGGAAATAGTAGGCAGTGTTTAACCCACTTATGCTTTCCTGCATTACACACATGCCCCATTTGGTGGGGGGGCAGGAAGGTGGAGTACAACCAAGAGGCCAGAAGGAGGAAGGAAGAAGCAGTGGATTGTGGAGGCGAATTGTGGAGCAGGTGACGCATTGGGTGGGGAGTGAACATGGTACTGCAGTGTGCGAGTCTGTGTTTATGTGGTGAGTGTCTAGATATGGTAGCGTAAGGAATTATTGTGAAGTGAATGAATACCAAGTGAAAGAAGGGTGAACGTGTAGAGTAGTGTGAGGAGGGAGTAATAGTGTGGAGGAGGCAGTAGTAGTGTGAGGGAAGGAGAGGTGACATCAAAGGATAGAGATGAGAACTTGTGGGAACACAAAAGGGACTGACAAATGGTGAGAGGATCTAAGTAGAGTAATAGGAAGAGTAGTTCATGGACAGGTAAGAGTCAGCGTGATAGAATGGGGCTTGAATCAACCAGTACATTTGTAAGGCACCATCCCAGCTCGCCATTAGAAAGCTAACCGTTGGCTACTATAGAGAGAGTTAAGAAGTCCTGCAGAGAGTCTAGAAAGATAGACATTCATCCTTTATGCTATCACTTTCAGCTAAAGACAAAGTGAAAGACTCTGAGCCATTCTTCAGTATAAACTAATCCCGGAGATGGGATGACTGGTTTAGGTTGGAGGTTTGAAATTAAACAAGAGAAGTATGGATGTCAAGGCCCCACACATTTTTAAATAAAAACCCTTGAGCCACCTCTGAGCCTGCTAGTGAATCTTGGGCCATCTATGACAGTCCATGTTAAATGGACTTGCATACTATTGGTGTGACTGTCCCTTCCTCTGGGCAGGGGCAGTCACGTGAGGTTATCTGGCAACAGGGTCAGCACCTACACTTGGGAAGTGTAAACCATATGGAATAAATTCAATCATATGGTCCCTAAACCCAAAGCACAGTGGTTTCACTTCCGCTGAAGCTGAGTACTCTCTAAACACTGCCTCATTAAGTGACTCGAGCAATGGTGGTTCCTCAGAAGCGGCAGTGCCTGAACACTCAGCACCTCTCATGCGAGTGCAGGAATTCCATCTAAAACTACAGAAGGAAAGAGGTTGCTTTATATTAGGAAAGGAGACTTGACAGTCAACCAGCCATCCATCTGACAAGGCCTCAACTCTCATACAATTAAGAACAGAATGGTCCTGGGAATTCACCCTGATGACGGAGTTAAGGCATAACAATAAGAGAGATCATTGACCAAAAAGAGGGACTATCCCACCCCAAGCCCTACATCAGAACTGAAGCCATGGGAGTGGGGCCCACCAGCCAATCCCTATGTCAGTTGACTGAAGAGTCATGCCTGACCGACCTTTCCCCAGAGCGAAGCTAGAAGGCATGGCTAGGTGTGGCAGGCAGAGAGAGGACCACCTGTGGGGAGGCATTTACCAATCCCAAATCTCACATCAGGACTGTAAGCCATCCATAAGGGTGGGTCCCAATAGCTAATCCCCATCCCAGTTAAAACACCTGATCCCCCTTTCACCAGCGAGACACTGGAAGTTGGGCCAAAGCCCTATACAATCACACAAGTTTGTGTCGCAGAGAACACTTTTGAAGTAGGAGCTACAGACTGGAGAGTAGAGACAGGAACTGGTTTGAAGAATTCTGAAGGAAGGACCTCGGTTGGCAGCAGAACCCAGAAGACTGGTGGAGCAGTCCACTTGCCTGTGCCACAAGTGCTAAAAAGTGTGCTTATCAGAAGTGCTGAGAAGACTTAAGGATGAGATGGTGAGAGAAGTGGGAGATGCCTAGGCGAAGGGTGTGAGAGATATTGAGGAGGTGTTAAGAGAAGTTAAGGACGAGGTAGAAGAAGTTAAGGATTGGTTGCTTGGAGGAATTAAGGAGGTGGTGGTTAGAGGTAACAAGTAGGAGTGAGTCAAGAAGGCGACCTTTAATATAGAAGTGTTTAAGGTGGAGGTGTCTAAAGAGGAGGTGCTGAACAATGATGGGATGTTTTAAACGAAGGGTGACCAGAGTAGAAAGGTGAAGCAGAGAATACCAAGGAGTAGGGACGAGGAAGAGAAAGAAGGGAATATCGAGGAGAGAATAGACGAGCAGGTGGAGCAACAGAGTGAGGGACGATACAATAAAAGGGATAGCATGATATGGGTGGGGGAATGAGCCCCAAGCTTTGAAGACGAGCGGGAGGAGTACAAGGAAAGAGGGTAAGAGAGTGAGGAATAAAGGGAGATCCCAGGTATGTGCTACTGGTGGGATGTTGATGAAGTAAGAGAGAGTAGGTTGGGATGCTATAGAACCAGCATGCTCCTGAGAGAGGGAGGTAGTAACATGCCTAGCAATGACCCTGTAAAGACCTTATTGTGAGCTCCACCCATCCTATGGCTCCAGGCCTTGGTTTAAGGCCAGCTCCACTTCAACAGATACTATGGACCCTGGGAAGCCACAAGAGGAATTGTGAGAGACATTTTATTTGGGGATCTTTATGCACCATTTGGATCAAACTACACCCATTCTTCAGACTGGCCCTCTCTGCCTTCCCCCAAAAGCCCTTCAAATCGTTTCTTCAAAATGGTCAACAGTACCTAACAAATAGTTTTCCTCCCATGGAATGGTCGGGTGGCTTTCCTCTCCTATGCTACTTCTTGGCAGCCCCAAAGCTGTGGTTCAAAAAAGAAAAGGATCACACTCTCAAAGTTCTCTGTATAAGGTTAACAAGAATTCAGGGCAAAGTTCACATTTCATTCATTCATTTATTGTATTTTTTAAGTGAATAGAATGAAACCAGGGAGAACAGATAGGGAGGAGCCAAACCATGAGTACATTTAAAAATAATACATAGGAAGTGGAAAGGCAGATAAGAATCAAAGGAAAACTAAGCAATAGTGTGTAAAAAATTAGAAATAAAAGCACAAAGGGGAAGACGGACACGAGTGTGAATTGTAGTATTATAGATTAAGTGTGAGAGAGCAAGATGATAGGCTGGAAGACCGATGAGAAGAGCTGAGCAACAGTGCAGTCCAGATAGAGCCAGAGAATTAATAAGACATTTAGTAGTGTGAAATGTTAACAGAGTGTGGGCCTCATTACATGGTAGGCGATAACCATGACGCTATTAGCGCCATGGTTGCCGCCGGTATTTTACCGTGTCCGCCTTGGTGGATGGTGGAATTACCGGCCTACTCCACAGTGAGCGGGGGCAGTAATTCCCCATTCACCAAGGCACTTCCCCATTCCCATTTTTGCCCCAATAGGGCATAATGGGAATGGGGAAGGCACGAATTACGGTACCGTAATTAGCACCAAGGTCCCTTTGTGGCACCCTACTTTAACGGCTGGTAAAACCAGCCGTTAAGGTTGGGTCCCGCAAAGGGAACTCGTAGTTAGGCGGTAAGGGTTTACCGGTACTGGTGCCCTTACCGGTAAACCCTTACCGCCTACCGTGTAATGAGGCCCTATGAGTTTTACGGACATTGAAAAGCTGGAAGCGATAGGACCGAGCAGTGCGAGAGATGTGGCAAGAAAAGTCAATATTACAGTCAAAGATGACTCCCAAGATTGCAAGCAGAAGTAGACAAAGAGATACGGGATGAAGGAAATGAGATGAAATGGGGGAGGGGGAAAAGAAATGGAAAAAGAAGGGAAAGAAATAATTTCCATTTTAGACAGATTCAGGTGAAGGAAACCTGAGTGCCTCCAAGACTGAAATGCTTGCAGACATTCAGAGATGTTATTGTGGATTGTATCAAAAAAAGTGGAGAAAGAGAGGGAAATCTGGGTTTCATGCTATAGAAGTGGTTTGAAAGATTAAAGGGTTTAATAATGTGTGCAAAGGAGGCAGGGTATAGAGAGAAAAGAAGAGTGGGACACCATGATGGACAGGAACCGGAGAGGAAAGGTTGCCAGCCCAAGAAACAGAGAAGGAGTGATCAGAGCGTTAAGAGCAAAACCAATATAGAACAGAGCCTGTAATGCAAAAGGAGAAGAGGGAAGGAGAAAATGATCCAAAGTGTCAAAGGCAGCAGAAATATACAAAAGAATGAGAAAAGAAGACTGTTTAGAGAGACAGGCAGAGAGAAGGGAATCAGTGACAGCTAGTTAATCAGACTCTGCGAAGTGAAGGGGGCGAACCCCAGTTGAAAGGGAGAAACAAGAGTGTTATTGTAGAATAGACAATGCGTTATGAGAGTGTGGAGAGCTATGGAAGAAGAGAATATCAGTCACAGACTCTAGAGTACCCTTTCCAATAGTTCTCTGACTTGTTTCTAGTTTATAGGAGGATACAACCACCTCCCTTCTGCATTTGGCAGTGACAGAGAGATGTGTACAGGACCTACATGTTACAGATAAAAGTGGATTGCCTCTTTCAATTGATGAGAGAGCTAAATGGGTTTGATTATCCCAGTTTCCACAGAGGCACTTAAGAGGAATTCTTCCCCTCCCTTTTATAGGGTGCTGATTTACATCTCCTTCACCAGCTATCTACTCCTCTGCTGGTTCGATTCCTCCTCAATACCATGCCACCCTAGGTTCGTATTCCTTCCTTATCCCACTGTGGGTTTATCCCCAATGGACCAATGTCCCACCACTACCTCCTGAACTTGGAGATGTGTACCCTCTTGATCCTTCCAAATCTCACTAACTACCACCCCGCTAGCCCTTTATGCATTCTCTTGGCTGTCTGCATCCTGCTACCTCCTGATCTTTTTATCAAGCCACCTATTATTGTCTCCCTTCGCACACCTCCCGATGTCTTTCTCCTTCTTCTTCCTGATGTCTTCCTCCCATTGTCTCCCTTCTACTATCTCATTTTGTCTCCTTTCTACCACCAGCTGATGTCTCTCCTTCTACCCCCTGATGTTTTGCCCTACCACCTCCAGCTGTCACCTCATACCACATCTGAGGTCTTCGCTACCACCTCAGATGTCTCCCCTGCCATCTCAGATGTATCCCACATCACCCTCTGATGTTTCCTCTCCCCATGTTGGCTCCAGCCACCTCCACTCCTTCCTGCCTACCACAAACACTCCTTATATTGATTTCTGCCTGTATCACCAACTTGTTTGAAACTCCTGACACAACCTTATACTCTGATCCCACACACCTCCCCTCATCAACACTTTTTGATATAGTTTTTCTTTTTGAGCTGCATTCCCTAGGACGTTTAGGCATGTTTGCTTCATGTAGCCTGTAGGGCATCTAGGTAAGAGACTGACTGATTGCTTGATTGGGAATATGTTGTTTCATCAAATCAAATCTGGCACACAAAGAAACAATTAATACATTCATTTATATGTTTGGGAAGTACTTAAAAATAGATAATGGTAAGTGGAGAAAGGTGTAAGTATGGGATAGGATTGGAAAGCTTTGCAGGTATAGGTATGGTGAAATGAGAGACTCACTGTGAAATGCAGCACTATGTTTGATATGTAAGAGGGAGCAGCAACATACTTAGTACCACTACTGACACAGTGACTTAGACACTGCAGAGTGTGGTGCTGCTCCTGGATTTTCAGTGGTAGCAGCCAAACTATCAGCAGCAACTATCACAGAGAAGGAAGCAGAGTATGGATGGGATCCCCTGATTCCCGTTGGCCTGCAAGGACCAGGGAAAGACAGAGGTTAGATCTTGGGGGTGGACTCATGGCATGTAGTGTGACAGGTTAGGGACCTGATCCTGTCAAAAGGGTATATTCGGACCCTCTCATCCTGGTGTGGAAGGCCTACCAGGGGTTTCACCAGAGCCAGTCCTGCCCCACAGGTGGGCTATGGAAGCTGGGACCAAGACTGTACCCCTCCCTTCTACCTGTGCCTCCCTGATTGAGTGCCACCTTTTCTTACCCCATACCTATTTTGCCCAATCCTGGGCAGTCTCTTTCTATTTGCCTTGTATGACTACATCATCTTGGTGGACTGGTGAGGGCAGAGAGAGAGCAACCAAGCAAGAGACAACAAGGAACTGCAGGACTGTAAAGACATCTGTACAGCAAACCAGCAACTCAGTGCTCTTTTTGACCTGAACATTGACAGTTCTCTTACTGGCAGCAGAACCACAGTCCGGTTTGTACATCAAGGTACCAACCCAGGGGCACAGCGCGATACGACTGGAGCAGCAGTCTTACCTTGAGCAGGGCTGTGAAGTGGTCCCCATATCAAGCTGGCATTGCAGGTGCTACAATCAGCTCTAACATGAACTGGGATGTCGATGGTAGCTTCAGTAGGCCACCCCTTTTGAATGCAGGCAGGCCCACATACAATCAGGGGGCAAAGCCTAAAACACTGTTTATGCATTTGCATACATGATGAAAAACCTTCACTGGGGGAAAAAGGCAACAGGTGACGTAGGGGACCAACTGAGGGAAGGAACTGTTGGAGGAGGAAAGAGAAGGATATAAGGTGGCCCAGGAAACAGGAAGATGTGCAATGATCATGTGAGGTCACAGGAGGAGGAGGACCAAAAGATCAAAGCAGAGGAAGGATGGTGAAGAGGAGCATGGAGAAGGATTGCTGAAGGAGTATGCAAGGTGAGATATTGGTTGGTGGGATAAAGTGGTATGTGGATGTGAATGTGCATGGAAGCTGTGTGAGTGAGGCTAATAGACAGAGAGTACAGGGTGAATGAGAGTGACTGGAGGGGGAATGAGAGTGAAAAGAGGGAGATTGAGGGAGAAGGTGTGGATGGAGTGCAGAGTAGTAGAGGGAAGATTAGTAGAAGTGAAGATGGAAGAGTAGAAGTAGAGGAGAGGGGGGAGTAGTAGTGGTAGAAAAGGGAGAATTGTAGTGTGGGGAGTGTAGAGTCAGAGTAAAAAGAGGAGAAGAGTAGGAATAAGAAAGAACATCAGAGGGCAGATAGGAAAGAATGAGAGAGGGGCAGATGAAGCAGAATGGGAGTAAGAAAGGTCGGGAGATGAACAGTACAACAGGGTGCAGAGTACAAAGGTGTGCCAGGAAAAGGCTGGGTGAGACCTGAGTAATTAGAAGGCACCTCCTCTTGTACTAATTGCATTGTGGGACCTAGGTTAAGAGTCACCTAGATTATTCCCAGAGGGAGAAGGAGCGTTTGATCGTAGGGCTCACACCCAGCCAGACAGTGAGTAGAGCATAGAAGGTACCGTTCTCCAGTGACCCTCCTGGGGTTGAGAGATGCATGGGCTAGATAAGGAACAGAAAGAGAGAAATGGGACTTAGTGATCCCCTATCCAATCTTTACAATAAAGAGCCTTGAAGTTGGTGGGTTCTTGAGGCCATCTCTGACAGCAGCCTTCCTCTGGTTACCGTGTGTGAATGGAGACTTCAGGGAGATGGAGGAGAGTGTATGAAGCTGGCTGCAAGAAACACATGTGATCATATAAGTAACTACCAGTCACAGTGAGTATCAACTCACAAGGAACGGGAGAAGCAAGTATGTGTTCATGGCCCCAATGTTGTGTGTTTCCCAAAAGTGAACACTCGCCTGTTTCTATGCAAACCATGGTGTTCTTGTAATTCATTGAGAAACACACATTTCCAAAAAGCATGCTAGTTCAGAGAAACGGATAAACATAATTATGTATATCTAAGCATACCTCACCCATTTGCAATGGGCACAGTGGAAGGAAAAGCGATTCTGGCTGTGTCTGAGCTCTCTGTGGAAAAATACTGCCAAGATCCCCCTGTCAGAAAACAAGTCAGAAAACTTCTAGATATCCTACTTCAAGTAAGCTTCCAGTGCATTCTAATTCAGACGAATTCTCAATTCAATTAGATTAAACATAATTTTAATAGCAAGCACAATGGTGATCCAATGAACTTCGGATGGTGACATCCATCTACAGAGTCCTCTCTGTAAATAACAAACATACCGAATATCTGGGTAAAAAAAAGCATGTAATTTCAATAAATGAGTCTATGAAATCATGCTGTCCAATGTATTCTTACTTGCCTTCAGTGTGTCCGTTTCTCCTTCTAAAAATGGTAAAATAATCAGAAAAAATAAACATAAAAACAGATCAAAAATACATATGGAATATATGGAAATAGTAATATTTCAATTGTTTCACATTTATTTATTGGTATAGCTTTTAGATTGTATTGATATAATCAGTGTTAGTAAATATAGCTCCATAAATTCAGTCACCACCAGGAGAAAGTTTCCTTGGAGTGGGGTGGGTGTCTGTGAAGACAATGTAAGGTAAACTAAGCCTTCATAGAGTAATCCATTCTAATTGCCATATACCAACACTTTAGTTTAAAACTTGTATTCCTTAAGAAATGATCACTTAACAATTTGAAACTTGCAGGGACAAAGATGCCTACCAAAGGGTAGCTCGAACTTCTCCCTGTGGAACACAGATGGAGATGGATACAGTATAATTCGTTTGGGAGCGTTAGCAAGGACGTTCTGGTGACAGAACGGCGTGGTGACGTCATCAACGCTAGTGTAATGCGGCCGTAGAAAGGCGATGTAAACATCAAGGAGTATTGCGTGAATAACAATCATTCCGAAATTCTGACAATGAGTGTTCTGTATAAATAACCCAATTGTGTATGTGTTCTTGTTTCTCATGTCTATTTTGTTCGCAACTGCTCATGGTAATTGGAGTAGGGCCTGAGGGGAAAGGCCTACCCACAATCGGTAAATGCCCACTCCGCAGCGCTCTGTGGATATCTACAGAGTTAATCTCACTGCGGTGGGCCGAACCTCATTAGCTTCTCGCCCCACGTGTTAGACAATCCTGGCTACCTTCACCTTTATTATTCCTAAGCATATGCTTAATATGATGTAATAGGATTAATCATCGAATAGCATAGTATTGGACGGTACCCAAGGCATAAATGTTCTTCTCAAATGCATTTTGACTATAGCATGTGATTTAGTTTCAATGAGTCTTGGTAGTTAATCAGTGGGCTTCAGAAAGACATCCTTAAGTTCCACACTGCTTTGACTATTGATGTTAAAACAACGTACATACCTATGCAGCATTTATTTATTTTATTTTTTTATATTTATATAGCGCGCAGACAGCCCAGGGGCATTGCAGGATCTTAGTTACAGGGGGTACATGATTGGTAGCAGTCGTTTACACATTATGACTGCTACAAGCAGATTAGTCATTACAGCTCATGCATCTTTGGTTATTACATTACAGACAGTTAATTGGCAAACATGGTGCTGCGAGAGACCTTATGTGAAGAGGATGATTTTCATAGCTTTCCGGAAGGCTTTCCGGAAGGCAATGAGGGAGGGCTCACCTCGGATTGTGGGAGGTAGGGAATTCCAGTGTGATGTTGCGAGATAAGGGAAGCTGGATCCTCCGGCTCTGGCTCTTTTTACTAGTGGCACACAGAGCATGTTGGTATATGGTGACCTGGTTGGCCTTGTGGAGGAGACGGGGTGGATTCTCTGTGAGAGGTAGACCGGGCGGTGAGGTGGATGCACTTGTGGGTCAGTGTCAGAGCTTTGAAGACAATTCTTTCCCTTATTGGTAGCCAGTGGGCTAGTTTTCTGGCCTCAGAGATGTGTTCTCTTTTCGTGATACCTTGGACAGCGCGGAGGGCATTGTTCTGTATGATTTGTAGCCTTTCCAGGTTTTTGTTGGAAGTTCCTAGGAAGAGTACATTGCAATAGTCTAGCCTAGAGCCGGTGATGGCTCTGGCTATGTTTGTGCAATTCTCTTTGGAGAGGAAGGGTCTGACTGCGTTGATCAGTTTGGCGTGGTACGCAGCTGAGGAGGCTATTGATTTGACTTGTCTGTCCATGGAGATGTTGGAATCCAAGTAGACACCAAGAGTTTTGACCGAGTATGAGACAGGTATTTTAATGGAGTCAATGGTGAAATGACTGAATTGGGAGTCTAGATTTTTTAGCGTGTCGGGGGAGCCTACCAGTAGGAGTTCGGTCTTGTCGGAGTTGAGGCATAGTCCATTATCTGCCATCCAGGCTTGGATGGTGTTGTAAAGGTTGTTGAGGGTCAGTGAGTCAGTGTCATAGTTGCCAGTGAGGGTGAGGAGGATCTGGGTACCATCAGCTTAGTTGGTGTAGGAGATGCCCATGGCGTCGAGGATAAGGAAGAGGGGTCGTGTGAAGATGTTGTAGAGAGTGGGGGAGAGGCAGGAGCCTTGGGGCACACCACAGAGGATGATGGTGGGTGAGGCGGAAGCTAAGTCAGAGAATACTTGCATGGTTCTGTCTTGTAGGAAGGACATGATCCATGCTGTGGCCTCAGGGGAGAATTTAGCGGTGGCAGAGAGGTGGTGGCATAGGACGTCATGGTCTACGAGGTTGAAGGCCGCTGATAGGTCGAGAAGTAGGAGAAGTGCTGGTTTGCCCATGTCTCTGGCATCGTCCATCTGGTTTTTCAAGTCAAATAGCGCGGTTTCAGTCCCGTGTTTGGGTCGGAAGCCAGATTGTCGGAGACCTAGGAGTTTATTCTCTTCAATGAAATGCTGAACTTGCAGATAGGCTGCTTTGTCCAGTATTTTGAGGAGGAATGGGACAGTGGTGATGGGTCTATAGTTGTTAGGGGAGGTGGGATCAAGAGTTGGTTTTGTTAATAGAGGGCGGACCCAGGCTTCCTTGAGGGAGGCGGGGAAGAGCATGTTGTGATAAATGAAATTAAAAATGAGTACCAGTTAAATTATGAAAAACAACCACTGTGCAAAATACATCATGTAATTTCCTGTCCATATCATTCATAGGAAACAGTTCAGGTTTAACTCTTCATTCATGCCCCCTGTGTCTGAGTTCTCTGCCATTAAATAGTAACGTGTGGTAGCTGCAGAGCAGAGCCGACCCGAGGCATGGGCAGTCTGTGCTGTCACTCCAGGCCCCACGTTCTTGGGGGCCCTGCAGCTACCTGCTGCCGTGAGTATAAGAAGTAACAAGGTCTGGGCTGCTTCCAGCCACAGGGCTTTTCTTTGTTTCTGTTTTAGCATGGCCGTACTGTCAATTCCCAACCCCCTTTGACGTGCTTCTAGAGACAAATACCTCCCGCCCAGGTTCCCAGCAGCCCATCCTTTTGGGGCCACACAGTTAGGGTTTATCACGCTCTCTGTTCAAAGTAATGGTCCATTTAAGAACCAGGGACGTCATTTCACCAAAATGCCAGGGGTAGCGGAAGTGACATCACACGACCCTTGCCCCCAATGACATCACAAGAAGTGATGTCATTTGACCCCACCCCAACGTGATATTGTGGGAAGCGATTGAACACGACCTTTCACCCGTTGACAAAACGGGAAGTGGCATCACATAGCATTGTACACTACGAAAAATATGGTTACGATTTCACTATAATGTGATGTACATTTCATACCTGAAAGGATTGCCATATGTATGTTAAGATCAGTGTGTATAGGGCCATATTACCAAAATACTGTGATTGCAAGCAGACGTCCATGACCAAATGATAATAATGTGTTATTATATAGCACTTAAGCTTAAGCGCTTTACATAGAAGAAATACACACCCAATATCACCCAACCTGTGTTGGTACCCATTTATCGACCTCAGAAGGATGAAAGGCTGAGTTCAGGCGTTTGAGAACAGACTAAATCAGTGACTCACCCCCTGCAGTGTGCCTGAAATAAACCTAATCTAGCAATTATTGTATAGAATTCCAGAAAGACACATTTTTTGGCATTCCTATTCTTTCTTATTTAAGTTCAGTGCTGAAAGTGATAGACTTGTGGCCCTCATGTTCTAAGGGGCCTAAACAAGAAAGCGCAAGCCACTCCAGAATTAAAGAGCAACATGGAGCTCAGGAGCTTGCATTGCAAAAAAAAAAAAAACATTACTTTATTTTGTTTAAAGAATTTTTTAAAGGTCGCAAGGGAGACCACAGAGGTCGCAAGGGAGACCTCAGAGTTCGCACTTGCGACCTCTGGCGACCCCCAAATGACGTCCCTGTTAAGACCCTTTGTTTGGATAAGAGGTTGAAAATGGGCATTTTATTCTGAAAGCACATACAAAAAAACTGGTTGCGCCAAATCTGTCCTCTTTGAAGACAATTAAAATATGTTGACACAAAAGAGTTGTGCACTATCTCGATAGTATTCATATGTCTGCATTTGGTGTGATAAATAAAACATTTTGGGGGGAGAATATCACATTTCACTCGCAACATATAAGGCATGCCTTTGTCAAATGATGCTAAATGTTACCTTTTCACATTATCTTTTGTAATGATTACGTCTTGAAAGAGCCTCCTTGCCATTTTTTATAACTTGTCTTCAAGTTGGGGTGAAAATAACGCAACATTTGTACTCTTTTTGGATTCCTATATTGCTAGAGTACTTTAATTATGATGTGTGTACTTTATAAGTCCAATTTATAAAATAGTGTATTGTTGAAAGTCAAATGTTCTGGTGAGGAAGGGAAAGGGTCAGAGGGCACATTTGTTGTGATGATTTACCAGGTTCATGGATGAGGGAAGAGAGGTTGCTGGACTGACGATGTTCTACCTGGTTCTGTGCTGATGTTCAGGGTACAAGTTGAGATTACATGTGGGTTGACAGTGTCCGGACACTTTTTTCACAATGCTGACTCCATCACCATTGGGTGTTTTTGAGGCCAGCATGCAAAACATCTTGTTTTGCTCAGGTTTTGGGCCACCATGATTTGAACCCACTAACCCACAAAACCACATGAAAGGGTCTTCAAAGCACACGTCTTGTATTGGTATTTAGCTTTCCATAGAATATTTCAACATAGATTTTTCTATTAAAAGGGTGAACACTTTTTATACTTTGCAGCAGTGTACTAAGAAAATCTTGTGTCGTTTTTTTCTTTTCTTTTTTTTTGGGTATTGATGATTCATTTTGTGAAAGACAATGCTCATTTCTATTTTGAATTGTCTTCCATTAGGAAAGGCCAGTTGAATTAAATGTGCATATTTGACTTTAGGATACGTTGTGTATGTTAATGATGCCCCACACTTTTTTTCTGGACTTGAGCCCTATTGATGACATTTGAAGACCTGCCTAATTGCTTACTCTGACTGCCCCAGAACCTTTCCAGTAAATAGGCTTTGTTACGATTGTACTATCCTGCAGCAAAAGCACTTTACCCTGTCTGGGCCAGGACAAATATCTGCCTTTACATCCTTGGAACGTGCAGTCACAATAGGTATGTTTGGATCACTTACCAGTGATCTTCATTACTCTTTGCCCTGCCCTTCCTCGTCACAGTGCTTTCTTTTGAAGTCCCCATCTCTACAAATGATTCAGCTCACTCAGTTGGCTACACCAAAATAAGCCTCACTCCTGATATTGCTCCAACTGTAATACTAACAGTTAAAATTCTGATATTGAATGTCAGTTAATTTGATCCCTATGGATATTAATGACTAATTTTATGACATCATTTTCTGTGATGCAAATAAAGGGGTCCCACGCATCTTTTGCCGCCCAGGAACCTGCAAATCCTAGAGCCAGCCCTGGGTACCTGTTCATACAGCTTGTATTTCCAGGAGACCAAGTTGTGTACTATTGGCACTGTTGTTTCTGGATCGGCAAACTACAAGTCTGCCTGCTGAGCCGCTGTGCCCAACAGGTCTGACCCTGCCGGGTGCAGTGGCCACGGTAGGCAGAATTTGCACAGTAGCATCAGCAACATTGTTAACAGTGCCGGTGCTCCCATTTCCCCATTCTATGCGAATGAGGATTGACTGGAATTGCTGGCACCTGACTTCCCAGCCGCCAAACTTGGAATAGCCCAGTGGCACCGGGAAGTCAGGTGCCAGTAATTCATTCCGAGTCTGGTGGCAACCTGTCGGTAGCACCTGCAGGGTTACCGCCGGCCTCAGAATGAGGCCACTGTCTCTGGATTTAACCTTTCTGCAATGCATTGGATCTATCCCTTTTTGAGACTTCCATCAGCATTGTTGTCAGAACTGTTGACTTTCCTGGCTCCAGTCTCACCTGTCTCAACCGCATTTATTACTTTCTTTAGGGATATGGCCCTTAGTTTTTCCTTAGGTGTTCTGAGCTGCTACCCAGGGAGTTCAAACCATCACTCGCAAACTCTGGGATTTCATAGTTTACCAAACTATGGTATTGTTTTTCTTGGCATTGTGCATTCTTGGTTGGTGCAGGGGTCCACAAGAAATAAGAGTGGTACTCCTGTACTCTGCTCCCAGGCACTACGAATCAGAACCCCTTAGATGTCTGGCAGGGGTCAGGCATCGCACAGCACATCAAAAGTCAGACCCAAGAGTACTTCAAATCCCCCCTTTCAGGTTCCAAAAAACCCCTCAGCTTAGGGTTATTTTAGAAGTCATCTTCATTGTTTCTTGTCTCTTGATTGCCCATTGCCATCAATCTTGCCCTTCTCCACCCTATTAGGAGCACCTTCCAAGCCCAGGTCTTAAAGAGCTTGAGTACACAGCTTCTCTCCAAGACTTTCTCACCTTTTCTCATCCTTGCAGTGTCCTCTCCTCCAATTCTCGATTCTTCTCCTATTTACTAATCTTGCTAGCTCTCCATTTATATTCTGGCAAGGCTGTTGACTGTCCCTGTGTGCGATGCAGCGCTGGAGGAGGCTCTGGGATTGGTCTTGAGCAGTGCAGACTTCAATTTACTGATGTTAGTGTTAGAATGGATTTATAAAACTCTTCTCTAGAGAACAGACGTTTAGGAGGTCACCCTGGCTCGTGAAACAGGGAACACTTCTGGGAAGTGTGCCAGGACGATTCAAGGTAGCTTGGAGGGTAGTCAAGGCTAAGTCTCAGGAGTAGTGGGGGTGATCTAAGATCTGAGATGAGCACACACAGTATAACAACAAGAACTACCCTTAGAGAGTAGTATATACAAATATACAATTTATTAGGCCCAGAAATGGACACAAATGAATAAAGAAGAACACAGTAATATCACTACTTAAACATACACTATGTAAAATATATGTACAGTCTCTTTTGGCCATTGCGATAAAGTGCGGAATCACAGCAAAACATGAAAAGCAGGCAAACTTTATCACGTTGGCAAACTCCAGAAATGGATATCCCTAACTTTATAAATCCAGTCCTATGAAGATTGGAGCATTGTGCTCATTGTTAGAAGTGCAAATAAAAGCGCTCAGTTGTGCGTAAACACACAAAGTACAATATTCAAGAGGGTGGAAATGTTAGGGAGAGGATTCTGAAGTATAGAAAACAGGGTCCAAGAGTCTGGGGAGGATCTGCTGCGGAGAACAAAGCTATTGCCAACTTTTGGACGGCTTTAGGAAGTGGAGGCCACCCAAGCCAAGACAAGGACCACAAGGGATCCTTTGTGTGTAAAAATGCAATGGATGAACTAGGGGCCATCGGTAAGTGGTATGATTACTAACCGCCCTTAGCTCACTCTGGGTCCAAACTTTGCAGGTCTGGAGAGGATCGCCTGCAGTACAAAATCCCACCCTTGGTTAAAGGAGAGTTCCGGGACTTTTTTTTTATTGTCCCTACGGTTCGGCCATGTGTTTTTAAGCATAACTCGGTAGATCGTAGAAAACTTTCCTATGGACCTTACCCGACTTTTCGTCCATTAACGCACTCGAAATCAGCCGCCATTTTATGATAATCCTATCATTTCCCCCCATCGACCTGGCTCACCTGCTTTTGCGGCACTAAATCAAATCCCCCGCCCCTGAGCCTGACATCAGCAGACGCGTACCGCCCATTTCCCAACGCCAAAGCATGTTTCGTGTCAACAATCGCTGCGCCTCAGCTAATGAAGTGTCGCCATGGAAATGGCAGGACGCCTCTTTCCTCAATAAGTATAAACACACCGTTTCACAACACACAGCAGCAGATTTTCGATTCCATTCCTCTCTCTGTGTTACTTTGAGTATTCTGTGACTCATTTCTGTGCTCTGGTCAGCTACCTTCGCCGCTTCTAGGCCTTGTGAACACCTGTACCATCTCTGTAAATTATTTTACTTTCTTTACCACACAATGGCTACAATAATGCCGTATATGTACGAGCCCGAGTACACCGAGGAAGAACTACTGGAAAGGCAAGCACGCGAAAACGATGGGGATTCGGACGGCAGTTGGGAGGACCAGTCAACGGATGAAGAGCCTGGACCATGCCGCATGGACGGCGTCTCCACCTGGTGCACGTGCAATCGGTGCGAGCTAATGCCAACTGAGGAGGAGAACTGCTGCTGCCATGAAAATTCCGGGTGCTTGGCCTACATTTCGGAAGGCGAGCCAAGTCCGCAATGCATCACCGAGCTGCCAGAGTTCAGGGAAGCCTGCCTCTCACGGACCGTGTTGAGGATGATGATGGTGCTAATGCACGAACTTCGCGGCACTGTTCGTCCGCGTAATCCGAGTAACGAGTAAGTATACTCTGGTTTTGATGTCAGTGATGCCACTCCTATGTCATGGTCGTCTCCCACATATAAAATTACATCTACATATCATTCGAATGCATGTAAACTGGTTCCATATTGTGCATTTTCTAGATAGAATTTTTTTCAAAGCACAATGACATTTTTTACCTGAATCGACATTGATAAGAAAGTTTTGTCATTTTAATACAGTTTGCATCTTTCATTTTCACAGGTGGTACAGGCTGGTGGCCTATCGTTGCTTCACTTGGTGGCTTCACGGGAGGCTCGGACACCGCGTTCGGAGAGTAATACCTGCCTGTGCGGTACTTGCCATTAGACAACATTTCCCCAGCGACAGTGGACAATACCGCGGATTTTCCCTGGATGTGCTGCAACCGGAACTTTACAATGTGTAATGTTTATTATTTATGTTCAATTCAAATTAAGATCTAAAATAAAA
Organism: Ambystoma mexicanum; assembly: GCF_040938575.1. Lineage (NCBI taxonomy): Eukaryota > Metazoa > Chordata > Amphibia > Caudata > Ambystomatidae > Ambystoma > Ambystoma mexicanum. Next base: position 1,361,837,496 of record NC_090935.1, read on the forward strand.
CCCAACATATATTTTAACAATGGTTGTTTGGATTTTTTAAATGAATCTAGTGTGTCTCCATTGAATAGTCTTCCTGTGCCTTGTCTTGTCACACCACATGTCTCCGGCCAGCATCCTGCAGCCTGCCTCTTACATGCAGTTAGATGGCCTCTCCTTGGTGAGGCCCTGCGGCAAACGAGTCTTGTCTGCACGACCACCGCCCCAATCCACCCCCCCGCCCTATCAAAGGCAGTTCGCACCGGGGTACTTGCGCTGGCAAGTGGAGCTGTCAGGGAGCGATAAAGGCCAAGAGGTGCCGAAGACCATGTACACTTCAAAGTGGTCTATAGAGCATGGGTTGTTGTTCCCATGTCTACCTCCAGACCCCGTGTCTCCTGCCAAGCATCCCCCCTCACGCTGGACGGCCCCCTGCAATCCACAGAAGTGTGTCTCCATTCACGAGTCTTCCTGTGTCTTGTCTGCACGACCACCGCCCCAATCCACCCCCCCGCCCTATCAAAGGCAGTTCGCACCGGGGTACTTGCGCTGGCAAGTGGAGCTGTCAGGGAGCGATAAAGGCCAAGAGGTGCCAAAGACCATGTGCACTTCAAAGTGGTCTATAGAGCATGGGTTGTTGTTCCCATGTCTACCTCCAGACCCCGTGTCTCCTGCCAAGCATCCCCCCTCACGCTGGACGGCCCCCTGCAATCCACATAAGTGTGTCTCCATTCACGAGTCTTCCTGTGTCTTGTCTGCACGACCACCGCCCCAATCCACCCCCCCGCCCTATCAAAGGCAGTTCGCACCGGGGTACTTGCGCTGGCAAGTGGAGCTGTCAGGGAGCGATAAAGGCCAAGAGGTGCCAAAGACCATGTGCACTTCAAAGTGGTCTATAGAGCATGGGTTGTTGTTCCCATGTCTACCTCCAGACCCCGTGTCTCCTGCCAAGCACCCCCCCTCACGCCGGACGGCCCCCTGCAAACCGCATAATGCCACGACATATACACGTCATTCATTCACAAACACACCCCTGTTTCGAATTCTTTATAACCCACTTCATATTTCTAATGAGAACTACTTTGCTAGTCAACCCGTGAAGGTGCTGGTTATCTGCTCTTCGTCTCTGTGAACTTCCGTGACCACTTCGAGGAAACTCGTCAGTTTGCAACCTGTGAACTGCTCCCTGTTCTACGACAAGAAACTACTCTGATCCCTGCATCTAACTGTTTGTTCGTCAAGGTAAGGCCATGTACCATAATCATTTTGCGTGCAATTTCTTTTTGTTCAAGACAGTACATGCAAGTAACTAGTCACATGTTCTGAGTTTAGTCAAATTATTTTTCTATTTTTTTAAAGTTATTCAAATACTTATCCGCATGTGAATAACGTGTATAGTTCCAAGAACCAAAACGAACCTTGCATTGAACCTTTTATGTGTCATTTAATTTTTTAACACATTGGTATTCATAGAGAATTGTTGATCTTTACTTTTCAGAACTTTCCACAATGCCTGCCTGTTCCATTGGCGGTTGCCCTTCGAAGACCCATAATAAATCTGAAGGTATTATAATGCATGTTTTCCCTAAGACAATAGATCAGATAAGAGAATGGGTCCGATATTGCGGATATCCACCGTCTGAGCTTGAAAGTAGAGTCCTAGAAGTCTTTGCGGACAAGAGGGGTGATCGATACCGCATCTGCAGCAGGCACTTTAGCTCAGACATGTACTCCACATCATTGCTAATAAAGAAGAACACACCGCGAGCGAGGCGAAAATTGCTCTCAACCGCTATTCCCACTCTATTCGTCCACATCCCTCCACTGGTGAGTCAAGTTTATGTATTTATCTCTCGGCCTTGCGGTAGTGTGTAGCATTAGCTAACAATAATTTCCCCATTTATGTATCCACTCAATATGAAGGCGGAAGATTCTCCATCCGTGTCGTTATTGCAGTCATCAGCCACTTCAAGCGCCTATCGGGTAATCTTACTTGGCTATTCTGCCACTGACTTGTTTTAGGCATGTAAATCAATAGTTTTAATTTATCGTGTAATTATTTTATCTAATGGTACACCCTTGTACTCGTCCTCTAGTCTTTGTTTTCAGTTATAATTATTGTTATCCAAAATAATGCAAGTACTGTCTTTCAGGGAGATGCTGAGGAGTCCAACGTATTGACGACTACCGTTGATGTCACTCAGATGCTCGAGGTACGTTTCAGGACAGTTCCATCGATGGAGATCATCAGATCTTGCATTCTTGTAGGGTGATTGTTACACACAATGTTTCTTTCGTTTTTAGCCATTGATATGTCCTTCTGTCGTCGCCCTCCTATGTGTCTTCTTTTTTCAATATTGTGTTCATTACTAATGAAAGTCCTATGTTTCAGGGAGTCGATGGAGCATTAGTCCAAGAAGAATATGGGGGAGCGTGCAGTTACGGGTCGGCGCAACAGCTTGCAGAAGTGTGCACCGCAGTTACATCGTCCCTTGATGTTCTTATGCATTTCGAGGTATGGATACTGACAGTTCGATCAAGCGAAATCATATGACGTCATTACATCCGCTATACTTCCTTCTTTATTAACGCAAGTACTATGTTTCAGGGAGATGACGGAGCTTCTTCTACAAGAACATCACCCCTAGTAGTTGATGCAGATCTCTGGGTGGTGACACTTCCAACGATCGAGCAAATCGAATCATATTTACATATCCATTATTTATTTTAGACAACTGATCGTTTGTGCAGGTCTATTTAGATGAGCCGTTCACGCCTGCACAAAGTTTCTGTTCTTTTTATCAAAATAGAAAACCATACTAATGCAATTACTGTGTTTCAGGGAGTCACTGAAGCGTCATCTTCAATAATATCATCAATGGAAGTTTATGAGGAGCCCGAGGTATGGATCTTGACAGTTCCATCTAACTAGATCAACAATGCGTGAATAATTGTCGTTTGAATGTTCTACACAAAGCGTTCATTCGTGTTTTGCTATTGACATGTACGTGGGTATTGGTCCCCAAGTACATTTTGTGTTTTCGATATTATTATACATACTAATGAAAGTTTTATGTTTCAGGGAGTCGATGGAGCGTCAGTGCGTGATGGATGTGCTTATCATGAAAATATAGTCGTTGCAGCGCGAGAGGAAGTGGAGACATGCACACACGAGTCGGAGCAACAGCGTCCTGATGTTGAGGTTCGAGGCAAGAAAGTTTCAAAGAAAAGAAAGAAAAAGAAGGTTAGTGTCCTGGTCACTATATTATGTTGTTTTTCACTGTTAATAGTTCAATACTGTAAGTTGTGTTTAAACTGAACATCCCTTTTCCAATCTGTCCTCTAGTTGCGAGTGGTTGTACGAACTAGATCTACACAGACAGTGAAGCGAACGAGAGATGTTGCTTGTCAAACCTTTTGGCAGGGACTTGAGACTGGAGATGCATCGTGCCAATGGGAAGAATATGAAGTGATTGACAACGGAGCTATACCACCACCAGCCATTGATAGTGAATGTCCTCCTGGTAGTTCGGATGCAGTCGGAGATCAATTCACAGAATCCACACCCGCGAAAACTAAGACCGCGAGAAAGTTGAAGAAATTGTTTTATTCACCCATCGCCGGAGAAGGAACGGATGTTGCAATGGAAGAGAATGAAGTGGACGACAATGAAACACCATCAATATCACTGAACATAGCGGAAGACGATATCAGAGATTCTACCTTTCATGTGAGTGACATGTCCTCAACGTTACAGGCCGAACCAGCTGGGATGCAGAGTGACAGTATAAGGAAAGAGGCCAAATTCATTGTATTCGATAGTTGTTTGATTGATATTATTATTCGGATGAAATGTGGGCATTCGGTTGGTGGGGAAGTATGTGGGGAGTCATTGATTAATGTGACTCGTGCAATTCGAGGCACTAACCTTAAAATACATGCCACCTGTACAAAATATCATCCTTTCTCATGATCTGCACAACCTATGCTGGGACAACTGCCAGCAGGCAATCTACTTTGTGCAGCGGCTGCACTTTTTAGTGGTTCAAGTTTTAAAAAATTAGAGTCTTTCTTTCAGTTTGTGGGAATCCATTTCATTGCGAAAACTCAGTTCTACAAATACCAAACCGATTATCTATTTCCAGCCATTAGCGAAGCTTGGAGAATGGAAAAAATGTCTATTGATAGTACATTCGCGGGCAAACGGTTCAGGCTAGCCGGTGATGGACAGTGCGACAGCCCAGGATTTTCAGCCAAGTACTGCACCTACCACTTTCAGGACATGGAAAGTAAGAAAATTGTGAGTTCGGTGGTCGTGCAGGTGTCACAAAGTACATCCTCAGTGGCCATGGAGAAAGTTGGCTTTGTAGCATCATTGCAAGAACTACAATCGCGGGGAATGGTGATCGACCTGATAGCCACGGACAGACACGTTTCAATTGCCAAGACAATGAGAGAACAGTACAAAAATATAAATCACCAATTTGACGTTTGGCATCTTGCAAAAACAATCAATAAAAAATTGTCGGCTGCAAGTAAAAAAAAAGAAACGCAAGGTATTTCACAGTGGTGGAGCTCAAAAACATGTGGAGGGTCGTTGGAAATCCTACTGGAAAAAGGGCGGTCAGTAATGCCACACTGTACAAACGTTCACCGATGGAACACGAACCAACATTTCCACAATTGTGAACATGGCCATTTGTCCACAGAGGAGGCACGGAAGAAGAAGTGGTTGATTCCTTCATCACCCACTCACAAAGCCATTGAAAAGATTGTATTTGATAAAACTATAACAAAAGCTTTGAGGGGACTCACGGAATTCTGCCACACAGGAGATTTGGAGGTGTTCCACAATATGTGCCTAAAGTACAGGCCAAAACGATTGCATTTTGGCATGGAGGGCATGATAAATCGGACTCTTCTAGCGGTCTTGACACATAACCATAATGTTGGCCGTCAACAAAGTAGGACGACCGGAACTTTAGGGACGCTTCGCTACAATAAGGCCTTCACTAAAAGAAGTAAACAATGGGTGATCAAACCAGTGTTTGAGGATATGCAATATGAGTTTATTGAAAGACTTATTGTTGACGTCCTAGATAGGCACATAAATGGAGTTGTGAACGAACCTGTGCAGGGGACAACTGCATTGCCACCCAACATTGCCTGTGTTCCATGTCCACCTAAAGAAGAGCTCATTGAGAAATACACATCACGGTTTAAATGATTGTAATTTGATTGTCTGTGCTCTCGAGTCTCCTCATGTTGCAGGCCCATTGAATATGTGTATCTATGTATTGTGTAAATAAAAGTGATTGCTCAGTGTACATGCAATGTCTCTCTCCACCGTTGCCCCTCCCTTCACTGTGCAGTTGTGCGAACCACCCGGGTGTCACCTGTGACTTTGCTCTGGAGTCTCCTCATGTCGCAGGCCCATTGAATATGTGTAGCTATGTATTGTGTAAATTAAAGTGATTGCTCAGTGTACATGCAATGTGTCTCTCCAACCTTGTTCATTTGCGCATTAAATTAAACCAAACAGTAATATAACTAATTTTTCCAAAAATATAGAATGTCTCCGTATTTATGGTTCTGTTGGGCTGCAAAGCACGCAGACAAAATGCAAAGATGGAGTGTAAATTTCAAGTCCTGTGAGATGGCCTTAAACTGAATGTAGCTAACTAGGAATGTGTGCTCGTTCAAAGTGAAGGTCAGCTGCTTTGATTTTTTCTCGGGTGCCAGAATGGCCCACGACTCAGTATAAGGTTCTATTGTTATTTGACCTTGACAGGCCGGGACCACGTAAGAAACGATAATGAATATAATTTCAGAAACGAAAGCCATTTCATGTTCGTTCATTAGAAGAAATAACGTCGGCATAGAAGGAGTGGTATTTCGGGGCTGCCCTACGCACAGACACAGTGGAAAATGCAAATATAATGTAAGTAACTCTTTAGATGAGTTTATACCGCAATTTAATTACTATACAGTAGCTTACCGCGCACTAGAACCGTCTCCTTTTACGGAAGCACCTCAAAACCTACCTCTTTGCTTCTGCTTTCTCTCCCCCTCTCCCCTGCTACAACTGGTCCACTGTCTGCGATCTCGGTCCTGGGCCCTTCCACTCTCCACCTGCACTCCCTGTCAACCCCTGCACTGGGGGACTGTCTCAGTATCCTACAGCCCCCCCTTGACGTATAAAACCCAGTTGCACTGTCCTAGCTATGAAATAATTTCCCGACCTAATATATAAAATGAATAATTTTAATAAAGATCTGATGGTGAGACTAATTTCATTTTTTATGTTTTTCAAACAGGTACTTCATCCATTACTGTCTGTGTCACGAGTACCAGACACCGGCGGATGGGTTCTATAATCGCCAATTGCTTATCCGCGTGAACAACGTTAGCACCCTGACCATTTTGTGGGACGATCGCCAAGTACAAGTATGCCCTTACGCGGTACTAACGGCTAGATGCAACATGCAGACCGTTGTGGTGGCCTAGTGCCTCGTTGTTGGAACAGCCATGCGATTATCAGTGCGACCGAAGAGCTTATTTTATCGTAAACCAACACCCTGTGTACTGCACACGAACATCGCTTGCCTCAAGACGAACTATTTTGGATCGAGAGCAAAGAAAAATGCAAATTGCTGAATATTCTCTAAACATTGGATGTCAAATAAATGTACTTTGCCAAATGTACAATCTTGCAGTTTGCTTTTAAACCACAGTTTCATATTCCGAATTGTGGCGCTGTATTGTGAGATGATCTAAGACCCTGTGTACAGCAAAGGAACATCGCGTGCCTCAAAACGAACTTTTTGGAACGTGAGCAAATAAAAATGAAAATCGCTGAATATTCTCTAAACATTTGATGTCAAATAAATGTACTTTACCAAATTTACAATCTTGCGGTTTGATTTAAAAGTACAGTTTCATATTCCGAATTGTGGCGCGCTGTGTTGTGAGCTAATCTGTGTTGATTTCCGGATTCTGTGTAGAGTCGCGTAGAAGACGCCTGGGCGCGTTTGCCTACGCAGCACAGTCACGTCACGGATAGAGGCGGGGAATATGAATGTTTTGATAAAGTCTGTTTCAGGGGCGGGGGATTTGATTTAGTGCCGCAAAAGCAGGTGAGCCAGGTCGATGGGGGGAAATGATAGGATTATCATAAAATGGCGGCTGATTTCGAGTGCGTTAATGGACGAAAAGTTGGGTAAGGTCCATAGGAAAGTTTTCTACGATCTACCGAGTTATGCTTAAAAACACATGGCCGAACCGTAGGGACAATAAAAAAAAAGTCCCGGAACTCTCCTTTAAGCTTCAAAGTGCACAGGCGCTGCAGGTGCAGATGCCGTTCCAGTTTAGCACAGGATCTGTATCTCTCGTCTCGATTGCAGGACAAAGAAAGCACTGATGCAGCTGGTCTCAGGACATTTGAACAAAGGCAGGAAAGTCACCAGCGGCACCCACCACTGTCACACTGTGACGCAGGGACACCCAAGTCTCACAGTCTGACGCATGCTTCTCTCTCACGGGCGAAAGCAGCTGGGACAGCGAAATTTGGCAAGAGGATGCTTTGCATGGTGAACTAGGATTTACCCAAAGTTTGAGGTAAAACTCGATAACACAACGCTCCTTCACAGGTTGCAATTTTCGAGCTGGTCTGTCCAGTGGAAGGCCCAGGAACACTTCTGTGAAGTTTCTTTTGCAGGGCAACAAGAAGACATTGAGAGTGATTGGTCCCATCACGCCAAGAGGTTGAAGCACCCTTACAGGTCTCCAGTGATCAAGCACAATGCAGGGCTCTACCAGGACAATGGCAGGCTCAGGGTGCCAACCTTCTTCTGCGTGATTCCGAATAGTCCTTGGGTCTGCGTGGCTCTTCTGGATACTTGGTTCCATGTATAGATCGATTCGGACCTATTGGTGATCTACTGGTCTGCATTCAGGAGCCCTCCTCATATCCACAAGTCCAGTGAGTGCTCACACCCAGCTGGCCAATGAGAAGATCATCCCCACTCGTGAACGCAGGCAGTGGTCCAATCAGGGACCACTGCGGCTCTCATGCTCTTCTGCACACCAGACATGCTGGCCCAGTAAAGTGGATTTGGAGCAGACAGTCCCAGTCCACTTCCTTTGTACCTACACACGTGACAAGCATTAGCCTGTGAAAGCGGTGCCTTTTGCAGATGAATGCATGAAAAATAAGGACTCCCCAGGTAACAACGATCAGGAGGAAGGACAACGAACAAACTGGCCATCGAAGATGACAAATGCCCTCGTGGCACGGCCCTGGCTCGTTAAAAGTTAATACAAATATATGAAGCTTGTGCTGCCACCAGTCTACTCCTAGGCACATTGTCCAGTTACCAAAACATCCTTAGTGTATGTCTAGCTCCCTGAAATGCAAGGACCCCTTTGTGCAGTACTGTAATGTACTTTGCATGATGAATTACAGTTTCCAAAAGTGGCAACACAGTCATAAGACTAAGAGAAACAAAGTTTCTCGGTATTGACTGTCTGAAGGACATGCCAGTTACCCCTTAAACGATGAGCGAAAGCAAAGTGGAGTGCAGCTGAAGGCTGTGCTCCAATGGCAAAAGTCAGGATAGGAGGCTGAAACGAAATCAAAAAGTTTCAGGTGTCCACAGATATAGAGGTAAAATAACAGTACATGAAATTTTACCTAACACTCGCCCCTCCAAGACTATGGACAGGGGGACATAATCCACCCCTGGATGAGTCTCATCTTCAGGTCAGTTAAACATTCTGCACAACCCATCAGCATTACTATGTTGGACACCTGGTCTGTCCTAAATAAGTGAAGTCAAAGACTTGGAGGCTAATGGACCACCTCAGTCACTTAGGATTCTCACCCTTCATGTTCATCAGCCAATGTAAGGGCCTATTGTCAGTCTGCACAGTGAAGTGGGTCCCATAGAGGTAGGGCCTCAGCTTCCTTAAGGCCCACACAATAGAAAACATTATTTTTCTACAATAGACCACCTGAGTTTGTTGTCCTTAAACTGGCGACTGCTGCATCCAATAGGGTGCTCCCTACCTTTCTCATCTAGCTGTGATAGAATTATGCCTATCCCACTGTCAAAAGCATCTGTCTGCACAATAAAAGATTTCTGATAGTCTGGGGTCCTGCGAACAGGGGCCTGGCACAACGAGTCTTTCAAGCCTTGGAAAGCCTTCTCACACTCTTCAGACCAGGTTACCTTCTTGTGTTTCTTTTGGATTAGTGAGGGCAGTCAGGGGGGCAACTATGGTACCATAGGCTGCCATGAAATTCCTGAAATACCCAGTGAGGCCCAGGAAAGCCCTCACTTGGGTTTGGGTTGTGGGGTTAGACCCGTCCTGTACAACTTGTACCTTCCAGGGAAGAGGCTGAATTCTATCTCCGTCAAACTTATGCCCAAGGTAGACCACTGAGCCCTGACCAATTTGACACTTGCTGGCCTTTATAGTCAGGTGGGCTTTCTGAAGAGCCCGCACCACAATCCCTAGGGGTCTTGCATGTTCCTCCCAAGTAGGGTGGAAGACTTCTATATCATTCATATATGCAATGCATAATACATCCAACCCATTCAGAACATGATGAACCAACTTCTGGAATGTGGCAGGGGCATTCTTCAATCCCAATTGCATTATCCTGAACTGGTAAAGCCCTTCTGCAGTTGAAAATGTTGTCTTCCCATCGGCATCTAGGTCAGGGATATTTGCAAATACCCTGCAGTGAGATTAAAGGTGCTGGGATACTTGGCAGCACCCAGCTTATCTACCAATTTGTCTCTTCTTGGTAAGGGGTGAGCATCTGTCTTGGTGACAGCATTCAGAGCCCTTTAAACAGAACCTCAACTCAGAGGTACCTGCCGTTGGCTACAGAACCACAGGACTGGACCATGGACTACTGGAGGGTTCAACCACCCTAGATCTAACATCTTGTTGACCTCAGACTTGATGTGGGACCTAACATTGTCTAACATCCTATAGCTTCTCCTTTTGGTAGGCACATTATCTCCAGTGTTAATGTCGTGTTTGCACTAAGGTGTCAAACCTGGAGTTAGTGAAAAGAAGATGGAGAATTGCTTCAGTAATGTTCTCACCCCACCTTGCGCTGAGGAGATAGCTGAGGAGCTAATTTGACACCCTAAATGGAGCCATCTGACGGACTGCCTTGGATCAAGTCAGGGAGGGGTTCAGATTTGTCTTCCTCTCTGCCTGATGCCAAGAGCAGAGCAGCCATTTCAACGCTAGGGATACATTCCTTCATTCGATTTAGATGGAACCCTTTTGGGGATTGGCCAGGCATTCAGAGGTCTACTAAATAGTTAATCTCACCAAGTTGCTCCACAACTCTGCAAGGGCCTGACAATTTATTCTTTAGGGCCCTAGCCCTAATGGAATTCATAATCAGGACATCCTGGCATGGGAAAAAGTGTACAGGTGAACCGTACTTGTCATACCAATGTTTTACCAATGCCTAAATAGCCTTCAGCCTGTCACTGGCCTCAGCCATCAGTAAGGCCATCCTATTTTTCAGTCCTAACACTAGTCCACTACATTTGTAGTGACAGGAGGAGTGGGGAGCGCCCGCCCTTCCTTAACTATAGCTAGAGGTCCCCTGAAAGGATGAGCAAAGAGAAGCTCAAAGGGACTATATGCAATCCCTTGTTGAGGAAACTCTCAATAAGCAAAGAGTAAGCATGGTAGAAGGAGATCCCACTTTCTCCTTTGGGGCTCCTCAATATCTCCAATCAAGTTTTTGAGAGTTCTGTTAAACATCTCAACTAAGCCATTTGTCCGTGGATGATAAGCTGATGAAAACTTATAGGAGACCCAACACTCCTTCCACATGGCTTGTGTGTACTTGGACATGAAGTCGCTGTCTCTGTCAGACACAACTTCTTTAGAGAAGCCAACCCTAGTAAAAATGCCAAGCAATGCTTTAACAACTGACCTGACAGTTACTGTCTTCAGTGGGATGGCTTCAGAATATCTTGTGGCATGGTCAGCTAACACCAGAATAATCACCCCATCACCACAGTTCCCTACCTCCTCAAAAACCACGACCGCACAGCATAGTCGCAATTGCAGCTAATCCTCGAAAGTCACAACTTACTAAGCACCCACCAATCTGGCTTTGGATCTAGACACAGTACTGTAACTGCTCTCCTTGACCTCTAAATCCAGCTTGACCGCATCAGGGACAATTGTGAGCTTGCTATCCTTCTTCTGTTAGACCTCTCCGCAGCCATGAGATCCTCTGCAAACACCTCACCACCACTTTCCACCTTTCCCCAGAAACCGCCCTCTGGATCCAATCCTTTGATTCTGTCCGAACCACCAGGGTCTTTGCAGGCCTCCATTCACCTGACCCCATACCTGTGTTTTACGGTGTCCAACAGGGCTCTTGCCTTTCCCCCACCCTCTAAAACATCTACACAAAACCACTCTTTGACCATCTCGACAGCCACAACATATCTTAAACAACTTTGTTGACGACACTCAGGTCCTCCTCACATTCTATGGTGACCACAACACTGACTCCATTCTCAACAACCATGTCTTCAGCATCATACAAGTCTGGATGGCCACTCACATCTCTGCTTGAATGATGGAAAAACAGAACTCCTTATCGTAGTATCCCCACATCACCTCAAGCTTCTCAGCCTGGCCTTCGCCTCCTTTTGCATAGATGGCAACACCATCCCCATCTCCAACCATGTAAAAACACTAGTCATTTACCTGGAAGCAGAACTGAACATGCAAAAACACATCACAGCTATCGCCTCCTCCACTATTTATTCCACAAAACTCATTAAACTTTCCAGGAAATTCCTCACTTCCGATAACTGCCTTACCCTAGCCAGAGGCATCATAGTCAGTACATTAGACTATTGCGTTGCCATTTTAGCTGGACTTCAACCAGAGATCTTCACAAACTCAAACTGCTGCAAAACAATGCCCTCAGAGCAGTGTGGGGCTTGAGACGCTCCAACATCTTCCACATCAGACTGGAAGCTCATTGGCTTCCCATCAAAGCCCCGATTGAGTTCAAACTCCGAGCCATCAGCTATCACTGCCTAAATAACACTGCCCTCCTAATCTCACAAACCGTATCATTGAGAAACACAATCTCCGTTCCTCCACCACTTCTGCCCTGAGCATTCCCAGATTTACCAGACAAAGATCCGGGGGCTCCTGTTTCACCACCATCACTCCCACACTCTGGACACCCTGCTGTTGGCACATACAAGATGAACCTGCCTACGCTACCTTACACAAGAAAGCAAAACCCTTTTTATTCAACAAATATCTGTAATGCACTGCCTTACCTACCAAGTATCTGACTTTTGACCTCTGATACAATTGAACCACCATATTGCTATAATTCCTGTAACTTTATGTTCTTCTAACCTTGTACTTTAATGCCATAATACCTCTGGGTATGAGCGCTACCAACAAATACAATAAATAAATAAATAAACCTGCTGCCAGAGGATGTTGGGGGGTCAAGAGGACCAACAATATCAATCCCTGCCCTCCCAAGTGGTACACCCACTACAGGGAGTTGTACCAATTGAGCCTGAATTGTTGTACCACATTTACCAGAGATTTGGCAAGTGGCACAACTCCTTCAGTGGTCTTCTACCTGGACACATCTTGGGCCAGTAGAAGTGCATGGATAACTGCTCCTTAGTCTCCTTGATACAATGATGACCTGCAAGGCGCATCTCATGTGCCAACTACAGGAGGACGGGTCTCACTTGAAGGGGGACTACCAACCTCCTATGGTCTCCTTCAATGGACTCTGTGGGTTCAATGTATAGTAGCCCACCTTCCCAATACATTATGTGTTTCCCAGGAGGTTCACCCTCAAGCTGGGAACAGGCCTGTTTCCTAAAGCCTTCCAAAGATGGGCACTCACGTTGGCCCTTATTGAACTCTCCCCTTTTAGGACCATCTTCTGCAAGAAAGCTCTGCAATTTAGGATGGTCATGTGGGTTAAGTATTTCAGGCAGCCCCTTTTCCTCATCGGGTTAAGGTGCTAGGCCAACTGCCTCCACATCAGTATTAGGTGGGTTGAGGGGAATATTCTCTTTCCCTCTCTTTTGCTTTTTGACTCCTTTAGCCTTGGGTTTCCCCTTTGGCTTTGGCTAAACCTTGGACTTGGTCAAGGCAGCCTTGGTCTGTGACCTAGTGCAGGGTTGGTCTGCTGTATCTCCCACAAGACCTAAGCCTCTGAGATAATTTCCCAGCACAACTCTCCCAGGCACTTGCCGTTGAACACTTACAGGTACCCTTATTACTCCACCATTACCAGCTAGAGTTACAGGAATAACTGGAAACTTGACAGGGGGTCCATCAGCCAACTAACTTAGTGGGCATCAGAGGGGATCTGGATAGCTCCTATAAATTTACCAAAGTGGAATCCACTACAGTTCTGCTGGACCCAGTGTCCCTAATGGCAGTGTTGTCCACAACATCTACCAAGACACTAGCCTTAAAGTAATGCTTTGTATTATCAGGGATGGAGGTATATGGAGGTATAGGCTTCAGACACTCTAGGTTCCCAGGATCTCAGGGAAACTAAGACTACTTCTGATCCTATCCCACATGGTAAGGAATCAGAAGAGACGGATGTCCCTGTGAGTATTTCTTACTCATCATGAGAGAAGGCCAGATTCACAGAGTGGACCCCTAAGGTTTTGACCTTACATCTAGGCTCCCTCTTCACATGGTCATTTGCTCCAGAAGCCACACATTTTCCGTTGGGTCCTGGGTCATAAGCAGGCTTACAATAACCAGAGTTGTGCTTGGGATGATTAGTCCCACTACACTGTATAGGGTCATGTGAGGTACCCTTTTTAAACATTGTATGACCGTGTTTTCAGATGACCCACTGTCTTTCTCTTTTTGCTTCTTCCCCTCTTCCTGCTTCCCAGAAGAAGGCTTTTCCTTATGGGTCACCCTGGGGGATATTCATACATCTGCTGCAGTGGCTAACTTCTTATGATATAACTCCTTACAGTCAGCCAGATGCTGCTTAAGCTCAGGGCAACATGAGGCAAAAATATGTTCCAGCATAACCAAATGGACCATGCCTTAAAACGTGGCGACTTTATAACCTTCTAACCAACCAGTCAAGTTCTTTAAAGATTCAGTAAAATATGTGACTAAAGTACTACCTTCTTGTTTCTTGTACCCCCTGAATCTTTTCAAGTATTGGGCAGGAGTCTTGCCAAACCTCAAGATCAGGGTTTGCTTCAATTTTACAAAATCTTTTCTCTCAGTCTTTGACATTTCCACAATGACACTGCAGCCAGAGGGGGGCAGTCTACTGAGCAACCATGCAATCTTATCCGCATCTACTACTTTGTGTACTTAACATCCATACTCAAACGCAGTTAGCCAGTCCATGATATCATTTTTTTCATCATACACATGGAGCAGATCTTTAGGAAATCTACGATGTGAGGAACGACCAGCACCATTCCCAGACCCTCTTGATGAGATCTTCGCAGCTTGAAGCTTGCCAAGTGCCAACTGATGTTCCCTATCTTTTTGTTTTCCAGTTCTTCCATCTCCATCTTAGCCATGTTAAACTCAAGATCCTTTTTTCTCGGCCTAAGCTGTTGTCTCTTGTGATCTAACACAGCCTCAGCTTCAGAGGAAATAGCGGACACATGGGATAGAGCATCATCCTCATCCTCTCTTGTTATGATGGCAGCAACAGCCATATAATGACTGTTAGGGAACAGTCCTAGCACCTCCTGCACAATCATAGGAGGCTAGAGGTACAATTCTACTTTCCTGCCACTCTACAATCTTTTGGATTAGCTCGGTTTCTGTGTCAGAGGTAGTGATGCCTCTTTCTGCACATAGCCTTCTTAGTGTTTCAGATTTAGAAGCACCCAAAGTAATAGCAGTGACTGTTTCCATTTTATAAGTTTAGTTATGTGGTTAACAACTACTAGCAAACAAAAGTCATTGTGTTACTGTGTAAATGTAATCCAGTGCCACACAAGTGTGCAACACCCAAGTACTTCAGTTCTTATTCCACCGCTGTAAACCAATTTGTTAGAATTGATTTCTAAACTCTGCTCTGGAGAACAAAGGTTTAGGAGGCCACCCTGGTTAGTGAAACAGGGAACACTTCTGGGAAGTTAGCCAGGCCATTTCAAGGTAGCTTGGCGAGCAGGAAAGGCTAAGTCAGGAGTAGTGGGGATGATCTGAGGTCTTGGATGAGCGCACACAGTAGGACAACAAGAATGACAGTAGCATATAAAAATATACAATTTACTGGGCCCAGGAATTAACACAAATGAATAAAGAATACAGTAATGCCACTACTTAAACAGACACTATGTAAAATATATGCACAGTCACATTTGGTCAATGCAGTAAAGTCTGGAATACCTCCCAAAACCTATAAGGAGGAAAAGCAAACAATCTTTTTCACATTGGCAAACTCCAGAGATGGATAACACTAACTTCAGAAGTCTATCCCTAAGAAGATTAGAGCCTTGTGCTCAATGTTACATGTGCGTGTAAAAACACTTGGTCATGCGTAAAGGCACAAAATACAATATTATAGTGGGTCAAAAAAAAAGAAGGAAGAGGATTATGAAATGTAGGAAAGGAGGTCTGAGAGTCAGAGGAGGATCTGCTGTGGAGAACAAAGCTATTCTTAGCTTTTGGAAGGTTTTAGGAAGTGGAAGCCACCCAAGCCAAGGAAAGGACCACATGGGATCCTTTATGCGTAAAAATTCAATGGATGAACTAGGGGCCACTGGTAAGTGGTATTATTACTCACCATCCTTAGCTCACTCGGGGTCCAAACTTGGCAGGTCTGGAGAGGGTCGAATGGAGTGCGAAATCTCACCCTTGGTTAAGCTTCAAAATGCACCTGCGTTGGCGGTGCAGGTGTGGGTTTACACTAGGAGCTGTATCTCTCATCTCGAGTGCAGGACAAAGAAAGCACTGATGCAGCTTGTCTCAGGATCCTTGATCCTTGACGAAAGGTGGAAAAGTCACCAGTTTGGCAAGAGGATGCTTTGCAGTGAGACCTAGATTTTCCACAAAGCTCGAGGTAAAACTCGATAAGGCAATGGTCCTTCGCAAGTGCCAATGATCGAGCTGATCAGTCAAATGGAGGCCCCAGGGACACTCTAGAAAAGGTGCTTTTGCAGGGCAACAAAAAGAACTCGAGAGTGATTGATTCCACTACTCCAAGGGTTTGAAGCACCCTCACAGGTTTTCAGAGATCGAGCGCAAAGCAGGGCTCTGCCAGGATAAAAGCAATCTCAGGTGAATACCTTCTTCTGCGTGGTTCTGGATAGACTTGATCTACTCAGCTCTTCTGGATACTTGGTTCCATGTTTAGGTCGATTTGGACCTATTGGATATCTCTTGGTCTGCGTTCAGGACCCCTCCTTATATCCACAGGTCCCATAAATGCTTGCATCCAGCTGACCAATGAAGAGATCTGGCCCACTCATGCATGCCAGCAGTGGTCCAATCAGGGACCACTGCGGCACTCATGCTCTTGTGCACACCAGACATCCTGGCACCAGTAGTGTGGATTGGGACCAGACAGTCCCAGCCCACTTCCTGGGTACCTACACACGTGACAATCATTATCCTGCATAAAGCGGCAGGTTTGCGGGTGAATGCATGCCCAAATAAGGACTCCCTGGGTCACAAAGATCAGGAGGCAGACCAACAAACAAAATGGCCAAAGGAGAAGACAATTTCACGGCCATGTCAGACACTAGTCACAGTCATGAGCCAAACATGGTAAGCATGGTATGGCTTGGTAAAAGTTCATGAAATACATGAAAAGGTTTCTGCTGCCACTAGTCTACTTCTGGGTCCAGTTACCAAAAAATCCTTAGTACATGTCTAAAGCCTGCAAATGCAAGGACCTCATTGTGCAGTAGTGTAATGTACTTTGCACAATGAAATATAGTTGCCAAAAGTGGCAGCACAGTCATAAGACTAAGAGAAACAAAGTTTCTCAGTACTGACTGTCTGAAGGACATGTCAGTTCCCCCATAACAATGAGCGAAAGCCAAGTGGAGTGCAGCTGAAGGTTGTGCTTCACTGGCAAAAGTCAGGACAGAATGCTGAAACAAAAGCAAAACGTTTGGGGAGTCCACAAATAGAGATTTAAAATAGCAGAACGTGGATTGTTACCTAACAGATTGTGCAGAAGCCCACCCTGCAGTTCAATGCACCAGGGTTATATAAGAATCAGTCACCTCTTTCTTCTTGGCTGCCAGAGTCTATGACAGTGACTTTGGGGTCTGCTGTGGCTTCACCTCCCCTGTGGTATGGTTTATTGTCTTCCTTGGAAAAATATAAGCTCACGCGGTTTACTGTGGGCTGCTTTCAAAAAGCATCATGGGAGCCGCACTGCAATATGTGTTCCTTGCTCTCCACATAACTTTGCTACTGACTAGCATGGCCACACTATGGTAGGTCGGCAAGTGACTTCTACTCTACTCCCTAAGTTTTTCTTCTTGGAATACAGTTCACATTTGTTCGTCCACAATTTGGTTTGGGCATTGTAGCTGTCTGATCCCCAAACCAAGTTGGCGGTCTTGGTGCTGTTTGGGATTTCTGACATAAGCATGGGAACGGGACGTAGGCCCTAAGGAGTCCTTTGTACACCACCTCTGTGAATCGTGCAGGGGGGCGGTGATCCCCGGTCTCCAGGGTCTTCCCATCCCCATCCCTATCCTCTTCCTTGTGATCACAAGCTCCATACACGACATAAGGACAAGCCACGCCCAGCAAGAAGTTAGCGATGATTTGCAATGTGCATTTCTACGTTTATGCCCATTTAATTGCATGCCGTTGCCCATGGCATTGAGACATCACACAGATTTGGTGGAGCATGAGTAGAGTTTGGACAGCGCACCCAGAATACATTTGCTATTCAAAACTATTGCACCCTGCAGAATCTTCCCTTGCATCTTACACAATGCACATCTTGCACCCATATGATTTGAGAACTAGCCGCAAAAGTCCAGCCAAGTCGTGCAGTGCTCCCATGCATGTATAAGCATCAGGCGCCCACCCAAAACCTCGGTATAAAAGGGACCTGGGAATCAAGGTCATTCATGAGTTACTGGACCCGTGTGCATTGTTCGTGTTTTATGACCACGTGATTTCATTATTAAGGGTTATGTTGGTTTATGAGCAATATACCGCCACTAAAACATGCAAATACATGTGCTACTTATCAAGTTTTCCTATCCAAGAATATGAAGTGAACTTCAGTTCGTCCTTATTCAAATCATCACTTAAAACATTCTCAAAACCTGCATTATTAGACAACAAAGCGCTGGGTATGGACCAAAATGAAAAGTCTTACATACGGTTGGTGTTTACAACAATGGAAGCCAACTCTACTGTCTCATTTCATTTCGTTCTTTATCTGTTGTAAATCTTCTTTGAAGCTGGAGCTAATTTACTCCGCAAATTCCTTGAGAAGAGATCATCCACATCTGGACGATAAATTTATAAACTTGATCAGCCAAAGCATAGATTTTTTTCTTTATTAATAACATACACCATACCACCAGCGCACACTTGCATTCTGCTCTAGTGAGTGTAGCAAGCTCAATAAACCAGACAAATGCATTGTTTTCAGTATCTTCGGAAAATTCATCACTCCTGCGGTTTGCTTGTTCTCTGATCTTGGCAAAGGTCCTCTGGAACACGTGATTGGCTCAGATCTTCTGGAGTAATCCTGGTCAATAATGGCTTGCAGACCAGGCACAGTGGCATCAACCTGAAAGATGAGTCAGAAGAAAGTTCTCACTGAGGAGTCTGTGTGTGATTGAGAACGTTTTGGGAGGGAAGAGTCACAAGGGAGAAACCATTTGTGCTGATATGGCTAACAGAGCTCGTGACATTGTGCAGATGCTTCTAGAGCATATGTGGAGATGCGGGAACTTTTTTCCACAGTTTGTGCATATTTTGGCTTAATTTCATTGGGCCTCATTACGAGGTTGGTGCTAGTCATGGCGCTGTTAGCGCCATGACTAACACCAATAATGGGACCGTGTCTGCCCTCGTTCAATGGGGACTTACCGGCCCAGTCTGACCGTGGCAGGACCGGTAAGTCCCCATTGTAAAAGCCATTCCCCATTCCCATTTTATCCCCCATAGAGCTCAATGGGAAGGGGGAAGGAGTCAATAACGGTACCGCAAATTGCGGTACCGTTATTGACCCCGGTATCCCTTAACGGGTCCCGTCCATAACGCCTGGTAAAACCAGGCGTTAAGGGAGGGACCCGCTGAGGGACCTCGGAATAGGGCGCAAAGGGATTACTGGCACCAGTGATTATTAGGGCGCAAAGGGATTACTGGCACCGGTGTCATTACCGGTGCCCGGTATCCCTTTACGCCCACAAAATCTACAGAGAGACCCTTTTTTACCCTTCACCATTGGAAAATAATTAAAACCAAGTCCCATCCATCATCTCTATGTTTCGTAGAAACAACACACAACCAGAGTAGATGGGAAGCAGAAGCAAATGGTTCCTGTCCGTGCTACAATGTAACAGAGGGGAGGGAATTGGGCACAGTGGTGTGAGTACAGATTGGAAACAAGTGGCAGCTACTAAAGGGAACCCACCAGGAGCATTGAGAGGACATGAAAGAGAATGAAGTTTTTTTTTATTTGAATTTGTTTTATTTTATTTGTCTATTGCTTATTACAAACCTTTACCAAGTATTAGGCAAAATATAAAAAATAATTATAGAAAAGATAAAATACATTAAAATGTTTACATAACAAACAGTAAGTCTTCATCACACACTATTAGCGAGTAACTCATTAATAAAGATAGTGAATACAAACAACATTTAAGATTGTCTCCACAACGGTTGCAAGCGCACAAGTGCATTCTAAGAGTAATTATATAAGGATAAAATACAATCGCATTTTACATCCTAAATGACCAATGTTTATCACACACTCTTAGAAAATAATTCATTGATAAAAGAGTGAATGCAAAAGACATTTTAAGATTGTCTCCACGACACATAAAAGTCCACCAGTCCGAAATGCTCCACATTGGTTTTCACGCTTATTAGAGAGCCAAGATGGTTAGTTCTTACAGAGGTGAGTGATATGCAGTTCATTAAGAGATATTTCAGTGTTTCTTTTACACCATCTACAATGTGTGGTTCTGTCAGCACTTAAGTTCCTCTCACTGAGTATTTCATTAGGTGGGTACAAATTCAGTCTAATACGCATCAGTATAGTGCAATGCTAGGTACTCAGGAATTTAGATAGCTATTTTGGAATCACGTTCGCAGCTCTGGATTCTTCAGTGGTGTTTTCGTAGAGCTTCTAACGTAACTTGTTTATTTGAGTTTGAGACCAATCCCAGAGACAGAGCTTCTTTTTTGCTGTTTCATGGTTATGTACCAGGGTCTCCAGTGATATGTTAGCTTCATCTAAAAATGCGTCGCACGGCAGTGACAATGATTTTTGAACCCAATCTAGATTTCCTTTTTCGTCAGCTTCCAATATTTGAAATTGTCGCGGTTGGTTAGGCATAATGAGCTTGCGAAGTAGTGACAGTGCTTTCCATACCACTATTGTGTGGATTGATATCAATCCTAATTCGTGCCGTATGATAGTGATTCGTACACAATTGGGTACTCAAGGGATTTTCCTCCAAAATAATCCTTCTACTAATGACCACTCTTTCCAGGAGTAACTAAGGGAAGTCTCAGCTCCGTATGTTAGGGTCGGTACGCCTTTTGTTTGTAAAATTTGGCAACGGGTATCAATGAGAATTTCCCATACCTTTTGTCTATTATTGCTCCTTGGGTAGCAAGATTTATTGTTTTTGATCTTACTTCAAGTATTCAGGAGTTGTCACATACACTCAGATTTATCTCGATCCTAAGGTTTATCATGGTCCTGTCTCGTGCAATGGGTTTCTTACTAAGAAGCCAACGAGAGTTGTGTATTTCCTGAGTACCACTTGTTCTTTGGAACACCAGGACGGCCAATCGAGGATTAAGTTATGAAAATTGACACAGGGAAAAAGAAGGGAGAACTAAGGAAGGACAATACTTTGCAGCAGGCACCAAACATTAAGGAGGTCCGGGGATATGTGATGGGAGAGCAAGAGTTTGGCAGGGTCTGCTCCTAAAAGGTTTAAAAAAATAAATAAAAAAGATAAATCACACTCCATGTTAAACACACTTCAGATTCTTCCATAATCAACGCGAGTCAAAAATATCCTGAAATTCATTTTTCAAGACGAAATGTTAACCTATGCCCAGGTTTGCACAATTATGAAGTCTTAGACACATGTATGAGTGAGAATGACAGAGTACACAGGTTCAGGTGGTAGAGGTTTTACACAGGGCTAAATAATGTATTAAAATCAAATGTACATATACTGACGATCAATGGATCACTGTGCAGCAGTCTGACAAGCCAATACGTACCCAAATAAGCCTTGCCAGACTTCAATATATTAATTATACTTTAGAAACGTGGTTTGCCCAAGGACGGAAGCTGATCGGCTGATTGGCTGAATCTCAATTGAAATATAACCACATTTCTCATCATGAACCATGCTCTTCTTTCCATGGGTTCCTTCCTTTGGGCCTGCCCCAACCCACTGCAGCCGTAAAAATCTTGCTTATCAATATCAACACAGACCTCTCCATAATGCCGAAATAAATGCTGTGCCAGCAACTGCTTCTTCCACATTCAATCACTTTAAAAAAGTCCTGCTTCTCCTAATGCCCCCCCTTTTAGGATCACAACAGTGAAAGCCTTAATCTAATCTAGAAGGACAAAGAAAACAGTACACATCTTGCTCTTCCCTCAGTACAATTATGCAACTCCAAATGGTACAGAACGTGGTGGCAAGCATTCTACTTCAACTCAGAAGAGACAAGCCGATAGAAACTACCTTGTCCACTGCTCATTGGCTTCTTGGTCATACATAGATTACCTTCAATCCCTTCCATCACTCACAATGCCTTCACCATGACTGGACCTCCTTTGCTCATCTCAAAATGTAACTTATACATCCTAGCCAGAAACCTCAGCTTATCATCCAGATCACTTTGCATCATACCCAAAGCCTTCCTGTCCCTAGATTCTAGACTCTGCAAAAACCTACAACTGAAACTCCAGAATACTTCAGACCATCTCTCCTTCTTCAAGTCCTGAAACCTGTCTCTCTTTCGCCCTCCTGCATTTTGGATCTTACAAGTCGAGAGACCACGCTGGTGGTGAGTGATCCATTGTACAAATACTAAAAACAAATAACTAAATAATTACCTATTGAAACAGGAGCCATGTGCACACTGATAAACAGAGGTTTCACTGCTGAGTGTGACTCTGGAAGTTGCAGTGATATCTTCTGACAAAGTTAAACCAGGTAAGAAGCTCATTAACTTTCACGTAGATGGTGGAATCTAGTAATATTGACCCCTCACCGCCCGCTGGGCCTTATATATATTTCCTTAGCAAGACCATTTCTTGAATTCAAACACATTTATGCTTTCCAAAGGGATTCACTCTATCCCTTTCCAAAAAAACTTTCCAAATCCCACCTATGTTCCAAGAGAGAAAAGCCACACTGACTGGCCAGAAGCCATTAAGGAAGGAATAGACCCTTTGGCTGAAGGGTCAAAGGAACCCATGAACACACATCTAGCCTGCCCAGGTAGGGTTGGGCTTAGAATCATAATTCAATCTAAGGCAATGCATCTTCTTTCCCCCATTTCCATCTTCTAATTTCAAGAGCTGCCTACCCTCGACAGCTGACTTGATTGGACCCGCACACATCCATTATTTATTTCCATAGAATCTAAGTCAGTGGAGCAAGAACAGCATTAAAGCCCATATCAGTCTGACTCGTTTCTTAATTTTGTGATCAGAAAACTTAGAAATGTGACTGTTGTTTCCATAATCAACCACAATCTGGGTCAGGGCTAAGTCCTTTCTATTCCTGGCACCCATATTGGTTATTAGCATTAATCGTATATCCCCCACTTCCTTTCAAATTAGGATATGAGATTCTAAACCATTATTACAATTCATTGTTATGATGTTTTCTTCTTATTAATTAATGTAATATACAGATCATGGTTACCTTCAACTTCCCCAGAACAGATACTATCAGATTGATTCCAGAGTCAAAACATTAAAGGCTGAGTGCATTAATCTCTATTAAAACTGCAGCATTTCTATCCAGCTCTGCATCTAGGACCAATACATGAGATTCTGGTGGTGTAACATTACTTATTCTAAGTCCTGCTGTATGAGTAATTGTGATGCTGGAAATGCATCGGAGGGACAGGGCCTCCGTATCCTTGTCCCTTACTGGTTTTTATTGTGTGTTCTGTCGTGTTTTCCACGTAGGAGTTCTTGTGGGACTCCTAGCAGTGCAGCTCTCTCTCTTTTGGTTTGGTGAACAGACCCGTGGGATACCCTTATGGCAACCCTGTGCCCCTAGTGTATGTTTTTGGGCACCTGTGGGTGACCCACAGAGCAGGGTACGGGCTGGTGGCAGCTCCGTGCTGAAATGACTGGTGCCCTGAGCGTCCTCCATTTTGGAATGCCCAGGTCCTGTCATTGGAATCAGTAGATTCCTTATGGAGACAAAATGGCCTCCATGGCCTCTTGCCTTCAATCACATGTTACCTTTATCTTCCCAAAGTCCCGGGAAGCCCTGCCTCTGTCGCTCCCCCGCTGACTGGCTGTTGGGTGGAAGTTCGTATATGTTAGTGTGGGGAAGTGCCGACCAGACTGGCTGGAGCCTTCTCAACGACTGCATGTTGTGGGGACGCCTGTGGGTGGGACCTGGGTGAATGGAGTGTGTGACAAACACGCATTCTATGTTGTGGCTATCTAGTATCTGGTGTTTGAAACAATGGTTGAGACCGCCCTCCCCGAAACCGGTATGAATGCAGCTTGGAATGTTGAATGGCTCGGTACTTGTCCCAATACACATAACTTGTTGTGAGTGTCTGGAGAGAAGTGAATGGCCTGAATACCTTGTGTGCCTGATTGGCTGCCTGCCTGCATGAATGCCGTAGTCGTGATTGGATGCTTGAGTATGACCCAGCAGAATGAATGGGAGATCAACAGTATGTCTGGGGACCTCTCACTGCTAGGAATCGTGTTCGGAAGCTGAAGTCCACTACGATGAGTAACTGGAGTAACTGAAGCTTAACCTTGGCCCTGCTGGATGAGAAGAATTGCTGTTGCTCTGCTTCACAATCTGAAAGCTGCTGTGCCTTCAAGGACTGACCAAGAGAGGACCTGGTAAGGCGCCCTCTTCCCGAACTATGAGGGACCAGTGTGCAAAGCTGATCTTTGCCCAAGCTCCCTGATAGACAGACCTTCGACAGGCTGCCGACCCGATACGGGGATTGCTGCGGAACTCCAAGGAGAAGCGCCCAGCCTGTTGTCCACCACTGTCACCGACTGGAGCTGCCGTGCTCCCGTTGCCTAAGAACTTCATTGATCCAAGGACGCTCTCATCCGCATCGTTGCTGCTGTATCCTGCCGGAGAAGGCCTGACCGTCAACGCACCGAGGAGCATCCACCGGTGGGTTTCCCGCCACCCGAAGACCACAGAGAGGCCGACAACTCGACGCCCTTGCTGGGCCACAGTTTTTCAACTCTTTGCGGTCCAGAACTATTGACATCGAGGTGCCCCGCACGCATCTTCCTTGCAGGATGTTTACGCTTCCCCATCAACGAGCACCGCTAGGAACGACGTGGCCACTTCACCGTCGTAGCTCGACCTGTTCTCTGTTGGACGTTCGACGACCCGTGACTCATGTCTTAAAGGGAGGGCACTCAAGAAGGGTTGTCGATTTCCCCAACGAAGAACGCTACAACGCCAAGGTACTTTGGGGTTGCAGAACTATTAGAACGTCTAGTGCGAACAATATATGGACTGGGCTTGTATCTTTCTTCTACAGGTTGCCCAGGTGGGGGGATCTCCACACAGAACTGTGTCTAGGTAGACGGGGCCAGTATTCTGCCAATTTCTCAAATCTTGCTTTCCTTCCTCTCTCTACTGCTGGTGTCCTCTTTATTTTGATCTGTGTGTCATTCTGGCCATATGCACTTTAATGAGATCTAATAACGTTAGTGGTACCACTTTAGAATTGTACATATTTACCATTGTTGATTTCCGGAGTACAAAGTGAGTTATCGTGATCGTGTATATGACTTTGAATATTAATTATATAAAGACTGTGTTCATCCCCGCTCCAAGCCTCCACACGGCTGGACGCTTCCATCGTCACCCGCCGGAGACCGCAGTACGTCTTTTTTCTTTTTTTTTCTTCCCCGTCCCCCTCCCTTCCGCCCTCCCAACCCCACTTACCTTCTTTTTTCTTCTGGTCTTGGGAGCAAACGCGCTGGGAACACTTGTGTTCCCAGCTCGTCTGCTCCCGATGGCCGCCATGGAAAGGGAAAACGGACTACCTTTTCCCTTTCCCGGCAGCCATTTTTTAAACTTTTTTTTTTGTTTTCTTTTTCTGTTTTGAAACAAGCGAAAAAAAGAAAAAAAAATGCCATTAGCACCCTGGTCTAACGGGCCGGGGTGCTAATGGCAATAAGACCATCGGCGGTGGGCCAATACCGCCCACGGTAATGCCCCCGGGACTTTGTTAAGGCCCTTGCTACGCTCTGGCCTATAACTACGGCCCTGGGGGCATTACCTGGGGCTGTATTGGCCCGCCGCCTCGGGTCTTATTACCACATTATGGACCTGTACACTGCATCATCATTGTGTCTCACTTCTAATATTGAGGCTGCTAGAGATAAAGAAGAATCAAAAGAGTGAGCAGGAAATTCATGGTGGTCAGAGCTAAATAGTTGACAAGCTTCCCCATTGATATTTGTATAATGGTAGCGGTCATTCTAAAAGCAGAAGATTTAGATAAAACCACAATGTGGCAAATAAATGTGGGCCACGTCCAGCCCTGAACATGTGCTCCAGGCATGGCTGACAGTCTCCAAGGAATATAGAAACTAGAGCTTAACTTGCCAGGAAGCAAGGCCCCACTGGGAAAGGTATGAAACGAGCCGCCTGGGAGAGCCATGCACTAAACAATGTTGTCTGGCGTGGCTCCCTGTGTTTTTAGACATTGTTATGTTATGGGATGTTATGTTATGTTACAGTAATTTGTTAAGCGCTCATTCACCCGAGGCATGGGCGTAATTTTAGGGGGGGACAGGGGTGTTTGTCCCCACCAACATTCATGGTACACCATTTTGACCCCATTCATTTGGCTGGGGCCCCTTTCCTCCAGATGTCATGTCCCCCCAACATTTTCAGCAAAGTTACTCCACTGACCCGAGGGCATCATGGCGCTGAGAAAGGAGAGAGAACAACATAGCCTGCAGACATAATCCTAGACCAGATACGTATATTTACTTCTTCCCATATTGAGGCGGGGGTCCTATTAGTATACTCTGGTTGGGGTGCTTTATAAAGTACCAATCCGGAAGTGTGCTGAAGTGTAGGACTGTTGGACTGGACTCCTTGGACTCCCTGCTCGACTTTGTATGTGGATCTGAAGCGGGCCATCTGTAAGAGGAAGCTCGCGGCCGTAGAAACGTTGCCCAACAAGTTCCTGTAATCAACAAATTAAATATAGTGCACGGCGGGGACTTGTGCTTGTAGTTGTGGACTTGCTGGCACAGCTTACAGAGTGCCGCGGCAACTTTGCCGCATTGTGATTTTACTCTCCTTTGATTGCAGCTCTGCCCTGTTACCCGCCCACCATCGTACAGCCAGTGCCATAAAGCTCGGGTGCACGTTCATCTCGCGCACGCATCCGGAAGTGTGCTGAAGTGTAGGACTGATGGACTGTTTGGCTGGGTGGCGACGGTGGAGCGGGTGACTTAACTGTGAGTGAAATGCTGATTTTGTCTTACAACTGACATTACAAATAAAGTTGTGTTTATTGGGAGTTGTAGTTGTTTTCAAAATTGAAAGGTGGGCTACTATACAAATACTAACAAAGTGTGGTCACACGTGTTCTAAATTGAATATTCAAATTGAATTAATATTGAAATATCATGGTGGGGAGCCTACGCAGTGGCAGGAGCCTAATGGATACATACTCACACACAGGGCTAAATATAACGGCGCCCATTCAACAGCACGACTCTAGTGCGGACCATATTGCACCTAGCTTACAGGCTTCACTTTATGAGGAACGAGCCATGGATGCAAACACAGTCCCCTATAGCCCCTAATCTTTGGCAATTGAACCGAATGACTCTGGGAACAATCAACTGCGATTACCCAAAGTTAAATCAAAACTAGGGGCATTGTTTGACAAGAGTCATATCTCTCAGCCAACACATGTATTTGATGACATGCCCATGGGGAAAGACTTGCACCAAGCACATATGAGAGGTATGGAAACGTTTAACTGCTTGAATGATGTTTCAATCATGGCCCTACGTTAATAAATGAATGGGAAAAACGTTGTTGGATTTCCCTTGGCCCCGCATCGCCTTCAGTCTACCTGCCCTCTGAGGTAGAGAGAATTTCATTACATAATCCCCAGGGAGTCACCTTCTCCGAGTTGTGTATGGGACATGTTAATCACTACGATGCAAGGCCAATGCGGCCGTCAACTAGTTCACCCATGCAGCCTCTTTTGGGTACAGGTGGGAGGGGGGATTATTCAGCAAAGAGTCAGGTCAACACATTTTCAGCACTTGAAAATAGTGTTTGTTATGCTAAAGGATCGAGGAACAAAACAGTACAATTGACCTATGAAAATGCAGATTACCCCTCAAATGTGAATGAGGAAAACATGAAATTCCCTGTAGTAACCTCATTGTTGAACCTATTAGATAAAGGCCAAGAACTAACACATGTACACTTGAATTCTGTAAAAAGACATGATGATAGGCATCTCCGAGAAAATATGCAAACTTGAGGGATTTATGCTGGTGCATGTTACTGGCCAATCAGAGAAATGGGGTTTGCTGGACTCATGCCTTTTGAAAATGTTAAATCCTGTGAAACCTGGGGGCACCAACAAAGGTACTCAAACAGTGGATGTTCAGGAAATGGAAACCACTGTTCGCCACTCATATGCAAATGTGGAGGCCGATAGTGAGAAGTCCTCTGGTTCTCCCACAGTGTCAATATCGTTCCCCCTACTAGATGCAATTCAGTTCAATTCACTAAAGCTAGATGATGTTTTTCGATATCTTATAACTCTACAGTCAAGGAAACTAGTGTGAGGCGAAATGGGCACTGTGTTAGCTGAAACAGAGAAAACCTTGATGGGCAATCCTGACACGTCCCCTAATAGTCCATCTTCTCTGGTTAAAATCATTGAGAGCGCAGCAGCCCTTCAAGCCGACTCGTTGGAAAGTGCCAAGAGGCAACAAGACTTGGGGACTAAAGGTGATGAGGAGATGTGTACTCTCAATGATGCCAATGAATCACATGAGATGGACACAATATTTTGCTCACGAAAAATGAAATGTGCGCATGCCAAGGCAATGAAAAAAGAAAAAAGGCAATAAAAAAACAAGACAAAGAAAGTGTGGAAATTCAGAAAAAAGAACCAAAAAATAAAAGGGAAAGTTACTCTGGAAAGCGGAGTGCCCAACAAACATAAACAATTCTGGTGAATTGATAATTGATCTGACACAATTTAATGAGTAATCTAGAGAGGTGCTTAACCTAGCTTTTCCAAACCATCAGCGAATAGCAAATAATAGAAAAGTGACACGTAAGGGAAATGAGATACTCCATCCTGATGGCAGTGACTCACAGGTAGCAGGATCACAAAAGCAAGGTCGCCTGTCTGCATTTTACCCCCTGGCTGCAAACAAATTAACTGGTGTGGTGGCTGGAGGGAATACTGAAGTGACAAAAGATAAGGGGGCTTCCTTAAAAAACGGGCGAAGCAATGAAGGACCTGGACACATTGGCCTGCCCCCAGTATCTGAACAATGTTCGACTACTGAGAAGGTGTCGAATGGAACAAAGGTGGGGAATGTTGAACCAACTCAGGAGGTACCAACATTGTTGTCCCGTGATAGAAAGCCCCCAATGGACACATCCAGAAAAGACTTATCATCTGCCCCGGGGGATATGATTCCCTGGAACAGATCTAATGACGATATGTCACTTAAGGGTGGAACAAATAATTTGGGAGGAGATACTGAGTTGGATAGAGAAGAATGTAGTTCCTCAAGGGATACTAGATATTTCTTTGGGTGGCGAAGTGACCCCAAGATTAATGGGCAACAGAGACTGTACAGATCCTTTTTGTTTAATGTATTTAAACGTAGCCCACAGCTGAGAACACTTCATTCAGGCGACATAGACTGGATAAGGTTGACAAACCACAACAACCTGCGTATAATATCTGCACCGCAATCAGTCATCATACTAAAGTTGTTGTGGGACCACAGAGAGGATTTTGAATTACGAGGACTCTCACTGGAATTGTTTCGGTCCCTTGAGGAGGCGGATCAATTCGTGGATGAACAGATCCCGAACATCGAGGTGACTCCACCAATTGACACGAGTACTCATCCGATGCCAATGCAGACAGCGGAATTTATTAATCAGATTTCGGCCTTAGTGGGGGCAGCCTCAAATATTACATGGCTGGCACCACTGATGACCTCTATCTTAGAATTGCAATCTAAAAATAAGCAGTCCTAGCCAGAAGGACTGCCCTTTGATATCATGGAATTGTTGTGGGGTCAAACATATTAAATCTTGGCTCACCCTTACTGAAACATCGAGGAGTTCTGTAATATATCTATTGCAGGAAACCATGTGTGTGAACCACGTGGTGGTGGAGGGTTACTCAAGCTTTTGTGTTCCAGTGGTGCAGGGTAGCGCTGGTCGGCCAGCAAGAGGGCTAGCCATCCTGATTAGCAATGCCCATAATCACCAGCCACATGTAGTCCTAGCAACTAATGGTATCCTAATAGTTGAATACAAACCAGATAGTATGCTGCCTTTCTCCTGCATATTGGTATGCATATATTTCAATCCTGCTGTAACCACTCTTGATGCAACTTTAGACCACATGGATGAGGTATTTGAAGAAACATTGCTAAGTAACCCCGAAAGTGTATTTATAATAGGGGGTGATTTTAATTCAGTATGTATAGAGCAAACATCCTTGGGTATGAGAAATGGTATGATAGCTTAAACGTACTCTAGGGGCAAAAGCTGGAATCGGTACTTTAACAAATGGAATATCCACCGGGTAGAATATGAAGCTGGTATGCACTCCAGTATGTGGGCAAGAGGTGATGCTATATCTTACAACAATTACTTTTTTGTCTCAACTTATTTACTGGGAACGATGGACAAGGTAGTTATTATAGAAACTCCATTTTGTGATCACGCTCCAATTAAGATGATCCTATGTCAGGAGATTGAACCTCTTTACACTGATCCTATCTTAGCACTTATAGAATTGGATCATATGCATATTTCGATTAGATGGCACCCTAGGATTTGTAGGGAATTGACATACTTGGTGCACAGGGACATATGGCGTGTAAATGGGGAAAGTCCCATTGGGTGTGAGGCCAATCAGAGAGAGGAATGGAACACTATGGTAATAAAGAAACACATTCTTACATTGTTGAAGCGTTCAATGCCACAAGCTAATACCAAAGTGATCTCTTTTAATTCCAAAATTGCCACTCTTAAATGAGAAAGGAATCATACTCTGAGAGCTTTAACGCAATTAAATCTATCTCCCTATGGGTACGTTAAAATGAAATGCAGGATGTGCTTGAAATATAGAAATATGATAAAATCAATTCGCAACATCCATAATCTGTTGGATAACCAACGGATGGTAGGCCTTTTAATTAAGAGAAATAAACGAAGTACATGGTCTTTAATTAATGGCAGGCATCAAGCAGAGTCTCAGGTTCTAGGAACATCGATCTCTGCAGAATCCTGGCAAACTTTTATTGCTGAAAAGTTTAAGTTACCAGACACATTTCAACAGGTCGATTCAGGAATCCTGTGACTGAGATGTGTGCATACTATGTCATTTTCACTAGATGATATAGTACAGGCGATCCAGGAGCTCAAATCGTCTAAGGCGACAGGACCGGATGCTTTGTGGGCATGTTTTCACAAGGATGATCCTAAATTTTGGCATGCTATACTGCATACTAAATTTGCAAATATTCTGTCATCAAATACTATGCACAAATCTTGGCTTAATGCGATAATTATCCCTATATTTAAAAAGGGCGACCCAAATAATCCAGCTAACTTTCGGCCGATAGCCTTAAAGGATGAGTCTGCAAATGTTTTTGCAATATTATTGCTAAAGCATATTCAAGACTTTATTGAAGAACAGAAAATGTTCTCAAAATATCAAATAGGATTTCGGAAGCCTATGGGGACTTCATTGAATGCCATCATAATGGCGCATATTTTTGCCAAATCCAGAAATACCAATACTGGCCCGATTTACATTGCAGCGCTAGATTTTACAAGCACTTTTAACTCAATAATTAGAGAAATGCTATGGACAAAACTGTTAGCCCAAGGTTTTCCAAAGAGGCTGGTGCAGTTGATCGCCTTGTTACACTCTCACACTACGTTTCAGGAGAGGGTTACTAAATCAGGGGCACTTACCTCACCGATCCGCACCATGACCAGGGTTAAACAGGGATGTAACCTTGCGGCAACTTTATTTAATTTATATCTTTGTGATATGGATCCACTATGGGATGGGACCAAGATGTATCCTGCCAAACTGGCGGGCCTCAAAATACATTGGTTATGTTTTGCGGATTACATCGTCCTGTTCACTAGAACTCCATATGGTTTACAAAATAAATTGAACAAATTCTTTGAATATGCGAGGGAACATAATTTGGTGGGAAATTCTCTGAAATCTCAAATTATTATAGTTCATAATAATAAACGAGTCAAATCTTATTCTTGGAACATAGAGCACGCAAGCCCCATCCGCTACCTCGGCTATCACGTAGCAGAGGTAAATACGCTTACATTTTGGGAGGCGTGGCTAAAAATGAAAGCAAGATCTTTGACATCTATGATGAAGATTATTCTCAGGAAATATTGTACATTTTCATTGCGTCCACTTTTTGAATTTTACACACTAAAGGTAGAACCAATATTATTGTTTGGTTCAGACATCTGTTTGTTGGATGTGGATTCTATACTAAATAGGATTCAAGGTATGCTTTGGAAGAAGACATTGGGTCTGGCTACGTCAGTTCCGAACTCAATAATACGCCAAGAAATGGGGTTGCCCTCTTTGGCTACGAGGTGGTCATGGCAGAAGTTGGTAAGATACGCAAAAATATTATCACCTCCATGGAACTCACTCTTCTGCGATTTAAATATAATCCTTAAGCAGGGCTCTTTGCCATTCATGGAGAAATTTAAAGTTCTAATGAACAAAACTCCAAATAGTATTGATTTGTCGATTGAAGATTTACAGTTGGGTCTACCTAAAGTTAAGCGCAATTTATATGATCTTGATTGGTCTATAACGTTAGATCTAAATAGAAGTTACAAATCCTATTCTGATTATGCATTGATCGCAAGGAAGAGAGAGTTGCATGCGCCCTATCTGATTCAATGTCCCTGTAATAAATTAAGAACTATTTACATGCGATTTAAGCTTAATCAGTTTCAAATCTTTGAACGCACTTTCAATTGGCAAAAGGGTTTATTGCATAAAGATAATATGAATTTTCGTTTCTGTATGAATGCTACTGAGAATGAAACGTTGAAACATCTTGTGGTTTATTGTGCATACTTCAAAGAGGAACGGTTTAAACTACTGGGAAATTACTACCTGCAGGCATCTGAAATTGCACGAGTTACATTTCGGGAAAGATGTCTAGATGGTAACAGTATGTGTCTTGTATTGGCATTATCACGAATTCTATTTAAAATCAAACAAGCTTCAACAAAAGAAAACAACCATGATGTTTAAACTAAGTGTGAAATTAGCCTAATATAAAGACAACCTAAATAATATCTCTATGAATGATGAAGTCGTGGAATGTGCTTTGGCTTAATGTCCTTCCTAACCTCAGTTGAGGGTGCTGGAAAGAATGGTGATCGTTAGGTTGCATAACTCAGAGTTCATATTAGACTCGAAGAAGTTACTACCTAATTGAACTGTCAATGATTTTACATATTGTTTAGTGAAATATTGGCTTTGCATGTTTTTATTTGCTAAAATTTAAAATTTGTATAGTAAGACCATCTGAGAGGTTTTGTGTATTATGTTCTCAAAATCTTTTGTAAGTCATTGAATGTTAAAATAATTGTCGCTCATGTGAATGTGGAGCTCAACTTTGAGAATTGTTGTTGTAAAAGTTTGTAGAATAATTTTGTGTACAGACTAAAAACAACTTTTAAATAAAAAATTAAAGATGCACCAATTCTCATAAAGCAAAAATGACAAAGAAATAAAAGGAACAAAATGTCAAGAACTTAGTTGTAAGCATAATTGCTACTGTGTCCCTCCTTTTAAAAGTGCTGAGTGAGTCAAGTGAGTTGGGTGACCTTGGAGTCAACAGCGTATATCGTACAAAATGAAACAGTCCCATATTTTTTGTTTCTTTACTGTCTGTGTCAACTAGAAATGTCCTTACCCGTTAAAAGAAAAGCCCTAGGAGAGAAATGTTATTAAAGGAATTGCATAATAATTGCTGCAAGAATTCTAACTGCAATAGAATAAGTCTTTGGATTCTCACCGAGAGTTACTAGCGTGATGTTTCGGGAGCAGAGAGCTGGGTAAGAATTTACAATATAGGATACGATCATCTGCAATAATCCTAATAGAGGTGGCATTGGATGTGGGTTCACTGACGTGCGAGCTGTCTATTTCTGTAGGAATAGTTTATCTACTAGGGGTACTCACTGTTTCCTCAGACAAGAGAAAGGCAGTGTTCTATGTTTGTTCTCCTATGAGCTGTCTGTTCCTTGTAGCTGCTCGAGTCTGTACTCTCGTCACTTCCTCCTTCTCTTCCACTTTGGGATTTGCCAGCAGGGGGGACTCGCCTTTGTAGGGTTTGATGTCACTGAGGTTAAGCAAAGCTCGTCCCTCTTGAACTTTGACAGCTGTAGGAGTAGTGTTCTCTGCCAGAAATGGGACGTCGAACCTAGGCTTATTCCATGTTCTAGAAAAACTCCTCAAAAGAACTGAATCTCCAGGTTATAATAAAGGGGACTTGAGATGAGTTTGTGGGTCAAACCATTGGTCGTCTTCATCATTGCTTTTTGACCCCTCCCGCAGGGCATGTAGCTTTTGAGACAAAAATGACATAAAAGAGACACTTGCAGTCATAGCAGCCAAATATTCATGCATTTCTGATACAAGGACAGTAGACGTAGTTTGGGATCAGTTAATGCTCTAGTGGGAGGAGTAAGAGGTGTGTGTGCATGCGGCATCCCGTCACTAGCTCATGAGAAGTCAAGTTATGGTCTGAGCCGGACTGGTTGAGTAATGCAAAGAGAGCTAGGGGTAGCCAATGGACCCATCCATTTTTCAGGGTCAATTCTATCTCACAAATTCCATTTGACTGCTGTTGATAAGAGGAAGAGAATTTAGCTGACTACCTAGTAGAATTGTAATGTGTTTGAAGAGTTCATGTACAAAATATGGTCCGTTGTCAGACCGGAAAACCTTACACATCCCCCATCTAGGGAAAACCTCACGTATGAGTAACTTGGAGAACCGCTCACTGGCAGAAGGTTGGAGGTAGAGGAGGGGAGAGCTTGTAAGGGACAGTATTTAAGTAGGCAGCATTGCAGGTAGGTAGGTCCCAGGCCCCAGAAAGCCTTGTGAACAATGCAGAGAGTCTTGAACTTGATCCTTGCAGCCATGGGGAGCCAGTGAAGGAATATCAGCGCCAGAGAGCTGATGTCCCTGGGCTTGCGGCGGTTCTGTTCTGGATGAGTTGCAAAGGGCGCAGGACAGAAGGGGGGAGGTTGAGGAAGAGGCTGTTGCAATAGTCCACCCTAGACAGAACCAGGGCTCTGGAGACAGTGAGCCACTGGGGAAAGTGAGAAAAGGTAGATTACCTCTGAGGAGGTGTAGCTGATAGACTTTTTAGAGATGTCCAAAATGTGAGAGGAGAAAGAGAGAGTGGAATCAAAAATGACCCCAATGTATTGTGTCTCGCTGGTGGGTGCGGGCACTGGGCCAAGAGAGACCGGCTAGATTGAAACGGGGGAAAGCGGGAGCATGGGTCCTAATGCAAACGATCTCAGTCTTACTGGCATTGAGGCAGAGGTTGTTTGCAGCACACCATGACTGAATAGCGGACAGTCAGATATGAGCGAGGAGGCGACTTAGGATAGCCTGAAAGATAGTTGTGTGTCATCCGCATAACACTGGAAGTTGGAGGTAAAAGTGGCAATCACACATGCCAGGGCAGCCATATAGATGTTGAAGAAGCAGGGGGATAGATTAGAAAGGCTACGAGTTCCACCTGGGATGGGCAGCTGGAGAGAAAGGAGGTTAACCATGCCAGAACCTGACCTGTGATTCCCAGGGTGTCACAAAGACGTGCAATCAGGATGTTGTTTTAACCGTGTCGAAGGCAGTGGATATGTCAAGGAGAATGAGGACAGAGGGAGTGTGAGTGTCAAGATTTGAGAGCAGTTCCTCACAGGTGTGCAGTTTCCATGCCTCTGGATGCTCTAAAGCCAGATTGATGGTCATGGAATCAACCAATCGACTCTGTGGAGAGTCAGCTGAGAGAAAGCAAGCTTCTCCAGGAGTTTGCCCAGGAAAGGAGTGATGGAGATAGGGTGGTAATTTGCTAGGATGGAGGGGTTGGCAGAGGGTTTTCTGAGCAGAGGGTGCCAAAGGGAGTGCTTAAGGGCAGTTGGGAAAACTCCAGTGGAAAAGGAGAGATTGATGAGATCAGGCAAGGTTTTTTTACCTCCTCATCCATTGGGAGCTCCGGTTTGAAAAGAAATTCTGTAGGTAATCGTAACACCTTGCCCCTTATTCCTGGAAACCATGCTAGCAAGAGATTCACTCCATATTGGAATTTTTTGTGGTCCGTGGGTATGCCCTGTTAGAATTGTTTAACTGAAAAAGCCAATATAAATTCTATTGCATTCACATAGTAAATCCCTGGACTGGAGCACACTATTCCCTGTTCAGTGAATGAAATGGTAATGTTGAGCTTGCTCATCATATCCCTCCCCATGATATTAACGGGTGTTTGACGGGAATACAACAGTGGTTTGGAGAGGATGTGTTCCCCGATAGTGATAGGGAAGTTGTTAGTGAATTGAACCAAATTTGTCACCCCAGAAAGCCCTTGTGCATTCATGGCATTGTCTAACATATGAATTTCCTCTCCCTGACAAAGGACTTGGTCGCCCCATATCTACAAGGAGGGAAAATGTTCTGTCACCTTTCATCACCCCGACTCGTGGCTCCTCTTGTGGGTTGGGTGTAACTGATAGGATTGAACACATCAAGTCAGTCTGTGGGCTGCCCTGTTGTGGATACAGATTCATCCCAGCCACATAAAGGGATACCCCCAACCGCTGTCACATTTCCTATTCTAGGCATAGGTGGCTGCGCTCCTAAACTGGCGTCCCAGATTGCCATGGTAGTATTATGTTGCACTGGTGCTTGCGATTGCATCTGTGGTTGATGTGTCTGTATGGGTACTTGTTGGGCCTGTGCTAGTGGTGGTTGTGCTTGCATTGATGGCTGTTATATGTGATGTGTTTGCTGTAGATGTGTGTGATCTTGGGCATAATATTGGGGGGGCACTGCAGTATATGTTGGTGGATATGCTATCACCCTTCTTGGATCCAGCCAATTCTGTTGCATCATTCCTCTGCTTCTACACACTCAGGCAATGTGTCCCACTTTTCCACAAGTCCAACACTGCTGGGGTGTTCTCCCAAACCTGTGTGGTACCCCACTAAATCACCCATTTGTGGCACTTGACACCCTTCCCCTCTTTCTCATGGTGCAACTCCTCTTCCTTGTGGCCAATAATTATACTCTCCCCTTCCTGCACAATCCCCTCCTCCGTCAACGTCCACAGCTTACATCTCAAGTTATCCTTGGCCATTTGTGGCCATGGTATGTATTGTGGCTATCCTCCTCCTTTTTCTCGCAATGGAAGTGTGTCACTCTGTTGTTATCTCAGGGCTCAGAAAAGCCCTTCGTTTTGGTGATTGCTCTTGCCATTGTCCTCAATCTTTTTGTATAAATGGTTGTTTCTTCTAAACTACGTGATCGTTCGTATGCCGCAATGGGTGTGCTGCGGGTTCAGCTGTCCCTTCTGGTT
The DNA here is from genome assembly GCF_040938575.1 of Ambystoma mexicanum. NCBI lineage: Eukaryota > Metazoa > Chordata > Amphibia > Caudata > Ambystomatidae > Ambystoma > Ambystoma mexicanum. Next base: position 1,361,874,850 of record NC_090935.1, read on the forward strand.
CTTCTAAATCCAACCACTCTGTTTCTCTTTCTGTGTTCACTCCCGCTAATTGACATTGCCCTGCTCCCACTTCTTTCCTGTGGTCACTTTCATACCTTTCCTCATCTGCCCACTTTATCCCACAATTTTCATTGCTTTCATCATTTTCTCTTTGCTCAAAGGCAAGTCGCTTCGGAGGGTTTGTCTCATATATTCCTCGAACTGCCTGTTCCAGTAAACTCTGCTCTCTTGGTGAAGATCCTACTACACTCCCTTTTACCCTACGGCTGTCCCCACTGTCCCTTCTGTTTCTATATAAGTTACCAATCCTTCTGCGTATTGCTGCTCCTTCATCTTCATCCAGAATAGCAGTATTCCTCATTATGTCCTCCACTTCTCTAGTGCGTCTCTCTAAACTCTTCTCTTCTGCCCGTTCTTGTCCCACACTTTTCACCCTCCCTTGCAGTATGCGCACCCTAACAGCCTTTTCACTTAATTCTGTCATCTTTCTCTTCTCTGCTCTGTCTTTCTCTTTCTCCTATTTCCTTCGCTTTCTTTTCTTCTACTTCCCTTTGCGCTCTCTCTCTCTCTCTCTCTCTCTCTTTCTTCCCTTTCTCTTTCCTTTTTTCTTTCTGCTAGTCCACTTCTTATTTCTTCCAGTCATTTCCTCTCTTTTTCATGGTTTGCCTTATGCCACCGCTCTCTTTTTTCCACTTCCTTCATTATACTGCTCCATTCTCTTTCTTCTTCTTCTTCTTCTTCCAACTTCCTTCTCTGCTGTCCCTCAAATTCCTCCTTCTCCCTTCGTCACTTAGCTTCCCCATCTTCATCATTAGGGTCCTCCATATTCCTTCTGCCCAGTAGTAATATTTTCCCTCACACCCCCACATTTGAACTTATAGCTGTTTCCTCCTTGTCCTTCATCTGACCTTTTTGCCTCTGTGTCTCTTGCTTTGCTTCTGTTAGCCTCACCTGCAACTCACAGCGCTCCTTGTATTCATTGCGCATGGGCAAAGTCTGTTGAGTTTTTAATTTAGCTCCACTAATGACATCTTCATCACTATAAGTGGGCGGTGCACATGTGGGGTTAGTGTACCCTGCTGCTGCTTTTAATTCTTTAAGTGGGTAGAACCCCTGTCCTTTGTTTATTAGATCGATGCTCTGGGGAGGAGGAGGAGGAGGAGCTGATGGTGCTTTGCCCTCCATGTTGATTAACCATCCATTTCTTTTGGGGTGGCTCTTCCACCTTGTCCCAGAACATTTTGCATAAATCTAAAACGGGCAATCCCTTATGCAATTTTCTCCCCTTATACACAGCATGTAAGTATGTGGTCCCTTGTTGCAGCACTGCTTTCGAAAGACTGCCCTCTTGGAGCCAAGGCGAAAACATCTTATCTGCTGTCGTCCTGACCCACTGGGCATGGTTCATTTGGATTTTGTCCTTGTACTTCTGCAGGGATTTTCACAAATGCACAAGAGGAGTATCGCCTCCCATAATTCAAGCCCGCATCTCTGTGGCATCCAATAATACGGCCAAACTTTTCAAAGTCTTTAAGGAACTGGCCAACCCTACTGCAGCCTCTTACTCTATTGCACCCACCCAGGCCCTTTGCGGGGCGTGTGGCAGCACACTCACCACCAAAACACAGGACATCCTGTACTTTCTCTCCTCCACACCCACTTGTGCACCATCATCTCTTGGGCCCCCCTCGGCCGCTCCTACCATGCCCCCTCTTCTCTCCTCCCTCTCCCCCGTCACACCTCAGGAGGTCTCTAGACAAGTCTGGTCTATGAAAGCCTCTTCCAAGCAGGTGGACCCTTGCCCCTCCAAAACCCTCAATGACAACACTGACTCTCTAGCTCCAGCCTTGGCAGACCTCTGCAGCCTCTCCTTCACCACTGGAGTTTTCCCCACTACTCTCAAGCATTCTCTTGTGCACCCTCTGCTCAAAAAACCCTCTGACGACCCTTCTCTTGTGGCAAACTATCGCCAAATCTCCATCACTCTTTTTCTGCGCAAACTCCTGGAGAAGTTGGCTATCTCTCAGTTTACCCTCCACACTGAATCTGTTGGTTGTCTCCATGACCATCAGTCTGTCTTTAGAGCATCCAGAGGCAAGGAAACTGCTCTTTTGAACACCCGTGAAGACCTGCTCTCCAACCTTTACTCTAACTCTCCCTATGTCCTCATTATTTTTGTCCTCTCCCTGCTTTCGATATGGTAAACCACAACATCCTGATCTCCCGTCTGCGTGATACCCTGGGCATCACAGATCAGGCCCTGGTGTTGCTAGCATCCTTTCTCTCTGATCATTCTTCCCAGGTGGAACTTTGGTCCTTTGTCTCCACTATCACTCTCTCTACTTGTGGTGTCCCCCAGGGATATAATCTATCCCACTGGTTTTTCAATGTCTACATGGCCCCTTTGGCCCACAACATCTCTGCCTTCACCTCCAACTTTCAGTGTTATGCAGATGACACACAGCTCTCTTTCAGGCTACCGTCTGCCTCTTCCTCCTCCTCGCTCATTCCTGACTGTCTGTCCGCAATTCAGTCCTGGTGCGCTGCTAATGATCTCTGCCTTAATGCCAATAAGACAGAGATTTTCCTCATTGGGACCCTTGCTTCCGCTTTCCCACTTTCACTCTGGCCAGCCTTCCTTGGTCCTGCGCCCTCACCCACCAGTGAGGCAAAAAATCTGGCTGTCATCTTCTACTCTCTCCTTCTCTTCTCACATCTCGGACATGTCCAAAATGTCCCGCTACCAGCTGCAACTCCTCAGAGGTAATCTACCTTTTCTCAGCTTCCGTCAGAGGCTCAGCGTCTCCAGAGCCCTGATTCTTCTCTCCAGACGGGACTACTGCAACAGTCTCTTTCTCAATCTTCCAACTTCTACTATCCGACCTCTTCAACTTATTCAGAGCAGAACTGCAAGACTTATCCTTGACCTCAAGCCCAGGGACTGCATCTCTCTGGGACTGAAATCCCTCCACTGGCTCCCTGTGGTGGCAAGGATCAAGTTCAAGTCCCTCTGCATAGTCCACAAGGCTTTCTGGGGCCGGGGCCCTTACTATCTACAACACTCACTTTCTAAATACTCTCCTTCTAGAGCCCTGTTAGGGAGAATTCTCTGTTTAGGCTGAATTTCCTAACCTAGTGAGTCCCCCAGCAGCTTTGCTGGATTTCTGGAGTTTGTTTTTTTCCATCCTGCCAAGAGTGTGACCCTTTTCTCTCACTCTTGGACATGTATGTGTGTAATTCCTTTGATATGTCAATGTGTTCGATGGGCTATGGGGTCTTTTACTCCATAGGGTCTCATAAGTTTTTCTATGTGTGTCACACTGCACCCTACGTGTCGTGACACGGGGGCGCCCTAGCAGGTCCCCCACCATAGACTCCATACCCGGGGACTGACTACTGTCTCCCCGGGCATGTAAAGTCACCATTGGCTTTACTAGACCGAAATTTGCTAACAGAACTAGTACCAACCATCTTATTGTGGACGTGCTAGTAGGGGTAATTCGATTACTCCTGGATCTATTACCCGAGGGGGCACTGTCCCGTCCCCCCTCGTCGAGTTTTGGCTGGTGGCAGTGGAAACTATTTGTTATGTTCGACCCCGAGCATAACCCTATGGGATTCGTCCCATTGTTGAAGATTGATACTGTTTTTCGTTAATCTCCAACGTACCACCGATCTACTTATCTTAAATAGGTTTATCGAGTGGTATTTTCTGCTAGAACTCGGTTTGTAAAATGGCATCTGTGTTTATCTCTGTGACTCCTAAACCAAAGGTTGAGCCCTTTGTTCCACTTTTGGCGGGCCTCTGGACAGAGACCCTCCAAAGTGGTGCCATTCTGTCTGGGTTACCTCAGGGGTGTGGGAGGGGGTTTAGGCACCCTGGACCGAGTTGCCTTGCCAACTCAGGTCGCACTCTGGAGTGATTGGCCCAGGTGGTGAGCCTTCCCGCTCACCACTTAGCATGTGTTAATTGACAGCTAGGCTGAATGAATGGGGGGCCTCTGCATAAAAGCAGGGCTTTTGGGACTGGATCTTTGGAAGTCGCCACAGGACCTAAAGAATCCGACGAGGGTAACGCTGAGCCGACCTGCACGACGACACCTCCGGTGGAGCCCTGCGGAATCGTCTCACAATCTCCCGACGACAGAAGAGATCTCCCTGCCGGAGAGTCTCTTTCCCTGGCTGGTGGGAACAACCAGTCGTCTTCTTTGTGCTTTTCGTTCGCACAGGACGCAGTGGTCGAATTGCCCGTGCAGAGCACCCAGAAACCGGATAGCCACTACCCCTGTACCGTGATCGAAAGGTGGTGCCTTGTGACGGAGCACTCCGCGGCTGGTTTCTTCCCTGGTGGTGCACCAGACATCTTCTCTTCGACGACGAGAGCATCTCTTCTCTTGGCCAAGACCCGTCGTGCATCCACCACCAGGAACAACTGCCCCCGCCGGAGCTGCCCTCCACAACAAGGTACCGTAACCGCCTGGCTTCCCTTTTCGATCGGTTCGTGTGAGGTATCTGATTCCTCTCCGTTCCGTTGGGTTGCCTCCAAGCTTTATTCACTCTTTGTTCTGAACTGGTTCAACCTGTCGCTAAACAATTTGCTAACCAAGACTTGAGTGCATCGTCAGTAGAGACTTTCTGGGACATCGTGCCTTGCCTCTCACCGAGTGGGCCTGGCCGCTGAACTTTGTGATCTATTATGATTATTGCCTTCCTGCCTTGCATTTTTACCTGCTTCAGTACGAACCGTGTTGACTTCATTACCTGCCTATCTCTTCTCTCCCTTCATCACTAAATATTCGAGTGTCATCTGGGTTGAGGTATACACCTCTGTCTGAAAATAAGTGGTGCCGTTAGAACCTAGAGTTGTCGATATTGTGTTTCGGGGGATTGAGCGTTATTCCATTCTGCAGAGTAATTGTATTTTGATTTGTTTGCCGTGATTTGCTTTAGTATTTTTCATAGACGTCTGTTATAAATAAATAACTTACTATCTTTATACTAAGCCTTATTGCGTGCTTACTTGTTTTGCTACGAAGAATTGCCCTATCTTGTATACTCCCTATACTGACCAACTTTTCTTGAGAGAAGTCTGACTGCTCAGCCACAGCTACCAAGTGAATCTGTGTGGTGCAGACTGCTACCAAGTGGGTTCATTGCAACACCTGTAGTCCTAAATCTTTTGCAGTGGTCCCAGAGGGAACTGCACAGGTTTCCGCCTAACACTGGTGGCAGCGGTGGGATTAGTATCGAGTATACAGTTTAGAGTGCTTTTCGACGCTGTAGGACAACTATCCACAAAACTTTACAAAAGCAACTTTCAAAAAACATGTCTACGATGGAAATTTACAGCCAAGAGTCTTTGTCAGATAAAAATACTGAGAGTCTGCGAGCTCTCTGTAGACAAGAGAATCTTTCTGTAAAAGGCAAGAAGTTAGAACTGATGGAGAGATTGCTGGCGAACCAAACTCTCCAGCAACTGTAGATAACAGTAATGGTGTTGATCTGAATCGTAATTCTGATGATAGCGATGAAGAGGCTGACGAGGACGGCGAGGCTAACGAAACTGTCTCCCCCGCTCCTCTACCTGCCTTACCAACTGTGCCTACGGGGCCCATACCAGGTCCCACAAGTAACCCTGCTTATTTTGAACTTGAAAAAATGAAGCTCGAATTAGAATATAAACGGTTCTTGGCTCAAGCTGAACGAAACCAAGAGCTCGAGTTCAGACGAATGAATGCCCAGGCTGAGCAGAAACAAGCTGAGTTAAGACTCAGGGAAATAGAGCTTAATCATGAGTTACAAATGAAAAAGTTGTCCATGGAAAATGCTTCTCTCTCCTCTGGTTCCTCTAGGAGCTCCAGTCCCAAAAGACCCCGGATGCCGAAGGAATTAGTGGGTATGTACGAACCGAGATTGGATGTGTTGGATTGGTTGAAACTGTTTGAATACAATCATGGGCTCCAGGACATCACCGGGAACGCGCTGCTTCCCTGGTTGTTCTCTAGGCTTCCTCCTGTTGCGACTGATGTGGTAATGGAGTTGGGGGAGGTGGATAAGACGGATTACGAAAGTGTGAAACTAGCTTTGATAGCTAGATTCGGGAAGACCCCTTCCCAGTATCTTAAGAGGTTTAGAACCCTCAAAAAGCATGATGGTACCCCTTGGGCTACCTGGGTGAGTGAAGGGTTGAAAAACTTAGAGGGATGGATTAAGGGTTACAAAGTTGACACTTACGAGGGTATGCAAAATCTTTTTATGTTGGAGTCGATTTATGATGCCTGTTCTCCTGAGCTCAGACAGCACCTGGCTGATTCGAAGGAATTAGATTCCAGGGCTCTAGCTAGGGCTGCTGACTTGTGGGTTGCCAACAGGGCTACTCACAAGGATTCTGGGGCAACTCAGAAAAAGGACGAGGGAAAACAGCCTAAAAAAGACTCAAAGGAGAATTCGAATAACTCACATTCCAAAGAGGGCCCCAAACAAAACCAGAAGGGTAAGCCACCGGGAAAACCACAGCAGAATAGTGTGTCTTCTGGTGCCAACCTGGAAGGAGGTCAGAACAAGCCACCATTCCAGAAAGCATTCGGGAAATGCTTTGTTTGCGGCTCGACTGATCATGTGAAAGGAGATCCCAGATGTAAGGGTAAACCTTCAGGGGTCCAGCTTGTCTCCTTAGCCTTCGCTCCAGAGGAGGAAGTCCAAATGGCAAGTGGAAACTTTCTACTGCTAGCTGACGAACCCATTGGAGTCTCAGCCAGCGTTTCTTTAGTATCTCTGGGGTTGTGGGAACAACAGAATTTAGATGTCTATAATTCTATCCCCGATAATACTAAAGAGTATTATAAGGACAGTGTCCAGGTGAATTGTCAGGAGACGCCTGCCATTAGGGACACTGGGGCCAGCATAACTGTGGTGGATAAATCGTTTTTTCAGGCTGAGGATGTTGCTAAGGCACCCAAACGCCTCACCAAGTTAGCTGGAGGGCCTGTGCAGATGCTTCCCCAATTACCAGTTCTCATCCAGTGTAACAACATGACTGTAAAGATACCTGTCAGCATACAGAGTGAGGTACCAGGACGCGTACTGTTGGGTAACGATTTGAAAACTCTCGGAGTTGTATCGCATACTCCCAGACCTCCTAGTAAACGGTTACAGGAGCTAACCAGACCTGCAAGAGAGAGGACCATGCGCGGTACTCTCGGGGAGATGATGAAAGAAATCACTCCTGCTCCATTGGAAATGGTGGCTGCTGTCTCTAGGAACACAGAAGCAAAAGGGAAACCTAAAACTTCTAAACCGAAACCAACAGCCCACATTCCAATGCAGCCGACACGGACTTCCCCGCGGTTGTCCAACGTCACACCCGTAACTCCACCTCCAGCTGAGGCTGAGAGGGAGGTACAACCCTGTATGGTTGAATTGGAATCTGAAGAAGAGCTAATGGAAGGCCAGGAACTCATTGGAGATCTGGATCCTGTTGACCATCCTGAGCTGCAGTCGTTACTGGCAGAAGGTGGACCCAGCAGGGCAGACTTCAGTAAGGGACAGAGAGAATGTCCAACTCTGGAAGGTCTTCGCCATCAGGCAGAAGCTCAGGCTGAAGGGCAAGAGCCTGGGAAACATAGGTTACACTGGGAAGATGGCCTCTTCTATAGTGAACCGACCGAGTCTGCACCTGGAGACTACAAACGCCTTGTAGTACCCCAAAAGAACAGACCACAGTTCTTGCAGTTAGCCCACGAGATTCCTTTGGCTGGTCACTTGAGTTTCAAGAAGACTAAGGAAAGGCACTCGCTCTACTTCTATTGGCCAAAGATGGGGGCCGAAGTAGAAAAACACTGCAGAAGCTGCCATACCTGCCAGATCTCTGGTAAGGTTGGGTCCAAGAATGTGGCACCGTTAGTGCCTCTTCCCGTTGTGGGAGTCCCATTTGAGAGAGTAGAGATTGATATCGTTGGTCCCCTTGATCCTCCAACCTCCTCAGGCAACAGGTTTATACTTGTTGTAGTAGACCATGCTACTAGGTATCCTGAGGCAATTCCTATGAGGACTGTTACAGCTCCGGCTGTGGCTAAGGCCCTCCTTGGTATTTTTACTAGGGTCGGATTTCCTAAGGAAGTAATCTCTGACAGGGGGTCAAACTTTATGTCCCACTACATGAAAGCCATGTGGAAAATCTGCGGGGTAACTTACAAGTTCTCAACGGCTTACCACCCACAAACCAATGGGTTGGTAGAACGGTTCAACCGAACCATGAAGAGCATGATAGGTGCTCTAGAAGAACCCCTTAAGCGTAAGTGGGACCTTCTATTGCCATGCCTTCTTTTTGCTCATAGAGAAGTCCCTCAGGAGGGAGTAGGTTACTCTCCCTTCGAACTGCTCTATGGTCATCCCGTCAGAGGTCCATTGGCCCTGATTAAGGAGGGGTTGGAGAGTGCTCCTTCCCCCAAGCCAGTCAGAGTGACTGACTACGTGATAGGTCTCCGGAGGAGAATGTCGCACCTAATGACAGAAGCAAGCGATAACTTGAAAGCTGGACAAGCATTGGTCAAGCACTGGCACGATCAAAAGGCTAACATGGTTGAGTTCGCTCAAGACCAGCTCGTTCTTGTTATGATCCCCACAAGGCAGAGGGCCTTGCAAGATAAATGGATGGGACCCTACCGAGTAGTGGGTAAGCTCCGTGAGGTTAACTATCTGGTGGACTTGGGCAACCCCAAGGAGGCTCCGACAGTCTTTCACACCAACCGACTTAAAGCGTATGTCTCACGACCTGATGTAGGAGCGTTGCTTCTAGCATCAGCCGAGGAAGAAGAAGAGAGTGAAGCTCTTCCGGATCTCCTCAGAGGCTTACCTTTAGATGAAAAAATTGAAGGAGTAAATCTCTCCTCCAATCTGACACCCGAGCAACAAGAAGAGTGCAAGTCTATGTTGAATCAGTTTGCCTCTCTGTTCTCGCTCTCACCAGGCTTGACCCCTTCGGGCCAGCACGAGATACTCACTGGTGACTGTCTGCCTGTCAAAAGCAGAGGATATCGCATGTCAGAAAACGTAAGAACCCACATCAAAGGTGAGGTCAGCAAGATGCTTGATCTCGGGGTAATAGAGCCCTCTACTAGTCCATGGTCTAGCCCAGTTGTGTTAGTACCAAAGGCCGGATCTAAAGAACTTAGATTCTGCGTGGATTATAGAGCTCTTAACGCAGTCACCACGACTGATGCCCACCCTTTGCCAAGAACAGATGAGTTGGTGGATAAGCTTGGCGCCGCCAAGTTCCTCAGCACATTTGACTTGACGTCAGGCTATTGGCAAATAGCCCTGACCGACCATGCCAAGGAGAAAACTGCATTTTCTACCCCCGTTGGTTTATACCAGTTTACGGTAATGCCTTTCGGACTAAAAAATGCACCTGCTACGTTTCAACGGATGGTAAACCAGGTTCTAACCGGGATGGAGGACTTCTGCATGACATACTTGGATGACATAGCAGTGTTCAGCAATTCCTGGGACGGACATATAACCCACCTGAGAGATGTTTTGCAGGCTCTTGGACGAGCCAATCTGACCATAAAGGTGAGTAAATGCCAAATTGGACAGAGTAAGGTAGTCTACCTTGGGCATGAGGTAGGCGGTGGAGAAATAAGGCCTTTGCTCAGTAAGATTGAAGCTGTGCAAAATTGGACAACACCGACTACTCAGACTCAGGTGAGAGCTTTCCTAGGCCTCACCGGGTATTACAGGAATTTCATAGAGAACTATGGGACCATAGCTTCTCCACTGAATGTCATCTCCTCGCCCCAATTCCCTAAAAAGGTTAAATGGAACGAGGAGTGCAATCAGGCATTTGAAAACCTGAAAAAGGCTCTTTGCCAAGCCCCAGTACTCAGAGCTCCTGATTACCGCCAACACTTCATTGTGCAGACAGACGCTTCCAATGTAGGGATAGGTGCCGTACTCAGTCAACTGGATGGGAAAGGTAGGGAGCACCCCGTTTGCTACATCAGCCGCAAGCTGAAGGATCCTGAAACAAGGTGGGCAACAATCGAAAGAGAGTGCTTTGCTATCGTGTGGGCTCTGAAGAAGTTTAGGCCGTACTTGTATGGTTCTACTTTTGTTATTCAGACTGACCACCAACCCTTGAGATGGTTAATGCAAATGAAAGGGGAAAACCCGAAACTACTGAGATGGTCGATCTGCCTGCAAGGGTTCGATTTCACCATTGAGCACAGGTCAGGGTGTCACCACCAAAATGCTGATGGTCTCTCTAGGATGTATATCATCGACTAGAGGTATGAGATTCATCCAGGAGTGGATTAAATCCTCCTGTCCCTTAGTCTGGGGGGGGCGAGTGTTAGGGAGAATTCTCTGTTTAGGCTGAATTTCCTAACCTAGTGAGTCCCCCAGCAGCTTTGCTGGATTTCTGGAGTTTGTTTTTTTTCCATCCTGCCAAGAGTGTGACCCTTTTCTCTCACTCTTGGACATGTATGTGTGTAATTCCTTTGATATGTCAATGTGTTCGATGGGCTATGGGGTCTTTTACTCCATAGGGTCTCATAAGTTTTTCTATGTGTGTCACACTGCACCCTACGTGTCGTGACACGGGGGCGCCCTAGCAGGTCCCCCACCATAGACTCCATACCCGGGGACTGACTACTGTCTCCCCGGGCATGTAAAGTCACCATTGGTTTTACTAGACCTAAATTTGCTAACAGAACTAGTACCAACTATCTTATTGTGGACGTGCTAGTAGGGGTAATTCGATTACTCCTGGATCTGTTACCCGAGGGGGCACTGTCCCGTCCCCCCTCGTCGAGTTTTGGCTGGTGGCAGTGGAAACTACTTGTTATGTTCGACCCCGAGCATAACCCTATGGGATTCGTCCCATTGTTGAAGATTGATACTGTTTTTCGTTAATCTCCAACGTACCACCGATCTACTTATCTTAAATAGGTTTATCGAGTGGTATTTTCTGCCAGAACTCGGTTTGTAAAATGGCGTCTGTGTTTATCTCTGTGACTCCTAAACCAAAGGTTGAGCCCTTTGTTCCACTTTTGGCGGGCCTCTGGACAGAGACCCTCCAAAGTGGCGCCATTCTGTCTGGGTTACCTCAGGGGTGTGGGAGGGGGTTTAGGCACCCTGGACCGAGTTGCCTTGCCAACTCAGGTCGCACTCTGGAGTGATTGGCCCAGGTGGTGAGCCTTCCCGCTCACCACTTAGCATGTGTTAATTGACAGCTAGGCTGAATTAATGGGGGGCGTCTGCATAAAAGCAGGGCTTTTGGGACTGGATCTTTGGAAGTCGCCACAGGACCTAAAGAATCCGACGAGGGTAACGCTGAGCCGACCTGCACGACGACACCTCCGGTGGAGCCCTGCGGAATCGTCTCACAATCTCCCGACGACAGAAGAGATCTCCCTGCCGGAGAGTCTCTTTCCCTGGCTGGTGGGAACAACCAGTCGTCTTCTTTGTGCTTTTCGTTCGCACAGGACGCAGTGGTCGAATTGCCCGTGCAGAGCACCCGGAAACCGGATAGCCACTACCCCTGTACCGTGATCGAAAGGTGGTGCCTTGTGACGGAGCACTCCGCGGCTGGTTTCTTCCCTGGTGGTGCACCAGACATCTTCTCTTCGACGACGAGAGCATCTCTTCTCTTGGCCAAGACCCGTCGTGCATCCACCACCAGGAACAACTGCCCCCGCCGGAGCTGCCCTCCACAACAAGGTACCGTAACCGCCTGGCTTCCCTTTTCGATCGGTTCGTGTGAGGTATCTGATTCCTCTCCGTTCCGTTGGGTTGCCTCCAAGCTTTATTCACTCTTTGTTCTGAACTGGTTCAACCTGTCGCTAAACAATTTGCTAACCAAGACTTGAGTGCATCGTCAGTAGAGACTTTCTGGGACATCGTGCCTTGCCTCTCACCGAGTGGGCCTGGCCGCTGAACTTTGTGATCTATTATGATTATTGCCTTCCTGCCTTGCATTTTTACCTGCTTCAGTACGAACCGTGTTGACTTCATTACCTGCCTATCTCTTCTCTCCCTTCATCACTAAATATTCAAGTGTCATCTGGGTTGAGGTATACACCTCTGTCTGAAAATAAGTGGTGCTGTTAGAACCTAGAGTTGTCGATATTGTGTTTCGGGGGATTGAGCGTTATTCCATTCTGCAGAGTAATTGTATTTTGATTTGTTTGCCGTGATTTGCTTTAGTATTTTTCATAGACGTCTGTTATAAATAAATAACTTACTATCTTTATACTAAGCCTTGTTGCGTGCTTACTTGTTTTGCTACGAAGAATTGCCCTATCTTGTATACTCCCTATACTGACCAACTTTTCTTGAGAGAAGTCTGACTGCTCAGCCACAGCTACCAAGTGAATCTGTGTGGTGCAGACTGCTACCAAGTGGGTTCATCGCAACACCTGTAGTCCTAAATCTTTTGCAGTGGTCCCAGAGGGAACTGCACAGGTTTCCGCCTAACAAGCCCTCCACTCGGCCTCCTCGGCCTCTCTGCGGGTGAGCTGTTTTTCCAAACAGAAATTTGGTGGTAGATCCTTATCTCTGCAGGCGCCTCCCTCTGGAACATCCTCCCTGCCTCTCTCCATCTTGAGCCGGACCTCCTTAAGGTCCGGAAACTCCTCACGACCTTCCTTTTCTCTTCCTCTTTCCCTCTCCCTCTCCCCTGCTAACCTCCTTTCTCTTCTCTACTGCTTCCCTCCTTCTTTCTCTTCCCCAATCTGCTCAGTTGCTGACTGGTCGCCTAGTGCACCGCCAGAGCCTCACAGGTTCCATGCTCCACCGCCAGATCTGCACTTTCCTCTGGGCCTTTGCACTCTGCTTGGCACTATTGCACTAGGAATATGTTGCATGAGAGGGGCAACCACGCTGCACTTAACCCAGGCCCCTGCTGGACTGGGCACGCTTGTTCCCTTCCCTCTCCCTCGCACTTCCAGGCTGCGCATTTGCACAATCTCAAATGGACTAGGCCTAGCAAGTTTGTCTGTCCTGTCCTCCCTCTGCCTCCCCGCCCTAGCTTCGTTGTGCCTGAAATACTCATGCATAGGTGCATTAGATGACCAACCACCAATCAATCTGAAATGTCGCCAGGCCTCGTACGGTAGTTTATTGTTCCGTATGTCTTTTTCCCTCTCCTCCTCTTGTCCCCCCACTCTTTGTCACAAACTTATACTAGTAGAAATGCCTCTGGCCTAGTATGCTAGTTATTGTTGTTAGATCATTTGGAATCTTCAAGGCCTAACAATACAGACTGTTTCCTTCCCGCCTTGAAGTGCTTTGAAGCACTTCACTTCAGTATACACGCTTTACAAATAAACAATTACAATTACAATTACAATAATGGCATGTCACAGTCTTGACGCTGTTACTAACATTATCTCAAAAACCCTTCTCAAATTCTCACTCCCCCTCTACACGTTCTCTTCACCCTCTTTTATCACCAATACAATCCTCAGTTGCAACCACCTTCTGGACTGTTCCCTCATGCCTTTTGGCTTCAACACCACCAATTTAGGAGCGTCCTCCAAATGATGCCCCTGCTCAGGACTCCTTTCCTTGGGTCTAAACCAACATTCCACACTCTACAATGGGCCTCCTTACGACCCAGGCGGTAAGTTACCGCCTGGGCCGTGACTTTACCACCATGGCGTAAACTACGTTTACGCCATGGTGGTTGGCGGACTTACCGCCCCATTCCGACCTTGGCGGGGCGGTAAGTCCCCAATCCCCATTTACCCTTCCCCATTCCCATTTTTGCCCCATAGGGCATAATGGGAGTGGGGAAGGCGTTAATTACGCCACCGTAAATTACGGTGGCGTAATTAACTCCATGGTCCCTTAGCGCCATGGATTTTAACACCTGCTAAAAGCAGGTGTTAAAAGCGCCATGGCGCTAAGGGACCTCGTAATTGGCGGTAAGGGGTCGGCGCAGCTAACGCTGGCGTAAACCCCTTACCGCCAGGGTCGTAATGAGGCCCAATATCCACCTCCCATCCACAAAGTCTTGCGATTCCAACTGAACCTGTTTTCCACTTTCTCTGCTAGCACCAGCAATTTTCTACACATATTGGTGCACCCCGAAAGACAACACAGCAATATGCAATCCACCAAATTCACAGCCATCTTCCCACACTTCTAGTAAGGTAACCTCCTGTATCTTTTTACCCCACTTCTGGGTTTTATAAAGTAGTCTTCCCTAGCTCTTACAAAATGATAACCAATAATCAGTAATCAATACCCCATAACAAGGTTTACTACGAGATCTTCCAGAACCCTTGTCCTAGACTATTCACATCTTCAAACTCTCCCATAAAGATATCAGCACACCCACCACCTCCATTTGTTAGGTCAGTGCTCTATACTTATAGTCCATGGATCGGCCGAGGTCTCCAGTATCAGACTTTCCCTTAATTGGTCACTTGCCTTCTGCCCTGCGGGGCACCCCCACAGGAATCTAGCAGGATATTATCGATGGGGGTATATAGATGACCTTTATTCATGCGTGATTTTTCCAGTCTTCACAGGTTACTTCTGCAGTCTTGAGGCTCACGGTAGGAAGATACAACAATTTTGGGGGTCCTGGCCAACCATCCGGCTTTGTTATCATATGTAAGGGTAGGGCGGGAAATTCAAGCCCTTATGCAGACCAGGTAGGCTGGGGAATCCCGCACCCAATAAACGGAAGAGTCAAAATAACTGAAAAAGGCCTGTTTTATTCTCAATTATATAATACAGGTACAGCCAGGAGCATTACATTCTCAGAGCTCTCAATTTTTACACTAAAAACAACAGATTATATGTAATTTCTCTAGCCCTTGATTGGACAGTGCATTCATTATGAGATATTATCAATTGAGGCTGGGAATTGATTGCTGTGGACTTCACCAACCTTGATTATTTGGTGGGTAATGAACACATGGGTAATTGTACTGGTTGGGGAGGGACATCGAGAGGCCACTTTCCCAATCAAAACCTACCATCTCTATTGCCCTAGACCGCGAGCCAGGGCTTACAGCTTTGAACTTAACCTTGTCCTGTATTGTAGTTTTGAGAACTTATAAGGAGTTGCTGGCAAGTGCATCCCTCTAGCTAGCCTTAATGAATGCACTGTTTTCCACTCTAAGTCACATGTGCTGATACCACATTTTGAACCATAGTGATCATCTTTATTAACGGTGCTGGTGCTTCCGTGAGTCCTATGGGACTCCGTGGGAATAGGGATTAACAGAATTACTGGCGCCTGACTTCACGGCTGGCAGGGTTGTAATACCCTGGTATTACTGGGAAGTCAGGCACCGTTAATTCTTTACGGTTCTGGCGGCAACCCGCCGGCATCACCAGCAGGGTTACCGCCAGACCCATAATGAGGCCCATTGTCTCTTAATTAACGAGAATCTGGTCTTCACTAAGTTGTTTTGTCACTGGACTTAATCTAAGAGAAATATTTTCGCCCATGGGCATTATCTTCCATTCTCCTTGGTGCCGGCCCAAGACTGCCTTTTCTACTGCACCCTGGGAGGGACTGATCAGCTGTTTTCCATTCTGCTTGGCCCAGTAATTTCAGCTAATTCAGCAGGTCTGCTGGCTTGCAGGCCCTGTGTCTCCTCTGATGCCTTCCATTCAATTTACTGTAGCTTCACCGTCCATCTTGTTTTTGCATGGCCATTCATTCGGCTTGTTCCCTTTGCTTTTAAACAGGCTTTTATGTGTATTTCTCATGCGTCTTGCATTTCAGCTTATATAGTGTATATATTTTCTACACAATTGGGTGCAAGCATATCCTTAATGTCTAAATGCAGTTTGACCTATTGTTTGTGTAGCTTCTTGGTGGATGTGTATCTGCTTCATGTCTGAGTCGTCTACTTGTGTCACTTCCAACAGTGGCATAATTTTCTTTGGTACCCTGGTCACACCAGGTTCAGTGCTTCTTGATTCCGCAAGTTCATCTCCTCTTTCATTACTTCAGGATAAGGCTGGTATGGTTGTCTGAGCGAAGACCGCTTTCTACTTCCATGATACTGTAGTGGGGAGGGGAAAGGCTCGATGGATGGTTCTCTTCCATCATACCTTCATTATGTAGGTGGGGCAAGGGGACGACGGTGTAGATAACATATTCATCTGTGTCCCAACACCTGTCTGGAGGATCCTAGAGGTGCCGCGGCATGTGAGCTGCTGCCTGCTCCAACCCTGCCTGGTGGAGACACTCCTGCCTGGGGGAGACACTCCTGCCTGGGGGATCCCAGATGTGGCGTAGCCGTGAGCTGCTGCCTGCTACAATTCCTGCCTGGGGGAGACACTCCTGCCTGGGGGATCCCAGATGTGGTGCAGCGCTGCCTGCTACAACCCTGCCTGGGGGAAGACACTTGTGCCTGGGGGATCCCAGACGTGGTGTAGCCCGTGAGCTGCCACCTGCTACAATTCCTGGCTGGAGGAGCCTACATGTGGCATGGCCAAGTCCGCTGCCTGCAGACAATTCCACCCCTTCAGTGAGCATTGGGAAGTCCAGTCCAGTCGGACACCCTGCTGCCAGACACCAACAGGACACTGGTTCCCAAGGACACTGCCGGCATGAAGCAGATGTGGCCCCTACCATTAAAAGGTTTGGCTTTTACTGAGTGACCCTGGACTCAAAGAAATGTATATATGCCATGCTACTCAAAGCCGAAGCCATGAAAAATGCAGTATGTTTTAAACTGCCGTCTTGCATGTGAGGTAATGCTTAAAGTGGATTCAGTAAACGAGCAAGACATTGTGGGGTTACCAGCCCTCACCAACAAGCTAACTGTACAAATGTAAAATGTGTGAGTAAATTGGCAATTCTTCAATGTGTGCTATGGACCTGATTTTAAATAATGTTGTGCAAACTTGGTGTTGTTTTATTTTCTACCCTTGGAATGGGATTTTTTAACTAGAGCCCCATGCCAGCACTCCTGCCAAGTCACATGATTGTGTTCCAAAGTGATCACAGCACATTACCCTCAGGGACAGCCGTGATCATGTGTATCTGCCTAATAAAAGGGCCGAGTGGACCCCCGCTCGGCAGTTGATCACCCAGCAATGGAGTCCTTGTATTGTGCCAGAGCCCATAATACACTGCATACCATCCTGTTGCCCAAAGAAAGGGTCAGAGGATCATCCCTGGAAAAGCAGCCATGCCTAGCATGTAACTGTCCTCTTGCGCCTGAGCTGGACCCATTTCCTCTGGTATTGTGTGCTTTGTTCGACCCTTGTTGATTTTGATATTTTTAGTTTTTTACCCCCACAATTAGATAGCGAGTTGGGGTGAGGCAATTTTGGATTGTGTGGGGTGGGTGCTGAAGGGGTGAGAGGTTGTGACGGTCTCTGCTTATTCAGAGGTAAAAACTGATTTTAAAGAACGACCTCTTAAACTTCTAGGAAACCGCATAGAACAATTTCTGCCATAAGGAGGCCATAAGGAGGCTTTTCTAACTTTCCATTTTCCTGCATTCCTCCTGTGGGCATGTGCAATGCCCATCTGGAGCTCAGATCACGTACGGTTTCTGATGAAAAATCAGGTTCTTTGATTTTATTTTTAGGTATTATCAGAGGAAATACAATTGAACAGGGGAACTACTTGCAAATTGAATGAAACCATTACTCGCACCTGCGGCTCAACCATTGAGTGACACTATGCAAGTTTAATTCTGGACCTACATGGATTGGTGCAACATTGCTTCCAAACTGACTGGTTGTATCCCTCCTGTGATTTTAAGACCCTTCGTATTGGAGTGCAATTCACTCAAGAATATTTATCTGGAAGAGATCAGGATAAGTTCCTTAAAATGTATTAGTACCCGGCGAGGGACAATCAGATTATTACAATCGATCTGATTGGCCCTCGCCAGGTTATTGCCAGGCCCACAAAGACTTACCTGCTATTGTTCTGTGCACCACGTGCAACTCTGATCGTTCCTGATATGCTACTGGTCGCCATAGAAAGGGAGAAGATACTATGTGTAGTCCCTTTGCTCCGTTCCATGGTGGCCATTTTGTTTGTATACTTTTTAAAATATATTTTTCATGGCTGCCATGGAAAGGGATATGGGACTACGTGTTGTCTCTTCTCCCTGATCCATGGCTACCATTTTTTCTCATTTTTGCGTGAGTTGCAAAACGATTTCCACACTGTTTCCCAACTTGAGAAATCGTACTTTAGTACCCCGGTACAATGTGCTGGGGTACTAATAGCAATAGAACCTTCAGAGGGGGGCATTACTGGTCGGGTACGTAAAGCCCTCGCGTCACTTGGGCTTTTCACTCACTCACCAGGGTCATTTCCTGACCAGTAATTTCCTCCCCACCCCCTCGGCTCTTAATATTTTGTCAGATTTTGGATACATACTTGAAAATACACTTTTTGAGGGAATTGTTACAGATACAAATTGCACTTGGCATTTGAAGTAAGGGAAACACTCTGCCAACCTCCCATCCCCCTCGTTTCCTTAACTTTGCTCCCCTCCACAAATCAACGCCATCATTCCTAAATATTCTTCTAACTTCGCAACGCTGCTATCAGTTTCTTTTATGAGCCAAGACGTTTACGAAGAAAAGACGAATGTAATGAATCTTTACTTTAAGATTAGAAGACAAAAGAGACTTTATTCTATAATTATACATTAAAATGAATTATACACGATGTGCATTACATTTTATAAATGCCAACTATGTAGTTTAGGTCTGTTTCAATGGCTCTCTATATATAATTCAAGGGCTTGCTATGTTACACGAAATAGGATTTTTGTTTTTTTTGGTTTCTGTTAGTGGACTATTCTCCCGAACATATGTGAATACATTTGCATATTCCTATAGTACATTTATATACATATTGACATGAAGCTGTACTAACACAATGTGCAAATCAAAATTAGATAAGCTGAAAGCACACTGCTATGAATTACTGCACCAAAGCCTCTATTTGAAATGTCAATACACATCATTTTCTTTGTTTATTTGCTGTACATATTTTGAAATAATTGCTGCGAGTGATACAGGTTAGATGAGTGGGCGGCAGACAAAGAACCAGAGAAACAAAGAGAGAAAGAGTGGGACGGAAGACTGCGAGGAAAATATCCAAAAAAACAGAGCAGGAGATAGAAGACCGGGAGCCATAAAAACAGGCGGGTGGGGGGTGCAGTGAGAAAGAAAGAAAGAAAGAAAGAAAGAAAGAAAGAAAGAAAGAAAGAAAGAAAGAAAGAAAGAAAGAAAGAAAGAACATATAGTGAGAGCTGGAGAGAAAGAGAAGCTTGGAGAAAGAGGAGTACAGAGAGGGAGGGAGAAAGACACGATAGATGGGGGAGAGAGAGGCAATGCAGTGTGCAGAAGAATAGGTGCAACCTTCTGTCCTACTTACTATCCTCTAGGGACAACCCTGCACTTCCTCTCCCTCTCTGTACACTGGGCCAGGCCAGACATATGAAGTCTGACATCTTGCACTAGACCTTGAGATGCATAGGTGATTTGGCAGACGCATAACGATGTTTACATATCGTATTCCTTCAAATCATATAGTTCTCGAATGTTGGGGAATGTACTGCGGTGAAAATACTTTCATGTTCGAAGATTCATATCTGAGCGCACAGTCCACAACCTAATCTTCAGAAAAATATGTCAAAGTGCCCAAGGATATTCACTGGAGCTAAACAGTAGATGCCCTGGTTTCAGATGTGGCCCTGCTAGTTCTTAACAGGTCACAAGGCCTAAATAGAGCACATTGGACTATTTCGGAGGTTTTCTTGGGCAGATCTCTGAGAATCGCTTTTGCACATGGGAATCTCAAGCATGTTCCCAGCAGCTCCAGATGTGCTTCAGTTTTAGGTTTTGTGTGTGACGGCATTAGGCAGCAGGAGCAAAACTGAGATGCTCGGGACGCCTCCTAATTTGCTCCAGTGTAAATCTGTGTGAATTCAGCTCCATGCATTTTATAACTCCAAATCTCAACTCCACTCTGAAGTGGAAGGTCATAGTGGCGGCTGGCAAGGTATCCAAGGACTAAACGCGTAGAATTGTATTTGCAGATAATTGTGTTGCTTGCTGTGCACAATACCACAACAGTGCTATGATACAGATTGCCTTCATGTGAAATGTTTGGCCTAAAAAAGAAAATTACAGGTTTCACCGGCAACTGGCAAATGTTCATAACTAAATGAAATGTGTTTACTTTATTTGTGACAGGCAATAAAAGACTAGACACACACCAAAACATACATTTAAAGTGTTTTATTAGGCAACATTTGAAGTGCTTTGGAAAAATAATAAACAGAGTAGGCATACAGTGTAACTGAAGAGCCAGAATCAGGTGGGGGCATTGCTATCTAAAGACTTCAGGGAAACATACATTCCTAATGGTTTCTCTTCAGCCTCAGGTTGTTCTGTGGTTCCCATCCTGGGAAAGTAATCTTAAGGAATAAATACATTCTTACACGTTGGTGGGGCGTCCTCTCCAGTGTTCAAGACAAGCCGTCTCCCTGAAAATCTCAGTGGAATGCTATTGTCAACGGCGGTCTCCCCTTTTCCTTATTTGGTTTTACTTTGATGGTTTGTAGTGTGTCTTTCTCGGAGATCCCCACATTGTGCATCTTGAGGCAGTGTTCTTCTGTGGCATTGTTAAGGGGCATTGGGCATCATGTGTAGCACTTGACAAAGTCCAGCATGGAGACCAACCAGAGAAGGTAGGTATGATGAGGGTATAGCCACATTTTCTGCTCAGACCTCTTTGACTCAAACCCCTGGTCCTTGGG
Organism: Ambystoma mexicanum; assembly: GCF_040938575.1. Lineage (NCBI taxonomy): Eukaryota > Metazoa > Chordata > Amphibia > Caudata > Ambystomatidae > Ambystoma > Ambystoma mexicanum. Next base: position 1,361,895,621 of record NC_090935.1, read on the forward strand.
CTTGACAAGCCTCCACATCCCCCCTCCTTCTTCCAAGTTGCCTGCTTCTTTACCTCTCTCCTTGATTCTTCTGCTAACTTGCCTTCACCTGCACACCTCCACTGCTCAAAAAGTTAATCTCTGCAATGATCCCTTTAACTATTTGTTAGTATCTTTCTTTATCTCACTTCTAATTCATTCTCTTTTTGTGACTACCTCTGATACGTATATTATTCTGTCCTTTCTTCCTTCTCTATATCACTATCAAAACTTAATTGGGCAGAGTTCCTCTCTGAGTGTGCACAATCTTTTACGTCTTCTCATGTTATTTCCACAACCTTCCTGACTCTCTTGGTAACACAATGATGCATTGAAATATTCCTTTGACCCTCAGTACAACTCTTAAAAGCTGGAGGGGTCTGCATTAAGCATGGCCCAAATCCCCACAATAATGATAATAATAATTATCTCTCCTTTTTTAATCTCTGATGATCTGTGTACTCTTTCCCCCAGTCTCGATTCTGTTTGTCACCCTTTTCACTCCTTTGAATACTATTCTTAGTCCTGTACAATTCCTTTGATCACGTACCTTCTGCAACCATTTGACAACCTCATCAGCTACCTTCTTCGCCCATTTGGACACAGTTATCAATCCTTTCCGGGTCTCACTGCATGCTTCACTTTTTTGGGCACAATTATAATGTCTGTCTAGGTTCCCCTGCCAGTGCCCTTCTTTCCGCCTTTGGGCACATATAACCCCTCTCCAGGTCTCTCTCACTTTCACCATTTTCACTCCTTTAGCTACAGGTATCATAACTCTCTTCAATGATCTTCTCTAATCAACCAATGTTTCTTGCATATTCTTTGCCCCTCTGGGCACCTCCCTCCCTTACTATCTTTGGACACCACTCTTTCACAAGTTAACAACAGCTCTAGTTCTCTTGGCTCCTCGGTTTGGTCTCCTGAGTCTCTCCTTCAGATCCCAGGAACCAGGGCTGTGATAACTCCATGTACATTTTGCTGACTTATGGGCTTTTGTGACGTGTTTTTCTCCCAACCTGGCTTAATCTAAAGCCTCATTTGGAGTGTGTATCTGTTTTTGTGCTCTGCCTTAAGATTCCTAATGACTTAAAGCAGGGGATAACCAAAGCTAAACTTAGCCTCCCAGAGAGGTGGTCTTTTCCTCCTGTGTAAAATTGTTCCACTGGGTGGAGTCTATGTTATCTTGCTGGGTCCTGTTCGACCCCTTCCTCCACCCATCAAACTGGAGGTTGCAGTTGTTTGTCTCAAAGCATTGAGTGCTCACATGACTCTCCCTTGTCCCCCTTTGTGTATGTGAGGAGGTGGGCATCTTTGGCCAGTGGATGGGCATGTCCCAGGTCTGTGGGCTGTAGTCAGCTTGAAACCAGTTCTGACAGCCATATGCACATCTCGAGCCTTGAAACACTTGTGTATAGGCGTGTTATAAATGCCATATCATATCATACCATATCATGCCTGTGTGGGAAGTTTAGATTTATTTCTTTGTGTGGGAGACCTTTCCAGGTCGACGTGGTATGCTAGGAGAGCTCTTAATCAGCCACCCCTCAGTTTGAATAAGGCTTTGTGTGTGATTGGGTGAGGTGTTCACTCACTGGATTCTAAAAGGGATAACAGCAGACCACCTTGCCCACTCACCTTGTCCTCAGCTGAATCTCTGAACCTGCACTCTGGAAAGACTGCTACTCAAGGAAGGACTGAATCTTTGCACCACCACACTTTGACATCCCAAACAACCCAACGGTGAAGCTCTGCCTCTCCAAACAAGACTAGAAGGAACATACTGCAGCACCCCGTTCCCCTGATCCAGTGGGGTAACTCGATCACAGCTTCTGCTTTAAGCCCTCATCTCCCAGAATCTCCTGGAAATGATTTAATTGCCAGACCCAGAAATGGGAGCCCATTTGCTGCTAGGATGCTTAAGACTCTCCAGAGCAAGCTTGACCAAGGATAGTATCTACAGGATCCCAGGCAAGCACTCTGATTTGATTGTGTCTCCCTTCACATGGGAACCTCCAGAGATTGTGCAGCCTCCATTCCAGTGACCACACTTCCCAAACTCCCATAGATGGCTCCGCTCAGGTGTCCTTTCATCAGCTGTTCTTCATCAACTGCTCTTCCTTAGGGTCTCCCAAGCCAACTCCATCCTCAGAGGTCTGATCTTGGGCCTCAGGAGGATGTGGGTGCTCTGCATCACTGACAACCACTGGCACTGGCCCTTTGTCTTTATTCTAGTCACTCTTTCCAAGGTTCTGGAAGTTCTTTCTGTGTTGGTGTATCATTGATGTAGCCCTCGGTGGTCGCTGAAGAAAATGCACAGCAATTGCCTCTGGAAACTACCAACTGCATGCTGCAGAACTACATACACAGTCCACGGGGAACTGCTCTCCTGAGCCCCTGGCACATCTGGTGGACATTTTCCTCAATTAATTCTTAACCAGGAAGGATAGCTTAGGGGTTAAACTCTGGTCTTGTAGACCACTGAGCAGCAGAATGTCAGTATCCAGTCCTGGTACAGTACGTAGAGTCTGGCATGAAGCAAAATATAACAAATAGGATTAATTGTAATGCCTGGCCCTTTTCTTCCTCTCCACCCACTCTTGAGAGACTCAATCCAATGGAACTCCTGGAGCTGCTCCTCTGGGGCATTTGTGCCCCAAGGCAACTTTCTCTCACCAAAGACTGCTTCTATTCACTATACTGGTCCCTCTTGGTCTCTGGGAACTTGCCTACCTGAATCTAAAAGCATTTATTTGACAGTTAAATGCTGTTTCTTCGTCAAGAAGGACATTTCTATTCACTCAGAAAGAAGACATATTTAAAAGTAATAATTACTTGCTACTTTGTGTTCTCTCTGTTTTGCAAAGTTTTACTTACTTGATAGTCTATTTCTGATCGGTTTACCTATTCTCGATAAAGTTTACATTTTTATATAACTATAGTGCATGGAACCCTCTGATGTTCCTTTTTCTCTCTCTCTCTCTCTCTCTCTCTCTCTCTCTCTCTCTCTCTCTCTCTCTCTCTCTCTCTCCCCAGGGAAAGAGCGCTACATAAATTACCCAATACAATACAATACAATATCCTCTGGATGAATGAGTCCCAAAAATAGACACATCATTACTAACCTAAAGCATTTCCTTTCTCATCTATCTTGTTAATACTGGAGCAGACACCAGAAATAATGACAGTCAAAGTGATTGAAGCAATTGTTTTGTAGAGGAGCAGCTCTGTTCATCTGCAGGAGATCCCGCCCCCCTACTTCCCGTGTATTGGAGACATGAAATCATGCCGTGCCTAACACCAGCCATAATACCAATACCTAGTGAGTGTTCGAAAGAAGATACCCATTGAGACAACCCTACCGAATGTATCCTCGACGTGATGATAACCTGCAGGAGGACAAATCTGAAGGAGTGTTAAAAGAAGTTTTCGAATGAAGTAATGACATCATAAAAAGTGTGCACGACATCTGAAGATACTGGCTAAAGATGATGTATAGATCCTGAAGAAACTAATGGTGAAATGAAGAATCAAGTGAATTTCCCAATATAGAAAAGGAAGATTACATGTTCACAAAGTGCTGCAGAAAAACAACTATTCAGTAAATGTACAGTTGCTGAAACGCAAGATAGATGAAGTCATCATAGAAGCTGGCTAGTGAATAGAATGCAGGTGAAGCCGCCATTATATAGAAACTGGGCATTGGTTTCATGAATTTAGTAGGCCAGAACCCTTGAAGTTGGAATAGAAAACTGTTGCAGCAAGAATAATAGGCTTGTGAAGCTGAGGGCAATGCTGCCTGGCCTGGAGTCAAGATTTAAGAAGCAAGGTCTTCTATCTATTCTGAAGAAGAATGAGTATGCAGGGGATGAACCTTCTCGCATTAAGGTGCAAGGTAGAACAAAAAGGATGCCAAACTTTAATTCATTTAGAGCATTTAAAAGCTGCCCAATGGACCAAATCATGGTCTCCCGTCACATGAACCAAGGATGGAAATAGATCTTGAAATTAAAGTCCCAGACACCATACCGAGTGCCCTCACTCCTGTGCATTCTCAAAGACAAGGATATTCTGCAAGGCCAAGTACAAAGACAATGGGCCACATTACACGGTAGGCGGTAAACCATGGTGCTATTAGCACCATGGTTGCCGCCGGTACCATACCGGTACCACCATGGAGAAAAGGGGAATTACCATCCCATTCCAAGGTTGGCGGGGCGGTAATTCCCCCTTTCTCCATGGCCCTTCCCCAGTCCCATTTTTGCCCCATAGGGCATAATGGGAATGGGGAAGGAGCTAATTACGGTACCGCAAATTGCGGCACCGTAATTAGCAGCAAGGTCCCTTTGCGGGTCCCAACTTTAACGGCTGGTCTACACCAGCCGTTAAGGTCGGGTCCCGCAAAGGGACCTTGTAGTAAGGCGGTACGGCGGTAAGGATTAACGGTCACTGGTACCCTTACCAGTGACCGTTAACCCTTACCGCCTTCCGTGTAATGAGGCCCAATTTCATGGCAAAAGGCATGGGTGATGAGAGATGTTGGGCTAATTGAGTGGTGAGGTAGCTTCATGTCCTACCTCCCTGCACCTGGGTCTTGGCTTATATGCTGCTAAATTAATCGAATGTTCCAGACATGGAACACGCATATCAACCAATTATATTAGTCCATATAACAAAGGACCAATGAGAAACTGTGTATCTAATGTTTCTGAAATGACATGTTTTTTAGAGGTAGGCACAAGTTGTCCACTTGATAATGTGTCCAATAACAATCCTAGCTCCTATAGAAATGTATACCTAGATGTCTCCCCTAACCAATCATGACCCCCTTTTTTCACTATTGCCACGTAGTATGATGTCACACTGACATTTATTTCATATAAAATACATATTTTTTGTTGAGATCATTGAGAGACTGAGCTTACGTCGGTTGATGTTCTTTGTAACCTCCCTGTTTTAGATAATTGTTAATAAAACAGTACTTTGCCATCTTCCTGAGTTGGTACCTTTATTTGGATTCAGAATGATTCTGGTGTGATCCCATCCATTACCTACACACATTCCTAAAGGGCCATATGCTCAGTTTCCGACCTGCTGATCCGTTGTGACCCCTAACCAATTCACACTGTTTCAGCCAATACACTGCACATATTGTTTCCAGACCATAACATCTGGGTATGCCGGTGGCATAACACTGACCTTCGAATGACACTGCAGCACAGTAGGATTCCCAACCCGATCTGCTGGTATCAGGTTTGATGACAAGATCTGAGGCTGAGACAAAGATGGCATGTCTATTCCATGCTTCGTGTGATCTAACCATCAATGAAGGTCTACTATGTTCATCAGAACTAGCTGGTTGTAAGTACGGCATCGGCACATTTTTTATCTCTGGAGCACCCTGTAGTGCAAGTGCCCCCATAAAATAGCTTTTATTGAAGGGGCTTACTGTCACAACAGCCTGGTGTCTTAGCTAGGGAACACTTCAGTCTTGGGGAAGGCCACTCGGAATTCCTTTTCATATCCTGAACCTTCATGTTTGGCATTTGAAGTGTAGCATCTACTAAATGCATCTGGATCCCTAAGAATTTCAAGTTCTGTTTTACCCCCAGCTCAGATTTCTGCCAGTAAATAATAAAACCTACGTTTTGCAGGAGGGTGATCGTCATCCCCATACAAGAGTCATAAAGATCAGGCCTTCTAAACAAATAATCAACAGCACACCTCAAGCCCTGAGAGCCACCACAACTGGTTTCGTTAGCTTTGTGAAGCACCTAGGGGCAGATGATAAGCTGAAAGGCTGACTCACAAAATGGCAATTCCGACACTTGATCTTCCCAGCAAAACTGTTGAAATCTCCTGAGTAAGCAGTACATTGGAAAGGTCAAGTAGGTAGGCAACCTTCAAATCTAGGTGAACAAGCAAAACACCTTCTTGTAACATATCTCAAAGCACATAGTTGACTTCCATTTTGAAATGTAGATACACCAACCAACTACTGAAGATCCGCACACATATTGCTGGCCTTTCTTTCCCTTACCTGTGAATAAGGAATACATTTCTAAAAGAAACCGGATATAGAGAGCTCCAATCACAATCTCTCACTTGTGAGCATGGTCCACCACCTCCCTGTCCATAATGCTTTCTTCCTGGAAGACCTGTACAGGAGGAGGGGGGCTCCATTGCGTGGTGCTTACATAAGACTAAAGTTGAATATCCAAACTAGTAATACCAGGCAATGTCTGAAATGTTTTTAGTTATGAATAAAGTTGGCTGTCTGGTCCTCCATTATCTTAGATTATGAGGGAATTGCACTCAAAAGTATTTCCCAAAATACATCCTCATCCTCTTTCTGAAAACATTCCTGGGGTCACAATTCCCAGGAACCTACCTACCACTCCACTGGATTGGAATGTGTTGTCTTTATCATGGAATTGACTAGAGGTGCTGGAGCCTCCTGCAATCCCTGCTGTCGTGCAGCCTGCCACAACACTGCAGGGCCCGTTGCAAGGGAAAGACTGTCTGTGGCACGGCTCCTGCGTGAGTAATTCGGAGTACAGGAGGAATGTTGGGACGTGAGGAAGGAAAAAGCTCAATTCTCAGCTGTGCACAGCTGTGTTTGTCATACCACAGGTGCAAGGGATAGAATGAATTGAAAAACGTGTTAGAAAATGTGCAGATTGTAGGCAAACGAATATCATTTTCAGATAACATATAATAAAGGTTAAACAAAAAATGGGTAATTCTCCACTAGAACACAAGGGATAGAGCACCAAAATAGTGTGCTTATTTGTTGAAAAAGCATAAAAGTAAAAGGCAGCCACTATAGCAGGAAGTGAGGTCATGAGGGGAGGGCCTCATTACGAGTTTGGTGGTAATTCACCAGTAAATCTTGCAAATTAACAGCAAATGCGATTACCATTACAGACACTTGGTCCCGCAGATTAACGGCAGGATTACAGGTGGTGGTAAAGTGGTGTTGATCCATTTTACCACCTAATTCCGTCGGTTCTAATTCTGACGCTTTTGCTGATTGTGGTAGTAAGGTGGAGGATTTACCTACAGATTTTACCAGCAAACTTGTAGGACACTGGTGCTGTAATGTGGTGGTAGTGAAGTGGTAACAGAATTACCTCTGAGTGACCACTGTTTTTGCAAAACTGCCGTGCTCCTAATGAAACCCATGTCTTCTGGACTGGCTATGAGGTCATGTAATGTTAAAATTACAAAACATTTCCAGAAACTACTAAACGTTTGTAGGGTTGCTGGGATTGTTATTTTATTCTGAAGTGTGTGCTTGCTGTTGAAAGAAAAGAAAGTAAAGTATCTTTATGAGTCACCAGCTCTTGCTGTAGAATAATGTTTCTAGCCTCTGTACAAACCCTCACACATGTCACTGTATCAGAACCAAACATAAGACAAAGGTTGTTCCTGGAACACTTACATCGATTTCCACAATTTTGATTATTTACTAGCATTAAATGCACATTTTCAATAGTAAGTAAAGATTCTCTATTTCTTTGTAACGTATGTAATGTTATTTAAGCATGTTTCTTTCTTTTCAATGTAACACACACTAAAACAATTATGTTCACATAATTCATCATTCAGAGAATTCATATATTTCCACAAGAGCAATCTACACATATAACAAACTGACAACGTGAGCCAAATGCCTAACTAAGGTGCAGACATGTTCTAAAAGTGATAGGTGCAAAGTAAAGTGTTTATATACCAAAAAATGCCTTTTATTAAAGGAATGTCTTTGTAGGATTCAACTAGAATCCTACCGGGCCTGTAATTTCCAATCTACAATTCCTGATAAGTCAGAGTCTACGTCGTTGGTGGCAGTATATGAAAACCAATGTGTCTGTCTGCCACGCTGCTTGCTCTATGTTTCGCTTGTACTAGGTCACCGCCTTCTTCAGAACCGCATATGGACCCATTTGCATCTGTCCCACTATGTGTAACGTCCAACACATTTGACTGTCAAATGGACTTAGCTTGAAGTGAATCCATCCTGCATTCAGGTCTTGATGATCTAAACTGATGGCTCAAAGGATCCTCAGTGTTGTTGAGGTGGAGCCTGCATTACTGAAGTATTGCACCAAGTGCTCTAGAAAATGGGCACCTATGGAGCTGCAAGTACTTTGATTCACTCTCCAGTGAACCCACCTATTGGTGGGTAGATGCTGTTGTGTGCCTTAGTCATGCGTCTGACCCCGAGTCACAGTGGAGTAAATAGACTTATTCTCCTAGGTCCATTATTGTGTGCTTTAGTCAGCCCTGACGCTGCTGAATTATATATGCCTTGTCCGCTGCTGTTTTTGTGTAGGGTTCGGCATGGCGTATTGATCACATGATTGCCGGCAGTCAGGAGGAAAGACTATTCAAGCTCCGCTGAGGTGTTCTCAGTCTTTCTTCCTGCTCAAGCTGGTCCTTCTAGTACATAGTGCATAGACTGTATCAGAACTAACCAGCTACAATATGTAAATACATGTACCATAATCTCTCTAACTATTCTTTTCCAGTTACATCTAGTTACCAATGAGGTGGTGGCGGTTCCAGAGGTAATGCCTCTGGATAGTTCTTACAAGCTCTGGATCAGATTCAGAGCCCATAGGAGTTTCAGCACACCTGATGCTGAACGGTGCTGGCACATCATTCAGCACACACATTGGTGTGGGCCTCTACAGCTACTCTTTATGCCCTGTCCTGATCATAAAACTGTGTTGTTGCACCTGCCATGCTGTTGGATATGAGGGTGCTTCAACCACTGCCCTGTCCTCCTCTTGGAGTAGTTTCCTGAAAGATCCAGAGTTTACCTAACAGCAGAATTGGGCATGTTTCTCCCCATCTGACTGGTAATCATGTTTAACTGGTCAACAACTACTGTTAGGTAGGTCACACTGGTAGACCTGCTTTCTGTTCGAAAGGACACAGACATTTCCTGCTCCTCAAAAAGGTTTCAACCACAGGAACAAGGTTTGTTGACTATTGAAGTCTGCCAATGCAACTTCAGGGGTGGGCATTTTCACAAAACAAAATGTCACTAGTTGCTGATCATATAAATTAATTAAAAAGAGTATATAAACGGATAACTTGAACAAGCCCTTTTTCTTTGGTTGATTCATGTAAATGCTTGGTTTTCTTTGACTCAACCTGCCTTTTATGTGTATGAAGACATTTTGGGCCACATCAGGGGTTGGGTGGAGCGGTAAAAAATGTGGCGGTAACACTATTACTGGCGCATTACCACTCCGCCCAATCCAGAATTTGGGGGAAACTCAGAGGATTCACCTCCAGCTCTGAGCTGTTGGTGAATGCGCCGACTTTCTGACTATTTTCGGCGCAATTACCACTGAGAAATTACCGCTGTGGTACTTGTACCAACAATGCCCCATTGAGTCCTATGGTCTCCAAATAAATGGGGACTTACACCGCCAGCACAACTTGTGATCGATGCTAATACTGCTGGACCAAGTTGCGGTGACGGTAATTGCGTTGAGCAGTATGCCGGCAGATTTACCACCGGGATGCTGGCCAACTTCTGATAGAGCCCATTGTTGGAAGTTGTTTGGGAGAGGAGAGCTTGCTTTTTTTATGCAGATCTACGAATTCTCTAAAAATAAAAAACATAGGTGCATGTTCAATAAAAAACAAAAAGAAACATCTTTTTTGATGGATTGAGTTTCATGAAACCTCTTATTATGGAGGCAGTTCTAAGTGGAGGGCGCTGGATGTCCAGTGGGGGAACACAAGTGCGTGCAGGCATCATCAGTCCCTCTGTGGCTGGTGGTAGCTGGTAAGGCGCAGAGGCTCGAGGTTAAGGGGGTTGCTGGGGCTGTGGGGCATGATGAGGGAACACGGTATTAGTGGGTAGGAGGCAGAGCAAATCAGAAAAGAATGTCTCAGGAGGATTTTTTTTTAAATTATAAAGGACAAGATATCGTGCTTCTTTGATGGAGACAGGCTAAGGGCAGGGGACAGAGTCGATCTGGAAGAGCTGTTCGGGGGGCGTGCACCCAAAACTACAGCTGCATCACAGATTCAAAGATAAATAAGGGGGTAACCATTAAAGGAGTGAACGGGGAACAGAAGGGTGCGGGAATTGAATCGAGAGAAGAGCTAGTTGATTTTAGTAAGAAGTGGGTTTTCACTGAACTTTTGGAAACCATTCTCAAGGTGCAGCAGAAGAGTTCCCTGGTTCGAGCCTCAAAACTTCTGCATCAGGCAAAGCACCATACACACGAAGATGATGGCAGGCAGAGGCGTTGCTAGGGCGGGGCTTAGGATGCTATAGCGCCGGGTCTTTTGGTTGTAGCCCCGGATAGAATCTCGGGGTCTTCAGCCAAAAGGCTAGCTAGCCCCGCGTCCTGACATTCCCGACATTAGTGTAGCCCCGGATCTTTTCCAGACCTAGCAACACCCCTGATGGAAGGCCTCTTCTGCTGCTCCCATTTCCTATTGTATTGTTCTATGACCCAGAAAGCGTGCAATGATATTACATTCCTGGAATTAACTATTAGTATTGCATAATTACACACTCAGGATTTGTTTTAATCATTAGCAGCTTATTGTTTATTCGATTAAGTATTGGCGTGTTTAGCTCTCCAAGCCACTAAAATGTGCATCCTTCTCATTTTAATGGCATCGTTAAGTAGAGGCATATATTGATTATTCATTGATTCAGACAATAATCACCTATTCTGGGGGCTTCACAGACTGGTAATGGCCTAGGGCTCCAGTTAAAGGCTGAAGCCTATATGTTATAGGTCCTTAACGTGACAAAGACACCCTCACCTAACACGGCCATCATGGAAATGGAGGGCGGGACATGTGGTCAGGCAAGGCACGGCAGTGCCACAACAGTGAGATGTAAGTGTGGTCTGGGCCAGGGGGGGTAAGTACTGGGAGACAGAGAGACGAGGAAAGCGGACACAGGGAGGTAAGATGGCTGGTGGCTGCGTTCAGCTTGTGGCTTGCTCCAAACCCAAGTTCTATTGGGAGATTCAGCTGGGTTGAGAGCAACCTAATTGGCTGACGCACCCACTGAAGGGTGCTGAGAATGCATATTGGGGCTGATTGTGAGCTTGGTGGTATCTCAGCGGTAAATCCACTGAGATACCACCAAACTGTAATACCGTTACCGCCACCTAGTCTGGTACAATTGGTGGTGGCAGTGTTAGTCCCCATTTATTTGAAGTTCATTGGATTCCATGTGGCATTTTGGCGGAATTGGGAGGAAAGTTGGCAGATTTACATCTAGCTCATAGCTGGAGCTGAATAGACCATCTTTCTGCCCAGCTCATAGTTGGGCAGTGCAGTAATGTGGTGGTATATGGTAATACCCCCCATTTCACCCACGCCACCCAACTCGTGATGAGCCCCAATGTTGCTCTTGAGACATTGGGCTGGACTTGCCCATTGAACAAAGTCTCAATCAACAGCAATACATACCACTTCAAGGTGTAATGGCCAATGGAAAGTTTCCTGGCTCTCTACTTGCGACCAGCTGAACCTGTTTAAAAAATAAATAAATAAACCTCACTGGAAACCAAGAGGATGCTTTTACAAAGCTTGTGCAGGGATTCCGAATCCTTTAATAAGGGCATATAGCACTGTGCACTGATGATATCAATAATAATAGATCAGCTACAGTGGGTGGATTCGGTTTGCTTCAACAAAATTCTGGATTAACCATTAATTAGCATTGATGGATACCGAAAATATGAGATTTGGGTGCTGCGAAAAACAAAAAGTAAATTCCACTTGGTATATTGCTTTAAAGACCCAGGTGATTTGTCAGAAACAAAAAACGGTTATGAATGAACGAGGCACAGCACAGCAATGTGAAATCCAGAGAAATAAGACCAGCTTTAAGAAAATTTAACATGGACATTTGGTAGCATGTTTTACAAAACGATGGCCCTGTTCTTTTTAGTCTGTATCCTTCATCATTCATTTCCTTGTATGTTTTATGTGCCGAAAATATGCTGAAATAAAAAGATTGGCACGTGCGTTGAACTCCCGAATTCCCCATGATAACCTTGGGTGCAGCAGGCTGGTAGGGAAGGGCTTGGGCCGACTATTACTTGATGTGGCTATCCGAGGGAGGACGAGATCCGATCCTGCAGGCCCATTACTCCCCAAGGTGCACATCATTTCCCTGGCTCTGCCCAGCGGGCCATTGCCCCAAGAGGGAGCCATTCACTGAAAGCATTAGCACCTCTCCAAACCGCCTACCGGCAATAGCAGTGGGGCACGCTACGCAGAAAACCTTTCAAATGAGGACACCCAAACGTCAACTTAACTCTAGAACAAGCAGAAGCACTTGAATGCTCCGCAAAATAAATTCACACGAAGATGTTCCTGCGTGGAAATTGGTGAATCCTGCATAGGCTGAATGGCGCGGAGCTGCGAATGTGCCCGAAGCAGCAGAAAGATGTGCACGAACACTTACCTGATAGAGTGACGTTTGACCGCATGTAGTCAGGAGCAGCGGGGAGATCCAGCCAGGCTTCCATCATGGTGCACCATGCATGGCACCACTACTGCTCAGAGGAATTCCATGATGGTTTGGCCTGCTCTGGACACCTTGAAAAAATACAGATCTGCATCAAAGCCAATAGAATCGACAAGCCCGTAAACAATACTGCACTCCACCTAATAGCAATTGAATTAAGAATCCCACACAGTATAACCAACCTCAAGGGAAAAACAGAGAGATCAGCAACACCCAATCATGGACTGTATTAGAACCTTCAGAAGAGTGTGTTGGGTCTACAATGGGCTGCGTCCGCTTGCTCGGTATCCCGCACCTGGAGGAGGCCGACGTACGTGCTTAATTTCTCTATACTTAGCATTAACAATTGGTGCATGAACTATTGAAGCTAACAAACTGGTGGTGATATCATTTGTAAATAAAGAAAACAATAAGCGTCACAGTAAATACTCCTAGTGCACTCCTTTGGTTACTCTAAAGGTGATACGGCCTCATTACAAGTTTGGTCGTAATTAGGCAGTAAAGCCACTGAATTACCGCCAAAATAGATTACAGTTACCGCTACTTGATATGATATGATATGATATGGCATTTATAACGCGCCTATACACAAGTGTTTCAAGGCGCGACGAGGCAAGGGGAGGGGGAAAACAGTGGAAGACAGACAACGATCCTACTAGGCCAGGTATCATTCAGATCGCGCAAGTGCGAGCGAAGGGAAAAGGGAAGAGTGCCAGGGGAAGGGAAAGGGGAAAGTGCAGTACATGGAGTAGAAGTATAAATACGCTAAATAAGACAGCCTGATGGTGGCAAGTGCAAGATAAGAGCAGACATAAGTGCTGGGAGGAGGGCTGTAGGGATACAGAACCAGTCCCTAAGTGCAGGGGGTTGCCAGGGAGGCAGGGCAGGTGTGCAACAGGTGGGACCTGGCCCCAAGATCAGAAGGGGTGGCCAGGTAACCAGTGCATAATCAGCAGGGAATTTCAGCAGGGGAGAGAGGCAGAGAAAGCAGAAGCAAAGAGGAAGGTTTTGAGGTGTTTCCAGAACCGGAGATGGTTCTCCTCAAATTTCAGGGAGGCAGGAAGGCTGTTCCAGATGGAGGATCCTGCCGAAGAGAGAGATCGACCACCAACTCCTTGCTTGGAGAAACGGCTAACGCTGAGAGAGTTGGAGGCAGATGCGCGAAGAGCCCGAGAAGGAAGATATTTAGGAAGAGAGAGTAGAAGGTAATGCGGACCCAGGGTAATGGCTTGTGGATAATGCAGAGGATTTTGAACTTAATCCTTGCAGCCACTGTGTCCTGTGGCTTTATCACGGGACAATAAGTGGTGGTAGAGCAGTGTTAATCCCATTTTTGGAGTCCATATGACTACATAGGGTTTTCAGTGGAATTACTGTGAGCAGTAATTCCTCTGCGTTAATTCCACCAATTTCTTTTTACCTTAAGGTGAAGGATTTGAAATCCTCCACCTTAAGGTCACACATATAATTCAGTGGTGGGGGAAAATGACAGTAATTCAGTTACCACCAAAATAAATGGTGTTAACAGAATGACCACCCATTTTATTCCCCATCGCCGAATTTGTAATGAGGCCCATCGTCTTTTTACCCCTTGACCCCACCTAAATATTGTGTTATGTTAGTGAAGAGATGTAATCGCGATAAGCACCTGGGGTTATGCATCCTGAGTTGCAAGTGTTTCTCACAGGAGGTTGCAATTAACATTATCAAATGCCGCCTTTCAATGCACACGTATCCGTATACATATATACCCGTAAATATGTGGGTGTAATTTTCTGAGCAACTTATTTCTGAATAATCATTCTGGAAGCCTGCTCAGTTGTTGCCACCCCTTTACGGAAACCTGTCACCACATGACTCAATCCATTTTTTTCAACAGCCCTTTAGCTGGTCCATCCAGAATCTTGCTGCAGTCCTCGTCCAAGCCCTCGAGCACAGAGAGCAGACGATAATGTGCTGCATTAATATGGTCGCCTTTTAAAAAAATGGGTACAATTGTTGCAATTTGTCACATTCTGGAGGGATTGTTAGCTACCCTGATGGAAGTAAACAATGTTGTTAGACCAGAAATTCATATTGATGGCTCAGATATGAATAATTCAATTGATAGGACCCAGGACTTCCCCACTATTTTTGGTGGGGATGTGCATACCCCCCTCAGTTGGAAAAGTAAATCTGCTGCTCTTCCACATCACCTGCTTTATTATCAATCAAGGGCACCATGGAGGGCACACTACTACTGCGATCATTATATAAGGCCTCACAATGCTTAAACCAAACACATTCAGGAATGAGCATTGTATGTGTCAATGATGAGTCAAAACCAGCACAGTCATTTTCTAAATGTCCCCCTCTTTGGGTTCTCTTGCTGCCTTCTCTAGCTGATCCCACCTCATAGCCATAGCATCCGTTTTCTTTCATTGTAGGAATGCCTTTGAATCTAACCTAAGTTGTATTACTACAACAGATTTTTTTCTACCTTATTGCGATTTAGCGCCAAGAAGAGATCACGCTTATCTTTTCTACACACCCCATAGTACCCCGACCAAATAACTCTTGGTTGATATTTCTGAAAAATAAAAGGCCGAAAAATAAAAGGCCATATCGATTCTACCAGAGTGTCATAGAACACCAGGCGGTCCATATTGCCGAGCACTCTTCAACCAAATGCTTACGTAACAATGAAAAAATTGCATTACAAATTATAGGGGATAAAAGTTCAAAATCACTCTGATCCAATTTTAGGTTGCACAAATTAGAACTATTCTGTGTATGTGAACTAACTTCCAGAGAATATAACCCACAAGCATAGACATATCTACACATCTACATTCAAAGTTAATACCAATGGGTCATGATCACTTTCCCCAGGTGGACAGACACAAAATGTTCTCACTTTTGCCCAATGTGACATATATATTAGGATGTAATCTATATGGATGGTGATGCTACAGCACAAGCGCTCTCCCTTTCAGCTCGATGGACAAACGGCCTGGCCTTAAATCATCTTGCCAATGTAAGAGGAACTCTTTCTCTTGTAATGGCTGCAATTGATCTATTCACGGTATTTCCGTTCCAACATTTCCTGTTGTTCTGCCACCCAACGACGTGCCTCCTACCAGCCATATTGCCTTGTTCGGTTGCTCATTGCACACAATCCTACTCACCACTATCTGTGAGCCCTTTGAATTGTCTGTCTACACTTCCCATCTATTCACCAGGCTACAACCTGCCTCACGCCAACAAGCCTATCTGCACCCACTGTGACTTCTGTGCTAGCGCCTCGCTTCCTATATGGCCCTCCGAGTGAGTCTGGACCGCACAAACTGCTGTGCTCTACTTATGATAAGCCATCCTATCCTAGCCCACATCCCCTCACACAAGCCCACACCAGGCCTATCCCATACAGCCATACTGATCTCAGAATACAGCTCTCCCTCCCTAGCGCCCACTGGTGATGGTCAACAGTCACCCTCCCACTGCGGCCCTCAGCCTCCACCTAAGCAACCTGATGCTCTAAAATGTGCACTAATTAATGTATGCTCTCCAGGAGCACATGCAATTGATTCTCATGTTCTCTTACTGGAACACCATCTTGACATCCTAGCTACCATGGAATCGTGGCTACACAACGCCTCAGGCCCACCTCTCTCTCTAGCCATAGCCCCTAACTATACTATCTTCAGGGCTGTCTGCCTTAATGCTAGAGAAGGAGGTCTAGCCCTCATAGCTAAATCCTCACTACAGATAACATCGTCACCCATTCCTACTACCCCTGGGTTTGAAATGTTGCTATTTAAGTTTTCCACTAATTCTCAAACCACATATAACTGCTTTTGCTCTGCCGCCAACCTAATGGCCCCAGTCGTCCGGGCCTTGCCATCCCTCTCTTGATCACGCCACTCATGAAACCAACGACTACATTAATTATCCTGGGTGACCTCAATCTTGGATTCAATAATGCATTGGACCCTAAAGCATCTGCCCTAGGACTAGCTTTTGAAGACATGAACTTCACCCAATTGATAGACTCACCTACCTACATCAAAGGACGAATCCTAGACTGGATCCTCATGGCTAATGCTACCATCCGACCATTAGTGCTATACCTTTGTTTGACCACCTCCCAATTCATTTTAACCTCTCCCTCACCACCCCTCACATTGCTCATTTTCCCGCAGTGAACCCAGTATGTGTCCATAATACCCATAAACTGACACATGAGGTACTGATGCCAACACTCATGGTGTTGCTCAACTCCTACTCCTTGTCCACTAACAAGATCAATCACAGCATATGCAACCATTACCATGCCTGTCTCCTCCACACCATGGACCTGCATGCCCCTATCACTGCTAAAATACCCAAGCTTTACAATCCCAATAAAGTCTGGTTTACCGAGGATCTCATCATCCTATGCAGGAAAAAAGAGCCCTCGAACACATATGCAGAAAGCACCCTTCCCCGAACAAGACAGCAAAACAGTAGTAGTTACCCTCAAAGCTAATTCCTACAATGCTCGAATTTCCAATGCAGGCTCCAATACAGAAGAGCTATTTTCCATCCTGAGAGAACTCGAGGCCCCCATTCCCATTAACTCTACAACTCATATGCACAAGGCCTGGTGTACCACCATACAAAGTGCCATATCACATAAAATTGATGCACTTTGTGATAAAATTAGTGCAAGAAAAGCTGTGCTTTCAGCTAGAGCCTCCAAAATGAACATACTCAACCATCCCAGTGTGATCCGCTCTTTCTCTATCCCCCTATTCTAGTTCAATCAAGTCAGGTTCTAGCTACCATTCTATCACTAAAACCTTCAGAAGTGACACATGCCCCACTCATATAGTGAAGCTCTGCATTCTTGACCTCGAGAGAATTGATCTTGGGAGAAGTGACCTAATTTAGAAGGTCAATTAGGACATATATGTGGGGGGAAAACCATGGCATCCTGCTTAATCGCCCTCACGAGAACCTTGTTATTACTGATCAGGCCCTGGTCTAGTTGACCTCCTTTCTCACTGACTGACCCTCACAGGTCCAACTGAGGTCTTTCCTCTCTTCTATCTCTCTCTCTACTTGTGGTGTTCCCCAGGGGTTTAACCTCTCTCCCTGGCCCTTCAACCACTACCTGGCACCTCTTGCCCACTGCATCGCTACTTTCTGTTACAATGTTCAATGTACTGCAGATGACACTCAGCTCCCTTTCAGGCTCCCCTCAGCCACCTCTGCTTCTTATCTCATACCAGACTGTCTGGCCGCAATTCAGGAATGGTGTGTCACCAATGATCTCTGCTCTAATGCCAGTCAGACTGATATCATCTTCATTGGGAAACCTGTTTTCTCCTTTTCCTCTTACTGCTCCTTCCTGTGAGGTTAAGAACATTGGCGTCATCTTCGACTCCTCCTTCTCCTCCTCGCCTCACATCTCTGACGTCTCTAAGAAGTCAAACTATCAGCTGCACCTCCTCAGAGGTCTCCAATGCTCTGGTCCCCTCTAGGCTGGACTATTGCAACAGCCTCTTTCTAAATCTTCCTGCCTCTACTCTTCACCCTTTACAGCACAAGGCCTAGTGAGATCATTGTTTTTTGTCCTCCCTTTGTTTCCCCCTCCTTGTGCAGCAAGGAGGGGGAAACAAAGCAGACCCCCTCCTTCACCAGAGGAGCAGGAGCTCCCCCGGACCCTGCAGGAGCAGTGGTCTCCCTTTCCTGGATCCATCCTGAATTGCCCTCGAATTCGGGTAAGCATCATTATTCCGTGCGAGATTCGTTTTTTCTCGCTGCTAATTGCACCACTGATCCGCCGACCTGCAAGAATATCTACACAGCCTGCATGTTTTAAAATTGATGCCAACAGCTGCTGTGTTTGCCCCTGCCACCATCAGCCACCACGAGGTTTTTACACTTCCAGGATGGCCGCCCGCCATGTCTCAACGAACCCCAGTGCCTAACTGAGCACAGCCGACTGTCCTCGCATCCGATTGGCCATTGAGCCACCTTAAGCAGCCTATCGCCAGCCGGTAGGCGAAGCCGGCCCACTCCCAGCAAGGCCCAGGATAATAAGGCCAATACCTGTCTTCACCTGTCCTCAGCCTTCCTCGCCATTCGCCCGGACCCCTTGCCGGATTCCAGACCAACCACAACGGTAAACGCCACTTCACTTACGCAGCCCGTGGATAAATTGAACTGCTTTGATTCTTTAAAAGGCTTTGTTACCACAAGCTTCTTAATGTCATTCTCGTGCACTCATGCCTTATTGCATGATGTATCTGTGCCCAAAGATACTTCGTACTGCATATGTTGCTCCCCTTGCTCCTAATCCATGCACAGCATCAAGCGCAACTCCACACATACCTCTGTCCTCCCCCCCTTCGCAGCCATTCTGTCGACAACGCTGCCCGTAGGTTTAGATTTGCAATGTTGCATCACTCTCTACTGTAAACACTTTACCATCATTTTTGTGCTCTGCATGCTTGGCCGCACCTACCTCTCTACCCAACCTGATCTACATGCTCTCCATTGAACTTCTGTACTGCCTTTACCACTAGCCTTACACTATGACACTCGCTAACTCTTGAACCTAGGTGGCTGCACCTATTGTTACCTCATCTTGCTATGGTCCCCCATGATCAATGTCTTGTGTGCTGCCCGAGATTATAGTCTATAGACCTGAGCCATCTGCAGCCATTTATAGGATCCTGCTACGATGCTGCTGGCCTGCTATGCATACTCTCCAAGCCGCACTAGGTCAGCCCTCTCTGGGGTTATTTCTGAATTGACCCTGCCGCAGCAACCCTAATTGTGTTGTGCCTTAAGGTCGCTTACAGACCATTCAATTGTGTTGTGCCTTAAGGTCGCTTACAGACCATTCAATTGTGTTGTGCCTTAAGGTCGCTTACAGACCATTCAATTGTGTTGTGCCTTAAGGTCGCTTACAGACCATTCAATTGTGTTGTGCCTTAAGGTCGCTTACAGACCATTTCAATTGTGTTGTGCCTTAAGGTCGCTTACAGACCATTTCAATTGTAGGTTAAAATTGCATTTAGTGATATGTTTCTAGTCGCTAAAATGGAACTTAGAACCTAGCTATGTTTTTAGTTGCATGCTACAACTGCATACCTTTAGTTTAAAGCTGAATCTAGCTGTGCCTCGATTCGCATGCCGCAACTCCCTATCTTCAGGTTAATAGCGAAAGCTATATCTAACTGTGCTGCTATCTGTGCACCTGACTTAGTCAGCTAGCATGTACTCTCCAAAACCAAACATACTAAGTATCACTACACTAGATAGGACAGCTAAGTTACCTCTCTACGCTGCCTCCCTCATCATATTAGTGGTATTATCACTCTCCTACCTGACCATGCCTATTTCTCAACAAACCATTGGACCTACAGTAAACCAATATCAAGATGATACTACCACATACAGGGCCTGTAGTACCACAGACAGAAACCTCAAACTTCGTGCTCACCTACCAAAATTGTACGAACTACCAGCAAAGCAAATTGAACAAATCAACTTCCTAAAAATGAACATACAGCCGAAAACCACTGCAGAACACACTAGGAAAGCTCATATCCCTAAAAGACCCACACAAAAATGCTCCAAACCTACCATTATAGCAAGCACCATGCTCACTAAACATCACCTCAAAGGTGCACTCATAAATGCTAGGTCCCTAGTCGCTCATGCTACAGAAATCTCAGATATTATTCTCGGACACCACCTAGACTTCCTAGCCATATCAGAATCACGGCTTCACGATGCAGCGGGTCCCGCCCTCTCCTTAGCAGTTCCCGACAATTATACCATCATACGAGCTGACAGACACACCTCCCGAGGCGGGGGTCTAGCCATTATTGCCAAGATCAGTCTCGACATAAGAGTCTCCACATCCGCCATCACGAAATCTTGTGAATGCCTCTCGGTCAAAATAGCCACCGCCAGCTCCCAAACATTAAACATTGTCCTGCTCTACAGACCTCCTGGTCCTATTGGAACCTTTGTTGAGGACCTCTCCACCACCCTGTCCAACAATTTGAAAAACACCTCCCAAACTATAGTGCTAGGAGACTTCAACCTAGGCTACAATGATATTAAAGACACCCAGTCCACAGCTACTGCTCTGATCCTAAAAGAGCTGGGCTTTGCCCAAAGAGTCACCTGTCCCACCCATAATAAAGGTCGCATCCTTGACTGGATAGCTGATCACAACTGTGGAGTAACCATTACAGACACTGTTCCCCAGATCTGGACGGACCATTTTCTACTTCTATTTACAGTAGATACTAACTTAGCCACAGCCAAGTCCACTCCTGCCCCTCCTATACCCACGAGGAACAAAAATCTAATAACCACGGAAAAATTGTTGCCAATCATACTACCCCAACTAAACTCGCTCCCAGCTAACACGGAGCCTGATATGCTAGTTGATCAATTCAATGAAACTATGAACTCAGCCCTTGATCACATAGCACCGCTCAAATTACGGACTAGTAAACCGAAAAAACATCTCAACTCATGGTTCACCCCCCCACCTAAAAAATCTCAGGTTAACCAAAAGAAAACTAGAATCCAAATGGAGACTTACTCCTACAGTAGAAAACAAACTAAACCTTGCAAAGATATCATCCCAATACAAAAAAGATATCCTACTAGCCAAACAGGAAACATACAATACCAGAATATCCCAATCTAAATCAAGTGTCAGAGAACTGTTCAGTATCTTGAAAGAGCTGGAAACACCCATCATTCCCCAAGAAAACTGCACCAAGGACAAAAAATGGTGCTCAGACATTCAGTTTGCCCTTACCAACAAAGTAGTCAACCTACAAACTAAAATCGCCTTCAAAAAAGCATCTCTCACACCTCAGGACGCTCTAACCCCAGCACCCCTACTTAAATCTAAACAAATAACACGTTTCTGCTTCTCCAAGGTATCTACCACTGAAGTAGAAAAAGTGATCCTGGAACTTAAACCATCCAACTGCAAAGGTGACCAATGCCCTGCCCAATTAATTAAGGATGCTGCGAGAGAACTATCGCCATTCATAACTAAACTCATCAACTCATCCTTCACTACCGGCATTGTACCGAAAAATCTTAAAGAGTCGTGGGTCCTGCCACTCCTAAAGAAGCAAACCCTCGACCCTGCCATTCCCACCAATTTTAGGCCTATCACGACTGTGCCCTTTCTTCTAAAAATTTTAGACAAAGTGGCATACATGCAAATACAAAATTTCCTTGAATCCAACCACCTGCTCGGAACCCGCCAATCTGGATTCCGTCCCCAGCATGGAACAGAGACTGCCCTTATCGATCTCAAGGCCCAAATAGATCAATGTAGGGACAATGGCCAAGCAGCCTTACTCCTCTTGCTAGACCTCTCAGCAGCGTTCGATTTAGTCGACCATACAGTCTTATGCAGCCACCTAGACTCTGCTGCTCACTTCTCTAAAGAGGCCATATTATGGATCAAATCCTTCCTGAATAACCGCACCATGAGAGTCTTCTCTCCATCAGCCTCAGCTGACCCGATCCCTATAACGTGCGGTGTACCCCAGGGATCTTGTGTATCACCAACCCTCTATAACATATTCACAAAGCCGCTCTTTGACGAAATGGATCATCTGGGTATCGCCTACACCAACTTTGCAGACGATACCCAGATCCTCCTTCCGCTTTCAGGAGATTACGTCGTGGATCTGGCCTTAGTGAATAAAATCTACAGCATCGTTCAGGCATGGATGGCCACACACGGCTTATGCCTGAACGACGACAAAACTGAGCTCATAATCCTAGGCACCCCGACATACATAACTAAACTTAACACTGACTATGCCAGCTTCATTATCGATGGGAACAATATCAAAGTAGCAAAGGAAGTCAAGACCCTAGGCTTTTACCTTGACGCCACCTTAAACTTTGGCAAACAAGTCAACTCCCTAGCCTCTTCTACAGCATATACTTGCAAACTCATTAGAGCCAGCAAGCAATTCCTCTCTACAGACAGCTGCATCACGCTTGCCAGAGCCCTTATACTGTCCAAACTGGACTACTGTAATGGTCTCTACATTGGGGCTAACAAACAGACTATCCAAAAAATCCAGGTCCTACAGAATAATGCCCTGAGAGCCGCGCTTAAGATCAACAGGAAAGAGCATATCTCCTCTATAAGAAGAGAATATAAATGGCTATCCACTCAGGACAAAATCCAACTCAAAATTGCCTCCCTTACTCACAAGTGTCTCAATAACATGGCACCACCCTACCTCATGGACAGGCTATACTTAAGAACCTCACCTAGACCAACAAGAAAGGTCAATGCGAATTGCCTCTATGTCCCTCGTTTTAAACGTGCCACTATTGGAGGACATAGCTTCGCAGTCAAAGCAGCACAGCTTTGGAACTCCCTACCACATGACATAAGAGAACCCCAGCCCTTTGCGAAATTCAGGCAGAATTTGACCAAGTGGCTGAGAGCTAATGACATCTAACTAATCCGACCTGCTTGACCTGACTGTCCCTACTAGCGATCCACCTGCATGCCCCAGCTCTGATACCACGTTCTGTATTTTACACCATTGTATATTACTGTACTTATTCCACTGTATATCACCTCCACATTGTTAAATATTCCTGTACCCTTATCACCTCTTGTCTGGACCTAGCTCCAGCCCTGCTCATTCTTGCTTATTGTATACTGCATTATGACCATTCACATGTACCTGTATATATTTTATTTATTGCAGAATGTACTATGATTATGTAGATGTACCTGTAACAAAGTTGAGCATATTCTTGTCTTGTGCGCCCTGATGCTCCAGGGCTAGGCGCGCCCTACAAATAATAAACTAAACTAAACTAAACTAAACCTTGTCTTGTCACACCTAGAACCACTTGTCTACAGGCGTGTTATAAATGCCATATCATATCAAGTTTCACCTCCTAGACTCACTGGGAACCATCTACACCAATTTTACAGATGACACTCAAATACACATCCCTATCACAGGCAACTACTATCTGGACACTGCCACAATCAGCGTAGTCTACAGCACCATACAAAACTGGATGGCCACCCACAACCTCTGCCGAAATGACGATAAAATCGAGCTGCTCATTGTGAGATACCCCTCCCAGCTGAAAAATCTTGACACTGCTTTCGCCAACTTCTGCATTAATGGCACCTTCATCCCAATCCTGAAACAGGTCAAAACACTGGGTGTCCACCTGGAAGCAGAGCTAACTATGACTAGGCATATCAAAGCCTAAGCTTCTGCCACTGCCTGCCTCACGCTTGCACAAGCACTTATCCCCTCCAAACTAGATTATTGTAACATTTTCCTCATAGGCACGTCAGCATCTAATCTGGCTAAACTTCTACTACTGTAGAGTAAGCCCTGTGTGCCATTATTGAGCTTCAATGATCTGACTACATCTCTGCAATGAGACGTGAGGCCCACTGGCTACCAATGAAAGCTCGGATTGACTTTAAAACTTTAACATTTGCCCAAAAGGCATCTACAAAGAGGATCCCTCTTACCTCAACAACAGCATCTCTCAGAAACATCTGGTGCGCTCATTAAGACTCAGTTTCAGCATCTCACTGTTCACCCCTCGCTATAAGAACAAAAGAGCAGGAGGCATCTGCTTTGATGTTACCACAACTTCACCCTGGAACTCTCACCCTGCAGCTATCAGAAATTAACACTCATACACAGTGTTCAAAAAGCTTGTAAAAACACGATTGTGCTCTTAATATTGTGCTGTAATGTACCCTCCCTCCCTTGCTGCCCTGTGGGCGCTTTGAAACAGTATATTCTTATTGTATAAGCACCTAACAAGCAAACAATAAACAAATAAATACATAAATAAATGGTATCATATGTTCCTCTTACTTCTGTTCTTACTGTACCAAAGCCGTGACACCCCAGGGTTTGTGCCTCATTACATTTGTATAAATAAATGTTACCAGTCCCAAAGTTGGATTAGCAGGGACATTTCTACAAATACCACCATCACACACCTTCAAATCTGACCCTGCAAAGAGGGTCTATAATTGCAAAGCATTCCCAGTACATAGTTCAGGGATATCCCAAGATTCAACTTCGTCATCCAAAATACCATTTAAACTGGATATGAAAGTCACCTAGAATTAATTGACTGCATCTGCTTCCTGGACTATATTGATCACCCACAACATGAATCGACTTTTCCAAACACTGCATTGTGATTGCAGAACATGTGCTCAGGTGAGGAGGAAAGTAAGCGTTAATGAGAAGTATAGGAGCACCCTGTGGGAGTATGAAGCTGAATATCATGATTGCCCGTAGGGATGACCTTGGTTCTAGCCTCAAGATCTATGTTCACTTACGTAAGGAGACCACCACTAGTTCCTCCTCGCCCCTAATTTATAGTATAGATACAGAACTGGTGTAACCTGGTTTGAATGGTATGTTCAAATTCCAATGTCTCCTCAAATAAGGTTAAGTGACTATGAGCTATAAAGCATTGCCAGTCTGCATCACTAAGATTGCAATGTGCATCTCCCACTTTCCAGGACAAGACATTCAAGTACAACGGTTGTTCATTTACGGCCGAAATCATGTCTTGCTTCAGGGAGGTGGCTAATGTCAATGGAATAAATTGCAGTACAAATCTATGATTTGCACAGCTCCAAACTCCAAGCCAAGCCACATAGGCCTGCAGCCGCACCAGGATCGTTTGTTATTGGCTTTGGCATGGATGTAATTCACAAAAGGAACATTTTTATTCAATTTGATGAAAGAGGCATTTCACAAATGTCCATTCATAATTATTGGCTTTGACACGTTCTAGGTTCAAGCACAAGTTTGTAATGTACGGAACATTATTATTTATTTACAGTGTATTGGTTTGGATTGAACCTTATACGTTAAATAATGATTAAATGTGACTCCCATTAAATACAATACAATATTTAAAAACACATCAACGATCACAATTCATTCTGTTATAAAATTTCACACTTAAATACTCTAGCACAATATCTCCATGAAGTTAAAAAGGAACGAGACCTGCTTCCACATCATCAAACGTAATCAGAATGATTCCATTTCGTAAAATAATGGATTATGTAAACATTTAGAAACATATTGGACACGTAAATGTGACAGAACTTGGCATTCTATCTAATTGGCTGTAAGCTTTCAACAGTGTCTAATTGTCTACAAGTTCGGCATGCATGTTCCTGACGTGCTACACCAGGTCTTACTCGTAAAGTCTTGTGTGACGTCATCAGATTTAAATGAAGAAATATATATGTTTTGATTGTGTGCAATGCAAGGACTGGTTGGTTGAACATATTGCTGAATATTCATGGGCTTAAGAATACATTTTGTTATATTTTTGTAATGAGCTTTTGTCCTCCAAATATGAAGAGTTCATCCTCCAGTCCCATGAAATCACTTCCTTTTCAAAATCCATCATACATAAGTGACCAATAGTTACAGGGTTGGCTTAATTCCAAATCTAAACAAATAGGATGGCCAGTTGTACTGTTACTGATTAAATGAATGACATAATGATCTATTAGAATTGGTTTGGATAACAAGAAAACAGGGGTTGGACTTCGCCTTCATAAACAAGCTGTTTCAGACAGCTGGTATGCTCTTCTGAAAATTCACATAAGAATGTGACACTCTGAATCCTGACAATATCAAGAGCCTGAAGGACTGCTGAAACACAAGATGTTGACTTTTCTGGAAATTGACACTTTTACCGATTTTTCAATTATTAACTGTTTCAATATTGTGGGTGCTAAAATAAGAGATTTTTTGACATTGTTCAATATATATATATGTTTCTTTTCCATGTCTGCAGATTGTTTTTAGTTTATTCTGAGTTTACTGCCTCTGATTTCTTTTGACAGAGGTTTTCCACCTAAATTGATATCCAGAGGTTTGTGTGTGTAACCTTGCATGCCTCCTGGCTTCCCAATCCACATCATCACCGTTATGAGTATGATGACTTTAAGAGTTATTTGGCCGTAATGGCTACATAGAGCTTGTGGATTGGTTGTTGGTAGTTTTAACATTTAAGAAATGAATTGAAGAGCATGATCCTGGGTATCTACTCAACTAGTTTGTTGCTAATGTTTGGAAATGTTTATTGTTTGACCTCCGTATTTATCATTCATATATTATCTCTACATGACAATGTATATACATGGATGATGAACAAGAGAGTGCGAACATTATTAATGTGTTTCTATTTATGAGCATAAAAAACACTAAATTGCAAAAGCAAACCCTTGTTGAGTTAGTGATAAAATTCTAGGGAAGATATTAATAGCATCTAATGTTGATCATACATACAAGGGTAATAAGCACTGATATATAGATTCACCTAGAATGTAGACCCATCACAATATTGCTTTCCAATAGGAAGCTTCTCAGGCACTCATGGGTAGCAGATTCTCTTGCACTGAAGTACAGATAACCAACGTTCTCCAGATCGTTGCTCCGGACACAGCACTACTGTCTACCGTAAAATCTGGCACAACACAAAGTGGAAAGGTTTATGAAAAAACAGATCGACTACCCCTCTCTTTAAGTCCTGTATGGGTCACAGGTGAAGATAAAGGTTAACCTGTACATTTTGTTAGTAAGGTTATCGCCTTTTTGGGAAAAATGACAAAGAAATGCAACTAAGTACAAAAAATTCTATCTTTTTAATAATCATAAGAATACCTAAAAAACATTACAAACTTAACCAAACGTAGCAAACTTAATACATTTTCAATCAAAACATTTAGTCATCATTCATCTATTCTAACAGGGGAATACTACAACTTAAACAGCTTTGTGCATAACAGTAAATCAAGATATGCATTAGTGACAGGGGAAAAAACCATTAGATTTTCCCTTTAGCAGTCGACATATGTTCCGGCCCTTTGTAGTGTACCACCTCTGTCAACAGTGATCACTAAGATGAATATTGGGCCATCTTCAGGACAAATGGTTACTTTGTGGTAGATTATTCTTGTTCCCCATTGGGCACACTAGCACATCTAAAAGGATAAATATACATGTATTAATGTATGAAAAAGAAATAGAAAAGGAAGAGTTGCAATTCCCAACTGGATTGGATCAAGGCGATGGCTAGGTTACACTATTCTAGACACGCACACTAAACCCACCTATGGTCCATAGACTGAAGTTAGGACTATTGAGCTTGGTCAGACTCTCGGATGTGGCCAGGTATTGCCATCTCTGGTCTTGGTTCCTATAATTAATTAGAAACGACCATTTCTTAGTGTTATGTGCCTGCTACTACAGGCTATTTATTGAGTAAACTAAATTGACTTACAGATTAGCAACTTCTGTTGCTTTGTTTTCGAGGTTGATCTTTGTATTTCTGGATTTCACTCGGTACCATTCATTGGCAGGACATGAACAGATATTCTGGTGGTTATAGTGCTGCCTAAATCAAAGAAGAAAAGAAACTCGCTGTTGAATGGATATATTACAGCATGTAAAGATAGTTGTCATTCTTTTTTGGCTTTATTGTTACTGTGGTTATTTAAACGTGGACTGTGAGCCACGGGTTAGTATCAATTTCTAAAAGCCTGTGATTTAATATAATCGGCTTTTAATTTTCTCAAGCGGCAGTCAAAGCGCCTTTTGCATGATGGCTTGTGAAAATCTAAAGTATGTGGCCAAAAGATGCATGACATGGCTGTGGTTGATTGTTCTATTTTCTGTAGTGATTTTAAATGTACTGCTGTCATGAATTACAAAAATAGAATTACAAAAATAGGCAATGTGCAAGCATTTCGGCACAATGTTCACCGCCTTGCAACCTGCAGCTTGACTTTTACATGTTTATTTAAAACGCACGTGTTTCTATGACCTGTTGTAATCATTGCCGTTAATGTCAGATTTTACGAGCAAGCTTATCAGTCATTGTGATCACTGTGCCATGCTGACAGTGCGGTTGAGGCTTGTATAATTTAGACCCCTGAATTGATTGAAGCTGTTCTAACGCTTACCTTGATCTATGTTGTTTGTGTCCGAGTGAAAGCTGGAAGTCTGCGAAACCGGCAAGAGCTCGTTCTGCAGAGTAATGGTGTGTTTTTTTGAATCGAGTCACATGATATGAGACCCGTGCTTGCCTGTACAACACAAAGTGGACATTTAGACCACTATTTGGTAGAGGTTAGGCTCTGGCATGCAAGATATTATGTAAATCATGACAGTAAGAAAAACAGCACTTAACAATCCACACTATTTGAGTCTTCACCAGACTGATATTAATCCCATCCTTTGCTTTTTTGAATAGCTTTTCCTGGGCTAAAAGAAGAAAGGGAATAGAATGAATTTGCATAGAAGAGTTTACGAAATTGGATTCATAGCCCTTAAAGAGGGAAGGTTAATAGATCCAAAGAAAGTCCTTGTGTGACAGCAGCATTTGTTAGACGTAGTTCAACCACATCTCTTTAGCTAACCGGCAGGCAGCCTCTCACTTGCCTTAGCAAGTGCTTGCATTTATTAATCAAAGAATCCCTGTTTTCACATACACCATTGGGCCATTTTGGTATACATGTCATGTTTTCAATGTAATCTCCATTATGCTGAATATCTAACCCCTGGTTAACCTTATTGCAAGAATAATTGCAAAGTTGAGGCTATTTGTTGTCATGTTTATGCACAGGAGTATTGACAACATTCTGTACCTTGTCTATCAAGGAGAGGGCCCAATGCCTGTTCCCTCTCCTGGTGCCAGTATGCATTGTTGCAGTACACCATTATCTCACTCCATGCCTCTTCTACAAAGTACTCACAAGACTCTTTCTTATCGTCCTAGAGCCAGTGAAGTCATTATAAGCCAGGAGTCACCAAGTCAAGGAGCGAGTAACCCTGCAGACCTTCACGCTCCCAGCAGCATAGTCACCAAAGCACACACCCGCCAGGTTCAGATAACCCTCCAGCATCCACTGCTAGACACAGCTCAACGGGCTAGGCATAGAGAGACAACCAACACACTGCTATGGGCCAACAGAATAGAGTGCACAGGGAACCTGAGCGGCAACAAATCTAGGAACCCCTAGACCACCAGAGACTACCACAAGGAGCAAGTACCTCAAAGAACATTGGACTTACCCTTGGGGTGCCAGAGACAAGCCCCCTGACCAGAATTGGGATAATCAGCTTCTGAATCCACCATTGACTTTCTGTGGTGTGCCTGCACAGTGATAGGAAGTGGTACTGCAGTCTGCGTGATAGTGAGGTAGAGGAGTTTGCGTAGGTAGTGCCTGCGAAGTGCATAGTACTGAATGAAAGGAGGGTGTTTGAGCAGTGGGTAGGATTAATAGTATGGATGAGATGAGGGAGTGGTAATAGTGTGTAGGAGGGAGTAGTAGTTGGAAGGAGTAGGGAGGTGGGATGCGGGAGGAGGGAACAGTACTAGTGTGGTGTAGGGAGTAGTAGTTGGAGAAAGGAGGGAGTTGTCCAGAGGAGGTAGGAATATTGTGGTGGAGGAAAATGTAACATCAAAATATGGAGGTGAGGCCTTTAAAGAGTGAAAGATAACAGCAGAACAAAATGCATTTGAAACAACCCCCATTCCCATTACTGTTATTCATTGTCCCCCACAGCATGCAGCTTTACGCACCCTCCCCTTCCTAATCAACCCCTATTTGAACCTTGTAAGGGTCATGCGAAAGATTAAAACCACCCCTCCCACCTACACATTATCTGCACATACGTGCCTGCAGTATTTTCACATTAAGGGCCTCATCACGACTTTGGTGGTAACCCTTAAATCCCGCGGTCGCGCTATTACCGCCGGATTTAAGGTTCCGCCAAATCAGGACTTTGGCGGATTTCGCCCCAGCTCTTGGCTGGGGGGAAATCCACTGAAAATATGCGCTATTACCGCCGGTGGGAAATCCGCTGGCGGTAAGAGCGCACATTTTCCCCCTTGAGCCCAATGGGGAATGGGACATTCCCGAATGGGCTCAATGGGGAATGAGGAATTACTTTACAGCCAAACTCGTGATCCGGCGCTCTTAGCGCCGGGGAGTTCGGCGGTAGGGCTAATACCGCCAGGGGTAATACCGCCAGCGTTACCGCCAAAGTCGTGATCAGGCCCTAAGTTGCTTAAATGCAAAATACAAATTCTGATTACAGCTGGAGAAGGGCTATGATGGGGCTTGAGAATGGGCGTGTCCCATGCAGGCCACTGAAAAAAATAACAGCAACCCAGCAATTCTATGATAGCTAACCATGTTGTGAGGTTGAATGTGATACGGCAGTTTCCGGAATCCAATACACAGCAAGGTGAAAGCAAAAAATATAAGTCTCTCCTGTTTAAGTGAAGGTCGTACCTCTGCCTACATGACCCCTCATGCAGTGCAGTGAAGTGCAAGCTTCAACATCTTCCTACACTATTATTTTAAAATGCAGCCATTCCAGAATAGTTTCATTTTAAAGTATAGAATTGTTAAAACATAATTCGAAAGTAGAGGAGCACTGCTCTCAACCGCTCCCGTCCATTTCAATCACTGTCCTGGGGGATCAGTCGGTTTCCCTTGTGGTGTTTTCTAATTCCCACCAGGAAATGTCGGGGTGGAGGTTTCACTGTTTCAGAGCTGGTGTTAGGTGCACTCTCTTCAGGCTCACCGGATCTGACCTAATACGTGAAATTCCCAGTGCACTGCATCTTAAGCCTTGGTATTTTGATATTCTGTCATTTTGGAATGTAAACATTTCATCTTCTATGTGGTCATTGTGGAGGTTGTCTTCCAATCTGTTCATCTTTCCCTGATCCTCGTCTCCTACAAAGTAAGTAAAGATACATATTTGTAAATCATGTAGGATGCAGCCATGAACCATGTGTTGTTTAAGCATGGCAATCTCCCAAATATTAGAAGTCTTTGTTTTTGAAAGTTTTTCCAGCCCAAAGAATGTTTCTCTCAGTGTTTTGTTACTATCTGTGTTGTATTCTACTTGCACCTCCTGTTTCCCAGCCCTGGTCCGTGCAAGTGCATGCACTTCCCTTCCACGGAGCAGAGACAGTCCCATGGATACCACCACCTACACCCCCCCGCCCCTTGATAGGGAGGGGTGCTGCACCTACTAAAATAAAATCGCTGTTAACAGCAGATGGGCCAAACCCTGAGTTCTTTGATCACTAAGGGACACAGACACCAGAGTGAATTCTATAGGGATCCCAATGGGGGCTTCTCTTTATTTAATAAAAACACTAATACCTTGTTCCTATGAGTCTTCTGGCATGAGCTCCAACTGAATGGTAACCCGCTACGTCAGCTGACCGTGCCTTGGAAGGGTATCAGGGATTGTTAGGGTGAGGCTGTGTACCACCCACATGGAGTGTCAGACCAGAGGAGGGCCTCTATGGGTGGTCCCATCTTGCTAGGCATCCTCGGGCGGACTGCCACCCTATCCCACTACCTCATGCCAGAGTACCTCCGTTCTACTCGCTTATTTACATAATGGCAGACTATATATATTGTCCTAACCCTACTTAACACTCAACCCTACTCAGCATTCCCATTACGCTTAGCCCCAAACTCTATACTTCCCCCTACATAACAATTAAAATACATAACATTATGTAAATGTGTATATGCATATTCAGTGAAAAAACTTTGTTAAAGGGACGCTATGGTTAAGTTGTGCTACTAAAAAGCTATCAAATTCAATGAAAAAACTTTGTTAAAGGGACATTATGGTTACAAGTGAAACCAAAAAACCCCTGAAATTCGCCCGTTATGGTAAGCTAAGCAACCATAACTCGCACCTCCAATGTGCACTGCTTTCTCCATTTGTGGAGCAATGAAGAAGAATGCAGCCACATTTGTCTCTGCGCAATATGAGAAACAATTACTCTAGAGTTTGGAAACATGTCCATGACTTTCCCAAGTTCTTCTTTCATTGCAAACTGCAAGGTGATTCCAGACACATGTCCTAAACTGTTCCCTCTACAATGAATAATAATAATGTCTGGATGATGGTGTGTCATCAAAGTAGCACAATAAGGAACCAAATCCAGCCACTTCATTCCATGCACTCCATACCAATGCACATGCACATGAGGGAATCCAAGATGTGCAGCCACTCCACAGTGCTTTGTATGCACCTCCAATGAATGTATACACGAGTCGCCCAAAATCCAGACACTCTTCCTTCTGAAATACACAGCCATAGCTATCTGCTCTCCTCTTAGGAAACAGACTTTCTGTGAAAGTCTCTCCTTTCTCATCACACCCAGTAAACCTTATTGACCAATCCCTTGTCCTGCACAGTCTCATTTGCATGCCTCTCAGCCTCAAAATCCCTGTATGTAACACACGCAATCTGTGGACAGCCGCAGTGTCCACGGACCGATCACGGTGTCCGCGGACAGATCGTGAAATCTGAGAGTGGGGAATGAAGATTTAAATAGTGTACTCCACTTCCTCTTTGATGGTGGCTCTGAAAAAAGCCTTTTTTGCTTTTTTGGAGGTGCTTCTAAAAATCACCTTTCCTTTTTTTTTCTCACTTGTTTTCTTACTGATGTCTTCACATTATCCTCTGTAAAGCATTCCTTATATTTTGAAATAAAATAGCATTTCCCAATATAGATAAAGAATGCCCATCTGCTTTGAAATAGTCACCATTAACAAAATTAATATTGTCATTGTTACAAGACAACATCCCAGCTCTAAACAAGAAAGCAGACATCCCTCTGTTAACCAAACACCTTGCACCATTTTGCTGAGGACAGAAAACATTACAATTGTTTCATACTACCCTGGGCAACATTTCAGAAAAAATCACCTTGGCATTTGGAAGAATAACCACCACTGCCTTAACCAAATTTCCAAGAGAAGTCAACAGACTAGAAACACTGATGTATCCCAAATGGACAGCACTCCAATGCAGTACCACTACATCTGGACTGTTCCACATGGATAATTTCTTACAAACTTGAAACACTGCCTGCATATTGGAACCAGGCACAGTTGACCACAAAACCTCCACACCTTGAAAACCAAAACTGGCATCCATATGTTTAGACACAGCATACCTCTATAACACATTTACAAACAGATCTCCAACTACCAACACCCTCATGTTCTTCACCTCTGCCATCTTCACTACACACACACCCTCACTTCCTGCAAAGAACAACTTCAACACCTGATTGGCTAATCCCCACAGTCCCCTTTCCACACTAGATATGCTGAGAAACCCCAGATCTGGCACGCCCTGTCCGCGAACAGCCGCAGTGTCTGCGGACCATGCAATACAGGGGCAGCCCTTTTTCCCTTTCCACATCACTGTCTGCACCATTCTCTCATTGGAGACACATAAGCAGTCACACAAACATCCACCAATCACATCCAAGAACTCTACATCTAACTCTGTCATCACAACTCAGCACTTTAGTTGAACTGTTCCTCACGCTGAGTACAGGTGCCCTGCTATTGCAAAGCACCTACAGCTAGAACTACTGTAAAACTCTTCAAGATTTCTCCTTCCAGATTCAACTACATCTACATGCATCAATACAAACTACAGGTATGAATATTTTGTTTACAGTAAATTTGCAACTCTTTTATAAATGCATATGAACAAGGTACTTGCTATTCTCCCTGCATAATCTGTAAAAAAGCATACTCTAATTTCTCACATCTCCTATAATCAAGTTCACTTTCAAATCTGTCTGCTTTCCAAATTGTAATTTACCCATATTACTCATTGCAATGTCCAACCTATCATTCTATTATTTCCTTCTGTCATTTTCACAACCACTTACCACTTAACATGCTATTATAAATTCCTAGAATGCACACAAAACAGGAGACCAGCTTGTATCTTACAAAGGCATTCCAAGTACATATAATGCATTTATTTAAACAGAATGCCTGACACTTGCCATACTTCCAAAACCAAACAAATACACTGCTAATAGGAATGTGGACAACAAAGTCAAAGAACTGAAATGTTTCCAGCACTCATGCAGGAAACATCTATATACAAAAGATTTATGGAATTACACACACACAAACATTCTCAATTTCAATCTGCACATTTTTCTACGCTTTTTTTCTCATCCTAATACAACTTCCACTAATTTATTACCACACTAAACAGTGCAACAGCAACACATACTTTCAACAGTGTACCTCATAGGACACACCTATAAATACTCAAATAACGCCCTTAGCAATGAGGTTGATGCTCCAAAATCCCCATTCATATACAGAGCTATGCAATTTAACACATACAGTACCTCTTCCTAGAAAGAATTTCTTTTGCAAATGTAACTAATCTATTCTTCAAGTGAAATTACTGTGCCATTAACACACATATGTAATAACTTCCTTCTTTCACAATTGCAGTGAAGACCACACTCTGAAAACCAGTAGTGTCTAAAGTATAAGACAGAACCCAGAAGAATCCTACTCTTTGGATCCAACAAAGTAAGTGCAATAGTGGCATAATGTTCTAACTGTTACTCAAACACGGAAGTATTCTAGTATTGTAGAACAAACAATTGTATCAACCCTACAGCATTAGATTCAGTATTACTGATTGCACCTCAGCAGGTGCACACTTTGTATTGTAATCTGAACAACAGTATAGTAACAGACAAATACGAGAATAGACTTCCCAACCTGAAGTAACACCCAATTCCACAATCACAGACCTCTACATACATGCCTACCATCATACTCAGACAGTCATGCACAATGCACACATACATTGCACAACGTCCCAACCCACACATTCTTTTTTCTCCAACAGACACCAAAGAATGCCTACCAAAAAGCAAATCCGTAGAAAGCAACGCAAAAATAGAGCAAATAAAAATAAAAGTGTACAAAATAGGTATCCGCTTCTTGCAGAATTTATACAAAGTATTCAAACAAAACACCTAATACAGTCACTAAGTGAAACTAAAGCAGCTTGCAGTAAAGAAACTTTGACTCCTCTTTCAAAATGGAAAACTAAACAGAAAGTTATTAAAAAGACTGCAGCTTCCTCTAGTGCTAACACTGCACCTATAAATCTTGATGTAGCCACCAGTACGCATACCAAAAAAAATATTTTACAAAAAATGTTCCGCCACAGAGTCCTTCAGAACCTTATAAAAACAGGAAAGAAATGATGCTCAACCCTTAAAACCTTCCGCAGAAAACTAATTCTGGAAGCTCTCATAGGCAGTGCAATCCTTCTCAAAAGGAAATTATTTATATTAGTTTTAAACAGAATGAAACCACTAACAAAACTAAGTACTAAACTACAACAAGGACTTCTCAACAAACGGAATATCAACAAAGATAGCTTTGCAAACATCTATACAGATGAGTGGAGTCACACCACCAGCACAGAACCATATTTCAATGAAGAAGCATACAAACAAAAGCAAACAAACCCATTTGCCATACATAGCAGCGGACAAGTGTATGAAAAGGTTAATAATACCATAATGGAACAAGAAAGGCTGCTCACACAAATATCCCCAGCAAACTTAGCATCAATTCTTCATTCCACCGAATCAATGCATCCAGTCTACAAATGGCCGTGCACATCAATGTGTAACATAGGCAAAACATCTTTCTCATATTTACGCCAGTTGCTCAATCAATATGTGAAAGGCAAAGACAAATTGAAAATAAAACTATTACAAACTATGGACTCCTGTCCAGTGCAAAAATACACAGCACTACAAGGACATTCATTAGCCTGCATTTCTGGACTTATTTGCAAAAGCACCTTCCACCATATCAAAATGATAGGAACACACCATTCAACTGTAAGAAATCTTGTTCATAAACTGTACTATGCCAAAAGTCCTGCTTTAGCACTGGCCAATTTAAATAACATTCTTCTACATGGTACAGCCAAAGAACTACTCGAAGAAATAGAGTACATACAGAGAAAATATTTTGGAAGTGTAAGCCACTTACAAAATTCAATATCTTTAGAAAAGAGTAGCAACAAATTTACAGATGGCAACCTTCTACTACACACATACAAAAAAGAAATACTAAAGTTTAAAGGCACATCTGCTGAAGTGTGTGTGTTGCAGCAGGACCTTTTATTAAAATAGCACAAAAACTGTAGGCATAATGTACAAAATAGAAGTCAATGAAGATTCCAAGTGGTTCCAATTAGCTCTCTATTTTATAGCAGAAAACAAATACGAAATTACTAACTCCTCAATTCTTTGCCGATACTGCACTGCAAAACTTGACAACAACCAAATGCCTTCATGTGCTATCACTAATAACTTGTAAATATTCCCACTACAAACACCATGGCAACAACATAACTTGTATTATAATTCAAACAGTGCACCCATTTCAAGAAATAATACGCCTTCAACCAAAAACAGCAAAATTACCTCCCTCTGAATTACTGAAAGGCATTTGTGGCAAAGTAGTTTATTTGGCATTAGATCTCAAAGAAAATGTACACACTCTGGGAGTGCAACGGCCAATAGATCAATCTTTGATTATCCTAGCAATGGCGTAAATACAAAAGACAAATAAATTTGGCAGCATCTAGTGGACTTACATACAGTTATAGAAGCCCTGCAATATCTAAAAGACAACAATGAATACTACAAAGAAATAGACATTGAAGAAAACCTGAGGGAAACCACCAAAATAATTCAAGACTCATCAGGAACTGGCCAATTTCAACTTCTAGATCCTATGACAGAATCCAATATTTTAGACCAGTATACAATTTACCCATTGCACTCTAAAGACACCATAGATGATGCACTGGAAACTTACCAAATGCGGCAAGCCAAAGGATCTCCAATCAGCACATGGGGAAAACGTGTAGGAACACGAGCCTTTCCTCCACTCTTTCCTACTGGAAAAGGGGGAAGGTACGATGAAAGACCCACACAAATAACAGCATCAGAATACAGCTCTTTACAAATGTATTCTGAAGACTCCAGATTCCGACAAAACATGGAATACATATTCCACATTCTCTTTGAAAGTGAACTAGCAACTCTCTGCTACGGAGTTGCACACACATTGAAATCAGGTACCAATTTTCAAAATATGTCTGCTACGCAATTACTACAAAAAGTCAAGCATTACAAATCTTTTAGCAAACATGCGTGGTACAAAAGAATACTGGTTCCGATGGCACGCAGAAGTATGCTGTATGATAAGAAACCTTGGCCCACCCACATGGTTTGTGACATTAAGTTGTGCAGAATATGCATGGTAAGATTTGCACGATTTCCTACGCATAGCAAACACAAACAAAACAAATATAGATATAAAAACACCAGTAGAACTCTGCTTTCTAGATCCTGTAAATCTATCAAGGTATTTCCATCATCGCTTTATTGCCATGCTACACTTCATTTGTAATAAAACAGTGCCTCCCCTCGGAGAAGTGCAACACTACTTTTGGAGAATAGAATACCAAGCCAGAGGAGCACCACACATCCACATGCTTTTATGGATTAAAGATGCTCCTACATTTGGTCAGGAAAGTGATGCCACTGTTTTGCAGTTCATTGAAAAATATGTCACTTGTGAAATCCCTTCACAAATTACACATAATGACCTACATGCACACATTTTATAATTTCAAAGACACAAGTGTGGGAAGTATTGTCGGCGCAAATATAAAAACAAAGGGAAATATTACACCAAATGCTGCTTTGGTTTCCGTAGACCAGTTTCAACAACAAGTCAAGTGAACAACTTCATGTCTTCAGTTAGACATAGTGTCAAAGGTAAATCACCTAATAACACATACTGCGTAAAAAGGACAGGAGGATCAAAGTTCATCAATGATTACAATGCAATCATTGCCCTCCTATGCAATGCAAATATAGATGTGCAATATATTGCAGACAATTCCACTGCAGTTTCACGATATGTCACAGCCTACTTAACCAAAGCAGAACAAACACAGCTCAAAGACCTCTGGTATGACATATCATCTGACAAAACACTGTCACAGAAATTGTACAGCTTAGGCATAAAAATGCTCTCCCATAGAGTATGTGGCTGCTACGAAGCCGCAGACCGTTTGACCGGTACTGCCTTGTATGGAAAATCTGAAAACATGGTATGGCTAAGCCTTGGTCCTGCTAAATCCAGAAAAAAGTTCTCAAATCATATGAAGACATAGAAACAATAGCCAAAAATGATCCCAACAGCCAAGACATTTTGAAAAACAACTTACTCGACACATACTACCAAAACAGGAGTACCACTTTGGAAACCATTTGTCTATACCACATAGCCCAAAGCTTCACATACAAAAATAATATTACACCAGATGAGAAGAAAGGTAGATACAGAGTCAACAATTATGAAGGCAGCCTAGTGAAACTTACCAAATGCAGATTAATTAATCATATGGAATTGTCATTAAAAACTCCATGTCCCTGCAACAACTTTTTAAACCATGGAGAAAAGAAGATTTATTAGATACCCATGACTCCTATGAAGATGCTTTCAAAGCAAATGAAAGCAATATAACAGACGTACACTTTATGCAGTACAAAATAATATTAGACAATGAACAGCAACAAGAAGAAGAACTCCAGGCACAACTAAATATAGACACTCCTGACAGCAGTCAACCTTCTCTAATAGGAAGCCAAGAATGACATGGACAGCCACTCATAGCAAATGGGCTGAATTAGCCATGACTGAAGTAGAAAACACCATGTACCAGTATGAAGGGTCTACAGAAGACTTTGCTGTACTCAGATCACAATTTAACAATGAACAGCATAGCATTTTCCTAGAAATTTCAAAACACATTGAACATGGTATGCAGCACGAAACTAAAACTTGTACCTATCAAGACTACACACTTATACTGCTGTGAGTGGTCAAGCTGGTTCATGGAAAATATTCTTAATAAAAATCATCAGCAAGTTCCTCCAACAATTGATGAAAAACAAACTGTCAGCTGTTGTATCTGCCCCCACAGGTTTAGCCGCGTACAACATAGGCGGTATCACTTTACACTGATTACCACTCCTTCCAGTAGAACACCAAAACAAATTAGACTACTACAAACTTTCTCCAGAAGCTGCAATGGAACTACACAGAGTTTTGAAACAAATGAAAATGCTGTTAATAGATGAGGTGAGCATGGTCTCCAACCTAATGTTGGCTTTGTTTCACCTCAGATTACAAGAGGTCCTCAAAACAGACAACAAAGAACTCTTTGGAGGAAAACACATTATTGTTATCAGAGATCTTCTTCAATTAACACCAGTTAAAGGTGAACCTATTTTTAAAACCTTAGGGCGCAAACTATGCCATATAACTCTTGGCAGCATATGAATTGTCAATCTTTGGCAACATTTCCAATACAAAGGATTAGCTGAAAACATGCGTAAGTCTGCAGACCTCACCTACGCCAACATTTAAAAAGTATCACAGTTGGTGCACTATCTAAGGAAGCACAATCTATATTAAATACCAGGTGCATCCGTGCACTCTATAGCCATAACTCATGTCCTACTGACGTCATGGAACAATTAGCACAAAAAAAATATAAAGTGTATGTACTTGATGCCAACTCTTGCAAATTGTGCACAATTCAATTAAACAATGTTGAAAAACGAAATGCAACCAATAGTTCAAATTTGCTCCACAGACAAACTGGATGTGCATGGTAGGACACTACCCATGTGTGAACAAGCCACAGCACGACTATATACTCAGAAAACTCTATCTCTAACACAGATGGTTAAGAGAAAATATTAAAATTATCTTGAAACAGTAGAGTAATGCTCAAACGTAACCTTGACGTGGAGCAAGGACTAGTTAATGGAGCACTTGGTACAGTTGTTGGCTTTCAAACATACCCACGTGACAACATTCAGTTTGTCAATATTCACTTTGACAAACTGTCAGAAGTTAAAAGGATAGGATGCTCAACAGCCCGATTCCTTCTTTTCAGAAACATGTATATATGCAGAGAACAGTTTTCTCTATCTCTCGCATACGCAGTCACCATTCATATATCACAAGGTCTTACCCTAGATCAAGCATTGATAGATATTGGCAGCACAGTGTTTAAAGAAGGAATGAGCTTTGTAGCACTATCACGCCTATGTACACTTGAAGGACTATTTTAAGTCAACTTTGATGCAAGTAAAGTAAATGCTGATATTCCTTGCATTGTAGAATCCAATAGACTACGAGCACTCTAGACACCCCATCTCAAAACCTATCCTGTTCCTCAAAAAGCAAACATTTGTAAAAGAAAGCTAGTTCAGACTCAAATTATACAGGATCTCACAACAATACCTCCAAAGAAATTAAAAGAAGCTAATACTTAATCAATGACCACAACAAAGAAGGATCTACTGCACAAACAAAACCAACTTCCTCTTCAAAGAAACAATGCGCACTTCCAACAAATGACTTAGACACAGAACTGTCTTGTCCATTTAATATTTCAAATACAACTGGTGTAAATTGCTAGGCAAATGTAGCAATCAATATTCTATTCCAATTGCCACCAATTGTTGAAAACATTTACTCAAACAGGACAGACCAATTATGTTTGCAAATGTTAGTCCTTCACAGAAATGCAACCAACAATCCTAACAACACTTACAGTGTTTCTGGAATAAGGCAGGAATTGGACTACTGTGCAGGAATGGTCAGATTCACTATAATCACACAAGAAGATCCACAAGAATTTCTAATGTACTTACTACAAGTACTGAAAAACAAAAACATACCTATAAATGAAATCTTCCAGATTGTGGAAACATACATGCACTCTCTGCAACAATGTGGTACAGGAACAAGTCCCTAATGAATGCTTTGTGTATGTATCCATACCTAACTGTGAATCCATTCAATTTCAGCAACTTGTACAAAATACAAACCATAGCAGATTATGTACTACTTGCAATTCTGATAATCGTTCCACCTTACAAATGCAGTCACATAGTGAATATGTAATAGTAATGCTTTTGCGTTACAATGCAGATGTTACCAGATACAACTGCAAGCTGACGGGATTCACACATGGACAAGTATCACTTGGTAAGAAAACCTTCACAACAGTAGGCATAATCTACCACGCAGTACCCACAACCAATGCAGGTCACTACACTGCATACATAAAAAAGAAATGTGGATGGTTCGAATGTAATGATACTTCCATTACTCTAAAACAGATATTACCAGCAAATTTTGTAAACGCTTACTTAATATTCTTAAGACCAAAATGTATTCACTAAACTGAGTATAAACATCTATAAAATGTCCTCAATAACCTTTAAATCCATAAACTAATAGAATAAGACAACAGCTATCTAACAGAGAAAAACTGTAGAAACAGCTAGAATACACCAACAGGTATCTAACGGCCCCAAAATTCTACAACAACCAAACAGATAAATGAATACTGCTAAAATGCAACAAAAAATAAACAGTTAGAGTACGCCAACAGGTATCTAACTGCCCCAACATTCTGCTACAACCAAACAGATAAATGAATACTGCTAAAATGCAACAAGA
This sequence comes from Ambystoma mexicanum, assembly GCF_040938575.1. Taxonomy (NCBI): domain Eukaryota; kingdom Metazoa; phylum Chordata; class Amphibia; order Caudata; family Ambystomatidae; genus Ambystoma; species Ambystoma mexicanum. The sequence goes on from NC_090935.1 coordinate 1,361,937,707, forward strand.
AATAAACAATCAGAATACTCCAACTGGTATCTAATTGCAACAATAGTGCCACCGCTTCCAAACCAAAAACCATACACCTATTCAATTCCTCCTATTGATATCAACGAACGAAAAATATTGTACCATAACGAAGAAATTCTTTTTTGGAATCCTGCATGGATTTTTTTCCCACAGACCCAATGATTTTACAAACAAACACACGAACAAAGCAAATTGCACAGTACACTGGTTTGAAGCATTGTGCTTCTAAAGTACTAACTATGAGGGTTGACAAAGTCCAGAAATGTCTATTATCCAACGCAATAACTCATTACAAACTAGCTACACTAACATGTGATGTTTTCTTTTATCACAAAGAATGAAAAAACAATGTCTGCTCCAATCTCCCATACCATGAAAAAACTGCATGTAGCCTCATCAAAGCAAACAGTAAGTATACAATGATTGAGTCACAAACAGTGCAACATAACACACCAATGCAAGCAAACACCTGACCACTGACCACAACCCAAACTTTTTGCTTGCATGGGTGTCTTATGCTGTGGTGGTTTTGGCCAGGGCCTACAGTCTTGGCTCCTTGTCCTGGCCAAAACACTGCATACAGCCTTAACAAAGCAAACAATAAGTATACAATGATTGGAGTCACAACCGCCGCAACATAACACACCTATGCAAGCAAACACCTGACCACTAACTACAAACCAAAATGCCTAGAGTCTTAGGTACCAACATTCTGAACACAATCCCAATAACCACACACCATGTCCACTGTCCTATAAATACTAGAACACTACTGGCAACCAGTACACAAACTTTTGAAAACATACCCCCTATGCAGCAGACATACAACAGTCAAAATATTTGCTTGCATGGGTGTGTTATGCTGCAGTGGTTGGGGCAAGGGCCTAGAGTCTTGGGTGCATGGCCTGGCCCCAACCACTACAGCATAACATACTGTAGGCCCTGGCCACAACCACTGCAGCATAAGACACCCATGCAAGCAAACACCTGCCAACTGACCACAACCCAAAAACATAACACAACCACCTCAAGCCCTATCCACTTCACTTGTCATACTAAGACAGCATTTGCAGCCAATGCACAAACTCTTCAACGCATGCCCTCTCCACCCAATACTCGACTAATTACCCAAAACCAATACATGATAGCATAATAAAATACCCAGTTGTGCGGTCAGTGGCTGATATATCCATGGACAACCGCAGTGACCACGGACACTGCAATCACATCACGGCCTTCTTCTACCTAAACAAATAGAATATTTGACCCATCTCTCACTCCCCCACCCTCTCCAGCCACTGTTCCACACCAACACACTCCCCAAAATTAGATTTCCGCTTCGTTCCTCACCACGATATCCACGGATATCCGCGGATCCAACATGGCGGGCGGATCGGGAAAATGTGATGGACCTCACACTTCACTCCAACCAATCAGCAGACACGTTGCTTGTCTGCGGACATAACATAAACCCATTGATCAATCGGTGTCCTGTCCGCGCAGCAAACAGGGAAGTGTGTCTGCAGAGCGGACCCAGGTATCACTAATTTTTTTGGACGTACTATTTGGTCATTTTTTTCAAAAACTATTGGACGAATTTCCACCAAATGCACAAAAGCACGCCTTCGAGACCAATCTGCCACTCCTGCCATAAATTTGTTGAACATCCGTACAGTGGTTTTGGCTGTAGGCATGAGCAAAGTTTTTCTCCATTCAGTCTATGGGGGAAAAAAATGTTGGCACCCCTCTATAACTTTGCCCCCCCTTGACCGAAACTCACCAAACTTTGCAGAAAAATTCAGAGGGGGCCATATACTTTGTTTTTGCAAAGTTTGGTGAGGATTCGTCCAGGGGGAGCAAAGTTATAAGCCGCCCAAAAAGTGCTCTTCCTATGGATTTAGCAACTTAACCATAACTACACGGCCGCTACAGCGGGTCATGTAATAACTACACATACATATTTACATAGACTTACAACATATATACAACATAAAACATATGCTATAATATGGTGACTGCTGCAGTCAGTCTCCACTTCACAGTACCTTGAAGTCTGTCTCTGGTGTGCTGGCTCGGTGCTTGCTGGTGTAGGGGGGCTGATCCTGGTGACAAGTATGCACCTAGGAACACTTTTGTACAGGTGCATTATAAATGACTTATCATATCATATCAAGGCTGGATGGTCGCTTGGTTGTCTGAGGCCCCTTGATGGCAAATAGGGCCCTGGGCCCTCAACATGGGGCCACCCGCATTCACTGTGCGTGTCACCTCTCTAAAACAAGGTCCTGGAAAGTTCCCTGCTTGAGTGATGTCCGGTGCGGTGCTCACTGCCATGCCCCACGTCCAGTTGGTATCCTCAGGATGAGCCTGTTTGCTGGGGGAGCCACCTGCGCTCACCACCTCACCCACGCTATTGTGTAAATATTCTGGATGGACCCTGTTGACTGGGGGACTCACCCGACATCACTGCCGCACCCGTGATGACATTTTGAAATCAGGCGGCGTCCCCGGTTCCATGGGGCTATCGCTGTGATCACTGTCGCAATGCACAGCCATGTTGAAATCAGGCAGCATCCCCTTCTTCTGGCCCGCCCTCTCTGCAATACGTCATTAGATGCAGAGGGTGCCCATGGTCTTCACCGGGGCTGCTCAGCTGAGCATCCCGGGACTTCCTCCTCCCTTCATCTTAGCATACTCAGCCCAAGAGACTTCACTGAAAATTCTGCTTTTCTAGCTACGAGGGAAGCTGTTGGGGGAATGGCAAGGAAGCCTATTCTGGGCATCCCTCACATGTGGCGCAGACTGGGCTGTTCTTCATGGGCAGAGGAGGCGCCTGGCACCCTGCCTGGACCCTGAATATCACTGGGTCCATATGGTGTGGCCCCTGGACAGACCGACAAGTGCCACGACCCTAGGGTGACCAAGCTGTCCCTGTGTTAAGCAGCTTTCCACCCTTGGATTCCTCTATGGGGATCTCCCCACGTGCCACTCGACACCATATTCAGAAATCTAGGAACTAAGGGGGCCGGTCGAGGTCCAAACTAATGTTAAAAGAAATTAATATATTGTTAAGTTACGACTTCACTTAGTACTTATTTTAATTTGGCTACTTAAGAGATCATTAAGTTAGTGAGCCATTAATTGTACCATGAAATATGCCTAGTGCAAAATCATTCTTTTCTTAGAACTAGAAATAATTGGTCTATGTTATTTTCCCTCAGCACTAATCCGTCTAACAGCTAGAATTTCCAATCTTTCCTAATTGGACATATAATCTGAAAAAAGTTTCAATACTTGTCGGTGTGACTTGCATTGTGACTATTTTAGTTAGTTCCTTAAAGTAATATTCTGTATTCTTTTAGTAGTCCAGCGCTAACAACCATCATATGTGTTGGTAGATAATGGGCCTCATTACGAGTTTGGAGGCAGCCATGCCCTTAATAAGGGCATGGCTGCCATAAACTGGGGTCCGGGTCGGGGTTCCCTGAATGGGAAATTACCGGGCCATTCCGACCTAGGAGGGCCCGGTATTTCCCCATTCAGGCAACCCGGACCCGGGCCATCCCCATTCCCATTCGAGCCCCCATAGGGCTCAATGGGAATAGGGAGGATGCTAACAACGGGCCCGTTGTTAGCATGCTGGTCTCCTCGCGGGACCCGCAAAGGACGTGTGGTCTGACCAGACGTCCAAAGCGGGTCCCGCAAGGGAACCTCGTTATTTGTATTTGTATTTTATTTTATTTATAAAGCGCCTTACGCCAAAGCGCTGAATGAGGTGGTACGGGGTTAACGGCGCCAGCACCTTTACTGGTGCCGTTAACCCCTTACCGCCTCAGTTGTAATGAGGCCCAACGTCTATCTCTCCTTCCTCCAAGAGACAGGAACCCTGCAGGGAACTAATGATTTAAATACAGTCTTGTCATAACACATGCTGTCTCACGCCAGGGTGTTCATTACTAGAGTCCCTTTGAAGTTGATAGAGGAAAGGGTGGTGTTGGTGTAGCCCAGAGGAGAGTAGTAGTTCAGAGAGGGTTTCCACCATCGTGTATTCTGCGGGGGTTCCCCAAACTACCTACACGCCCCACTTCCTGATGACAAGGCAATCTGCATATGACATCGGAAAGCAAAGGACACTTGTTACAGCCACCTGAATTGCACTCCTGACGACAGGCGTGCTTTGGTCCAACCTGCTGTCGCATTTTGCCATGATAAGGGTAAGGGGATGCACTGTCCTTAATTATGTTTAGACTTCAATACAAGAACGATTTACCTAAATCTCTGTTAGGGATACAGTGTATTCCAGAGTCCTATGCAAGGTATGAAGACAGAGACAAGCAAGAGACAACCATATGTCCCTAATCATTCTATGTGGGTTGTCCCGATCCTGTCTCACAGTTTGACAACAAATATCCTATCTCAATGTTGTTGAGCCCCAAAGAGACGAATACAAGGCATTTAAAGAGACCCTTTCGCCTCTAGTGACTTTAAACCCACCCTTTCTTCACCTTTTAAAAGCCATTTTCTTTTACTTTTAACATTGACATTTGCTGCTGGAAACTTTTCACAGGTCTCCGCTGCCTATTGACCTATCATGCCCATTTAGGTTAAAGTCTGCTTTTTTTGTTATTTCCCTTACAGGGTTGGGCCTGTGGTATTTTTATTATTTGTGTGTATTTTTGTTAGTTTAATTAAATATCTTACTTTTCTAGAACTTTGTTTGGACGCTCTTTTAATTTAGTACCACAGTACTATTGTTTGTGTTGAATCTGTTCCAGAGCCCTCGGCCCACGTTACCAAAGGAGGAATACTTGTTGGCTTGTGCCTGTCATCTTTATGACTAGGATCGCTGCTGGTTTAGTAGTAGTGTGGCGGAGAGTAGGCTTGTTAGACTGCTCTATGATGTTTGCTGGAGAACATTTGCTCGAGGCCCATCTGTTAGATTTTTTTAAAACATTTCCTAGCAAAACAAAATGCGAGGGGATACCCCTGCAATCTCCCAAATCCCCCTCCATAATTAAATACCGAAACCCAACCCCCCACCTGTATTTGTGAGGAAATGTGTTAAAAAAAAGGAGAACAAATGGACATGCAAACCAATGGGATAGATGCATTTTAGACACTACTTATTCCTGTACTCCTGCACAGCAGTAGTCATTTTGCCATACTTCTATTGGGGGCAGGATTAGTAGTTAAGTAAACCTGTTGGTGTAAAGTAACACCTTTTACGTTATCCCTTTACTGTTCATCTGCAGAAGTCATTTCCTCTCCTCTTCTGGTGGCACTTTCCCTGCAGGGATTGACAACCAGCACATAAAAAGTTGGGCGCCGGTGGCAAGAAAAAATGTTTGCAAAAATTTTGGAAAAAAGATGGATGGGAACGTCGGTTTTTTTTTTCTGAAAAATAGGAGATAAAATATAAACCATTATGAAAAACATATTTTATTGTTGCAAAAAAGGTATGTTCACTTTAATTGTTAGAGAGTACATGTATTCTTTGCCCCAATGCAGTGGTGACCACGTGAGACCTGCTCTGCAGCTGTTCGGCATACAAAAGCATAACACGAATTAAGTTATTGCAAGTCAGTGACCTACATGACACGCATGCCGGGTGGATAGCTCATGGGCGAATCACTCGCATATCACTTCCGGATTCAGCCCCTTATCCTTCTGAGGTTGATGACACAGAGCTTGGTAATAATAACGGCTGTTATTTCAGCACTTAGAATCGGGATGAATCAGTCACTGAGCAATACATACAAACATAATGGCCGCCTTTTATTTTTTTAAGTACCTTGAGAAAGGTTGTACATTTATTAGATAAGAAAATTGTTTTTTTTTGGGCACAGCTCAAGGTTACTATGGCTGCTCGGAGCAGTCCACCATGAAATTACAGGGGTGGATCGGTGTGCAGAGCTCCAAGTAGAAAAGGAAACTGCTTTCCAAAGGTGCAGTCATAGTATCTTGGACTCATCACAGCTCACTGAAGAGGAAGCAGTGCAAGTTCACAAAATATGTCGCCCCCAATGTCACTCCATGTAAGCAAAAATCATGACGTCACCGCTAAGATTGTAGTGAGCAGACCCTGCAGTCTACAAATGGAGGTTCAGTTTGGAATGTGCCCCTTTTCACTGTGGAGCATCCCAGGGATCAGCTATGCCCAGAATTGAACATCTGAAAAAAACGCACGAGCCATTTGCGATCCAACTCTACAGTAAAATCGCCACGCACCCCCACCCTAACACTTATGAGAAGGTGTTGGATGAACTCTGCAAACACACATCATTCATCTTGGGGTGGGGAGGGATTACCTTTCCGTACAGCTGCCATCCAGGAGATTCCTCTCGCTGGCTGGACATTTGAAAGTGTCCACAACATGCCTGCAAAGTGAGTTTTTGTTTTGGGGGCCTGTGTCACAGTAAAGTCCAATCTTGCCGACTATGCGACCACCCTACCAGTTAATACCCAGGGGTGACCCCTTTTCTTTAAGTTTCACTTCCACATTCTGATCCGCCAGAGCGCCTGGAGACCATGAAAATGGCAGCGGTGCGCGGTATAAATCACAATAACATGACGTAACATACATTTAAAAAAAGAAAACATGCGTCCCTATTCACAAAATGTGTAGCGCAGCACAAAGTGATATCCCGTCCAAATAACGTTTGTTGCATGTGGCGCAAAGTCCAGTAGCGCTTCACAAAACCCACTTAGCGCTAACAAAGCGCTGATTGCACCTGAGCAAACACTCATTGCCCAACAACATCAGCGCCAAAAAAGCACTAGGGCAGGGCAAATATGAGGGAGGAGATTGGGGTGAAGAGACGGGGAGGCTCATTATATAATGATAAAGGAAGGTTCATGGGCGTTGCCAGGAGGACAACAGGCAAAGGAACATCAAACAAAGTGGAAAGTGCCCAAAAACTTTGCACCAATCCAGAGCAGGGGCAAGGTACACTACAAATGCAGCCTGCAAGCACAGGTATGGTTTCCCGCAATGTTAGATCCAGTGCTGCTATCACTCGCCCTAGCACACCATGCCAGAAGGAGAAGGAGGCAGAGTGTTTGCTACATTAGCACAAACGTCTTCGGAATGCCAGATTAGGAGGTGTAAGCTAGATGCAGATTCCCACCACATGTCACACTGCAGGTGGTGAGGGAGTTGAACGAGATGTAATAACCAACACCATGTGCTCACATGCCATAAAAGTGGAAGTGACCCTGCATTTCTTGGAAACTAGCTAACTCCAGTGAACCACAGCCATCACAGGGGGCATAACACAACCCAGCCAATCCAGATACCTACATCTACTCCTGCAATGCATTATGGTAGCCTGCACAACAATGCCACAATCCCTACAGGCAAGGCATAGAGTAGCAGAGACGTTCGATGTCATTGTACATTTGCCAAAAGTACTTGGATCCATCCATTGCACTCATGTAGCACTGCAAACACCCCCCAAAACTATCACTATCGTAACAAGACGAACTGGCATTCCATCAAAGTACACATTATTGCTGATGCCAAGGTGCACTTCATGCAAGTATATTCACATTTCCATTAATCCACACATGACAGTTTCATCCTCCGTCAGTCACCCCTGCATCAGGCTCTGACATCTGGAACGTTTGGTGACATGCGGCTGCTTGATGAGGTGACTAATCCAGGTAGATCGTCACCTCTCCCCAAGAGAAAGCCACCCCCTTTGGGACTAAGGAGATGAGCCCTCTACGTAACACCCCCTATGGAACAGGGTAAGCTGGAGCCCTCTGTAGGTGACTCGCCCTTAGAGGACAGAAAACCCCCAGCAAAAAAAAATGAAGTCACCATGTCTCACCTCTAGAAACTAACATTTTTCTGGCACACATGGGAACTAAAGTGTAGGGTAACCCAATGCTGCCCTCACAATGGCTAGATTGGCTACTGACTCAAACTTCATTCAACCAATGTGGGAAACAGGAGGGAGATTGTAAGAACAGCCTCTGGGAGGTATGCCATATATGGAGCCAATCACAAAAGAGGATCTGCAAAGAGTTGAAGAATGGGACAGAGCACACACGGTGTGAGCCTGCAGGAAACAGAGAATGAAAGATGAGTAGTCCTGCACCGCAGTGTGGACCTTGAGAGTCCAGCCAGGCCTTGTGGATGGGGAACCAGAACAGTTCTGCCCCACATCAGGAGTGAGACCCAAGAACCTTGGAAGGCTAATGACAGGCCCCAAGGAGAAACCGCCCACCGATCTGCCACTAGGAGATTAGGAGAGAAGGAAAGCTGACAAACCAAAGCAGAGTCTATGGGGCAACTCATGTCAGTGGCTCCACGGAGTGAGTGCCGCCCATTACTGCCCATTACCAGCAGGTATGCAGTGGTTCCAACAGAACAGGAGGTGGGTGGCACGCCAGAGAAGAGAAACAGAAGCCCAGAGCAGAGAAACCACAGGGTGGGGAGATAGAGAAGCCAAGCCCCCGAGTGGAAAGCGCACTGAGAGACCCGAAGGTGGGGAGAAAGCGAGAGAGAAACCCTAGGGCGGAGAAGGATCAGTAAAACCTAAGGCTGGGAGAGAAACAAGCCACAGAGCGTGGAAATACCCGACAAGCTCCAGAGTTTGGTGAGAGACCGAGACATCCCCCGGTGCAGGGAATGAACCAAAGAGCCCTAGGGTGGGGGAAAAGAAAAAGAGAGAAGCTCCGGAGCAGAGAGGGATCCAACAAACCCAAGAAATAGGTAAAAACACAAGAGTGTGGAAAACACTGGGAATCCCGAGAAGGGGGTGAGGGAAAAAGGAAAGCAACAAAGTGGGAAACACACAATGGGGAAAGAAATAAGGAGAAAGATTGAGATAAGCCCTGGAGTGGGAAGAAAGAGATTGAACGGATCCCAGATTGGAGAATAAGAATACTTTGCTGAAGCCCAGGGATGGCACTCCAGCAGTGCACATGTCATATATGTGGGGCTGTGGACATAGACAGGGGTCTATGGCAAAAATACACAGGGGCCAGTGAAGACGTTTTAGGGCAGGAGTGATGCGGCCCCTGGGCTTGAGGTCAAGGATAAGTCTTGCTGCCCTATTCTGGATTACCTGGAGGGGTCGCAGAGTGGAAGAAGGAAGATTCAGGAGGAGGCTATTGCAATAGGTCTCGGGTAAGATTGAGCTTCGGGGGAAGGTGAGAAAAGGTAGAATTACTTTCAGAGGGAAGAGCTAGAAGTGGGACTTTGTAGCAATGTCGTGAGTGTGTGGGAGGAAGGAGAGAGATGAGTCGAAGATGAATCCAAGGTTTCTGGATTAAGAATACGGAGCAAGGGGATAGCCCATGGAGGAAGGCCAGACTGAAGGGAAGAAGGCGGGAGCAGGTGTCCCGATGGGAAGGAGCTCCGTTTTGCTGGCATTGAGGCAGAGATCATTGGAAGTGCACCAGGCCTGGACGGCAGATATGCAGTCAGGGATAATGGAAGGTGAAAGAGGATCAGCAGGAACAGGTAGGGTAACATAACATAACAGGATCAGCAGGAAGTTTGAAAAAAAGTTGTGTGTCATCTGCATAACACTAGAAGTTGGGGGAGAAGGAGGAGATGAGGAGTGCCAGCTGAGTAAGGTACATGTTAAAGAGCCAAGAGGAGAAGATAGAACCTTTTGGGGGCACCACAGGTGGAGAAGGAAGCAGGAGAGGAGAAGGTGACCAAGATGACTTGGGAAGATCGGTCAGTTAGGAAGTAGTACGATCCGAGATACAAAGGGTATCATGGAGCCTTTGTATGAGGATGGAGTGGTTGACAGTGTCAAAGGCAGAGGAGAGATGAAGTAGAATGAGGACAGCTGCGGAGTTGGAATCCAGGGATTCAAGCAGTTCTTTACAGGTGTTCAGAAGACCAGTTTCCGTGCCTCTGGATGCTCGAAATCCAGATTGATGGTCATGGAGACCACTAACAAGTTCAGTGTGAGAGCTGAATTGGGACAAGGCCAACTTCTACAATAGTTTTCCCAGAAAGGGGGTGATGGAAATAGGATGGTAGTTGGCTGGACAGGTACAGTCTAATGAAGGCTTTTTCAGGAGGGGGCACCCAAGGGGTGCTTGAGGGAGGAGGGGAAAAAAACAAGTGGCAAAACAGCGGTTTAAGATCAGCGAGTGAGGCGGTAAGAAAGCCAATGTTGTCCTTCATGGTTGAGACCTGTTTGGAAGAGACTTTCATGGAGTGGACAACTCTGGTGACTTCTTCGGGTGTGATAGGAGCAAAGGAGGAGAAGGAGGAAGGAGGAAGGAGGGAGGAGAGGGGCCAAGGGAGGCAGGGGGTGTGGGGTGGGTTGGGAGGATGAGAAACAAGACTGTTTGGGATATCCTGAGTTTTGGTGTCGAAGTGAGTGGCCAGTGCATTGCAGAGGGTCCGGGAAGGAAGAGTGGAGGAGGAGACTGCGAAAGGGTTGGCTAGTTCCCTGCAGATTTTGAAATGTTCAGCTGTGTTGTTGGACGCACCAGTTACCTGTGCCTTAATGTAGGCCCTTTTCTTGGCACAGATGGAGAGTCTGTATTGCCTTTGAAGAAGGCGGCAGGCCAGTTCGTCAAAGGGTGAGCCTGAAGTTTGCCACTTCTGCTCCGCTGCTCTGCACTTTTGTTTCAGTGCTGTACCACATGTTACGTTTAGAGGTGGGTTTCAGGTGGATCCTCATGACTAGGGCAAGAATGTCAAGAGTGTTGGTGATGGACAAGTGAAAGTTGTTGAGAGCAGTATCAGTGGTTGAGTCTGAGGTAAGTGGTTAAGGGGGATAGAGGTGAAAATGAAGGCAGCAGCTAACTCATTTCATCAGGCAGATGTTCGTGAACGAGCTTGGCAGGGCTTGGGGGTGTGGTCAGAGGGCCAAAGGAATCCAGGTGGGAAGAGAGAAGTGAGTGGTCTGATCAAAAGATAAGCGTGGCCAGAGGAGATGAGAGAGGGAGGTCAGAGTTCATGAGGGTCCAGAGTGTGTCCAGCAGAGTGCATTGGACCAGAAGGGAGAATGGAGATGGGTAAAGAGGTCAATGAAAAGAGTGGATGCTTTGCCAGGGGAGTCCAATTGGATGTTGAAGTCACCCAAGAGGAGCAGATTGTAGGAACTTGACATTAAGGAGGAACAGAAATCAGCCCATTCAGAGAGGAAAATGGAGGTAGCGCCTAGGGGCCGGTAGATGGTAGCTATGATCCGAGTGGAGGAGGGAGAGACGACCAACTTGCATACCAGGCTCTCAAAGGAAAAGAAGAGATGGGTGGGTAAGATGGAGGAAGGAACCCACTCAGGGAAGATTAAGACAACCCCACCGCCCGCACAGTGAGGTCGCAGCTTGAAAATGATCTTAAAGCCATCAGATAGGAGGGAATCAAAACAGTGACTGAGCTGGCATTGAACCATGTCTCAGTAAGAGCGCAAATGTCGAGGCCAGTGCCTTCTAGAAGGAGGCAGATGTCAGCAGAGTGTTTGCTGGTTGAGTTAAGAGTTGCCAGGTGGAGACGGTCACTGCCTTTAAAGGCTTTCTGAGGTGGAGTACAGGGGTGTGGTACTCCAGTCAGAGGGGGAGACAGAGAGAATGGTAGGGGGATAGGCAGGAGAAGGAAGAAAGTTAATTAGGGATGGCAGGATCCGGTCAAAGAGAAGGAGGTTGGCTTGCGGACCCTTAACAAGGATAGTGCCAGTGTGATAGACATTAACGATGCAGCATGATGAGAACAAGCCAGCCAAGAGGACTTCCCACTTAGTGTCACCATTAATGGAAGAAGATGTGAAAGGGGAGCGAGTAGAGATGAGATGAGAAGTCCATAGGTCTGGAGAGGGGACAGAGAAAACGATATTGGTGAAGATCTCTCTCGAAGATGCGCTGACATAGGTGTCTATGATGGAAAGGTCAGAATTAGCACCCAGAATGTCTTTTTGTGCTTTTTTGTTCAGACTTTGAGAGAGAGGGAGGATAGGTGATAGTGTAGCAGTAATAGAAGATAGAAGAGATGGTGAGTGCCATTTCAGTGGCAGAGGATAGATGGGACAAGGAAAGAAGATGGGGGTGGGGTGCTGCACTACACAGTTCTGACCCTTTCTCCAAGGTGGCCTAGTTGTTTAAGCAGGGCACAAACAAATGCAGAGCAATGTGTGGGGTGCAGGATTCAATTCAATTATAAAAGGATCACAATGAAGTGAACAAAATGGATGTAGGATGAAAAGCACAACCACCTAAAAACTTTTTTTTTAATGGATCACAACAAGAATGCAGTGTACAAAATGGATGTAAGATGGAAAAGGAAGAAGAACAACATGATACTGATGTGCCTTTGTACCACAGAGTGCAGTGAAGAAAATGAGGCAGTCGAAGGAGAAAGGACAGAATAGGTTAGGTACAGATTATGGTTAAGGAGATAGCTGGAGGAGGCAATAGGACAGTTCAGCCATCACTCACAATTGAGCTTCAAGGGAGTCTGGAAATTCTGGGGTCCAAGTTTGTGCAAAGCAAGATGTGTGCAGGAGGCTGCAGCGTTGTTTATAGAGGGGCAGAAAGGTGGGGGCCCTCCTGAGCTCTTCGAGTCCCAGACAGGGCCTTAGCCGTGGGCCTTTGCTGGAGGGTCCGGCTTCTGCCTGTCGGCACATCTCATTGGCTGATGTAGTGAGAGGCAGCCAATCACAATGGGGCAGCTACAATGCAGACAATGGCTCCAGACCCATGAGGGGGGCGGCCATCTTGTAGGTGATTTTAGATTGTAGGGAATATACTGATGAAAATGTAAAATAGCCCCAGCAACGTTTCAGTCAATCAGAAATGCCTCAGAGCGAGCACACAATATTAAGACACAATCACTCTTCTTCTGGGACATTTCTGAACGTCATGCACGCTAGGTTGAAAAAGCATATAAATAAGCTCTATGGTTTCCCCAGCCACCAAAAGAGCACCACAGGGCCTACTTTTGTTAGACAATGCAGTAGAACGCTGAAACAGCATCTCCCAGTGTGCCAGATGGTATGAGGCAGCTGCAGGCTTCTCCTTCAGCCTGCATCAATGTTCAACAATCGCGACACCCTGACAAGCGCTCTTTTGACCTTTTGTTTGTATAGAGAAGGACTTAATACTGCAGTGTTATGGAAAGATTAGGAGTTTTATGAGAGAATACAACTTCTGAAAATCATGCCTCCTTGTCCTTCTGTTGATTCTGACTTACCACACTGAGTATGGTGCATTCCATATATCCATCACCATACCCAAGAAAGCACAAGAAAAGCATGTACTTTGCACAGAAATTAAATCTATCCATTGTTGCATCTGTTGCTTTACATGGGACATTCACCATTCACCCTGACACCCATCCAGAATCCCTCAACCCCAGCACAGAACTGGTACAATGGTCCACACATTGCGACAAGAGGCATAGTGGAATGCACCTTTAGTGTGCTGAAATATCACTTCCATTTCCTGGATCATTCGGGTGGCATGCTGCTGTACACTTCACATGTAGTCGGCAAATGAGTACTTGCCTGTTGCTTCCTGGACAACATTGCATTACAATGTATCCTATCTGTGAAGGTGCTGGGTGTCTTGCATCACAATCCACCTGCTGTACCCATAACCCCAAGGGAGCAAATGGTTAAGGGGAAGTCTGCCCACAACCATGTGGTATGTAGATTCTTCCCTTGAGCACCATCCCATATTGTGTGCAGACTCAAATTCCCCATCAAAAACAGGGATCAATGATGAGGGAAGTCAATACCTGCCTGGCCAACAAAACACCTGACAATTCCTGTCTCGGGGAATGAGTCAGGCCACAAAAAAGAAGACATAGAAAGGCTGGCTGGTCATAAACGCAACAAACATACCAGAAGAAACGCATAACAACCAAACCAAATGATTGCATCCATCACAAACAATTCCAAACACAAGGACTCCACCTAAGGCTGTGAGCACAGCATCCAATGTGCCAGAAATATGTACAGGACCAAGTTACCAAGTTGCATGCACAAACATCACAAACATGTATATTCCCAGACATGTCACACCGCCACCATCAGTTGAATGACTGTCAATATTTCACCATTCCACCTGAGGCGTGTGATTGCCAAAAAACACCCAGGACCACACATTTCAATGACACATATATCAAAGTATGACAGTGAGGAGGCAGTAATCCTAACAAATGTTGCACATGCACCTCATGTGGCCGCGTATTCGTGGTCTGACAACACAATCACTGTAACAGCACATGTGGGCCATTGGCGGCAGGTGACAGATTAAAGCAATACATTTGGGGCGGAACACTGAACGCACATGGAGCCACAGAACACACAACCTAAAAAAGACATGATTGGGCATAGACATCCCCATCCAAAGAGAAGAGGTCCAACAAAACAACACAGGGAAATCCAAACCAATGACACACAGGCATTGAACCCACCTACCACCATCAAACAAAAATAAAAAGGAACTGGGCCGGGCCAACCAAATGGAATAATCTCCATGCAAAAAGGAACCAAAAAGGGCCATGGCATGTGCATCCCATTGAACAGGTTAAAGCATGTACTGCAGCTCCTCACAATGTCCCTGGGCCTTATCCTCGTATCCAAGCTGCTTCTTCGCACACCTCTCACCACACCCGGTGGTAATGCCTGGGCCTCCTTGCCACAGCAATGCAATATAGAGATGCAGAGAGAATCCCACCAATCACAATCATGTCCTGGTGCATGTCCTCCCAAATAATATGTGCAGCTGTGGAGCGGATGAATGTCCCCAATACCATCTACCACGCCCCATAACATCTGGATGATGTTCTCATACAACTCCTCCAGGAACTGTTGTTGCCCACTGCTTGCATTAAGTACCTTGACCTCCTTATCCACTTGGCAGCTAGCAAAAAAGGCCTCTACGTGTCAGCGGCCTATGTAACCTGGATGGCATAGGCCTGTAAGGTCTCAACTTGGAGGCAGAGGCAGGACATGCCCATTAGTGTGACATACGTGGGCGTGCCAATGGTGAGGACCCCAGAGATGTTGGAGACAATGGGGCAGGACTGGACTCTTCCACAATGTCGAATGTAGCTTCATGTGGAACAGTTCCAGTAACAGTCAGACTCCGTAGACACCAATGGCCATAAAATGGGCCAATTCCCTGAGGGCGTGTGTTTCCACACAGCTGCCGACTGTTAGGGAGAATTCTCAAAATGTGCTGGTTTCCCTTAGCTTTTGAGACCCACAGCAACTTTGCTGGATTTCTAGGATTTAATTTTTTTACCTCGGAAGAGTGAAAGCCTTTTTCCCCACTCTTCGATGTATTTTGTGTGTGTTTTACTTTTGTGTTCTTTGGTAATGGAGTTTTAAAACAACTCCAGTGGCATCATCTTTTTCTGTGTGTCACACAGCACCTTGAGTGCAGTGGCACAGGGGTGTCTTTCAGACTCCCCAAGGTTTAAATACCTTCTCTGTGACTGACTACCATCTACCAGAGCATGTAAAGTTCAATTGGCTTTACTAGTCTCTTTAAATTTACTGACCCAGCACACACTATCTTCATATAAAGTGCTGGAGGGGTTGCTTAGCTTCCCCTGAGTCAAAGCACTCATGTAACAGTAAAATGTTACCTTTTCCTACTTTAAATAGCTGGTGGCAGTGGTTTAGATCAACTACTGTGATTTTTCCTACCGCTAACAATGGTAGCTAAATATCGGGTCAGCCATGTTTTTCAATATGGCGCCCCAGACCTGTCTGTAAAAACAGACTCCGGTCATCTTTTTTCGCCATTCTTTTAGGAAAAGTCCTTCTTGTGTTTGTCTCTGCGCACCAAACCAGGTTCGGGTTTTTGTTTGTTGGCCTTTGGCGGCTTCAGTGCTGAAGCCCTCCTCTGGCGCCTGAGTGTCTGGGGTGGACAGGATGTGAGGGAGGTGCCCGTAACTTCCTGTGCTTAGTCTCCTAGGAGACCTGAATGCACTCTGGCATGATTGGCTGGCTGGCTGGCTGGCTGTCCGGCAAGGACAGCCACCCTGATGTGTGAGTGACAACCAGGCTGGAATTAATGGGGGAAAACTGTTTTTTAAAAGCAAGTCTCTGGGACTTGGAAAGTAGAGTCGGCCACTGGAACAAAAGAACCGAAGATGAGCTGAAGGAAGAGGACTGCTGCAACTCCTGGACGACTGGTGAAGCCCTGCTGCAGGTCCAAATTGCCTGTCACTCCAATCGACAGAGAAGCCCTTCAAGGTTAAATTCTTCACTTGAGTTTGGTGGGAACAACCAACTCATAAACTACCTGGACACCAACCCCATCTGGTCGAATTTTCATCAGAGTGCCGGTGGAAAACCGGATCGCCAGAAGGAAGGAAACCAGCTTGTGGACTTTAAGGCACTAACACCTTAAACCAACGTCTTGCTACAGCTTTTGGCCTCATCCCTGGGCAGTGCAGGAACCTCCCGACATCCTCCTTCTTGTCCCCACAACTGAAGCTCAGGAACAGCAAGATCTGCTGGAACTGCCAGGAACAACTGCCTCAGCTAGAGCTTTCTTCATTAACAAGATACTGTGCAAACACGGTCCGGAACTATTTTCGGCCATTGAGAAAGTGCATGAAACTTTCCTAAACTGTGAATGCTTGTCCTTCTCTAAACATTCGTCAAACTTTTCGCCTAGCCAAATTCTTCGAAACTCTGTGGCAAAGACTTAACCGTTATCTACCAGAACTGTGCTATCCTATACAAAGACTCATTGAATTTGGCCTAGGCCTATGAGAAGAATTGCTGGTTGTATTTAACTGAAACCATTTGCCTTGCCCATGAATGTATTTGCGCTGTCTATTCGTACAACCTTGTCTTTTTATCCCTTTAATAAGTATCCGAAGTGCCATTTTGCTCCCACTTCACAGGAGCTAAACTTGTTCATTTACTTACCGGTTGGATTTTTGTGGTGTATTAGTGTGTGATATTGAGCTGCTTATGCTAGTGTAATGTTTTCCAACTGCCGGAGTAAATAAATGTATATTCTTTTACCAAGAAACCTTGAGTAAGTGTTTGCCTGAATCTCTGTATTAGTTGATCCATTGTGTAACTTGGTGTAACTTGGTCTACTGCTCACTTAAACTCTTGGGATAAGTCTGGCTGCCCAGCCATCGCTACCACTTTACTGTGTAGTACAGGCTTGTACCAAAGGTGAAATTGTGCTTACACTTGTAGTCCTAATTGCCTGTAGTGTTCCCAAAGGGTACTGCAGGTGATTCTAGCTAACACAGACACACCTGAGACACCCCTATTTGGCACCTGGCTTTCGTTTACCCCAGTGGGCTGGGCACCCCATCATTTTTATTTATTTATTTATCTACATTTGTATAGTGCACTTACAGCCCAGAGGCATTGAGGCACTGTTACATGAACGTTTTAAATTAAGTGGTTCACAGGTGACCGTAAGGTCTCTTGGTTACAGGTACATTGGTATACATAAATATGTGCAGTCAAAATTACAACATTGAGCATTTGAGAGTATTCAGACAAAAAGCTTGGTTTTGAGAGATTTGCGGAATGCATGGTGGGACTCAATGGTTCTTAAGTGTGTGGAAGAGCATTCCAGAGGGAGGCGGCCATAGTGGGAAAACTAGATCCTCCAGCGCGGATCCTTTTATTCTTGGGCATGAGAATCGTGTTGCAATACCCCTTCCTAAGAGGTCTGGTGGCGGTGTGTTTAACAATTCTTTGGACAGGGTATGGGGGTGCAAGATCATGGAGGCATTTGTGTGCGAGAGAGAGGGTTTTGAATACAATTCTCTCCTTGACAGGGAGCCAATGAGCCTGCCTTCTGATTTTGGAAATGTGATCTTTCTTGGAAGCACCAAAGGCTGCCCTGAGGGCGTTGTTTTGAACCAGTTGGAGTTTGGCCAGGTTTTTACAAGAGGTTCCTACTAGGAGAGCATTGCAATAGTCAAGCCTTGATCCAATCATTTGCCCTAGCAGTGGTAAGGCAGTTCTCTCGTGATAGAAATGGTCTGGCTGCGTTAAGAATTTTGGAATAATAGGCCGACGAGGAGGCAATGGCATTCACTTGTCTGTCCATGGTAAGATCCGAGTCTAAGTAAACTCCAAGAGTCTTGACATTGTAGGAAACCTTGATAGGAATATTATCAATTGTGAAGGAGGTGTATTGCTGATCAAGGTTACCCAGTGTGGTGGGTGAACCGATGAGCAGGAGTTCTGTTTTTTCACTATTGAGGCATAGCCAGTTGTCCGCCATCCAAGATTGGATAGTGCAGTGG
The DNA here is from genome assembly GCF_040938575.1 of Ambystoma mexicanum. NCBI lineage: Eukaryota > Metazoa > Chordata > Amphibia > Caudata > Ambystomatidae > Ambystoma > Ambystoma mexicanum. Next base: position 1,361,955,948 of record NC_090935.1, read on the forward strand.
ATTGAGGTCAGAGTGGTCATATCTGCCTCATAATCACCAGTGAGTGGGATTAGCACCTGTGTGTCATCCGCATAGTTAGTAGTCAAGGATGCTAAAAAGATGCCTCGTGAAGAGGTTGTATAGCGTGGGTGCTATGCATGATCCTTGTGGAACTCCGCATTTGATGTGGCTTGGAGTGGCAAAGGCAGAGTTTAAGAAGATGCTCAGGGCCCTCTCTTGGAGAAAGGAAGTGATCCAATCACACGCTTTAGGGGAGAAGTTGGCCGCAGTTGCGAGATGGTGAGAGAGGGTGTTGTGATCAACCAAGTCGAATGCAGCAGATAAATCAAGGAGCAAAAGGAGCGCAGGTTTGCTTGTGTCTCTGAGATCATCCATTTGATTTTTTAGGTCTAAGAGAGCAGTCTCAGTGCCGTGTCGTGGGCGGAAGCCAGATTGCTGCAGGCCGAGGAGATGGTTCTCTTCCAAAAATGTTTGGACTTGCAGGTGTGCTGCTTTGTCCAAAATTTTTAGAAGGAAAGGGACAGTGGTGATGGGCCTGTAGTTCCCCGAGATGGTAGGGACAAGGGATGTTTTTTTAAGGAGTGGGCGTACCCATGCTTCCTTAAGTCCGGTAGGAACGTGGCCTGCCTGGAAGGACGAATTAATGAACGCGGTAAGGAATGGTGCGAGGGTGTGTGCTGAGTCTTTGATGAGTTGGGCTGGGCATGCATCCCCCTTACAATTCAAAGGTTTGATGCACTTGAGTATGGTGATGACCTCTGATTCCGTAATATCATTAAAGTGAAACAGTGGGGAAGGCTCAGTTTTAGTGGCCGGGGTCGCTTTGCTGTGCTATTTGGCTATTAGTGGTTTAAGGGCTTTTTGATGCCCAAGGATGTTAGTTTGCAGGGTGTTGAGCTTGTCCAGCATGGCCGACTGAATGCTGTTACACCAATTTACATCCTTGAGGAGCGTGGGTGGAGGGGTGGAAGGTTTTTCCAGCTCTCTAAAGGTGGAGAAGATTTCTTTGGACCCTGATTTGGCATAATTTATCCTAGAGTTAAATGAAGCAGCTTTAGCCTTGGTGATGTTATTTTTATACGATTTAGAGATGGCCTTAAAGGCATTCCTATTGATTTCGGAGGGTTTGGCTTTCCAGACAGAGAGGGCATACCTTTTCTCTGAGCGTTGGTCAAGCAGCTCCTTAGAGAACCAAGCGTTGGAGTGTTTGACCTTTTTGGCTTTCTTTAGGGCAAGTGGGGCGATGGTGTCAACAGCTTGTGTGATGATATCTTCAAAGGTGTTGGCTAGGATTTCTGGGTCATTGGACAATGGGGCCTGCATAGCGGGGACTATTAGAAATGGTGCAAGGTTTTCAGCGGTCAATTTGCGTGAGCTTCTGGCGAGGGCAGCTGATTTACATTGAAGTTGCAGTGCCATTAGCAGAGGTTGAGATGCCCTTCATGCCGGGTGTCTAGCGCCCTGAGACATCATGAGCATATACTCTTCCTCCTCCAGGTTTGCCAGGTCCCAACCATGCAGCAGTTCTTTGAAGACTCTCAGACTTTGCTGGGAATATCCCTAGATGAAAAATAGTCATCTGGCCGACTGATAACTGCCTCAAGCAGTGTGGATTCTCCCCAACCACTGCCTGGCTCCCTGTGCTCGTTGGAGTGCATACTTCCTTCTCTGTTGGAGGTTATTCATCTGTAAATGCTTGCAGTGTCGAAATCATCAAAAACTCCATTCATCCATTTCACAATGCAATATCACTCTAATACATGAAGCCAGCACATTATGTGCAACATCTGGCTACTGTGCCCCACTAGTCATCATATTGGATATCCACACAGATAACATCTCATGCCAGGAGACCCACCAACATTGCAACATGCAAGGTATCCTCAAGTTCCAGGTCCATTCCCAATCATACATGGGTCTTCTGCCTGGGAAAGGCAGCAATATAGAGTGAGGTGCTAGCATCATCCCATCAATATAATATCAGCGTACAATCAAACTAATGTTCAGCTTTGTTTGCCATGCAATCACCATGAAATGGAGCCATTGCCAGTGATGTTCATGTTACCTGTCCTAAGCATGTACCACAATATATCAAATGCACATAAGGCAAGGACATATCCTACAGTCCCTCTGTCATGGCATGCATGACTTCTAAATTCCAGTTCAAGCAATGACCCATGGCCCCATGTCCTGTAGTCTGAACACTCATGGTGCTTCTTCAATGGTCAACATGGCCCATAGCTATGCTGGAATAAGATCTAGACAAATACGGACCACTGTGTAAATATCAGACATGTGTGACCTGACATCAACTTTGTTCACCTCACCTTTCGACACCTGAAGGTAGTGACTATGGTGTGCCATGCCTTGATGCCAATGCCGATAATATATGTTTGGATGCACCTACAGCGTTCCAGCTGGCCAACAAGGTTCAGGCTGAGAAAAACCTATTGGCACGTATCACAGTGAGAGCAGGTTGGGTTTTGCATGGCAGACGGCACACAGATCCCTTGTAGTTAGTTTTTACACATACTAGATACCCACATATAGCAACACAGAAGGAGCAACAAATATATTAATGTTGTGGTTGCTGAGGTTATAAATAGGGAACTGTCATAGGCCCAGGGTTTATAAATAGCACACACAGTTATGTTCTTCAGTGAAATAGTACATAAAGTTATGTTCTTCAGTGAGGTGAGGGGAGAAAGCAGAAGTTGGTGGACGACGCAGTGAGAAAGGTACTGTGGTAATAACGAGGTAAGCATGTCAACATGGCAGGAGTGCCGCCATATTGGATTCTTAAGGCCTTGTGCACAATGAACAGACTAAAGGCCCTGATGTGGGGGTGCAGCTTTGTTTAATTTAGTTCCATGAGAAAATTGCTTTCCCGTCCCCCAAGAGAGAAGCTGAGATCAGAGGCACCCGTGTTGCAGAGATAAATGCAACTTGTATTCAGCTGCAGACTGGAAGTGGTGAGAACAGAATGTTAGCTGTGGGGAGGGTAGGCAGGGAGGTGTGTTTTGAAGACAAATTCATGAGAATAGGACATGAGGTTTAATAATGCCAATAGGTCAGGCCTCGATTTGGAGCACTACTTCCCTAATCCAAGGAGCGGCCATCCCATTTGAATTACAAGTAGGTGCATAAACAAAGCAAATAAATCCCTGAAATTCAGACCCAAGAGTTTTTCCCTTATCACGTCATTACAGGGCACCTTGGGTTTGAAGGGGAGAGCAGTGTCTGGAATGTTCTGTGATTTGGAATAGGAGGAGCAGAGGTGATTCCAGTACTTTTGGTACAAGTTTGGGGGTGCAGCTTGTGTGCACCGTGGCATCCGGCATAATGAGAATGCCTACTGTCTTATCAGAGCCCGGTTGGCCTCCCCAGTTTTACTTTGAATGTTTCTGGGTTGGAGTGGTGCACATCGCGTGATGGTCAATCATGGATTCAATAGTTATACTGTAGTAAGCCATGTGGATATGGGAATGGGTTTACATAAGGTGTGACCAATCGGTACAGGGAATATTAGGGGGGGTATTATCATGTTCTATATGTGGTAGCCAATGCGGGTCGTGGGATAATACTGTAACCTATTTATGCTAATATGCGGTTTTATGCTATATACCCTGTACCCTCTTGGGGCGTGATGGGCTCCACATCAGTTTCGGGATACGGGACTGTTTGAGAATGTTTTGCATGTAATATACCTTGTTTTCCCTTGCAAAGGGGTGCATTGGTTCTTTGGCCTTTTGGATTACTTTTATCGTATGAGTTTTGGGTCACATCTTTCTTTACCACAATTGGTCACTTCGTCGTAATCCCAGCCTCTCCGTGAGCTTGGGGGTGTCTCAGCCACGCATTCTGGGTTGGGTGTCCGTCTGCAGTGACCAGACCCCTGCGCATGACTTTAAGAGGTTTGCATGTGCCGTGTTTCCAAAGGGCCTGCCTGCTCTTTGTTGCAGGGTGCTGTACCTAGTTGTGCAGGCGAATAGATGGGGACCCTGATTCCAAGGTGCTCACGAGAACACATAGATGTGCACCTTTGCAGGAGAAATCAACGAGAGGAGAGTGCAGGTGGAGTCAGTTGATTGTGAGTGTGTGGATTGTAAAAGACCATGTGGCAATATATCGTTTTTTTCTTTTATATATAGAGCTGGCTAGAGGGATCTCCTCCAATGAGAAGAAAAGGGATGTCATAGTAATATTGTGAAAAGTGAAGCGAGAGGAAACGGGATCTCCTCCATTACGGGGGAAAGGCAGCGCTGCAAGTTGAGTAGAGGTCCAGTTTATGAAGGACCTGGGATCCCTTTACCTGGCACAAGAGGGCATAGGCAGGTACATTACCCCATCTCAAAGAGGAGACTGAGGAAGGGTCTAAACCAGATGTCTTCAAACTGTGGGGTGCGGCTCCACAAGGGGGCACAGCTGCATAACCCGGGTGGCACGAGAGCCCAGCATGAAATGTAAAAATTTGATTGGAGGAAATGGGCAGGGGTGGCTCACATAGTCGAACTGGAGCATCAAACTATCTCAGGCACCAACGAAAAAGTGGCTCACAGTTGCAAATAAATATTCATTCCTTTAGTCACAGACTTTTTGAATAGTACCCAAGGGGGTGTTTTTTGTTGAAATGTAAGCAAATTGTGATATTTAAAGAATATTTATTCAGCAACAATGGTCAAAACTATTAGCTGTATAGTGAAGTAACTCATCAAACTGGCCCACATTGCCCAAAAAAGTGGCCCATTTTGACTGGCCCACTCTAGCATTTTGCATTTTTGGTATAGGCATTGCCCTATTGCCCTATGGGCCGGTCCGAGCCTAGCGGCTCCTCCATAATGGGCGAGGGGCATCCACCCAGTGGCCCCCTGGCCCATTATGGAGGAGCCGAGGAGTCAGCCCAGTAAAACACTGAGCACTCCCTCAGCTGCTTTTTCCTGGGCAGTGTTTCCCTTTGCCACTTCATGAGCCATGCAAGGCTGGGGGCGTTTTGCTTCATCAGCATTGCATAGCTCATTGGAAATGCTGGCTGGGGCACCGCATGCCTGTATGTGCGAGGGGGAGCTCCTGCGCCTCCTTGCGCATACGGACAGTGCAACCTGGAGCTGGGCATTTCAGCACCTATGGGCAGGCCCCTGCAGAAGGTACGTTTATGTTCATTTATTTTTAATTTAAATATGTGTATGGATGCGTGTATGCTTGTGTTATGAGTGAGTGTATGGTGATGGGTGCCCGTGTGAATGATAAAGTTATTGATGTGTGAATGTGTGAATGTGTGTGTATTTTGCTCCGTTGAGCTGATTTTAGTGAGTGGGAGGTAGTGGGGAGAAGAAGGGTTCTACAACAAAAGTATTTTAAAAATGCCTTTGTTGCACAATCCCCCTACCCACCTGCCAAAATCAGCTCTCCTTCTGAGGCACTGTGGAGTCGGGGGGACAGGGATTGTATTTTTTTACTGGATATCTATCATAGATGTCCAGTCAAAAATACCATGCTTTTCGCCTTGTCCCCAGCGCCTTGAATACACCCATAATCATGTTGATTGTGTTAGGCACTGTGAGCCCTGGGGGCAGGGATGGTATCCTTTTCCTGGACATCTATGATAGATAATTTTGTTTCATTGAATTGTGGTTTATGGTGTTTATGGAATTATTAAAGTGTGGAGTGGCAGGTGAGTGTGTGAAGAGAGGTGTGGTGTAATAAGAGCGTGATGTGTGAGGTGTGAAGACAAGGCGAGGGGGAATAGGAAGGGTAGGAAGTGTTGGGAGGGCGGGGTAGATTGGTGCCACTGGATCAGTGTTTACTAAACAAAATAATATTATGAGTGCATAACCAGAAGTAACCATGAGTACCGCCCTTCCGTGGTACCAGTAAAAGATTGTAACGTACTATTGTGAGTGGGCCACTGATACGAGAGGAGGGATGTCTAAGCTTTTGCCCAAAGAAGGAACGAATAATAAGGACGTGACTGGTCAGTTGTACACTTATTTAATTGTATTCATGGATTTGTAGACCCAGACCAGTCACACAAAGATTAATATGTTTGTCAATTTGTGTAAACTAAGCTCAAATACTGCATTTTTTTTACCCAGGGAACTATAAATTTATTCATTATACAAATAGTTTCCAGTGTTCAAAATGTATTGTTTAAATGACATATAACAACATCATGATATCCAAAATCACAAACGGCAATTATTCTCATTCTTCATGGGTAAGTGTACTACACAGTGGCATACTTCTTATGCCATGGGATCATTGATTCTATACAAAACACAAAAGTTAATCAAATTTCACATTCATTACTGGACGAGTTTATATCAGAGCAAATGAAAAACTCAGAGAATTGGGCTTGTTCACAGAGTAATTTCTATTCTAAGATGACATTTGTTCATAGATGGCATATTATCATTCGTCATATGTGTCATTTATTTCTACACCAGGCGGTTAGCTCTTGTTTGGCCCTTTGGCCCTATCTCTTCACTGCTTTTCCTCGTCTCTGCGGGGTACTAGATGTCCATTACCCCCAAGAGTATTTGTTTCTACTGGATGTTTATAAAGATGTTCAGTCGACGCACTACTTTTGGGCCTTTAGCTCCTAGGTAAACCCCATCCCTAGTCGTTTTCCCGATTGTTTTGAAAGATCCTCGCCTTCATTCACTTAATAGTATAGCTTAGATCTGGTACATTTCGAATCCAACTAGCACAGGTTTTGGTGGTGTTAAGACTCGGGTTCCTGGTTGTACAGGTTTTACAAGTGACACATGGAACACCAGATGAATTTGCATGCTTGGTGGTAAGGCTAACTTGACGGCCACCAGATTTATCACCGATTCAATGGTATAGGGTCCTAGATATCTTGGACGAAAGGTCCGGGTACCTTTTATGTGCACATATTTTGATGCCAACCCGACTTCATCTCCAACTTGGTAATCGGGAGCTTTCTTTCGATGCCGGTCCGAGAATTTCTTTTGTCTGTCTTTGGCTTCCTATAAATGTTCATTTGCCCTTTTGAAGGATTGGGTTATGCTTGTGTATAGAGTCTTTACCGCTGGCATTTCCAAGGTCATGGGGGAGTCCAGTTCAGAGGTACGTGGATGTCTTCCATACATTGTGTAGAACGGGCTTTGTCCTGTGCTGGTGTGTATGGAGTTATTGTATGCGTATTCCACTATCCATAACAAGTCTTTCCAATTCTCTTCAACTTGAGGCAGCATGCAATGTAGATACTGTTCTAATGTCTGGTTTGTTCTTTCTGTTTGTCCATCCGTTTGGGGGTGATGGCTTGTGGATAATCGAACATCGATTTGTGCCATGGTACAACATTTCCTCCAGAAGTTGGATAAAAATTGGCTTCCACGATCTGAGATTAGGACTGAGGGGACATCATGCAGTTTTATAATCTGTTCAAGAAATGCTTTTTCCAGACCAGTAGCGTTAGGAAGTTCTTTGAATGGAATGAATTGTGCCATTTTAGAGAACAGGTCTACAACCACCAGAATGGTATTAAAACCTTGACGGGAAGGTAAGTCCGTAATGAAATCAAGAGAAAAAGTATGCCAGGGAGCCGGTGGAATATCCAGTGGTTGTAGGAGGCCAGCTGGTTTCTGTTTTTGTGATTTATTCTGTTCACATATCCCACAGGATAGAACAAATCGAGCAATGTCCTTACGCCAGGTTGGCCACCAATAATTCAGTTTAACCTTGGCTAGAGTCTTAACAATTCGGGGATGGCCTTCGATCAGGGAATCATGATAACCAGACATGACCAATTCTTGCAGATCTTTACTTGGTAGATATAGTTGTTCCCTGAAGTAGGGTAATCCATTCAGAACCGTGTGATGTTCATTTTGGGAATTCCATTTCTGCAAGATCTCGGGGTTCATTAAGTTTCGAATCTTATCTTGAAGTTCACTCAGAGTCAATGTGGCGGTGAGTCCCAGTAGCTTATCACTTGGGATGATGGCAGCAGGGTCCAGGGTATTGTTCGTTTTCTCTTCAACACCCATACGAGACAAGGCATCGGCCTTCCCATTCCGAACTCCCGGTCGGTATGTCATTACGTAATCGTATTCTGCAAAGAATAGAGCCCACCGCAACTGTCATGACCATTGGGCTTTTGCTGACTTTAGGTATTGAAGGTTTGGTGATCTGTGATTACTGTGATGGTATGTCTGGCACCTAATAGATACTGCCGCCAGGCTTTGAAGGCTGATTTTATTGCCAACAATTCTTTGCCTGTAATTGCATAGTTAAGTTCTGGTGGTGAGAATTTACGTGACCAAAAGGCCACAGGGTGTAATTGGCCTGTCTCTGGATCTCTTTGAGAGTGAACTGCTCCCATAGCTACACTGGAAGCATCAGTTTCCACTAAATAGGGGAGATCAGGGTGAGGATGTTGTAAAATTGGCGCAGAGATTAACATTTTCGTGAGTTCTTGAAAGGCCTGTTCCGCCTCTTCAGTCTATTGTAATTTTTGGTTGTTTTTTCTCAGTAACAATGTGATTGGGTGGACTATCTGTGAGAAATCTGGAATAAATCAGCGATAAAAATTCACAAAGCCGAGCATGCTTTGGGTTCCTTTAAGTGAAGAAGGTGACGGCCAATTAAGGATGGCATCTACTTTGTGTAAATCCATCTTGACTCCCTTTGGCAAGAGAACAAACCTGAGGAACTCAAATTCGGTGACATGGAAGGAGCATTTCTCGAGTTTAGCGCACAGTTTGTACTGGCAAAGTTTTGCAAGGACTGAGCGCACATGTTCCACATGATCTCTTTCTGAAGGGGAATACACCAGGATGTCGTCAATATAGACCAGGCACAAACATCGATTAATTCCTGCAATACATCATTCATGAAGTATAGGAACGCTGCGGGAGCGTTGCACAGCCTGAAAGGCATTACCTGATATTGGTACAGGCCATACTTGGTGCGAAACGTGGTTTTCCATTCATCTCCTTTCTTAACACGTACAAGGTGGTATGCTCCTCTTAGGTCTAGTTTGGTGTAGATTCGGGCATCCTTGACTTGGTCCAACAGTTCCAGGATAAGGGGCAGAGTTTTTTTTACTGTGATTTGATTAAGTGCGCTGTAATCAATGCAAGTCCTCAAATCTCCTTCCTTCTTGGGTACGAAGAATAAGGGAGAGGCTGCCGGTGACGTAACTTTGACTTTTAATTTCCAAACCTTTGTGTCTAAGTTGAATTGATGAATCTTTTGTGTCTCTTCATTGATCTTCTCTAATAACATTTTCATATCTTTCGTGATAAGGTCTTCTGCCCCAGACTATCGCAGTCTTGCAGTCCACTTTCTATGGAGTGGGGATTGAGGCGGATAAACCCATTAGCCAGCTATTGATCCAGATAGGACTTCAAGTGGAGATTTTCGGTTTCCACAAGTGTATAAATTTGACCACAAGGAACCTGTGCGCCAGGTATCAGGTCGATCTGACAGTCATAGGGCCTATGTGGCGGTAATGTGTTAGCCTTTTCCTTCTGAAAAACATCTTGATAATCCTGATATTCTTTTGGTAAGGTGTCCATTGGTTCAGCGATCCCCGATGCTATTCCTTGAACAGATTTCAGGTTTGGCTGTGGTATAGATTTCGGGTAGCAAGCGTGGGCGCATTCGTCGGAAAAGGTCAGTCTCTTTGCACGCCAGTCTATGTGGGGATTGTGAGATACTAACCCTGGCAACCCTAAGAACAACCGGAACTGAGGAGCTTTGATGAGGTCAAACGTGATTGCTTCTTGATGTTCATCCTGACACAGAAGGGTTAATTCTGTTGAGCATTGGTTTACTGGTCCCGAAGCAATTTCTGTACCGTCAACAGTAGTTACCTTTTCAGTTGTTGGTTTTGTGCATAAGGGAAGTCCCATTTCTGTTGCCAGATCTCGATCTATGTAGTTACCAACTGCTCCGCTGTCTATATATGCCTCTATGGCATGCATCCGTGATGGTCATTGGCGATTGATCAAGGTTACTGATAGGGCGAAATGTGAGGTCTGTGACTCATCCTTCTTGCTCGACAAGCGGACCTCTACGCTTGCCGGGCCTGGTAGTTTTATGATTCCTTTCCATCATCTTCTTTCTCTGTAGCACCTACCACCTTCCTTGGAGGTTTCACTGGACATTCTTTGAGGTAGTGACCCGATTTACCGCAGTATAGGCATAACTGTAGCTGTCTCCTCTTGTCTCGTTCACCCTTGGTTAAAGGGGGTTGTACTCCTCCAATCTGCATGGGTTCTGTGGTATTTTCTGATGGACGTTGAACATTATCTTTTGAACGTACATACATGGCACGATTTTCGAGTCTATTTCGGTCTGTTCTTCGATCCTGTTATCTGTGGTCCAACTGAAATACCAGGTTGATAAACTCTGCACAGTCTTTTGGTGGGTCTACCGCATGAGCAAGGACATCCTTCAGGTCTCTTCGTAGGCCCCAATGAAACAACGTGGTTCTTTTATCTTCTGGCCACGCTACTTCTACAACCAGTCTATTAAAGGTGGCACTATAAGTCAGCAAATCTTGATTCCCTTGGTGGGAGGACAGGAGTTTGTTATCAAGAGCTTGTCCATGCAAGTGTCGAGCAAATAACTTGTCCATCTTCTGTTGAAAACCCCTGAAGTTCTGCAGTAATGAGTCATACCGGCTCACTAAAGGTACCGACCAGTCTGCGGCACTTCCACTCAAATATGATAACACAAAGGCCACCCTCGCCTGGTCGGTTGGTAAAGCCCCAGGCCTACAAAGAAAATGGAGGCGGCACTGGTTCATGAATGTTGTGTACCTTCTGGGGTTTCCATTAAACCATTCTGGTGGTGCCAGGGGTACTGCTCCCGGCAACGTTATCTGTACTGGATTGAGTGATGATGGTGTAGCGATGGATGGGGCGATTCCGGGCAATGGAGCCTGCCCCTCCTGTGTTTGTATTAGCTGTTTGCTTAGTTCATCAGTACAGTCTTTTGTGACTATTAACTCTCATCTTAAGGCATTGGTTTCCTGCCGGGCTGTGTGTACCTCGGCACATAATTGTCCCAAAAGCTGTGCTAACTTATCAGTTTCAGATGTCTCCATGACGCCTAGGTGGATAAGGTTTAAAGGATTTGTGTTCTGTTACGCTCACCTCATATCCCCGGGGGCGTCTGGAAGGATCTGAGATCTGTAACCCTGGGTGCGTAGTTGCCCAGTGCTGAATAATGAATCTGTAATTACAGAAGGGAGGATTTGTGATAACTGTCTCTAATGGGTGAATCTCCCACCTCCCTCTGGCCGATACCCTTCCCACTGGGTTCTTTTCTCACCTTAGTTATTTGTAGGGTGAGCTATTCGTCTTGCGTTCTTGTGCAGGGGTGCTTGACGTTTGTTTGCGAGCTGCCCAACTTGCTTCACTGGTGCAGTACGCCTTCCTTGGGCAGAGGCCCGCTGTGACCCCGAATCTGTTGGTAGGCAGGTAGGTTTGTTAATTGTAAGTCTTTGTTCTCTTTATGGTGGGAATTCTTCAGTGTCTTTATCACCTTCTTTTCAGGTGCGAAGGTCTTGATGCTGGCATGCCGGATGGATAGGCATGTTTTCTAGGTAAGACAAATCGCAAAGCACAGCGCCTTTATTGTCTTTTAAAGCTAATCTGTTTTTTCTTCTTCTTCTCCTCACAGGCCACTGTGGTGCTGCGAGTGGATGAGAGCGCGATGAAAAACAGACCCCCGGAATCCGTTAAGCTAAGTACATCGCTGTGCAGTTGTTTAATATTGAAAGCGAACCTGAATATGTCTCTTTCCCTTTGCAGATGTTGCTGTGATGCTCCGGATGGAAGCGTGACGTAGCGCAATGGAATTCAGGTAAGACTGATGGAATTCGATGTTTTGGAAGCGCGCGTTCTAATATTGTTTTTCCCTTTCTCGTTATTGCAGCTCGCAATGTTTGAACAGCATCTGTGGTAGCGGTTTGCCGGAAGTCCTTCAGCTAGTACTCACAGGTGAGTGATGTTTCTTCTTCTTTCGGTTTCCACAGATTGCAGCCCAGTTGAGATGCTGAGTGCTGGATGGCGTTTTCTCAGGTAAGGATAATCTTGTTCTTGTTCTTGCAGGATTCCAGGAAGATGTTGAAGACCAGGACCTGGACACGGTGAGCGTCACGCTGCGGGTTGCAGAATAACACAAAGCGTCAGGGTGTAGTTTATATAGCCCAGGTAAAGTAGTACCAGGGAAAGTAGTTCCAGGCCTGCCACACCCAAACCAGTAGACTGCATGGCTTGGTTCTTAGAACTAGACTGTGTGGGCGCTTCCATGTTGGATTTAAAGGCCTATGTACATAAATGGGACCTAGTTTGAACAGCCCTTCCTTCCTATATATAAGCCTGGTGCCAAAGGCGCCAGGACTGGCTCCAGGAGCCCTTTTGTAGTGGTTTTAAGGCCCTCAGGGTTCTGGTGGGAGCCTGCTTGTGGCACAACGTGTTCCCCCTCACAGTGGTCATGAAAAACCTCAAGGTGAGAAATAACACCAAGGGAAGGGAATTCGGGGTCAGAGGGAGGTGGGAGTTTCACCCACCGCTGACCTAAACTTAATTACACCAATCTCCTGCCATAGATGCTACCCCACCAGGCAAATAACCAAGCAGAGAAAGCCCGAAATATCGCACCCATCCAGCATCGTGTGGTGCCCCCGTGGATACCAGGTGAGTGTAACAGTTCTTTAGGTACAATCTATGCTCACATACGCGTTGTCATACAGGTCTTTTCGTTTTCCCTATATATAGCAAATTGCAAGAACATTTATTACTGTACACAGCCCAGCTTGTTTTACAGTTTGTGAATTCCTTAAGGTCCCATTTGATGTTGTAAAGGTGGATGAATTTCATGTTGGCCTTGAGGTGGCACATTGAACATTGTCCACACTTGAAATGACCTGTTACCCGTTGTAGGCGAACAGTGTCATTTGATTGCTTTTGTGGTGGAATCTTCTTTGTAGGTATGTACCAACAGTTGTTTCATGTTGCTGTTTTTTTTAAAAGCAAATCTTGGTTTTGTGGTTTAAGGTCTGGTGTTTTTAATAAAGGCCAATGTTTCAGGATGCTTTTTTAAATTGCATTAGTAATCGGACTATACGTTGTAACGCATGTGATCTTATGTTGCTTGGCTTTTGTTTGTTTGGTTAAGCAGACCTCACATGGTGTATTATTGGCTCTTTTTCTTGCATTTTTTATTAATTTCCGGGTGTAACCTCCGGGGGTAACCTCGTTGTTCCAACCTTTCTGTTAGGTCAGGAGAACAATTCCTTCTGATGCGTAAAAAACTGCCCATATGGAAGATTCAATTTTAGATTAGATGGATGGTAACTTCCAAAGTGCAGCACTGTGTTCTTCTCTGTGGTTTTTCGGAATAACGTTGTTTCCAAATTGCCTGAAGCATCTTTTGTAATTAGTAAATCAAGAAATGCCAAAGCTTGTTTATCTGCTACTATGGTGAAATTTAGGTACATATCTTGAATATTTTGCCATCTTTTGAAGTGTTCCAGTTCTTCAGCGGAACCCGTCCAGATGGTGTATACATCATCAATGTAACAATGTCAATGTTTCACATGTTGTGTAAATGGATTGGCATAGTTGAAGATGAAGTTGGTCTCAAAATGATCCATGTATACGTTTGCGATGTTGGGTGCGAACGTCGCCCACATGCTGGTGGCAAGGATTTGTTGAAAGGCCTTATTTTCGAAAAGAAAGATGGTTTCCGTGAACGCTATTCTTGTGCACATTAGGATGAAGGCAGTTGGAACTCTGCTATCTGGGTTGGGTCTTTCATCTAGATAGTCCTTTACTATGTTTATACTCGCTATTTGCGGTATGCTGGTATATAATACACACTAGGATCCCTCCGGCGAGCGGGCAGGAGCCCCCACCTCCACTCCCTCGGAGCGGGCAGGAGCCCCCACCTCTACTCACTCGGAGCGGGCAGGAGCCCCCACCTCTACTCCCTCGGAGCGGGCAGGAGCCCCCACCTCTACTCCCTCGGAGCGGGTAGGAGTTTATACCCCTCCTGGGTCCTTCCTGCCACCATTGCAGGGCCCCACTTGCAGGCCCACCACCTTCTTTGGCCTACAACCCGCTCGCGCCGACATTCCGAAAAACAAAATGTCGGGCGCGATGCGGGATGAAAGCGAGGCTCGGCCTCGTCTTCGTTGCTAGGCAACGCGTCCCTGCTCCACATCTACAGGAACTTCCGCCGGCAGGCGGAATAGCCGGCGGCCTCCTCAAGGCCACTATAAGGCCAAGCTGCCCTGTTAGCCCACACTAGGATCCCTCCGGCGAGCGGGCAGGAGCCCCCACCTCCACTCCCTCGGAGCGGGCAGGAGCCCCCACCTCTACTCACTCGGAGCGGGCAGGAGCCCCCACCTCTACTCCCTCGGAGCGGGCAGGAGCCCCCACCTCTACTCCCTCGGAGCGGGTAGGAGTTTATACCCCTCCTGGGTCCTTCCTGCCACCATTGCAGGGCCCCACTTGCAGGCCCACCACCTTCTTTGGCCTACAACCCGCTCGCGCCGACATTCCGAAAAACAAAATGTCGGGCGCGATGCGGGATGAAAGCGAGGCTCGGCCTCGTCTTCGTTGCTAGGCAACGCGTCCCTGCTCCACATCTACAGGAACTTCCGCCGGCAGGCGGAATAGCCGGCGGCCTCCTCAAGGCCACTATAAGGCCAAGCTGCCCTGTTAGCCCCTGTTCGCCGCTGGCAGGCGCGAGGCGCTCGCCCCTATCGAACCCTGCCACTGAACTTGCCTCTATCATAGACATCCACCTGCTGCACCTGTTGCCACCCTTTTCCATAAAAAGTACCTTTGGTCCAGGTCTCATAAAATGCCGAGTGCCAGGTCTCATGCTCCTTCTGAAACCCACCAACAACATCCTGATTATGCCGGCACCTATTCAGGGTAAGAAGCTCACCACCAGCATACAACCCCAACCGTTATTGCAAACGTCTTGCACTGTTAGTGTATGGCTGTGTGGCCTGAGTATATTCGCCACCTTTAAATTGTGTTGTGCCTTATGGTCGCTTTTAGACCACCTTATATTGTGTTGTGCCCTATGGTCGCTTTCAGCCCACTTTAAACTGTGTTGTGCCTTATGGTCGCTTTTAGACCACCTTATACCGTGTTGTGCCCTTTCAGCCCACTTTAAACTGTGTTGTGCCTTATGGTCGCTTTTAGACCACCTTATACCGTGTTGTGCCCTTTCAGCCCACTTTAAACTGTGTTGTGCCTTATGATCGCTTTTAGACCACTTTATACTGTGTTGTGCCCTATGGTCGCTTTTAGCCCACTTTAAACTGTGTTGTGCCTTATGGTCGCTTTCAGCCCACTTTAAACTGTGTTGTGCCTTATGGTCGCTTTTAGACCACCTTATATTGTGTTGTGCCCTATGGTCGCTTTCAGCCCACTTTAAACTGTGTTGTGCCTTATGGTCGCTTTTAGCCCACTTTAAACTGTGTTGTGCCTTATGATCGCTTTTAGACCACCTTATATTGTGTTGTGCCCTATGGTCGCTTTCAGCCCACTTTAAACTGTGTTGTGCCTTATGGTCGCTTTCAGCCCACTTTAAACTGTGTTGTGCCTTATAGTCGCTTTTAGCCCACCATAAACTGTGTTGTGCCTTATGGTCGCTTTCAGCCCACTTTAAACTGTGTTGTGCCTTATGGTCGCTTTCAGACCACCTTATATTGTGTTGTGCCCTATGGTCGCTTTCAGCCCACTTTAAACTGTTGTGCCTTATGGTCGCTTTCAGCCCACTTTAAACTGTGTTGTGCCTTATGGTCGCTTTCAGCCCACTTTAAACTGTGTTGTGCCTTATGGTCGCTTTCAGCCCACTTTAAACTGTGTTGTGCCTTATGGTCGCTTTTAGCCCACCTTAAACTGTGTTGTGCCTTATGGTCGCTTTCAGCCCACTTTAAACTGTGTTGTGCCTTATGGTCGCTTTCAGACCACCTTATATTGTGTTGTGCCCTATGGTCGCTTTCAGCCCACTTTAAACTGTTGTGCCTTATGGTCGCTTTCAGCCCACTTTAAACTGTGTTGTGCCTTATGGTCGCTTTCAGACCACCCTTAAATTGTGTGGTGCCTCATGCCTTTGTCAATATCTAAGTGCCATGCCCCACTATATTGGCATTACTAACTACGATTAGGACTTCCCAAGCCTGAACCCTTGCTGTAGCATACCCGCCTTACAGATACTAACAGGATCTTCCAACCTAGACTGATAGTACATTCGCACCCCAATCCCCTCCGAACTCACCAAATACAAGCATTATCTTGCCACTCCCACAATATGTACACTACTACCTGCTTCTCACACTCACGTGGGACCATAGCCTGGACTGTCCTAACCACCACCATAATAATGGCCCTCACCAACTCTACACCCTGCAACCTGCAAGAGAGAAACCTGCGACTTAGAGCTAGGCTCCCACGACTTTACGACATCAAAAATAAGAGAACCAACCAACCAGTACCCACGCGCACCTCCACTACCATTAATCCTAACCTCCTAGACTCTGCGACGATAAATCGTCCTCAACCACTTGACTACCCATACTACAAACAGAGGAGACCCAACCACCCCATTCCCAGAACTGCCAAAGATAACACGTTAAATCCAACACTATCAGGAGCCCTTATTAATGCTAGGTCCCTTATAGCACACAATACCGAAATAGCAGATATACTGTCTTTGGACAATCTAGATATCCTTGCTGTCACTGAAACCTGGCTCCATGATGCAGCTGGCCCTGCCCTCTCGACTGCCATACCAGATAACTTCAATATCCTTAGAGTCGACCGACCCAACACTAGAGGAGGTGGCCTGGCCATCATAACCAAAACACATCTAGCTGCCAGACTCACCCCACACCCAGCTCTCACATCGTGCGAACTTCTCTCAGCTAAATTACCTATCTCAAACAACAGCACACTAACAATACTTCTTGTGTACAGACCACCAGGCCCACTAGGCAACTTTGAGGAAGACCTATCTAGCCTCCTCACTGACAGCATTAAAGACTCCACACAGCTCCTCCTACTAGGCGACTTTAACCTAGGCTTTAATGACGCTGAAGACAAACAAGCACAAGCAATCCAATCTATTCTAGCCAATCACGACATCACCCAAAATGTCCTAGCTCCCACACATACAAAAGGCCGCACGCTAGACTGGATAGCCAACCACAACTGCAACATCACCATCTCCAGTATCCTACCTCAAATATGGACTGACCACCATCTTATATGCTTCACAGCCAACATCGAACCTCCCAAACCCAATAAGAATAAAATAGCACCCCCCATGCCAACAAGAAGTAAAAAAGAAATCACAGCTGAAAAACTACTTCCACTTCTCCTACCAACTCTCATAGCTAGTCCTAATGACTCCAACCCTAGTGAGTTAGTTGAATCATTTAACAACGCCATGACCAAAGCTCTAGACTTGATTGCCCCTACCAAACTTCATAAAAGTAAACGTGAAACTCACCTCAACTCTTGGTTCACCCCCCATCTCAAAGAAATGCGTATCCAAAAACGCAAACTCCAAGCTATTTGGAGGCATACTCCCTCTGCCGACAATAAAACCACACTTGCCAACTTTGCCAAAAAATACAAAAAGGAAATTATTCAAACGAAAAAAGACTCATTCAATCATAGAATCAGTAAAGCCAATTCTAATTCCAAAGAGCTCTTCACTATTCTTCGTGAATTGGAAAACCCTATTGCCCCCACAGACAATGTCCCCAAGGACAAATCCTGGTGCACTAGCATCCAAAATGCTCTAGCAAATAAAATCACAACCCTTCAATCTAAAATTGCTGAGAAAAAAGCCTCCTTGCGCCCTCATGGTACTCACACCACCCCACTGAAGGAGTTACCCAGCATACCCCCCCAAAACAACGGTAAACCCTTCAGGTTCACCAATATCTCTATATTGGAAACTGAAAAGGTCATTCTGTCCCTTAAACCGTCAAATTGCCAAGGCGACAGCTGCCCTGCGCAAATCATTAAGGATGCAGCTAGAGATCTAGCACCCTTCATCTCGAAACTTATCAATGCCTCCTTCAACACGAGCACTGTACCTACCAACCTCAAAGGATCCTGGGTTCTCCCCCTTCTCAAAAAACAGACACTTGACCCAGCTATCCCCACTAACTACAGGCCTATTACTACGGTCCCATTTCTCCTTAAAATCATTGATAGAGTAGCCTACCTCCAAATCCAAAACCATTTGGAGACGCACCAACTGTTAGGTACACGGCAATCTGGCTTCAGACCACTACACGGTACCGAAACAGCCCTCATTGACCTCAAGACACAAATCGACGAGCTGAAGGATAAAGGTATTACAGCTATGCTCCTCCTCCTTGACCTGTCAGCGGCCTTTGACCTTGTGGATCACGCAGTATTATGCAACCATCTAGCGACTGCCGCTCACTTCTCAAGTGAAGCTATAGCATGGGTACAATCCTTCCTAGCCAACCGTTCGATGAGAGTGTTCTCCCCTGTAGCAGCAGCGGACCCAATCCAGATCACTTGTGGTGTCCCACAAGGCTCATGCGTCTCCCCGACTATGTACAATATCTTTACTAAGCCTCTCTTCGACAAACTTGACAAATTAGGGGTAACCTACACAAATTATGCGGACGATACGCAGATTCTCATACCTCTATCAGGCAACTTTGTCGAAGATACGGCTCTAGTAAACAAAATCTACCTCCTCATTCAGGCATGGATGGCCTCCCACGGCCTCTGCCTAAATGACGACAAAACTGAGATATTAATACTGGGTTCCGACTCTAACCTAAAAAAACTGAGCCCCAACTATCGTAATTTCAACATAGATGGCAACACAATCAAGGTGGCCACCGAGGTAAAAACCTTGGGCTTTTACCTCGATTCCACTCTATCCCTCAAAAAACAAGTTAACACCCTGGCATCCTCTACAGCGTACACCTGCAAATTAATCAGGACCTGTAGACCTTACCTCTCTAAAACCAACTGCATCATGCTTGCCAATGCATTAGTCATGTCCAAACTGGACTATTGCAATGCCCTCTATGCAGGTGCCAACAAATCCATCATAAATAAAATGCAAATCCTTCAAAACAACGCTCTTAGACCAGCCCTTGACATACCCCGCAAAGCACATATCTCAAACGTTAGGAAAGACCACCACTGGCTCAAAATCAGCGACAGAGTCCTGCTCAAGACACTATCGCTTACCCATAAAGGGCTTAACAACACTGCTCCCCCCTACATCTCAGCCAGACTGACTAGAAAATCATCCAGGCACCATACTAGGGCTACTAACCACTACCTGCTCGAAACCCCTAGATTCAGACGTTCCAAAGCGGGCGGAGCAAGCTTCCCTGTCAAAGCTGCCCAGGCCTGGAACGCACTGCCCATTGCACTGAGAGCCAACCTACCCTACTCCAATTTTAGATGCAAGGTAAAAAACTGGCTCTGGACAAATGACAACTAACTCTCGTGGCACCCAATGACCATGATACCGTTGTCCAAATCGATTCTGTTCTCATACCTACACCTGTACACTCCCTCAAAACTACAATATGCTAGTTTTTCTTCCTTCCACACGGCGTGTATTGATATGTTCTTACTGTACTGTTATGTTGTTTCTCGCCTATACTCTGTATGTAACCCAAGCTTAAGTAACCTTGTACCTGCTGCGCCCGGCTACCCCTGGGTTTTGTGCGCATTATCAAATAAACAATACAATACAATACAATACAATAATGCTTCAACGTTGAAACTTACTAGGATGTCTTCTTCTTCGGTGTCAATGTTGCTTAGTACATGAATCATTTCAGTGGTATCACATATGAAAGATTTCATTTTGTTGACGAATGGTCATAGAAAAAGATCAACATACTGAGAGAGAGGTTCAAGGACTGATCTGATCGCCGAATCAATCGGCCTGCCTGACGGGTGCTGATTGTTTTTATGCACTTTGGGCAGAATGTAGAATGCAGCCAACGTAGGGTGTGGTTTGTTGAGAAATCTTCTTTCATATTCATCAATCCATCCTTCCCTTGCTACATGAGATGTAAGGCTGGCAATTTCTTATTGTAGTCTCGATGTAGGATCGGTTGTGAGTAGTCTATAGTGATGGTTGTTATTCCGTAATTTAAATGCTTCTTTGCAGTATTCATCTTTATCCCACAGTACTATACCTCTGCCTTTATCAAACGGCTTGATTACAAAATCTGGGTTGGAGTCTAGATGTTTAATAGCATCCCGTTCTGCTTTTGTTAAATTGTCTCTCATGTAATTCTGCATTTTCAGTGTGTTTTTCACTTCATTCAATAGCTTATTTTCAAAGGCATTGATTTCTGGGCTAATGATGGCTGGCGGTGGTGTGAATGTCGAGGGTAATTTCAGACCTGTTACATTTTCTCTTTTGTCACTCTCTCTGCTGTTGTCTTCTTTATCTCGAAAGAAGACTTTCAGCCTCATGGTTCTGAAGAACTATCTTAGTTCTACCTCTGTCTTGAAATTGTCAGCTACTTTCATAAGGACTTAGCTTAAGCCTTTAGATAATACTCTCTCCTCGATGGTTGTAAGATGATGCCTGGTGAGATTGAAAATTGGGGCTACCAAATTTCCTCTTGCCGGTCACTCCATTGCCGTGTGCGTACTCAGTATTCGGTTTGTGGTCTCATTCTCCTTGTTCTGCCTCTTCGCCCCCTCTGTCCACGAAAAAAACATTGCTCTGGTGCATTTTGTGCTCCTGAGATGGACGGATTGTCATCTCTTCCTTGTTTGGAGTCACTGCCACTTGTGGTGTTCGAGGTATCAGAAAAAGTTATGAATTTTTGTCTTTGGCCCCCGAGTTTCTGTGGAGGTTTTTGTGCATACTCTTTATTTTTATCTTGATAAAAGTCTCTTCTAAGATATGGCTATGTCTGTTCTTCTTTATAGGTATCATTATCTTTTTTTAATTTCCAAACCTTTGTGTCTAATTTGAATTGATGAATCTTTTGTGTCTCTTCGTTGATTTCTCTAATAACATTTTCACATATTTCGTGATACGGTCTTCTGCCCAAGACTATCGCAGTCTTGCAGTCCACTTTCTATGCAGTGGGGATTGAGGCTAAGGGATGGGCAGAGATTCAACCAATAATAGTACACCATTGTAGGCAGAGGCAAGAGAAGAAGAAAATAGTAGAGGATAATGCACAGAAGGATGAAGCAATGTTAGCACAGAAGAAATTATCAAAGTTGAGTATAGAAGGAGCAGTGATTACGAGCCAGTCTGTAAGGCAGGTGGACACGAAATGGCACCGAAGTGGACAGAAGGGAGGATAGCTCGGGAGGATACCTCAGGGGAAATGTGCTTACCTTGGAAGCAAGACGACACTGAGCACCACAGGTTCGATCCCCGGGTCTGTGATCAGAAACCTCTGGGTATTAAGCGCATTAAAAATAACCTATCACATCATAGCATATCAAGGTACCAAAGTTATCCAGAACACCAAAGGAATCAGGGAGGGTATCAACAAGGGAGAGGAGGGTTTCAAAGAGCACAAGGAGGTAGAGAAGGAGGATTTGGAAGAATGGGGATGAGATTTGGAGTACCAGGACTGTGTTGGTCATGTGGGAGAATGGCCCATTTCATGAGCGAGTGCAGAAGTAGATGACTGTTTTCATATGATCCCCCTGCCTATAGCAGTGGACTGGCGGTCCGATTACATATCATCAGCCATCAGGAAAAATGCCTCTAAGCTCTCTGTATGGCCCAGACCTGCAAAACCTACAACCCACAGTGCCAAGCAGCGCACAAGTGTATGCACAGCAGCAGACACAATAGTCATACCCCAACTATGGGACAAAAATGCTTTTCTGTACAGCACAATGATGCACTATACAGGAGCGAGTGTGGTGGCTGGTAACCCCTTCCTATACCCACAGTCGAACACCTATTTAATTTAGGATAGCCCACAGAGAGCCCTGACATACCCAGTCCTGACAATCACTGCTGACTCGGAAAGGGAACCCCTGGCAGGTGTAGAGATAGGTAACAAATCATTAGTTTTCATGGTTGATACCAGTGCAACAAAATCATGCATAAAGGAAGGGAGTTTCCTCTTTTTAGGAAAGGCAATGTACATGTAGGGTTTCTCTGGGGCAATAAAATCGGTTCCATTCACATAAGATTTACCCATCAAGATAGGTACTCAAGAGGTGTTAGCTCTGCTATTGTTTTCGACTGAAACACCAGTAAACGTGTTAGGCAGGGTCCTGTTAAGCAAACTAAATATGATGATCTCATTCGCGGAAGAAGGGGTAGTGTCTTCCATACCAGGAATTTGTTATGCTTGCTTTCTGGCAGTAACACAAGCATTGTATAGTGACAGCACTACTAGAGGAATACATTTGAACCCAGATTTTTACATTTATGGAGCAACTGTGTTTGAGTTGGGTGCCGGCCATCATAAACAACCATGGAGAGTGACGTCTGAATTTTTATTCAGGCCAGCAGTTCCCCAAGACCATGCCCCAGGTACCATTATTGTGCTAGACTTGGAGGTGGTGATGATTGCGGACTACAAGGTAGTGTTAATGGGACTGATGAAGAGGGAGATGAGTGGTGTAAAATTTTATGTATTGACTCGGCACAGCCATTGAGGGTGGTGTCAGATGGACAGTTGTTTGTAGATGTTGACAACGATGGTGAGATGATATTCGAGATTTGATTCACATGTCAAATAATGATTCAGCATAGAAATGTACCATATCCTATACTTATTGCTAAGACAATGCACGCAAATATATAGGAAGATGTGCCAAACGTTCCCAGCACCTTATGGACTGACAATCCCCATGTCATAGGGCTTTTGAAGAGCATAGGAGCAATATGTATCAAGTTAAAGCAGGGCATGCTGTTACCTAAGGTACGACAGTATCCATTATTGAGAGAAGCAGATGAGGGTAAACATGAGAACATTGAGACACAATGGAAACCGTGTATCATAGTACCTTCAGAGTCCCCATGCAACACAGTGATATATACTGTCAAAAAAGCAAAAGGGTTGAGCTGGAGGATGATACAAGACCTCCACCCATTGAATAATATTTTAGAAGCTGAATTCCCAGTAGTAGCAAACCCTGCCACAATCTTTTGCAATATGCTGACTGAGGCCACATATTTCACTGTGATTGATTTGGAAAATGTGTTCTCCAGTCTATTAAATACCACACTGCATTTAGCTATCATGGACAAAGGTTCCAACACACCAGACTTTCCCAGAGGTACTGCGGGTCCTCCAGAATTTTTAACAGAGTACTCCATATGGATTTGGGTAACATATAGTACACAGTATCATCCTTCAGTATGTAGATTACATCCTACTGTGTAGCACGACTGAAGACCCATGTAGAGAAGATTCAGTGATACTGCTGACACTGCTTGCAAAGAAAAGGTACAAAATAGACAACAATAAAATGCAGTGCTGTCAGAAGGACATAGTGTATTTGGGACAGATCATTTAATCTGCAAGAAAAAGAATAACACCAGAGAGAGCAGCTGCAATACAAAACACAACCCAGCCAAACACATTTAAGGAAATATAATAGTTTTTGGGTTTATGTAACTATTGTAGGGTATGAATTGTTTTACTATTTTCGTTACACAAGGCCTTTCCTACAAGGACTGAAGGAAGCACAGAAAAGCAAAGGAACACTTAGATGGACAGGAGAAATTATTACATGTTTCCAGGAAGTTAGAAATGTGATCAGCAATGCACCAGTACTAGCAACCCCTGATTACGCAAAACAATTGTATTTGTTTTTGCATTATAATGGTCAGGTCATGATTGCAGTGTTGACTCAGCAAGCATCCTTGGGACATAAGCCCCTGATGTACTACAGTGGCATATTAGACTAATTGATGCAGGTTCAGTTTCCTTGTGAACAGGCACTGGCCACTGTGGCCATTGCAATTGAAATGTTCTCCGCAACCACTATGGGTTGCTCCATAATGTTATATGTAAAGCATGCAGTGTTTGCAATTCTTAAACAATCCAAGTCCACTTTGACCACACAAAGAGCCTCTGCAAACGAAGTTATTCTCTCAAGCCCGTCCATTCACATTGTGAGGTGTCACACAGTAAACTCTGCCACATGTATTGCAATACCTGTGCAGCAAGGAGAGAAGGTGCATGATTGTGTTACTTATGAAGGTCCTGAGGATGATTTAATATGAGCAAGGGAGGAAGCACTTGAGTAAGGGGAGGTCCTCTTTGTTGATGGGTCATTGACGATTGATCAGGGGACAGGACAGAAGAATACAGGTACACCAGTGGTGCGCCATGTAGATGGGGAGTATGAAGTTGTAGTTAAAAGAGGTTACCAGTACACTATATGGCACAGGAAATATGTTTAGTGACCATATATTCTAAATTCACATACTTGACCACTACCATACATTCAGGGTTGTCCAAATGGAAAAGGAGAATATTTTGAAGCTCTGATGTATGCCTGTGCAACACACGGCTTCGCTGGAGGAAAACATTTATGATTTATCCAGCCCAACACTGGTGGAAGTGGATAAATGCACTGCCCACACCCAAAATACAGACCCTATTTCACTTGGCAATGATGCAGCATATAAGGCTGCCAAAGAAGCAGCATATTTGTGAGAACTAGATGTCACTGCACAGCCTGAGTTGACAATTCAACAGTTGCAATTAGCAATACCATATACAGTAGTACCACTCACACACATAATTGAACTACAAGGTCATGCACCCCAAGATGAGAAGGACCTGTGGGTTAAAAGATGGTGCTCACTTTCACTGACTGCTTTGATATGGAGATGAAACATTACAGGTAAAGTAGGAATGCGACAGGAGTTGCTCATGGTTGCTCTTGAGGAACTGCATTACCCAGTGCATACTTATAAACAGCATATTGCAGTTGGCATTCAGGAGGAATGGTTTGTCCCCAACTCGCATTCATATGTTAGTGAATGTGTGGCAAATTGTACTACTTGTCATCTTTACAGTACAGGACATACCCTCAAGATATTGCACAACACATTGCCCCATCTATCTGGACTCTTCCGGGAACTCCACATTGATAACCTGGTGAGGTAATTTTCATTATCTTATTGTTGTGGTTTGTCAATTTTTCTGTTGGATTGAGGCTTGCCCTTGTGCACAACTAAATGCCAAATCAGCAGATAAATCCTAGTATGCAAGGTTTTTCCTTGCTAGGGGATATATGAGGTCCTAAAGTTTGATAACAGGATTAACTTTTTTTAATGATTTGTTTAAAGAAATTGCATCCCTATTAGGGATATGGCACAAACTGTGTTCGATTTAACACCCTCAAGCCAACAGCTGTATTGAAATATTGAACAAACTGTTAAAAGCAAGACTGTCTAAAATGTGTACTATGTTAGGGAGGAACTGGCTGCATTCTCTCCCTCTGTTTTTTTTAGCCTGAGAATGGAGCCAAGTAATGAACACCACTTGTCCCTTAATGAGATAGTGACAGGGAGAAGAATACATACAACTCTTACACCTACATGCACAGCATCAGACACTCACAGGGCATCAAAGGTATTGGGGAGGTAGATTCAGGGGTATTTGAGGGAGCTAACCAAAAGTATTAAGCTCTTGTCTCGACAGATTGCTACAAGAAAAGAGGATAAGGCTGAGACATCGTCAACAACTGATCTATTGAGCTTACCAAGAGTCAAAACTGTATCCTGGCGACAACGTTTATGTGCAGAAACTTGTGAGGCACTGGCACGAACAACGATAAAGTCGTTTTTGACACCACGTTTGCAGTTCATGTGAAGGAGTTGCGGTACTGGGTTCAATTGTTTGATGTCCAGAAAGCACCCAGTACAAGTCCACCTTCTGGGTAAAATGAACATGTTACTGAGTGATGTATCAGCATATTTTTCATCACATTTTCTTCCAATGTTACAATTGATCAATCCTTATAAAGTGATTAAATGTGTCTGTATTGTTTTTGGTATTTTTGTACTGTTTCACTGTGGTTATTTTATATAATTGGGGCTATAAAGGGGGTATGGGAAAGGCACAGACATACATTTGAGAATGACACAAATCAGGAGGGAAACTGAGGCTGAGATAGAATATAATCAGTATGAGGGCATGATTCTAGATACTGTGGTGTATGTGTACAACCCTGAAACGGACAAAATGTGGCATAAACGCATGCAAAAATTGGGGAGGCACGGTCAAACGAGATGCTATGCATGCTCTTTGCTACCTCATGCATTGCATACACCCAAGCTGTTTAAACCTCAAGAAATGCTGCCTCTTATTGCGCAATATTTAGTAAACCTGGTTCTGTGCAGAATACAAAGTGTTTTCCAAAGGGCATGCGGTCCAAGCAGTCATAATGGACAGAGAGGATGAAGAGTCTGCCAAGAAGAAAAAACAAGCCTATTGTTAAATAAGACCATTGCTGAAAATGGAAGGTGCACTGTTTTCCAATGATTGATGGGTAGCAGGAGTAGTGAGTGGTGCAGCAGGGGTTTACTGGGGTTCGCAGAGGATGTAGTGGTACACATCAATAAGAACTGTGGCAGGATATGGGGAAATGATGTGCAAAAGTTGTCAAGGATCGAATTAAGTGAGAAGCCAGCAAAAGTGAAGATACGAGTGGATTATTCTTTTTGCTTCCAAAGAAATGGCACCATACCTGCAGGAACGAACATATCTTGCAAACAAAAACCTCTTTATGCCTGATCTGACCAAAGGCACAGTGGCATTAATGGATGTGCACTGGGTTTGTGGAAAATACGCGTACTGACAGCTCCCGTCATAATGGTGGGGCTTCTGTTCCCCAACCATCTTGCATTCAGTGGTTCTGGAAGTTCCTGATGCCCATCTGATAGTTATAAATGTGCCATCCCCAGGAACAACTAAGCCCCCATCCAACAAGCGTGCCCGCCGCTCACCAAGGCTTTGTCATCAGAAAAGAGCCAATAACCTGTCCCAAAACTTATCTGAAAACTTGAAGGCAATCCCAGACCAGTTGCGGTTGTTTACCAGTATGGAATCCTTCTTCGCCTCCCTCCTAGTATCAGGTGTCCAGACTTCAGCAACAACAAAGTGTCTGCAGATAACCAGGTGGGAGATGCTTCAATTAGGTAATTGGCAGAGCAGGTTCTCAATCCATTAAGACTGATTTATGGCCAATACGACTCATAACCCTCTAGAAAAGACACATTCAGGATTTACTCACAGCTATGGAGGGGGTGTGTGCAAGAGAATTGGCTTGTCTTGTTGCATGTACCACCCCACAAATGACGCAGACAACATGTCTTTGACTCATGCAATAGGGGCCGTGCACAACCTGAGAATTGCCATGGAAAACGAAGCAGGAGAAAATGCTGATGATAGTTTGATTCACTGTTCTTGTGGGCCCTGTCCTGGTTGAAAATAGCAGTAAAATTACTGATCCCTATCCTGGTTTTTCTGCTCATGATCTTTTGCCCGTGCCAGATGATTCTGATATGATATACGAAGACCCTACTGAAGAGTGTGACTATGATGTGTCAATAAAAGCGGGCAGAGCTCCTCTACTCACAAAACACGTGTATATCGAGACTGATAAATGGTATGGTGTTGTAAAACCGAGAATGGTAAAAGTTGAGCAACATTTTGAACCCCTGGGTACGTTGAACCCACCCTAACCCTGAGAATTATATAGAGCATTGGGTTGACATAGCAGGAGATGGGTGTTGTTGCTTTATGACGGGCATTCTGAAAGAATATGCCCAAATAGGTGGAGCGTTATGAATTTTTGTAGGGCATAGGTACCCAATGATGATGACTATAAAAGAAGGAAAGCAGAAGGTTAGCTAATGGAGTATTAATCAAAGGGGTGAATGTTTGGGATGCACTTAAAGTGTCCCAGCCGGGCAAAAAGCTTCATGCTGAGAAAAACCTATTAGCACGTACCATAGGGAGAGCAGGTTGAGGTTTGCACAACAGAAGACGCACATATCACCTGTAGTTCATTTTGACACATAATAGATACCCACATATAGCAATACAAAAGGAGCAACACATATATTATTGTTGTGGTTGCCAGCATTATAGATAGGGCACTTTCAATGGCCCAGGGTTTAGAAATAGTACACAAAGTTATGTTCGTCAGTGAAATAGTAGATAAAGGTATTTTCTTCAGTGAGGTGCAAGGAGAGAGCTGAAGCAGGTGGAAGACGAAGTCAGAAAGGCACTGTAGCAAGAGCGAGGTCAGCATGTCAACATGACAGGAATGCTGCCATATTAGATTTTTAAAGCCTAGTAAGCAATGAACAGATTGAAGGTCATGATGGGGAGCTACAGCTCTGTTTAGTTTAGCTCCAAGATAAATTCCATTCCCGTTCCTCAAGAGAGAAGCTGAGATCAGAAGCACCCATGGTGAACAGATAAACGCTAATTGTATCCAGTTGCAGAACATGAAAATGGTTGGAACAGAATATTAGCTGTGGAGAGGGCAAGCAGGGATACGCTCTTTGAAGGACACATTCATGAAAATACAACATGAGATTTTGTGATGACAATAGGCCAGGTTAAGATTTAGAGCACTACTTCCTTCACCCACGGAGCTGTGATACCATTTGAATTACAAGTAGACACATAACCAAAGCAAATACACCCCTTAAATTCAGACCCCAGAGTGGTACCTTGGTCATGTCATTACTGGGCACCCAGGGTTTGAAGGAGATAAGGGGGGAGCCGTGCTGGGAAAGTTCAGTGATTTGGGATAGGAGGAGCAGAGGTCATGCCAGTACATTTAGTACAAGGTTGGGGGGCGCGCTGCGGTGTCTGGTATAATGAGAAGGCCTATTGTATTATCAAAGCAGAGTTGGCCTTTTGCCAGTTTTACTTTGAATGTTTCTAGGTTGGAGGGGTGCACATCATGTGATTGTCACAATTTATTGGTATGTTAGTGTACCTGTCGGCCAATCATGTACCTGGATTCAATATTTACAATATAGAGGGCCATATGGATAGGAGAATGGGTTTAGATAAGGTGTGGCCAATCAGTACAAGGAATATTGGGCATATTAGCATGTTCTATAGGTGGTAGCCAATGACAGTGGTGGGATGACATTGTAACGTATGTATGCTAACATGCGGTTTTCTTCTATATAGCCTGTAACATCTTGGGGCGTTACGAGCTCTGTGTCAGTTTGGTTCTACGGGACCGCCTGAGACCTTTTTGCATGTAATAAAGCTTGTTTTCCCTTGCAGAGCGGTGCAGTAGTTCTTTGGCCTCATGGACAATTTTTATCGTACAGGTTTTGGGTCACGTCTTTCTCTACAGATACATCAGCCACGCTTATAACGCAGCACCATACATGGTCAGAACTGCAACAATAGGTTGTCCTCAAATAAATCATACAGTCATGTAATGCACCAGATGGGGCCACATTGTGTCAGTCCCGACCACGCCGACTACCTGATCAGTGGAAATCATGCCATTGACCTCCTTTTCCACTGGTGTCAGGACCTCTATGTGGCGATCTCCACTGGTAATCCAATTGGATCTCTCATTCCTCCTTGAATCGCTAATTCAGATCCATCATGTACATCTGCACCTTCTTAGAAGTTCAATGTTCCACTCTACATACTTTATCCTAATCTGTCACGTACTGTCAAAAGTCAGCACATTCATTCACTAACACTGCGCTGTCATCCCAAGTGTAATGGTCTTCATGATATTCCTCCAGAAAGTGTCTCGGGATCACAAGCTCCACATCAGTCAACTTCTTTTTCCTAGGTGGGCCCTTGTCCTTATGAGGCTATGCCATTTCACTCATGATGTATTCAGTATTTTTCACCCAGAACAATCCAGCAAAAATGTCTTTTAAGTATGATGTGCATACTCTGATGGTAACTGTACGATGCATACCTAATGCCCTTATGCACATCGCCATTGCATCAGAAGAGTGTGTGGAAAGCGTATTGTATTGCATTGTGTTTATTTGAAAAACACGGATGTTCATTTTGATCAGTAAAGCATTTACAATAACACATTCACAGATGCCAGAGGCATTCCTGTGAAGGGTGACTGTACAATAGAATAAAGATGAGAGCAAGTGGAGAGACAGTTTATGAGGATAGGGAAAAAAAGAGGGACAAACAAAACAAACGGAAAACCTCATATGTATATAAGATATCTATGAGTCATAGGAACTCTGAACATTCTATTGTTAATCACTTTTGACTTGCAGGACTGATTTTGCTGATATTTTCATAACAAAATGTTTGTCACAGTCCCCCACAAAGTGGAATTCCTTTAGAAATGATTCTTTAAAAAATGTCATAAAGTTATTAAGTAAGCCAAAAAACACTGTTTTCTGCTCTCTCCCATTTATTTTTCCATAGAGGAAAGGGCCACTTTTGGCAAAGAAGAAGTGCAAAAACCGCTTGGTTGATTTGGACCAAATAAGAAACAACTTGGGCGTAAAGCGTTGTCTAGTTTTCCGCAACAGGTTTGGGGTCAATCCGTCCAGGAGTTTTTTAATTATTCAATGGTGAATCTGGTGCTCCCTGCTCCTAAAAAAGCTATATCTCTTATGGTGCTTTATAGCAAAGAGGCTGAAATGTTTTATTTCGAAATTAAAACTGCTATTTTTACCCAAAATTCTAATACTAATGACTTTTTACTTACTGTATGGATGTGGATGACATTTTCCAAACAAAACTGTTGTGATGTGTTTTGTTGTGATGTTGTGTGATCTGGGAAGAAGGGAGATGTGTTGTATTGTGTTTGGTATGAATGCAGGTGTTTGGTGATGTAACAGCGAGTGTTGGTGTGTCAGAGAGAATGTTATGGTGTAAATGAGGGGAATGCTTGGAGTAAAGGTTCCAGACTGTGTCAGACGGAGAGCCCCTGTCTGGGTGATTGGAGCCAATGCTTTTCTTACTAGCCATCTTGCTATAACTTAAAGTAACTGCAATAAAGTAACTGCTTGGAATCTACTTCTTTTGTATGAGGATCCTGCATTACTTCAAAAACGTTTGCCAAGGGCAATCCATACTGGAGGTTTTGTGAACAATGCATAAAAAAATTAAAATGTTATTAAGAAAACAAAAAACACATTTTGTTTTCAGCCTACTCCGATTCATTTTT
This sequence comes from Ambystoma mexicanum, assembly GCF_040938575.1. NCBI lineage: Eukaryota > Metazoa > Chordata > Amphibia > Caudata > Ambystomatidae > Ambystoma > Ambystoma mexicanum. Next base: position 1,361,987,126 of record NC_090935.1, read on the forward strand.
CCATAGAGAAAAAGTGCAGTTTTTGAACAGCGGTAGCAAAACAAATGATGGCAGATTCGGACTAATAGAGCAACAACCTGGACACAAAGTTATCAACAGAAGTTTAAATATCTACAACATATTCATAAAACAATATCTATATTGAAGAGCTAAATTTAAAACAAGTGTTTTAAATGATCAAACAAGCAGCGAAGAATAAAATTACAAAATGAGAAGATGTAAATTGCATCTTAAAAATACATGATGCCATACACAAGATGTGCCTACTTCCATTGGCCAAAGCCATAAAGTTTACATTAACAGGTTGTTAGATCAAAATTATGTTTTGGGATAATCTTCATTCAGATTCAATGTTTGCATATATGTCACCATAGCTATATTCACCACAGATTTCTGACAGTCAAAGGGAAATCTCCAGAGTGTATGAGGGGTAATCAGACAATAATCTTGCAGCACATGGTGAAAGTGCTTCACTCTCAAGGTAGACAATCGAGGACACTCCACAATTTGATGTTTTATGGTCTCAGGTTCGGCGCTTTGTAAATAAAATCTACAATTGTTATTCGGAATAAGTTTGCGCATTAACAAAACATCTCTAGTATACCACAGGTTCATTCTCAATCTCATGTACAGATTTCTTAGCTTAGAATCCAGAAATCGTAACATGTAGGACTCAGTGGAATATAGCTTTTTCATCATAAGCGCTTGATTAACAAATAGATGCAATTTTCTGCCTTTTTCCCTTGTTTTCATCCAATCGCTTAACCATACCTTTCCTTCACTTTATTTGAATTAGTGATCAATAAGTCAGTAGAGATATCCTCATTTTGTAATATTTCCTGGATTTTAGTTCTCCAACATGTTATCTTTTTGTGTTTAGTTGTTAGCATATAATTTGATAGTGTATGCAAGAGGCCAGAAGGTTTGGCCGACATTAGATATTTCCTATATAATAATAGGAGTTTCCATATGTATATGGCGTGGAGAGAAACAACACCCAGTTTGTGCTACATAATGCACATTGATGTGCACTGCAGCAAAACTACAACTGTTTTCCAAAAAGAACCCTCCATTTTTTGCCAATATAGCTCTGGCTGTCAACTTCTTTGTCCCAGCCCCATACATAAGAATTGGCGTAACTTTCTGTTTAAAGAAATGTATAGCCAGGGAGATTGAGAATGTTGCCATATCTTGCCTGAATAATCCTGGTTTAAGAGATGGCAGATATCATTTTTCACTGCAACTTATCATGATAGGGTTTATCCGACAATTGTTTGCTAATATTAAGGCTCAAGTACTTATATTCTCGCACTACCTCCAATGTAGCGTCCTGCAGTCGCCATGGCATGGATTTCAAATGTTTCTTTTTGTTCATACCAACTATCATAATTTTACATCTATCTTGATTAATCGTGAGTAAATTGGATGTTAGATATGTATTCAGTTGAGACAGGAGAGCATGCAGGCCCCTGGGTGTCTTCACCCACAACACAATGTCGTCAGTGTAGAACAACCAAGGGATCGCCAGCCCCCTTAGTCTGGGTGAATCAGAGATAATCTTCTCAAACACTTGTTGCACATCCGCAATAAAAACTTTTGTGTGGAGGCTAATATGAACCCCTGCTTAAAGAACAAGGATTGCACATCAACCTAAAAAAAACACAGGTTATGTTATTTTCTTGCAAGAAAGTTAATAAAGTAAAAATGGAACTATCATGGGGTATTGTTGAATATATAACGAGGAGTACAAATATTTGGGAATTCCTTTTAATTGTAAAGTTGGCTATCGTTACTTAATTGAGAATAAAGTTAGACGAGCCAAACAAATCACCATGATGGTGAATACATTTGTATACTCTCTACAAGGGATTTTGAAATTATACCGACAATGGTTTACACCGGTTTTGGTATACTGGCTTGAAGTCCTTACCATCACTGACCTATCTTTTCTAGATACGATTGAAGGTCAATTTTGGTGTACTATTTTGGGTGTACCTTGCTCTAGCCCCATTCAATATATTAGAGTGGAACTTGGTATCCAGTCATTGTGTTCTATTGTTAGACAACAGATAGGTTTATTAGCTTTGAAAGCAGTGTGCCACCCCATAAGTGAACTATTACAAATTATAGGTACACACATTACTAAAATTGATGGCACTAAACCCAGGTGTAAATATGTGACTAGTTGCTGTGAATATTTCCAAGAGTTGCAGTGGGTAACTAAAGTTAACCAGTGTGGGCATTTTCCTGCAATTAAAAGAGCGTTTAAAGCAAAAGCTAAGAGAAATGATTGGGAGAGGAATTTCATTTGTATGTATGAACTTAAAAACTTTAAATACATCGAATGAATTTCACATACGTACTTTAAACCCCAGAGGTACCTAACACGATGCCGAGATCCATGGGTTTGTAAATTTAGGTTACTAATAAGAACCAATCAACTCCCAGTGAAATCCACTTTTGGTCAGCTATTGAAGATCATGAAAAAGGACAGATACTGTCGCATGTGCCAAAATGTTGACACGTTAGAGACTTTGAGACATGTGCTTACCAGCTGCCCTGAAAGACGAAAATACTACATGGTGAATTACGGCTGTTTTGTCCATAACATAGAATATGTACAATCTGATTTTTGGACATGGTGTCTGAATGTGCAATCAGAAGCTGTGTACATCACACTTTACAGGGTATGGCAAACTGTTCCTCCTATAGTTGAAAGTCCTTTAGCAGTTGTAATGGTTTTAGAAAATAGTTTTAGATAACTGGACAGTACAACTCCTTTTTTAAGTAATCAAAGTTGATCGAAATTTAAAGAATATGTATGTCCGAGCATTTATTGTAATGATTTTGAAGCTGCTTTTGATTTTGTCTGCAGAGACCTTCTCATGGGAAAAATACTCAAAGCAGTTTTCCCAGAGTACCTAACATTTTGGATCCATCAACTACATTCCCAGACATCCATACAGATAAGGCTGTCTCTGGATGGCAATCTTTCAGAGCCTATTATGTGTTAAGTTGCCTTCATGATAGAGGGAAATGTGTACAATGTTGTTTTCGTGTAAATTAACCAGAATATCTACAATCCAACCAGGACATTTCAGCTTCATCAAAATTTCCCGCAATTTGCCTCGATCGACACTATGAAATGCGGATTTAAAATCTACAAAGGTAACATACACGGAAGGGCTTTTACTGGTTTTAGATTTGGAGGTTATTGCTTCCAAGACTCGAATATTATGCGTCGTACTTGTGTCTCGTCTAAATCCAGTTTGGAAAAGATGCAACAGGCGGTTGGTTGGTTTGAACCCAATCATTAATATGTTCCAGTACAATTGCGGTGAACAGCTTGCCATTAGAGTCTAGTATCGACAATAGCCGATAATTCTCTGGCAAAGCTCTTTCTCCTGCTTTGTAAACCGGAATTAAGATACCTTTCTTCCAGAATACAGGGATGCAACGCTCTCTGCATACATTGGTAAACAACTTAAACAGCACATTGCTACATAAATGGGGATCCTGTTTCATCACTATGGTGCCAAGTCCATTAGGACCCAGAGCTTGAGATTTGTTCAATTTTATTATGATTTCTTCTACGCATTTAGCTGAGAAACTGAGAGGCCATTCTTCGCAAATAGTAGTACGGCAAGTCTCACTATTTTTCTTATACATCATCCTACAAATAAACGCTTTTCACAGTTTCTCACCTATGGGATTCAAAATACTAGCTTTTTGGTCATTTCTTACTTTGATCAGTACTTTCCACACAGAGCTAGTTTCATTGCGTTGAAGTGTGTTAATCATGATCTGCCATTTTGTATTCAACTTGGCACATCTTCTACGCTTACACCAATTATTATAGCCATTTTTCAACCTCTTTTTTTCTTTGTTGAACTCGGAAAGTCCCATATTTGAGTTTCTTAGTTTGCGCAAAGAGGAGATTCAGAATCGTGCCACAGGCAGCAGATAGTATGGGCATTCTACGTTGCTGAGACCAGAGCCACAAAATCGAGAGAATGTTGTGATCATTGGCCTTTTGTGATGTCACCTGAAAATCATATATCAGCTCAAACAAACTACTGTCCAACAGAGCCACTTCTTGTCCCCTTTGGCATGTATTTGCTGGTGGAATATCAATGCATACAATTCCATTCAACATACAAAGCTGACGTTCCTTCATCAGTAGGTTCCAACGTATGGCGACAGAGGAAAAGGGCTTCATGGTTTCCCCAATGCACATGATATTAAGATCGTTAACCAGGATGGTGTGCTGGCAACTACCATATAGCTATCAAATCCAATAATAGTTATAGATCATCAATAAATTCACCATCTATTATTTTAGCATGATTCCAATTATCGTTGATTAATGCAATGGAATGGGTGCTGTATCTGATTTTTAACAACTGAAGAAAGCTGTTAGGGGATGCCCATTTTTCCAATGTAAAATTTGAGGTGGTTTTGAAGGCGACTAGAAGGCCAGCCATCGGATGACCTTGAATCGGGATGGTTTGCTGGGACCAAGGAAATAGCATATTGGTCCCATGTGGGGTTCCCATATGGGCAGGATCGAAAGCCATATTTCTTGGAATGCGATGATATCATAATCTTGCAGAGAGTTACATTCAGTGTTGGTGAGATGTTTAAAGCCTTGTGTGCTCCAAGAAGCTAGGCGATAAGGAGAATCTTTAAGGAATTGTTAAAATGTGTTTTGAATGGTTCCTTTAAATGTAAGAGGCTCAAAGTCGATATTTCATTGAGCTACCTTAGCGGCCGTTTGCATTGGATAATTATTTTGGGTCACATGATATTGCTGCCAAACAGAGGAATGTGTTGATGATCAAAGAAAGATTGATTAATTAGAAGGAAACCCAGGTTATAGAGTTTTGCATGCGCTTGCCACAATACATTTCCCACCAGTCCAGACTTCATCCACAATCTGACAACCGATAAATCATGATCATGCAAAAACTCGATTTGATTGATGTCATTTGAGGATAGTTTGTCCAAGCCAGGAATCTCACCCAAAACATTCATAACAGATTGTCTATTCAGGTCATACATTAGAAAGGGATGTGAACAGCATTGGAAAATAAGCTGAAAAAAATGTGCTTTCATCTGTGGTGATCTGGATTTGGATTCTGCCCTCTTGTCTGGAATCTGAGGTTCCAGTGTCTTCTGCTTTTGTTTTTTGCAGCTATCAAATCTTTCATGGATCTTTGGCGTCACTATGAGGGGACAACACACGTTGTTTTGGCTGCGAGAAAAAAAGTTGAGGAGATTGCACTATTTGTTCTCATTTATCTTCCAGTGTGATAAAGTTGGCTGCTCCTGGCCCTATGTCATCAGCTTGTATTATATCATTTTTCTGAACAGGAGCTATAGATGTCACCATTATAGGTAGTGCAGGAAAGTTAATACCGACAATATTCTCTCTTTTATCTTCATTTGCTACTATTGAGAGTTGTGATTTGGATTGCAATTCATTAAGTTGGACTAAAGCATCCAACAGTTCATAAGGCTAGAAATGATTAGATTGCCGGCCCAATTGGGGCAATATAGCCTTTTGTTGGGCCACCTTCCGATATTTTTTTAGCAATGGCTAAATGTGCTAGGCCTGTTACTGTCTTTGGTAGTGTCAGGTTTTGGATAAATTTCCGAGAGGCCATTGATTTATCACCCATTCAGGTTTTAATATTTTTTTGTTTTTTTATAGCATTGCTGGCACCAATAATTTTGTTTTTATATTTAAATATATTATAGTTTGAGACAGGTGGCAGGTCGACATCACCTTGCGCCTGAGATTTTCAGGAACGATTATCGTAGTTGAATCTTTGATAACAGCCGAAGTTTCACTGTTTTTGGTTTTTTTCTTTTCTTTTTTTATGACAAAGTTTGTCTAATTGGCATGGTAATTACTTATCAATACTAGTCGGAAGAGCTAGTAAATTAGCTATTTTTGGCATATTCATATTGACAGAATTAGGCTCAACTGTATTACATTCCTTATTAGCGGTGGAGACAGAGAATGGTTGGGGAAGCACATTTGCTAAAGGCCTTTTTTCCTCTGTTTGAGCTTTCTCAGAAAGCTCTGGTGGCCCTTTTTCATGATTAGCGGGTTAGCAAATTCAAGCTCAAGAGGCACTGTCATTGTCTTTGTACCACACCAGTTGTAAACATTATTTTTGCTGTAAATTGAGTTTATCATCCAAGGTCTCATAAAGCTTTGCAAGAGAAATCAAGGCCATGTTCATAGATAACATGGACATATGTGTCCAGGGTTACTGAATAGTCCAACTGCATTGAGTTTGACAAGGTCACAGGGGATGCTAATTTCCGTCAAGTTGTTGGCTGGATAAAGGAATCACATAACCCGACGAGTTATGCGGGGAAGCTGAAAATCATAACTGGGGACTGAGATAAATCTCTGATCGGGCAAATTGCAATGGGAGCGTGTATATCATCAGGCAGCTTGCTCTCCTGTGAATCAACAATCGTTATAGATGCCAGTTTTGGGGCACTGTAATCCAGACTCTTTGAACTGAATATTCCTCCAATTGCGGTTTCCGTCTCTCGCAAAGGATTGTGAATACTAGGGACGGGTAGCACAAGAGAAGGAAGAGTGGAACAGATTAGTTCCGTCAAAGTCGAAGGGGGCAAAGTTGCAGCAAGCAATGTAGGAAGCAATAGAGCACCCACTAATACTAGAGAACTCCTGGAGTATGTCTGAAACCGTATTTATCAAGACAGGCGGAACGGGTCCACTCGCTCTCTCTGTAGTTTTAGAGTCAGTAGCACAATATTTGCGAATGTCCAAAGTACAAGATGCTGAAAGGACATTCGCTGCAGCATTACTGCTGCAAGACAAGTGAATGGCGCGTGTTGTGGATTTACGGGTTAACAACGCCTTAACAGAATAAGCAGCCATTTCTCTAGCTGGAGGCATATCGATCATAAGGGAATACAACCTTTGCATATAGGCTTGAACTTACAACTGGGCAAATATTTCAAACAGACTCACACACAACTTCAGCCTCAGCAAAAAGGAAATTAAAGAAAGATAAAAGAAATTAAAACAAACTTAAGTCCACAACCACTCACAAAAATTACACGACTGAAACAGAGCGTAAAAAGCTCATGCTACCGCTCCTCGCTCACACTGCCAGCTGACAGCCAACAGCACTTCCAAAGCACTTGCACAAAACGCACGTTGACTTAATTTCTTTGACTGGTTTGGGGTAAATATGTCCAGTAGTTTTTAAATAGTCGACAGAGAATCCTTTAAAACTGTGTATTGGCTTTGGTGCTTTGCAGCACAGAGGCTGAGAGAGGCTAATAACTTTTGACTTGTTCGATGAGTTTGGATGAAAATTTCGGAACACAATGTTTGTCAAAGGCCCCCTTCTCAAACTAGAAATTTGGGGAACAATTTGTTAAAAAATATAAATGTTATTAAGACAACATAATAATTCAGTTTTCAGCCTACTCCAAATCATTTTCCCATAGAGAAAAAGTGTAGTATTTGAACAGCCATAGCGTGTAAACAGTTTGGCAGATTTGGACCAAATAAGAAACAATTTCGGCACAAAGTGTTTACTTACATTCCTTGACTGTTTTGTGGTAAATCCATCCAGTAGTTTTTAAAATTTCCAACAGGGAACAGGGTGCACCGTGAACCTTAGAACCTTCAAATCGGTCTTGGTGCTTTGCAGCAGAGAGGCCAAGAGAGGCTAATAACTTTTGATGTTCTGATAAATTTCTATGACATTTTCAAAAACAGGTTTCTCAAGCTCCCCACCCCAAACTGGAAATGTTGGCAACAATCCGTTAAAAAATGAAAAAGATATTTAGAAAACCTAAAAACACAGTTTTCAATCTATTTCAATCTGAGCAGATTTAATGGAACAAATCCCTTGAAATTCAGCAGATGTGGGAAGACATGACTGACTTAATTCGGCACATTTCCATTCATGTGCCTCATAATGCAATGTCCCACATAATGCGTATAATGCATATAATATGTATGTGCTCATGATGGGCTTTACAACGGGAACGTGCTGAGTTAAGCTGGTCATGACTTACCACATCCTCTGAATTTCAAGGGTTTTGTTGTGTTAAATCTGCACAACTTAACTGTACCTTAACTAAAGCTTTTTTAGTGAATTTCAAGGGTTTTGTTATAACACCATTTTTTATACAGGCCACTAGCCATGTTCTTTGTCCGTGTCCACTGTACATTTTCCCCCACTATACTTGTATTTCGGGCCAACTCGCCACAGCCTTTGTGTTCACTGGCTAGGTCCACATTGCACCCCTTGACATGATGCTCCAATTAGTTACCCTACACCTAACTGTAACTGTAAAATCCACTTTTTTTGTATTCATCTCATTTTTTATAACCACAGTTATATCAGCAATGGCGTACAAATAATTCTGAACATTTAGAAAATATTTGAGGTTATCATACGTGTGACGCACTTTAATTCCTGATACTTTTTTCTACATAACCCTAAGTATGCAAAAATATAAATCCCTGAATATGAAAAATATTTCCCCAAATATGCAAACCCATTCAAGCTAGGAACTTGGTCCCCAGCGCCCAACAACTCCCCCATTTAACATGGTGTCCTATTTCCTCTCCACACCTCTAATTTGATGCTATTTCATTTTTCCTCCTCCAAAAGTCATTTTTTCATCTTTTTGTTTTCGAATATTCACAGATATATTTTTAAACTGTTCACGAACAACCCTTGCATCGACCAAATAAAAAGGCAGCTTTTTCCTTTCTGCTGCGAAGAACCATGCAAGATATAGCTGTAATTTTGGGAGAAGGAGGCACCCCCTTCTAAATAAAAAATGTTAACAACTACTGGATGGAACAACCGCAGAACCCCTCCCCCAGAAATCGATTCAATGTTTCGTGCCCAAGTTGTTTTGTACCTGGTCCAATTCTGTCCAGCATTGTTGGCTGTACACTGGAGCAACATTTGGATTTTTTCTCTATGGTAAAATGAATGGAGACTAGGCCAAAACAGTGTTTTCTTACTTTCTTAATAACTATTAATTTTTAATGGATCTTTCCCAGAATTTCCAGTTTGGGAGGAGGTGTGGGGGGCAAAAGGGGCAGGGTGACAATCTGTCTGTTTGCAGAATTTCAGTCAAATACGTCATGCAAGTCAAAAGTTATTAACAATTAATTGTTCAGGTTTCCTATGTATCTCGATACTCAACTATAGTGTGGCGACCACTATAATTCAATAAAAACAACCTTTGTTAAGAGAAACTTAAGGTAATCAGATTTAACTCAACAAAATGCCTGAAATTGAATAATCGCATTTCGAGCATGTCCACCTTAAATATGCACCCCTGCTGTGCAATGTATGGTGACATTGGTGACATCACAGATGACATCACTGGTAACATCACTAATTACATCATACATGTCATCAGCGATGAGATCAATAATAACATCAAATGTGACATTACTGTTTAAATAAGTTAGAATACTTATGTTGACCTCTTTTGATACATATTTTATTTTATTACACTTAACAATAATAACAACATGACATGGAACAATACAGTGAGACAGAGGTATGATATAATCACATGTGGCACATTCAATTGTAAAACGTATCAACGTATAACTTCAAAATAAAAATATATAACATTATACAAATGGTTTGAATTTCATGTATTAGTAAACAACTACAATACTTAATTGCCAGGAAAGTGCCTGATTCTGGTTAATCTATTTGAGGTATTTCAAACATAATACAACAATGATATGTAGTAGAAAAAAAATAAGAATAGATAGAATTCGAAGCATGTTTACTAATAAGTGTTATGAAAATAGGCAATGTTCACATTTAAGCAGTATGCCCCAAGCGGCGGGTGCATTTCCGACTCAGGTAATGCCCCGGGGCCCATAGTTATAGACCCGAGTGAAGTGAGGACCTTAACGAAGGCCCTGGGGCATTACCAGTGTCGGTAATGCCCCCGACACGAGGGGCATATAGCTATTAGTAACCCGGCCTGCAAGATCTGCGTGACCTGGGCACTAAAAGCATTTTTTTTGTCAGAAAAAAAAACAACCAAGAAAATGGCTGCCGGGAAAGAAATGGCTGCCGGGAAATGGAAAACGGGGTCCGTTTTCCCTTTCCATGGTGGCCATCGGGAGTGGACGCACTGGAACAGAAGCGTTCCCAGCGTGGCCGCTGGGTGGGGGACGATGGAAGCCTCAAGCTGTGTGGAGGGATGGCCCTGCTCCAAGTCTCCAGACGGCTGGAGACTGTCATCGTCCCCCACCAGGGACAAAGCAGGCTAATGGTAAGTGGGATTGGGAGGGACGGGAGGGGGGGAGGCACCAAAAAAAAAACATACCCGGGTCCCCGGCGGGAGGCGAAGGCATCTTCTCAGCCCTGGGGAGGCTCGAAGTGGGCAGGGATGGCTCCGCTTCGAGCCTTCTCATTGGCTGATGGGCTACCATGCCTCCTGCCGGGAACAATGGCCATGGAATCCCAGCCGAGGGATTCCCGGCCGGGTAATGCCTCAGCGAGGGCCAATCAGAATGGTTCTTTCATTCTGATTGCGCCCTCGCCGGGTACTAATTCAAATTACAATTCTCCTCACTGTAATAACATTACATGAACACATTATTTTCTAAATTACAAGTTTTATAAAAGATAGTACGTACCAGTGTGCATTGTGATAATATACAATCTAAGAATTCGAGGTTTGGTTAATATGCAAAAAAATTATTTACTTATGCTGCATAAGTGTATACCGTGCTTTACATTTAAAGAAATAAGGGCAGAATACATTGTGTAAGTATGAAATATCTACATATATGCTATGGAAAAAACAGAGTTGTCATATTTCAAAATGGAATTAATGAAACCAGTGACTTAAGTGATGTTATGTGTGTTATGAATGATGTAATTAGTAATGTCATCAGTGATTTCATTGGTGATGTCATGTATGATGTAATTAGTGAAGTCACTAGTGATGCAATCAGTGATGTCATCTCCGATGCCATCATTTTGGTCATACACTACACAACAGGGTTAAGGTGGACTCAAAATGAGATTGCTGAATTTCAGGAGTTTTGTTGCATTAAATGTGATCACCTTAACTCTCTCTAACCACATTTTTCTTTCACTGAATTCTAAAGGTTTTGTTGCTATTTATTTTTCATGTTAAATTTGATCACCATAACTCTCTCCTAACTAACGTTTTTTCACTGCATTTTAAGGGTTTTGTTATACTTTAGTTTCTTCGGGGGCCCACTGGTCATAGCCTTCTACCATGGCCATTGTCCACAGCTTTTGGTCATAGCCACTGTGAGAAACCTAAGGGCGTCCTCACATTTTCTCCCCTTGGAGCCTTCGCTCAGGGGGCCAGGGAAGGGTAATTGCTTTTGGATCCTGACCCTGGGGGTGGACAAGCGAGGGAGGGGAGTGAGAGGGAACACACTTGGGAGACCCCCAAGCAGGAAACGGTATCCGACTGGAACATTGGGGGATGAGGAAGATATTCCTGAGACCGTCATGGGATATTCTGGTCAGAGAAGGAAGCCTAACCATTGAAGAGTGGCAAAAGTGGGGAAATGTGGATACCAGAGAAAACAGACCCTTTTAGCTAGTTTTGCCACCCACTTGTCCCCCCCTACCTCAGATCACAGGACTTGTTGACAACACCAATCCATCCATTCCATGTTGCCAGCAGTAATGGATAACATGGGGAAAGGGGAGTTACCCAGGACATGTGAAAACAGAACCTGGTGTTCCTCTTCCTCCCACTTTCAATCCCCCCATTATCAGTCTTGTCCCATTCCCCCATGCCCATTTACAATGCATACTGAGGCGAGGAAGAGGCATCCAAGAGTAAGAAAGATTACCTATGGGAAAAGTACCTATAGTACTGTGGGGAGGAAGATGAATGGAGAGCCCTACTACACTACACTACCAACATGTCCATTTAATGGGGTCAGGCAGAGCCAAGCACTTGACAGCAACTGTGCACACCTGACTTTTATTGTACACTGATCAAAGTATGAAAGGTGGAGTTTTTCTAGAGAAACTGAGCGAGCTGTGGGTGCTGAACGAGACGTGGGAGCAGGAGGTCAGGCAGCTGCAGCCAGGACAGCCCAAGTTATCCGGAGGAGAGCGGGACGCTCAGAAGCTGACTCAGTGTTTGGTGAGGGTTGCAGCATGGTGAGGGAGCCAAGTCTCCAGGGAGCCAAATTGGGGCATGCTGTGTCCTGTTGTCTGTGGCCAGGCAGATGCTCGTTCCCCATGGTCCCAGGGATGTTGAGGGGCAGGTGCTGAGACCCTGACCTCAGCACTGAAGCCGACAAGGCATTGCGCTAACCGGTGAGTTTCTAAGTGTTAAGAAGTCTGGTGCGCTTTTGAGGCTGGAGCGGAAAATTGAAAGGAATGGACAGAAGTTAAGGCATGTGAGCGGCACGAACAAAAGGAAAGGACAGATGAAAAAGGGTGCAGGAGGCACGAAAGGAAAGCGTGCAAGCGGCAGAAAAGCAAGGAAAGAAGTTAAAGTGTGCAAGCAGCAAGGAAGAAAAGGAATGTAATTAAAATCGGGCGAGCGGCACGAAGAGCAAAAGGAAAAGAGTGCGAGTGGCACAAAAAGTGACAGGAGAGAGAAAGAAAGTATGCAAGCAGCATAAGGAAGAAGAGAAACAGAATGAAACAAAGAGAGTGTCAGAACACGAGAGGAAATAAAGGTCCTATGTGCTAGAGGCACAACAGCAGATAAAGTAAACCAGAGAAAGAGGAAAAGAAGAAAAGGGGACTAAATATCAGAGTGGTCGCACATAAGGGAAAGCAAAGCTATGCGTTCTCTAAAGTCTCTGATACAGACCCAGTGTTGAAAGGAGGATACAAACGGCGCCACTTGAATGTATACCTGTAACTGGCTCCCCACCCCTGATAAACGTAATATTGTATACCTGTAACTGGCTCCCCACCCCACTCCCAAATCTCCAACTTCACATGGTGCCTTCTTTCAAACTCCTGACCTCTAGCCTGCTGTGATTGATATTACAATTGCTATTGGTATTAGTATTTATATAGCGCCTAGGGCCAGGCCATCTAAAAGCTGTCATTCAAAACAATCAGTGTTCCCCTAGTAGTAACTACATAAACAGAAGTGTTTTGAGTCTCTTTCTGATGTCCAGAACATTATTGGTCTCTGTAAGGTTGTCGGGAGTTCATTCCAAAGGTTGGTCCAAATCTTCCCCGCGGTTTTCGCCATATGGCTGTTCAAATCCTTACTTTTTCTCTATGGGAAAATGAATGGCAACCAGTTGTGAACTGTGTTTCTATGTTTTCTTCATAAAGTTTTTATTTTTTGACAAATTGTTCCCAAAATGGCCAGTTTCGGTGGCCCTTGACAAATATTTGGTTTAGAAAATGTCACATAAATCCCATCCAGCAAGTAAAAAATGATTAGCCTCTCTCAGCCTCTCTGCTACAAAGCACCAATACCGATATAAAGGTTTTAATGTGGACGGGCACCCCATTCTCTGTCAAATTTTTTAAACACTACTAGATGGATTTACCCCAAAACAGTCATGGAAATTAAGTCATTACTTTATGCCCCAAATTGTTTCTTATTTGGTCCAAATCTGCCAAGCACTTTTCATGCTATGGCTGTTCAAAAACTGTATGTTTTCCTTATGGGAAAATGAATGAGGGTAGGCTGAAACAGCACATTTATGTTTTCTTAGTAACTTTTTCATTTTCTAACAAATTGTTCCCAAAATGTCCAGTTTAGTAGAGTTCTTGACAAACTGTTTGTTTGAAAAATGTCATCCAAATCCCTCCAGCAAGTCAAAGACTATTAGCTTTGTTCACCCTCTCTTCTGTAAAAAAAAAAAAAGCACTCATGCCCTTTCTCTGTGTAAGGTATTATTCCCATAATGTGCTGTTTTGTGGAGCTTGACACACTTTTTCTCCAAATCCATCCAGCAAGTCAAAGGTTATTAGCAATAGAATTTTGGAAGAAAAATGGCTGCTTTTTCATTTCTGAAATCCCTCTCAGCATCTCTGCTGCAATGAACCATGGGAGATATACTATAATTTTGGGATAAGGTGTCCTCGAAGGGCATAGAAAAACTCCAAAAAGATAAACAACCATGATCCTGCAGGCTGTCAGCTCCTGGTATTGCCAAGAGAGGGGTTCCTTCCTCTTGGCAGGTGACAATGTCCCCTTTTACTTTCAAGGGTCTTTGTTTGTCTTTCCCTTGATTCCTCTTCCAGCTTCTTCGCCATTCTTAAAAACACAGTTCAAGGAGGTATGTTTCCCTTCTCCTTTCTTCTTCTATTCCCACAGGCAACCTAGTGCACTAACCTGCCAAACACTGTGTTAGGGAAGATTAATATGGGTATGAGTATTATTGCTGAACTCACCTTGCGCAGGATTAGTTTCAATAATCTTGGTTTTATGTCTCTTGCAGTCCCAGCCAACCTGGTACACTAACATGCCAGGTACTGTGACTAGGAACATCTCTATGGATGCAACTCACTTGTATCTCGGCATCCTAGACCCTTATTTCCCTTCCTTGTGAATGTGGCAGACCTGGTGCACTCACCTACTAGGTACTGCCACGATGATGAGTGCCTTAGATGCAATCTTCATGCAGGTGAAGATCCTAGACTTGCCTTTCTTCTGTCTTGCACTTTCTTAGACTTCTTCTTTGTCCACCACGGTCACTGGCCCTGTATTCACGGCCTTTCAACTTCAGGCAACTTCTACTACTACTTATCAGGGCATCTGTGTCTACCCAATAGCCAGCGCACCTTGTTTCTTGTTCCGCAATGGCTGTGGGTCTCTTGCGGCTCCAGTAGTCTGCTGTGGGGGGTTGGTCTGCACTTGCCGTCCTCTGGCACTCCTCTGTGGACCGGTAGAGGTAAGTGAGGCTTTGGGGATGCAGCTTTGCTTCAGCATGTCTCCCAGTGGCCACGCACACCGAGAGCTCCTGCTTCCTTGCTCAGAAAGCAATCTCTGTGCTTAGAGCTGGTCCAAACTTCCTTGCACACCGCTTGTGACTGCGGTTCCTCCAGGGAGTACTTCTTCCATATTTATACTGGTAAGTGTTCTCAATTGTCGATATTGACTAGATCATGCTGTTAGTGCTTGCGGGACATTCATCATTCTTTTGTGCTTCTTCTTCATCCCAGTAGTTTTACTTTGATGTTCAATCGTGCTCTTCTGCGTCTGAGTAGATGGAGTGACATTAATGCAGTCTACACTGCAGCATAACATGGGGGAGGTAAGGACTATGTTACCCTGTGGGGTGTATAAGGAGATAGGAGATTGATAAGAGGTATCCACATAACACATTCTCCCCTCTACGTTGTCCCTCGCCACATGAGGGATAGCCCTCCCCATGTGATCCTCCCATTGCGTTCCACCCCCAGGGTGATTATTGGACTGTGACTGCACCACCCTGACCACATCTGAAGAGTTCTCCCTCATTGGAGAAGGGATGGAATCCAGGGATTCGTCACAATAGACATACCGTTTTCTAAATAAGAAGTGTTGTAAAACACATATAAAATAAAGTGTGAACACTTATGAACTGTGTTCATAACTGTGTTCTTATGAACTGGGATATATTATATCAATTCTAAATATGGGTATTCTAAAAATAATTATTAATAGTACATAATTACATATATATTATAAGGTCACCACACTATAGTTAAGGTGTGTAGTGAGTTCTATTGGAAAAAAAAAATGAATTGCTAATTGTTTTTTACTCTTACAATGAATTTGGCTGAAATTTCGTAGACAATTTGATTGTGTGGGAGCCCACTACCACACCCTCCCCATATCCACCCCCAATCCCCCAACTGGAAAATTTGGATAAGATTTGTTACAAAAGAAAAAAGTTCTTAAGAAAACCAAAAAAGCACTTTCAGCCTAATCCACTTTCATTTTCCCAAAAAGGTCATTGTGTGATGGGCTACGCAGCGAAAACTGCGGGATGGAATTGGACCAAAACAACTTGGGCACGCAGCGTTGATTCGCGATCCTTTTGTGCTTTGTGGTTATTGCAGCAAGTACTTTTTAAAATATTTGACAGAGAAGGGGATCACGTTGTTTCCCCAAAAAAAAGCTATATCTCCCATGGTGCATTTTACAAAGGAGACTTTCAGAAACGAAAAACCATCTTTTTTTCTTCGAATTCAAGAGATAGCCACAGCTATACCCGAGAATATCGGAAAAAGAAATGCAGATAAATGCTATTTGGAGGTGGAAAAACTGTGAAATGGCATCATGCTAGAGGTGGGTGTGGGAGAGGGCACAATGTTAAATTTGGGAATTGTAGGTGGGCTAGGGGCTGAGTGTTCAGAATGAACATTTTCCCATAGCTGCGGGTATATGTTTCGATGAACACGGCTACTGGAAAAAACAAGATTGGGAAAGCAAAGTATGTCACACAGAACAAGTCTTGAGGGGTATGGGAGATGGCTGGGGCGGCAAAAGGGTGTTCGTAGGAGTGGGGGGCATTGGCATGAGCAATGGGGCACTCAGTGAGTGAGTGGGGGTCCAGGAGAACATGTTTTGTTTTTGCAGTTTTTCCCAATAATCACAGCTATATGAAAACTACTGATAATCGCGGCTATATGCAGTACATTGCTGCATATAGCGGGCCCCAAACACAGAAACATTGATGTGTACCCATTTCATCATGAGTGGTCCTTGCTAAAGGTACACCACTGGGCCTCATTATAACCCTGTGGTTGCGGTAACAATGGTGCTGGTGAGCGACCGTCCACCGTTGTTACCGGACTGACAGAATGCAAGTTTGCAGGCAGGATGACCTGGCGGGCGGAACGGCACCAGCCCGCAGACTTTGACAGATGCACTGGCACTGTTGCACACAGTGCCAATGCATCCGTCCTCCCCATTTCCATTCAGTGCAATGGGACTCGAATGGGAATGGGGAGTTTCTTTTTCCAGTGCCTGACCGTAAGGACTGCGGGGGCTGTAATGCCCCAGTGATTCCTCATTGCCAGGCATTGGAAAAAAAACAGAGTCATAATGAGGCCCAGTGTCTGCTTTCCATGACACAGCTCTTGTAGGTGGTCCCAACATACTCACATGCGATGTGCATTTTGCCCTGCTGTGGTGCACCTTTTAAGTGCAACATGCAGAGTTTAAAGATGATCATCAACCCGGTGACTTTGTGTAGATTGCATTTTTACCTGAGATGGCCATGGCAGTTAGGTGTTGTAACCATTTGCAGTTTATTTATGTATTTTTCTTAATTTGTACATGCCGCGCCACATGCCCGAGGGCCTCAGAGCACACAGAAAAGGACAATACAGGACGGACTGAAAACAGATAGAGATAAGGGTAGACAGTTCAATGTCAGGTAGAGACGGGTGAGAGCAATCGAATGCAATAAGATTAATCAGGGGAGAGGTTGAAGAGATAAGTCTTCAGACTTTTTTTAAACTCAGTGATGGCAGCAGTGGCTCTGAGGAAATATGGAAGTGTACTCCAGGCAATAAGGCTTTGGACATCAAAGCTACGATGGCCGGCTTTGGCAAATTTGAACCTTGGCTGCACCAGTCTAAGTTGATTCTTAGATCTGAGGATGCTCGAGGGGACATAGTGAAGGAGACGATCAGTGAGATATCTTGGCGCTGTGTTAAGTATGCATTTGTGAGTCAACGTGAGGAGCTTATGCGTGACTCTGTGCTTCACGGAGAGCCAGTGAAGATCCCACCTAGAGGTAGTGATATGATTCCATTTAGAGAGGCTGGAGATGGCACTAATGGCTTCGTTCTGAGAGATTTGAAGAAAAGTTAGGTTGAGCTGGGAGCAACCGCTCAGAAGATCATTGCAGTAATGCAGTCGACAATTGACAAGGGTGGTAGCGAGGATGGTGGCATTACCATGTGACACAAAGGGACAGATGTTACAGAGTAGTTTATTGACACGGCTACATGAAGAACAGATCTGGGTAACATGCTGGTTCATAGTTAACTCTGCATCCAAGGTGACGCCAAGGGTCTTAACCTTTTTAGTTTCTGGGATGAGAGTGTTGAGAATAGAAAAGCTCTTATATTCCTATGGTAGATTTTTAAGTTTTTTGACTGGAGGCTACAAGCAGGAGTTCAGTCTTCTGAGCATTCAAGGCCAAGGAGTTAGTAGCCATCCATTCATGCATAACAGAGTAGATAGTATTAAGATTGGCTGAGTTCTGGGCATATAAGCCTGTGAGTTTTATGACCACCTAAGTATCATCAGCATAATTAGTATACTGGACATCCAGGTCATCTAGGAGTCTGAAAAGGGGTACAATATAGATATTAAACATGGATGGCGATATACAAGACCCCTGCAGCATGCCACAAGTCGTTGGAATGGGCCTGGAAAAGGCCTCCCGAGTAATCACTCTGGCATTCCGGGGGCCAAGAAAGGAAGCAATCCATTGAGAAGCATGAGTGGAGCAGCCTACTATGGTATGCAGTCTGTCCTCCAGGATAGGGTGGTCCACAAGGTAAAACGCGGAGGAGAGATCTAGGGGCATCAAAAGGGCTGGTCGGCAATGGTCGACAATGTAAAGTAGTTTCGCTTTAAGGTCTAGCATGGCCGTTTCCGTCCCATGCCCTGCTCTAAAGACTGACTGGTGGATAGCATGAATGTTATTTTGTCCGATAAATCTCTAGCTGTGTGTAGGCTACCTTATCGGGGATCTTAAGAGGAAAAGGTACGTTTTTTAAGGGACGATAATTGTACACCGAAAATGGATCAAGTTTGTTCACTGTGTGCCAGCCACATGTACCAGCATGCAGTTAAACCAGGGTTTGCAGCACAACACATGTCTGTATGTACTTGATTTCTTGGGGTTCTTCGACTCACTTATTGCATTGTCCTGCCTCCTTAAATCTTTGCGTCTGGTGGATATGTCAATATGCGCCCACTTTTTGCCAGTTGTTCAGGTTTTCAATACACGTGACTCACAGGGGCAAGATCACATGAGTTTGCCGATCATCATTGCATGCTGCACCTTTCCACACAGTGGAGACTTTGACATCTTGAACATATGTGTATCATTTGCAGTGGTTGGGGTGCCTCGTCAAGTGATATGCCATGGTTTTTGCTCTGCATTTGTCAATCTTTAGAATATGTGTTGGCATGTCATGGGGCCTCATTACAACCTTGCCGGTCCGGAAACAAGGGTGCCAGTAAGCAAAAATTACTACGTACTGACTTTGCACAGACTTTGCACTGCAAAAATACACTTTGCACAGTTCCATGAATCAGGTTTGTGTAGACAGTGCAAAGTCACTTTTCAGCAGTGCAAAGTCACATTGAACGGTGCAAAAAATGTCATCAATCAGGCCTTTGGTGGTTTATGCATTTGGGTTTCGAGCCGCCATTTCTTTGTGAATATCCTAAGCATATATTACATGTTTGTTTGTTTATGTTTGTTTATATGTGGGCCCGTTTACAGTTAGATATGACTCCACGGCTCACTGCGAGAGTTGGCACGGATACATTGTGCCATTTCTGTGCTTTTTTGTGAATCTGCCCCATAGTCTCTTGAAATCTGGATATGATATTGTCGAATTTCCTGGCTTTTCCGGCACATATTGCAACACTTCTGTTTACCAACAATGGCGGTCATGAAATTGTCCCTTACCCAGAATGGTTCCCTTCAGATGGCAAACGTGCCTCACATCTGGACACTCCACAGATGCTGATGGGAAGTTTGCAGTTCTCCCACAATGCTGCGGGTGATGTAGATGAAGCAAGCAATTTCTGGTCGTGACACCTTATTGGTAGATCAGAATTGCTTTGTGTGCCCTGTAGAGTTTCAATTTTAATTTTTAAAAACACAAAGTGGTTTGTGCTCCAACTACAACTGAGCATCCACAGTGTAAACTCAAGATCAATTTGAAATGTTTATTTCCTCATATAGAGGCTGGAGTGGAATGCACACCTTTTGCTGTGTGGCCAGGTACAACTCAACACGGCAGTCCCTTCAGGCAACACAATATCCTATTCGGGCCTCTCTGATTGCACAGAGCATTGTAATAGACGAAAGAAATAGCTTTTTTTGACCTGTAGTGTGATCATAACATGAACGTCACACATGTTGGCCAGAAGTCAGTGCATCAAGCCAATGCACTGTCCGTCTACTTCTTTGTCCACCATGCATAAAAAAAATGGCATGTGCCCATGAGTATTTGTCCTCTCCTTGCTACCCAGACTTCTAAAGTAGCTCTACAAAACTATTCGAGAATATCGGAACATATGAAATTTTCATGTAGAGACAGAAATTCAACCAGATTCAAACATGCACTTCACCACTTGGTCTCTTGTAAAAAATGGCAAACCTATTTTATGATTTCATTTTTTGTGTGCATTCTATGGTATTAAGGTGTGTTCGTCCAGAGTAAAGGGATGGTCGCTCAAATGAGGGAAGCCTGCATTTCACAAATTAGGATCCTACCAGCACGCGACTTGGGGGCCGATTCATGGAACAAATGTGTGCCAAAATCCGTGGCGCAAGGGTGCAAAAGCAAGCGCACGTGCACGCGTGCGATTCATGGAAGGCCCTGCGTGTGTTTTCCCCGGGATGTGCGCCAAATCTGCACGTGGCGCACACAGGCGTGCACGTCACTGCAACATCCCGAACGCTGTGCGTGACGTGCACAGCGAAAGCTCACAACGTATAGCACCCACACAAAAAAGGGGGCGGAACACGCGGAATGCGGAACAACGTGTGAAAAAGAAGGCGTAACTGGGGAAGGACTGCTGGGAAATACACGGAACGCCCACACGCACGCGAACAACACGTATTCATGGAATTGAATAGGGGAAACCCACGCATGCCAAAAGACATGCACAGGCGTAAACACATCCGCCACACGAAGGCACGAAGGCAGGCGGAAGCGTCCCCGCACAATATCAAAGTATAAAAGTGCACCCAGGTAAGATACAACGCTGCCCATATTGCAACCAAGGGCATAGTGGAGCGCACATTTGGAGTGCTTAAGTCACGCTTTCGCTCCCTTGACTGCTCTGGCGGACAGCTACTATATGCACCCCCAGTAGTGTGCAGGATCATTGTGGCAGCGTGTGTCCTGCACAATGTTGCAACACGGTGGGGCGTACCGGTGGACATGGTGGTGCCCCCACATCCCCAACCACAGGGGCTGCTCATGGGAGGGGAATGGGCACGTGGCGAGGCAGCCCGGACCCAGCTTCTGGCCACATTTTTCACCTAAAATCCCACCCCTGCGGAGTGCACACAGGCCTGGCACATACAAGGTGGCAATCGATGATGTCAAAGAGACAGTCAACTGTCACAACCTTACCACCCTGAGAATGTTGCCACGGAAGTGTCACATTGTTTGCATCCGTAGCTACTTAACCATAACCAATCCTATGTGACCAAAAGGAACACATGCAAGGTGTAAATCGCACCACCCCCTGCAAAACAGGCCATGACAATCAGTGGTATGTCACCCAAACCCTCCCAACCCACATCACCCTTGTGGGCCACACCATGACAGGGCATGCAACAGCAAAAGAGGAAACCAAAAGCACAACACATGACCAATTACATACGAAGTGACACGTGATGAATGGAAATAGGCCTGAGACAATCACACCTGACATGTAATCAGGTGAAATGACTGACCAACAACCTCCCACACATAGAGTCACACACAAATGCATGCCACCAGTGGTACCATCAACAAAAGACAGAATGCCCTTTGGATGCACATTGGCCAATCCAAATCCGCAAATCCCTAACCCATGTGCTGTGTGTGTCTCACAGCACAGTGAGCAGCCATTCTGTTGGGGATACACCCTGTGCATCATATAAAAAGGACAAGCAACGAAAATAACCTACTGATGCATGTACACGATCCCCAAATGGTAAGTGATCATGCGCTGCAGGGACACAGCATGCCAGAGAAGGCAATCTGTGTGCACGTGTGGGCATGGAAGGGTGGTTGAATGTGTGGTGGAGCATTGTGTAAGTGTGTGTGTCGGTAGGGACATTCACTCAATACATGCATGTGAAATCAAGTGACCCTCAGTGTCCTGTACACATCACATGTAAACATTGGCCATGTGTACAACCCAGTATGTCAAACCACAACATCCCTTGACGCCTGAAAAGTAAACACAACACAGGAACAGCCATTGACCAACAGAACACATCACGTACATAGTACCCCACAATGACAATGTCAGAGAGTGCCCAAACACTGTAGCCCAAGCGTACTGTCCGACAACAAAAGGCCCTCCCTCATTTACTCATCACCATGACCTTCAGAAGAACTGTGTCTGGGGTCCCTTGGCTTCTGCCTTCTAGTCTACCTGGCTTCATGATCCCCCTCCCCTTGGTTTCCTTGTTCTACCTTTCATGTAAATAGGGTCCAGCCCCATCAGAGGCCACCTTGACTGGTAAAAATACCAAATCGCAGCAAACTCCAAGGAGCCAAACCCCCAAACCAGGGAAAAAGCCTGCAGGCACCAACAAAACATGGAAGAGTCTCCGGTAGATGACTTGAAGTCGCTGAATATGGCCAAGCACATGTCCAAGCAGAATGACAGAATAACTACCAAGGTAGCACAGCTGAACAATGGTTCAACAGGATCAGTAGCAATTTCAGTACACAATAATCACTGAGGATGCAACAACTGATGGGTATTGTCACAGCTCCAGTCTCCAGGCGCAGGAGTGGCACGGACCAACCACCCCCTCTACGATCTTTGTGCCTGCAAGGTAAAACTTACACAGGCCTCCGAGACCCCGGCGGGGAAAGAGGATTAGGGATCTGTCGGTTGGATAGGTATCGGTATTTAGGATAACCGGAAAGGGGCTCAGGAGAGGGGAGGTGGATGGGCAAGGGAAAGTAGTGAAAATACAAAATACAACTATTGACAATTACACATACTCAATAAGAGAAACCATGTACGCCATACACATTGTACAATATGGCTCAAAGCCAAGAAAAAGAGAGAATTATCTCTGGGGTGAGTGCTGGCCTCCTGCCTGCGCACTCTCAGGTCCAGTCACAGGAGCAGTTCAATGCTGCAAAGAGAGCGTGAGTTACTATTCTGTGTGTGTTTTTCCCACAAACCCATAACACCATTCATGTCTCGAACTTAGTGACTCCTCCCCAAACAAGCACTCTTGTCTGCTGCTTTGTCCGTATAGTTTTGCTGGCCCCCGTGAAGGTTAATACACTGTTAATGCGGTAACGTAGCCACACGTGGCCCTGCGTTAAACGAAAGACCATGTGTTAAAAATAACACATGATAGAAGGTGCCTTGGATGTGCTGCTAGACGCATGTGGTGAGGTGCGATTTCAGTACAAGTAGCGGTCTGCCACCCGCGGCTTTCTGTATGCAGCGCACGTGGCTAATTGCATATGCTAATGATATGCACTGCACTCAAGTTTGTGCGTCGCTGGGTGACCCCCCTTTGTGCTGTATTAGTTTGTGCTAGGAACGCTACTGCGCTAATAACTTAGCTTCTATGGATCAGGGGGGACTCGAGGATATTGCTGACGCCCCCTGCGTGTGCCCCTGACAACTGTGAACACTTCCTGGCATTTGCTCCTCAGCACGGCTTATCTGTACTGTGCGCATCTGCCCAACGCCTGGCTAAGTTCACCAGCACTGGCGCTACTCAGCTTGCATGTGCGAGGGGCCTGGAGGAAGGTCCACTGGGGCGTGGCCCCTTGTGCTGCTCACCTTGCTTGGAGTTCATGAAAATACGTCTGCTTCTGTTGGATGCCTGAGCACAAGCCCCATACTTCGGCTTGCACACACATGCGCACGTGTGCACCACCCAACGTGCCAGGTTTTTGTAGTTCTTGGCCTGGTGTCTGCTGGGAAAGGTAGTCTGGAGGCTAATTTTTCTGCAGAAAGGGCATACAAGCTTTTAATAAGGCTAGAAAGTTTCCTGTGTGTGTGTCTTCATGCTGGTTGTCACTGGGCCATGTCTGAGACCTAAATCCGACCTCCTCCCACACAAGCCCAGGTTCTGTACCCTGACAGGTAGAGCTGGAACTTGAGTCGAAAATAACCAAGGAGGCTGGAACAACAGGATGGTTGAGCTGATAGCGTGAACAAAGAAAGGCAAAGACAGCAGAAGTATTGAAAGGCACACAGAATGCGAGATAGCCGGAAACAGCTGACAGCAAGTTAAGAGCCACAACAGTTGAATAGCATTGGCAAAAGCCAACAACCAACATAAAGGCCTGGATGTAATAGATGAAAGACAGGAGGAGCAACAGAAAGATGCTGTTGAACAGAATTGTACAGAGGAAAACCGAGGCAGTGTAAGAGTATGTGGAAATAACAGCCCGAAAGACAGGCGGACAGATCTGCAACAAGGACAGTAGCAGGAAGAAGAACAGGGACTAAAGGCACCAGAGTGTGAAAAACAAGTAAAAGAGCAGTAGTCCAGAAGGAAGACTGTGCCCTCAGGCAGCATCAAAGTCCAAGAGGGAAGACAGACACAACGTGCCATCCAAACGGAACGGAGCGTAGTAGCAGTATAGCTGGACATCTCAGGTGAGGACTGGACCATGACTTGTGCCTCTTGGGTCACATTCCTAATGCATTCTCCTTTGCCACAAACCCCAGGGTCTGAACTCAACATGTACCAACTTGACATTGTCAACATCTAGCCCCCTCCCACCATCAGTGTGACTTTAACAGCCAAAGGGTGCAGGCTATTGTCTACAGCATGAAGTGCATCAAGCACATATACAGGCAAGAAAAGAACATACTTCACAATCAACATCAATAAATGGATATTTCAATAATGTACTCACCAAAATTGACAGCAGACATGCCGTGGAGAAAACATCCATAATCCCCACTAGGGGTGTTATAACAAGTAGTACAGCAGCAGACAGGCCACAGATGTGACAAAGGTCCAATGCCCTTGTGTAAATGGTAGTAACACAGAACCATCCTTGCGAGCCCATGGATAGGGAAAGCAGGAGTGACATATGTGAGTCAGGACCCCAAGCCGCAAACACATACACGAGACAAGCTGGAAGGGCCCAGCTGGAACAGACAGTGGATGCTTTCAAAAGTCGCAAAGCATCACACCGTCACATGAATGCACAATAGACAAACAATTTTAAACTATATTAACTAATTAAACTATCTATAAAAATAAAAAATTGCCACATACGAACAGGGTGGAAGGCAACCAGGAGGGGGGAGGTACAGGGTGCACCTCAACACCCACATGCGATGATGTTAAGATAAAAAAAAACTCCCTGGGCTCAACGCCTGCACCGCCCGACCTGTGTGGGAGATAACTCATCGTCCTACTCACCCTCCGACTCAAAAGGTGGACGTGACACAGTACCCTGACCACACCTATGCACATCTTGCCCCACGTCGGCAGCAAGTCTCCGGGACTGGTGAGCCTAGTTCTGTGCGGCGATGACACATGTACGTGTAACACAGAGTTCTTCCTGCATGGCCTGACATGACATCTGGAGCACCTCCCGGCATGCACGTAGCTCAGCCGAGATGGTATTCTCAAGCTGCTCCAACCTCTCCTCTGTCCGCTGCCTCTGGGACATGAAGAGCACACCCAGAGTAGATCTGAGGGATCGATGTTCATCCCTCAGGGCCTCCTGGTATGCGTCTGCGTGAGCAGCAAGTGCTTGACGCAGAGACATCATTTCAGCCCGGTGTGCCCTATCTAAGGCCACCATGCCCAGGCTGAGTGAGCGGGCTGTGGACTGTGCTGCCTGCTGCTGGACACACAGATTGGGTCACACGTTCCATGCTCTGAGCGATCTTGTCAATTGCTGCACCCTGTTGTTCTGAATTGGTACACATGGATCGCTCCCACTCAGTATACCCCGGTGGTGCACGGCCACCACATTGCCGGGCTTGACACCCGCAGGGCCGAAGGTGCCACGGCCCTTGCTGGGTTGGCACCGCCCGCAGCTGCATGACTACATCCCTCCATTGATGTGATGCCCCAGGCATATCATCAACTTGTGTGGAGTGTGACCGTGCGTCCCGAAGATGGGCAGAAGCGCCACAAGGTAAGGCTGTTCCCAATGGTGTTCTTGTTCTTGCAGGAGATGAGCGCTGAAGAAAGATGCAGGCCTACTGGAGACCGATCCGAACTCCGTGAGTGTCACTCTGCAGGTGCAGAAAACACAAAGCATGTTTCTCAGCCTGGGCATGGCTTAAATAGTCTCTGGGTATCCCAGGTGTCTCTGGGCTGAACCACACCCAAAAGACTAGACTGCACATGCAGTTCTGGGAACCAAAATATGTGGGGGCATCCATCTTGTCCCCATCAATGCACTACAAGTCCAATTCCCCAATGTTATCCTATGGGAGTGAGTGAGTCTGGTGCCACAAGCGCCAAGTCTGACTCCAAGTGGGTCTTTGGAGGGATGGAGAGGCCCTTGATGGCCATGTAGGTGATCATGGCCTGGCTCCAGCCTGACATCTTGGAGGGCTGGGGACATGAGAGGCAGGAATCATGACACATCTGCAATGTGGAAAAAACAGACATGAGTACACATGTCAGAAGCACATAACCCACACACACATAGACATCACATAGACAGCTAACACATGAAGCAGACATGTCACACACAAAGGAAAATCTGGCATGCATCCAGTGGCATTGATATGCAAACACATCCCAAAAGCAGAAATGGATGTGTCTAAATAGCAAAGCCCACACATGTACAGAATGCAATATATCACCTCCGTCACACACCACCTCTGTCAGGCACATGTCACAGGCAGAAAAGACAGATGGCAACAAAGAGTTGGCACATACCATAAGCATGTCTGAACTGCAAAATGGCCACAGCTGCAAGTGAATCCAAACACACAATGGCACATGTAATATGCATGTACACATGCATCACTAAACCATCATCACCAATGTAGCTTCATCCATCTGCAGCTCAGCCCGTACCGGGCCTCATGGGCCATGTAGACATAGTGAACTTCACGAGCAAAGTGAGGGCCTGCAACCAGGCATGAGGGACCATAACGCACAGTACGGTCCGAGCTTCCAGCCATGAAGTTCCGGAACACCCCTCAGGGCCTGATTGAGCACATTATGCATTGATTGTGCCCTAAACCATTATTCAGTGTGTCAAATCATCACGGGCAGGGCCCAGCGGATTAGCTAAGTGGGCCTGGGCGTACACATACTGCACCACAGTGCACCTTCCGGATTGTGCCAGTAGAACATAACGGGTGCAATGTTGAAATCGCAGCAGCATTAACGTTAATCAACTAAATTTTAGTCATTCAACCAAAAAGATGGAGCGAACACATGTGTAAATGAACACCTTCACACACACATGAGTGAGTAGCTGCAATGTTGCACTACACAATGTTGAAGATGCTTGCATATGTACATGTGAAAGTGTTCATGAACACCCGTGTCCATATCCACCCGTATGGTGATTATGAACAGCAACCTATACAGCAAAGCAAGCAGCTACAACACTTCTTGCTTCGATGTATGTGAAAGTGTACACATACACACGTGAAGGCTGCTCCACAGTCATTACAACCCGATTGGCAGGCTACAATCAATCATACCAGTTGTTATTGGCCGCAGATTGAACAATCAACTTTGATAAACACCCACTAGGATGTTCCAATACTGAGTACATGTGCCACAGGATGCACCTGTGACCGTGGCTTTCATGACAGTGAAGGGATGACAATCTGACCATACATGCCAGGTCACTTTGACATTGCAGCTGTGAGTAGGCATGTAGAATGGTGAAACATGGCTCAGAAGTGGGTTGGTACAGTGCAGAACATGTGTACGTTATCGACTATCTACATGAACAAGTACATTATGATGTCAATCAATAAACATGAACGCAGTGTAAGGGCAAGTTCAGGCATCACGTGCAATGTGCATGCAATGGGTTGCATGGCTATAGGCAGCCCCCCGCCCCTTAGTGAAAATGCAGGGAGGCATTGTATGGCAGCAAAAGGTTGACCAGAGAAGTGTGTATTGGCAAAGGAGCGTTGAACAGGCCATTGCAGGATTCCAACATGATACCCACCAGTGCCATGGTGAAATTGCAGTGCAGGGGGGTGGAGCGGAAAGGGAGCATACCTATGCAGAGTACCCGCACGTAGGCAGACCACACATGCATGTCAGTCATGCTATGACATAGTCCCAATGCTGAGTGGAAAGACACCACAGGCTACATGCAGAAGGGCCAGTGAGCTGGAACATGGACCGGAGGGGCAGCCGAGTGACTGGCATGTGAGTAGGGTGTAAGTGTGGTGATGAGGACAGTCCCTGTCTGCTCTACATGTCCAGCATGCTGCACAGAAGGCATGCATCAGTGAAGCATTGCATGACTTGCACATGAGAACCATGTACACATAGCATGTAGTGGCAGTCAAGCACAACACATCACACAAGCAAACCACACATGGTCTGGACAAACACGCGACAACACTCACTGGACGGGGCATCAAAGTCCAGCACCTCTCCCACTCCTTCGTACAATTCTGCCAGTATGAACTGCGCAGCGATCAACTCGTGCGAAGTGAGAACTTCCTCCTCAGGTGGTGACCCACCGCCGTCACCTGAGTCATGGCATAATTAGAGGCACGCTTCAGTTTGGCAGAGCATCTCAATGTTTTTTGCACTCCTGAGCTGTGCGCACCTCATGTCCGAATGCACTGACACCCTCCGCAACATGCTTTCAGTGGGACAATCGCTGGACAGCTGTAGTGTGACAATTCAGGCCCACTAGCATATCACGGTCGTGTCCCGACACGTAGTCCACAAGGAAGTCCAGTTCCTGCTTGCAGAAAGGCTTCTTCCTCGATGTGCCAGAGGCCGGAGCTGTGTGTGGGGTCCCAGCCTCTTGTGCAGATGCAACCTTCTCTTGGGCAGTGATGCGGACCCTGATGGGCAAATGCCACCCTGATCAGTAGGGGCAGTGACGCTGGTGGATTGAACCGAGGGAGTGGCAGGTGGAACAAGGACGGAAGCCCTGACTTGCGTCAGTGGCTGCTGGATGCCCTTGACTGGACCCTGTGCAGCAACATCTGCTGTGCCAAGGTCATTGACCGGGACTGTCCTGGATGGTAGACTCACAGCCGGGGTGGTGTCGGCTGAATCTGCCCATGCACTTGCCAACACCCGGCTGCTCGGGGCAGCAGATGACAATACTTCCCCAGGGACATGTGCCTCAGTCAGGGCAGCCCTGTGTGCACTTACCGTGTGCCTCCTGGCCTTCTGAAAATCATCCTGGGATGCTTCAGGTGCCAATACAGCATGTGTTGGCCGATCCTGAGCCTGGGTGTTGGTGTCCACAACTGCACCTGCAGCTACCACTACCCTTGGGCCTGTGGCAGTCGATGAAATGGACTGCCGGGTCACATGGGCGCCAGTGCCAGGTGCAAGAGCTGCATCTCCCGGAACCACAGGGGGTGGTGGCATGACTGCACCAACACGTGGCACAACAACGTGCCGAATGGCGTACCCCTGCCTCTTCCCCCTCTGCAGCCACCCTGGACACCCTGGAGTCCCCCTACTCCCTGGTCACCCCGGCCACGTCCCTGACCACACCGCCACATGGAGTACGCCCAGCTGAGGCACCCCTCACCTTTCGTGGCCTCCCAACCATGGCACAGATGTAGTAGTGCCGGCACAGATGTAGTAGTGCCAATGGGAGGTTTACACGACAATTGTCCTGGGCAATTGGGGTTAAGGGGGTGGGATACAAGATGTTAACAGCACCCCTGTGCCCCTGCAAGGCTGTATGTGACCCCAGTGATAAGGTGACAGGTCAAGCAACGCTCAGGCACCCCAAAACTGCAGTAAAACCATGCACGCAACCCCCGGTAGCCCACGTGTGTGAAATTAACCTCCCGCAGTACGCAGTGGCACCCAGGGACACCAAAAACAAATGCGCGTGCGACACGCAGGCTACAATGACCTCGAAAACAGGTACGAGATACACAGGGGAACCCGCAATGGGAAAAATAGCGTGCACACCTCACAGTCTGACTAGCGTGGTAATGAAAAACACACGTAGCCAATACCCCCGCCAAAAGAAGAGATATGTCCTTGATCCACTGTGAAGTTGTGATGGCGCGTGAAACAACCAGAAGTAGCAACACATGCGTCCGTCTCCAAGAAAGGCACGTACAGCGAACAGCCCGGACCTGCTCACCTTTAACCTGTGCCGAGGGAAACGCCTGCACGTGTCACGTCACTTACGCGCTTAGGCCCGTTCCTCGAATTACACACATTAACACGCGGACATGCTGTTTTTTCACTTGCTGAATCACTATGCACCCGTGACGAGGGAAATGCCAGTGCGTGTTACATCACATACGTGCTTATGCGCTAAGGGCCTTTCCTCGAATTACACACTGATGTGCTGTTTTTTCACGTGCCAAATCACTCTGTATCAAGCTGGCCACGCGACAACACACAGAAGACCACGCTCCTTCCCAGAAGGCCATTTTCCTGCCCCCCAGAGCCTCGAGCAGACTCCCACCTGCCATCTGCTACTGCCTGCCTGCCTGCTGGCCACGTGCCCTGCCATTTGGTGCCTGCGCGTCAGCCATATGCAGGGGTCCAGTTGCTGTGACCACCCCTGCTGGAACAGAAGACTCCCGACTGAAGTTCTGTCACTCCACAGCCCAGCACCAGGACCCAGTTGCCCACCCACTCCTGCCTCAGGGGTTGCCATGTTGGGGGAAACACCATCAGACACCACTGGCAACCCCAGCCAGAGAGGCAGAGGGCTGCCAGCTTCACAGCAGGAGAGGTTGGCATCCTGGTGGAGCACGTCCCGGTGCATTATGATGCCCTATAAGGAAGACGACGCGCCAACAAGGATGGACAGGAGAGGATCTGGCTGGACATCGTGGTTGCCATCAACATGGAGGGGGTGGCAACCCGCGACATACAACACGTCCGTAAGTGCTGGCAGGACTCCGGGTCCAGGACCCTCAGGAAAGCCTGGCGCCTCTTGGAAAAGCGAACTTTCACACGTGATTTGGCAGTGTGTGCCCTCTGGGGTGTGCCCCCCCACCTCATGCCCCGCAGGCAGCCCATCACCCCAGTCCATGACCCGCAGGCAGCCCATCACCCCATACCATGGCCTGCAGGCAGCCCATCACCCCTGGGCATGCCCCACAGGCAGCCCATCAACCCTGGGCACGCCCCACAGGCGGCCCATCACCCCAGTCCATGGCCCACAGGCAGACCATCACCCCAGTCTATTGTCCGTAGGCAGCCCATCACCCCAGTCCCTGGCCCGCAGGCAGCCCATCACCCCAGTCCAGGGCCCGCAGGCAGGCCACACCACAGGATGGACTTTTCCACGCATTTTACCTGGTGCTGCGAGGTACGCATGTTCCGAGGGGTGCGCAGGGAGTTTTACACAAGTTTTTCGCTAACACGCGTATTCCGTGGGTGCGCGTGGACTTTCACACGCGTTTTCGCTAGCGCGAGTGGGGTACACGTATTCCAGAGTGCGCATGGAGTTTTACATGCATTTTCACTGGCACGAGCGGGGTAGGCATATTCAGAGGGGTGCGCAGGGAGTTTTACACACATTTTCATGGTTGGGGGTCTGTATGCTGGTCGACTAGCCTTGGCGCCATGCAGGGGATTTGTGCGTTGTTTTTGGCGCACGGGGCGGGTTTGGGAGCGTAACTGGCACTACTGCAGGGTCACTGCACCACTCTGCGCCATGGCTGGTTATGGATGTAAGTATTCATGAAAACGCTGTGCGCTAAAATGGGTTTTGGCGCACACGGCTGCGCGTACTCCTTGCGGCACTTGTACACTAATATCTATGAATTACCCCCTTGGTTTTTATCCTTGCGAAGTCGATGCAGTGAGTACAATTAAAATGGGCAAATCATAGCACTTAGATGCTGGAGGAATCTGGCATGTAGTGCTACATAAGAACACACAATAGTATTATCAGTTCTACAGGTCATGCAGAGCTTTAAAGTAGTTCATGTCCAACCTCCAACCATTCTTTGTGAGGATCTCCCTCCGTGTTGGACCTTTTTTGTTTTTGCTTTTTAAGCACTCACACAGCCCTTGGGCATCAAGGTGCTGTTACAGGAATTGTTTGTATTTTAGTCGTATAATTTATTTTGTTTTAGTTGCGTATTTATGATGCGCTTAAATACCCAGAACTTTCTAAGCGTGGACCCGGGGATCGAACCGGTGTTGGTTCGTGTTGCCTTGCTTCCAAGACGAGCGAGCACATTGCTGCTGACCTATCCTCCTGGGACGCTCTTTGTGAAACGTTTTTAAAATCCTATTCTGTCCAGAGAGTAGGAACGTTTCTCGTCTTCTGATAATAGCTATAGGTGCAATTCTTTTATTAGCCGTTCCCGGCGATTCGTTGGAGGATATGCATTTTTAAACTCATGTTTTTACTTTTTCTCTTTCGCAGCTCGATGGAAAGCCAGAGGGGTTTCAGCTTTCACTAGTAAATCAAAAAAGCTGGGTATGATTTTTTTTTATGGGATTATAGAGGCACATTCACCGGTTGTAGCTTTTATGAGGATAATGAAGTGATAGATTCTGCAAAAAAATATTTCATATGAGCTGTTTCTTTTCCACAAATCTATTCGACCTTTGTGGTCTACATAATTCTGTCAAATGTATTTGTTTGGCAGAGCTTGAGGGTAAGTGTGTCAGCTATTCACACCGCTTTATGTGGACAGCGGTTGCGGAAGGTCCAGGAAGGCTCCACAGACCAGGGGCATATGTAACCCCCGCATAGCGGGCGGCCCATCTGTCAAGCAGACGCACCCAGGAATGCTATGAGACAACACGCTCAGCTTTGTCCACACAATGAGACAACTTCCTTTGTCCTGGAGTAACCTCGTGTGCTCTGGTGAGCAATTTAATCTACATTTTAACCGCTTACATGTGTGGAACGATGACAGGTGAGCCACACCCAGAGGATGTGAAATAATCTGTCATCGTCCACTCCATGGCAAGAACATCAATGGGCTTCATTATGAGTATGACGTTTTCTCCTATGGAAATACCGCCATACTTCTTTCATGTTACCAATTCCTATTTTGGCAGTAAATGTGACAAATTGAGAGTGGTGTTCGTCGTGCCCATTTAAGATTGCCTTAGCACTTCATTGGGGTTTTCCCTACAACTCCCCTAAAACCTCATAATGTGGAAATATAATACAAGTGGTAATGACACTGTCACAATGAGGGCCAATGTATATTCCTCCTGCTCTCTGGATTCCAAAATCAAATTGTCATGTGTTGTGTTGACGGCTCACAAGGCCCCCCTGCCAGGAGCCGGGTCATGATGCGACAAGGGGGCCGTCCGAGGCCTGCAAGTGCAGTGCTAAAGCATACACAGCACACTTGTAGCTGGTGTAACCCAAACTGCCGGGCTACCGGCTTATCCAGAACTTTACTCACACATGTGCGTCACATCCCGCCTTGCGCTGTGACGTGACGTGGTTATAACATTCCACCTTTTCCCAAACCAAAACAAAACATGGGCAACTTTGAAAACCCCACATAATCTGTGTGTGTATGTTCTAGTCCCAGATGCGCACTAGGCCCATATTAACATACATAGTCTTTCAGCTTCCCGAGGCCTGCGGCCACCCTCAGGTCATACCTACTGCAGCGCGGGCAGGGAATAGTCTCCGCAATCTCTGGCTCTTCTGATCCCGCCTTCGGGTTGGGAATCAGGTTTTCCTCAAGGTCAGTGGTGTGTCATCACTCTCCTTGTGGTGCTGTTCCTGCTCTTCAGTCCGTAGGTCCTACAGGACTCGCTTGAACCATGACGTATTTATCGCGACAGTTTCATGATCCTGGCTAGCAGTTATCATGGTGCCTTGACATATCTGGGCAGCCCGTGTGTGGTGAGCATCTTTTCGAGAGTGGGAATTACTGCGTCCACTGCTGTCAATGGTATGATATCCACCTCGGGATATCGTGAGTAATCATTGATGGCCACTAGTAGGTACCTTCCTTCCTGCACCATGCAGAAGTCGATGCTGACTGCTTCCCACCGTGATGTCCCTCGTTTCGCTGACTGTATCAGTTCTGGTCTCAGTGGCGCTCCATTCGCTTGACATAGGTGGCAGGAGGAGATGGTGCTTTCTACTAGATGGCATCTGTCTGGGGAAACCATACCCTGTGCCGTATTCTGGCTTTGGTTCTGACTATCCCCTGGGGGCCTTTGTGTGCCAACGTGACAATCCAGTCCTGTAGGCTAGTGGGTATGAGGATTTGTGTGCCTCTTAGGATCTGCCATTCACCAGTAACTGAAAGTTCCTGGCAAATTGGGAATGTCCCGGTGAGGAAGTCCCTGGCGGCTGCCATGCAGTTGTGTACATTTTCGAAGAATGATTTCCACTCTTCTGCCATTATGGCATTTTTTATGATGTCACAACATGGGTCAGCTTGGGTTGACTCTATGGTGTTGGTGATGTTGATGGCTTTGGGTTTCATTGTGTTCACATTTTGGCAGATGTGTTCTTAAGTTTCCCTTGACTCATCCACTTCACCAGGTGTGACTGCTCTTCGGTGTCTGGAAGGGAAATCTGCTGCGGTTGTCTGTCCCCGCTTGGTACACCAGCTCGAAATCATACTGTTGGAGGTGCAGCAGCCTTTTCCCGATTCTACCAGGTGGGTGTGCCGATGAGCCTGTGAATATAGGGAGCAAAGCCTTGTGTTCGTGGTATGCCTTGCAATTCCGCCCGTAAAGGTACAAGTGGAAATGTCTGCAACCCCATAAGACTGTGATTGCCTCTTTTTCTATGTGCAAATACCCATGTTCCCAGGTGTGAAGGCCCAGGAAGCATATGCAATTGGCTTGGTCTCTCCTGCGTGCATCAGTTGAACCAGGATGGCTCCCAACCCGACCGGACAGGCATCCACACATAGCTAGTTTTGTAAGGAAGCGTCAGAATATGCCATTGTGGTGTCTGCTGACAGTGATGCCTTGATTTGTTCAAATGCATTTTAACATCTGTTAATCCAGCCCCACTTGATGTTGGCCTTGGTCAGCTCTCTCAGTGTTTCTGGCACAGTTGCTAGGTTCGAAATTAATCTTCCACAGTAGGTGGCTATGCCTAGAAAACTGTGCACCTCTGTCGACGTGTTGGGGGAAGAGGCTCCTTTTATATCCACTACCTTGAGTGGGTCTGCAGATACTCCTTGGCTGTAAAACACATATCCAAAGGAAGTGATTTCTTCCTTCAAGAACTCACACTTCACTTTGTGGATGGTGAGTCCAGCCGATTCCAACCTGTTGAGTACCATTTCGAGTCTGGGTAGGTGTTCCTCTTTGTTAGTGGCCTGCACACGGATACAAGGATGTCATTGCTGACGTTTAGTACTCCTGGTATCCCTTGTATGAACGCCTGTATTGCTTGTTGCAATACCTCCGCTGCAGACGATATCTGTAGTCCCGGTGTAACTTCAACTGGTGAGATCCAGCGTTGAGGTTCAGCTTCTAAAACAAACGGGTCCCTGTGAGGTCCATCACACTTTCGTCCAGGGTTTGGGTGATGTGCCGCTCTCTTCATTTGGCTGCATTGGTCAAGCTCATTTCAATGCAGATTTGCGCATTCCCTGGTTGTTTCGGCTTTTTAGTAACTACCATGGGGGACGTCTATGGTGTCGGGCCGGACACTGGTTCTATGATGCCGGCCTTCTTTGGTTCACACTGTTTCCTGACCTTGTACACTTGAACATGTATCAGGCACTTGGGTCTTCTCTTGTTCTTTGCTGTTCTGTTGCTATGTTCGAGCTGAGACGAGGTGAATCTTGCCTTTCTTCCTTGAGCATCCCCATTTGACTGCTGCCGCCACTCTGTCATCTTCATCCTCAGTCTCATCAGTGGAAGAATTGTCTTTGGTCACCACTAGTGTGTTTGCCTGTTTTATTTTCTTGGTGTGTGTGGTTTTGGCCGTTGCAAATGAGGTCGTTGCGGTGGTGCGGATGACTGACATCCTTGTGCATAGTGATCTCGATGGCTGCATGTGCCACACGTGGTGCCTTGTGCTGGGCAGTTTCATTTCCCATGATTTTCACCTCCACACCCTTCGCATTCAGTTTGAACAGGTATCCTGGGTTGCCATTGTGAGGTTGCCTGAGGTTCGTTGTTCTCATCTGTCACTGCAGGGTGATTAGATATGAGTGCCACTGTTGTTGACGGGGCGTGTTGTAGTTTATGTAGCGTGGTTCCCATCTGAGCTGCTTTGGCATGCGATAGTTCCCTCTACGTCCGTAATCCAGTATTTTTGCTAGAGAGATTCCCTTCTCGCTCAGGACTATACGTTGCAGTTTTTCTGAGTGCATAATATTTATTATTTGGCACCTAATCTCCTTTTCTTTGTCATCAAACTCACATGCTAATGCTAGTCGCCAGAGTCGGCTTTGGTAGGCATCGAGGGTTTCCTCCTCTGTCTGGACTGTGGTGCACAAATGTAATGTTTCTTAGTCCGGGTTCAGTTGTGGCATGAAGTGTGCTGTCAGTGCATCCTTGGTGGATTGATACACATCTGTGCCATCCCTGACAGCCAGGGAATTGAAAATGTGTAAAACGTCATCCCCCACGTTCAGCAATAGGTCAGATCTCATCTTTCTCACCGTCATCACATCTTTGCAGTCCATTGGCATCTCAAATTTTTGTATCCAGATTGACCATCTGGGTCCCACTGATGAGGGGTTAGTGTATGGATCAAAAGGTCCCAGTGCTGCAGTTGCCCTACCATGATTCCGTGGTTTTGAGGCAGGTGATGACAGTGATG
The DNA here is from genome assembly GCF_040938575.1 of Ambystoma mexicanum. Classification (NCBI taxonomy): domain Eukaryota; kingdom Metazoa; phylum Chordata; class Amphibia; order Caudata; family Ambystomatidae; genus Ambystoma; species Ambystoma mexicanum. The sequence goes on from NC_090935.1 coordinate 1,362,023,965, forward strand.
CTGCCAGTCTGACGGGGTGCCTGGTCTGGGTGTTGAGACGCCTGTGGCCATGTTCCCATACTGGTTTCCCCTGTTGGGTGTGGCTTTCTGTTAGTAGGGGCCCACTCCTCCTCAACTGGTGTACAGCTGTGCATAGTGCTGTGTGTCACAGGGAGTGGCAGTCTCCTGAGGATGTCTGTGAGCTTCTTGATAATTCCATTGATTTAAATGCTGTGTGAAACAGCGTATCCAAAAATGTATGTTTCCTCGCCATAGGGAAGAAATGCTAAGCATTGTTATGAGCATTGTTCGTGTTGCCCTCTCGTTGACATTGTTGTGTTGGCTGCTCTCAAGGCCCCCCTGCCGTGGGCCGGGCCGTGATGCGACAAGGGGGAGAGCCATGGCCTGCAGCGACGTGCTAAAGGATACGTGGCACACTCGTAGCTGGTGTAATCCGAACTGCCGGGCTACCGTTGCTCGGGAACTTTATTCACACATGGGCGTCATGTCCCGCTGTGCGCGGTGACGTGACGCAGATATAACAGTTATTTTCGTCTAAATATTCGGTTGAGTGACAATTCTATCAGGACCTCATGCAATCCCTGTTAAATAATGTATGATTTGTCACATCGTTCATAACTCTCCCAACAAAACAGTGAGATTGAGTGTCTGGCTATGCAGCATTTTGCAGGAATGATCCATTGACCAAGGCAAAGCAAACTAATCTGGCCATATTGCAAGAAGCTGGAGGAGTCGAGAGAAGGTGGAAGAGGTGACCCCTGCAGACAGTCAGCACCGCTGCCCAGGTGGTACTGCACTGTCTTTGAACAAAAACTGTCAGTGGCCCGTGAAGAAGACGGAGCTGAAGGACCAGCCAGCACCAAATCAACACGACTACTCGAGAGTAGCCTGGCGCATCACCACACCAGCGGCACAATCAGAAAAAGATAAGGCGAGCCCACTAGCCACTCGTCTCAATTAAGTAGAAACAGGTGAGGGCACTGGCAGGCATCTATCGTCAGGGGCGTGGAACAAAACCATTAAAATGTTAAACAAAAGCTAGAAAACATGCCGCCCACGCAAGAACAGGGAACATAAATTAAATCTGAAACTGACTAATCGTGAACAAAAATAGAGGAAGGACAAGAGCACCATACAACACAAACTAACGTAAGCTTAAGCAGGTGGCCATCTTGGAGTGGACTTGAACAGGGATACCAAAAGGAAAATAGACAACAAATTCAAAACAACACATACTAGAAGGGAAAATAGTCCAACAAAGGAACCCAGAATAAACAAATCCAAGTAAATAATAATAGAAAGAATGGAGGACTGAAAGGCCAAAAAGGAAATATAAACATAATTTATAAGGTAGGAAGGTGAGGTACGAAGGCTGCCAAACGGAGCATGGCAAACAAACATCAGACTAGAAAGGAGCTCTTTGGAGAACACAATTGATGCTGGCAGCAACTTTAGACTCTGGCTCCAAGATATGACAGCCTTGAGAGTGACGATGACAACAATGATTAATGAGCAGATATCAGAAAGGCATGCAGATCAGAGAAATTGATGAAAGACAGGAAACAACTCTCAGGTAGTCTCAATGAAGCAGAATAATGACTAGGGATGGTGGAAGACAGGATTGATGGTCTAAAGCAATTGCAATATAGGGTTGTTGAATTGGAAAACCTAGTGACAGACCTAGAACATTGCAACAGATATAACAACCTACGCTTCTTTGGCGTATTAGAGGCAAAGGAAAACAAGCACCCACTCAACTAAATTCAATGGCTAAACAAACACTCACTCAACTATATGGAATGGCTAATGTTGCTACTCACTGCCATCACCTTAACCCTGTCTGAAACCACAAAGAGCACATAGTGTATGCAGCAGCAATCCAAGCAGCAGAAAGACCCCCAGGCCTGTCATTGATTGCATGCTAAGATATAGCCACGTGAATGAGATACTACAAAAATCTAGAAAATCCAACCCATTCTGCTGTGAGGGGCAGAAGACATATATATCACAAGTCTACTCAAAGAAAACATTAGAAAAGCATAAACAGTTTGTAGCCGTCAGACTGCATCTCTAAAGATGGGATCTTAGATATGGACTCTGTGAATGGTTCGTGAAGCAAGACACAAACAACAGACTCAAAATTCAAAATTAAATGGTTTATTAAATCAAAGGCCAGGGTGATTGAAGGGTAAACTTGCCCTATTCTAATGTGGAATTTCCCTACCTGAACGAAACTAAGCAAAGTCTGAGTCAAAGACTTAACTTAAAAGTAACTAAAGCTAAACAATGTGTAGGGATGTCAATAATCAAATAAATGGTGATCAAAACAAAGTTCCAGCTCTTAGCTTCCTTTTCAGCTCCCCTTCCCCAAGTTCATGAAAGTTCCACAAAGGTCTTGAGATTACCTTTCCCAAGTTCAAAACAGTTGCGCAAGTCCATGAGGATCCCTTCCCCAAGTTCAAGGCAACACAGTTCAAAAGAAAAGAGTCTTGAGGCTCCGTCCTCAAGACAACATTTGCAGCTCATCAAGTATCAGGGTTCCTTTCCTCAAGACTTCAATGTTGCAACTTGTACTTGTTTCAGTCTCTCAATGTTCAACACAACTCTAGGTCAACTTGATCCTCCCTCTGGATTGCATCAACAGTTCACTTACAGTGCTCCTGTAAGTGAACTGTTGATGAACTGTGAGTGAACCTGTAGGTTTTTTTTAAAATGTAAAACTGCCTGTTGGAGTGAGGGAGGTAAAGAATTAATAAATTGTTCCAGGCACACCGAACCCACAGGAGATAGAAGCCGTCAGACACAGGTACCACACCAGTGATGACCATGAGGACCAGAGGCTAAACCCTCCTCCCCGAAATCCACCAAGGACATCTATGTACATCCAAGAGATCACTCTCCTCTCAACCTGAGATCACAACTACGACAGTCACCCCCCGCCTTGATAAAGACCTGTTTATGGTCAAAACATGTGTCGGCACCCTTTGAAGACAAAATAAATCCAAAAAATAAGAAAAAGCTAAGAAATCTTGTGGACTCTTTCTACCTACTCAGCTGAGTGGGGACAACAACTAATTGTATATGAAATACAGCACCAGCACCAATTGAATAGAAACTAAAACCAAACTGCCATGACATAAACACTAGGTACCACGAGAACAGGCCTTACAGTTTCTACCTACCGGCTGCAAGTGCAATCAAGACCCAAACCAACTCCAATGAGACAGGCGCGGCAACCCAGAGTTCCTTGTGCTCAAAAATCCCCCATTGATCTCAGTTCACTTACAGTGCTCCTGTAAGTGAACTGTTGATGAACTGTAAGTGAACCTGTAGGTTTTTGTAAATGTAATACTGCCCGTTGGAGGTAAAGAATTAATATATTGTTCCAGGCTTCAATCTTCTAATACTTTGGGAAATGTTTTTCTTCCCACACACAGTGACAGAGTGACAGAGTGTTTCTAACCCATATTCCTAATTCAATCAGTGTTTCTCAAGGACCCAATTTTAAATTCCTAAACATTTGATGGTAGAAATTGCTAGTTTGGCCTACCCGTTGTAGGAGCCCTTCTTTAACATCAGCAAAAGAGGCAGTTCCCGGGAGGTTCAACAGTTGGTACGAGGTCTGTAACTTTCCTTTCAAGATGGGTCCCAGATAACATATTTTCAGCTTATAGTGCCAATTGAATTGGCAGGCTAACCTTTCGAAGTTCAGAAAAAGGTTCCCTAGATCATCTCCCTCTTGCAAGGCTGCAAGACTCCCTACAGAATATTGGGATTCTCTTGGGCAGCTATGAGTCTTTCCAACCATGTTTGTAGTCTTTGTTCAGCTTCTATCTGATGGGTGGCTTGCCGAGCTAATACTGCATCTAACAATGCCATGGTGCCTGGGGAGGATAAGATGTCACTGAACTCCTCCTCAGATTCAGACATCGTAATAAATGCAGGTTCTTCGGTGGTGTTAGACTTCACTTCAATTTCCCTTTAGGCATCGGAAGTGAGGTCCTCTTTCATTAACTTTCCAGGGGATGAAGGAAAAGAGATGGAGCAGTTCCCTTGCTCGACACTTATGGGACCTAAGGCTCCAGGTCGAATAAAGGTCTGGGATTTTCAGACTGATAGAAAAACGTTATCCCTGTGCTTCAAGTGATATGTAGTTAAGGGAAGGGCATCAAGGCGGACCTGGCACTTACAGAATAAGTCTCAACATTTAAACGGTATGTGTAATTGTGAAGCAGTTGCCTTCTTAAGTGTCAACACGCGATACAGTTTCTGAACCCTTACAACAGTGTCCTTCCCCACTGTTTGTTGATTTACCAACCACATAGGGGTCCCTTAGTTGGTATCAATTGAGTGTTTCCCACCTCTGATAACTTTTGTGAAGGCATCATTAAGCAAGACACAGAAAACAGATTCAAAGTTCAAAATCAAATGGTTTATTACATCAAATGTCAGGATGGTTGAAGGCCTAACTTGCCCTGTTGGAATTTCCATACCTGAACAAAACTAAGAAAAGTCTGAGTCAACGGGTTCAACTTAAAAGTCTTTCTGTGTCCAAAACCTATCCTAGCCCTCACAGCTAAAGCTAAACAATGTGTGGGGATGTCAATAAGCAAGTTCAATGCACAGTCCAAAAGAAAAGGGTCAACACAACTCTAGGTCAACTTGAGCCTCTTTCTGGATTGCATCAGCCGTTCACATACTTCTTGGTTCTGGCTGTCACAATTGTAGGGCTCCGTGGTCTACGCGCAGTTGGGAAACCACACGGTCCACTCATCACAGGTCATGCAATTAGGAACCCTAGGCTCTTCAGCCCACACAGGTTCTGATTTATTTGCCGCTGTGTACAGATTCACATTCACTTAGCTTCTTCGTGTCTGCTTCTTGGCTTTATGTGGAGATTCACACTCTCCTGGTTTCTCCTGGTTGGCCTATTGGATTCGCTATAACGGGTCACACATTTCACGCCAGTCTTAGCCCTTGTCACACTGTATCCATTCACAAAGTTCACTTTGTGGTAGAATTATTTATTACCCACCTTTCTGTTATGCTCTTTCATAGGTGTGCTCTTATTTCGTAGGTTGCTTTGCAAATGGGTACTTTCCCTTTTAACTATCATTAGCTAATAGCTTTGCCCGCCAAGGTTTCATGCAGTTCAGTATTCAATGTACGTGATTTTACTTTGCTTCAGGTTTTCATTCAGTTCATTATTCAATTTGATTCACAAGGCACTTTGTTACTTATGCGTACCCCGTAGGAGTGCACCAGCGTTGAGTGCCATTTCCCTGCACTCACCAGTCCGGCGGTCTCCTGCTTGCCTTCTGCTTCAAGAGCTTGTGGTCAGTCACTGCAAGCCCCGCTCGCACTCCGGGTGCTTCCCTGTACACATCGGCAGCTCTGCTCCTCTTCCACTGACGTGTATGTCATCCTCTCTTCTTTCTTCCTTGCCCGCAGTCCCAGCTGCTCTTTCCTGACCATGGAGGCTCCCACATGATGGAAGTCTAATGTCCCAACTCGTGCAGGGCTCCACAGGTCTGCTGGGACTTCTGCCAGCGTCCTGTCTTCCTCTCATGTTGCAGCATGGCTACCTCCCCATGCTCAGGGTCCCCCTGTTGGTCTCTCCCACGCAGGCCCCTGTAAGAGGATTCAATTCAACACTACAGCTAAGTCAATGCCTAGTCTGGGATACTGAATGGAAACCCTTATTGATATATCTTTACGTCCAGTTCATGCGTTCTGGATGACTACCCCTATATAACACCCCTCTCTTGGAATCCCCCTGACCCCACTGAGCCAAGAAGTAGTTCTGTTTTGCAAGTTTAAAGGGTTTATTTGATCATTTAAACAATAGATATATATATCACACTTTATAATAAATTAATAATTGAATATCACACTTAATCTGAGCAGTAATCAATAATGGATAGTCCGGCACTAGCACACTTCTTTATAATCAATGATGAGTGGTTATAGGATGGATAAGATAGCAACAACACTTTTATGGTTTCTAATGGATGCAAGGTGGAATGAAATTGCAGTACGGAAATACTCAATATGATTTCAACAAAACAATGTAATCACTTTTCTCTGGCAATCCACTCCCCCCTTTATGCAATGCAAGGAAATGGAAGGAAAGCACACAGTTCTCAGAAATGCAACCAAATGTAATTCAGTTCACCCCAGCAAGCTTAGACTACAGAAGTTTGAAACACAGGCCCAAAATGCTTTTATATGTGCTGGCAATGAAGTGAAAAATATGCTAAAATGCTTTTATATGTGCTGGCAATGAAGTGAAAAATATGCTAAAATGCTTTTAATTCCCTTTAGAGGTTCAGGGTGAGTGGTATCTAGTTAATATTAGTCCAGGCTCAATCTAGCAATGATTCAGGGATGGTTCTTAAGAGGCAAACAAATTTTTAGCAAGGAAAACAAGGAAGCTGCTGTTTTCACACGTGGCTGGATTTTTAACCAAATCGCAAATCGTGGTAAAATTCGCGAGTGCGAGAATCGTGATTAGCTGAGATTCTATGCTTTCAGAGGAAAGTTAAACCAAGTTCCTAGCCCAAACGGTTCCAGAGATACGGATGATTAAATAAAGGTTACAGGTTACAGCTTGCAGCTAGAAAATGACAAGTGACAGCTTTGCAAATGACAGGTGACAGTTAGGAGGCAGTTCTGGTTAGATTAAAATAGATTGAATTATATTATTTTAACTAAGAGATTGGTTCTGCACAGTTCTGCTAGGTACTCACAATATATTTAGAAATAGGCCTCGCCACGGATCTGGTCAGGTTTTGGGACTGGACTCCGGTCTGGTCTCGGCACTTCACAGTGATCTGGGTCAGCTCTCTGGTTCTGCTAACAGCGGTCTGGGTCAGCTCTGCTCTGCTGGTCTAGCCTCTCTGTATTCTGGATACTGCTCTGCTTTCTAGGTACTGCTACAGGTTCTGGAGATTGATGGATTTGAAGTCTGGATCTCTGGATGTTGTATGGTCCGGCAGCATGCTCCGCAGCAAATGGAATTGAATATCTCTATCTGTCCTGACTGTCTGCTTTTATGTGTTTTGAAAGTGGGTGTGTGTGCAGCATCACTAGCCAGCCCCTCTTTCAACTTGTCATTGGCCCAATTCTCCCCTCTCCCATGATTGGGGAAGGAACTGTGAGTCAGAGTGATGCTGTGGGTTTTATGGGTCAGAGGATCCCCCCCTGGTCAGTTTGCCCACAAATCTATATTTGATTCAAAATGCACATTTCTCAAATACATAGTGGTTTGTCATTGCATGTACATATTACCTATCACATGAGGTAGTCTCTGTCCCAAATCTGCTCTTCCTAGGAGCTTGGGTTCAAAAATGGCAACATATTTCACTTTTTAGTCGGGTTACCAATATTGGATTTTTCCCCGCATTTACACAGATGTGCCCATGGTGTGTGGGCATTAGGTGGTGGAGTGTCAGATTTTTAACATACATACATTTAGAGTAATATCCTCTTCTCCGCTAAAACCCCCCTGAACATACCACCGGGTCTTACCACGTCTTCAAATGTGCACAGAAAAATAACAAGAATAATGATATCACTTATGAAATTTTCACAAGTCCGCTCTATGAATGATCCATCTTTTTAGATTTATGTTCTGGCCCCAAAGGGGTGTGGTTTCCCCCAGCACAAGGTTGAATTTCTGGTTTTTCCAGTTCTGCCAAGCCAGCTTGCTCTCACAGGCAGTGCTCCTCCCCTTTCCTTCCAGGAGGAAGCCACTTTTACGACCCCCATAATAAAACATTTGCCTGAGTCAGGACAGGGCTTTGTTCAATTTCCTGCAGAGCCCAGGTAATTCAATCAGAGAAGTGTCATATCCCTTTTGGTGGGAACAGCAAAAGGCAGCCTGGCCTGGGAACACAGCTGTTGTGCAAGTCTCAACTCCTGTCGGGGGTAGCTGGTGGGCAGAATTCAGTTTCATTAAGCCAGGTTTCAGATAAAATGTCACTTTTTGTTCCCCAGTTTAAGTCAAGACAATTTTTACATATGCAGCTGGAATGCTGATTCTAAGTTCAAAACTATGACATTTTAACAGTGACAAACTATGTGGCAGTCACAAGTCTGTCCCTCAGTTTATTTACACATTTCGATTTTTGGTAATTCTAAATCCAGTTTCAGTTTAAGCCGCTGCAGACCTGCAGAGCTCAGCCAGTCTTGTTATAAACCTTCAAGTCACTTCAGAATATAACTTTACATTGTATCCACCTCTTAGTAAGTATTTCTTTGGCCTGCTTTGGGTTCATTTATTCAGTTTTACACAAATGTCTGGTGTTGTTTTAAAACACCGGCTTTCTGATAGTGGTGAGTACTGGTAATGCAACCATTTTTGGGATTTTTCTTGGATTAATGCATTTCAAACAGGAATGGTTCTTACATGGTAGTACATCCTTGCTTAACATTGTTTTGATGGGGCTCCTTACAGTAAAATGGTTATGTGGAACCCCACAAAAGGGTTGAATCTTTAAAGTGGTCCGGTGAGCCACGATTTCAGCAACTTTTTGACATCAATAACAGTGGATTTTGTTAACAAAGATCTTTCTTTACACTGGTGGGTGGCAAGTGAGGTAACCATTTTGGTGTGCGCACAAACTGCGTGGTTCTCTTGGATTCTGGCACACTTGTGGGCTTTTTGGCCATCTTGGATTTTCTAAGCCCACAGCACCAAATGTTGCAGCATGATAGCTCAAACGTGGGTCAGGACACCCAAAACCCCCCTGTTAGTCACCCTCTTGCTGCTCTATGCCTCTCCTCTTATACACCTGCAACCACTTGACAGGTTGCAGGTGTGACTTCTCAAATGGAGTTTCCTGACTGTAGTTAGGGAGACATTCCTAACATTCACTGTAAATGGTAGGCATCTTCCTCGTCCCAGTACTAGAGTGGTGAAAGGAGTTATGTGGGATGTTTTAACCCACTAGGCTCTGCCCTGCGACATACCTGTGAGCTGATGGTGCAAGAATCATCAAAATGGCCGCAAAAGCCCTATGCACACCAAAACCTATGAAAATTGTGCTTTGAAACTGGAAAAGATGTCTGCCAAATCTACTTTGCCTGTTGTCAGTGGTGGAAGGAGACCTCAATGCTGAAACCTGTCACTGGGCTGCCTACCAAGGAAAAATGGAAACCGCATGAAAGGCAGTGCATTCTTGAAAGAAACCCAGAAATTGCTCTTAAAACCCTTTTTCTACTAAGGCGGAAAGTGGTGCACCCCAAAAGATTACACATCCGCTCGGTGTAAAGCCACCCCGGGCCTCCCATACACATCCCGGAGCACCGTAGCCCACCCCAACCCAGCAGTCAAACTGTTCCCACCGCCCGTGGTACCTCAGACCTACGGTCACTCACAATAACCCACAAGTACCATAAACCAGAAAACAGCTAATTATAAAAAGACTGTGAACGGGACTGTGACCCCGCGGGCCCCCACCCACGAGAGGCATCTCCAGGTGAACCCCTCGGAGGACAAGCCCCCCAGCACTGCAGACCGCCGACTGAATCCCCAAAACACCACACCAGCCTCACAACAATCTGACCACTTGAGTCTGCCCTGTTACCACTGAATCATGCAGCCCCAAAGAGGGTAAGGCCCGCGACCCAGGGGTGTGTGCCTCCTCTAACCCAGGAACCATTCTATGAACGTAAAAAGCAGGCTAGCTAGATACGCCTATGCCCCATCCTCCCCGGCCCCTGAATACAAAGCCACAATGTCAACGGATACCGTGGAAGCGGGGGCAGCCGCTACCAAGGGGGACATTGCCGCATTGTTAAGCGAGATAAGGAACCTGGGAGCCAACCTAGGTGGTTAAATTGACAGGATCAACCAGAGAATGGACAACATTGAAGAGAGACTGGAAGGTGTCGAGAACAACAAGGCCTCAATTGACACTCTTGAAACCCAAATGGACATAAGGATACGAAACATTGAAAAAAGGGGGGAGGAGATACGCCTGAAAATGGACGATTTAGAAAACAGAGAAAGAAGGAATAACCTATGATTTTTCTGAATTCCGGAGCGCAAGGGAGAAACCGAAGATGACCTCAAAAACATGATACATAACATCATTAAAATTTTAACGGCAGATGAAGAAATCGACAAGCCTAAAACTGAATGAATACACAGAGCAGGTGGAGCCCCCGGTGGCCCGCATTCGGTCCTTGCCAGATTCCACCGATAAGACAGAAATAGGATCCTTGAGAAGGCCAGATCTGGAGGCCCACTCACAATGGGAGGAGCCCAAATAACTATATTTCAGGATCTATCCTCACTCACGCTGGCACTGAGGCGCCTCTGCAGCCCCTTGACGAAATGGCTCAAAGAACAAGGCACGCGATATAGGCGGGGATACCCCTTCTTCCTTACCTTTGAGCACGGAAGCAGAAAAATAACCCTTCAATCCGAGGAGGAGATCAAGGACTGCATTGCGGACATTCTCAGAACAGGCCCAAGAGACAGCGAAAGGGGTGAAACCGAACAGGCTGGAATGCAATGGGAGCTCCAGGGCCCTAGGAGAAAAAGAGTGAAAGGATCAAGAAAATATAGGTGCCCTAACAATACGCCTGGAAGCGGAAAATGAAGATGAGCCTCATGAATCTCACGAACCAACGGTTCGAAATTCACGGCTGAAATACCGGAAACAGACACCCACCGGGACAGAGTGCCATGAACGTCGTTGGCACAGGGGCAGCCGGCCACAGAACCCCCCCTGAAGTAAGGGGGGAAACGAACTGCCGAAGAAAGGGCCGGAGAGCACACGTACCATTACACCTTTGTTTGTTTTTTATTGTTACTTTTGAAATATATGATGTTGGGGGTGGAGGGGACGGGAAAGGGGCTCAATCTTATGTTAAGATGGTAAATTTGATTGGGACCGTGAGGCAGCGGTCCCCGTTGGTGGTCCGATACTGGACTGAACACTTTCATCAAGTCTGAGTCGGACGCCGTCAAAAGGCAGAAAATGTTACACCCTCAGTTCCTGGGTTCACTCGAACGCCATCAACTCAGGAAGGGAGGGGGAGGGAAGGGGGAATAGAAACTTGAAAAAGGTAGTAGCATCATCTGAACTAATCCGAAATACCAAAGATAATGTGGGACTGGGAGATCAAATAATTGTCTGGCCGCTGAAAGTGAGCAACTTCCCAACAATAACCAACAATGGCATAATCTGATGAACTCAAAGTGAGGGACTCGCTAAGAGTAGGGACCATAAATGTGAAGGGCTTGAACTCGCCAACCAAGAGGTCACTGGTGTTTAGAGAATTTCGGAGATCCAATATTGACATCCTTTTCCTGCAGGAGACAAAGTTTGCCAAGGCAGAGGAGCGAAGCATCCTGGGGAAGCGGGGAGACCTGGAGTTCTGGGGTTCGGGTCCACTCAGGAAGGGTGGTGTCAGAATCTTACTCAAGAAAGGAATTAAATTTGAAGTGGATAAGACATGGTCCGATGTGGGAGGCCGTGCTCTCCTGATAACGGGAAAAATTGCGAGAAAGTACAAGTAACAATTGCCACTGTATACTCACCCAACACTGGACAGGCCGATTCCTTGAGAAAACGATCCCTAAAATAATGTTAGAAGCCACTGGTCATATCATCCTGGGAGGTGACTTTAACCAATGGGCTGACCTGACCAAAGACTGGAAAACAGGTAAACCCAAAACGAGAAACCAATATAAGGGAGATTGCACCAAACTGTCTGAAAAAATGGAACTCTATGAAATGAAAGATGTGTGGAGAGTTTTGCACCCCAGCGAAAGCGGATACACCTTCTATTCAAACCCCCACAACACATCACACGTATTGACTACATATTTCTCACAAGCGATCTCACAAGCACCGCACAATACTCAGACATCATCCCGATAACATGGCCAGACCATGACATGGTACTAGTAGATATTAACTGGGCAGACTTACCTGTTACGGGAGGGAAATGGCGGTGTAACGACGAGAGCCTCTGGAAGGATGCGATTTTCAAAACTGTAATGGAGACCGAAATTGACGAATACTTTAAAATGAATAATAATGGGGAAGTTTCCAAACAAATGGTCTGGGAGGCTGGGAAGGCCACATGGAGAGGCATTTTAATACGAGAGGGGTCCTTTAAGAAAAGGGAGCAAACGATCATAGAACATAGACTACGAACTGGAATACGCCAACTAGAGGGAGAGATAGGAAAAGACCCTGAGGAAGACCCTGATAAAATGAAAGCAGCCCAACGAAAAATGGAGGAACTACGGTTGTTGGAACATGATCAAGTAGTACATAAATCGCGGTTTCTTAAACAGAAATTTTACGAAAAGGGAGACAAAGCTGAAGCACTATTAGCCACCAGACTTAGAGAGCAGAGAGTGGCTGCAAAGTAAAGGAAATAATAGAGGACTCCACCCCCTCAGCTCACACTCCCCGCACCATCCCAGAGTGCTTTGCCAATTTCTATGAGAACTTATATACCTCTGAAATAACTCCTGGCCAATTAGACACAAACTCCTATCTATCTCCAATCATCATGCCCACAATAACGTATGCAGAAGCCGAGCTCCTTGACTCCCCAATCATTGCACAGGAAATCCAAGATGCAGACCTGAGAACTTACTACAAAGCCACTCAGTTGCGTATCCTAATTCCACACCTCAGAGATCATAAAAACCTCCAATGGGTGCAAATGAACAACAACTATCTGTCCCCAGCCACGGTATCGGAATGGCTATGGACCCCACATAAAAGGGTACAACGGAGAATCAAAGGCCACCCCATATTGAGCACCCTATGGAGTATATGGCGAACAGGCAAAGAAATGCGCAAAATCACTACCTGGCCGTCCCCGCTCAGCCACTTAGGGTCACCTGGCATAAACAATCACATTCCCAACGTGGGAAGGTTCCAATCATGGTCTGAGACGGGCCTGGAAAGGGTGGGGCAGTTGCAGAGAAAAGACTTGTTCATCACTCTACCACACCTGATGGAAGCATTGGGTACAGGCACTCTATCCACATTCCAGTATATCCAACTAAAAGGTGTGTTAACGAAGCCTGAATGGAAAGACAAACTTAAAAGAGACCTTACCCCATTCAAGAAACTCTTAGACTCTAAATCCGAAATGAAAGGCCTCATATCTGCAATGTACCAAGAGTTAATAGCGGCAGGAGATGGAACCACAGACCCCTTGAGAGCTAGATGGGAAAAAGGCATTGGGGAAGAGATACACCCGACCAGTGGGAAAAAATGTGTAGAGCTGCATCTAAAACTTCCATATCTGTTAATACAAACTTCATGCCATTAAACTCTTACATAGATGGCAATACGACCCCCTCAGAACCTCCAAAATGTCCCAAACAATGAGCCCAAGATGCTGGAGAAAATGTGGAGAAATAGCCAATTACTGGCATATGTGGTGGGGTTGCCCGCGCATTAAAGTGTTCTGGGACGAGGTCCTGGGGTGGATTAAAGAAATAGATGGGATTCAAAGAGAAGCCGACCCCTATTTAATACTATTTAGCCTAAAAAGAGACGAAGATGATTGGATCACCGTGAAAGGTCTGACCCCCCAACAATTATTGGCGGCTCGGACCTTATTGGTGATCAAATTGAAATCCACAACTGTTCTAGGAAAGAATGAACGGATCAACTTAGCCTCAAACATTTACTCGATGGAAAAATTACTGCCTCCCTACATGACAAAGCCGCCCAATGCGAAACTTTATGGATGGACTTCAAAAATAAATATCTCGCAACAACCTCCGATTCCCAACCGGGGGAGCCCACAGGGACATGATGAAATATGCAAGACTCAATAGATTATCATGGAAGAAAACTCATATTAAGTGGTGACAGAGCGACCAAACAATAGAACTATATTCACTATGCCTTCGTAGTTCCCACGTTAATACAACATTCATATGATGTGTGCTAAACCCAGGAGGGGAGTGGGGTAGGTGTGGGTAAAGTTTTCTAGTTAATGAGATACGCCCAGAAATAGGGGATGAATGTTAAGTTGTGAAAGTAAAATGATATAACATGTTCTGTTTTTTTAAGCAAACATACGCTAACAATGGTGTATTATATAATGTGAAATTTTCTTTTGTCAAAACTAATAAAATCAAATTAAAAAAAAACTTTAAAAAAAAAACTTTTTCTTGGTTCCTGAAAATACAAAATGCTGGTCCAATACACCACAAAATCTCTTTGCTGGGTGTTACCCGCCACTTCATTTAAGGAATCAATGTGAACATACAATGTCATGGAAAGCAGAATCTGTCATCAAAATATCCAAAGTAAAAAGTGTGCTTGCCTGTGAAAATCTGGCAAAATATGGGCGCATTACCAGCTGCCGCCTGTATGACAGCTGTCATTAGTTGCATCAGAAGCTTAAACTTGTTCAATTGAATTCAAATGTCTGAGAATTAAGTGACCTGTTTTGAAAAGTAATATAGGTTGCAACTATTCAATCTCCGTGGTTTAGAGACTGGAATCAGTGTTCTAGTTGCCTGATTAAAAATTGCAAGTTTTATTTTAAACCAAGTAAAATGTAATAAATTGACAGTGAATTTAAGCTGAACTCAAAGTCAACAAACCAGTTCCCACCAGCTTCCCCCAACAAAAGGCATCTCTCCTGCTTCCCACCAAAGTCAGGAACTTACACCTTTGTGTTGATTAAATCAGGGGAGGGGATCTTGGGCTGCTGCTGGAGGAGCACAATGGACCTTCCTGGGCTGAAAGGATATGCAGATTGTAAAGTGTCAAAGTGGCCTCTGCCAGGAGGTAGAGGGCGGAGATTGCTCTGGAGCTGCAAGATGGAGATGGAGGCGGGGACAGACACTTTTGTTGATTCACAAAGCAGAGAAAGCATATTTTTGCAAGGACTGATAAAGGACTGCGCGAATTTGTAAAAATTATAGAATTAGCAGCATTGTGAACGTGATTTTTTTGTGCCCATTTTAAAAGGACCCAGAACTCTGTGCGATGTTCTGAGAAGGAGCAGTGAAAATAATTCTGGTTTTGTAGCAATTGTATCTATCTCAGAAGCATGAAACTTCATACAGTTATGCCCATATATAATGTGCACATATGTACAAAGTTTTGGACAAATTAGATATTGTGTCGCAGACAGAAAGTGCAAAAATTTGTCAAATCCAGCCCCAAGATCTGACAGCAACGAGGCTTGGAAGCATATTTGCTCCACAAAATATGTGATCTATGTATGTTATTGGTATAAAGATTGTACACATGTAAAGATGAATTATATCAAAAATAGGTATTATGTGCAAAAGGCAAAGGGGAGGATGTTTTGCCTCATAAGCCACATCATCATGATGACACTCTGTTTTCTCCTCCAATCAAGGGAGAGAGCAGACTCTAGCCAATAGACTACCTAGGTGGTGCGCCTAGGATAATTCAGCTTACCCACCCCTTTATCAAACACATAAATAGAGACAGCTGAGGACTCAAAAGACACACATTCACCCACCAACCGATTGCTGGCGGAGCACTTTTCAAGAGAACTATCCATATTCCAGACTCCATACTACAGAAACTTTGCAAGCAGTAAGGCTCAGAGCATAGCTGAACCACTTTCAGCTGGGCATAACTTCCAGAACCCATCCCTCAACTTAAAGGGGAAACCAAAGAAGCAGCCAGGCTGTGCTGTAACTGCTTGCCTGCCAAACAATTATCTTCTTAACCAGAAGAGCAGATTAAACCCCGTCTGGTGCCGTGCTGCACTGTGCAGACCAGAGAGCCATTGCAGATCCAGTCCAGTCATGCTGTGCAGTGTAGACCAGAGCGCCTTGCTGTCCAGTCCTGCCGTGGGGTGTCCAGAGCGCCTTGCTGATCGCTGAACCCGACCAGACCGGTGTGCCCAGCAGTCTGTCCCAAAAGAATCCCTGACCAGAACCAGATCCCTGACGGTTCCATTCAAAACATTGGTAGTGAGTATGCATAGTATAGGATTGTCACTAGCCTATGTACTGTCCATAGTCATCCCTATCCAAATCAAAACTATCTTATCCAGAACTGTATTGCTAGAAATCCATTTGGTTCTGCCTGAACTCTCTCTCTTTTCCTATAATCCTTCTGTAATAATATTTTTAAAATCATCTTTGCGCTGATATATTGCATCTGAAGAAGGCAAGCGTCTCGACTGGCAGTTGCCTTGATCAAGTGGTTGAGCATCCGTGTAGTTTGTTTCTTCATAGGCCATCCCTAGTGTAAAGAAACCTTGTTTGTATTTTAAAAGCGCATCCTTATTTTACAATTTTGCCTCTTTCTGAAAAAACCCGCCCTCCACGAAAACGTCCATAACTTCTTCATACTTTATGCTGGAAATGAAATTTAAGTGTCTTTTTGTAGCTAACATGCTAAGCTTTCTAAAGAATCCATAACCGCATCTCAACTGAAATAAAGTGTAAAACAGCTTTTCATTGCACCCAACCACAAAATTAAGTTTTCACCTTGCTTATCACTCTCAAATCATTGCTAGTGTGTGTCTGAAACCGGATAAAGCGTCTCCCATTAGAATTTCAACAATTTCAGTGAATTAAACAATTTTTAGTGTTTTACCATTCCATTCAAAGCCAACTTTAAAACCATTTTTGACAAGTTTGCCAAACAATTCTGTTTTTCTCTGGTGTTTGCTGGGAGGAAATTTGGACAGATATAATGTATTGAATTCTACATTCCTGAAACCTGTTATCTCTCCTTCTATTTCTTCATATTGCATATTGGGGGGATTGAGGGGAGTGCAGGGGCAAATAGTGACCACATTGCTATTGATTTGAACAAACCCACAAAGGTATTATTTCTATGCTGCATTGATTTTGATCATCATTACTCCTTATGATTAAAGAGATTGTTTAGTGTGACATCACCCCTTTGGTGATTATTGTATACCCATTAAAAACAGTGTGATATATATTGTAAAATCCATTGATAAATATTGTAACTTTGCAAACCAGCCTGCTTTCTGGTTCAGTGTGACCAGGGGGCATTCAAAGAGAGGGGCGTGATATAAGTGGTACATCGTTCCGAAATAAAAGAACTTATAGACACAAATAATTAATTAAGGGTTTCAGTTGCTCATTACACGCTAGGCATTGACTTAGGTGAAGTGCCGGGTTGAAATCACTTACAAGATTGGGGGCTTGTGCCGGGATTTCTGAATTAGATATACCACTTGTGACAGTCTAATACAGCGTGCTAACTGACGGGGTGCATAAACCCTGTTGGGCTACCACACTGTGTTACACTGTGAAAAGCACCCTTCAATATGAATGCTCTAAGTAATTTGGTCTGTTTTGCAAAAATAAAATAAACTCCTGTAAGTCAGAAAGGAAATTAATATTTCCAGAATGGCAACCTTGGTAGAAATCAATATCGCAAAAGAACACCTACTGCACAAATTATTTGTCAGGGGTGAATGGAAAGAACAGGATCAGAATGTGTGGTTGCAGGGAATTAAAGAACAGGCCATTGCAACAGGATTAAATACATGGCAAGATCAGGGTCCATTATATATGGCACCGAGTGAACTGTATATGGCCCCTAAGGTAAAAGAAGAGCAAAGTAAGATTGCCAAAATAGCGGCATATCTGTACCTCCACATTGGAGCAATACAGGACAAATATGCCGAAAGCCTAGATCTGGCAAACAAGCAACTACAATCATTAGAAAAAACCCAAACTGATCTGGACTCTGCAGAGCAAAGGCTACAAAAGAGCCATGAATCAGAAAATGAAACTAGGCAGTACCTGAGAAAAATAAAAGAAGATATGGATATCCTGCAGCAGGAGAAGGTAGAGCAGGATACCAAAGTGCTGGACCTGCAGAAAGAGTGCCAAGAAAGTTTGGACTCTCTACTGCAGAACCTGAAAAAGCTGGAACAGCAAATACATTTTAATAGAGCATGCGCAGAGCAGGTAATCACCCTGCAAAACCACCTAGACCAAGAAAAAGAAGAAAATAATAAATTAATTCCCAAAGACCTTGACACCCAGACAGAATTTGATGAGGAGCACCAGAAAGCTGGTGCACTCCAAAGACAAAGGGATGACCTAGCTTCACAGAGGGGTACTCTTATTCGGGAAAGAGACACCTTAGGCTAGGAGGTCAGTTATTTAAAAGATAAGATGGAAGAAAATCACCTGGCCCTCCATGGACTGGGTCAGCTCCAAAAAGTTTACACAAAACTGTTAGAGCACTCCAGGAAGATGGAAGATGCTCTGGCAAAGAGTGACCAGGCCAGTAAGGACAGGACCCAGGAGGTAATCCTCCTCTAGCGAACATTGGCCCAGTACTCTAAAATGACACAGGAAGCACAGAGAGACAATGAGGCTCTCTGTGAAATAAATGACAGGCTCCACAGACAGGTAGCTATGCAGGAACAACTGATAGAGACTAGCAAAGCCTTGATAGAGGAACAAAAAGGTCAGGTTCAGGCATGGCAACAGGAAGCAGGGGCTGAGAGAGATGAGGTCCGCTGGGAAAGGGGAACACCTGAGCATAACCTCAGGAACCCTAGTACCAGAGGCTTTCATCTCTTCAACCCCATGGACTCTGCCACCTCCATGTCCATTGGCACACATGAGCCAAGGGCCACGGTGATGGCAGACTTCAATCCAATGAGGAATATGGGGCCCATAGATCAGCACCTCCCAAGAATGGATTAGTGGGCATCTGGGTATGGGTTCCCAAGTGCTAGGGCCATATTCTCTGATCATGGAGACTCCAATGAAGGGAGAGTCAGAGAAATGGGTACTCAAAAATACAATTTACCCAGAGACCAGATGGTAAAATTTAGTGGGGATCTCCATGAGAGTAGGCCCACTAAGGGCATCCTGAAAACCTCAGGACAGTGGGGGGAGGAGGGTACTCAGAAAGTCCTGGGAGCAAGGAGGAATCAGAAGACTCCTCTAAGTGCCACAGGACTCAAAAAACTAGGCTCCCACATTCTGCCAGCCATTCCCAAGCTCGCAGAATCCGGGAGAGCCTAGAAGACCAGACAGGCACCTCTGGTAGCAGTGCCTCTGAGTCAGAGGATGAGTGGACCGGGATCACCCGAACCAAAAAAGCCAACAAGGTCAAGAGGGCCTTGCTCAAGGACCCCCTAAAAAAATAAAGGCCATTAGGAGCCCTATCATAAGAATGCGAAATATTCGGTTTGGGTGCACCTTGAGTTCTTTGAACAAATGATGGAGACATTCCATTTGAAGGACAGCCAAAGTTGTATTCAATATGTAAAGTGGACCTTCTCTCCCGAGTACTCCAGCTTCTTTGCGGGGATGGAGGATCAGAATCAACCTAGTGGCCAGCCATCTTGAAACACTTTTCTGTGCACAGGAATCTTCAGGAAGCTTGCAAGGCAGCCTATACCTTGCAATGTGGGGAAGATCAGGCCCCACAAGAATTTGTTCAAGAGTTGAAGTGTGCCTTTGCGCAGACCACTAGAAGGGTGCGCACTGACAGCAAAGAGTTTGTAAATACTTTCTTCCACGCTCTCCCTATGTACATCATGACCCAGCTAGTGAGGGACTTTCACGAGAAAAGATCACTAGATTGGGTCATTGAACAAGCCACACGCATTTATGAGGTGCAAAAATAAAACTAACCCCAATAAATATATGGCAAGATCAGGGTCCATTATATATGGCACTGAGTGAACTGTATATGGCCAAAAGCCCCAGAACAGCCAACACCCCTGCTGCTGCTAAAGTGGCAGAGATGAAGGTTGCCCCCATTTTAGATTTAGAGATGGGGGGCTAAAAACCTGCCAGCACAGAATCAAAACAACCACAAACCCAGAAGGCCCTCGGGCCAATCACAAACAGGGAGCCAGGGAGGCAATCCCACATATGGGACCCCTAACTCTCCTGACTACATCAGCCCATGCTACAAGGGCAATAGACCCATCCTGGGTTATGTATGGACTCCTCCAGCCCAAGGGGGGAGATCCAACCAGACAGCAGCTAACCCAGGGAACTTCCCTCCTCACTTCCCCCAGGAGGGAAGTAATCCCCCAAATACTGGACAGAATTATTTCCCAAGGTACCCGCCAAATGTTAACCCCCAAAACAATCCATCCTTCTTTCCCCCCTTTCCTGAGCCCAGACAACGCAATCCGGGAGAGGGGAGGCCAAGGGTGGAGGGGTACCCAAACTTTCCTAACACAGGGTATTTTGGGAGAAGGGTTAGCTACCCTTCCCGGGATCAACCCAGGGGAGACATGAGAACCCCGTACCAGCCAGAGCGGGTGTCACAACTAGAGCGCCAGGTCCAAAACAAGGCACAGGATCTGGGTCACATGCTGAGGGCTCAACAGAACCCTCAGATGAGCATGGCGGCGCAGAATACCTCAAATCCAGGATCTAGTGCTCCAGAGCAATGACGGAGGAAGAACCCCGACAACCCACCGGTTCCCAGGGAGGAGGCATAAGGGGAAGGGGGGTGTAAAGCATTGGAGGAAGCTTCCTTCCCCACTTGTCAAAAGCCCCTGGAAACCCAGGAACCGGAACCAAAATCTCCTGCCCCTGAAAGTCTGCAATCCAAGGAGCAGAGAGGGGGTAGGAGAAATAAAGAGCCCAAAAAGACCCATTTTGATGAGGAGGTACAAGTCTTCCAGTTTGAATGAGAGGGGCCCTCAGAGGATCCTGGGAAAAGGATCTTCTCCTTCAGAGATGGGGGAACGCCTCCCAAAGAAAAATGGGTCCCAAAGGATCCAAATCCAGACTGGGTAGATGTGGGGACTGAGTTAGCACCGCCCATCATCAAACCTCCGAATCACCAGCTTAGAAATCCCCTGGTTGAAACCCATCCTGGCGACTGCCTCCGAAAAGGGGGGGGGGCAGCCCAGAACCAGGGGTACCCAAAACTTCCCCCATATCTAGCTGTCACCTTTTTCTTTCAGATTCCCAAGGCTCCAAACAGAATCCTGCCAAATCACCTTGCTGTCAGTGTCCAAAACCAAGAAACTAACCCACCAGTTGTCCAAAAAGGTACATTATATTTGCCTCCTTGAGGAAAAGGAGGGAAGATTTTATGCCCCGGTCCAAATACAGGGGCAATGTACAATTTTGGCACTGGTGGACACTGTATCCCAAGCTACCCTTCTGCATAAAAGGGCCTTTGATCAACTGAATTTGGGAAGGGGGGAGAAATACCAAATTCCTCTCACCCCTCTTCCTGGACCACTTCAGAACTTTGACGGGAAGGAAATTCCCGTCAAAGGGACTGCGGATTTGGACATTAAAATTGGGCGACACAAGGTGAAACACCCGATCATAGTTGTGACTCCAGAGGGCACCCCTTGTTTACTGGGGAATGACATCCTGTGTAGATTGTCACCCCTCATAGATTGTGTAAACAAGGTCCTCTGGACCCAGTCTAACCGACTAATACAATTAAAACAGAGTGTCAACCATGTTAGTTTAAGTGGCACATGCCACATGGTTGAAGAAAAACCTGACCAAATAGAGTTTCACTTCCATAACAACCAAATCCCTGACGTGACAGTAACTGCAGTAGGACAACAAACTGGTGATGGGGGGTCCTCTCTATTTCTGAAAATCAACCTTCCTTCCAGTCTAAGGTGGCATTCCACACTGGAAGGAAAGACTCTGAAATTCGTTACAAATTCACAATCAGAAAATCCCCCTCCTATTGTCCAGAAAGATGAGAAATCAGCTCAAAGCTTGGCTGATATTCAGAGAATTGGAGAGCAGTTGTTCATCCCTATTTAGTTAAATGAAGGGAAGTGCTCTGTTCTTGCCCGAGTGTGTGTGAAAAATGGTTAGAGCTTCATCGGCGAAGCCATGTTCCGCAAACCCCCAAAAGATCCGGCCATTCCCACATTTAAACTGATAGACAAATGGGAAATGGACCTGGAAACACCCAATTCCAAACATCTCCTGCCTAGCAGGTGTATGCTCAGAATTTTCATATTCCAATAGAGGTGGATAACAGCGACTTAAAGAGTATCACTCTAGCCACAGGCACCATTATTGGAATGGCAGTTGATGACCAACATTTTTCCATAGATTTAAGTAATGAACTGTTAGGACAAATTTTCCCGCTGAGCTGTGCGCATGTGCGCTTGCCCAGCTTCCTTCTGGGTGCCGCTGAGAAGAATTTTAGCAGCGCACACAGCCAATTCCCACCTATTCTAAAAGATTTAACAAGGCACAAGCCATAGCAGGTACCCAACATTTGATTTCACTCAAAATAAATCTAAATTATACTTACTAGTCCTGATATTTTGGTCTAGCCTATTAACATTGCCCAACTGTGCAAGCTTGACCTTAAAAACCTAAACATATAATACACCCACAAGTGGTTAAAAACTAATATAAAAATGTGGTTCCATTAACAGAAAATACAACTAAAATATGCTTGCACAAATTAACCACATTATCTTCCCTCCCCACCCATGACTCCTATACTGGACTCTACCGCACTTATACCTTACGACTCGAACCTCCACCCTAGACCACATTCAGATATTGTCAGACCACATTGACTCGGCCTTCCTTGGCTCGGCGAAATGTTAGCAGAGTAGTACCTACATCCACATCTTTTATGTTTGTTATAATATGAATGATGATCAAGCACAAGAATTTCTGTTACTCATGGTGCCTTAGCAAAAGCGTCACCCAGACTATGTGGCCCAACTATCAGCTCAAATATTGGATACCGACTGTAAGTAAGCAAGCTACTTTGATGTGGCACCTCATCCCATGCTACCTATTCTTTGTACATATGTCACACATGCACTTTGTAGCCGCCACCTTGCAAGTTAATGCATTATAAAACTAAAATATTTATTTGTTCTCTTAGGCTTTTGAGCAGGCAAATGTTACGCTCAGAGCCTCCTACTTTAGCATTGCTAACATAACCCTATAACTGGAGAGCGGCATTGCTAGTACTTGGCCTGCAAGGGACAATGGGTATGGGCTATGCCTGGCATTATTTGTATATAGCATTAGAGCAAAGGATATTCAGATTACTAGAATGCTTCACACACAATCTGCAACTGTTCCATGTTTTCAGAGTTCCATGGAGCAGAGACCTTAGAAAATGATATGGTAATTAACTGCTATACAAAAATGGGTTCACTGAGCACTGACCTAATCCTAGCTATCAATTTAAAGGGGTGGGGTATTTTGCAAACAATCTTGTATGTACTTCATAATAGGTGTGCACATGCAGATTCATGACATTTTCTTCATGACATTTATTTAAACTGCACATAATATGGTGAGGCTTTAAATATTTTATGCTTGCAAAGTATTGTGGGCATACAAAAATCCCAGTGAGTGTTTTACTGCTACAATCCCTCACTTTTTATAGAGCCCTGTCAACTAGTATTGGAGGCTAACACAGGAGTCGGGGAGGGGTACGGGTGAAAGGGCACAGGAGAAGACTCCTATGGGTTGAAGAACAAATCAGCAACTTTCAAAAACGAAATCAGACATTTTGGCAATACAGTACCGTGAAGGAAATGTGTTTTTCCTGTTGCTAAAGGATAGGAAACTTGAGTAGCAGTCTAGGAAACTGCACCTTCTGTTTCTTTCTATGCTCAGCTGCTGAGAGTTTTTTCAGTATAATCATGTGCTTGTGTTTATTGCCTCTAGCATCACCATGCATCTTGTTCAACTGATAACAGGGAATTTCAGGAGAGGGGTCCCTAGTAAAAGAGGAGAACATTTAATCTGTTGTACCTGTGAACCTTGCTGCTATCGACTTAAAAAGCAAATATATCTGATTTTCTTCAATGGGGCTCCAGATGAAACCGGTTCTTTTCCCTTAAAATTTCTCTTGAGATCAGGCAGTAATACTAGAAGAGTTCCTACCTATGCCACTGCTCTGCTGGTCACTGATTCAAAAACGTATCAGTGGAACCTTGTGGATAGAAGCAGGGTGTAGGCTCATGATGGTCATGGTTTAGGTCTTTTGTTGGACACATTCTCCTGTTTTTAGGGAGTAAAACTGTATAGTGTATATGCCTCTAAACTGTGAGACTTGTTTTGAGTAACTGTTGGCACAATTCAAAGGACAATGTAACATGAATAGTAATCAGAGGCCCAGATATTCTCATTATCATCATCAAATTGTGTGGTGCAGTTATTCTGATGCAATGATTGTCCTTGCACAAATTGAGAGGCATTCTCTCCTGTCCCTTGAAATACTTAAAGTGGCACATGAACTCCTAGTGGCATGTTTTCTGGAACTTTCATTTTAGTTGCCATTATTCCATTTGGAAAACTAGTATCCTGTCTAAATTTTCTGACAGCCATATCAGTAATGAGCAATATTTGTTTTTTTGTAATAAACAGGAGTGTTTTTTTCCAATGGCATTGAACACTCTCTGCATTGTCTCTGAGCAGTGTCAACAAATGAATGGCCTCAAATAAACCTATTGTTTGTCCTTAGGATACAAAGCTTTTTTGTGCATACACACTTTTTTCTCTACCCAGGAGTACTTTTGGTGGTATTATGGCATATCTTGAAGGAAGTCTTGGACTGGTTGATGAGCTAGACTTATAAATCACATATAAAATATTTGTTTTTTTTAGCATATGTGTTTGGGAAAAGTTGTATGCTGCACCTTTTACACCGATTTACAAAGAATTGCAGTGGATGGGAAGGGAACATTCCCTTCTAAACTTTTCAGAGATGCTAGCTCACGAAATACACATAGTCATAAAGTGGCTCAGCTTGTTATTCAGTTGCGCACATGGAAAATAATGTGTGCACAGAAGCTAACTATTTCCGCACTTAGGGAAAAATAATTCGAGGGAACATTGGTTAGGACTAATCCCCAAGGACTGTTTTGACAGTGATAGTGACGATGACCCAACACCAGACAGGATCTTCACCTGGCATGGGGGAATTTTCTGGTGTACACTTCCTGCCCATATGGTAAGGAAGATGTGACCTGTGACTTCAGGGGGGATGAGGTGACATTCCAAGTCCGCGAGGACTGCCTTCCCCACCTGAAGCCATCAGTCCAAATAAGCCCTTTGACCCAGGACTTCTCCACCCTGCTGGAGGAGGCGGCTGAGATAGCAAAACCAGAAGTCTTTCCAGGCTTCAGGCAGATGGCTGAAGAGAGAGTCAACCTAGCTGATGCCTATGAGACTCTGGAGCAAAGGCAACAATTGAAACAAGATTTCTTAGATTTTCAAGATCTCTTTGCGGCGGATTCATATGACTGTGGTTGGCACTGACATCCACACCACAACAATTCCCACAGACCCTGGCATGACTGCAGTGTTTGTGAAGCAATATTTCTTACCTCTCGCATCAATGGAGTCCCTTATTGAAATAATTAAGAACCTTGAGTCCCGGGGGATGATTCGTCCAGTCCACAGCACCTTCAATAATCCGGTGCTGGGCATTTTGAAGCCAAACGGCCAGTGGAGACTCTGTGCTGACCTTAGGGAGCTCAACAAACGGGTCCATACGTCTAGTTCTCTACCCTTGAGTTGTCTACTGATGAACATGATAGGATGTTCCCTTGCTTTGTCATCTATCTGGGACAAGACAGCTCCAATTCCGGTGTCGCAGGCATCCGTCTGGACTATAAAGAGTCGGCTGTAGTCAGGCGCACACAACACAGGTGGCCTACACAGACTCTCTTTCAAGCCATCAAAGGCCCTCTGACAGTCTTCAGTCAAATTAACCTTCCTAGGTTGTTTGGGCGAAATCAGAGCTGTCAGGGGTGCAGCTATGGTTCCATAGTCTGCCATGAAATTGCGATAGTACCCAGTGAGGCCCAAAAAGATTCTCACATGGGTTTGAGTAGTGGGAGTCTCCCAGTCACGTACATCCTGTACCTTACTGGGGAGAGGTTGATTTTGACCCCCTCCTAACTCATGACCAAGATACGTGACTTTCCCTTGAGCTATCTGGCACTTGGGGGCCTTGATAGTGAGGATAGCCCTTTTCAAGGCCTGCAACACCTTATCCAGGTGTGTCAAATGCTCTTCCCAGGTGGAACTGTAGACGGCAATGTCGTCTAGGTAGGCCACACAAAAGGCCTCCAGCCCACTGAGCGCATGATTGACCAATCTCTGGAAGGTGGCAAGGGCATTCTTCAACCCAAAAGGCATGACCCTTAACTCGTATAGTCCCTCTGGTGTTGAGAACGCCGTCTTTTCCTTGGCATGGTCCGTCAGAGCTATTTGCCAATAGCCTGAGGTAAGGTCAAAGGTGCTCACAAATTTGGCAACACCTATGGTGTCCACAAGCTCATCAGCCCTGGGCAATGGGTGCGCGTCAGTTTTGCTGACGGCATTGACTCCTCGGTAGTCCACACAGAACCTCCAATCCTTGGTACCTGCCTGGGGACTTGCCTTGGGGACAAGGACATGGGACTGGACCAAGGACTGGTTAAGGGTTCAATAACACCGAGATCCAACATCTTGGCGACCTCAGCCTGGATGTGGTTCTTAATGGTATCTGACATACGGTAGCACCTGCTTTTGACATGCACACTGTCACCAGTGTCAATTTTGTGCCTTCACCACAGTGTAAGGCCTGGTGTCAGGGAAAACAGAGAGGCATACTGCTGGAGCAAAGCCCTGCAGGCCTCTGCTGCTCTGTCGTCAGATCGGGAGAGAGATGTACTCCCTCCACTGAGCCATCCTGAGGGTTGCTATGCAGCAAATCAGGAAGGGCTCACTCCCATCCTCTTCGTGCTCTGAAGCTAGCAAGAGACATGAGACTTCAGCTCGCCAGTGGAAAGTCTTGAGCCTGTTAACATGGAATACCTGAGGGGCTACCCCAGAGGCTCCTATGTCAACCAGATAATTTACTTTGCCCATCTTGGAGATTATCCTGAAGCGTCCAGTCCATTTATCTGCCAAAGCCCGAGGCTTGCTGGCTCCATCACGAGGACCTCCTGTCCCGGAGTCCAATCCACTTGCGATGCTTTAAGGTCATGCCAGTACTTATTCAATTCCTGGCTGGCCTTGAGATTCGCTGTTGCCTGACCCATCATCTGTGTCATCCTCTGCCTGAGGCCTAACACATAGTCCCCCACTTGCTTGGCGGGACCTGGAGGGGTTGCCTCCAAACCTTCTCTCATTAAGGCAAGGGATCCCCTCACGGGATGTCCAAAGAGTAACTCAAAGGGGGGTGAAACCAACACCCTCTTGAGGTACCTCTCTCTAAGCAAACAGCAGGCATGGCAGGAGGAGATCCAATTTCCTCCTTAGGGGCTCTTCCAATGCACCTAGCATGCCCTTGACAGTTTTATTAAATCTCTCAACCAGACCATTGATCTGGGGATGGTGAGAGGTGGAGAACTTGTAGGTCACCCCTCACACTTTCCACATGGTTTTCATGTAACTAGAGATGAAGTTGGATTATCTGTCAGAGACAACCTCCTTAGGGACTCCAACATGGGTGAAAATGCCCAGGAGAGCCCTGGCAACCACTTTGGCAGTAAAAGTCCAAAGGGGTATAGCCTCAGGGTACCTGGTGGCATGATCAACCAAGACCAGGATGAACCGATGTCCTCCTGAAGTGAAAGGGTCAAGGGACCAACAATGTCGATGCCCAGCCTCTCAAATGTTGTGCCAACCACTGGCAATGGTTGCAGTGGGGCAATGACACTGCCTCCAGTCTGCCAGACAACTGAAAAGTTGGGCAGGTCCTGCAGTGGGACTCCACTTTGACTCCCATCCGGGCCAGTAGAAATGGGCAGAGAGCCTCTGCTTAGTCTTCTTGGTACCAAGATGACCAGCTAAGGGCACCTCACGCGCCAAATGCAGCAGGAAGGGCCTGTTGTAGGAAAATGTTCAATTTATTGTCGGAGTTGAGGTATCCGAAGGGAGTCCGGGTCCATGTGTACTGCTGGCCCCCAAAGGAAAAAGCCAGTTTGTATTGGTCCTCCCTACTGACAGGCACGGTCCAGTATCCATTGGTCAGGTCTATTGCTGTGAATACCTGTGACCCCTGGTTCTGGGCCAGCCCTTGGTCAATGTAGGGCAGAGGCCATCGGGAAGTATGGACCCGTTTGCTGAGCTCCCTAAGGTCGGCGCAGAGTCTCCACTGGCCGTTTGGCTTCAATATTCCCAGCACCAGATTATTGAAGGTGCTGTGTACTGGACGGATTATTCCCCGGGACTGAAGGTTCTTAATTATTTCAGTCAGGGACTCCATGGATGCGAGAGGCAAACGATATTGCTTCACAAACACTGGGGTCATTCCAGGGTCCGTAGGAATTGTTGTGGTGTGCATGTTGGTGCGACCACAGTCATATGAGTCTACCGCAAAGAGATCTTGAAAATCCAAGAAAACTTGTTTCAACTTTTGCTTCTGTTCCAGAGTCACACAGGCATCAGCTAGGTTGACTCTCTCTTCCACCATCTGCCTGAAGCCTGGAAAGACTTCTGGTTTTGCTATCTCAGCGGCCTACTCCAGCTGGGTAGAGAAGTCCCTGGTCAGAGTGCTGATTTGGACTGGGGGCTTCAGGTGGGAAAGGCAGCCCTCATGGACCTGGAAAATCACCTCATCCCTCCTGAAGTCACAAGTCACATCTTCCTTACCATAAGGGCAAGAAGTGTACACCAGGAAGTTCCCCCCATGCCGGGTGAAAATCCTGTCTGGTGTTGTATTGTCCTCACTGTCACTGTCAAAACAGTCCTTGGGGATCGGTCCTAACAGTTCATTTCCTAAATCAATGGAGAAATGTCGGTCATCAACCGCCATTCCAATAATGGTGCCTGCGGCTAGAATAATACTCTTTAAGTCGCTGTTATCCACCTCTATTGGAATGGTGTCATGTTCTATGTTGACTAATGGTGTTGGGTTTACCCCTAACCCTTGCTGTTGGAGAGAAGCATTTAGATGTATATAAGCATCAGGGTTTTTCAATTTTTGTCCTCTTTTAACTTTCACTTCCAGGGAGAATTGTCGGGTCCTTTCTGGGATGGTGACTTCCTCTTTGATCTGAATTTCAACTGCATAAGGTAGCAATTGAGCTGACCTAAATGATTTTTCTGGATCATCAAAGCCCATGGGATTATCCGCTAATCGGGACCAAGCTTTGAAGTTTATTAGGTCCAAACTAACGGCAAAGCGATTGAGAATGTCACTGCCTAAGTAAAAGGCGGCAGTGACGTCTCGCACGACCCAACAATTATGGACTATGCTCTTGTTGCCAATGGAGATTTTGAGCATACACCTGCTTGGCAGGAGATGTTTGGAATTAGGTGCTTCCAGTTCCATTTCCCATTTGTCTATCAGTTTGAATGTGGGAATGGCTGGATCTTTTGGGAGTTGGCGGAACATGGCTTCGCTGATGAAGCTCTTACCGTTGTTCAAACACACTCAAGCGAGAACAGAGTCCTTCCCATCATTTAACTGAACAGGGATGAACAACTGCTCTCCAATTTGCTGAATATCAGCCAGGCTCTGAGCTGATTTCACGTCTTTATGGACTATAGGAGTAGGGGTTTCTGATTGTGGATTAGTATAGAATTTCAGGGTGTTTCCTTCCAGTGTGGAATACCACCTTAAACTGGAAGGAAGGTTGATTTTCAGAAATAGAGAGGACCCCCCATCACCAGTCCGTTGTCCTACTGCTATTACTGTCACATCTGGAATCTGGCTATTCTGGAAGTGAAATTCTACTTGGTCAGATTTTTGTTCAACCATGTGGCAGGTGTCATTTAAACTAACATGGTTGACACTCTGTTTTAATTTTATTGGTCGGCTAGTCTGGGTCCAGAGGACCTTGTTTACGCAATCTATTAGGGGTGACAACCTTCTCAGGAGGTCATTCCCTAGTAAACAAGGGGTGCCCTCTGGAGTCACTACTATGAACGGGTGTTTCACCTTGTGTCGCCCAATTTTGATGTCCAAATCCGCTGTCCCCTCGACGGGAATTTCCTTCCCGTCAAAGTTCTGCAGTTGTCCAGGAAGAGAGGTGAGAGGAATACGGAAATTTTCCCCCCTTCCGGCATTTAGTTCCTCAAAGGCCCTTTTGGACAAAAGGGTAGCGTGGGATCCAGTGTCCACCAGTGCCAAAATTGTACTCTGCCCCTGTACTTGTACCGGGGCATAGTATCTTCCCTCCTTCTCCTCAAGGGGGCACAGATAATGCACATTTTTGGACAACTGGTGGGCTTACTTTCTGGTTTTGGACATTGCTAGCGCAGAGATTTGGGCAGAATTCTGTGGAGAGCCTGGGGAATCTGAAAGAAAAAGTTGGCAACTGGAAATGGTTTCGGGTTCTGGGCCACCCCCCCTTTTTGGAGGCAGTCCTCAGGATGGGTTTGACCCTTGGGATTTTGGTATTGTCGGTTCTGGGATGAGATGATGGGCGGCAGTAGCTCAGTCTCCACATCTCGCCAGTCTGGATTGGAATCACTTGGGACCCATTTTTCCTTGGGAGGAGTTCCCCCATCTCTGAAGGAGAAGATCCATTTCCCAGGATCTTCTGAGGATCCCTCTCCCTCAAATTGGAAGACCTGTACCTCCTACACAAAGTGGGTCTGTTTGGGTCCTTTGTTTCTCCTACCCCCCCTGTGCTCCTTGGGGGGAAGGCTTTCAGGGGTAGGAGATTTTGTTACCGGTTCCTGGTTTTCCAGGGGCTGTTTACAAGTTGGGAAGGAAGCTTCCTCCAAGGCTTTACACCCCCTTCCCCTTGTGCCTCCTCCCTGGGAACCGGTTGGTTATCGGGGTGCTGCCCCCGTCATTGTTCTGGAGCACCAGGTCCAGAGTTTGGGGCATTCTGCGGTGGCATGCTCATCTGAGGGTTCTGTTGAGCCCTCAGTATGTGACCCAGATCCTGTGCCATATTTTGGACCTGGCGCTCAAGTTGTGAAACCCGCTCATGCTGATACGGGGCTCTATTTTCTCCCCTGTGCTGATCCCGGGAAGGGTAGCTATCCCTTCTCTGGTAGTACCCCTGGTTGGGAAGATTTTGGTACCCCTCCACTCTGGCCTCCCCTCTCCCGGATTAGGTTGTCTGGGCTCAGGGAATTGGGGAAAGAAGGATGGATGATTTTGGGGCTGGAAATTGGGTGGATACCTGGGGAAAAAGTTCTGCCCAGGATTTGGAGAATTTCTGTCCTCCTGTGGGAAGTTGGGAGGGAAGTTCCCTGGGTTAGGTGCTTGGCTGGATCCCCCCCTTGGGCTGGAGGAGTCCACACATAACCCAGGATTGGTCGGTTTCCCTTGTAGCGGGGACTTACATAGTCAGGGGAGCGGGGGACCCCATTTGTGGGACTACCTCCTCGACTCCCTGTCTGTGACTGGCCCGAGGGCCTTCTGGGCTGTGAATTATTTGGTGCAGGCAAGTTTTTAGGCCCCCATCTCCAAATCTAAACCGGGGCAACCTTTACATCTGCCACCTTGGCAGCAGCAGGGGTGCTGTTGGTTTTGGGGTTTTTCGGCGCGTTATTTTTATTTTCGATAGGCTTCTGCACCTCATAGATCCGGGTAGCCTGTTCAATGACCCAGTCTAAAGATCTATTCTCATGAAAATCTCTCACGAGCTCGGTCATTATGTATTTGTGTAAGGCATGGAAAAATGTATTGATAAAGTCTCTGCTATCCGTGCGCACCCTTCTGGTGGTCTGCGCAAAAGCACGTTTTAATTCTTGCACAAACTCTTGTGGGGCCTGATCCTCCCCACATTGCAAATTGTAGGCTGCCTTGCGAGCCTCTTGGGGATTTCTGTGCACAGAAAAATGTTTCAAGATGGCCGCCCTGTATGTGGACCACCTTGAATGGTTTTGATCCTCCAGCCCGGCAAAGAAACTGGAGTATTCTGGTGAGAAGGTTCACTTTACATATTGAATACAGCTTTGGCTGTCCTTCAAATGGAAAGTCTCCATCATTTGCTCATAGAGCTCCAATTGTTCCCAAACAGAATACTTGGCGTTCTTATGATAAGGCGTGATGACACTCCTTATTGCCTTTATTTGTTTCAATGGGTCCTTAAGCAAGGCCCTTTTTGCCTTATTGGCCTTTTTGGTTCGGGTAACCCTGGTCCATTCATCCTCTGACTCAGAAGCGCTGCTCCCAGAGGTGCCCGTCTGATCTTCCAGGTTTTCCCGGATTCTGTGAGCCTGTGAATGGCTGGCAGAATGAGGGGACCTGGTCTCCTGTGTCCTGTGACACTCAGAGGAGTGTTCAGATTCCTCCTTGCTACCAGGATTTGCTGGGTATCCCCCCCACTGACCTAACGGGGCAGAGGTTTTCAGGATGCCCTTAATGGGCCTACTCTCCTGGGGTTCCACTCTAAATTGCACTGTGTTTGGGTGCCCATACCCGGATGCCCGCCCATACATTCCTGGGAGGTACTGGCCTATGAGCCCCATACTTCTAGCTGGATAGTAATCTGCCATCCCCGTGGCCCTGGGCTCATGTGCACGAAGGGTCATGGGGGTGGCAGAGTCCAGGGACTGGGAGAGATGAAGGCCTCTGGTACTAGGGCTCCTGAGGTTATGCTCCGGAGTTTCTCTTTCCCAGCGAACCTCATCTCTATCCGCCCCTGCTTCCTGTTGCAATGCAAGAGCCTGTGCTTTCAGTTCCTCAGTTAAGGCCTTACTAGACTCTATCAGTCTCTCCTGTATCGCTACCTGTTGCTGGAGCCTATCATTGTGCTGACAGAGAGCCTCATTTTCTCTCTGTGCCTCCTGATTGGTCCTGGAGTACTGGGCCAGTCTCTGCTGCAGGAGGGTTACCTCCTGAGCTGTGTCCCTATTGGCCTGCTCCTTTCTTGCCAGAGCATCCTCCACCCTCCTGGTGTGCTCTAACAAGTTCTGGTGTTCTTTTTGGAGGTCACCCAGTCCCTGGAGGGCCAGGTGATTTTCTTCCATTTTCCTTTTTAAGTGGCAGACTTCCTGACCTAAGGTATCCCTTTCCTGACTAAGAGCCTGCATCTGTGCCACCAGGTCTTCCCTTTGCCTTTGGAAGGCACCAGCTTTCTGGCACTCCTGATCAAACTCTGCCTTGGTATCCAGGTCCTTCAGAATCAATGTATTGCTTTCCTCTTTTTCCCTATCTAGGTGGCTTTGCAGGGTGACTACCTGCTCAGCACATGCCCTATTGAAATCTAATTGTTGCTCCCACTTTTTCTGGCTCTGCAGTAGGGAGTCCAAACCTTCTTGGTACTCCTTCTGCAAGGCCAGAAATCTGGTATCCTTGTCAGCCTTTTCCTGTTGCAGCACATCCATATCCTCCTTTATTTTAGTGATGTCCTGTCTGCTATCATTTTCTGACTCCTAGCTCCTCTGCAGCCTCTGCTCAGAAGAGACCAGGTCAGATTGGGCCTTTTCTAATGCCATCTGTTGTCTATTTGCCAGATCGTGGCCTTCAGCACATTTGTTCTGCATGACTTCCATATATAGATACAAATATGCCGCTATCCTGGCAATCTTATTGTGTTCATCTTTTGCCTTAGGGGCCATATATAGTTCACTCAGGGCCACATGTAGGGGACCCTGATCTCTCCAGATATCTGACCCTGTTTCAGTGACCTGTTGCGCGATTGCCTGCAACCAGACAGTTTGGTCCTGATGAGTCCACTCACCTCTCACAAATTTCTTATGTAAGAAGTGCTCTCTGGCTATTTTCATATCTACCAAGGTCGTCATTCTGGAATTTGAGTTCCTTCCTGACTTACAGAAGTTTGTATTTTATTTTGCAAAACAGACCGTTTCCTTAGAGCGTTCCTTTGAGGGATGCTTTCACAGTGTAAAACAGTGTGGTGATCTAACCGGATATGTGTATCTGGTCAGTTGGCACACTGTATTAATCTGCACAAGTGGTAACTGTAACCCAGAATTTCCTGGCTCCGAGCCCCCACTTTTTTAAGCGATATTCAATCAACACTACAGCCAAGTCAATGCCTAGTCTGGGATGCTGAGGAAAACCCTTATTAATGTATTTTTATGTCTAGTTCAGTACTCTGGATGACCACCCTTCTATAACACCCCCCTCTTAGAATCCCCCTGACCCCACTGAGCCAAGAAGTAGGTTTGTTTTGCAAATTAAAAGGTTTATTTGAAAAATTAAACAATATATATATATCACACTTTGTAATAAATTAATATCTGATAGTACACTTAGACATATGATGTTGATCAACAATGGGTAATCTGGCACTAGCACACTTCTTTACAATCAATGAGGAGTTAGTGTAGGATGGATAAAGTAGCAAAAATACTTTTATGATTTCAAGGGAAAAGCAATGAGGAATAAAATGCAGTACAGAAATACTTGATATGATTTTAGCAAAAGATATGATAATCACTTTTTCTCTGGCAATTCACCCCCCCACCCTATGCAATGTAAGAAATGGAAAGAGATGGAAAGAGGAGAACACAGTTCTCAGGAATGCAATCAAATACAATACGAAATTCAGTTCCTCTCCAGCAAGCTTAGAGGAAACAGGTAGGAGTTTGAAACACAGGCCCAAAATGCTTTTTAAATGTGTTGGCAATGGATGGGAAAATGTGCCAACTGATTTTAATTCCCTCTAGAGATTCAGGGTGAGTGGGAGATGCGTGTTGGTATTAGCTCAGGCTCACTTTAGCAATGCTCTATGAGTTATTACCAAGTTGCAACGGATTTTAACAAAAGAAAGAATGGAGCTGCTATTTTGACAAGTGGAGAAATTGAGCCAAAATCGCAAATCACGATAAATTTCGCAAGTGCGTAAATCGTGATTGCGGAAAAAGTATAGTTCTAGGTCCACTGGAAAGCCTAGATTCTAAGCTTTCAGATGAAAGTTAAATCTCGTTCCTAGCACAAACGGTTCCAGAGATACGGACGATTAAATAAAGGTAGTTTTTCGGATTTAAAGTAAACTCAAAATGACAGGTGACAGCTTGCAGCTGCAGAATTGACAGGTGACAGTTGTGCAGCTTTAAAAATGACCGATGACACGATTTCTAGGAGGCAGTTCTATTTATGTTAAAATAGTTTGGATTAGATTATTTTAACTAAGAGATTGGTTCTGCACAGTTCTGCTAGGTACTCACAATATAAATTTGAACTAGGCCTCGTCACAGATCTGGTCAACGAGTCCAGCTGCGGTTCTGTCTGCTCGGCGGGTCAATCAGGCACCGGTTCTGCTCACAGCGATCTGGGTCAGCTCTGCTCAGCTGGTCTAGCCTCTCTGGATTCTGGATGTAACACTGCTTTCTGGGTACTGCTAAAGGTTCTTGCAAAAATTCTCAGCAAAACTTCAAACAGCTCGCCCGGCTGTTGAATAGTTTGGTTGGTTTTGAGGCCTGCTGAAGAGGATTCAGCTGGTGGATTCAGGCCTCTCTGCTACAAATTCTGGGGTTAATTTCTGCTACAGGTTCTGGAGATTGATGGATTTGAAGTCTGGATCTCTGGATGTGAAGTCGTCGGTCAGCATGCTCCGCAGCAAATGGAATTGAATGTCTCTACCTGTCCCAGCAGTCTCTTTTTATGTGTTTTGAAAAGTGGGTGTGTGCGTTGGTCATGACTAAACCTGCCCCTCTCACTTATCATTGGCCAATTCCTCCTCTCTCCCTTGGTTGGGGGAAGGAAATGTGAGTCAGAGTGATGCTGTAGGTTTTATGGTCAGAGGAACCTCCCCTTGTCAGATTGCACACAAATCTATTTCTGACCCAAATACATATTTACCTATGTACCATTTTTCTAATATTATAGGTCCAGTTAACATATTTTCTGTAGCACCAAACCATCCGATCCCTGTCTTTGTACGATGTCGTGTCCACTGATGACAGAATTCTCCCCTTTTCATCCAGATAACGACATCTAAATCTTTCCAGATTTTACACAAATGTGCATCAGGGATATGGGTTACAGATGGTAAAGTGTCAGATTTTTAACATGCATACATTTAGAGTGACAACCTTTTTTCCGCTACTATCCCCAGGAACATACCCCAGGGTCCTAACACCTCTTAAAATGTGCACAGAAAAATCACAAGAATAATGGTATTATTTATATAATTTTGACCAGTCCGCACTATGAGTTATCTATCTTTTTAAAATTATGCCCTGGTCAAAAAGGGGTGTGGCTTCCCACATCACAGGGTGGAATAACTGGTTTATCCACTTCCCCCAAGCTCAGCTGGCTCACAGAGGCACAGCTGCCCCCCAGTTTCTCCCAAGAGGAAGCTATTTTACGACGCCCCCAATATAACATTTGCCTGAGTCCAGGACAGGCCTTTGTTCAACTCACTGTAGTCCCCAGCTGCTCCACCCCTAATCTAATCAGAGACGTGTCAACTCCTTTTGGCCAGGGGCAAAGTGGCTGAGCATCCAGTTTCAACTCCTGTCGGGGGTAGTTGTCAGGCAGAATTCAGTTTCATTAAGCCAGGTTTCAGCTAAATGTCACTTTTTGTTCCCAGTTTTCTACATTCAAATCAAACTGACAATTTTTACCTATACATTAAATAATTACTTCCTTCAAGTCATTTCAGAATATAGTTTTACATTGTATCCACCTCTTAGCAAGTCTTTCCTTGGTCTGGTTTTGTTTCATTTGTTCAGTTTTACACAAAAGTGTGGTGGTTTTAAAACGCCGGCTTTCTGATAGTGGTGAGTACTGGTAATGCAACCATTTTTGGGATTAAGAAAATGAATTCCCCACAGTTCTGGAGTGCTTTTGGCAATCAGCATTGCCATTCCCAATGGTTTCAGGCTACTGTGTGTGTAGCCCAATGGTGGTTAGACAGTGCCCTCCTGTGCTCACAACATAGGCAAAAATGGGTGGCAGCCTATTCTTTATGTTTTCACTGTGCACTCTCTGGGTAGTTCTGGCCATCATGATGTTTTCCATGCCAGTACTGCACAGTTTTATTGTAGGGCTTGGATGCATGGGTAAAAACATCCCACACACAGTCTTTAGGTAATTAATATTCAAGGTTATGTACACTATCACAATTACTCACTGTGTGCTCAGAAAATCAATAATGGTAAATATATACAGTTCTAAAATGGTACAACAATTATTATCAGATATCATTAATGTACATCAACTATATTGTCAAAATACAACACAGATCAATAAAGAGGAAACCAGCAATAGAGAGGGGAAGAAAAGCAAGATGGTTGAACAATTGGCAGAATACTGGCCTTTACCAAATAGGCACACATCTGTGTGGAGATCCCCCCACCTGGGCAACCTGTAAAGCAAAGATGTATCACAAGCTCAGTCCATATATAGTTCTACGAGTCTTATTTCCCTCTACAATAGTTCTACAGCCCCAATGTACCTGAGATTGTAGCGTTCGTCGTCGGAGAATGTCCGACGGAGAACAGGGTGAACTACGGCGGTGAAGTGGCAGCTTCGTTCCTAGCGGTGCTCGGCGACGACGGAGCGTTGGCATCCTGCAAGGAAGAGGCATGCGGGGCACCTCGGTGACGGTAGTTCTGGACTGCAAAGAGATGTTGAAGAACTGTGGCTCAGCAAGGGCGTCGAGTCGTCAGCGTCTCTGTGGTCTTTAGGTGGCGGGAAACCCACCGGCTGATGCTCCTCAGCGCGTCGACGGTCGGGCTTTCTCCAGCGGGATAAAGCGGGCGGCGATGCAGACGAGAGCGTCCTCGGATCAAATGAAGTTCTTAGGCAAATGGGAGCACGGCGGCTCCAGTCGGCAACGGTGGTCGTCGACAGTGGCGGACAACAGTCCGGCGCTTCTCTTTGGGATTCCGCAGCAGTCCCCGTCCCCGGTTGGCAGCCTGTCGTAGGTCTGTCTAACGGGGAGCTTTGGCAAAGATCAGCTGGTGCACGATGGTCCCTCGTAGGTCAGGAAGAGGGCTCCTTACCAGGTCCTCACTGGGTCAGTCCTTGATGACACAGCAGCTTTCAGATTGATGAAGGAAAGCAACAGCAATTCTTCTCTTCCAGCATGACTTCAAGGTTAAGCTTCAGTTTCAACTCCAGTTTCTCTTCAGCTTCTGAACATGAATTCTAACACTGAGAGGCCCCCAGATATACTAGTTGATCTCCCATTCATTCTGCTGGGCCACACTCAAGCAACCAATCGGTCAGAAGGGCATTCATGCAGGCAGGCATCCAATCATGTGCATAGTGCATTCAGGCCATTCACTCCTGTCCAGACACTCACAACAAGTTATGTGTATTGGGACAAGTACCCAGCCATTTAACACTCCACACTGCATTCATACCAGTTTCAGGCAGGGCTGTCTCAGTCATTGTGTCAAACACCAGATACTAGACACTCACAACACACAATGCATATTCGTCACACACTCCATTCACGCAGGTCTCACACACAGGGTCTACCCACAACATACAGTCACTGGGAAGGCTCCAGCCAGTCTGGCCTGGACTTCACAACAACACCATATATGGAACTTCCAACCAACAGCCGGTAAGGGGAAGGGACAGAGTCAGGGCTTCCCAGGACTTTGGGAAAACAAGGTAATAGGCAATATAAAGCAAGAGGCCACAGGGGCCATCTTGTTTCCTATCAGGAATCAACTGTGGCAGGGCCTGGGAATCCCAAAATGGAGGATACTCAGGGCACCTTTCAAATCCAGCATGGAGCTGCCACCAGCCCATACCCTGCTCTGTGGGCCTCACACAGGGGCCCAAAAACATACACTAGGGGCACAGGGTTGTACCCCCACCCATGGTTGCCATAAGGGTATCCCATGGGTCTGCACACCAAACCAAAAGAGAGAGCTGCACCGCCAGGAGTCCCACATGAACTCCTGCATGGAAAACATGACAGAACACATGATAAAAGGCATTAAAGGACAAGGATACAGAGGCCCTGTCCCTCCGATGCATTTACAGCATCACAGGGGGTTTCATACAACGCTTGAAATCTTAAGAGAGGTTGCATACTGGCCACACATGGGGCAGGACCTCGACCAATATTTGAAGGGGTGTCTTGTGTGTGCACAATTTCAGCCAGCATCCCTCACACACCGTGCGCTTCTCCAAAAGATGGGGATGACACTGCCTTGGCCAGATTTACAAGTCGATTTTATCAGGGCGTGATTCGCTCCTCTAGGGGGAACAAGTACATGTTGACCGTGACATGCTTGTTCACTAAATGGGTGGAATGTCTCCCGGCCCCTAATTGCAAGGCAGAGACAGCAGCTGCCCTGATGATCAACCACATCTTCTCACATTTTGGACTACCCCAAAGGATCGAGTCAGACCGAGGAAGCCACTTCACTAGCGAAGTGATGACAAAGATGTGGGAGATACTTGGGGTCAAAAGGAAACTACCCATTGCCTAGGCTAGCCTATAACGGTGGAGTTGAGAGATACAACAAGACAATTGTGAGCATATTAAAAAAGTTTGCGGCAGATTCTGGGGCAAGTTGGGACATTCGATTACCCGTTGTCGTGATGGCCATCAGACCGACCCCTTCTTCCGCAACTAAAATGTCACCGTTTGAGCTGATGACTGGATGAAGGATGATGCTCCCCAGCATCTGCTCTACAGAACCCAATAGCAGACATTGATAAATGCCTCCACAACTCATGAGTATGTTGAAAATCTGAGAAAACACCTTCAACATGCTTTTGCCTATGCGTAGCGAAATCTAAAAAGATCTGCAGACAGTATGAAGACCCACTATGACCTCAAGACAACTAGAAAAGAATACCAAGTAGGAGACCGGGTCTATTTATTCAATTTCCAAAGGAACCAGACCAAACAGCGCACATTTCTTCCCAGCTGGCTGGGTCCTTTTGAAATTGTAGACAAAATCTCACCAGTCGCCTACAAAATCCTTATTCCCATAGGCATTTTGGTAGATCGGGAAGATAAGTGGGCCCACATCAACCAGCTGAAGTGTTGCCATCCTAGGCATACTCTGCAGCATCCAGAGGATTCATCTGGAAACCCAGAGGGGGACATTCCAGATCCCTAGGAATTCCAACTATAAAACGATTCCATCCGTTATAATTAGTAATAATTCCAAACAGAAAAGATTGTCATTATATGTCAAATATATGTGTCTGCCGCACTACACGAATAGTGGTGGGGAAATGTCCACAAATATGCTCTGTTTTGTCATCCTAGGAATGAAACCATGGATCCTAAGTACCAAGGAGGACCACTCAGGGACCAGAAGGAAAAACCCAAAGGGCACGGGGTTTCGCTCCATACTCTCATCCGGAACTGGCGAGGAGAACCTGTCGATCCAGCACTGATGGGAGAAGCAGACACATTTTTCCACTTGGACCAAACAAAAAGAAGAACTGGACATCCCAATCTCCCAACTTCCCCTTGACGGGCAGTCAAAAGTCAAGTCGCGAGGGGGGGCTTGTGGGATGTTTTAACCCACTAGATTCTGCCCTGCGACATCCCTGTGTGCTGATGGTGCAAGAATCATCAAAATGGCTGCAAAAGCCCTATGCACGCCAAAACCTATGAAACGTGTGCTTTGAAGCCGGAAAAGATGGCTGCCAAATCTACTTTGCCTGTTGTCAGTGGTGGAAGGAGACCTCAATGCTGAAACCTGTCACTGGTCTGCCTACCAAGGAAAAATGGAAACTGCATAAAAGGCAGTGCTTTCTTGAAAGAAACCCAGAAATTGCTCTTAAATCCCTTTTTCTTTTTTTCTGAAAATACAAAATGCTGGTCCAAAACACCACAACACTTCCAATATCTTTGCTGGGTGTTACCCGCCACTTCATTTAAGGAATCAATATGAACATACAATGTCATGGAAAGTGGAATCTGTCATCAAAATATCCACAGTAAAAAGTGTGCTTGCCTGTGAAAATCTGTCAAAATATGGGCGCAGTACCAGCAGCCGCCTGTATG
Source organism: Ambystoma mexicanum (assembly GCF_040938575.1). Taxonomy (NCBI): domain Eukaryota; kingdom Metazoa; phylum Chordata; class Amphibia; order Caudata; family Ambystomatidae; genus Ambystoma; species Ambystoma mexicanum. The sequence continues at coordinate 1,362,064,759 of NC_090935.1, forward strand.
ACAGCTGTCATTAGTTGCATCAGAAGTTTAAACTTGTGAAATTGAAATCAAATGTCTGAGAATTAAGTGACCTGTTATCAAAAGTAATATAGGTTGCAACTATTCAATCTCCATGCTTTAGAGACTGGAATCAGTGTTCTAGTTGCCTGATAAAAAATTGCAACTTTTATTTTAAACCAAGTAAAATGTAATAAATTGACAGTGAATTTAAGCTGAACTCAAAGTCACCAAACCAGTTCCCCCCAGCTTCCCCCAACAAGAGGCATCTCTCCTGCTTCCCACCAAAGTCAGGAACTTACACCTTTGTGTTGATTAAATCAGTGGAGGGGATTTTGGGCTGCAGCTGGAGGAGCACAATGGACCTTCCTGGGCTGAAAGGATATGAAGATTGTAAAGTGTCAAAGTGGCCTCTGCCAGGAGGTAGAGGGCGGAGATTGCTCTGGAGCTGCAAGATGGAGATGGAGGCGGGGACAGACACTTTTGTTGATTCACAAAGCACAGAAAGCATTTTTTTGAAAAAGACTGATGAAGGACTGTGCAAATTTGTAAAAATTATAGAATTAGCAGCATTGTGAATGTGATTTTTTTGTGCACATTTTAAAAAGACCCAGAACTCTGTGCGATGTTCTGAGAAGGGGCAGTGCAAATTCTGGTTTTGTAGCAATTGTATCTATGTCAGAAGCATGAAACTTCATACAGTTATGCCCATTTATAATGCGCACATATGTACAAAATCTTTGACAAATTAGATATCGTGTCCCGGACAAAAAGTGCAAAAATATGTCAAATCCAGACCCAAGATCTCACAGCAACGAGGCTTGGAAGAATATTTGCTCCACAAAATATGTGATCTATGTATGTTATTGGTATAAAGATTGTACACATGTAAAGATGTATTATATCAAAAATAGGTATTATGTGCAAAAGGCAAGGGGAGGATGTTTTGCCTCATAAACCACATCATCATGATGACACTCTGTTTTCTCCTCCAATCAAGGGAGAGAGCAGACTCTAGCCAATAGACTACCTAGGGGGTGTGCCTAGGATAATTCAGCTTACCCACCCCTTTATCAAACACATAAATAGAGACAGCTGAGGACTCAAAAGACACACATTCACCCATCAACCGATTACTGGCGGAGCACATTGCAAGAGAACTATCCATATTCCAGACTCCAGACTACATAAACTTTGCAAGCAGTAAGGCTCAGAGCATAGCTGAACTACTTTCTGCTGGGCCTAACTTCCAGAACCCATCCCTCAACTTAAAGGGGAAACCAAAGAAGCAGCCAGGCTGTGCTGTAACTGCTTGCCTGCCAAACAATTATCTTCATAACCAGAAGGTCAGATTAAACACCGTCTGGTGCCGTGCCATGCTGCGCTGTGCAGACCAGAGAGCCATTGCAGATCCAGTCCAGTTGTGCTGTGCAGTGTAGACCAGAGTGCCTTGCTGTCCAGTCCTGCTGTGGGTTGTCCAGAGCGCCTTGCTGATCGCTGAATCCGACCAGTCCGGTGTGCCCAGCAGTCTGTCCCAAAAGAATCCCTGACCAGAACCAGATCCCTGACGGTTCCATTCAAAACATTGGTAGTGAGTATGCATAGTATAGGATTGTCACTAGCCTATGTACTGTCCATAGCCATCCCTATCCAAATCAAATCTATCTTATCCAGAACTGTATTGCTAGAAATCCATTTTGTTCTGCCTGAACTCTCTCTCTTATCCTATAATCCTTCTGTAATAATATTGTTAAAATCATCTTTGCGCTGATATATTGCGTCTGAAGAAGGCAAGCGTCTCGGCTGGCAGTTGCCTTGATCAAGTGGCTGAGCATCCGTGTAGCTTGTTTCTTCATAGTCCATCCCTAGTGTAAAGAAACCTTGTTTGTATTTTAAAAGCGCATCCTTGTTTTACAATTCTGCCTCTTTCTGAAAAAAAACGACCTCCACAAAAACGTCCATAACTTCTTCATACTTTATGCTAGAAACGAAATTTAAGTGTCTACCTGTAGCTAACATCCTAAGCTTAAGAACCCGATCTTAGTTTTTCAGCAATTGCCCTTACCGCGCACGGAAAGGTTTCCTGTGAATTTTTCGTTTGCCCAACATATATAACGTGTAAAACAGCTTTTCATTGCACCCAACCTCAAAATTAAGTTTTAAACTAGCTTATTACTCTCAAATCATTGCTAGTGTGTGTCTGAAACCAGATAAAACGGCTCCCTTTAGAATTTCAACTATTTCATTGAATTAAACCATTTTCAGTGTTTCACCATTCCATTCAAAGCCAACTTTAAAACCATTTTGACAAGTTTGCCAATCAATTCTGTTTTTCTCTGGTGTTTGCTGGGTGGAAATTGGGATTGATATATTGTATTGAATTCTGCATTCCTGAAACCTGTTATCTCTCCTTCTATTTCTTCATATTGAATATTGGGGGGATTGAGGGGTGTGCAGGGGCAAATAGTGACCACATTGCTATTGATTTGAACAAACCCACAAAAGTATTGTTTCTATGCTGCATTGTTTTTGATCATCCTTACTCCTTATGATTAAAGATATTGTTTAGTGTGACATCACCCCATTGGTGATTATTGTATACCCATTAAAAACAGTGTGATATATATTGTAAAATCCATAAATAAATATTTTAACTTTGCAAACCAGCCAGCTTCCTGGTTCAGTGTGACCGTGGGGGGATTCAAAGAGAGGGGCGTGATATAAGTGGTACATCATTCAGAAATAAAATAACTTATAGACACAAATAATTAATTAAGGGTTTCAGTAGCGCAGTACACACTAGGCACTGACTTAGGTGAAGTGCCAGATTGAAATCACTTACAGTTATGAGTGTCCATTACTCATAGTTGCCTCTTCTTTGTCCCAATGCTGTCATGGGTAAAGTGTTGGAAAATGAGGGGAGATGTTTTACAATAGCCCATAAAGGCCGGGAGAGGGTTAGGTTGGCTTTTAACAGGGAAAGGGGATACCATATCTCACCTAATTTACCCATAACCCCTCTCTTCTTCACCCTCTTGCTGGTTCTTCTAGATTGGCAAAATCTGCTGGCAAGGTCAGTGGGACAGGGATAGCAATACCCCATAACTGCCTCCGAGATAGAGGGATCCTCCTGAAATGGAAATGCTGGATACTGTGTCTCACCTGAAGACATCTCATCCTCAAACCCCAAGGATCCTCTACCCAGGTGATCCTCCCTCGCTTCTCCACCCCGAGGGTCAGGATCCAAAAGCGATGGCCTTTCTCTGGCCACCTGAAAGGAGAACCCAAGGGGAGTAGATGTGAGGACGACCTATGGTGTCTCCCACCTCCTATACCCAGCGAGAATGTTGATAATCAAGTATGAGAGTACCAAAGGATTCCAATCGCCAGAGGAAGGACGGCGTTACATACATAACTTGGATCAAAACCCACAAAAGTGTTACTTCTATGCTGCATTGATTTGATCATCATTACTCCTTATGATTAAAGAGATTGTTTAGTGTGACATCACCCCATTGATGATTATTGTATACCCATTAAAAACAGTGTGATATATATTGTAAAATCTATAGAGGCAAGAGGCAATCAAGAGGCAATGTAAACCACGGCTTATTCCCCAAACATTCCCCAGTATAAAGCACCTCTTGAAGGGAGATCCAGAGAAGACACATGGGAGAATTTTAGATATAAACCAAACAATGACCGCAAACAAGTACCCCCACAACTGTCCAACCCACCTGCAATTAATCAACAGTAAGAACACACATGGGACAACTCAAAATTGCCACTAAATCCAACAGAAACTCAATGAAAGTTATGGGAAGAACCAAAACACACCAAACATGCTGGAAGAAGGCCAAAGTATCCAAAGATGTTATACAAAAGGGAAGACATTAGACAAAAAAACAACCCCACCTCTCTCCGCCTCCCTGAAGATACAATTCCTGCCACCATAGGAGAAGGGAGGCACGTAGGTCTGACGCACCTCAATAAAAGCCAGAGTCTAAAGTTACTCAGCATTAGCATCGCTGGTTCACCAGGAGTTAAAGCTTTACATGGTGTATCTGTAGAGTAATTATAATTCCCTTGGTTACAACAGTTACCTCAAGATGTACGATGCAGACCAACATACGATAAGAACGCAAACAACATACACCCAACACTTTTTCAAAAATATGAATGGGAAGACATGCAGCTGGCTTGACAACACACTCAGGATCTCCCGATTAAGTAAGAAACAACTGAGGCAAATACCAACCACACGCAAAGATAAACATGATTTTATGATAGTTACACAAAATGGTGAATGGTCTTAATTGGTACATTAAAAGGACATCAATTCTGGAGTTTCTTAAAACCAAAAATGTTGACATCGCCCTAATACAGGAAACACACCTAAACCATGAAGAAGCAGAAAAGATAGCAAGAGGGTGAGTGAGCATGGAGAAATATAGCTTCTCAACAAATGGGGGAAAAGCAGGAGTGGCCATACTATCGAATAAGATCCTATACCACAAGATAGTTAATACATGGACCGAGGGAGAGGGGAGTATATGCCTTATTAAACCCAAAGTGCAGGATGCCCTTCTGTTAGTGGGATCAATAGAACACTGCCACATGAGACTAAACCGGCTTTCTTAAATAGCTACATAGAATCATAACAGAGATCAGGAACATACCAGTTATCCTGAGAGGAGATTGGAATTTAGTACTAGACAGGTTGTTGGATAGATCAAAAGGAAAAGATAGGCTTGGGACCAGAGGCCGAAATAGACTGAAAGATATCATCCAAGAAGACGATCTACTAGATCCGTGGAGGAAAATGCACCCAAAAAGGAGAGAATACACATACATGTCCTGCGCACATGGAACATGGCCAAGGCTAGACTATTTTCTTACATATTGTGGACCAATACATTTGATGATCAGTAATAACATACTACCCTTGGGACTCTCAGACCACGCACCAGTCACTCTTCTTTCATCATTGGACGTTACAGGCCTGAGAGTGAGGAGATAGTGCTTGAATGTAAGTCAGTATAAAACACTGGACCAAAAGCTGTAATTATAGAACACTCTAAAAGAATATCTAGTAATCAACAAACAATCATTAGCCAGTCCCGCTGTACTAAAGGCCTGAGTCAAGGCACATATGAGAGGATGCATGATAAGAAACGCATTGCATAATAAAAAGAAAGTCTGGGAGCTATAGGGGTAAACAGAAGAGGAAGTCAAAACCTCACAAGAGAATGCTTGGAACACCCAGTACATAACCTACAGGAACAAATGAAAGTCAAGCAGAGGAAGCATCCGAGGAGTGAAAACCCCAGATGGAGAATATAACAGGTGAGTATTTTAATTAATATTCTTTGGAAATGTTCAAACAATGTGTTGAAGTGATGTTCTCAAATATTGTGTCTAGTCTTATCTAATGTTGTCCTCTTTTGAATGGAAGTCTTGAAATTGATGTCTATGTAAATATTTTCTCTCAAATGCAATGTCCATCTTCCGGGGAAAGGTGGTGTGTAAAAAGTACTGAACCTCTTTTTTATTTCTATTGTTAGTTAAATAAATTCCTTAACCTCCAGCTTGGAGGCAAACAGAGAGTCTGGAGGGGACCCTAGGGACTCCGGAATGAAAGAATAATGGGGGTGCTTTGTTACACCCTTCAGCGCAGAGATGGAAGGGGAGACTGGAGTGCCCACTACCTAATGAAGGAAATTGAGCTGGACGGGCTCCCACAGAAAGAAAAATATGACAGAAAAGGGGACTTCGGAGGAAACCCCAATATGTGGGTTTGTTTCAGCCAAGGACAAATGGTGGGCCTGTGGGCAAACTTCACAAAGGACTCCCACATTGCCAGCCTGGTTTGTGCATCCCAACTGTTTACAAATGCAATAAGTGTGGCTGTTAAGAGTGTTGAAAACCTAGTGTCCCCCAGACTTGATGACTCTGAAAGCGCAGCTTGGGGCAGGACAAATGGCACTGGCCAGTGCATCCCACGTATTTATGATCTGCAACAAAGTTCAAACACAAAGAGACTTATAAAAAACACTGACCAAGAGAGACAAATGGCTTGGAGGAAGCAGAGCTCCTATTTGAACTAACCTAAATGTGTACCATTCATTTTAAAGGACTATTATAACTTCTACCTTTTTCTCTGCAACCAAATGTTGCACTTTCTTGATTGATTTGTCATTCTTTATGTCATTTCTAAGTGATTTTGGTGATATAACATCCTCCACCTGTGACTTAGGGAATTGTAATGGCGAACTTAAAGGTGTTTCTGGCTGCTATGAACACCTCCCAGATTTAAGAGTTGGCGAACCGGAGGGTGGGGCGAGTGGAGGATTAGGTATGTGGGGAATAAATTGCATCTTACTAATGATTATGCTCTTTGTAAAAACTGCAGAAAATTGCCAAACAGTTGTGCAACATGGTGCAGACCCAACTGTTGTTTTATTAAATCCCCCCTGATTAGCTGAATCAGAAAATATATATATTGTGGCAGTTACTAGTAAAATTATGAAGTTTTGCCACATAACTAGTGTTTGCCAATAATTTGACATGAGCACAAAAGGGGATTACAAATGGAAGCTGCCATATGTCTCCTCTGGACTCTTAAGCCAATTCTTAGAGAGAGACTGGATTTGGAAGGTGAGAGAAGGGTAACTGTCCAATCCTATTTGCAAGAACTCTTGCAGGGTACTCCCCAAGAGTGTAGACTTGACTGTGTCATCACTGCTATATAATGTGGATGCACTATGAGAGAAAGGGAAAGCTCCTAAAATTATCATCACTCTTGAACACTGGCCGAGAGAGAAAAATGCAGCAGCTCTCTAACTGCTGAAAATTGCCATCTGACAGCTGCCAGGAAACACCAAAAGGAGATTTTGCAGAGATTGCCTCTGGCCTGAAAGCTTACTGGGTCCTATGGTGGAATGTTGGGGGACATCCTTGAGAGTGGAGTGACCAGACACCTGACCAAACTTTCCAGGGGGTCATGACATGCAGCTAGCTTTCCTGAACTTTAAACAGAGGGTTTCATGTAAGTAGGCTTGAACCCTTTGTAACCAAAAGGTGGGGAATCTGCTGCCCTTAAATCCTCTCTCTTTATAGTGGCGGGGGAGGGGGGCTACAAAGCCGCAAAACTGCGTAGATCCTTAGCCTATTTAAATCAAATACAAATATATATGTATTCCCTTAGCAGTACACCACTGGGTGAATTTTGTTAAAGTTTGAAATTAACAAAGCTCATTCCCAGTTTGTGCTGCAAATTATAGACTGTAATTTAATTGGGTACTCTTTCTGTTCAGCTTCCTCAAAACAGGCCTTTAAGTGGGGGGGTCTGAAATCCCAAATTCTCAGATCATTCCAATTTTTCTCATCCAGCTCACCCAACACATGCCTTTAAGTAGGAGAGGTCTGAAACCCAAAATTCTCAAATCATCCCAACTTTTACCATTCAGCTTCTCCAACACAGGCCTTTAAGTGGAGGCGGGTCTGAAATCCCAAATTCTCAAATCATCCCAATTTTTACCATCGAGCTTCCCCAACAGAGGCCTTTAAGTGGAGGTGGTCTGAAATCCCAAATTCTTAAATCATTGCAATTTTTCTGTCTGAATTCCCCAACACAGACGAAAGTCAGGGAAGGAGGATTGGAAAAAACAACAGCTAAATCACACTGTGCTATTTTAAAGAAAAGGGTGCTGCTAAAATCATAATTGCCATATGCATTGTACCAATCGGTAAACCGAACTGCTAGCCCTTTTAAGCACGCAGGAAATTTGTATTGCACAGCATTGCATATGTAATCTTTTTTGTGTTTAACATTTCAGTGTAATTTTCTTAACATGTAATTCAAATAAACATTAATATATTTCCTGTACACCGGCCTTGTTCTTGGCTCCTTGGTGGCTCAGGGGGAGAGATCCAAGGGGTATTAAATGAATTGGAGATAAGGCTGAATAAAATAACTGACAATAACCGTTTATTGTGTGACACTTAGCTTGGGGAGGGAAGGAACTCCTGTGTTGAGGGTGCCCTCTCAATAAACCGTTACAATGTATATGTGTGTGTATTCCGTACTCCTTGAAAATTATATTTTTAGATATATGTACAGTGTAAGAGAAAATGGGACAACGGTACAGAAGCATTAATAGATTTGGTAGCAGTAAAGTGGGTGGGGAGGGGCCAAGAGAATGGGGGTATGCTGGGTAAGGGTAGTTAAGGTGTGGTTATAGTGTATAGATGGGGAAAGACATTGGGCCTCATTACACGGTAGGCGGTAAGGGTTTACCGGTACCAGTATTTTACCGGTACCAGTAAACCCTTACCGCCTTACTACGAGGTCCCTTTGCAGGTTGGGGAATTTAACGCCTGCTTTTTGCAGGCGTTAAAAACCAACCCGCAAAGGGACCAGGGAGCTAATTACGGTACCGCAATTTGCGGTGCCGTAATTAGCACCTTCCCCATTCCCATTATGCCCTATGGGGCAAAAATGGGAATGGGGAAGGGCAATGGGGGAAGGGGGAATTACTGCCCCACCAACCTTGGAATAGGGTGGTAATTCCCCTTTCCACCAAGGCGGTGCCGGTATTTTACCGGCATGGACCAAGGTGCTAATAGCACCTTGGTCCACCGCCATCCGTGTAATGAGGCCCATTGTGTGGGTATGATACTGGTACAAAAGATGTAAGTAGTGTGAATACATGGGGGACTCAGGGTTAGGTACCATGGGAGAGAATAAAGTAGGAAGGAGAATGGTGGGTTGTTAGGGTAGAGAAGTTGGGTGGGTGTAGAGAAAGTGGGATACAATAAGTAAGCAGAGGTAGAGACACTAGCCATGGTCGCAGTAATATAGGCATAGTGATTAAATCCTAATTTGCACTTTGCAGACTGTAAAAAAAATGTTTATATAATTAGTTAGAACACAAAATCCCTACTGCATCACTGGCCATGGCCCTTGCTGTCAAAATATCTTTTTTTGGGTGGTACCAAGTCTGGTTTGCTTTTGCCCATTCCCCTTTCTGTAATGGCTTGGCAGGCGAACAATGATGGTCTGTATGGTTGTTGCAGAGAGCGTTGCCAGGGGTTAAGATTAATTCTAAACCTTCCAGCCATCACCGCTTTTGTTTTACACGTGTGAGGGTTCCCATAGAATCTCTCAGTTACCCTATGCCAGTGTACAGTCCAATTGAGTTGCCGGGACTATTGTATATGACTACAGGAGAAGCCTTGCAGAGCCCCATAGTGACCAATTAACGTTCATTAAAGTGACCAGTACTTTCATTAGGAAGACTGTCACAACACCTCACCATAGCGGATACACCTGTTCTGATGATGAGTTGTTTGTACGCCTCAAGTCACACACTGGGAAGTAGAGCATCTTGTTTATTGAGGCTTTTAGTTGCGACTGATCATGGTTACTTTCATATCATAACATATGAAGATGCCATTAGCGTTTGTGCAACAGCTCGCCTGTCCTGAATTCATCATCCTGAAATGTATGAACCATAGGCATGGAGGATACAGTTACTTTTTTTAACAGGGCATAGTCCACCATTGGGAATATGTTGGGTTCTCCCTGCTACATAAGAACTACCAATATATTTTCGGTTCTAAGCACTACACAATCGCTGCCTGAAGGTCACCAAGATAAGAATGTTTTAGGTTATCCCTTCTAGACAAATAGTTTGGTTTCTGTAACCGAAAAAACATGGTTTTCGCTCTGCGATATGTGTGGGTCTTAAGATAATATGCAGAGCACCATTGTTTGGTGTAAATGTATGGCCTAGTGAAAATAGGTGTATGATAACTTGGTATTGAAAAGAATGGCTGCTACTTAGGTGTGTTCTTCTAACCTGCATTTGCTGCTCAATTTTGCATACATATTGAGGTAAGGCGAATCTGTGAGGATCAAACAATGTTATTGACTTTCTGCAATCAAATGATCCTAAAGCTCTCTCTTTTATTTTGATACAAAAACACGTCATCATCATGGGTCCCTAATAAGTACCACCAACTTAGGAAATAGCAGATGTTTTCTTTTTAAATCCAATGTACCGTAAGTATTCCATTCTAGGTATTCATTAATGCATTGAGTGCACAGCTTCAACAAAATAAATCCAGTATTGTTTCCATTTTACGTCGAGGCTGTTAGCACTGCCTACACTTAACGCCAGTGTTACTGTTCAGATTATGGTCCAAATCTCACCATCTGTAGCTTGACCTTGTGTTTCTTGCTAATTAACCTGCTTTAAGTACTGGTAGTGGTATTACAGAAGAAGTGCAAGGGCCAACGACAAAAGCCCTGCAAAATGGAGGAGGCACCCCCGATAACCCGGGCAGAGTCCTCTTGGTGGTTCCCTCGCCCTCCCCCTTCCCTTTGGCGAAGGAGGGGGAGGTGCAGGGACAAGGTGGCAACGGGCAGATGCCCGCGAAAAGGAGAGCGTCAAATGCGGGAAAAGCCCGCGAACCAGAAGCGCGGCAGCTTCTGGGGAAAGCCCGCGAAAGGGCAAAACAAAAGAAAAGGGGAGGGGTTTCCCCCTTTATAGAGAGCGGGGGCTCACACAGAAGGCAGCATCCAGCTGCAGCTTTGGACCCCCGCTCGTGGGCTACGGAAAGGTTTTGTTTTGCTGAGGACTTCGCCTGAGGACGTTGTTGTGGAATTCGTTTCGGGGTGCCTGAGGACTTCGCCAGAGGACTTTGTCGGGGAAGTGGCAGCGGGACCGGGACTTCGTGCAGCTACACGAGCGGCGGCAGCGACAAGCAACCCTTTGCGGCGCCGGGCGGTGCAGAGAAGGTGACCATGGGCCGCTCGCCCAGCTGGATGAGCGGGAGGAGCCTGCAGCCAAGTACGGAAGTGGCAGCAGGAGCCGGAGACGCGAGAGCTTCGCCGCGCCCATCCGGAAGCATCCGACGGGGGGAGCGGCTGCATGAGGGCGGCGCTGCATTACAGCGCGGACACAGTGAGGAGCGGGCGCCGTGCCGTTGTTGCAAGCTGACCCACTCCAGCTACGAACAAACCCCTAAGGAGTGGTCCTAATGACGGTAAAGGGAGCATCGTGGGGACATCAGCAGGGGAGCAGCAACGCTGCGAGACGGTCAGCTAAAACAGCTGTGCACACAGTTCACAGGGCATGAGCAGCACGGAAAGCTACAAAAGACTTTGTTGGGGCAGCGTCAAGTCAGCGCTTCACAGAGCAGCGCTATAAACGTTTCGGAGTCTTACTAGAGGTGCAGCAGAGCACGCTAGCAGCATTGTGCAGGTCACGAGGTTGCACGTGCTGCAGCCAAGTCTTTAACACAACGTGAAGGACTAAAAATCTGTACAGGACAGGGAGCTCGCTGCAGAGGGGAAGCCAAAGCAAGCATGGACATGGAGGAGTTCATGGCCATGGCCAAAGTGGTCGTGGCGAAACATGGCAGCGACTGGATGCAATCCCTGGTGAACCAGCCTGGAAGGAATCATCCCAGCGCCAGCAACAGTCCTGAATCCCCATTGTTGTTCGCAGAGGATGAAGATTTACAGGAGCAGCAGGAGGAAAGAATGCTGGGAGATGAGGAGGAACCTACAAGGAAGAGGAAGAGGGTGATGACTCAGAGGGCTAAGGCAAGCAGAGAGCAAGCAGCGGGCAGCAGAAGGGGGAAGGCGGCGCCATCCAGAAGCAAAGCGCAGGCACAAGAGGTTGAAGCAAATATGCCTGCCCCCACGACCCATGTAGCACCCAGCACGCCTGAAGCCAGTCCGGCGGCAGTGATGGAGAATGGACCACCTTGCATGGAAGTAGTGAAAGGTATGGTGTTACAATGTATGCAAGCCTGGGGGAAGGGGGGAAATGGCACATTGTTGAGTGGGAATGTTAATGCATTCAATCAAGTAGGCAATGGGGCAAATGTAATACAACAGAAGGAAGTGGTGCTTGTCCCGGCGATGGGGGCCACGAGGAGTGGGCAAATGGGGAGCGGCTTCCCTGCAGGTGTGTTGCTAGGTGCAGGGGTAAATGGCCTGTAAATTGGCCGAATACGCCTATGTTAAATGGGGGGAGTCAACAAGCAATGGGTCAAAGTACGGGTAGTGGGGTCATGGCAAATCTCTCCACAATTCAGGTCCCCCTAGATCAACCTCCATTACCTACTAGTGCTGGGATCCCAGTGGTAGGCTCCGGCACAGGGAATCAGTGGGAGATGGCAGCAGGCGGTGCGACACAGCCAGCAGCGTGGTGGGGCCAAGGAGTAGCTAGCATGGGGGTACCTCAGGCTAGCGTCATTGGTCAAGGGGGAACAGGGGGTATTATGACACAGTATGGGAGAACTATGCCTGGTTTTGCACCAGTCAGGGTATCAGTGAACTCCCTGTCATGGCACATACCAATGTCAGTAAAGGAACGGGTATGGAGGAAAGAATTTGTGGAGATCCTGGAATTGGTAGGGATGGAGCCTCTGGGTAACGGGTTAAAGGAATTATCTGAAAAGGAGGAGGAGAAGAGGGAGAAGGAGACACCCAAAACTGAGGCGTCCATTCACAATTGGTTAAAAGCCTTTTTGATTTATACCTCTATAATGATTGAAAAACACCCGCAGGATGCTTCGGCTATGTTAGCTTACGGTCATTACATTCAGGATATTTATTTAAGGAAGGGAGGCGAAGGCTGGCTTAAGTATGATAGGGCATTTTGGTTAAAAATGCAAGTGTGGCCAGCCTTGGCGTGGGATGAAATGGATGTTGGGGGTGTGGTAGACAAACTAGTACTCTCAAATGAAGGGGAGGAGAAGCCAGCAGTTGAGAAAACGCAGGTATGGAGGAGCAGAGGTGGCTACTCTAGGTGTGGAAGGGCGTCCTTTCGCGGGCACTCCTCCTGGAACAATAGGACCAGCTACCAGGGGGAGCAGGCTGAGTGCTGGAGGGTCAACTCAGAGGAAGGTTGTCCATTTGGCAAAACTTGTAGATTCAAACATCCAAAAGGAAATAGCAACAAGGAGCATGCTTCCTCAAGTGGAGAGGGTAGACGCAAAGGCAGCCCCAAGGGCAAGGGCAAGGGCAAGAGTGCATAAAGTCAATGCCATTCTGTCAAGAGCGGCACCGTGCAAAATGTGTAATGATTGGATTAAAGGCGGGCTACCCACCCCGGTTAAACTGCAAGCTATGACTCCATGGTTGAATGCGTATCATAACATTGAAGATGCAAAGTTGTTATGGGAGGGCTTCAGGTGGGGTTTCAAGATCCCATGTGCAGAAAGGTTGGGGCGGGGAGATGTAAGGAACCTGAAGTCAGCTTTAGCAAAGCCAGATGTTGTATTGCGGAAAGTATCCAAGGAGGTGGACTTGGGCCGGGTGGCGGGCCCCTTTAAACATCCCCCTCTACTCAACTTGGTAATATCACTGCTGGGGTTGGTACCGAAAAAGGAGAAGGGTCAGTACCGCCTAATACATCACTTGTCATTTCCAGAGGGTGGTTCAGTGAATGACGGGATTGTGGAAGAGAAATGCAGGGTGCACTACGCCTCCCTGGATGATGCGGTAGAATTGGTCAGGACAGCAGGGAAAGGTACCCTCATAGGGAAATCAGACATTGAATCAGCATTCAGGTTGTTACCCATACATGAGGAAAGCCAGCAGTTGTTGGGTTTTAAGGTTCAAGGGATGTATTATTTTTACAAATGTCTGCCTATGGGGTGTGCCATTTCATGTGCTTACTTTCAAGCATTTAGCTCATTCCTTGAGTTTGCGGTAAAACGGGAATGCGAATCGGGGACAGTCCTGCACTACCTAGACGATTTTTTATTCATTGGGGAAAAAGGAACGGCAGGGTGCCAGGAGATCATGTGAGTATTTCAAAACCTGATGGGAGCTATGGGGGTGCCACTAGCTGAAGGGAAAAATGTGGGCCCGGTGACTTGCTTAACCTTTCTGGGGATTGAGATTGACTCTGTTGAAGGGGTGTGTAGGCTACCACAGGACAAAGTCACCAAACTGAAGGCATGCATCAAGGAATTAAGGTCAAAGAGGAAGGCAACTCTGAAAGAGCTACAAGTCATGGCGGGTAATCTTAATTTTGCAGCCAAAGTTATCCCAGTGGGTAAAACCTTCGTGAGGAGTATTGAGCTGAAAATGGTGGGCCTAAAGCATGCAGGGCAGCATGTCAGGTTGGGGGCTGAAGTGAGGGAGGACCTGGCTATGTGGGATGATTTTCTGGACAGTTTTAACGGGGTACGTTTGTGGAGAACCTCGAGCAACGGCGAGGAGAGGCGCAATTTATTTACAGATGCATCTGGGGCCCTAGGGTTTGGGGCAATCTTGGACAACCAGTGGTGCGGCGCAGCATGGCCGGAAGGGTGTCATGGCTCGGGGTCACCAAGGATATTACATTGGTAGAGCTCTTCCCCATTGTGGTGGCATTTAAGCTATGGGGGGAACAGTTGAAGGACAGAAAAGTCATGTTGTGGTCGGACAACCTAGCAGTGGTCCAGATAATTAATCAGGGATCCGCCGGGACCTCTAGGGTTCTGCGGTTACTGAGAGAGCTCAACAAATGCATGCTGGAATGGAACATTGAAGTAAGAGCCAGGCATATCCCAGGGGTGCAGAACACAGCAGCTGATGCTTTCTCTCGTCTACAGTGGGAGAAATTTCGAGAGTGTTGCCCGGGAGCGGAAAAAGGGATGACGCCATTCAATCCAAAGTGGTGGGACATGATTGGGGCAATCTGAGTTCCCTGATTCAGACGGCGCTGTCACCAGGCACAAACAAAAGGTATCTGGCTTGCTGGGAACGGTACTTAAAATTCAAACAGGACCTGGGGGTAAACAGTCAAGATAGGCCAATAAGGGCCATTGTGGGATGGGGATGGCAAGGAGGAAAGACCAGGTCATGGATGGCACATCACTTGGCAGCCATCGCTCATTTCTCTAAATTGCAAGGGTTGGCCGATCCCACAAAAGAACACTATATCTGTATGGCCATGAGAGGTTGGGCCAGGCAGGCGAAACCCAAAGCATATGCAAGGCGACCCATTGATTATGTCAAATTGCAGAGGGTTGTGGCCAGTTTAGAAGAAATCTGTCATGGGGGTTTTGAAGTTGCGCTGTTCAGAGCAGCGTTTTCATTCGCATTTTTTGGGGCATTCAGGGTAAGCGAGCTGATCCCTGAGAATAAAAAAGCAAAAGGCGCAGGGTATCTGCAGATCCAGGATGTACAATGTTCAGAAGGACAGGTTACGCTATGGTTAAAGAGGTCAAAAACAGATCAGAAGGGGAAAGGATGTACAGTCTCCCTGCAACCCATTGCAGGGAGTTCAGTCTGCCCAGTCGCGGCTGTAGCAGGGTTCCTCAGGGTGAGACCGGCATTGTGGAACGAGGCACCTTTTCTTATTCATGAAGACGGTTCCTCGCTAAGTCGCTTTCAATTCAGGAGGGTGATGGAATTGGCGCTAGAAAGTATTAAGGAAACTCAAGGGGTTTTGGGACACATTCATTCCGGATCGGGGCCGCGACATCTGCAGCGGCCATGGGAATGGGAGATGTCGCAATCAAGCAGATTGGCAGATGGAAATCTGGTTGCTTTAAGAGATACATTAGGCCTGAGAAAATGTAAGGGTGACATGCCTTCTTCTTTTCCTCCTTTAGCGCCAGCCCGGAAGAAGAAGATATTGGTTTGGGTAGTAGGACACTCCTTTGTGTCTAGTGCTGGGGCTTGCTGGACAGCGGAGCAAGAAAAGCAGACGGCAGGCGATTTCAGAATTGGGTGGCACGGTGTGCCTGGCATGAAATGGGCTCAGTTGCAGGGACAGGTGCGCAAACTCCTAGCCAGCAGAAGTAAGCCCAAAATACTGATCATTCACCTGGGGGGGGGGCGACTTAACTAGCTTAGGGAGAGGGGCTCTCATGCGGGAGATGATGTACTCATTACAGGAGCTGGCGGGGCAGTTAGGGGAAACAGAGGTGGTTTGGTCGGAGATCATCCCTATATTGGAATGGAGGGGTGCGGATAGCCACTTGGCTGTGGAGAAATCCAGGCGCAAACTTAATTGTGCAATGGCAAGATTCTGCAGGGGCAGGGGTTTTGGACAGGTCAGACATGGCCTAATTAATTTGACATCGCCAGAATATTTTTTGAAGGATGGGGTACATTTATCACCGTTAGGCATGGACTTATTTTTATGGAATATCTGTACAAAAATCTTAGAAATGTAAGGAGAGGAGCAAAGGGGGGAGCCACGGTGGGTGGAAACCCACTCGTGGCATGGCGGTGTTTGGCCAGACAAACAGAAGAGACAGACTCCGGAGGAGCCAGGAGAAAGCAGGAAGGGTCTTCGCCCTTCTTGGACCCAGCGCCCCTTGGGAGCCTAAGCGGCAGGGGCGTCGGGGAGGAACAATTACAGCTCAGCTTCCCCCAAAGGAAACAGCACTCTCCCCGCCGAGGGACACCTGCATGGGCAGGTGAGGCTCGGACAACAAGGTGGTGAGAGTTGGGCCTACTGATGGACTCTCAGGAAAGAAAGGGGGAAGCAGGTGATTGGAACACGGAGTAGTCGCCGCATCTTGCAAACAATTTTTTCCACAAATGTGTGCAGTGTGGTTTTTGTGATTGTGGAATAAATTCTGCGGCCTTTTTATGCCAACAAACTACCAGGTCTCATTCTACATTTTCTGGGGGAAAAAGGGATTGAGTTATGGGTATGTATTGGCTACGGTTATGAATGGACAGATGCCAGGGTTATGCAAGGGCCGACGACAAAAGCCCTGCAAAATGGAGGAGCCACCCCCGATAACCTGGGCAGTGTCCTCTTGGTGGTTCCCTCGCCCTCCCCCTTCCCTTTGGCGAAGGAGGTGGAGGTGCAGGGACAAGGCGGCAAACGGGCAGAAGCCCGTGAAAAGGAGAGCGCCAAATGCGGGAAAAGCCTGTGAACCAGAAGCGCGGCAGCTTCTGGGGAAAGCCCGCGAACGGGCAAAACAAAAGAAAAGGGGAGGGGTTTCCCCCTTTATAGAGAGCGGGGGCTCACACAGAAGGCAGCATCCAGCTGCAGCTGTGGACCCCCGCTCGTGGGCTACGGAAGGTTTCATTTTCCCACCCACCAACCCTACGAACAGAACAAGCAAGGCATCTGGTCGTTAGCATCGCAGGACGACTAGGCGGTGTGGCGGTGTTTGGCCAGACAAACACAGGAGACAGACTCCGGAGGAGCCAGGAGAAATCAGGAAGGGTCTTCACCCTTCTTGGACCCAGCGCCCCTTGGGAGCCTAAGCGGCAGGGGCGTTGGGGAGGAACAATTACAGCTCAGCTTCCCCCAAAGGAAACGGCACTCTCCCCGCCCAGGGACACCTGCATGGGCAGGTGAGGCTCAGACAACAAGGTGGTGAGAGTTGGGCCTACTGATGGTCTCTCAGGAAAGAAAGTGGGAAGCAGGTGATGGGAACACGGAGCAGTCGCAGCATCTTGCGAACAATTTTTTCCACAAATGTGTGCAGTGTGGTTTTTGTGATTGTGGAATAAATTCTGCGGCCTTTTTATGCCAACAAACTACCAAGTCTCATTCTACACTTTTCTGGGGGAAAAGGGGAATGAGTTATGGGTATGTATTGGCTACGGTTATGAATGGACAGATGCCGGGGTTATGGCCGGTGCAGTGCAAACAAAGGGTGTGCCGTGCAGAAGCCTCTGCAAAACTGGCCTTTTGGTGTGTATGCAAAAGAAAAAATGTTTAAATGCAGAATTGTCACGACAAACTGATCTTTGCTGCACATTCAATTTTTTACATTGCTGTAAAAAAAAAAAGAAATTCACAGCAGTGTGATAAGGCCATGCATGGAGAAGCTTGCGTGTTAAAAACCCCAGTGAACAAATGAGTCCTTCCATGCGCAGGCACCCTAAGGAGTTGTGTTGCTTTTGCCACCTCTAAACACGCCCTGTGTTTGCTTTGCAGTGGCCCAACATACACTACTTCGTTTATTCTATACAATCTGTGCGTGTTACTAATCCTGTGTATTCTTTTGGTGCTGTCTTTTCCCCAAATAGCTAAAACCAAATTTGCCGTCCATCTTTGCAAATCACAATAGTGCTATGTAGCAATTTATCGTATTCATTTAGGCACATGAGGGGGAACACACACGGATGTTAGTGATGTGTGTGTACTGCGTGTACACAAGCCACACAGTAGCCGCACCAGCATTTCCATGTGATTGTTGATTAATGGTCTTACAGCTGTGACTTTCTGGGCCTCGCGCCAGCCTGCTTGGGTCTTATTCAGAGTGGCAAGACTGGGTTCTATCAGTGTTTACATGCTGCAATTCTCCATCATATGTGTGACCCTGGATGCGGAAACTTTGCCCAGGCACCCACCATGGCAATGAAACCATCATGTTCGCAAATAACACTATTCGTAGAACCAACAGACTGGGACACATCAAGGGGTGGTGCTTATCAGGATATATTCATGCTATGTGCTTAGAACCATTGCACATCCGCTAGCAGATCAGATTTGCACGATGCCATTTTTGTATCTCTAAGAATGCGCACTGTATTTCCCTGCATCCCACTATGCCAAGTAATGAAGGGGGAGAGAATCCGGGTCCGACCATTGGTTATTTATGGGGGTAGGGCTTAGAGCGTCATCATGATCCAGCTGACCTCAATAACAAGAACCCGACTCAGATGTAAAGGATGTGTTTTTTTCTTTTTAGCATGTCCAGAATTGTAATTGTTGCACGTGAAATAGTGCAGCGCAATGATTGTACACTTAAAAACATATTGTTGTAAATGTCACTAAAGAAAATATTTTTTCAGTGCCACACAAATCTCTGCCAGGAGAATTTTAGAATTTTAGTGGGTTAAAAATACCCACAAAAATGTCATCTCAGTATGCTTTATTTTAGGATTCCTAAACATATATTGTAGGGAGGATAGCTCAAGGGCAACATGCTCGCCTTGGAAGCAAGACAAGACAACACGGAGCACCACAGGTTCGATCCCTGGGTCAGCGCTTAGATTAAGTGCATTATAAATATCCTATCATATTAATAAAGCGCTCATGTTTTAAAAGTGTGGTGTTGAAAATTCCATCACCCCCTCTCCCCACCCCAAGTATTACATTTGTGAAAAACAGCACGGTCCCACTGGCTGACATGTCTTTCTAAACATGTGTGACGCAGATACAACAAACTGCAGGCGCCAGGCATGTAGCTACATATTGGGCTTAATTCACAGAAGCGTTTTATAATGGCAAGGCCCCTTTGGAAAACGCTCTGTGAATTCGGCCCTTTGACTCCTTGTAATGCGTAACCCTGTAATGTTGTACGTGATGAGAATTCCGTAGAAGTACATAGTTGCAAAAAAAGAAGCCATAAACTTGACATTTCCAGATAGTTGTCCACACCCATTCATGAAACAGGCATATGTACATGCATGCATACAGGGGTCAGGGGGCAAGTGTGTTGCTACAGAATGTGTGTGTGTGTGTGTGTAAGCCAGCTGTGCCCTGTGTGAAGTACCACACGCTACATTCCCAGAGCAATGCAATGATCGGTCAAATCCTCGGCCGTCAGAGGCGGCAGACGCTAAGAGGTCTCCCTCCCTTGTATGCTGGGGCCGGGGCTCCTCTGAGTAACTGTGCCGAACGGCTTTGCTTCTGTCACATCGACTCGCGACAAAGAAGCCATTTTCTCTGTGCCACACGCCCCGTGTCCCGTGTCTCTGCCCAACATTGCTCTTGGATTCTGTAGCTGGAATTCCAATGGGTATGGCTCTGCCCGGCTGCCCCCTACCACCTCTGAAGCAGGCATAGGTGGGGCGCTCTACAAAGCAGCAAATAACTAGATGGGACCACGCAGCACCGAGTCTCCAGGACAGAAGCTGCTGTCTGTCCCCAGCCACCGGCCTTTGTGTCCATTGTATATGAACGGATCAGGCCCAGCTGAATATAGACGTCTTCTGTATGATGTATGTGGCACTGGTTGTTAGATTGCTTGTGGTGTTGATATCAGTCAAAACAGAAGCCATGACATGAGAAGGGGGCTCGCGGTCCCAGAAATATCAGGTTGGAACGATCAAAAAGGTTCCCCGATATGCTGGCCTGTTGCCTCCCCCCAAACTGGAGCACCATAGCTGGGGGGTGGGGGGAGGGGGGGGGGGTTGGGGCTGCTTGGAGGAATTGCAGCATGACAAGCCGTCAGAGTCCAGCAGGGATAAGACCGAGTCAGTGCAGGCCACTCACTGGCTGACACGGTCACTCGCATTGCTCAGAGAGATGTTTACTCAATTAGGTAAGGTAAATTAATTACCAATGAAATATATTACAATGTTGTTTAAAGCATGTTTTGGCGGCAGCGATGTGAAGTTCCGAACAGCCTTTGAGGGGCAAAGGGACCATGGTATATATATATTTTTTTTCAAAACAGCAAAGTCCGCCTACGACCACCGTCCCCGTCATGACAAAACAAAAGAGACACGAACATAGGAAAACTCCGAATGAGGACGCGTGATAGACTTCCCTGCGCTGTCTGATCGCTGTGAACTGGAAGCCTGGCAAAGCAAAAGAGCTTTTGCACTTGAGAAAAAAATCAGCGACCTTTTCATTTTGCGGGAATATTTTTCCACATTGGGTTTGATGCACACGAGGCCACTAATCTACATTTACAGAGATGCGCCCGTGGGTCATTGCGGGTGGTGCAGTGGAGTGATGTTTCACAAAGAACAGCAACGCACGGGAAGTGGGTGAGGTGCGGAATAGGTCAATGGAAAGCACGCACAGGGACAGAGTCAAAGCTTGGCCAGTGTTAGTGCCAACCTGGGGCCAGAGTACAGAAACTTTGCACCAGTGTAAGTGCAAAGTTTGCACTAATTCGGTGGAGTAACTTTGCTGAAAATGTTGGGGGGGGAGGGGGCATGACAGCTGAAGAAAAGGTGCCCGAGCCAAATTAATGGGGACAAAATGGTGTGCCATGAAAGTTGGGGGGAGGACAAACACCCCTGTCCCCCCTAAAATTACACCCAAGACGGTATTAGCACTACAGCAAAGTTTGCCCTATTTTTAAAAACACGGGCAAACATTAAAAATCCATTGCACCTCGACAAGTGCAGTTTAGCATATTAAAATCACCAGGGCTAAAATTGCCCTAGTGCTAAAAAGATACGTTTGTGATGCATTTTTATATCAGGGCAAAGTGGTGGTGCATTTTGTGAAAATGCATATTGTTTGCACTGGGGCAATGTTTGTCCTGGTGCTTTTAATTGCCAAACTGCACTTGTCGAGGCGCAATGGTTTTTTAATGTTTCCCAATGTTTTTTTTTTGTTGTTGTTGTTTAAATAGGGCAAACTTTGCCCTAATGCTAATACCGTGCAAACTTTGCACTTGCAGTGCTGAAACATTTCTGTATTCTGGCCCCTGGTATGTCTGTTCAAGCAGAGAGAACAGGATGCCCTCAGCAGTCACCAGTCATCTACTGTCCCTGGCTGCAGGATGCGCACCCCAGCGCTGGACTGCACCTCACTCCCTGTAGAGTGGGGGCTGGCCGGGACCTGTTATGTCGCCGCTCCAGGAGGGCACTTTTCGGGGGGCGGGGGGCTAGCGATGCAGGCTTGCTCCCGGGTGATGTAGACTTTGCTGTGTGCATGGGTGAATGCGCGGGGGAAAGCTGGTTCCTCGGTGTCGCTCGCCTCAAAGAATCCGCACACGTTGGGCCAATCGCAGCCCTACGTTTGGTACAACTCTGTCAACATTTGATGTTTTAATTTAATTAAATCTGACTTTTTTTTTTTAAAGCAAACTCTGATTTTTCAGATTGTGTTCCTGTTCATTTATTTTTTTGAGAGAAATTATTGAAATTGCACCAAGCGTTATGGCCATTGGCAGAAGGGAAATCCTGCAGTTCCGTACAGGCCTAGTTGGCGTGCGTCAGAAGCACATGTTCATTGCCGGAACTCTTCAGAAGTCCTGGAATAGACCTGCCAAGTACTAAGGGAATCCCCGTTCTCTTCACGGGAAGTAGTCTTCGCTTAGACCATGTATTGTGGTATTTGAAAGCGTTTGACGTGCACCCATTGTGTGCTTTGAGCCTTGGCTCTCCCAATAGGCTACTGGTGCTGTGGCAGGCCCCCATCTCTCACTATCACTTAAGCTGAGGTCAGTCAGTCCTTTGAGATGGTGCTGGGGAATTGGCTTAAGCACTCACCCTACAAGCATCTGTTGGTCTACTACAGGGTCTGGGTGACATCACTCACCCTACAAGCACATGATGCTGTACTACAGTGTGTCGGGGTGACAGCACTCACCCTACAAGCATCTGTTGGTCTACTACAGTGTTTCGGGGTCACAGCACTCACCCTACGAGCATCTTTTGCTCTACTACAGTGTGTCGGGGTGACAGCACTCACCCTACAAGCATCTGTTGATCTACTACAGTGTCGGGGTGACAGCACTCACCCTAAAAGCATCTGTTGATCTACTACAGGGTCGGGGTGACATCATTCACCCTACAAGCGCATGCTTCTGTACTAAAGTGTGTCGGGGTCATAGCACTCACCCTACAAGCATCTGTTGGTCTACTACAGTGTTTCGGGGTCACAGTACTCACCCTACGAGCATCTTTTGCTCTACTACAGTGTGTGGGGGTCATAGCACTCACCCTACAAGCATCTTTTGCTCTACTGCAGTGTGTCTGGGTCACAGCACTCACCCTACAAGCATCTGTTGGTCTTCGACAGTGTGTCACGGTAACAGAACTCACCCTGCAAGCATCCGTTGGTCTACTGCAGTGTGTCAGGGTCACAGCACTCACCCCTCAAGCATATGTTCCCAGCTTCCCACACATTGCTCCCAACCTATGGAATGCCTTACCCAATGCTCTCAGAGCTGAACCCTCACTCTCCACCTTTCGCAAAACCCTCAAAACCACCCTGTGTAAATAGCCCCCGTTAGACCACCCTGCCTCCCTCTCCTTCCCACCTGGCCACCCCCACCACCTCCTCCAGCACCTCCAGCACCACCCAGACATTGTAACTGAGCTATGTGTATGCATACTCATGTAACTAAGTCCTGTTTTTTTTACGCATGCTCTGTGAACTTTAAGTTCTATGTGTTCTATCTATGTAACCAGCAAGTATCTCTGTAACAGTGCCACAATGCCAAAGTGCTGATGCGCGCTTTATAAATGCAAATAAATAAATAAATAATAAATAAATAAATGTTGGTCTACTACAGTGTGTCGGGTCACAGCTAGCCTTTGAGAATGGAAGACCTGATCACGCTCCTCAAACCCAAGGAGTGAAAGAAACTGAAGGCCCAAAACAAAGCAACACAAAAGTAGTGCTTTGAAACATAACATATGGCAGAAGGCGCTATACAAAAACAAGATAACAAAGCAGTACCACAGAAAAGGGATCTTGTAAAAAATAGCAGTGAATATGATTTAGGGGTGGAATACATACTTGATTGTTGGCTACAGTAATGTGTGTTTAGGGGACAGTGGGGGGGGATTTAAGGGGATGTGAATCCTAGGGACGAAAAGATCGAGAATGAGGGAAGCAGGAGCAGAACATGCCTTTCCGATCCCATGTTTCCCTCTGCCAGTGTGGTCCACATTACCATTTGCAGGCTGTCGAGGTCCTTTTCAGCGTTCACCAAATCCTCGCAGGGAGCAGCTGCTCGGTGGCTGAGGGCTCTCGAGGCATGCGGGTTTATCGTGTTTTTCGGAGGCATTCACACACTCTGCTAAGCTGGGCAGCGCATTGTCGAGTGTGCCCACCCAAACTCACCGTCCCGGGGGGAGAGGGCGGCTTTGAAGGAAGGCTCGCGTGACTACAGGCCCAGGCCGAGTGGCAGATCTTATCAGTCACTTGAAAGGCGTCAGATAAACACTCACGGCTTGATTCCGCGTGACAGGGAGCGTATCATCCCCTTTCCTCTTGCGGTCCATGTGGTCGCTCATTTCTATGCATTTTATTCATTTGAATCGCCATGTATGAGTGGGCTTGATACACGGCAAGGAGGCCAAGCATGAATGCGCGGTATAAGTACAAGGCCCAGAAGAATAAACACCGGCGACTATCAACACAGCGCAGACAGGGAAGCCTTCGGGGTGCTGGGCACTGGGGGCTGCTTATCGCCCACACACACGTTCAGCACGCAGGCTCAAAACTGACATGTCTATCGGAATAGGCTTGCCCGAATGCCTCCTAAAGGGCACGCTAGCTGGCCAGTCACGTTGCCTCCGCTAGTCCGCGTGTTTTTTTTTTACTGGATAGCTGGAAAAGGGAATCCGTCCTTTAGCCAGAATGCCAACAGTCTTTCATGTGGCCGAGGTCCCATGCTGCTTTGCGTGCCAAATTACCATGGAAGCACTTGCTCGAAGGAAATGAAGGCACTGTGGAGCGGCGATAAAACTTTCTCAGCGCGTTGTGTGTAGTCCTGCCATGCTCAACTGCAGGCGGCTGACGAACAACACCATTCCTGCTTTCGGGCGGCCTGTGTTCTATTGTACAGCATATACAAAGTAAACGAACATCCTCGTTTCTTGTTTGACTGTGGCGCAATCAGTTGCGCGTGTGTTCCTGCCACTGGCAGGTGAATGCAAGTGCCGCCATTTTGGCCACTCGGCACAAGAGGACCAGCGTCTGTGCATCCCCTCGCTGCTGGAAGAAACAAAGAGTTCAGAAGGTTGGATGGTTTGCACCAGTGGATTTTGATTTGTGAGTGCACAAAATAGACTCTAGCAGAAGTCCTGCAAATATTCTATTAAACAATTCACTGATTTGTTTTTTATTTTGCTCCCTCTGATGGTTTTTATTGTACATGAACTGTATATTGCACTCAATGTTATACTGAGTGTGTAGGTGTTTGAGCATTTCACCCTTTTGCTTTCAGATCCGATGGCAGAGGTCACCAATTTTTAGTGAAGTTAAAGCAAATAAGTAGCATGAAAAATGGGTGCAATGTTTAACTATCCCGTGAAAAATACCCTATAGTAAAATTGAACAGGCACAGATGGAGAGGTGGAAAGAAAACAGTCTACACTAAAATGACACAAATCATTCATAATGAAGAAAGTAATGAAAAAATATTGAAATTAAATAATTAGATTTAAAAATGATTTATATCCAAAGCGCTGTGTATTAAAATGGGGGAATATATCTATTGTAAATAGACATGGTGAAACACACTGTAGCATTAAGCTCTGAATTCCCTAATTCTTTAAAAAATATACCCTCACACTAAAACATGGCACACCTCAACTCCTTGAATGGTGTACCATTATGCCCACACGAACAACTAGACATTGCCCTGTTTTCTCACTGTTATTTACATGCACCTCTTTTAACTAATCCCAATTTCTGGCCTTGCGCTGAGTCATTTGACGCCTGTCCCTTGTTACCTGCCTATGGCTCCACTTCCTTGCACTTTTGCAAATAACAAATGGTAAATACTGTGATTTGTGCTTTGAAATTATTTTTCTAAATTCATTAAGCTGTCGTTATATGTAAAAACAAAAACAAAACACGGTTCCTTTAAGGCATATTCTTAATTTCTGTCGTTATCGGTTAAGTGAACGATATGGTCCGGCCGTTTTTTTTTTTTTTAATGTTGTACAAAGATGCGATCGCAAAAAGCACTTTTTTGACAATTCATTTTGGCTGGGGAAACTTTGGGTGCGCCCCGTCACTTCTTCTAACAAAGCCTGGCATGACGAGGACGACCATGTGCTGTTCTATTTTTACCATCCAGCTTATCATTTGTGCCACGGGGCCCATATAACCGAACTTTCCACTGGTGCAGTGCAGTTTTACACCATATTTGCCCGAGAAGAAAATGCATTGCCTCTTTTTTTGCTCTGGTAAAAATGATGTTCAACATAGAACTTGCACTGCCACACAGGTTATATATTATGCGATTCACGTGACCAAATGTCTTGAGTTACTTGTGAGATGTATTTTGGTCCTTTCTCATCCGTGATACCTCGAAATTGTGTGATCAGAATAAAGTGCTTTAATTTATTATTTTTTAAACTGTGCTTCCAGGTCACATTGGAATAGGGGGGATTTCAATGGGTAATTCCCGTTTTTTGGTAAAGGTGAGGGTTAGGCTTCACATGGGAAAAGTACAGTGAAAAAAGTGCAGAGTGAGCCTAACTACCTCTCTCTAAGTCTGCCTTATCAGCCAGCCGTATTTTATATTTAGTGTATGCTTAATCAGTCACAACACATGTGTCACGTCAAGCAGGTTTTTAAGAAATAATAAAACAAAATGTATTCATTCATTAGTAAATCATTACACAACTAAAAACATATTTGACTTATTCTTGAGTACTTTCCACAAGGCACATTACACAAGGTAACAGACATTTGTCTACGATTTAGGAAACCCAATATAGGGCTGAGTAGTGGTGTTAGTACGTGACAAATTTTACTCATGTACACAAATTGACTTTGGAGTAAATCAACCTCGTTATAATTCTGTCAATGCGTTCACATTGGAATAGGCCCACAAAAAGAACTCTCTTGGACATTGAAAGCCATATGGCATCACTTAAGTAAGTTGTGTATGAATCGAGGGGGAACAGAAATCGCATCAGCCAGTAGCAACATCTGACGATGATCAAGACAAATGGAGTTGTTGTCTAGAACATCTGTGTTTGGCTAGAGGTCATAATTGTGTATCACAATCCAGGGGAATGGTCAGATAACTGGGCTGGGGCAAATTAGTGAATGCAGAGCAGCAACCGGCAACAACCAGATCATCATCTCTTGGAAGAGAATACATTTGTGTGATCGAAGACCAACCATTACAGGAATATGTAGGAGAAGCATATTCTCTTAAATTTGCATGTCAGTATTTCAGTGGGATAATGATGCTGCAATGCTCTGTGAATATCCATGAAATTAGACGCGTTTTTTTTCTCAATGAGACCGGTGTGATTCTGGAGTTACACTACGGGTCAGAAGTCAGTCTGCCCGTCTCCACTGTGGATCTCACCGCCTGTTAAGTGGATTGACCATGATACAATGACCCACAGATGGGGTCATTGTATCATGGGGTCATTCATCAGTGACCCACTGATGAATCAGTGGCAATCGAAACAGGCAGGAGGTTTCCCTGAAGACGGACAATCGTCTGAAATGCACTGGACCAGTTACAGTACTTCTGCCTGTGCCTTGTTTTTCCTTCATATGTATACTTTTATTATTGAACATATAAAAAGAATGACACATCAAAATGGATCTAATATGAATTGTTTCATAAAGGAATTTTTGAGAATATAAATCTATGATATATTCGGGTCCTTCTAAGTTCCTGACAGAGTTGCCTGGACCTAATCTGCATACTAATTATCCCCTATTGCAAAAGGAGCCTATTTGGTTATAGGACCACATAATTTAGTGAAAGCCTGCAATGGAGAATAATTTACTTTGGTGCCCACTGAACATATTCCAATGGTTATTAGGGCATTTACCATCTTTAGTGATGTGGCACTGCCGCTGCCTGCAGCATTGGGCTGTCAGAAACATAACATCTCTGACTTGACAGCAGCTGATCCCCTGGTACATCCCTCGATGAACTGGTGCATTCTTTCGAGTAAGACTGAATAATAGAACAGGCACATTTCACAGAAAGTTTTCACTGGGCACAGTTTTGCATGGTATAAGAAGTAGGGCATACTTTGCACTAGTACAAAAAAATATATCTTTGAGTGCTAATAATGTATGTATTAGCACTAGGACAAAGACTTCCCTGTTCAATAAGTGCACTGAAAGAATAATTTTCATTCAATGGGCAAAGTTTACATTAGTGCTAGTATGGTGCACATTTAATGTGAGACGGCCTCTTAGATGGAAAAAAAGGAACATACTTAATCATATTTTGACAAATAAATTTGTCTCCAGGATTGTAATGCCATTATAATATGGTAAAATCACAAACACAAGTTAGAATCAAAATAAAACAGTTGTAGAAGGTGATGGGAACCTTGCAGTGAGCATTGTCCTGGAGGAATGTTGGATGAAACGAACACTGAGCATTCATGCAGAATGTTGTAAGAGAAAAACATCGAGCTTTGTAAAAGTGGTGAAGGCCTTCTGCTGCCCTTTTGTGTACAATATCTAGTCAAGATTCCAATGTTATAATTAAGCAATAACACCCGTCGCGTTGGGCTGTCTCAGCTGGTAATGGACCACGGCTCAAGATGTAGGACTGAGCAAAGTAAGGGCATTAATGAACGATCTTTGCTTTGGGAAGGTATCTTGCGCTCTTAGCACCCTAAAGTTTGTACAGAGTCCACTGATATGTACAGAGTCCACTGATATAGGACATTATATTACTGCATCAATTCAGATGATTGTAGTTATTTTATTCTTGGGTTTATGATCAGCCGACACGTGTTTCGCCACTTCGGTTGTTTTCAAGGCTGTATTCATGTGTCAACATTCAATGCAAATAGATCATAACAAAATGATAACAAAAATGTAAAACAGCACACCATTGACATTGCATTATGTAGTTCAAAAATCAACCAAAAGAAAAATTGTATAGATAATTTAGTATTTAGTATTTATTTTATTTATACAGCACACCAGGCACAGGGGCAACCGGGCGAACACTTAGTTACAACATGATAAGGCAGACAGAGCATTTATAATTTACAAAAGTTACAGATATATACAAGGCACTTACACAGAGTAATTTACAAAAGTTACAGATATATACAAGGTAGTTACACAGTGAACATCCTAGCTAGGCCTATAATGTTCACTGTCTAACTACCTTGTATATATCTGTAACTTTTGTAAATAAATAATATATATTCGTTCAAATTATAAAAGGTTGAGTAAACATACCATGTGGTGTCACACATCAGATCAGGAAAGGAGGAATGGAGTCGGGTTGTAGCAAGATAGTTGAAGAAACAATGAGAATTGTGGGAAATGGAAAAGGGGAAACTGATTATAGTATTTGTCCTGATACTTATAATCATTAAAATATTTTTTTATCCATAACCCGTTGATGAAAACAACTGCACCCACGTATCTCATTATTGTAAACGTGAGGCCATTCTGCCCAGCCCAAAGTGTTCAGTGTCAGTAGATATTTGTGCATAGGTGAAGCGAGATCGATAAATTAATCGTGGGCTCTCTCCCTTATAGTTACTGGTGCGTTCTCCACTAGTGAGGCAGTACTGTTAGTGTAAGCTATCATTGCAAGCTTAGCACACTAGTGACAAAAGGGTCCAATCCCTTATTCCTGGTTGCCATATAACCTCAAAGTCTGGAGTGACCATCAAAAGCAATGACTCTTGTAGCAGCAGTAATTCAGTCTTCTATACTGTATTCAGAATTGAATGATATTGTCAAAGTCTGTATTATCGAAAAAAAGATAAATACTGTGACGCTGAGAATCTCCAAATTCCGATCTATATTATAAAGATCTCACCTGAATCAAGTATTTCCAATGTAATATTTCAAAGAGTACTTTGCATTAATAGGTCTTAAATGATTGGTGAAGCGCTGTCATGCACTTCCAGCTTTTCGCTCAATGATAACATTCATCTATAAAGAGGGATAATGTATTATCTGTTGAGTCAAAGAGTCTCAAAACTATTTTCCAAATGTGGTTGCATAAGCTTTATGCCAATATCCATAGTAGTATTGCATACTAATATAAAACCGAATAAAAAAATAATATATAAATCTGATTTAAGTCTAATTGATTACTTCCTTGCATGTCATAGGGTAATGTTTAAGGAAATCCTAAAACATTGAATATATTTTGTATAGTTTAAAGTCCGAATTCAATCCAATTTGAATAAACCAATAAAGGCAACCATGGCACGCTCAGCAATGAGATACACTGCCTAGTAATGCGCTTCATTGGATCTTGAATATATATAACTAACTCTTCCACTGATATATGGGGATCAATCCCCTCGCACAGTGTTCCTGGCTAATGCCTGTGAAGACTGAAACCTGGTGTCACGAGAACCCGCCATGAGAATAGCCGCAATGCAAAATAAAAAGAAAATGGTGTCCAATAAGGTAATGACGTCACGTGCAAGATTGCGCGTGATGTCAGTAACCAAACACAGGCCGAAGTCGTCACCCCGATGCACTGACTTCCCATCTAATGATTCCATTACACTCATAGCAGAGTTGCGGTGAAGCAAAGTATAGATAAAATGAGCCACCTTACAATGTCACAGGTTTTCGTGTTTTCTCACCTGTTTATGTTGCCTTGCAGGAACCTTTGCCGGGGTTTTCTTCCGTGCTGTTCGGGTCTTGCATAAGCCCGCTCGGCCGTTGTCGGATTCCAGGATTCGTTCAGCTTCTTCGTCCGGGATCAAGGAAACTCCAGGAAGACCAGGAAGGAAGAGTGCACACGGGGGAGGTGTGCGTGGATCATGGAAAGAACAGGTACAAGGAAAGGGAAGGAGAAGGAGAGGGTCCGGGAATTAGATCAGCAACTCAGTTCCAGGAGCACAACGCGACGCACGTCTAGCCTCAGCTAACGATAGCGTTGAAACGCACGGAGCCACAGGGGTGTGGTTAATTTATGGAACGTGCTGCATGGACGTAAAGGTCGATAGACCGCGTTCTGCGAATACGGCCATGTTGGTTGTTCTACAGCGAGTAACCCCCGACGTGCCAGGGACCAGGAGGACCAAAAGGGACGTGATCGATGGATCATTACAGCATGCCCCCTTCTAAAACTCGTTCCACCGGGTTTGCCTGAATGTATTAGATGGAATTTTCTGAGCAATCTGGGGGAGTTTAGGTTTGAGAATGGTTCCCAGGTACGTTCACTGGGTGGATAACCCTTCCATTCCACCAGCTATTGAAGTTGGCCTTGTCTATATCTGGAGTCACATATTCGAGACACTTCATATTCTAGCTGGTCATTGACAACCACAGGACTGGGCCTAAGATTAGTCCAGGTGGTTTGGATGTAAGGCTTCAATAGAGATTTGTGAAAAACTGGATGGATTTTCTTCCAGGATTCTGGTAGTTTAAGTCGAAGGGCCACAGGGTTAATGACTTCTTTTATAGGAAAGGGCCCATAATATCGAGGAGCCAACTTATTCGGTCGGAGATGTCGGGGCAGTAGCTTCGAGGATAGCCATACTTTATCCCCAATGGTTCATAAGGATGATGCCCTTTTGTATTTTTGGGAAGACTTCCTAGAGGAATTTGGTCGGATTTTCAATCGACGTTCAGCCGCCCTGCAAAAAGACAGGGAGTTGTTGACCCTACGCCAAGGAAGCACGGAACTGGTCACCTATGTAACTTCTTTCAATAGATTAGCCATAGAAACGGACTGGCCCCAAGAGAAAGGAATGGTGCTTTTCTACCAAGGCCTTCGAGAAGACCTCAAAGACCTGATTGCGCAAGTAGATCCGCAGCCAACTACCTGCTCAGGGATGATCGACCTAGTATTACGCCTAGATCAAAGCCAAAGCGACCGGCGCCAAGACAGAAGGAAGGGGGATGCAAAGACAATGGTACGTTTAGATCAACAAAGACCCAGTAAACCCTCTGAAAAAGGTACAGGCTCAGAGGACCGTTGTCCAAAGAGGAGAAGGACAAGAGAAGGCGAGACAAGCTTTGTTTATACTGCGGAAAAGCAGGGCATTTTGTGAGAGAGTGTCCCACAAAACCGAAAAGTAATTCATCGGGAAACGCCACCGCTCGCCAGTGAGGGTGGCCCAGGCGAGCTTAGTAGAAGACACCCCGAAGAGCTTGGCTAACACTTATCACAGCCAGGGAGCTCATGTGCTGCTGAAAGGGCAGTTGCGCTGGCAGGACAAACAGGTCTCAATAATACTCATGGTCGATTCAGGTGTGATGGGCAATTTTGTTGATGCGCAATTAGCGCAGAAACTTGGACTTCCTCTAGTCAAGAAAAGACTGGACGAAGAAGTTAAGGCAGTGGATGGATCTCCGTTGTCCTCAGGACTCATTACGCACCAGACACGAGATCTGCAATTGACATGCAGGGATCATCACCAAGAACAGTTACGGTTCGACGTCATAGCAGCTCCACATTTTGGATTAATTCTAGGTTTACCTTGGTTACGAATACATAATCCGGAATAAACTGGAAGGTAAGTTCAGTCCAGTTCTCGTCAAGCTATTGTGAAGAACACTGTTTGGAACCACGTAACACACAGATCATAGGAAGTACGTACATGGCGCTACCCGAAGAATATGCTGAGTATAGGGATGTCTTCAGTAAGGCCGCGGCAGAGACTCTACCACCACATAGACCATTCGACTGCCGCATTGATTTGGAAGCAGGAGCCGCGCTGCCATGCAGCAGAAGTTACGCACTCACGGAGGCAGAAAACGAACACCTCAAGGCTTATATAGAGACCAACCTAGCAAACGGATTTATCAGACATTCAACATCACCAGTCTCTTCTCCTTTATTGTTCGTCCCAAAAAAAACAGGAGATCTACGCACTTGCATCGACTGTAGAGCAATAAATCGGATAACTATTAAAAACCGTTACCCGTTACCACTGATACCGGTGTTGTTAGATCAAGTGAGAGGATCCACGGTATATACAAAATTGGACTTACGCGGAGCATACCATCTAGTCCGCGTAAGAGAAGGAGACGAGTGGAAGACGGCATTTAGGACCAAATTCGGTCTATACGAATATCAAGTAATGCCCTTTGGACTCTGCAATGCCCCAGCAGCGTTCCAACACTTCCTGGATGAAGTCCTACAGGGTTACCTAGATGTTTTCGCAGTTATATATATTGACAATATATTAATATATTCGCAAAATGTGGAGGAACATCGAAAGCATGTACGAGCTGTTTTGCAAAGGTTAAGAGAACATCAACTATATGCAAAGCTTGAGAAATGCGAATTTCATCGGTCAACTGTAGAATTACTAGGGTTTATCCTATCGCCTCAAGGAGTCACCATGGACAAGAGGAAGGTATAAGCCATAGTAGATTGGCCATCCCCTAGCTCTGTTAAGGAAGTCCAAACCATATTAGGATTCGCCAACTTTTATAGGCGTTTTATAGATGGATTTGCTCAAAAGGTGCTTCCAATCACCCGTCTGCTCAAGAAGGGATTGATGTTCCGTTGGGATTCAGCAGCTGAGGAAAGTTTCCAGGCACTAAAGAAGGCTTTCACCACAGCTCCAGTGCTTTTGCACCCAGATCCTGCTAAACCCTTTGTCGTAGAAACCGACGCATCAAGTTATGCTATTGGGACTGTTTTTTGGCAGCGTGATGATCATGGACAATTACATCCCGTAGCGTATTATTCCAGAACCTTGCTACCAGCTGAACAAAACTACGTAATAGCTGACCGGGAACTATTGGCCATCAAGGCTGCGTTCAGTGAATGGTGACACTATTTAATGGGAGCCAGGCATACCATCACAATTTACACTGATCACCGGAATTTGCAATTCCTAAACTCAACGAAAGCATTAAGTCCAAGACAATTAAGATGGGCAATGTACTTTGCTGAATTCGACTTCGTAGTCACGTATCGTCCTGGCGCAGAAAATAAAAAGGCCGACATCATGTCCAGATATCCAGACTCCTCATCGGTCTTGGCAGAAAATCCAATCGAAACAAATTCCATAGTGGATCCAGTACGGGTAATCGGGAGCATTACTGTGGATGATATGTTCCAAGATATCAGAAAGGCGATGACCACTCAAGAACTAGCACAATGGAAAATACAGGATGCAGACCGAACTGTAAAAGAAGGATTACCATTCTACAAAGGCTGCCTGTATCTACCCACTAACCAACTACAAAAAAAGGCTCTTCAGTGGTGTCATGATTCGCCATTCATGGGTCATCCAGGGGCGACTAAAACACTCGAACTACTCCGCAGACATTTCTGGTGGCCTCACATGATCCGAGATGTTCAAATATATTTGAATTAGTGTGAAAATAGTCTGCGTAATAAGGCTGATCATCAACGACCCGCAGGCTTGCTCCAACCTTTACCAACACCACCAAGGCCTTGGCATACGATTTCAATGGACCTCATTGTTGAACTACCTAAAAGTTTGGGCTTCACATCTATTTTGGTGGTTACAGACTATTTAACTAAAATGAGACGCTTTATACCATGTACAGGGACGCCCTCTGCTAGCGACCTCGCCGAGTTGTTTTTGAAGAACATAGTACGATTTCATGGTATACCTCAGGGAATTGTTTCAGACAGAGGCCCACAATTCACCTCCCATTTTTGGAGTGCCTTCTGTAAAGCAATAGGTATTGAGATGCGTCTGTCTACAAGTTATCATTCCGTGACGGACTGTCAGACCGAACGCCTGAATCAAACATTAGAACAGTATTTAAGATGTATGATTCACAGTCAAGGAAAATCTTGGGCGGAGGTAATTTGGCTGGCTGAATTTGCCTATAATAATGCTGTCCACACATCCACTAAAGTGACTCCTTTTTTTGGCACATACGGGTTTTACCCGAGGTTTCAACCAGTACCCGACCTCGCGCCTATGGCTCCAGCTGTGGAAGAACGCAGGAAACAATTTATCGGCACTTGGCAAGTCATGCAAAAAAATCTGTCCTCAGCAAAGCTATAAAAAAATACGCTGACAAGTAGCGCAGACCAAGCCCATCTTACCACATTGGGGACATAGTCTGGCTATCCACGCAGAATTTACACCTCCAAGGTCCAAGGAAACTCCACCCAAGATTCATTGGCCCATACCCGATAGAAAAGGTGATAAGTCCAGTGGCAGTACGGTTGACACTACCAAAGCACATGCGTATACATCCAGTCTTTAATGTATCCCTTCTAAAAGCAGCACCCCCGTCCCTGAAACCCAAGAAACCCCCACCCCTTATTGTCAATGACAATCCCGAGTTTGAGGTCAAAGCTATTTTGGACTCACGTGTTAAGCACAAAAAGCTTTGGTACCTAATAGATTGGAAAGGTTATGGCCCGGAAGAACAATCCTGGGAACCGGCTTCTAACCTGCATGCTCCTCGGCTCCTCCGTCAGTTTCATCGTAAGAACCCTACTAAACCCGGGCCTGCAAGAAGGAGGGGGAGTACTGTCAGGGCTGGGCAGGTTAGCAGCACTTCTTGTAGTAAACATATGTTCCCCAATCACCAAAACCCTGTGAATCATTTGATTAAACCTTATATGCAGTATATAAGCAGGAGTTTCCATCCATGTTGCAGGCAAAGTATGCAGGGACTCAGAATCCTAAAGAGACTACATTTCCCAGCAGGCCGTGTGCTTCACAAGCCTGCCGGGAGAAGAAGAACCACACGCGAGCCACGCCCAACAAACTGCGCATGCGCAAGCCGCGCCCAGGCTTCTTCTATTGCTATTCCGGCTTCTGAGGAGATTGGACGTGTTTCCCAGCGCGCCGCTCAGGGCCAGTCTATGCGGGGCATTCCGCCCGCCTGAACTCATCACAGGCCTGCACCAGCATACAGATAAGTGCTTTAGAATAATACTGTGTGTGGAAAGAAAGACTAACGAAGCGATCGAGGTCGCAGACCTGGCAGACATACTTGGCGGCTCAGTCCGCAACGCATGATCGAACATTAACCCGCATGCAGAGTGCATAGGGGAGACTGAGTGTAGCTCAAGTACATTCCGGGTGAGGCAACCTGGAACGAATACTTCTGGTGATCCAGCGGGGCAGGGCAGGAGGCGCGGGTGCGGAGCCTCAGGTGAAGACAACCCGACTCAAGCACACAATCGGGTCATGTTTGGGGGCACAAACATAGTGTGAGAACGTATAGTAGACCCAGCACACGCATATTGTGTTTTTTGGTATTTTCAGCGGAGCCTCCTACGGGTCACTTGGGACACCCGTGTGTTGAGCTAAGGAGAACAAGACTACGATCCGCAGCTAAGTACATTTCTGATCCTTTGCTAATGTGCTCTGTAATGTCACAAGGTGCAATGTATTGACAGGATGCCGTGTAACAGTGCACGTTAGCACAAGTCTTTAAACTGCATGAAGCTAATGCAGTGGCGGCAAAAAAGCTCATACTAACGCAGTGTTTGGGTGCAATGTAGCCTGGTTGAGAGCTCCAAGCAAAAGCTCTAGTAGTGGTTCCAGGCTCCACAACAAAGGCCCCCAGTTACTGGTCAACGGTGTGAATGTGTGTAGCATGAGTGGGCGGAGAACTCACCACAAGAATAACCAGTGGATGGGGCGGCAGGCGCTGAGGAGCATCTTTCCCTAATCTCCCCATTCCCATCCATAATCTCTCCCTGATCCTTTTCCCGGTGATCCTACTACCCCATACCCACCCACTCAACGGACCCTAACCCTCTTTCCCCGACGGGTTACAGTATCCTGTGTTTCCTATCGGGTCCAGGTGCCACGACCTTGCGGGGAGGCAGGTGTTCGTGCTGCCTCTGCGCCTGACAAGACTGAAGATTCCCCGACACTCATAAAAATGTATGATAATACAGAACATTATCTTCCCATCTAATAACAAGGAGATGTGTTCATCAAAAACAATCCCTGGACGTCGCACCAATGATGTAGCTTCCTATTCTCATGTTATCAATATGCTCAAAACTAATTAGTGATATTACAATATCTTAACAAAAGAAACGACCATTGCAATGTTGAACGAGGCAAAGCGGATGTATTTAGCATCAGAGAGCCCCACTGCTGATATTAGTAATTGTACAATTTGATGACAAAGTAATGTATGTGCATTTGGGGTACATTATCCTTGTTAACTGTGCTATAATCCAAAAATGTGTTGGCTCATGACATAGCCATATAAATTTGAAATATTAACTTCGCTCATTTCAGACGGGCAAAATGGTTTCACATTGGTAACATGGCATTAAATGATTTAGGAGTGATTGATGTCCTGAACAATATTACTAATAGAAATACCTTCCAATGGGCAATCACAAGAAACATGCATTTCGTGGTCAGAGTTAAGGCCAATCAAAGTACATCTCAAATAACAGATTGATTTACTTTCTAGTTGTCGTAATCTTAATTTAACATTTCCACCTCAATTACCCTTTGTGGTTTTAATTAATCCAATAAATCGAATATCTTCTTTGTTGTGGCACTGCTGCTGTTCATGCCAATGAATGGCCAATGGTGATTTAGGGTCAGCACTCTTTAAACTTGCCAGATGTTCCCTGATCCGAATTCTCAACTGTCTTATGGTGCTACCCACATACAGCTTTCCACACACACAAATAACAGCATATACCATATACCTTGTTTTACAGTTGATGAATCCATTGATCCGAATAGTTTTACCATTAATGTCGGTAAATGACTGACAATTGACATGAGCAAATTTGCAATGATTACAACTCCCACGATTAATAAAGCCAGTCTTAGTGTTAAGTCAGTTCTTATTGGCACTGTCATCTTTAGTGTTAAAAAAGGAAGGGCTCACTTTCTGTTTAATTGTCTGTGCTCGTGTGCTTGTCAGACAAATAGGGTTCCAGATCCTTATCCAATTTCAGAAGGTTCCAATGTTTAGAAAAACATTTATAGAGTGTGGGGGAATCTCGAGAAAATGGTATGATAATAGCAATGTGCCTTTGTTCTACTCTTGACTTGGATTGTTCACCTATTAGATCTGATTGTTTGGACCCGGAATACTTCTCCCGGGCATTGGTAATGGCATTAGGATGATAACTTTTATTTAGAAACCTTCTAGTCAGTACATTAACTTCTTCCAAATAATCTTCGTCATGGCTACAGTTTCTCCTGGCCCAGTAAAATTCCCCTGTGGGGATATTGTCAATTGTGGATCGCTGATGACTACTCTTAGCAAACAGTACTGAATTAATCTCTGTTGGTTTGCAGTAAGTTTTAGTTTGTAAAAGGCCCTTTTCCACAAAAATATGGAGATCAAGAAAATCATGGGCCACTGTGCTAGCAGAGCCGTAAATCGAATGCCAACACTGTTAATATTAATATGTGAGACAAAATTATCAATTGATTCAGGTGTCCCTTTCCAAACAATCAGAACATCATCTATAAACCGTCTCCAAGTAATGAGATTGGTTCCAAACAAGTCTTGATTGTAAATGTGTGTCTCTTCAAAAAAAGCCATAAAAAGATTTGCCAGAGTCGGGGCAAATTTGGCGCCTATGGCCACCCCATTAGCTTGAGCATAGTAT
This sequence comes from Ambystoma mexicanum, assembly GCF_040938575.1. Classification (NCBI taxonomy): domain Eukaryota; kingdom Metazoa; phylum Chordata; class Amphibia; order Caudata; family Ambystomatidae; genus Ambystoma; species Ambystoma mexicanum. The sequence goes on from NC_090935.1 coordinate 1,362,102,874, forward strand.
TGATCATCAAAAATGAACACATTGTTATTTAATGTGAATTTAAGAAAACCTTTCAACATGTTAATATGTTTGATGTAAGAAGCAGAAGAATTTCTAAAAGTGTAATCAATGGTTTGTATCGCCAACTCATGGTCTATGCTAGTATACAAGGCCGAAACATCTAGATTGGCCAGTAGGTATTCCGATTTCCACTCTAAAGTTCTGAGAAATTGTAAAATATGCATGCTATCCCGAATAAAAGATTTCATCTAAAGTATTTGAGGTTTCAAAGCTTCATCTATATATTGGGACCAACCCTCTGTTGCCCATCCTATACCGCTCATTATTGGTATTACTGCAGGTAAAATATTAAAAGGCTTGTGTATTTTAGGTAGAAAGTAGAGGGTGGGAATAGTTGGTTCCGTGTTAGTCAAAAATGCCTTTCCTTATCTGCTAGCAGCCCCTTCACATACCATGATTGGATTAGGTCCAAAAGTTTGGATCCTATCCTCTTGGTTGGGTTTGCCAATTAGAGATTTCAAACCTAAATCCAAATTCACACCCCAATTAGGGACTGATAATGTGATAGAAACTTTCCATAAAGCAATCACTAAGGACATACATGACTATCTTGACAAGAATTTGCATTGCAAAAAGAAAACCAGATCCAATTTGAGTAGGGAGGAATGGGAAGCTTCAGAAGATCTAGCAAAAGACAAATCAATAACAGTGAAGGAAGCTGACAAAGGAGGTAACATTATTGTCATGAATACCACAGATTATGTGTCCGTGGCCATGTCATATCTCAATACACCTCAATGCTATGTACAGCTTAAATCTAACCCAACCAAGAGGATAGTATCCAAACTTTGGTCGTAATCCAATCATGTTATGTGAAGGGGTTGCTAACGGAAGAAGAAAGGGCATTTTTGACTAACATGGAACCAACTATGCCCACCCTATTCTTTCTACAAATACACAAGCCTTTTAATATTGTACCCGCAGTAAGACCAATAATGAGCGGTATAGGGTGAGTAACAGAGAGTTTGCCGCAATATATAGATGAAGCTTTGAAACCTCATGTATTTTTGATGAAATCTTAAATTCGGGATAGCATGCATATTTTACAATTTCTCAGAAATTTAGAGTGGATATTGGAATACCTACTGGCCACTCTATATGTTTCGGCCTTGTATACTAGCATAGACCATGAGTTGGCGATACAAACCATTGATTACACTTTTAGAAATTCTTCTGCTTCTTACATCAAACATATTAATATTTTGAAAAGTTTTCTTAAATTCACATTAAATAACAATGTGTTCATTTTTGATGATCAATACTATGCTCAAGCTAAGGGGGTGGTCGTGGGCACCAAATTTTTCCCGACTCTGGCAAACCTTTTTATGGCTTTTTTTGAAGAGACACACATTTACAATCAAGGCTTGTTTGGAACCAATCTCATTGTTTGGAGACGGTTTATAGATGATGTTCTGATTGTTTGGAAAGGGACACCTGAATCATTTGATAATTTTGTTTCACATATTAATATTAACAGTTTTGGCATTCAATTTACAGGCTGTGCTAGCGCAATGGCCATTGACTTTCTTGATCTCCATATTTTTGTGGAAGAGGGCCTTTTACAAACTAAAACTTACCGCAAACCAACAGAGGTTAATTCAGAACTGTTTGCTAAGAGTTGTCATCAGCGATCTACCATTGACAATATCCCCACAGGGGAATTTTAGAGGGCCAAGAGAAACTAGCTGTGACAAAGATTATTTGGAAGAAGTTAATGTACTGACTAGAAGGTTTCTAAATAGAGGTTATCATCCTAATGCCATTACCAAAGCCCAGGAGAAGTATTCCGGGTCCAAATAATCAGATCTAACATGTGAACAATCCAAGTCAAGAGCAGAACAAAGGTACATTGCTTTTATCATGCAATGTTTTCAAGATTCCTCCACACTCTATAAATTGGTTCTAAACATTGGAACATTCTGAAATTGGATAAGGATCTGGAACCCTATTTGTCTGACAAGCCCAAAACTACATTTACTAGAGCACAGACAGTTAAACAGAAAGTGAGCCGTTCCTTTTTGAACACTAAAGATGACAGTGCCAATAAGAGCTGGCTTAACACTAAGACATGCTTTTTTAAGTGTGGCAGTTGTAATCACTGCAAATATGCTCATATCAAATGTCAGTCATTTACCGACATTAATGGTAAAACTATTTGGATCAATGGATTCATCAACTGTAAAACAAGTTATGTGGTATATGCTGTTATTTGTGTGTTTGGAAAGCTGTATGTGGGTAGCACCATTAGACAGTTGAGAATTCGAATCAGGGAACATCTGGCAAGTTTAAAGAGTGCTGTCCCTAAATCACCATTGGCCATTCATTGGCAAGAACAGCACAAAGAAGATATTCAATTTATTGGATTAATTAAAACCACAAAGGGTAAAAGATGTGGAAATGTTAAATTAAGATTCCGACAACTAGAAAGTAAATTAATCTGTTATTTGAGATGTACTTTGATTGGCCTTAACTGTGGCCACGAAATGCATGTTTTCTTGTGATTGCCCATGGGAAGGTCTTTCTATTAGTAATATTGTTCAGGACATCAATCACTGGTAAATCATTTAATGCCATGTTACCAATGTGAAACCATTCTGCCAGTCTGAAATGAGCGAAGTTAATATTTCAACTTTATATTGCTATGTTATGAGCCAAGCCTTTTTTGGATTATAGCACGGTTAACAAGGGTAATGCACCCCAACTGTACATACATTACTTTGTCATCAAATTGTACAATTACTAATATCACCAATGGGGCTCCCTGATGCTAAATACATTTGCTTTGCCTCGTTCCACATTGCAATGGTGGTTTCTTTTGTTAATATAATGTAATATCACTAATTCGTTTTGAGCATATTTTTAACATGAGAATAGGAAGCTACATCATTAGTGCGACTTCCAGGGATTGTTTTTGATGAACATATCTCCTTTGTTATTAGATGGGAAGATAATTTGCCGTTTCATCATAAATTTGTTATGAGTATATTGACAATATAATATAGGAAGTAAGATCATTTGTGTGACGATAATGGATCTCTTTTGTGTTCACTGTACCTCTTTTATTTCGTGCCACATTGTAATGGTGGTTCATTTGATCTAAACTTTGCTTCACTGCAACTCTGCTATGAGCGTAATGGAATCACTAAATGGGAAGTAATTGCATCGTTGTTAAGACGTCAGCCTGTGTTTGTTTACTACTGACATCACGTGCAATCTTGCGCATGATGTCATCATGTTGTTGGACACCATTTTCTTTTTCTTTTGCATTGTGGCTTTTCGCAAGACGGTTTCTCGTGACATCAGGTTTCAGTCTTCACGGGCATTAGCAAGGAACACCGTGCGAGGGGATTGATCCCCATATATATCAGTGGAAGAGGTAGTTATATATATTCAAGATCCACTGAAACGCATTACTGGGCGGTGTATCTCATTGCTGACCGTGCCATGGTTGCCTTTAATGGTTTATTCGAATTTGATTGAATTCGGACATTAAACTATAGACTATATATTCAATGTTTGAGGATTTCCTTAAACATTACCCTATGACATGCAAGCAAGTAATCAATTAGACTCATATCAGATTTACATATATATATTTTTTTGATTTGGTTTTATATTAGTATGCAGTACTACTATGGATATTGGCATACAGCTTATGCGACCACATTTGGAAAATTGTTTTGAGACTCTTTGACTCAACAGACAGTGGCCCTCATTACGACCCTGGCGGAAAGTGACTGACCGGACCGCCACAGCGTAAATAGCGTTTCCGCCATTGCACGAAGGAGCAAAGTGCGGCCAATTCCGACCCATCGGGCACGAGCACCACGGCATGGCGGAAGTGCAAAGTCCGCGATGGCGGAAATGACCCCAAAACGGCCCACACCGCCGCCGTACGGCGCCCTAGGTGCAATACCGCCACCCATCACAGCGGACACCGCAGTGTGCGCCTACCGGAAAGTACGGTGACCGGAAATATACGGAAACGGAAGTTAAAACATGGGCCCGGAACGGGAAACATCCCGCCGTACACCTATAAAACCACTAAAACCACACAACCACTAAAAACACTACCCTGAGACACACCCCAACCCGACATCCACCCTAGCGAAACCAAGAAAAATGGGAAAAGTAGCGAAGAAAGCGTGCGACCGCAAGCAGCAGGTCCACTTCTCCCGTGAGGAACTCACCGTGCTTACAGAGACCCTCCAGGAGAATGCTGCCGTCGTCTTCTGCACGCAAATGACCAGGACGGCACTTGCAAACAAGAAGGCCATATGGGCTCTGGTGGCACAGCGGGTAAGTGCGGTGGGGACCGCACCCCGCAACCCACAGCAATGCCGAAAGCGATGGGACGACCTGCGGATACGCGTCCGCAGCATACTCTCTGCCAACCGCAACATTGCCACAGCCACCGGGGGAGGTCCTGAATCACCCATCAAGTTGACCCCCTGGGAAGAAATCTGTGCCTCCACCATCGGAATGGAGAGCATAGAGGGAGTCGGAGGGATGGAGAAAGGAGTGCAGACATCCGAAGATTCAGGTAGGTGGGCCAAATAAAACAATGCCAAACCCACAAAGTCCATCCATGTGAAGTACCATGTGTCCACATAGTGCAACAGAAACACATGTCCAGGAGAACGTCCACACACATCGGCCTGATAGCGCACGTTAAAACCCACAATAAATACATAAATAATTAAAAACCCCTAAAACACGCACTACACGTGCAGCAGGCACACCCTAACTGCAGGCTGCCAAACAACTGCACCCTCACCCCACACACAAATGAAAGCACCTCCAAGGCCCCGACCCAAATCACCCTCAGGTACCACCCCAATGCATGTGATACAATGCCATTCCAATACCCACAGACCCATTAATAACCCTCGCCCTCCTTTACTCCACCACAGGGTCCGATCCAAACGACGAGCATCAGGACACCCCCTACCAGCACACCTGCAAAGAGGGCCAAGACCAACGGCCAAAGACCCTCCACCTCAGCTGCACGCATCAAGACATGGCAGCAGCACAAATCAGGTGGCAGCACAGAGGAGGGAACATCAACAGGCACCCCAGCAGCCAGCATGCCCACAACACCACCACCACAGGTCCCCCCAACGGATGCCACAGAAGGCACTGCCTCTGGTGGCAGCAGCACCATAGGTGACACCCCATTGATGGCAGCATGCTCCGACACAGAAGACGGGGATGTCGAAGTCAGATCCATCCATGACCTGTCCCAATCCCCCTGTCTGTCCCATCCCGTACAACATGAGGATACCACGCAGGGGCACCCACAAGACGACGACTGGCCATCCCCCACAAGCCCTGTGGCAAGGCAACATGAGGACAACAGCCCCTCTGTGACACCCCCGCAAATGGCCATGGCCCAGCAGAGGCAACAGTCCCTCGACCAGTTAATCGTGCAACAGCAGCAACTGGCCACGGTCCTCAAGGACCATGCCGATGAATGTGGGGGCACTAAGGCAGACATAGAAACATCAACTGAGACCCTTAGGGCAGAAATGGAGAGAGGTACAGAGACACTAAGGGCACAAATGGAGAGTAGCACCGAGAGCCTGAGAGTCCAAATGGAGAGAAGCACCGAGAGCCTGAGGGGGGAACTGCATGCGACGTCCAAAGACGTATGTGCCGAACTTGCCGCAGTGCGTCGTGTGCTCACTGAGCTCTCGCAAACCCTTAGGGACATGCATGGACGTGAGCAGGCAGAGACATCATCCGTTGCAAGTTCCGTCCAGGGCAGCCCCCAACGTAGATCTGGGAAGAACCTGCGCTCCACAGGCAGGGGTGCCCCTGATACCCGCAGAGGGGGCTTGCAATAGCGACAGCCCACTGACAATGAGCATCTTTGGACACTGGTGTTCGGGGGGGAGGTAGGAGGGTGGAGGGGGTGTGTTGGGCTCACTTGGGTGGCGGGTCGATAGGGTGTACTACATGATATCACATATGCCATAAACAGTGCACGATCAACCAATGAGATGTGTGGACATTGATCTTTGTGTACTAGGCCATCATAGGCGTACAGTCCATATTGTGCATGTCCCAGACACACACAGTGCCACGAGTCCCGTGTCCATGTATCAGCCACCAGGCGTGAGTGCTAGAAGCATACATCAATGAGATGCTGACGAATGTCACGGCCCTCCGGTGCCTCGCAGACTCCTTGAGGTGCTGCCACATCCCCACCCTCATCATGACCATCATCAGGTGCTTGCAGTTCTGCGTCAGGGGGCATGGGCACATTTCTACGTACGCACATGTTGTGGAGCATGACACATGCCATCACCATCTTTGCAACCTTCTCATGGCGGTACAGGAGTGCCCCGCCAGACCTGCTGAGGCAGCGGAAACGACCCTTCAGTAGGCCGAATGCCTGTTCAATGACTACACGGGTACGTGAGTGGGCATGGTTGTAGTCCTCCTCATGCTGGTCCCGTGGGTTCCGGACTGGTGTGAGGAGCCATCTCTTCAGTGGATATCCAGCATCACCTGTATGTGGACGATAAACGTATGATGTGGAATGCCATTGCTACGTACGCACACACCCCCCCCCTTCCTGCCAGGTCATTGCCGAATCACATACCCCACATTATCATGCATGTAATGAGACTCACCGAGTAGCCAGGATCTGTTCCCTGCGTGTCGCTCATTGTAGCGTGGTATTGTAGAGTTCCTCAAGACCATAGAATCATGGGTTGATCCAGGGAATCGGGCACAACAATGTGTAATGATCCTGTTGGAGTCACACACCATTTGTACATTCAGAGAATGAAATTGTTTTCGGTTGCGGTACTGGGCCTCCATGGCATGTGGGACGACCAATTCCACATGGGTGCATTCGATGGCACCAATGCAACCCGGTATGCCGCCAAGTGCATGGAATCCCACTTTTGTGTTGGTAATTTCCTGCTCCGAGCGTGGTAGGGAGATGTAGTCGTCTGCGTGCTGCAGGAGGGCATCGAGCACTTGCAATAGTGTCCGTGAGAACAGTGGCTGAGAAATGCCATGCAACTGTCCGACTGTGTGCTGGTAGGTGCCTGTGGCCAGGAAGTGTAGTACAGACACCACCTTCAGTAGGGGTGGGATGGCGGTTGGGCTATCTATCATGCTGACAAGGTCAGCCTGTGTCATGTCCACAATGGCGGCTATGGTGTCCCGGTCCAGACGGTAGAGGGTGTGGATCTGCTCATCAGTGAGGTTGAACGGATGTGCTCGGAGGCGTGGGATTGCGGGCTGCCTGCGTGGTGGTAGTGGCTGTGCTGGCGGCCCTTGCTGGCCCTGCCTTGCCCTCCTCCTCCTCCTGCGTCTCCTCCGTGCGGCCGGTTGTAGTTGGTGTTCGTCCTCTTCTTGGAGTTGGAGTACTTGCAGTGCTATCATGTCCCCCAGGGCCAACATCGCGAGTCCTGCCGGTAGCATTTAAGTGTGGTTGTGGGAGGAGACTGGCTGTGCAATTTATGTGTTATCAGGCTGTATGGCCTCCACCTGTGGAGATTCATTCCACCTGTGCAAACTGCTCTCCCCTTTGGCCGAGCACGTCCCGCGCACAACGCTGCAATTCGGGGAATGGCATCTTGCTATTGCAATCATGTATTTGTACCCGATGGCCGTGTAACATTGGTTGATATGTTCATTCTGCTGTGGTCCCATTGTTTCACATACTATCTGTGCAGTCGCGAACAGACTTGTGAAGGGTCAGTGGAACGTAGCACTCGAGTAACGGTGGGCCCTCATGCATCACTGTACCGAGTTGCAACGACGGGCGGGGCGTCCCATTTGTCGGTGAAGGCAGTTGCCATTTTCACACACAGCCGCACTCGATGGATTAATTAGTGATTTCAAACGGCCACAGATGCCTCTTCGACGTGATGTTGCAAATGAGGAATTCGAAGGGCGGCGCTTTCGGTTTTCAGCTGGCGGCGAGGAAATGCCCACAGGTCTGACTGCTAATATAACGTACTATTGTTCAATGTCCTTGGGACAGGGGCCATGGCGAGGATGCAATGATTGATATGAATAGTATGGGATGCGCAATAGCGACGTGGGCGATGAGGCCGGACGTTCCCAAATACATGTTACTTCACTACACTGGAATTACGGGCTGGGGCACTGTGGATTTTGCAGGCTGCATAACGCACAGACTCAATGGATATTTCTAATGTTATGTGAGTAAATATTCAGGCGTTTTAATCCCGGGATGAGGGAATGATGAATGGATGCATGGGCAGGTGATTTGATACAGAGTTTGCCATGTACAGGGCTTCTTGGGATCTATCCGCCTCCCCTACGCTATGTGATGCAGTGCTGCCATAGTGGGACCATCGTCTATCTGGCCTTGTTGAGCCCTCCCTGTCTCGACGCGCCCTCAGACACTTGTGTCCATGCACGTTACCAATCCCATCTGATGGATTCTGTTTTGACAGACGCATGCACAGGTACACTCGTTTGTGATGGTGTTTACACCTCGATATAGATAGTTATGAGTCGCAAGTGGTTTTTGGGTGGTGATGGACCTTTGGAGTGGGCTAGCATGCATATGGCTGTGGATTTAGTGTGATCATTGAAGTGAGTTGTTGGAATGTAGTGCTGATGGCCATTCTGTTCTTTTTCTTTTCTTTTGGTTGACAGGTATCTCCTCCCCTTTTGCCACTGCCATCTGTATGCCACTCCTGCAGATGGGTTTTACTCCCGACACCTGCTGCTTCGTGTTAATCAGTGGAGCAGCATTACGATCTTATGGGACGATCGCCAATGGGCCACATGCCCTTACGCAGTACTGGTGGCTCGGAGCAACATTTCGGCCTTTCAGCTGGACTAGTGCCTCCCCATTGGGCCGGCCCTGCGGTTCTGTGCGCTTCCATGTTGCCTTTTCGTACGTGAATGTGGCTCTGTGTACCATGATGGAACAGGGCGTCACACAAGTAGTGGCTGGTCATTTCTTGCGGATGCAGCCCACAATGGTGAAATGTGTTTTGGAGTTCATGGCCTGATGGCTGTATGGGCTTGGTGATTTTGTTGTGCATTAAATTTCCATTCTGATTTGGCCCGTGTAGCGTTCTTCTTTGCAAGTGATGTGGCATATGCCTATTTGGGGAGCGATGTATTGTGAGGAGATCTGCATTGGGTTCCAGCTTCGGAGTTTAGTTGCGTGGTACTGTACTGGGCGCGTTTGCCTACGAAGCCCGTGAGGTCAGGGATGGGGGCTGCCAATATGACTGTTTGAATGTTGTCATGCTCAGGGGCGGGGGATTGGGTTTTGTGTGACAGATGCCGGTCAGCCAGGTGGACTGGTGTAATGATGTGATTTTCGGAATATTGCTGGTCACAGGTGCCTGTGTTTGCGTGCGTTTCTTGGTGGGGGACTGTGGTCATGTCCATTGGGATGGCTTCTGTATTCGTGCCATCTGTGCCCTGCAGCTCCCATTGGCCCCTGTTGTGTTTTTTTGTTCGTTGGCATGCATGGGTGACTTGTACATTTCACTGGTTGCATTGTGGCTTCATTGCACCTACGGGGAGTTGTACTTTGTGGGCAGGGAGCGGTGTACAGGCACTCAGTGGGGCCGTTTACGGTTGATTCGCGATGCCGTACTTCTCACCATGGCGGAATGGTACATTCCGCCATGCTTGATGGCGTTAGGTACATGTCCGCTAGGGTCGGAATTGGCGTACCCTTGCGCCATGGTGGTGTTTACGGTTTGGCATGGCGCGTGCGCGCGTGCTTGGTGCAGTTGGCGTTGGCGTTCACTACCGTGTCGCTAGTGGCTTCGTACTTTGCGGTGACGGGTCATAGTCGCACCGAGCGCTATTCGATGGCGGTATTGCATTTCCGCCATCGTTTTCCGAATTCCGCCAGGGTCGTAATGAGGGCCAGTGTGTTATACGGTAATACATTATCCCTTTTTATAGGTGAACGTTATCATCGAGCGAAAAGCTGGAAGTGCATGACAGCGCTTCACCGATCATTTAAGATCTATTAATGCAAAGTACTGTTTCAAATATTACATTGGAAATACTTGATTCAGGTGAGATCTTTATAATACAGATTGGAATTTGGAGATGCTCAGCGTCACAGTATTTATCTTTTTTTTCGATAATACGGGCTTTGACAATATCATTTAATTCTGAATACAGTATAGAAGACTGAATTACTGCTGCTCCAAGAGTCATTGCTTTTGATGGTCACTCCAGACTTTGAGGTTATATGGCAACCAGGAATAAGGGATTGGACCCTTTTGTCACTAGTGTGCTAAGCTTGCTATGATAGCTTACACTAACAGTACTGCCTCCCTAGTGGAGAATGCACCAGTAACTATAAGGGAGAGAGCCCACGATTCATTTATCGATCTCGCTTCACCTATGCACAAATATCTACTGACACTGAACACTTTGGGCTGGGCAGAATGGCCTCACGTTTACAATAATGAGATACGTGGGTGCAGTTTTTTCACCAACGGGTTATGGATAAAAAATTATTTTAATGATTATATGTATCGGGACAAATACTATAATCAGTTTCCCCTTTTCCATTTCCCACAACTCTAATTGTTTCTTCAAACATCTTGCTACACCCCCACTCCATTCCTCCTTTCCTGACCTGATGTATGACACCACATGGTATGGTTTCTCAACCTTTTATAATTTCAACGAATATATATTATTTACCTGTACAATTTGTCTTTTGGTTGATTTTTGAACTACATAATGCAATGTGAATGGTGTGCTGTTTTACATTTTGGTTATCATTTTGTTATGATCTATTTGCATTTAATGTTGACAAATGAATACAGCCTTGAAAACGACCGGAAGGTTCGAAACACATGTTGGCTGATCATAAACCCAAGAATAAAATAACTAAAATTATCTGAATTGATTCAGTGATATAATTTCCTATACCAGTGGACTCTGTACATATCAGTGTACAAACTTCAGGGGTTCTAAGAGCGTGAGATACCTTCCAAAACCAAAGATCCTTTGTCTAATTACCTCAAGTTTTGTGGGAAGTTTGTGGGTTTAAGGTTACTTGAAGCCACCAGTTCCTTCTCTCTGGCTTACTTTTGTATTGATATTTGACACTTGAACCTATACTACTTATAGAGTGGTAAATAGCGCACATCCAACAAGATCGATCCCACACTCTAATCTCAATAAGGGCATTAATGCTCTGCCTTCTGTTACTGAATGATGGAGCCCGCCACTGTGGGTGTTGTTGCTACAAGCTCCTCGCGACTGAGCCAGAAAAGCTAATAAGAAGTCTTTAATAGAGAAGGTGATGCACAGCGTGCGTGCAGACCGCAGTCAGTCAGTCATAGAAATGAAAAACCGGCTCTTGCCAGTGGCTGTCTTATATTTCTTTGATGGTAGGTGGTGGAGGTTGGCAGGGAGTAACAAGGAATCGGGGAGGAAGGTGCCAGCCACAAGATGGAATGCAGGACTGGATCATGTGATACAGCATGTTTACCCCTAAACCTGATTATCTGGCGCCTTCTCCCCAGGTGCTAATGCTAGATATTTAGGTTCTATGTGAAAATGTCCCTAGGGAAATGTACTCATGTGCAAAAGTAGTCAACAAAAAGTATTTTTAAGCCATTTTGTCTTTCAATACAAGTAATGCACAGTTTGAACATGTTTCCACTAACAAAGTCGCCAAACACTGTGGGGTATTTTCAGCACCAGGAAAAATAAAGTGAACAGCATCTTGCTAAAGTTGGGCCGAGAAGTGAAGAAATATGGAAAGAAAACTGATCAATGGCAGACAAAAGGCCATCATTTCATTCTCAACTGCCAAACACCTAAGGTCTTCAGACAAATAAAATTAAAAACATTGAGGGGGTAATTCATAGAATTCAGCGCACAATTGGCGCATGCGGCTGGCGCACACTGTGCGCGTGCGAATCCCTGTGCCAGCCGCGTGCGCTAAAATCCATTTCCGCGCACAGCGTATTCATGGATTCCAGCCACCAAAACCAGCCGTGGCACACAGTGGCGCAGCGACCCTGCAGCAGCGCCAGTTACGCCCCCAAGAACGCCTCTCGCGCAGGGAAAAGCCATCAATATACCCAATCCAGCGCAAAGGGCTGCGCTAACCCTGTACCAGCACAGCAAGCGGGCTACGTGTATCACTGGGGTGTGCGGGAAGTACCTCACGTGATTGGCCCCGTGCGAGCAGGGTACGTGTATTTCAGGGGTGCGCGGGAAGTTGCACACGCGATTTCATCATGGTACGTGTATTTCAGGGGTGCGCAGGAATTTCCACACGCGATTGGGCCCGTGCGAGCAGGGTACGCATATCTCAGGGGTGCGCGGGAAGTTCCACACGCGATTCCATCAGGGTACGTGTATTTCGGGGTGCGCGTGAAGTTCCACACGCGATATCAGCAGGGTACGTGTATTTCAGGGTGCAGGGGAAGTTACACACGCGATTTCCACAGGGTACGTGTATTTCCGGGGTGCGCGTGAAGTTCCACACGCAATATCAGCAGGGTATGTGTATTTCAGAGTGCAGGGGAAGTTGCACACGTGATTCCAGCAGGGTACGTGTATTTCAGGGGTGCGCGGAATTTCCACACGCGATTGGGCCCGTGCGAGCAGGGTACGCGTATCTCAGGGGTGCGCAGGAAGTTACACACGCGATTCCATCAGGGTACGTGTATTTCGGGGATAGGTGGAAGTTTCACACGTGAAATCAGCAGGGTACGTGTATTCCAGGGGTGCGTGGGAAGTTCCACACGCGATTCCATCAGGGTACGTGTATTTCAGGGTGCAGGGGAAGTTACACACGCAAAATCAGCAGGGTATGTGTATTCCAGGGGTGCGCGGGAAGTACCACACGCGATTCCATCAGGGTACGTGTATTTCAGGGTGCAGGGGAAGTTACACACGTGATTTCAGCAGGGTACGTGTATTTCAGGGGTGCGCGGGAAATCACACACGCAATCTCATCAGGGTACGTGTATTTCGGGGTGCGCGTGAAGTTCCACACGCGATATCAGCAGGGTACTTGTATTTCAGGGTGCAGGGGAAGTTACACACGTGACTTCCGCAGGGTACGTGTTTTTCAGGGGTGCGCGTGAAGTTCCACACGCGATATCAGCAGGGTACGTGTATTTCAGGGTGCAGGGGAAGTTACACACGTGACTTCCGCAGGGTACGTGTTTTTCAGGGGTGCGCGTGAAGTTCAACACGCGATATCAGCAGGGTACGTGTATTTCAGGGTGCAGGGGAAGTTACACACGCGAAATCAGCAGGGTACGTGTATTCCAGGGGTGCGTGGGAAGTTCCACACGCGATTCCATCAGGGTACGTGTATTTCGGGGTGCGGGGGAAGTTCGACATGTGATTCCATCAGGGTACGTGTATTACAGGGGTGCGCGGGGAGCACCACACGTGAATTGCATGTGTGGGCCCTCCCAGGTGTTCCCTCTACACCCTCCACGGCCCCTGCAGGTGGCTCACACCACAGGGGCCTACCCTGCACATGTCCTGCAGGCACCCCATCCACCATGGCCATGCCCCCCAGCCAACCCACATGTCAACTTGCACTACTGCCCACCAACGCATGTCCCCCTGAACCCCCAGCCACCAGGGGCACCCTCCACAGGCCCCCACCCATGTCTCCCACCACCCCCCAGCAGTGCAGGGGCACCCTCCACCAGGCCCCCACCCATGTCTCCCACCACCCCCACCCCCCAGCCACCAGGGGCAGCCTCCACCAGGCCCCCACCCATGTCTCCCACCACCCCACCCCCCAGCAGTGCAGGGGCACCCACCACCAGGCCCCCACCCATGTCTCCCACCACCCCCACCCCCCAGCCACCAGGGGCAGCCTCCACCAGGCCCCCACCCATGTCTCCCACCCCCCCCCACCCCACAGCAGTGCAGGGGCACCCACCACCAGGCCCCCACCCATGTCTCCCACCACCCCCACCCCCCAGCCACCGGGGGCAGCCTCCACCAGGCCCCCACCCATGTCTCCCACCACCCCCACCCCCCAGCAGTGCAGGGGCACCCACCACCAGGCCCCCACCCATGTCTCCCACCACCCCCACCCCCCAGCCACCAGGGGCAGCCTCCACCAGGCCCCCACCCATGTCTCCCACCACCCCCACCCCCCAGCCACCAGGGGCAGCCTCCACCAGGCCCCCACCCATGTCTCCCAGCACCCCACCCCCCAGCACTGTGGGGCACCAGCCAGCAGGCCCCCACCCATGTGCAACTCATGTACCCCTGCACCCCCACCCCCCAGCACTGTGGGGCACCTGCCAGCAGGCCCCACCCATGTCCAACTCATGTTCCCCACCACCCTCACCCCCCAGCACTGTGGGGCACCTGCCAGCAGGCCCCCACTCATGTCCAACTCATGTACCCCTGCACCCCCACCCCCAGCACTGTGGGGCACCTGCCAGCAGGCCCCCACCCATGTCCAACTCATGTTCCCCACCACCCCCACCCCCCAGCACTGTGGGGCACCTGCCAGCAGGCCCCCACCCATGTCCAACTCATGTTCCCCACCACCCCCATCCCCCAGCCACCAGGGGCAGCCTCCACCAGGCCCCCACTCATGTCCAACTCATGTACCCCTGCACCCCCACCCCCCAGCACTGTGGGGCACCCATGCCAGCAGGCCCCCACCCATGTCTCCCACTACCCCCACCCCCCAGCCACCAGGAGCAGGCTCCACCAGGCCCCCACCCATGTCTCCCACCACCCCCACCCCCCAGCAGTGCAGGGGCACCCACCACCAGGCCCTCGCCCATGTCCCATCCATGCCCCTCTGCAACCTGGGTCCCACCAATCCCCAATCATGTCCGTAATGGCCATCCTCCCCTGCCAAAAGGCCCAACCAACTATCACATCCACCCACATATCAAAGGCAATTACATGTTACACACCCAATGTAAATAATGCAAATGAACACATGTCTGTCACACACAATGGCTGCAAGTGAATGTTAAAACACCCAACATGACATGCATGAAAGCAATGAGATGATACGACACATTGAAGGATGAAAATATAAATGTATTTAAAATCAACTTGAATGGAAATGAAATGAGAAAAACCACAAAGCAAAACAATCAAAAGAAGATGAATGTCCATGAAAAAAATCAAAAACACACAGCACAATCAAAATAAATGGTGTCCAAAGTCACAGTCAGAAAAGAAATCCAAGGGTAAATGATAAACAAAAACCATTGCTCCATGGCGATGAAAAAACTCCATAAAAAGAAAAATCCATTGAAGAACTATTTACAAGATAATCCCGGGTCCATGAGCCCAACCAAATGAAACCTAACTATGACAGCTAACTAAAAACTGAACTACAATCAAAAACGTGGCGCATTGTCCAATCGCAACCAAATAAAAAAAAAATAAAGGAAACCTAACACTAACTATATAACTATATACAAAGGCGGCGGGCAAGTCCAGCGGCTCACTCCGTGGTGTTCTGGGCCAGGGCATCATCGAACTCCTGTTCGATGTCCCGGAGGCGGTCCTGTTCCATGGCCCGAGGGTCCGCAGGGACGACGCCGTCTCCTCCTCCAACCCCCTGCGGATTGCCTCGAGGCACTCGGCCCGCCTCAGGGCCCTCCGCATGGAGTTCTCCGCCCTGACCATTGTGAGCCACGCCTCTTCCGCCCGCCGCCGCTCCGCACCTATCTGCTGGCCCAACCGCTGCCACACAGAAGACACACCCCGTCCTGGGTCCACCTGCCCTCCGGCCGATGCCTGCCCCTCCGATGTTGAAGGCCCCGAGCCTTCATGGCTCCCACCACTTTGCTGCTGCTGCTGTGCCTCTGCCCGTGCACTGCCTCCTGCTGCCTGCACATCCTCTGCCGGCTGGGGTGCAGTCGTTGATGTGGCCACCCCTGCTAGACGTCCGACTCCCGACTGTGGCAGGGATGCCTCCTCCACCAGCCTGGCCGCACCGTCAGAGGCAGCTCCACAGGGCACCCAGGTGACTGATGGGTGGGAAGATGGCACAGAGGACGACTGGCGCGTAGGGGGTCCAGTTGAGGAGGGAGTCGGAGCAAGCCCCATCAGACGGAGGAATCCGGCCTGGGTGACCTGTCCCAGCAGGCTGATGTGGTCAACGAGCCATTCGAGATGACGTGCAGTCTCTTCATGAAAAGACTGCAGGTCACCTCGCATGGCCCGTTGACGCAACGCCACACCAGCCAGGACAGGCTCAACCCGGACCTGGATAGCCACATCTGCAGGCAGAGGAAGGCCAGTTGACTTGAGCTCATCCCCTGCCTGAAAACGGGTCTGGACGTAGGCATCCCTGCTGGTGCAAGATGATGCAGGGACAGGATCAGGGACAGGATTGCACACAGGCACCTCCGCGGCGGCCTGTGCTGCCTCCTGTCCCTGGTCCTGCACTGCACCACTAGCACCAGTGGGATACCCACCTCCAGACCCCGTCTCTGGTGCTTGCACGGCCTCCTCCTCCACCAAACCCCCCACGAACCTGGATGACTCTGTGCCATCTTCCCCTGTTGGGCCCTGTGGGGTCCCAGCTGCCCCTTCTGCTGCCGAGGAGTCCAACTCCAACCTCTGCCTCTTGGACCTCCCCCCGGCAGCTGCGGCCTGGGACGCGGCACCGGACTCATCACTCCCCGACGAGATGACAACCTGGGAGGGGAGCCGGGCCTTGCGTCACCGGCTGGCGGTCGGATCCCCGCCGCTGTGCTCCACAGCACCTTCTCCGCCCTCTTCATCAGTTGACGCTGCAGACAGGGAGAAACAAAACACAGGCATCAGGGCACTGTACAATGGACACATACACACATGACAGTTGTACATGAGTGGCATTGGCAAACCTCAGACATGTCATCACAATCCCCAACACACATGTCATTACAACTCGTACACATTAGCCATACCACAGCCATATCGCAACTGCCACCACCATCCATACACATACAACAGCATGAGCAGCCAAAGGTGAGCCAGACATCACATGCAACACAGGAAGTGCACCACACATGTACACACACCACCACACTTGCATGCATGTGTACACCTCTGCCAAGTGTCGCACTGTTCAGACGGGCATCTATGTCACATCTGCCAATCAGGCTTCCACATACCGCTGTCACATGCATCCATGTTGCATCACTGTTGCACCCTTGTCAAATACACACACATGCACATGTACACAGTGCTGATACATGCAGCCGAAAACAACATACATGCGTGACATCACGGACATGTCTACTTACATACACATTCATCCAAACATGTGTGCCCACACAACTGCATTTGGCATGCAAGCCTACACACACAAGCACCATCCATGTCTCACACATTACAGCCCTCGCATGTGTCATCCCCACGGCCCTTTACACCCCCACCCATACTCGACCCCATACAAACAGATGTGCAACCTGCACACTACTGAATAATCACCACACGCACTGCTCACAATCAAGATGCATGTACACTCACCGCTTGACTCCAGACGGGTCTGCTTCTCAAGGACCTGGACGTGGAGCGCTGGGGTTATGCGTTCCAGGACCCTCATGTGTTCTTCCGACAAGTGGCCCCGGCGCCCCTTGGCATCCGCTGCCTTCAAGAGGCGCCGGGCCTTGTTCAGGGTCCTGGACCTGAAGTCCTCCCAGCGCTTCCTGACATGTTGTAAGTCGCGGACTGCCACCCCCTCCGCGTTGATGGCAGTCACGATGTCAGTCCAGATCCGAGTCCGTCCTTCCTTGTCGGCGCGGGAACTTCCGAAGAGGGCATCATACTGCCCCAGGACTTGCTCCACCAGGACACCAACTTCGGTAGCACTGAAGCTGGTGCCCCTCTGCCTCTCTGGCCGGGGGTTGTCAGTGGTCCCAGATGGTGTTTGCCCCGACATGACAACCCCAGAGGCAGGAGTGGGTGGGCAACTGGGTCCTGGGGCTGGGCTGTGGAGCGATGGAATCCCAGTCGGGAGTCTTCGGTTCCAGCAGGGGTGGTCACAGCAACAGCACCCCTGGCTGATGTGCAGGCAGCAAATGGCAGTGCACGTGGGCAGCAGGCAGTCAGGCAGCAGCAGATGGCAGGTGGGAGCGTGCTAACGGCTCTGGAGACAGTAGTTCGGCCTTCTGGGCAGGAGCGTGGTCTTCCGTGTCCTTACGCGTGGCCAGCTTGATACGGAGTGATTTGGCATGTGAAAAATCTGCACGTCAGCGTGTAATTCGAGGAAAGGCCCTTAGCGCGTAAGCGCGTCTGCACGCATACGCATTTTCATTGGACAGAAGGCCCCTCAAGCGCAAGCGCCCCTGTGACGTGACGCGTACAGACGTGCATGGGCATTTCAGCGTGCGTGAAAAACTGCACGTCCGCGTGTAATATGAGGAAAGGGCCATGCGCGTAAGCGCGGGTGGAAACTGCACGTCCGCGTGTAATACGAGGAAAGGGCCATGCGCGTAAGCGCGCGTGGAAACTGCACGTCCGCGTGTAATACGAGGAAAGGGCCCATGCGCGTAAGTGACGTGACGCGCGTGCGTTTCCCTCAGCACGGGTTAAAGGTGAGTGGGCCCAGCAGTTCACTGTACGTGCCTTTCGTGGAGACCGACGTGTGTTGCTGCTTCCTGTTGTTTCGCGCGCCATCACAACTTCACAGCTATCAAGGACGTATCTCTTCTTTTGGCGGGGGTATTGGCTACGCGTGTTTTTCTGCATCGCGCTAGTCAGACGGTGAGTTGCACACGCTCTTTTTCCCACTGCGGGTGCCCCTGTGTATCGCACCCATTTTGGATGTCATAGTAGCCTGCGTGTCCCACGCGTACGCGTTATTCGTGTTACTGGGTGCCACCGCGTACTGCGGGAGGTTGAATCCACGCACGTAGGCTGCAGGGTTGCGTGCACAGTTTTACTGCAGTTTTGGGGTGCCTGAGCGTTGCGTGACCCGTCACCACATCACCGGGGTCACATACAGCCTTGCAGGTGCAGGGGGGCTGTTAACATCTTGCTTCCCACCCCCTTCACCCCAATTGCCCAGGTCAATTGTGGTGTACACCTCCCATTGGCACCACTCCATCTGTGCCAGCACTACTGCATCTGTGCCATGGTTGGGAGGCCACCAAAGGTGAGGGGCGCCTCAGCTGGGCGTACTCCTCATGGCGGGCGTGGTCGGGGACGTGGCCATGGTGACCAGGGAGTAGGGGCACTCCAGGTTGTCCCGGGCAGCCACAGAGGGGGAAGAGGCAGGGGTGCGCCACTTGAGCACAATATTGTGCCATGTGTCGGTGCAGCCATGCCACCACCCCCTGTGGTTCCGGGGGATGCAGCTCCTGCATCTGGCACTGGCACCCATATGACCCGGCAGTCCGTTCCATCAACTGCCACGGGCCCAAGGGTAGTGGTAGCTGCAGGTGCAGCTGTGGACACTGCCACCCAGGCTCAGGGTCTGCCAGCGCAGGCTGTGTTGGCACTTGAAGAGCCCTTGGTAGATCTCCAACAGGCCAGGGGGGAAACCATAGGGGCAGGCCGGGCTGCTCAGACCAAGACACGTGTCCCTGGGGCAGTCATGTCATCTGCTGCCCCGAACAGCCGGGTGTTGGCAAGTGCAGGGGCAGATGCACCCAACAGCACCCCGGTTGTGAGTCTGCCAACCAGGACCCTTGCGGCCAACGACCCTGCCACAGCTGATGTTGCTGCGCAGGGTCCATTAGTGGGCACCCAGCTGCCACTGACACAAGTCAGGCCTTTGGTCATCCCTCCACCTGCCAATCCCTTGGCTCAATCCACCGAACCCACTGGCCATACTGGTCAAGGGGGCATTAGCCAGCCAGGGTCTGCGCCACAGTCCAAGAGGAGGAAGGTTGCACCTGCAGCACAGGCTGGGACCCCACACTCAGCCACGACCTCCTGCACGTCGAGGAAGAAGCCTTTCTGTAAGCAGGAACTGGACTTCCTCGTGGACTACGTGCGGGGCCACAGCCGTGACATGCTAGTGGGTGCCAATAGTCAGACCACGGCTGCCCAACGTGACACCCACTGGAAGCATGTTGCGGAACATGTCAGTTCATTTGGCCATGAGGTGCGCACGGCGCAGGAGTGCAAAAAGTGTTGGAATGACATCAAGCGCAGCACTAAGGCCAAGCGTGCCTCAAATTACAACTTGACTCTGGTGACTGGCGGTGGGCCTGCACCAGAGGAGGAAAAACTCACTCCGCATGAGGCTCTCGTTGCGGAGTTCATACCACCTGAATTGGTCGAAGGAGTGGGAGAGAAGCTGGACTTTGATGCCCAGTCCAGTGAGTGTTGATGCGTGTTTGTTGAGGACGTGTGTGTTTCACTTGTGGGATGTGTTGTGCATGATTGCTGCTACATGTGATGTGTACATGGTTCTGATGTGTAAGTAATGCAATGCTACCGTCATGCATGTCTCCTCTGCCTGCATGCAGGACTCCATGTAGGCATGCTCCCTTGCCCCTCCTCCGCCACTCTGCACCCCAGTTCCACCTTTGCACTGGTCTGCTACAATCTTGCCAATGTGTACTTTCTTGTTCATGTGTCCTGTGTAGATGCTAACTTCCAGCGTAGAATCTGCCAGACATATGCCGTGTGGTACAGCCTTAGTACTCGATGCAGGGTATCTCACTTGTACTGTGCATGGGTCAGATGTCCCGCAGGGACATGAGTGCCCATTCATGCTCCATGTGCATTGCACGCATGCCCCTATGTGTCCTTGACTGGATGATCACTGTAATATAAGTCCTTGGTTACATACATTGCCTGCCATCTCATCAGCCTTCCCATGTCAACTGTGGCTCAGTCCTGCGTTGCACACATGTTTAGGCTCTGACAATCTGTGTGGCTCACAGGCCTCAGCCTGTTCAATGGCCAATGACTCTGTCCAACTCTTATTGTGTCTTCTTCACACGTGGGCGGCCTCCGGAGTTTCCATCATGTGTCCTGCCCACTATCCCAGCATCATTTGCAGTGTTGTAATTTGAATCACATTAAGCTGTTGATGCCAGTCAACACTGCCTGTCAATACACAGGTGTATGGTCAGCCTTTTGATACCATGCTAGGCATCCCTGCTTTGGTACTGGAGTGGAGGGGTGCTTGGTTTCTAGACATGGTACACATTGAATGCACAATGCACGTGATGTCTGAATTTGACATTGCACTGCCTTCACATTTCCTGGCACACACAATGTAGTGCTTGTACATGTAGGTAGTGAGTGGCGTACACATTTTCTGCACTGCATAGACCCACTTCCATGGAAACTGCCACCTTTCAACAGGTCTGATCACAGAAGCTATTCAAAGTAGACCCAGCATGCATGCCAGGTCATATGTTGTGTGTCACATGTCTGCCGGATGCCTTTGCTGTCGGTGTGTGTGTGTGTCGTGTGCTTCTGACATGTGTATTGACCTTTTTCTCTCTATTTTTCAGGTGATGACGCAATGGAGGCAGAGGATGGTGTTGTCATGCCAGACACAGGGTTGGTAACGCCACATCAACCCAGCACTAGTGGGGGTCGTGGGGTGGTAGACCACGAAAACCCCCAAGTGCTGCAGTCCATCTTGTCTCTGGCTG
This sequence comes from Ambystoma mexicanum, assembly GCF_040938575.1. Lineage (NCBI taxonomy): Eukaryota > Metazoa > Chordata > Amphibia > Caudata > Ambystomatidae > Ambystoma > Ambystoma mexicanum. The sequence goes on from NC_090935.1 coordinate 1,362,124,494, forward strand.
CCTATGAGTCCAGCCTTGAATACGACTCTGACGTCCATGTTGAGTTGGATGAGCATCAAGTGCATGTGTCAGGGGTGAGTGATTCTGATGTGGACACTCCTCTGTCTGCGACACCAGCACTGAGGGATCAGACAGTCTTGGTTCCTCCGCCCGTGGTGGATCGGGACGCAGGGTCACCCTCCACACCAGTCACTGATGTGCCTGGGACATCACGTCGACGGGGGCATGTAGTCGTGCAGCCACAGGCGGTGCCAACACAGCGAGGACCCCCGGTCCTTGGGTCCCGCAGGGGTCAAGCCCGGCAACGCGGTCGCCGCGCGCAACCGCTGTATACTGAGTGGGAGCAAGACATGACTGCCAATTCCGAACGGCAGGGGGCAGCAATGGAGAACATCGCTGAGAGCATGGAGCGTGTGGCCCGATCTGTGCTCCCCACTGCTAGGCAGGTGCTTCTCCAGCAGCAGGCGGCACGGTCCACGGCCCGCTCGCTCAGGCTGGGCATGGTGGCCTCAGACAGGGCACGCCAGGCTGAAATGTCGTCTCTGCATCAAGCAATTGCTGCTCACGCAGAGGCGCACATGGATGCCCTGAGGGAGGAGTATGCTTCCCTCAGATCCACTCTGGGTGTCCTTATGATGTCCCAGAGGCAGCAGGCAGAGGAGAGGTTTGCACAGCTTGAGCGTACCATCTCGGCTGAGCTACAGGCTTGCCGGGAGGTGCAGCGGTTGTCCAGCCAGGCCTTGCAGGAGGAACTCCGTGTTACACATGCTACCTTGCAAGAGGAAGCACGTGTATCACGGGAGGTTCTGCATGCAGACCTACGTCACATCGCCACACAGAACCAGGCTCACCCGTCCGGCAGACTTGCTGCCGACGAGGGGCAAGCTGCAGCTAGGCGTGGCCAGGCTACTGTGCCACGACCTCCTTTCCAGGATGAGCCAGACTCGGACGACCATCTAGCTCCCACATAGGTCGTGCTGTGCAGGCGTTGAGCCCATGGAGGATTTTTTTTGGCTCAGCATCATCGCATGTGGATGTTGAGCAGCACCCTGTACCTCCCCCCTCCTGGGTGCCTCCCCTCACCCCCGGGTCGTATGTGGCCATTTTTGATTTTTCTTTTAGTTTAGTTACTTAAGTTTCTGTTTGATAGTTAGTCTAAATAGGTAATGCAGGTTTTCCATAGTTAGTGTAATTAGTTAATAGTTGATTTAGTTTAAAATTGCTAGTCTATTGTGCTTTCATGTGACGGTGCGGTGCTTTGTGGCTTTTGAAGGCATCCAATGTCTGTTCCAGCTGGGCCCTTCATGGTTGTCTTGTGTATGTGTTTGCTGCTTGGGTTCCTTGACTCACATATGCCACTCCTGCCTCCCTTATCCATGGGCTCGCAAGGATGGTTCGGTGTTACAGCATTTTACACAAGGGCTTTGGACTGTCATATCTGTGGCATGTCTGGTGCTGTGTGACTTGTGTTGACACCCCTATTGGGGATGATTTAGGTGTCATTGTCCACTGTTCAGCTTTTGCTAGATGGGGTGTGTCATGATTAATGTGGACATTGATTGCTATGCATTGTGTAGTATGTTTCATATCTTTCCTGTACATGTGCTTGTTGCAATTCATGCTGTAGATAGTGTTCCACACTTTGGAGGTGAAAGACGGACTGATGGTGTGATTTGTGATGTGACTCTCTGACATGGTCAAGTAATGAGATGCCTGATGAGACACACACAGATGACTTTGAAGCATTAATCATGTGTTTCATGCCCTTTCTGCAGGGGGATGAGCCTCCAGAGCACCTTTGCCAGCAGACATGGCCCATTGGACGACGGAATTCTGGACCCGTTTGTTGGTGCCCACATGCACATGTGTGCAGAAGCAGAGGCACAGTGATTGTAGACCCACATCCTAGAACTGCTGACATGTTCCAAGGAACTCCAGGCAAGGTGAGCATCACAGGGGGGCCACAACACAAGAAAGCTTGCACCAGGCGAGTTGCACATGCAGGCTTAGTCACAGCACTGAGGGTGAGCTTAGACGAATATTGGTGTTGAAGCACACAATGCAGCTCAGATGTGTTTGTGGACTGATGGCTGCTGATAGTAGGGTTGTCTGGGACACATGCAGGGGCAGTGGCACATACCCTCCGGTACACCAAGGTCCATTGAGCCACTTGTATCAACCATGTAGCCTTCCGAGACATGGAAAGGGGCAGCTCGCATGGACATACAGCAAGGGACATACTCGGGTGCAGTGCATGTCTTTTCCACGTACTTCATGATAAATGCACTGCCAACTTTGTTTCGGTCATGGTGGTACGCAACTTGCTCTGTAGTCATGGCTTGCTATATGGGTCTGTCTGCTTACCCAGGGAACATTGCATGTTGTGTGAATTGTGACACATTGGTGTTCCATTTGCCACGCACCCAGCAGCGGCTGCCTTACTGCATTGACTGTGTGTGACCCATCACAGGGGTGATGTTATATATGGGTACAAAGCATCAACCACAGATTGTCTGTTTGTAGAGTAGTCTGTTGCTATGGGGCATGTTTGGTGTTGTGCTTTTGTGCAATTGGCACGTACAGGTTGTTGACTATATGGTATGGTTTCTTGAATTTTCTCTTTCTTTTTTATGATATATTTAATGAATGTAATGATTTGTGCAGCCTTGATAACGACCAAAGGTCGAAACACGTGTCGGCTGTTTTACACTTTGAAAGTCAAAATTAAACAATATATTTGACAACTGTTATGTAACTTGAGGAATTTTTGTACCTATTCAGAAGAATTGTAGCACTAGTGATAATAGGGTTTACAAGAAGTTGTTGGTGTGAGCGCGAGATATCCTCCCGAACTCTGATTTTTTTGTCCAGGTTGTTGACTGTGTCTCTCTTTGCAGCATTGCAGTGCTCCTGTAACCGGACCTGAGAGTGCGCATGCAGGAGGCCAGCACTCAAAACCAGAGCTAAGTGTCTTGTTGTTTTTCTTACGAACTGCTCTGCATAGGCTTGCTGTGGAGTGTACTGATGCATGGATGTATGTGTGGTTCAATTTGGTATGTTTTTTTTCTCCCTAATCACCCGTGATCCTATGCAATTTTGAAACCTGTACCCTTTACCCAGTGTTCCTGCTTCCCGTGCCTATCCAAGCAACGTTCCCTGACCGTCTTTCCCCACTGGGGTTGCGAATGCCTGTGTAAGCCCCGAACTTGCAGGCGCCAAAACCCTAGAGGGGGTGGTTGGTTTGTACCACTCCTGAGCCTGGACTACAGAAGGCCATGACAATGATGTCCAAGTTTGTTTGGATTGTGTATGTGTTCATGCAGGTTGTACATTTTCGTGCATTCCCTAGTTTCATGTGTCATTCCTCCTCCCCTCTCCTGCCGCTCATTCCAGTCATCCAGTGTGTCAACACCTGTCCCGACTGCATATCCCTGAACCGCATTCCCCACCAGGGTCTCAGGGGTCTGTGTGAGTTTGACCTTGCAGGCACCCGGGACATGGTGGGGGTGGTTGTTTTGTGACACTCCCGCGCCTGTACAGGGGACCTGTGACAGTACACATCCATTCATGGTGCATCATCCTATGTCATATACCACACATGTCTCACATCCTGTCGTGACATTGTTTTGCTGTGCTACCTTGGTTGTTGCATCATTGTGGTAGTACTTGGCCTTTGTGAGGTACTGCTACGTCAAGTCATCTACTGGAGGGTGTTCGGGTTCGTTTTTATGCCTTCGATTTTGTGATTTTGGAAATGAGTGTGGATTCTGAGGGTTCAGGCATCTTTTTACACACAAGGTGGGAGATGGTGATGAAGGGTAAAGGTGATCCTGTGGCCAGCTGGAATTGAGGTTTGGAGGCTCCATGACCCAGGTGCAGTTGTTCAGTGGGTCATGGTCATTTGTGAGGGAGTGGGGGGTTGTTGTTGATAGTTGCCTTGCCCTGCAGTGTGATGGGAACTCTGACATAGTAATGCTGGTATCCTATGTACATGTTGTGTTCTGCTGATCAATGCCTGTTCATGTGTTGTGTTTTCCTTTCAGGTGCGAGGGGATAGTTGTGGTTTGACATGCTGGGGTGTACACATGGTGGATGTTCACATGTGATGTGTAGGGAACACTGATGGTCACTTGAGTGCACATGCATATGTGGAGTGCATGTCCTTGCAGAACCACACACTTGCACTCTGATGCACTACATGTACTCCCACCCTTGCATATCCATGTGTACACTGTTTGCCTTCTGGTGCCCACTGTGTCCCGGCAGCACATGTTCTGTGACCGATCATGGATCCAGTACATGCCTAATTTGATGTTTGACGTGGTCTGTCACTTAGATGTGATGCTCAGGGTGTGCATCACACACAATGGCTGTTCACTGTGCTGTGCACTGAGCAGTGTGATGCAGGAGTAGGACACTGCACACATGAGCTGCAGTGTTGATTTTGCAATGCATAATGTGCATGTAGACAGGCATTCATTGTGATGTTACGTCTACGACTGTTGTAATGCATTTGGAAATGACTTATTTTGGGTGGGAGGTTGTTGGTCTGTCATTTCATCTGATTCCGGGTCAGGCAGCAGTGTCCGATGCCACTGTGCATTTAGGACATGGCAATGTGTACCTTATCGTTACTGCGTTGGTGTATGGGTATTGCCTGCCATGTCATGTTGATGCTTGGGAGGGTTTGAGTGACATGACAGTGATGGCCATGGCCTGGTTTGCAGGTGTGTGTGATGCACACCTTGCATGTCCGTGTCATCCGCTTCTCAGAGCAACTAGCTCGGGATAGATTTCTCTCCGCAGCAGGGCCCTCCCCCTGGAACAGACTTCTGGCCTGACTTGAACTTGAGGGGAATCATCTCCAGTTCTGGAAGCACCTCAAGACCTTCCTCTTTGCTTCTGCTTACTGTCTGCCTCTCCCTTGCAGAATTCTCCACTGGAACTGCACAGGAGCTGCAACCGGGCCACTCTCACCGACCTCGGTCCCTGGCCCAGCCACTCTCCACTTGCACTGCCTCCCTGGCAACCCCTGCACTGCAGTACTGTCTCTCTATCCCTACAGCCGTCCCTTCCCAGCACTTGTCTGCACTTACCTTTGTAGTTGCCACCAGGCGACCTATGTATTATTTTTTTGGGCTACTTCCCCTGTACTGGACTCCCCCCCACCCTTCCCCTTGCACTTTTCCCATTCCCCCTACCCCTGCACTTGCACGATCCCAATGAACCTGGCCTAGTAGTACCGTTCTCTGTGTTCCCTTGTTCCCCCCTCCCTGCCTCATTGCGCCTTGGAATACTTGTGTATGGCCCATATCATGTCATATGTCATATGTGTGCCTTTTGGTCACACAGGATAGCTTGTGTTTAAGTAGCTAGGGATGCAGACGATGTGGCACTTCCATGGCAACTTTCTCAGGGTGGTAGGGTTGTGACAGTTAACTGTCTCTTAGTCATCATCGATTGTCACCTGGTATGTGCCAGGCCTGTGTGCACTCCGCAGGGGTGGGAGTTTAGGTGAAAAATGTGGCCACAAGCTGGGTCCGGGCTTCCTTGCCACGTGCCCTGTCCCCTCCCATGGGCAGCGCCTGTGCCTGTGGTTGGGGATGTGGGGGCACCACCATGTCCACCGGGACGCCCTGCCGTGTTGCAACATTGTGCAGGACACATGCTGCCACAATGATCCTGCACACTACTGGTGGTGCATAGAGTAGTTGCCCACCAGAGCGGTCAAGGGAGCGGAAACGTGACTTGAGCACTCCGAATGTGCGCTCCACTATGCCCCTGGTTGCAATATGGGCGGCGTTGTATCTTACCTGGGGTGGTGTGGTGGGGTTCCGGATTGGCGTCATCATGTGGTTGCTCAGAGGGTAGGCACTGTCCCCTGGGGAGGTGATAATAGTTGAGATTATTAGGGTTTGGATATTTGTCTGTGTGTGACTTGCATGCATGTGCAAGGGCATTTGTACTGACCTAGGAGCCATGTGTCGCCATGCTGCCCAGCTTCCAGGGCCCGGCTCAGGGCGGACATTCTGTATATGAAACTGTTATGGGTGGAGCCAGGGTAGTTTGCTTAGACAGAGGTGATGATTCCCTTTGCATCACATGCCACCTGTACATTGATGGAATGCCAGTGCTTGCGGTTTCGGTAGATGTGCTCAATGGCCCTAGGTGGACGTAGGGCCACATGGGTGCAATCTATGGCACCGAGCACTTTGGGGAAGTGTGCCACCCTGAAAAAATCCAGGACAACGGCCTGCCTTTCTGCGGGTGTTCTGGGCATGTATATGTGCCTGCGTACTGAGGGGCGCGCTGTCATGATTGCCAGTACCTGGTGTAGGCAGCGTGACTGCGTGGCCTGTGAGACCCCCCCCCACTATGGCAGTGGTCCGCTGAAATGACCCAGTGGCCAAAAAATGCAGGACATTGAGCAGCTTCTCCAAGGGGCTCAATACTTGGGAGCAAAGGGTGGGGGATGTGAGGTCATCTTCCCACTCCCTGACCAGGTCTAGGATGATATGGGGTGGAAACCTATACCTGCCATAGACCTGGTCGTCAGGCATCCCAAAAAGGCTTGTCCGCGGTGCGAAAATGCGTGCCCTGGCTATTCTCCTCCTCCTGCGGTGTCCCACGATCAGTGCAGCAACAAATGGGGCATTCATCGTAGCTGTATATACGCGTTTGTTGTTTGCGCGCACTTTTATGCTGTGCGCGGGGACGCTTCCGCCTGCCTTCGTGTGGCAGACGCATTGACGCCTGTGCACGTCTTTTGCCGTGCGCTGGTTTCCAGTATTCGGATACGGTCCGAGTGTCATCGCGTGTGATCGGAGGGGAGTGAGCGTACACGCAACTGGCCTGGGTACGTGTGTTTCGGGGTGCGTGGGAAGTTCCACACGCGATTAGCCTGGGTACGTGTGTTCCGGGGTGCCGGGAACTTTCACACGCGATTGGTGGAAATCCACGTGTGTTCTGTCATCACGTGCAATGAGGGAAACACCTGCACACGTCACATCACAGACGCGCTCACGCGCTAAGAGCCTTTGGTCCAATTAAATCGCATATGCGTGCTGCCGTGCATACGCGGTAAGGGCCTTTCCTCGTATTACACGCTGACATGCAGATTTTTCACGTACCAAATCACTCCGTATCAAGCTGGCCACGCGTAAGCACACGGAAGACCACGCTCCTGCCCAGAAGGCCGAACTACTGCCCCCCAGAGCCCCGAGCACGCTCCCACCTGCCATCTGCTGCTGCTTGACTGCCTGCTGCCCACGTGCCCTGCCATTTGCTGCCTGCATATCAGCCAGGGGTGCTGTTGCTGTGACCACCCCTGCTGGAACCGAAGACTTCCGACTGGGATTCCATCGCTCCACAGCCCAGCCCCAGGACCCAGTTGCCCACCCACTCCTGCCTCTGGGGTTGTCATGTCGGGGCAAACACCATCTGTGACCACTGACAACCCCCGGCCAGAGAGGCAGAGGGGCACCAGCTTCAGTGCCACCGAAGTTGGTGTCCTGGTGGAGCAAGTCCTGGGGCAGTATGATGCCCTCTTTGGAAGTTCCCGCGCCGACAAGGAAGGACGGACTCGGATCTGGACTGACATCGTGACTGCCATCAACGCGGAGGGGGTGGCAGTCCGCGACTTACAACATGTCAGGAAGCGCTGGGAGGACTTCAGGTCCAGGACCCTGAACAAGGCCCGGCGCCTCTTGAAGGCAGCGGATGCCAAGGGGCGCCGGGGCCACTTGTCAAAAGAACAGATGAGGGTCCTGGAACGCATATCCCCAGCGCTCCACATCCAGGTCCTTGAGAAGCAGATCTGTCTGGAGTCGAGCGGTGAGTGTACATGCATCCTGATTGTGAGCAGTGCGTGTGGTAATTATTCAGTAGTGTGCAGGTTGCACATCTGTTTGTATGGGATCGAGTATGGGTGGGGGTGTACAGGGCCGTGGGGCTGACACATGCGAGGGCTGTAATGTGTGAGACATGGATGGTGCTTGTGTGTGTAGGCTTGCATGCCAAATACAGTTGTGTGGGCACACATGTTTGGATGAATGTGTATGTAAGTAGACATGTCCGTGATGTCACGCATGTATGTTGTTTTTGGCTGCATGTATCAGCACTGTGTACATGTGCATGTGTGTGTATTTGACAAGGGTGCAACAGTGATGCAACATGGATGAATGTGACAGCGGTATGTGGAAGCCTGATTGGCAGATGTGACATGGATGCCCGTCTGAACAGTGCGACACTTGGCAGAGGTGTACACATGCATGCAAGTGTGGTGGTGTGTGTACATATGTGGTGCACTTCCTGTGTTGCATGTGATGTCTGGCTCACCTTTGGCTGCTCATGCTGTTGTATGTGTATGGATGGTGGTGGCAGTTGCGATATGGCTGTGGTATGGCTCATGTGTGTGAGTTGTACTGACATGTGTGTTGGGGATTGTGATGACATGTCTGAGGTTTGCCAATGCCACTCGTCTACAACTGCCATGTGTGTATGTGTCCATTGTACAGTGCCCTGATGCCTGTGTTTTGTTTCTCCCTGTCTGCAGCGTCAACTGTTGAAGAGGGCGGAGAAGGTGCTGTGGAGCACAGCGGCGGGGATCCGACCGCCAGCCGGAGACGCAAGGCCCGGCTCCCCTCCCAGGTTGTCATCTCGTCGGGGAGTGAGGAGTCCGGTGCCGCGTCCCAGGCCGCAGCTGCCGGGGGGAGGTCCAAGAGGCGGAGGTTGGAGTTGGACTCCTCGGCAGCAGAAGGGGCAGCTGGGACCCCACAGGGCCCAACAGGGGAAGATGGCACGGAGTCATCCAGGTTGGTGGGGGGCTTGGTGGAGGAGGCGGCCGTACAAGCACCAGAGACGGGGTCTGGAGGTGGGGATCCCACTGGTGCTAGTGGTGCAGTGCAGGACCAGGGACAGGAGGCAGCACAGGCCGCCGCGGAGGTGCCTGTGTGCAATCCTGTCCCCGATCCTGTCCCTGCATCATCTTGCACCAGCAGGAATGCCTACGTCCAGACCCGTTTTCAGGCAGGGGATGAGCTCACGTCAACTGGCCTTCCTCTGCCTGCGGATGTGGCTATCCAGGTCCGGGCTGAGCCTGTCCTGGCTGGTGTGGCGTTGCGTCAACGGGCCATGCGAGGTGACCTGCAGTCTTTTCATGGAGAGACTGCACGTCATCTCGAATGGCTCGTTGACCACGTCAGCCTGCTGGGACAGGTCACCCAGGCTGGATTCCTCCGTCTGATGGGGCTTGCTCCGACCCCCTCCTCAACTGGACCCCCTACGCGCCAGTCGTCCTCTGTGCCATCTTCCCACCCATCAGTCACCTGGGTGCCCTGTGGAGCTGCCTCTGACGGTGTGGCCAGGCTGGTGGAGGAGACATCCCTGCCACAGTCGGGAGTCGGACGTCCAGCAGGGGTGGCCACATCTACGACTGCACCCCAGCCGGCGGAGGATGTGCAGGCAGCAGGAGGCAGTGCACGGGCAGAGGCACAGCAGCAGCAGCAACGTGGTGGGAGCCATGAAGGCTCGGGGCCTTCGACATCGGAGGGGCAGGCATCGGCCGGAGGGCAGGAGGACCCAGGACAGAGAGTGTCTTCCGTGTGGCAGCGGTTGGGCCACGCCATAGATGTGGAGCGGCAGCGGGCGGAAGAGTCACGGCTCACAATGGTCAGGTCGGAGAACTCCATGCGGAGGGCCCTGAGGCGGGCCGAGTGCCTCGAGGCAATCCGCAGGGGTTTGGAGGTGGAGACGTCGGCGGCCCTGCGGACCCTCGGGGCCATGGAGGAGGACCGCCTCCGGGACATTGAGGAGGAGTTTGATGATGCCCTGGCCCGGAACATCCACAAGTGAGCCGTGAAACTAGCTCGCTGCCCTTGTACATAGTTTCTAGGTAGTGTTAGGTTTCATTTTTGTTTTATTTTATTTGGACCTTTCGGACATTGGCCACATTTTTGTATATAGTTTATTTTATTAGTTAGTGTAGTTAGGTAGGTTTCCTTTATTTTGTTGGGATAATGGACCCTGGATTGTTCCCATGTACATAGTTGACAGTTGGATTGTATTTTTTTTTCTATTTCTAACCATGGAGCAATGGCTTTCTTTTTTATTTCCCATTGGATTTTGTTTTGTGGACATTGACTTTGGACATTACTTTGGATTTTTATTTTTGGCTTTGCTTTTTTTGACGGACATGCTTCTTTTCATTTTTGTACATTCACGTTTCTGTTTCTTCATTTTTAATTCTATTGATGTTTCCTTTAATACATATTATTTTTGGTGAACTTCAATGTGTGGTATCTCATTGGTTTCATGCATTTCATGATATGTGTTTTGAGATTCACTGACACCCATTGGGTGTATGTGAGGGAAATGTGTTTGTTTCGGAACTTGCAATTGGTGTTCTGTGATGTAATTGCAAATTATGAGTGGGTGGATGCAATACTCGGGTGGGTGTTTTGCATTTGGAGGCTGACCATAGGGACCAGGGATCTAGATTGTGATGACATGTTGGCTGGGGAACATGAGTTGCACATGGGTGGGGGCCTGCTGGCAGATGACCCACAGTGCTGGGGGGTGGGGGTGGTGTGAGACATGGGTGGGGGCCTGGTGGAGGATGCCCCTGCACTGCTGGGGGGTGGGGTGGTGGTAGACATGGGCGGGGGCCTGGTGGAGGCTGCCCCTGCACTGCTGGGGGGTGGGGTGGTGGTAGACATGGGTGGGGGCCTGGTGGAGGCTGCCCCTGCACTGCTGGGGTGTGGGGGTGATGGGAGACATGAGTGGGGGCCTGGTGGAGGCTGCCCCTGCACTGCTGGGGGGTGGGGGTGCAGGGAGACATGAGTGGGGGCCTGGTGGAGGCTGCCCCTGGTGGCTGGGGGGTGGGGGTGCAGGGAGACATGAGTGGGGGCCTGGTGGAGGCTGCCCCTGCACTGCTGGGGGGTGGGGTGGTGGGAGACATGGGTGGGGGCCTGGTGGAGGCTGCCCCTGGTGACTGGGGGGGTGGGGGTGGTGGGAGACATGGGTGGGGGCCTGGTGGAGGCTGCCCCTGCACTGCTGGGGGGTGGGGGTGATGGGAGACATGAGTGGGGGCCTGGTGGAGGCTGCCCCTGCACTGCTGGGGTGTGGGGGTGGTGGGAGACATGGGTGGGGGCCTGGTGGAGGCTGCCCCTGCACTCCTCGGGGGTGGGGGTGCAGGGAGACATGAGTGGGGGCCTGGTGGAGGCTGTCCCTGCACTGCTGGGGGGTGGGGGTGATAGGGGAAATAAATGGGGGCCTGGTGGAGGATGCCCCTGGTGGCTGGGGGTGGGGGTGGTGTGAGACATGGGTGGGGGCCTGGTGGAGGCTGCCCCTGCACTGCTGGGGTGAGGGTGCAGGGAGACATGAGTGGGGGCCTGGTGGAGGCTGCCCCTGGTGGCTGGGGGGTGGGGTGATGGGAGACAGGAGTGGGGGCCTGGTGGAGGCTGCCCCTGCACTGCTGGGGTGTGGGGGTGGTGGTAGACATGGGTGGGGGCCTGGTGGAGGCTGCCCCTGCACTGCTGGGGGGTGGGGGTGATGGGAGACATGAGTGGGGACCTGGTGGAGGCTGCCCCTGGTGGCTGGGTATTGGGGTGGTGGGAGACATGAGTGGGGGCCTGGTGGAGGCTGCCCCTGCACTGCTGGGGGGTGGGGGTGGTGGGAGACATGGGTGGGGGCCTGGTGGAGGCTGCCCCTGCGCTGCTGGGGGGTGGGGGTGCAGGGAGACATGAGTGGGGGCCTGGTGGAGGCTGCCCCTGGTGGCTGGGGGGTGGGGGTGGTGTGAGACATGGGTGGGGGCCTGGTGGAGGCTGCCCCTGCACTGCTGGGGGGTGGGGGTGGTAGGAGACATGGGTGGGGGCCTGGTGGAAGCTGCCCCTGGTGGCTGGGGGGTGGGGGTGGTGGGAGATATGAGTGGGGGACTGGTGGAGGCTGCCCCTGCACTGCTGGGGGGTGGGGGTGCAGGGAGACATGAGTGGGGGCCTGGTGGAGGCTGCCCCTGGTGGCTGGGGGGTGGGGGTGATGGGAGACATGAGTGGGGGCCTGGTGGAGGCTGCCCCTGCACTGCTGGGGTGTGGGGGTGGTGGTAGACATGGGTGGGGGCCTGGTGGAGGCTGCCCCTGCACTGCTGGGGGGTGGGGGTGATGGGAGACATGAGTGGGGACCTGGTGGAGGCTGCCCTGGTGGCTGGGTATTGGGGTGGTGGGAGACATGTGTGGGGGCTTGGTGGAGGCTGCCCCTGCACTGCTGGGGGGTGGGGGTGCAGGAAGACATGAGTGGGGGCCTGGTGGAGGCTGCCCCTGCACTGCTGGGGTTGGGGGTGATGGGAGACATGAGTTGGACATGAGTGGGGGCCTAGTGGAGGCTGCCCCTGCACTGCTGGGCGTGGGGGTGATGGGAGACATGAGTTGGACATGAGTGGGGGCCTGGTGGAGGCTGCCCCTGCACTGCTGGGGTGTGGGGGTGCAGGGAGACATGAGTGGGGGCCTGGTGGAGGCTGCCCCTGGTGGCTGGGGGGTGGGGGTGATGGGAGACATGAGTGGGGGCCTGGTGGAGGCTGCCCCTGCACTGCTGGGGGGTGGGGGCGGTGGGAGACATGGGTGGGGGCCTGGTGGAGGCTGCCCCTGCACTCCTCGGGGGTGGGGGTGCAGGGAGACATGAGTGGGGGCCTGGTGGAGGCTGCCCCTGCACTGCTGGGGGGTGGGGGTGATAGGGGAAATGAGTGGGGGCCTGGTGGAGGATGCCCCTGGTGGCTGGGGGGTGGGGGTGATGGGAGACATGGGTGGGGGCCTGGTGGAGGCTGCCCCTGCACTGCTGGGGGGTGGGGGTGGTGGGAGACATGGGTGGGGGCCTGGTGGAGGCTGCTCCTGCACTCCTCGGGGGTGGGGGTGCAGGGAGACATGAGTGGGGGCCTGGTGGAGGCTGCCCCTGCACTGCTGGGGGGTGGTGGGAGACATGGGTGGGGGCCTGGTGGAGGCTGCCCCTGCACTGCTGGGGGGTGGGGGTGGTGGGAGACATGGGTGGGGGCCTGGTGGAGGGTGCCCCTTGTGGCTGTGGGTGCAGGGGGACATGTGTTGATGGGCAGTAGTACAAGTTGACATGTGGGTTGGCTGGTGGGCATGGCCATGGTGGATGGGGTGCCTGCATGACATGTGCTGGGTAGGCCCCTGTGGTGTGAGCCACCTGCAGGGGCCGTGGAAGGTGTAGAGGGAACACCTGGGAGGACCCACACGTGCAATTCACGTGTGCTGCTCCCCGCGCACCCCTGTAATACACGTACCCTGATGATATCACGTGTGGAACTTCCCGCGCACCCCTGTAATACACGTACCCTGATGGCATTGCGTGTGGAACTTCCCGCGCACCCCTGGAATACACGTACCCTGCTGATGTTGCGTGGGATACTTCCCCGCACCCTGAAATACACGTACCCTGATGAGATCGCGTGTGTGACTTCCCGCGCACCCCAGAAATACACGTACCCCGCTCAATCGCGTGTGTAACTTCCCGCGCACCCCCGAAATACACGTACCCCGCTCAATCGCGTGTGTAATTACCCGCGGACCCCCGATATACACGTACCCCGCTCAATCACGTGTGTAACTTCCCGCGCGCCCCCGAAATACACGTACCCCGCTCAATCGCGTGTGTCACTTCCCGCGCACCCCTGAAATACACGTACCCCGCTCGAATGCGTGTGTTGCTTCCCGCGCACCCCCAAAATACACGTACCCCGCTCAATCGCTTGTGTAACTTCCCGCGCACCCCCGAAATACACGTACCCCGCTCAATCACGTGTGTAACTACCCGCGCACCCCCGATATACACGTACCCCGCTCAATCACGTGTGTAACTTCCCGCGCACCCCTGAAATACACGTGCCCCGCTCAATCGCGTGTGTCACTTCCCGCGCACCCCCGAAATACACGTACCCCGCTCGATCGCGTGTGTTGCTTCCCGCGCACCCCCGCAATACACGTGCCCCGCTCGCACAGGCCCAATTGCTGTATGTTGCCACTTTTGTGATGCGCTGGGACTCTACCGCCTGCCTTCGTGTGGCGGACGTGTTTCAGCTTGTGCGTGTCTTTGGCTGTGCGTGGCTTTGCCCTATTCGATTCCATGAATACGTGTGGTTCGAGTGCGTGTGGGCGTTCCGTCTGCTTCCCTGCAGTACATCCCCAGTTGCGCCCTTATTTTCGCGCTTTGTTCCCCATTCCGCGGGTTACGCCCCGTGTCCCGCCCACTTTCTGGTGTATGCGCCGAGGTTGTGCGCTTTCACTGTGCACGTCGCGCACGCCTTTCGGGATGTTGCAGTGACTTGTGCGCCATGCACGGGTTTGGCGCACATCCCGAGGTGAACACGCGCAGGGACTTCCATGAATCGCACACGTGCGCGTGCGCCTGTTTCTTTGCGCTTGCGCCTGCTTGCGCAACGATTTTCGGCGCACGTTTGTTCCATGAATCGGCCCCTGAGTGTGCCCTGTTTCGAGAAACTAGGCAGAAAGGCCTGAGGCCTGTTTCCAACTACATGTGACTAATGCCTGAAGTGCAGCTTGCTAAAACAGTCAGGTGCTATGGGGAAATCTATGCATTTTGCAGCTTCGATGGAACTATGAACTCATGCAAATCGAAAATCCATTGCGAAAGTAATTGAAATGTATATGTTATAATGTAAAGTTGGACACTGCTGACATGCAACAGGAGCTAAATGAACATGTATTTTGAGATATAGGTGCAGATGCCATGTAGAAAGATGCAGAATGTAAAAGCATAATGTATTTTTCTGTTCATAGGAACTGAACTAAGAGCTGTGCTCAGCCCAATAATTTTCCCCCATCAGATCAGAGGTCAACAGTGATGATAAAGAAGTTGTTTGTTAAAGTAACTCAGTATCCTTATATTATTCTTGCCAACCGCAAACATTCCCTAAATGGGAATGGGTGCATTTACAAATAAAATTCCGAACTGTTCACCATTCCCAGGACCCTGCCTTAAAGCAGAGTGATTCCAAATGGTAAACTGAATCTCTGAGTCTGTGCTTTGGAGAAAAGAGCCTTCATGCCTAAACAAAGTGAAAATAGCTTGTTAAAAGCACACTCTAGAGGCAAAGGAAGCAAGGTATTCCAAAGTGAATGGGAACATTTTCACTGACAGTTCAAAGTAAAAGGGTTTCAGAACCTGTTGAAAATAGTCTTTTAATTAATATTGTTGTGCCAGAATCTTGCTAAAAGGGAAAGTGCAAAGGAAGGTTAGGAATAAAGAGCGCTGTGCTTGTCAATTTCTTTTTGCCCAATAGAAAAGTGCTATGTTTTATTTAAATAAGACCTCATACAAAGTATAATGTAAAGCACAATTGTACTGTCAGATGCTAAGATGCTGCATTAATGATCCTTACATTAGGGGAATTCTTATGAGTGAACCAAGTCTCTGAAGTGTTCTTTAGAACAGTGTTTTCTTTTTACATTTAAACACAGGGACTAGAGAGTTGAAAGAAAAACCGTACAAGTGGTTGTGTGTTATATACTATGCGAATTACAGTTATAAACAAAACTAAATGGTGGTTTCAACCTGCTTGTATGTAAAGTCAAGTTTTGTCAGGAAGGAAAGGTTCTGTGCCACAAAGTGGGGTGGCGTGCAATCCGATAACTATCGTGTGATTAGTATTTTGTTTACTTATTAATACACCTATGTTCTTTGTGCACATCGGCCTAGCACTTGGCTTCTCTACTGTGGAATGGGTGGGGGTGCACTTTGATATTATGGGCGTGAAAAGTAGAGTTTGTCAAGAATACAAACCTTTTCAATTTGTGTGGTGCTGTTGATTGGAGGGGAACTCCTTAAATGTTGCCCCACATATATCTCCTACAAAACTATCTTTAAATATACAGAAGTACAAGGCTGCAACCCTTTCAAACACCAAATCCTATAATGAAACCTCCACGGTCACCCTAACTCCATTCCTAACCCTTACCCTAACTCTATTTGCCACTGTTTTTCTACCCTGAACCCTTAACTAACACTAACTCTTCAGCACGGTAAAGCATTTTATCCACATGTGACTCAATACAAAACACCAAATAAAGAGAAAATGAACAGCAAACCTCCAATTCCATCACCAGATTGGCACAAATTCCATAGCCCTTGCACTAACCTAAACCCTTGTTCTAATCCTAACCTTAGCCCTACCCTAAACACAATTCTAATACTTACCTTAATGCTTACTGTATCCTAACCCCTATCCTACAGCAACACCACCAGTCCTCTCTGCCTTACCCTTTCTTTAACACTTTCACAAGCCATTGCTCAATTAGCCCTATCCTTAACACTTACACTGACACATCATCTACCCTAACCACTAACCAAACCCCAACATCACCAGCCCAACCACTACAAATTCTAATCAAATGTTTTACTCTAATGCTAGCCCATAGCCTTTCCCCAACCCCTAGCCTAACCCCATACCAGGAAATCTCAAGCCTCCTTAACCCTAACATATATCCTACCAGCACTGCATTTTGGCTACTGTTCAACTGCATTTTCTGACTACTTTTGCTTGGTGAATTTTTCACTGCAAAGGTTTTTTAACAACACATTTTTCATAGACTACATTTTTGTTAGCAACATTTTCTCTGGATACCGATTTCCAGAATTTTGAAAGGACAATCTGAAGTGCATTGCAAAATAGACAAGCAGTCATCATGTAAATAGTCATTTCCCATACAACAATGAATTCTGAGTTTAAGTCCTCATATTGTGCCATAAGGGCATTATACATTGTTCTCACCAGGCCCTTACCATACAAATTTCTGCCACATATAAATTCCATTAGCAGAGCTTGCTAGCCAGTTGTTTTTCCTTGTGAGCATTTTGAAACTCTCCATAACCATGCTTCATACAGAGGCATTATCTAGAAGGTACTCACAATGGTTTGGGTACCCATCAAATTTGACATTGCACCATGGCGATATAAGCAAGTGTGTGTTACATTTGATTTTGTGGCACACTTATATGTGTTTACACTTCGTGGCCATTGTGGCATGTCTTCAATATCAGTCCAGCGTGTGAGTCTATCTTTGGATAAATGGTCTGCTTCTTCGTGAAGGGGTACAGGATTGCAATAATTTTAAAAGTCAGGAAAGACGCATACACCTATGGGCTAATTCAAAAAGTGTCGAAATGTTGCCATATGTAATACCAGGCATAAGTAAAGATAAGATTTGCTCCTCTTTGTCTCCTAGAGTGGTATTCACAAAGAAGTCAGGCTTAACTCACTACCATTGGAAAAGCAATTTAGATTACACCTAATGCATACAAAATCCAACGTGCACTGGAGCAAGTTATTCCATGGCACACTACTCATCAGGTGTCTTTTTTTACCAATCCCCTGTGACATTTTGCCTTTAAATGGAAGGGGTTTCCCACACCTTTTTTGTATTCCTGAAAAAAGAAGAACAAACTTTTGGACCTTGGTTGGGAGTGCTATTTATTCCGGAATGCTCTGCCATGCAGGTGAAGACAGAATGAATTTAAGGCAGAGAAACACTGTGCTCCCTAACTACCTCCAGGGCACATTGGGGTGAGCTGCTATTGGACTAGGACCTCAACTGCTGGCTGCACTGGAACCAAGACTCTGTCACTGGAGATGAAAGAACTCTTGTAGCAAAATATGGTGGCTGATAAGTGCCTCAGGTATGTCACAGAATTGCTAGCAGAAACGTTCTTTTTTGGAGAAGGCATTGAACCTTTTTCTACTACGAACCTAAGCAATTGGGATAAACTAACACAACTTAAGAAGAGATTGATCAGGACATAATTGCATGGAATAGTACTACTAGAATATTTGAGGAATGGAACATTACCAAAAGGACTTGTGGTCAGGAACAAGCCCAGATTGTTTCTTGATAATAAAGAATTCATCTTACACTGGAGGTATATAGGTAACAAATGCGGGAGGAAATGGATAATAGTGATTATCGATACCGCAAAAGGTATGTCTGAGAACAATGTCATCGAATTAACAAAACTACAAGTTGAAATTAAACAACTAGACCACTTTCATACCTTTAAAAAGAAGCTATAAGAAATAATAAAGAAAGATGAATGAATTTAAACAATACACTGTAAGAGAACAAATTTGCAGACCGAAAAAAGACTTGTCAAACTTTAGCCAAGAAAAGCCTTTCCATGTATGAAAGAAGGGTTCATTTTTAGAGAAAATATAGAGCAAACTAGACAAGGTGGAGGCAGACGAGTGAGGTTCAGCAAAACATCCTATAGCTCTAGCGATGAGACATTGCAGGAAAAGTCAAGACCTCAGGAGTTTGGACCACACATGAGATGGGGTCCTCAGAGAGGTAAGTTTAGTAACAGAGAAACAGGACGGTGTAGGAACAGAGGAAGAGGCCATAGACCATACAATGACAGACCTTTTTTTTCGGTGAGATCAAGACACAGTAGATTGGGAGCTGAAACTGCGGGTAAAAAGAGGCATGTGAGTATTGTCATCAATCTCTCCAATTACGTACCTGATATACAGGAAATGAGAATACTACAAAAACGTCTGAGTTTTGTGATGACCAACAAACATGACACATTTGCTTTTAGGACAACATTTAGACAGTATATGAGAAAGGTCAATTATACATTTTCTTTCAAAAACAATTATTTTTCTGATGAGCCCAGCCTGAGAAATAGATCCACCTTCATGCCTCCTGCCATTTAACACTCAGCGGAAGCTCATGTTTTTGAAAGGAAAATGCTGGAAGATGTTGCCAGACTGGAAGAACAAGCAGGGTTCAACGGCTATATGGACACCTCTATAGATGAAAAAAAGGCTATTGCATCTTGAAACAATAACTCTGATATTATTATATGTAGAGCCGACAAAGGTGGGACAATAGTTTTATTACACAGAGCAGACTATATTGGAGAGTGTCTTAAAAAACTATAGTATGCTATGTGTTAATTAAGATTGGAGGAAGATCCCACTAATTATCTGAAAAGGATCATTAAAGAGAAATTAGAGAAAGCAAAACACAGGGGCTGGATTAGTAAGCAGGAATCCAAGTTCCTAGTGAAAGAGAATCCAAGAATCCTAAAATTGTACATTCTACCTAAAGTGCACAAAACCGTTACTCCCCCAGTCACGCCTGTCGTCTCCAGAGTAGATTTGGTGCTTGAACCCCTATCGCAGTTTGCAGACATGTACCTACGTACGTACGTACATATGTACGTGAGATGCAACCTTATCTACAAGACACCACAGCCATAATCAATCTGATCGAAGGTTCCCTTTTTGATCCTCAGGGAGAGTTGCTCATAGGATTGGACATGGCTTCCCCTCTATACTATCATTCCACAAGAAACAAGTATAGAAATGATACAGGAGTTGCTATATTCCAAAAGCAGTGAAGGGCAACTTCCCAACTCGTTAATCATGTGGTGCCTCACAATGGCTTGTGGGGTACATTTACCAGCCGAACAGAAATCCCTGCATCACAAAACTGCATGTTAGCAGTTACAAAAATAATTGTTCCGCTGTGTCTGCTGAGCACATATTCCCCTGCATCACCAAAACTGTGTTTTTAGCAGTTACAGAAGTAATGGCTGTACTGTGTCTGCTGAGCACATATGTGGTGAGATGGAGCAAAGACACCCCAAGAATAGCTGCACTTTATTTTCTTCATGTGCACCGAAGAGACGAATTCAAAGGCAGCCTGGCTCAGCACTGCTATGCTGCCAGATCAAAACCTCAAACTGAAAAAGAGTATGTTCTGTGTTTAAAATGACCTTGCGCTGGTGCTATTTCCATCTTTCAACATTACACAGTGTAGTTCCAGTAAAACACAGCCATGCCCATCTATATTCAGGATGAACACCCTCAAATGAGGGCTATTCCTCACTGAAAGGCATTGTTGTGTCAAGTAAAATCTGTGAAGAGCAGAGAAATTCATTTCAGGCCATACAGCCAGCCTTTACTCTTGCAACAAATGAACACAGGCAAAAATCTTCAAAAGAAGCTTTCTCTCTCCCTTTGCTTGGTGTCAGTTTCAAATAACCCATTTCTTGAACCTATCCCTGTGTACAGAAATTGACCAGAGCTCTGAAAGCTGAATGCGAGGAAAACCACGTTTTGTTAAATGGATATAAAAAAAGTGAACCCGTGTTACTTTGCCTTGCAAAGAAATGAATTGACATGAGTGAAGCTAAATGGGAAAGGATACTGTAAAATGCCGAGAAACACAATTGTACATTTGGGAAAGGAAAGCTGCAAAAATATAGGGATATTTAACTCTGTGTATTTTATTTTATTTACAAAAAGAACGTAAACAGCCTAGCTGAGGCAGTTATTCCTGTTAGACCAGTTTGGCTTAAAGGCCAAATTTCGCACCCCCTCATGATTTTGATACTGTGATAATTACAGGGTGTCTCAGACTGCATGGAAAAGATGCCCCTAAGAACAAAGGAGGAAGCCAACCCATGTGTTTGCCTCAGAAGTGTGAAATCCCATGCATTCAAATTGAAAGACTTCAAAGGAGAAGCCTTGGCAACCTCTGTGCGAGGTTCACCAGTGAAAGACATTTGGCTGGGGGGTTGGAAAGACTGCCCACTTTTGGGAACAATGCCAACCCATTTCATTTAAGAACCTTTTTATATTAATACATTTATTTCAGTAATCTGAAAACACAGTAATGTGAAATTATGATGGTTTTAATGTAATTTTGGCACAATTAAAATGAGAATATGTGGGCGATCCTAGCATGTGGGAGACGTGAATGACATTAAAGAGGCGTTTCTGAGGAAAGCGTTCATGACACAGATGTAAAAGTTGATGCAAATATGCCCAACATTGATAGGCTTCTGTGTATCCATTTTAGGGGAAATATTTTCCATAGAAATTGTGAAAGATTGCCAGAAGGACAAAGCAGCATCATACAAACTTGGGGTTTGGAATGGCATATTACTTGTAAAATATTGGGTCTGCCCATCTGATTTTCAGGAAGATAACAATTGTAAATATAAGGGTTTGTTTCATTACTGATTTTGGCAAAAGTAACTCACATAACAAAGCACATCATAAAACACACACCCTAACACTGATGTCACTTCCCTGGGTCCAATCTGCTTACAGGGATGCGGCGGCATCCACACCCTGACCTATCCTATCTTAGAGGTATGTCCTAGTTATTTCCTCCAACATAGTAAAAATCCTCTGATGTCATCCTGCCTTTATCAGGAGGAGGCATGGGGAGATGCAGGACATTCAAAAATCCAACCTTCACAATCCAGATATCAACATTCACCCTGCAAGACTCCAGACTCCAGAGACAGAACCTCCTATCCAGACAGAACCTCCAATCCAGGCAAAACTACCTATCCAAAACCACTTATCCAGAATTAAACCCTACAAAAATCCCAATAATTCAGGGAAAAAGGGGGAAGGCTGCTGACTCTTTGGGAGAATCTAGTGACCAGACCTGTCTTTGCCCAGCTGATGTACCTCACTGTCCATTGTGACCAGACCCCGGATGCCCTGCTTTTCCCTTAAAGGAGAGCCTTGCCGCTGTGCAGTGACCAGACCCTTGTCCCGCTGTCCAGAGACCCGGTTAGCTGTCCAAACTACCCAATTCAAATGCTTTTTGTAAGTATTACCCTCCCCAGTAACCAAAAAGCTGCATCCACCGCTCTGTTTCCTTGCATTCTGTCCAATCCTATAAAAAAACCTATAAGTACCTTAGTAAATTCTTATATTGTCATAACCCTCTGTGTATCCTGTTCCTAAGAAAATCTGTGTTAATCTCCATGTGTTAACGCAATTCTTTCTGAATCATTTGAGTCCGTTTTGTAAGTCTCTAGTACTATTTTAAATTAATTAATTAATTTCCCATAGCGATAAATGCAGCGTGAATAGGTTAACCTTGCAAATTATCTACCTTGCGTACCGTGTCTTTCTTTAAATATATAGCCACTAAAATATAGTTGCAGTAGAATCAATTTTCTATCAAAACCAAGTTTGCTTATAAAAGTGTTTCCCATTTAAAAATCCGGATTTTTTCCTTCCTATAGAGAATCCCATACTGTCACCCATCCAGATTCACCCTTTCACTTTAGTATCGCACCTGTTATGTGCCTTTGTACCTCATCAGTAAAACTGATTTTTGATTCTGTCTGTTTAGCAAATTTTCTAAGCTGTTTTGCTTGTTTTAAACCCATTAAAACTAAGGAATTACAACTTTGCCACGTGTGATTCTTACTGCACTGTTTTTCCTTCCAATGTCCATTTTCTCACTTGTATGCATGTTTAGCACCCTGCCTTGTAGCTTGTAGGTTTTCTTGCTTCCTTATTACAGCCACACCAATTCTTGTCTTATTCATTCAACCGCACATGTAAAATAACTATTCAGTGAATTCCGAGTGCCATTTTGCTTATTTTTCAAGAGAACAATCTGATTTTGGCCTCCCATTCAGTTGTGGCAGGTCAGAGTATGGCAACAACGCTCATTGACAAACTGCAATAGCGAAAATTTCATATATGCCCTATGGTGCCGCTGCAAATTGATGTGTATTGACAAAACTGAGAGAAAAGGGTGCATTAGAATTACAGAACATGAGAGCTGTATACGCAACAAAGTTAGTAATGTGCCTCTGGTGAACCATTTATTAGAACGTAATCACAAACCAAATGATATCCCCTGAACTGTGGGTCACAAACTTAATTAAATGCAGAGGTATGCAGAGACATGGATACGGTTTTTAAAAAAGAGCAAGAGCTCACCTTCCCAATGCAAAGTGATGCACAAGGGTTGAATGAGAGGATTGAATGGCTCTGGATAAACCGTTAAAAGATGTTTCATGTAGGCTAATATCTGTTTATATATGTCGCTTGGAAGGCAGATTAGCAGAACTGGATTGTACACTACATAGTGATAAACCATTGCTCTCTAATCTAGCACTGTCCCATTGCTCTAATCATGTCTAACTTGCATTGGTTACAGTATAGAGCTTTTTCCTCTGTATCACGATGCCGGAGCGATTTACAATCATGTCCCATTGAACACGAGCATTATTTAGTCAGACACAAATGTATTGTGCAGCGCGAACAGTGGTTGCACATGTACGGGAACAGAAGACTGAGTGTTGATTTTGAGATTATTATTTAGGAGCGAGATCCATGTAAGTGCTAGTTACCCTATATTAACATGATAACGCACATTTTGAGTAAGATGAAAGCAGTATATCTGTCATGATGTCCATGTGCTGGACCACTACTTCCTGTTTGCATTTTTAAACAGGATAATGTTTACCAGCACACACGCAGAGGTAGGAATGCAAGTGTGTTGGCTCCACGCAGAGCTAGTTATGAAAGCATGAGTTCGCTTTGCGCTCACATTCAAGAAATAGCACGCTTAATACTTTGCTCTAATCTGTGATTTAGACACTGACCAAGCGTTCCTTTTTTAGCTTGTGGAATGAAGGAAGGACATTTTTGTTCCTGCCCATTAATCGTGCAAAGCTTCAAAATGCATGTAGGATGTTGTGTGTGGCAGTTTATGTAAATATACAAGGGTGATTTTTTTTAGCACAGTTTTCTCTAAAATTGCAGATGTGGTGTATATTGTTTGTAGGTCACTGACAGATGATATAATGTTCGAATTGCAATGCCTTCCCGAATTAAAAGATTTCCACAAGAGCGTCAACACGAGAGCTCTGTTGAAGAGCAGGTGAGTATGGGAGTTTTTCCCATTGTTTGGTGACAGTCGTTGCTATTGTTATTGGGTCACATTGTTGTGGTGTCCCTTTAAGTTGTGCACACAGCGGAGCAATGTAACTCTGTCGCGTGTGGCTGTGAATAAAAGGGCCGCCCACATGGGCTTCAGAGAGAGCACACGTGGAGCCCAGCAGGGATGCACTGTCTCCAGAGTTATCTGTAGGCCGGGGGGGCTCACGCCACCCAGGGAGGTTCTGACCATGGGACCAACATACAACACTGGAGATGAGGTGGTCGCGCAGGCTGATACGGACCAGCTGGGCCATGGGACGGTAAGAGAAAAGCGACTGCTCTCATATTATCTTTCTCTAACGCCATGCAGCCGGCGCATACAGTGTTTTCCACCTGCCATTTTACTGCACGTGGTGTGTCCACTGGGTGCCTTGTGGTGACAGTCTGCTCATTTGGGGGCACCTGATCTTTGAGGTGTTTGGCTCATATATGTGTGCTTCTTCCACTAAGAGGTGATTGCACAGTTTAAATAATTAGATTGATCTGAGCTAATTACAAGCTCATTAATACAATGCAATACAGGTCTTTTTCAGATTTTCATGCATGATTATTCAAGACTACAAGGAGTTGAACTATGGCAAGATTATGAAGTGTTATGGAACAATGAGGTGCTAGTAGAAAATATGAAATCAAGCAGCATGTAAATTAACTGGTGTTGTAGTTTAAATACATGAAAACAAATTGGATGTAAAATAATGATGTAGGATTTATTACTAATCCTGTATTTCATCATATGTGTGGACTAGCCCCTGATGAAGTTCCAGAGATATTTTCACATTGCCTATATGGAACGAAACATGTATGGCAGGCCTTGAGGACATCTGAGTCCCTATTTTTAGAACAAGATCACTTGTAAACCTTTTTTGGTATGATTATATTCTCCAGTATGTTGCGGTTTATTACGCAGTGACACTCAACTCAGGGAGTTCCTTTCCCCTGAACGAATGTGGTGCACAATAAAGCACTGTTAGTTTGTTAAGGTTCACTTTGGTAAGGCCTCCAACCCTTCTTGCACCCAACCCCAACAAATACCCGGTGCCACAATGGACTAGGAACCAGGCCGGTGTTTAATAAGAATACAGATCTATTAATTTATTTAAACCAAATTTAACAAACAGACTAACATCAGCCACCAATGCCGTTGCAACACAAGAACAAAACTGACTTCCGTAATGGCACCAATACAGAGATAATAATGATATATGCAGTCACAATTTCCTGCAGCTTTCTTTTCAAATCACCCTCCAATACAGAAAAAGAACAATTCAAGACACCCTCCAAACATCAATTAGACTTGGCCCCTCTGAATTGAAAGCCAGTGGCAGAGAGTGGGAACACAATGGGAAAATCATTTTGAGATTTTGATAAAATGCACTTTTTTCAAAAAGGGATTCAAGGGGCAAAATCGTTATTTTATTTATTACCCCATGTGCAATATGAGGGAAAGAAAAGCATTGGGAAAATTTGTTTTGCCACACCTAAAAAGAACAGGCAGGGCTTTGTGGTTTTGAACAGAGCACAATGGGAACAAAGGGAAATTTCATTTTGCACCCGGCACATTCACGTGGAAACAGGGTTTTGGAATGAATTATTTTGGCAAATCTCTATATCTATACTGGCTCAAAATACACTAGGAAGAGCTTGCTCATTTTCAAGATTTCAAGATTTTTTATTGATATACTTACAGCCAAGATTGGCTTTGTATAACGTATTACACATTACATCTGATTACATTACATGTTTGAGATTCAAATCAAAATGACATAGGTACCATAGCTAAAAGGAAAATTTGTATTGACACTTTGCGAGACATTTAAAAATCTCAATGATTTTCAGATAAAATGAGACTATAAAATATATCAAATTGATATCATCACCTATAAGAAAGGTCTCCCATGCACCAGCTAAAATGTTCGTGTCAACAGTATTACGATAAGATTTAATATATTTAAAACGAAGCGATTTCAAACTTTCACAGTTAATTATCAGATGTTGTAGGGATTCCATCACATTGATGCCGCATAAGCGGCAACAGCGTTTATCGAGAATGAGGCCCATCGATGCACCCTTTGTCTCTAGCGATTCTGAGACATTAAATTTCATTAATAGATACGTGCAAAATGTTTGCATGCTACGGTAAGCCTCGTTTTGAATGCCAATAAAACACACCCCATGATTTCTATAGGGGATTAATCGATTTACTTTAATTAAATATGCTAAGGATCTACACAGATAAACAGGATTTCTTGCTTGGGGGAAATAACTAGAACAATACTTGAAAACTGCAGGGCCTACACAATATATGGCTTTGGGATAGTTTTACTTACAGGAGTGGCCTTGAAATGAGCATCAGGGAACAGCAGGGCACCCCTGGAACGGCAAGGGTGTCAGTCCAAGATAATCCCCTCTGGCTCCTCCAAGGGGTCCCAGTTGGCTTCTATATCTCCTGGTCCCTGTCTCCAATGCAAGATTTGGGGTCTCTCTGCTTGGATGTTTCTCGCAAGAGTTCAGCAGCAGGTTACCACCCGGAATAAGTGCAAAAGCCCAGTACTAATGCAAACTGGTTTTATTATAGGGAAAATTACATCACAAACTTGTCATGATTCCCGCGAAAGGGATTGGTTGCTTTTCTCTATCCATCTCCCACTTGTGTGCTAATAGAACAAGGAGATGAGGGTTGTGAGTTAGGAAAGCTGTGGGAGGAGAAAGCTTTGTAATCCCAAACTGACATGTGGGCTTGGCATGTTCAAAACTCTGAAAATCTATCAACATGGCAAGTACCATCATTTTTCAAATCTTTACATGTATGAATATATTTTTAAGAACTACATTTTGAGGCAAATCAGATGATGCTAATCTGAAGTCGGCATGCCCCTCCTATTCAGAGATATGGTTTCTCTTCATTTACTCAGGAGCCGTATCAGTGAAAAAGATGCCACTTAGTTCCCATGTTAATTTTGTCCTTCACCCTCACACCAGCTTTCCAATCTCTCGGAATCAAAGAAGGCCCATATCAAATGTTCATGACTAACTTTAGTTATGCTTCAAAGGAGGTTACTGTCACCTTTAATAATCACCTTTAATAAAAGTCTGGAATGACCGTTCTGGCATATATGCTGCCCATTTTATGCAATAATTGTATTTTTCTATGAACTAAACTCCAGTTTTTTTCTATATTCGCTTTCAGTTTCATTTAGCCTTGAGCATGTGATCAGCCAGCCTCTCACTTCATGGCCTGTGATGGCCCTGGCTGCAACTCTAATGGACATTTTATGGGAATTGTGACCTCAAGGTCACTTCTGCTGAAAGAACAGGTATGGCCTTATCTGTTTCCACCTTGGTTTACATCTAGGTAGTGTATTTCTTCCTATATTTTTAAGCAATGGCCCTGATTGATGATTGACAACCAGACATCCCTCTCCAGGATCAGCAGAGGAGAGATCTTGGAGGTTAAGTTTCATCTTAAGGAGAAATGACCGGCATCATGTAAAATGCTGCAAGCAATGGCTTTTAAACTCACACAATATACATTTTACATGGCATTTTTTAAGGCATCTGGACCTTATATTCATGTGTGATGTACTTTTTTAATCTCACAGTTGCAAAATACATGAATATCACTTCTGGATTATCCCTATGTATAGGGCAGTTATATGAGAAAACGATGTTCAAACTCTGAAAGTCTAGTGAGCACTTTTCTTAGCATTCTGTCATTTGGATGAGGAAAAAGGAAGTTATTTTATTTCTTATAATTGCAGTGGGCTTGGTTTCACTTGAGATGACTGGAGCACAAATGGTATTACATTGAAGATAATGTACACACTGCTATATGTCTCTTTAAGTAAAAGTGCACCTCTGCATGGATTTAGTAAAACAGCATTGTCAGCCACAGGTCTTTCTTTTCCCTGCTGAAATGCATTGCACATATCTTCGCACTTTTGAGATTCAAGCCAACTTTCTTTCTTTTGAGATTTAGGCCTGTGTTTGGTTCAATAGGCCTCATGTCTGAGATAACAATTTCTGTGCTGGCCTTATACTTCAATCAGACTTCCCAAATCACTCTGGCCTCTTTATTTCTGGCATTCATGGCCAATATTTCACCCCACAATTATTATGTCCTCACTCTGCATATATTATACCAAAAGGGATCGTTTCAATTTGAGAGCACCAGACACTTTACATATGAATGTGTGGATGTGAGTAGTGAGTAGTGTGAGATGTTATTTTGTAGCTGTATTTGTACTTGTTTGTTTTTTAATTTGTATAAGAAATGTGTTTTATATGTGTTTTTGTGAATACACCTGCTGAATTTCAGAAAGGGTCTCCTACTTCTGTATAATCATTTTCTTAAGAGTAAGTATTAGATTGTATGTTTAATAATAAAGATGTATTTACCAACTATGTGGTATAACATACACAAGTGGGTTTGTTTCTTTATACATTACTAGAATACAGGGGTACTGGACACTATGATTCCACAAGAAACGAATTTAGAAATGATAGAGGAGTAACTATATTCCAAAAGCACAGAAGGGAAAGTCCCCAACTCGTTCATCACGTGGTGCCTCACAATGGCTCTAAAAGAGAATCACTTCAAGTTCCAGGATTACTTTTAGGCTGAACCATGGGGTCTCTTTTTGTATGTGGCGAGGAACTCCTGTAGGTGCCAGCTTACTTCCTAGGACTGTGAATGCATCAGAAGGATTCACCTAGACCTAAAACTCCTGAATTGGGACTGCAGCAGCCAGCAAGCTAAAGAGCTGCTCGAATCCTGTTTTGCCACCTCGAGTCATAATAGAGTCACCTTGACCAAAACCACGCTCAACACGCTTGTGCTGCCACAGTGCCTGCAGTGTTAATTTGGCACTATAAGGCAACTTTTAACCGCTTGCTGCACCTTGAGCCATACAGACACTCATTCAACGCATTATTGCATGCTATCTCAAACAACCTGAACCACAGGCTCAACATTCATGTGAGTAAAATATTCAAGTGCTGACAGGACCTCCAGGAAGGCATCAAACTCAACGTCAAATAGTGACCCAACCCAGGAGAAGCTATTGTCTCACTGCTGACTCGACAGCTCCTCAAACTGTTTGTAGACATCGCTTTGATGTCTTGAATGCTGACCTGACCCTTTGGGATCCTGCACCATCAAACCAACTATACGCCGAACACCAGTTGGATAGCATTGACCTGATCAATCTCAACATCAGCTTGAACGCTACTAGAGTGTTAAGAAGCCTCTTGAAGACAATAGCAAGCTACTGCCCCTGTGCTAGACTTTATGGGAACCTAGTGACTTTTAAGTCACCTTTTCCACCTTGGTTTTCAAGCATATTCCTTTTGATCAATGACATTGGTGCAATTTCCTGCCTGAACACCATTGCCTAAGTACTCAGAGTGCCCTACTACCCAACAGTCTGTATTTCCTGTGTTCTTTTTACAAGGGAGCAGGGTTGCTAGTGTTTGTAGTTAGTTGATTCCATTTTTGTTAATTTATTAAAGAGATATACTTGTATAGAGCCTTGATTGGACATTCCTGTATGTTAAAATCTGCACTGTTGCAGTTTGGGTTGCTACTGTTATCACCTCACACCCCTCCAGAGAGTAGCCTGGACTCTGCGCACTTTACCACAAAGGGGCAAGAAGGATTCCCCTGGCTATGTCTGTTTTTCCCTAATGATTGGGATCACTGCTGGTTTAGTAGTAGAGTAGGGGGTTTAGCCACTACTGGGGAGGAAGGATCGATCAGAGTCAACACGTTCGTCTTGGAAGCAAAGGCAATGCAGCGCAACACAGGTTTGAATCTTGATCCTGTGCTTAGAAACCACTCGCTGGTATTATGCACGATGTAAAAGAACAATTATAAGCTATACGTACTCACCCTGTGCTTTTGTGGATCAGTAGTCATTTTGTCACACACCCTCCCCCTGTCCACTATGTGATGCCTCATGGTAGAACTCCTTACTCCTTGAATTGAGGATTCCGTAGAGTGACTTGGTTCAAAACCACCCTAAAACTGAACCTTTCAGCTGTCAAAGGAGCACACGAGTGTTGCACTACTCCTCTGTCATCACCAAACCAGTTCTCAAAGCACATACACTATTTGTACATGCTGTAAACTGTTTTAATATTCATTAATCAAATTAACAGGGTAATTCATAGAATTTCGCAGAAAAGTGTCGCAAGCGGCTGGCGCAGAGTGTCCGCGTGCGATTGTCTGCGCCAGGCACGTGCGCTAAAACCGATTTCCGCGCACAGCGTATTCATGGATTTTAGGCTCCCAAACCAGCAGTGGCGCAGAGTATCGCAGCGACCCTTCAGCAGTGCCAGTAACGCCCCCAAGAACGCCCTCGCGCAAGGAAAAGCCATCAAAATCGCTAAATCATCGCAAAGGGCTGCGCTAACCCTGGACCAGTTTACAGGGCTGCCAAACAAGGAACGCAAAGCGGGTAACGTGCATATCAGGGGTACGCGTGAAGTTATACACGCGATTAGCCAGGGTGCCAGGGTACGTGTATTTCAGGGGTGCGCGGGAAGTTCAACACGCGATAATCCAGGGAACGTGTATTACAGGGGTACGCGGGAAGTTCAACACGCGATAGTCCAGGGAACGTGTATTACAGGGGTACGCGGGAAGTTTAACATGCGATTGTCCAGGGAACGTGTATTACAGGGGTACGCGCGAAGTTCAACACGCGATTGTCCAGGGAACGTGTATTACAGGGGTACGCGGGAAGTCTTACATGCGATTAGCCAGGGCACGTGTAATACAGGGGTACGCGGAAATTATCACACGCGATTTGGCAGGGTACGTGAATTACAGGGGTGCGTGGGAATTATCACACGCCATTTTGCTGGGTACGTGTATTACAGGGGTGCGTGGGAATTATCACACGCGATTAGGCTGGGTGGGTCCTCACAGGTGTTCCCTGTACACCTTCCACGGCCCCTGCAGGCAGCCCACAAAACAGGGGACTACCCTGCACACCTGCTCATGTCCCCCTGCACCCCCAGCCACCAGGGGCACCCACCACCAGGCCCCCACCCATGTCTCCTACCACCCCCACCCCCCAGCAGTGCAGGGGCAGCCTCCACCAGGCCCCCACTCATGTCTCCCACCAGCCCCACCCCCCAGCACTGTGGGGCACCTGCCAGCAGGCCCCAACCCATGTCACCCACCACCCCCACCCCCCAGCAGTGCAGGGGCATCCTCCACCAGGCCCACACTCATGTCCCCTATCACCCCCACCCCCCGCCACCAGGGGCACCCTCCACCAGGCCCCCACTCATGTCTCCCAGCGTGCTACGTGTATTTCAGGGGTGCGCGGGAAGTTCCACTCGCGAATAGCCTGGGCGCGTTTATTTCAGGGGTGCGCGGGAAGTTCCAAACGCGAATAGCCTGGGCGCATGCATTTCAGGGGTGCACGGGAAGTTTTACACGCGATTTCAGCAGGGTACGTGTATTTCAGGGGTGCGCGGGAATTCTCACACGCGATTTGGCTTGGTACGTGTATTACAGGGGTGCGTGGGAAGTTACACACGCGATTAGGGTGGGTGGGTCCTCACAGGTGTTCCCTGTACACCCTCCACGGCCCCTGCAGGCAGCCCACAAAACAGGGGACTACCCTGCACACCTGCTCATGTCACCCACCACCCCCGCCCCCCACCATCCAGGGGCACCCTCCACCAGGCCCCCACTCATGTCTCTCACCACCCCCACCTCCCCAGTCACCAGGGGCAGCCTCCACCAGGCCCCCACTCATGTCTCCCACCACCCCCACCCCCCAGCAGTGCAGGGGCAGCCTCCACCAGGCCCCCACCCATGTCTCCCACCACCCCCACCCCCCAGCAGTGCAGGGGCAGCCCCCACCAGGCCCCCACTCATGTCCCCTATCACCCCCACCCCCCCAGTCACCAGGGGCACCCTCCACCAGGCCCCCACTCATGTCTCCCACCACCCCCACCCCCCCAGTCACAAGGGGCACCCTCCACCAGGCCCCCACTCATGTCTCCCACCCCCCCCACCCCCCAGCAGTGCAGGGGCACCCTCCACCAGGCCCCCACTCATGTCCCCTATCACCCCCACCCCCCCAGTCACCAGGGGCACCCTCCACCAGGCCCCCACTCATGTCTCCCACCACCCCCACCCCCCCAGTCACCAGGGGCAGGCTCCACCAGGCCCCCACTCATGTCTCCCACCACCCCCACCCCCCAGCAGTGCAGGGGCAGCCTCCACCAGGCCCCCACCCATGTCTCCCACCACCCCCACCCCCCAGCAGTGCAGGGGCAGCCTCCACCAGGCCCCCACCCATGTCTCCCACCACCCCCACCCCCCAGCAGTGCAGGGGCAGCCCCCACCAGGCCCCCACTCATGTCCCCTATCACCCCCACCCCCCCAGTCACCAGGGGCACCCTCCACCAGGCCCCCACTCATGTCTCCCACCACCCCCACCCCCCCAGTCACCAGGGGCACCCTCCACCAGGCCCCCACTCATGTCTCCCACCACCCCCTACCCCCAGCAGTGCAGGGGCAGCCTCCACCAGGCCCCCACTCATGTCCCCTATTACCCCCACCCCCCCAGTCACCAGGGGCACCCTCCACCAGGCACCCACTCATGTCTCCCACAACCCCCACCCCCCCAGTCACCAGGGGCACCCTCCACCAGGCCCCCACTCATGTCTCCCACCAGCCCCACCCCCCAGCAGTGCAGGGGCAGCCTCCACCAGGCCCCCACTCATGTCCCCTATCACCCCCACCCCCCGTCACCAGGGGCACCCTCCACCAGGCCCCCACTCATGTCTCCCACCACCCCCACCCCCCCAGTCACCAGGGGCACCCTCCGCCAGGCCCCCACTCATGTCTCCCACCACCCCCACCCCCCAGCAGTGCAGGGGCAGCCTCCACCAGGCCCCCACTCATGTCCCCTATCACCCCCATCCCCCCAGTCACCAGGGGCACCCTCCACCAGGCCCCCACTCATGTCTCCCACCACCCCCACCCCCCCAGTCACCAGGGGCACCCTCCACCAGGCCCCCACTCATGTCCCCTATTACCCCCACCCCCCAGTCACCAGGGGCACCCTCCACCAGGCACCCACCCATGTCTCCCACCACCCCCACCCCCCAGCAGTGCAGGGGCAGCCTCCACCAGGCCCCCACCCATGTCTCCCACCACCCCCACCCCCCAGCAGTGCAGGGGCAGCCCCCACCAGGCCCCCACTCATGTCCCCTATCACCCCCACCCCCCCAGTCACCAGGGGCACCCTCCACCAGGCCCCCACTCATGTCTCCCACCACCCCCACCCCCCCAGTCACCAGGGGCACCCTCCACCAGGCCCCCACTCATGTCTCCCACCACCCCCTACCCCCAGCAGTGCAGGGGCAGCCTCCACCAGGCCCCCACTCATGTCCCCTATTACCCCCACCCCCCCAGTCACCAGGGGCACCCTCCACCAGGCACCCACTCATGTCTCCCACCACCCCCACCCCCCCAGTCACCAGGGGCACCCTCCACCAGGCCCCCACTCATGTCTCCCACCAGCCCCACCCCCCAGCAGTGCAGGGGCAGCCTCCACCAGGCCCCCACTCATGTCCCCTATCACCCCCACCCCCCGTCACCAGGGGCACCCTCCACCAGGCCCCCACTCATGTCTCCCACCACCCCCACCCCCCCAGTCACCAGGGGCACCCTCCGCCAGGCCCCCACTCATGTCTCCCACCACCCCCACCCCCCAGCAGTGCAGGGGCAGCCTCCACCAGGCCCCCACTCATGTCCCCTATCACCCCCATCCCCCCAGTCACCAGGGGCACCCTCCACCAGGCCCCCACTCATGTCTCCCACCACCCCCACCCCCCCAGTCACCAGGGGCACCCTCCACCAGGCCCCCACTCATGTCCCCTATTACCCCCACCCCCCAGTCACCAGGGGCACCCTCCACCAGGCACCCACTCATGTCTCCCACCACCCCCACCCCCCCAGTCACCAGGGGCACCCTCCACCAGGCCCCCACTCATGTCTCCCACTACCCCCACCCCCCAGCAGTGCAGGGGCAGCCTCCACCAGGCCCCCACTCATGTCCCCTATCACCCCCACCCCCCGTCACCAGGGGCACCCTCCACCAGGCCCCCACTCATGTCTCCCACCACCCCCACCCCCCCAGTCACCAGGGGCACCCTCCACCAGGCCCCCACTCATGTCTCCCACCACCCCCACCCCCCAGAAGTGCAGGGGCAGCCTCCACCAGGCCCCCACTCATGTCCCCTATCACCCCCATCCCCCCAGTCACCAGGGGCACCCTCCACCAGGCCCCCACTCATGTCTCCCACCACCCCCACCCCCCCAGTCACCAGGGGCACCCTCCACCAGGCCCCCACTCATGTCTCCCACCACCCCCACCCCCAGGCAGTGCAGGGGCAGCCTCCACCAGGCCCCCACCCATGTCTCCCACCACCCCCACCCCCCAGCAGTGCAGGGGCAGCCTCTACCAGGCCCCCACCCATGTCTCCCACCACCCCCACCCCCCAGCAGTGCAGGGGCAGCCCCCACCAGGCCCCCACTCATGTCCCCTATCACCCCCACCCCCCCAGTCACCAGGGGCACCCTCCACCAGGCCCCCACTCATGTCTCCCACCACCCCCACCCCCCCAGTCACCAGGGGCACCCTCCACCAGGCCCCCACTCATGTCTCCCACCACCCCCACCCCCCAGCAGTGCAGGGGCAGCCTCCACCAGGCCCCCACTCATGTCCCCTATCACCCCCACCCCCCCAGTCACCAGGGGCACCCTCCACCAGGCCCCCACTCATGTCTCCCACCACCCCCACCCCCCCAGTCACCAGGGGCACCCTCCACCAGGCCCCCACTCATGTCTCCCACCACCCCCACCCCCCAGCAGTGCAGGGGCAGCCTCCACCAGGCCCCCACTCATGTCCCCTATCACCCCCACCCCCCGTCACCAGGGGCACCCTCCACCAGGCCCCCACTCATGTCTCCCACCACCCCCACCCCCCCAGTCACCAGGGGCACCCTCCACCAGGCCCCCACTCATGTCTCCCACCACCCCCACCCCCCAGCAGTGCAGGGGCAGCCTCCACCAGGCCCCCACTCATGTCCCCTATCACCCCCACACCCCCAGTCACCAGGGGCACCCTCCACCAGGCCCCCACTCATGTCTCCCACCACCCCCACCCCCCCAGTCACCAGGGGCACCCTCCACCAGGCCCCCACTCATGTCTCCCACCACCCCCACCCCTCAGCAGTGCAGGGGCAGCAGGTAGTCAGGCAGCAGCAGGTGGGAGCGTGCTCGGGCTCTGGGGGGCAGTAGTTCGGCCTTCCGGGCAGGAGCGTGGTATTCCGTGTGAGTACGCGTGGCCAGCTTGGTACGGAGTGATTTGGCACGTGAAAATCCTGCACGTCAGCGTGAAAACTGAGGAAAGGCCCTCAGCGCGTAAGCGCGTCTGTGACGTGACCCGCACAGGTGTTTCCCACACAGCAGGTGATGACAGAGCACACGTGGAAAGACTGCACGTCAGAGTGTAATCGCGTGTGATTGGTGGAAATGGCCCTACACGAAGAAGTGACAAAGCGTGTGATTGGTGGAAATGGCCCTACACGCAGAAGTGACAAAGCGTGTAATTGGTGGAAATGGCCCTACAGGCAGAAGTCACAAAGCATGTAATTGGTGGAAATGGCCCTAGCGCGTACACGCCGCGTAAGTGACGCTGGACGTGTGGGCCTGTATAAAAGGTACGTGTAGAACACATTTTCCTTGTACGTGCTTTTCGTGGAGAGCGAGTGGGTGAATTCTGTACTTCTTGTCGTTTCACACGCGATTTACTTCACGGCGTTTCAAGTTCGTATTCCCTGTTACCTCTGACAGCTTTTTCTCTTTTTTCTCTTTTACTGGTTTACCTGGGCCTGTTCCCTCAAACAGTGTTCCCTTCTACTGTTGTCCTGTCTCCTCAGACAGCGTACAAATCTTCTTTTGGCGGGGGTGTTGCCAACCAAACGTGCTCCTTTTACACGCTCGTTTACCAGGCAGACGGTGAGTCACGCACGTATCTAACATCTGTGCTTGCCCCGTGTGTAGCCTACCCCTTCAGAGGTCATTCTAGGCTGCGTGTGACACGCATACGTTCATTCTTGTGTTACTGGGTGCCACAGCGTAGTGCAGGTTTTTCTTTCTGCACACGTGGTCTAGGAGGGGTTGCGTGCACGTCATCTCCCTTTTTTGGGCCTCCTGTGCGTTGCGTGACCCCTCATCTTTCCCCAGGGGTTACATTCAGCCTTGCTAGAGCACTAGGGTACAATTACCATCTGGTACCCAACCCCTTTGACCCCCAATTGCCCAGGACAATAGTCTACATCCACTCCCATACGCACATTAACATCAGTGCCATGGCTGGGAGGCGAGGATTCCGTAAGGGTGGCAAAGGTGGAAGAGCCACAAGTGGTGGCCGTGGTGGATCCGGTAGGGGACGTGGTCGTAACTTGCAGGGTGAGCCCGTCCCCCCATGTGTGGAGGACCAGTCACGGGCACCCATAATCCCCCCCCCCTCCCGTTGAGGCTGATGTGGCTGACACCATCCATGCTCAGCCCTTGTTGGACCAGCCCATTGTGGCACCAGACCTGGCTGACTCCATGGCTGACTTCCAGGTCAGCAGGGCTACGACACGTGCGCTGGTGCACGTTGATGCCATCATGCCACGTGGATCTGGGGCAGCAAGGTCATCTGCTGCACCAAGGAGGCAGGGCGGAGAGGCTGCAGGGGCAGCTGCGGCTCCATCCACCCCAGCCCTCACACACCCAGCCAGGACAGTGTCGGTCCTAGTCCATGCTGCTGACATTCCCCCTGACACCATCACACTAGAGCCAATGCCTGCACCAACTCCCATGCTGAGTGTGCAATCCCACACTCCTGATACAGAGTCCACCAGGGCTCCTGCCCCTAGTGTCCAGAGCGGAGCAGGACACTCAGGATCACCACCACCTTCCAAGCGGAAGAGGAAGAGTGCTCGTCCGGCACAGGCTGATGCCCCAGACACGGCTACACAGTCCGGCCCGTCCAGGAAGCCCAGCTTCACGGATGACGAACTGAATGCACTTGTCGAGTATGTGTCCGGACATGACAACGAGATGGTCATTGTTGCAGGATCCAAGACCACACCTGCACAACGCCAGGCACACTGGCAGACCGTTGCGGACATCGTAAGTGCCCTTGGAATCGTGAGGTGCACAGCCAATGATTGCTATAAGCGCTGGAATGACCTAAAGCGCAGGGCAAAGAGTAAGCTGGCCTCAAGTCATGCCGCAACTCTAGTGACTGGAGGTGGGTCTCCAGTAGTAGACACGGAACTCACTCCACATGAGTCAGTCGCTGGGACCTACGTCACGGAGGAACAGATCCAAGGCGTGGGAGATCTGGCTGATTACGAGGCATTGTCCAGTGAGTGCACATGCATGTGTGTGTCATCCATGTGCATGGTGTGTGTGTGAGGGCTTCTGTTTGTGTGCCAGGTGAGAGTGTGTGCGCCTGAGTCGTATGGGTCAGCCATGTGCTTCATGCAATACTTCCTGCGCAGCTGCATTTGGCCATCGCAGTATCCCTTCTGCCAACAGTAGACATCTAGCCCAACTGCACGCCAGTTGCCCTTGAAGTGTCACCTTGCCACAACATTGTTGCTTATTTTTCACTGTTCATTCAGTCAGATTGTTTGCATTCCCCCACTTTTACTAGCCGTGTCGCTGTCCACTAGTCACATGTCTGACATGGCTATGGTGAAGTGGAGTGACTTTGTTACCTGGATATCATTTGTACACACATGTCCCTGTGCAATTGGACCATTTCAGACTGGCAGCTCCAGGTGAAAAATCTGACCTGTTAGAATTAGAAAAGCAATTACATGCGGGAACTGGACTGAATGAATAGGTGCTGCCCTCCTCTCCATCTTCACTCAATAGCAATGGTACATGCCATCTGTGTGATGGCATGTGTGTTTCTCCTGGCAATCACAGGCCAATGTGTGATGCCACTGCCAGGCAGCATGCAGAAAATGTGTTCATTTACCATCT
Source organism: Ambystoma mexicanum (assembly GCF_040938575.1). NCBI lineage: Eukaryota > Metazoa > Chordata > Amphibia > Caudata > Ambystomatidae > Ambystoma > Ambystoma mexicanum. The sequence goes on from NC_090935.1 coordinate 1,362,162,362, forward strand.
TGGTGTCATCAGTGTGTGCCATTTGCCTACACTTCATACGCAGTGAGGGTGCATGCATGGGAGGGTTTTAGTCATGTGGGACATGTGTCAATCAAGTACTGGTTCTCTTGCTTCTCAGCCCTCATTGTGTGCCATGGTGCTAATGCCTGTTTCCATTTCTTTGTTTTCATGTCTTTGCAGGGGAAGACGCACCTGATACTGCTGGGGTTGTGGAGATGGTGCAGACCCAGGAGGGGTCCGAGGGCCGACCAACCACCAGTGAGGGACGTGGTGTGGTGGTGGGGGAGAACCCACAAGTGCTGCAGGTCGTGCTCTCAAGGGGTGTCTCTGGCTGCACCTCCCCCGAGCTGTACTCAGGTGTTGATTCGGATGAGACCTACGTGCCGTCGCAGGTGAGTGTTCCAGGGAGGGATTCTGTTCTGTCTCACCCACCTGCACCAGGGTCAGAACCCTCCATGGGGATGTCAGTGTTGGCAGCTACGCCTTTGGTGGTTACGGATGCAGGGTCACACTCCGCGACATCTGATCCTGTTCCTGGGCCAGCAGATCAGAGGGGGAATGCAGTCCTGCAGCCTCAGGCAGTGCCGGCACAGCAAGGCGCAGTTCGCCTTGCCCCAGACAGGTGTGGTGCCCGCCGACGTGGTGGCCGTACGCCACCTGGCAATACCGCATGGAAGGAATCCATTTACGGTATGGCAACCCAACAGGCTGCATCATCCGAGATGATGGCTCAGGCCATGGATAGGGTGGCCACTTCCATTGTCCCCCCAGAAAGGCTGATGGAGCGACTAGAGCAGGCAACCGACTCCATCTGCCAGTCACACAGGGAGGACATGTTGGGGTCCAACAGGGACAGGCGGGCGGCACTGGCGACTCTGCAGGAGGCCATCTCCATTGAGTCCCAGGGCCACAGGGAAGCCCTGAGGCAGGAGCTCCTTCACCTCAGGACGACTCTTGTTGAGCTTGAGGCTTCAACACACCAAAGGACAGAACAGCAGCTGGAGCGTCTCACCCATACGCTCTCAGCTGAGATGCAGGCAATGAGGGCGGAGGTCAGGGCATCCCGTGAGTTGTTGCATGGGGACCTCCGCACACTCATCCTCCAGAACCAGACCTACCACACCCGCATGCTTGCAGCCATGGAGGAGCAGACTAGGGCCTTGCGTGGGCTGCCTCCCATAGTGCAACCACCTCCGGATGCAGCTGCACAGGGTGATAATAGCGACAGCAGTGATACTCCCACAACAGGGTAGCCGTGTGGGCCATGAGCCCATGGAGTTGTTTTATTTTCCCAGGATCCACGCAGGTGGGTTCTGGTGTGCATCCTGTCCTCGGACCTCCTGGGTGGCCTCCCCAACCCCCCCGGGCCCATCAATGGCCATTTTTGATTGTTTCTTATTTTTATTTTTATTGTTATTTATTTTATTCCCTATTTTTTTGGGACGATTTGTTGGCTTCCGTGGTTCCTGTGGGCATACGCTGCATTGTGGCTGGGCACATGCAGGCTTGTAATGTATTTGGTTCAGATGCTTGGGTTTGAGTCACACACACCCCTCCTGCTTCCCGTTTCCATGGGCTTGCAAAGGGTGTGCCCAAGTGACAGTGAATTACACAGTGACGTTGGACTCCCATGAGCTGTGTGGGCAGTCTGTAGTTAATACTGTGTATACATTCCTAGTGCATATTGCTGTTGTGTTGTACACTGCATGTTGCATTGATGTGTAACTCATCTTCTGTGTCTACCTCCCAATTTGCAGGTCCCTTCCTCATGTCTACACAAGGACCTCTAGTCTGGAGATGGGGTCCATGTTGGCAGCAGTGCACCTACAACTCTACATGGCGCCAACACTGCACAGTTGGTGGTGGTGGGAGTGCAGGCATTTCCAGGTGGTGAGACTACTAATATGTAAAATTTGTGATGTCATGTTAATGGTAGTACATGCTCAAGTATGTTGTTGGTCCGGCATTGCTGTGAGCATTTCAGGTGTTGCAGGTTTCTAATAAGGACACTGTACATAGTGACACTAGTGTCATGTTGTGGGGATTACTTTGTTTACCTGCAAATAGCATGACATGGTACGGTGTGTCGTGTGGCGGTGCTGGGGTTGGGTTGGCTGACATGGCACTGTCCTCTTGTTGCATTTTGCAAGTGGGTATTCTTTTTAGCTGCTTGAATGTGTAACTCCACAAAACTGCATTGGTGGTGTCTGTGTGGGTAGGGATGCACACATTGTGACACTTCCAGGTGAACAATCTCAGGCTGATATGGTATTCACGGTTCATTCTACAGACAGTCAGGATCAGTGTCAGGTTGAGTCATCATTGATTGTCAGATGGAATGTGCCAGGGCAGTGTGCACTCCACAGGGGTGTGATTTCTATGTGAAGTAATTAGCCACTAGCTGTGTACGGGCTGCCTCCCCACGTGCCCTTTCCCCTCCCATGCGCAGCGGCTGTGCATGTGGTTGGGGATGTGGGGCCACCACCATGTCCACGGCCAGGCCCCGGCGTGTTGCAACGTTGTGCAGGACACATGCTGCCACTATGATCCTGCACACTACTGGGGGAGGTATAACAGCTGCCCGTCAGAACGGTCAAGGGAGCGAAAGCGTGACTTTAGCACTCCGAATGTGCGCTCCACTATGCCCCGGGTTGTAATGTGGGCTGTGTTATATCTTACCTCGGGTGGCGTGGTGGGGTTCCGAATTGGCGTCATCATGTGGGGGGTGAGAGGGTAGGCACTGTCCCCTGTGGAGGTGGTGATTGGTATCATTGGTGGGGTTGTGACCTTGCTCAGTATCCAACATGCATGCATGTGCAGTGGCATACATACTCACCAAGCAGCCATGTATCGCCATGCCGCCCAGCATCTAGGTCCCGGCATAGGGTGGACATTCGGTAAATGAAGCTGTCGTGGGTGGAGCCGGGATAGTTGGCATATACTGAGGTGATGATTCCCTTGGCATTACATACTACCTGCACGTTGATGGAATGCCAGTGCTTGCGGTTCCTATAGATGTGCTCAGATGCCCTGGGGGGACGTAGAGCCACATGGGTGCAGTCGATGGCACCTAGCACTTTGGGGAATCGTGCCACACCGTAAAAATCCAGGGCGGCAGCATGCCTTTCTGCAGGTGTTCTGGGCAGGTATATGTGCCTGCGGACTGATGGGCATGCAGTGATGATGTTCAAGACCTGGTGTAGGCAGCGTGACTGGGTGGCCTGTGACACCCCACCCACTATGGCACTTGTCCGCTGAAATGATCCAGTGGCTAAGAAGTGCAGTACATTGAGGACGTTCTCCAGGGGGCTGAGTGCTTGGGAGCACAGGGTGGGTGATGTGAGGTCATCGTCCCACTCACTCACCAGGTCCAGTATTATGTGTGGTGGAAACCTGTACCTTCCATACACCTGGTCATCAGGCATCCCGAAAAGGCTGGTTGTGGGTGTGAATATTCTGGCCCTGACTATCCTCCTCCTCCTCCTTTGGCAGCCCACTGCCACTGATGCTAGGAACGGTATGTTCATCCTGGCGTCTGGCTTGTTATTGTTAAAGTGCGCAAAATCATGCTTTGCGTGTGTTCTAGGCGAGCGTGTGACCCGCGCACCCCTGGGATCCAGTTCCCAGTCCAATAGCGTGTGGAAATTCACACGCACAACGGGATACAGGTGCGCTGACGTACTTGCGTGTGTAAGTGCCCGCGCACCCCTGAAATACACGTACATAGGCCAATCGCATGTACGCGCACTTTTGTCCAATTACACGCGATGACACTCTGACGTGCAGTATTTACACGTGTGCTCCGTCATCACGTGCTGGGTGGGGAACACCCGTGCGGGTCACGTCACATACGCGCTTACACGCTGAGGGACTCTGGACCAATAGAATCGCGTATGCGTGCTTACGCGCTTACGCGCTAAGGGCCTTTCCTCGGATTTCACGCTGACGTGCCGAATTTTCACGTGCCAAATCACTCCGTATCAAGCTGGCCACGCGAAAACACACGGAAGACCACGCTCCTGCCCAGAAGGCCGAGTTACTGCCCCCGTGCCCCGAGCAGCCTCCCACGTGCCATCTGCTGCTGCCTGCCTGCCTGCCTGCTGCCACCGTGCCCTGCCATTTGGTGCCTGCACATCAGCCATCTGCAGGGGTCCAGTTGCTGTGTCCACCCCTGCTGGAACTGAAGACTCCCGACTGGGATAACATCGCTCCACAGCCCAGCCCCAGGACTCAGTTGCCCACCCACACCTGCCTCTGGGGTAGCCATGTCGGGCACTTCCACATCTGGCACCAGTGGCAACCCCAGGCCAGAGGGGCACCAGCTTCACTGCCACCGAAGTTGGTGTCCTGGTGGGTGTCCAGTCAACTGGTCGACTGCAATTTGGTCGACTGCAATTTGGTCGACGCAATTTGGTCGAATGCCAAATGGTCGAATTTTTTTTTTTTTTATATATATGTGTTTTGTGGGTTTTCGTGTGGGGAAAAAAAATAAAAAAGAAAAAAAAGGGGGTTGGGGGGGGACCCCCCCCAAAAAAACCAAAAAATGGGTAAAAAAAAAAAATTCGACCATTTGGCATTCGACCAAATGGTGTCGACCAAATTGTCTGTCGACCAAATGTTTTCGACCATTTGACTGGTAACCGTCCTGGTGGAGCATGTCCTGGGGCAGTATGATGCCCTCTTTGGATCGTCCCGCGCCAGCAAGGATGGACGGGAGAGGATCTGGGCCGACTGTGTGGTTGCCATCAACGCGGAGGGGGTGGCAACCCGCAACGTCCAGAAGATCAAGAAGCGCTGGGAGGACTTGAGGTCCAGGACCCTTGTGAAGGCCCGGCGCCTCGTGGAGGGGGGCCGGGGCCGCATGAGTTCCATCCAGATGAGGGTCCTGGAACGCATACGCCCAGCGCTCCACGCCCAGATCCTTGAGAGGGAGGCCCGTCTGGAGTTGAGCGGTAAGTGTCCAAGCATTACTGTGTGACACAGGGCATGTTGCTGTGTGCTGGGTCTATGATACTTGCCTGTATGTGTGCCATAGGCCATGTATGCATGTATGTGTACATGGACATCATGGTAATGCATGTGCAACCAGTGATGTGTGACCCACATGGTTGTTGCATGTGTTCAAATGCCGCATGGGGACCCCTATGCAGATTTTGAACATGAGAGCATGCCAGTCTCTGTACCGGGACATGGGTGGGGGTGAGGGATGGGTGCTCTTGCCAGGTACATATGTGGTAGCCATGTCTGTGTGGCTGACCTGCGTGTCTGTGACTCGTGCATGCCATGGATGCATGACACATGTGTGTGACAATGCACAGATTCAGCGAAGCAGCCAAGTTGCCCTTGTATCCGCTGTGTTTGTTGTGTTTGGGGCCAGATGGATGTGACTGAGGTGAAGTGTGTGCATGTGAAAGGCATGAGCCATGATGCATGTGAGTTCCATATCATTGAATGTTTCAAGAGTCCATTGGACATGCATGGAAATGTCCATGGCATGCAGCATGCCTGTTACTGTGTGTGTGTTTTGCCTGGACTGACCCATGTGTTGTGGAGGGACATGATGGAAGTGTACTTTGACAGTGGTGGTCATCTGCTATTGCTACCTGTCTAGGGGACCATTGTACAGTACCCTGATGCTTGTGTTCTTTGTCTCCCTCTACGCAGCGGCTAGTGAAGAAGAGGGCGGAGACGGCGCTGTGGAGCAAGGCGGCGGGGATGCCCCCACGGCTGCAGCGGAAGGGGTGGGTGAGCCCCCACAGGGGCCTGCTACGGTGGGAGACGGTGAGGAGCCATCCAGGTTGGTGGTTTGCACAGAGGAGGAGGAGGCCGCCACTGGGGCACACATGGGGCCTGGTGGGGGCATCCCTGCTGGTGCAAGTGGTGCAGTCCAGGGCCAGGGGCAGGAGGCAGCACAGGTCACCGTGGAGGGGCCTGTGCATGTCGCTGTCCCTGACCCTGTGAGTGCACCACCATGCACCAGCAGGGATGCCCCGTCCCAGGCCCGTCCGCAGGTAGAGGGGATGTCCATGTCACCTGACTCCCCTCCACCTGCGGACGTGGGAACCCCTGGCCGTGCGGAGAAGGTCCTGATTGGGGTCGCGATGCGCACGGCTGTGATTCGTGATGCCGTGCGTGCTTCCCGGGAGGAGCACGCACGTCATCACGAAGTGCACCGTGCCGACGTGGCCCAATTGGGATCCGCAATGTTCGGGGGTTTCCTGCATGTGTTGGCCAATGTGGCGGCCCTCTCCTCCTCTGTGCAGGCTATCCACCAGTCATTCTCCTTGCCGTCTTCCAGCCCAGATGCCACCAGGGCCCCCTGTGGACCTGCCCCAACCAATGCAGCCAGCTCGGTGGGGATCCCATCCCTGCCACAGTTGGGAGTTGGAGGTCCAGCAGGGGTGGACAACACAGCAACTGGACCCCAGCAGATGGAAGATGTGACAGCATCATCAGGCAGGGCACGTGCACGACGGCGTCGGTGGTTTCCATCAGCCTGGATGCCGTCGTGCTGGCAGAGGCAGTGGCGTCGGAGGCAGCAGCGGGCTCGACGTGGGAGGCATCATGGCTCGGGGCCATCAAGATCAGAGGGGCAGGCATCGGCCGGAGGGCAGGGCAACCCTGGGATGGTGGTGTCTTCCGTGTGGGAGCAGTTGGTCCAGCGGATAGGTGCGGAGCAGCAGCGGGCGGAAGAGGAGCGGCTCGCCATGGTCAGGGCGGAGTTCTCCATGCGTCGGGCGTTGAGGCGGGCTGAGTGCCTCGAGGAAGCTCGCAGGGAGTTTGAGCTGAACATGGGGTTATCCCTGCGAGACCTCGGGGCCAGGACAGAGTCCCGCCTCCAGGACATCGACATGGAGTTCGATGATGCCCTGGCCAGCAACATCAACAAGTGAGCCGCAGGACTTGCCCGCTGCCTTTGTATATAGTTATATAGTTAGTTAGTGTTAGGTTTCCTTTATTTGTTTTTATTAATTTGGACCGCTCGGACAATGGCCACTTTTTTGTATATATTTTTTTCATTAGGTAGTAGTAGGTTTCCTTTATGGTGTTGGGCTCATGGACCCTGGTACATTCCTGTATTTAGTTTGTTTTTTGAAGGAACATTTTCTTATTTTCATTATTGTGTTCACCATGTGGAAATGTTTTTTCATTCTTTTCCTTCTACTTGATATTGCTTTGGTCAACATTTGTTTTTGTATTCCTTTTTCTTTTTTTGATTTTTACTTTTGTTCTCCAACATGGACCATTTATTTTGTTATCCACATAGTTGTATGTTTGATTTGTTTACTTATTTTTAATCTTTAATACATTTTTTATTTTTACTTCCACTTGTGTTATTTTGTCTTTGGTTTCATACATGTCATGATATGGGTTTTGACATTCACTTGCAGCCATTGTGTATGTGTGTGTGACGGACATGTGTTCATTTACATACTTGCCATTGGGGTTGTGTCATGTAATTGCATTCACTATGTGGGTGGATGCAATCCTTGCCTGGGTGTTTGTGCTGGGTATGCTGCCCATTACTGCCATGATTGTGTATCGTCAGGACCTGGGGGCAGGGGGACATGGGTGGGGGCCTGGTGGAGGCTGCCCCTGCACTGCTGGGGGGTGGGGGTGGTGGGAGACATGGGTGGGGGCCTGGTGGAGGCTGCCCCTGCACTGCTGGGGGGTGGGGGTGGTGGGAGACATGAGTGGGGGCCTGGTGGAGGGTGCCCCTGGTGACTGGGGGGGTGGGGGTGGTGGGAGACATGAGTGGGGGCCTGGTGGAGGGTGCCCCTGGTGACTGGGGGGTGGGGGTGATAGGGGACATGAGTGGGGGCCTGGTGGAGGCTGCCCCTGCACTGCTGGGGGGTGGGGGTGGTGGGAGACATGAGTGGGGGCCTGGTGGAGGGTGCCCCTGGTGACTGGGGGGGTGGGGGTGGTGGGAGACATGAGTGGGGGCCTGGTGGAGGGTGCCCCTGGTGACTGGGGGGTGGGGGTGATAGGGGACATGAGTGGGGGCCTGGTGGGGGCTGCCCCTGCACTGCTGGGGGGTGGGGGTGGTGGGAGACATGGGTGGGGGCCTGGTGGAGGCTGCCCCTGCACTGCTGGGGGGTGGGGGTGGTGGGAGACATGAGTGGGGGCCTGGTGGAGGGTGCCCCTGGTGACTGGGGGGGTGGGGGTGGTGGGAGACATGAGTGGGGGCCTGGTGGAGGGTGCCCCTGGTGACTGGGGGGGTGGGGGTGATAGGGGACATGAGTGGGGGCCTGGTGGAGGCTGCCCCTGCACTGCTGGGGGGTGGGGGTGGTGGGAGACATGAGTGGGGGCCTGGTGGAGGGTGCCCCTGGTGGCGGGGGGTGGAGGTGATAGGGGACATGAGTGGGTGCCTGGTGGAGGCTGCCCCTGCACTGCTGGGGGGTGGGGGTGGTGGGAGACATGAGTGGGGGCCTGGTGGAGGGTGCCCCTGGTGACTGGGGGGGTGGGGGTGGTGGGAGACATGAGTGGGGGCCTGGTGGAGGGTGCCCCTGGTGACTGGGGGGGTGGGGGTGATAGGGGACATGAGTGGGGGCCTGGTGGGGGCTGCCCCTGCACTGCTGGGGGGTGGGGGTGGTGGGAGACATGGGTGGGGGCCTGATGGAGGCTGCCCCTGCACTGCTGGGGGGTGGGGGTGGTGGGAGACATGAGTGGGGGCCTGGTGGAGGGTGCCCCTGGTGACTGGGGGGGTGGGGGTGATGGGAGACATGAGTGGGGGCCTGGTGGAGGGTGCCCCTGGTGACTGGGGGGGTGGGGGTGATAGGGGACATGAGTGGGGGCCTGGTGGAGGGTGCCCCTGGTGGCGGGGGGGTGGGGGTGATAGGGGACATGAGTGGGTGCCTGGTGGAGGCTGCCCCTGCACTGCTGGGGGGTGGGGGTGGTGGGAGACATGAGTGGGGGCCTGGTGGAGGGTGCCCCTGGTGACTGGGGGGGGTGGGGGTGGTGGGATACATGAGTGGGGGCCTGGTGGAGGGTGCCCCTGGTGACTGGGGGGGTGGGGGTGATAGGGGACATGAGTGGGGGCCTGGTGGGGGCTGCCCCTGCACTGCTGGGGGGTGGGGGTGGTGGGAGACATGGGTGGGGGCCTGGTGGAGGCTGCCCCTGCACTGCTGGGGGGTGGGGGTGGTGGGAGACATGAGTGGGGGCCTGGTGGAGGGCGCCCCTGGTGACTGGGGGGGTGGGGGTGGTGGGAGACATGAGTGGGGGCCTGGTGGAGGGTGCCCCTGGTGACTGGGGGGGTGGGGGTGATAGGGGACATGAGTGGGGGCCTGGTGGAGGGTGCCCCTGCACTGCTGGGGGGTGGGGGTGGTGGGAGACATGAGTGGGGGCCTGGTGGAGGGTGCCCCTGGTGGCGGGGGGGTGGGGGTGATAGGGGACATGAGTGGGTGCCTGGTGGAGGCTGCCCCTGCACTGCTGGGGGGTGGGGGTGGTGGGAGACATGAGTGGGGGCCTGGTGGAGGGTGCCCTTGGATGGTGGGGGGTGGGGGTGGTGGGAGACATGAGCAGGTGTGCAGGGTAGTCCCCTGTTTTGTGGGATGCCTGCAGGGCCCGTGGAGGGTGTACAGGGAAAACCTGTGAGGACCCACCCAGCCTAATCGCGTGTGTAACTTCCCACGCACCCCTGTAATACACGTACCAAGCCAAATCGCGTGTGATAATTCCCGCGCACCCCTGAAATACACGCGCCCAGGCTATTCGCGTGTGGAACTTCCCGCGCACCCCTGAAATACACGCGCCCAGGCTATTCGCGTGTGGAACTTCCCGCGCACCCCTGAAATACACGCGCCCAGGCTATTCGCGTGTGGAACTTCCCGCGCACCCCTGAAATACACGCGCCCAGTATATTCGCGTGTGGAACTTCCCGCGCACCCCTGAAATACACGTACCCTGGCTAATCGCGTGAAAAACTTCACGCGAACCCCTGAAATACACGTAGCCCGCTCCCCCAGGCCCGATCGCGTGAAAAACTTCACGCGAACCCCTGTAATACACGTAGCCCGCTCCCCCAGGCCCGATCGCGTGAAAAACTTCACGCGAACCCCTGAAATACACGTAGCCCGCTCCCCCAGGCCCGATCGCGTGAGAAACTTCACGCGAACCCCTGTAATACACGTAGCCCGCTCCCCCAGGCCCGATCGCGTGAGAAACTTCACGTGAACCCCTGTAATACACGTAGCCCGCTCCCCCAGGCCCGATCGCGTGAAAAACATCACGCAAACCCCTGTAATACACGTAGCCCGCTCCCCCAGGCCCGATCGCGTGAAAAACTTCACGCGAACCCCTGAAATACACATAGCCCGCTCCCCCAGGCCCGATCGCGTGAAGTTGTACCCTGCTGAAATCGCGTGTGAGACTTCCCGCGCACCCCGGTATACACGCACACGTATTTTTTGTCAGCGGGTGTCCGTGTTTGTGGGTACTCCTTTGCACGTCATTTGTCCTGGAGGGCCACAGTATAGGACATTCATCATGGCAGTATATAGGTGCTATTTGTTGGCGCACCTTTTGGCGCACATTTCTTACAGCCGCAGAGACGCTACCGCCTGCTTTCTTGTGGTGGTCGTGTTTGTGCCTGTGCGCTGGTTTGAGCGTGCGCTTTTTTGCCCTATTCTATTCCATGAATACGTGTTGTAGGCGAGCGTGTGGGCGTTCCGCGCACTTGTGCCCTGTACTTCCCCCGTGACACCCACGTTTTTGCAAGTTGTTCCCCATTCCGAGTGTTACGCCCGTGTTCCGCCTACTTTTGTTGCGTGCGCCGCGCTATGTGCGAATTTCGCTGTGGCCTGTGCGATTTTCGCTGTGACCTGGCGCACGCTGTTAGATGGCCTGTGCGCCAACGTGCGCGGCACACTTTTTTATCGCACACCCGCTGGTTTTCTCGCGCACGGACTTCCATGAATCGGCGTGCGCTGCTTTTCGTGCGATTTTCGCACTTGCACTGCGATTTTCGCTATTCCACTGCGATTCGCACGTTTTTGCCCACTTGCGCCGCGCTAATTATTCCATGAATCGGCCTGTACGTCTCTGTGTCACTTGTAAGAAGTTGTATAATGTTTCAAAAGGGTTTGTTTGACATGCTGCTTGGGGGGTGATGCAGATGAGCTCACTCACATGGGCTTCCAAATGTCCAACTGATGCAATGTGATGGGAAGAGTCCGACCCTTAAGGCTATTCACAGGGCTTGGATAGAAAGCAAATGGTATTCAGTCATGGAAACGTACACTACAGTATTTGTGATTCAAACTTTAGAGCCAACATTAATTAGTGCACATAGTTAAGTCAAGGTTTGGGTGTGCAGACTAATAAAGTAGGTGCGATAATGGTGCATTGAACTAGTGACAAGGAAGCCCATTTAACTAACCTGTAGCAGAGGAACACCTGGTTTAAAAAAAACTGTACAATGTAATAACTATATATATATATATTGCAAAGAAAGGGGAAAATTACTCCTTTTTTTCCCCTAATGAGGATGGCACTCCGGACAGTGAGGTACTCCCCAGGATAGGGCTTCGTCCTTGATTAAAAGACAATAATTTTATCTTTTTGAAAAGTCCAGTTTTATTAAGGCATCAGCCAAAAATTAGAAAAAACACGGTACAACGCGTTTCACAGCCTGCTTGCTGCTTGTTCACGTACAAGTGAGTGCTCTAAGACATTGTGTATATATTCCCACAAATTCCCAACTCTATGGTTCTGCAGTCTGTGTTTGTCCCTTTTCCGTTTTCATTTCTGCCTGTGCTCGGTACCTCGCAGTTAGTAAGCATGGTTGCCATTTTGTAACGGCTATTGCCAATGCTTATATTATATGGCCTACGGTAGCGGCCCTGCAATTATGGTTAAGTTGATAATCCCATAGGAAGAATACTTTTTGGGCGGCTTATAACTTCGCTCCCTCTGGATGGACGAATCCTCACCAAACTTTACAAAAAAAAGTATATGGCCCGCTCTGAGTTTTGTTTGCAATGTTTGGTGAGGTTTGGTCAAGGGGGTGAGGTTTGGTCAAGGGGGGGCAAAGTTATGGGGGGGGGCCCAAAATTTCTTTTGTTCCCATAGACTGAATGGAGAAAAACTTTGCTCACACCTCCAGTCGAAACTGCTGGAATGGATTTTCACCAAATTTGTGGCTGGAGCGGCGGCTTGATGTCGAAAGTGTGCTTTAGGTGGAAATCAGTCCAGTATTTTTTTTTAAAATGACCAAAAAGTAGGTCCATAACAATTAGTGATATCTGGGTCTGCTCCACGGACACACTTCCCTGTTCGGTCCGCGGACAGGACACTGATTGGCCAGAGGGCCTACGTTTCGCCTGCCATGTTGGATTCGCCGACAGAGCGACGTGGAATAGAGCAGAAATCTATTTTGGGGAGTGTGTAGGTGTGGAAGAGTGGCTGGAGAGGGTTGGGGAGTGAGAGATGGGTCAAATGATGTATTTGTTTAGGTGGAACAAGCTCGTGATATGATTGTGGTGTGCGCGGTCACCACGGCTGTTCGCGGACATACCAACCACTGACCGCACTACTGAATATTTTATTATGCTCTGATGTATTGTTTTTGGGTAGTTAGTTGAGCATTGGGTTGAGAGGGCATGCATTGAAGAGTATTGGCTGCAAGTACTGTCTTAGTATGTCAAGTGAAGTGGATAGGGTTTGAGGTGGTTGTGTTATGTTTTGGGTTGTGGTCAGTTGGCAGGTATTTGCTTGCATGACACACCCACGCAAGCAAACATTTTGAGTGTGGTATGTGGGCTATAAAGGGGGTATGCTTTCAAACATGTGTGTACTGGTTGCCAGTAGTGTAATCGCATTTATAGTACAGTGGACATGGTGTGTGGCAGTTGGTTTGTTGGATTGTGTTCAGAATCTGGTACCTAAGACTGTAGGCATTTTGGGTTGTAGTTAGTGGTCAGGTGTTCACTTGCATGGGCGTGTTATGTTGCAGTGGTTGTGACTCCAGTCATTGTATACCTACTGTTTGCTTTGCTGAGGTTGTATGCAGTGTTTTGTTCACACCATGCACCCAAGACTGTAGCCACTGGTCACAACCACCGCAGCATAAGACACCCATGCCAGCAAACATTTTGGGTTGTGGTGAGTGGTCAGGTTTTTGCTTTTATGTGTGTATTTTGTTGCAGTGTTTGTGACTCAAATCATTGCATACTTATGGTTTTCTTTGTTGAGGTTGCATGCAGTTTTTTCATGGTATGGGAAATTGGAGCAGACATTGTTTTTTCATTCTCTGTGATAAAAGAAAAGATCACATGTTAGTTAAAGTAGTTTGTAAAGAGTTATTGCACTGTGTAGTAGACATTTCTGTACTTTGTCGACCCTCATAGTTAGTACTTTACAAGCACTATGCCTCAAACCATTCTACTGTGCAATTTGCCCTGTTCCTGTGTTTGTTCGTAAAATCATTGGGTCTGTGGGAAAAAAAAAACATGCAGGATTAAAAAAAATCTTTCTACGTTAAGGTACAATATTTTTCGGTGGTTGATTTCAGTAGGAGGAATTGAATAGGTTTATGGTTTTTGGTTTTATGGTACAATATTTTGCAGTGGTTGATTTCAGTAGGAAGAATTGAATAGGTGTATGGTTTTTGGTTTGGAAGTGGTGGTACTATTGTTGTACTTAGATAGCAGTTGGTGTATTCTAATTGTTTATTTCTTGTTGCATTTTAGCAGTATTCATTTATCTGTTTGGTTGTTGCAGAAATTTGAGGCAGTTAGATACCTGTTGGCGTATTCTAACTATTTATTTCTTGTTGCATTTTAGCAGTATTCCTTTATCTGTTTGGTTGTTGCAGAATTTTGGGGAAGTTAGATACCTGTTGGCGTATTCTAACTGTTGAAGTTGTTGAGGGTATTTTTATATGTAATAAGTGCTGATGGGTTTCCTTAGAAAAATGTATATTGCAGTTGTATGGTTGTAGTTAGATACCAGTTGGTGTATTCTAACTGTTTATAGTTTTTTACTGTTAGATAGCGGTTGTCTTATTCTATTAGTTTATGGATTTAAAGGTTATGGAGGACATTTTGCAGATGTTTATACTTAGAGTAGTGAATACATTTTGGTTTTAAGAATATTAAGTAAGCATTTACAAAATGTGCTGGTAATCTTTGTTTTAGAGTAATGGTGACCTGCATTGGTTGTGGCTCCTGCGTTGTAGATTATGCCTACTGTTATGAAGGTTTTCTATCCAAGGGATACTTGTCTATGTGTGAATCCAGTCAGCGTGCAGTTTCTTTTGGTACCATCTGCATTGTAACACAAAAGCATTACTATTACGTATTCACTATGTGACTGTATTTATAACGTGGAACGATTATCAAAATTGCAAGTAGTACATAATCTGCTATGGTTTGCATTTTGTACAGGTTTCTGAAATTCAATGGAGTCCCAGTTAGGTATGGATACATACACAAAGCGATCATTAGGGAATTCTTCCTGTGTCACATGGTTGCAGAGATTGCATGTTTGTTTCCATATGTATGAAATCTGGAAGATTTCATTTATAGGTATGTTTTTGTTTTCTAGTACTTGTAGTAAGTACATTAGAAATTCTTGTGGATCTTCTTGTGTGTTTATAGTGAATCTGACCATTCTAGTACAGTAGTCAATTCCTGCCTTATTCCAGAAACACTGTAAGTGTTGTCAGGTTTGTTGGTTGCATTTCTGTGAAGGACTAACATTTGTAAACATAATTGGTCTGTGCCGTTTAAGTAAATGTTTTCAATAATTGGTGGCAATTGGAATAGTATATTGATTGCCACATTTGCATAGCAATTTACACCAGTTGTATTTGAAAATGTTAGTAGTTTGTTGGAAATGTGCATTGTTTCTTTGAAGAGGTAGTTGGTTTTGTTTGTGCAGTAGATCCTTCTTTGGTTGTGGTCATTGATAAAGCATTAGCTTCTTTTATTTTCTTTGGAGGTATGGTTGTGAGATCCTGTATAATTTGAGTCTGAACTAGTTTTCTTTTACAGACTTTTGCTTTTTGAGGAACAGGATAGGTTTTGAGATGGGGTGCTTAGAGTGCACATAGTCTATTGTATTCTAGAATGCAAGGAATATCAGCGTTTACTTTACTTGCATCAAAGTTGACTAGAAATAGTCCTTCAATTGTATGTAGGCATGATAGTGCTACATAGCTCATGCCTTCATTAAACGCTGTGCTGCCAATATCTATCAATGCTTGATCATGGGTAAGACCTTGTGATTTATGAATGGTGACTGAGTATGCTAGAGATATAAAAAATTGTTCTCTGCGTACATAGATGTCTTTGAAAAGAAGGATTCAGGCTGTTGAGTGTCCTATCCTTTTAACCTCTGACTGTTTGTCAAACTGAATGTTGTTGTCAGGTGGGTATGTTTGTAAGCCAACAACTGTACCAAGTGCTCCATTAACCAGTCCTTGCCCCACATCAAGTTTACGTTTGAGCATTACTCTACATTTTAAAGATAATTTTAATATTTTCTCTAAACCAGCTGTTCTAGAGATAGAGTTTTCTGAGGTATTTCGTCGAGCTGTGGCTTGTTCACACATGGGTAGTGTCATACCGTGCACGTCCAGTTTGTCTGTGGAGCAAATTTGAACTATTGGTTGCATTTCTTTTTTCAACATTGTTTCATTGAATTGTACACAGCTTGCAAGAGTTGGCATCAAGGACATACAGTTTACATTTTTGTGTGCTAATTGTTCTATGACATCAGTAGCACATGAGTTATGGCCATATAGGTTATGGATGCATCTGGTATTCAAGATACTCTGTACTTCCTTTGACAGTACACCAATCTGAATACTTTTCAAAATGTTGGCGTAAGTGAGGTCTGCAGACTGACTCATGTTTTCTGAGGTATTTCGTCGAGCTGTGGCTTGTTCACACATGGGTAGTGTCATACCGTGCACGTCCAGTTTGTCTGTGGAGCAAATTTGAACTATTGGTTGCATTTCTTTTTTCAACATTGTTTCATTGAATTGTACACAGCTTGCAAGAGTTGGCATCAAGGACATACAGTTTACATTTTTGTGTGCTAATTGTTCTATGACATCAGTAGCACATGAGTTATGGCCATATAGGTTATGGATGCATCTGGTATTCAAGATACTCTGTACTTCCTTTGACAGTACACCAATCTGAATACTTTTCAAAATGTTGGCGTAAGTGAGGTCTGCAGACTGACTCATGTTTTCAGTTAATTCTTTGTATTGGAAATATTGCGAAAGATTGACATTTCCTATACTGCCAAGAGTTTTATGGCATAGTTTGTACCCTAAGGTTTTAGAAATAGGTTCACCTTTAACTTGTGTTAATTGAAGAAGATCTCCAAAAACAGTACTTTGTTTTCCTCCAAAGAGCTCTTAGTAGTCGGTTTTGAGGTCCTCTTGTAATCTGAGGTGAATCAAAGCCAACATTAGGTTGGAGACCATACTCACCTCATCTATTAGCAGCATTTTCATTTGTTTCAAAACTCTGCACAGTTCCATTGCAGCTCCTGTAGAATGTTTGTAGTAGTCTAATTTGTTTTGGTGTACTACTTGAAGGAGTAGTAATTGGTGTAAAGTGACCCCACCTATGTTGTAGGCAGCTAAACCCATGAGAGCAGTTACAACAGCTGACAGTTTGTTGTTTGTCAATTGTTGGAGGAACTTGCTGATGATTTTTATTAAGAATGTTTTCCCTAAACCAGCTTGACCACTCACATATTGCAGTATAGGTTTGTAGTCTTGGCAGGTACAAGTTTTAGTTTCGTGCTGCATACCATGTTAAATTTGTTTTCTTTTATTTTTAGGAAAATGCTACGCTGTTCATTGTTTAATTGTGATTTGAGTATAGCAAAGTTTTCTGTAGACCCTTCATACCGGTACATACCGGTACATGGTGTTTCCTACTTCAGTCATGCTAATTCAGCTGCATTTGCTTTGAGTGGCTGTCCACGTGGTTCTTAGCTTCCTGTTAGAGAAGGTTGACCGCTGTCAGGAGTGTCTATATTTAGTTGTGCCTGGAGTTCTTCTTCTTGTTGCTGTTCATTTTCTAACATTGTTTTGTACTGCATAATGTTTATGTCTGTTATAGTGCTTTCATTTGCTTTGAAAGCATCTTCATAGAAAACATGGGTATCTAATAAATCTTCTTCTTTTCTCCATGGTATAAAACGTTGTAGTAGGGACATGTAATACAGTTCTTTATGTTGAGGAGTTTGTAATGGCAATTTCATATGATTAATTAAGCTTTGTTTGGTAAGTTTCACTAGGCTGCCTTCACAATTTTCGACTCTGTATCTACCTTTCTTCTCATCTGGTTTAATATTATTTTTGTATGTGAAGTTTTGGGCTACATGGTATAGACACATGGTTTCCAAAGCGGCACTCCTGTTTGGGTGTATGTATCTAGTAAGTTGTTTTTCAAAATGTCTTCGCTGTGGGGATCATTTTTGGCTATTGTTTCTATGTCTTCATATGATTTGAGAACTCTTTTTCTGGATTTAAGAGGACTAAGGCTTAGCCATACTATATTTTCAGATTTTCCATACAAGGCAGCACCTGTTAAACCGTCTTCGGCTTCGTAGCAGCCACATTTTCTATGGGAGAGTATTTTAATGCCTAAGCATTGGTTAAGTAGGCTGTGACATATCGTGCAACTGCAGTGGAATTGTCTGCTATGTATTGCACATCTATATTTGTATTCTATGGGAGGGCAATGATTGCATTGTAATCATTGATGTACTTTGATCCTTCTGTTCTTTTTATGCAGTATGTGTTCTTAGGTGATTTACCTTTGACACTATGGGCCACATTACGAGTTGCCCTGAAATTCCGGCTCAATTACCGGCATGGCGGGAAGTGCGTGTCCGTGCACTCAAGAACCCGCTAACAGCGGCCGATCACGAGTGCGCGAGCATGCGCGTCCCCCCATGCCGGCAGTGGAAAAAACGCCATCCAGGTAACGGCCCACCAGCCCCCCTATACCGGCATTGTGGCTTGCGTCCACTCCGTAACCGCCTTCAATGAACCACTAAAAACTGGCATGGTAACTCCGGCACAGAATCACCGTGTTCGCAAAACCGGACCCGGAAATTACGTCATCGCGCAGGAACGGGAAATGGGCCGGCGGCCATCTTTAAAAACACAATCCATTGCAATCCTCCATAACCACCACTCCTCCCGTGTTGTCGTGTGTCAGAATAGCATCATCATGTCCAAGGCCAGCAGGAAATCCACCCAGAGGACGAGGAAGCAGCGTTTCCCGGACGCTGAGCTCACCATGCTCGCCAACACCCTGGAAGAGCATGCTGACATAATCCGCAGCACAGACCTAAAGCATGCGGCCCAAACCCGCAAAAAAGAGGTCCGGCTTGAGGTCGCTCAGAGGGTGTCAGCAGTGGGGAGCGCCCCAAGGAGTGTGCGTGACTGCCAGAAGCGCTGGGACGACCTCCGCCTCCGTGTCCGGAGGATCCTGTCGGAGAACCGGAATGCCGCAATGGCGACAGGCGGTGGCCCACACTCCCCAGTCAAATTGATGCCATGGGAGGAGAGGGCAAGTGGTTTCATCGACCCTGAATCCATTGAGGGGATCGGAGATCAGGAGGCCGGCGCAGCAATCACCACAGAGGAAGGTGAGTGTACCATCACAACCACGTATTACGACACATGATGTGGCCCAACTGATGGGGAAGTTAGAGTGGGCAAGGTGATGCATCAACATATCCATAGAATAATCATTGTCACTCCCTGCACCACATGGACGCTGAGTGACGACCCCAATCCCAACAGAGGTGCCACATGACCCAACCATGCCCATGCACCCACCACACAGAGACCAAACTAATGCTACCCCACCAGCCCTGCATTGATTCCCCACATACCCCCTCAGTACACTTAAAGCAACAACCCAGAAATGAAATGATGGCTGAATGCATGAACATATCCCACGCAATTCATCATAGCTGCCATTTGACAACATCACTGATGACCTGCATCTCTTCTATCCCCCAGGCACCGATGATGAAGGTGGACCACTGGACAGGGGTGCAAGCACGTCCAGTGCACGCAAGGGGACCTGGGCCACCGCAACCCACCAGGCCAAGGAGATTACATCTGCCAAAGCCAGTGTGCCACGCAAGGCACCAACCCTGCAGGGGACACCTGCACCCACTGTACAACAACAGAGAACCACAACAGTGGGAGCCGTGCCGCCAGCCACCAGGGACGTTGTGTCCACAGAGGTGGAAGATGATGCAGATTTGATGTCTGGCACACCCACCACAAGCCACATTGCCAGCCCCCAACCTCTTGCATAGTCTGAGTGCCTCAATGATCCCTGTCTACATGACTCTGACCTCGGGGAATCAGACTATGTGCTGTTTGAGGACAGTGCCCCGGACGAGGGCTCCGCGCAGGCGCCTTCCACCACCCTGCCAGCCACCACCCTGCCAGCCACCACCTTGCCAGCCACCACCTTGCCAGCCACCACTCTGCAAGCCACCACTCTCCCTTCCTCCACCCGGCCAGCCACCACCCTGCCAACCACCACCCTGCCAGCCACCACTCTGCAAGCCACCACTCTGCATTCCTCCACCCGGCCAGCAACCAGCACACCTGCGGACGACACCTCGTTGGAGTCCCGCCTGACAAGGGTAGAGGCCCGGCATGAGTCCATGCTCCAAATCATGCACTAGCAGGTAGAAGCAGGGAAAGAGGCCATGAGTACCATTGTAACGGCTATTGCAGCCAATACTGCTGCATTGGAGGCATCTACGCGTGCCTTCAGGGAGTGCATGGGGTCACTGACAGAGGCCCTCCTTGCAGGTAACGCTCAGATGCAGCGGACACACCTTGCCACAGACAGTGGATTGACAATAGATACCTCCGCAACAGCTACCCCTACCACCTCGTCGCAATCCAGTCCAGTGCGTCTGATGAGGAGGAGCGCACGACGGTCAGCCATGGCACCCCCAAACTAAAACTTTCAAAGAAGTGAATGCACGGACATTGTGGAGAACCACATTGGGGAAGGGAGCACGGTTTATTGCACATATGGGGACACTTTGCATCTGTGGGGTGGGAGAGGGAGTTGACAGGGGTGTTTTGAGGGTTTGTGGGGTGGGAGAAGGAGTTCACAGGGGTGTTTTGAGGGTTTGTGTGGTGGGAGAGGGAGTTCACAGGGGTGTTTTGAGGGTTTGTGGGGTGGGAGAGGGAGTTCACAGGGGTGTTTTGAGGGTTTGTGAGGTGGGTAGAGGGAGTTCACAGGGGTGTTTTGAGGGTATTATGTCCGCCACATCACGTTTGATTGAAATACACCATAGTGTGCAAGCATATCATTGTTTGGATTTCATTCTTTTCAGACATGTGCATTCATTTTGTTTGGTGTACAGTGGGCCAATTGGGAACATCAAGGTGTGCATGTCCTGATTCAGTGTGTCGTAGACACATTACTCACATCGTCCATGCGTTTCTATGGATTGTGTATATTTTGCATTGGCATACAGCATGTCTATCCTGTGCAGCACATACTGGCAGGGGGACTCCTTCACCTCTGTCTCCATCCCCTTCATCCTCACCCAGGCCATGCCTGTGAATGTGAGGTGGCAGTGTTACATTCCTTCAGACGCACATGTTGTGCAGCATGACACAGGCCATGGTGATCTGTGCCACCTTCTCCGGCCTACATGGGAGTGCCCCACCAGGCCTGGTTATGCTGCGGAAATGCACCTTCAGCCGGCCAAAGGCCGGCTCAATGTCTACACGGGTACAAGTGTGCACACAACTGTACTCCTCTTCATGGCAGTTCTGCGGGTTACGCACAGGGGTAAGTATCCAAGGCCTCAAGGGATGTCCTCCATCACCTGCAGGTGGAGACAAATCGGTATGTGTTGCTCAGAACTACCACCTTCAGGGAGCACAGTCATGTCAGCAGCTACTTGATGTGGGCATGCACATGTCCCAGTACGTGTAGGAAATGGTCACCTAGATGCAATGTATACTGTAATGGGATGTGGTACACTGGATGGGATTGAATGGAAGATACAGGGTCTATTCCTGCATGCTGAGGGTCATGTGCTGCGGTATTGCGACAATGTGTAGTCTGGAGATTCATGAGGGATATTGTTTGCTATGCATGGTCAGACTACCCGCATTGCGTAGTTGCCATCCCATTCAATCATGCATTGCTTGCCAACACCATGCTGCCCTGGTTGTGCCTCTTACATATTTTCATCCGTATGCATCATTTGGGATGTGTGGCACAGTGATGTGTCCTGTTCCCTTCGGCTGGTTCAGGTGAGGAGTGTTTGCCTCTGCATGCATTCCCAAGTCAGTGGCTATTGGCGCACTGGTGTGATTTCGCACACACACCTTTCCCACCCTGGTGCAGTGGGCCAACCCCCCTACTGCATCCGCACACATCAGTACCCCACAGCATGGCCATGGCCTTGTGGTTCGACTCAGCAAGCTGCCAGGCACGTGGTCCAGCATGTTGCGGCATGTGATGGTGTAGGGTTGACTTGCGCAGTACCATGGCATCATGTTTGGATCCAGGGATTCGGGGACAGCAATGGGTGATGATCCTGCTTGAGTCACATGCCATTTGCACATTGAGGGAGTGGTATTGCTTGTGATTGCGGGACACAGCCTCTATGTTATGGGAATATTACTATTCTACATGGGTGCAGTCGATGGCACCTACGAATTTGGGCATGCATGGCAGTGCATGGAAGCATACTTTGGTTTTGGGTATATCCTGGCCAGTCCGTGATGGGGATTCATGGCTGCCTGTGTGCTTCATGAGGGCATCGTGCACTTGGTTCAGCATACGTGTAGATGGTGGTTGTGAACTGCCATGCAGCTGGCCCGTAGGTGCCTGCGGACAGGTAGTGTAGCACAGACAGCACCCTTGGTGGTGGGGGGATGGCAGTGCGTATTTATACGTGGATGAAAATGTATCATGTACACTATGGTGGTGATGGTGTCACAGTCCAACCGGTATAGGGTGTGGATGTGCCAGGGGTTTGGTTGGATGGGCTGGGTCTGGTGCGAGGGATTGGTGGCTGCCTACAAGGCACTGGTGTCTGCGCTGGTGGTAATTGCTGGCCCTGTCTCACCCTCCTTCTCCTCCTGCGTCTCCTCTGTGCTGCCTATTGTTGCTGCTGTGTCAGTTGTTGCTGTAGTTGCTGTTGTTGGAGCAGTATAGGCATGTCCAACAGTGCCATGGTTGCAACTGATACTTGGGGCATTTTGGTGTGGGAAGGGTTGTTGTGTGTAGGTGTGCTCAGTTTATACTGGCTCAGCCTACATTGACTGATTCTGTGCTCCTGTGGCAGCTGCCTTGTATCCTGATTACTGTTTGCGGGTGGTCTGAGATGCCTGTGTGGCCGGCATCGTGCAGCACGTGATTACCGGGTTCATGATGCCGGTATTTCCATGTATGCGTAGGTTGTGATTCCCCCCTCATACCGGCATGCCGGTATTTACTCAATGGAGGGGCGCGTGTACGCGCCTATGCCGCAGTTAATGGAACCGTGGTTTAGGGTGCCGTTCATTCTGGGTTTGGGGGTCGGAATGCAACTGAACGGATGACGATGCCGGTATTAGCATACCGGCATCGTTTTTCACTTACCGGCATACCTTGTAATGAGGCCCTATGTCTAACTGAAGACATGAAGTTGTTCACTTGACCTGTTGTTGAAAGTGGTCTAGGGAAACCAAAGCGGCATTTGGTGTTGTATTTCCCTTTGTTTTTATATTTGCGCCGACAATACTTTCCACACTTGTGTCTTTGAAATTGTAAAATATGGGCATGTAGTTCACTATGTGTAATATTTGAAGGGATTTCACAAGTGACATATTTCTGAATGAATTGCAAAACAGTAGCATCACTGTCCTGACCAAATTTAGGAGCATCTTTAATCCACAAAAGCATATGCATGTGTGGTGCTCCTCTGCCTTGTTATTCTTTTCTCCAAAAGAAGTGTTGCACTACTCCGAGGGGAGGCACTGTTTTATTACAAATGAAGTGAAGCATGGCAATAAAGCGATGATGGAAATATCTTGATACATTTACAGGATCTAGGGAGAAGAGTTCTCCTGGTGTTTTTATATCTATATTTGTTTTGTTTTTGTTTGCTATGCGTCGAAAATTGTGCAAATCTTTCCATGCACATTGTGCACAACTTAATGTCACAAACCATGTGGGTGGGGCAAGGTTTCTTGTCAGACACTGTACTTCTGCATGTCGTCGGAACCAGTATTCTTTTGTACCACACATATTTGCTAAAAGATTTGTAATGCTTGAATGTAAAACTTCATCCTTTTCTTGCAATTTTTGCAGTTATTGTGTAGCAGACATATTTTGAAAATTGGTACCTGATTTCAATGTGTGTGGAACTCCATAGCATAGAGTTGCTAGTTCACTTTCAAAGAGAAGGTGGAATATGTATTCCTTGTTTTGTCTGAATCTGGGGGCTTCAGAATACATTTGTAAAGAGCAGTATTCTGATGCTGTTATTTGTGTGTCTCTTTCATCGTACCTTCCTCCTTTTCCAGTGGGAAAGAGTAGAGGAAAGGCTTGTACTTCTACACTTTTTTCCCATATGCTGATTGGAGATCCTTTGGCTTGCCGCATCTATGGTGTCTTTAGAGTGTAATGGGTGAATTGTATAATGGTGTAAAATATTGGATTCTGTTGTAAATTGGCAAGTTCCTGATGAGTCTTGAATTATTTTGATGGTTTCCCTCAGATTATCTTCATTGTCTAATTCTTTGTAGAATTCATTGCTGTCTTTTAGATATTGCAGGGCTTCTTTAACTTCATATAAATCCACTAGTTGCTGTCAGATATTTTTGTCTTTTGTAGGTATGCCATTTGCTAGGATAATCAAAGATTGATCTATTGGCCGTTGCACTCCCAGAGTGTGTACATTTTCTTTGAGATCTAATGGCAAATAAACTACTTTGCCACGAATGCCTTTTAGTAATGCAGAGGGAGGTAGTTTTGCTGTTTTTGGTTGAAGGAGTAGTATTGCTTGAAATGGGTGCACTGTTTGAATTATAATGCTCTCACACAAGTTAAGTTGTTGTAGTGATTTTGGTAGTGGGAATAATTCCAAGTTATTAGTGATAGCACATGAAGGTATTTGGTTGTTGTCAAGTTTTGCAGTGCAGTATCTGCAAAGTATTGAGGGGTTAGTCATTTCGTATTTGTTTTCTGCTATAAGTAGAGAGCCAATTGGAACCACTTGGCATCTTCATTGTCTTCTATTTTGTGCATTTTGTCTACAGTTTTTGTGCTATTTTTATTAAAAAGTCCCGCAGCAACACACACAAGGTTTGGTACTTCAGCAGATGTGCTTTTAAACTTTAGTATTTCTTTTTTGTATGTGTGTAGTAGAAGGTTGCCATCTGTAAAGCTGTTGCTAGTCTGTTCTAAAGCTATTGCATTTTGTAAGTGGCTTTCACTTCCAAAATATTTTCTCTGGATGTGCTCTATTTCTTCGAGTAGTTCTTTGGCTGTACCATGTACAAGAATGTTATTCAAATTGGCCAGTGCCAAAGCAGGACTTTTGGCATAGTACAGTTTATGAACGAGATTTCTTACAGTTGAATAAATTGTTCCTATCATTTTGATATGGTGGAAGGTGATTTTGCAAATAGGTCTAATGAATGTCCTTGTAGTCCTGTGTATTTTCGCACTGGACAGGAGTCCATAGTTTATAATAGTTTTATTTTCAATTTGTCTTTGCCTTTCACATATTGATAGAGGAACCGGCGTAAAGATGTGAAAGATGTTTTGCCAATGTTACACATTGATGTGCACGGCCATTTGTAGACTGGACCGATTGGTTCAGTGGAATGGAGAGTTGATGCAAAGTTTTCTGGAGATATTTGTGTGAGCAGCATTTCTTGTTCCATCATGGTATTATTAACCTTTTCATACCCTCGTCCACTGCTATATATGGCAATTGGGTTTGTTTGCTTGTGTTTGTATGCTTCTTCATTAAAATATGGTTATGTGCTGGTGGTGTGACTCCACTCACCTGCACAGATGTTTGCAAAGCTATCTTTGTTGATATTCTGTTTGTTGAGAAGTCCTTTTTGTAGTTTAGTAGATAGTTTTGTTAGTGGTTTCATTCTGTTTAAAAGTAAAATAAATAATTTCCTTTTGAGAAGGATTGCACTGTCTATGAGAGCTTCCAGGATTCGCGTTCTGTGATAGGTTTTAAGGGTTGAGCATGATTTCTCTCCTGTTTTTATAAGGTTCTGAAGGACTCTGTGGCGGAACATTTTTTGTATAATAATTTCTTTGGTATGCTTACTTGGAGCTACATCAAGATATATAGGTGCAGTGTTAGCACTAGTGGTAGCTGCAGTCTTTTTAACATCTGCCAGTTTAGTTTTACATTTTGAAAGAGGAGTCAAAGTTTCTTTACTGCAAGCTGCTTTAGTTTCGCTTGACTGTATTAGCTGTTTTGTTTGAATTTCTTGTATAAATTCTGCTATAGGCGGATGCCTATTTTGTACAATTTTATTTTGATTTGCTCTATTTCTGCGTTGCTTTCTACGGAGTTGCTTTTTGGTAGGCATTCTTTGGTGTCTGTTGGAGAAAAAAAGAAAGTCTGGGTTGGGACATTGTGCAATGTATGTGTGCATTGTGCATGAGTGTCTGAGTATTATGGTAGGCATGTATGCAGAGGTGTGTGATTGTTGAATGGGCTGTTACTTCAGGTTGGGAAAGCTATTTTCATATTTGTGTGTTACTATACTGGTGTTGAGATAAAAATACAAAGTGTGCACCTTTTGAGGTGCAATCAGTAATACTGAATTTAATGCTGTAGCATTAATACAATTGTTTGTTCTACAATACTAGAATACTACAGTGTTTGAGTAATAGTTAGAACATCATGGCAGTATTGCACCTACTTTGTTGGATGCAAAGAGTATATTTCTTCTGGCTTCTGTCTTGTACTTTAGACACTACCGGTTTTCAGCAGTGTGGTCTTCACTGCAATTGTGAAAGAAGGAAATGAGTACATATGTGTGTTAATGGCACAGTAATTCCACTCGAAGAATAGATTAGTTACATTTGCAAAATAAATTATTTCTAGGAAGAGGTAATATATCTGTTAAATTGCATAGCTTTGTATATGAATGGTGATTTTGGAGCATCAGCTTCATTGCTAAGGGGGTTAGTGGAGTTTTTATAGGTGTGTCCTATGAGGTGTACTTTTGAAAGTATGTGTTGCTGTTGCACTATTTAGTGTGGTAATAGATTAGTGGAAGTTGTAGTAGGGTGAGAAAAAAAGCTTGGAAAAATGTATAGATTGAAAGGGAGAATGTTTTTGTGTGTGTAATTCCATTCATTTTTTTGTGCAAAGATGTTTCCTACATGAGTGCTGGAAATCTTTCAATTCTTTGACTTAGTTATCCACATTCCTATTAGCACTGTTCTGAATGTACACTTGTATTTGTTTGGTTTTGCAAGTATGGCAATTATCAGGCATTATGTTTAAATAAATGTATTTCAAGTACTTGCAATGCTTTTGTAAGATAAAAGATAGTCTCCTGTTTTGTGTGCAGTCTAGGAATTTATAATAGTGTGTTAAGTGGTAAGTGGTTCTGAAAATGACAGAAGGAAATAAGAGAATAATAGTTTGGACATTGCAATGAGTAATATGGGTAAATTAAAATTTGTAAAGCAGACAGATCTGTAAGTTAACTTGTTTATAGATGATGGGAGAAATTAGAGTATGCTTTTTTTGCAGATTATGCAGGGTCAATGGAAGGTACCCTGTTCATATGTATTTATAAAAGAGTTGCAAATGTACTGTAAAGAAAATATTCATACCTGTAGTTTGTATTGATATATGTAGATGTGGAGGAATCTTGCAGGAGAAATCTTGAGCTTTACAGTAGTTTTAGGTGTAGGTGCTTTGCAATCACAGGACACTTGTACTCAGAGTGATGAACAGTACATCTAAAGTGCTAAACTGTGATGACAGAGTTAGATGTAGAATTTTTGGATGAGATTGGTGGATGGTTGTGTGACTGTTTAACAGTAGCAAATGAGGGAATGGTGCCGAGAGTGAAGTGGAAAGGGAAGAAGGGCTGCCCCTGTGTTACGGGGTTCTCGGACACATTGTCTGTTCAAGGACGAGGTGTGCCACATCCAAAGCTTCTCAGGAAATCTGGCATGGAAATGGGACTGGGGTATTAGCCAATCAGGTGCTGTGGGTGTTGTGCACTAGGACCCCAACTGGCCCATAAAACTGGGGGTTGCCCAATAACACTTTAAGATGAGGCAGCAGCACCCGTGAGATGTATGGGGATGCAAATTAATACTCTAGCATCAAATCAATAAAGACAACTCAATGGTTTGGCAAAGGGAGTCTGTTTAATGACAAGTACAAAAAACAGGGAGTTCATGAACATCAGCTATTGCTTGATCTTCCTTCTCGCTTCAACAACTCCAACGAACTTCATAAAAAACACATCATTTATGCTAAAAACTCATCATCACTGATGTGTAATGCTTAAAATGTTGCATGCAATTCTATTGGTTATAGGAAGGTAACTTTAATATAGGTGCTATATCTGTATATGGTAACGGAGCGAGGGGATTGGATAAACAGTGTCAGGTGGGGCATCTAAGCCCTTCCTTCAAAATGGCTACTGTGGACGTCACTACTACGTCAGTTCTACTAACTATAGGACCCTAGATCACTTGGTCCACTATGATTGGGTTGGCACCAACCCCACTCATGTATTTCCACTAGCTTAGCAGCGTGCAGAATATCCGGCCAGGTGCAGGGTGCTTGCCTGCTCCCCAGCCTACCTCCAATTATTGCTACAATCAATCATCACCTCAGTGGTCATGTGTCAATTATTTCTTTGTGGTTGGCCTCAAGACTGCATCTCTGTCTGGAAAAGTTCAGATATCTGTGCATGGCACAAGGCCACGCGTAGGTGTGAAAGTTTCATCTCTTCTCGTTTGGCTGGTCACGTGATTCAGACACTGTGAAATTGTCTGATTCTCCATGCAATTCATGTATTTGATTTAGATTTGCCCACCACTTGCCTTCTGCAGCTTATCTTGACCTCTCTGAACAGGATATTCTGTTCTTTGCTTCATTAATTGTATCTCCTGTTGGTCTATTTCAGCCAATATGACCTTGGCTTCTTGGCACAATTTGCATGCGTCTGAGTTTCACTCTGTTTTTAGTTCTTGATTTACATGCTGAGGGGCTCCTCTTCTAAGACCTTTAGTAACCTTTGGTTGATTCTGCTCTTGTGCATAGTGGAAGTATACTCACATAAAATGCTCCTTTTTGAGGTAGATATGTATAGGTGGCACTTGCCACAATTTATCTTACTACTAAGCATAGCAAGCCGCACGATTTTCTTAGCTTTCTTGCGGTTCCAAGCATATGTACACTTGTAAACTGGCTGCATATATTCATCACGCTGATGGTATAAGTATCTTACATCTCACATCACTCATTTCACTTTAAACTCAGGATGCCACTTATCCATGGTGTTTTGTCTCTTTCAGTCATTTGTAGGTCCTCATATCTTCTACATGTGTGTCAGTCCAGGTTCTTGTGACATCACCATTCGTCTTCATTCAGTTTCTTTTTAGCTTCTTCAGTGACTGTGCTCTGACATTCTTCATTTTGTTTTATTTGTTGATATGGCTTTCTCAATGGATACCTTACTGTCCAGGTTTTCTTAGGGGTCGGTACTTCAACAGGTGCTGTTCTTTTGATAGGTACTGGACAGAGCCCCACTACGGCTCTCTGCTGGTTTATTTGCTCATCATACGTCACATATTTCGGCGTGAAAGTTCCTGGTACTTCAAAATGAACTATTTGAGTGCGGGTTGTGCTTGTGACCTCCTCTACACTCCCCCCTCTGGGCGATTCATCAACACTTTCATTTCTCCTTTTGTATCCATCTTTCCTGCATCCTCTGTATTCACTTTCACTTCATCTCCTGGGTCCAGTGTTCCTTCTTCTTCTGGGTCCACACATGAAGGTCTGAAGAAATGTCTCTTTGGGGTCCATATTTTTATGACTCCCTTCAAGCTTCCTGCTGTTCTCACGTGTTCGTCTTTGTTCCATGTCATTAGTTGACATTGTCCATTTGGGCTGCAGTAAATCCATCTTCCCACATAGTTTCTGTGTTTCCTTGCATACCGAAACTTGGTTCCTTCTGGCGCATGAATGCTAGCTTTCACAAAGTCTCTTATTTCTTCATCAGTCAGGTGTTTGGGCTTCCATCCAGGTTCGACATCAATCATGATCTTCATCCCTATGGCCTTTTTTGCAGTTTTCTGGCACTGAGAGATTATTATCTTGATAACACAGACTCCGAGCAGTATCATCCCTAGCAGGGCTCCTAGGAATTTGAATGCATCTGCCATCCATTGTGGAACCCATGAGAATAGTGCTCCAAACCAACTGTCATCGTCCACTTCATCAGTTTCATCAGTCATTTGATTCTGTAGTTTTGTCAGTATACCTATGGCCTCTGTCAATGTTCCATTTTCTTCGTCGTGAGAAGGTGTAAATGTGCAACATGATTCTCCAATTTTTGCACAAACACCTCCATCCATAGCTGTGATCATATCTAGGACATATCTGTTCTGGAGAGTCATTAGTCGGATTGCTCTCAATTCTTATTTGATTGCATTGAATCCCTTTATCGTGGTGTTAATGATCTGCAGTAACTCCTATCTGGTTATTTGCAACCATTTAGTATTTGCTCCAACTTGAACTCATGGCATAAAAATTGTTGTGATCACTGATGAGGTCAGGCCGAACAGTCTGTATTCATACGGGATTGCATGAAAAATTTCTTCTGATTTAGCCGAAAAGTAATTCTCTCTCTTTCTTCTATTAATCAGTTCCACAGATCTCCTTTTCCTCAGGTGAGCATCTGCTTTCGGGAAACTGTCAATATTCAGATCACGTTTTGGAATCCCCAATGCTGGAACATGGACATTCACTATTGTGCATATACCTCTGCAGTTTCTCGGCAGTCTGATATATGCTTTGGATCCACACGTCCAATAATGATCCATAATCACTGCGGCACCATGTATCATTCCTGGAGCATCAAAAACTCGTCCACAGTTTTGATTCTCCCCCAGTTTTCTTGTGCCATTATTCCTAAAGCAGAATTTTGGGTTTTTGAATGGCACTATCTGCAAGGGTCCTCCCCTGTCTTCGACCCATGTCAGTAGTTTAGCAAGTTTTGGCCATAATGGCTTGCATCCATTTTGCACTATGTTGATGGTAGGTTTGTAGTGACCGAAGATCATCCATGCTCTGCAGATCACCACTCCTTTTTCCCATCCGTCTGGTGAAAGCACTGTTCCCCAGATTTGCATTTGACCTCTTCTGGAGTTTTTCCTTGGTCGTTTATTTTTTGATTTGTCTCTCTTCTGATCTCTGCTCCTTTAAATCCACGCTTCTCGTATCTGATCACAATCTGCTTTGTCTTTCCATTGTTCCTTGTCTTTATGTCCTGGACATAATCGTCTTCATTTGGATGAGTTGTTTCGGTTGCCCATTTCAGTGAGGCATCACTTCCCATGAACTGGCCTCTGGTCTTGCACATTGCTACGTGTGATATACAGTGTGCTGTCTGGACATCAATTTCCACAGCTACAAAGATCTTTGACTTCCCCATGCCTTAAGGTAGGAGTGTACAAATAAAGCATTCCTCCTCTGAATTCCGTCTTCCAACTTCTTTCATATGCTGGTACCATATGTCATTTCCCAAGTGTGCTGTGCTGTCCAAGTAGTCGTTTAGTTCACTGTCATCTCCTTGTATGCTTCTCTTGATCCTCAAGGTTTTCATGTAGTTTGCTATAACTACGTCCTTGAACACCTCCATATGGCTTCTTGCTGGAGGATTCTCAGATACCTCAATCCATGGTGCGGACCTCTTCATCTGCACCAATTGAGTAGGCAAAAGTCTGGCAATTCTTTCTTTTTCCTCTTGCCTTTTCCTGGCTCTGGCTATGGACAGCCATATTGCTTCTGCTATCATCTGTGCTTGTGAGATTTTGGCTGGGCTTGCACTTGCCCGTTTAAGTACTGGATCAGGGGTGCTTATCAATGCTGTCTCAGTTGGCTTCTTCTCCAACTCATTTTGTTTCTTTAACAGTTCAGCTTTCTCCATTTGTCCTTTCGCTTCACTTGTAGGAGAGCTTCTCATCGTCGGTTGTCCAACCTTCTCCCCTTCTTTGGCCTGTGGTTCTGCAATTATTGACACTAGACCTGGTGTGTGTGCACTAATCGGTTGCATGCGTGTGGTTATCAGTAACCTTTGTTCATTCTTATTCTGCCAACGCTGTCTCCGGCTTTTCAACTTGCTTGTCACTGCATGTGTGTCATTGCTAATCACATCCATTTCATGTTCACTTACTCCTTTGTCTGACCTTCTAGGAACTTGGATCACTATAAAGGGTCTGGGTGCTTTTGTGGGTGTCATGTGTACATTATTAGGTGGGTGCACTGGAATCGGAACACTTTGTGCACCTATGAAAAATGCAGTTTGAATTGTCAGTGACAATAAAACAACAATGAATACAATGCATAAATACATTATGCCCCTGTAGGTTAGGCAGCAGCACTTAGTTCTGGAACAATAAGTACGTCTCTCCTCCTGCGGGATGGCGATGCTGCTGCTTTGATTTCCCATCTCTATCATCTAAGGAAAAAAGACTAACGTGAATATAGTCTATGCAACAATATCTCTGGATTCTGATGTCTCTGCTTGTCGATTTCAGGTACTGGAACAATTGTCCTCCTTTGCCTGGATAAATGATTGTCTGTTGTCTCTGGATACAGTTCTCTTTTCTGTATTCGAAAAATGTCAATTAAGGCAATAAGTTCAGCAAGTCCTTTTTTACTGTATGTGTTCAAAATACACAAGCTCCCAGTCTATTCCTCTTATCATTTTCACTCCGGAAGACATGTTGTGTCCTTGATAGTATAAACAAGAATAAAGTCTCTGGCAATACTTTCTCGATCTGTCCATCGGCTGAAAGTCTTACAGTCTCCTCCGGAAATTCTGATGATGATTAGAAAGTTCAACCTGCATCACAATACCATGCAAGAGCATGCTCATCTGTGCAGAGTTTGCTGGGTCTGTGATGAAAATGAGGTCGTCAACACCGGCGGGCCTCCCTACAAATTCAAGAAAGTCCACAATTAGGTGAAAGAAAACATTGCTCGCCAATCTGCTATCTTCTGGTGACAGCCAATCTGCTATCTTCTGGTGACAGGGACATTTGTCTTGCCCTTGCTGAATTCTGGAACTGCTCGGTACTCACTGTGAGCTGCTTCTGTGATCTCGATGGGTGTGGAGAGCAACCTGAATTATGATTCCATTCAGGATTATACTCAAGCGTTCTGTATTTGCTGGGTCTCGAAGAAATGGGCTGCTGGACCTGGTCTGGTTCCCCGGGGGTAGGCATCATGACACAATTAGATACCTGTAACCGTTACATACTTGTATCCTATCGACATAATCAACATGCAAGTGCTGAAAAGGTCCATTGGGCTTTGGGATGACTAATCTAATTACTCTTAGTGTATGCCCAGCCATGAACTATTGGCAGATTATTCAGTTCACCATAAAAAATTTAACGTGTTCCGCTAAGTTCGGTGTAAACCAGTCTTCAGCAATCGTTGCTGCTATATTCTCTTTTGACATGTGCGCTGGATAATGCAATTGTTCCAATGCTAATTTTAACAGGGGTACAGGCATTACTGGTTTACCAGTGCTGTCTTGTCGCCACAAGCTTTCAAAGGGGTTTAAAGAACACCCTTGCCGCTTCCAGAGGTTCTTTTCCTCCTGTGGTGCTTCTCCTTGGAGTTCCATTAACTAGGTTTGCCCCATGTCACTATAACCCTCAAACTCACTTCATGCAACAATAATTTTTTCATTTACATCAGTTATTTCTACATTCATTATGGTTTCGCCCTTGGATGCCATACGCGTGGCCTCTGAGTCTGCTGCTTGATTTCCTCGTGAGATCAAATCTGTCCCCTTCGTGTGGGTGGCGCATTTCATGACCACTATGCCCACTGGGAGCTGTAGTGCCTTAATGAGCCTATCCAATAAGGCTGGGTGCTGCACTGGTGTGCCGTCCGCTCGGAGGTAGCCCCTCCTTTTCCAGCACGCTAGACCTGCGTGCACTGTAGATGTCACATAGGCGGAGTCATTGTACACCATCACTTCCTGGTCTGTGTGATTCTCGAGGGCGAGTATCAACGCCAATAATTCTGCAGCCTTTCAATGAGTACTCAAAACTCTCCATTTGCTGTGTGCTTCACCACAGCAGTGCCTGTGTACCTTTGTCCATCATTTTGATCGATTCGCAAAGAACCATCAACAAAGACAATTTCTCCTTCTGCCAATGCGTTCTCTTTCACTTTTGGGATCTCATCATACAATTCCTCATAATTTGCACAGTCATGGATCGGCTCACCTTCAGTGACTGATTCTGCAATAAACATAGCTGGGTTCACTATCTTACATCGAATTATCTTAATTGATGGACTCAATATGATCACTTCATAAGCAGAAGCTCTCTGAGATGTCAATGTGCCTTTTGGTTTCTCTAGAATGGTAAATAGTGCGTGCTCGGTGAACAACGTCATGGAGCATCCCATCAAAATAGTTGTAGCTTTCTCTATGGTGAACGCTGCGGCAGCTAAACTTTGTTTGCAAGGGAAGTGGCCTCTCATCACAGGGTCCAAATTCCCACTGTAGTATGCCAGGGGCTTGTACCCCTATGTGGTTCTCTGTAGCACTGCCATTCGTGTGTGAAAACAAGTAGAATTCCTCTGCATAATTGGGAATCCCTAAAACTGGTGCTGTGAAAATGGCTTTCTTGAGTTCAGTGAACCCTTCTTTCATGGTCTCAGACCATTACATTTTTTTCTTTTGTCACCTGTGCCTTCTTTGGGGCTTGTAACAAGGGCTTCATATATGATCTGTAGTCAAAGACCCATGCCCTGACATAATTGCAAAGCCCTAGAAAACTCTGCATCTGTTTTATCATGTATGGCTTGGCTGTGTTCAGTATGGCTTCAGCCCTTTTAGGGGAAACCCTTTTCCCTTCATGCAGGATCAGCTGGTCTATGTACTGCACTTCTTGCTGACAATATTGTAACTTTTCTTTGTCAACTTTATATCCTTTCTCAGCCAATATAGTCAAAAGCTGAATAGAAGCGTGTCTGCATCTTTCCTCTGTCATGCTGCAAATTAAGATGTCATCCACATATTGCAAGACAACACTCTCTAATGCAACACTGCTTAAGTCCATCTGCAGGACTCTGTTGAAAATTGAGGGAGACTCACAGTACCCATGGGGTAACCTCGTGCTTTTCAGACGCATCTGTCTGAATGTAAATTACATCAAATCTTGTGAGTCTTTGTGCAATGGGATTGAGAAAAATGCATTTTTCAAGTCAATCACCGTGAAATATTGTGCCTCAACAGGTACATTACATAGGATTGTGGCCGAGTTAGGGACTAGAGGGAACTCGGCCTCTACAATATTAGTTATTGGGCGTGAATCTTGAATTAGTCTCCACAATATTCCCTTTGATTTTTTAATCAGATAAACTGTGGTGTTGCATGATGACTCTGACGTCACTAAGATGCCCTGTTCCATCATAGCAGAAATTGTCTTGAAAATTCCTTCATCTGCTTCCCTAGACATCGTATACTGTCGTGCCTTCGGTAAAATTGCTCCTGGTTTCAATTTAATCCTCACTTCTCCGACTCCTTTCAATAAGCCTACGTCATAGGGGCTTGTGGTCCACACTGAGACAGGCACCTGGGCCATGTCGTCATCAAAATATTCAGGACGGTTCTGTGCCAGCATCATTCTCTGGGGCACTTCTCTTTTGATCATCCTCACCCAGAAAATTAGATTTACCTCAACTATTGTTTCCTCAACATCTGTTTGTTCGTCAAACAGATCATCATCAGTGACATCAGTCAATCTGTACCCTTCCTCAGTGACGATTACTGTGCACCATTGCCGCCTCATCATAGCAATCATCAATTAGTGCCATTTTCCCTCGCACTATGGCTGTGTGTATTGCCGAGGGAATTGCAAGAGCAATCAAATCCAGCAATGTGGAGCAGCGTCTGTCATGGAACTCCAAAAACAGAATGAGAAACAGCTCTGGGTTGTGGCCTTTTATAGAGGTGCTGGGGAGCACTTCGCGGACAGCCACGCTGTCCGCCGACAATTCGAACACCAAAAAGGGCTCAGAAAGTTCCCGAAAATATCCAAATCACTAGGGACATGGTCTGGGACATGTGCAAGGGTGAAGTTTCACAGTAAAATACTTTTGATTGCTCAATGGATAATTACGGACAGGCAGACAGGTTATGTGTCCTACGGACACCCCCATTTTGATTGCGGACAGTAGGAAGAGTCATAGTGGCCTTAGGACACCCCCATTTTGGTTAATTGCAGACATCCCGGACATTCGCACAGTCTGCGAACACCCAAACGGCCTTTTTTTTTTAAAAAAAAGAGACATATAGGAACAGTATACATAATACTTTATTAATGTACAAAAATATAGAAATTATGAAAGACAGGGGGAAAAAGAAATTGAAACATATACAGAGGAATTAGGGTTTTCTACATGTTGGATGGTAGGGGAGGAAGGGATTGAGGTCTCATCATAACGTTTTTGGTGATGGGGATTTTTTGGGCATGGTTGACTGGGACATGGAGAAGGGGTACAGGTGCACATGGGACAGTGATATGGTATGGTTTTCTACAAAGTTCTTCAAAATAATGAATTATTTTTTGTTCTAAATGCTGTAGATGATTTACCACTGTGTCTGTTTGTTGTTCCGTTGGTACATATGAAATAATGTGTATTACTTGGCTTACTTTGAAAATTGCAATGTCTACCATTAGTATTACTGTTTTCACTCATTTCATCCCGTGGAACATTTTCTTCAAGCCACTCCAGAGTGCTAGCCATTTCTGTGTAAAAAAAAGATAAATTATTTTTTAGTGTATCCTACTAAAGAAAGTTTATAACTATAGGAATTCATGTATTGTACTTTCCAGTTTGTTTTTCAGTTTTCCTGTTACTGCTTTGTAGGTGTGCTGTTGATATTTGCTGTGCAGTTTCTGTATAAAGTATCAGTGAGGTAATTCTGCTGGAGGCATATGTTATTTTTTTTGTATGTTCCATTATGTTTCATATGCTATGTAATTGAACTGTTGGTATCTTATATATACAGTTTGTAGTTCTTATTTATTTTTTAATGTCATTTATTTATGTGCTGCTCTTTGAACATGTTCAGTGTGTTTGTTGTATGATATAACTATGTAAGATACTCCCTGAGCTTTTGGACAGTGTTGATGTTGACCGAGTCCGTCCGCGGACATTCGCACGGTCCGCGCACATAGCAGCCACTAGCATGGGATAGGGGGTTCAGTATTTTGTATGGTATATCTATATAAACTAAGGGTATCCTAGTAAGAATATATGAAATTCATGATATCTATATCTATATTCAGTGAAAAAAAATGTGTTTAAGCGATGCTATGGTTAATTTGCACTACGAAAAACCTATCAAATTCAGTGAAAAAACTTTGTTAAAGGGACGTTATGGTTAAGTTGTGCTACTAAAAACCTATGAAATTCAGTGTAAAAACATTGTTAAAGGGACGTTATGATTAAAACCAAGTAAAACCAATAAAAAACCTGAAATTCGCCAGTTATGGTAAGCTAAGCAACCATAACTCGCGCCACCACCATGCACTGCTAAGAATAACACCCATGACATCAAAGATGACATCACAAATATCTTAAAGACGTCCATAATGTCAGGACAGAAGGGGATGGTGGAGTCATAGATGACACCTAGTTTTCTTTCCTCACCGGAAGGTGCAGGTACAGGACCCAAGGAGGACAGCCAGAGTGAAAGAGAGAAAGCAGTAGCAGGGGTACAATAAAAACGATCTCAGTATTACTGGCATTAAGGCAGACATTGTTGGAGGCACACCATTCCTGAATTGCAGATACACAGTCAGGAATAAGCAAGAGAGGAGAGGATGCAGCAGAGAGCTTGAAGGAGAGATGAGTGTCATCCGCATAACACTGAAAGTTAGAAAATAATGTAGAGATTAGGTGCGCTAGAGGTGCCAAAGTAAAGGTTGAAGATATGTGGTCCGTGGTCTTGAGGCCAATGATAAGCCTTGCAGTCTTAATTCGAATTAGCTGGAGCGGGCCGAGAGAGAAAGTGGGTAGATTAAGGAAGAGGCTGCTGCAATTGTACAGCCTAGAAAGTTCCACAGCTCTACAGACGTTGAGCCTCTCGGTAAAAGTGAGAGGGGGAGGATGAGGATGGGGCAAGCGCAATAGACCCGGGGCAATGTTCAAGGGACACATACATATATTAATTGCACAAACGGGGTCTTCAAAGGTGAGTCTGGAGACCCTGGAACAGCAGTGGCTATTTGGACAATAGTCACAGTGCATGGGATGCCTTTGAGGTGCACATGGTGTACCACACCTTGAGCATCCCCATCCACTCAGCCCCCTTGCGAGTGCACAATCACAGGTGCCAACTGCCATTGATTCTGGAGGGGAGTATATGAAGATGAGGTGAGTGCCTTAAGTCAAGGCACATGTTATTGCACACCAATATATCACGATACTCTTATATGTTTGAACATGTAGTGCACTTACAAAACTTTCTCACAACTGTTTAGCTTGAATTATTTGTAATATTTGTATTTAGTCTTGTAAGGTGCATATCAATGACACTACAAAGTATACTGCTGCAGTTGAGGTACTGGCTGCATCAATCCACGGTATTGTCCGCTGTCAGTGGAGAATTCATCAATAATGGCTTGAACCACACAAGCAGGTATTACTCTTCGGACGCATAATACCTGTCTTCCATGAATCCTGTGCCACCTGTGTAACAGATACTGACATAAATTATTGGAATACAGGCAATCATTCCATTGATTTTATTTATACTGTTTTCATTTATAAAGTACATTTTCATACAATGTATTGACAGTACCTGTGGCATGCGATCCACAAACTGAACTCTCTGGTCAATTTAAATTCAGTAACACAAATGGAGTAAATTGCTATGCTAATATAACAATGAATCTTCTCTTTCAATTGTCACCAATTGTTCACAACATTTACTTAAACGACTCAGACCAGCTGTGTTTGCAAATGCTCATCCTTCATAGAAATTCCACAAACAATTCTGACAACACTTACAGTGTCTCAGTTGTAAATCAGCAATTGGAATACTGTGCAGGAATGGTAAAATGTACCATAAACACACAAGAAAATCCACAAGAATTCCAAATGTACTTATTACAAGTACTGGGAACCAAAAATGTCCTTATACATGACATTTCCCATATTTCATACACATGGAAACATACATGCACTCTCTGCAACCATGTTTCACAAGAGCACATCCCTAATGAATGATGTGTATATGTATCCATACCAAATTCTGAATCCATTGCATTTCACCAGCTTCTTCAGAATGCAAACCTTTTTGCAATTCAGGAAATCGATTCACCAAAAAATAAACTCACATAGCCAATATGCGATACTAATGCTTCTAAGGTATAATGCAGATTGTTCCAAAAATAACTGTAAACTTGCAGGCTTCACACACACCCAAGTATCTCTTGGAAAGAAAACCTTCCCAACAGTAGGTATAGTATATCACACTGGTGTCACACCACTTCAGGGCACTTCACTGGATATGTCAAAAAAAGAAGAGGTTGGTTTGAATGAGACGCTACCTCTGCTACTCCAAAACATAGGTTACCAGCAAATTTAGCAAATTAGCTGGTATTGCCCGTGAACTACTGCGGTGTCTGCGGACTGCTACGACACCTGCCCAACCTTTTTCAACTACAAAAATTGCCACATATCATCTTTTTTCCACTCCCCTGCCCTTCCCAGCAAATCTTTCCTCCACGAAATAACCCAAAATGTGCTTTGCAGATTTTTCCCTTTCGCCACGGTCAGTGGCCACGGCCTTTGGCCATGCCCATTGTATACTTTAACACATTAAGTGGTCACTAGCCATGGCCACAGCTTTCGGCTGTGCCCACTGTATATTTTACAACAGTAACCAGACACTAGACATGTCCTTCAGCCCCTGCCCACTGTATATTTTAACACATTAAGGGGCCACTAGCCATTGCCTTCAGCCATGGCTAGTGTCCTCTGACTTCAGCCGTGCTCACTGTATATTTTCAAAAACTAACAAACCACTAGCATGGCCTTTGGCTGTGCCCACTGTAGTATTTTACAACACACATCAGCAGCAAGCAATGGCCTTCAGCCATGGGAAGTGGTCCCAGCCTATGGACGCCACCACTGTATATGGCTATGGCCTTCAGTCATGCCCACTGTATATTGTACAACAATAACCAGCCGCTAGCCATGGCCTTCGGATATGCACTGTCTCCACAGCCTTGGCCATGGCAAAGGCCACGGCCTAAATTGTTGCTTAGTTATTCATATCTATTTATTAACTAATGTAATCAGCGGTGTTATATATCATGTAAACAGTGATGTCACCAGTGATGTATCTAGTGATTCCATCAGTGTTGTCATCAGTGATGTTAAAGATGATGTAATTAGTTATGTCACCAATGATGTTATCTGTGATGTCATTGTTGTGGTCATAAACTGCGCAACAGGAGGAGCAAAGTTAAGGTGGCTTTTTCACTGAATTTCAAGGGTTTTGTTGTGTTAAGTTCTCAGTTTAACATCCTTGCAACTAAAACATTTTTATTGAATTTCAAGGGTTTTGTTATTCCATAGATTCTTTTCCGCACCACTTTGGCTGTCCTTATTATATGTTTTAGAACACTACCAGATGACTAGCCATGGCCTTTGGCCATGGCCAGAGGGCATGGCCATCGGACGTGCCCACTGTCCATTTTAAAACACTACCAGACAAATAGCCATGACCTTCGGCCATAGCCAGTGGGCACAACCTTCGGCTGTGGCCATTGCCCATTTTAAAACACTACCAGACCAATAGCCATGGCCTTCGATGGCAAGCTTTGAGAACTCATAATATTTTAGGCAATGCAGCGTGAGATTACATTATTTTGCAATACTTTGGTTAAGAAGCTTGCTACAAGCCCCATGTTTTGTGGTCGGTCTCCTGGTGACTGTTGTGATACATCACACAACCCCAAATAACCAAATTTCAGAAGCACACAAAAGGGGGAAAAATGACTAGCTGCAAGAATAACATATGGCCAGATACTGTTGCCCTCTTAGTGAAAATCAAAAGCTGGCACCCATGACACATGCACAGTAAGTAAACATGTATCTTAAAGTGAAATAAACAAATGTAGTCCAATTGACCTTCCCCTTAGAAGAAAGTGCACAAGACAAACTAGCATTGGACTTTTAAAAAAAAGTAATGAACAGCAGCAAAATAACCAGAGAGAGGAAATGCTCCAATAAATATGCTGGCAAAGTATAAAATGTGCTCACCTTTTCAACCCAGCAATCAGCAGTGAAATATGCCACCAAAATCAAAATCCCAATACGAAACAAGTGCTTGTGGTTCACTGGGAATATAACAACCTGAGTAAAATCCTAGTAGCCAAACACTCGATCAAGCTTGCCAAACTCAAGAAAAAAATAAAGGGGTTGTGTCCACTCTCTGAAATAAAGTTCCCCCTTAAAGCTTTTTTTCTATAGCAGCAGGTACAGAACTACAGATCCCCTGGGCTATCCGTAGTCATATTAAAGCTGCGAATATCGGAAGAATGGAATATAAATACTGCTTTCCTGCCTCCTCAGGCCCTCATCAAGTGTTCCCCACCTCTGTGCCTGCTCCCTACCCACCCATGACGGCCTCCTCATCTCACCTGCCCTCTCCTATTCACTCACAACACACTCTGTTTCCGTGACACAGTTTGCTTTGAAATGTTGGCTTTTCGCAGATATTCTGTCCATTGCTGAAGTTACAGAAAAGCTTTGTGTTGCAAACTCAGTTCCTAGACCCCCTCCAACTCTCGAATTTCACTTGGTGTCCTCTTACATTCCCCCATCTCTTGACTGATGGCATTTACATTTTTTTAACCTGCAAAAGCCTTTTTTTCTGAGTTGCATTTCCGATATGCACGGCTATAGCAATGGCTATCTCTTGCATCGAGAAAAAAAAAGATGGCAGCTTTTTCATTTCTGAAAACCATGATCCTGAAATGCACCATGGGCAATACATAACTATTTCTGGGGGAAGAAAGGGGAATATTTAATAAACTACTGGACGAAATAACCCCCAACCAAAAAAAGGCCTTAAGTCAACGATTCATGCCCAACTTGTTTCAGCCGTGCTCCAAATCCATCCAGCCGTTTGGACTGGCAAAAATGTATCTTTTTTGTCTATGGGAAAATGAATGGGAAGTAGGGCGCAACTAGGCATCTGGGACTCCCATCCATGCAGTAATCAGGACTGACCCTGCTTAGTTTCAAAGCGAGGAAGCAGCTGGGCCCCTCAGGCCATGTAGTTTATTCAATGAGCAGAAGTTATAAGAACACTTAGAGCAGCATGGCTTGAGGGGGCCCGCGTTGTCTGAGGGCTCCGAGAGAACATTCTTTTGCCTATTGCTGAATTGCATTATGGTATTTGTAGTCTCCTAGTGAAGATGAGAGGAATAATTGCACAATTGCACACTTTTTTGCCTAACATAGTTCTATAAGGATTTATATATTCGAGTGACACTATGGTAGCTGTACTTTTCAAGTTTTCTTTATAAAGCCAAGTATTGTTGAAAGCCAGATATCGGAGTGAGGAGGGGAATGATGAGAGGGCAAGTAAGTTATAAGTATTTGCTCAGGATGTGGCAAGATAAATTCCAATCCTGAATATTGGGGAAGTTCTGTTCCCCTAATTATGGCTGCTTTTGAGGGCACAAATAAAGGATACGTGGGTGGGCAGTGTAACTTATTTTAGAGGGGGGAAGCCACCCCTTGGTTTTTGTAGGTTAGCACGCTTGCACAAGTATTTGGC
This sequence comes from Ambystoma mexicanum, assembly GCF_040938575.1. Lineage (NCBI taxonomy): Eukaryota > Metazoa > Chordata > Amphibia > Caudata > Ambystomatidae > Ambystoma > Ambystoma mexicanum. The sequence goes on from NC_090935.1 coordinate 1,362,204,453, forward strand.
TACCAGGGTTTTACTCAAGTTGTTATGTTCCCAGTGCAGATGCTTACACACAAGACCAGAAGCACTTGTCTCGTATTGGGATTTTATTAATTAACTAATTATATATTCTTTTTTTAGAGACTGAAAAGTGCAAATTATGACATAATCACTGTACAGATATTACTGTGTGCCATGACTAGAGTCACTACATCTGTGCACCTATGCTATCCCACCTTCCCTATATGACCCAATCTCCCTCCATCCTTTGTACCCCAAGATATTCACCATACTCCCCCCTCTCCAATTTTACCCAGTCTTGACTACCCCCACCCACTAACCTTACTTACATGTTTTGTACCACCATCGTATCCCCACCATGTCTTTCCCCATCCATACACTCTACCCCTACCCTCTCTACCCTTACCTTATGACAAGTTATATAGGGGGAATGGTATAGGGCATGGGAGGCGAGGAGGCCATCAGGCTGGTGGAGGGAGCTGGCAGAGATGTTGGTAGCACTTGACGAGGGCTTATCAGTGGAGGAAAGCATTTTTTTTCTACCGGGATTCCGGATAGCCACAGCTATGAACTAGTAACCCAATTTCATGTTGCTATACCCACGGGTATACAGCATGCAGCCACGCATACATAGGCGCGTTAACATATCACATCAGTTGATTGGTTGGTGTTGTACACATGGCTATGTGAATAGCCATGTGTACTAAGCCATACATTTCTGTGCAATAACCATATTATTCGGTGGATATTAGACAACACAATTTTACGGCTATTCCTGATTCCGTATCCTCACCTCTACCCTGGTCACATGTGAACTTTTTAAGTTTGTCCATGTCTGTTTTCTAGTTAGGAAAACATTTACATGTATCCATGACTACAAGATAGTGTTTTCTATGTGTCTCTGTTTTGAATTGGTTGGTGTTACTGTTGTAATTGTGTACATGCCTGTGATAGGAAACAGTGAAAATGTGTCGACCATTTTTGTACTTTGCTTACTATAGTCCTGTTTTTGGAAAGTATAAAAGTCACCATTTTGTAAACTTTTCTCATTCTGATTGCAGAATTCACATGCTGAGTGTGTACCACAAAAGCTTTTAGAAAGTGCAATCTTCTTAACTTTACAGTATTAGAACATGTTAGTGCTGCTACACACCTTTGTATTGTTAATGTTTTACTGATCTGCTATTAAGGCCCTGATTCATGGAATTATTTGCATGTAAAACGGTGATTTGTGTGCCATTCTGCCCGCAAATCCCTGTTTGACGAATGGGGGTTTGCAGGCAGAATGACACGCAAATCCCCGTTTTACACAGAAATAATTCCATGAATCAGGGCCTAAATATAGCCATCCCTGTTCATACATTAGCAGATTTGTATTCTGATGCTAATAAAAATAGCTAGCCCTAAAATGTAGCATGTTTTATATATGTAAAGCTACACTATTTTATAAGCAATGCTATCAGATTAGATATAGTGCCTGCCCTGACCAAATTCTGCTTACTAGTATTGTAGAACTATTCTGTAATTGCTTTGTCCTTTCTTGTAAACAAGATACAAAAGGGGATCCTAATTCACCTATGCATTTGTTTTACTTTCAATAAAATGCTGCTAAAAATGAATTTTAAAAATAACAGCATTCATAATAAACTATTTCCTTTTTTTCTCTGGTCACTTATCAATAAAAAATGAGAACATTTAAAAAAAATGTTTACACTCTCACTGGAATTGGTCTAAGTGTTGTATGAGGATGGATGTCCCCAAGCTCGCTGATGACATGTTGGAAGGTTCATGGTGTAGATGCTTTTTGCAGAACGTGCACTGCACCTTTTTTGAATCTCTTTTTGGGAATGGTGCTCCGTGACCACAAAGTACCTTCAGCTGTCAGATGTCCAGGGTGGAAATGGAACAAACATTGAAAATTATTTGAGAATTAGTACTATGCCACTGAAAAGAAAAAATATTTTTAAAGAAAAGAAAAGAACTAACTGAAATAATGAATTGACAATTTCCAGTGAGGTTGAAGGTTTATTTGCTTGCACTTGTCCTAAACTTTCTCTGCAATAAAATGGGACCACATGAATGTTGGCTCAATGGAGCTGGACTAATTGTTGATTGAGGACAGATGTTCCCAAGCTCTGTGATTGCCAGTTTTAAGTCCAGGCTGTAGAACCTTCTTGCAGCACTTGCACTGCACTTTTTTGTAGATCTCAGTTTAGCATGTAACTCTTAGACAGTGTATAAGGGGATGGTGTTGCGACTCAGATAACATTGTTGCTGCTACTGCTTCAGTGAGACATGGTGGACAATGTCAATGTAGAGATTGCTGTGGTGATTGTTGGTGCAGAGGTTCATGACACAGCAGCTGTTGGATGCCATACAGAGCTAGGCCCATGTGATTTATTTTGTGTTGCTCATGGGCCTTGAGAAATGTTTGTCCAGCCAACCTACCCCCCTCCTCTCTTTCACCACTAGTGCCCTCTGCACTCTCTTTACCCCGACCCACCCTACCCCACCCTGTCTACTCACATCCGCTCTATGTCCTCCTACCTACCCTACCACATGCTTTGTTCAGCCACCCACCTCCCCCTCTATCTTTGCCCATGCATTGTACCCACACCCTTTTTACCGCTGTGCACCATACCCCCTTTCTTTATATCCAACCCATCCTACGCCCTCCTTTCTAACCTCACCAACCCTACAATAATTTCAATTCTCCACCCACCATTTTTCTAGCCTCTCACCCCTACTGCACCCTGTGTACCGGTACCCACCCAATGTATCCTCATGCAATATACTCCCATCCATTCATCTTATCAATGTATTAGACAGTGCATGTTTTTAGTTAATCCACCTTGGATTTTTTCTCAAAGAGCTGATGATTACTATATGTGAAGACAACAACAGCGTAGTACCCTCACAAGTTGTATCAAATAAAGTGCATATGATGCACTACATATGAGGGTAAAACAAATTAAGCATATGTGTACAACTGTAACTAATACATTTCATAAAGTATTTTCTCGAATTATATATTTATTTTTACAGACAGAAAAGTGTAAATTATACCCTTCTCACCATATCTGACAAAGTGTCCATACCTAATGTGATGCCCTTTGTATATTTTAAGCCACATAACAACATTATTCTATTTACAATGTTCATATTCATTATATAATCACTTTGCACATATTACTGTGGCCATGGCTAGTGTCTCTACTTATGTGCACCTACTGTACCCACCCTTCTCTACATTCACTCAACCTACACTCACCCTCTTGACCCCTACCCACCCACCATACTGCTATGGAATCTATTCATGCTTCTGCACCCTACTCCCATTATCTCTTACATTCTATGTATCTCAAAATGGTACTGACAAGGACTGCTGAATACACAGATATGTACATTTTAAAAATAGTTTTGTTTTTTAAACACAAATTCATAACCGCAGCTAATGCAGCATCCAACGATAAGGCGAGATTTGAGGCGCGGTTAATCTCAGCAACAACTGGAGGTCGTATCCGTGGCTACGAGATAAGTAATTGCGACTCGCCACACCTAATCACAGCTATATTCAGGCCACACCGGGACCTTTGGTAACCGCTGCTATAAATAAAAGTCAATGAACTCCATAGCTGCGTGTGCAAAGAAACATTTTTGAAAAAAAGCATTTCAGCAACAGAAACTGCATGAAATAGATCACCGAAGAAGTGGTGATCTTTTAGTGCAGGTTGTGTTTTATTTTGTCTATTTTATAACCTAGAGGGTGGCCGTGAAAAGGGCTGTTTTGGGGAGAGGGAAGGAGGGGGAGACAGGAGGAGAGAAGGAGGAGGGTTCAACTGGGAAGCTAACCAAAGGGTAAACAATAAAGAGAACATTTACCCAATTGTTGCATCATCTGCACAAACCTTTGCAGTCATTCAGGTCCGGTCTCGGCAGCAGTGGGAGAAGTTGGGGCCCGGTGGCGGTCATGGTAGGTATAGTGTTGGCAGTGGATGGTGTGGAGTTTGGCATGGTAGCTGCTGCTGTAAAAGGAGATGGCACGGCAGCTGTTCGACGATGCACAGAGTTCAGCCCATGTGCCTGTTTTTTGTGTCCATCGTGGGCCTTTAGGTAGTCCTTATTTATTTTTATTTTTTATTTTATTACATTTGTTATACGCCCAGTTACAGACAGTTCAAAGATTACAGATCTTAGCAGTGCCAAACAATTCAAATTCAAGATGTAATTTTTAGCCGTTGTTGGCAATACAGTTCAAAATTCAAATCTTGGTAGTTATCAGCAACTACAGCAGGATACAATTCTTAGCAGTTGTAGGTATTACAGTTCAATATGCAAGTATTAGTAGTAGTCAGCAGAATCAAGTCAAAATACAATTCTTAGCAGTTATCATCATGGGTGGCAGGAGGAGACCTGCAAGGGGGCTTAGAGGATGAGAGGGACTGGTAACGGGGTGGGTGGTGAATTAGTATTGGTTGAATAACCAGGTTTTCAGTGATTTTTTGAATAGTTGGTGAGATTCTTCATTTTTGATATTGGGAGGAAGAGCATTCCAATGTTTGGGAGCGAGCACTTTAAAGCTACAGTCCCCGGCTCTTGTGCTTTTGAATCTGGGGATGGTAAGGAGGGTGCTATTGCTGGATCTGAGATGTCTGGTGGGAACTTTTATTGCAACTGAGTTATTGGGGTATTTGTTAGCAATGCATTTGTGTGCGATACAAAGTGTTTTGAAGATAATTCTTGCTTTGATAGGTAACCAGTGGTTATTTCTCCTGATAGTTTAGATGTGTTCATTCTTTTTTATTCCAAGCGCAGCTCGAAGGGCTTTGTTCTGCATGAGTTGGAGTTTGGTCAGGTTGGCGTTGGAGGAGCCCAGGAAGAGGATATTACAGTAATCGAGCTTTGAAAGCACAAGAGCTCTACCTAAAGTAATGCAGTTGTTTGGTGAGAGGAATGTGCGACTTAAGGAGATGAGCTTACTAGTGTAGGAGGTGGCTGAGGAGAGGACATTGACTTGTCTTGTCATAGTCAGATTGGCGTCTAGGTAAACCCCCAGCGTTTTGACCTGTTTGAGGACTGGGATCGAGGTACCATCAATAGTGAAAGTAGCATAATCGGATTGTAGGGAGTTGATTCTGGGGGCAGATCCAATTATGAGTAGCTCAGTATTTTAAGACAGACACTGTTATGGGCCATCCAGTTTTAGATTAGAGCATACATTTGGTTGATGAGCAAAGAGTCCTGCTCGTAGTTTCCTGAAAGGGGGATAAGGATCTGGGTGTCATCAGCGAAGTTATTGTAGATGATACCCATGGCATCCAGGGCTGCGAGGAGTAGCTTAGTGTAAGCGTTGTACAGGGTGGGGGAGAGGCAGGAACCTTGAGGAACACCTATGGTTTGCTTTGCTTTGCTGATGGAGACTCTTGAGGTCCTGTCTGCTAAGAAGGATTTGACCCATTTGGTGGCGTCATCGGAGAAGTAGAAGTTATTGGATAGAGTGGCACGACTAAGTTGAACGCGGCAGATAAGTCTAGAAGCATAAGGAGACAGAGTTTGCCTGCTTTTCTGTTGGCATCCATTTGTATTTTCAGATCAAGAAGAGCTGTTTCAGTGCGGTGGTTGGGGCGAAAGCCTGATTGCCGGTTGCCCAGCAGTTGGTTTTGTTCGAGGTGGTTTTGGATTTGGGTGTATGCTATTTTGTCTATTATTTTTAGTAGGAAGGGGCAGTTGTTATTGGGCGGTAGTTGGTGGGGATAGTGGGGCGTAGTGTTGGCTTTTTTAGAAGGGGGGTTACCCAGGCCTTCTTGATGCTGATGGGGACTGTGTTTGAGTTAAAAGATGCATTGACAAAATTAGTAATGATGGGAGTTAGCGTGGGTGCACAGAGTTTTACTAGACGTGGTGAGAATTGATCTTCCTTGCAATTGGAGTCTTTTAGTTTAGCTATAGTATCTAGTACTTCTTTTTGGGTGACTGGGGTAAAGTGGAAGGGAGTGCTGGGTTCCGTGTGTGGAATATCCTCTGGGGTGGTGAGAGTATTTTTGCCAGCTAAGGATTGTTTTTTGCTAGTAATTTTGTTTTGCAGTAAGATTATTTTGGACGCTAGAGCGTCTTGGATTGTCGCGCACCAGGTTTTATTAGCATTAGCGGGGGTGAAAGTTGACATGGGTTCTCTAATTCTCTGAGTATGGCGAACAATTCCTTGGTGTTCGAAGAGGCATTAGAGATTTGTTGATTAAATGCATTTGCTTTGTTAGTTATTATAGCTGCTTTTTAAATTTTGTTAGCCGTGTTGTAGGCCATGAGGGTGTCTGGGGTGGCATTTTTTTTGTAGACATGTTCAAGCGCTCTTTTGGTGCGTCTTAAGGAAACTAGTTCCTCATTGAACCAAAAGCTGGTTTGTTTGTCTGTTCTACGGGTTTTAGTTGTGATGGGAGCTAGGGCGTCAATGGTGTTGGAGAAACAGTTTTTGTAACCTTCTGCCAGGTCAGTGGGGTTGTTGCTGTCCATGTCTATGGAGGCTAAGGATTTTCTTAGGGCAGGGGAGAGGTTTTCGGCAGTGAGTTTTTTGCTGTTTCTAGTTTCATAGGTTTTGGGAGAATTAGTCGCTAGAGGGTCAGTGCGGCTGTTATTAAGGTTAAGGGAAAATCTAATCATGTGGTGGTCGGACCTGTCCGTGGGAAGGACGGACACGAGAGATGTTTGTGAGTTCAGTGTAAGGATCCAATCCAGTATTCTCCATTTAATGTGAGTGGGAGAGTTAACTAGTTGTACAAAGCTCATGTCGTGCATGTCAGAGTAGAAGGCTGTGGCTGTGTGGTCAAGAGGATCATTGAAGCCTAAGTTTAGATCACTGAGTACAATGCATTTGGTGTTAGGCTTGATGAGGGGGGAAAGAAGGAGAGGGAGGTCTACATCTGGGTTGGTGTTTCAGGGCTCTATAGACTACCAGAAAGTTGGTTGTGGTTTTAGGGTTGGCAGTGAATTTGGCTAGTAGCAGTTCATATCCTTGAGTTGCTTCAATAGGACAGGCTCTGATTTGTAGTGTTGATTTGGCTATGAGGGCGACTCCTCCTCCTTGGGAGTTAGGCATGTCAGTCCTGAGGATGTTGAATCCAGGGGGGATGGCGAGGGCTATCAGTGGGCCTGAGGCGGAGTGTAGCCAGGTTTCTGTGACCACTAGTATGTCAAGTTGTTGGTCAATGATGAGGTCATTTATTTCTATGGCATGGGCTCCAAGTGAGCGGGCATTGATAAGGGCACAGTTGAGGTTAGGCGGGGGTCTGGTGGAGGAGTTGTTGGGTTAGGTGTTGGAGAAGCAGTTTTGCTGTTTGCGGTTTTGCTATTACGGGGAATGTTTGGGTACTCTTATGGCTTGTTTGTGTTGGATGCTGTTCATAGGGATGAAGGATTTGGTGGGAGTGGGCAATGTGGCATAATGGAGTGTGTTGGTGCGGGACCTGAGTCTAATGTATCTGGTGTGACCCAGAATGGGTTTAGACATGTTAGGTGTCTCTTTGGTGGAGGAGTGGGAGGGGGTGATCCAAGTGGAGGTGAGATCTAGGATGGTGGTGCCTTTGTTAGGTGAATTAGTAATTTGTTCCATAGGGTGGGGAAAAGGAGGAGTGGTGGGCAGAAATGGGGTGGGGCAAGGGATAGGGTAGTGGCATTGGCAGGCAATTCTAGATAGTCCATTGCCAAGTTTGAGGAAGGTGCCGCCTGTGCAGGGGATGTTGTTTGGCATGATGCAATATGGGAACATGATGACTGCTAGGAGGCCTAGCATAGTAGGGTGACTAGCGTAGGGCTTCTAGCAATTTAGACGTGTCAGAAGGAGCAGGAGGCACAGCACAGCACCGTGATGTGGTGATCCCCTAGTATGTTGGCGCTGGTCGTTGCGGGCAAGTGTTGAATGAGGACGGATGGCCCCAACTTTGTGACGGTACATAAGATGGACCACAGCATATCTTTTTCTTGCATATCTTGCACTGTACCTGTTCTGTCACTTTTAGGAGTGGTGCTGCTCATCCATAAAGTATCTCCAGCTGACTGCATTTTTTTCATCCCGCATAATATTTTTCCGGGTTGAGGATGACTGCTGGTGCTGTGGTCAGACATATTGTGCATATTGATACCTTTATTCGCCATGGCATAAGCCATATCGGTTGCAACACAACAATATTAATTACATTTCAACAATAAACAAAATCTATATAAATAAAAATGTAAATGTTTGTTTGTTCAAAATCTTATATCTTCAAATGTTCTTCACCGATTGCTTTGAAATTTTGACACAACGTTGCATTCAAATAGGCGCATGTTTTTATATACCTACTGGACATAGATGTCACACCTGTGACAGGTAAAAACATGCTTTTTATGAAAAACAGCACCATCTGTTGGACGTAAAAGCAACACATGCTATTCTGAACATTTTACTGCAAAACAGCGCCATCTGTTGGATGTAAAAGCAACAGACGCTATTTTACGATTCCATCTCAAATTTAGAGTGGCTCAAATACGTGCCGAGGAAGCAGCAGAGCGATGTGCAGCCAGACTTTAGGATGCACGGTTGCGAGCATGCTGATGGTGTTCTGCAGCTTCAGATCTGCTTCGTTCTCAATAGAATGAACGTGACAGGCTAAGAGTGGCTAAAAGACGTCAATGAGAAACAGCAGATCAGCGTCAAACACGACTCCGTGCTCAGCAATCACGTGATTACAATCGCCTTGCATTCCGGTACAACCCAGCTGATAATTATAGTTTGAGCCGGCATGTTCTCATTGGCACCATGACTGAAGTGTGTCTTTATTGCAAGGCTCTGAAATTTAATGGAGAAACAAAAGGAATGTGTTGCGCCGCCGGGAAAATTAAACTGCCTCAACTTGGAGAACTGCCAGAGCCAGACTGAGCCACAGCAACGCGTGGCCGGGGACAGCTAGTCTAGAATAAAAGACGAGTTATGTTAACACAGTATTAATAAAACAACGTTAATGAACCATACCACCTGATTGAGCCCTCTTGTTGACATGGCTATTCAGTGCGTGCAATCCAACTGGTTGCTGCAGAAGGCACAAATGCGTGTTGCCACGTTAATGAATCGCACCGCCTGTTTCGGTCCTCTCGTTGATGCTGCTATACAGTACACGCAATCCAATTGGTTGGTATGGAAGGTGTGAATGTTAGTACCCCCATTAATGAACCGCACCACCTGATTGGGCTCTCTCGTTGACGCGGTTTTGCAGTGCACGCAATCTGATTGGATGCCCGAGAAGTAACCGCACAGCCGAATTGGTCATTCTTGTTAATGATCCATGCTGCCTGATTGGTCATTCTCATTGACGCAGCTACGAGTATCCGTAGGCGAATAAGCAGGGCGCAAAATCTGATTGGTTGATGGTTAAGGCACGACTACATCATTGCACCTGGGCATAGCTCGCACATGAAAGTGGCGCTGTGATTGGTTGTTTTTGTAGCCATGGCTATTCATCACACCCAAAGGCACCTCTCTTTTCTTTCTCATTGCTTTTTGTCTCTTGGTGGGTGAAGTTGCTTGTGAGTCTCCAGAAAGTTTTAAAGAGTAGTATCCACATATTTCCATTCCTTTTTTAAAGCTCTTGTTTTGATACCTTTCTTCTTTGTCCAGTGATTTGTAGTTTGTGTTCTTTTATATTTTAGTTTGTTATACTTAAAAAAAAAAAATGTTTTCCATTTTAAGTGGCAGAGTCTTTTTTGTGTTGTACTTTTTTATGGTTTTGTTTTTTCAACCCCAGTTGCAGGTTTTAGGTATGTCTGGGGCCCGCAGTGATGAAGAGGTGGTGTGGGTGTGTGCTACCTTACCTCCACGGAAGAAGCAGTGTGCCCAGAAAGCTGTTGCTGATAGCTGGCAGTATTTTCGTGTGAAGGAGCAAGACAGTAAGAAGGAAGGTGTTGCGGAGAGAACCTTCAAATATACCATCACAGAGGTTGGGAACCTATAACTTTGAATGAGCAGCTCTTTCATGTCCATTGGGATGATGTGAAGGAACCCCATAGGAAGGCTAATTTCCATAACAAGGTGAGAGACCATGGTCCACAATCTGCACGCCGTTTCATCCACCACCACCCAAACTCATCCCCTCCTGCCTGCACCCCCGATCCACAGGGCTGCCAAATAATATGTTTAAGATGTCACAACTGGATTGTGGTGGGAGATGCCACCCTAGATGGTTGGAGAAGGGCCATTTTCAAACACCAGGCCAGTTGCCCAACTAAAATATAACTGTAAAGAATTTTTAGAAGTTAAATAAGTATACAAACTAAGGGATTTATGGAATAACAAAACCCTTGAAATTCAGGGAAAAATACTTTAGTTGCAGGGATGTTAAAGTGAGCAATACATTGTAACAAAAACCTTGAAGTTCAAGGAAAGAACTTAAGTTGCAGGGACCTTAAGGAGAGAACTTAACGCAACAAAACCCCTGAAATTCAGCTGAACCCAAAAGCCACCTTAACTTCACACCCCCTGTTGTGCTGCCTATGACCACAACAATGACATCACAGATGACACCACTGATGACATCACTAATTACATTACAACAGTAACAAGCCCTAAGCATGGCCTTCAGCCATGGTCAGTGGGAATGGCCAAATATATTTTAAAACATGAATGGCTCACTAGTCACAGCCTTTGGCCATGAACACGGGCCACATCCTTCAGTCATGCCCACTGTAGATTTTAAAACACTAATAGGCAACCAACCACAGTTTTTGGCTTATATCAGTGGTTAAGGCCTTCAGCCATGTCCACTGTATATTATATATACAAACCAGTCACTAGCCATGGCCTTCAGCACATTTCTGGTAATCTTCTTTACATTTCTCAGTAAAGTAGTTAAACTCAAAAATATTCTACAACATTTCCATTAGCACTTTGTGTTATGCTAATGGGAATAACAAGGCAATAGCCCCGAGACTGCAGGCCATTACCACATAAATGAATGCCCCTGGGGCCCACAGTTATAGGCCTAAGTGTAGCGAGGGCCTTAACGAAGGCCCCAGGGGCATTACCTTATGCAGTAATGGCCCACAGTTGAGGAGCTTATTACCATTAGTGCCCCGGGCTGTTAAACAGAGTACTAATTGTGGTTTTTTTTGGCTGTGAGACACATTGCATTTCACAGCCGGAAATAAAAATGGCTTCAGCAGACAGGAAAACATAGTCTGTTTTTATTTCCATGACGGCCATAGAAAATGGCCACCAAAGAACGGGACAAGGGACTCCATTTCCATGTCAGCCATTATAAGTAATGATGAAAAAGGTAATTTTTAAATAAAATAAAAAAGCCACCATGAAACAGGCAGAAGGGACTGCGTGCAGTCCCTTCCCCCTTTCAATGTGGACCAATCGCGTTTGTGGGGAGGCAAAAAGAATGAAGGGGACCGGCACAAGTATGACTCTGTGACGTGAGTGGGAATACCATACCGTAACGCTCACAAAAGAACCACTCAGTGAATAGAACACACAATCCTTACGGTGCGCCGAGTACTTATGGACAATTGTATACTAGAGAATAATAAAGGACAGAAACAATTTTCTGTCACAAACACTTTTATCTAGCATACAATAAGGACCATAATCAAAGGACTTGTATAATTATCCGCAGTCTCCACAGTCCCCTTTCCAGGCCATGGATCATTAAATACCTGGTTGGCGCATGCACGCCATCGCACAGGGTAGCCCTTCTACCCTTTTTAATTTTATATTTGCAACACTCCCTGCTTTCAAACATTCAGACATCCGTCCACCAATCACTTCCCTCAACTGTACATATAACCCTATGACAATATATTTTGCTTCCACACTCCAACTGCCACTTAAGAATCTTCTACAAATCTGAGCATTGTAGAAGTATGAGCTCTGAATTTTAACAGTTAGACTCAGCATTGTAGCAATCACATGTTAGTATGGTTTTGAACTTCAACTGGGGTCAAGGGTGTGAAACTCATTACCGGACTCAAGAGTGTGAGTCTCAGGCAGAATTAAATAGATGCCAATGCACAGAGCATATGCTTGAAATTGCATTTTGATACATAATGCTGTTTCAATGAACTGAGCTGTACTTGATATAACACTAACATAAATTAACATACTAATTAACCCAAACCCAGTTAACATGTAACTGAATCCCTTAATAACATTTAGTGCAAATTAGTCCATGATGAAATAAGCTGGGTGCAGATTGAGAAAAAAACATGTTGCTGTGAAAATGGGAATTTAAACGTGCAGGCTGCATCTGCGGTATGTGATAAACTAAAGAAAATGTGAAGATCCGTTTTACTGAAAACATGGCATTGTATTAGAGCAAGAAGCATAAGAGAGATGTATCTTTTTGCTATTCAGCAATGAAATCACGTGCCATTTCAGTGGAATGATCTGGTCAAGGGGAGGTGTCTTTCTAGATTGACAGGGGGTTTGATAAAAAAGAGTTTTGAGAAAGAGTAGGTTTAATTCCTCCTCAGGCGCTGGCAAACGAAAGAGCAGAGGGCTGGCTGGGCAGATGGAGTTCATTGCTGACAAGCTGACTGATGCTGAAACTGTCCTTATCTGGGTTGACCCTGTGCGAGGCAGGCAAAAAGACTGGGGAAGATTTCCCTGCCAAACTGAGTCAGAAATACCACCAACAAATCTAGGTAAATATGAAGTTAAGTGAGGGGCTAGTGATGTGAATGATACCAGGTAGCCTAGATTAAGTAGTTCACTTCATTTCAGGTGCTGTATTAGAGATTCTATTTTCAACGTGCATATAATACTGCGTTTATATTTCTCGAAGTCTTACAGTGTTTTTTTTAAAGTGTATTTCTCTTGCCAAGTTTCACGAGGCCAAGGACAATTGGCAGGACTTTGCACAGATAAAGCGCTGAAAGCTATTGCAAAAAGAAATGTCTTATACTGTGAAGTACAATGGGGTCATAAGTGTCACTCTGTGTAATTTGCATATTTATATTTTACGATTAAAAAAAACTGATTTAAAAAGTAACTTAGTCTCATGATATTTATTCCGCATTCAGTCCCTTTCATTTGACATGCTGAGGGAGACAAATGTGTGGTAAGAAATATCTCAAAGGTGAATGTGCAGTCTTTCAATTGCATGCTTTACATTTGTTGAAACTCAGCCAAAAGGGCGTAGTGCGGTATTGTACATAAGGTACCACAGGAGAGTATGAACCCTCTATCCAGAGTGTATCAGTCCAGTATTGTGTTTATTGTTAGTGACCCAGGTAAAAATAATTATTAGGCAGTATTCTGAAATCAGTCTCACCACTATAAAAATACCACCAAATACCAACATAATAGAAAATACCACAAAGTAATACCTATAACTCCAAAATATATCCCACAGCATCTGCAATTCCCTTACTTATACAAACAAGTGTACACTGTGCTACTATAAATGCACATATGCATTGTGCATTGAGAGAAGTGCATAAATAGAAGGGGCAGTACGGATGGGCAAGTGCTCATGAGAACCCAGGATGGAAATGCCAACGGATGCCAAGGTGGAACGCCACTGGCTAACTACTGAAACAGAGGAGTCCCAAGGGTGGGATGTATCTTAACTGTAACACCCCTTTAACAAAGTTATTCCTGTCAATTTAAAAGGTTTTTATATGTGAACATGTTTCACAGTGTTACATCACTGTATATAAGATATTAATAATTCCTCTTTACATATATATGAAAGAACTATAAACCTCCTTTAAGAAACATATTTTTTGCAACATATACTTATGTCTGTCGTTATCAGCAGCACATGCTGGGGATGCAAATCATCGTTCAATTGCCTATGGACTAAGGCTCAGCAATGGCCCCAGCACAACCAAACCACCCCTATTATTTGCTGCAGGAACGCTGCATTTCAGCTCAGTGTCCACTGTTCCCTAATAATATATATGCATAGTGCTCATGGTTTGCAGCCTTGGCCAGTCTCCAAATCCATGGGGCATGGGCTTCGGCCATGTTGCATTCCCTATTAAGCAAATCAGAGTACATATTCGCATTTGCCGAGGGCCAGGCCTACTACCCAGACACCAAAAGTATAGCACTGGTTTTTCTGCTTATATTCTTACACTTCAGAGAAAGAAAACACAAGACACATTTCCAAAAGCATGTTTTCTGGTCCATGCCAATTCTCATTGTGCATTTTTGTTGTAATCTAGTCCACCACTTTAGCTGTAACCACAACCAAAATATGTTTTCCCATTCATACCAACCGCTTCGGCCATGCTGCATTCCCAAATAAGCAAATTACAGCACACATTTCTCCTTGGTGACGGCCATGCCCATTGCCCAGACACCAATGTTATATCACTGTGTCTGTACTTTCATTGTCACACAGGTCATATTTGCAAAACCATTCTTTGAAGTTCTTGCTGACCATCCTCGTGCATATTTACCGCGATCGCATCCAGCACTCCAACCTGTACCCACGAGCAGATTTGTGTTTTCCCATTCAAATATATAACCCGTGGCCATGCCCACTTTACCAAATTACTGGTCCCTTGTGGTCATGCCCAGTAGCCGATTGGCTGGGTCATGGCCATGATCCGGACAACCTGGCCACTGCCCATGGCCACAGGCCTCAGTCAGCCAAGGTATATCACTATTTTTTGTTCCTACATTATGACACTTTTCAAAAAATAAAACATGCACACATTTGCAAAATCATGCATTCAGGTCCTTCCCAATGCTCTTTACACAAGTTTGTTGCAAATCCGCCATGTTTTATTTTTTAAAAGGTGTCAAAATATACATACATAAATTAGTCATATAACTTACCCCTACTTGACAAAATCCATTCAGACTTTGCCCACACATTCAAGGATGGGTCTATAATCTATCTGAAAACATTTGACCACATTCATCAGACAGCAACATACCTATAAGCCATCTAAAAAGTTTGAGACACCACCTCTAATTTTGCCCCCTTAAAGACCCACCAAACTTTGCAAAAACATTCATATCAAGGTCTAAAACCTTTTTGTAAACTTTTGTGCAGTTTCGTCAAATGGCACCACATGTATAAGCCTTTACAATATTGTTCCCTTGACAAAACAGCACCACACTTTGTAGAACCATTCAGAGTCAGGTCGAGAATGAATTTCCAATATTTCATGCAGTTTCATTGAGTGGCGACAAAGTTATAAGCCATCCAAAAACTGCTTTTCACCAACCCTGTAATTCAAAAACAGGCATATATGTCCTCAAACATCTGACATGTTCGTGGACATCAGAGGACTACCCCGGACATCTGGACTGTTTGTGGACATCGGAGTTGAAACGCCATCTGTTTTTTGGGCTTTTTAAGGTCATGTCCCATCCTATCCTCATCTCCCCTCACCTCTCCAGAGATTGTTTCATTAGTTTGACAAGTTCAATGTTGTGTTTTTTAATATGTTTTTACCGCTCCGTCCGCGAATCCAACATGGCAGGAGTTTCCCAAAAATATGACGCACCTCACGCTTTTCACATCCAATCAACGGGCGCGTCCGATGTCCACGGACATCACGCCAGCCCCTGGACCAATTGGAGGCCTGTCAGCAGACCGAACAGGGAAGTGAGGCTGGGGACCGAACCAAGATATCACTAATTTATTTTTACCTACTTTTTGGTCATTTAAAAAAAAACTACTGGACAGATTTACACCAAATTTACAAAAGCACGCTTTTGGGACCAAGCCTTCGCTCCTGCCCCAAATTTGGTGAAAATCCGTCCAGCAGTTTCGGCTGCAGGCGTGAGCAAAATTCCTTTCTCCTTTGTGTATACGGGAAAACCCACACATTTTGGAACCACCCTACAACTTTGCGCCCCCTGCACAAAACCTCACTAAACTTCTAAGAATCAATCTGACGGTGCCATATACTTTTTAGCAAAGTTTCTAAAGGTTTCATCCAGGGGGGCAAAGTTATAAGCCACCCAAAATGTGCTCTTCCTGTGGATTGAGCAACTTAACCATAACTACAGGGTTGCTACCACACGGCATGTATTATATATAGTACCAAGTTTGTTACAGTTAAATAACTTTCCACACATACATATCAAAAAACATTAAAAAAATGAAATCAATAAATATAAAGTAAAAATGTCCACCTTACATATTAATACCTTCTTAAATACTTAAAAATATGAATGATTTATTCTTACTCCTCTAATTTTTATTAATGCAATTACTGGATACTCAATCCCCATTTTGTGCAACACTGTCACATGAGTGTCATCTAAAGCTCCAATGATCTTTTGTTTCCAGAGCATCAGCCTGTAATATACTCACTAGCCCATCCTCCAACAAAAGACAATATGTATGTAGATAGGGATCGACAGATTACTGCGCAGCATATTTGGCCGAAGGAGAATTTGTCGCAGTTCTTTTGACACATTTTTCTGCATATATTTCTGGGGGTGGGTTTTGGGAAAAAATTATTGTAGGGTGATTAAGGGAGGTTGCGGGGGTCTCCCTCTGCATATATATGCAGCAAAATGAACCTGTCAAAAAGTAAATTGATGAATTCTCCTTTGACCAAATGTATTCGATCAAATCACCCTAAACAACGTCCATAAACCATGCACTGCCTTCAATATACAATATCATAGAGCTCCCGAAAAACAATAACCCATAATGCATCTGTCTCTATATTTTGATAGCATATACAAACCTACTGAAGATACTATTGTATTCAACACACATAGATCCCCTTATATCCCATAGCAGGGCCAGAGCGAGGCTGTATAATCAAGGTGACAGGTTTCAGCTATGAGTGAATTAATTATTGGGTTACGCCCTGGTGAACTAGGAAGTACCCATGTGGTCTCAGGTGTGCAGCCTCCTGTTTCACAGCTTTCCATACAAGGTGTGAAAGTGGTGGTGTACCATCCTGGAATGTGTCTGTCCGAAACTCCTGGTCGTCCTGTTCTCAAGGAGACCACTGAGTTGTCTGAAAGAATTATCTCTGGTATGGATTCTGGCTTCTTCATGAAGACCGAGGTGAGTGGGAAACTGTGGCAGTTGCCATGAAAGCTGCCTGCAATATCGTGTTGCATTAGAGAAGAAGACTTGCTATGGTTAACACACAGCTTGTGTTCTCCCACCGACCTGCAAGTGGCTTGTTAGTCATTCCTCCAGATTCCCCTTCTCTGATTCTCTCATATGTTCTTGGGCCTTGAAAGGGTTCTCAGGGTGGCAGTAGGCCTTCTAAAAACGAAGGGTGGGTAACTGGGGACCCTCGTATATCACTTATGGGGCTAGCATCATAGAGGGAGTGGCAGTCGCCGGCCCCCGGGGTCACCTTACTCCAACCCCCAGCCGTCCCGCCTGTGACCATCTCACAGGGTTCACTTAGGTAGATTGCTGATTAACTTATAAAAAGCAAAGATCGTGACTTCACCGACATAATCAATCACAGACAACTTATAAAAAGCAAAGATCGTGACTTCACTGACATAATCAATCACAGACAAGATTACCAAATGCAAAAAACACTTTTGAGACAACTCCTTTGGTTCGCTTAGGTGATTTCATTATGACTGCCGATGATCACAATTGAGCTGCAGGCTAGTAAACAAGATGGATGCCGCTGGGAATAGATCTGGATCCCAGGGCCGGGGAGGCACATTCTTGCCTAAAGAGATCTGTCAATAAAAAGACACAAGCATGTATGAACTTGGATTTAATTACTTAAATAAGGTAGTCAAATTATTCAATAGGATTACATCTAGGCAAGGATTGCTGTACTCGGAAAGAAATCAGAAAAGCACAACTGGGAAAGCATATTGACCCTGTGCGTTTATGGACTGACAGCTAAAAAATCAGTAACTCACAATGTAAAGTATTTATATTGATAAATGTTTAGCAGCTAAATTGCCTTCTGGCAACCCTTCTGATGAACATTTACGAAATTAAGTTTTTTTTCAAAGGGAAATGAACAATAGAAAATGATCAGGTTTAGGTCTTTCAAGGGAAGACAATTGTGTGTCTGGGACAGGGTGCAATAAAAACCATGGAACGTTCTGCATGGAATTGTACAGAGACTATTGCAAAGGAAGAAATATGTTGTTTTATAGACAACCCCTATAAACAGCAGTAAATTAACATGGCAATGCTATCAAATGTTAATCTAATTAAATGATATTCGAGTAATTGACATTTTTTTGCGGATTTTGTTTGACATTATAAAAATGTTGAATAGCGTTTGTAAGCTGTTCGACGCCGCACCGTTTGTATTTTGATTGTGCGCTGTATTTTAACACTGTAGTGACTTTTTGTGCAATGAAAAAGCAGTGCAGAAACTGTCACCCACATGTACACAAAGAATAAAAGCATGTCGAAATGAAAGCAGATGGAGATGGCTGGATACGGGTTTCCTGCTACTTTGCCCTCCCCCCTTATTCCCCCTCCCCTCTTGTTTTTCCCATCCCAGATGAGAAGCCAAGTAAACACCAGGCCCCAATCGAGGCAAGCCCTTAATTTGCATAGAAAGATCCTTTCTCCATCAATGTCTCATCTGCCTGCAGGCGCGAGAAGTGTTTTCCCACGCACCGGGCTCATGTCCCCTTCCTCTAATGAGCTCGAGACGGGACGGCCCTATACTGGAGCTGTAAAAGAATTAATTATCACGGTTTAAACTGCAATTACTGAAAGCCATGCATTTTGTTTGTCCAAGAATAACTTCCCCGCAAGACAGACGCTAGTAAGGAGCGTACACATTGCTGCCTCTAAAAACAAGTCTCGTTTCCCATCACGCTAAATCCCGCTCAAATGAACACCCACCTGTTCAAGAGTTTAAATGGTTCAATCACAGGTGAACGACGATTTTTTTTTTTTTAATGTATGGTCTATTCTAGCTATTTGTAATTCTAGCGAAACATTTGACACGTCCAGAATGTACACCAATGTATGTGTTTGTATACCATATTAAAGCAACCAAATCATACTTAGTTGTGGTTTTCCCCTAAATCATTGCAGTCTACCAAACTGGGAAGCGTCGAATATACCATTAAGTTTCGAGTAAAACTGAAGGACGACTTCATTGATACTCAGTGGATTAACTTCTTTGAGAAGAAGTCGTCATAATACATATCATTGATGCAAAGAAAATGGGCAGATTTCCCCTGAAATGTAGAAATCTGGCGCGCTATTCTATTGTGGAAAACTTATCAATTGCTGAGGCAACGTTATGACTGCCAGATCCGAAGAGAACATATGTACATCATTCATTGTGTACAAGGAAATGCAAACAGATCATTTTAAATTGTCGGGAAGTATCTAAACATTATCTTGTTAGGAAGGACAGAAAATCACCTTATTGTCGCCAAAAAATTCACCAAAAGCAGATGCAATATTTGAGGGCAAGGTACATAAAAGGGGACTGCGCATAAACAATATTGTACCTATATACACTTCCAGGCATTCATTTACCTTCAGCCCATGACTAAAATATATATTTAAGTTCATGTACCACACCACAAGACGTTCATGATACTTATCCAAGAGATCTGACGACACATATCCAGTAATAAACACACACATCTGAAATGGCACAAACGTGTAAAGTACTGGTCATCCAAATGTGTGATCTTGGCCAACAGACAATTTGATATGATTCGATATACTGCATTTCGCTCTCAGCAAACTTTCTTTCTTGCCGCCCATGCTGCTCTTCAGATAACAGGAGGGAAACAACTTGAAGAACGGTGTCTGCCATCTGGGAATAGTGATTGCAGCCAATGTTTCGTACATTGAATGCTAAAGTATTTACTATATCAATTAATTCCCCAATTGTATGTGCATGTTTATAACTATTTTCACATTTTGTTTCATATGTGGAATTTTATTTTAAAAACATCCTGTTTTTGCATTGTGTTAAACATATTAGAGAGCAATATTGTTCATCACTTGTTCATTAATATCGCTGCACTCTGCTCTCATTCACAAACGGTTTCTTTTCATTTCAGAAGGACCATGGGAATGCATGGTTGTGATTCAGAACTTGAGGAGGCCATTGTTTTGTTTTCTGATTGCCCTGTGCTAAGAATTTGGAAGGTGTCCTCTTGATGAGGGGCACTGCGCATCTGCAGTAATATGGCTGATCAAGGCTACCATTTATCAAATGGATCAATCTCCCTGGAATTGCTCAGCTAAACACATATTTGCAGCAAGAATAAAACCACTTCATCCAAATGATGTTCTCAAGTAGAGTAAATTCATAGAACTTCGCCAGGATTCCACCACCGAGAATATCACACAGTACATTCAGGGATGTGCACATGTCGTTTTCTGCCAGAATAATTGACTAGAATGGCTGCCTATGCAACTGATACGTTTGCCTAGTTTTTTCAACTAAAGCAACCGTGAGTTTTTGTATTGCCTGCACAATTCATTTAGTGGATGACATTTCCCACCTATTGTCATTGAAGCTAAAATATCATTGCACACATGTATGTGTACATACGCACAGGTGTGGTGAGAATGAAGAATATGCATAACCACTTTTGTGGAGGTTTACTCACACTTCTCGTGCATGATGCAGTCACAAGTGGATCCCCATGCACTCATACAATACATGTTTCATGGTGACCACACCTTCTTTCACTCACTCTTTTGACTGTATTGTTGGGCGTTTTGCATTTCTGTTTCCTCTGCCCCTAGGAGGAATAGCATGGTACGGTGGGGGTAGATTGACCCATCCATTATGTGGGAAGGTAAATGCCCAGAATGCGTGATTGCGCTGGGAAGGCTTAGCCTCTCTTGCTTAATAGAATGAAGAGTGCAAATGTGGTTGTAAAAAGAGGAGGACGGAAACTAGTGCAACACACAAAGAAACACACCAGTCATCGCTGGGATGATGTTTTGCATCAGCAACCCAAACTGCTGCAGATCTTGGGCGTGCAAGATCAGGAGGCTGTGCAAACCTTGCAATAAAATAATTCTGCACCATCAGCAGCACAAGGCAGCAGTAAGTGGCATTTCATTTTGACTGTGTTTCATTCATTTTGTGAAAATATGTGGTTCCTTTAATGTTTACCAACTTTACATATTAACTGTTACACATACATATTACCTCTTATGTATTAACCTAACCTTACATATTACATTTTTTAAACCTCGTAACTCTTTTTACTGGAAACTGGTTGTAAACTGGTTTTAAAACCTTCAATCTGATAATCCCTAATAAAGATGTTGCAAAATGTCTGTCTTGGGGTAATTAATCTATGTATAAAGTAGCACTGTCCGACTTAGACAAAGACAATTTCCTGGCAAAAAGGTTTAATTTGGGTTAATTTGCATACCCACAATGCCGTGCTGTTTTGCCTCAGAACTGGAGGTGAACTTCCAGCAATGGCTACTAGGTGGCGCTGTGGAATGTGTGACTTGGCTCAAATGGACTATCCTACTTTCACATTTCAGGTGAAAGGGTTTTTCAAAACCTCCTAAACCCGCCGTAACTTTCTTGGTGTTTTGAAAACATGACTCATTGCTCCAACCACAAAGCTGTCTGGACTATACTACACCAATGATTCCTAATGAGGGTGAAACCATGTATTTGGATGTAGAAAGATAAATGACCAGTTGTTTATATGCACTTTCCCTTAAAATTTCAAAGTTAAGTTGATTGCTTCAAAGTTGAAGTAGTTCCAGGGCCGTTAAATGAGGAATAGCTATTGTTAAGTTACAATAGTTAAAGTCCATCTTGTTTATATATTCCAATGTACTGACAAAAACATCCATTATAGGTTGATGGTGTTTATTTTATGAGCTGCTCAGCCGACACGTGTTTCGACAATGATGTCGTTCTCAAGGCATAGACTTATAATTAAGTACAGTGAGTCGGAAAACTTGAAGATGACCGGTTACTTAATGCATACGTTTTGCAGGTCGTCTTACTGTTTGTCAAATAGCCATCTTGTAATAGGGTTAAATCCCGATTCGTACGTCTTTCATGTATTTGGATGTATGAAGTAGTATTGCCCTATTAGAAGAAGAAGATTATTTCCTCGGTCTGTGCATCACCAGCCATACGATGGCAAATCTAAAAAGCTCATCTACAAAAAATAGATTTCTTGATAAGAGACAGGCTCAAAAATGTTTTACCAACAAAGTGACTGGATCAAATCACAGTTCCTGTCAGGTGAACTTGTACGCAGAAGGAAATGAGGACAACAGTTTTATGACAGAAATGTTTATATTTGGTATGGTAGGTAGCACCACAGCTGATCACATTAAACATGTCAATCTAATACTGGTGGGAAAGAAAGTGACCTGCAAGTAACATTAGGGAAAATATAAATGAATGCACAACTCTCTTTAGGCTGCATTACTGCAACAGCCTCTTTCTAAATCTGCCTGCCTCTACTCTCCACCCTCTGCAACTCATCCAAAACAGGACTGCAAGACTTGTCCTTAGCATCAAGCCCAGGGATCGTATCTCTCCGGGACTGAAATCTCTGCACTGGCTCCAAGTGGCTGTGAGGATTAAGTTCAAACCCCATTGATTTGTCCACAAGGCCTTCTGGGGCCTAGGATCTCAATACCTTAAACTCTCTCTTCCTAAATATCTTTCTTCTCGAGCACTTCGCTCATCCGCCTCCAACTCTCTCAGGGTCAGTCGCTTCTCCAAAAAACAAGTTGGTGGTAGATCTCTTTCTTTGGCTGGGGCCTCCCTCTGGAACAGCCTCTGTGCCTCTCTGAAAGTTAAGGAGAACCATCTCCAGTTCTGGAAGCACTTTAAGACCTTCCTCTTTGCTTCCACTTTCTCTCCTCCTCTGCCCTGCTGAACTCTTGGCTGAAACTGAAACTGCACTGGTCACCTGGCTACCCTCTATGCTTGGGTCCATGTCCCCTCCTTGCCAGCTGCACACCTGCACTGCCCCCCCCCTTGGCACCCCTACCTGCACTGGACACCTGATGTCTGCACTTACCCTTGCACCTGCCACCATCTGGCTGCACTTCTTATTTATTGTTTTTATTTATTTACTGTTTATCCTATGTACTGCACTTCCCCTCCCCCTTATCCCCTCACACTTTTCCCCCTCTCCCACCCTCCCTGCACTTGGGCGATCTCAAAGTCACCTGGCCTAGTAAGATCATTGTTCCTGTCTTCCCTCTGTTCCCCTCCCTTGCCTCGTTGCGCCTTGCAACACTTTTGTATAGGCTCATTATTAATGGAATATCATATCATAACTATATTCCTAGCATAAGGGGAGGAGAACTAAGCAGCGGATGCATTTGAAAAGGGTTTGGGACAGAGTGGAACGCTAATGTTGAATAAGCACTATTTAACAGGATGATCCTCCTGTAGAGTCAGTTTTAGTTTTGGTTCATAGGTGGAATTGTAGCACCACGTCTTGAAGCAAAAATATTGATATAAATGATATAAGGAGAGGTGGCATTTTGGAGACAGAAAAGTTCTCAGTTATGTTTAGGCTCCTTTATGTCTCTGCTCTGTACTTATTCTGACTATTCTCTCTTTATTCCATCCACCTCCTTTCACTGTATTCCTTTCATCTACTATCTCTTTTTTCTTTCCACTACCTCTCTCTTTATTCCTTCCATTTCCTCTTTCTTTATTCCTTACACTTTCTCTCCCGTTATTTTTCCCACCTCCTCTCTCATTATTTCATCTACTTTCTTTCTCGTTATTCTTTTTACCAATTCTCTCTTTATCCCTTCAACCTCTTCCCTTGATATTCCTTCCATCTCCTCTCTGTTTATTCCTTCCACCTTCTCTCACGTTATGTTATGTTCCGGCCATGGAAGGTTTGGCAAAGATGGTCACTTTCCCGACTTAGGTGAGCGATCTACGACTAGAACCGTTTCGCACGGTCTAGTCTTCTTCCAAGCTGGCCGCCCCCAGTCAGCGTTACTATAACAACGCACTGAAACCTACGTTCAGTGCGTTGTATCGCTCCCACTTCCTGTTTTTGACTTCGTTACTCTGGTTCGAGTCGCCTTCAGTCCGCTCTGTTTCCTGGTCCTTCTTGCGGGAGTTTTCCCCGGCTTCCGCCCTTCCTCGATCTGCTCCTCACCCGGTTTCTTTTCTTTCCTTCTTTCCTCGCTCCCACTCTCTCTCTTCCGGCTTTCGGTAGAGTGCTCTCCCTCCGCCCGACTCCGACTCCCAGTGCCAACTCGAATCGGGTCGCATTATTCCTTTACTTTCCTGTGCCCCTGCACACTCTAAAGCTGCCCTTGGCGCTCTTTTCTGTCTTCCTCTTCCTTCTGCCTTTCTCTATTTACCATTACCTTCCCCTGGTATTGTATAATATCTACGGCCTGCAGAATTTCACCGCTGGAAAGATCAAGCTCCAAGTTCTGCCAGTGTGCTTCAGGGTTTTTTGGTGCCGCAGAAGCTTTTTCCCTGACTACTCGGACGGGCTTACTGGGGGTCCCACTTGGCGAGGAGTTCCTCAGTTGCCAAGGTGGCCTCCAGTGGAGCCCGTCCCTACCTCCACGATAAGAAGGTCAAGGGCCAAGGAAAGAAGACTCAGATGACCACTACTAGAGGAAGTAGAGGGTCCTCAAGAACTTTGAACACATCCTCAGAAACCTCAGGTGAGGAGGGGTCACGGGAGAGAGACCTAGCCGTTAGCAATATTGACAGCATACAACGCCAGAAGACACCTATGGCTACCTTGGAACAATATCAGGAGTTGGTGGCTGCCATCCAGGGACTCACAGTACAAATGCAAAACATGCAGGCAGAGAACAACTCTTTGAGACAACAAGTGGCCGCCCGCAATGAGGATAGAGGAGACCTCCCCCCGATGCCTCTATCGTTTGGCAAATATGTTGGAAATCCCAGGGCTTGGAAGGAATTTATGGATGCCTGTAAGGTGTACTTCATGTTTAGACCAAAGACCTTCGAGACAGATAACGCAAAGGTGGGTTTCTTAATCTCAAGCTTGGTGGGGAACGCGTTGGCATGGGCCCGGTCTTACAGAATTTTGATCAATTTTCGCAACAGTTTCAAGCAAGATTCGATCGCCCTGAGGTGGTTTTTGCTTCATATGAGGCAATGTTGGACATCAGACAGGGTGGTGCAGACGTCCAAACTTATGTTTCCAAATTTCAGAAGCTGGCTACCGAGGCTGGATGGCCTGATTCGGCACAACAAACCATCTTTAGGAGGGGTTTACACGAAGAACTCAAAGATGAACTAGCACGGGTTTCACGACCTGGTTCGTTCCAAGAACTGGTTACCTTAACCCTACAGATCGAATATCGGCTTAATGAGAGACGCCTTGAGAAGAGACGGCAACGGGGTTACTCTCCCTTGAATGACCCTCCTCCAGCAACCAAGCTGGTACCTAAACCGGAGTCTGTATTTGAAGAACCAATGCAGATTGGTTCAGCCAGGGGCCCGCTGACACCTGAAGAAAGACGAAGAAGACGTGAATTGGGTCTATGTATGTATTGTGGGTCATCTAAACATTTACTCCGGAATTGTCCCGATGTGCCTCCCCGGAAGAAGGGAAACGCTACCCCCCCGAGTCTGTGCAGGGGCGACTTCGGGGGAAACCATTGCAAGCCCTGTGATCACACCCAAGCCCCAGGTGTAGCTGAGGATTCTCACTGGATGGTTTTCCAGGTTCGATTACAGTTGTCTACCGAGAAGTCCGTGGAGGTTTTGGCGATGTTGGATAGCGGCGCGGCAGGGAACTTTGTGGATAGGGTCTGGGCTACGGATCAAGGAGTTCTCTGTCAGACTAAACACCGAGCCATTCCTGTCGAAGGAGTTGATGGTACACCTCTCGTTTCTGGACCCATAGTTTCCGAGACCGAACCTTTATGGATACAGATGAGTGATCACCAAGAAAAGATCAGTTTCGACGTGATAAGAGCGGCTCATTTCCCCATTATACTGGGGATCCCTTGGCTCAGAAAGCATAACCCCTACATTGATTGGTCCCTCAACACACTAAGATTTGACTCTGAGTTCTGTCATAAAAACTGCCTTAGTAAGCAGGTACCAGAGAGACAGGAGGGGCGAGGTAACACTCTATAGATTAGGGTTGTCTCGAGCATTCCGCTGGTCTACCAATGTTATTCTGAAGTGTTTGAAGACAAGGTTCCACATCTTTTGCCACCCCACAGACCATAAGACTGCTCCATCGAGTTACAGGAGGGTGCAGTGGTGCCCTTCGGAAGAATGTTCCCTTTATCTCTCCCAGAAAGGAAGGCCCTTAAGGAATATCTGGAGGAAAATCTGGAGAATGGACTGATCCGGGAGTCACGATCTCCTGGTGGGGCCTCCCTGTTCTTTATACCCAAGAGGGGAACTACAGAACTAAGACCCTGCATTGACTTTAGAGGTCTCAATAGGATCACCTGTAGAGATAGATATCCAATGCCACTGATAAGAGATATCCTGGAGGCGGTGCAGGGGTCACGTCTATTCACCAAGTTGGACCTTAGGGGGGCCTATCATCTCCTTAGGGTTAAGGAAGGAGATGAATGGAAGACTGCTTTTAGGACTCCCCTAGGCCATTTCGAATACAGGGTGATGCCTTTTGGTCTGGTCAATGCCCCTGCAATATTCCAAAGATTTATGGATCGCATATTCTCAGATTTACTATACCGATCCGTAGTTGTTTATCTTGATGACATCCTTATATTTTCTGTACATCTGAACGAACACATCCAGGTGGTAAAGGAAGTTCTGAGACGTCTTCAGGAGAATCAGCTCTTGGTGAAGCTCGAAAAATGTCAATTTCATGCTGACTCTATCCCCTATTTAGGTTTCATCCTATCCAATAAAGGTATCAAGATGGACCCAGGGAAGATTGAAGCCATATTACGATGGCCAGAACCCAGGTGTGTCAAGGAGATTCAAAGGTTTCTAGGACTGGCGAATTTTTATCGTCGATTCATCCCTCACTTCTCTAAGATTGTTCTACCACTCACAGCACTATTGAAACAAGGGGTTCGGTTTCAGATGGACTCCGACGCAATACAATCTTTTCAGTATCTCAAGAGTTTGTTTACTTCTGCTCCCATTCTAGTTCAACCTGACCAGACACGTCCCTTTTTTTTGGAGACAGATGCATAGGAGAATGCCATTGGAGCGGCCCTGCTCCAGAACTCTGAGGACAGAGCTGAACATCCGATAGCTTATTTTTCCAAGACCTTGAGTCCTAGTGAAAGAAATTACTCGGTACTGGAGAAAGAGCTTCTGGCAATGAAGAAAGCCTGTGAGGAATGGAGGCACCTCTTACAAGGATCCCTTGAGCCCTTTGTCATAAGAACTGACCATCTTAATTTGCGGGTGCTACAACAGATGGAGTGCACCAACGCTAGACATGCTAGGTGGGCATATTATTTTTCTCAATTTGACTTCCACCTTACATATCTACCAGGTTCTCAAAACATCTTGGCAGACGCCTTGTCTAGAAGCTGGGAAGCTTCTTCTGAGACACAGTCCGGTAACGAACTGCTACTTGCCAACAAGAAATTTATCTCAGTGGTTTCTAGTTTTCTGCAGGCAATACAACAGGAAATTCAGCGCAGCAACCGTGTAGACCCTAATCTCCTTCTCAAAGACGGACTATTATATCACGACTCAGCTTTATTCATCCCAACACATAATCTGAGGACGCAGGTGCTGAGGTGGTGCCATGAGTCTCCCCTGGCAGGACATAAGGGTCTGAGGAATACGACGGAATTGGTGAAGAGACTTTTCTGGTGGTCAACCTTGTCTCAAGATGTCAAACAATACGTGTTCTCGTGTCCGGTATGTGCTGTGAACAAACCCCAAACTGGCAGACCTTTGGGTCTGTTGCAACAACCGGAGGTACCCTCTCAGCCCTGGGAAACACGTGTCTACTGACTTTATAGTGGATTTGCCACCCTCGGAAGGTCATAGAACCATTATGGTCACTGTGGATTCCTTTAGTAAGATGGCCCACTTTATTGCACTTGCAGGACTCCCAACAGCTCCAGAAATGGCAACAGTATTCCTTCGTGAAATAGTTCGACTGCATGGGTTACCCAAAACAGTACTTTCCGACCGAGGGTCGCAGTTTACATCACGATTCTGGGCTTCCTTGTGTAAACAATTAGGAATACAGAGAGCACTATCATCGGGATTCCATCCACAAAGTAATGGCCAGACTGAGAGACTGAATGCCACTCTCGAACAATACCTCAGAAGTTTTTGTAACAGGGAGCAAGACAACTGGACTTCCTTGTTACCCTTGGCAGAATGTTCGTAAAATAACACATATCATTCTGCCATAAAGATGAGTCCGTTTTTGTGCACCTATGGATTCCACCCGTCCCATGTACCAGGCCTTCGGAAAAACTGTTCAGACTCTCCCACTGTGGACAGTTTATTGGAAGCAATTCGATCCACCCAAAAGATGGCCCTGAAGGCATTGGAGGACAGCCGCAAGAATACAAAGGACCGGGAAGATCGACATAGACGAAGTAACCCGGAATGGACACCCGGCACACTGGTTTGGCTTTCGACCAAATACCTACCTAGATGGTTACACCTTGGCAAATTTGCTCCCAAATACCTGGGTCCCTACTCAATAATCAAACAAGTTAACCCAGTAGCATACCGTCTTCGACTCCCCCAGAAGATGAAGAGAATTCATCCAGTGTTTCATACTTCCCTGTTAAAGCCTTATGTGCCGGATCCCTACCAAAGACCCAGAATCCAACCAAGGATACCTCCTGTCTCTGAGCCTGAGGAATATGAAGTGTCTCATGTGGTGGACTCCAGATATTATCGGGGGTCCCTACAATATCTGATCCATTGGAAGGGATACTCAGTGGCGGAACGTACCTGGGAACCCTGTCATCATATCCATGCACCTCGTCTGTTGCGAATGTTCCACAGGAAATACCCTGGCAAGCCGGGGGGAACCCCGAGGAGAAGAGGTTATACTGTTATGTTCCGGCCATGGAAGGTTTGGCAAAGATGGTCCCTTTCCCGACTTAGGTGAGCGATCTACGACTAGAACCGTTTCGCACGGTCTAGTCTTCTTCCAAGATGGCCGCCCCCAGTCAGCGTTACTATAACAACGCACTGAAACCTACGTTCAGTGCGTTGTATCGCTCCCACTTCCTGTTTTTGACTTCGTTACTCTGGTTCGAGTCGCCTTCAGTCCGCTCTGTTTCCTGGTCCTTCTTGTGGGAGTTTTCCCCGGCTTCCGCCCTTCCTCGATCTGCTCCTCACCCGGTTTCTTTTCTTTCCTTCTTTCCTCGCTCCCACTCTCTCTCTTCCGGCTTTCGGTAGAGTGCTCTCCCTCCGCCCGACTCCGACTCCCAGTGCCAACTCGAATCGGGTCGCATTATTCCTTTACTTTCCTGTGCCCCTGCACACTCTAAAGCTGCCCTTGGCGCTCTTTTCTGTCTTCCTCTTCCTTCTGGCTTTCTCTATTTACCATTACCTTCCCCTGGTATTGTATAATATCTACGGCCTGCAGAATTTCACCGCTGGAAAGATCAAGCTCCAAGTTCTGCCAGTGTGCTTCAGGGTTTTTTGGTGCCGCAGAAGCTTTTTCCCTGACTACTCGGACGGGCTTACTGGGGGTCCCACTTGGCGAGGAGTTCCTCAGTTGCCAAGGTGGCCTCCAGTGGAGCCCGTCCCTACCTCCACGATAAGAAGGTCAAGGGCCAAGGAAAGAAGACTCAGATGACCACTACTAGAGGAAGTAGAGGGTCCTCAAGAACTTTGAACACATCCTCAGAAACCTCAGGTGAGGAGGGGTCACGGGAGAGAGACCTAGCCGTTAGCAATCTTGACACGTTATTACTTTTACCTCCTCCATCTGTATTTATTCCAGCTCCTCTCTCTTTATTCCTTTCACATTCATTAGATTCTCTCTGCCTGTTCCCAAAGAAAAGGGCACTGCAAAGGTGGGCTTCACTATAGGGTTGGCGTTTTATGGAAACAGTGTTGACTTTTAAAGGGACATGGGATTTAAAAGAAAGTGACAGTGCCCTGCCATCGACCTGTGGTGGGGCGGCGTGGTCAAGTGGTTTCCCCATATTCCTCCTCCAGACCCAGGATCATCCCATAGGTACCACAGGTTGTGGACCCATCCCTCAGAACCACCACATCCATTTCCCTCAGCCAAATTAAAGGGACCACATCACCTACTTTTAGATAAAAATAGAGAGGGAGCGATGAATGTTGTTATGCGTATGACATGCAAGAGACAGTGTGCACTTAAAGGCACAGGAGGTGGTGAGGCTAGGGGACTTCATGAACACTGCAGTCCATGGCTGTGCTGGTTCACAATATGCAATGCAAGTCACCACCCTGTCATCTGTGAGTGTGGTTTGCGAGTCATATGCAACCGAAGAAGCTCTGTTTACCTAAGCTACTTGTAGTAAATTAAAGTCTGTGGCTCATGTAGGAACAGGCAGGTTCCTTTATTTATGTCTTGGTCACATACTTTATAAGATAAGAGGAAGGAGAAGATCGAGGTAGCTCTTCCAACTGTAACTCCTGAAACCTATTGGAGAGAAACTTCCACAATATTCATGCATTCCAGCACTCGCTCTGACATCACAGCTACTAACATACGTCCAGGGGAGGGATACAAGATCATTCATTAACCTATAGCTTTTGCCAATGCTTGATTGATTAGTGATCAGGAAATAGGTATAATGGTTAGGAGTGGCAAACCTAGCTTTCTCTAAAAGTTTGTTGTTCTATCTACTTTGCTATTCCTCAGTATGATTAAACTTGGGTCCCGATTACGGAAACCTATGGAGATCTTTCACCAGTGTATTTTCTAAAGGGTCACCTTCATTTGTTGTGCCAGATTGACAAGAACAATGTGACTTTAGATGTGGATTTGGACTTTTGGTGGTGGGTTCCAAAGAAAGGGGTTGGAATAAATGTCTATAGGAACTGGTGCTTTATTTACCACATAACAAGAAAACCCTTCATTGTCTACATAAAGCGTGTCAAGATCAGACACATATTAAAGTGTTAGGAGTTTCTCCTTAGTGGGATACCCGTTTCCCCCAGTACTCTTTAAACCACAATACAGTCTCTGATCTACATGGTCACTAATCCTTTGGTAAACACTGCCTCATGGCTATGGCCTCCCACTGCTCCTTTATATATGCAATACAAGGGAATGGGGTGTGGCTAAATGCCTATGGGGTCATGGGTTCGCATAATCAATAGTGTTAGGGATATTCATAGCATGGGAATAGTGGTCCTCCCCAGGTTCTCTAAAGTAGAACACGGTCACTACTATAGCAACCAGCCACTGCTTGGCCGATAATGCACAGTCACAGGGATATAGCAACTCGCTTCTACTTTACTCAGCACACAGTATCAGCGATATTGTGCACCGCCACTTCTTTACTAAGCCCTCTTCAGAGGGTAATAGCATTCTACTTGATATATGTAATGAACGCCAGAAGGATATTGTCTGGAACACTGCTTAATGATCTGAGGATATAGTGCTCACTGTAAGAGTTCTTGTGCCTTTCACTCTTTTACTCTGTTTATTACTCTATATAAGGGATACAGTGCCCTTCCCTCTACCAAAGAATTTTCCTTTACTCTCTTGGTCTCTCTGTTAGGGGTTATAGTATCCTTCACTCGCAGGAGATATATGGTGCCCTTACAATGAAGGTAAACCACAGACTGAGGATGCTAAGAGGCCCCATGTCCTGAGGTCCCTCCTCAGGTTCTGCCAGAACTGAGATGTTCGATGTCCCAGTGATTTCATGTTTCTACACAGTTAGTCTGAAGGTGCTGTTGGGGCAGCAGTTGCCCATGCCGCTGTTGCAAAAAAAATGTTGGACTCACCTATCTGCCTCAAGTTCCTGGGTCTGTGCTTCTGGTCAGTACTGACTCTCTTGCTTACACTCTGCCACTATGTTATGATTTGGTCCCTTGCATTCTCTTTTCCATGTGGTGATTAGCTATTTGGCTAAGCCCTCTTTGAGAAGTCTCTGCATTGGTTTGGTTGCATTCATTGTTTCTTTTCCCACTGTTCCTTGTTACCCAAAGCTGATAAAATGTCAATTTTGACTCCAGTTGCAAGTCGTGTCTTCAGCATTGCTATGTGGTGGGTTCCCCCTGCCTTAGGTGCTGTTTCCTTGTGTCCCACTGGGTGTTTACATCTCTCTCTCTACTGCCACCTACTCCTATCTAGTTTTTGTTGGTAACCTCTTCTACTGGATGGTTCTTTCTGGTGGTTTGTAGGCTGCACAGTGTAGTCCTCAAGGATTGTAGATTCGGTCACCTGTCATGCTGGTCCATGAAGGGCTCTGGGTGATGCCATATGATCACAGCATTCTTTCCCTCTGTGCCCACTCTAACATGGGTATGAAATTCAGTCAGCTAGGTTTTCCAGCTTCTTGGGATTTATCAAAAGCTTCATGCATAGTTCAGGGTGATGATTACTATGTCAACAGTCTAGTTTTGGCATTTTGCTTCAGTGCTTCTCCAACCTGGATATAGGCACATATCGTCCTGAGAGCAATTTGATGGGGGAGTTTATGCAGCCTCCTCCATATACTGACTCCAGGATTTTTGTTACTCAGGGTTTGTAACTCTGGTCGAACAGCAGCCCTGAACTACACAGACCCCACCAACACTAGTTAAGAAGGTTGTGGACAGACTTTGTCACATTGCATGTGTGCATTCACCATGCAAGTAAGGATTTCTGTGTTCTGCACTTATACATGTGCCTTTACAAAACATGCACACAGGGGCTTGCTTGTCCACAGAGAATTGCAGATTGTAGACCATCTGGTGTATTTATGCTCTAAAATGTGCACCCCGCACTGAAGGGGCTTTTGAGGAATTGGCCAGAGGGATTGCCACCACTTCTACTGAACTAACCGAATACCTTTCACTCTGTCTTGTGAATGCAGGTCTTTTATATCCGTGACTTCCTGGTTCTCGGTTCCTCCCCCTTCCAATTGGTTCCTTACTGGACCTGAGGATTTGGGACTAGGTATTCCTAGGCTTTCCCCCCGGGGGCCAGTTATCACAGCACACAGGTTAAAAAACGAATCCTTTGCTCCTGCACCAGCCTGTTTTCATTCACTGGTGTTTGTGCAGCCTTATTGGTTCTGGACTGTAGAGGAGTATGTGTACATGTTATCCCTAGCTCCCACCCCTCACCTCTGTCATACTGTAAAAGTAGGAGAAGAGTTATATGTGGGACACCAGGTATCATCCCAATTCCATATCGAGTGTATGACAGACGATATGCACTCAGACAACCATATTGAATGTACCCTTGCACAGAAAGGGTGGAAAGATGGCTGCACACACCATTGGACATCATAGAGTTATACGTGAAATCTGACAAGAGCAGAGTAAGGTTATAGAGGAGAGATACTGAAACTGATTGAAACGATATGCAAATACTCAAAGAGTAAAGATGTAACTGAAGCAACACGAGAAACATTTAATCAAATATGAAGCATTTGTAAATGTAAAGAAGATAACGTAACCTGCTGATTAATAAATCTATATGTGCAGAAACACAAGGTAGATGAGAAGTATAGAAGCTTCCTGGAGAGTAAAGCATAACATGGCGAGAGCGGCCATGATGGAAAGATGGATGTCAGACTCGTATTAAAACCATTTAAGCTACTTCGGAAACAGACCAGTGCTGCAGAGTCAGAAGACGCTGGAAAAATAGCTTTATGTGAGGAATGAAGAGTCTATTGTCTTGGGATGAAGGATGCTATTTCAAGGAATAATTGCAAGGCACAAGGGAAGTCAAAATTATAAACCATGTACATAAGACATATTTCTCTTAGATTGAGCTTAGGAGAACACATCTGTAAGAGCCAAGTATTAGACAATTAAAGATGCAGGAAACCTATGTAAACTAGAGTGAGCAAGTCTCCAGGGGCCAAGAAGTGTAATGACACCCAGCACAATTGAATCAAATGGCAGTAAATAGAAGGACAAGATGGACAAATGTGTGGTCTCCTCACACATGCTTCAGAAGTTGAAAACAAGGGCTATTCATTAAGCCCAAACAAAGGTAATGGTGTGCTTCCACTCCCTTGAATGTCCCAGAACAGACAGCAAGATTGGAGGTAAACTACAAAGGGGAAGTCTTGGCTTGGGGCATGACCAATGAGAGACGATGGACAAATTGGGAAAGTGGGAAGTAATCTGATGTTGCTTGCGGCACGCAAGTTTTGTTTTGCTAACGTACTACTAACAAGCCGAAAGTCCAAGGTTGGGAAAGTATGCCAACCAATAAGAGGGTCTAAGTAGCATTATGCTGTACAATGTTGGAGAGACCAACCCGGTGCCATTTGTTTCTGCTGTAATCAGTATTATACGTATTTAGAGGTAGTTCGAGGCGTGCCCACCAGATAAGGGGCAGCCAATGAAGTTATTAACATTTATGTATACTATAGTTACATATGTTCCCCTAACCAATCCCTCTCTTTAATAGGTTTTAGTTTGCCACATAGGATGACGTCGTAAAGGATGCATATTGAGGTATAAAACCTTTGTATAATCACATTTGGGTGTGAGTGGGAATTACTGCCTGTTATTCACCAGATTGCCCTACTTTATGTTATGCTGATAATAAAGTAGTACTTTGCCATATTCTTTGAGTCTGTCTGGTTATTTGGGTCCGAGATTGCTATTGGTAATTCCATCTAGCACATGAGACGCTTCAAGGTGCTAGAGCACATTTTGGTAGCAGTGCAGATGGTTCTGGTCTAATCGACCTAGGCCCAGATCTAGACTCTCAAGACTCTTGATTATTCTGCAATTAGCCAGAAGATCATGGAGTTTCCTGTGGAGAACGGCGCCCAAATACACACGTCAAGTGCCCCTTTGACAAACTTCCTGTCTGGTCCCTTCAGGACGAGTTGCTGTTGAGGGCCTCGAGCTGAGCCACGGATGTAAGTAGAACATCGAAGGTGGCAAAAATAGGCAGAGGGACTGTTTTGCAAATATATTTATAAAAGTAACAGTATTTTGGGGGATAAGAAAGAAGAGAAATAGATACCTTGATACCCATTTCCAAGAGGGGCGGAAAGGTGTGCACTAAAAATCAAATAGGGGTATTATTTAAGGATTCCTGAGGCAAGGTAAAGAAGAAGCGTGCGCATCAAACTCCAAAATGGAGTAAAAAGTGAGATGAGATACATTTACTAAAGATAGTAAAGGAAGACGTATGCAGAAAATGTAAAAGTGCACATGTGTATGGGGTTATACATATGTCAGTATAACACTTTCATTGTGTCTAGATTAGGAATTTATAAAATGATGGTACAAAATTAAGGAGATCATCAGATTTTCTAAATCAAGAAATTGACATAAATCAAGAGGGTCAAAATCAAAGAAGAAGAATAAATAAATAAATAAATAAATAAATAAGAGACTCTTAAAAAATCAATAATAAAAAACTGTGAAAACTGATAGAAAGTGCAAATGAAGAAACAAAAAGAACATAATTGCATACATTTTTAAAGTGGTTAAAAAAATTGGTAATAAGCGGTGATTGATGGTGCCTGCTCAAATTAATCAGTGTTGTATACTTGATAAAATAAATAAGAGAACAAAAGATCTGATAAGTATTGACAGTTGAGATCGAATTGTCATCATGCGGGACACTCCTCTTCTACACCTATTCTGGACAATGTCAAGATACACCCAAGTTAAGACAATATTACGTGGAGTGGGTTAGAGGCATGACTAATAAAACATTCATACCGTGGCCTCAGGAGGGTTCATTGTCAAAAATAGTATTGCGACATATGACAACATATTTACATGCTACATACAAGGGGAAGAAGTTACAGAAAAGATTGTCCATTTTAGAATTTTGGAAAATGGATCAGAGCGAGAAAGAAGATCCATTTGAGAAGGAGTGGATGCTTAATCATCATAAGGAGGAGGATGTAACACCTTTGGCTCCCCTTTCCACTCCTGAAAAATCTCCTCTTTCCCTTTCTGAAAACAAGAGCACAGATATTGAAGAACAAGTATTTTATCTTTTAAAGTAATTGGAAGAAGCGGTGGGGTGTGTTATCTGACATACAAGCCCCCCGATTATAGCAGTGAGGATAATGCAGAAGAGAGCAAAAGTAGAGAACACAAATATATGCCAACACACAACAAAAGTAAATAGCACAATGAGAGAAAGGACAGGCAGGACAGAAATATGGAGATAGAGGAAGAGACAAGGTGACAAAGGGAAGTTAAAGATAAGGCTAAGGGAGTGACGATAGTACAGAATGAATGGATGGGAGGACAGACATTACTTAAGCTAGATGATAAGGGCATTGATGGGGTTATAGAAAGGGAAGAAAGGGAAGAGCAGGAAAAGAAAGAAAGAGAATACGAGGGAGCAGACAAAGAAGAGAAGGATAAAAGAGGAAGCGAAAGGAGGAATGAAGAAGGTACGAGACAAAGAAAGAAAAAAAGACTGCAAGAGAAGAAGCAAGAAGAGATAAAAATCCAGAGAATGCAAGTATGCAGGTTTAAAAAAAGGCAGGAGGAAGAAGAGAAAAGAGAGATGAGAAGAAGGGATGATGAGATGAACAGAAGTTGGGAACTAAAGGATGACGAGATAGATTATCTATTGAGTATAGTGCTAATCGAAGCACGAGGATGATTTGAGGAAGAAAGAGGGAATTACACCCCCTCAGGGAGCTGCAAGGGATACCAAGAATACAGACATGGGCTGCCGAGCATGAAGCATAAAACATAGGGAAGAGGATTGGGGATTTATATTGGCAAATGAGAGATAAACACAGGAATAAAACCCAAGAGGATATTGAACGATTTTTATCGAGAGAAATGGGAGGAAGGTCAGGTGATGCATTGACTGTCTTTAAGTAGGCTAGATTTTGATGAAGTGGAAAAAGTCACAAAAGCTGGGGCATAATGATGTCAGACAAAGAAAGTGAAGAAAAACAGAAAGTGTGAAGAGACGGCGCAGGCGGTTTCTCAAAATATTCGAGTGTAGAGAGAGGGATAAAATAGTCAGACTTAGAGTATCCTAAGTAAAAAAACACCAGAACCGACAAGATACACTGAGTGACCACAAGTATGGTCACACAGTGCAGGGGATGTATACTTATGTAAGAAGATTAAGGTCACTACCAGAACAGAGCCAAAAGGACCAGCCTAGCCCCACCTGGAAGACAAGAAGTGTAGGTGGGTATGATTATGGATCAGGGTTTTTAGAATTCCCATTATTAGAGAAAGGGGGAGGATGACCACAATATTTACTGCAGCCCCAAATAGACAACAATAATTTAAATGTAAATTACCTAGTTTGACTTCAGGTGCGGGAAAATTGAGTTATGAGTTAGAAATAATGACATCAGAAATGATGTTAGCTATAGGTGACATAAAAGGACTACTTGCAGCCATCCTAAGGGAGAGGCCTGATGACATTTGGGATCTAGCAGGATATCCAGCTGTGACTGCACAAAAAATAACACGTGATGGAGCGCCATTTAATAATTGCAGATTGGATGTATGACGAGAGCTCAGAGTACAATATACCGATACATCAGATATGGGTGCAATCATGACTAGGAAGATGGGTGAGGATGAAGATCATGTTGCCTTTATTCAAGATATTCAAGAGAGATGGCATCTAGAGATGAGAGAACCTTGGGATAAAACAGTGGCATTATCTTACCACATTTTATGTGAGGGACTGCCCGAGCCAGTGGAAAGGCAGATGTAGAAACAGGTAGGGATGGAAGCAAAGACATGGCCAGAAATACAATTGACTATCATGAACCATTGCTGATTGTTACAAGAATAAGAAAAAAGCTGCAAGTAGAAAGCAGGAGGAAGCGAAGTTAGTTCTAGGGAGCAGTATTGAGGAGTAATGAACTGTGGCGACGCACGAGATGCGAGAAGTGCAGCAAAGTAATGAAGTACATCCTATGGATCAGAGTGGGTACAATTTTTGGCCAAGAGGAAGATGGAATGGACTGAGGGGCGGAGGATGGGTTGGATTTCAGAACTCTCAGGGAGGAGAAGGATTTAATGGCAGACAGCCGGACCAATGCTGGAATTGTGAGAGGATGGGACATATAGCCAGAACATTTAAATGTAGAGTGGGCACGCAGCAAAATTGACAGGCTCCAAGAAGGGGGTTGGGCTATGTTCCACAATACAATATAGAAACACAGGAGTATTTTGCTCAAGATCACATGCAGAATCAGGCATGTGTGCTGCAACCACAGCAAACACAGCAAGCTCCATTACAAATGCAATTGCCACAAGGGCAAACATAGCAAGTGCCTATGCAAACACAACAGATACAGACCGAGCAAGCACAGACACAACAGGCCATGCTACCACAATGGAACACAAATGTAGGAATATTGTAAACACCTGCACCTAAACTAGGGAGTGTGACTGTGGTAGGAGGAAATCCTTTCACAGGTACAGGGATGAATTTATATCCACAATAGGACAGCCCACAGTGTGACTTGATGTGTTCAGTACTATCAGTGACACTGCACCCCCTAGAGGAAACAAGGGTCAAGGTAATGATACAAGGTAAGACATTTTCGTTCCTGTAGACATTAGAGCAACTCGTTCCTGTGTCCACAAGAGAAAATACCCAATGTCAGGCGTTGCCATGAATGCACAGGGATTTTCTTGGGCGATGAGGTTAGTTCCTTTTACAGACGAATTACCAATCTCTATAGGAGAAAATTACTTGTATATGCCCTTATTATATTCTAGGAAGACACCAGTTAATATACTAGTATGTAACTTGATAACCAAACTGTATATGATAATATCTTTTACTGATGAGGGAATAGTGTGTTCCTCTCCATAGATCCATCATAAGAATGTGAACAAATGCATTTTAGCTGTCATAGGCCAAAAAGCATTACGAGGAGTCCCTTTAGATCCAGAAGTATTTTTGTATGGAGTGGCTGTTTTATTATCATAGTTACTTAAGTTGGTAGGTAAAATATTGAGAATACCTGAAAAGTTTTAGTTTCGACCAGAAATACGCATGGATGATGAAGAAGGACATGTTATCCCTTTAGAGTTAGAAGCAGCAGTGATCAGAAATGAAAGAGTAGTTGTCCATGGAACAGATGATGAGAGTAGAGGATGGAGAGCAGTGATAGCCCTTGGTGAAGGATATAGATTGACAGACTTGACAGACAAAGAGCTTTTTGGGGATGAATATTCTGATGATGAATTAGTATTTTTTATAAGTCTTCCTTATTGGATTAAAGTGAAGAGTATGGAAATACTGCAGAGAATGGTGATGGTAAAAAAGAAACCGTAATTGTTCACAGATAATTTGCAGAAAGTGCCAAATATTTTATGGACCACCAGTCCTTATGACATGGGCCTATTGAAAGGAGTGGGAGCAGTGCAAATCAACCTTAAACCGGGAGCAATTTTGCCATAAATAAAGCAATAGCCCATGTCCGAAAAGCAGATGAATGTATATTTGAGGCCATTTCCGCTTTAATGAAGCAAGATGTACCCAGTGAAAAAATCAAGTTGAGGGTCATGGAGATTTATTCAGGATCTTCGCCCCCTAAACATTATTGTTGAAGCAGAGTTTCTTTTAGTTCCAAATTCTGCCAACATATTATGTATGTGTTTTTTATTTATTTGATAATGTGCTCCAAACCCTGGGGTAGCCGGGCGAAGCATATACAAGATTACTTAAGCTTAGGTTACATACAAAGGATACAAGCAGCTGATGCAGTACATATCATAATAGCATATTTACAGTATATATATATATATATATATATATATATATATATATATATATATATATATATATATATCAGTGAAAAAAACTTTGTTAAAGGGACGTTATGGTTAAGTTGCGCTACTAAAAACCTATGAAATTCAGTGAAAAAACTTTGTTAAAGGGACGTTATGGTTCCAAGTAAAACCGAAAAACCCTTGAAATTCGCCAGTTATGGTAAGCTAAGCAGCCATAACTCGCGCCACCACCATGCTCTGCTAAGACTAACACCCAGGACATCAAAGATGACATCACAAATGTCATTGATGACATCACTGATGACATCACATGTCTGGTTCCGCCTTTTTTCCTTTACTGACATATCTAGGCCACATGGTTTTCTTCAGTAACAGTCAGGAATTAAAAGTGGAAATGGTAGTATATTTGTAGACTTATCCTTCAAGTATGTTCTTACAATAATTCCCTTAGGATCCAGTCATATCATATGAAACATATACATAGGGGAAGACACAAGCTGGAAAGACAGCAATCCTTTCTGTGCATTAAAATAATCAGTAGAGTTGTCAGCACTTTCTGATAGTTCTGTTGTTTTTTTATTACTGTACTTTCCCTGTATATGCTCATATTTTTATATCATGTATTCACACTACTTTCCTTAGAGACCAGGCACATCATGTGATATATATATATATATATAGGGTAAGTAGCAGCTTTGAAACAGAGCAATCATGTCTCTGCATAAAGGTAATCAGTTAGGTTATGAACACTTTTTGCTACTACTTCAATTTCCTTGTATATACTCATATTTGTATGTGGTGTTGTTTCTTTATGTTTTATTATCTACTTATCACATGTTTCACAGTATGCAAAAGTCTAATAAGAAAATAGTTATCATTTCTCTATTCAACATGGCAAGCTTATGAATATTGCACCTCCATCATGTATGCTGCACAAAATGCCTATGTTTCTACATGAGCACCTTAGTATACTGGATGGACTAAATAGCCCTTGATATTTATTCCAATGATCATTGACACTTTTTTTAAAATTAACATTACAATAAGAAACCCTTGTACAGACTTTTCATGAAAGGTAAATGCACATATGATGTCATCAGTGATGTCATCAATGACATTTGTGATGTCATCTTTGATGTCCTGGGTGTTAGTTTTAGCAGAGCACGGTGGTGGCACGAGTTATGGTTGCTTAGCTTACCATAACTGGCGAATTTCAAGGGTTTTTCGGTTTTACTTGGAACCATAACGTCCCTTTAACAAAGTTTTTTTCATTGAATTTCATAGGTTTTTAGTAGCGCAACTTAACCATAACGTCCCTTTAACAAAGTTTTTTTCACTGAATTTCATAGGTTTTTAGTAGCGCAACTTAACCATAACGTCCCTTTAACAAAGTTTTTTCACGGAATTTCATAGGTTTTTAGTAGTAAAACTTAACAATAATGACTTTGACTTTATATACATGTCATATGGAACTGACTAGATCTCTTCTTATGAACTTGATGTCCGCGAACTTATTTAATGTTCGCGGACATGTCGGAGAACAGTACCACTACCTAAAAACTTTGGGGGAGGGGGGGTATGTTTGATTGTTATATGATAATATAAGAACATTTAACAAATTCAAAAAGCAGCACACAAACACATTATATATAGTAATACATAAGAAATGTAACCCATATATGTAACACACTAACCGTTCATTTAAATACAATATGTTCTGAAATGGAATATACCACAAGAACATAAATTGGCTTCCAACATAATTACCTCACAGACACAACAGAACTGAGAACAAGACCAGATCCACTGAATACATAGGACTTATCTTACCAGAAATAGTAAGTGTACTTCATGTTACTCATATATTTATAAACTTTCTGTATTAGATTAAAAAATATATTATCTTTTCTTTTTTTTTCTCACAGAAATGTCTAGTACTCTGGAATGGCTAGAGGACAATTTCCCACATGAAGAAATGTCACAAGATAGTGAAACTAATGGTAAACACTTTATAATATAAACCGTTTAAATATTATTATTTTGTATACATTTAACATATATATATTTTTTTATACAGAGCATAACAAAATAGAAATTACCTCTGAAGAAGCTGTTATGTAAAACACGCTTGACAACATAAAAGAAAAAATCGATTTACTGTTGACCAATTTTAATAATTTGAAAACTTTTGTTGAAGATCATTTTAAAACAAAAACGTCATACCATTGCCCCACATGTACTTGTCCCTCCTCACCATATCCCAGTCAATTATCCCCAAACCCTCTCCATAATCCAAAACGTTTTGATGAGATTTCCATCCCTTCCTCACCTAATACCAATCATGTTGAAACCCCAAATTCTCCTGTTTTTGTTTCTGTTTCTGCCTCACCTTCTCTGTCATAAATTATTAATATATGTTAAATAAAGTTTAATTTTTATATTGTATTGTGAACAGTTTCCGTTTTTTTTTAAAAAACAATAAAAGTGTCCACGGACAGTGCGAGTGTTCTGAAATGTTCGTACATAAACGAAAATGGAGGTGTCCTGAAGAAAACCACACCTGTTCGTACTGTTCGCTAGCAAGTTGAAACTGTTCTAAAAACACACGTGGTGTCCTGAAATGTTCGTAAAGAAACACAAATTAAAGTGTTCTAAAGAACACTATATCTGTCCGTAATGTTCGCTATCAACTGAAAACTGTCCTAAGAACACAATTGCTGTCCTGAAATGTTCGTAAATACACGAAAATGATGTGTCCTGAACAACAGTACAACTGTTCGTAGTGTTCGCTACCCAATTGAAAGTGTTCTAAGAACACAATTGGTGTCCTGAAATGTTCCTACATAAACTAAATTACACGTGTCCTGAAGAACACTATATCTGTCCTTACTGTTCGCTACCAAGTTTAAACTGTTCTAAGAACACACGCAGTGTCCTGAAATATTTGTTTCACGTGTGACGCACTTTTAATTACTTCAGAACCCGAACAGTGTCCGTAGGACATCAATGCGCATGCGCTAACCAATCTCCGTGCACTTGGTGTCCTGCGGACAGGCGCTTCCTTCGCAGACTAGTTCGCAAACAGATCATATGACCGCGCCCACGCTCATCGTGTGTCCTGAAATGCGGACACTGTTCGTGTCCCCGAACAATTTAAAAGTACATTTTCAGTTAATCCATAATATTTTTCAATAAAATCTCACCATGCCACAAGTCCCACATAGCAATCTTGACTTTCTATATACCTTTTGAAACTTTCTGATCCTTTTTTTGTGTTCGATCTGTCCGCGCACAGTGCGCATGTCCGCAGACCGCGCACAAGCACCCCTATAAAAGACCACGCCCAAGAGCTTATTCCCATTGTGTTTCTGGCTATTCTTCAGAACACAGTGATTTTTGCTGCCACCTGCAGACTACACCATCATCGACATGGCATCCTTGGCTGCTGAACTGCCACTTGGTGCTGCACCTGCTTCAGCACCACCACCACCCCCTCC
Source organism: Ambystoma mexicanum (assembly GCF_040938575.1). Taxonomy (NCBI): domain Eukaryota; kingdom Metazoa; phylum Chordata; class Amphibia; order Caudata; family Ambystomatidae; genus Ambystoma; species Ambystoma mexicanum. The sequence continues at coordinate 1,362,247,685 of NC_090935.1, forward strand.
ACCACCACCACCTCCCCAAGGGCCTGAAGAGGGGAACAGGAGTGAGGATGCGGAGGAGGAAGAAGAGGATGATGAGAATGAGATAGAGGAAATCCCTACTACCCGCACTAGTCGTGAGTCTTGGGTGTGGCGGTTATTTACCATTCATGGGAATGGTCCTAAGGCTCGTGCGAACCATGTTCCTGCAATGAGTGCAAAATGATACTCAGTCGCGGGAAGTACGGTAACTACAGCTTTGGGACCACTACTATGAAGCGACACCTGAGGTCATTTCACTCTGGGGCTATTCGCAGGGTTGTACCTTGCGAAGAACGTAGCAGGTTGATTTCCTCTACTTCATCTTCTGTTTCTGATCCTGTCACCACAAGGACCACCTCTGTGGGACAACGTCTTTCTCAAGCTGCCTCACAGGCCATACAGAATGCTGATGACCCTTACCTTTAGAGGGTCACAGTTGTATGTATGTACTGTGACACAGTACTCTGCAGGGGGGAGCGACTTTGGAGTGCTTTTGAGACTATCGTCTCAGAGCACGAGAAGACCTGCTCACTACCCAAATAAAACCCACTCTACATCTTCCTCTCTCAGCTCGCCCTTTCTTATCCCTGTGGTTGGTGTCCCCCCTTTACCCTCCTTTACCCTCCTCTCCTACTGTGTCATGTCTGAAAACCAAAAAAAATACAAAATTACAAAAATTCCAAAAAAAGTAAGGCTCTTTTCAGAGCCGCCTTTCCCAGTTAAAAAATAGAAGTGAAAATAAATGAAGCAGGGCTCTTTGTATTTTTTAGAAGTCCGCGAACAGTTCGCGAACATTAAAAAAATTGGGTTACTACTCCATCACAAACATTGTAATTTTCTCTGGAAAGAGGTGGTGGCTCTGAAAAGAGCCTTTGGGTGGTGTTTGTAAGTCAAAAATTGTACATGCTTAACATCTACTTCAAAATCGTTGTTGTAATTCCAAAAAAGGTCGCAATGCATTTTGTACATTTCTCAGAAAAATCTGATTGCCAGCATAATTAAGATGAACTCCATCTCTGCGAAAAATGTATGTACTACAAAACATAATATTTTCATTGTGAAAAGAAAACATGTCAAAATCTCTTAGAAAGCCACAAACAGCCTTATTAACATTGTGCCTTGCTTTTTCCATTTGTGGACCAAATGAAGAAGAACGAAGCCACATTTGTCTCTGAGCAATCCGTGAAAATATCACTTGCGAATTAGGAAACATGTCCATAACCTTCCTCAGTCCTTCTTTCATAGCAAATTGCAAAAACATTCCAGTCACATGCCCTAAACTGTTCCCTCCAAAATGAATTACAATTATGTCTGGATGTTGCTCTGTCTCCAAAGTAGCACAGAGAGGTAGCAAATCCAACCACTTCATTCCACGTACTCCATGCCAGTGTACTTCCACATGTGGGAAACCAAGATCTACAGCTACTCCACAGCTTTCTGCATGCACCTTCAACCAATGTATCCACGAATCTCCTAAAATCCAAACAATCTGTTTTCTGAAACACACAGCCATAGTTATCTTTTGTTCTCTCAGCAAAAAGAGTATCTCAAAAAATCTCTCCTGGCACAACACACCCACCAAACTTTCCTGACCAATCCCTTTCAGTGCTTATTCTCATTTTCATGACTTCTGAACCCAAAAATCCCCGGTTGTAACTCCTGATGTCCTGGAACTACTGCCATGTCTGCGGACATATCGTAACATGAACAGCCTTTCTACCATTTCCACTACACTCTCTCTGTCATTCCCTCATTGGATGTACCTCAAAAATCACATGACCATGCACCAATCACATTCAAGACCTCTACATCTAACTGCATCATCATAGATCAGCACTGCAAATGTACTCTGAATCTCTCTGAGTACAAGTGTCATATCATTGGCAAGCAGCATCTACCACAAATACTGTACAAGTCTTCAAGATTTCTACTTGCAGCTCCACGCATATCCATATGCATGAACACAAACTTCAGGTATGCATATTTTCTGTATAGTACATGACATAGCTCTCAACCATTTTTGTTTTACAGGCGGGTGAAATCACCCGATTTTGTTTTTAGCGGGTGAGACGCCCATTTGAATGAATGGGTGTGCAGGAGGCTTGGCGGGTGAGTCTGCCCTTTACAAGGCGTGTGACACCCGCCAAAAGCGTGTGACTTGAGAGCTATGGTAGATGAACACATTTTCAAACAGACGTTTCCCTTGTAAAATCTGTTAAATGAATTTACTGTACTTTTTCCAATTTCCTAAAATCAACTACCACTTATACACCTTTATACTTTTTACTTTCTTTAAACACACACACTCAAATCATGTTAAACTAACATTTTTTAAATGAAATATATAGACTACATATATTCAAACAAAATTGCATGCAAACACAATCTATGTTTAAACCTTTATAAAAATACTTATACAATTTCATATTTTTGTTTTTATTTATTTATTTACTTAATTACTTTAAATTAGACATGACATTGAGGCGCTATTACCTAGAACAGTTTACTTACAGAAATAGTGGTATTCACTAATATATTATAAATTTCACAAGACATAGTAAAGATATTTTATTTTTGCTACAGTTAGTCATTCAATACAATTTGTTCATTAAGAACATATCATATACACTAAACTGATGCAATGTATCTTATGTAAATAAATTAGTTTAATAGTTTTACAGAAGGCACTGAGGATTTCAATTAAAAAATCAATATCTAAATTAAAAACAGTGCTATATACAAACAAAGTTACTAATTTGAAGCTTTCACAGTTGCAGTGAAGACCAGTTTCCTGAAAAGAAGCAGCCGAATTCGAAGAAGAAAGAAAAACTAAGAAGTTACCTATTAATTTAAAAAAAAAGTAAGTAAGTAAAATATCACCATATTATTTATATTATTAATCAAATATACTATAACATTAATACCAGCTATTTTGGTTTCTTAAAATAGAGATTTTGTACAAAATTTCCATGTCGTAAACAGCGATTTACAACCAGAATGGCCCACAAATTTCTATTTTTGGACACACAAATTAGCCAACTGAACCACTACAATTTTCATATTATAGAACAAACAACTGTTTTAATTGTATACATTACATTTACTATTTGTACTTTTCCATACCACTAGCTTACTTTTTTTTGTCATCTGAACCCCAGTTTAGTGAGACATAAATTCAAGAATACCTACCCCTACTAGTTTTAGTTCCCAATGCACAATCACACACCATTACATACATCTTTATCATCTTACTCAAACACTCATGCACACAGCACACATACATTCCAGAACACCCCAACCGATATCTTCTTTATTTTTTCAACAGACCCTAAAGAATGCCTACCAAAAGACAACTCCGTAGAAAGGAACGCAAAATTAGAGCAAATGAAAATAAAGGTGTCCATCATAAGCATCCATCTCTAGCAGAATTTGTAAAAAAAGTTGAAACAAAACAGCTAATACAATCATTTAGTGAAACACAAAAAGTTTCAAGTACAACAACTTTGCTTCCTCTATCAAAATGTAAAACAAACCAAAAAACAATTAACAGAAAATCACCTATCAGTACAGATAAAACTACTTCTTCAAATTTTAATATAGTGCAAAGTAAGCATAAATGTAAATACTATATTTTACTAATTTTTCCTTAGCGGACTATCGCAAGTCCCCAAACTTACGGGGCCAGGTAACAATATAAGGCTGTATATTGTAAACTGCTAGTGAGATAACCGCTACCAAATAGGGGAAGGGTAACAAGTGGAGCGCTACTATGTCATACGGGACAGGATCGGGGGGTGGGGGAACACCCTCACTACCCCGCTGCAACACATATGTAAAACACTATCACCCCATAGGGAGAAATTGATCAAGTACAGCATAGAATGGACACAGGGGACGGACAACAAAATGACGACACCATGGCCGCCTAATGGTAGCTTCGATCCATATACCCAACACTCACTATTAAACCATCTGCACAATACATACAAGGGGAAGAAGTTGACGCACCACGTGGAGATGTTCAAGTTATGGAGGATGTTCCAAGGGTCCCGACCAGGACCAAACGGAATGTTCATTGTAGGGGAAAAAGCGGGAGATAAGGAGATTAAGGAGGAGGGAGAGAATGGGGAAAAGGAGAGTGAAGGCACACAGAACACGGGGAAAGGACAAGAGGGAGAAGAAAAGAGTGACAACTCAACCGAAAATGAAATAAAAAACGAACAGAGCGACGATATACCTTTAACAAAGGTAGTGAAAACAGAGGGAGGGGGGTTGTATCCTTTAAGAGAACTAGGAGAAATAGCAAGAGAACAATTAAGGGCGGCTGAGGGGTACTCGAACCCAGCATACAGCCCGCCTCCATATACAGCTACAGGTGGCCACACGGGAGGGGAGCGGACTAGTACAACGGGATCAGCCCATAGGAAGATGCTAGCAGGGGAGGGGAGGACTGAAGAAGAGCAGACTACGGACGTAGGAAATGATGAGTGGGTAGCTGAGCAGATACTATTAAAATTACGAGGTTCATTAACAGGAGAAGAGAAGGAGGTGGTGAGGAAAATGGACGAGGATAATACCAGGGAGAGTGAAATGGAAGGGGAAGAGGAGAAAGGAAAGGGGGAAGAGCTGTTAAGACAAAAGGAAGAGACTTTGGAGGAACGATTAGCAGAATTAAGGGATGAGCAGAATGCACTGATCAAGCAGCTCGAGAGGGAGGAAAGAGAGAGAGCACGGGAAAGGAAAGAAGGTAAGAATGTGTTGGAAAAAATGAGAGAACGAACAGAGGAGCAAAGGAGAGAAGCCGAAAGGTTAAAGGCAGCAGCAGAAAGGGTATCAAGAGCAGCACTGCGCGACAGGAAAAAAGAGGAAGAGGAGAAAGAAAAAGAAATGGCAATATGGAAGAAGAGATTACTGTCAGAAACGACACGGAAATACGAAGAAGGGAGGATGATAGAGAGTATATTAGAAAGGGAGAGGGAGAGATGGGAAAGGAAGAAAGAAGATGAAAAGATATTGGAAAAAATGAGTTGTGAAGTAATGGAAGAATTAAAAAAGAAAAGAGAGGAAATTGGTAGAGGAATAGTGGAGAGAAACAAAGGGGAAAGAGAAGATAGGAGGGGGGAGAGTGAAGTAAGGAGGCATGTATATAGAGGTACAGAAGTAGCAACAACATCGGCACAAAGGGGAGCGATTAGTAAAGAAGAAAAGGGAGGAACGGACCTAATAGACTTAAGAACAGTAACGATTGGGGGGAAAAAGACAGTTTGGGGGTTGCCATTTATGAATGACTTTTGTAGTGAGGAAGAAGAAGGAATGGAGAAGGAAGGAAGAAATAGTGAAAGGGAAAGCCTAGATAAACTATACACTACCCGGACAAATAAAGACTCACCATGGATCTGCAGGAGAAAGGTAGAACTGCAGAGAAGTGAGGGGGAGGAGCACGGAATGGCGGAAGGGCAGACACGTGAAGCCACGCCGTCACCGTCCCATCATACATCCTCCACCACCTCACGCTCATTACGTGCAACATGCCCATCTAAACTAGCGCCCTTCACAAGCGAACTGACACCCTATGCAGGAAGGCTTAGAGACCTCCCTGGACGCAGGCAGGGAGAACGAATACACACGCCCACAATAAATAAACGAAATGATGAAAGAAGGGGAAGTGGTGGAGGAGAAAGAGTAAAGAGCAGGAGAAATATGGACAAAACTGACAATGTAGAAGAGACGGAAGAAGAGGAGGTGTGTGAGGACTCGATTTTGTGGAACCCAGTGGGTAAAACGGGACACAACTTAATGCCTCTTCTAGAGAGGGGAGGGGTTAGACCACAATACGTCCCTTGGAAGCATGCAGCCAAAGAAAATATAAAGTGCAGTCTCCCATCATTAAGTGGAGGTGCGGGTAAATGCATATATGAAATGGAAAAACACACCGCAGGACAGAAATTGGCAGTGGGAGATGTAAAGGGCCTTCTCATATCAATATTAGGGGATGCTGCGGATGACATCTGGAAGAGAGCGAAGATCCTGTTGATTATATCCAGGAAATTCAAGAGAAGTGGCGTATGGAAACTAGAGAACAATGGGACAAAACACCAGCAATATTCTATCATATACTAGTACAGGGTCTCCCAGAAGCAGATCAGAAACAACTGAAGAAAGTAGTGGGGATGGAAGCAAAAGCATGGCCAGAAATACAACTGACTATAGTACATCATTGCAGGACATGGCAAGAAAAAATGAAAAAAAAGGAAGAGGATAGGAAAACGGAAGAGGCTAAACTAGTACAGAAGAAACTCACTAAATACACAATGGAAGGCGCACTAATAACTACACCTGCCACAATAACTCAAAGCCCCACACAAGTAGTGGCTGCACAAGACCCCTCCCAAATACAATCATCGCAGACTGTAACACAACAGATGCCGCCACTCCAACCATACACGACTAACATGGGAGGAGGATACTCAACGCCAGGGGCTGGGTATTATAATTACAAACGGGAAAGGGGAGGAATAATGAGAGGGAGAGAATACGGATTTAACACACAACAACAGGTGGGGGGACTTAGAAATTCCTACCCCACCGGGCACCCAGTATACCAGGACAACACAGGAAGCTTTCCATGGCAGAACAAGGGAACCACTGGTGTGTTGGATTTGTGGATTGGTAGGCCACATGTCACGTACGTGTATAGTGAGACCAGGCACACCGTTGTGGAGTGAGCAGTGACACCAAGAGCTCAAACAGAAACAGCAGGGCATCCAGCAACAGCAGACATTGCAACAGGGAAATAGACAGCAACAACTAGTAACACAACAACAGCCACAGACATATCCACCGCCTCAACAACAGGTAGCGATTACACAACAACCCCAAGCACAGCAAGTACAGCCACCTGCACAAGTCCAAGACCATAACATAACCTCAACCAATACCCAACTACAGCAAACACAACTGGGTAGGGTGACAGTCCTGGGGCACAACCCTTACACAGGAAGTGGTCAATCATTATACCCCCAATAGGACAGCCCACAGACGACCTTGGTGTGTCCCATCCTGTCGGTAACACCTAATAGTGCGGAGGAACCACGCATAGAGGTAACGATAGGTGACAAAAAATTATCATTCCTTGTTGACACCGGGGCGACCCGGTCTTGCATAAGGGAAGGTAAATTTAAGATGTCAGGTGAAGCCATGAACACCAAAGGATTCTCTGGGGCTAGGGGGTTGGTTCCCTTTACTGATAACATTCCCTTATCAATAGGGGATTATGACATGTCAGTCCCACTTTTATATTCTAGGGCCTCACCAGTAAATATAATGGGGAGAGACATAATGAGCAGGTTGAATATGACGATCTCCTTTACGGAGGACGGCATAATTTGCTCCACTCCAGGAATTAACATGCTCACTTCACGACAGATTATGCAGGCATACTGTGGACAGACAGTGATTAGGGCTGAGCCAGTAGATGGTGAACTGTTCCAGTACGGGACGGACATGGCATTTGCATGGATGCCAGGGATAGAGGGAAAGATCTGGAGGAGGCCAGCAGCCTACTTGTTTAGACCAGAAACACCAGCCAACGAACCAGAAGGAAAGGTGATTTCAGTGGACATAGAGAGCATTATAGCAACCGCTGATTACATTGCAGTGCATGCCCAAGACAGAGAAGGAAGAGCATGGAGGGCAGTGATAGCACTAGCAGAGGGATGTAGACTCACCCAGGTGTCAGATGAGGAGCTCTTCTCAGGAGAAAAGGAAGAAGGTGAAATGGTATTTATGATGAGTGTGGAAATATGGCTAAGGGTGACGTACAAACAGGTGGCACAGAAAATTGCAATGGCACTTGAGGCACCCACGTCTACCCCAGTTCCCTTTTCTGAGGAGGATATGGCAAAAGTACCCACACCATTATGGACTACTAGCCCCTATGACATGGGGTGCATAAAAAGCATAGGGGGGTAAGAATAAAATTGAAAAAGGGTGCAATACTCCCCAGAGTGAAACAGTACCCATTATCAAAAGAGGCAGATGAGGGCATATATGAAACAATAACGGCCCTTATAAATAATGGCATATTGGTCCCATCAGATTCTCCATGCAACACAGCTGTATACCCAGTGTGCAAGGCTAAAGGTGGATCTTGGCGCTTCATACAGGACCTCAGGCCTTTGAACAACATAGTGGAAGCAGAATACCCCATAGCAGCAAACCCGGCCACAATATTGTGCGGCATTCCAGCAGAGGCATCAAGGTTTACAGTGATCGACCTTAAAAATGCCTTTTTCTCAATACCACTGCACCCAGACTCACAAGATCTGACAAGCTTCACTTACAGAAACACAAAGTGGAAACATACCAGATTGCCACAAGGGTACTGCGAGTCACCCTCAATATTTAACAGAGTAATACAGATGGATTTGGGTAACATTGAAGTAGAAAGTACAGTGTTACAGTATGTTGACGACATAATCATTTGCAGCACAAACGAAAAAAGATGCAGAGAGGACTCATTAAAGATGCTGACAATATTGGCTGAAAAAGGTTACAAGGTAGACAAGGAAAAGTTACAATACTGTCAGGAACAAGTACTTTACATTGGACAGCCCATATCCCAATATGGAAGACAGATTGCACCACAAAGAGCACAGGCAATTTTAAAAACGCCATTGCCACAAACAGTGAGAGAATTACAGCAGTTCCTTGGCCTGTGCAACTACTGCAGAGCATGGGTATTTGATTACAGCTCATACATAGGACCCCTACTTGAGGGGTTAAAAGAAGCTAACAAAGGGGAGAAAAAGTTGGGTTGGACAATGGAAATGAAAGAGGCTTTTGATGAACTGAAACATGCAATATCAACTGCTCCGGTACTGGCCACCCCAGATTATGAACGACAATTTTTTATATTTTCACATTGCGACTCAACAGTAATGAAAGCAGTGTTGGCTCAAAAAACAAGCATGGGCTATAAACCAGTAGCGTTTTACAGCGGCCACTTAGATCCTGTGATGCTAGGTCATTTCCCTTGCGAACAAGGTCTCGCCGCAGCTGCCTTTGCGGTAGAGAAAGCATCAGCAATCACCATGGGGTGCCCAACCACACTATTTGTGGAACATGCACTATTTGCAATATTGAACAAGCCTAAGTCCACACTAACAACGCAGAGGGCGTCAGGTTACGAGATAATATTATCTAGAGCTGAACTATCAATTGTTAGATGCAGCACAGTCAACCCTGCAAGGTTTATAGCAGAAGCAATTGAGGAAGGAGACTATGCACACGATTGTACAAAGACTACTGAAATGTTTTCATGCACTCGAAGAGTTGAAGGGAATGCACTAGACAGAGGTGATCTCTTGTTCATTGATGGGTCATCAACAATTGACCAAAGTGACGGGATTAGGAGAACTGGGGAAGCAGTGGTAAAAATGACAGAGGTACCGGTGTGTGTGGCGATGAAATGCGTACAATTACCACAGCATTACTCTGCCCAAGCAGCGGAATTGGTCGCACTGATCTTGGCGTTGAAGGAAAGCTTTGACAAGCGAGAGACCATATATTCCGACAGTGCATATGTCACATCTACTGTCCACTCAGGGTTGTCCAAGTGGAGGAGAAGAGGGTTTAGGAAAGCTGACGGAACCCCAGTGCAACATGCCCTCTTATTGGCTGAACTAATTGAAGTAATAAATGACCCCCAAGAATTAGCATTGGTCAAATGCAGCGCACACACTAATGGAGAAGACCATATTTCAAAAGGGAATGCAGCAGCAGACGCACACGCAAAGTATGCTGCATATTTTGGCGAGATATGGAAGGGTACACCCATCTCCCAGCCACACAGATAATGGAGCTACAAGCGGCTGCACCAATGGCAGAAAAAGAAATATGGGTAAAAAGAGGATGTACAATGTCGCCAACTGACGCACTATGGCGCCAGGGTAGCACTGGAAAGATGGTAATGCCACTGGCACTATTGAACACCGCCCTGAGCCAACTACACCACCCAGCCCACACAGGCAAGGAAGTCATCGCAGCACGAATTAGGGAAGATTGCTTCTGCCCCGAGTTAAATTCCCATGTGTCAAATTTTGTCAGCAATTGTCTCACATGTCAGCAGTTCACGGCCGGTCACACGCTGAAGGTGATAAAAGGTACTATACCCCGGCCAGAGGGACCCTTCCGACACATCCATATTGACTATGTTGATATGATCAACGTATGTCAAGGAAATAGGTATATGATTATAGTTGTGTGCCCATTCTCGAGGTGGATTGAGGCAGGGCCCTGCTCACACCCAGATGCATTCCGAGCAGCTAAATTCCTAGTGAGGGAGGTCTTCCCCAGGTGGGGAGTGTGCGAAATACTGCGGTCAGACAATGGGCCACATTTCGCCAATGAAATGTTCCAGCATATCACATCCTTACTGAACATCAAGCATAAATTTGCATGTGCATATCACCCGCAGGCCAACGGTGTATGCGAACGCCTGAATGGCCTATTAAAAGAGGCAATTGCAAAAATACAGCAAACAACAAAGAAGAGTTGGCTGTATTGCCTTCCGCTAGCCCTATTTGAGCTAAGGAATAGACCAGGCTCTGACCACCACCTCACCCCTCACGAGGTGGTGACCGGACGCCAAATGCGCCTTCCTCTGACGCCAACATCAAGAGCATTCACCGACCATGAGAGTACTGCAAATGTCCTTGGTGATGAAATGTACCAATATGTGTCTTCTTTGATTACTAGTGTAGTGTTTGTGTCTCAACAGCTCGAGCGCACGCAGGGCGGGTCTAAGAATGATCAACAAGAAGACGCGGATGAAGAATTGGAAAAGGGAAAACTGTGCAAAATTGCCAAAGGTGACCAGGTACTACTCCGCAATTTCAACAGAAAGTGGAATAGCCCACGCTTCACTGGCCCCCACCTGGTAGAGGAAGTATCAACGAGAGCAGTAAAGCTACAGGACAAACGTGCTTGGAATCACCTACACGACGTAAAGATCTGCAAACTCCAGACCCGCCCTAGCGTCACCGACAGGGCCATTGGAAGAACAGCAACAGAGCCGCCAACGGAGGAAGGGACTTCTACCGCAACTAACGGCCAAAGTATCCCCATACCCTGCCACCCCCCTGATTCCCCAGAGACAACTACTGAAACAGAGAGGGGTAATCACCATACCGCCCACCCCATGGTCACACGATCAAAGAGTAAAGAAACCTCTACCAGTTGAGCCCCAAACCCTCTGCCCATTGACCCCCTACCCACTGCAATAATAACCCAACTGAAGGACATTGTTTTACACATACACATACACATGTAAACACTTGAATGTTCTCTTTTTTTTTTTCTCTCGCACATGCAGGTACGGTGTATTATTGTACTGCTAAGAAAACAGATAACTAACAAAGTTCACTGCCCAGGAGTAGATGATACCCTCAGACAATAACTACCCTGAAGAATTATCGCACCAATTTGTCTATTACATAAAAAGGCCAAAGCACCTGAAAAGGAGGAGGGCACGTGTCTACTACACAGCACTTCTCTTGGCCATAGAACAATCAATGCCCCACCTCCACCCATACTTGCCTGTCCTAAGAGATAGATCGCTTAGATTGGCGTGGAAATAGCTCTTCGCCTGGGCACTGAACGACTACTTGATAGGGAGAGCTTGAAAACAACAACTAACACTAATAACAAGCATATTGAGAATTTTCATGCGGGCAACTTTAACGTCGCAAGAATTAGCTGCCGGACTGCAGCAAGGTAAGAGCAAAATGCCGGTGAGAGTAGCCTCTGTAATAAAGATGATAGGGATTTTGATGATCACCGGGTTTGTGGCTGCCTCTGTATGGCGGAACAGTTATGCTATAAATATTTTTGCTGTGCCCAAACCTAATATACCCCCACCCCCAGCTGCAACAGGTGTTACGTCAGGTGGTACTAGCAAAATTCCACACAAGGGAAATAGAGTTAAACGCAGCACATACTCAGACAATAAAGATATTGACAACTACATACAAAATTCAGCACACGTCTCAAACAACATGTGGTACCAACACATGACTCAAATAGGTAAACAAACAACAGAAGACAGCTGCTACGACTGCTCATTGATCCCATACGCCATGAGTGCTTCCAGAACTTTCGTTGCCACGGAAATAGATGAAAAAACAGCACGGTGTATAATATACCTGGCACTGTTCCAAACGAAAGGGAGATTTCAAGGGAACACGGTGCACCTGGTATGGAAATCACGAGACACATACCCGTACGAAAATAACTTCCTTAAGAGTTATTTGAGTTACCACAAGGCCAGTTTACATGCTGAAGCATTCAGATACATAACAAGTGGCCCTGAAAAAGGAGAAACAAAGAAAGTTACACTACAGTACCTACCATGTGATTGGTACGCCACTGAAGTTCCTGGTAAACAAGGATGTTGGGAAAGACCACTGATAATAATAACAGGGAAGGTGTACCTGGGTGACAAATGGGACACAGGAGTGGTTGGCAGCAACATGGTAATGAGAGAAGATACTACAACTATTGCTGAACACAACAACAGATGTTGGATGACTTGGGTCAAGTACGTACCCATGCTAACGTGGATAGAGAAGGATGAAGACCCAATAACAATACTGCCGATGACTGCACCTAAGGTATGCTACCAACACAAAGGAGAAGTGGACGTAGGATACAACACCAACTGTGCAAGCGTGACAGAGCTCCCTGAGGGGGGAGCAGGAACAGCAGTAGTAATGGACCATTACTGGGCCTGTGGAGACAAGGCATGCCACACACTGCCCCCTCTGTGGAATGGTGTATGCAAAATAGTACACGTTAATGTACCATCACTAGTGGTGCCTCAGAAACATGTGAATGTGGCGAACTTCCCCAAAATGGATGAAGGAAACAAGAGGAAGAAGAGATCTGCACAGCTTCAGAAGGGGCCAGAGCACCGAAACAACGGCAACAGCACTGTCCTGAATAGAAAGAAAAGACAAGGAGAACCTCTGACAGGAAATTACCTGTGGGGAAGGTCGGAAACAGCACTCACTTCAATTCCGCCAGAACACAGACTATTCAGCAGAGCATCAATGTTCTTCTCCTCAATAATACATCCGGGACTACAGGCTTACGCAAACGCAAAATGGCTCCAGATAACTAGATGGGAACTAATGATGACAATTAACTCTACAGTAAACGGATTCAACGCAATAAAAGAGGAACTGCGAGCAGTGAGGATGGTAGCACTACAGAACAGATATGTACTGGACCTCCTCACAGCAATGGAAGGAGGAGTTTGCGCAAAGATAGGACAATCATGCTGCACATTCATTCCTGCTAATGATGCTGACAATGGTACACTGACAGAAGCAGTATCACAATTGGCCCAGATGCACTCCAAAATGATGGATGAAAGTAAAGGTGTAAAAAAGGATGAGAGCTGGTTTTCGACGCTATGGTCATGGATGCCATCTTGGCTGTCAGATGGACTGAAGATCATAGTTGGATGCATTATTTTGGCTGGAGCTGCACTTATCATAATAAGATTTTGGAAGGCCCGGAAGGCACGCACCACAGACGAGATGATCGAAATGGTCGGTATGAACCCCTTGATGCCAGCAGATGACGGCCAACACACAGGCACAATAATAAAAGAGAGAGGGAGGTTGCGCAACCAGATCATCACTAACCACCTGGACCCACCATCTGTGAAGCTCGAAAACCCAAGAAACCCAAGGAGCTACATAGGGAAGTGGGTATACTGCACACCTGGAGGAACCTGTGTATATATGTACTGGTCATTTGAAGACCATGTTAACCACTATGGACATTTGGGAGGAGTAACTAAAATATGGAGAGTGAGAGGAGATAAGGAAAAGGATATGTTTGTGGTCGACAAGTCGACCAGAGGGGGGACTGAAGTGGGAAAAGTGAACAAAAGGCTCCCACCGATCCCCTCTCAACCCTGGCCTAGAGGATCACGGCCCAGACACCCGCCACGAGAGGAGTTTGCCCATCTCCCAGATGACCAAATACCCTGGTACAAGAACATACGGATGTGCCCACTCGCGTGCCCACCCACCTGCCCACCAGCCTGCCCTGCACATGCCGACACCTGCGGCATGGATGGACTCGACTAAACCATCCAGCACCAAATCAACACATCGTTAGAGATGCCATGACGACCTAGCTAACGGTCAGCACCCTCGTGCAAACATACACACCGGACACTCCCACACCAATCCACACGAAGAACATACTCAGTGCTATGACGTAGGCGATGGACACACCCACGGACGTGCATCTTTATTATTTTCCACATAGGCTTTTCAAAATGCAGAAACGCAAGACGCATAATGAACTCATCTAAAAAGGCTTGCTCACGCTTCTTCTAAACCCATGGACCATAATGAGAAATATAATGAAGACACGATACTGGGGATAGAGCAATATGATACCATAACCTAAAGCGCCCTGTATCAAACGGTTCCACCTATGCACCAGGCCCAAGTAGGCCGCAAGGAAAAGCCTCCATGAACATCTAATGAGCAACAGTTCGGTTGCTGACCCTGCAGAATGAGCCCAGCGAAAGCAGACAGTCAAGGGCACAACGTTGCAAACTCTCATACCGCAAGCCGACGCCAAGGTCACACCTGCAAGATAAGCCAGGCACACAGTGAGAAATGCAATATTAATTGTGCAGAATTCTGCCTCAACCACGGTCCCACCTCACGTGACCAAGCCGAACTTGATAGGGTGCCAAGCCCAGAAGGAAGAAGGCGCCTGGATCCCCCGTCTCAAGACACAGGCAGATACAATTAAGCGACTCAATGGACATCTGCGGCGGTGGGAGTAGTCGGCCTTCCTGCTTATGAATAAATCCCCACATTGTCTGCACATACCCATAGTGAAACATTGTTGCAAGTGACAGGTGCACCGCGAGCTGGGAACAGCGATGGTCCCAGACTGGGGGGCTCGCGGGTGAACCAATCAGAACATGGGGCCCTTATCACTGACGCCATTAACATTGACCAATCCTCAGGGGTCTTCATGTAACAATTTTTATGTATCAAACTGAAGGGACAACCCAAGTATACCACCTGACGGACCCTTAACCAATAACAACGTTCTCTATACATATGCTATACTAACCCTACCACTCGTGGAACCAACCCAGAGTGGCGATAGGTTTTTTGCTAACTTTCTCAGGTGACGCAAGTAGCGCATCATACTAAGGTAAAAAGGGCCTGCGAGCCCCACGACGTTGAGAGAGTGTCAGGACGGACGCGTACGATCCTTGACCCATCCCTGCCGTTTTGTTTAATAAACAGCAGAATCACCTTGCTTCTTGTGTGTGTCTCATACTCTATATCTTTTGGGATATATGGGAGGAGTTGGGGCCTCCCTGCCCGGAGGTCCGCGGACGGCCCAGCCGACCCCGGGAGAATTTCCCCCCGACACTTTCAGATTTCATACATGTGGAAACATACATGCACTCTCTGCAACAATGTGACACAAGAAGAAATCCCCAATGAACGCTTCATATATATATCAATACCAAATTGTGAATCCATTAGATTTCAGCAACTTGTACAAAATGCAAACCATGGTAGATTATGCTCTACCTGCAATTCAGATAATCGCTCCACGTTAGTAATACAAACACATAGTAAATACGTAATACTAATGCTTCTACGTTACAATGCAGATGGTACAAAAAACAACTGCAAGCTGACTGGATTCACACATGGTCAAATATCACTTGGTAAGAAAACCTTCACAACAATAGGTATAATCTACCACGCAGGAGCCACAACCAATTCAGGGCACTACACTGCATACATAAAAAAGAAATGTGGATGGTTTGAATGTAATGATAGTACCATTACTCTAAAGCAGAGATTACCAGCAAATCTTACAAACGCTTATTTGATGTTCTTAAAACCAAAATTTGATAAATAAACTGTATTTAAACCTTTAAGTAAATTTGTGTTACAAAAATATAAACTGTTAGAATACTCCAAAAGCTATCTAACTGCTCAAAGATTCTACAACAACTAATCAGATAAATGAATACCATTAAATTAGACCAAAAAATACACAGTTAGAATACGCCAATTGGTATCTAACTGTCCCAAAATTATAAATGTGTGTTAAAATAATATAAACTGTTAGAATACTCCAAAAGCTATCTAACAGCTCAAAGATTCTACAACAACTAATCAGATAAATGAATACCACTAAATTAGGCCAAAAAAATACACAGTTAGAATACGCCAATTGGTATCTAACTGTCCCAAAATTTAACAATATCCAAATAGGTAAATGAAAACCACTACAATATATTAAAAAAATAGACAGTTAGAATACGCCAATTGGTATCTAACTGCTCCAAAATGTTATAATATCAAAACAAATGAAGAATCTGTTACTGTTCCAAAAAAAATACAACAAAGCAAAGTATAAAGCATTAGCCAGAAACAACAAGTGAACACTGAAAACAAATAAACAAATAAACTGTAGCATAACAGAAAAAGGTTTTTTTTTAAATCCAACATGGATTTTTTTTTCTCCCACAGACCCAATGATTTTAGCAACAAATACAGAAACTGAGCAAATTGCACAGTACTCTGATTTGTGCTCTACTAAATATGAGGGTTGAAAAAAAATAAAAGTATATTGCTTATACAATGTAATAAGTCATTACAAAATACTAATACTAACATGCTATTTTCTTTTATCACAGAAATGAAGAAGAAAAACATGGACTCCCATTACTAGACCAAACAGTAAGTATACAATAATAAGGACAACCATAGCAGCACATCACATCCATAGTATCTAATACCTTTGTTCATTATACATTTGTTTTTCACCCAAAGTTATAAACAAATATGAATGTGATATGCTGCGGTGGTTGTTGCCAGGGCATAGAGTCTTGGGTGCATGGCCAAATAGCCATGCACCCAAGACTCTATGCCCTGGCAACAACCACCGCAGCATATCACATCCATAGAGTCAAACATTTCAACTATGATCTATGGGAAACTTTTAATGTCCGCGAACAATGTGAGTGTTCTTAGAACACTTTGAACTTGCCAGCGAACAATACGGACACCGTTTTCAGGACACCCCCTACGAACATTTCAGAACAACGCGATAGTTCTTAGAACACTTTCAACTTAACAACGAACAATACGGACAGCGTCCTAAGGACACCCCCTACGAACATTCCAGGACACCGGGAGTGTTCTCAAAAACGTCTTCAGAACACCCCCATCTTGTTTATTTGCGAACAATTCAGGACACCGCGAGTGTTCTTAGGACACATTCAACTTGACAGAGAACAATACGGACAGCGTTCTCAGGACACCCCCTACGAACATTCCAGGACACCGGGAGTGTTCTCAAAACGTCTTCAGAACACCCCCATCTTGTTTATTTGCGAACATTTCAGGACACCGCGAGTGTTCTTAGGACACATTCAACTTGACAAAGAACAATACGGACAGCGTCCTCAGGACACCCCCTACGAACATTCCCCGGACACCGGGAGTATTCTTAGAAGCGTCTTCAGAACACCACCATCTTGTTTATTTGCAAACATTTCAGGACACCGCAAGTGTTCTTAGGACATATTCAACTTGACAAAGAACAATACGGACAGCGTCCTCAGGACACCCCCTACGAACACTCCCCGGACACCGCGAGTGTTCTTAGAAGCATCTTCAGAACACCCCCATTTTGTTTATTTGCGAACGTTTCAGGACACCGCGAGTGTTCTTAGGACAGACTCAACTTGACAGAGAACAATACGGACAGCGTCCTCAGGACACCCCCTACGAACACTCCCCGGACACCGCGAGTGTTCTTAGAAGCGTCTTCAGAACACCCCCATTTTGTTTATTTGCAAACATTTCAGGACACCGCGTGTGTTCTTAGAACACATTCAACTTGACAGAGAACAATACGGACAGCGCCCTCAGGACACCACCTACGAACACTCCCCGGGCACCGCGAGTGTTCTTAGAACAGTTTCACTTTGCTTGCGAACAAAAACGGACACATTTTGACTCCTTAGAACACCCCCTAGTCAGTTTATTTAGAAAATTTCAGAACACCCGTGATGTCCACAAACAAATCGAACACAAAAAGAACGTCTAACACATAAAAAACACAACTTCCATCCGATCTCACACACTCCCACCCTCCCCAAACACTCCTACACACCAACACACTCTACAAAATACACATTTTGAACAAAGTTTCACCGCGCTGTCCGGGGACGTCCGCGAATCCAATATGGCGGGCGCTACTGAAAAATCTGACGCGCTTCACGCTCCACGCCGTCCAATCAGCGAACACTTTGCATGTCCGCGAACATCACGCAAAACGATTGGCCAATCAGGACACTTTCCGCGCAAACGGAACACAGATATCACTAATTTTTTTTTACCTACTTTTTGGTCATTTTAAAAAAAAACTACTGGACGAATTTTCACCAAATTTGCAAAAGCACGCTTTCGGGACCAAGCCGCTGCTCCTGGTCCAAATTTGGTGGAAATCCGTCCAGCGGTTTGGGCTGTAGACGCGAGCAAAAATTTTTTCCCATTCACTCTATGGAGAGTGAGTATAATGTATACAAATATGAGCATATAGAGGGAAGGTAGAGTAATAAAAATAAAACTATGACAAAGTGCTGATAACCATAATGATTATCTTCATGCACAGAAAGGATTGCTCTCTTTCAAGCCTGTATCTTCCGCTATGTACATGTTTCATATATGATGTGACAGGACCCCAAGTCTACAAATATAGTACCTTTTCAATGTTTACTTCCTGACTGTTACTGTAGAAAACTATGTGGCTTCGATATGTCAGTAAAGGATAAAAAGGGAGAGCCAGCCATGTGATGTCATCAGTTATGTCATCAATGACATTTGTGATGTCATCTTTGATGTCCTGGGTGTTAGTGTTAGCAGTTCACGGTGGCGCGAGTTATGGTTGCTTATGTTACCATAACTGGCGAATTTCAAGTGTTTTTCGGTTTTACTTGGAACCATAACGTCCCTTTAACAAACTTTTTTCACTGGATTTCATAGGTTTTTAGTAGCACAACTTAACCATAATATCCCTGACATGTAACATAGAACATACTAACCCCCTCATAGTGATTTTCATGTCCGCGGACTACCGCATGTCCACGGACACATCGAAAATCTGAGCGTGGTGAATGTAAATTTAAATAGTGTGCCCCATTTCCCCTTTGAAGTTGGCTCTGAAAAGAGCCGTTTTTTTTACAGATGCTTGACAGACACTTGTTATTTTATATTTGTTTTTCTTGTTTTTATTTCTTACTTTACTCCTAAAATCTTCACATAACCTTCTCCAAAGCAACCCTTACATTCCAAAATAAAAAGGCATTTCCGGTAAAAGATAAACAAATGCCATCTTCTTTAAAATTAACAGCATTACTGGCATCAATATTGTCATTGTTACAGAAGAACATACTAGCTCTAAGCATGAATGCACACATGCCTCAGTTGATGACACACCTAGCAATGTTTTGCTGAGGACAAAAAACTGAAGTATTGTCCCATATTGCCCTAGCTAGTAATCCAGAAAAAATTACTTTCGCATTTGGAAGGATCTTCACTACGGCTTGAACCAAGCGTTCCAAATCAGCCAACAAAGTAGGGGCACTGACATTGCCCAAATGGAAAGCACCATAGTGCAAAACTACCACATGCGGACTGTTCACCGTGGCCATATCCGCACAAACTTGTACATTTCCCTGTACATTGCAATCAGGCACAGTGCTCCACACCACCTCCACTCCTTTGACATCAAAGTTCTTTGCAACATGCCTGCATTCAGTGTACTGCTGTAAACCATGCACAAACATATCTCCGAGCACCAACACCCTGACTTTCTCCACTTCTGCCATCTTCACCACACACAGTCTCTTTCAACACAAATCCACAACCTCGACATCTGATTGGCTGATCCGTACAGTCTTCTTTCCATGTTGGATTTCCTGGAAAAACCCGGATTTACCACGCCCTGTCCACGAACAGCCGCGGTGTCCGCGGACGGCGTCCACTTTACTCTCTGTACCATTCCCTCATTACATACAGCTAAGCAATCACACAATACGAATAACGTCCTCAGAACACCCCCATTTTGTGAATTTTCGAACATTTCAGGACAATTATCATTTCATTATTCTACATATTAACATTACAAATATTATACTTTTATCTTGTACTCTGCACACAATGCTATCTTTCTCCATTAGCAGCTCAGTATACTACATAGAATCCCATAATACAATGCTATTTATTGATATAAATGCATCGTTCAAAGCACTAATAACGGTATGATATTTATTGCAATATCCTTGACACTTTTTTCGGAACATTATAATGAAAATCCCTAGTACACAAATTCCATGAAAAGTACATACACATGTGATGTCATCAGTGATTTCATCAATGACATTTGCGATGTCATCTTTGATGTCCTGGGTGTTAGTCTTAGCAGTGCATGGTGTTGGCGCGAGTTATTTTTCATAGCTTACCATAACTTGCTATTTTCAGGGTTCTTTCGGCTCTACTTAGAACCATAACGTCCTTTAAACAAACTTTTTTTAATATCACGCAAACAATATACAAACATGGCGTGCAAAAACCAACTTCTACAGATGGCTTTACACAGAATGTTGCAAAGTAAGAATTTATGCTCGTTCACAGTGAAGGTCAGCTGCTTCCATTTTTTTCTCGGGCCCCGGAGAGGCTCACGAAGCAGACTATAAGGTTGTATTGTGTTTTGACCTTGACAGACAGAGATTGTGATGAAAGGCTTCTGTTGAAGGAGTGTTGCTAAAACGTAAGAGAAGATAAAGATGAAATTTCTGAAACGAAACCACTTTTACATATTATATCACTATGTGAAAGATCGTTGGTACACGCGGAGTCGTATTTTGGGACTGCACCACTCGTAGACAATGGAAATTGCAATTGTACTGTAAGTAACCCTTTACATTACTTTATACCAAATATAATTACAATAGCGCAGCATTAAAGACCGCTGAAGTTGAACTTGTTCGTTGAAAGTGGCATAATGTTTTCTACCGCGCACTATCACCGCCGAATTGATCCCCTGTCGTTTAGAGGGCTCTGAAAAAGGCAGACGACACAGAGTGAGTTAATATAAATAATTTAACCGGTCTATAGGATGTCAAGCGCTCTACTCGCTGTGCCACTTCACTGTAGCCTGTCAAGTGGCACAGCGAGTACAGCGCTTGCTTTGACATCCGTGCACAGCTTGCTAACGCAAGTTCGAATCCCGGCAAGGCCAAACTCAGCCTTTCATCCTTCCGTGGTCGATAAATGAGCACCACACACCATGGTTAATAATAAGCACTGCTTAGATACCTCACAGTTCTTAGCGCTATATGATTGGGAAAATATTATTATTTTATTATTAACATACTCTGTTGCACTATCTTCGATAGCAAATAGTTTCACGCCCTAATAAATAAAATGATGATTTTTAATGAAGATCGGCTGGTGAGACTAATTTATGTTTTTTAAAACAGGTACATGGCCCCGTTTTGTCTATGTCACGATTTACAGACTCCTCAACTGCCAGGTGCAAGTCCAAATATGCAACTTCATGACCCTCACCATTTTATGGGACAATCGCCAAGGACCAATATGCCCTTACGCAGTACTAGCGGCTACAAACAACATACCAACCAATACGGTGGTCTAATGGCTCGTTGTTGGAGCAACCTTCCGATTATCAGAGAGACCATTTACTGATTTTATCATAAACCAACAGCCTATCTACCACAAAGGAACAACGCGTGGCTCCAAATAAACTTTTGCTGATCGACAGCAGAGACAATAGCAAATCGCTGAATATTCACTAAACATTTCATGTGAAATAAATGTACTTTACCAAATGTACAATCCTGCTGTTTACTTTTAAACCACAGTTTCATATTCCGAATTGTGGCGCACTGAGTTGTAACCCGATCTAACACTCACTGTACCGTAAAGGAACATCGCGTGTCTCAACATGAACTTTTGCGGATCGACAACAAAGACAAATGCAAATTGCTGAATATTCTCTAAACATTTGATGTCAAATAAATGTACTTTTCAACATTTACAATCTTGCTCTTTGCTTTTAAATCACAGTTTCATATTCTGAATTGTGGCGCGCTGTGTTGTGACATAATGTGTGTTGTCTTCCGGGTTTTGTGTAAAGTCGCGTAGTACTGGAGATGACTGGGCGTGTTTCATTACGCACCATGTAACGTCACGGAGAAAGGCGGGGAATATGAATGCTTTGATAATATCAGGCTTAGTGGCGGGAGATATGATTTAGTGTCGCAAAAGCAAGTCAGCCAGGTCAATAGCGCCAGTCATAGGATTATCACATAATGTCGACGCACACCAGCCGGATTTATCGTTTCTTTAGTGGACAAAAAGTCGGTTGACGCCCCTAGGAAATTGTACTATTAGCGAACAAAAGGAGTGCTCTTAAAACACTTTCACCCTGAAAACGAACAATACAAACAACGTTCTCAGAACACCCCCATTTTGTGTAATTGCAACCATTTCGGGACACTGCGAGTGTTCTTAGAACACATTCAACTAGACAGATTACAATATGGACAGCGTCCTGAGGACACCCCCAGTTTGTGTATTTACGAACAATTAAGTACACCGCAAGTGTTCATAGCTCATTTTTACCTTCCTTGCGAACATAAATGACACATACTCCGTCCTCTAAACACCCCACCATTTAGTTTATTTACAAAATTTCAGAACAGCCGTGTTCTCCGCGGACAAATCGAACGCAACAAAAAGGTCTAGCACATAAAAAAACAAAGCATTGAACCTATCTCATACTCCCCCTTCCTCCCCAAACACTCTTACACACCAACACACGGCACTAAATACAATTTTTTATCCACGTTTCACTGCGCTGTACGCGGTCGACTGCGAATACAAGATGGCGGGTGCCACAGAAAATCTGACGCGCTCCACGCCCCTCGCCGTCCAATCAGCGAACACGTTGCATGTCCGCGGACATGACGCAAGCCCATGGGCCAATCGGGGTGCTGTCCGCGGAGCGAACAGGGAAGTCCGTCCGCGAAGCGAACGCAGATATCACTAATTTATTTGCCTTACATTTTGGTCATTTTTAAAAAAACTACTGGACAGATTTACACCAAATTTACAAAAGCACGCTTTTGGGACCAGGCCGCCGCTCCTGCCGCAAATTTGGTGTAAATCCGTCCAGCAGTTTGGGCTGTAGCCGTGCGCAAAGTTTTTTCCCATTCAGTCTATGGGGAAAAAAAAGTTTTGAGACCCCCCCTATAATTTTCCCCCCCTGGACGAATCCTCACCAAACTTTGCAAAAAAATTCAGAGTGACCCAACTACTTTTTTTGTTTGGTGAGGATCCGTCCAGGGAGAGCGAAGTTATAAGCCGCCCAAAAAGTGCTCTTCCTATGGAAACAGCAACTTAACCATAACTACATGGCCACTACCGTGGCCATGTAATATATATATATATATATATATACAAACAGTACACATTAAGGGTATCTCAGGCCCAGAGTGGGCAATGAGATGGTCTAAAATCCAGATTTTCAGACGTATCAGGGTAGTAGTATGCAGTGATCCCGGGTCTAGTGCCAAGGTTCATATTGTTATTTGTCATTGGCCCAAAGCCAACTTTTCACCTTGCATCTAAATCTAGAGTAGGGTAGGTTAGCTCTTAATGCAATGGGGAGTGCATTCCAGACTTGGGCGGCTCTAATCGGGAAGCTAGCACCACCTGATGATTTAGCTCGCCTAAATCTGGGAGTTTCTAGTAGGAAATGGTTAGAGGCTCTAGTATGGTGACTGGAGGATTTTCTGGTCAGTCTAGCCGAGATGTAGGAGGTGCAGTGTTGTTCAGTCCTTTGTGGGTGAGAGATAACGTCTTGAGAAGCACTCTGTCGCTGATTTTTAACCAGTGGTGGTCTTTCCTGATATTAGAGATGTGAGCTCTGCGAGGTATGTCCAGGGCTGCTCTAAGGGCATTATTTTGCAGTGTTTGCATTTTGTTTATGACGGTTTTATTGGCGCTCACATAAAGGGCGTTACAATAGTCCATCTTGGACGTTACTCGTGTGTTGGCTAGTGTGATGCAATTCGCTTTGGAGAAGTGGGGCCTGCAGGTCCTGATTAGTTTGCAGGTGTACGCTGTGGAGGAATCCAAGGTGTTAACTTGTTTTTTGAGAGATAATGTGGAATCAAGGTAGAAACCTAGTGTTTTTACCTTGGTTGCCACTTTAATTATATTACCGTCTATGTTGAAGGCGAGATAGTTGGGGCTGAGTTTTTTAAGGTTACAGTCGGAACACAGGATCAGTATTTCTGTATTGTTGTCATTAAGGCAAAGGCCATGGGAGGCCATCCATGCCTGAATGAGGAGGTAAATCTTATTAACTAAAGCTGTGTCTTTAACAAAATTGCCAGATAGCGGCATGAGGATCTGCGTGTCGTCCACATAATTGGTATAAGTTACCCCCAGTCTGTCAAGTTTGTCAAAGAGTGGCTTAGTGAAGATGTTATACATTGTGGGGGAGACACATGAACCTTGTGGGACGCCACAGGTGATTTGTATTGGGTCCGCTGAAGCTAAGGGGGAGAACACTCTCATCGTACGGTTAGCTAGGAAGGATTGTACCCAGGCTATAGCTTCACTTGAGAAATGGGCGGCAGACGCGAAATGGTTCCATAACACTGCATGATCCACCAGGTCAAAAGCCGCCGATAAGTCGAGGAGGAGGAGCATAGCTGTTTTACCTTTATCCTTCAACTCGTCGATTTGTGTCTTGAGGTCATTTAGGGCCGTTTCAGTACCATGAAGAGGTCTGAAACCGGATTGTCGTGATCCTAGTAGTTGATTTGACTCCAAATAGTTTTGGATCTGGAAGTAGGCTACTCTGTCAATAATTTTAAGGAGAAATGGGACTGTGGTGATAGGCCTATAATTAGTGGGGATGGCTGGGTCAAGGGTCTGTTTTTTGAGGAGGGGCAGTACCCAGGATTCCTTAAGATTTGTGGGTACAGTACTGGAGCTAAAGGAGGCGTTGATTAATTTAGATATGAAAGGTGCTAAATCTCTAGCTGCATCCTTAATAACTTGAGCGGGGCAACTGTCACCTTGGCAGTTCGATGGTTTCAGGGATAATATGACCGTTTCAGTTTCCAGTATGGATATATTGGTATACCTGAATGGTTTGCAATTGTTTTGTGATGTTGTACTCTGTATATCGGTCAGGAGGGTGGTGTGTGTTCCGGTCAAGCTCAAGGAGGCTTTTTTCTTTGCGATTTTAGATTGTAGGGTTGTAATTTTATTTCCTAAGGCATTTTGGATGCTAGTGCACCATAGTTTGTCCTTGGGGATATTGTCTGTGGGAGCAATTGGGTTTTCCATTTCCCGGAGAATGGAAAAAGGATCTTTGGAATTAGAGTTCGCTTTACTAATTCTCTCATTAAATGTGTCTTTTTTAGTTTGGATAATTTCTTTCTTATATTTTTTAGCAAAGTTGGCAAGTAGGATTTTGTTCTCAGCTGAGGGTGTATGCCTCCACATAGCTTGGAGTTTGCGTTTTTGGATACGTAATTCTTTAAGGTGAGGGGTGAACCATGAGTTGAGATGAGATTCTCGTTTGCTTTTGCGAAGTTTGATAGGGGCAATTATGTCCAGAGCTTTGGACATAGAGTTGTTGAATGTCTCAACTAGCATGTTTGGGTCTGAGTTAATAGCGCTAGCGGTGAGAGCTGGTAGGAGTAGTGGGAGTAGTTTTTCCTCGGTGATTTCTTTTTTACTTCTCGTTGGAATAGGAGGTATGATTTCGGTATTCACTGATTTAGGAGGCTCTATAGTGGCTGAGAAGCATATGAGGTAGTGGTCAGTCCAGGTTTATGGAGCAAAATTAGTGATGGTGGTGTCGCAGTTAAGATTGGCTATCCAATCTAGAGTACGTCCTTTAATATGTGTGGGGACTGAGACTTTTTGGGTAAGACCATGATCGACTAAGATTGACTGGTTAGAATGGGCCTGTTTGTCCTCGACATCATTGAAACCCTAGTTGAAATCACCTTGTAATAGGAGTTGGGTGGTGTCTTTGATGCTATTCGTGAGAAGGCTGGATAGGTCTTCCTCAAAGTTACCTAGTGGGCCTGGAGGTTTGTACACTAGGAGAACAGTTAGTGTACTGTTATTAGAGATACGTATTTTAGCAGAGAGAAGTTCACAAGATGTAATTGCTGGATGTGGGGTGAGTCTTACAGCTAGCTTAGTGTTGGCAATGATGGCCAGGCCGCCTCCTCTGGAATTGGTTCGATCAACTCTTAGTATATTGTAGTTGTCTGGAATGGCAATCATGAGTGCGGGACCTGCGGCATCGTGGAGCCAGGTCTCAGAGACAGCAAGAAGATCTAGGTTATCTATTGCAAGTAGGTTGGCAATTTCCGTATTATGTGCTATAAGGGACCTAGCATTGATAAGGGCTCCTGATAAGGTAGGAGTTGATGTTGTTTCTTGGAGAAGTCTATGTAATATTGCATCCAAGGCTACATATTTCAGTCATATATTTAAAAAACACGTTCTTCTCAATTCCCCTCCATGAGGACTCTCGAAATTTGATTTACGTTTCATATAGAAATATTTGTCTGAAACATAGTTGTTTGCCCCAAGGGTACTGTGAGTCCCCGTCGATCTTTAACAGGGCCTTTCAGATGGACCTGAGCAATGTACAGCCCGAGAGTGCAATAATACAGTACGTAGATGACATATTGGTGTGCAGTGGGATAGAGGAATGGTGCAGGGAAGACTCAGTGCTACTCATGACCATATTAGCAGAGAAAGGATACAAAGTGGACAAAGAAAAGTTACAATATTGTCTGAAAGCTATCTTGTATATAGGACAGCTAATTTCTCAAGAGGGGAGAAAAGTGACACCTGACAGAGTAGAAGCGATTATGAAGACTTCAGAACATAAGACAGTGAGGGAAATGCAACAGTTTTTAGGCCTATGTAACTATTTTAGGGCCTGGGTTTACCGATTATAGCACCTATATTTGACTTTTTTAAAAGGACTTAAAGAAGCCCAGGTAGACACATGTAGGATAACATGGACAGATAAAATTACTAAGGATTTGAGGAATTAAAAAAGACAATTAGGACAGCCCCAGTGCTAGTAATTCCAGACTATCATGAAAAATGTTACTTATTTTCTCATTCACATGGAGAATTCATGACTTCAGTTTTCACACAGAAAATGCCATTAGGACACAAAACCACTGGCTTATTACAGTGGGAGTTTAGTTCCAGTTATGAACGGGCATTACCCTTGCAAACAAACTTTAGCTGCTGCAGCATTTGCAATTGAAAAGGTGTTACATTGGGGTATTGAGTAACATTATTCCTTGAGCATCCATCGGTTGCCAATCTAGAGAAAACCAAAAGTAAATAGACCACACAAAGAGCATCAGGTTACAAGGTAATTATCTCAAACCCTGTGATCCAAATTGTTGGATGCAGAATAGTGAAACCAGTAACATTCATAGCCAAACAATAGGGGAGGATGATTGTGTACATGGTTGCACAACATATACTGAATTTTAAAATGACAATCCCAGTATTAGTGAAAATGTTCTCAGAGGGGGATGTTTGATGGTTCTTCAAAAATTGAATAAACTACTGTTCAAAGGCATTCTGGGCCAGCAGCAGTAAAGCAAACCGAAAGGGTGAATTTGAAGTAGCAACAAGTGCAATTTTTCCTTGGCATTGCTCAGCTCAGGCGCTTATCGCAGAACTCCAAATATATGAGGATGAGGAAGTGACGATGTATGCTGTCTCCGCCTATGTGACATCAACTGTGCATGCAGGTTTGTCATGCCGGAAAAGGAAGGGCTTCCTCAATGCAGACAGCACTCCAGTGCAACATGCAGCCTTATTGGATAAGCTTATTGAGGCACTGAGGCTCCCATTGACTATCGCAGTTGTAAAATGTGCAGCGCAAACTAAAAGAACAGATGTAATTTCTCCTGGAAATGAAGCCACAGAAGTAAAAGCCAAAAAGGCAACATATTTCCCAAGTATTTCTGATTTTGAACTAAGATGTTTTACAGAAATTACAGGACAATGCATGTTGGTAAAGGAGGTTTTTAACATGCTGTCTATTGTTCAGTTACATGAAATACAAGGTCAAGACTCACACGAGGAGCAAGATGTATGTAGAAAGTGGGGGTATTCTTTATCCCCCACTGAGGCAATCTGGAGGCAGGATAGCACTGGAAAGCCAGTTATGGCTCTAGCATTATTGAGGGTTGAGCTGGAGCAGCTGCACTACCCCTTGCATATGACTCAACAGAGCCTTTCTGCTACAATTGCAGAAGAATGGTTTTCACCAAATTTGTTAGAAAATGCGGCACTGTTTATCGTGAATTCCATCATGTGCTAGAAATGTACTGCAGGGCACAATTTGTGAACAGTGAGAGGAGCAATTCCTGGACCCAATCGCCAATTTCAGCATCTACATATAGATTATGTAGACATGTTGCAGACAGGTTATAGGTACATGCTGGTAGTGGTATGTTCCTTTTCTAGATGGATCGATGCAGGTCTATGTACACACCCCAATGCCACATGTGCCACCAAGTTCCTTATGTGTGAGGTGTTCCCAAGATGGGGTGTGTGCAAAGTGCTGCAGTCTGATAATGGAGCACATTTTGTAAATGAACTATTTCAGCCAGTAACTCCATTATTAGGCATAAAACACAAGTTCTCTTCTGCCTATCACCCACTATCGAATGGGTTGTGAGGGATTAAATGGAGTCTTTAAAGAGAGTATAATGAAGATTAAGATAACTTTGAAGAAGGGGTGGCTACACTGATTTCCCTTGTGCTATTGAAAGTACTCACTCCCCAAAATAGCAATAAAACTCAGAATAAAGGACACATCCCAGTAGGGAAGGAGACCACGAGAGTTGATTGCAAGTTTGTCAAAGATTTAAATGATATTCAGCATCCAGAGAACTCTGCTGCCTTGAGAGCACTCTGGCATACAATACAAATACAACATATTATAAAGGGTTACAGCGTCATCAGTGATGAGTTCTATACAGGATACATATTACAGTTTCATTGGTTAGAAAGGAGGTGCACACATAGTTCTTTATGGGCCAGCTCCACGGGATTGGCTGATGACTTGGCAGGAGGTTGGACACCACATGATCCAGCTGGACCGGTCGGTGCGAGGTGAAGGTTAGGGTAGGTCGGAGAGGCGGCTGGACCTCACTAGCTAATCTACACACTTATTCTAAACATGCAATAAACAATGAGCATCAATATACCTCTGAATAAATCTTAGAGGCCTATAAATTGTACACACACATGGTAGTATTGTCTTACATTGCGTCATTCATAAGGGGAAGGGTGCAGGGCTCTTGCCTTCCAAGATAACCTGGGGACTGGGCTGGTCTGGCACATCAGGGTGGGCAGGGGAATGGTGGGACACATGTTAGTTTAGGACAGGATATAGTCTGACAGGGGTCTGGGTTTATTGGGGGCATTCTGGGGTGGTCAACACAGTGGGGGCACACTTCTGTTACATCAAGAGAATACCTTAGGAGGGCACAGGGTTACACAAGCAGTAATTTTCCAACGACATGGGTGAGGGATGCAGGAGCAGGTTTGTGGAGATGGATGAGTTACAAGCCATGGTTCAGGCCGGTTCACACACAGGACAGTGATCTCAGAGGAAGAATGATATGATACATAGTGTGAATTATTGCAGTTAGCTTCAGCGCTTCCGTGAGAAAGGGGCTTGGACCGTGCAGAAAAGGTGGGGTGGTTTGTGCTCGCTGGGCGCAGCGCTGCACAGAGGAGAGGAGACTTTGTAGTTTCGAATTGCGGTCTAGTCCAAAGATGTAGTTTAGGGCACACAAAATGGAGTCCAAGTGTCTCTTGCAATAGCCCCACCTCTGCTCCAGCTGAGGCCTTATTCCTCATGGCAGCAGAAGGGTGATGGAGGTGTCCCCCACTAGTGCAAGAGCAAGTGGTTCATCTTGTGTATAATATAAGCGCGGGCTAATTCACATCTTCCTTCCTTACATTCCCTCCTTTCATTACATCTAAAGTAACAAACTAACTTTTATTATTGTTTGCATTCTGATAGTACTCCATCTCCATTACCGCCTCATCCCAAGCCGGTGTTACTTTTATTGGCATCCAGACTCTGCATACCCCTCGTAAACGCGGGCCCCTTCTAGCATACACATCAGGGGTGTACGTCATGTATTTTCCCCAACCCCCATCCAGATCCACCCACACCTCCTTATATCATTGTAACTCACGGGGTTCCTTGATTGTAGTATAATACAAATTGTCCACCCTGTCCCCTGGATAGCGATACACTGCTGTCATGCAATATTTGGAGGGACTAGACTCTCCTGTTTGTATCTGTGTATCTTTCATTGTTTGTACCCTTGTTGGTTGACCCATTGTCACCCTCATCATTGCTGATCTAGGCATTGATTTTGCACAACATCGATCCCCTACCTGACACATACAAAAAATTAGTAACAGGAAAACGATGAGTGGGACAAAAATGTTCATCATCATGCTGAACCAGGAAGGTATCCAGATGAAAATGTCATTGAGCCAGTTGCTGTGGGTGATGCCTCCTTCTTTCCTCATTCTTTCACCCAGGTTATGTACTGCCGATATCACATGGGACAGGGTCTCATTGTCCGCATCTGCAGAAAGTATGAATGTACAGCATGCGCTCCCAATTTTTTGGCAAACACCACCGTCCATTGCTGTGAGTAGGTCCAGGACGTACCGGTTTTGCATGGTCATCAACTGCAGGGCGCGAAGTTACACCTTTATCACATTGAATCCTTCTCCTGTGTCGTTGGCCAGCTGGATCAATTCCCAGCACACGATCTGCAGCCATTTGGCATTTGTTGGCGCCTGGAGTCCTGGCAGTAGGAGTGAAGCGAAGAACGTTTCTACAGAACTAAAGAGTTTGTACTGGTCAGGAATCTCTGCCAGGAGGTTTGAGGATTCGCTGGAAATGTAATTGGATGATCTTCACTTGCGGGAAACTCTGTCCTGTAACTCATCTTCAGAAAGAATATTGTATCCGGAGGGCTCTTTGGTTGCTGGCTGGGGTGCCGGTGATGTGTCGATTGGCACCCTTCTCCCTTGGACATGGCTCTCCGGGATCACCATTAAGGCTGAGTGTAGCATTGCCATGGCACAAGTACCTATCCATAATGGCGGGAGGTGTAGGTACGCTTGTTTGCCACACACCAAGTAAGTGTCCATTACGGCTGCTGTTCTTTTTGTCATGTCTGGAAGGATGATTGTCTTGTTGCAGTGTTTGTTGGAGCCCATTTGTACTTTCCCCTCTCCATGAAGACAAAGTTCATGCTGGATCTCTTTTTGTATTTAGATCAATTTTTAAAGTGCTGTCACCCACGTTAGTTTGGCGATATGTTTGGACCATGTTGCAGTGCATGTTCGTTTGACCCATTGAAAGTTCTCTTCTGTCAGTCCTCGCAATGCTTCAGCTTTACATGTTATTTTCTTGTCGTGCCAATTATTTTGCGCAAACATTGTCCCTTTGATGATAGAAAATGGTTCTTTCACACATATTATTCCTTGAGGTTTGCTTGTGCATGTTTTTTTCATTTAGCATATTTGTACTGTTACCGTGTGTGCCTGGAAGGTACTTCGAATTCTACATAAAACTAGGTAAATTAGACACTGGACATCTGAGATGGGTGTTTCTTGGGGTATCAGAACTTTGGGTGTGCCCGAGGCATGAGGTATGAGAGAGCAAACCTAACAGCTCTTATTTGTTGCTTGTTTAGCTGTGGCACTCATGTCTGAGTACCATTTATTGGACTGATCCGGGTGGCAGGGGTCTTCGATTTCATCTAATCCCAGGCCATGGTATGCATCATAATCCCTCCTTTCCACCCACCTTTTCCACCTTTTATCCCCCCCTTAGCCCTTGTGTAACCTTTTAATCTTTTGGTCTCGTACAGGGAAAATGTTTGTCCACATTTCATTATGCTGCTCACTACCACTCTGGCAAGTTTGTGACATAGAAACATTTGGGTAGTTGGGGCATAGGGTGTAAAGTGCATCTTATCTCGATCTAAGGTAGTTTCTTCACTTGTGTGCATATTTACATATGGTGATTCTGAAATACCGAACATAGAAAAATCACCATTATACTCATTGGATACGTTATCATCATCATCATAACCCATAGCATTGTATGTAAAAATTGGGGTTTTGTCAGTTCGGTTTTTGTGCAGAGTGGTTAAATTAGCATTCAAGGAAGCATTGTGGGTCCAGATTACTTCAAAGCCATTCCAAATGATGCTTGACCCATATTGTATTAAATGTACGCCGTTCCTCCCCTCCTCTATATCCGCCAATATAAAGGATATGCTCCAATACAGGCCAAGGCAAAACAACATCACAGAAAAAACGATGGCCACTTAATAGAGGCCACAATCATAATTGTTATTTCTAGTACTACTAATTTCTACGCTATCGCTATCTACATTTGTGGTGTTGTTATTGAGGGCCCTCCTTTCCGTCATATTTCCACCTGAAGGAGCAACATAAATGGGTTAAGTACACAAAATAATCCACTTTTTTTCTTTTTTTTCTGTTCATAACACATTATTATTATCTTCATTCATTTATTTACTATACAGATTTTTGGACGACAGAAAAATGAGAGAAGAGAGCGGTGGAGAGCTGTTTTTGAAGTAAAAAAGAAAAAACTACACAGAGGGGAGGAGAGAGAGAGAGAGAGAGAGAGAGAGAGAGAGAGAGAGAGAGAGAGAGAGAGAGAGAAACTCATATATACATATACTTATTTAATATCTCATTTGGCAATATTAATTTTTCGTTACTTGTTTCTTTATGTTACAGCCCTAATTTTCAGTATACTTTGTATTTCTTTAATTATTGATGCTTTAGGGAATTGCAACCTCTTCTTCTTGTGGCTGTTCACTCTGGGGTGCGGTACTCTCATTTGCCTTTTGTACATCAGAAAGATGCACTTTAATCCCTTAACCTTTTTTAAAAAACAATTTTATTGCATTTTCAGCAAACAAAACCAATACAAACCAAATAAGCAGTGCAAATATCGATAGTACAATTTCTCATTGTTCATTACACAGTTTGATCACTGCTCCCCTTGTCCCATCCCGCTTACGAGCCTATTAATCCTATTCGCTCTGTATCCGCACCGAGTGGTGGGGTTTGATTTTCAGTGGTTTCCGCCGGATCTGATATCGTTTCAAACAGTTCCGCTACCAGTAATTTCCATGCCATCAGGGTTCCCACCTCTTCTTCTCCCCCTATGTTACTTGCCTCCTGCCACACCACAGTCTCCACCTCCGCCCACTTCTGCAACTCATTCCACCACATCTCCACCCATGGCCTGTGACAAGCTTTCCACCCCATGGCTATCCTCCTTTTTGCGAGCACGTATGCTTAATCCTTCAGTTTGTTGACATGCTTCAGTTTCTGAGATCTGGGGAACCACCTCAGTAAGCAGGCCCAGGCTGAGTTTATAACAATAGTGACCCCTTTTTCTTTTAGTTTCCCTGCTACTTCGCTCCAGAAGCACTCAATCACCAGACAGGACCAGAACATATGTACCATATCAGCCTGCTCTTCATCGCATTTGGGGCATGCTTGTCTACCAGCATTTTCAAACCTTGATATCTTCAGAGGTGTCATATAAGCCCTGTGCGTAATATATAATTGTATCTGTTTCAACCTGGCATTTCTTGACACCTTTTTATGATACCACAGGGCACGTTCCCACATCCCATCCTCTATCGGGGCTCCCACCTGGGTTTCCCAGTCTAATCTTAGTTGCGTTGGTTCTTTCCCAACCTTGGACATTATCATTTCATACAATCTAGAAATCTCATGCCCTCCCTCCGTTATATCATATATTGTGTCTACAGTACCATTTGGCTCTTCATCGAGTACCGTTTCAGGCCAAGTTTTCTTGATTTCCCGCACCAATCTGTGGTATGTAATATACTGACCCGCATGTAGTCCTACTTCCTCACCCTGCTCTTCAAAATTTATGATGGTCCCCTCCCGCCAGACATCTCCCATAGTTACCAACCCCACCGATTCCCATGGTTCCTGATTATCATTCGTAGCTGCACATCTCCTCCAGCTAGCACAACCAGCTGTATCTGCAGGGAGCATGGGGCTGGGTTTCCCATCATCCGGCATGCTTGGCGCCTGACCCTCCACCCAAGCGTCATCATCTCAGGGCGCGCTTTCATTTCTGTCTTGGGCAACCAAATAATTTCTTTTAAATAAAATGGGGCACAATCTGCCCTAAACAACCTGGATTCAGGGGTCACTTCGTCCGAGAGCCATTTAGCAATGTATTGCAGCTGGCTCGCTATATAGTAGACCTCACAGTTGGGGAGCCTTATACCTCCTTTTTCGTAAAAGTTCTGCAACTTCCATAGTGCCACCCTATTCCTGGTGCCCTGCCACAGGAAATCCCTGCACATGCCGTTCAGTCTGGTGAAAAACTTCTAAGGTATGAGGTATGGGATGTTTCCAAAATAATGCAGAAGCCTGGGTAAGACCACCATCTTGAGCACTGCACTACGCCCCATCATCGCTAGTGGCAGCTTCACCCAAAATGTCATACTCTTTTCGATTTTAGCTATAGCTACCTCAGTGTTATTCCTATGTTCTTTTTCAACCGTATGGTACACATCTATCCCCAGGTACCGAAAAGTTTCAGCAACCCAAGGAGCTTGCAACACCGGCAGCTGCCCGACAGGGGTCCCCATATAGCTGCCTAGCGGGAAAATGATAGACTTCTGAGGGTTCACCGCTATCCCAGACAGCCCTGCATACCTATCCATAACCTCCAGGATGTACTGGAGATTCTCTTCCGGGTGCTGCAGGTACAGCAGCAAATCATCTGCATACAAGGAGATCAAGTGACACTCCCCTCCCACCTCAATGCCTACAGTATCATACTGTTGTCTGAGGTAAATAGCCAAAGGCTCTAGAGCTAGTATGTATAACATGGGGGACCATGGGCACCCTTGTCTAGTACCGCTGCCTAGACACCATCTCTCAGAAATCACGGCTCCTGTTTTGACTCTGGCCAACGGCTCACTATATAGCATCTCTGCCCATCTTATGTATCCAGGCCCCATCCCATAGCCCACCAAGGTTGCAAGCAGCCATGGCCACTTGACAGAATCGAAGGCCTTTACCGCGTCTAGAGACACTATTGCCATTTCACCCTCGTTCTTACTTGCCCATTCGACAATCCGATGGAGTCGCCTGTGGTTATGAGTTATGTTCCTGTTCGGAACATAGCCTGTCTGATCGGGGTGTATTAGTTTGCCTATGACTCTTCGCAGTCTGCTTGCCAAGACAGCTGTCAGTATCTTGCTGTCCTGATTCAGCATTGATAGTGGTCTGTAGGAGCCAGAGCTATGTCCAGGCTGGTTGGGCTTAGGAAGCGGTATTATAATTGCCTCTCTAAGGGACTCTGGCAGCCGTCCCGTCTCAAACGCTTCGTTTAGCATATCTAACATCGGGGGGAGCACTTCTGCTTTATACACTTTATAAAACTCACTTGGAAACCATCCGCCCCTGGGGACTTACTAGTAGGTAGCTGTCTCACCACTTCTTCATATTCCTCTAAGGTAATCGGTGCATCCAGTTCCTCTCTTTCTTCAGCACTTATTGTAGGCAGACCTATGTCTTCTAGTGTTTCTTTTATTTCCTCATAACTGCTCATCTCCACATCCCCATATAGTTCCCTGTAGTAATTTGAAAACTCCTGATTAACTCCCTCCTGGGTGTCAGCTACACTGCCATCCTCTCTTGTTATTGTCCTAATGGTGGGTCTGGGGGTTTCGCTCTTGTATAACTATGCCAGAAGCCTTCCCGTTTCATCTCCTCCCACATGCTGTCTCTCTATAAATTTCTTATAATTTTGGTTACACAGCCTATCCCAATGCTCCGCACATGTCTGTTGCTATTTGAGTATCAGCTCCGTATCTATTCCGGTATCATCATTCTCCTTCTGCGCTTTTTCCAGCTCCCTTTCAGCTTCATGTAGATCGGTCAAGATTCATCCTTGCAGGCTTTTAGAATTTGCTATGGCTACGCCCCTCAACACCACCTTAAAAGCTTCCCATATCGTGCTTGCTGAGTCCACGCTGCCAGTATTCACCTCGAAGTAGTTTATGATCTCCTCCCTTATATCTTCTCTAGAAAGGGGATCTTTATGCGCCTCCGCCCAGAGCCGCCACGTTGGGATCCTCGCCCTTGGGGGGTGGTATTGCCACCCAACAACTAGAGGCGAGTGGTCTGACAAGACCCTCGCTTTATATTCTGCCTGCACCGTTTCCATTATTATGTCCGACATGGCAAAGACATAGTCCAGCCTCGTGTACAACTGGTGTGGGGCAGAATAGTGCGAGTACTGTCTTTCATGGGGGTGCTTCGTTCTCCACACATCCGCCAGCCCAAAGTCGTCCAGCAGTCTTTGCAGCGCTCTTGCCGCCGGGGCAGGTCTATCCAATTTCTGATCTGATCTGTCCACCCTGGGGTTTAGTACACAGTTAAAATCTCCACCCCAGATCACCACACTTCCCATACACATGCTGAGGTTAGTATTCAAGGTTCTGAAATATGTTGCAGTGTTCTGATTGGGTGCGTATGTATTCACTATACTTATCTCCCTATTCTCCACCATTCCCCTCAGTATGACCATTCTTCCATCCGCTTCCGCAGTTTCCTGCAACATGTGAAAGGGGACATGCGGTGCCACCCAGATGAGCAAACCTCTAGCATAGGCAGAATATGTCGAGCCCGCCACGAGCCCTTTCCATTTTTTCATAACCGTTCCCAGTTTTTCCCATGTCAGATGAGTCTCCTTTAGCAGCGCAATATCTATCTTTTGTCTGCGCAGGTATAACATAACCTTATTTCTTTTTAAATAGCTGTTGAGGTGCCTGATCCCCCCCATCAGTGCAGTCTAGTTCCTGTTTCTGTTCCTGTCTATATAGGCTCGTACCCCTTACTTATAATCGCCATCATTATTTCTACTGGGGTACCCACTTTGCGTCACATCATCATATATGCAATGTCCCCATCACTTATCGTGTTCCTCTCGAGCTTGCTCCGCATCTCGTCACAGACAACCCTGAAGGTCTAGCCATGTCGTTGCTTCTTCGGGGGTGTAAAAAAAAAGTCTTGCTTTTGTGCAGCACTTTCTATTTCGCGGGGTACAGAAGCATGTATTTTATTCCTGCAATGTGTAATCTCCTTTTGATTGCCACATAACTGTAGCGCTGCCTCTGGACCAACATTGTATAATCCGGATATGCTGTGATGGTGCATGAAGCCCTTTTGATCGTTCCTCCTTTGCGAAAGTACTCCAAGATCCTCTCACGATCCTTATAGTTAAGTATTTTAGCGATTATTGCGCGGGGGTGCCCTGGCTTCAGCTTCTTCATAAGGGCTCTATGTGCACGCTCCACTGCGAATCTTTACGAGAGTTTTCCGGCTCCTATTGCTTGTAAGAATAGGTTCTCAACGTAGTCCGTAGGGTCTTGGCCTTCCTCGCCCTCCGGCAGGCCGACCACGCGGATGTTGTTCCTCCTTGCTCTCCCTTCCGCTTCCTACGCACGGTTCTCCAGGTTAGCTACCTGCTGCTTTAATACGTGAACCTCCTTTGCATTGTTGGCACTTTCCAGGCTGCTCGTCCTCTCCGCCAATTCCCTAACATCCTGTCGTAGCAAGGCGACATCAATATCTACTGCGTCTATCTTGGCCTCCAGTGAAGTGCGCAGGTCTGCCATCGCTGTCCCCCATGAGTCTTCAGCTCTGTGATAGCAGCTAAAATCTGATGATTTTCCGTCGCTACAGTGCTTCCTGCCGGTGCTGTCTCGCCCTTAGGCGCTGTTGTTGCTGGAGACAGTTGCGTCTTGGCGAATGCTTCCATTGTGGATTGTTTGTTCTTGTTCTTGCTTATGGCCCCTCGCCCAGTCATCTTGCAGCCTCAGTTTGTGTCCTAGATTGCTTGTCCTCAGATGTGTCGATCCTGTTCCTCTGATTCGATGCGGCCTCAGAGTAGCACTACAGGTCTGGGTCCGTTGTTTAGGAAAACCTCTATTTAAGCTTGTGCTCGCTGGGTTAGTTCTCGAGTGGGTTGTGTCCTCCCACGTTTCAGCCTATTTTATTGCATCCTGGGGAGCACTGTTTCTTTCTGTCTAGTTTACCCAGCTTTTTGGGGCTCTGTGCACGCCATGTACAGCTGCCTATATCTTCTGCAGTCTTATTTACTTCTTCATTAGCTTGAGTCCACCCCACAGGTCGTATCTTTCTTTGTTAGCATCCGTTTTGTGACTTTGTGCAGTGTCATATGCTAGTATAAAGCCACCACTCGTGCCCCCAGCTCCCAATGCAGCGCCCTTTTTTATCCTGAAGAGTGCTCGATCACCACTGCCTGTGTCAGCCCAGCAGTATCAAAAATGTCTCTCAGTGGGCGTTATCGTTAAATACACTATTGCACGTTCCGGTTGCCAAATATTATTTATAAGCCGCCGCTTGCTGCATCCATTGCACCTTTCGCTTGAACGTAATGCTCTGCTTCCAGTTCAGTACACACAAGCTATTGTGTTGCCTCACGCGCCCACAGCGATATTTCACAGAGTTCGAGCATGCAGCGCTTACTGTTTCCACAACAAAGGCTTCAGGCGGCCACTCCAGCTGATCTCTTTTTCACTCGGGTGCCTCGCTCGCGCTTCGGTGTGCAGTAATATCCCCGCTCCCAGGCTTGCCTCCCTGTGACTGGGTGTTGTGACAGACGGCTGCTTTGGTCACTGTGCGCCGGCCCTCCTTCGAGCTGCTACAGTCAGCGATCAGCTTCTGCGAGTCTTGTTATACAGTGTAGCACCTCGCCAAATGTTTTTCAAACGATCCGATGATCCGCCGGGCACCACAACAGCCGCAGGCTTCACGAGCGCTGCTGTCAGTAGCCGCTCGAGCCAATGTATCTTTTGAGCTTTCTCTTCCAGGTTCGCCCCCCGCAGTGCAGCACGTCGCTTGATGCAATTTTGCGGATTAAGTGTTCCGTTCAGCTCCCCGCCCGAAGCGAGCCCTTCATTCGCAGCTAACGGCCTGGCTCAGTCACTACGGCGATCAGGGTATTTGCTGGACCCGATGCCTTTGTCTGCCGCCATTTTGTGGGACCTCGTGTTCCCCACAGCAAACACTGAAAAGCTCATATCCTGGGCATCCTTGCCACAACTAACTGGTCCTTTGCTACTGTGGCAGGGAACGTGTTCCAACACCTCCGTTTGTGTTTCCAGGAACTTTCAGTCCGTATAAGCGCTTCAAAACGGATTGTCGTCGGATCAATAGGAGCATTTTCAAACCTTGATATCTTCAGAGGTGTCATATAAGCCCTGTGCGTAATATATAATTGTATCTGTTTCAACCTGGCATTTCTTGACACCTTTTTATGATACCACAGGGCACGTTCCCACATCCCATCCTCTATCGGGGCTCCCACCTGGGTTTCCCAGTCTAATCTTAGTTGCGTTGGTTCTTTCCCAACCTTGGACATTATCATTTCATACAATCTAGAAATCTCATGCCCTCCCTCCGTTATATCATATATTGTGTCTACAGTACCATTTGGCTCTTCATCGAGTACCGTTTCAGGCCAAGTTTTCTTGATTTCCCGCACCAATCTGTGGTATGTAATATACTGACCCGCATGTAGTCCTACTTCCTCACCCTGCTCTTCAAAATTTATGATGGTCCCCTCCCGCCAGACATCTCCCATAGTTACCAACCCCACCGATTCCCATGGTTCCTGATTATCATTCGTAGCTGCACATCTCCTCCAGCTAGCACAACCAGCTGTATCTGCAGGGAGCATGGGGCTGGGTTTCCCATCATCCGGCATGCTTGGCGCCTGACCCTCCACCCAAGCGTCATCATC
The DNA here is from genome assembly GCF_040938575.1 of Ambystoma mexicanum. Lineage (NCBI taxonomy): Eukaryota > Metazoa > Chordata > Amphibia > Caudata > Ambystomatidae > Ambystoma > Ambystoma mexicanum. Next base: position 1,362,287,858 of record NC_090935.1, read on the forward strand.
TCAGGGCGCGCTTTCATTTCTGTCTTGGGCAACCAAATAATTTCTTTTAAATAAAATGGGGCACAATCTGCCCTAAACAACCTGGATTCAGGGGTCACTTCGTCCGAGAGCCATTTAGCAATGTATTGCAGCTGGCTCGCTATATAGTAGACCTCACAGTTGGGGAGCCTTATACCTCCTTTTTCGTAAAAGTTCTGCAACTTCCATAGTGCCACCCTATTCCTGGTGCCCTGCCACAGGAAATCCCTGCACATGCCGTTCAGTCTGGTGAAAAACTTCTAAGGTATGAGGTATGGGATGTTTCCAAAATAATGCAGAAGCCTGGGTAAGACCACCATCTTGAGCACTGCACTACGCCCCATCATCGCTAGTGGCAGCTTCACCCAAAATGTCATACTCTTTTCGATTTTAGCTATAGCTACCTCAGTGTTATTCCTATGTTCTTTTTCAACCGTATGGTACACATCTATCCCCAGGTACCGAAAAGTTTCAGCAACCCAAGGAGCTTGCAACACCGGCAGCTGCCCGACAGGGGTCCCCATATAGCTGCCTAGCGGGAAAATGATAGACTTCTGAGGGTTCACCGCTATCCCAGACAGCCCTGCATACCTATCCATAACCTCCAGGATGTACTGGAGATTCTCTTCCGGGTGCTGCAGGTACAGCAGCAAATCATCTGCATACAAGGAGATCAAGTGACACTCCCCTCCCACCTCAATGCCTACAGTATCATACTGTTGTCTGAGGTAAATAGCCAAAGGCTCTAGAGCTAGTATGTATAACATGGGGGACCATGGGCACCCTTGTCTAGTACCGCTGCCTAGACACCATCTCTCAGAAATCACGGCTCCTGTTTTGACTCTGGCCAACGGCTCACTATATAGCATCTCTGCCCATCTTATGTATCCAGGCCCCATCCCATAGCCCACCAAGGTTGCAAGCAGCCATGGCCACTTGACAGAATCGAAGGCCTTTACCGCGTCTAGAGACACTATTGCCATTTCACCCTCGTTCTTACTTGCCCATTCGACAATCCGATGGAGTCGCCTGTGGTTATGAGTTATGTTCCTGTTCGGAACATAGCCTGTCTGATCGGGGTGTATTAGTTTGCCTATGACTCTTCGCAGTCTGCTTGCCAAGACAGCTGTCAGTATCTTGCTGTCCTGATTCAGCATTGATAGTGGTCTGTAGGAGCCAGAGCTATGTCCAGGCTGGTTGGGCTTAGGAAGCGGTATTATAATTGCCTCTCTAAGGGACTCTGGCAGCCGTCCCGTCTCAAACGCTTCGTTTAGCATATCTAACATCGGGGGGAGCACTTCTGCTTTATACACTTTATAAAACTCACTTGGAAACCATCCGCCCCTGGGGACTTACTAGTAGGTAGCTGTCTCACCACTTCTTCATATTCCTCTAAGGTAATCGGTGCATCCAGTTCCTCTCTTTCTTCAGCACTTATTGTAGGCAGACCTATGTCTTCTAGTGTTTCTTTTATTTCCTCATAACTGCTCATCTCCACATCCCCATATAGTTCCCTGTAGTAATTTGAAAACTCCTGATTAACTCCCTCCTGGGTGTCAGCTACACTGCCATCCTCTCTTGTTATTGTCCTAATGGTGGGTCTGGGGGTTTCGCTCTTGTATAACTATGCCAGAAGCCTTCCCGTTTCATCTCCTCCCACATGCTGTCTCTCTATAAATTTCTTATAATTTTGGTTACACAGCCTATCCCAATGCTCCGCACATGTCTGTTGCTATTTGAGTATCAGCTCCGTATCTATTCCGGTATCATCATTCTCCTTCTGCGCTTTTTCCAGCTCCCTTTCAGCTTCATGTAGATCGGTCAAGATTCATCCTTGCAGGCTTTTAGAATTTGCTATGGCTACGCCCCTCAACACCACCTTAAAAGCTTCCCATATCGTGCTTGCTGAGTCCACGCTGCCAGTATTCACCTCGAAGTAGTTTATGATCTCCTCCCTTATATCTTCTCTAGAAAGGGGATCTTTATGCGCCTCTGCCCAGAGCCGCCACGTTGGGATCCTCGCCCTTGGGGGGTGGTATTGCCACCCAACAACTAGAGGCGAGTGGTCTGACAAGACCCTCGCTTTATATTCTGCCTGCACCGTTTCCATTATTATGTCCGACATGGCAAAGACATAGTCCAGCCTCGTGTACAACTGGTGTGGGGCAGAATAGTGCGAGTACTGTCTTTCATGGGGGTGCTTCGTTCTCCACACATCCGCCAGCCCAAAGTCGTCCAGCAGTCTTTGCAGCGCTCTTGCCGCCGGGGCAGGTCTATCCAATTTCTGATCTGATCTGTCCACCCTGGGGTTTAGTACACAGTTAAAATCTCCACCCCAGATCACCACACTTCCCATACACATGCTGAGGTTAGTATTCAAGGTTCTGAAATATGTTGCAGTGTTCTGATTGGGTGCGTATGTATTCACTATACTTATCTCCCTATTCTCCACCATTCCCCTCAGTATGACCATTCTTCCATCCGCTTCCGCAGTTTCCTGCAACATGTGAAAGGGGACATGCGGTGCCACCCAGATGAGCAAACCTCTAGCATAGGCAGAATATGTCGAGCCCGCCACGAGCCCTTTCCATTTTTTCATAACCGTTCCCAGTTTTTCCCATGTCAGATGAGTCTCCTTTAGCAGCGCAATATCTATCTTTTGTCTGCGCAGGTATAACATAACCTTATTTCTTTTTAAATAGCTGTTGAGGTGCCTGATCCCCCCCATCAGTGCAGTCTAGTTCCTGTTTCTGTTCCTGTCTATATAGGCTCGTACCCCTTACTTATAATCGCCATCATTATTTCTACTGGGGTACCCACTTTGCGTCACATCATCATATATGCAATGTCCCCATCACTTATCGTGTTCCTCTCGAGCTTGCTCCGCATCTCGTCACAGACAACCCTGAAGGTCTAGCCATGTCGTTGCTTCTTCGGGGGTGTAAAAAAAAAGTCTTGCTTTTGTGCAGCACTTTCTATTTCGCGGGGTACAGAAGCATGTATTTTATTCCTGCAATGTGTAATCTCCTTTTGATTGCCACATAACTGTAGCGCTGCCTCTGGACCAACATTGTATAATCCGGATATGCTGTGATGGTGCATGAAGCCCTTTTGATCGTTCCTCCTTTGCGAAAGTACTCCAAGATCCTCTCACGATCCTTATAGTTAAGTATTTTAGCGATTATTGCGCGGGGGTGCCCTGGCTTCAGCTTCTTCATAAGGGCTCTATGTGCACGCTCCACTGCGAATCTTTACGAGAGTTTTCCGGCTCCTATTGCTTGTAAGAATAGGTTCTCAACGTAGTCCGTAGGGTCTTGGCCTTCCTCGCCCTCCGGCAGGCCGACCACGCGGATGTTGTTCCTCCTTGCTCTCCCTTCCGCTTCCTACGCACGGTTCTCCAGGTTAGCTACCTGCTGCTTTAATACGTGAACCTCCTTTGCATTGTTGGCACTTTCCAGGCTGCTCGTCCTCTCCGCCAATTCCCTAACATCCTGTCGTAGCAAGGCGACATCAATATCTACTGCGTCTATCTTGGCCTCCAGTGAAGTGCGCAGGTCTGCCATCGCTGTCCCCCATGAGTCTTCAGCTCTGTGATAGCAGCTAAAATCTGATGATTTTCCGTCGCTACAGTGCTTCCTGCCGGTGCTGTCTCGCCCTTAGGCGCTGTTGTTGCTGGAGACAGTTGCGTCTTGGCGAATGCTTCCATTGTGGATTGTTTGTTCTTGTTCTTGCTTATGGCCCCTCGCCCAGTCATCTTGCAGCCTCAGTTTGTGTCCTAGATTGCTTGTCCTCAGATGTGTCGATCCTGTTCCTCTGATTCGATGCGGCCTCAGAGTAGCACTACAGGTCTGGGTCCGTTGTTTAGGAAAACCTCTATTTAAGCTTGTGCTCGCTGGGTTAGTTCTCGAGTGGGTTGTGTCCTCCCACGTTTCAGCCTATTTTATTGCATCCTGGGGAGCACTGTTTCTTTCTGTCTAGTTTACCCAGCTTTTTGGGGCTCTGTGCACGCCATGTACAGCTGCCTATATCTTCTGCAGTCTTATTTACTTCTTCATTAGCTTGAGTCCACCCCACAGGTCGTATCTTTCTTTGTTAGCATCCGTTTTGTGACTTTGTGCAGTGTCATATGCTAGTATAAAGCCACCACTCGTGCCCCCAGCTCCCAATGCAGCGCCCTTTTTTATCCTGAAGAGTGCTCGATCACCACTGCCTGTGTCAGCCCAGCAGTATCAAAAATGTCTCTCAGTGGGCGTTATCGTTAAATACACTATTGCACGTTCCGGTTGCCAAATATTATTTATAAGCCGCCGCTTGCTGCATCCATTGCACCTTTCGCTTGAACGTAATGCTCTGCTTCCAGTTCAGTACACACAAGCTATTGTGTTGCCTCACGCGCCCACAGCGATATTTCACAGAGTTCGAGCATGCAGCGCTTACTGTTTCCACAACAAAGGCTTCAGGCGGCCACTCCAGCTGATCTCTTTTTCACTCGGGTGCCTCGCTCGCGCTTCGGTGTGCAGTAATATCCCCGCTCCCAGGCTTGCCTCCCTGTGACTGGGTGTTGTGACAGACGGCTGCTTTGGTCACTGTGCGCCGGCCCTCCTTCGAGCTGCTACAGTCAGCGATCAGCTTCTGCGAGTCTTGTTATACAGTGTAGCACCTCGCCAAATGTTTTTCAAACGATCCGATGATCCGCCGGGCACCACAACAGCCGCAGGCTTCACGAGCGCTGCTGTCAGTAGCCGCTCGAGCCAATGTATCTTTTGAGCTTTCTCTTCCAGGTTCGCCCCCCGCAGTGCAGCACGTCGCTTGATGCAATTTTGCGGATTAAGTGTTCCGTTCAGCTCCCCGCCCGAAGCGAGCCCTTCATTCGCAGCTAACGGCCTGGCTCAGTCACTACGGCGATCAGGGTATTTGCTGGACCCGATGCCTTTGTCTGCCGCCATTTTGTGGGACCTCGTGTTCCCCACAGCAAACACTGAAAAGCTCATATCCTGGGCATCCTTGCCACAACTAACTGGTCCTTTGCTACTGTGGCAGGGAACGTGTTCCAACACCTCCGTTTGTGTTTCCAGGAACTTTCAGTCCGTATAAGCGCTTCAAAACGGATTGTCGTCGGATCAATAGGAGCAGCCACTCCGGAGCACGTCCTACTCCATGGCTGGTTGGCCACACCCCCCTTTAATCCCTTAACCTTTACTGTTGAGGGCGTACAATATACAACTTCAAAGGGGCCGTGAAATCATGGGGAGTTCCACCTCTGCACGAAACTGCACACGTACACGTGCTCAACAGCCATTAGCGGTGCTGTTGGGCTGTCCTGTGCGGGTGTATTTGTATCAGTTTGATTTTCTTGGGTAAATGAGGGTGCTACTTGTTTTACTATACTCCTCACTGCCCGTGTAAATTGGGTGAGATATTCCTTAAATTCATCCCCTAGTACTGTAGCAGATCTGTGAGCATCTGATGCTCTTCTTACTGGAGACAGTGGCGTTTGGATGTGCCTTCCTGTCACAATTTCGTGTGGGCTTAAATGGTGGTCCGTACTTGGTTGGTTTCTGAGTTGAAATAGTGCTGGAGGCAAGCAATATACCCAGTTTTTCTTAAGGGTGTGACATAATTTAGACAATCTGCTCTTGAGGAGGCTTCCTCACATCCCGTTAGCTTGCAGGTGATAAATCAAACAAAGTTTATGTTTTACCCCTAACAATGTGGTAACTTCTTTGAAAAGGTAATTTACAAAGTGTGTGACATTGTCTGAACAGATCACATCACTTCACATGTTCCCCACCTCTGAAATACCTCTCTTACCAAAATATTGGCGACACACTTGGCATCTGGGTGCACACACGGTCCTGCTTCCACCCACCGTGAGAAGGGGCACACCACTACTACGAGGTACCTTGCTCCATTACATCTTCCCCCTTGTCGGCCTAATCTATGTGCAGTTCTCCAAATGGGCCTGATTGGTGTGGCAGTGTTCCTCGCAATGTCCTCAGTGTCATACCTGAGCTGTATGTTTGACAAGTTGTGCATTCATTATTAATTTTGTTAAATGTTCCTGCAAATTGGGGATGAACCATTCTTCTTGGATGTCTGCTGCAATGTGCTGTTTTGTTACATGTGCAGGAAAGTGGAGTTGTTGGAAAGATATCTGTAATAACTCTACAGGCATCGCTACTTCCCCTGTCATTTCCTGATGCCATAGTAGGTCTGTGGGCGATTGTTTGCACCCACTTTTCTCCCATAACTCTTGCTCATTGGGTGGGGTGTGCCTTTGTAACTCTATTATTTGAAGTAATGGTGTAGAGCTGTACCCCTAATCTTTGTCATCTGGTGCTGATGTTTTTACTATACATTCTGCTGATAGTGGTATGTTAAAGTATGTTGCTTCTTTCGTGGCGGTGTCTGCTGCCACGTTTCTGAGTGAGATTGCATCTGTGTTATTTGTATGTGCCTGGCACTTCACTAAGGCCACTACTGATGGATCTGCTAATGCGTCAATGAGGTCATTCAATAGCGCTGCATGTTGTAAAGGAGAGCCATCTGCTCTCCTGAATCCCCTTTGTCGCTATTGTGACAAGCCTGAGTGTACTGTCATTGTCACGTATGTTGAGTCAGAGTATATCTTCACTGCACACCCTTTGGCTGTACACAATGCTTAAATTAATGCAATCAGTTCTGCTGCTTGTGCATTGAAATGTGAGGGGAGGCGCTTCTGCACTATCACTTCGTACTCTTCCCCTTCAATTCTTACCACAGCTGCCCCTAGATGCTTTTCTCCCGTTTCGCAATCGATAGACACTGACCCATCTAGAAAGTATATTTCACCTTCTTGTAGTGCATTTTCACTTGCTTTAGGGATGTCATCTTCTTCCCCTTCGCATGTCACGCAATGATGCGCTTGCATATCCTCCACTGTGCAGGGCTCTGAATTGAATGTGGCTGGGTTCACAGTTTTGCATCGTACAACTTGTACGTTAGGGCTGGATATTATTGTTTCATATGCGGTTGCTCTCTGTATGGTAAGTTTGGCCTTTGATCTTTCTAGTATGGCAAATAGAGAGTGTTCAACAAACAGTGTGACTGAGCAGCCCATCACTATGGTGATGCTTTTCTCTATTGTGAAAGCGGCAGCTGCAAGGGCCTGTTCGCATGCGAAGTGTCCCTGTATTACTGAGTCTAATGTTACACTGTAGTATGCCAATGGCTTGTGACCAAGTGAAGTTTTTTGTGTGAGTACTGCTGTCACTAGTGTTCCATTGCAATGTGAGAATAGGTAAAACTCCCGATCATAATCTGGAGTCGCTGAAGCGGGTGCATTTGTAATGAGATCCTGTAGTATAAAGTATTGCATGATCATATCTTGTGTCCACTTTATGGGGGCGCTGCACTTTTGTGCTTCTTTCAGTGCTTGGAGAAGGGGACGTGTGTATGCAGCATAGTCTAGTATCCATGCATGGCAATAGTTGCAAATGCCAAGGAATTTTTGCATTTCCTTGACAGTTTTAGGCATCATGGTGTGCCGTATAGCTGCTGCTCAGTCTGGTATGATTCTTTTACCATCCTTCGAAATGAACTATCCTAGATACAGTACTTCTGCTAAGAATTTTTCGCAGTTTTCCCTTGTCTACCTTGTACCCTTTTGCTGCTAGCAGGTTCAGTAATGTCACTGAATCTGCTCTACATTGCTCTTCACTTTCACTGCAGATAAGGATATTCGTCCATGTATTGCATTATTCTGCTTTTTACATCAATATTGCCAAGGTCTTAGTGCAAAATTCTTTAAATATGCTGGGACTTTCACAGTACCCTTGAGGTAGTCTCCAATGTTCATATCTTTTTCCCCCTAAAGTAAATGTTGTTAACTATTGGCAACTGGGGTCGAGTGGTACTGAGAAGGCGGCATTCTTGAAATCCCGAACTATGAAACACGTGTTATATTTTCTGGAACGCTGCAGAAAATGGATGCATGGTTTGGCACTAAAGGGAACTCTTTTTGTATGATGTCATTAAGAGGGCGGATATCCTGATGCATCCTCCAAGCCCCGCCCCTATCGGATAAATCACAGCATTGCATGGTGAATTTGATGGCACAATTATACCTTGTTGCAGTAATGTGTTTATTGTTTCTTTTATTCCTTCTTCCGCTTCTCTGGACAGTGGATATTGTTTTAACCTAGGTGGTACTGCACCTGGTTTTAGTTTAATTTTAACAGGTGTTACTCCTCGTAAAAGTCCTACATCATATGGCCCTGTTGTCCATATTTCCGATGGTACTTTTTCCAAATCCTGGTCAAATATGGAAGGCGATGCACTGACACTGGCCATGAGGGGGTTATTTATCTCTCTGTGTTGGATCATTATGTCACATGGCACGCATATTTCCATTATTATTTCCCCGTCAGTGTCATTGTCAGTGAACAGCTCTTCATCTGTCACATCTCTCAGCGCTATATTTGGGTCTATGCACAATTCTGTTCTCCACTCACATCCATGCATGTCCAGTCCTATTGCCACAATACGTTTGCCCGGTACTTGCACCCCCTGTAGGTCAATTGAAAGGACGGTGCCAGGCACAATCTCTGGGCTTACCACAGGGCGGAAAACAAAATCAGATCGCACCCTCCATTCTTTCTGAGTTATCTCTGGTACTACTCTAGCCAGAACCTGTATCCCATAGACGAACATGTCAACATCTATGGGCACCCCCCTCACTGCAACCTCATTTGTCATAGTACTGATCATTGGCATTGGTCGCACTGGACACACCCCTGGAGTGGAACACACTATTCCCCTTTCTGTAAAAGAGATGGTCATATTAAGCTTACTGAGGAGATCCCTCCCCAACAAATGTATGGTACAGCAGGGGTGCCCGAACCGTTTTCCCTCCCACTGTTATATCCAAATCTTTTGTGTAAGGAAGTTTTAAAATTGCTCCAGAAAACCCCTGTGTTTCCAAATATTTCCCTGAGAGAGGAAACCGGCCCTCCATAAAGCACAATTTTTCTGTTCCCGAGTCCACCATAAAGATGAACTGTGTGTTTCCTATCTCCGCCCCCACTAGTGGTTCCTCTTCTGCATGTAGGATAGTCGATAGGACTGGACATGCAAGTGCTTTCTGTGGGCTGTCCTAATCAGGGTATGTGTTTGTTACTAGGACGGAGAAAAGGCTGTCTCCAATTACTGCTGTACCGCGAAAAGGCACCGGTGCGCCATTGGTGGTGGTATTGAAAATGTTGGGGTGGCCATTCCCACCGCATTCTGCCGTGCTGGTTGGGGTTGTCTGTGTTGAATTTGTTGTGTTCCTTGCAGGTTGTCATAATTTTGCTCTTGTTGTCCATTACCACCCATTGGTAATCCATAGGGGCTGCCTGGGTGAGGGTGGCCAAATTGTTGTTCGTTTCCCATGAAAGGGGGTCCTTGATAGTATCCCATAGGTTGTGCTCGACATTCCCGTAAAAAGTGTCCCCATCTCCCACAATTCCAGCAGGACCCTTGGCCTCCTCCTTGCGTCCCTTGTCCTCCAAAACCTCTATTTCCTTGACCCCCAAACCTCCCTCTCTGTCCCCTCTACCCACCTCGTCCTCTTGTGGGCCTTCCCTGCTATTGGGGACCTTTGTACTGCTCCTCTCCAGCCCATTGTTCCTGTCCGTTTGCAGACCATTGGCTGCCATCCTTGCTGGTGAGCCTCTTGACCCCTCCTCCCTGCCTCCCTGTGTCTCCGTGGGTAGGGCTGCGTTAATCGCAGTGACCTTCACCAGTTTATTTTGTACAAGCTTCACTTCATCAGGCAACCCCCTCTGTGCGATTTCCTTCTCTCTTTCTTTGATCTGCCTACAATGATGTACTATGATGCTCCGAATCTCAGGCCAGCCTTTGGCTTCTATCCCAGCTATTTTATCCAAGGCCTTCTGTACCTCCTTCGGGAGGCCTCTCTTGATGATAAAGTAAAAAAGGTAGGTGGATTGGTCCCAAGCCATGCTCATTTCTGATCTCCACAGGTCCTACACCTGAAGAATGAACAGCGCAGCCTCCTCCTCCTCACCCATAGTACATTGCATTACCAATTGTAAATCTGGAGTGTCAGGGAAAGTTCTCTGCAGTGTATACCACACTTGGGCTCTCACATTGTTAAAGGCTAACCCCATCATAGCGGTCACAATTTATTGTTACTCCTTGAAAACCTGCCTTCACCCACACCCCGTCTGCTTGATCTCCCACCGCAGACACTAATAAACTTTTTACATCCCCTATAGCCAGTGGCACTCCTGCTGTATTCTTTTCGAATGCATGTATCCACTTTCTGGCTCCTCCCGACAGCAGGGGGAGTAGTTGCAACAGGTTATTATTGTCCATTTGTGCCCGTGCTATTTAGTGGGGTCTCCCTGCTCCCTTGTGGATGAGAGGCATTTGTAATCTTGTTTTACTTCCATTTTTACTTACCTTTACTCCTTTACTTTTGCCCAATGACATGTTTCCCAACCTGCCCCTCAGCCTTCCCTCCCATCTTTGCCTTACTACCCCATCCTCTGGGTCCTCTCGAATTGGTAGGGCTAATCCTGCTGCTGCTGCCCCCTCTTCATACTCGTCTAAATCACTCCATACCTCGTCTATTTCTGTGTCTGAGTTTCTGCTTCTTTGTTCCTCCCCTGTTTGGCTGCCTCCTTGTTCTGTCCACACAATTTTTATGGGGGTAACATTAAGGTGGAAGAAAAACTCTCCTGATTTCCATTCACGTTCTGGCCCTCTATTCCCCTGTGGTAGCGGCAAAGGTGTTGATCCACCCGCTGCGCTTGATGGTGCCTCCACTTCCCCAGGCAACATTTGTCCTCTGTCACATAATGCTCATAATCATGTCAACTCCATCTGTGTGGAGGCAAGTTGTCTTTGCAAATCCCCAGTGAGGCGTGCTAGGTTTACTGGAGGGGTGCTAGTAGGTCCGTACAGCCCTCTAGAATCATAAGGAGGCGGGCGGTGGCTGTCGGGATTGTAGGGCCACTTGGTTCGGGCAAATAAGATGGGTCACTGTACCCCGCAGCGGGCCTAGTTAATAATGGGTATAGTCTAGTGAGGTTGTTGTCCCCCACTTTTACCACTTTTTCTTCCGTTGTTACTCCCCCCTCTCCTGTTGGGGCTGATGCCGCTTCCGGTGATACCTCTTTCATTAAATCATTACCGGGGGATGCATCTTCAAACATCCTCCAAAGATCTAATATTTGGCGTCTATTTTGGATATACGGCTAGCAGGTGGGTTGTCACAAGATCTAACACTCTTTTATCAAATGACCCTCCTTCTGGCCACACTTGGCCACACTTGAGACGACCCCTCTCTCTTTATTTCCGTGATCCACTGTTCATGGTATTCTTTCGCTATACAGGGGGAGGTGCTGGCAAATAAGAGCTAGCGGTGTGTCTCCCCCCATGGTTCCCCTGGTTACCTTTGTTTTTACTTGTCTGTGTAGTGTCACAAATACAATTGGAAAAGTAATATGTCTGTTAACTCTGTCAATACCTTAACACTCACTGTATAGTATCACAAAAACCTTGTTACTTACACCTTCTTGCTTCCATATGAACGACAAATGACACATTTTCAATACTTCTTACATAGATGACAAACTTACATATACTTTTTGGACGTACCAACAATTTTGACTTTAACAACAGTTAACATATAACATATACTCGCTTTGGTGCTAGTTATACTCCTACCCTGTCCTAGTCACACTTATCCATATTCTGTTTTCCCATTCACTCTTCTTGCACCTCTTTCCTGGGCCCCGTCGGGTGTACTACTAAAAGAGTTATGCTCACAAGAAAATGAATTTACTAAGTTTACTAATATCTCCCGAGTCTATACAATATATGAAACTCCTACGTTTTTTATCTCCACTTATTTCCTGCACTGGTCGAGACAATGCTACGTGGCTCCTCCTTCTACCCCCCTTCCGAGCTAGGTTCCCGTACACTTCCCTTTTTCCGTTACCTCTGTATTCACAACCTAATGGCCATATAAAGAAAAGAGAAGAAAAAGCCTATCAGTTACACTCACACAGTCTCTAGGCCCTAAATCTGACTTCCCACTGCTTTGGTATCTCTGTCCTTACACCAATAGTTTTTACAAATTCCCCTTCTTTGAGATTCTCGCAACCAGTACTCACGTGTCCTGGGTGATCGGAGAGCCTCCGTTCATGGTCCACAATCCACAATAGGGGCTGCACCCCATACAAGCCATTACCTGCCTTGGCGAGCAGTCTGGTATTCGCAATGCGGGGACCCTTGGAACTTCTTCTATTGGGCTAACACTGTACAGCCGCAGGAGGCAATGGTTTTTGGGGCGTCCCAGATCTCACCACCCTGCAAGGGGTTTCTCTCAGTGCACCCTCGATCACACCACGGGGGTCACCAAGTGAAAGTATTCACTCACCACAATACCAATAAAACTCAAAATAAAGGACACATCCCAGTAAGGAATGAGACTACAAGAGTTGATTGCGAGTTTGTCAAAGATTTATATGATATTCAGCATCCAGAGAACTCTGCTGCCTTGAGAGCGCTCTGGCATACAATACAAATACAACATGTTATAAAGGGTTACAGCGTCATCAGTGATGAGTTCTATACAGGATGCATATTACAGTTTCATTGGTTAGAAAGGAGGTGCACATATAGTTCTTTATGGGCTGGCTACACGGGATTGGCTGATGACTTGATGGGAGGTTGGACACCACGTGATTCAGCTGAGCGGGTCAGTGCGAGGTGAAGGTTAGGGCAGGTCGGAGAAGCAGCTCGACCTTACTAGCTAATCTGCACACTTATTCTAGTCATGCAATAAACAATGAGCATCAATATACCTTTGAATACATCTTAGAGGCCTATAAATTGTACACACAGATGATAGTATTGTCTTACATTGGGTCATTCATAAGGGGAAGGGTGTGGGGGTCTTGCCTTCTGTGAAAACTTGGGGACTGGGCTGGTCTGGCACATCAGGGCAGGCAGGGGAATGGCGTGACATATGTTAGTTTAGGACAGGATATACTGTGACAGGGGTCTGGGTTTATTGGGGGCATTCTGGGGTGGTCAACAAAGTGGGGGCACACTTCTTGTACATCAAGAGAATACCTTAGGAGGGCACAGGGTTACACAAGCAGTAGTTTTTCAACTGCGAGGGTGAGAGGTGCAGGAGCAGGTTTGTGGAGATGGATGAGTTACAAGTCATGGTTCGGGCCGGTTCACACACAGGACAGTGATCTCAGAGGAAGAATGATACAATTCATAGTGTGAATTGTTGCAGTTAGCTTCAGCGTATCCATGAGAAAAGGACTTGGGCCGAGCAGAAAAGGTGGGGGCGGTTAGTGCTCGCTGGGCTCGGCGCTGCAGAGGGGAGAGGAAACTTTGTAGTGCCCAATTGCGGCCTAGCCCAAAGATAGAGTCGAGGGCACACAAAATGGAGTCCAAGTGTGTCTTGCAATAGCCCCACCTCTGCTCTAGCTGAGGCCTTATTCCTCATGGCAGCAGAAGGGCGATGGAGGTGTCCCCCACTAGTGCAAGAGCAAGTGGTTCATCTCGTGTAGAATGTATGGGGGGGACTAATTCGCCCCTTCCTTCCTTACACTATATGCACTGCAAAATAAGCCAGGCTCACATCACCACCTAACTCCTCATGAGTTGGTGACTGGACACTGAATTTGAACACTCCTTGCTCCTCCAACTAGGGTAGAAACTGATGCTGACAGTATAGCAAATACATAAGGTGATGAGATTCATGATTACCTAGCAACAATGATATGATATGATATGATATGATATGATATGATATGATATGATTTGATATGATATGATATGATATGATCTGGCATTTATAACGCGCCTATACACAAGTGTTTCAATGACTGGAAGTTTTTCTTCATGTCTCAACAGATCAAGAACCAAAGGGAGGGGTCCAATAGGACTGAAGAGGAAAGCCAGCCAACTGATCCAGGCTGCTTATTGAAACAGCCAATCTTATATCCAGAGGACAAGCTGCTGGTGCACATATTTGTCTGCACCTGGAATAACCCCCGCTTTGAGGAACCCTATGAGGTGGAAGTAGTTACCCCCACGGCTCTTAAACTACAAGGAAGACAAGCCTGGCTGCATCTGCACAACATCAAACTGTACAAGGGAGAAACTTCGACCTCTCCTGCATCTACTGACAGTGAAGAAAGAGAAGAAGTTCTTCACATGCAAACAAAATCATCAAACATGCAAACAAGATCAGCAAACAATAGCAAAGAAAAGAAGTTTATGGAACAATAAAAAATTGTTGAAATAAAAATTGACATTTCTTAAATCTAATAAGGAATTAATGGACTTGCAGCTATCCTGGAACATTTTTAGATACATTAAAGGAAGAAGGCCTTGATGCACCAAAGCCAAAGGTCAAGGAATACATTGCATCATCTATGCTACCCATCAAAATAATATTACACACATTCTTGTATGCTGTTTTTACCTACATATTACAGTCTTGCCCAGCTCTGATAAGATGACATGTGGAGATTGTTACATTGTGTGGCAATCCTAAAAAACAATCACATTATTTACAGAATTATTGTATTAATTATTTTAAGTTCTTGATATAAAAGCGTGAGTTCCAGAAGATAACGCTATTTCATATTGAATTAAATGAAATGGGAAGGTTCCAGAATATGTGACACTCACTTTAGCAGGGATTTTAACTGTGATTTCATTTTGTGTTTTGATTTGCCTTTTCTTCCTTATTATTATGGCGTTCAGACACATAATGATTACAAATGCAGATATTGTGGGGGACGAGGAAACATCCTTTATAAACCCTAACAAAGGCACGAGCAACATTTTCCCTAATTTTACTAAACAAATTGCCCAACTTAAAAGAGATGTTGGAGAAGATCATGAAGGCATAAATACAAATCTTGACAATTCTGCTCGCTTAAAGAATAACCTATGTTACCAGCACATGAAAGAAGTGGGAGAGAGAATGTCAGATGAAAGCTGCTTTGTGAGTTCTCTCATCCCCTACTCCATGAACACAGCCAGAATATTTATTGCAAAAGAGATGCCTGTCCACGATGTGAAGTGTCTCAGTCATCTGGCAGCATGCACAACCAGAGGACAATTCAAAGGAAAATGCCAACCCTATGTTGGCGATCAAGGAGAACATTTCCATATGAAGATACTTATATGAAAACACAAAGGATGGAGAAAAGGGTGGGTTGTACATGCAAAACACTTATGTATCCATCCCAGATTGGAGAACGAATAAAGGTTGTCAGAATTAGGAGGATGGAATGTTCAGACATAGTGGAAAGATCAGGAGTACCAGGATGCTGGGAGGGACCTCAGCTATAGGTCAGAGAGGGCCGTGTGAGCCGCGCTGGACCGCTGGCTCGGCTCACACAGCGTTCTCTGACCTACGACAGCTCCGTGCCGCGTCCTTCGGTCGAGAGGATTCCCGACGTGGTTTCCTCTCAGCATTTTGCTGCCGATTGAGCGGGCGTTGAATTGTTAACCCTGCCGGTCATCACGATTTAATCGTAGCTCGGATGCTTTTGACATCTGCCTGCAATTACAATGCCACAGGGTATCCATAGACAAGTGTATGATTTATCCCTCCACCGTATGAAATCACTTGACAGATTCCCACATCCTCTACTGCCTGCTAAGGCGTTTCCAAGCTAGAGGACTTTTCTGCAGTTGTATCTATATGACCCAACAAGTGATAGATTCACTTTACCAGTTTACTAAGTCCTACACGGATTCAGAATTTGCTTAGCGACAAGCACCACCACGATGCCTACCAGACCTGTATCATTAATGCAAGCCATCTCCCATGAAGTCAGATACAGCGCAACTCAGCTATTGCAACAAAGGGCCTAATAATAAGTCCCCCACAACTTTACCTAAGAAGTTGCTTGCCCCCACGAGAACCAACTAAGGTTGCACTATTCCAACTTATATTTAGCTGGACTGTTTGAATAGGATTCTGTTACAGTATTTATTTCATCAGAACAGAAACATGTTTAGACCACAATTCTCTGGATTGAAACAGAGACACAAATCTTTATACATGCCAATAAGTTGATGAGTGTATGCAATGATATAAGACCTTGTTACACACATCTTCTTCTGAAAAACAAATCATTCACTGATTTTGACGAATTCCTATGAGAATTGTTTTGATATATTTGTCCATTATTATTAGTATCAATGTTAGTTATTGTCAAAAGATGTAATAATTTCTTAGCGAATGTCTATAATTAATAAAACATTGTATGTTTATGCCAGTTTGCCACAATTTGCCATTGTAGTCAGTACAACCTGTTTTTCTTAGCTCTGTCTCATTTATAATTATTGCAATATCTTAAAGCACTTCCTACAGCAAGGGTCTTATAAGGGGCACACCATAGCAAATGCAAATTCTCACATGTGGCTCCCTAATGTGCAACACGTGCAGTGACCTACACCATATGGTAATCTATGCGTGGCACCTCACTTCGGGTGTTCTTCCAAGTCTAAAATGTCCTCCACAACCCTTCTTTAAAGGTCACCACCATCAGAGAGATGAAGAGTTAAACCTGCATGGATGCCTTATGTTGTGGTGGCTATCGTCAGCTCTTGGGCGCATGGCCTACGGCCTATGGCCTTTTGCCATGCACCCAAGAGTGTAGGCCTTGCCCACACCCACTACAACATAATAGAGCCATGATTGCAAACATGTGGCCACGTACCATAATCCACAAACGTATCATAGGAAGGCTGTTATAAACGGCAAACCATAGCAAACACTAATGGTCACATGTGGCTCCCTAATGTGCAACAGGTGCAATAACCTACACCATATGGTAATGAGCGCATATCAGCTCAATTGTGCATTCCAATCACGTCTAAAATGTCCTCCACTTCCATTCTTTGAAGGTCACCACCCTCGGAGAGATGCAGAGGTAAAACTGCATGGCTGCATTATGTTGTGGTGGCTGTGGTGAAGGCCTGGGCTCTTGGGTGCATGGCCTACGGCCTATGACCTTTTGCCATGCAACCAACAGTGTAGGCCTTGCCCACACCCAGCACAACATAACAGAGCCATGAAGGCGAACATGTGGCCAGGTACCACAATCCACAAACGTAACATAGGCAGCAACACTTCTACCCAACCCTAGCACCATAATACAGCGATGCATGCACACATGTAACAGTTAGAAGAATCCACAAACATACCACGGGGTTCGGCACCCCTACCCACTTCTATTCACATAGCATTGCATCACTGCCAACCTAACCACAAAGTCTTCACGACAGTTGCCCTGCTCCCAGCCCTCTAATAGGTGCACAAATCCAATACTTCATGGTGCAGTACAGTAGTCCACCCTCAGTGCAGTGGATAGTACCGAAGCCGATAAAATATGAAGTTCAACCCTATCCACTTCTATGCACACAGTACTTCAGCACTGCACCCAGTGGACACAATGCAGGACTGTTCACTTCATCAGGTCCAGCCATGGACTACAGTGCACACTGCAGGATCTGCTAACAATCTGCACACCCATGGAACCAACAGTGTATGCAATGTTGACAAACCAGACAAACACAAGGCAACAATGTGAAACCTTACAACCAGGGCACATAGTTTTCGGTGCTAGGCTTCCACCCATGCATCGAAGGGCCTACGGCCTTACTGCACGCAACACGCCATAGTACACTGTATGTTAAAATGTTTATGTCATGTGCAATGCACTACCCTTCTACCCTTGATCTGCCATCAGTCACCCCAAAACGAGGTTGCCGCTCCAGCTATCACGCCGAAAAGCAGGCTGCCTGCATTCACCACACAAGGTAGTTGCCTGTTGAGGTACCCGTGAATTGCTGCAATACGCACAGATACTGCGGGCAAACCACAGTCTTCTTTCACCCAATGTGATATATCAGATGAACCACTTGTCATTCCTCCACCCTTTCCATCCCTTCTTCCCACCACCACCTGGCGTAAAGTATGTTTTCCAGGCCCTTCCGCCGCCGCACTGTCTTCCATGGCGGCGTTTCCCAAAAATGTTGATGCACAGCACGCTTGCCTCCAGCCAACCACTAACCGCGTCCAATATTCGCCAACATCACTGCGTACCGCAAGCCAATGAGACTTTGTCCACGGAGCGAACAGGGAAATGGGTCAGTGGAGCGGAGCCAGATATCACTATTTTTTGGAGACGTGCATTTCAGTCCTTTGCAACAAAAGTACTGGTCAGATTTCCACTAAACACACAACAAACAAACATGCTTTCGGAGCCTAGCCCCCGCCTGCCGCAAATTTGGTTAAAATCTGTCCAGCCGTTCGGCCTGTAGGCGTGCAAAAAGTTTTTGCCCATTCAGTCTATGGAAAAAATAATGTTTTGGGTTGCCCCCTATAACTTTGCCCCCTCCACGAAACCTCACCCAAATTCAGCAGGACCCATATACTTTTTTGGCAAAGTTTAAGCCAAATTGGTCCACGGGGAGCAAGCTTATAAGCCACCCAAAAAGTGGTCTTACAATGGGTTTAGTAACTTAACCATTACTACACGACTGCTACCGTGGGCCATGTAATTATGAAGTTGATATGTTAGAGATATCTTTGGTGAAGGGGGCAAAAGAGTCAAAGTAAATGCCAAGATTGAGGGCTGAGACAGAACGAGAGAAATTGTACAGTAGTAGTGTTAAAATGAAAGGATAAATGACAACCCCTTCCCAGTGAAATGAAAGGCTTTTGAAATATACCAACAACTGGTTTGCTTTGGGTGAAACTCAGTGTCCCAGACAGTCAATAAACAAGAAAGAATGAAATGACATTAATAGGTGTTTACCAGGTATTACCCGAATTGTTTGTTTACAATTGTACAAATGACAATTGTTCAAATAACAATTGACCTTCTGCACAATTGACTGTATGGTCATTTTTTATATATATATATATATATATATATATATATATATATATATATATATATATATATATATATATATATATATAATGGGTTGGGGTAATAATAATATAAGGGGATTGGGTGGGGTGTTGAGGTGGGGGTTGGTTGTAGAGTTTCCCCCGCATATATATCCTAATTGACCGTTTAAATTTGGTCAATTGTGCAGAAGGTCAATTGTTATTTGAACAATTGTCATTCGTACAATTCGTATACAACCGTTTGCCAATACGATTAAACAGTCCCTGACATCAGTAGTGCATAACGAGGCGTGACCTATATTTAGACTTCATCCGTCACCAGAATCTGTGGCCCACTTTTATATAATTCCTATTTGTCTCAGAATTGTGCAAAATTAAAGGTAGATCCTGACTGCTCAACTTCTGGCTCCAGCAGTTGCTGGCAGGTATGCACATCACATGGTGACGTTTCTGTGTTGCCAACACACTGGGCATCTGCTGAGAGGCGTCTGTAGACAGCATGTGTGTGTACTATGCTTTCCCAGCATGGAACATTATGAAAGTGGGGAGGTTAGCAGGCCTCTCTTTCAGAGACAGTGCTAACTGCACCATTTTATTACTAAAAATAAAAAAGGCTCAAGCTATTCCAACCTCACAGATGGCATTCTGTCACACCTGTGTATTCTTGTTCTTTTTCTTGCTCTCACCACTATTCTCCTTTTCTCAAACACTCCTCACCCACCTTGTGTCACAGCTATTTACCCTTTTCCCAAACCATTTAGCTCTTTCCAAACATTGCCAATTCTAAAATAAGGGGACATATGAACACAAATAAGAAAACCTAATGGCACAATGGTAGGTGCTCCAGGGGGTGCAAAGTATGCAAGACATGAAGGAACAAAGTGTTTACAGATCATGGTGTGCTCCAAAAAGTACACCGACTGCAGGGATCCAGAGTTCTCTCTCCCCCCACATGTGCCATTGTTCTTTCTCATATTCTCTGAAAGTGAGAGAGGAGTTGTGCACAGTGAGTGGACAGGGGAAAGGAATAGATCAAATTTGAGAATGTTTGTGCAAGAGTTAATTATCTGGTCTCATAGACTACCAATCTTATACTTTTGCTGACCTCACTGGACATGGTTCTCTAAGAAAAAGATGTTAGTTATTAGTGGGGTAGTGGAAGAGGCAGATGCAAGACTGTAGTGTTGATAGATGCAGATCGGATGTACCAGGTTCCATTATGTAAATCTGCTTTCCATGGGTTTGGCAGAGACACTTGGAAGTATGTTATCCAAAGGGACTAACCTAAGATCTCTTAGATTATTGCACTTTCTTTCTGGTTAGACCCTGATGAGGGAAAGTGTGAAAGAGCTAAAGAGGAGAGCTTAGTCATGGCTTCACTAGTGTTGATGTGCTAAAGGTCATGCCTCTGATGGCCATCTATGGGGTTTGTGAGGCATTGTAAGGTGGTCAGAGATCTAAGAGGGGAGTTGATTAGCCGGAGAAATGGGGTGTAGACATTACAGGCAAAAACAACCTTCAGTCCTGCATTCCTACCACTGGCATCTTGCATACTTTTCCCATTTCACTATGTCACTGTGCCACTGTCAATTGGTCCCTCCATCTGAAAAAAAAGAGTTAAAGAAATGCATTGTACCCCATGTACAGCATCTGGGAAATGGCAGATGAGGGAAAGAGGATGGTAGTGGAAACTTAACTACTTCCCAGATGTTACATGATAAGATTTATGGGTTTTGGTGGCAAGTACTTTAGGTCCACAGAAAGGGCTGCTTGAAGTTGATGACTGAGGGAGTTGTGGTTACCATGTCAGGGGAAGAGTAGGGTTATGGTGTGAGGCCAGTGGCCATACAACACATGCTCCTGTGAGACATGTTCTCCCAGCACATTCTCCTACCACACAGGTGCCTACAACATGTGCTGTAATTACGTGAAAGCCAAAGCTCAATTAACTTTGATTTCATTTTTAAAATGTTGTAATAAATACATTCTTTTCAGATTCTATGATTTGACAACTCTTTTTTAATTTATTTTTCCACATTGCTTACCGCAAAATAGAGGGAAAGCCCCCTGCACTCCTCTTACACCCTGCACCCTTATATATACCTTACTCCAACTTACCATCTGCATTTTGCAGCACTAAAAAGCGGAAAGCAAATCAATAAATAGTGATTCATTGAAAGTGTAGTTCAGCAAAAGAGGGATACACCCATTTTTCATACGAACAGTAGACAGAGAGTATGAATAGTACAGTTCATACATTAGACAAGTAACATCTAAAAACTAACATCAAAAGCAAGTAACATCTGACTTTATTGTCAGTTTTAAAGTGATGGAATAAATGTACACTTTCATTATGAAAATGGGACACTTCTGACATGTAAATGTACACTTTATGAGGCATAATGTGCATGATCCGAATGGAGGTACATTTTATATTAAAGCCCTAGACGTACATTTGTGATATCAACATTGTGTATATGAACACTAATAAGGTGCTCCTACGACAAGCATACCTAATAGACACGTCCCTACTACATGTAACATGGAGACATACAAGTGCTCCCACATGCACTTATGACACATCACCTATGATGCATGCTCCTATATCATATGCTCCTATGACAACACATGCTTCTATGAAACATGCTCCTATGACACTTGATTTTATGACATGTGCTCCTATGACAGGTGCTTCTATGACACATGTTCCTACAAAACACGCTCCAATGACACACCCTCCTAAAACACATGCTCCAATAACACGTGCTCCTACAGCACATGCTCCTACCATGCATGCTCTTTCAAGGCACACTTACTGTGCACTCTTACGACACACACTCTAATGACACAAACTCCTTCAAACATGTGCTACCATGACACGTGCTGTAGTAGCATGCACTCCTAAAACACACTCTCTTATAATGCATATTCTGATGACAAGCCTACCTACTACACATGCACCTACTACACATAACATAATCCTACAACATGCGCACCTATTACATATGCTCCTACAATGCATGGGCCTATGACACAGATTATAACAATACATACTCCAACCACACAGGGGCCTCCAAGATGTGCTGCTATAACGTACGTGGAGTGTATGAGTTTCACAGTTGGTATATTACAAAATGAACATCTCCTGAAAACTCACATCAAAGGCAAGTCATATGAGATGCACACAGAGCGTATGAGTTTTACTCTTCGTACATTACACAATTATCATCCCCAAAACACTCGCATCATAGACAAGTCACAGCTGACTTTGTTCCATTATTTTAAAACTGTCATCAAATGTACAATGTCATAAGAACTGTACGCCTAGCGTGTGAGGTTTACAGTTAATACACTGCACAATCAACATCTAAAAACTCACATGAAAGGCAAGTGACAGCTGCCTTAGTTCAGTTTTAACGTGATGGAATATGCACACTTTTCATACAAAAATGTACACTTTAGGAGGCACACAATGCATGAGCAGAAGGCAGTTATATTTTATGTTAAAACCCTACACAGTATATCTGTGACATTAACATTGTGTATATAAGGGGGCTGCAACCTTTGGCTCACCATATGTTTCAGACTTCAATTTCCATAATATTTGGCAATTGTCTATGATGGTTAGGGATGGTGGGAGTTGTAGTGCAAAACATCTGTAGAGTCAAAAGTTTCAGACCCCTGGTGTATATAAACACTAATAAGGTGCTCCTCTCTCATGTGCACCTAATACACACGTGCTTACTACACATGACATGTAGATGTATGTTATGTTATTGGTTCTTATACTGTGCACTGTTGCCACCTGTGTGGTTTCTTGGCACTCTGCTCTCACATGCACCTATGACAGATGCACCTATGAAGCATGCTCCTATGAAACAGGCTTCTATGATGACACATGCTCCTATGACATGTGCTCCTATGAAACATGCTCCTATGATATGACACATGCTCCTACCAAACACGCTGCTACCACACATGCTCCTACATCACACACTGCTATAACATGCGCTACTACAACACACACTCCTATAATACATGTTCTGTTGACAAGCACACCGGCTATACATGTGCCTGCTGCACATAACATGTAGATGAATGAAACATGCTCTTAAGACGCATCTTCCAACCACACCCTTACAATGCACACTTGCCAAACACTCTAACTACACACACTCCTACAACACGAGATACTACAACACACATGACTATGACACCTTCAGCTTCTACACCTGTTCCTACTACACACACATACACACACCCACCCACGCCCCTACGATACATGCTTCTACAACACATGCTTCTACCACATGCGCTCCTACAAAACATGGTCCCACAAGACACATTCTTACAAAGCATACTCCTACCACACAGGCTCCTGCAACGTGTGCTGCAACCACATGCACTTAGCGTATTAGTTTTACAGTTGGTACATTACAAAATTAACATCTTAAACTCACAGCAAAGTCAAGTCATATGAACTGCACTGTGACAAATCTATCCCCGGCAGTCCAACCCCTCTGCATTTCTTCCTCTTTATGTGACAAGTAGGAGACCTGAGTTATTCGTGGTGCCACTCTAGTTGCTCACGCAACCGCACCAGTCAGGGAGACCACGCCCACTTCCAGTCAAGGATATCAGGAAGGAGGACCCGGAGCTTGTCACGTCGCTACCCTCTTAGGAGTTGTGCAACGCTGCGTGAGTTTGTATAGTCTTAATCTTCAAAGGCGGGAACCTTAGCTTCCATCTCTCTCATTCTACCCTATGCTGACTGTCTACCTTTCTTTCCGTTCCCAGATATCCCGTGCACCATTCCCTGGTTCGTGCCTTCAGTTCCAGATTGAAATGTTTTTCTCATTCGGCACCGCGTACAGTCTTCCAATGCCGCAGTGTGTGTTCCTTTGTTAGCTCCCCCCCTGCAGAATTCATTACCCATCAAGTTCCGTATTACGGATCATTAACTACCTTCTCTCTCAAATTAATGCAGGCACGGCTTCCGCAAACCTCTGCCTCACTCTGCTCTCCGCGATCAGGAAAGCCTATGTGCTTCAGATCAAGGAACTCCTCCTTTCATCCGGTAAGGATTTAGTTGGCTCGATCCATAACCGGCTAGAGCTATAGGTTACCCTTACCTTTCTGATTCTTTCCCTCATTTTCCTCCAGTTGTTCTGTCCTCCTCTCTTCAGCCTATAGGCAAAAGAAACAGTCTGTCACTCTGCTCCAGGGATAAGAAAGTTAACAGGATTTTGGGGGACATAGTTGGAGAGTATACTCAGAGCATAGTATTAAATACACTTAATTTCCACATAGTTTGATTCCTGAATATTCCGGAGCCAATTAGAAGCTGCCAAACACACATTGGACCACAAGTCATCGGTCCTTCTCCACTGAAGACTGCGCATAAGATACAACGTACTCAAGCAGCCCTTCACAGGGTTTTTTCCCTTTGGGCTTTCCCTGGGATCCTCTCTGCGCTCGAGCCTTGGGCTGGGTTGCAGAGAGGATTGCAGGTAGACTCTCAAATTCTACAAAGCCACTAAACAGTTGTCGTCTACAGAGGCCAACTTGGTACGGGTAGGTGATTATCCTTCTCCTGCATACAGCCTTGGTTGAATTATTGAATTGTATTGGATCCTAGAATAACAGATAGCGATGCCTGAGGTTTCATTCATTTCAGCCAGAGCTTAGGAGGACATCTGCCCGATCATAGGCCTTCATCAACATGGATCAGCAGATAGAACAATTAATAGCTGTGGTGCAGTCCCTCACTACTAGGATCAGCACCTCAAACAAGAGAATGCCACTTTGAGGCAGAACCAACAGCAGGCTGCAAAACAAGATGCACATCAAGCAGCAGCCAGCCGCATTCCACACTGTTCTGAAGTCCCACCAGGTCCTCTCACAGGTGGACCGTTTGATGGGAATCCCCACAACGTAAAGGAGTTCATAGACGCCTATGCTATTCAATTTACGTTTAAGGGTGCATATTTCCATACTGACAGGGACCGGGTAGGATACATGATCTCGCAGATGACTGATCCTGCTCTGGCCTTGGCCACCTCGCTGGTCACTACAAATAACCCAATCTTAGACTCTCACACTGCTTTCTGCATTAGCATCAGGTCAATGTTTGGGAGACATGAGATTCGGGTCGCTTCACAGGAACACCTTTTAGATCTGAAACAGGATAATCAAGACATCTTATCGTATATCACTCGATTTAAACAGATGGCTAATAAAACCACTTGGTCAGATGAAGCACAGATGAATATATTCAGAAGAGATCTGTTGGTGGACCTCAAGGACGAGGTCTCCCGAGTACCAAGGCCTACCACTCTCACGGAATTCATTGCATTAGTGATGCAAATTGACTACTGGCTGAAGGAGCGCCAGAGCAAACGAAGGAAGGGGAGATCTCCAGACCCTTTCCAAACCCTCCTAGTGTTACTAGAGCAAATACTTCTGAGGAACCCATGCAGCTGGGTACAGCAACAAGAGGTCCCTTATCTCCTGATGAAAGAGTTCGTAGAAGGACCCTTGTTCTTTGTCAGTATTGTGGGGCTAACACCCATTCTGTACAAGAGTGTCCAATCGCCCCGTCCAGGCGTTCGGGAAACGCCAGCTCCCGGCGTGACAGGAACCTCGGTTATGGATAAATTGCAAGAACAAGGTTCCTCAACCAGAACACAAACTTCCCTGTGCACCCGTCCTCTGGACACGAATATGCTAATCCTGAAAGTATCCTTCATTATCGGAGGATGCTTGCTACAGGACGTTCCCGCTCTCATAGACAGTGGAGCCGCTGGGAACTTCATTGATGATCAGTGGGCCTCAGCCCATGAAATTCCTCACTTCCCCAAATCCGAATCCATCCCTGTGGGGAGCGTGGATAGTAGCCCTTTGGTTTACAGGCCCATCAAGGATGAAACAGGACCCTTATTAATGTCCATCTCTTCACATCAGGAGATCCTATCTCTGGACATCATCCGGGCTGCACACCATCCGGTAATTCTCGGACTCCCATGGCTGAGGCAACATAATCCATTTATCAACTGGGCAGCAGGCTCGTTTTTTCTAGTATCTGAATATTGTTTAGTCCATTGTATGGGGGAACACCCGAAAGATACCATTGGAAACCACAACCACTCTTTGTGATACTCGAGGGGTAACTACCCTATGTCAAATATCTGGTCTGCCAAAAGGTATTTTCCACGTCTGAATATACTCAATTGCCCCCACATAGGAGAGATGACTGTGCCATAACCTTGCTACCTGATCAACCCCTACCTTTCGGGAGAATGTACATCCTCTCAAACTCGGAAAAGGAGGTACTCCGGGAATACCTGAAGACAAATTTGAAGAACGGTCTCATAACCAAATCCACATCCCCAACAGCTGCCTCGATATTCTTCATCCCGAAGAATAACACCTCTGAATCACGTCCCTGTATTGATTTCCAGGGTTTAAACAAGATTACCATCCCTGATAAATACCCAATGCCACTGATTCCTGACATCCTGTAGGCGGAAAAGGGAGCTAAGGTTTATACCAAACTTGACCTGAAGGGAGCATACCATCTAATTCGAATTAAACAAGGAGATGAGTAGAAGACGGCATTCAGAACACCATTTGCCCACCATCAATATCGAGTCATGCCGTTTGGCCTTTCTAATGCTCACGCTGTGTTTCAACGCTTTACGGACCATCTATTCTCTGATCTCCTCTTACATAATGTTATCATCTCCCTAGATGATATCTTAGTCTTTTCATTATCTCTGCAGGAGCATTATCAACTTGTCAGTGAAGTCCTAAAGAGGCTTCAACAGAATCATTTATTTTGCAAACTGGAGAAATGCTCTTTCCATCAGTCTCAGGTTGTATATCTAGGTTATGTGTCATCTGCAGAGGGAATCGCTATGGATCCAGACGGCGCAGCTAAATTACACTGTCCTTGAAAAGGAATTATTGGCCATCAAGTGGGCCTTCGAAAAGTGGCAAAACCTCCTAATAAGAGCACAATTGCCAGTCGAAGTTCGAACAGACCACCAAAACCTCAAGATTCTTCAATATGCACAGACCTGCAACAGCAGGCAGGCTCGATGGGCACATTTCTTTTCACGATTCCGGATCCATTTTTCCTTCATACCTGGAAGGAATAATCTCAGAGCAGATGCTTTATCCCTAAAAGAACCCATTCCGTTGGATCAATTTCGAGTGGAACCCATCTTTCCAAGTCTAGTAATGGGATCAAAATGTTCTCCTGACTTTCTGACACGCCTTAAGCATCATTCCAGTTTAATACGAAAACCTTCTCTACCAACAAAGATCCGGTTAGCGTTGATTTAAAAGGAAGGATATTGCTTCTTAGATCACAGAGCTTACATAGCCACTAGAGATCTGCAGAAGGAGGTATTAGAGATGTGTCATAATTCCAAAACCGCTGGTCACAGAGTAACTGCCACCACTCAAGAACTGATCTCCAGATATTTCCAGTTACCAACCTTAAAGAAAGACACCAGAGAATATGTGGGATCATGTCCAGTGTGCCTTCAAACTAACACTCCTCGTCGTTCTCCACTGGGGAAGCTGGTTAAGATGCCACTCCCTTCACGCCCATGGCAGATCGTATCCACAGACTTTGTGGTGGAGCTTCCAATATCTGGAGGTAGTTCGACTATCATGGTCACTATTGACTCCATCACCAAAATGGCACATTTTGTTCCACTTTCTGGGATTCCTACAGCTGCTCAAATAGCTTGCATCTTCATAACACATATTTTCTCCCTATAGGGTCTGCCTGAAACTATCATTTCAGACAGAGGATCACAATACACGTTAAAGTATTGGAAACAGGTCTGTCACATTCTGGGTATTTCCAGAGCTCTTAGCTCAGGATACCATCCCCAGACTAATGGCCAGACCGAGAGACTGAATCAAACACTTGAGGGGTACCTCTACAGTTATGTGAGCGCGGCCCAAGACGATTGGAATGAACTTCTACCTCTAGCAGAATATGCATACACAATGCTTATCACTAAACCATAAAAACATCCCCTTTCTTCTGTACTTATGGGTTCCATCCCACATCATTTCCTACTGTCCAGGGTTCAGCTTCGAAATTCCCAGATGTCGATCATCTAGTGAAGCAATTACGGGAATGCCACTGAACCGCTAAATCAGCGTTAAAAGAATCTCACGAACAGATGAAGAGATTTGCAGACCATCACCGGATGGCGGCCCCTGACATCCAGCCTGGTACTTTGGTATGGTGATCATCCAGGTTTCTCCCATGGCATCTGGTACCTTCTAAACTGTTCCCCAAGTTCCTGGGTCCTTTTTGAGTACTGAGGGCCATCGGAACCGCCGCTTTCGGACTCCGGCTCCCCAACACTTGGGCCTGCATTCATCTGGTATTCCACGTTTCCCAAATGAAACCTGATAAACGCAGCCCCTTCCATCCTAAGGTTTAAGATCGTCCCCCACCTTTACTCTCCACGTCTGGCCTTGAATATGAAGGGTCGCATATTTGTGAGTCCCGGTATCATCGAGGACGATTACAATGCTTAGTGGATTGGAAAGGATATTTCCCTTCTGATCGAACCTGGGAGCCAGAATCGGCAATACATGTCCCTCGACTGATAAGGAGATTTCTTGTCAGATATCCCGACAAACTGGGGGGGGGCCTTAAGAGGGGGCATACTGTGACAAAATTATCCCCGACAGTCCAACCGCTCTGCATTTCTGCCTCTTTATGTGACAACTTAAAGTTGAAGATCTGAGTTATTTGTGGTGCCGCTCTAGTTGCTCATGCAATGGCACCAGTCAAGGAGACCACACCCACTTACAGTCCAGGATATCAGGAAGGAGGACCCAGAGCTTTGCATTGCTACTCTCTTAGGAGTTGTGCAATGCTGCGTGAGTTCATATAGTCTTAATCTTCAAAGTCCTTGGGGGAAACCTTAGCTTCCATCTCTCTCTTTCTATCCTATGCTAACTGTCTACCTTTCTTTCCTTTCCAGATTCAAACATTTTGCTAATTCGGCGCTGCGTTAAGTCGTCCGATGCCGCAGTGTGTGTCCCTTTGTTAGCTCCTCTCCCGCAGAATTCATTAACCGTCAATTTCCGTATTACGGATCATTAACTACCTTCTCTCTCAAACTTATGCAGGCACGGCTTCTGCAAACCTCTGCCTCACTCTGCTCTCCGCGATCAGGAAAGCCTACGTGCTTCAGATCAAGGAACTCCTCCTTTCATCCGGTAAGGATTTAGTTGGCTCGATCCATAACCGGCTAGAGCTATATGTTACCCTTACCTTTCTGATTCTTTCCCTCATTTTCCTCCAGTTGTTCTGTCCTACTCTGTTTAGCCTATAGGCAAAGGAAACAGTCTGTCACTCTGCTCCAGGGGTAAGAAAGTTAACAGGGTTTTGGGTGACATAGTTGGAGTGTATACTCAGATCATAGTATTAAATACACTTAATTTCCATATAGTTTGATTCCTGAATATTCCATAGCCAACTAGAAGCAGCCAAACACATATTGGACCACAAGTCATTGGCCCTTCTCCACTGAAGACTGCGCATAAGATACAACGTACCCCAGAAGCCCTTCACAGGGTTTTCTTCTCTTTGGGGTTTCCCTGGGGTCCTCTCTGTGCTCAAGCCTTGGGCTGGGTCGCAGAGAGGATTGCAGGTAGACTCTCAAATTCTACAAAGCCACTAAACAGTTGTCGTCTGCAGAGGCCAACTTGGTACAGGTAGGTGATTATCCTTCTCCTACATACAGCTTTGGTTGAATTATTGAATGGTATTGGATCCTAGCATAACATGCACACAGAGTGTTTATGTTTTACTGTTTGTAAATTACACAATTAACATCTCCTAAAAACTGTGATCAAAGGCAAGTCACAGCTAACTTTTCTGTCAGTTCAAAAGTGATTGAATAAAGATTAATTCCCACCACATGCAGTCCTATGACACGTGCACCTCCTCCTACATACGTTCAATGACACACTCTTATAAAACATACTCCTATGATGCACGCACCTATGACATGCACTGCTATTACGCTCACGACACCCACTGTTATCACCCATGTTCCTGACACATGCTCCTATAACATGTGCACCTACAATATGTACAGCTACAACACATGCACTTATAACATGTGCACCTACAGCACATGCACCTAAAACACATGCACCTACAACACATGTAAGTACAATAAGTGGACAAACTACATCCGCTCCTAGGACACATGCTCCCAAAACAAGTCATCTGACTACATGCAATCCTACAACATACACTATTGTGACACGCACTCCCACAATACATCCTCCTTCAACACATGCACCTACAACACACCCTCCTACAATACATGCTACAACAACACATGCTGCTTCAACACATGCTCCTTCAAAACCTGCACGTACACCACACAATACATACAATCTTATTGCACATACTTCTACAACACACACAATTATACCACATAGACTTGCACCACATGCTGTTATGCAGCATGTTCTTGTGCCACACATACACGTATACTACATGCTTTTGCAACACATGCTAATATTAAAACAAAAAACACTCAAAATCAATAATCTCTTAACCATTAAAAGTTGTAAATATTTGAACTTTTTTTTTACAAAAGAGTTAAGGTTAAAGAAACAAAACATTAAAGTCTACAAACATCAGAAATAATAACATAAAGGTAACAACATAATAAACTAAAAATAAATATATTAAAATCAAATATCATGCTAACCTCAACTTACCCACACACTTAAAAGCATACAATATTGTCATAAAATGATAACAATTTTACATATAAAAGCAAGTAATTCTGTGACAAGACTGGAGGCGAGCATTATGCTTCAACTCCTTTAATGTACTACTCTTCAGCAGTTTCAACAAAACTCGAAAAACCATAACAAAACACTGAAAAATGTCTGAACAGACTTTTCATCTTATGAAATTACAATCCCCATAGTCTCTGTAGTCCATCACACTCCATGCTCAGCTATGACCACTTCCTGTCCCTGAGCTCCTTCTCTTCTTTTACTGCTCTTCAAGCAGATAAGTACTATTCTGATTATCTCCCTATTGAATATGGAAATGTATTAGTTTCAGCGTTATGTAGGGGTATAATACAGTGATATGCATAGCTGGCCAGGTAGTCAGCGCCCAGTAGCGCAGGAATATAGATATTTTATTCTTTGATCTTAAAATCATTAATCTTTAGTTTATCGACGTGTGCAGCACAGCAGTACGACGTTCATTGATTGCGAGCAGCGATATAGTTAGCCTTCGCAGGAATAGCCTGTCCGCGCGGGCTTACTCCACAGCACCTCCGCCCCGTGCCATATTACCGGCACCCAGGGGGTGGCTGCCCATCGCTGGGGGAGTTTGCAGTGGCCCCGAAGCACCGCACCCGAAGCAGAGAGTCCCCGACCCCCTCCCTCGCGGAGGCAGCAGGACTCAGAGCGCCTAGGATTAGGATTGCGGCCCCCCTCCCTCGGGGAGGTGGATCCTACAGCGCTCGGGTACGCAGAAGCCCTATGCCCCCCGCCTTTGCAGGGGCAGGGCCTGGAGAGCTCGCTTCCGCGTCACATTTGTTACAGCGACGCGGAGCAGAGCACTTTTGGATCCGGGCCCAGCGGTGAAGTTTGACTAATAAGCTACGCAAGTAGCTAGATCGGGCGCATCGGCTCGAAACCCAGAGCGTAGGAGCTCGGAATAGCACGCGCGTCCCAGAGCGCAGGTTAAAGGCTAGATACAGCGCTCCTCATAAGCGGTGAGGACAGAAGACAACCGCCCATACCAGGCATACTTAAGAACTGTTCTAAAACGGCGCAGCCACAAAAAATAAAAATAAATAAAATGTATTTTTATTTTTTATTGGAGTAATTAAAAGGAAAAAGGAAGAAAGTTCCTGATTTTGCATGCTAGCGCAATTTTAAGGATCTGAAGCACCTATAGTGAAAGGGCGTGCAGAGACACCTTCACAGGTACATCAGGCACACAGCACCTTCCGAAGATGTCGGATTTCGAGTGGAGTGAAGAGGACCAGCCATCAAACCTGGCTGCCAGCTTCAAGGAAGTCCTGGGGAGTTCACTTATAGATGCAGTGGCTCAGGGGGTTAAGCCCCTGCATGATAGGCTGGAGTCCCTAGAGGCAATACTACATCAGCCTATAGACAGCGCCGGACGAAGTGATCGCACGCCCGCAGAACCCTCTGAAACAGGGTCAAGGGGGAGTACTAAGGCCCGCAAGAGGAAAGCCTCTCACAACCCCCAGGGCCCTTCGGATGGGGCAAAAGAGAAGGCCCCGGAGGACGTCGACGCCTTCGCAAAGCTACATGAAGCGTATTTGCGGCGTCAGACAGTGCCAGACCTGACGACCCCCACTCCAGGGGAAGTAGAAGATGGAGAAGAGAACCCAGACTTGGAAGAGGAGCTCAAGGAAGGTGAACCCCCCTCCCAAGACGAGGACGAAGCAAGGGAGGAGGAGGAGATCAAACCCAGCTGAGGGAAGAGAATCCGCAAAGAAAAGCACCTCGAGGAGGTGGAAGAGGACATGTTTGACCCGGACAGCATCCGGAACCCGAGGTCCTCGGACTGGCAACCCTACCAAGAGTGGCTCAGTATATGACAAAAGGCTAAGAAAAGCTCTGGACAAAGAGGTCCGCCAGCGTCTTCGGACAGAGTGCCCTAGGCCAGACCTTCCAGGGAAAGTGGCCGAGATGCCAGAGCTAGACCCCAAGATGCTGACATTCGTGTCAAAAACAAGCAAAGACCCCCGTAAAGGCATTGATAGATCTTGGAGGAGTTGTCAGGAGAAGGTGCTGGACCTGGCTGGCCCACTCGTGAAAATCATGGACCTAGCAGAAAGAGCCAGGGATACGGGAGAAGAGGTGGACCCAACGCCCTGGCAGGCTGGGCGCAGAGAGCAATATGCCTCTTAGGGAATGCTAACTGCGCCATTGCCTCGGAACGCCGGAGAGGTCTATTATTGAAAATTGACACTAAGCTCAGTGACCTCGCCTCATACGAGGCCGGAGAGGCAGCTCAAGGATTCCTCTTTGGAGAGACCTTCGGCAAAGAAATGGGCCGCTTTGTCGGCACCTACACATCACTGGAGAAGGCGCAGGCCTCAATCAGAAAGATTTTTCCTAACAGAGTTTTTGGAGGGACCAGTTGCCACAGGGGTCGTTCGACTGGTCACGACCAGAGTGGAAGAAGACCCCAGAATCCCAGGGCCCAATGCTGGGGGAATAGGCAGCAGGACTCCTTCTACCTGTCCAGAGGGCGCTTACCAAGAGGGCGCAGAGGAAGAGGTGCCGGCCGTGGTCAAGGCTTTACACAAGGTGAGAGCAGTGCATTATCCCCCAGTAGGGGAGAGAACTGGCATGTTCTTGAGAAACTGGCGCGCGCTTTCCAGTGATGCCTCGGTGCTACAAACAGTTGTGGGTATGCACCTAGAGTTTATACAACCGCCCATTCAAGAGCGCAGGCCTAACCAGCAGTGTTTAGAGCGCGCAGAGCAGAGGCTTCTAGATCAAGAGCTATACCTGTTGGCGAAGAGGAACGCCATAGAGAGGTGTCCGGGAGACCGCAGCTTTATAAGCAATATGTTCCTGGTGCACAGGAAGGAGAAAGTGCACCCAGTGATAAACTTAAAAGAGCGAAATGTTTGGGTAGTTTACCGGCATTTCAAGATGGAGGGCATCCATCAACTCTGAGACTCGCTCAGAGAGAAAGATTGGCTGACGAGGCTGGATCTGAAGGATGCCTACCTAATGATCCCAGTAGCAGTAGAGTTCAGGACCTTCCTAGCTTTTCACTGGAAAAGACAGCTCTGGCGATTCAAGACTATGCCCTTCGGGCTTGCTTTAGCACCCTGGGCCTTTACCAAGCTGATGAAGCCGATAGCGGCAGCAATAAGAGAGAAAGGAATACGATTGATCATCTATTTAGACAATCTCCTGCTATTAGCCGAGGACCAAGCGATGCTCATATACCAGACAAGATAGGTCCAGGACCTGCTGTCATCCCTAGGATTCCTAGTGAACTTAGAAAAGTCAGACACCGAACCAGTCCAAAGACTGGACTTTCTGGGTTTCGTCCTGGATAACAGGAAGGCGACGCTCGAGCTCCCAGCTCGGAAAATTCGCTACATCAAGACGGAATTGAGAGGATGCCTGCAAAGACAGGTATTGTCACTCCGAACACTGGTAAGGATAGTGGGGCTGTTAGCAGCTTCCATTCCAGCCATATTTCCCGGACCTTTACATTATCAAGCGCTGCAGAGGTTGAAGATAAGGCATCTGCAGCAGGGCTTAAGATATCATCAATCAGTGCCGCTGGATCAGGAATCCATGACGGAGCTGGAATAGTGGTTAAAGAATATGGACGCCTGGAATGGTCGTGCCATTTTCAGAGACAAACCGAATTTGATTATAGAATCCGATGCCAGCCGGCTGGGCTGGGGTGCAAGGTGCGGAGACCTACAGACAGGGGGGAAGTGAAGCAAAGAGGAACTCCAATTACACATAAATTGTCTAGAGTTACTAGCAGGGTCCTTTGCGATCAGAGCCTTCACGAAAGGGAAGATGAGAGTGTGTGTCCTACTAAAGATGGACAACATATCAGCAGTACGATATATAAACCATCTGGGCGGTACCAAATCCAGGACGCTAGCCGAGCTAGCAAAGGACTTTTGGCACTTCTGCCTGCAATCAGAGACATCGGTCACAGCAGAGTACCTCCCCGGGGCGCTGAACATAATAGCAGATTGGAACTCACACTACCTCTCGGACCCCACGATTGGAGGCTGGATCCAGCAGTTTTTCAGAGAATGGCCGAGAGATGGGGTCCGCTACATATAGACCTCTTTGCATCCCGGTTGAACGCTCAGACAACAGAGTATTTCAGCTGGAGGCTAGATCCGGGAGCTCGAGGGACAGGTGCATTCCTGCAAGAATGGAACGGAGGTCCACACTACATGTTTCCCCCATTCATGATGCTGAGCAGAGTTCTAGAGAAGTGTTGGAAGAAGAAGGCGGAGTTGCTAGTTGTAGCCCCGTTCTGGAAGTCCCAAGTGTGGTTCCCGACTCTTATGGAGCTGACAGTGGATTACCCGAGGATACTCCCAGAAGGAGAGCACCTGCTTACGGACTCAGTTGGGTCGTATCATCCTCTGAGAGTGAGAGGGACACTCCCGCTCATCATGTGCAGGATATCAGGAGACACTGGGCGTTGCCGGGCATTTCGTCTCAGGCTGCTCAGCTCATCGCAGAATCCTGGGCTCCGTCCACGAGAAGGAGCTACGACACGGCTTGGGCTAAGTGGACTAGTTGGTACAGAGGGAGAGGTGTTCATCCCATTTCTGCGCCAGTAGTGATGATTTTGAATTTTCTAGCACAGCTTTTACAAGGTGGTAAAGCGTTCCGTACCCTAGGAGTATACAGGTCCGCCATTTCCGCAGGGCACCTGCCAATCGAGGGAGTACCTGCGGGAGAGCACCCGGCAGTGATCAGGCTCATCCGAGGAGCCAAATTTAAAGCACCTCCAAAACCTCGATATAAGACAGTCTGGGATGTACTAATAGTTCTTAAGCTTCTGGAGAGTTGGCCCGGGAACAAATATTTATCCCTAAAACAATTGTCAGGGAAGTTAGCAATGCTTTTGTGCTTAGTTTCTTGTAAACGCGTGTCAGACGTGAGGGCTATAGAGGTAGACAGGAAGTCATTTGGACCAGAGGGTGTAACATTTACAATAGTGAAGAGAACTAAGACAAGGACGTCTTCTGTCCACTACGCATATTTAATGAATAAACCTAAATGGTTTGTGGCAATCTGCATCAGAGAATATGAGAACAGGAAAGCGGAACACAGAGCTGCAAATACTACACAATTGCTTACTGCACGTAGGAAGCCTTACAAGGGTGTAGCTACGGCTACTATAGCCAGATGGGTTAAAGAAGTCATGCTTGCAGCAGGGATAGATGTAGGAAAGTATGGAGCACATTCTGTATGTGGAGCTATGGCATCTAAAGCCTTTAAGACAGGTGTATCCCTTAGAGATATTATGTTAACAACAGACTGGTCGAATGATCGAACATTTAAAGAATTGTATTTCAAGCCGACCGAGACTTTAGCGGTCGCTGTGTTGGGGAGCGTTGAACAAGCATAATGCTCGCCTCCAGTCTTGTCCTAGAATGAAGATTACCCCTGCTAACTGCACAGGGAGTATTCCTTCTATTAAAGACTAGGAGGCGAGCATTAAATTCCCACCCAAGCTATGTATTGCATATGATGTTGGATTATTGCATGTGATAAGAATGTGATGAAATTGTCATGGATGCCACCATGATTTTCTCTGCTTTGTGTTATTCCTAGGAGAGGAGCAGAAGAACAATTGAAGTCAGAGACTAGCAGAGGTAGTCGTTGGGAGTCGAGGAAGTTCGACATTCGGTTTGGAGTGGTTCATGTCTTTGCCAGTTGCAGGACTTTGTGTGGAGTTCTCAGAGTGACTTTTTCAGAGCGAGTAAAAGAGAGGAGGAGCTCAGGGACAGGAAGTGGTCATAGCTGAGCATGGAGTGTGATGGACTACAGAGACTATGGGGATTGTAGTTTCATAAGATGAAAAGTCTGTTCAGACATTTTTCAGTGTTTTGTTATGGTTTTTGAGTTTTGTTGAAACTGCTGAAGAGTAGTAAATTAAAGAAGTTGAAGCATAATGCTCACCTCCCAGTCTTTAATAGAATTAATACACCCTGCACAGTTAGAAGGGGTAATCTTCATTGTATACAATGTGTACTTTTTATGAATAGTTATTAAAGTGTCACAGTAACTGTGTAGGAAAACTACACTCAAGGTAAACTGGGATTATCCCGTGACTGGATGGCAATGCTGTGAAGTATATTAGGTGCATCAAAAAAACTGCCCCTGATTTGAAAAAGACGGTTTAGACGTCGAATCACATGTCATCACATAAGGGCACTGAATATAAATATATAGTAACACTGTGTTAATCAAACACAAAGGCTTTGATCCTTTTCTTTAGAATCCAATTCAGAAAATGGCCGCATTAGCTTAATGTGAGTGTAACTATCCCAATCCTGCCTTTCCGAATGGAGTAGATGAACCAAGGACTCCATTGTTACCTACGTTAATGTGACCTGAAAATTAGAGTGAGTCACATCTATACAGAGGGCGCAGAGTTCTAACAAACAAGTACCTCGAAATAGGTTCCTCACAAACCAAGCATACACTCAATATATTTTTTAATAAATATGTACAAGACTACTGCCCATATATATTTATATATATATATATATCATATATCACAGCATATACCTCTCGTTTCAAACACTCTGTCTAAAATAATATTATAAAACCAAAAAACCTTGTAAGCCAAACCTTTCAGAGCTCATCACCTATGTCCTCAACATCACTATTAACCCCATTCTCAAAATCTGCACATTTTACACAGTCACCTGAACAAAGAAATTCCTGTCCTTCTGAAATTGGCTCCATGTTTCAAATATCCAATGAAACAATAAATATACCCCAAAAACAGCACTATCTCCTAAATGTACCCATCACCCTCAAACAATAAAAATGTACTATGTAGAAACACTCTTAATATAATAATACAATATAATCTACAGTTTTATTGGCATATGTAAACGTCACTCAAAAAATATATACTCTTATAGGTTGAACATTCAACAGCATCTAAGGTAATTGACATCCTATTGAAAGCCACCCACCACACAGACAATAGCCAACCAATCAGAAAGTAAATGCAAGAAATTCCACCTTCTATCTTCATGTAATATTCTTCCATTACTAATTCTAATATCTAAGGTGACTAGCAATATTTGTGTCTATCACAGTACAATTAAAATTACATGGAATGGCTGGAGCAAAATTATCCTACAGATGAAGAAATTAAAAAAGAAGATACTCAAGAAAACGAACCAAAAGAAAATACATCACATTCAGGATTTTGTCAGTACATTCTTTATATATATATAAAATTAGACTAACAATAAGATGTTATTGAACAATCATCATTCACCAAATAGATATAGTTTATCAAACTACTTTTAAATGTATCTGGCCTAAGTCGAATGACATCTAATTGCCTACTCTTATGTATCCTTTAGCCAGGATCATACTCCGGCACCACTACTGTATACTTGCGGTATATTTGCTAATAACTGCGTATTTTATACATATGTATTTTGCTTTGCCATGCACTAAACTGCCATCACTGTACCTGTATACACTGCATATTCCACTATGTGTTATCTTGTTTTATACTGTTCTGCCAATTATGTAACCTGTTAATCAAGCTTCGTATTATCTGTATTGTTGCACCCTGATACTTTCGGGTCTGATGCGCATTATAAGTGAATAAACTAAACTAAACTATATGCAGCCAACGCAAATATTTTTTAAGTGTATTATATCTTCAATTGTTTACAAATATTTCAAACCGTTTCAAACAGATGAAGACTTCATTTATGTCTCACGAAGATTGAAGCAGGAAGCACAACAAGTACCCACACATATAATGAAAAAGGACATTAAAAAATCATGTACATTAAAAATCCAGATAATTGGGCTAAAGAAGAAGATGTGTCATGTGTTCCCACTAAAAGAAAAAGAAAACCCACAACCACACCCCCCCAAATAAACCAGTTTTCAACAAACTGTGTTTGAATATTTATTTACCCTTTTCATATATGCACACTTATATGCATTACTAATGAATACAAAGTATTTCAAATGTTACAAACACTGCACTCAATACATCTTAAAAAAATGTCAACATTTAATTTGTTTTCCAAACATTATTTATAGCGGCGGTTACTAAAAAATAAAATGACACCCCAAATGTTATAATCGCGGCTATGCTATTGTGTGTGTTCCTTTTCATAAACTTAGTGCAAAATATTAATAACTGAAGACACACTAAAAAGAGTAGGTAAATAATGCACTTTTTACACAGTACAGCTTTCTCCTTGGCTACTGTCATGGAAACGGTGGCTATGACCCCTCCCGTTCCTTGCTGCAGTTAACCGTGCCTCCAACATCCAACAGCCCATTGGACTCAAATGTAGCCGCGGTTATATATCTATGTTTAAAAAATAATAATAATATCCTTCTATCTGAAAAAAAAGAAAACATAATCAGTTCAATGACACACGCACTTTAATAAACACAATTTAATACACACGTTTTTATAGCTCTCATATTTTCGATGCAGTGTATCACTTACACTATATAATTGATGCAACATTAGTGCATAGTACACTGTTGTACACTGTTGTTCTCTTTGCACACAGTAGTCATTGGGTCATTGGGAAAAGAAATCCAATTTGGATTTAAAAAAAAACATACAACAACATAAAAAACTATAAGAAAATACCATTACAATAAACAAACAGGGATGTATAAACTGAGTAACAATAAACAAAGAACATTATACTAGTTGCATGCAGGACAAAGGATGGGAAGGTTAAGTATACTTAGATAACAAGACAGAATAGGGTAGGATAAGTAAAC
Source organism: Ambystoma mexicanum (assembly GCF_040938575.1). Lineage (NCBI taxonomy): Eukaryota > Metazoa > Chordata > Amphibia > Caudata > Ambystomatidae > Ambystoma > Ambystoma mexicanum. The sequence goes on from NC_090935.1 coordinate 1,362,327,417, forward strand.
CTGGAGAACAAGGGATAGAAAAGACACTTTAAAAAAAAGAATTAACACCACACAGATGCTTGGCAATATTGAGCCTTTCTCTTTTTAGAGTTGTCATTTTCCTATTCTTCCCTAACTGGACATTTCAACATATCCAAGGACAAGAGTAGCAGTAGTGATAATGTCATCATTTGGGTTCCAAATCCATTGACATCCAGAATGAAACCCACTGCTCACAGTTGCCGCTTATTCAAAGAACACTGTTCCAGAAAAGATGAAGAGGACATACGTTGCACATTTTGCAACAAAACCGTACATCGTGCTCCTTCTGATGTTCCAGCTCAAAGACTGGGAACATCAATACACAAGCATAGTTCTGCAATCAGAAGGATTAAACTACTGAAAATGGTTGCTTTTTTATTTTCCAAAATGAATACCACAAAAAGAGGACTAAATACCAATAAAACTGCTAAACTGGATGGCATATTTTCCCCACAAAGTATCACAGTCATCTACATAAAAAGAAAAATAACAACAACCAATGAAAAACAATGAAACTGACAGAAATCACTTTTCCCCACATAGCCTCTTCATAGTTGCGGCTATGAGACACGGCTACTGATTTTGGTTTGTAACCATGGCTACACGCATATTTTTCTGCAAGCCCCAAATCAAACTAAAGTGGCCTTCAAAACTTCAAATCAAATAAGTGAACAACCAAATATATAAAATAATACAAACAAATAAAATAATGTACTATATCATCCACATAAAAATATGATCATTGTACTGAAAATGTATATTTATAGACATGACTTTAAATATGCCCTCGGGTCCAGCCACAACAAAAAAAATGTTGAATAATATTGATGCGCCTATGCACATGCTTTTCATAGACACGGTTCTACAAAAGCCCCCCCCCCTAGATATTTGCTGATAACGGCAGCTATTCGCAAAAAATACAGATTCAAAATTGCATTTCCACTCCACCAAACTCGAAAAACTGTCCCCAACATGCACACCAGCCCCTTCTCTACTCCTCATATTCCTCCTCCACTCTCTTAGTCTCTTACAACCTGCCACTCAAGTCATATAAGATGCCACCCCACCCAAAATGTCAGACAGCTGCGGCTACCACACGCCCACAAACACACGACGTGTCATTTGCCTGAATATAGCCGTGGCTGCAGAGGGGGGGTGGGTATTACCCACGATTAGCAATGCTGTGGTCTGGGTGGCTGCTATATAGCTGTGAATAAAATCAACAGCACCATCAACCAATTAGAGACTACAACACACACACATCATACATACCCTGCTCATACAAACTATTATAAATTCAAACTATGAATCATTTTCCTGGAAACAGAGAAAGACTGCAGATGGCTGGTTTGAAACTGTGTGGCTGGTTGGAGACTGTTGGCTATTTTGGCTGCTGCCTTTTTGTGAGAAACGAAATATTTACATGGACCTAGGTTTGAGAGACTTTACAATTAAATGGTTTGGATTGCAGGGAATGTGTCGGTTCCAAATCTTTCCAAAATTGTTAAGTCTGAGAAGTAGAGGACACCCAGATGTCATACTAATTTACTATGGAGGCAATGATTTGGGGAATGTCTGAGGTGTGTCCCTTACTTTAATGATAAAACAAAACATGGAAAACTAATGGAACTATTTCTTCACACCATCTTTATCTTTTTCAATCTCGCTCAAAGGCAACAATGAAAATGGACCACCAGATTTAATGGTAAAATTGAGAAATCCCCCAGAAATGTCAATAAAGCAGTTTCAGCATTCATGATAGACTGCAACCAATTATGGATTTTGAACAACAACATACAGTTCAACATGCCCAATTTCGACAGACATGACAGAGTACACCTGACCGATGAAGGAAATTCAATGTAAAAACTTTGTTAAAGGGACATTTTGGTTACAAGTAAAACTGAAAAACCTCAAAATTCATCAGCTATGGTAAGCTAAGCAACCATAACTAGCACCACCACCGTGCACTGCTAAGACTAACACCCAGGACATCAAAGATGACATCGCAAATGTCATCAATTACATCATCGATGACATCACAGATCGGGACCACTTCTTTTTGTTCACTGACATATCTATGTCAGGCGGTTTTGTTCAGTGACAATCAGAATATAGAAATTGAAAATCTTTTATATTTAGACAATAACCATCTTGTATGTTCTTAAAGTACTTTCCTTAGGGTTTGGTCTCAGTTCATTGTGTGCATATATGGGGCAATAAGCAGGCCCTTAAAACACACAATTCATTTGTATACATGATGAAACACTTTAATGTTATTGAGATTTTCTGGTGATGTTGTTTCTCTCTTCCTTACTTTAGTTTCCCTATATGTGTCTCTGATTTATATGCATTGTGGACCTTCATATGCATTGTTTGTACTAACACAAGTATGTTGTACATCTTGAATTATTAGCTATTTATTCCATGTTTAACAGTACTCAAAACTCTGATAAGGTATCATTCATTAATTTACTATCCAAAATGATCAGATCTGAAATATTGTACTTCTATGGTGCTTGCTGCAGTCATGGCCTATGTGTGTGTATGATTAGGTTCCTGTATTAACAACACCCCAATATAATGTTTTGTTTAGATGGGTACATTCTTTAATACATGAAGTAGTTCAGAATAGGTCTCTAAATCACTCCTGACTTCTTGTTACGAACATTAGAAACACAAACCCTTGCAGAGACTTTTCGTCAAAATGAATTGTATATATGATGTCATCACTGAAGACATCAATGACAGTTGTGATGTGATCTGTGATGTCTTGTGTGTTAGTATTAGCAGTGCATGGTGGTAGCATGAGTTATGGTTGCTTAACTTACCATAACTGACGAATTTCTGAGGTTTTTCGGTTTTACTTGTAACCATAACGTCCCTTTAGCAACATTTTTCATTGAATTGCATAGACTTTTATTAGTGCAACTTAACCATAACGTCCCTTTAACCAAGTTTTTCACTGAATTTCATGGGTTTTTATCAGTGCACTCTAATTTCCTACAATTTACTAATATCATACTTACCCAATACAGCAACATTTCTGTCCAATTTACAAAGTTTCACCTTAACTCTTCCATTTCCCACCTTCTAGCATTATTTTGAACACATCTATACATTTTTTGCAACTTTTTACACCGTTTTTGCATTTGTTGACGTCCACGACTGTCTGATGTCATTGCGGACTTAACGGACAGTGGCGTATGACCTCGCGCAATTGGCATGATGACGTGTCCGCAAATGCGTCTGCACTTCGCGGCCAGTTCGGAATTGCACTTTCTGCTCAACAAGAAACTTTCAAACTTAAAATGTATTCTTGCACAACTCCTACACCTATTCTCACTCATTATCCATTAACAATCTAGCAAAGAGTGCATACTTTGAAGAATATTAGCAAAACTGCTATGAGCCTTAAAAATGGCATCAGCTATTGCCATCTCTCCTCCCCAAGAGCCACCCCCACCACCGGCTGGAGGACCTACACAACAAAAGAACTGCAGTACTTCAAAAGACAATGAAGAGGACCAAGAAGATAGGGTAGAGGAAGTGTCTACCTCTAACATCCAGAGAGAATCATGGGTGTGGCAGTTCTTTACCACTGTTGGGAATGTAACAAAGGCTAAAGCCACCAAAGTGAAATGCACTTGTACTTAGTTGCAAATTACCTGGATAGTACTCCTACAGGACCACCTCCATGTGCCGCCACACCAAATCCAACCACCACGTTTCTCTCAGAAAGGCTGTTCCTTTCTTAGCAAGTACTAGACTGTCTTCCTCCACCTCATCTTCCTCAACCAATACTGTAACCACACAGCCTACTTCTGTGGGACACAAAATCCCACCAACTACCTTGCAAGTGATAAAATACACTTTTGATCCATATCTTTCAAAGATAACAGTAGTCTGTATACACTGCAACACACCTTTCTGCAGGGTGGAGCAATTTTGAAGTGCTTTTGAAGCTGTAATCAAGGAGCATGAGAAACACTGCCCCCTACTTTAGATGTAACACACGTGCAACATCTTCCCCTGTCCACTTGACCTTCCATATTACTGCTTGGTGCCTCTTCATTCATTTCCCAACCTACCGTACTTTCTGACCTCTCCTGCAAAAAAAAAACTACAACAAAGTATTCCTTTAGGACCCACATTTCACAGTTAAAAAATAGAACAAAAAAAATAATCTTAAAGACTCCATCTACTTTACATTTCTCATTAAAGAAGATAAACTCAATAAGATTTTCCAACATTTCATTATTATTTTATGTTATGCTAATGGGAATAATGTGGCATTTATTTCCCATTCCAGGGGCTAAAATAGGGGATAACATACCGGCAGCTCAAATTATTGGCCCATTTGAAGTGAGGGCGGATAACAAGGACTCCGGACCATTATCCCCTGTTCCAGCCCATGCATAGGGGGATGAAGGACATTTGCACCCCGGTTGCCAAAGCGGTAACCCAAGGTTCTAAAAACAAAGGATTTGGCTTCCTACAGCAGGACCCGCGCAGCATCCCAGTGTAGGAAGGAAAATCCTTTTCCAAGATGGCCATCCATTGCGGCCTGCAGTAGACAAAGAGAAGGAGTGAAGGCGGCAGCCGTAATAAAGCACGTAGGTGGAGTGGGAAAAAATGGAATGGAGGATGGGGAGGAAGATGACAGCAGGGACAGCTGGCCGTCAGGCAGCTTGAATTTGGGCTTGTACCATCGCTTCAAGGCCACGTTCCTACTCATCTGATTGGCTGGTTTCCCGACCCAGAGTGCTAATGTACAATTGTATATTAGAGCAAAATATAAAACGACAGAAACAATTTTCTGTACCACATACTTAATTCTAGCATGCAATAAGGACCATCATTGATGGACCTTTATAACTATCCATGGTTTCCACAGTTCCCTTTTGATGCCTGGATCATTAATACCTGAATGGCAAATGCACACCATCGCACAGGACAGCCCTTCCACCCTTTTTAATTTAAATTAGAACCGAACCACCCCTATTATTCACTGCACCCACCTGCCATGCAGCATAGCTCAGTGTCCTCTATACCCTAATATTGTAACCAATGACCAGTGCTCATGGGTTGCTACCATGGCCAGTCTCCAAATCCATGGGCATAGGCTTCGGCCATGCCACTTTCCCCAATGAGCAAATCAGAGTACACATTTGCATTTGCCGAGGACCAGACCCACTACCCAGACACCAAATGTATATCACTATTTCTTCTACTTACATTCTTGCACTTTCAAAAAATAAAACACAAGACATATTTTCAAAAACATGATTTCAGGTCCTTTCTAATGCTCATTGCACAAGTTTGTTGTGGTCTAGTCCACCACTTCAGGCTGTAACTGCAAGCGGAATATTTTTTCCATTCAAACCCACTGCATAGGCCATGTTGCATGCCCCAATAATCAAATTACACTATACATTTCTCCTTGCTGATGGCCAGGCCCATTGCCCAGACACCAATGTTATATCACTGTGGTGTGTACTTACATTTAACACTTTAAAAAAACATTGGACATGTTTGCAAAACCATGCTTTCCAGTTCTTGCTGACCCTCCTCGTGCAGATTTGCTGCAATCCCATCCAGCACTTCAGCATGTACCCACAAGCACATTTTATTTCCAAACCTATCCCAATTTTAAAAAAGTTACCACATAGCTGGTCCCTAGTAGCAATGCCCGCTTTAACCCCATTGCTGGTCCCTCGTAGTTATGGCCAGTAGCCCACTGCCCATAGCCACAGGCTATACCTCAGTCACCAAAGGTATATCACTATAACATGGACACATTTGTAAAACCATGCTTTCAGGTCCTTGTCAATGCTCCTAACATGAGTTTGCTGCAAATATGCCCATGTTTTATTTTTTCAAAAGTGTCACAATGTACGTACACAATAGTCATATAACTTAACCCTCCCTGACAAAATCCATTCAGACTTTGCACAAACATTCAAGGTCTATAATCTTTCTGAAAACTTGTGTCAAAATTTGTCAAATGGCAACAAAGTTACAAGCCATCTAAGAATATTGAGAACCCCCTCTAATGTTGCCCCTATCTTGACAAAATCTCACCAAACTTTGCAAAAACATTCTTATCTAAGTCTAAAATCTTATTGCAGACGTCCTTGCAGATTCGTCAAATGGCACCACATTTATAAGACTTTAAAATATTTTTGGGCTCCCACTGTAATTTTGTTCCCTCTTCACAAAACAGCACCACACCTTGCAGAACCATTCAGAGTCAGGTCTAGAATGAAACACAAAAACTTCATGCAGTTTTATTAAGTGGTGTCAAAGTTATAAGCCATACAAGAACTGCTATTCATCAAACCTGTAATGCAGAAATAGGTATTAATGTTCCTGAACATCTCAGATGTTCGCAAACATCATAGGACTGTCCCGGACATCCAGACCGCTCGCGGACTTCGCAGATGAAAAAAACAGCATTTCTTTGGCTTCTTATGGCCATATCCCATCCCATCCTCATCACCCCTCACCTCCCCAGAGATTGTTTCATTAGTTTGACAAGTGTAATGTTGTGCTTTTTAATATCTTTCCACCGTGATGTCTGCAGACAACGGATACTGTCTGCAAATCCAACATGGCGGGTACTTACAAAAATATGACACACCTCATGTTTTTCACCATCAAATCAGCTTAGCGCACCAATGTCTGCAGACCTCACGCCCCTCTCTGGGCCAATCAGAGGCCCGTCCTTGGACCAAACAGGTAAACTGAATCTGCAGACCGAACCCTGATATCACACATTTATTTTGACCTACTTTTTGGTTCTTTTAAAAGAAAATACTGGATGGATTTACACCAAATTTACAAAAGCATGGTTTCAGGACCAAGCGCCACTCCTGGCGCAAATGTGGTTGAAAACCGGCCAGCGGTTTGGGCTATAGATGTGAGAACAATTGTTTTTCCATTGTGTCTATGGGAAAACCACACATTCTGGGCCCCTCCTATAAGATTGCCCCCCCTTAACAAAACCTCACCAGACTTCGCAGAATCAATCTGATGGGGCCCAAAGTTTCGTGAGGATTTGTCCGGAGGGCAAAGTTATAAGCTGCCCAAAAAGTGCTCTTCCTATGGGTTGAGCAACTTAATCATAACTACAGCCTCCAGCCTCACAAGACGACATCCAGCAGAAATAGAAGCTGTGGAGTTCATCCCCTGAGTGAGTCTACAAAGCTACTCCCACTCCCAGCCTGCAGCGTGCAGTTTTGCACCCTCTCCCCACGAGGAGAGTACACGCCAAGTCCGTGATCCCTAAAATGGCCGCCGCACGAAGTGCGATGTTAATGTTTACTATGTTTGCCTAGCAACCTGTGCAGCGTTTATACTTCCTTGTCTGTGGGCACCAGAGGCGGAATCAAGTCCCACACGACAAAGGCCCACTGATCAATGTGCATTCCCTGTCCGTGCCTGTCTGTGCCGGGAGGGGCATAGGGGCCACAACGCTCACTTGTACTTGCAAAAGGTAAGATAAACTCTGCCTGCATAATCAGCACATACATATACCATATGTAAACCTAAGTACCCGCTCGGCTGCCGGCCAATGTACCAAGAACCGCTCATTCTCACAACCTTGTATTGACCCTCATCCTCTTCCAAACCCTTTCCTGAGTGCAGACTAGCACTGCCTACATGCTTCCTGACTGTGTTATGAGCTGCATCTAGTCTAGCACTGCCTACATGCTTCCTGATTGTGCAGTGATCTGCATCTAGCCTAGCACTGCTTGCACGCTTCTTGATTGTGTTATGGGCTGCATCTAGTCTAGCACTACCTACATGCTTCCTGATTGTGTTATGAGCTGCATCTAGTCTCGCACTGCCTACATGCTTCCTGGCTGTATTGTCACTTGCTTTTAGCCTAGCACTGCCTACATGCTTCCTGATTGTGTTGTGACTTGCATCTAGCCTAGCACCGCCTACATGCTTCCTGATTGTGTTGTGATCTGCATCTAGCCTAGCACTGCCTACATGCTTCCTGATTGTGTTGTCACTTGCATCTAGCCTAGCACTGCATACCCTGATTGCATTAATCTATTACTATCACCGCTCCTCCACCCGCTCACAACTGCTGTCCTGTTCTCAGCACCTCCCATATCTAGTTGCCACTGTACTCACTTAATTGATGACACACCACAAACTATTACCATATACGAGCACTCTCAACACAGACCATCCATGGCATGTCTCCAACTTACTTTCATCGCTCTTTCCATATACCTCTACCACACCCATTCCGCCACCATACCTTCCCTAAGAACTAATATGCAACTCCCAACCATCATCCCACCTTGCCTTCACACGATGCACTGCACCGAGGGCCCACACAACTTCGAGAAGTACACTTCTACATACCAGCACCCTACAACCTTATACGCAGAAATTCCTTCTTAGGATACCGCACTTCCCAACCCCTGGCTATTAAATTCAACCGCAACTCACAAACAACGACACACTCTAACACACTCAGAAACCATCACAAGAACCCTATCACCACACCTCATGACAAATCTAAACATCCTCAAGACACGCCAACACCCACCATCAAACTCAACCGTGCCCTTATAAATGCCAGATCCCTTGTTGCATACGCCCTCGAGATATCAGATCTCATCACAGCTAACACCTAGATCAACTTGCAATAACTGAAACCTGGTTACATCCAGCAGCAGGACCTGCACTTATGCTTGCAGTCCCAAAAGACTACACCATCACCAAAGCTGATAGAACATCTAGCAGAGGGGGAGGAATTACCTTCATCTCCAAAACCCAGCTATGCCTAAGAGAATTCACATCTCTCCCATTCCCTTCTGGGGAACTTATATCTGCAAAATTGCCACTCTCTTCTCAAATCACACTTATAATTCACTGATCTATAGACCTCCAGGCCCCACCTCCACATTTGAAGAAGACATTTCTAACCTACTTTCCCACAACACCAAACCTACCTATTACTACGAGACCTGAACCTAGGTTTCAAAGACCCTCTACACTCCTACGCCTTGACCGCAGAACAATCCCTACTCGAACTAGGCTTCAAACAACACCTGTCAGAACCCACCCACTGCCATGGCAGAACCCTGGACTGGGTTGCCAACCTAAACTGCAATCCGAACCTAATCTCTAATAACCCATGTGCAAGGTCCGACCATCACATTATCCACTTCCAACTAGAGTCAACTCACATCTCCCCAGTGACCACCCAGTCTCCTCCAGCTTTGACTAGGAACAACAAGGCCATCACCTTGGATTCTATCCACCCACTCATCCAACCCATAATCAATCCACCTTACACTCCTGTACTAGATCCAGAAGTGTTAGTGAACACGTTCAATAAAAACTTACAACTGGCGCTAAACCAAATCGCCCCCATCAAACCCAGAAAAGCTAAACAACCTAACCACCTCAACAACTGGTTCACACCTGAACTAAAAGCATTGAGGACAACTAAAAGAGCTACAGAATCTACCTGGCTAAAAACCCTTCACCCCACAACAAAGATCTCTTCAAGATAGCTGCCACCACTTACAAAAGAGCTATTATCAATACCAAAAGCGACACTTTTAACAACAGAATAAAAAACACCAAATCCAATGTTTAAGAACTCTTCACCATTCTCAGAGAAATGGAAGCGCCCATACTTCCCCAATCCACCTGTGTCAAATACGCCACATGGTGCGCCAAAATCCAAAAGGCACTATTAGACAAAATAACCCTACTCCAAACAAAAATAGAAGCCAAAAGACTCCTCCTAACCACCAAAGGTACAAACACCAACCAGACCCACCAACTTCAACCCAACAACGCAGAACTCTTCGCATTTGCCCCGGTCACCACCGCTCAGGTTGAAGCAATAATTACCAGCCTCAAACCTTCAAAATGTCAAGGGGACATTTGTCACGCATCCTTCATTAAAGAAGGAGTTAAAGACTTTGCCCCATTCATCACAACGCTCATTAACACTTCCTTCGCAACATGCACTATACCCAAGAATCTGAAAGACGCCTGGGTCAAACCACTGCTAAAAAAAAACACTCTAGATCCAAACATTCCCACTAACTACCAGCCCATCACCACCGTCCCATTCCTGATAAAAATCCTAGATAAAGCAGCATTTATCGAAATCCAGAACCACCTCGAAATCTAATAACCTTCTGGGCCTCTGCCAATCTGGCTTCAGACCTAGACACGGCACTGAGACAGCCCTTCTAGATCTGAAAATCCAAATGGAGGAGTCTAAAGACAAAGGCCATCCCTCCCTCCTCCTAATTCTTGATCTCTCTGCGGCCTTCGACCTGGTCGACCAAAACATCCTAACCGCACTTCTAACCACCTCTGCCTCCTTCTCACTCAATGCAGCCAAATGGATCCAGTCCTTCCTATCTGAAAGATCTATGAGGGTCTTCTCAGACAACGCATCTGTAGAACCCGCACCTATCACGTGCGGAGTTCCCCAAGGTTCTTGCGTCCCCCCCACCCTCTACAACATCTTTACTAAAATGTTATTTGACCTCCTTGATGACATGAATGTCCTCTACATCAACTACGCTGATGATACACAGATCCTCATCACGCTCACAGGGTCACATGAAAAAGACTCAGCCCTTCTCAATGAAATTTACAGCAAGATCCAAGACTGGATGGCTAAGCAGGGGCTTTGTCTAAACGATGACAAAACCGAGCTCTTACTCATCAGCTCTAAACAACGTTCCAATAAACTGGACCCAAAATATAACTCATTCAACATCGATGGAACCCATATTAAGGTCTCCAATAATGCCAAAACACTCAGTGTCTACGTAGACTCCACCCTGACACTATCAAAACAGGTCAACGCCACTGCTTCCGCCTCGGCCTACACCACTAAACTTATAACAGCCTGCAGACCTTTTCTATCTACTCACTGTTGTATCATCCTGGCAAGAGCCCTGATACTCTCCAAACTTGACTACTGCAACTCACTATACCTAGGCACTAGCAAGCAAAATACCCACAAACTTCAAATCTTACAAAATAACGCCCTTAGGGCAGCCCTCAACATCCCACGCACGGACCACATCACCCACGCAAAACAGACTGCCAACTGGCTCCCCATAAAAGACAGAATTACCTCCAGAACCCTCATGATCACACACAAATGCCTTAACAACACTGCTCCAAAATACCTGGTCGACAAATTCGGCACCAGGACATCCTCCAGACCCACTAGAACCAACTACGCGCACTGCCTCAACATTCCCAAATACAGACTCCAGCAATCAGGCGGCACTAGCTTCCCAGTCTTAGCGGCAAAAACATGGAATTCCATGCCGCCATCACTGAGAGATGAACACCACTTCCCCGCCTTCCGCTTCAAAGTCAAAGCATGGCTTTTCTCCGCAATCTCTTGCACATAACCTCATACCCACTTCTTCCACTTTCAACTTGTATATACTTGTATATTGTTCAAATCCCAGCCTGGGATAAGTGTTCTGACTACTCAATCTTGTAAAATGACTTTAACACTGCATCCTAATCCTACCTGTAACCAACATCACCAACCTTACCTATGCACCTCTGTATATGTTACATTATATAACTGTACATTTCGGTAATTATGTAACTTCACATATATGTAACCTTTACTCAAGACCAAGCGCCTAGCTACCCCTGGGTTCAGTGCACAGCATAAGCAAATAAGCTAGTGGCCGTGTAGTTATGGTTAAGTTGCTGTTTCCATAGAAAGAGCACTTTTGGGTGGCCTATAACTCTGTTCCCCCTGGACGAATCATCACCAAACTTTGCAAATAAAGTATATGGGCCACTTAGAATATTTTTACAAAGTTTGGTGAGGTTTGGTTCAGAGGGGACAAAGTTATTGGGGGCGTCCCAAAACGTCTTTTTTTCCCATAGACTGAATGGGGGAAAAACGTTGCTCACGTCTACAGCCAAAAACCGCTGGATGGGTTTTCACCAAATTTGCGGCAGGAGCAGCGGCTTGGTCCCGAAAGCATGCTTTTGTAAATTTGGTGAAAACCCGTCCAGCAGTTTTTAAAAAAATGACCAAAAAGTATGTAAAAAAAAATTTGTGATATCTATGTTCGGTCTGCGGACACTTTTCCCTGTTCGCTCCGCGGACAGTGTCCTGGTTGGTCAAACGGCTTCGTCATGTCCACGGACATACGACGTGTCTGCCGATTGGATGGTGAAGAGCGTGAAGTGCGTCAGATTTTTGGAAATGCCCGCCATCTTATATCCGCGGACATCCGCGGACAGCGCGGTGTCAAATGGTGGGGAAGTACAATTTTGGCAAGTGTGTTGGTCTGTAAGACTGTTAGGGGATAGTGAGGGGGAAAGAGATGGTTTGAATATTGTATATATTTACGTGGTAGGCACCGCTGTTGTGTTCGTTGTGTCCGCAGACAGTAGCGCTGTCCCTGATGTCTGCAATCGTCCCATATGGGGATGTCCTAAGGGCACTAAACCTGTCCCAACTGTTTGCAGGCAAGTTGAAACTGTTCTAAGAACACACGCCGTGTCCGGCATGTCCGCAAATAAATGAAAATGGATGTGTCCTGAGGACACTTTACCTGTCCGTATTGTTCGCAGGCAAGTTGAAACTGTTCTAAGAACACACACCGTGTCCGGAATGTCCGCAAATAAATGAAAATGGAGGTGTCCTGAGGACACTTTACCTGTCAGTATTGTTTGCAGGCAAGTTGAAACTGTTCTGAGAACAAACGCCATGTCCGGGATGTCCGCAAATAAATGAAAATGAAGGTGTCCTGAGGACACTATACCTGTCCGTACTGTTCGCAGGCAAGTTGAAACTGTTCTAAGAACACACGCCGTGTCTGGGATGTCCGTAAATACATGAAAATGGAGGTGTCCTGAGGACACTATACCTGTCCTTACTGTTCGCGGGCAAGTTGAAACTGTTCTAAGGACACCCAAGGTGTCCGCGGACATTAAAAATGCCATGAGGCCTAGTTAAAAATGTTTGATTCTATGGGTGTGATCATAGTTAAAAATGTTTGATTGTATGGGTGTGATCTATGGGTGTGATATGCTGCAGTGGTTGCTGCCAGGGCCTAGAGTCTTGGGTGCATGGTCGAAGGCCATGCACCCAAGACTCTAGGCCCTGGCGGCAACCACCACAGCATATCACACCCATCGATCACACCCATAGAATCAAACATGGGTGTGATGTATGGGTGTGATATGTTTTGGAGTTGTGGCCAGAGTGTACCCAAGACCGAAGTTATAAGTACTGAAGTTGTAAGCTACTATGGGTGTGATATGTTATGGTGGTTGTGGCAGGGTGCATGGGTGAAGGCTGTAGGCTGTATACTCAATAGATCACACTTAGAGATTTGATTATCTTTCAAAGGGTTTCAATTATACTTACTGCATGATTTGTTGACATTCGATACATTTTTTACATGAGTTTGGTACCTGGAGTAAGTATTTTTTTTCAAGTTCTGTGATAAAAGAAAAGAGCATGTTAGTGTATGTATTCTATAAAGACTTATTACATTTCATAATAGATATTTGAGCTTTTTTTTTTACCCTCATATTTGGTTTACAAACCAGTGTACTGTGCATTTTGCTCAGTTTCTGTTTTTGTTTTTGAATTCATTGGGTCTGTGGGAAATAAAATCCTTGTCGATTAAAAAACCCTTTTTTGTTATGCTCCAGTCTATTTGTTTGTTTCCTTTCAGTGTATACTTCTTGTTTCTGGTTAATGTTCTATCTGAAGGATTGTTGCAGATTTCTGAAGCAGTTACATACCTGTTGGCGTATTCTGTCTATTTTCTGTTACAATTTATTGGTATTTGTTTATCTCTTTGGTTGTTATACAATCTTGGGCTAGTTAGATACCTGTTGGCATATTCTAACAGTTTATAGTTTTTTCATTGAATTTTTTTTTAATGTTGAAGTACAGATTAGTTATTAAATTTTGGTTTTAAGAAGATTAAAAAAGCGTTTGTAAGATTTGTTGGTAATCTCTACTTTAGAGTAACCATCCACATTTTTGTTGCAGATTTCTGAAGTAGTTAGATACCTGATGGCGTATTCTAACTCTAATTATTTTTTTTTTTTTAATTTAGTGGTATTGATTTATCTGTTTGGTTGTTATCGAATCTTTGGGTATTAGGATACCTGTTGGCGTATTCTAACAGTTTATAGTTTTCTAATTGAAGTTTTGTTAATGTTTAAGTACAGATTAGTTATTAATTTTCAGTTTTAAGAAGATTAAAAAAGCGTTTGTAAGATTTGCTGGTAATCTCTACTTGAGAGTAACCATCCACATTTTTGTTGCAGATTTCTGAAGCAGTTAGATACCTGATGGTGTATTCTAACTGTAATTATTATTTGTTTTTAATTTAGAGGTATTGATTCATCTGTTTGGTTGTTATAGAATCTTTGGGTATTAGGATACCTGTTGGCGTATTCTAACAGTTTATAGTTTTCTAATTGAAGTTTTGTTAATGTTTAAGTACAGATTAGTTATTAAATTTTGGCTTTAAAAAGATTAAATAAGCGTTTGTAAGATGTGCTGGTAATCTTTGCTTTAGAGTAATGGTACTATCATTACATTCGAACTATCCACATTTCTTTTTTATATATGCAGTGTAGTGACCTGCATTGGTTGTGGCTCCCTGCGTGGTAGCTTATACCTATTATTGTGAAGGTTTTTCTACCAAGTGATACTTGACCATGTTTGAATCCAGTCAGCTTGCAGTTGTTTTTGGTACCATCTGCATTGTAACATAGAAGCATTAGTATTAAAGGAATTGTTCGGTCAACATTTTTTATTGTCCCTACGGGTCGGCCATGTGTTTTTAAGCCTAAATCGCACGATTTTAGAAAAATTTCCTACGGACCTTACCCGAGTTTTCGTCCATTAAACGCATGCGAAAACAGGCACCAGGGCGCTGCCATTTTGTGATAATCCTATCACTTGCCCCATCGCCCTGGCTGACCTGCTTTTGCGGCACTAAATCATAACCCCCGCCCCTGAGCTTGACATTATCAAAACATTCATATTCCCCGCCTCTCTCCGTGACGTTACTGTGCTGCGTAGGCAAACGCGCCCAGTCGTCTTCTACGCGACTTCACACAGAACCTGGAAACCAACACAGATCAACTCACAACACAGCGCGCCATAATTTGGAATATGAAACTGTACTTTAAAATCAAACAGCAACACGGTACATTTGGTAAAGTACATTTATTTGACATTAAGGGGCCGATTCATGGAACAACCGTGCGCCGAAGATCTTGGCGAAAGCAGGCGCAAGCAGGCGCAAGCATGAAAGAACAGGCGCACGCGCACGCGTGCGATTCATGGAAGTCCCTGCGCGTGTTTTCCTTGGGATTTGCGCGAAACCCGACCGTGGCGCACACGGGCGCACACGTCATTGCAACAGCTCAAACGCCGTGCGCGACGCACACATGGAAAGCGCACAACGTCCACGCACACACCAAAAAGGGGGCGGGGCACAGAGCAAAACAAGTGGCATGGGGAACAACCCGTGAAAAAGAAGGCGTAACTGGGGAAGTACTGCTAGGAAGTACACGGAACGCCCACACACACGCAAACCACACGTATTCATGGAATCGAATAGGGCAAACCCATGCACGGGCAAAGACACGCACAGGCCTGAACACGTCCGCCACACGAAGGCAGGCGGTAGCATCCCTGCGCTTTACAAAAGTGTGCGCAAACAAAAAGCACGTATATACAGCTATGATGAATGTCCCATACTGTGGCCCACTAGGTGGATGACGTGCACGCAACACACAGGCACCCCATAAAAATAAGAAAAAGAGACAAGCGCCCCCCAGTAGTCCACGTGCGTGCAAAAATGACACACGTACGGTGTGGCAGCCAGGATCCCAAAAAAAACGTACGCGATCAACAGGCAGGCCAGTATGGCAGTAAAAAAAAAGGGGTACGTGACAAACACGGACACCTGCTGTGTGAAAAATAGCGTGTGCGTGTATTTCGGGGGTGCACAGGAAGTTTCACATGCAATAGGCCCTGTGTGAGTGGGGTACGTGTAGTACTGGGGTTCGGGGGAAGTTTTACATGCAAAAGGGCCCTGTGCGAGTGGGGTACGTGTATTACTGGGGTGCGCGGGAAGTTTCACAAGCGATTGGCCCTGTGCGAGTGGGGTACGTGTATTCCTGGGGTTCGCTGGAAGTTTCACACGCGATTGGCCCTGTGCGAGTGGGGTACGTGTATTACTGGAGTGCGCGGGAAGTTTCACACGCGAAAGGGCCCTGTGCGAGTGGGGTACGTGTATTACTGGGGTGCGCAACAAAGTTTTACACGCGATTGGCCCTTTGCGAGTGGGGTACGTGTATTCCTGGGGTTCGCAGGAAGTTTCACACGCGATTGGCCCTGTGCGAGTGGGGTACGTGTATTACTGGGGTTCGCGGGAAGTTTTACACGCGATTCGCCCTGTGCGAGTGGGGTACGTGTATTACTGGGGTTCCCGGGTAGTTTCACACACGATTGGCCCTGGGCGAGCGGGATACCACTCACCGTCTGCCTTGTGTGCAGAAGAACGTGTAGCCAACACCCACCTGCTGTGAAGTAATAGCGTGTGAACCCCAACGGCTGGAAAACACACGTACGCACTACATGAAAAGCACGTGCAGAGCAATGGAAAGCCACGTGGGATCTTCAACCCATGCCAGGGCAACGCCCGTGCGCAATACGCCACAAATGCGCTTACGCGCTATGTGCCTTTGGTCCAATGAAATCGCGTACATGTGCGCGATACGTCACAGACGCGCTTACGCGCTAAGGGCCTTTGGTCCAATGAAATCGCGTATGTGTGCTGACGCGCTTACGTGCTAAGGGCCTTTCCTCAGATTTCACACTGACGTGCACTTTTTTCACGTGCCAATTCACTCCGTATCAAGCTGGCCACGCGTACACACACGGAAGACCACGCTCCTGCCCTGAAGGCCATTTTCCTGCCCCCCAGAGCCCCGAGCACGCTCCCACCTGCCATTTGCTGCTGCCTGACTGCCTGCTGCCCACGTGCCCTGCTATTTGGTGCCTGCACGTCAGCCAGGGTTCCAGTTGCTGTGCCCACCCCTGCTGGAACAGAAGACTCCCGACTGGGATACCATCGCTCTGCAGCCCAGCCCCAGGACCCAGTTGCCCACCCACGCCTGCCTCGGGGGTCACCATGTCGGGGCAAACATCATCTGAGACCACTGCCGACCCCCAGCCAGAGAGGCAGAGGGCCACCAGCTTCAGTGTGAAGGAAGTTGGTGTCCTGGTGGAGCATGTCCTGGGGCATTATGATGCCCTCTTCGGAACATCACGTGCCAACAAGGAAGGACGGGAGAGGATCTGGGACGACGTAGTGGTTGCCATCAACGCAGAGGGGGTGGCAACCTGCGACATCAAGCACGCCAAGAAGCGCTGGGTGGACTTCAGGTCCAGGACCCTCCACAAGGCCGGCGCCTCGCGGAGGGGGGCCTGGTCAGCATGAGTGACATCCAGATGAGGGTCCTGGAACACGTATGCCCAGTGCTCCACGCCCAGATCCTTCAGAGGAAGACCCGTCTGGAGTTGATCGGTAAGTGGCCAAGCATTGGTGTGCGGACAGGGCATGTTGCAGTGTGCTGGTAGTCTGATACTTGCCTGTATGTGTGACATGGGCCATGTATGGATGTGTGTGTGCAGGGACATCATGGTCATGCATGTGAGACCAGTAATGTGCGAACCACATGGTTGGTGCATGAGTTCCAATGCTTTATGGGGAGCTGTATGGCAAATGCAGAAATGAAAGCATGCCAGTGTCTGTTCTTGCACATGGTGGGGGTGTGAGGGATGGATGCTGCTGTCATGTACATGTATGGTGCACATGTGTGTGTGTCTGAGAAGTGTGTCTGTGACTTCGATACGCCATGGATTCATGACACATGTCTGTGATGATGTGTAGATTCACTCATGCAGTGCGGTCACCGTTGTATGCACTGTGTCTATCCACTGTGTCTGTGGTGTAAAGGCATGATGCATGACGCTCCAGTGATATGTGTGCATGGGATCAGTGTGAGCCAGGATGCATGTGAGGTTGAAGGCAACATTTTGATTAATAGAGGCCCTTGTACATGGATGCTGATGTTGATTGCAGGTGCCATGCCTGTTTATGCATGTGTGTTGTGTGCATTCACCCATGTGTTGTGGAGGGACAGGATGGAAGTGACGTTAGACACTGCCACTCATGTGTTATTGCTTCCTGTCTAGGGGAATATTGTACTGTACCCTGATGCTTGTGTTCTATGTCTCCCTCTACGCACCGTCAAGTGAAGAAGAGGGCGGAGACGGCGCTGTGGAGCCAAGCGGCAGGGATGCCTCCACGGGGCGGCGACGCAAGGCCCAGACACCCTCCCAGGACTTGCCATCATCCGGGAGCGAGGGGGCTGGTGCCGCGTCTGCCACTACGGCTGTGGTGGAAGGGCAGGCTGAGCCCCCACAGGGGCTTGCAATGGCAGAAAACGGTCCGGAGACATCCAGGTTGGTGGTCTCCACAGAGGAGGAGCCCGCTACTGAGCCGCACATGTGGCCTGGTGGGGGTAGTACCACTGGTGCAAGTGGTGCAGTCCAGGGCCAGGGTCAGGAGGCAGAACAGGTCACCGCGGAGGGGCCTGTGCATGTCCCTGTCCTTGACCCTGTGACTGCACCACCATGCACCAGCAGGGAGGCCCCATCCCAGGCCCATCCGCAGGTAGGGGAGAGTGCCATGTCATCTGCCTCTCCACTACCTGCGGACGAGGGGTCCCATGAACGTATGGGCTCCGTCCTGATTGGTGTCGCGTTGCGCACGCGTGACATTCGTGATGAAGTGCGTTCTTCCTGGGCAGAGAACGCACGCCATCACGAAGAGCAGCGTTGCGACGTGGCACTGTTGTTAGGGGCCCTGGTTGGTGGGTTCCTACATGTGACGCGCACTCTGGCAGACCTCTCCTCCTCTGTGGAGACTATGCGCCAGTCGTTCTCCCTGCCATCTTCCGGCCCAGATTCCACCAGGGCCCCCTGTGGACCTGGCCTGACCAACACAGCCAACTTGGTGGAGATTCCATCCCTGCCATAGTCGGGAGTCGGCGGTCCAGCAGGGGTGGACACCACAACTGGAGACCAGCTGATGGAGGATGTGCAGGCATCATCGGACAGGGCACATGGACAGCAGCAGCAGGAGCAGGCTCTAGGTGGGAACAATGATGGCTCGGGGCCATTGACATCAGGGGCGCAGGCATCGGCCAGAGGGCAGGAGGACCCTGGAATGGATGTGTCTTCCGTGTGGCTGCGGTTGGACCAGCGTATAGGTGTCGAGCAGCGGCGGGCAGAAGAGGCACGGCTCACCATGGTCAGGGCGGAGTTCTCCATGCGTCGGGCATTGAGGCGGGCAGAGTGCCTCGAGGCGACTCGCAGGGAGTTGGAACAGGCCATGAGTACCTCCCTGCGAGACCTCAGGGCCAGGGCAGTGGCCCGCGTCCGGACATCGACATGGAGTTCGATGATGCCCTGGCCCGGGTCACCACAGAGTGAGCCGCAGGACTTGCCCGCCGCCATTGTATATAGTTAGATAGTGTTAGATTTCCTTTCCTTTTTTTTTTTATTTTGGTTGCGCTTGGACAATGCACCACATTTTTGTATATAGTTTTTTATTAGGTAGTATTTTTGGTAGGTTTCATTTCATCAGTTGGGCTCCTGGACCCTGGATTGTTCATTTGTACATAGTTCACCATTGGATTATTCTAATTTATTTTATTTTCACTTTGCAGCAATGGATTTCACTTTCTTCTTTCCCTTGGATTTGCTTTGTTGGACTGTGACTTTGGACACCATTTATTTTGGATTTCTTTGGATTATGATTTCTTGTTTTTTATTCTTTTACGGACATGCAGCATTTCTTTAATTATTCCCATTGTTGTGTGTTTTTTTTAATTACATTCTTGTTGTGTTTAATAAAAAAATGTCTTCATACTTCGATGTGTGGTATTATCTCATTGGTTTCATGCATGTCATGATATGGGTTTTCACATTCACTTGCAACCATTGTGTGTGTGTGACGGACATGTGTTCATTTACATACTTGCCTTTGGGGTTGTATCATGTAATTGGCTTTCCTATGTGGGTGGATGCAATACTTGGTTGGGTCTTTGGGCTGGGGAGGCTGGCCATAAGGGCCATGATTGAGGATCGTCATGACGTGGGGGCAGGAGGACATGAGTGGGACAAGAGTGGGGGCCTGCTGGCAGGTGCCCTGCTCTGCTGGGGGGTAGGGGTGCAGGGGGACATGAGTGGGGGCCTGCTGGCAGGTGCCTGCACTGCTGGGGAGTGGGGGTGCAGGGGGACATGAGTGGGACATGAGTGGGGGCCTGCTGGCAGGTGCCCTGCACTGCTGGGAGAGTGGGGTGCAGGGGGACATGAGTGGGTCATGAGTGGGGGCCTTGGCAGAAAATCCAGGGCTGTTTCACTGTCCATCGCTGGCTAGCCTGAATTGTTTGCCTTCGAATGTACTTGCTAGAGACAATTGTTCAATTTTCCAAGCATCACTAATGGCCGGAAATAGATAATCACGTTGGTATCTGTAGTACTGCGTTTTAGAAAGGAAATGGAGTCCCACAAACTGAAAGAAAGACTTTAACTTTCTAAAGCTGGAGCCACTAACAAGTGATGCAGCTGCACACAGTAGATTGCCTGCTGGCAGTTTCCCCAGCATCGGTTGTGCAGACCATGAGAACGTATGATTTAATCTACAGGCGGCATGTATTGTGACGTTACTGCCTTGTTTTCGACGAGTCACATGAATCAATGGCTTCCGACATACTTTCCCTCTGACGGAATGGCCACATTTCAGCATACTTATAACATCCATCAAACAACTGCCGAATACTATGTATTTGCCCTCTTTGATTAGACTGTCATCCGGCATCACACTTGTTTCGGACTGCATCGTTGAGGACATATCAGCAGCATTGAAAGAAATATGGCCGATATCAGGTTCTGATGTGTCGGTGAATGCTGCTGCTGGTTCATTCTCTGTCATTTCAACATCTGCTACTTCAACATTGTTGGGAGAACACAACAATGTCGACAGCTGTTTTGGTGGCACTTTTTTGGCGGGTGTAGATTGTGTGAATTGATCTGTGACTACTTCAGAGCTATCTTCAATACATTCAGTATCATCTTCTTGTGGTGTTGCAGTCGAACTGTAGCAATGGTCCATTAGAACTTTGCTGGATTCTCCGGACACATTCATTTCATGTTCTGGCCATTGGATATGAGCATCTCTAGTCTCAACATGCGGCGTCTGAATTAATAGTTCCTCAATAGTGTAAATGGTCTGGCAAGTAACTGTCATGATGCCCGCTCCCGGGGAGCCGGTTCAAGCCCTGTGTCCCCGAAAGCGGACATCCAGTCCCCAAGGAAGGACCCAGCAACCCCATATAGGGGCCCTTTGGACAGTGTCCTAGCGCCTATGGCGCCAGGCTCATAAAAGACACCAGTCCTGGCGCCATAGGCGCCAGGCTCATTATGGGAGTGCTTGGGTTCACTTACCTGAGCAGACCATGCTGCAGGATCCCGGCCTCCTTGAGGCCTGAATGGAACTACTTTACCTGTGGGACTAATTTACCATCCGGGCGTGGTCGGGGAAGGATACATACCTGATTGGAGGGAGGATACATACCTGGAACTTCTTCCAAGGCTATTTAAACCCCACCCAAACAGCCACACGTGCTTCGCGTTGGTCTGCATCTAGCAGCTGGACGCTCACCGTGTCTGCTCCTGCATCCTGACTTCTGCCACGCCTGCCAGCATCCTGGATCACCTGCAAAGGAAGAGAAGAAGAGAACAGAAGAAGGAAAAGTCCTTACCTGCTAAATCGCATCTCAGAGACATCTCGCCGTCAATCCTGAAAAGGAAGACTTTTATTTAAAAGCTCATTGCGTTGATCGCTGCAGCGCCGCATTCCACTCACCTTTACAGGGCGCCTCCATGTTCAGCAGCGATCATCCGGATTTGCAGTCACGCCCCAGCGCCTAGGGAGAAAAAAGACAAGAACAAAAGGTGAGAGAGAGAAGGGAATGAGGAAAGCTAAATCTCCATGTTAAGACTTACCTGTTGATTCATTCCCTCTTCATTTCGGGTCCGCGCCGCATCCTGGCATTTCCGGACCCCGGCCCCTAAGGGGAAAAAGAGACATTAGCGTTAATGAGCGAATGAAAAGACATTACCAAAAAAAAAACGCTCATTAAAGACTTACCTGATTTCTACAAGGATTTCACCTCTCATCTCGGGTCGGTGCCTGTTCCCCGGCATTCCGTACCCCGGCCCCTATGGGGAAAAAGACACTAGCATTAGTACATTAATGCATGGACACAAGGGGAACCTCTTATCAAAAAACGTACCTGGAAGCCAAGCAAGTTTGGTTCTCACCAGTCCGAAATCCAGTGAAGTAACTGGATACCAACGCGCCCCTGCATCAGAAGCAGGATGGAGAGCTCGTCCTTCAAAACCCTAAGGTGAGACGCTACGGGGAATCACAGAAAGGTTTCGAGGAGGGTGAGAGGGGAAAGTGGGAGGTCGATTGCATTACCCCGCAGACAGTTAATCCCCTATTTTCGCCTACAGAAGGATACTTCTGCGAGCCAGGCAAGCCAGATTTGGGGGCCCGGTCCAGTCTGTCTTCCGAACCCTGCGCATCACCTTAGAAGAGGTCACAGCAGCGCGAACCAGGCCAGCGCCTCCATGGGAGTCAGGTGAGCGTTACAGTAACATCTCTCATTCGCTTCACTCTCTGTGTATCTATAGTTCATACACCCACGGGTAACTAGAGGACAGATTGGAAAAGGGATGTTCAGTTTAAACACAAGATAAAGTATAGTACAATTGACTGGAAAAAAACATAAAATAGTCCCCAGCACAAAAACATTTCTAAAGTTATGAACTGATTGTAACTAACCTTATTTTTGTTTCTTTTCTTTGCAACTTTTTTGACTCGACCTTCAACATCTGCACGCTGTAGCTCCGATTCGTTTCCACATCTCTTCCCTTCCTGTTGCGCTGCAATGACTATATTTTCTGTATCCGCATAGACAGCACGGATTGAGGCTCCATCGACTCCCTGAAACACAGTACTTTCATTACTATGTATCACAATATTGTTAGCATAAAACACACGTGAGGACGAACACACAGGTACATCTCAATAGCTAAACACAGTTTAAACATTGTGTAGAACAATCAAACGACAAGTATTCGAGCTCTGATGACCTAGTTCGATGGAACTGTCAGTATCCATACCTCTGGCTCTGCATGGACTGCCATGAATAATTGTATTGGAGAGGATGCATCAGCAACTCCCTGAAACATAGTACTTGCATTAGTATGGTTTTCAATACTGTAAACATTCACACACTTGGGGTCGACGGCACAGGTACATATAAAGAGATAACCACAAATGATGCTTTGTCTAAAAGAATTAAGGAATATTTAAATATGATCCGATTTAATCGACTTATTTCTCTGATTTCTTTACATCTTTATCATCTAAATGGGATGTTGTGATTGTAGTATTATCATCTCCCTGAAACACAGTACTTGCGTTAATAGGGAAAAAAGTATAGCAAATGGAATCACGTTATATGATCACGCTCGATGGAGCTGTCAGTATCCATACCTCGTGCTGCTGATGAATATCTAGGGATGTTGTAAATGTAGTGCGCACTTCCGAAAGCTGTTGCGCCGATTCGTTTCCGCATGGTCCCGCTTCCACTTCCCCTGGAATTACTTGAATGTCAGGCTCTGCATCTAGTGCGGGGGTTGACGCTTCAACAACTGCCTGAAACATAGTATTTGCATTAGTAAGGATTACAATATTGAAAACATAACACACACTTGGGGTCGACCGCACAGGTACATATCAATGGCTAACCACGAATGAAACATGGTGTAGAACAAACAACAAGTGTTTCAGTCCTGATGATCATGGTCGATGGAGCTGTCAGTATCCATACCTTGTGCTGCTGAAGAATATCTAGGGCTGTTGTCAATGTGGTGGACGCTTCAGCATCTCCCTGAAAGACAGTACTTGCATTAGTATGGATAACACTAATTATAACTGAAAACAAACACCAGGGGCGACAACCAAGGTGTATATCAAATGGAAAGCACTAACCAAACAATTGGTAAACTAATCACAGGATACATAAAAACTATTACTTGACATGCATAAAACAAGTCTGTAGCAGAATAGCCAAGCAAGATTACCTGATACGCGCTAGAAGTGGTTGATAACTGCGAGCACGTCACGGAAGTAGAATGCTCTTGCTTCAGATTCAAGGGATACTCAAGCAGTTGTAAAGGTAAATTATTGTTTGATAATGAAATGCCAATATTTAAAATTGCCATGTAAGGAGACAGAATACTTGAGTAATGCATTTGAAAATGCGCAATATAGCAGAGTTCCCTGTGCCCATATATAGATCTCGTTTGTGAAATCTAAAAATAATATATTGATAAATGTCATTACTCAAAAAGCTATACATTCATATCAATGTCAAAAGTATTACAAATTGGAAACAACACCTAAAATATCAATGAATCCATTCGGCTACCTACACACTACCGCAAGGCCTAAAGCTAAAAACGGACACTTGACTCACCAGTGGCGGAATGTGGACAAATAGAGTGGGAATAGCGTTTGCGAGCAATTTTCGTGTCGTTCGCCGTTTATTCTTCTTTGTTACCCAAGATGTGGCGTACATGTTCGAGGGAAAGTGCCGGCTGCAGATGCGGTATCGATCACCCCTCTTGTCCTCAAAGACTTGTTGGACTCTACTATCAAGCTCATGCAGTGGATATCCGCAATGTCTGACTCATTCTCTTATTCGATCAACAGTTTTCGGGAATACATGCATTGTAGTGCCTTCAGATTTAGCATGGGTCTTCGAAGGGCAACCGCTAATCGAACAGGCAGGCATTGTTGAAAATTCTGAAAAGTAAATATCGACATTATTAAACAACCTTGATGAATAAAAATGTGATACAAAAGAAAATGAACCATACAATGTTCAATGCAAACTTTGTTTTACTCGCCGGAACTATACCAGTTCATCATGTGCGGCTTAGTGTTTGCATAAGTTGCAGAAATTTGTAAATGATGTGACTAAACTCTGAACATGTGACTCGTCCCTTGGATGTTCTGTCCTGCACGAGAAGGAAACATGCTTACATTATAGACTGGACCCCCGAAGGATGCAATTCGATGACAATTGACACAGACGAAAATAAATAGATCTATCGATAGCATAAAAATTGAAACTCAAGTCAATAGCAATGAGCCAAATGAACATACCACTATTGGGTACTCTAATCGCAAATAGATAGAAATTTAAAAATGACCGAAATATGACTAGGATACATGGTCTTACCTTGACCAACAAACAGTTGGATTCAGCAGGCCGAGCAGTATGTTGCAGGAGAACAGGTAGATGGCCACAGGTAGCACACTGACGAGTTTGCTCGAAGTGGTCACAGATGGCACGACGACGAGCAGATTAGCATAGGTCTCAGTGCATCTCAGGTAGAAAGTTCAGGAGTTGACTTGCAAAGCACAAAGATGTTCTCATGAGACATATCAAGTGGTTTATAAAGTATTAGAAACAGGGGTGTGTTTATGAATGAAAGACGTGTGTATGTCGTGGTATTATGTGGTTTGCAGGGGGGCGGCCAGCATCAGGGGAAGCCTGCCTGGAGACACGGGGTCTGAGGAGGCCATGTGAGCGATTGCCCCTTTGGCGTTGGATACCTTTTGAAGTGTACATGGTGTTTGGCACCTTGGCCGTTATCGCCCCTGACAGCACACCATGGCGGCGCTCATCCACGGGTGCAAAATGCCTTTGATAGGGGAGGGGGAGGTGGATGGATGGGCCGGTGGGCGTGCAGACAAGGCACAGGAAGACTGCTGAATGGAGACACACTTATGTGGATTGCAGTTCGGCGGCCAGCCTCAGGGGAGGCCTGCCTGGGTACACAGGGTCTGAGGAGGCCATGTGAGCGATTGTCCCTTTGGCGTGGGATACCTTTTGAAGTGTACATGTGTTTGGCACCTTGGCCGTTATCGCCCCTGACAGCACACCATGGCAGCGCTCATCCACGGGTGCAAAATGCCTTTGATAGGGGAGGGGGGTGGATGGATGGGCCGGTGGGCGTGCA
Organism: Ambystoma mexicanum; assembly: GCF_040938575.1. NCBI lineage: Eukaryota > Metazoa > Chordata > Amphibia > Caudata > Ambystomatidae > Ambystoma > Ambystoma mexicanum. Next base: position 1,362,353,701 of record NC_090935.1, read on the forward strand.
GACAAGGCACAGGAAGACTGCTGAATGGAGACACACTTATGTGGATTGCAGAGGAGCGGCCAGCCTCAGGGGAGGCCTGCCTGGAGACACGGGGTCTGAGGAGGCCATATGAGTGATTGCCCCTTTGGCGTGGGATACCTTTTGAAGTGTACATGGTGTTTGGCACCTTGGCCGTTATCGCCCCTGACAGCACACCATGGCAGCGCTCATCCACAGGTGCGAAATGCCTTTGATATGGGAGGGGGGTGGATGGATGGGCCGGTGGGCGTGCAGGCAAGTGTGTGGGAGCGAGGGGCCATCAGGCCCCTCTCATCCTTTACTTCTCAGTAGAAACTCGGACCAAGTGCCTCCAGTAGTGGGTTCTCCCCTTGCCCTTATGTGATGTTAACTTTGGTTGACCTTCGCGTAGATGGGATCACTGAGCAGGACATGGGGCATCCATTTGTGTACCCCCTTTCGACTCCATCTTGATGACCAGGCCTCACTGCGATAGTACAGCGCGTAGAGCACATGGCCCCCACCCTCGTTCCCACTCTGACTGGAAAACTCCAGAGGTATTTACAACAGCTAATAAATGTAACACATCAATCTTCCTCTGAGATCACTGTCCTGCATGTGAACCAGCCTGAACTAAGCACATAGCTCGTTCATCTCCACAAACGTGTCCTTGCCCACGCACCCTCGCCAGTGGAAACTTACTGCCATTCTGACCCTGTGTCCCTGAAAGTTATTCTCTTCATGTGCCAGACCACTGAGCACGCCATGATGCCCACCTAAAGATCCCCAACTAACATTAGACCCCTACCACAGTATATCGTTGCTTATCAATAACAAATGACACATACCGGAGATTCTTGTGAGCACAGACCCACACTTCAACCAGTGTGTTAATTGATAGTATAGATATATGTGTGACTTTTATAGAGACATAACCTACTGAAAGACTTTGAACAAGGGTTATTTAGTGCATGCATTATTGAGAATATATTATGTTAGCTTAGATAGTGACCACCCCGCTTCACAGCGACCTGACCTTCACCCATTCGGAGCACAGATGTCTGACGTCCATCCTTGAATGGAGACACACTTCATTCATTTAAAAAATTGAAACAACCGTTGTTGAAATATATGTGGTGTTTTATTTGTATCTTATTTTGATGGCACAAAAATACAAGACTTTACACATTGTACAGGTCAGGTTGCAGCACAGCGAGGAAAAATCCCCTGTACTGACCGCTGTCACTCGGGAAAGTTTCTCTTATGGCACGAACGGCACAGGCGGGTGTGACGCTTCGAATGCGGTGTCCAAGCCTCCCGTGAAGCCACCATGTAAAGGAACGATAGGCCACCATCCGGTACCACCTGTGAAAAAGAATGACACAAACTGTTTTTAAATGAACAAGATAAGTTTATTAAACATTTGTTGTCAATGACAATTCTTGTAACTAATGGCATTCTGCTTGGACAAATGCTATCTAGAGACTGCACACTATTGAACGACTTTCATGCGTTACAATGATATGTATATGTAATTTTGGATATAGTAGAAGACCATGAAATAGGAGTGGCATCACAAGCAGAGTATACTTACTCGTTACTCGGATTACGAGGACGAACAGTTGCGCGAAGTTCGTGCATAAGCACCATCATTATCCTCAACACGGACCGTGTGAGGCAGGCTGCCCTGAAGTCTGGCAGCTCGGTGATGCATTGCGGTCGTGGCTCGCCTTCCGAGATGTAGGCCACGCATCCCGAGTTTTCACAGCAGCAGCAGTTCTCCTCCTCGGTTGGCATTAGCTCCCACCGATTGCATGTGCACCCGGTGGAACCACCGTCCATGCGACTAGGTCCTGTGTCTTCATCCGTTGATTCGTCCTGCCAACTGCCGTCCGAAGCCCCATCGTTCTCGTGTGTTTCCCTTTCCAGTAGTTCCTCCTCGGTATACTCGGGCTCGTACATGAAGGGCATTATTGTAGCCATTGTGTGGTAAACAAACTAAAATAATTTATAGCGATGGTACAGGTGTTCACACAGGCTACAAGCGGCAAAGGCAGCTGACCAGAGCACAGAAACGAGTCACAGAATACTCAAAGTAACACAGAGAGAGGAATGGAATCGAAAATCTGCTGCTGTGTGTTGTGAAACGGTCTGTTTATACTTATTGAGTAAAGAGGCTTCCTGCCGTTTCCATGGCGACACGTCATTAGCTCAAGCGCAGCGATTGTTGACACGAGACGTGCTTTGGCGTTGTGAAATGGGCGGTACGCGTCTGCTGATGACAGGCTCAGGAGCAGGGGATATGAGTTAGTGCCGCAAAAGCAGGTCAGCCAGGGCGATGGGGCAAGTGATAGGATTATCACAAAGTGGCAGCGCCCTGGTGCCTGTTTTCGCATGCGTTTAATGGACGAAAACTCAGGTAAGGACCATAGGAAATTTTTCTAAAATCGTGCGACTTAGGATTAAAAACACATGGCCGACCCGTAGGGCCAAATACAAATTTTGACCGAACCATTCCTTTAAATATTTACTATGTGTTTGTATTAGTAAGGAGGAGTGATTATCTGAATTGCAGTTAGTACATAATCTGCCATGGTTTGCGTGTTGTACAAGTTGCTGAAATGGATTTGGTATGGATACATACACAAAGCTCTTGTTAGGGATATCTTCTTGTGTAACATTGTTGCAGAGTGTTAGGCGGAAACCTGTGCAGTTCCCTCTGGCACCACTGCAAAAGATTTAGGACTACAGGTGTTTGACAGTAAACCCACTTGGTAGCAGTCTGTACCACACATATTCACTTGGTAGCTGTGGGTGAGCAGTCAGACTTCCCTCAAGAAGAGTTAGGCAGTATGTGGAGTATACAAAATAGGGCAATTTACACAGTAGAACAAGCAAACACGAACAGAGCTTCGGTGTAAAGATATATAGGTATTTATTTATAACAACACATATATGGAAAACACTCTGGCACTATTACGGCAAACAACTTCAATCACAGTTACTATCAGAAAATCAGTCCCCCTAACAATAGTTCGACAAGTCTAGGTTCAACGGTACCACTTATTTGCAGACAGAGGTGAATGCTTTAACCTAGATGGCACTCTAGTATTCGTTAGGACAGGAGAGAAAAGGCAGGTTATGAAATCAACTCGGTACCAACGCTTTTACGAACAAATGCAAGGCAAGTAAGGCAGGGTCTACTGTAGATCACAAAGTTCATAGGCCAGGCCCACTCGGAGAGAGGCAAGGCGATATGTTCCAAAAAGTATCACAGTGGAAATGCACTTCGAGTCTTTGTCGCAAATTGTTATAGAAAGATGGACCAGTTCAGAACAGAAAGTTACGAAAGCTTGGAGGCGACCCAATGGAGAGGCGAGGATTAAGACACCTCACTCTATCCGGCAAAAAGGGAAGCCAGGCGGACATGGTACCTTGTTTGTGGAGAGACAGCTCCGGCGGGGGCAGTTGTTCCTGGTGGTGGATGCAAGTCGGGGCTTTGCCAAGAGAAGAGATGATCTCGTCGTCGAAGGAAAGTTGAAGATCGTTGCACCACCAGGGAAGAGACCAGCCGCGGAGTGCTCCGTCACAAGGCACCACCTTTTGGTCCCACCAGTCAGGGGAAGAGACTCTCCGGCGGGGAGATCTCCTCTGTCATCGGGAAGTGGTGAGTCGGTTCAGCAGGGCTCCACCGGAGGTGTTGTCGTTGCAGGTCGGCTCAGCTTTACCCTCGTCGGATTCTTAGGTCCTGTGGTGACTTCTGAAGATCCAGTCCCAAAAGCCCTGCTGTTATGCAGAAAACCCCTGTTCATTCAGTCTAGCTGTCAATCAAAACACGCTAAGTGGTGAGCGGGGTGGCTCACCACTTGGGCCAATCACACCAGAGTGCGACTTGAGTTGGCAAGGCAACTTAGTCCAGGGTGCCTAAACCCCCTCCCACCCCCCCTGTGGTACCCAGACAGAATGGCACCACTTTGGAGGGCCTCTGTGTAGAAGCCCGCCAAAAGTGGAACAAAGGGCTCAACCTTTGGTTTAGGAGTCACAGAGACGAACACAGACGCTATTTTAAAAACCGAGTTCTGGCAGAAAATACCAACCGATAGATTTATTTAAGATAAATAAACCGGTGGTATGTTAGAGATTAACGAGAAAAAGTATCAACCTCCAACAATGGGAAAAATCCCATAGAGTTATATTCGGGGTCGAATATAACAAGTAGTTTCCACTGCCACCAGCCAAAACTCGACGAGGGGGGACGGGACAGTGCCCCCTCGAATAACACACTCAGGAGTAATCGAATTACCCCTACTAGTACGTCCACAATAGGATGGTTTGTACTAGTTCTGTTAGTAAATTTAGGTCTAGTAAAGCCAATGGTGACTTTACATGCCCGGGGAGACAGTAGTCAGTCCCAGGGTATGGAGTCTATGGTGGGGATCCTCTAGGACGCCCCAGTGTTACGCACTGAGGGTGCGTTGTAACACATATAGCAAAACATATGAGACCCTATGGGGTAAAAGACCCCCTAGCCCATAGAACACATTGACATTCAAAGGAATTACACACATTCATGTCCAAGAGTGGGAGAAAAAGAGTCTCACTCTTGGCAGGATGGAAAATAAAAACTACAGAAATCCAGCAAAGCTGCTGGGGGGCTCACTAGGTTAGGAAATTCAGCCTATACAGAGAATTCTCCCTAACACATTGAGTGCAGGTATGTTTCCACATGTATGAAATCTGGAAGATTTAATTTGTAGGTATGTTTTTGTTTTCCAATACTTGTAGTAAGTACATTAGAAATTCTTGTGGATCTTCTTGTGAGTTTATAGTGAATTTTACCATTCCAGCACAGTAGTCCATACGTGTCGTCAGGATTGTTTTTTGCGTTTCTATGAAGGAATAACATTTGCAAACACAATTGGTCTGTACTGTGTAAGTAAATGTTGTCAATAATTGGTGGCAACTGGGTGGGGGGCGTGGCTACGCGCATGGAGTGAGGTCGGTGTTCGCCTGAGCTCCTGCCCAAGATCCTGAATCGACAGCAGTTACGGTGCTTAATTGAGAACATACGAGGCTACAAACCTGGTCGAGGGCAGGGGAACCCATTTGCCGCACTCGACCTCATTTTCGGGAGAAATCGGAGCCTGCAAAGGGAAAAACAAACCGTCGGAAGAGGCTCCACCCGGCGGGCCCAAGATGGCGGCCTCCGGCGCAGAACTCAACTGAGCGCGAAACACAGAGAATCGGCGGACCGGGTCTCTGAGCGACCCCAGCGCAGAGCCTTTGGCGCCGGCGTCGTGTGCCTGATACAGAGGAAGCGGGGGGAAAGGATCTCACACTGAGGACGGCTTGCTGTCTGGGGGGGGCCTGTGGGGCCGAGTGGCGCTGGGACCCTCGGATCGCTCTCGGAGCACCACCCGCAGCCCTTCGCGGGACTCCAGAGGACCCAGACAGCAGCGACCTGGGGACGGAGAGTCCTCTTCCACCGCCCTTCCACTGCGGCGTGGGGCTCCGTGCGAGAGACTGGAGGAGCCAGGAGAGGCCCCGTGGAGCATGTCGACAGACTCTGATGTCAGCGACCCGTGAGTAGCGGCCACACATCTTCCTTCCCCCCCCCGCGGCGGCAAGGATAGCCACAGGAGAAAATATAAAATGAAGAGGAAGCGCCACTGTTCCCTCTTTGTGGTGGACGGGCTGAGGGCCCAACGGCTGGGTCAGGCCCCGGACTGCCTTAGTTGGCCTAGCTGGCAGACGGAGGTCTGTTCCACGGGGGACGCACTCGAGGAGAGGCTTTACAGCCGGTCCAACACAGCTGCCCAGCATTCACACATATACCCGCGGAACAAGGCGGCAGGCACCCTGGCCCTGCGAGACGTGATGTCTCCATCGAAAACTAAACTCAAAAACACAACAATGGACACTTACACAACGGTCAGATCTAAACAGCCGCAGCTACCCGGACCTACAACTACGGGTGAGCCAGCACACGCAGGTGTGGCACCGGATAACACGCAAGTCCTTCAAGCCATTGCAGAGCTCCGCACCTCCATTGAAAACAGGTTTGATGAAATAAAAGTGGACATGCAACTCATGCGCCAAGACGCACGCAACTTGACGGAAAGAGTAAATGTCAATGAGACCGCTCTACAGGTTAATGTCGAAAACACTGCGGATCTGAAGAAGCGAGTCCAGGAATTAGAACAAAAAGTGTCACGGCTGGAAACACGATCCGAGGATGCAGAAGGTCGGGCTCGGCGCAACAACATCAGGATTCTAGGGGTTCCCGAGGACATGGAAGGCCCGAACCCAACAGAATTCATAGAAACGTTGTTACAACAAGAAATTGGGGCAGGGAGGCTTTCGCAAGGGTTTTCAGTGGAACGCGCCCACAGGTCTCTTCAGAAGCGTCCACCTCCAGGCTCATACCCAAGACTGATTATTGCCAAAATCCTAAACTTCCGCAACAGGGAGATAATACTGAGATATTCCAGAGAGGGTGGAGAAATCAAGAGGCAGGATTCTACAATTGCCATATACCCGGATTACACCCCTGCAGTACAATATGCCAGGAACTCATTTATACCGATTAAGGCGAGGCTGCGCAAACTTAACCTCAAATATATGTTGCTTTACCCTTCTCGCCTCAAGGTCCTTTATAAAGGGAAAGCAATTTTCTTGGAAACTCCGGCCGCGGCAAATATGTGGCTTGAACACAATAACTTAGCGGACGATGGCGAAAAACTGTCTCAAGCTGAATAATAGATGTAACAAGAAGCATCAACCGGCAACATTAACCGCTGATCTTGCACATGAGGCATGAATTGGTTGATCAACCGGCAGCTACGACCGTAATACTCGGATAGCAATACTGGGCAGAAGAGCAAGACACCACACACGAGCAAACAGGCCAATGGCCCACCCCTACGAGACACGTGCAGGTCACATTCCTGCACACCGCCCACGCCGGAAAGCCAGGAGAGGCTCTGGAAGCGTGGGAGCCCCTGAGTGCTACAGGCTCACTGTAACTGCTGGAGGCAGTTTGCAGTTATGCAGTCCGAACTGCTTGTTCGTCGGACTGCCAGTTCGCAGAGTTGTTTGTTTAAGCTGCATTCGTTGTTGCAGCAGTTCTAGTTCAACACCACAATCTTCATGCAGAACGAGGAATAAAGAGGGGTGGCCTGGACATTCAAGATGCAAGACGGAAGGTGAGGAGGCGGGGGGGAAACAAAGCCCCGGGAGGAAGAGCCCTAAATATGGCAATGCAACTTAGAATACTAACCTGGAACGTGAGAGGGTTGGGGTCATATCTACGCCGGAACAGGATCAGGTCATACCTGCGCAGGAAAAAAGTAGACATTGCACTGCTTCAAGAGACTCATCTCTCGGTGGAGGACCAGGCAAAGGTGAAGGAGCACTGGGGAGGACAGGGTCAGGGGGCCCCATATTCCAAGTTTGCTAGGGGGGTGTACACTTGGATCAACCCAGCGGTGCCCTTCCAGACGACAAGAACTGAAGTAGATCCGGAGGGGAGGTATTTGATCCTGTGGGGAGTGCTGGAGCAGGTAGAGATCTGCATAGTCAACACATATTTTCCAAACCACGGCATTCCGTCTTACCTAGCTAGGTTGCAGACGAAACTGGCGGGGCACAGGGATGGCCTGTACATATGGGGAGGGGATCTTAACTGTGTGAGGGACGTGGACATAGATAGATCTGAACCTCTGCAGAAGCAATCGGATAGAACCTCTAGGGTGCTAAACAACCTGCTGGAACAGCTAGACCTGGCAGACGTCTGGAGGGAACTCCATCCCACAGACAGAGGATACTCATATTATTCCTCCCCACACAATCTCTACACAAGAATTGATTACATGTTTATAGACAAAATGCACCTGGCTCAGGTGGAATCAATACAATACTTGAGTAGATCGATTTCGGACCACTCCCCCCTGTTGATGCACTGGGCTTTGAAGGGCCCTAGACACCCTATTCCGCAATGGCGTATGCCCAGAGAGGCTCTGACAGACCCAATATTTAAGGAGGAGCTGGGAGACAAACTGATAGAATATGTCACCAACAACAGTGGTAGCGTGAAGCGCTGGAGCACGGTATGGGAGGCCCTAAAGGTGGTAACGAGGGGAGAGGTTATAGCCGGGATAGCGGGTGTCAGGAAAATGCTGAGGAGGGCGCTGGAGGAAAGGGAGGAAGAAATAAGGCTGGGTGAAACTAACAGCTCCGGCACTAGGGAGGAGGAGGAACATTTGCAGGAGGCACGGGTGAACTGTCAGCAGGCATGGGGACGGCTAGCAAAGTTCGACTACACAGCACGCACCACCAGGGCACACATACAAGGTGACAAGCCAGGCAGGTTACTGGCCTGGCTTTGCAGGCGAGAACACCCACAACACCCAGTGACCGCGATAAGAGACAAGACAGGTCTAAGGAGAACAACCCAGCATTCGATCAACACCACATTTGTGGACTTTTACTCCACATTATACGCACATGGCACCCAAGTTCCGCTGACAGATATAAAAGACACCCTAGAAGAGGTAGGACTCCCTAAACTGAACGATCAACAGCGTGACTCACTGGAAGAGGCCCTCACCCCAGAGGACATTTCAGTAGCAATTAGAGCCCTGTCCACATGCAAGACCCCGGGGACAGACAGGCTCCCCCCGGAGTTCTACAAAACATACAAGACAACACTGGTCCCATTACTACACGAGGTATTTCAAGAAGCTTACGAGACAGGAACCGTACCCAAGACCATGAGGGAGAATCTTATAGTCCCAATACCCAGACAACAAAAACCAACCGAAGATTGCGACTCTTATAGACCAATAGCAATGCTGAATTATGACAGTAAGATACTGACCACCATCCTGGCCAACAAATTGTCCAGAGTGATAGGCTGTCTGGTTCACGAGGACCAGAATGGCTTTGTGCCTGGCCGCAACACAACTGCCAATTTGCGACGGCTACAGCACATCTTAGCACACACAGCGGAAGGCCAGGAACAGATGGCAGTGATGTCATTGGACACCATAAAGGCATTCGACTCCATCTACTGGGAGTGGTTGATAGAGGTGCTAAGGGAGTTCGGATTCGGGGAGGGATTTGTGCGCTGGGTCAAGATATTATATAACAATCCCACAGCTAGAGTGAAAACGGGCAAGTGGGTATCGGAAGCCTGGGATATACAAAGAGGCACCAGACAGGGTTGTCCCCTCTCCCCCATGCTCTATATACTGGGGTTGGAGCCAATCGCTATCTATATAAGGAAACAATTCTGGGATGCTGGAATAAGAGTAGGTGGGGGGTTTCACGTCATCTCGTTATATGCGGATGATGTCCTAATTTACCTAACAGACCCAAAAAATAACGCCCCTACAATTCTGGAAGTACTGGATAACTTTGCACGGTACTCGGGGATACACTTTAGCAGACAAAATCCTGTATGTTCCAACTGGCAGGTCTGAGGGGGGTAGAAATGGACAGCCTACCGCAGGTTGGGATAAGATGGCAGCAGGACATGTTTAAATACTTTGGGGTCAAGATCCGACACACGCCGGAACTCACACACGAGCAGAATACACAGGCGGTATCTCAAGGGCTTCACAACTCAATGACATTTTGGTCAAGGTTACCACTCTCGATGATGGGAAGGGCTTTGATAGCAAAAATGATTATATTGCCACGTTACCTATATTTTTTCCAAACCATCTGCCACTACATCAGGCCACCTTTCTTCCGAAAGCTAGAAGCTCAGGTCAGAGACTTCATATGGGGAAATACACGCCATAAACTCACATTGAATGTTTTAACCCTCCCCTACGATAAGGGGGGCATACAACTCCCGGATTTTGAAAGGTACTACTTGGCGGCCCAACTCAGCCACGTCACTAAATGTCTATCAGATGAGGTCACTAACGAAACTGGCCTACTGAGTGAGCTTGTCAAACCCATGTATCTCAAGGAGATAATATGGGCGCCCCCGGACCGTGCCGGAAGAGCTCCCTTACTGGCCAAACTGGGTAGACTGGTATGGGAAAGAGCCAAGACCATCACACATCTAAAGAACCCCTACTCCCCTGATCTGCCAATAATGGCGAGCATGAGAACGACTCCAGCCATGGTTAACATACTTAGGCAATGGGAGGGATGGGGTATATACGCCTGGGGAGACATGTACGAGGAGGGAGAATTCAGGGATCTGGAATCGCTGCACGAGAGGGAGGGTATACCAACGGGTCAGTTCTTATGGTATCAGAAACTCAGACACGAGGCTAAGGAGAGATGGGATGGCTGGCCAGAGGAACCAGCAACGACCCCCCTAGTGACAGAAATGTACAACCTGAGCGACGGGTAGAGGCCAGTGTCGAGGATCTATGCGCAGCTGAACGACAGGCCCAACCCCAGCGGAGCCATGTTAAGGACCAAATGGGAGACGGACATCGGTGAGGGGTTATCCGACAATGAATGGGAGAGAGCACTGAAATTCCCAAAGTCAGTGTCCAGAAATGCCAGGTTCAGGCTAATCCAAGCAAACGTGCTATACAGAACGTACAAGACCCCAAAAAGGGTAGCAAGCTTCAAACGGCAGGCAGAGGCACGCTGCCCATGGTGCACTAGTGATGAAGCAGGCCTAATACACATGTTTTGGGAGTGCGCAAAAGCGGGCAGATTTTGGGCCAACGTTAAACAAGCATGTGAGAAGGGTGGAGTAACCCAATATGAATGGACAATGAAGGAATGTCTGCTGGGCACATACCCCAGGTTAAGCAAAATAAAACATATTGTCCGGGTGATGGACATGGCATGCATACTAGCAAAAAGGGATTTGGCAATGTCATGGAAGTCCAAAAAAGGCCCCCAATACATGAGGTGGAAAAGGGAAATGGAACGATGGACGGCTGCAGAGACAGAAGCCTGGGGATCGGGGACTGTGGGGGGTGATGGGGACACCAACGCTAAATTTGAGGCATTGAAAGCTGTGGTGAGAGATATGTTCCTACCATCCGACGACATGCCCCCATGAGGCCTAGAAATGTGATGAACAGCGCTCAGCCGCAACAAATGCATAGCTCACAACAAAAGGAAGGGGGTGACGAGTCTCAAAGGGAAAGAATGCCAACCCCACCGGTCTCCCACCTACAGGGACATGGACAGGCCACCAACTTGACATAAGGTGCTATAGACTCCATAATCGTTGAACATGAAGACAGTTTATGTTTAGTTAATGTTGTTATGTTGTCCTGAGGGATGTTTCCTTCCAGGAAATAATCGAATATGCATCACAATTACAGAATGGCGGAGATAATCAGTTGGAAGGGAAATTGTCACCGACGTAATGTATATCTTAAAATGCCAATAAAAAGATTTTGAAAAAAATAAATAATTGGTGGCAACTGAAATAGAATATTAATTGCTACATTTGCGTAACAACTTACACCAGTTACATTTGAAAATTAGAATGGACCAGCTAGTTCTGTGTCCAAGCCATTTTTTCGGAGTATATGTTGCCTCTTTGAAGAAGTACCTAAGTTACTTTGACTAATAGGTCTTCTTTACTTATGGTGAATGATGAAGTGTTATCTTCTTTTACTCTCTTTGGAGGATTTGCAGTCAGATTCTGTTGCATTTCTGTTTGAATTAGTTTTCTTTTACAACGTTTTATTTTTTGTGGAACAGGACATGCTTTTAGATTGGGGGTGTATAATGAACGTAGTCTATTGTATTCTAGAATGCAAGGAATATCAGCGTTGACTTTACTTGCATCAAAGTTGATTAGAAATAGACCTTAAAGTGTACGTAAGCTTGATAGTGCTACGTAGCTCATGCCTTCTTTAAAGACTGTGTTACCAGTATCTATCAATGCTTTTTCTAGGGTAAGACCTTGCGATTTATGAATGGTGACTGCATATGCAAGAGGTAGAGAAAATTGTTCTCTGCGTACATACATGTCTTTGAAGAGAAGGAATCGAGCTGTTGAGCACGGTATCCTTTTTACTTCTGAAAGTTGCCAAAGAGTATATTGACAAACTGAATGTTGTTGTCACGTGGGTATGTTTGAAAGCCAACAACTGTACCCAGTGCCCCATTAACTAGTCCTTGCTCCACATCCAGGTTACGTTTAAGCATTACTCTACAGTTTAAGGATAATTTTAATATTTTTTCCAAACCAGCTGTGTTGGAGATTGAATTTTCTAAGGTATTTAATCATGTTGTGGCGTGTTGACACATTGGTAGTGTAATACCATGTATGTCCAGTTTGTCTGTGGAACAAATTTCAATTATTGGTTGCATTTCTTTTTTTAACAATGTTTAATTGAATTTGGAACAGCTTACAACAGTTGGCATTAAGGCCATACAATTGATATTTTTTTGCGCTAATTGTTCCATAACATCAGTAGCACATGAGTTATCGCCATAAAGTGCATGGATGTGCTGGGTTTTTAATATTGTTTGTGCTTCTTGAGATAGTACACCCACTCTAATACTTTTTAAAATGTTGGCGTAGGTGAGGTCTGTAGATTGGTGCATGTTTTCTGTTAATTCTTTGTATTGGAAATGTTGCCAAAGGTTGACATTTCCTGTGCTGCAAATAGTTTTACGGCAGAGTTTGTGTCCTAAGGTTTTAAAAATAGGTTCACCTTTCACTGGTGTCAATTGAAGAAGATCTCCGAAAACAATAATGTGTTTTCCTCCAAAGAGCTCTTCGTAGTTTGTTTTAAGTACTTCTTGCAATCTGAGATGAATCAAAGCCAACATTAGGTTGGAGACCATGCTCACTTCATCTATTAGTAGCATTTTCTTTTGTTTTAATACTCTGTGTAGTTCCATTGCAGCTTCTGTAGAAAGTTTGTAATAATCTAATTTGTTTTGGTGTTCTACTGAAAGGAGTAGTAATCGGTGTAAAGTGACACCACCTATGTTGTAGGCAGCTAAACCTGTAGGGGCAGTTACAACAGCTGACAGTGTGTTGTTTGTCAATTGTTGAAGGAACTTGCTGATGATTTTGATTAAGAATGTTTTGCCTGAACCAGCTTCACCACTGACGTATAGTAGTATAGGTTTATAATTTTGGCAGGTACATTCTTTATTTTCATGTTGTACACCATGTGCAATTTCTTTTGTTACTTCTTCAAAAATGGTGTGCTGCTCTTTGTTTAGTTTTGATTGTAGTGCAGTTAAGTCTTCTGTATCTTCTTCATAGTGACACATGGTGTTTTCTACTTTTGTCATAGCTAATTCTGCATCATTTGCTATTAGTGGCTGTCCCAGTGGTTCTTGGCTTCCTGTTAGAGAAGGTTGACTATTGTCGGGAGAGTCCTTATCTAGTTGGGCTTGGAGTTCTTCTTCATGTTGCTGTTCATTTTGCAACATTGTTTTGTACTGCATAAAGTTTGCATCAGTAATAGTATTCTCATTTTCTTTGAAAGGGTCTTCGTAGCAGTCATAGTTATCTAGTAACTCTTCTTCTTTTCTCCATGGTTTAAAAAGTTGTAGGAGGGACATGTAATATAGTTCTTTCTGTTGAGGAGTTTTTAATGACAATTTGATATGATTAATTAAACTTGGTTTGGTAAGTTTTACTAAGCTGCCTTCACAATCTGTCACTGTATATATACACCTTTGATTTCATCGGGTTTTATATTATTTTTGTATGCAAAGTTTTGGGCTATGTGGTATAGACACATGTTTTCCAAAGTGGTACTCCTTTTTGGGTAGTATGTGTCTAGTAAATTGTTTTTCAAAATGTCTTGGCTGTTTGGATCATTTTTGGCTATTGTTTCTATGTCGTCATATTATTTGAGAACTCTTTTTCTAGATTTAGCAGGACCAAGACTTAGCCATACTATATTTTCAGATTTTCCATACAAAGGAGTACCGGTTAAACGATCTGCAGCATCGTAGGCACCACATTCTCTATGAGAGAGCATTTTTATGCCTAAACTGTACAATTTCTGAGATAGTGTTTTGTCTGACGATAGGTCATTCCAGCGGACTTAAAGCTCTGTTATTTCTGCTTTTGTTAAGTATGCTGTAACATATCGTGCAACTGCAGTTGAATTGTCTGCAATGTACTGCACATCTATGTTTGCATTGCATAAGTGGGCAATGATTGCATTGTAATACTTGATATATTTTGATTCTTCTGTTCTTTTTATGTGATACATGTTCTTAGGTGATTTACCTTTAAAACTATGTCTAACTGAAGACATGAAGTTGTTTACTTCACCTGTTTCTGTAACTGGTCTAGGGAAACCAAACCGGCATTTGGTGTAGTATTTCCCTTTCTTTTTGTATTTGCAACGACAATATTGGCCACATTTGTGTCTTTGAAATTGTACAATTTCTGCATGAAGGTCACTATTTGTCGTTTGTGATGGGATTTCACAAGCAACATATTTTTGGATGAACTGTAAAACAGTGGCATCACTGTCCTGACCGAATTTAGGAGCATCTTTAATCCATAAAAGCATGTGGATATGTGGTGCTCCTCTGGCTTGGTATTCTTTTCTCCAAAAGAAGTGTTCCACTTCTCCGAGGGGAGGAACAGTTTTATTACAAATAAAGTGTAGCATAGCAATGAAGCGATGATGGAAATATCTTGAAACATTAACAGGATTTAGAGAGCAAAGTTCTCCAGGTGTTAGTTTTGTTTCATATGTGTAGGAAATCATGTAAATCTTCCCATGCATATTCTGCACAACTTAATGTAACAAACCAAGTGGGTGGTCCAGGGTTTCTGATCATACAACGTACATCTCCGTGACGTCGGAACCAGGATTCTTTTGTACCACACATGTTTGCAAATAGATTTGTAATACTTGATTGTAAAACCTTATCTTTTTCTTGAACTTTTTGTATTAATTGCGTTGCTGACATATTTTGAAACTGTGTTCCTGATTTCAATATGTGTGCAACTCCATAACATAGAGTTGCTAGTTCACTTTCAAAGAGTAGGTGGAATATGTATTCCACATTTTGTCTAAATCTGGGATCTTCCTCCTTTGCCAGTAGGAAATAGTAGAGGAAAAGCATGTGCTTCTATACTTTTTTCCCATATGCTCATTGGTGATCCTTTGGTTTGTCGCATTTGGTACGTTTCTAGTGCATCATCTATGCTGTCTTTAGAGTGCAATGGATGAATTGTATATTGGTCTAAAATATTGGATGCTGCAGCTGGATCCAGAACTTCAAAATGACCCGTTTCTCGTGACTCTTGAATTATTTCAGTTGTTCCCCTTAAGTTTTCTTCAATATTTATTTCTGTAAGGCAACAAGTTGTTGCCACATTATTTTGTCTTTTGTTGGTACACCATTTACTAAGATAATTAAAGATTGTTCTATTGGACGTTGCACTCCTAGAGTGTGTACATTTTCTGTCAGATTTAATGGTAAATAAACTACTTTGCCACGAATACCTTTCACCAATTCAGAGGGAGGTCATTTTGCTGCTTTTGGTTGAAGACGTATTATTGCTTGAAATGGGTGTACTGTTTGAATTATGATGCTTTCATATAAATTGAGTTGTTGCAGGGGTTTTGGTAGTGAAAATAATTCCAAATTATTTGTGATAGCACGTGACAGAGTTTGATTGTTGTCAAGTTTTGTAGTGCGGTAACTGCAAGTATTTAAGGGTCAGTTATTTCATATTTGTTTTCTGCTATAAGGTAGAGAGCTAATTCAAACCATTTAGAATCTTAATTGTCGTCTATTTTGTATGTTATGTCTATAGTTTTTGTATAAGTTTTATAAAAAGTTCTGCGGCAACACACACACATGGTTTGGTATTTCAGCGGATGTACTTTTACATTTTAGTATTTCTTTTTTGTATGTGTGTAGTGGAAGGTTGCCATGTGTACAATTGTTGCTAGTTTGTTGTAAAGGTATTGCATTTTGTAAGTGGCTTTCACTTCCAAAATATTTTTTCTGGATATGGTCAATTTCTCCAAGTAGTTCTTTGGCTGTACCATGTAGAAGATTGTTATTTAAATTGGCTAGTGCTAATGCAGGACTTTTAGCATAGTACAGTTTATAGACTAGATTTCTTATAGTTGGATGATGTGTTGATATCATTTTGATATGATGGAAGGTGCTTTTGCAAATTGGTCCTGAAATGCAGGCTAATGAATGTCCTTGTAGCCCTGTGTATTTACGCACTGGACAGGTATCCATATTTTGCAGCAGTTTTATTTTGATTTTGTCTTTGCCTTTCACATATTGATTGAGAAATTGACGTAAAGATTTGAAAGATCTTTGGGATTGTTAAACATTGACGTGCATGACCATTTGTATACCGGATGTTTTTGTCCAGTCGAATGGAGAGGTCATTCTGAGTTTTCAGGGGATATTTTTGTAAGCAGTATTTCATGTTCCATTATGGTATTATTAATTTTTTCATAACCTCGTCTACTGCTATGTATAGCAATCGTATTTGTTTGCTTTTTTTTGTATGCTTATTCATTAAAATATGGTTCTGTGTTTGTGGTGTGACTCCGTTCACCTCCACAGATATTTAAGAAGATATTTTGTTGACATTCCGTTTATTGAGAAGTCTTTTTTTGTAATTTACTAATTAGTTTTGTTAGTGGTTTCTGTACTTGAAGCATGTTTTGTTTTGCTAAATGACTGTATTAGCTGTTTTCTTTGAACTTTTTGTACAAATTCTGCTAGAGATGGATGCTTATTTTGGATACTTCTTGTTTCATTTGCTCTACTTCTACGTTGTTTTCTACGGACTTGCTTTTTGGTAGGCATTCTTTGGGGTCTGTTGAAAACAATAAAGAAGGTATGGGTTGGGTGTTCTGTGATGCATGTGTGCTGTGTGTATGAGTGTTTGAGTATGATTGTAGAGATGTATTAGATAGTGTGTGAAGGGTATTCTTCTATTTGTGTGTTACTATACTGGGGTTCAGATGGCAGTAGAAAGTAAGGTAGTGGTGAGGAGAAGCACAAATACTAAAATACTAAATCTAATGGTATAGAATTGAAACAGTTCTTTGTTCTGCAACAATAACATTCTAGAGGCTGAGTTATGTCATTTGTGTGCCGAAAAACAGGGATTTTTGCAGCATTCTGCTGCAATTCGCTGCTTAAAAAATGGGGATTTGTGGGCAGAATGGTGCACTAATCTTGTTTTTGGTGAACAAATACTATGAATCAACTGCACAGTGTGTTTGAGTAACAGTAAGAATATGATGGTAGTATTGTACTTACTTTTTTGTGTGGAAAAATTAGGTTTCTTCTGAGTTGTTGTTTGTACTTCGGATTATGCTGCTTTTCAGGAGAGTTTTCTTCACTGTAATTGTAAAGGAAAGAAGTTAGTAATTTTGTGTGTATATAGTATGTAGTTTCCTTTGACTATGTGCAGCCTTCATATTTTATTTACATTTTGTCAGTTCAACATGCTATGCAAATAAGTAGAATAGAAAGTGTATGAAACATGCTTGGTTTCTTAAAGCTGTGTTATTGGATGTTAGGAGACAGAAGAAATAATGATATACTTATTTTGCAATTTTTATAAGGTAAATGGCAGATACTCTATAGAAAAGCATGGAAAGTATGCATTTGTGAAGGTGTGGGTAATACATCAAAAGGATGTGATGTACAGGCAGTGGTGTTATTGCAGTTGGGAGTTTTTCAATGTTAGTGTTTATCTGTGTGAGTGTTTGAAGGTGCTTGACCTTATCCTGGCTGTGTGTAGTTTTTTAGATAGCTGTGTGTGTAAAAATGTGTTTAGATAGCAGACAGGTTTCGAAGTGACAGTTGATTATAGCAGATGGGAAAAATGACAGTAAATTAATTTTATAGGTTAAACAGATTAAGTCACAGTTACTCTGTTTATATGCATTCATAAGAGTTGTACTTGTACTGTGCAGAAAATACGCATACCTGTAGTTTGTATTCATGCATGTGGATATACATGCAGCTGCAAGTAGAAATCTTGGAGACTTGTACAGTAGTTTTTTAGTAGGTGCTTTCCAATTATATGAGACTTGTACTCAGAGTAATCTATAGTACATTTGAAGTGCTGAACTCTGATGATGCAGTTAGATGTAGAGATCTTGAATGTGATTGGTGGATGGTTGTGTGACTGTTTAGCTGTATCCAATGAGGGAATGGCACAGACAGTGAAGTGGAAATGGTAGAAGGGCTGTCTAGGTTACGATATGTCTGCGGACATAACGTAAGTCCGCGGACACCGCAAATTACATAAAGGGATTTTGGGGTGGAGAGGCATGCAAATGAGAATGAGCAGAGGAATTGATTGGTTAGTAAAGTTTGGTAGGTGTGTTGTGTAAGAAGACAATTTGTCAGAAGGTCTTTTTCCTGAGAGAAGAACAGTTTGCTATGGCTGTGTGTTTCAGAAAACAGATTGTCTGGATTTTGGGAGAATCATGGATACATTGTTTGGAGGTGCATGCACAACGCTGTGGAGTAGCTGCAGATCTTGGACACCCTCATATGGAAGTGCACTGGCATGGAGTACGTGGAATGAAGTGGCTAGACTTACTACCTCTCTGTGCTAGTTTACAGACAGAGCATCATCCAGACATAATTATAATTCATTGTGGAGGGGACAGTTTGGGACATGTGTCAGGAATTTCTTTGCAATTTGCGATGAAAGAAGGACTTGGGAAGGTCATGGATATGTTTCCAAATTACCAAGAAATTTTTTCTTGTATTGCGCAAAGACACATGTGGCTGCGTTCTTCTTCATGTGGTCCACAAATGGAGAAAGCGAGGTGTAATGTCAATAAGGCTGTTTGTGCCTTTCTAAGAGATGTTGGCATGTCCTCTTTTCACAATTAAAATATTATGTTTCGTAGCACAAACATATTTGGTAGAGATGGAGTCCATTTTACTTATGCTGGTAATCAGATTTTTCTGAGAAATGTACAAGATGCATTGCGTCCTTTTGTGAAATTACAGCCAGCTTTTTTGCAGTAGTGTTGATTTTTTTAAAGTTTTTCAAATACAAAAAAATACCACAAAAGGCTCTTTTCAGAGCCACAACTTCCTCCCAGATAAAAGTGCAATAATTTTGATAGGGAAACACCCCAAAATATTTGATGCTCGCAAACTGTCCGCGGACTTCTAAAAAAAAAAAATCAGCAGCCTGCTCAATAAATTTCCCACTTCTATTTTTTGACTGTGAAAGGCGGCTCTGAAAAGAGCCTTTTTTTATTTTTGTTGTTTTATTTTTTACACACGACATACTAGGAGAGGAGGGGAAAGGAGGGTAAGGGAGTACACCAACCACAGGGATAAGAAAGGGCGGGTGGAGAGAGGAAGATTTAGGGTGGGCCTTACTTAGGTAGTGAGCAGGTCTTCTCGTGCTCTGAGACCAGAGTCTCAAAAGCACTTCGAAGTCTCTCCCCCCTGCAGAGTACTGTATCGCAGTACATACACAAAACTGTGACCCTCGAAAGGTAAGGGTCATCAGCATTGTGAATGGCCTGTGAGGCAGCTGGAGGGATGCAGTATCCCACAGGAGTGTCTCTTGTGTTGAGAGGAGCGGAAACAGATGATGAAGTAGAGTAACTCAACCTACTACACTCGTTGAAAGGTACAACCTTACGAACAGCCCTACCGTGAAATGACTTTAGGTGACGCTTCATAGTAGTCGTACCAAAGCTGTACGAACCAGGCCTCCCATGACTCAGATCCATTTTGCACTAGTTGCAGGTGACTTTGTTCGCACACACCTTGGATACGTTACCATGAATGGTAAATAACCGCCACACCCAAGAATCACGGCGAGTGCTGGTAGTAGGTACTTCCACTACCTCATCCTCTTCATCCTCCTCTGCATCCTCACGCCTGTTCCCCTCTTCAGGCCCTTGGGGAGGTGGTGGTGGTGGAGGGGGTGGGGGTGGTGCTGAAGCAGATGTAGCACCAGGTGGCAGTAGAGGAGCCATGGATGCCATCAGGATTCAGAAGAAAATCTTCAAAAATTGGCAGCAAAATGCACTGTGTTCTGTAAGGTAGCTAGAAACACAATAAGGATGAGCTTTGGGGTGTGGCCTTTTATAGGGGTGCTGGTGCGCGGTCCGTGGACACCTGCCCTGTCCATGGACAGGACGAACATCCAAAAAGTGCAAATAAAATGTTTAAAATATGTAGAAAGTCAGGGTTATTGTCTGGGAGATGTGCTATGGTGCATTTTTAGTATAAAATACTGTGGTTGGCCCGAAAAGGTACTTTTAAAATGTTCAGGGACCCAGACAGTGTCCGCAAATCAGGACACACGCTCAGCGTGGGGGCGGTCACATGATGGCACCGCGAACATGTCCGCGAACGAAGAGGTGTTCGCAGGACATGAAATGCACGGGAACGGTTGTGCGCATGCGCGCGGGTGTTCTACGGACAGTGTTCGGGTCCTGAAATTAATTAAAAGTGTGACACAAGTGACGAGAACACTAACGGACAGACACAATGGTCGGAGAATTTACGGTGTGGTGCGCATGTACGTAGATGTTCTTTAGGCCGTACGGACAGGT